>NC_083755.1:2556339-4956339 GCF_033458585.1 Syngnathus typhle | reverse complement strand
GTCCAACCTGTTAATTCTAATTCTGTCTTTCCTTTTCACAACTTTAAAGGTAGTAGTCTGTTCTTGTTTGTTTTTTAAGAGACTAATCCCATCACCAGACTGTCTCCTTAATGTTTTTATGCAATGTTTTTCCAGGACATCACACTTGAGTTCATTTAAATGAAAAGGCACCCTGCTGCCTGGTATTGTCATTCAAAAGTGTTTGGAGAGGCCCAAGAGTCAACTGCTGGAGTGAGAAAAAGCTAGGAAGGATAGGTTAAAAAAAAAGGTTGCTTCAGCTGATGCATCCCCCAGGGTGAATTCCTCTGCAGTGTGTTTTGCTTTTTTTCTGGGGTGTGGGTGGGACAAATGGACGTGTTAGAAAGGTGGAATGGTTATATAATGTTGATTGAGTTTAGTTAATAATATTTTTTTTAAAGCTAAATTTAATTCTGAGTACTATTGTTATTTTCATGGTGAAATACTGACCTGCAGCACACTCCACTAATTGTGATAAATATAACTTTATTGTATGTGCGTAAATTAGATCAACTATACTTAAATATAACACACTCGGCACTCTTTTTCTTAATAATCTCGTCCATTATTCTTAAACAACAACAATCGTTACGTGTTGCTTTGTCAACTCTTTCATGATACTCTATCGCCCTCTGTTGGTGGATTAGCGCAGTGCAACTTCACATGAAGTGGAGCATGTTTGCGTCACTGTTTATAGTTCGGTGTTCGAAAGTGATCTTCTTGTGCAGGTGCCATGGACCTGTTATCCACATCTAGGAACTATTTTAAATGATGCGGTAAAACCAACCAACATCACAAACATTTGTTGAGTAGTCTACAAATTTTAGAAAAATTTTACTTCTCGGTTTAATGTCATGTATCATTAAAAAAAATAATGTGCAATCTGACCCGAAGAGAAAATACTGATGGCGATGTCTAAAAATGAATAAAAACAGTAAAGTCACAGAAAATTTAAGTGCCCATTCACACTCATATCCAGTAGATGGCGCAAATGGACCAAATATAGAGTTGAACCAATGCGCCAAGCCAAACAATGCATTCATTCTTAAACTAGTAAAATTAAGTTTATAAATTAAACAAGCAAGAAACAAAACCCTAAAACTATTAAAACAACTATTAATTGAACCTTCAACGGGCAGATGATTACTCTCAGTTGACCCCCCTAAAAACACAGTCCAACCATGACCTTGAACGATAAAGATTATATTTATAAAAAATTCCACCGGGGAACAAAATCTCTCTCTCTCTCTCCTCCCATATCTTCTATTTTAAAATCCCAACCTTCTGCATTCCACTTTCAATTGCATCTCCTTCAGGCTCTCTCATACTTGGCCTGCAGGTAAAAATATGGCTGCAGGTTTTATTGCGCCATATGAGGGGCTTACGGTTATTATGGGGAAGTACTGAACACATATTGCGTCATAACATAAATTCCTTGCACCTGTCTTTTATTGTTTTATTGAAAAATAAGTCAGCTTTAATAATCCACATGCTACGCAGAATCCAGGATGTTTACACGTTGCAATTACGAGCGGATGACGGCCACACAATCGCTTCCTATACTACGACGCAATTCCTTCGCCCTTTGAAAACTTCAAGCGAGTCCTGGTAATGAATGGCCACGGGCTAGTTGAAGTTGATCTGATTGAATGGGAGTCAGGCTCTCTGCTGAGTGTGTGTGTGTGTGCGTGTGTGTGTGTGGGGGGGGGGGGGGCGTATCGCTCCTCTTCACCCCCCCCCCTCATCACCCCCTTCTGACCCGAGATAAAACGATGAGCTTCTAATTAAACAGAATTCTTTTTCTCTTCTCAGGTGGCTCGTGTGTTTCGCAGTAATCCGGATCAGAGGTCCAGGTAAGACTTTTGCATTGAGTGTTCCTGCCAGGACCCTGCAGCTGCCCACACAGTCAAAAATAGAACACAGATGTATGTATCCACATGTTAAAGGTCATGCCCTGTCCAAACAAGCGTGACATAAACATCTCCGCAACGGCTTAATGCTCCCCTCGCGGGCCACTTCAACTCTTCTGTGAGCAAGAGTTACAATTATTGCACTTAGTTCTTCTCCGTATTCTTCTACATTGCTGCGGCCAGAAGACTGCCTCGTGAAATTCTCTTTATTGGAACCTCTACAAATTCCAACCCATCTCTCTTGAGTGCTAATTTAATCTCGGTCTTCGTTCCCAGGAACATCTTGGCCCCTCACCCCCTTGTTAGCATCCCATTTAGGGATTATCCCAGTAAAAAAAAAAAAAGTGTAAACGTGGTGACATTTGGATTCTTATTGATGTTGTCTCTCCAGTGGTTCAGGAAACTCCACCCTGAATCTGAGCATGTTTCGACTCGGGACAGGATGTAATTGCTCTCGAGCGACTTGGGAACATTTTGGTAACACTGTCCAGGAGAAACTTCTTAAAGACAAGTATGAAGAGTAATGTGAAAATTAACTTGCCATTTGAAACTTTTTTTTTTTCCCCCCAGTCACACATCCACCTTGTCATTTGCTAGCCTTGTAAAAACAGCTAGCAATCAATCCGGGCATGCCTGAGCTTGGCCCATGTTGGGAGTTCCCGTTCTACCACCCTTTTTTCTCTTGGAAAAAAACCCATCCAATTTGGAAATATGGCAAAGTGTGACTAAAAACACTATTTGCTATTCTCAGGCAGGTGATGATGACTTCAAGTGCTCGTCCAGGATAAAAACAACCCACGAGGACTAATGACTTTTTCAGCCTAGAATAGTCGCTCCTCACAGGGGGGTGCACAGAAAGAAAAAAAAAACGATCTGAAGGAAGAGTGGTGAGCGATGGGACCCAAATCTGTCCCCACATGTGAAGTTGCTAGAGCTGCGCCTTAAGTAAACATTGCAGGACGTGAAGTCATTGTGTGGGCTTCACGCTGGGCTTGTTAAGTATCAAGTTCTGAGGCAACCACGACGACGTTGACCTTTCAATAAAGCAAATTGTTGCGAAGGTGACGAGAACACGGCGAGAGTGTACGTGACGAAGAAACGAAAGGTCAAGATGGTGGCATGACCACCCACTCCTTCTACTTTCTTTTGGGTTAACTAGTTTGTTCACAGCCCCAAAAAAAACTCCCCCTCGCAATCTACAGTGTGATTCATTTAGAATAAGAGAAGGAGGAATTTGGTCTTGAGCAACTCCCCTAATGATTAAACACCGCCTTCAAAGCGCCATAGCACTTTTTTTTTTTTTTCTTACAATAAATCATTAACTCATGACACATTCTTTTCACTGGTAATGCAGAGGTGGGTAGAGAATCTATTGTCTGGTTTTTGCGCTTTGTGTCCAACCGAACATTTGACCTCATTTTCATATTAGAAAATAGTCCAATAAATTACAATTATACCCAAATATGAACGATAAGTGTTGAAAACTGATCTTCAAAGTGTGTTGTTCTTTAGGGGATCCACAGGGTTCAATTCTAGGGCCTTGTTCTTTTTGTATTTGCCGACTGAGGGTTTCATGTTGAGAAAACATTGAATTTCCTTTTTAGATTTGTGCTGCTGAAAAATAAATATGCCTTCGCCTCAAAATCTCTTATGATAAATAAATGAATCCTAATTTATTGGCCAAGGATTTATTTATTTAAATTGGAAACTGCTCATTTGTAACCAGAAAAACGTTGACCCTGAGATTGTTTTTATGGTCTGACTTGTACCTTGTACTGTAGTAATAACACAAGATGTTTTGTTTCCACAACATGCTGAGTGTGTCCCACTGACTCCCAGCTCTCTTTTTCCGTCAGGCCCAAAGCTAAACCCAAAAACAGGTGCCACTGGACAGTGGGAGAGTTCCGAGCCACACCTTCCTCCTCAGGCTAAACATTCCTGGCTTTTCGCAAACCTGAAGAGCAAGTGAGAGACCTTGTAAGAATCCCCAAAATACATTTTTAATTGGCGTTTGGATTATGAAAAAAAAAAAAATCTCCACTCAAGGACTCCCAGAATCTTTGAGAACCTGTGCAAAATGCATTTCACCTTGCTCTCATCTCATTGCATGCAAACCAAGAAGGAACTGGCAAATTATTAGATTGAGCACATTCATCTTTGATGATTTTCTCCTGCAATTCGATTTCATCCATGTCAGCCTGATCGAGTTACAAGCGACGAATACTGACTGCACTATGCCTGAAATTCTGTTTGTGTTGCAGTCCCGACCCGCATTTGATCGCCATTAGCCCGCAACAAGTGGCGGGCTCGCTTCGCAAAATGAAGTTTGATTCCTGCGGAAAGGTCACCCGAGCCCAGTGAGACTCCTGGTTGAAGTTTAAACGGGCCACGCTATCTTCCTGTTGTCCAGAACATACTGGCTTCATAGCAACCACCGGCGCCATGGCAACGGGCGCCTATGTCATCGCGGAGGGGCGACGACTCGGCGAGCGAGTGCGTGCTGTGTTTCACATCCATCCAATGTCCTACCGGCTTTATCATTCTCCCTCCTCTAGTTATTGCCGATTAAAATTCATAAGTGAGCAGGAAGGGTCAATTAAAGATTATTTCTTCAGTCTGTGAAAAAAAGAAAGACAGGAAGCTGGGAGATACAGTCAATTGCAAATTACATTCCACATTCAGGATGTTGCCAGTCTACACACTCGCCATGTTGTGTTGATAATCAATACAGAAATGTAGACGGGATTTTGAGTCAGAAAAAAACTTTGGCTGCCCCCATCAAATTCTCTGTTAGGGGATTAAGGGTTTAATCACTTGTGCGACCGATAGGTGGGCAGAGGCACAGAGCTCATGTGGAGGTGGGCCGCTTGGGTATTAGTGGGAGAGAGAGAGAGAAGGGAGGGGGGAGAGCGAGCGAGCGAGCAAGCGAGCGAGCAAGCGAGCGAGCGAGCGCTCACCTTCTCAATGAGTGTGCGAGCGCGCGTGGAGATTGCAGCTATTACGTTGGGAAGGTCCCTGCTGTCTTTTACCTATCGGCGAGGACCTGCCGCTCCAAACAAACAAAATGACCCCGAGGCTACTTTTTTGCACATTGCTGCTTTTTGTCCACGCAGCTCCCGTGTGCCGTGGATTCAACGTGGACGAGCGTTTCCCGGTGATCAAAGAGGGGAAAACCAAAGGGAGCTTCTTTGGATTGTCTGTAGCCATGCATGAACAGACGGAGGGCTCCAGGAAATACCTGTAAGTTACTTTTTTCTTTTTCTGGTTCGATGGTTAGTGGCTTGGAAACAACTGACACCTGCTTTGACCCAGTGGGCGGAACCAGATACTACCGCCTTACAGCTGACTGAGCACGTAGAAAAGCAGCCGTATTCTTTTCCACTACTAAACTGTTGTGAGAAAAAACACATTCTCTGTTTATAAGTGATTGAAATGTATGATTAAAAAAAAAAAACAATGGGGCCTTTTAAGGTTTAAATGAAATGACTTCATTTGGGTGAGATTTTTTTTTTTCCGTAGCTGCAGGTAAAACAGCTGGGCTCGGTAAATCGTCCCGCCTCAGGCAAAAGTGGAGTGTTTGCGTGTCTTAGCTCCTCTTTGTGCATATTCAGCCATTCTGGAGTCCACACAAACGTAACGTGTAACCTGTGCGACAATACTCACAGGCATATATTCTTTATCCTCCTTTGAAATGAAAGCCACCGTTCTTTCTAAAGTGTAAGAGACATGCACACTATTCTTCCAAATGAATGATGTCATTGTTTATTTAATGTCAGAACCTGAACCCCGGTCAATTACAGTGCCCCCCACTGTTATCTACGTCCCGCCTCCACTTTGAGGAGTCGACAAAAAGTGGCAAACCGATACACGTTGCCTTTCCGAGCGGAAGATTATTAGCATCACTGTCTCATTTCAGTGAAGCGGGACAAAGATGTGCATTAGCGGGAGAAGAATGAAGACCAGTGTCCATATGCGATCGATCGAGTCGCACACATCCTCAGTGGACTGACACTCAAGAAGTGGACCACATGGCACGGAGGAGGGTCCCCGCAACTCCTCCGACTAAATATATGATGACACTTGTTTTTAGTTTCATCCTATTGAGTGCACT
This sequence comes from Syngnathus typhle, assembly GCF_033458585.1. NCBI lineage: Eukaryota > Metazoa > Chordata > Actinopteri > Syngnathiformes > Syngnathidae > Syngnathus > Syngnathus typhle. The sequence goes on along the minus strand of NC_083755.1, from coordinate 4,950,300 downwards.
TTTAGAAAAATACAAGCGCATGAACCAGCTTCAACAAGTCCTGCCACTTAAAAAGTGGGCATGAGTCAGACGGGATGAAAGTCAAGACACGACCGACACTCCCACTTTGGCAATAAAGTAAATGCAATGAACCCTTGACACCGTTAAGCTTGAATCTAGTATCTTGGCTCTGTGGGGACAGTTTTTGGACTAGCTTGAGGTCAAAGTTGGACTACCTGAGGCTGGATTGTACAGGTCCACTAGCAGTCGCCTATTCAAGTCTCCTCGGTGGGCTTTTTTTGTTCTCTTTTGTAGCCAGGAGGAGGGACCGGGCAGTCAGCTGGCCACCTATTGGCTCTTCCAGTCCCCTGACCCCACGGTATGTGTGGAATGTATTAGCCTTCTGTGCACAGTCACAACCTGCCAGGTTTCAGGTTGAGACAAGACAGGAGTCATGGTGATGATCTGTCGGGAATTCACTCCATTTCCTAACAGAGACCATTCTTTCAATTTGTCATCAAGACCCCCCCAAAAAATCTCCAAATTGAAATTTTTTAGTCTTTTTTTTTTCTTCACCTCTGTCTGACTTTATTAGCCCCGGGCCATAAAAGTCCGCCATTTAATTAGCTGGTGCCCCCCCCTTTTTTTTTTTTTTTTTCCTGTGAGAACAGATTAGGCAGGTCAAACAAACAAGCTCATGGTAAAAGGCTCCCTATTTATTGTGTGTGCCCATGTTTGTGTCCCAACTGAACGACGGCCTCTAATAACTTGCTGAAATGGATCCCAGCAGGATGTTGCGCCTCCTGCTATTCTCCACACAGAAGATTCTCCCAGTCTGAGGCTTTCATTACGGCTACCTGCAGAGCCGTAAGAGATCCTTTTCCTTTTTTGCTCCTGTGCGGAAAAGAACCCGGTGTAAGTTAGCTGGCCTCCGGGTGGATGAGGGTCACCTGTCACTAGAAAAACTATATGCTTCAATACCTCCCAAACCATTTTTCATCCTTGAAACGAGGGTTGGCTTACACACGGTATGGTTCTGTCAAGTTGTTTCATTTGTCGCTCCGGCTTCGAAATGAGTTTGTTTCACCGGTGGCAGATGGTGGGCTGCAAACAGGATGTTTGACCAGCTGAGTTAGCGTTTGACAAGGTGGGAACAACACAGGTATCCCATTTTTGTTGTCATAGGATGTGATTCATTTGATTTGATTCAAAGGTGTCCACACTTTATGAGCTCTTTTCCATCCCGCTCCTCGATTCAGTTTATTTTGTCGGCGGATGACTGGAAAGATTACATTTTTTGTGGTTGAAGGCCGCTGTCTGTGCGATAATCCCTTGTTATTGTGTGCCTGACCTTCAATTGAATTGAATGACTTTGAAGATTGTATCGTTCCCTCCGAGCCAAGAGGTTTTCACACCGTTGCCAACTTCCTCTTCACGTTTTCATATTTCAGCATTGTGTGACGTAACATCAGAATCAGTGATCACCATTTCAAAACCATACGATTTTATTTTATTTTTCTGCAGGTCCATTTTAATTCTTGAAGGTTGTGTTATTAGATAATAGAAGAGTTTGGAGCACGGCGACATGTTTATACGACGGGGCCGAGGTCAGATCCGAGTGCGGCTGATTGATGGGTCGAGGCCTGGGTAGTAAGAATAGTCACGACTGCTATATAAATGGTGTCCTCTTAGTCGTGATGTGAAGAATGCAGCAACTCTCACCTCATCTGGGCGTGTAAGCCACAATAAATGGGAGTTCACGTCACTTGCTGAGTAGCAGAGGGCAGATTTCAACACGTCCCGTCTACTCAGTTGGAATGCAGGCGCTCGGTGCCCGCTCGCCATCCCTCCCATGAGGTCTTGTCAGCGTCTTTATGAGGAGGTGATGAGCTGGCAAGGGAGGCAAACATGCATTGTTTGACTCACCGTTGTCATGGCTGAGTCAGGACAGCTCTGGAAGTTGTTTATTGCTACTTTGTGTGTTACATTAGCTCGGTGGTGTCAATGACAGGAGAAATGTATTCAACACAGAACGCGGATTCCCCACATTCTATAACTCAGCAATGTCTACAAACTTTCATGGAATCTCATTTATCGGAGACTCCAATCAACGCTGGCGGCCATCTTGGCTCCAGCTAGTTGTCATCGCCAAGGCCAGATAATTGTTTCAGGGCTGATCATATCCTTCTTGTGGTAGTGACAGGATAGTTGGAACTTGTTTGCATTCAAATTCCTTTTTGCGTTTTATTGCTTTGTAATCTAAAAAAATAAAAATAGATGTCTTTTCCCACAAAAGCGAGGATGTAGTGTCTAGCTTTTGCTGATAAGATTGCAGGTGTCTATGGGGGCTTTTTTTTTTTTTTTATGAAACTGCAAACAGACATCTCACTTTGGTCGCTTGACTTTTTTTCCTCCCTCCACGCATGATTAAACAGCTCAGCCGCCATAAACAGGTTTGTCCTCGCTTTCTTTCTACAGATAATAAATGTGGCGCTGACGGTCAATGAATAGTGTGTCCACCGCCATTTCAAAGGTCGCTGTGTTAAAAGGCGTGTCGAAATGTACACGGCAAAAAGATTTTCACACGCCATTCAGGTTTTTTTTTTCTCCAAATCTAGTTTTGCCACCCTTTCGTGAGGATTTTCTTTTCTGCACGTGGCTCATTTTTCACGCTGCTATCGTTTTGTATACAATCATACACCATGACAAGACTGCGATGTAATCTTGTCATCTTTATCTGTGTGTGTCTGCTTGTGTGTGTGTGTGTCCAGGCTTCTCGCAGGAGCACCCAAAGAGAAATCCTTATCGCTGACAAATGTCAATGAAACAGGTGCTGTCTACTCCTGCCCCATAACTACAGACGCCTCGGATTGTTCCAGAATGGACCTGGTCAGCTCGAGTGAGTAAAGAGAAGAGTTACCATCAAGGACGTGATTGACAAGTGGCTTTTTAATAGTGTCACGCATTTACAGCTGACCCGTCGGAGATGGTGGAGGGCATGTGGCTCGGCGTGACCGTGGCCAGCCAGAGAGTCCAGTCGTCCGGACGCGTACTGGTGAGACGGCGGCCATCTTTTATTGTCTCCCATTCAATGCGGTCACAAAATCACAGTGTCCATACACTTGTGTGTGTTCTTTGGTGTGCAGGCTTGCGGCCATCGCTACATCAAGATCTTCGGAAGTGGCTCAGGGGAGCAGCGGCGGATGATCGGAAAGTGCTACGTGAGGAGCAACGACCTGACCTTTGACCCCAATGACGACTGGCAGACTCACACCTACGAGGTGTGCGACCCCACCTCCGAAATGAAAGACGAAGGCATGTGCAACATGGGCATCTCGGGCGGCATGACGGAAGACGAGCTCTACTTGGGCAGCCCGGGTAGCTACTTGTGGCAAGGTGAGTCCCGGCCGGCCGGGAATACAATGGATTATTCTCACGGTGTTTTGCTTGAAGAATAACTTTTCTGTTTCCTCTAGGAAATGTACATGTGATATGGAGAAATCCTGATCCTGCCAATTCATGGGACTCCATCGAAAAAGACTTTGGCTCTCTGAAAAAACAATATAATCTGAAAAAACAATATAAACTCTACTATATGGGTAAATGTTTGTTTCATACGTCTTTTAATTTGTCTGAATTTTTTTTAAATTCATTATAGCTCAATTAGGAAATTTATTGAGGGGCATCAAGGATTTTTTTTGTAATAAAATACAAATAATAATTATTATTATTACACCCTGGAGTTTTAAATATAGGTCCAATTTAAAATCTTTGCCCTGCAGGTTATTCCGTCCTTGAAGAGAAGCGCCTGCTGAGTATTAACGACTACACAGTGGTGACGGGATCCCCCAGGTATGAGTCCAAGGGTTCCGTGGTTCTCGGGGTGAAGACTGACAACAACATCGAGACGGCGCTCATCATCCCTGGTGAACAAGTGGGCTCGTATTTTGGGAGCAGTCTGGCTGTCGCCGATCTCAATAACGACAAGTACGTGGTCATAAAATCACAATATTTGATCTACATGTTACCAAAAAGTTCCAGACTAGGTTGATCTTGCAGTCATGTTATCTTTTGGCTCTCAAAGCCAGCCGGCACACTGCTTCATGGCCGTGACCTGTCGTGTTATGCGGAATGTGCGCTGAAGTACATCTAAGCAGAGTTGAAAAGCTGTCAGCAGCCCGTTCAAGGTGTTTGCTATGATATCATGGCCAAATCACCTTCTGCCTCTTCTTTTCATGCATGAATCAAACTTTATGGTGGCTGACAGTTGGGCACAAAAATTGACATTCTAAGGCAGATTTTTGTTTTCCTGTGTTTGCAGTTGGAACGACTTAATTGTTGGTGCCCCGTTTTACTTTGACCGCATGAAGGATGAAGGAGGAGCCGTTTATATCTACATGAATGAGAATGGCTCCTTCCAGAACGTTTCTACTATGGTGCTTAAGGGCCCCGCATCCTCCGCATTTGGCAACGCAGTGGCCGCCATTGGTGACATCAACCAGGACGGATTCCAAGGTGAGCAGATTAAATTTGTTAGATAATCTATTGTGCCAAATTAAAAGGAATTAACTGCTTACTGTGGTATTAAAACAAAATGTTTAATTTTTTTTGTAAACTAGTAAAATAAAAAATTGTTTGATTGGTTAATAGAACATGTCCTGAGTAATTTTATTAAATAAATGTTTCAGCATAGTAAATATTTTAAATATTATGTAAGATCAAAATAAGCAATTTTATTATTTAATACACTGTACAGCATAATTAGTCAATTTAAAACGACTAGTGGAGCACTAACCTGTGCATAACAGTGTCAAACCGCCCTCTACTGGCCTTTTGTTGTCATTACATGTCTTTGCATCTGCAGACTTTGCCGTGGGAGCTCCATTCCACGGCACGGGCAAGGTTTATATCTGGATGGGAAGTAAAGAGGGAGTCTCGGCACAACCCAGCCAGGTAATGTGGAGAACACTTCAAGCTCTTCATGCCCGCTGTCAACATTTTATCTGCCCTTGAAAGGTGATCGAGGGCAAGTCGGTGGCTGACGGAGGATTCCAAACGTTTGGCTACTCCATCAATGGAGGCATGGACATGGATGACAACAGCTACCCTGACATTTTGGTGGGCTCCCTGGACGACCGCATCGCCCTGCTAAGGTGGGATATTTGTATAAAAGTGATGTTAAATATTTATCCTGCTTATTTGTTTTTATTTATTTATGACAGGACTCGGCCTGTCGTCCACTTAACTAAGGACTTCAATGTGGAGCCAAAGATTGTGGATCCTAATCAGTGCCAAGGGAGTTCACCATGGTGAGCGAGCATCAAGGTCAAAGTGGATCTTCAAGTGTTTGTAATATATTTGAATTTCTTTCTTTCCCAGCATCGTGGCCACTATCTGCGTGTCTTTCACCTTAAGTAACGGCAACAGAAACTTCAAGAAAAACATCGGTAAGTCACAAATGTTAGCGTGTCTCACCTGAACATAAACACACTTTTGATCACGTGGCAGTGGTGAAGTACACAGTGGAGGCCGACATTGATAGGAGAAGGAGCCCCCGGGTTCGTTTCCAGGAAAGCGGTGGTGACACGTATACGGGCCTGTTGACCCTGCCAGACTCACAAATTCAGTGTCATGAACTCAGCTTGAATGTTGTGGTACGTTCTTTATATGGTTCTCAGAATGAGATCCTTTTGATATAGATTGTCATTTTAAACATTTATTCTAAGGCCCCTGTGAGGGACAAACTGGAGCCAGTGGTCTTTTCCCTCAACATGTCCTTAGATGAACAAAAACCCAAAACAAGACGCGCCATTCAGAACCTGGACTCATTTGCCATTCTCAGTCAAGGCCAGAAACTCACCCAAAGAAGTGAAGTAAGGTTCAAAGTGCATACAAGGTCGTATTACACTAATGCTACCGCATGCATTCTCAATCTCAAACCTGCTTTGTTACCAGATTAACTTCCAGAAGGAGTGCGGCTCCGACAACAAGTGCACCAGCAACCTGCAGCTGACGGCCCATTTTGCAGACAATAAGAAAAACCCCTTTCCACGGTGATGAAAAAAAAAAAAAAAATTAATTACAGCAAAAAAAAAAAATGGAAGCTTCATGTTGGTTCCTGTTCCCAGGAAGGACAAATCCCAAATCCTCCAGTTTAACAGCAGTATGAAGATAATAAAGCTGATTGTGGAGGTGACTAACTTTCCCACAAGAGGGAAGCTAGCTGAGGACGCCCACCAGGCCATGCTCAACGTCACCATCCCCGAAGCGCTCAAATACTCTGCCGTCAGGTCCCAGGTATGGTCAACAGGGGGCAGCAGATGACACCGTAGCAACACTTACACATGCGCATGCATATGTTTATATTTAAATCTAAATAATTATTTTTTTTTGTTTGTTTAGGATCATGTTGAATGTCACTATGACGTCACCGTCCTTTGTGAATTGGGTAATCCACTCAAAGGCAAGGAAAAGGTGCGTCTGGGATTCCTTGAACTATTTTTTTGGCATCTTCTGAAAATTAAACCATTTTTTGTCAACAGGTATCACTCGTCTTGTGGTTGGAGACGTTAGGCATAGATTTGTACACGCAGGAGATCCAAATTCAGCTGCTGCTGTCGACGTAAGGGCTTAGATGTCGGCGCTATGACAATAATGATAAAAAATGAGAAGGGCTTGAATGAAGCGCTGTCATTTGATTGGTTTCTTTAGTCTCAGTGAGCAGAACGACCTGTTTCCTGTGCCAGTCAGCCTGCTGATTGAGAATACCATCCTCCCCTCCTTCTCCATGTGAGTCGCATAGAAAAAAAGAAAAAAAATCTTTATTTTTATCTATTTTTTTAATATTTTTTTTTAACTTTTTCCGAGCAGTGCAAATGCGCTCATCCAGACTAAATTTGGCGGCACGGTGATGGGCGAGTCGGCCATGGTGAATAGCAGCAACGTGGGAAGTCTACTGGAGTTCACCTTCAATGTGAGTCACCCTCAACCACTCAGCTCTACTCCCTCGTTGACGCCTTGGACTGTCAGATGGTTAATATTGTTTTGAGGAAACAAGTCATGGCTGTATGCGGGGGTGGATGCTATTTAGGTCTCAAGAGGAACTGTGGCTGTCCGTTCACTCCATGACTTTTTTGCCTCTATCACTAGGTTAACATGAGGGGGCTTCCCTTAGGGGACTTGGGGACCCTGGCTGTGGAGTTTGAGTGGCCCTTTGAGGCATCCAACGGGAAGTGGCTCTTGTACCTGACTCAGATTACCATTCAGGCTCAGTCCCAGAGCGAATGTCGACCGCCTGGAGACGTCATCAACCCGTTGAACTTAACTGTGAGCTTCCTTTTTTTTAGCTTTATGCCTGTGCGTCATTCATCCAGCCTTGAATCTAGATTTCAAACACCGTATCAAACTCATTTTACAACATCAACATAAATAGCTTTGAGACGATTTGATTTCCGCTAACAACCCAGGCTAAACTTAGCTTCTCCCCAACATATCAGATGTAGCATTCAGAGCATACAGTGCCTCCTTGATGTCAATTACTACTTTCCTATTAGCTAGGACCATCTCATAGAAAGACATCCTGATTATGAGATGCACATGTGCCTAATGTAGTGGCCGGTGTGAGATGTTTCCACTCTGCAATCCCACCGCATGCATGATGTGTTAATAGCAGTGGTGCGCCTGTCTGAGCAGTGGTTTTGAAAGTGCTTCATATGCAAAACAAAGAAAGTCCTTCGGGGAACAATGTCCGATTCACCACATTTGAGCCGCAAAATCGAAAATAGAAGTTGGGATTCTATTCTGAGAGGCTGATGGCTTCATCAAAGCCATTCATTTTGTTTCTGATGTCATGTCTCCTCCGTCTGCTCTGCTTCCTTCCCCGCGTTCCTTTTGCAGTTGTCAGAAAATGCAACGAAACGCGTCAAAAGGCAGATTGAGCCGGACGAGCAGACGGTTGAGCCGCAAGCGACCCTCTCGCTGCTCACGCCGCGAAAACAATCGGACCTGTTGGTGAGTTGAGTTGGTGAGTTGGCGAGTTCCCCCCCCCCCCCCCCTTCATGTTCTGACGTTTCCGCTCTGTGTTTTCAGGAATGCTCCAAGGGCACGGCGAGATGCGTGACCTTTACGTGTCCTTTGTTGAACATGACCAACACAGCCGAGATTCACGTCCGTGCTCGATTGTGGAACAGCACCATGCTGGAGGTACTTTCATCAGCTGCGACGAAAATATTTACACCAGAGCAATAACAAAGATAGAAATATATAACATGTGCCTTTCAGGACTTTGCCAATGCTTTGTGGATCAAAGTTGTAGGTAAAGCCACACTGAAACTCATGACGGACACCCCCACCCTGAAAATGGAAAGGCAGAGCACTCTGGTAAGGCACGTCAAGTCGACCGTCATTAACAGCTAGACTTAAAATGGCTGCCGTCTTTCACTCGGATGTAGTTCACGGTGGATATCGAACCGGAGGCTCGGGTGGAGACTCCTGATGAACTTCCTCTATGGATCATCATCTCTGCCATCGTAGCGGGCGTTCTACTTCTAGGAATCATCATTCTTATACTTTGGAAGGTGAGCCCACCCTGTCTATCAAGTGGACCAAGCACACCACTGACCTAGTTCTCAAAACTTCCCGGACACTCGCGCGGCCCGATCGAGTCTAACGTTTTCACGTCCACCTCCATGCAGTGTGGCTTCTTCCAGAGGGCCAGCAGGAGGGAGATGTATGAGGCCAAAGCCCAGAAGGCTGAGATGAAGATCCAGCCCTCTGAGACAGAGAGGCTGACTGAGGACTACTGAGACCCACTATGGGTCCACAACTGCACACACCAGTGGGGCTTTTGGGTAATAGAACCCCTGCCATGAATGGATTGAACTTTTCTAGTGATGGTCTCGCTCTTTCTGACGCCTTCGCTTCTGCGTAATTATGTCGTAATGTCAATTAACATCTCCTTGCTTCCTTTTCAGGCTGGAACTTAAGCTGCTTGTCATTGCGTGAATGCTGAGAGTTTTGCTCAAATGCACCAAAAAGTTGTTTCGTATTTAATTTTGTGGGAAAAAAAAGAAAAAAAGTTTAAATATTTACCTTTATTCAAAATAATAATAAGCTTGAAAATAATAATAAATGAACACTTTTATTATTTTCTCTACGGTAAAGCTCTCAGCATTTACATGCATTTTAATGGGAATGAGTGTTTTCTGTATACCTCGCTTGTGCTTTCTTTCCACGTTTTTCCCGAGTGGGGGTAGTCGGGGTCACCCCTCGCTCTTTCCCGACGCTCCGTCTCTGTAAAGAATCTAAATCTCCTAAATGTGGTTCTCAAGCCACCTTTAAATCTTCACTGGGCCTTAGTCTCTCGTGTCACTTCTTTTCTCCTCAGCTTGAATTCTTCAAGCGATCCCTCTACTACCGGATAATGCCAAAGTACCGCGGGGTGAAACTTCGCAAGGCCGATCGCTATCAGTTCAACGGGAGATTTCAGCCAGAGGAGCTACACCCAAAGTATTGGGTCACCAACTGGACGGAGACGCAACGTTTCTACTACTGACTGGCACACGGGCCAAAGAACACTGGACCCGGTCTGGAGGAAGTTTGGATAAAAAAAAAAAAAAAATCGTGATTTTGTCAATTTCTCCGTGCAATATATGGAACATTCTTGCCTCAGAGATTGTAATTGTTTCGTATTCTTACTGACTGCAGTGTTCCAAATTGAATATTGCCGCTTGTTTTGATGTTCAGGATTTGGTGTGGTAGTTTTCTTATTCTTTTTATTTCCCCGTGGTGACTTTTTTTTTTTTTTTTCTCACTGAAGCCGTGACTTTTTTTCCCATGATTTTAAACACAATAGTGCCTCGAGATACAAGCGACCTGAATGCCACATCAGACCGAGCGGCGATACTAATGTGTTGGATTCTCTCCAAGGCCTTGACTTGATGATTATTTATTATCGTTTTGTGTGAACATTGCAGATCACTTTAGGATGATCTCACACAGGGAGTCACAACACTGGATTCCGCAAAGCTCCATGTTGTGAAGAACCAGACAATGCTAAAATGTTTCATTGACTATTTGAATGAACTTATAGTGTACACTCACTGGGCACTTCTTATTTTAATACAAGGGAAATTATATGTTTGACTTGTTGATTAATTTTGCAAATTTACAAAAAATTGGGCTAATGTATTAGCCAGTGAGTGGACATCATTTGTTGTTTTATTTGTACGGGACTTTGGAATGCCGTCCAAGGCTTTTTGGGAAACTTTCAGCACCTGAAAGCAAGCTGGACTAAGAAGACATTGATTCAGTCGTCTCTGGTGGGACAAAATGTTGCCTTGCTGCTTTTGCTCATGTTACCTGAGAGCTGCCAGGTATTCTGCTGTGACACTGAGAACTGCAAACCTTACAGAGGCCCCTTTGACTCCTCAGGATGGATGGGGGAGGGAGGGGGGGGGCTAAAAATGCTCTGATTTTTATACTGTGCAGTTTTAATGTAATTCAGTTCTGTCAAATGAATTCTCTGCAAGTGTCATGACAAAGTACGTCCGTTTGGTTTTTTATTGTCGAAATAAGAAACATCCCCCCCCCCCCAAAAAGCTTACACATTACAAATATATCCTCCCTACATATTAACATATTACAAATAAATTACAAAATGTTATTTTGCATAGGCAAAAAAAATATAATTGGAGTGTACAGTAAATATACAAGACTGAACAAAACAAATCAAATGTGATCAGATGCACTGTACAGAAGACCAACACAGCGATATTCACATTTTGCCCTGTTGCTCTTTAGTCTTTTTGCTTGAGCTCCATTGTTGATAGTGACCTGCTGGACCTCTTTGACTTCCTGTATCTGTAGGCTAGGAAGATGGTGGCAACCAGCAGGACCAGACCCAGGACCAACAGGACCCACTGGGCCGCGACGGCAGATGCACTGTCTACCTTCATTCCTAGGAAGTCCACCTTGGGCTCATCGTCTGGATGTGCAAAGAACAATGAGTAAGCATTTTGTTATTTCAAGTTTTGACGGATCCGATACCAGCCAGCTGATACTTCATGCGAAATGAAAATCTGACGAGAAGGCAAGGTAGTGTGCTGACTAAACCCAAACTGCTTGTGTGTGCGTGTTGTCCAAACAAACAACAGCTGCTGTTGTCTCTCCCTGGCGCTTTCGTTCACTCCCATCAATCTAATCTGGCCAATTCTTTTCAACAGGATCTCATCAGGAAAACAAGCAGGAGAAAGATTGCGTTGTAAACTGCAACCCCAAATAGTCCGCCAGCAAATCTTTTTACTATTTCCTCTCGGAAGAAAATTAACTCGATGCGCTTCCCATATGTCGGACTTATTTCAATACTTACTCAAAGGCTTCCAGTCGTAATCGGGCCACCCTCGAATGTCCTTATTCTTGTTATTCTCTTGCTCCAGCCATTTAATGAGAGGTTCGAAATATTCCATGAGTGGCTTGGCGCTCATCTTGGGCTGGCCCGTGATCATGGTCATGGCCTCGGGCCAAGGTTTGCTGAAACCCAGCTTCATCACGTCTCTGCAGATAAGGCGTCATCAGAACCACGTTGACTTTAAGACATGATTCACAATTTGCAGTGCACACTCACCCTAAAAGCTTCCCAGCCTCCTTCGATTTGTAAATGTCACATGTGTGCAAGGGCCCCACGTGCTTGGCGGCGTTGCACAGGGCCTGGTGGAACTGAAACTGGATAATGAAGCTTACAAAGTACCTGTGGAGGAGGTGATCAGATCATTTCCTTGTCATAAACATACTTATATGTTTGTCGATTAATCGGTGATGGATCAGAACAACGCTCACCTCACGTATGGAACGTTAGCAGGGATGTGGAACTTTGCACCTGCGTCAAAGTCATCCTCTGTGCGGGGGACGGGCGGACACAGGCCTTGGTACTTCATCCTGCGTTTCAAAAACAACCATTAATGTTCCTCAGCGGTTCTCAAACAGGGATTTTCTTACCTGAGGTTCCACCACTCTTTATTATACTCAGATGGCGGGATGCGACCATCAAACACCTTCCATCTCCACTGGTCCATCAAGTAGCCAAAAGGTAGGAAGGCGATTTTATCAAGCGCCATGTTCATCAAGAAGTTGATGTCACTCTCTGGAAAGTCAAAAGGAGGAGTTCTTAGTGTGTATCCACATATACATTTCAGTTTCTGCTAACTCACCGTGATTGTTCTCCACTTTGTCCAGGAGGCCGATGGTCTTCAGGTGTTTGGGTGTGGACACGGATAAGGCCAGAACATCGCCGATGGCCTCGTGGAAGCCAGGGTTGGCGCCCTCACGGAACGCCACGGGCTGATCCTTATACTGCAGGAAGTACTGGATGTGGCCCATCTCGTGGTGGACGGTGATCAAGTCGTCCATGGTCACGACGGTGCACTGTTTGATTCTGGGTTTCGTGACATATGTTCAGTCCCGTCACATTTTCAAACATGGGTGGTTCTATTTTACCTGAAGTCTTTTCTGTTGTAGAAGTCCCATGCCGAAGCATGGCAGACCACTTGGCGTCCGTCGGTGGGCTTCTCCAGCATGGATTTGTCCCAGAACTCTTTTGGCATTGGCAGCAGCCCCAGAGAGGTGAAAAAGTTATCGGATTCCTGGAACATTCTTTTGGCATCCCAGCCCTTGGTGCAGGTAAAAAAAAATTACACTTCATAATATTTCTCCATCATACTTGACGTGTACCTTTGCCACCATGGCTGGCGTGGCGTCAACTTGCGTGGCGTGTGGGTAAGGCATGACCAGATCCATGATGCCAGACCACGTCTGCGCCCACATATTACCTGAAGCGACACAATTTCACCGTAAGAATTCCCCTCCGCTCTGTCATGTTTATTCACCAAGCTGAATTCTTTCATTCCTAACTATGTGGAAGTGTCACACACAATCTCACGCTTGACGTTTCTTGAAAGAAAAGAAAATCCTTCCCAATTCCAAAGACATCTACTGCCGAGTACGGAATATTTGTGGCCTCACAAAAGAATTTGACTGGAGTGTGAATTCCACAGCTTGTGGTTTTTCTGATGAAATGAAAGGAACTTCAAATATAAGTCCAGCTAGGTTACCTAGCAAGTGCGCAGGTATGGGTCCCTTCAGGTTGATGCGCTTCGGGCCGTACTTATTGTACAGACCCCTGCGAACATAGGCGTGGAGGCTGAGATAGAGCGGCTCGAGTTCCTTCCAAAGGTTCTCCAGGTCCTGCTCAAAAGTGGGCGTTTCATACAGAGAGCGCCAGAAAGCGCCATTGTCGCTGTGACCTGGAGAAAAGAATTAGATTGTGTACTCGACTTTTAGGATATGGTCATCTTCAGGTCTTACCGTTAAGTCTGGCGGCTTGGTTGGCCAGTTCGACGTGCTGCTGGTAATCCGAGCGAAGCACTTTGCCGGCCGCATCTCGCCAGCCTTTCCAGGCGAATAAGAGTTCATCGTAATCTCTGGACTCTGCCATGATCTTCTGAAGGTCTGAAAGATAACGTGTTCGCTCACTGTGGCGTCAACTGAGGAGTTTTGGTTCTTACCAGGATCCAGCGGGTGACATTGGCCGTTCTCTCTGCAGACCTCTGCCACGCTATATTTGGTCTCCATGTTTGACAGGAGGTTGTTGTACTAAAAGATCAACATTTGCTTAGTTGGAGCAGCAGCTTGACTCTCACAAAATGTTTGTGAGACACAAAGAACCTCTTCAAGTTGCGCTGACGGCAATGCGGCCCTCTCGATGTCTCTGAGTTTCTTAACGATGCGTTTGACGGCGTCGTTCTGGAAGTCTTCCGTGTCGAAGCCCCGTGCCAGTTGGCCGTATTTTAAAGTGTGGGTTGACATTTCCAGATTCTTCTGAAGCTGGTGGACAAAATTAGCTTTTATTTAGCAGCCGTTCCTTTCGGAGAGAGAGCCAAGGCCTCACCATGATCTGCTTGTTGGCTTCATTGATGTCCGTGTTATACGCCCAGGAGGCTTCCGTATAAGCGTTCCATGCCACTTCAGCTGTACTGTTATACTCATCCAGAAGATTCTTGGCATCAAGCTCATCTGTATTTTTATCTGCACGGACAAGGACAACAATCAAGGAAATCTACCGTGAAGGATTTCTATGTCATGTGGTTCCAGGACTTTTGGTTCTTACCAATATCTTCTGGGTAGCCCTCAGGAATGGGTGGAACCCAATTGAAGTCAGGCCATCCCAGAACCTCGTCGACATTTTGTTTTTCCAACCACTTGATAATGGGGTCAAAGTATCTCATCAATGAACCTGCGTCCAGTTTGTTTGTACCCAAAGCCTCTTGGAGCACTTCAGGCCAAGGCTTGGAGGAACCGGCCTGAAGAACTTTTCTAGAAAGATGTTTTGTTGAACAGCAGCAGCTCTCCTGAAATTAACCCCCCCTCCTCGTGATATAACACTTACTTTAAAATGGCTCCCGCTTCTGCAGAGCGGTAGATGTCGCACGTGTGCAAGTCTCCCGTGTGTTTGGCCGCCTGGCACAGTTTTTCGTGGAATTGGAACTGCAGGATGAAGCTAACAAAATACCTAGAAGACCAATAACAAATTGGATTGCTTCCTTCAAGCACAGAGTGAATCCGGTGGATGACCCACAAATGCCATCTGACTAAAAACAAAACAATCCTTTCACGTTGGGAATGAAAATGCCTCATGTAGCACTTGTTGTTTTCTTTTGTGGTTATCTAAGTGCAGCTGGTGTCCATGCAGAGAGTTTCCTGTTATTGTAAATCTTTGGTATTGTCGAAAATCCCATTACCGGCCATTCCGATGAATGATCTCCGTGTACAATAAGACGTTTAATTTCCATTTTGCGTTATTTCCTTTTTACCTTGCACATTTTTTTTGTGTGTAGAAACGTCTCAAGGCGCACACACACGCACGTCTAATATTTTAAAAACACTTTTGTTTATTTTTGCAGCAGATAAAATAAGAGGCTACCTGATGTACGGCGTGTTTCCAGGTATGTGGTATTTTGCGCCGGCATCGAAATGCTCTTCGGTGCGCTTGGTGGGTGGGCAGATGCCTTGATATTTTGTCCTTGAGAGAAGAAATAAAAAACAGATGGATCAAGGAACCAGTCATGGAAAGTTACTCAGTGTAAACATTTGTGCTAGCTTTGAAATGACACATGGTGAAAGAAAATGTTCATTTAAGCCTTTGTGGTACATTTGAATAGGAATAAGCTTCACCTACCTGAGGTACCACCATTCCGAGTTGTAACGCTCCGGAGGGGTGTTGCCCCCAAACACGCCCCATCTCCATTGGTCGATAAGGTAGCCAAAAGGAAGGAAGGCTATCTTCTCCAGTGCCATCTTCAACAGGTAGTTGGTGTCCGATTCTGAAGGAGCACAATGTGGAATTTGAGTTGAACGTTTTTCCATTTCATGATCTGATTGTCGTCGTCTCTTATACCAACGTCAGACGTCACCGACTCCAGCAGTCCGATGGTCTTCAGGTGTTTGGGCGTGGAGACGGACAGAGAGAGAACGTCGCCGATGGCCTCGTGAAATCCGGGATTGGCCCCGCGACGGAACCCCACGGGTTGATCCTTGTACTGGAGGTAATACTGTATGTGGCCCATCTCATGGTGGACGGTGAAGAGCTGCTCCATGGTCACGGTGGTGCACTGTTTGATCCTGCACAAGTATTTCCCATCACAATCTTTCTTTGCACCAAAGCTGTCTTTAAATCCTGATTACCTGAAGTCCTTGCGGTTGTAAAAGTCCCAAGCAGACGCGTGACACACCACCTCACGGTCATCGGGTTTCTCCAGCATGGACTCGTCCCAGAATTCTTGAGGCATCGGGGCTAAACCCAACGATGTGAAGAACTCCTCGGCCACACGAAACATTTTCGTAGCGTTGTAGCCCTGCCAAACACAAAAAAATGGCAGCGATCTCAAAAGAACCGTTTTACTCTAAGGTGTTCGTCTCCCCTCTCTTACTTGTTTGACCATTTCTCCAGTCACGTCCATGTTGGGTTTGTTAGGAAATGGTATCATCAAGCCGTAGATATTGTTCCAGGTCTGGGCCCACATGTTTCCTGAGGGCGAGGACGAAAACACACTCAAGCAACAATCCATCCTTGTTATGGGATCGCGCTCTGGCCGGCTCCATAGGAAATGCCTGCTTGAAGCGTGTACGTCCACCGTGACCAGATAAGCTGGCGCTGGAGCGTGTTGACCCCCGACCCTCCCAGATTGCCACTAGAGTGTTGTTGTACCCAGCAGATGAGCGGGAATCGGGCCTCGCAGGTTGATGTACTTGGCACCGTACTGCTTGTAGAGTTGTCGGCGCACAAAGGCGTGCAGGTGCTGATAGAGAGGTTCGATTGTTTTGTACAAGCCCTCGATGACTTCCTGGAAGTTGTCCGTCTCGTACCAAGAGCGCCAGTCGGCCCCCGTGTCTTTAAATCCTACAAAAATAGAGATAGATTGTTTTATAATATCTTCTCGAACTTTGTTGTATTTTTCTCACCATCAGCTTGTGAGGCTTTGTTGCTGAGCTGCACGAATTTGGGGTAGTGCTCCTTGAGGGGAACACCTGACACGTTATGCCAGCCCTCCCAAGCGTACAGAAGCTTCTTGTAGCTCCGCGACGTGGCCATGATGTCCCTGAGATCTGCAAGGGACAACGTGCGATTAGCTTTGGACAAGGGAGGCCGAAGTTCTCCTTTCCCTCCAAAGTCAGGTATATGAGGAGAGGATGACAGACCAAATGCATGAGTCGTGTGTATTTATTTATTCACGATAAATAATACTCACTATATAAATAAAATAAAACAAAATTAAATGGACTAAATAATTAAACTCATACATACGTAAAAATAATGCATATAAAAATTAAAATTAAATATATTCACATATTAAATCACTATTTTGAGGGTTCAAATTCAAATTGGATTGGCCAATTGAAAAAAAAAAGAAAAAAAATGAGAGCGCTTGGGAAACACTGAGCTATGTTGCAGACAAAACATCAGGCCATTGTTCCCAGTGCACCCCACAGTTCAACACTATGAGCGCGCTGTTGTTCCAGCGTTGTACTCAACATTCAAAACACTTCCTCTGTGAAGTTTGCCCATCCTGTTACTCTTACAGGAACCGATAAGAAGACTTTTTCCTCCGCGAACAACCGCCGCAATCGATTCTACTCACGGGGCTCCAGGCTCCAACTGACGTTTGGCTGCGGATGCACTTTAGCCGTGGAATAAATACTGTCCATGGTGCTGAGAATTGTGTTGTACTGCGCACACAAACACACACAGGAAATCATCGGTCAATCCTTTTAACACTGGAGAATAACTCCAAATCATTGGAGACCAACCTTTCCTCTTTCTTCAGGAGACAAGTTAGCGGCTCCGAGAACCATGACTTTGCCCATCAGTTTCTTATCTTTGGGGTCAAGCGTGTTGAGCACCTCGCTGGTGAACACCTGCTTGGCCTTCATCCCCCAAGCCTCAGTGAAGGCCTGCTCCTCCAACGACGCATTTACCTGAGCACACCGGGAAGGACACGTAAGAAATATGCAAGCGTGGCGCTATTTGCTGCCCGCTGCTTTTTTTGCATGTTTTGGAAGTAAACACGTTTTGGGAATTTGGGAGGGCTCAGGATAAACAGTATTATTATTTTTTATTTATTATAAACATGGCATCAGTCAAATGTGGGGGGGATTACTGAATTGCTTGTGCAAAATTACAACCCCCTCCTAAATTCTCACAAGATCAACACGCTGTATGTTCCCATGATGTATTTACTTTTTTTTTTTTTGGACCAATGAAGCATTTTGCCATGTTGCAATGCTGTTCAAGGTCAAGAGTGACTCAATCACAAATGGGAAAATATTTGCACACGCGTTGTGATTAGGCTGGACCGTGTTTCTGTGGCAAACGCGCTTATCTGCGGTTTTCCCAGCAAGAGGTAAAAGCGGCGAATGTGTAAACTAATTGGTTTCCATTATGAACATTTAACCAGCCAACTAACTTGCATTTAATTTTGCAAGATCATTTTCCATTTAAAATGATGACTTTAAATGGCTTCCCATCCCTCTTTCTGATCCGTTCTACTTTTGTTGTTCATCTTCCAGCCTCAAGACACATTATGTTGGCGCGGCGTGGCGGGGGCTCGCATCTCCACTTGTTCTCCAAGCTTGGAGAATTCCTGTTGTGACAGCTGTACAAGCACGGACATCGCAATAAAAGCCTCAGAAGAGAGAGTAAGCTCTTTTTTATTTTTTTAATAATCATTCGAAACTCTCTTAGTGTCTGTTTGGCTTCACTGGTGCGTGCCACTGCCCTTTTTTCCTCGGGCATCATGTGATGGCAACTCACTGCAGTCTACTGTTAATGTCATGACTTCCCTAAGAAAAAACACAACGACAAAAACAAAGATCTGTTTGTATCTATAAAAGCTTGCACGTTGGCCGCTTATAATTTTTCCGACGATTAAATTCTGGAAATCAAGCAGAGCTCTGGAGTGTACACACCACATTGGCAGGAAACTATTCCAGGAACGACCTTACCTGGAGTTGAGAGTTATACGCTGTCAAGTTGGTGTTGTAGTTCCAGCTGGCCGACACGCTGTGGAAGAAAACCTCCTCCGCTGTGCTGTTGTAATTTTTGAGGAACTTGACTGCATCGGCCAGCGTGTTGGAATATTCCCCTGGCAGCCATCTGTCTGGGAGAGCGACACCATGCCGCACCACTTGCAGCACCAACACAACTGAACACACAAACTTGTCCATGTCTGCCTTCCAGCAGCAAGTGTAAATGGAAAAAAAACAAACACCTTTGACTCAAGCACCTCTTGACTGGTCACTCAGCTCAGCGAGTGTCTTTTAAAGTGTGACCCAGCCCACACGCAGCCTCCACTTGAGTCCGAACGCAATCCCCACCCTTGAACGCAGCACCACTAACGCCTTCTCTCTCTCTTTCACTCTCTCTCTCTCACACAGGCTCAGAGGGGGGGGGGCTCTAGTCATGGTTGGTGGAAAGCAGAGGCTTGACGGGCTGGGGGAAATTAGAAAAGTGAGACGCAGGCAAACCCTAAGAATTAAATTTCACACTCCTTCCCGATGAGGAGATCATCTATTTATCCTGAAATTTGCACCAGTTAATTCAGAAGAATATAATCTGCTATTCAAATGTTTTGTAAAAAAGTGGATATTTAAAATTCAAGTGGATATTCAAATCCCACCCTTTAATGTTGTGAAAAAAATACTTTGTTTCAAAATGCTGCTGAAAAAGGACAGTTGCATTGTGTAAATATTATTTTGATTTTCTCGTACTTACCGTCCACTGAAATATCATAAACACGTCATGAGAAGGGATAAATGACAATAATGATCATTATTAGGGCTCATTAATGTTTAACATACACTCACGCACATCGAATAACACTTTTGATTTACACCACCGATGACAGCGCACGTGTCGGCCAGAATATTTCCCGGCCTTGACATCTAAATTAACTTTGCTCTTGTTCTACTGCGTCACAAATAATCACCCAAAAATGCCGCTTTGCTCAATAAAACCGAATGCTTCAACAGAACCTTCAATCTCTGAGGCAGTTCATGGCCACATTGGCTTATCTTTGGGTTGAAAACACACTGGTTGATCTCAAAGTAGATCTTCCATCGTGCTAGATGTCCATAAATCTTTATCATGACTTTTTGACAATGATAGGCCATATCTGCACAGTCTTGCTGATGTCTACGGAAACACCCGAACATAAATGGCAACTTATTGACAGAATGCATCCTACGCGACTGATAAACCGATGGCTGGTTGATAGCTAGGAAGTACGAGTGTCCGCATGTGCGCTGCCAACGGGGTTTAAGTTTGCCAACAGAGCAGCAGGTGGGAAGTCATAAAGTGTTTACTGCTGTTTTGTATTCCGAGTGTGAGCATGTGACTCAGTCTGCGTGGCTTCTGCAAGTGATTTTTTTTTGCAGTCTTCCAATCTCCAAATAATTGAATGTGGCTCCCCCTGTAATGGAATTCTGTGAGGTGTGAAAGGAGTGTGATGGCCTAGAGAAGCCAATCTCGGGTGTACGTTGCGCACCACTAGCCATGGTGTGTAATGTGTGTGTGTGTGAGCTCGCTTGTCATCAGGTGTCCGCCATAATTCATTTTGGTGCCCCCCCACCCTGTGTCAGGCTGATTTTCATCTGAGGTTGCCATTGGACAATTTAGACATTTAATATTTGATTTACGTAATGTATGTTGCTCAGAACAATTAAATGCTCTTAAATAATAATCTCACTATATTTTTTTTAATTATTATTTGAATGTGTGTAGTATTACTCTACATGAATTGTTTGCAATTTATTGTGGCCATTCAACTATCCTTCTCTGTTGTAATGCATTTTAAGGGGTCTTAAAGGGCAATAAAGAAGACAAACCTGTGTGTTGCAATTTGTTAGACTGAAGGGGGGATGAAATTGTCAACATGAAGTGAACTTTTCTTCCTTCTCACCTCTGGGCAGACTGACCTCAAGCACCTTGAAAACACCAACCGGCCGCTGGCGGAACTGCAGGTGACCGACATTGGGACTGTGACAGGTTAGAGGTGAGTTTGTTCCCCAAACTATGAGCCACACGTGGCTCAGTATCGGGATGGATGACGAGATGGATGGATGTTTCAAAAATGGCGCAGCTGCGTGCCGTGCTGACTGCAGACCGTCTGAATACAGTTAATCAGTTAGGGAGGAGACCCAGCGATAAGATATCTTGACTTGATAGTGCTGTGTCATGATGCATTTGTGTTCAAATTGCACGTAAGATGCATTCATTCTTCAAGACGTCAGCCGGTCGCAGCCAGCGTAATGCTCGAGTTTCGCGTTAATATTTTCCACAAACGCGGCTTTTGCGTTGAGCTGTTTTGTGAGTGTGAAACGGTGATTGATGGTTAGCAGATCCCGTTGGCGTATTTGCGGTCCTGACACAACTAACATCATGTCTGAAGTCATAGAGCGTGACTAATGTATACACTGGAACGAGAGGAGAACTTGAAACATTTGAAAGGAAACAGCGTTTGAGAAGTCCCACGTCTGCTCGGGTGAAAGGTTAACTTTGACAATGCTGATTTCTGAGAGAAGGCCCAAGATTAGATTAGATTAGATGAGGGTGAAAACCACTAAAAAAACACCAAGAGCTGTGACTTGAAAAAGTTTTTACTATTCTGTTGAATCATTAACCTCAAACTGAGTAGATCAGAGGTTGATTTGGTTAAAGTTTAAATATAAAACTTGCCCTACTGTCAAAAACCAACACGCTAACAATGTTTGCTGAGCATGTTTACGATAAACATCTGGCAATAATTTCCAATAATGGAAACATCTAGTTTGAGTGTTAAGTAAACTCACTCATAGTAATTCATCGTTAGTCAGAAGCTCTTCAGAATAATTATTACAAGAAATATAATATGTAAAATAAATCATTAATCATAAATCAAAATATATAAATATAAATAATGAAAAATCATGTATAATATAAATAAAGGGTAAATTGTTGAGGTCGTTGCTATTTTTAGTTATAAAAAATGGATGGATGGGTGGATTTGCATGTATAATATAAATATATAATGGTTATATTGCTGAGGACTTGATTTTTTTTTATCTAGACTATCATACCTCAAGTCATACGCCTGTTGTTTTATCCTATACTGCCCTCTAGCGGACAAACATTGTCAATTAAGACAGTGCACTTTTTGTTCAGTAGCACCTTGTCCAAACACTCGCACGTGCACCTTTGCGCCCCTCAATCGTGCTTTTGCGTTGGAGGTGCAAGTGTGCGTAAGGTGTACAAATTATCCGAAGTGCATCTTTGTCGGCCTTTAATGGAGTTTATTACCCACAATCCTTTGCGCATTTGACTGTAATTGGCGACGTTAATTAAAATTCTTGTTTCTGTGCCGAAAACAATGTCTTTTCATTTGTGAATATCGAACTAACACATTCATGTTAATATAGTTACAGATATAATGAAATTGTCAACTTTTACTTATGTATTTTGAATTAACCTAGATTTTTTTTTTGTCCCAATGTAGTTGCCGTCCAGGGGATATAATCTGCGCGTGCGCAATATCTGGCGCAGCTGCCACAAATTAGTGCATTAAGGACGCCATAGCTGCCATCGACTGAAAGCCGGAGCCTGAGATTTAACTTTACTACCACTCTACTGAAGTTTAAAAATCAATTTAAGCAGCATAACTGCCCTAAAAACACTGATCGCCACCGTGTTCGGTGACGCATATCCAACATGGCGGTAAGTAGATGACGTAACACGCGCCTTTCAAAGTCTACAGCTTTCGGACGCTTTCACCCCACGCGCTCAAACATTTGGTGCATTATCTCAAACGATGCGTAATTTTGATGTGATTTTGAAGTTGTTGATTTTTTTATATATCTACAATTTTCCATGTCTTTCAGCGGGCATGCGCAGAAAAAAGTAGGCAGACCCTGCGCAGATTCATCAAGTGCAGCTGTGCACAGGTGCGACTCACCGCGTGGGACCTTCTCAGGTAAATGAGCACACAAATAAATGTTTGTCGTTTATTGCCGTTTCTCACGATATTATTTGGTTTTTGCATTATTTCCACGCTCGAGGGACACAATAGCGTTGAGGTCTGAGCATATCCTGTCACAATTTCCATTTGTTCGACATTAAGCTTTCTTTTTCCACTGAAGTGTTTCTTTTTTGTGCTGCCCCGCCTGATTAAAATGTATTTCAAATGTTTTATATGCACATGTCAACTGCTCACCCTCCAATTTTCTATTGTGGTGGCTTGTTCAGTCTAATGGGATTCATTTTCTGTGAATGTTTAATTTGAAAATAATTTCTTTAAACACCGAACGTGACAAAATACTACCAAAACCTTCGGCTGCAAATATAGCCTAAAAAATCGTGTCTGAATTCCTCCACTGCCTGCCGGTTGACACGCGAACAACGCATACCCCGAAACATTTAGCAAGCATTAATTTTTCTGCTTTCCGGTTAGATTGGGCACCCTAAGTCGTTCTGTTGCCAATTTTGGACTTGAACTTGGATAAATATGTCCAAATCTGTTCGCGTATTGCTAACATGAGGTAGGATGTCCGTAACAAGTACTTTGGAAGCTACTTGATGGATTAAGTTGACGCTAATTTGCTATATCCTCTAACGGCGTTGTTCCGGGTGTTTGTAGGTTGCACACTAGATGGCTTTCAAAACTCGGACGCATTGTCCTTGGAAACTGCAGCCTTAGACAAAAGTAACTTGTATGTAATGGCGGTTTTTTTCTTTCCCAGCAGAACTAAAACTGGATGCAGCGAGCAGGAGAACCTCAAACTGGGGATCCCCGCCTGTGGACAGTGACGAGAGGGGTCTCAGAAATGAGGAGGACACTCCTAAACATGTGAAAAATAAGTCAGTGTTTCTGTGCCTGAGATGGGAATGGGTCCTTTTTTTTGTTTGTACATGAATGCTATAGTATAAATGTAGTTACCAGCACTCAATTTATGGCGCCTTGCATATTTTTCCAGGGTTGAAGAGGAGCAATGAGGAAAGGACCAATTCCACACCCAGTCAAGAATCAAGCAGCATGCCAATGTGGACATCATGTGTGGGGATCATTTGACCAGGAGGGGGCAGTGTTGCGCTCAGGTTGCCTTTGGTTATGGGTGCACGCCGGAAAGGTTGCCTTGAAATGAGGGCAGGTGTTTAAGGGTCTGATGGTGGGACTTGCTTAAGAGGTGCGCTGTGGTTGTAGTTGAGGTTGTGGCTTGTCTGGATCCAGAGCAGCTTTGTCTTGTGCGAGGATAGTGGTTGAAAGCCGGCCGGCGCTTTGGGGGAGGACTTAAAATTTTGCACATGCGAAGCCCTTTGAGACTTGACTGTGGGCAATGGATATGAGCTTGACTTGACTCGGTCCGTCACACCGATTGACACAAACAAATCCTTGTCGTGTTTCACCCCTTTTATGTTTCAGGTTTTGTAGAGGAACCAGCTTGGGTACCAATAGCAGAAGCCCAATGCCCAAGTTTGCTGTAAGAGCAGCGATGTCTTGTGCTAGGATTGTTTACGGCGCATTGTAACCGTAACCGTAACGTCGTCACGTCGATGGACACCAACAAAACTTTGACGTGGAGCTGAATGTCCAATTTTGCAGTAACACTTGTTGACTATTGTAACATTTTGTCATTTTCTAACCTACCACTGTCGTACTTGCCTTTGTTCTCCCCTCAGTGTAGGGCGACGTTGGAGCGAGCCGGTCCTGAATGTTCAATTTTGCAATATGACTTGTAACATTTTCTTTTTCTAGCCTACCACTGTTGTACTTGCGTTCTTTGTTTCCCCCTCGGTGTAGGGCGGCGTTGGAGCCAACTGGTCAACGAGGTGCCGGAAACACAAACAAAATGGCGCCGAATGTCCAATTTTCCAATGTGACTTGTTGACTAGTGTAACATTTTCTTTACTGTCATACTTGGGTTCTTTGTTCTCCCCTCGGTGTAGGGCAGTGCTTCTCAATTATTTTCTGTTACGCCCCCCCCTAGCAAGAAGAAAACTATTCGCGCCCCCCCTCCCCACCGTGACTATCCAAACTTGTCTTGTAAGTCGTAAAATGTTGCACTGTCGCAAACGTGACAGAAGTAACAATGAGAGCGCCACTGCCCCCTGCTGTAGTAAACGCGCAATTACACTTTATTCTAGTACTGCCAAAAAAAAAGCCTGTTCCCCAGGGTCACACGCGCCCCCCCAGGAATAGCATCGCGCCCCCCAAGGGGGGCGCGCCCCACTATTTGAGAAGCACTGGTGTAGGGAGACGTTGGAGCGAGCCGGTCCCGAAGGTCCAATTTTGCAATACGACTTGCAACATTTTGTCATTTCCTAACCTACCACTGTCATACTTGCGTCCTTTGTTCTCCCCTTGGTGTAGGGCGGCGTTGGCGCGAGCTGGTCCACGAGAAACCACCGGTTGAGGGTCCCCAAGACATAATGACGCGAGCAGCGCACAACTCATTGCATGTTCTGCCTTTTGCAGACTGGACGCAAAAGGGGGGGACGCACGGCCCGACCCGGCGATGGTAACCAAGAGTAGCTAGCTGCTGTGATCAAGTAAGCAAGTGTGACCTCGTACTTGGGGTGCTCTTTGAGTCTCGCATTGTTTCTGCAGATGGCGACCGGGACGCGACACGATCGGATCAGAAGGTGTGGCATCACTGAAGTATCCTGCAGCCAGCCAGGATCTGAGGGAGACCCGCTTCCTTGGAGGCGTTGAGCTTCAATGCGTGAAATTGATTTTTTTTTTCTTTTTTTAATTCACACCAGTGGTGTCCAAACGTCTGAGTGCCGCATACGGAAACAAATTCGTGATTGTTTGTGCTACTGCTACAAAACAATGTTTATTTAGGTCATTCATGTGGTGTCTTGATAAACCTTACGTAGACATAGCAAAAATGAGGATAAACTACTACTGTGTCTGAGTGAAAATTTGAACAGAGGATTTGACTTGTAAATACAACTTAATATTTTGATGCCGTTCATCAGTAGTATTTTGGCGCACCCCTAGTGGCCTGTGGGAAATAGCCCCTAGGCTGCCGTTTGGACACTAATGGTGACGTGTAGGGCTGCACGTGTATTGGAAAACTGCAATATGGTGGTATGTTATTGACATGCACTTTAAGAAAGAAAAGATGTTTTTTTTAATGTGACCTAATGAAACAAGCTCTGTTTTCTTGCTTATAATTATTTTAGAAGATGACAAGTCATTGATGCAAGTTAACGTCTAACTGATCACAGTCAGTTCAAATCATTTCTATCACAAATTGTTGCATTACTTTGCTCGATGCAATGGTCTGGCCCAATACTGCCATATCACTGGTTTTCCAATAAGT
This sequence comes from Syngnathus typhle, assembly GCF_033458585.1. Taxonomy (NCBI): domain Eukaryota; kingdom Metazoa; phylum Chordata; class Actinopteri; order Syngnathiformes; family Syngnathidae; genus Syngnathus; species Syngnathus typhle. The sequence goes on along the minus strand of NC_083755.1, from coordinate 4,924,416 downwards.
TGTGCAGCCTTGATTGAGTGCAAACGCGCAGCGACGTCAAGCGACCGTGCAAGCGAGACTTTTCTGCTTGTGTCTTGCAAGGTGGAAGCGAAGCTGCACAAAACGAACACCCGGCAGACTGAGGCCCCGAGCCCCGGGGTTGGCGAGCGCTAAGAAATCACCCCAAGAAAAGCAGTCTCCATGTGAAGAAGAGGAAGTAGCCCGATGCATGGCTGGCCACAGGTGACATGACAATCAAATGTACAAGGAGAGCATACACTTTTTTTAATTTAGTTTCCTTATTTATCCCGCAGGGCTCGCTCACGTGGCGTCGGAGGGACTGGAGCAGTTCCTCAAATGAAGATGAGTACCATCTGCCGGTCACTGAGTACGTTGACAGAAGTGAACCGCATGCAACGGAGTGCTGTCTTTCTTTTTGCAGTTGTGCGAGGCAGAGGAAGGGTGCAAACGTCGAAAACCAGCCCGGAGCGGACCCGAACCTTCTGCAGACCTTAGCCCGTGACGAGCGGCCCACATGAGGCGGGTGCAGATGCGGCGAGGCTGGGTGGGCAAAGCAGCCAACATTTAGGGAGAGTATGACTTTGTTTTTTCCTTTTGCACTTTCTTGCCCTCCCTCCACTTTCTCACTGGGTGTGCACACTGTCTGTCTGCATGATGCTTCTCTTTCTTCCAAGTGCTGTTGTAGTGCAATATTGTTTTAAAGTGTTTTTTTAATACATAGAGTGAACTGTAAAGTTTGTACTGCAATTGTGTGCCTCAGTACCTGAATTAAATTGTTAACTGAATGCAAGTGGTCCATTTTCAACATTGGCCTGTGTAGTCTAGCTGTGCGTAATGAGGTGAATGTCAAGTAGACTGACACACATAGATGCAAATGACAAGCGTGTTAAAGCGTAAAAAGTCGGCGCTGCAACCCATGAAGTATGTCTGTGGCAAACCTTTTTGCAACCCTGCTGTAAAATGGCCACTGAATTCAGAATCTAGCGCCGTTTTGGTGCACATTTTTTGTACGAGTAAAAGCCTTTATTTTATTGAAGTCCAAGCCTGTTTTTCTTTTTGCGGTTAGATTGTCATGCGGGGTGTTTCTGTGAATAAAGTTAACTTTGGTGTGTTTGGTTTCTGTGGGTGGTCTTTGTAAATAAACTTTGGTGTGTCAGTTGTCATGCACAATGTGCCTCAGTTGATGCTGCATCTCGAATATAAAACTAATTACAAGTTTTGTTACAGGTCTGGAAGTCATCATTTGCAGTCGCAGCACGAGGAAAGCCTGTCCACTATACAGTGGAGAGGGCTGCTAAAGTGAATTTATAAGCATTACATGCAACTTCCAGAATCTGGGCCTTCAATTCAAAGCACTTAGTCTCATGTTGCGTAACAACACGGCCAACCTTGCTGCCAGTACTGTGATAGCGCCCAGTTCAGAGTTAAGTCAGCAAAAACACGTGAGTAAAGGCCACACCGTAGCTTGTTTAGATGGTGTTCAAGTGAGCCAGAAAGAGGTGATCTCATTACCGGCGTCTTTATTAAATTGGCTTTTGTAGACAGCTTAGTTGAATTCCGAGGGCTGCCATCTAATGGTGGCAAACTTGCCCTAACCTGTCCGACGCACCATTTACTTATATGCGAAAATACTTCATTTTTAACTTTAAACTACACTATTAAAAATGCTACCTGTCTCTCCAATGCGCATGTGTAAAAAATACAAAGCAATGACATTAATTTGCATTACTTCTACTAAACACCTGCTACAAATATGTGATATTGCTGCAGTAAAAAATACAAAGCAATGACATTAATTTGCATTACTTCTACTAAGCACCTGCTACAAATACGTGATATTGCTGCAGTAAAAAATACAAAGCAATGACATTAATTTGCATTACTTCTACTAAACACCTGCTACAAATACGTGATATTGCTGCAGATATCTTGTTTCTTTAGCTTGAGAAAGTTTTTCTAGCACTCGCTGTACTCGAACCCGTATCTGCGGGTTGTACTGTCGCGCGTCGAACCGCTCGGCCATCAGTGCTGCGAAACCACACCTTTGGCCGACATGTGCTCAACAATGCAGCCTTCTGCGCTGGTACACCATATGGAGTATACGACGGGATTTTTTTTTACCTCGTTTAATATGCATCAAGCATACGAGCTGGTGTTTTAGAACAGTGTAGGTTTATGTAGTTCACAAAAAAGAGATTTTTAAAAAAAATGGTTAAAATTCATAAAAGAGAATTAGTATGTCTTTCTCTACTGTTGAGAGAAGCGCGCAATGAGGATTTGCTAGTGCTGCTAGGAGACAGGTTTGGTTAGCGTTACCACATGCATGGTTAGTACAGCGTTAGGTTAGTGCAGTGCATGGGTTAGTACATTCGTGGTTAGTACATTCATGGTTAGTACATTCATGGTTAGCACATTCATGGTTAGCACATAGCATTGCATTTCGCAGTGGTGGAGGATCGAACCCTGGGTCTCAGGTGTTCTAGCGCAGCGACGGAGCCACTCGCCCATCGTGGCGAGCTCGGCGGTCACCCCGCTTTCACTTCGAGTCATTCTTAACCGTTCAATATTACGTTCCGCGCGCGCTGGGTAAGTACAAAAGAGTGCAGACGACCGCCAGCTGCCAGGTCGAAATGCTCGACCGGTTAGTGACACGGGCTCTTGCCCCGAAGGTACCTGGTTCGATCCCAGGGCTGAGCATGCACCTGCCGGCGCTTTTGATAGTGAAATCTGTGTACGCATATGCAATTAAAGGTTGCATATGCAAGTATTTATGTGTAAATACATAAGGTCGCCCCGCCCCCCGGGAGGAGCTCCAGGCCCCGCCCCCTGGGTGCAGCAGGCCCCGCCCCCTGGCCGTGCAGGCCCCGCCCCCCCGGAGGAGCTACAGGCCCCGCCCCCCTGCCCTGGTGTAATTAAATAGGTCAGTGGGCGGGGCTTCGGGGCGAAGCCCCGCCCCCTGCCCTGGTGTAATTAAAAATGAATAGAAATCTAGTAGTGTAGGGGGCGGGGCGAAGCCCCGCCCCCTACACTACTAGATTTCTATTCATTTTTAATGTAAATAAAAAGATAAATGTATTCTTTTTATAAAAAGATAAATGTATGCTTTTTATTTTTATTTATTTATAAAAGGAATACATTTATCTTTTTAATTACATTAAAAATGAATAGAAATCTAGTAGTGTAGGGGGCGGGGCTTCGCCCCGCCCCCTACACTACTAGATTTCTATTCATTTTTAATTACACCAGGGCAGGGGGCGGGGCTTCGCCCCGCCCCCTGCTCAATTACACCTGGTCAGTGGGCGGGGCTTCGCCCCGCCCACTGACCTATTTAATTACACCAGGGCAGGGGGCGGGGCTTCGCCCCGCCCCCTGCTCAATTACACCAAGTCAGTGGGCGGGGCTTCGCCCCGCCCACTGACCTATTTAATTACACCTAGGACAGGGGGCGGGGCTTCGCCCCGCCCACTGACCTATTTAATTACACCAGGGCAGGGGGCGGGGCCTGTAGCTCCTCCGGGGGGCGGGGCCTGCACGGCCAGGGGGCGGGGCCTGCACGGCCAGGGGGCGGGGCCTGCACGGCCAGGGGCGGGGCCTGCACGGCCAGGGGGCGGGGCCTGCTGCACCCAGGGGGCGGGGCCTGGAGCTCCTCCCGGGGGGCGGGGCGACCTTATGTATTTACACATAAATACTTGCATATGCAACCTTTAATTGCATATGCGTACACAGATTTCACTATCAAAAGCGCCGGCAGGTGCATGCTCAGCCCTGGGATCGAACCAGGTACCTTCGGGGCAAGAGCCCATGTCACTAACCGGTCGAGCATTTCGACCTGGCAGCTCCCGGCCGTCTGCACTCTTTTGTACTTACCCAGCGCGCGCGGAACGTAACATTAATCAGTTAAGAATGACTCGAAGTGAAAGCGGGGTGACCGCCGAGCTCGCCACGATGGGCGAGTGGCTCCGACGCTGCGCTAGAACACCTGAGACCCAGGGTTCGATTCTCCTCCACTGCGAAATGAAATGCTGCGTGCTAACCATGACTGTGCTAACCATGACTGTGCTAACCATGACTGTGCTAACCATGACTGTACTAACCATGACTGTGCTAACCATGACTGTGCTAACCATGACTGTGTTAACTCTAAACGTACTAACCCATGCACTGCACTAACCTAACGCTGTACTAACCATGCATGTAGTAAAGCTAACCCAACCTATCTCCCTGCAGCACTATAAACTCTTCCTTGTGCGCCTTTCCCAACAGTAAATAAATACCAATCAATTGTTTTATGAATTCTAACCATATTTTTAGTCTCTTTTTTGTGAACTACATAAACCTACACTGTTCTAAAACACCAGCTCGTATGCTTGATGCATATTAAACGAGGTAAAGAAAAAAATCCCGTCATTTACTCCATAGTGTACCAGCGCAAAAGGCTGCATTGTTGAGGACATGTCGGCCAAAGGTGTGGTTTCGCAGCACTGATGGCCGAGCGGTTCGACGCGCGACAGTACAACCCGCAGATACGGGTTCGAGTACAGCGAGTGCTAGAAAAACTTTCTCAAGCTAAAGAAACAAGATATCTGCAGCAATATCACGTATTTGTAGCAGGTGTTTAGTAGAAGTAATGCAAATTAATGTCATTGCTTTGTATTTTTTACTGCAGCAATATCACATATTTGTAGCAGGTGCTTAGTAGAAGTAATGCAAATTAATGTCATTGCTTTGTATTTTTTACACATGCGCATTGGAGAGACAGGTAGCATTTTTAATAGTGTAGTTTAAAGTTAAAAATGAAGTATTTTCGCATATAAGTAAATGGTGCGTCGGACAGGTTAGGGCAAGTTTGCCACCATTAGATGGCAGCCCTCGGAATTCAACTAAGCTGTCTACAAAAGCCAATTTAGTAAAGACGCCGGTAATGAGATCACCTCTTTCTGGCTCACTTGAACACCATCTAAACAGGTTACGGTGTGGCCTTTACTCACGTGTTTTTGCAGACTTAACTCTGAACTGGATGCTATCACAGTACTGGTAGCAAGGTTGGCCGTGTTGTTAAGCAACATGAGACTAAGTGCTTTGAATTGAAGGCCCAGATTCTGGAAGTTGCATGTAATGCTTATAAATTCACTTTGGCAGCCCTCTCCACTGTATAGTGGACTGGCGTTCCTCGTATTCCGACTGCAAATGAAGACTTCAAGACCTGTAACAAAACTTGTAATTAATTTCATATTCGAGATGCAGCATCAACTGAGGCATGTTGTGCATGACAATTGATACACCAAAGTGTATTTACAAAGACCACCCACAGAAACAAAACACACCAAAGTCAACTTTATTCACAGAAACACCCCGCATGACAATCTAACCGCAAAAAGAAAAACAGGCTTGGACTTCAATAAAATAAAGGCTTTTACTCGTACAAAAAATGTGCACCAAAACGGAGCCAGATTCTGAATTCAGTGGCCATTTTACAGCAGGGTTGCAAAAAGGTTTGCCAAAGACATACTTCATGGGTTGCAACGCCGACTTTTTACGCTTTGACACGCTTGTCATTTGCATCTATGTGTGTCAGTCTACTTGACATTCACCTCATTACGCACAGCGAGACTACACAGGCCAATGTTGAAAATGGACCACTTGCATTCAGTTAACAATTTAATTCAGGTACAGAGGCACACAATTGCAGTACAAACCTTACAGTTCACTCTATGTATTTAAAAAACACTTTAAAACAATATTGCACAACAACAGCACTTGGAAGAAAGAGAAGCATCATGCAGACAGACAGTGTGCACACCCAGTGAGAAAGTGGAGGGAGGGCAAGAAAGTGCAAAAGGAAAAACAGTCATACTCTCCCTAAATGTTGGCTGCTTTGCCCACCCAGCCTCGCCGCATCTGCACCCGCCTCATGTGGGCCGCTCGTCACGGGCTAAGGTCTGCAGAAGGTTCGGGTCCGCTCCGGGCCGGTTTTCGACGTTTGCACCCTTCCTCTGCCTCGCACAACTGCAAAAAGAAAGACAGCACTCCGTTGCATGCGGTTCACTTCTGTCAACGTACTCAGTGACCAGCAGATGGTACTCATCTTCATTTGAGGAACTGCTCCAGTCCCTCCGACGCCACGTGAGCGAGCCCTGCGGGACAAATAAGGAAACTACGTAAATTAAAAAAAAAAGTGTATGCTCTCCTTGTACATTTGATTGTCATGTCACCTCCGGCCAGCCATGCATCAGGCTACTTCCTCTTCTTCACATTGAGACTGTTTTTCTTGGGGTGATTTCTTCCTTTGCTCGCCAATCTCTCGTGACCTCCATCCGCCGGCTCTTCATTTTGTGCAGCTTCTCATCCACCTTTCAAGACACAAGCAGAAAAGTCTCGCTTGCGCGGTCGCTAGACGCCGCTGCGCGTTTGCACTCAATCAAGGCTGCACAACATATTGGGAAACCAGTGATATGGCAGTATTGGGCCAGACCATTGCATCGAGCAAAGTCATGCAACAACTTGGGATAGAAATGATTTGAACTGAATGTGATCAGTTAGACGTTAACTTGCATCAATGACTTGTCATCTTCTAAAATAATTATAAGCAAGAAAACAGAGCTCGTTTCATTAGGTCACATTAAAAAAAACATCTTTTCTTTCTTAAAGTGCATGTCAATAACATACCACCATATTGCAGTTTTCCAATACACGTGCAGCCCTACACATCACCATTAGTGTCCAAACGGCAGCCTAGGGGCTATTTCCCACAGGCCACTAGGGGAGCGCCAAAATACGACTGACAGACGGCATCAAAATATTAAGTTGTATTTACAAGTCAAATCCTCTGTTCAAAATTTCACTCAGACACAGAAGTAGTTTATCCTCATTTTTGCTTTGTCTGTCAGGTTTATCAAGACACCACATGAATGACCTTCAAAATAAACACCGTTTTGTAGCAGTAGCACAAAATATTTAGAGCAAAATGTCATGATTGATTCGAGTGTTTAATGAATTTATGTCACACAATTAGGAATTTGTTTCCGTATGCGGCACTCAGACGTTTGGACACCACTGGTGTGAATTGGAAAAAAGAAAAAACAAAAAAAAATCAATTTCACGCATTGAAGCTCAACGCCTCCAGGGAAGCGGGTCTCCCTCAGAACCTGGCTGGCTGCAGGATACTTCAGTGATGCCACACCTTCTGATCCGATCGTGTCGCGTCCCGGTCGCCATCTGCAGAAACAATGCGAGACTCAAAGAGCACCCCAAGTTGGAGGTCACACTTGCTTACTTGATCACAGCAGCTACCTACTCTTGGTTACCATCGCCGGGTCGGGCCGTGCGTCCCCCCCTTTTGCGTCCAGTCTGCAAAAGGCAGAACATGCAATGAGTCGTGCGCTGCTCGCGTCATTATGTCTTGGGGACCCTCGACCGGTGGTTTCTCGTGGACCGGCTCGCGCCAACGCCGCCCTACACCAAGGGGAGAACAAAGGACGCAAGTATGACAGTGGTAGGTTAGGAAATGACAAAATGTTGCAAGTCGTATTGCAAAATTGGACCTTCGGGACCGGCTCGCTCCAACGTCTCCCTACACCGAGGGGAGAACAAAGAACCCAAGTACGACAGTAAAGACAAAATGTTGCACTAGTCAACAAGTCACATCGGAAAATTGGACATTCAGCGCCACGGCAAAGTTTTGTTTGGGTTTCCGGCACCTCGTTGACCAGTTGGCTCCAACGCCGCCCTACACCGAGGGGGAAACAAAGAACGCAAGTACAACAGTGGTAGGGTAGAAAAAGAAAATGTTACAAGTCATATTGCAAAATTTAACATTCTGGACCGACTCGCTCCAACGTCGCCCTACACTGAGGGGAGAACAAAGAAGGCAAGTACGACAGTGGTAGGTTAGAAAATAAAAAAATGTTACAATAGTCAACAAGTGTTATTGCAAAATTGGACATTCAGCTCCACGTCAAAGTTTTGTTGGTGTCCATCGACGTGACGACGTCGATGGACACAAAGGTTACAATGCGCCGTCAATAGCAATCCTAGCACAAGACATCGCTGCTCTTACAGCAAACTTGGGCATTGGGCTTCTGCTATTGGTACCCAAGCTGGTTCCTCCACAAAACCTGAAACAAAAGGGGTTAAACACGACAAGGATTTGGTTGTGTCGATCGGTGTGACGGACCGAGTCAAGTCAAGCTCATTTCCATTGCCCACAGTCAAGTCTCAAAGGGCTTCGTGTGTGCAAAAATTGAAGTCCTCCCCCAAAGCGCCGGCCGGCTTTCAACCGCTATCCTCGCACAAGACAACGCTGCTCTGGATCCAGACAAGCCACAACCTCAACTACAACTACAGCGCACCTCTTAAGCAAGTCCAACCATCAGACCCTTAAACACCTGCCCTCATTTCAAGGCAACCTTTCCGGCGTGCACCCATAACCAAAAGCAACCAGAGCACAACACTGCCCCCTCCTGGTCAGATGATCCCCACACATGACATGTCCACATTGGCATGCTGCTTGATTCTTGACTGGGTGTGGAATTGGTCCTTTCCTCATTGCTTCTCTTCAACCCTGGAAAAACAAGCAAGGCGCCATTAATTGAGTGCTGGTAACTACATTTGTGCTATCGCATTCATGTACAAAAAAAAAAAGGACGCATTCCCATCTCAGGCACAGAAACTTATTGATGTAAGAAAGCTATCTTGAGGAATTACAACCGCTATCCCATTGTAAAACACCCATTAACAATAAAAGCAGAGATGACACATTTCTTACCATTTCTCACTCAGTTAGCTGAGCTGTTAGAGTGAGCATGTCACTTCAGCTCACTTGTTGAATTCATAAGAGCAATGGTTTTGATGCGGCACAGATCAACATTGCATATTGGTATATAGTCTGGCTCTCCTATTGGACAAGGACACTGAGAAGGGCAGAGAATTAACACTAATAAAGAACTGAGGGTTTTCATTGCTTTATTTTTTCATATATGAGCCCTCAGTTCACTTGAACCCTTACACCCTGTCATCTGATTAAAATTAACCAATCGGGAGCTAGCGGTTTAGCCAGATGCAAATGAATGAGTAAGTGTACATTTTCAAAACAATTGGCAATACAGATTTTGGCAAATTAACTTTAGGAGTCAATTTAGCATTTAATTTACCGTTGAACCGAATTGTGAACATATATTTTTTTAAAAATCAAATTCGGCTCTAGCCCCTTTTTTATACAAGTACACAATAAGACGGAACATAGACATCGTTTTATATTCATTCAACTTAATTCACGTCGGGCGGATGATTCAAGTTTGCAGTCCACAAACGACGGCGTAGCTAAGCCGTCCAAAACGGGATGTCCGGAGCAAAGACGAGAAAATACACTTGCAAATAGTTCCAATGTATGAGAATGAATGCGGGCGCCGTTTTGGTTAATTTGTGGAGCGGAAGGATTTGATTTTGAGAAGGAAAAACTCGCATTCATATATACGTTGGCATAACGTGAAATGAAATACCACCGTATTAAAAATACAACATAACGTGAAATGAAATACCACCGTATTAAAAATACAATAAATAAGAAAGTTATATTTTTGTATTTGTTTGACTATAGTCAAACATATTGACTAGAGTCAAACCAACACTTATAGTTGAAGCCCCAAGTAAAAGACGTCTCATTCATGAGTTAAAAATGAAAGAAACGAAGCAGAGCTGCCCAGCATTAAAACAAACGAAAACGTTTCGAAACACTGCAACATGATGCAAAGGCAAGTGCATTGAGGCGCGCTGCGCTCAAACCTCAAACGTGGTTGCGTCCATCGCGTGTGAAAATCCTGCAACAAGCAAAAATGCGTCGTGAGAAACGGCAACGGACGACAAACATTTGCTCGTGTTCCAGTTTACCTGAGAGAATGCCACGCGGTCGGGCGCCCTCTTGCTTCATCCGTATTTGATAACTCCCTGGTGCACACCTGTTTTCAATTTACCTGCGGGTCTGACGTCACGTCCACCGAGCCAAGGCAAACTTCTTCTCCTGCATGTCGAACGGCGCTTTGCGCACTAGCGCCACCAGGTGACCTGTCGAGATGACTGCTTCGGTTTACCCTGGAAATTAAAAACGATCGAGCAACCTACATTGTTTTCAGGCGGCACACTGTCGCCATCTCCTTGTCAGTTTGTGGAATGCAGTTGGTTCCGGAACTTCCGGAATCCCAAACAAATAGAGCTGTTTTTCCATCTTTGTTGGACTAAAATTTAAAATCAAATTGTTGATTGACTTTTCCTCCTTTTTTTCAGACAACAAACAAGAACATCAAGTCATATTTCTATTCTGACCAGGTATCTGACTCAGATAATGTGAGAAAGCTTATTTAGGAAACAATTTTGAGAGCGCTGTATTAAAAATTTGATGTACAATAATCCACATTTTTAATAAATCTACCTGATTGTTTTTTTTTTCGGGAACTGTGACAGTTATATTTTCTTTCTGAATACTGGTAGATGTATTCCATTATTAAATGCTCACATTGGCAATGCACACCTGTCAATATAATAATAATAATAAAAGAATCTCAAAGTGCTACAGAAACTATAATATGAAATAAGAGAAAATATAAGCCTCACAGTTGACATTTATTATTCGTTTCTTAATTTTTTAAAATCTGAATAAACAAAGCATTTCTCCCTTTGTCATTACGGGGTTTCACATGTAGATGATGGAAATGACCTTAATCTACCTTGGAATAAATTGTAAAATGTAAAGCAAAGTGAATTCTTTTCTTACCCCAGACAACAAACGAAACAAATAAGGAAGTAATCCAATTTTGGTGTTTTTATTTTAATACGTCATTCCCCATTTTTAATACCTGCTTGCAAACCTAATATCTATCGAATGACCAAAAAAGACAAGGCCCGAAAATAATATTTACTTAAGGGACTTTAAGCTGGTGCAAAAAAGAAAAAATAGTTTTGCTTTAAATAACTACCACTCAAAAGTTTGTATCAGTTGCGTCCAAACTTTTGATTGTAAAGTAAGCTGTCATAAAAATACTGAAGTAAATACAAGTTCCGAACTTAAGTACGAAGTATTTGTAATTTATATTCCAGACAACTTCAGTGTCAGTGAACACATCAGCCAAAACGAGCTTGCGCTATGACGTCATACAACTAAGGTACAGAAGGCGACTCTGAATTAAACCAATAGATAAGCAAATAACGTTACGTCATCGGCTGTACTCAAGTTCCCTGCATTTAACCAACTTCAGTCAATTGGGTCCGTTGCTGAGTATATGTCCATATTCCTTAGTTTGACATTAAGGCGTACGCGTGAAAATAGTTGGTCTTCCAGTCAAAGCTCAACATCTCAGGCGAATAAAAGGCGGACGGTAATGTGAGTACAAATTACTCTCGGCCGTTTCACCAATAGTTCAATTGTCCTATCGAGATTTTGGAAGTTCAAAAAAAAAAAAATCCGAATAGAACTTTAACGCAGCACAAGTGTTGACAATTGAGTAATCATGACTGTATGATTTATGATGCTATATGCTGCTGACTGTGCGAGAGGGAGAGCGAAAGAGCGAGAGAGAGAGAGAGAGAGAGAGCGAAAGAGCGAGAGAGACAGAGAGAATGCATGTGTGTATGCATGTTTGTGCAGAAGGAGAATTATATTCACGAAGCATGGAAACTGGGCCAGACTGGGATCTTGTCCATGATCAGCCGAAGTGAAAGGAAAAGGGTCAGTTTGAACCGTTTGGTGGATCCTTAAATGTAAATTACATTTCTTCAGACTTTGGCCAATTGAAACATTTTTAATACAAATGTTTCCTTTCACACGTGAGTAAAATAAAATGCGACTTAACGTTCTTTTTGAAATCAGCAAAAGGATATTCCCAGGAACAATATCAGATTTGATTACATTGAAACATAGACACTTAACTGTTGGTTTCCTCAATGACACCTGCAAATGTTGCTAGGAAACACCAGAAAACAAATGCAATATTTGTTCAGGTGAATCAGGCACACAGTAACTAAAGCAAGTATTCCTGACTACTTTGAGGAAACATCAACTTGACACCGGTAAGAAACTGATTTCAACCATGTTCTTATTGGTTAAAAGAAAAATGACATACTCTGAGTTTACGTTCCTAACAAATAATTGTGTACTGTCAAATCAAGTCTTCAAATAAATATGCATTTACAGAAGCATGCCGAAGAAGAAGAAGAAGAAAAAAATCATTCCACTGAGCAAGGTCTTCAGCATCGAAATGGCCATGGATTGCATTAAACTGTTGGGGGATGGCAAACAGTGCCTCAATCTCAGCTTCAAAGAGTTTGACGCAGTCCCAGAAAGCATCCAGAAACTGTGGCGAGTCGAGGAACTGATCCTGGGCAGGAACCTCATCGTTGAGCTGCCTGACTTTCTTCGTGACTTCACCAAAATCCAAGTTTTGGACCTGCACAGCAACTATGTGAGTACAACATGGCCGTATGGAGCTGTTATTATTGCCGGGTTCTTTGTGACAACTTTTCTGTTTTGGGCCTCAGCTGGAGAAAATCCCCCCAACCGTCGGGCTCCTAAAGACCCTGGTGGTTTTGAATTTGTGCAACAACCGTCTAAAACAAGTCCCCAAGGAGCTGGGCTTGCTGCAGAACCTCCAGAAGCTCTACTTGGGTCTCAACAAGCTTCAAATACTCCCCACAGCCATCGGGGACTTGCATGAGCTCGTCTACATCGGCCTCTCTGACAACAGATTTTCCGTTGTGCCCAAGTGCTTGGAAAACCTCCCAAAGTTGAAAAAAATCAACCTGGACAGAAATCCCTTTCCTCCGCCCCCAGACTTGAAGAAAATGGCTCTCCCGAAAACATTTTTCATGGCTAATGCGTACAATCTATGTGAGGTCTGCCTTGAGAATTGCAGAGCAGACAGAAAGAAGCTGCTGAACGCACGACAAGTTAAGGCTACTGTGCACGTGCCACGAGTGAAGACCGTTACCTAAATCTATTTGGACACTGTTTTGGGAATGAATGCCAGTAGCCAAATTTTCCTGACCCCTGATAAACCCTTAAGCAGCAGAAAATCGATTTGTGTCCACTAGAGGGCTGCAAAGACTTCTGGTCATAAAGATAGTCACTCAGTAAAATTCCAAGGAAATTAATTTCAATGATTTTTTTATTCTAGGTAACAATATAAATGTATAAGTCCATTTGCATGAATAATTAAATGGGTGGTAAAAGCAGTGACTAATCTGTTGATTGCTTTAACACTTGTTTGTTCACCACATTATTTCCAGAAGATAATCAATTCTTCCCTTCGCGCCGATTTCTGGTCGCCAGCGGTCGATAAGACTTGAAAAAAGTGCAAATAACCTCGCAGTCCACTCACTTGTCTTTTTTTTTTTTTTTTTAACCACATGGCTGAGCTGAGAAGTGCTGAGTGGACAGATCTCAAAAGATAAATTCATTAGGATTCTGGTATGGACTTAGCCGAGCTGCGGGTGTGACCTTAGTGTAATCCACATCCAATTTGATGTACTTGAAATTCAGAATGAAAATAATCCAATCCTTCAGATCTTTGAATACAAATCACTGATAAATCAAGACCTTGGTTGACCCTGTGGCCTTTTTTTTTGACAATCGAATGCTCACTGCACAATGCTCCTGGATGCATGCACTCTGCCGGCACTATTGAAAATCAATTCCCAGCAATGCACACACAAATAGAGGACTTTATTTCTGAGACTCCTTGCTTCCCTACTCAGCTATTCCATTAGTTTGCTCTCCATCCCGCTTCTCTTTCTCTGTGTATGTCACTCGGGCAGGCAGAATGAATAATATTGCCTCGACAGCCAAGCTCGTGGCCACAAATAGAATTAATTTGAATTACCGGGCTTTGGTTCCCATATCGGCTGAGAGGTCGATTGGACTCTAGGAAATGAGACTGGAAAGGCCAAAGTGAATGCGGCACTATCTTCCAAGTTGGATTTGTCATTTGCTGATATGTCTCAACAAACGAGTCACTTGCGTTATCGAAGGGAGATCATATGATAAGACACATTAGCAAGCTGTTTCTTGCCCATTAAGAAGACGTAGCTGTTGGCAATATTTCACCATTAATGTTACTCCTTGTTTGTAAATACTGTAGTGTGTATAATTTGTTTTTAACAATCCTGGTAGCAGGAAATAACTGCTTGATCCAGGGCGGCCTTTCAGTTTTAAATTGTAATTTATCTTTCCAACCATTTTTAATTTTTCATTGTTAATTCATTTTATAAAGACACTATAAATTGCAATAATATGCAAAAAAATAAGTTCTGTTGGATCAATTTAACAAATATATATAATCGTAGGTCTCGTAATGACTAATGTTACATGGGTTGTGCATACAAGCTGGTTCAATGAACTTTGGCACGATAGGGAATATTAATTTATTTGAGCTTGCAATTCTGCTAAAGTTTGAAATACTCATGCTTCAAATTTAGGTGATTGCGTTCTACTAGTTCACCACTAGGTGGCAGTAAAACTAATAAAACACTAATAAAATGGGAAACGTTATATTCTGAAATGGGGTTCACGGTCCATGAAGCAAGCTCCCATTTCATCATTTTTAAATTTGCGTGCTTTCACCAACCTCATCATATGAAAGAAAATGTAAATATTTCTGAGCTTAATTCCAAAGAAACCATCCCATTGCCAATACAGTTAGTTATCATCCAACCGCTGCATGTGAACACCCTGAAAGAATAAAAATGAACAGAATAAATTCAATTCATGCAATTTCAGAATGAAATTCAATGAATATTTAAAAGAAAAGATAAAAAGCAGGTTGCTGCCATTTTGTCACAGTCTGCTTATCCTGTCAGCTCTCTTCATTGCATTAGTGGATGACGTCATGGCCATGTGCTAATTGTCGCTGACAGACGAGCGAGACGGCAGCTAAAAGGGGTTAAAGAGCAACACCTGTCTACTTTGTGCCCCTTTAGTCTGTCCAACGACTCTCTTAGAAAGACATCATACGACTTTCTTTGTCCTAATGGCGACGTGAGGGTGAGATGGTGACTCGGGCGTGTATTGTTTGTTCCCGCCATTTTCAATTGCATTGGTAGGGTGACACTCAACATTTTGTATTGCAATTTAAGGAATACGATTGAAATATAGCAGACACAGCAAAACAGACGAATGAAAAAGGCCCACTGCAGCCGGTCGTGCCCGATCAATAAATAACGCTAAGTCAACAGTCACACCTTTAACGGTCCAGACACCGCCGCCCCATCTCCACTGGCTTGTTTTAACACCGTCCCGCCCTGCTATGATGAAATTTTAATCATCCTCCGCGTCAATATTTCATAAGGTTCTCTCAAACCCAGTGATGTTATTTGCCTTTAATGGCGACGTGATAATGGACCAGGTTTTAGCTGTGTTGTGGTTGGACAGCTGTTGCTGAAGATCACCTTGAGCTTTGGGAGTTGGGGAGTAAGCAGTTGTCGGATGGGATGGAGTGGTCTGGGGGAAGAAAAAAAAAGATGTAAATGCAACACTATCAGCACATTTTATGGTGTGGTCTTTTTTTTTTGTTCCAAAATGTTTCCACTCGGGACAAAAACAACATTGGGTTGGGTGGTAGAATGACAATGTTCAGTGCCACACCCTGGATGGAGCGGTCAAAACACCACAGCTTTTTATTGACCTTTTTCTCACTTTTTACTATTTCGGGCCATGTGACCTCTTATCTCGCTTTGGATCTCATTTGATTTGAGCTACGCGTGTCTTAGCAAAGTGCTGCTTCATTTCAGATGCTTGTTTGCTTTTGTGTGTAAGTGCATGTCTGTCGAAAAAGGGCACACGTTAAAAAACACAGCCCTCCACCCTTCTCCATGTCTCCTTCCCTCTTTGCTCTGTAATAAGAGCAGCTGTGGTCGCTCTGATTCAATTGCAGTGCAGGACTTATGGCTATTATCCAGTGTGGACTGGAGCAGGAGGGAGACTGGCTTCTGCTGTGGCACAGCTGCGCCTACAACAACACCACTGAACCGACTTTAGAGTCGTAAATTTAGAAATCCCACGAGCAAGAAAAAAAAAACCCCACAAAATGTTTAAAATGTGGCTGAAGGGAGTCTCGTGGGAATAAAATTGGTTTTTTTCACCTTATGTTATAAATTTGTATTATTTCGATAGGGCAGCACAGTGGATGAGTGGTTTGCCTCACAGTTTTGAGATTCTGAGTTCAAAGCTCAGGTTTTATAGCTCACTCACACATTCCAGGTTGTGTATGTGAGGTGAATTAAAACCTCTAAAAAACAACACTGTTTAAAAAAAAAAAAAAGAAGAACTTTAGCCCCAGTTATAAGAGGGTGTGCACACTTCTGCAACCACATTACTTCAATGATTGAAGGTGGGGGGAAAAAGGCATTTGAATAGGGGTGTGTAAACTTTTCATATCCACCAAATAATTGTAACCAAAATGTTTTGCAAAAACATTTGTTTTGCAAAATCACGCCAACAAAGCGTTTCGTTGTCATGTGTTAAATCCAGACAGCAGCTCGAGGGGACAGGATGTTGTCAGACCCATTTGGAAGCATATTTGGTTTTTCTAAGCCGTGCCATCGGAATGCCTGGAGCAAGTAATTACCGACCCACCGTAGCATCTGGGAATTCCGCATGTTTGACTTTGAGTCGCGAGGCAATGACACTCGAGGAAAACCAGAAGCGGCCAGGATGGTGTATTTTAGGAACGTGGTTAAATACAGTAGAAAGGAATTTCAGCAAGACCAAATGGATTTCTTAGAATAGCAATAGAAAATGATAGAGGAGGAGGAAGAAATGAGGCGGGGGGAGGAGGGAGGTGATTAAAAAGGGAGACAAGCTCAGAAAGTCTTAATTAGGTGGAGGCGGTAGCGGCACCTGCCACATGACCCAACCTCCTTACTCAATTCCCTTTCACTTTGAAATAATCCAAACTTGCCACTTTAGACCTAAAATTAGCATTCAATTTGATCAGGTATATATTGTTGTAGTCCAAAAGCTCCATCCACCCTCAGGCGGATGCACCGTTATGAATAATGCAGTAGGGAGGGGTCGAGGCCACTGGGCGATGGGAAAAAAAAAAAAAAACGACGTAGTCCCTCCCTCTTTTCTTGTCGCGCTCCCCTCCCCTGTGTTCCCAACCCCCAGCTGGCGGCCGCACTGCAGAAGGTCAGAGAGAAGAGAGGGAGAGGAGGCTGAGGGAGAGGACGAGCAGGGGCGGGGTGCTTGGATGTACACGAACATGCCGAGGGGAGAGCGCGCCGGCAAGCCATGACAACCATGCTGAGTCCCAAGATCAGACAGACCCGGAGAGGTAGGACGCTTTGGACGTTTACATCTTCAAGTATTATTTGATTGGGACTGACATGTAGTTTCATATAATTTTATTTTTTCCCTATAATCCAAATTCTGATACAGTGTTTCACAATGAAAATGTCCAATTGAAACAACTGCCTGTGTAAAATCTGCGTGGAGTCTATTGCATCTCTAGTTTCATCCCCGCTATGAGCCTCCTGTCAGCTGGTGCCGCCGCGCGTGCGTGTGTGTGTAGCGTGTGATGTGTGCGCACTCGTAAAAAGGATGCGTTAGTAAACCCATGTGTGCATAGGCGTCCCAGTCCGCGTGTCTTTCCTTCCATCCTTACTCGTAATTATTCATCTGGATGCGATTAAGATGTAATGAATAGCTCCCGATAATCGGAGTGGGATGCGGAAATCCTCTCCTGGAGCGGCGTGAAATTGCTCTTAAAGAGGCTTCAATCTATATTTGCATAAGTTATCACACAATAGGCATCGGTCATGTGTCTTTTATGAATTGCCGTATTAGCTGCTTAATTATGATTGTTAGATTCGTGTCACGTTTTGCACTTTAGTAGCTGTGGAAAAAAGAATCGGATTTGTTTCAAGATTAAAGCGAAACTCCTCTTTGCTGAACTAATGACCGATTTGGTTTGCATTCAGATGATTGGTAATGTAAAAATAATCTTTTTTTTTCCTTCCAGATTCTGTCAGTTTTAATTGCCTGCATATAAGCCCCTTGCCTCGTCTATGCGATGCTCGTTGCCATGGTTTTACGATCAAAGTCGTGCGACTTGGCAATTCGCTGACATTCTGCAGATGCGCCAACTGGCGTATTATATGTACACGTGAAGAGAAATACACATCCTGCTGCATCAGTTCCACATATATGATTGCCAATCGGCATACCCCCGACCGCAGTGTGTAGATTCAAACCCCTTGAACACACACACACACACATACACAAACCAGCCGGGTAATTTATCAACAGTGGTAAGCTAATTTCAAGTTCCGCGCGGATGCACCTGTAACTCTGTCCGCCATAAATCACCACCCAACGACTAGATTAATGGAATTAAATTCCTCCGGCATCCCTGTGTGTGTGAGATAAAGTGCATCTATAGCTTGATGATATATGTCAGACATGGAAAATATGTCCCCCCCCACCCCTATCCACCACGTAACATGCTAACAAAAACATATGAGCAAACAGATCCAAAATTCAGGCATCCATGTCAACATTAAGATCCGGTACACGGATTGGTAATCTATGATTGATCCATTTTGAGCTGTTCAAATCCATTTTTGGATATGTGCCGCCTGCTGGAGTGGTTGGCTTGCTTGATTTACTTATGCTTGAAAGGACCCATGAGGATAGTATGCATAAAATCTAATAGACATGCAGGTACAGAAGTTGGGGGATAATAGTTTGTTGCTAGGGTGGTACCCTCAAGGGTACACTTTTTACACCCTTTGACATTTACAACTTGAGAGCATGCCCGTGTGCCTGGAAATTGTATAAATATTACATTTGAGTCCGACAATTATCCTTATATGGATGCATTAGTGTATTGTAGGTTTTACATTAAGGTGTATAAATGGACTCCGCCCAGGAAGAAATTATGCTAAGCCTTTTGATGTTTTTCCCTTCCTCCAATGTAATTCATGACAAATGCTAATCGTGCTCTCCGTTCCAAGAAATTGCAGTGGTTATGCATAAAGCATGCTTTGACACCAAAGCTGAAGTGGGCCCAGTACAGCTCCAACTAGCCAAGGGAAGGTCTGAATCACCCTGGGCACGAGGTTCAAATCGGAGTTTTGGCACTTTGAGACCCACACAGGCAAAAAAAAAAAAAAAAGAAACTGTGACTCAGGCGTGAATCACAGACAAGCTTGTGTGTTCCACTCACACACAGCTGACGTGTTAAAACTGTGGAATGTTTTAAAGTGAATACTAGCAAATCGAAAAAAGATGAAAATATACGGTGTTAGGGATTAATCCATAGATTGTTTAGAAATTAAATCATATTGAAGATGCTAATTTTGTCATTATATTTTATATAGTTGCCCTTAAAGCTATATGCGGACACTCATACTCTTTTAATGAGGTGCTGACAAACAATTAACACGATCATCTAATATGACACCAGCTGCCATTCAGACCACAGGAGTCGATTCAAGCTCATACTCTCATGTAACAGCAACATTTGAAGAACGGCTCGATGAAATAATGCCTATAGTAGACTTAATATGGTGTCTTGTTTTAAATTTGTTCCGTATGAGAATGAATGTGTCCGCATCCTCTCAGTAATAACAGAGCAATTAGTGATTTAAAGCAGGGGAGATAAGAACTAGACCGCGTCGAAGGAAGACTAATGGAGGGATAAGCGTCATTAAGGTGAAATACGACAATACAACTTCACATACCGTAATTTTCGGACTATAAGTCGCACCGGAGTATAAGTCGCACCAGCCATAAAATGCCCAAAAAAGTGAAAAAAAAAACCATATATATGTATATAAGTCGCTCCTGAATATAAGTCGTCCCCCCACCTAAACTATGAAAAAAAAAACGCGATTTATAGTCCGAAAATTACGGTAATCAATTGCAACATTATGGTGTTTAGGAAAAAGGAGAAATATATATATATATATATATATATATATATATATATATATATATATATATATATATATATATATACACACACACCTTTATAACTGTGTATTATCTTTGTCAAGGCAACTGTTGTATTAGATTTACCGATTTCTAACTGGGTGTCCAATGATGTGTGACAGTTCAAATGAATCAAACACTTCCCACCTTGAAGACAAGGTCAAAGAGCCACTAACTGATTTTCAAGCTGTAAAGATTATGATTGGGAGCAATATATATATTTTAAGCAAGAGAGGCAGTACCTATAAAACATTATCCTAGTTGCTATCTATGTGTGTGGCTGCAGGAAATGAAATGGAGACAATGGAAAAGGATTGATTTTCTTTCCCCATTTCTCCATCCTCGTATTCCTTCAGCAACATTGATCATATCTTGCGCGTACACATGAATGGGAGCTCGTCTGCGCGGTTGAGTTGGATAAATTATTCATGATCATTAAATTGCACTGCCTTGTTTGCATACCCTGCCACCAGTTCATACCTGTGTATAATGAATCCATACGGCTGACAGTGAAATATGGTTGCAACTTGAACAGTATATTAAAGCGCTATAGTTGGTTCTAAATAAGGACATTGTGTGATCTCAGTCCGATGTCGCACTGGGACATGGCGGTACCGCCAGTCCCTTTGCTTTGAAAGTGCCCTGGGCTGAGCTCAGGTTTCACACATTTGTTGAGAATGATTCAGCCTGTCAGTCCCATGTGGTCTTATTATCTGAAGCCCAAGCCGTTTGCCTTGCTTTTGGCTCGTGGCGAGACAATAGGTCTCGCCCAAGGACCTTGCAAATGGAAGGCAGGTGAAGAGGTTAGGGGGGAGTACAATCTATGTCACCGCAGGCTACAGGAGTGTGTGCCGTTATGTGTCTCGACGTTATTTGTGCTCCTATTCATATTTGCCTCCCTCTGTATCTCATCTTGAGGTGTTCTAGCCCGGGGGCAGGAGGTTGTGTGTTCCTGAATGACGAGCAGCATGCGCAATGAAAGATAACACTGGAGAGTGAAAATGAAAAAAAAAAAAAAAGGCACACAGCCAAGATGGTTAATGGAGTAGTCTAATCTTTGTCAACTCATTGATTGACTAGTTTGTATTCAATGCTGGGAAGTAATGTACTGTGCTTTATTTGACTACTTTTCACTGTTATTATAAAAAATAAATAAACGTATCCGTGTGTATGTGCAGCAAGGTCCAAGAGCATGGTGATGGGCGAGGTGACGCGAGGTTCTTGCCAGCCGGCCTCACCCAGCCTCCACGAGGGGGCGCTAAAAGCCGGCTGGCTGAAGAAGCAGCGAAGCATCATGAAAAACTGGCAACTGCGTTGGTTCGTGCTGCGCTCAGAACAACTCGACTTCTACAAAGATGAAGAAGAAACCAAACCACAGGTAATTATAAAGCTAGACGCATGCTGAAGCTATTATTCTAACTTATTTATGACAAAATTGGTTGCTTGCGGAATGGACTGAAGTCACGTCATTTAAGTAGAGCCATCCAGTATTGTGTTGGATGTTTGTGTACATTGCCAATAAATAACTGCACAGACTTTATCATCCCACCACAAATATTAATTTATGTAGATTAGCATCTTTTTGAAGGGGGAATTTTGACATTTTGCTTTTCAATTAATACGCTTCCTGAAAGTGAAAATAATGTCTTTTAACTTAGACACAAAAAATGGCCAAGTACATAAAATAAAGCTTCAAAATTATTAAAAAATAAATAAAATGAAGCAAGCCAATCTTTCCACTCTCAAGCATGTACATTGAATGTGCTAAAACCGGTCCACACTGGCTGCAATAAAATCTCCCCACACTCAGGGCCAACAACGAGACGCTCTAAAGCAGCCACACCACATCACTGCTATCCCATTGTAGTGGAAAAGCTAAAAGCTATGTACGAGACGGACATTTCCGGTCCAAGTGCTTCTAGTACACATGGCATAACACTTCCATTAGTGCAATCAGCCTAAAAATATTTGCAAGGAAGATGCTTCATTGATTCGATTACTTTCTCAGTTTAAGACACTTTTTTTGTGGCTGTGTGCTGACTCATCGTTTCCCTCTTTAATAACCACTTAGAAGTAATGGAGTGGGCGTGTCACTGGACTGGCCTTGCTTGTGGGGTGGGATGGGGGGGGGGGGTTGTTTAGCGGTTTACAATGTTCTAGGCAGGGGAGGATGTAATCCGACAACAGAAAGACAGCGAGGCCATCGTCCTTACATTTAAAACAATCATCATCTCAGAGTATTCCTGACTGAAACCTTGACACTTGTATTGATTTTTTTTCTTCAAGCCTTCATTCCGGATGATTTATTTAATGTAGGCCATCTGCCATCTTTTCCCCACACGCCCACAGAACACACATAGGATGACGTCTCGGTCTCATTGCAGTATCTATTCTATGGGGACCAAATGACCCGAAAGGGTCTACTCATCCGAGCTGTATTGATTTGCAAACCTTCGTGCATTGGAAGACAAGGCTGAAATGGGCATACGTGCATATACTCAAGGAAATTAAATCTCACACAATCCAGGGTGTGTGAGAACGTGTCACCCCGCCTCAGTCCTCTCTCTAATCTTCTAATCGATGGGATATTTGAAACTGGGAGTGGCGCTCTGTGGGAGGAGGGGGAGAAGTTGCCTTATTGCTACAATAGAAGTCCACCCACTTCCAAAGACGACAGAAATGAATGACAGAAAAAAGGCAATCGATCGCATGGTGAAAGCACATTGTGAAAATCAATAAAGGGACTTTTTTAGTTATTGGACAAAAAAATGAATGGCTTCTGGTTACATTTTTGGAGCACTTTAAAATCCAAATGGTTGCATCCAAACTGATGATGGGCATTTATAGGCAAACCCGATTAAGATGGGCGTGTCAACAATAGCTAGTTGGAATTTTGCCTCCTGTGTCATGGTAACCGAGCTCTGTTTGGGGTTTTTTAAAAGCCGAAGCTTATACAAATTTGAAACATGTGCCAAGGCAGGTTTCGGGCAAATCTGGATAGTTGAGTTTCAGCATGAACTAGATAATATTCATGCAATTGACTGTGTAATAAGCACAAAATGATACTTTAATACTAGCATGATACCAACCGACTCTACTGTTCTCTGCATGATTTGTGTTCTCAGGTTACGTGTTGCCCTTTGTAAATCTTCCATCCCTTGCTGCCTGTGTTGTTGAGCGCATAGCACCCCAGGGACACCCCCACCCCTCCCCGAACCTTCAATCCCTTGGTTCCTATGCTTTTCCCTGCGCTCCCAACAAGCCACGGCTCTTCCAATTGTTGCCATGGCTACCAATGTTGGCGAGGACCCGGTCCACAGGCTGAGGCGATTTGCCGGAGTCGGCAGGCTGTTTGATGAAGGATGCCAGTCAGCAGATTAACAGGGCCGATGCCTCTGATGCTGGGCTGGCATGGCTTCACAGCTCACTTGGTTTTAGTTGTCGTAGCTAAATGGCTATTCATCTCAATAATGCATTCTGATCATCTGAGTGGGCTCAAGTTCAATTCATGACAAGGGGGATACGAAAACTGATCAATTTCTTTAAGCGCCACTTTTTTGGAACATATAATTAAAAACGATCTCATCAGTGAAGATTTACATATTACATTTACTGCTTCTTTTTTTTTCCGAAGCTCAGTGTTGTATTTGTGTATTTCAGGGATGCATACCTCTGCAGGGATGCCAGGTGAACGAACTCACAGCCAACCCAGACGAACCGGGAAGACATCTTTTTGAGATTGTGCCAGGTAAGACTTCATGCTGTGAATAACAAGGAGGCAGATTTCAGGTTGTGTGTTATTGTAATTTTCTATTCTCACTCTTGGTGACACAATGTTTTGCTAGCATTAATAATAATTCATTTAATTACTACACACACGCACATTACTCTCCAAACATCTCTAATATTAAATAAATAGAAAAAAATAAATAAATGGGATCTGTCCTATACATTCTTGGTCCCTGTGCCAGACTGTCCTCGGAGGAGTGTTTGCTTAGGGACCTCTTCTTGTGTTTAGAGTGGACGAGCAACTTGTGAGTGTCTTGTGTGTTTTGTTTATGGCCGGTCAACATTGCAGAAGGGTGTGAACTCCAATGATCCTCTCGCCATAGACACACTGGAAAGTAATGAGGCGGAAGGAGACTGATGCAAGTGTGTAAATCTGCAGTCTCACCTGGAACATTTATATTGTCTTACTGTTTATATGTGCTATTTCATTTGTCTGTCTATTTGCACTTTTTCAAGGTCACTGTCATTGTCAGATTAGCCAAAGTGACTTTACATGAACTCACGGTCGTCCTTGCCCACCAACAGCAGCGGATAAGTTAATAGTTTTCAAAACATTGTCCGAGGGAAAAAATCCTGGCAGCATTTCAGGAAACAATTTTTTTTCCCAGTTTGTGCGCTGTAGCTGCAACAATCCGTGGAGCCAAACAAAGCCGATTCCTTAGTCACGCGCCTAATTTGGAACTGAGGTTATTTGTATTAAAGCCTGGAGGCATACGGGAAGGTGGGGAATTACTGGAATCTTTTTATGATTTAATAACAGCTGACTCAGGGCGGAAAGTACTGCTGTGATAGGGTGACTGACTGCTTAAGCGTCATACTCGGGTCTTCTGACTGACTTTATGGGTCTTAGAAAACTTCATTGTGGATTCTTTGACCAATGATATTTGTATCATGCCAAGGTGGTAATGCTAATTGTTTGGAAGCACAGAAATTGTTTGGCATTATCTGCTTTTTTTTTAGTGTGTGCACAAGTTTATTTGGCAAAGTTTGGAGGACAGCCCACCTTCCAGCACACACAGACCAAAAGAGAGAGAGAGAGAGGGACTCGTCACACTCCTCCTCAGGGATTTACTTCTCCCCAGGGGGGCTAAGGGAAAGGACCTGCAGCCCACACTGCTCAATGGGAACGGCGGGAAGAAACCGGGCAATGAAAAGAGGGAATAAGCGATTGTAGGAGTGGCACACATTTGATGGATTCTGTTTTCGTTTGGCACCGAGCATGCCTCACTGGCAGCTTCTGGCCATCGGCGCTACCTGCGTAGTCATCTGCTTAGTATCAGCTCTGGTCTGAACTGTCGCTGCAGACATGGGGCCGGTCTGCTGTAAGCCGGACACCCTGAAGAAGCAACATCTCCAAGGTAACAGGAAGCAGATGCTGGAGCTTTTTAACTAGACTAGTAAAGAGCCCAGGGAGGCGTCGGGGCAGCCGAGCTGTTCACTATAAGCTGTGAACTAACTTGTAGTATTGTCACAGGATGGAAAAGCACTAGCTCCTGTTGTTGGTTACATGAATTTGATCAATGATTATCAATGCTAGTCATTTCCTGGTCAATTTCTTCAAATAACTTTGTTGTAGGGAATATCGAATTGTTAGTTTCACTTTTGATTTGAGTTGTGATTGCGGTGACTCAAAATGTTGCAGTTTTGCACCCTCTTTCTCATTTTGTGTTATCATAATTAGCTCCGACAGGGATCTTTGTACTTTCTATCCATTCACTTGAGGCTGAGATGCTCGAGCGGTCTGGTGTCTTTGGATGCATTGATTTTGTGTAGCTCTGTCTGCGTGTGCACTTGTGTGTGTTATCAGGTCACGATTGAGTGGAGTGGAATGAAAAGATGTCCGGGCTCCTTAATGTCTGAGACGTCTCTTTACATTTACTCATTTAAAGTTATCTCAGCTGTGCAATCTACAAATCCGTATTTCGATGTTCATTCAGCTCGTGTTTGGAGAAAAAAAATTAGTTCAGCAATTCAAGTGCAGACCAGACAGATTCAAAAGACAGACGTGTGTGATCATCATGATGGTGTGAGTTTGCAAAGCTGGGTGACAATAACATTTGACTTTATGGCACCACTGTTTATATTTGGACTCCTTTCTCGCAGCTAAATGTCTATGAGCACAATGACTGAATCTGGTCACACTATTATCCCACGCTTATTAAAGTGCACTTTGGATCAAAAGTGCTGTTTATTGGAGGAAGGATTTTCTACTTTGCTTAATTTACCAATTTGACGTCGAGTAATGTTACTGTGACCTTTATTAGACTGGGCATTTTTTATTTGACTATTTATCTTGTTTAAGGGATGAGATATTTTGCTATTCCTAAAAGCTTCCTGAAGGTTAGGGTGACTTCCGTTTGAAACAAATTGAGCTCTGATGCCATCTAGTGGTAGGAAACGTTCACAGCATGTGTTTTGTTTTGTCACATTGTGTGGGCTTTTCAAATATTTTCTACATTTTTTGACTGCAAAGTATACACAGTTATTTTGAATTCAAAGTTGGGGAATCATGGATGTACTGTATAGCCTCACAGTCGCCCCCCCCTTTCTTTTATTTATTTATGTTCTTTTACCTGTTACATGTGTGTTTCCAGGTGGAACAGGAGAGAAGGACCGTGCACCAATCAGCCATGAATCCTTCCTGCTCATGGCCAACTCCCAGACAGACATGGATGACTGGGTCAAGGCCATACGGCGGGTCATCTGGGCACCGTTTGGAGGAGGTAAAGGCAAAGCTTTAACTGACTGCAAGCCTCAGGCATGAACAAGTCTACATCTATTGATAGTACAGTTATCAATTCAAGCCATTGTAACAAAAGAATATCATTGTCTATGGCTAAAATGAAATTCATTCCGTTTAATTTTGTTTTTCTAGGGATATTCGGCCAGCGATTACAGGACACAGTGCAGTATGAGAAGAAGTTTGGCCCCCGATTGGCTCCGCTGCTAGTGGAGCAATGTGTGGATTTCATCAGGGAGAGGGGCTTGGACGAGGAGGGTCTCTTCAGAATGCCGGGCCAGGCCAACCTGGTCAAAGATCTGCAGGAGGCTTTCGACTGTGGCGACAAGCCTCTTTTTGACAGGTAGGCATGACAAGTGATGAAAGATAAGTGAAACCAAACACCCTGGCTGAAGATTTTTGTTTTGGTGAATTCCTGCAGCAACACAGACGTTCACACCGTGGCATCCTTGCTGAAGTTGTACCTGCGAGAGCTGCCTGAACCTGTCATTCCCTTCTGCAAATATGAAGACTTTTTAACATGTGCACAGCTTTTGTCCAAAGATGAGGAGGAGGTATGTGCGCACTTGACAAGTTTCCGCCCTTACACGCTGTTTTGTTGAAAGGTTTGCTTTTCGACAGGGAGTTCAGGAGCTCGGGAAGCAAGTTAACACACTACCTCTGCCTAATTACAATCTGCTCAAGTACATATGCAAGTAAGATACTATTTTGGACGACTGCTTCATTTTGACAAGCGCATTTGAGAAATAACTTAGCAAGAAATGTCATTGCTTTCTAGATTCCTTGACGAAGTCCAATCGCACTGTCATGAAAACAAGATGAGCGTCCAGAACCTCGCCACAGTGTTTGGGCCCAATATTCTTCGACCCAAGATGGAAGATCCTGTGACTATCATGGAAGGTACAATAGACAAAGGATGATTGGAAAATTCATTTATTCAAACTTCGGATTTGTTTTTGGGAAGGAAAGGGTACAGTCGATAGAATAAAGAAAGAATTTAATTCCTAAACACTTGGCTGTCATGACAGATCATCAGGTCTTACATAGGAAATTAAACTTGTTTGAAAATCAGTATGCCATCTATGTAAATTTGAGTAAATAGGACCATAATAAAGCAACTAAAATGACTATGTGAGACTGAATATGATCCATTGCCCCTAGGTACTTCTTTAGTGCAACACCTCATGACGATCTTGATCAGGGAACACAAGCGTTTGTACTCAGGGAGGGACCAGGAGGGCTCCACGGCAGTCCAAGCGGAGCATCAGCTCCTCAATCGTAGCCTTGGCGCTTGGATCTCCGAAGAGGACCTGCAGAGTTGCCCCGTATCTAACCCAGAACAAGAACTGAACAGCAGTGCCTCGTCACTCGAAGCCAAACTGTGCGCCGCTGTCACCCCCATGCAGAGCCCAAAACTAGGGTCTTCGTCAGCAAAGGGGGAGACAGTTGTGAGCCCGAGTAAACAAGCCAAGAGCATCCCCTCGTGGAAGTATTCTTTTAAAGGCTCCTCAACGCCTCGTTCGCAGCCGCAGCCAAAGCAGAGCGGCTCGGCGGTGGAACCCAGTGCAGTGTCTTCCGGCGGGGGAGGAAGCAGTAACTGGCTGATGAATGGTTTGTCTTCCTTAAGAGGGCACAGACGTACTTCTTCAGGTGAAAGATCGGCCCGAGACCGCGACTCCACCGGTTCCTCACAAAGACTCTCCACCTATGACAATGTCACCTCCTCATCCAGCATGGGCAGCGTTCAGAGTGTAGGCAGCACTCCTTGGTCCACCTCGTCCTGTGAGATCTCAGCGCCAGACTCTGGGAGCGGTGATCCCTCGGCCCACCATAACTGCGGAGCGGGAGGTGACGGCGGGGACAAGGGAGAGTGGACGGAAGTTCAGAGGGAGCCAGAGAGAGGGGGGACGACCACAGATCCGAGCTCTGAACAGGATAGCTGCGAGGCCATGGAGCTTTGCAGCAGCAGTGCGGCCTGCAGCGAGAATGGAAACGTGAGCATGGTAGTTGGAGTACCGTCCATCGTCACATCCGACGACGGAGACGGAATGAACGTCACCCTGAGCAGTCTGGTAGAAGGCCTCAAGGCCGAGCTCGGGAAACAAAAGGCTGCTTATGAGATCAGGATTCAAAAGTGAGTATATGCTAGCTGGAGATTTATGAAATGCTAATATTTGATAAGAATGTTTTGGTCAGGGGGGTGTAGACTTTTTATATCCATGCATTTGTATGGCCACGTACAGGTTGGAGGACTCCAGCGCCGCTCTGTGTGCTCACATGGAACGTTTGGAACAGGAGATGGAGCAGGAGAAGAAGCGGCAGCGGATGCTGGAGATCAAACTGCGGAACTCGGAGCGAGCTCGGGAGGATGCCGAGAACCGCAACAAACTCCTGGAGAAGGAGATGGAGGACTTCTTTTCCACTCTGGGAGATCTTACCATGAGTACGAGAACCAGCGATATTTGACCTGACCGACGGGACGACGCCAGGGTTTGTTTTTAGAAAAGGGCTCACGGCATCCTCGGTGCCGCAGGACGCTCGGCCATGTTTTTGTGCGTTGACAACAACGCCGGCGGAAATGTGGCCAGACTGTTTTGGAATGAGTCACATGGTACATGAATGCAGTCACTTCTTACTGGTGAGCACTGACCAATGTGACCTAATTGTAGCAAGTCAAATGATGATTGAATGCGATTTGTCTCTGCTGTTTCACATGTAGATGAATGTTTGCTAAATATTAAGATACATTAAACTACCCCCCCCACAATCCCCATTTAAAGGAAATAGGGATCAAAACTGTTGAGGAATTGACCCCCCTCCCCTCCAAAATAAAACTGTCATACCAAAAAATGACACCTAAGTAGTTAGCTTGAGCTTTTTAATAGCGACTCAGCGGGGCGAAAACATGTGGCTAAGTCTAGATATAACATCCCAGGCTAAGCTTAGCTCCTCGGAACACAAGAGTAGTTTTTTTTTACATAAATAGCTGAGGATAAGGACCACAGAAATAGACACAAATAAATTTGTGAATAGAGAACTGCAAATAGGAGTTCACCATAGTCACAAATTGTGTTTGGAGGGGGGCGATTTAATATTATTGAAGATAGGAAATGGCTATTGTACTTAAGTTGCCAGTTCTCCACTTCCATCTTGGAGCATAAACACATACTTCTATTCTGTTTAGACAGTCAGCTAGTCTTGCCTGCGTTTGCCCTCAGGCCCTTCCAGTGCCTCTTTAGTTACATGACCTACAGGTCATCCCTCGAGTGTGTTGTGGTTTAAAACGAAGGCCTGTTCAAAGTGAGTCAGACCTGGCGGCCATGTTGACTTTGGAACATGAAGCTCAACACTGCCCTTAAAGAAACAATGGTATTTCCTAGTTGTGCCTTCAGGGAAGTCCTTTTAAATATTGACGTGAATAAAAAAGGTTAGCGCCGCCTGACCCGGTCCACAAGCGTAACCTCCCTCTAGACCGTTTAACTCAACAAAAGTGCTGATGACCAATATCTTAGAAGGTGCCAATTATTGTGAAAGTGATTTAGTGCTTTTGAATGGAAAGAATGTATCCTTGTAGTGAATGTAATTGTGTTTGATGAAGCCAGCCTGAGAGGAAATGCACTGGTCAGCGATTCCTCCATTTTGTGTCTTGGACTAACTCTCTTGGGAAGAACATGAAGCTTGTGCATATTTTGTTCATGGAGCCACTGCATGCTGATTAAAAATGACTCAACAAAAGGGCCCAATAACAAAAATGTGCTTTAGTAAAAACCACTTGACTGTTGTTTATTTTAACTCTACTGCGTTTTATAAGCAGATGTTAGGATTTTTATTGCACAGGAATGTCACAGAAGACTACTACCAACTTCACTTGTTATCACAGCAGTCCAATACAAACATTTATTTTCCTCTTATGTATGTATGTGTATGTACGGCTATGTCACAATGTCTTGATGGCTCATCAATGGTGCTTTTTTATTTATTTGGATATACATAATTGTAATGAATAGACACCTATGGAGAATAAAGCTGACATTGGGTTCATCGAAGATGTTGAATTTGGATGAAATTATATTAGCGGAAATCGTAATCATGTAATCAATGTGGAAAGAAAAAGACCAATAACCAAAGTGGATTCTTTTATTTGTAGTACACATTGTTTTCTTGTTCTGCCATTGTATTGAATTGAAGAGGAGGTATCATGAGATCCCAGTGTATGGTTTTTTTTTTTATACTTGGGAATTCTTGGAACTATTTTATTTTCTTGGCTGGAGTTACTCGCAAACCAGCACCATACATAGGATATGATTATTATTACCATTATTTGTTTTACCGCAACCTAAAATCTGTCAGGAGGGTAAGGCTGAAGTCTTAAAATGGATCTGAATTATGGGGGGAAAAAAAAGGGGGGGGGGGGTTGACAGTACCAACACTTTTGATTACCTTCAGGCGACGCTTCGAGAGCACACTTTGCTGAAGGTATTGCACATTTAAGTTGGAAAACAACAACGACAAAGAAAATACATAGGACTCTCCTCTCACTGGTAGGTGAACTTTACATTATGTACAAAATCTGTGGAAAGCGACACTTTTTTTTTATTTTTTAAAACTCAGTCAAATAAATAAATAATAATGGAATCTGTTATTCACATGTCATCCAGGCGAGCGATGATGACGCAAGAAGTGGCAGAAATTCAGCGTGAGGTAGTTCATCAAAGCCGATAGATTAGTGATTCGGACAAATTAGAGACAGAAGGAATTTTAAATTAAAAGCCGCGTGGAGAAAATTAAGAGCACTTTCAAAATAATAATGACTCTTCAGTTAGGAATCAGTAAAAAAAAAAAAATCAAAAGGGCAAAAAGAGTAACCTTCGACTTGGATTGCACCATTCAAACTGCTTGGGATTATTATTATTTAGTTTAGTATTGTTGAAAATGTAAAATTTCTAAATTCAAGTGAAATAGGGTCACTTCAACGAGGGAAATATTTCAAGTTTATTTTGTATACATTTGGATATTACATTATTACAGTAATTTCTGTGTTAAAATTGGGCAGTATTTTGCATACAGAAGTATTTTCTTGGGTGCTTGACAAAAGAGGAATTACTCTTTTTGAATGCAACTATTAAAATACATTAACCTTTCGAGAATGTTCTAATGTGTTTTTCATTTATTTAAATATAAATGTGTTTGGAGAGTAGGATTTAAATAAAAAATAAATTAAAAAAGGTATTTTTCCTCCTAATTTCATTTTTTACATGAATTATAGATTTGGTACTTTTTCTGATTAAAATGATTTTATGTTTTTACTGTTTTTCCCGAGGGATGACTGTAGATTGCACAATTTATTCAGAGTTTGCTGGTACAACCCAATGTGAAGTTATGATTTTATGTTTTGAAAGGAGCCATCATACAGTAGTCCTTGACATATTTAACAGAAACGACTGCATTGCCAACACAGCGTACAGCAAACAGCTACAACGAACGTACTTTCTTTTCGGTCATGTTTACTGCACGGTTCCAAAATTAAAAACCATCATTAAAAATGAAAAAAAAAATGAAAAAAAAAACAATAATAGATATGGCCTCCACCTAAAACATATGCCTCCACCTAAATATATCCTTGCTTGTTTAACTATGCAAACTACTCCAGCATTGTTTTTTTTTTTTCTCCCTGGCTAGTATTATATTTTAATATAATATCTTATATTTTGCGGAAAGGGGCCCATTGTATTGCTGATTGCGAAACTTTGATGAAAGACCTTGGTGACACTGCTTGCCTCAGACACATCGTCACCTCCGGTGTCCCGCGAGGGTCAAAATGAAAACAAAGTAGAAAAATATACAAACGCGCCCCCCTGCCACCCCACACACACAAAGTAGTGGTTCGAGTTGGAAACTACTGTTAACTATTCAGATGCCTTCAAAACAATATGAATGACTTGTTACAGTACAACAGGCACTTTTCTCTTGAGTACAAACACTTCAAAGGACAACATTATTGCATAAAGTAAGAATTGTTTTCTTCCATTTTTTTTTTTTTGGTGTGCTGCTGCTTAAACATGCAACTTACTCGCTTTTTAACCGCAGCTGTCCCAAGAGACATCATGAACACACAACAGTATTAAAAGTTACTAATAACGGGATGAATTTTTTTTTTCTTTTCTTCACTTTCTCATTCAAATAAAAATCACTTGCCTTGTCATATGTTCTACATCCTGATAACCTTTTCAACGGAAACATTCTCACGTGCAACACTTCCACCCATCTTATCGTAGGTCCAGCTACACACCCTCCATTCGTATTCGGTGGAACCTCCAAAGCGGAAGAAAATGTGAAATCGTCACCGCAAAGGACTAGAATTGACGAAAGGAAGCTCCTCAACTCACCTCAAAATAGTTCCTTGGCAGCTGGACTCCACAAAACGGCCGAAGCAACATTTACATTTCTTCGGCCTCATTTTTCAAATATTGCCATACACTTACATTTTTAGGATGGCGCTGATTGAACCAGTGAAAACAAATTGGAGACAAATTGTTTTGAAATCGGCACCTCGGATCCCCTTTTTGTTCCACTTTGAAGGTTCCACTTAAAACATTGCTCCTAAAGCCTTGAATAACTGTGTAAGACGGGAGGGGTGTGTCAATTAACTACCGACTATCTAGTGTCAAAACTGTACAAAGTCATTGGACGTTTACCCGAGCAGTAGCATACGGGCGTTCCACACACATTTAGGTCGTCACAGTCGGGTCTTTACAAACCGCGTTGTAGTGAAATTGTCTCTTACCTTGAGATTGTTTACTCAAAAGAACTTAAAAAAAATAATAATAATCTGTCTTTTGAGACGGAAGAGAATTACGAGATGGTCACCTGCAGCGGCCCAGCGCGTCGCCCGTATTGGGTTCTGTGGATGTGGAGGTGACATGGGCGGGGGAGCGTGTAGCGGGGGGGTTCTGGTGCTGCTGCGAGGGGGTCGCTGCTCACTGTTGCACCTGTGCTATGGGATAGAGGGGGATGGAGCACTGGGTCATAACTAGCTAGTCTATAATATTATGGGACAGAGCTTTGCAAGGAAGAGTGAAAATCTGTAAGTGGGCCTAATTAATGGAGGTTAATGGCAACGCACTATTTTTTTTCACTCTATAAATCACTTTACACATTGTCAAATGATGGCAACAAAGTAAAAAAACAAATAGGTGGTGATTTTACAAACGCCAAACTGTGAACGTGGGAAACTATTCTCAAACGCGCAAATCAATCAATACGATCAAGAATAATTACATAAAATACATTAACACTAACCGATGGACGCTGGCGGTCCTCTTATGACACCATTTTTTGTCCTTTCCTCCCAGTCCAAGACTTCTTTGTATATCAACTCTGAAAGAAAAATATCATTATTTATATCATACAACCCTTTTTGGGATGATGCTGTGAAAATGCTCTTGTATAACAAACACAGCGCTAACAGCTAAGCTTCCATGGCAGCCAATCAAAGGGCGGAGAAGACACCGACGGATGGGACGTTTCCTACCTTTCCACTCTTCCACCGTATGCTCCCGCTCATCCAGCTGCTTGTCGGTGATTGCTGGTGGCGGCTAAAAATAAGGATTGATGGTCATTCAAACACACTCAAGACAACGTGACTGAGAACGAGGGGAGTGAATACTTACTGCTTCCACTTCAGTGGGGTCATACCACACGTTGATGTAAGAGTGCTGAAGGGCCTCGTCCACCGAGATCCGTTTGGAAGCGTCTATGACCAGCATCTTTGACAGCAAATCTCTGGCTTGACTTGCTGACAAGGGTTTTTGGAAAGGGAAAAACAGAAATTAAACCCGAACCACATCATAACTACGTGCAACTGGCAGAGTTGGAAAATATTGGACCTTTGGACATTTTTACTTCGAGGTGGTTCACCTTTAAGGTACCTCTGTAATTCTAAGAAATGTAAATGGGGTCATTTCAACCCTTGAAAATGCAACTTCAGGCACAATATAGTGCTGTGGATAAATAGTAAGACAACCACATTCTCATGCATTACGATGATTTTCCGCCTTGAATCACACATGGCCTTTTGGAACTAATGATCTATCATAAAGCAACCGAAATGGTCCTGACAGGAGAAACAGCTGTCAAATCCAATATTTCCGTTTTTTATTTATTTAATGAGGACAGAAAGATGTCCTCCTCCACGCCCCTTCGCCTGCGACAGCTTTGCGGTGCTTACTGTGAACGTTCCTGTCACATTCTCTCCCTTTCCTCACAAAGACACGCTTGAGGTTAAATTTGGTCACGGTGAACAGCTTGCTGCTCAAGTGTCAGCTTCCAGATGAAGCGCTTTTTCTAAAGTAGCGTCTTGTCACTTGCAAAGTACGACATATGCAACTTTGCCAACAAATAGCTCTAGAGCAGAACGAGTAAAAGGACATCTTCTGTACAAACACAATTAGATATTGTGTTGCATAACACGCTTAACAATCATAAGCGAGTAGACATTGAAGGTGAACAGTTAGCTTATATTTACCTTTCAGTTTGTTGTGTTCAGAGTCTGCGGGAAACAGAACGTCGGGAAATAGCTTCTCAAAGCTGTAGCCGGCATAGCGCGGTCGGTTCTCCACGTAGGTCCTCACCGATTGGTTGAGTTTCATCAGGAACTCCTGAGACGGGGTCCCCAACTGCTCGATCACCTTATTCCACTGGTCAATATCTTTAGGTTACAATGTTAAGAAAAGAACTGGGCGCTGATGGAGGGCTAATATTTTTGTGAGGGAGCGGGTCTTGAAATCCACTGAAAATACAGTCGAACATAAACGACAGCACAAATCTCAGTCACGTTTTTTGAACTCTGCAGTATGAAATCTGGTGATTGGTCGTAAAGGGAAGAAAAGTTAGTCAGTGTTTGAGCTTCTGAGAACCACCCATACCTATTCTCACGGCAGACACTTTCCTTCAGTGGTAGACAAATACGAGGAGACCAACGAATAGAGGTTGTCTTAAGCCACGGCAGAAGACAAAACAGATCAAAATGAGGTACAATAATGGAATAAAATAATTCTTGTTGCGAGCAAAGATGCGAACAAGGATGAGAGAAGACGGCATTTTGGGGCACTTGGATGGAGGTTGGACATAAGGATACGATCAGTGCCAGGAAACAACACACTACCCCGGACCATTTCAGCCATGATGCAGCCAACAGACCAGACATCAACTGAAAAATGGAATGACAACCACTAAATTAACATGCATGATGGAAATGATGACAAAAGAAAAACGGAGAACTTAAAACGACAAAAAACATAAGGACATGGGACATGTACTTGCAATGTGAGGTAGAAATTAAACACATGCAATATATCAAAAATGTATATCATTCGTTAGGATGGAAACTATCGTATCATCGAGTCAAAAATATTTAAGTGTGTCAACACTCGGAATGCTTCATCAGCGGGAGGCGATGTTTTGTTTTGTGAGTAGTTTAAGTAAAGGCTGCAAGCAATTCAAGGATACAATCCCTTCCCGGGAAAAGGATTTTGTGGCGAACCATTTCTGCCATAATGCAGCCCACAGCCCATATATCCACTACAAATGTGCAGCATTGAAGGAGGGAAGAGAATCAGCAACACAAATGTCAGCAGGGAAAGATTGACTTCAATGACTTTGGTCAAGCCAGGGTAAGAAAAAAAATAAGCAAAAGAAGTCTTTATTTTCTTGCAACTCGCAAGGGCTGCAGCTTAAAGCAGAAATCTACTATTACTATATTTATGGAGGTTGTGCATCTTAACACTTTGAATTATCTTCTAAATCATATTATGGCGGTATTCAATTCATATGAGATGTGGCTAACTTTGATTGGCTAATATGCTTCTATGCAGTATTAGAAATTATCAGAGTGTCTTATCACTAAGGTTTGTTGCAACTATCTGTTTTGGCAACCATTATGGAATGAAAGCATCCCAAGTGTATTTTGTTGTGCCGTTGCAGAAGTTGTAACTTTGTTTTAATCAGGCTGCATGACAATAAGGACAGGACCCATAAAACATCAAACGCATGCTAAAATATCACTGAGCAAAGAAAGTTCCCCCGCAGAGCAGAAATGCCAGTCATGCCTGGATGCCCTGCTGAGTGTGACATTTGGAAGAACAAGGAAACAACGCTGGCAATTTTATTTTTTCAAAGCCCCCTTCCTAGCACTTACCGTTAGCCTGGTAACCCATGCCCAGGATGACTTCAGGGGCACGGTAATAACGGGTGACCACATAAGGCGTCATAAGCAGCCCCGTGGCAGCAGTCCTGGCCAGGCCAAAGTCCAGGATCTTAAGGGTACAATCTGACTTGACCACAATGTTACTTGGCTTCAGGTCCTGCAGGGGGGAAAAATACAAAACCCTTACTAGAAAACTAGATAATTCATTTCAATTGGAACCGATCTGTTCGGTTAACATTAAGCTGGAATGAGTTTGTTAATAGAATTCAAACAGTCAAATGCGTGGCCATGAGTCATGTTGCATCCGTTCACCTCGTAAAGGCTTTGCGTGCCAAGACGTGCCAGTGTGAGTGAGTCCGGTTTTCTCCGCCTCGAGCTCAATTAGTTCCGCTTGGCGGAGCAAGAGGCTCTCTGCTGCGGCTTCTTCGATGCGGGTGATTGACAGACCGCAGTGTGTGACAAGTTTTTTTTCATAGACCGTTCTGTCGCTTCAAGGTGAACACAAGTGTGTTCCAACAACTTGTAGATGGCAACCCCTTTCATGGTCTGCCGGCTATTTTTGACCAAAATGTCACTAAACCCAGACCTGTGTGTGTACTGACCCTATGAATGATTCCAGCTGCATGCAGGTGTTTGATTCCACACAGCATTTGGTAGAGCAAGTAAGACAGCCTCTCGTGGTCCAGCTCCATCTGAATCACCTGGCAGAGGTTGGCGTCCATCAACTCCATAACAAGATATCTACAAAGTGCACAGAAATACAAACAGCCACAAAAATGTAAAAATGCACGTCATCGAAGTTACTAAAAATCCTAGCAGGAGTGCGACTAAAAATTATTTACACTGGTGCAAAAAAAATAAAATAAATGCCATTTGTATCCCACGGCATTTGAGAACTGAAGTATGACATAAGATTAGTTGACAGCTGTTATGTCACCATCTGCAAATTGTTGTCAGGAACGTTCAAATTAATAATTGAGTCCCAACGGCATCTCTCACTTCAAGACTCGTTATTTGTGTCCGGAGGAAGTAACTCGCGTCAAAGACTGATTATTGTACAAATGCGCAGAAAGACACACAGGATCAATTTGAATCTAGCGCACCCACGCATAAATGGAGTGCTACTCTTTCATCCTGGAACTTATTTTGCAAGCCTCAAGCTACCATTTTGTTCAGCTTCCTTTTTCGCTTCAATCAGGCAGAAACAAGAAACACAAACACACAAAGAGCCAGGCGTACGACTCTACTTCAACGGGATGACACTCTGCGGTATACTTAATCATTCCAGTCCACATTTTGGTAGTTTATATGTCAAAAACAGATATTTATTAGTCATGGAATGTTGAAATATCATTAACTCATTTTTGAATGAACAATGGACATAACACACGGTCTTCGTCTGATTTGAGGCGCAGTTATAAATAAATCCGTAGCACATTAGAGGAGTCTTCCACACCAACCACAGCTTCAGCCGAACTCTCTAAGTGCCTATAAATGTCGGCAAATATAATCCAAGTCCCCTCGTGTGCTTCCCCCTGCATTAATTGAAACGTGCAATGTGTGAGCCGATCTATTAACTGGGTTATACTCACACATCTTGGAACTCCTCCAGTGTCTTCTGTGGCGTGAATACATTTAATAGACCGATTATCTGTCAAAATCAAAAAAGAGGTTATTACTCGCTAGCGGATCAAAATGAGAACATGACCGCCACCGCATGTGTATTTAATTTTGATATGGAAATCAAGTCTGTCAAACAAACAAACAAACAAACAAACAAACAAAAACATCCGAATAAAAAAAGAAACAAAACTTACATTCTTGTGGTTGACACATTTCATGAGCACCAATTCTCTGTAGGCTCGTTTCGCATGAGTCTGATTCTGAAAGGGTCTGCTCAGCTTTTTGATGGCGACGTTCCTCTCCAGGTTGTGGTCGTAAGCCGAACTGAAATGAAAATGCAAAGGCTCAGGGAATCGCTGGATGCACGGTGGAGCCAAATTCATGGGAAAGTCATATCTTAGCTTTGTGGGTCAGAGTTTTAAAATTCACTTTTTTTTTTTACTGGATTTTATTTGGCTCCTGTCTTATGGTGTGCAGAAATATAGCCCGGTTGTGATTGCCTTTCTCCGCTGTTCAACAGCTCCTTACGGATCAATTTAGCACCAGGTCAGCCTCACAATAAAATAAGCCGCCAAAAATAGAAGTGACTCACCAGACAATTCCCTGTGCTCCGGATCCAATGGGTCTGAGATTCTGGTAGCGCTTTAAAACCATAAATGTTGAGTCGCCCACATCTATACTGTAGTACTCCTTTTCACGCTTGTTCCGGTTCATGGTTTTGCCTTGGACTGTGGCTGAGCATCCAAGTGGAGGATATCGTTCAACACCTACAAACAGAAGAAAAATAATAATAACTAAAATAAATAAATAAAAACAATGCAATGAGATAGGCAGGAGGATGAGTGGAAGCAGGAAGTTGGCTCATGCTGAATCCAAAAAGGAGGAATCATTAGAGGCATTTGGATCATTGTGCTGACAAGACTGGCTTGACTATGATAGCTGGATGTTTCTCGGACCGTGACTTATTCTGATCTTCATTTCCGTGACTACCAAGCAACCCTGCTTTCAGCGCCAATTAGCCTTCAAACATCCATTGTAGTTTCTATTTATTTGTCAACCACGGTCAAGTTCACAACGGACTATTAACTGTGTTTTCATGTGGACGACTTTCAGCTTGACCTATGGGGAGGGTGGGGGTCGCCACAGTGAGTCACTTGCATGATTTGCTGGCACGGTTTTTATGCCGAATGTACTTCCTGAAACAAATTATCTGTTTTTATCCAAATTCGGTAACAGCAGTAGGTGAGGATCTAGAAATTGGCCAGGAAAAGATGAGGAATGACTTGTACGTTGAAAAATGAGATACTACTGGATTATCTTTGCAAAAGGAAAAAAAAAATGATACGGTCCAGTAAGTCTGTTAAAACTGCAAGCATGCCATTTTGTCTGTCTCCTCCAAAGTCTATTTCAGACTTCCTACTCAGTTTTGCCTCCTCCTTTTCTTTGAACTCTTATCGTAACATAACTTCCTCCCTCCTAATAGTCTCCAAAGTGGCAAGCAGCCCACAGGTACCCTGCTACCCTTCTGATGAGTCCATCACGCAAACCTCGGACACCATATCTCAAAGTCAAATGTGTTACATCATGAACCTAATCATATGCTCACACTCAGCCGTTACTTAAGAAATTCGATAATAGGTTCATTCATTTTCAATTTCCATTCTTACTGTTGATCGGGCCACATAAGAGTCAAAGTCCACACACAGGCAAGTTTTGCCATGTTGATAATACTGTCCTTGGTAAACAAGCCTTGCTCTTATCTAAATACACTTAAAATGGTCACTGCATATAAAATACACGGTCAAAATGTTCATTTAAATAGTCTGCTTACATTAGTTCAAAATAAGATGTGTGTACCTTTCCAAATACAGGCTACACCTTGACTTGACACACACAAGTTGAAGGTAGGTTATCAATATTCTTTATTATAGGGAACTGCCAATACTAATATAGATGGGAAATACTGCAAAGTTGATCACTAACACAACCACTTCCAACTTGAGTGTGTTTGTTATTTAAAAAGAAAATATTTGAAAAGGGACCATTGTGGTACACGTTGGTACATGTATTCACTATAATTATGTGTGGAATGTATCAATTCAAATTGAATGATAGGTGCATTCCTGCAACCTTGGGTGAGTGTCTTGAGATTGAGATTTATGATACAGTTTGGGCTTCCTTTTTACTCTGATTAAAGGCAGAAAATTGAGTGGAATGTCCACCTCAACCAGCATACTTTATATTTATTGATCATGGGGTAGCGCTGAGGTGACAAAAGAACCTCTCAGCAGAATATGCGGCAATAGCAATACAGCTAAAGAGATTATAGAATAGCAAAAACATTCATGCTACCATACATTGGTTTTAATAAGTGTTAAATTACAACAGCTAAAAACTCCAGATGCATTGTGGAATTGCCAAATGCGGATATGCCGATGCAATTTGCAGGTCATGCAG
Source organism: Syngnathus typhle (assembly GCF_033458585.1). Lineage (NCBI taxonomy): Eukaryota > Metazoa > Chordata > Actinopteri > Syngnathiformes > Syngnathidae > Syngnathus > Syngnathus typhle. The sequence continues at coordinate 4,883,628 of NC_083755.1, read as the reverse complement.
CGAAGTCAATAAATTTTTGTGTTTTATTCGTTTAACATGCTAAATTGCTCATTTTTTAAAGTATTTTTCAGACTGTTTTGAAATGGCCATTTTGGCCACTGGGTGAACAGTTTGCAAAACCAAAACAGCGTGTTGACAACTGCTCATCGTATGCAACATTGGATGTCACAGCATTAGTGGAACACGGTTTGTTTCTATAAACAAACCAAAGTTCATACTTTGTGGTTATTATGCAACACAAAGAGAAAAACAGTATTGTAGTATGTTTCAGTAGCTGCTCACTCTGTTTGCCATGTACCAGTTAGGCCAGACCTGTCATATCTCCTGTAGTGGCGTGACTAGCAAACACCTATTTACGGTCCTAAACGTGACACGATTTGGGCAAGAGAATAATTATTGACAATCGCTTCATAGGTAAAAACAAATAACCAGACATCGAGCTCACCCCTCTCCGAATAATTCCAACAGTGTCGACCCGCAGTCGCCGTTCGCTGGCTGTCCGCCGGAGACACAACCTGGGCGGTTTTGGAGACCAAACAACGCTTGAATCCGTTTTCGGAGACACTTGGGCGGCCCTCAAACTAACAGGCCGGGGTCCCGGCAATATGCATGTGTGGCTACGGCGTAACCTAATCTTTGAGCTTCCGTGACACAAGCACTTTCTGCCATTTCATACCGACGTCGGCGGAACCTTGCGACGTTTCCTCGGCTGCACAATGAGGACCAGAGTGAGACGTTCAAGATCCGTTCTCTGTTGCAACTCCAAGCGCAAAGCGGAAATGACGATTACGCAACCTTTTGCAACTCCGCTGCGTTCAAGAGAAGCAATTTAAAATTTTCAACAGTGTTCCCTTGTGTTTTCCAAGCCAATTTCTCCACAATAAAACCATAACATAGAGAAACATTTAATTTTAAAGCAGATTTTACTTTAAGTTTAAATAAAATACCAAATAATACAGAGATGCAAGTTCACTTTTCTACATGCATATTTAATATCGATTCCAAGTTTACCACAGATCTTTTCCTCCAGCACATCAGATTTAAATAATAGTAAATATAGTTAAGAATTGGAATGGAATTTCTTTCTGAAACATCATAACGTGGCACCTTTGCAAGGTTTTGAGCATCCAACAGTTCCTGACTGAGAAGATATTTGGCGTGATGGATCAACATGCCATCTGCAATATATGTTTTGCGTCCCACTTGATATAATGCTAAACTGTTGAAAGATAACGAAAGAAAGTGATCTAATTGACTGAGACATTCCCTTGCAGTTGCAATGGCTCATTAACACAGTGCTGCCTCTATTGGATTGGCCCTTTACTTACCCCGGCAAATCCAATTATGTGCTTAGGTCCCCGGTCTAAAAATAGTAGAAAATGACAGAAAACACAGAATCAACACGTCACTAGTTGTGAGCTCAGTGGAAATGATACCTGTGGTCTTTGGTCTTTGCATAGACAATAGATCTGTCATGAGCAAATAATGTCAATAATGACAAGCTGCCATGACAGATGGGGACCTGGCGACGAAGAAGAGGTGGATGACATGGAAGTGGTGGACGTGTAAAAGGAAGGATTAGATTCACAAGGCGGATGTCTGAGGGAAATTAAAGGGAATAAGGTAAGATACATTACATGTAAACAAATAGCTACCACGTTTAAGTATGATTAAAGGACCACCAGAGCACTGTGGTGCAGAATAGTTTGTGATGGTATGTTTTTGTCACTATATCAGAACTAGAGTTACCGGCGAGGCATGTGTGCTTAGTAATATTCACACTACAGTTTAGCAAATAGTGCGAATCCAGTATTGGGAAACAAATATCTATAATTGTATTGAGAACTTCATCATGTGTTCACATGGATGATTCAGGGCTGATTTACAGAATAGGGAAAGAAGCGGGACTGACACAGAGAAAGACAAATATTCGGACTCTCATTCCTAACGACGTGTATTTTAGAGTATTAACTGGAGCTAACATACGGTACATGGAAATGTGACAGAAGTTATGCTATTCCACCATCAAAACCCAACTGCTAGATGATCAATGTCTTCCATTTCCTTACATGCCTATAAGTATAAATCTGGTTTGGTTGTTTGTTAGACATCGATGACTGACTGATATCTAGAGAACCGGAGGGTTTTTATGAATCACACAGCAGCTGTGTTTTCCATTAGGATGGGTACCTTTGTGACCCTGGCAGAGGTGCTAGAAGCCAGAGGTTCACCGCTAGATGAGGATGAGGTCTGGTGTCTACTGCTTGTCACCACAGAGGCCTTACTGGATATTTCCCAAAAAGGTAATTAGCCTCCAACAACATTCCTGCAAATTAGCCACCTGCCATCCCCAAAAGTTTCTGCTGTGTTCCGTTTAGGCTCTGGCAACATGTGCAGCGTCCTCAGCCCAGGCACGGTGCTACTGTCCGCTAATGGGCGTATGGCCTTCAAGAGCTGTGGGCGAAATGATGATGTGGCCTCCTTCGTGGCTCCCGAAGTCATTCAGGGTCACACTGCCTCCACAAGAACCACAGCTGAAAAGGTTGTAAAAATGATCTCGTAGATACCATCGAAGGTTGTGGGTTCAAACCCCGGGCAGGTCATACCAAAGACGATAAAAATGGGACCCACTGCCTCCCTGCTTAGCACTCAACATTAAGGGTTGGAATTGGGGGGTTAGATCACCAACTGATTCCCGGGCGCGGCACCGCTGCTGCTCACTGCTCCCTTCGGGGATGGGTTAAATGCAGAGACAAATTTCACCACACCCAGATGTGTGTGCGACAATCGTCAGATCAGTGCATGTTCCGTTTTAGCACTCTACCATACAATTTCAAGTTATTTCTACATTTACAGTGATACAACTTTCATATTAAAAGCAAGAAACACCAGAGGTAGCTAAAGTGGAAAAAGCCGAAAGTAAGACAGGAATTTCATGACGTTCAGGGCTTACGAAGCAATATCAAAGTTAGTCCATCGGAATTTAGATTTAAAGTTGATAGTAATCGAGCTATGATCAATGCCTTTATAAAACACGGACAATCCCATACGTCTGGCATAACTTGTACCTTGATTTGATGATTTGACTGATAACCACGACAGGGTTTAGTCTGTCCACTGGTGGAGCTAGGACGTTTTCCTTGAGGGTGGGGCAAGGATATCTCAGGGGGTCCGCAAAAAAACATTTTTTATTACAGACCTCGTCTTACATCTAAAGTTAGCAACAGTCCCACAACCTTGAAAATAGTTCTTGGCCAATGGATTGCTACACCTTGCAAAGCACACTTGGGATAACAAGGTCTTGTCTCTGTCCCTGCTTTCCCACAGACACTTGTATACTCACTGGGTATGACTTTTTACTGGTGCGTGGATTATCAACTACCTCAAAACCAGGTACTATGCTCCTTCAAGTGTCAAATGATGGTGAAAATGTATCAACCCTTTATCAACATGCTTCTTGTGAAAGCCTGTTCAGCTTAGTGCAGAGCTGGAGGGTTTACTACTGAGCATGTGCGAAGACACGGTAACGAGGCGGACGGACCTGATGACGGTGCTTGAGACCTGCGAGCTTCACCACAAGAACTTTATGCTTTATCCGGCCGAGCGGCTTGTCAAGCAGCTGGTAGAAGACATCTACCGTAACTCGGTTAGCGGACAACGAACCTCGTATTCTTTGATCATGGTGGTTTCCACTGGTTTTAACTGACAGCCCAAATATTCATGCAACAGGTAGAGCCTCTGTCAGTGACAGAAAACGGATCCCTGATGAGTGATCGCAGTCAGATCATCAGAGACAAGTTACACAGTAAGAAAAGTAATTGTATTATGTGAGACAAAAAAAACCCCACACAATGTACCGTGTATACCTTACTCAGTACTGGATTGTATTTCAGGTCGGTCTTTTTGTAACCCTACATGGATGACAAAGAAGAAGATCTCCAGAACATTCTCAGGAGCATCCTATACACCCGAGTCCACAGGGTATGAAGTGAAGTGATGCATTCTCATCTCACATCTTTCAAACAAAAGCTGAAACGTTGGTTAGTAGATCTCAGTAGTGACAGATTTAAAGGTCTGATAAAGTCATTCCTGCTCAGGATCCCCTCGGGATGTCGACGCACTGAGAGTAATGGGAGCTGGCAACAGTTCAATCGCACTGTCTGTAGCCCATACCTAGATGGCGGTCGGCGTGCTAACTCGAGATTTCTCATGCAGTTTGAGTCGACAATGAGTCTGAATGAGAAGAAAATGAAGGTGAGCAAATTTGCTATAGGAAATTAGTGTTATTGAAAATACAGTGACTGCAAAAAGTCAATTCCTTTTGTTGAGGGTTATGATTGAGTAATGATTATATATTTTCATTTGCGACATCTTTTAATGTAGGACATGGGTCCAGAGTTTATTAGAATGTCGGATGAGCCCGTTGTTGTCTTAGAGCTGCCTGGATCCATTTTGGTGAGAAAGCAAAGGAATTCATCATTCATGTTTTTACTTCTCATCCCGCTTTTGTCATACAAAAACAACAAAACACTTTCACTCTTTCTTCCATCTTGATTTCTTTATATTGTAGTCAAAAAAAGGGAAATCGCCAACTACGCAGAGAGAACTGACTGTGGTGATGCCAAGCGGTCAGAACATAGCCATCAAATGTGAAGTGAAAACCAGAGGCGGAGACGTGTTTGACATGATTGTCGCTCATGCCAACCTGGTGGAACACTTTTACTTCGCCCTTGCTTACATTGATGGTAAATCTCACCGACAGACAATTAAATATGACAATTCTAACAACAAGGATGCGCAAACAAAGTCTCCTTTTCTCTTTCATCAGATAATGAATTTTTCTTTGTGGACAACGATACCAAGATTTCCAAAGTTGCTCCGGAAAGCTGGAAGAAAGTGCCTTCAACCACCTTTGTCCTTTTCTTCAGGGTCAAATTCTATGTCAATGACATCTCTACACTTTTGTAAGTATTTTTTGCTACTTAGCTATCCCCCTGAAAATTTTACCCTTTGTTAGAAATTAATAGAGGTGATTCAGAGTCTCGTCCTGTCAGGCACAAACAGACCCGCCACCAGTACTACCTCCAACTTAGAAAAGACCTCTTAGACGATAGATTGTCCTGCCATGAGGAGACTGCTCTGTACCTCGGAGCTCTGGCCTTGCAGACAGAGTATGGGGACTGCATGCCTGAGGTTTGGAGAAAGACCTCATATTGTACATTAGGTGCATTTTAATGGGACAAGTAGATTAAAAAAACTAATAATAATGCTGTTTTCTTATTCCAGGTGTATGGTAGAAACTACTGTCGCCCTGATCAATATGTCCCCAAAAGTGTAATAGAGAAACGTGCCTTGCCTTACATTCTTGGAGAATTGCAACGGCTCCATACAAATAATGCCCAGATGCTCACAGAGGAGTCAGAACTTGAGTTCCTCAAAGTAAAGCATTTTATTTGAGATTCTTTATTATCGTAGACGCGTATTGAGGTTACAGAGAACAGGCAGACCCTAACTTTAACCAATAACCCCAATGATGCAGGTGTGTCTACAGTTGCCTGAATACGGTGTTTTGTTCCACCGTGTGACACGTGAAAAAAAGCCTGTAGAAGGAGAAATTGTCCTCGGAGTTTGTGCCAAAGGCGTTATTGTCTATGTCGTGAAAGTTGGCTGCCGAACCACCAGCCAGACGTTTCATTGGCGGGAAACCGAAACTATTTCCTCCAATGTGAGTAGAATGCTTAATCTAAAATATTCAACTCATGTTTGCAAAATCCCATTTAAAAAAATCCTTGATATTCTTTCAGAGGCATCGATTTATAATAGAGTGTCGGGCCAGCAAGAAGAAACACACCTTCATCACAGAGACGTCAAAAATAGCCAAATACCTGTGTAACCTCTGCTCATCACAGCACAAGTTCAACAATGAAATGAATTCACGTCAGCTCAACCACAGCCTGGTCTCAGGTTCATTTTACGACATCAAGACTGCTAAAATGATCACGGATATATAATTTGGTGGATCATTCTGTTGTTTGCTTCCAGATGTAAACATTCCTCAATACGCATCACCTTGCCGGACTCAAAACAGCCGGTTCAAGTCCATCGTGGGTTCGGAGACACTGCAAGATGACAGCGGTCTGAACACTCCTCAAAACGAATCCTTGACCAGGCTTTGTGAGGATGTTGCTGCTAGGATAGAGGCCCGCTTTAAAAAGCAGCGTCAGAGCCTTTATGAACAAAGGTACATCGTCTTCAACTTTATGTCCTGGAACTCCAAATTATGTTGTTGGCAATGCATTTACGAAATGTCTCATTTGCAGCACATGCTCCAGTAGTCAGTGCGGTAGCACTGGCATGCGTTCTCCAGCCCGTTCTCAGAGAAGTGGCTCTGAAGCTCCTTTTGGCTCACCAGCAGCCAGAGGTACAACCAGTCATTCACGTATAGACTAGCTTCCAGTTACAATCCACTTTAGTTAGTCCAACAATATTTGCCTGATTGTAGATTTCTATGGCCCACAGAAACTCCAACTAAACAAGGCCCATCGTCGGAGAGAGAGGTCCTGTGTGTTTCTCTCAAGAAAGACCCAAAGCTCGGCCTTGGTAACATTTTACGATACCAGTTTTTAATGATTGGTTGGATTTAGTGTTATCATTTGGCTGCTGTGCTGAATTTTCTATGCTTGAAAGTGCTTGGAAAATATTGAAAGTGCTGAGATCATTTATAAATTCAATAGACTTTTTCCAAATCATGTGTTTATGTAGGCATCATGATTGTGGGAGAAGAGACGGTGGGACGTTATGAGCTGGGCATTTTTATTGCATCTGTAGTGCCTGGGGGACCCGCTGATAAGGATGGACGTATACGAGCAGGTACAAAATGAATTACTCATTTTTTAAAATATAATTTCCATTTGTTATATATGATCTTGCTTAACCATGAAGCATATTGGCAGATCCTATTACGAACGCTGTACTTTGCATAACATTGTTATGGTGGCAACCTAAATTATGATGACCTTTTCCCTTAGGTGGTCGCCTGATCTCTCTGAACCATATCAGCTTGGAGGGCGCCACCTTTAGCGAGGCAGCGGAGGTCATGCAGAGCAGCCCGGAGGAGGTGCAGCTCATTATCTCACAGCCAAAAGGTGCTCTGTGTGTGGGCATACGTGTGTAGTTAGCGTGCTTTATACAAAATATTTTTTTTCATAGCCAATGAAATAACATTACTGTTAATCGCAGCCCCTCAAACTCCAAACACTCAACGGCCTTCGACATTGAGAAATTATGAGTCGCAAAGTACTCTGATGGCATATGGACAGCCAGGAGACAGCTTGGATGAGATTGTCTCGCTCATGATGGAGCCAAAGACTGGCAACAGACTTTACCCTCCCCAGGAAGTCCGTATTCTAAACGCGCAGGTATAACAATGTTTTAAGTGCTTGTACACTCCAAGAAGTATTGTAAGATAAATTCCTTCCAATCATCTCAGCCACAAAATAAACATCAGTCACAAGATGTACATTAAATATCATAACAACAGTTGTGTGTCATTTTAAGGACGGCTATTCGCTTTCTTCCTCACTGAATTGTGTGAAGTCAGAGGAGAAGATAGTGAAGCTCAAGAAGGTTGCCGGAAGCCTGGGCATCAGCATCACTGTGAGTTTGCAAAATGTTTTCTTGGGAAGTGTGGCTCTGAGTACTGACTAAATGTGGAAGAAATATGGTGCACAAAATCAATATTTGTTATATAGTGCGACTTCAATGATTATACAGAAAGTGATGACTCTGGCATCCATCCACTTGCAGGCCAGTTAAGCAGGCCAGGAAAAGAGCATGAGTCAGAGTGGGTCAGCTAGTCTGCTTGACTCAATCTCATTAACATTCGAGGTCTAACAGCATTAGAAAGATCGCTCATCATACCAACCCTGCTGCTTCAACCAACTATCAATGTTGCAGCATTACTTATATGTACTGAAATAATGCAATCATTCAGGATGATGTCAATACTAATGCTCCCAATGGTGGAATCTACATCAAGAGCCTTGTTCCTGGGGGGTCTGCTGACAGAGATAGGCGTATACATGCAGGTAATCAATGAATGCATTTTAAAACCATAACACACATTATATGCTGGCCCCACAAGAATATCGAAAATATGATTTGTTTTGTCTTCCAGGTGATAGAATATTAGAGGTTGATGGGATCAACTTTCAAGGTGTCACCTATGAACAGGCCGTGGAATGTCTGTGCAAAACTGGGGAGGTAAAGTTCAAAATGTGACTGATCATTCTACATTTGAGGGGGGATGCTAATGAAAAATATGCCACCCCCTGTTGTCTAGATGGTGACTTTGGTTGTGGAGCATGTGCTCAGGAGTTCCCCCAGGGTTTCTCTGAGCGCTTACAATGTCACCAGTGAAGCCACTCTTAACATGGATGCAGCTACCAGGCAGCTCAGTTTGAACAACGCCTCATCTATTAGCACCCCTTCCCACATATTCCGTCACGGACCCAGGGACTACAACTTTGTGACTGACAGTATGTTCACACAGACTCTAGCTGGGGTTACTTGTTGTAAGGTATTAAGAATACAATTCACCCAAAGACTGGACGAATGAATGTAACTGTGCTGGAGATACTGTAGATCTTTGCGTGAGAGTTGTCACTAGGCAAACTCATCTGACTGAACTTTCACACACTTCCTCTTCCTGATCTCCCTTGCTGACCCTGACCTTCCTTTTCTTATCCCTCTGGCCTTCCTTATCCTCAGGTCTGCCGTCCCTCCTGCTTAACATAGATCATTTTCTGAGAAATGAGCGACTTTTTTTTCCTGCCGGCTGATTAATCGGTCATGCCCTACTTAGTACACTGAAGGCAACTACCGCTCCACAATCCCGATTGGATGTCATTTTAATGTTTGGTGCACTAACAAGCATTCTGTGTTATTCTCTCATCTTCATTGTCCCTCACCAAAACATTTCAGAAAATTCACAGGAAGTGACCCTGACTAAGAGTGCCGACGGTCTGGGCTTCAGCTTCATTATGTGTGAACTGGACCCGCCCATTCCAGACGTTGGCAATCTGATCCGGATAAAGCAACTTTTTCCTGGCCAACCGGCCCAATTGAACGGCAAGATCAATGAGGGCGATGTACTTTTGGCCATCAACGGCCAGTCGCTCAAGGAGCTGTCTTACCCAGTATGTCGATTAGGCTTTTAAATTTGGAAGTTCACCTCTAATGGAACTCTTGTAAATATTTGTTTATTTTATCACAACGTCACCTTTTATACTAATCCACCATCTGTATGTACAATTGTGTAACTCATGTTTAGTATTGTTTTCACAATTTATATATTTTTTCCTAGAACGTACTTAAGTTGTTCAAGACGTCAGGCCCTGAGGTCCAATTGACGCTCTGTAGACCTTTACCGGGTATTTCAACACAATTCTGTGATCATACACATTGGCGCGTTGTTTACATTTAGTTTCTCACTTTGTGTTTTCTTCAGGGATCCTTCCTTCTATCCATCAGCTTACCGGGGGAACATGAGTCGGTCATGTGCCGCACGGCGGCAAATGAGAACATTTACAGGCAGGTCTCTGCCATCGTGAACTGAGTTACGAAGAACCGATATGCTCAACCAGGTCAGCGATTTGTGCTCTACCCTAACATTATGACCAGAAGTTCTACATTTGTAAACCTTAGCTCATGATTGAGTCAGATGTTTCTGGACAGCGAATTGGATGGTGAGGGACGGTGATAAAGAAACAATAGCTCTGCTGAATTTCCGATATAGCCTGAAATTTACATAAACATGCATAACAGGCTGATTGATTTTACTTTATTGTCTCATTTCATGCGCCCAGCATACTAAAGAAACAGATGAACTGACTGCAGATGATACACGGGTGTCAGCAATTTGTTTGTCGTGGGGAAGGAACAAAGTCTAAAGGTAAGGAAGACTTACCTTATCTGTATCAAGACATAATTGAAACCTTCAACTGAATTTGTAATCCTTATCATAGATTAGTTTCATATCCTGTCTATAACCACACAGCCACATATCCCTGACATTCATCTTCACACTAATGTTGCAAACTGGGTTAGTGGGAAATATTACATAGCATCTACCACAAGGTGGCAGACTTGTGCATAAAATAGTCAGCTGCCTTTTTTGTTGGGTTCAATGTTATTTTACCTACTAGCCAGTATGTACTGATAGTGTAATATTTATTTCTCTTCCTTAGGTAACTGGAATATGCATCAAAAGACGACAGCAATTCTGATTTTTTAAAGAATACGTGTGCTTCTTTGAACCGTGGAAGAATACTTTGAGTTTTGCTTCTGTATAATGTATCGTGAAGTCTAACTTTTTAATGATTGAGGTTTTCATCAGGGAAGCTACTATTTTTCTGTCCATAATAAAACCACCTGAACCAGAATCTGACCTCATTGTGGATGACCCCCCCCCCCCCCCCCCCCACTTAAAAAACACCAATTAAATATCTAGACAAATTGGGGAACGCAGTCACTTGCACACACCTCCTGGGGTAAGGAAGAGCGAGTAATCGTCCCTCGTAAAATAAGGGTTCCTGTATTTCGGCAAAACCCAGTTGTGCATCTGGATCTCATCACAACTTGTGCTCCCTTTGCAAATGATCCCAAATGTTTCTAATTATGCCAGCGGAGACGGCCCAAGGCTGTTTGAGTATGCGAATGTGGTTTTTTGTGTGTGTAATCGCCCTGAAGGACATGCCCACCCAAACACTAGCCTCTGTTTATTCATGAGCGGAGAAACAGAAATGGACAGCGCGGTCTTGACCTCTGCAGCCTCTGCTTAGGTCACTACACGTGGCGATGACTGATGAGGGAATGCTGGAGTGAGGGGAGATTTTAAGATAGTTTTCCCTTGTGACGTCACTGTTGAGGAGTTTGCAACTGAGAACTGAGTAAAATTGTTACGATGTCAGATCGTTGTATAGTAAGAAACGGCCTACACTATTTTAGTACATTACTGTTGGCAGGGAATGAGTTATTTAGCAAGTTAGTCCTTTTCAGAAATCTTGGTTGATAGCCAACACAATTTGGAGGAGAGCTTAATGAAAAGAAGTTGAAGCGAGGACTTTATTTACACTCCACCATCTGAGTCAATACATCCTCCCCAGAATCAAAAGGGTGTAGTCAGTACATAATAATTCATACGTTGTACACCACCCTCCGTGAACCTCCCAAAATCTCTTGTAATCAAAGAGATTTGACATGAGAATTAGAGCATGACCATAAAATCTGGTGGGCGTTCTTTTTTTTTACAGATTGCCAACACAAGCGCATTGGTAAACGTGATTGTTGTAATGCTAGGGCCTCGTGAAACACCACCCAGACAAATGGGCACAGTGATGCTTTTTGGCAGGCCTCAAAGGTCTCGCTCAGCATTACAGGTTATTGTTCACATTTTCCATTGCCGCTACAGTGATGCACGGTCCAGTCCGGAGACAGCAATGGATGCTGGGTCCACGCATCAGGGCATTTGCCTGCTTCTGTCACCTCTTTCTCAGCCTAATCCCATATATATAAATGGAATGGCATGATTTAAAACAAACCATGTTATTCTAATCAACCTTAAATCCTGTCCTCTGTTATCTAATCCGAAGTTGGTGATGGAAGCAGTCTTCCTTCTCTCTGGCCACTTCCAGTTGACAAAAAAATCAGACATTGTGGAAAGTATGCCACGGATTCAATAATAATAGTGTGTCAATAGTCTTCATATGACTTTAGAGTTGATCCACAAGTGGTGAGGAAACTCAGAATGTAGACAGAAGTGGACGGGTTAATGGTTAAAACGCAGTCCACCACAACTTTACAGGATGGATTTTGCGGAAGAGGGCCACCTAGGTATGCATGCAAAAATGTACAAGAAATAAATCATATTGTAGCTGTTATTTTATAGCTGGAGGGGGGCTCTCAACTTGACCTGCACAGTGTACAAACTTAGTAGGCAGAACATACTTAGGAATATTCCTTTGGGGATTCCTGTTCAAGACTCAGGGTTTCTAAGATGGCCAAGATGAAGAAAACATCTCAAGCATGTCCCTTATGGATGGGGAATGAATTGTGAAGGCAATAATCATTTTGTCATTTAGGTAGCAGGAGCATCCACCAAAAAAAGCTCATACAGGATATACAACTCGTGTGTGTTATAAATCCAACTTGTCTTCACCCGCACAATGGATGATACAAATTTATCTCTTCCCCTCTTTTGGCAAGCAACTCCCTTCATATCCAGTTTAAACACACCACGCTGGGACCCTCCGCCTCACGACAGTAGTTAACATCACCCACCGTGAAACATACAGCAAGACCGTATCGGGTCTAGACAAGACCTACCCTATTTGACATGGCCTCAATAAGACCACTGTTTTTCCACCCATAGGTGCCATTTCCTCACTCAAACCACTCCCTAAAGACCCATTTTAGAAGAGACAAGTTCAAAGATAACCTTCACAGAACATCAAGATGCTCTAAAGATAAAATCAGCAAAGAGTCAAAAGGCCATAGACCAGGCATCAACATTCCAAAGCAAAAAACTGGCTGTTTTTCTTATTTATTTTGGCTTACCTCCATATTGGCATCTTAACACTCGAGATAGCCAGAGATCGCTAGAAAGAGCTACCTAACTAGATAGCTGGCTAGAGAGCTAGCGAGATAAAACAATTCTACTGAATCGGACATGGCCAAAATCTATCGATTCAAATAAAGTAAAATCTGATCTACAGATTGACAGCATTGTTTTGGCAGTACTGCAGATCTAAATTTACATGAATCCACTGGGCTGCTTGCCATCAACAGAAATCACTGGATGCATCATTTTACCTCCAACTGTCCAAAGATCATACCTAAATTAACAGCTCCTACTAAGTATGGTTTTGTTTCTTATACAGTAAAAGTACTATGCATGGAATATGGAATATGTAAAGCCAGAAGATGGCAGTGCAGACCTCGTGGTGTCAATATTCCAATACATGTCCCATCACGTCTGATCTTGAAATAACAAGGCTGATGTATTGAGTGTTTTCAAGGCTGCTCTTCCCAGACTAAAAAAATATATATTCAGCATTGCTTTCGAGATTAGTCAAAGGTATATTGCACTCGATTTGTAAACTGATGTAAAGCAGGATCTATAGAAATAAAACTGTCCCCCGCCTGACATTTATAAGCAATTTTAGTGCCAAATCACCTCACAAAATAATTCTTTGTTTAATAATGTGTACAATTGCCCCAAACCAAGCGTTCCTACCACACAATTCATAAATAATTGCATTTCACTGTTCTAGTCTCAACTTGAACGCGCAAACGAACCATGGCTTTAAAACGGTCCCATAAAAACGATCGCAATACCAAGATACTTGTTCCAACTTTCTGTGCGTGTGTGTGTATGACAAGGCGACACACTACACCGAGCAGGTATAATATTTCCCTGCTGCACACGTGTCATCTTCTCCCCGTAATGAATGATAGATGTTATATTATACAGTATATCCGTGTATCCTCCAGGTGCCAGTAACTCTGTTAAAACGCACAAATAGGTGTGTCGACATGTTTCTTCACTTATCATCCCTTGCCATCATTTCATTTATCATGACCCTCAGACACTTTTTTTTTTCTGTCCAAAAGAGGAAATATGGCAGGCACATGATCTCTGAGTCGGAAATCTTTTTGATGCACGCCAGTAATTTTCTTTTCTTTATGTGGTTGGTGGTGTGAGTTAACCATTAGCAGGCTAACCTTGGATATCATTGTTAAATTAGATAAACTTGAACACAAAATCCTGTTTTAACTGCTACTGCTTTTCTCATTAGGATTGGAGAAAATGTGCATTTATGTGTGCACAATAAACTTCTGCCAACAAAAATATACAGCAAATAATTGTTTATGATTGTTATCAGTTTTCTTGGCTTGAGCCGTAGCAACGTACAGCGGGATCACCGAATTTTACTGTATCTCACAGCTGTGTTTTTAAAAATCTGATAAGGCCTCCATCTGACTGAAAGAGGAGTTTTATTAGAACATCTTTACTGGACGTGGTCCAGGTCAGTCAGACTTTATCTGGGAGGCCAGCCTAACCACTTTTTTTTCTTCCCACAGGCAGTGAAGGAAATTCGTTTTTTGCTTAGTCAAAAGGTTTGGGTTAAACCATTTACATAAGAGGTTTTCTACTATTACGATCCATTGGCATTCTATTTAAGATGCTCATTTATGCACAAAATAATGCTTTCATGGTCCACCGGATTGACAAGGCCAAACAAGATGGACGCATGTAGGCAGACGTGCACAATCGTTTCTAGTGTGCGCTGAATGGTGCATATATGTGCTGTTTGTATTTGAAGGAAGTACTCCTAAATGGCTTCATATAGAAGAACTCAGCGGGGTTCAGATGTGTTTTGTGTTGCTGTTGACTCGAGCTGTGTTACTCAGAGGCCCTAAAAGCATCATGGGTGGCCACTTTGGGCCACCAGCCCAACATACACAAATGCACGTAAACTCAAAGAGTGGGATGTATACAAATATCAGTCCCCTGTATGTACACAGTAGGCTGGCACATACATTCTGCTCGCTCTTATTGAGAAGCATTTCACGAGCATTAATTCACACAAGCATAAAGTAAACACGTGTTAACTTCTGCACAAATTCATTTGGACACGGGCACACACACAGAATTGCAATCACACACGCCCGCTGGGTCGTAAAAACAAACTGCTCAAAATATGGCATTTGTCCTCTGATTAAACGCTCACATTCCTGCAGGCTGTGTTTGGCCAAGCCGGGCAACAGGCATCATAGTGACAGTCGGACATGGGGTTTGTCCGCTCATGAACGAATGCTTTATGACACAGCCAACTCCATAGAATCTGCTTTAAAGAGCCCAGGTCACTAATGAGAACTGCGACACTGGCTCTACCTGTTGGCCACGCCCCCCCGATGACAAAAACAAGAGCTGCAGAGGTCAGTAAGTAAAAGTTGGTCCCAAAAGTCACATTTATTTAGGATATAAATACACCACACTGACTTGCTTTGAGTGTGTTGGTTTAGTTTAAATTATAGTTAAAGTTTACGTTACATTGTGGTGGTTAAATTGTGGTGGTGATTCAATCTTGTTTATAACCTAGCGAGGAGTAGGATTTGAATGTTCTCGCCATTTTTGCGTGGGTTTGCGTCTGTTATTCCTTTCATACTACAAAAACATGCACACCAGGTTCATTGAAGACTCAAAGCTGTCTTCAGGTGTGTGTAGAAACGAACTCACCCGTGAGACAGAAAATGTATCAATGGATGGAGGTTTTGGATTTTGTCAAAGATTGTCTAAGCTGGTTAAAAAACTTTTCCATCTCTGACCACACTGCTGAATTTGAATTTTCCAGTCTTTTGGATCTACCTGTATGCTCTGGCTACACTCTCTGCACCTGTAATGTGATCCACCAAATTGTAGATTTATGACTTTTTAGAAACTCATGGCTACTTACTGCAGCCAATAGTTCTTTGGCCCAATTCAAATTCTATTGTAGCCCAATATTAATCTCTGTTAAATCCATGGCTGAGGAAATGTCTGCAGGACATGGACTGGACTCCAGCACAGAGGACTTCAGCACTAAAGCTGTATCCCAGATGTATGCTATGCATCAAACATTTTCATTGCAGCCTATTGGACATGGCGCCCCAACGGCTGTGGATCTCGACGTCTTCCAGTGGCTTTATGACTCGAGATCTTAATAAAGTATCTGAATCATGTCCCTCACGTCTTTGTGCTGAGAAGATGTGTCTTAAAGAGCTTTGCAGGTTTTTTTTCTCCTTTGAAGGATGAGTAAAGAAGGGATTTTCCGACTTCACTTCATCACCACCAGTCCTCTTTGTGTCTTTTAAGGTTGTTTTAAGAGGTGAGAACATAGATTACCTCTGAACCACCTCCTCGCGCATGCTCCCAGACAACCCGGCACATCATCATCCATTGGACCACCATCATTTTTCCTAAGTGGTAGGTCTCCCTGCGAGCGTCAGAGATGAGCTCATCCATGGAATATGGAGCACCATGTTAACGAATGGGCTTGATTAGCTGCTGAAGGTATTTGCAGCACAAAAAGCGGAAAGTGGGTATTTTATTACCGCCACCACCCCCAATGGAAACGACATTCTAAATCAAGTTAGGTCCAAAATACACCAAATTTGTTCTGAAAGGGAATGACCCGACTTGCCAAAAAACAAGCCTTTTTTAAAAATGATTAATAAATGCTTTGGCTTGACAAGATGAAGTCCCTTTATTCAAACATGATGCTTGGCCACAAGATATTTTCGTTTTTAGAATTGCTTTTTGAATGTTTTCTTGTGCCATACATGGCCCACAGGCTGGAGGGTCCCCGCCCCTGCATTAACTCCACAAGTCTTTTATCACTGAGACACCGCCAGACAATTTACAACCGTCAGGGGCTTACCCCAGATCCTGTATGTCATATCTTAGGCATATATCATTTCATGCTCCCTCCTCCAGGTATTCAACTTCGGACGGCTTTGTGCCTTTAATGTCTTAAATGTCTATAATGGTAATTGGATGTACACTATGTCACACATGCAACAATTTCTTATCTATTTTCATAGGACAGCACAAAACAAATGAAACTTTACTACAATGTGAAATAGTGTACAGCTTGTATAACCATTCATGCCCTCACTGCTAGTTCCTACTAATTGGGCCCAAAAATGCCATTTTTCATGTGACTCGTTAATTAGCGCTACCTTGAGTGTAACTGGCATACAGTACACCAAATTTTTATTGGCCCTTTGCAACAATGTTTTCAAAAGCAGAGTAGTTTTCCTGGGATGTTGCTAATTGTTTAGCCACGAGGCAATTTAAACGTCGCTAGTTAAAGGGAGATTTTATATGCAGACTCCTGCGTATTTATACATGCGGATACATGACAGGCAAGGTTTAATTTGCACATACACAAACGCAAGCATTCCAACACATCTTCCCCTCATTCCCACCATTCCTGCCTTCAGTTATAGGTCTACATGAGAGACAGTGCTCATTAAGTTTGGGTGTGTGGGAAAATGACTGGGCCCTCTCCTCACTCATTAAACATTCATAAGATGGAGACTCCCCTTGGCTGCAGTGCAAAGTGAGCGTATGTTTGCTACAAGGCTTGCGTCCTGCCGCGATCGCACAGGGAGAGCGTTTCTGTCCGCTAACAAAGAAGTAGTGTTTGTTTTGTTACAGTAGCCAAACAGGGTGGTAAAGGAGCTGTCTCCATGTCTTGACAAGATGCTAGTATTTCAAACTCATGGATTGCTTTAAATAAAGCTAATACCATCCAAAGAGTTTTCCCATTAAATCCAGAGATGCTGGGGTTTTTTTTCTTCCTCTAAACGTCCCTCTTGTCATTCCTCTGCTTTTTAACCTGCAAACACCCCGTGACATGCGCGCCTGTGTTGTCAGTTCAAAGCACCCGGAGAGGTCAGAGAGGGAGTGCGTCACTCAGACCACTTGTCACCCAAATGATGACAAATTGGCCGCCTCGCTGCTCGCCTCCCAATCAAGTCCAGACTAGTGTAGTCCCTTATGTGCATGCACACTTCCTGTGAATGGAGATGGATGGCACTCAGGTGAACGGCAGAATATGTGTCACTTTTTTACTATTCTTTGACTTGCCGCTATTTTTTCGTGGCGTCAATCAGAGCAGAGAAACTGGAGGAATGAGGCTTCTAAATGGTCCAATAATTATTCTTTGCACTTGGTCACAAAGTCGTTAGACGCACTGTAGGGGAGCTCGTGGGTGTTAAATCCAAACTTTAGAAGCTAGAGCCTAACATAAAAATGTGAACAATGGAACCCTGACTCATTCTTTTCTTGACCAGAAACTTGCTTTAGGAGGCAGCTTTGCCAAGTTGCTAATCAACCTTGATTTTTTTTTTTTGCTTTAAACCCAACAGACGTCTTTTGTCTCGGGGGGCTCTGTGTTTTCCTTTTTTTCTCAGGCCACTCGGCTCCACGTCTTGTTATTTTTCCATGCGTTAAAGTTTCATGATGAAATAAAGCAGGCTGCTTGCTGAGTCTTTGGCCGGTGTCAGTCAAAACGCAGCCCAACTAGAATAGGACTGATGAATGTCTACGCAGTCCTGCTGGCGTCTTCATTAGAACATGTTTGCAGATGTAAAACAGAGCATCGTCTGCAATCAGTTATGATTTGAGTCCACGCCATTTGTTTATCTCATTTTATTAATTATTGACTCAATTTTCGCGAGTGAAGCATTCAATGATCTGCCAAGTAGAGCTGACATTTTCTTCTCTTCTTATCCACCAAGATAAGGTGAAATCACGTTGGCTTGATTGAAAACAAATAGACAAACAAACATAGTCACCAAATCACAGCTGTGTCACTTCTTCCAACCAGGCTCATTGTTGCACCCTAAGTGCTTCGTCCTTTGGTCTACTTTCCATTAGGACCTCTTATTTCCTTAGAAACATATACATTGCAGACTCAAGTTCCTCCAGATGTGAGTAAGGCCTTCGGGGTTCATCGTGGATGAAGAAATGTGTCTGGGTCATTTCCATACGGATGTTGCTTTTCCTCAAGATCTGCTGGTCACATCTTCTCACATCATTCACTTTTTCCGTGTCACTATATTCTATGACGCCTCGTATTGTCGGGATCAAAAAGAGATCTTGAGATGAGATTGCAGTGGAAAGATCTTCATGAAGTTAGTTCGCTTGTTTGAAAACAGCCGATTATTCAATTTCCCAATTTGGCCCCAGTTGTAAAGTCCTGAGGGGACTCTTTAACTCTTCACCTTACACAACGTTGCTCATGTGGGCTCATTTTCCTCTTTGGTTCCGTTTGATGCAGCGTACACTTTATCTGAGGCTTCCTGGCCAAGTCGCTGGCTCCATCTGGACGCGGGATGGATAAGATCTGTGAAAGCGAGCCAAGCGCTACACTGACGGGCCATGAAAGCTAAACAACGAGGTGAAAGAAAGACGCATTGCTTGAGTGGCAGCTCCGTGCACATTTCTCACTTAAGGTGACATCTCTCAAATCAGATGGAATAAACCAAGCCCGCCGTGCTCATGTGTTGCATTTATTGTTACAACTCTCGTGATTTGAGGGGAACAATAATTGAGAGCTAAAAAAAAAAAAGCACTGATGAGAAACACATTTGAGGAAATTACAGTCATATGAGAAACAAATGTGACACTTTCTATCCAGTCAGGCTTGAAAATAACAAAGTATCAATTTAGTTTCTATTGTGTGTCCTCATGTTGTAGGTGATCTTAAGCCTCCAATCTGATTACGGGCGAGAGACCTGAACTGGTAGCCAGCCATTTGAAGGGCACATTCACATTGAAGGACAATATAAAGTCCTCAATTACGAATCAAATAAATGCCTCTTTGACCTCTATTGCTAAGCAAAACATCATTGAGGACAAAAACAGACTGAAAGTGTGAAGTATCCGCAGTTCACTGGCGGATCTGGGATCTTTTTCCTTGGGAGCTCTAGGCTTTAATCAACTCGTGGTTTCGTTTGGCGTCACATTAGGGGAAATTAAATTTATTTTAAACTCAATGTTACGGGACATTGCGCAAATCTGGTCAAACGGAACGGATTGGACTTTTTTTTTTAACTGAAAGCCATCAGCACCTTAACCAATTCAATTTTGATTTATTCAGCGCAAGAGGTTCTCATTTAGCAGTGTATTACTGTGTTTTGGAACAGTTGGCATGGTAGTTATTTTTTAATGCCACTTGGGTATGTCTTTATTTTAGCGTAAATTTTTACCGCCACTCAAACAACCCCGCATCGCTCACCCGCTCTAACGAGTGACGGGGACTTTCAGCCAAAACGTTATCTTGTGACAGTTAATTGTGAAGTGACACATTAAGCTCAGTCCTTCTTGTTATACAACGTATCAAATTTCTCACTGTGAGGGTCTTGGCAAGAACCGACTTCAGCGGCTAAATGAAGGCTTGACGCACAGAAAACACAGAATGACAGGAAGTGTGAAAGAAAAGAGTGCGGCTGTGCTCTGGGAATTGCTCTGTGACACTTTATGAAGGCCTTGAGGGGCAAAGTGGGGCGAAGGGCCCTTTGGGTTCGCTGCGGTTTTCACTTGACGTTTTACAATCACGTCGCGCTACATCTGGAGTATTTGATGCCGGGGGTTCAGCCGGGGGTCATGTGATCGTTTCCAGCAACCTGAGACAAGCGGCATGGTGTGCGATGGGGGGGCTATTATTGCAGGAATAATTGAGTCGGAACTTTAAATGAGCAGCGTGAGTCAATATACAGTCACTGCGGGTTTTTCAACAACAATGAAAGAGAATATGACACAATTATTAGAGTTAAAAGAAGCGATCAAAAGAGCAAACATTCCCGGGGCCTCATTTTGTGTGCCATTAGTCCACATCTACTGGAAGAATTTAAGCGAGTCCTGTACATGTATTCAAATGCTTTTACAATTAATTGGATGTGGTTTGGCTGTATTGAGAGAAGCTGAATCCAAAATGTAAGTCACCCATTGGATTGCTTGCCGCCTCATCTTTTCATTCTCTCATCAGCTTGGAGACGGGAAGTAACTCACTAACAACTGTCATCACCTCTGCAGTTGTCTTCAGCACAATGGTAACAATATCAATAACTACCACAAGAGGTCATTTGGATTTAGCCTTCTGTTTCCTATCAGAGCAAATGTGGGGCGTATTTTAATGTACAACATAAATCTCGTATCCTTGTCTGAATGTGGTGCAGTATCCTCCTAAATCTTCACCTAGTGGGAGCGTTCAGTTAAAAAGTCATGAAAAGAGTCCATTTATAGACATGAAAAAAAAAAGCCGGTTTCAATAGACTTAAAGGGAGGTAGCCAATGAAAACAATAACCTGGGCCAGAAGAACAGGGGGCTGAAATGCAACTCTAATTCCATTCTTTTGCACAAAGACTGAAAAAAAGGTACGAGGCAGCGTGGAAAAGGTGCAAAATTGTGTGCGAGCGACGTGGGCACTGACAGACAAAGTATCCCCTTGCACGAAGACCAACTCGACAAGTGATATGACAAGTGATTGAGGAGAAAGAAGGTATACAAAGGCAAGGTAATAAAAGAAGTTGAGCAGCTTGGTCCATTAAGCCAGTGAGTAATTGCAACACTGGGAACACTGCATGATGGGAAAATGGCCTTTCGTAACGTGATGGATTGCTGCAAGGACAGAACATGGTGCAGTTAGCAGTTTTCGTGCACTGCTCTGACCGTGTTATAAAACATATCATAAAAGGCTGCAAAACATTCCTGTTGGAATCGCAACACGTGCATTTCTTCCTCCCTGGCTTTTTCATTTTTTTTCCAGCAGCCTGAGCTGTGAATAATAAGCGCAATTTGAGATTGTTGTCAATTTTTCAAATGGCTGACAAACACGTATAGTGGATGATTGTTCTCAGACAGGGGGGCTATGAGGATAAATGGCCGACGGGGGGGCTCGCTTTAGGGGAAAATTGCCGTCTCCAAAACGCTTGAGGAGAGCGATCACCATTAACTGATGAAAGGTGTTCACATGGGAGGCATTCAGACTCATCTGTCACATGGTCGCAGATTGACAAAGTGAGTGCGTTCGCTTGTGGAGGTTGGGCCTCATCTTTTGAAAAAAGAAAAAAAAAGTTTTGAGTCGGTCACACTAAATCTGTTGTTCAACAGAACAGTGAAGTCATGTTTCCGACAATGCATCCTGTTCTGTTGTGTGTCTGTAAATCATTTTGTGTCTATATGAATTGCACAAACAGATCATACATTTGATTCGTCAACTGGCAACCACTGATATTACCGCCTCCCACAGGACTGGAGTGGAGTACAATGATAATTTCTTATCAGGCACAAATTAAGATTCAATTGGTAATTTCGCACTGATGCAATTGTGCATCACTTATTATTGATTTTGCCAATTCGATCAAATGGAGAGCACTACTTGACCTGCTGAGGCGCTGTGGATTTATGCTCAAGTCACAAGGGGGGAAGAAACCATCAATACCTGCCATTATTGTTTAGCATTGGTGGAGTTCTGCACGCCAATGATCAAACTTGTTGAATCCGCTTTCCCTCAGTCTTACTCCTTTCTTACAACAAAGTTTCATCAACTCACACCTTGAGTGTTTCCCCCACTACTACTTCTTTTTTTTAATTTATCAAGTGATCTGGAGCTAATCCCAGCTGACTTCAGGCGAAATGTGGATTACTCCCTGGACTGGTCCCCAGTCAATCACCATCACTGAATGTGAACTGAACCCACCCTGCCTGCACTGATGCCAACCGAGTGAACCACTACCCCATTGTGCGTATGAGTATAAACATATATCAGCAAGACTTATTTCACTGTGTGTGTGTGCGTGCATGTGTGAGAGCTTGGCAGACATCATTTGAAAGGATGTCATGGCCCTTCCATATCCAACACAACAGCATGAATGGTCATTCAGCCCCAGCCAACAGTATGAAAACAAATCAAAGGGGAGGAAAAGGAGGAGGGGGGGGTGGGGGGTTCGATGAAGGATCGGGTCCCGGGCCAAAAGTAACATGGTGGGCTCGTCTGTCCTCCTCACGGTTTTGGATCTGATGAGCATGCCGTGCAAATATTCAGTGAATGAGCGTATTTTTGTCTTTCGAGGGCGTGGAGGGGGACTAGTCTTCTATCAAGGCCTTTTTTTTTTTTTAATCAAAATAACTAAGATAAGATCAGTCATTTAGTCAGTGTTTTCCAGCTGTTTAGCTTAAAGCATGGGAGAAAATGCCTTCATTCATGTGTAGATTGCAGTATAGGGGAATGTATATTTCAAAGCACCTAATAATTACTATTTTTCTTCACTTTCCTTCCCTATAGCCTCCACTTTGTTTTGCAGCTATATTAGGAACCGGGCTGACGTGAGTGAACACAAGTTTGGCAGCGAGGCCGCTATAATGAGGTGACTTTATGATCATTGACAATTTGCGCTCATTGGGTTGGATTTTCAATCCCACAAATTATGAGACGTCCATGAGAAAACCTAGCTCTGACATATTCTTTACTTCCCATATAAATGGAGCCGGCCAACCATAAAGTGGGAAACTCTATGAAGACAAATGTGGTCGTGACATACACTCAGTGGTTTCAATTAGCTCCAATGTGGCAGCTAATCAGTGTTGTAAAACATTTTTTTCCCTCAGTTTGCCATGTGGAGTTGATGTAGCTCCTTAGGAAATGTTACAATATCGTACTTATTAGTAGCAAATAGGAAACATTGTGTGCCTTACATTTGGAGTCAGTGCTGTGAATATAAATTTAAACGGAATTAGACATCCATTTTGCATTAAATTTGTTCAACTGGATAGTTGTTTGACTCAGAGGAAAGACTCCTGCCTTCCAACTTCAAAACATCTCCATGGTTTGGAGAGAGATTTGACCCCAGAACCTCCTAATGATGAGGGAGACTTGCTAGCCACTATTCCACCGTGCCAGTTACTTTCATGAAGCAAAGTACACACATGGTGTAGGTTTGAGTCGATTTCCTTAATACTCCATTTCAGAAGAAATTGCAAATTCTAATTTTGGTGCCTGCAATTTCCTACTTAATCTGCTTTTTTTTTTTTTTTGCCCGATGACCACAAACCATCACGAAATAACGACCCACCCTGGTGGAAAGACCAGCTGCGTACATGGGCGTGATGTTCTATTTATGCGTGGGCACACTTAAAGGCCACATCACTACAGCGCGAGAGCAGTAAAAATAGTTGGGCTGTCACCTTCTGTCATTCGGCAGCAGAGCTGCATGCATACTGTCCCACTCTCCTCCCACCGCGAGAACAGCTGCACGTCGCGGACTGCCCAACGTGGATTACCTGGATATCGCTCGGTTCGTGCGCAAGGAAATACACGTATCAATCCCGCTTCATCTTCACTTTCTAAGGAATATTTAAAAACAAATGCAATTATGGCAACGTGGTTCGTCTACGCGTTACGTCTGTTGGTGATTCTGGAGCCGGTTTGGAGTTATACGGTTCCCGATGATGTGCGTAAAATCGCGTCGGAGCGGCGCGTCTTTACGCATCCGAGCTCCGGTCGGGACGTGGTGACCAGCAGCATGTTTAAAGTTTACGAAAGCTACAGCGAAGACCCGCGCAGCCATAACCAGGGAAACACAGTGAGGAGCTTCACAGCTGTCCCGAGTGAGTTACATACGCATTGAAACACACACGCGTGGAGGAAGTTTAAATATTGAAACGAACGTTAAAGCGTTCGCAGCAACATATACGTGTTGTCCCATTTTACTGGATGTACTAATCGCACATATTTGTTGCTATGAAAAACATTATTGTTAATTAGCTATTGTGTAATCTGGATTTGAATCGTATTTTTTAAAGTAGTTTACACTATCCACAGAAAATGGATACATTCTGAGTTAAAATGCATTTTGTGACTCATGCAATAATTTCACGTTCATATTTGTTATTATAAATGTCACATTTCATTATCATGGATTGTTGGATGAATAAGGATCCGAGATTAAATAGAGCCAGATAGATATACTTTGTCTCTATGTGACCTGTGATTGGCTGGCAACCAGTCCAAGGTGTACCCTGTTAGCCCCTGACCCAAAGATAGCTGCGATGGGGTTCATCCGACGGGCATTTTGGGACAATTTAGATAGATACATATGGAAGCATTTTATTAAATTAAATTAAGGGCCTATTATCAGTATTTCCTTACGGACTAAGTTTATGATCTAGAGCTTGTAGATGGCATATCTGTGTATAGTTGGGGTCTTTGGGGTCTTATTAGTGATTGACTTCTCCAGTAGCTGTAAAAGTCCAAGGTGTTAGACAAGAGGCTATTATCACATCCAGACAAAGCCCATAATCATTTCCATATGCTATTACCCCACCCTTGCACAAATTCAATGTTTGGGTTTTGGGCTGTGGTGGAAGTACTCACTTGAAAAGTTAAGTGAGCGGAGATCTAAAAAGATTCTTTTTTTTCATGCGTGAGACAGCCATGTTACCGTTCTTCATAGTTTTCAGGATTTAGTTTATATCATATATGGGCCTCAGAGATCTCCCTTTAATGGATGGTCCATTTCTCAGTACGGGTGAGGTCAGGGGGATGATGAACTCAGGGTGTCGAATGAGTAACCGAGACAAGGGTGCATAAAAGCAAACACTGTATGTATCGTCATCTTTGTTCATTTTTATTATCTTGCGCATTCCCCAGGGCTGTTGCATGGAAAAGAAATGTTCCAGTTCAACCTCTCCTCTATCCAAGACTCGGAGGTCATCCTCTCTGCCTCCTTTCACTTCTTCCATAAGCGTCAACACCAGCGGCCACGGCGTTTCCGGCGATCTCGTCGTCCATCCGCCGCCGCCCACCGTCAACACACGCCCGCCCTGCAAATCTTCTTCCGTGGCTTATCAGCAAACTCCGCCTCCACAACACTGCTGGGAAACCTCACCGTAAGCTCCTTTAAAAAAGCGCCGTGGCAATCAAGGGATGTGACGATGGTGATCAAGCAGGCCAGAGAAGACCTTATCATCATGGTGGAGACCCATTTGGTAACTAGGGCAAATCAGCAGCACACAAGTCTCAACAACCAAGAGGGCTTCTTTGAAGGCAATGTGCCTTTCATAATTGTCTACGCTGATGATCAAGCCATAGACGAGCCCAACAGCGTGGCCGCAACCCTGCAAAGGTACGGGCCCTTCCCCATGGTGGAGGACATGTCCGCCTCACCCTCAAGGAACCGGAGAGAGATCCGTCTACATATACAAACCAACGACATTCCAGAGGTCAAGTTCAACACCCTTAAGAACCACGAACTGTGGCAGAGCACCTACTTCCCTGCCAAATCCAAAAGCAAAGCGGGAAGGAAGCAGAACCAGGAGGGCAGGGAGGTGCTGAGCTTCGATGAGAGAACAATGAAGAAGGCTCGCAGGAGACAATGGAGTGAGCCCAGAGTTTGCGCAAGGCGCTACCTCAAGGTGGACTTTGCTGACATTGGATGGAGTGAATGGGTTTTAGCACCCAAGTCATTTGATGCCTACTACTGTGCTGGTTCTTGTGGATTCCCTATCCCCAAGGTGAGTTTAATGTCTACATGTCCCTACTCTTATTCCAGCACACATCCAGAGATAACTCTTCCGTTTTATTTCTCAAGGTGGTCCGTCCTTCCAACCACGCCACCGTACAGAGCATCGTTCGGGCAGTAGGAATCGTGCCAGGTATTCCGGAACCGTGCTGCGTGCCAGAAAAGATGAGTCCCCTCAGTGTGCTCTTCCTGGACCCGGATAGAAATATGGTTCTCAAGGTTTATCCAGGAATGTCTGTGGATACTTGCGCCTGCCGGTAGGAGCCAATGGAGCCTTTCCAAGAAGTGAAGGCTCAAAGTGCAGGCAGTTGGGACTTAATTGGTTCTGATTGAAAGAAAACTCAGGCTTCTCCTTACATTTTTTTGTATTTTTATAACTATCATTATTTTTCATGCAGCTTTGAAGGACTCTTTTTAGTGAGCTCTGGACAGCTTTGGTGAATGAATGACGTCAAAGACTGAAATAAGTACTCACATTACCATAGCAAGCCATTGATATCATTTTAAGTGAACTAATCCTTGCAAAAAAGTAAAAGTGTATTATGTCACTATAAAATCTCCCATATAGTGGTCAGAGAACGTTGGAGGTGCATGAGGATTAACATTGTCTATATGTTGTACATAATGAATACATTTTTATAATTACTGTATAGACAGTAAGCAGTTTTTTTTTTAATTTGGTCAGGTTTAATAGAAAATCTTGTATGCTGCTGCCCCCTGCTGTTCATTTTGGGAATATTCCAGGCAAGTGTGCTCATAATACAACATTACAATATATCCAATGCAATGTGTACAGTTTGTGATATGTACAGTAATTAGTATGAAATGCTTATGTACCCCATTGCCATACTTCTATTTCCATTATAACATACTATATTTGTGATTTTAATAATTATACATTATATGGCAAATGCTTGACAATTTACTGCGAATTGGCATGTATGTAGTAGACACTACTATATTGTAATTATCTATTTTATTGTTTTTTCCCTTTTGGCTTGTGTCAAAATGCATGATAACAATGTTTTTTGTTTTGCATTAAAGTAACCAGTCAGTATTTTTACACAATGACTCTCACTGTTTTCCCTTATGATAATTACGATACATCTAATTCATTCATTTAGCCTTTAGAGAACAAATACTCTGTAGAAATTTTGGCACATATGAACAATCAACCATTTACTCTCATATTTACACCTCATATGTATGGAAAATTTGATGAATTGACCAAATCATATCTTCTCCTGCAAAACCGTGGAAGAAACTTACAATTTATTCCTAGCTTGGATCTCCCTGCTGTGTTTGTTTCTCTCATGCTTGCCACCATTATTTAGTGATGAGATCATTAACTTCCATCATTTTCATAGCTCCAGTGGGAACTACTAAAAGCATGACGGGCCACACTTGAAGTGATTTGAAACGCCACATGGGTTCGTGGCTTGAGAGACAAGAATTTCAAGATAGGCCGGACTTGGGCCAATGTCCCCAGACACATTGGCTTGGATTTGTGGTGCAACCCTCCAGCCCTCCCACTAGAACCTGCTGTCCCGTCTTCCGTCTTTATGACAAGAGTTTTGTAATGGGAGCAACAAATACAAATAGTGTGAACTGTTCTCACGTCAGTCATCAAAATACGTTTTGTATTGCCTCTAAATGCCACATGATGGGAACAAAGCAAATCTCAACTCACAACAACATAGATCTTTGGCAACAAGATTGTGGAAAAGCTTCTAGATTCCCTTCAACATAGTTCCTTGGCACCAAGATATCACTAGTTGGCACCAAAGTAATGTTTGTATTGCTTTTGGTCTGAGCACAACATTAGTTGTGCAATGGAGGATAGATTCAAAAATAAAATTTGGAAATAGATGGGTTTTTTTAAACGCCACAATTACTGGGTGGCTTTAGAGTTGTGAAAATGGCAACGAGGGTGGCAAAGAATGCACTTGGTGTTTCTTTTAATAGAACGTTTTCTTTGGTATTGTTTCCGCTGGCCTTGACACTTTGACCCTGTGCGCAAGTAACCTCGCCTTTTCCAGGACCTCCCTCATTATCGCCGTCAAGTGTTTACACTGTCTTCATTAGTGGCCAGCCCTCCAGCGATAGCAAAGCTTAAAAGAAGCCATCAATGACAGTGATAAGCATGGCCGTGCTACTATTTTAGTTGACACTAGTCCCCCCTGTATTTACTCTTGGGAGCATGGGAGTGGACATCACTGCTATGGTCCTTTCACTGGAAAGCTCCTTTGTTCAACGTTGCCATCACAAAAGCTAGCAAGTTGTTTGTTTGAAAATGCACAACTCCAGGAGGTTCTTGTTCCAGGTGTGTTTGAGTTTGGTGCTTTCCACAGGCTCCTGCACCTGCAAGCCAATTGGCAATGACATCCACTTTGATGATGACCTTGAGGGATTTTACTCACAACACTCCACACAGAAGGAGCTTCTAGAGGAGGAAGACATGGACTCTAGGATGGCGAACCTCCTCGGAACCATGAAAGAAGACTTTCTGAGGAAACTCAACCTTTCAGATGTACCTCAGGATCACGGAAAAATTGACCCGCCTCATTTCATGATGGAGCTCTACAACAAGTATTCTTCGGACAGCACGGCGATCCCTCGGTTTGATGTTATTCGCAGCTTCAGTGTTCAAGGTATGGTGAGAAAGCTCAAGTAAAACTTGAAATAGCAGCACTTGCAGGAAAACTAGAAGGCAACGTTCATCATAGTAAATTTTACCACATTTTCAGGAGGTTTTAATTATTATCCAGTGCTCGATACCCAACACCCAGCCACTGGGTATCTCCAGTTATGGTCCAGATAAATTGGAGGGTTGCATTTGTAGGGCCACTTGAGAACTAAAAAATATCAGCAAGAAGTCATGGTGTACAGTTATATAATATTCGAAATAATATCGCATTATTTCGTTATTTTTCACTATTATGTAGCATGGTATCGTGTCATGTCAGAAACGTTTATCTGCAACTTTTGTCATGACTCTTCTGATCTGTGTCTCTCTTCCAGATATTACACATTCTGTGACAAACGGCCCAAAGTCAAGACAAAGGCTGCTGTTCAACGTCAGCATACCCAGCTATGAAAAGGTCATCACAGCTGAATTACAACTCTTCTTTCTCCCAGATGCCAGGTCAAGGGTGACCCACAGTTTCACTGCCTCCGTCAACGTCTACAAAACGGATTACAACGGTTTGAAATCCAACCCACAGATTTTGGCCTGCAAAGAATTGAGAGGTTCTCAGAACATGTGGGTGACTCTGGATGTCACCTCAGCGGTACAGAACGGAGTCGTATCAGGCCGTGGAATAACTGGATTCGATGTCGTGGTGGACGGGAATGGCTGTGATGATGAAAGCGGTGGTTGGAGCTTAAGCCTTTCAGTGGGAGATAACACCTCAGCAGCTTTGATTGTCTTCTCAGATGACCTTGGCAGCAGAAGGCGAGAGGCCAAGAAAGAACTCAGAGAGATGATCCTCCATGAAGAAGAAACCATCTTCCACTCGGAGGCGAACTGGAACACAGAGAATCTTCTGGCCAACCAGATTCCCGGAGCTCAGTATCGTCGTAAGAGAAGAAAGGCCGAGCGGGAATACTGCCGGCGGACGTCTCTCAAGGTCAACTTCAAGGACATTGGCTGGGACAGCTGGATCGTGGCACCTCCGGAATATGACGCATTTGAATGTCGAGGCTTGTGCTATCACCCACTGACAGACGAATCCACCCCATCCAAGCACGCCCTCATCCAGACGTTGATGAACATCCGCAACCCCAAGAAGGCCAACATGGCATGCTGCGTCCCCATCAAGCTGGACCCCATCACTGTCATGTATCAGGAGAACGGACTCGTCACTATCCGATACTTATATGAGGAGATGAAGGTGGCAGAATGTGGGTGCAGATAGTCAGAAAGAACATGACTATTACATGTGTACATCTGCTATTGTGATTAGTAAAACCGTATTTATAGTGTTCTGCTATTTTATGAATGTAAATCTGTACATTTGTAATTTCAATATACAGTTTCTTACTGCAGTATCAGAATATACAGATTGTTTTGGGTAGTCAACAGACCACAGCCACTTAATAATAACTGTACATAGTCCAGTCGAGTACATTGGTTTCTTCTACTATGTAAAAATGATAAAAAATCACGCAGGGTATTTTTTACATTTTATGGTTAAACTGTGCCATATCACATAAATAAAGAACAATGCAGAATAATCACTTTAAAAAGATTAAATACCGGTTAATTAACAATAATCTTGGGCTGTCCGTGCATTAAATGTATTGCATTGGAAAATTATGTATTATGGGCCAGTGGTAATGTAGTAGTGTACATAACTGATGGTCATGAATCATTACAGCTGCAAAGTGCGGTTGGTTAGAATCCCTTGAGTAAAGAATATAAATAAAACATTAATATTTACTGACCTCAATATGTGAACCACCCAAAGGCCAAACTGAAAACATACCAATCAACTTTTGTTTATCGAGTCAGTTAAATCTCTCAGGAGGCTGAAAAGCTTAATAGATTAGCGATTGTGACGGCAAGCATTCTGTACCTACTGAGACGTTAATTAACCAAAAAGATTATCCCAGCTCAAAGATTACCATTGCCAGTTAAGAATATGTGCGCATACTTGCCCCTGAATATTTTAGGGCCGGGCTAGTGTGAGCAAATGTGAATAAGTAATGTCTACATTTTGGTCTCATGCACATTGTATACTGTGTGTAGAATAGAAGCAATGTTACTGGTGTTCCATGAAATAGTTTTATATGCATCTTATGAAAGTTGAAGAGATTGAAAGTTAAGGCATTAAGCATTTGGAGTGTTGCTGAATAAGGCCCAGATGTGTTTGGATCAGGACCTCGAAGGTCCCCAACTGAACCCAAACAAGGTTCTATGGTTCTGTAGACTAAACTGCAAGGGTCAAAAGAGAGCAAGTTAACTTTGTTTTTGTTTCCACTGTGACGGAACCTGCGATTAAAAGCAGCTATGCCACATGTCTACACACACTCAGCTGTGAAGTGACGCAGACGAGACCACTTAACTGCACTAAAGTACACCCGCTGCCGTGAGCTTTTATAATACGATACTATATAAGTATGATCAGGCTTTTGAGCATATTTGAGTGCTTAAAAGTGCACGTTTGTGGGAATTTTTGTCCATTTACCTTGAGGGACATTAGCATTGTCAGTTGAATGCTGTTCTAGCTGATGGGGATCATTTACACCAAGCTAATATCAGCCTGCATATACAATATGCTGAAACAGAAATGATATCATTTTTGTAAGTGATTACCTTTTCAAACGAAATCACAATGTCCCATTTGTTAGCTATATTTAGAGTAAGCCTGTGGGCAAGTCATGAGGTCCATGGGGGCTACCTGGTGCCTGCGGAAACCACATTGATGATACCTGTCCCAGATAATATCAAGACATATTGTTTTTCTATTTGTCATTGGTACAATGTACAGAAATAATTGTTTAGTTGTGTTTAGTTTTATTTGATTGACCAGCAGAGGGGGACACAGCACCAACAAAAAAGAACCGAACATGGCCTCATACAAGTTTGTATCTATGCACAGGACTGTACTGGTAAAAGATTAAAACAATGTCCGTCGTTTAAGATAAAAGCCATTTCATAAATGTTCAGGGTATGGTATTTTCTGGAGTTCTCTCTTTTTATATGTGTTTTGTCTTTTACTGCTCAATCCAAGTGGCACTGCTAATTTGGCACAGCCACTCCAGACACCTTGTCTAAATTTACATACAGTATCTTTAGAAATGCTTCCCGGTTTCTACGCCCACTTGGCGAATGTGTCATTGGCTTACAAAAGATATAATACGATTAAAGGTTTATTGTGGGCTAAATCCTCTTATGAGTGTGTTAACAGAAATGGTGCAGCCATAACACAGGCATTTGAATCTCTTCACAGGCAGAGGTCCGTTCACCAGCTCCACTCATCTTCGGTGTGGTGAAGCTAGTAAAAATGGCAAAAGCTCTATTTTTGGTGCCGTTTTTTCTAGTTTTAGGAAATGTTGCATTTAACCATGCCGCGTTTCCTCCAAGCCTTATTGTTGACATGGTAAAGATCGTCTTAGACAACTACTGCTCTCCACAGAAGCTGGGAGGGCTGAAGGAGGCCATCGCAGCAGCCAGCAGCAATACAGAGGTCCTCAATATTCCAGATGGTGAGTCTTTGTCTCGAGTCCTCAGTGCTGGACTCCAGACCACAATCAGTGACCCACGTTTGAAGGTCTCCTACGAGCCACACTTCGTCCCTGTTGTTGTCCCGCAAATGCCTGACCTGCCTCCTGAGCAACTCGTCGCTATGCTCCAGACCGCCATTAAGCTGGATGTATTGGAGGGCAACATTGGGTACATGAGGATCGATCACATCCTCGGGGAGGCGGCTGCTGACAAGATCGGGAAGATGCTGGTAGAGTTAGTCTGGAACAAAGTCCTGCCTACCTCAGCTCTAATTTTTGATTTGCGCAACACCATGAGCGGGGACATCACGGGACTCTCCTATATTGTCTCGTACTTCACCGCAGCCGAATCTGTGATTCACATCGACAGTGTGTATGATCGTCCTTCCAACACTACCACTAAGTTGCTGTCTATGGCCACACTGTTGGGCGAGAGATACGGCACAAGCAAACCTCTTGTCATCCTCACAAGCAAGAACACCAAGGGCATTGCTGAAGATATCGCGTACTGCCTCCAGAACCTAAAGAGGGCCACCGTTGTTGGAGAGAAGACCGCCGGGGGCTCAGTCAAAATAGATAAATTAAAAGTGGGTGACACAGACTTCTATGTGACTTTGCCTACCGCAAAATCCATCAACCCCATCACTGGTTCAAGCTGGGAGCAAACCGGCGTCACCCCTGATGTTAAAGTCGATGAAGAGGACGCCCTTGCTACAGCCATCAAGATAATTCAACTCCGCGCCCAGGTGCCTGCCATCATTGAGGGCTCAGCGGCTCTGATTGCTGACAACTATGCCTTTGAGGACACCGGTGCCGATGTCGCAACAAAGCTGAAAGGGCTTCTTGAGAATGGTGACTACAGCTTGGTGGTCTCTAAGAGCGGCCTTGAAGAGAAACTCTCT
Source organism: Syngnathus typhle (assembly GCF_033458585.1). Classification (NCBI taxonomy): domain Eukaryota; kingdom Metazoa; phylum Chordata; class Actinopteri; order Syngnathiformes; family Syngnathidae; genus Syngnathus; species Syngnathus typhle. The sequence continues at coordinate 4,850,364 of NC_083755.1, read as the reverse complement.
GCAGACCTGAAGACCCTATCTGGAGACAAGAGCTTGAAGACCACCAGCAACACCCCAGCCCTGCCACTCATTGTAAGACCCCAAAGCAAAAAGTGATTATTGTTGTCATTGTTGTGTTTTTGAAAGTACTGCTTGTCTGTCTCCTCAGAATTATACTCCAGAGATGTACGTTGAACTCATCAAAGTCTCTTTTCAAACGGACATTTTCGAAAACAACATAGGATACCTGCGTTTTGACATGTTCGGAGACTTCGAGGAAGTCAAGGAAATTGCTCAGATTATTGTGGAGCATGTTTGGAGCAAAGTTGTCGACACTAACGCAATGATCCTTGACCTCAGGTGGGTAGCTTTTGGCCTAGCTCTAGTATGTGGTTAAAAAAACTCAACTATAAATAGTACTAGTACTAATACTGTACATACATAGGATACTAAATAGAATACTATATGTAGGTACACTTGTACAATTCTAACCCTGAAGTGAGTCAACACAGTCAACTATTGTGTACACATTTGGTAGGAAATAATCACTCTAACAACTGCCGTAAAACTGACTGGCAGCTAGTCCATGATGTCAACCAGCTTTCATCCACAATTAACTGAGATCATCTCAAATTCATTGGTAGTGTCATGATTCACACATCCAATTATAATATAAAGACAACTCCTGGGTAAAAAAACAACCCAATTTGGATTAAACATTTAATCTGGGTTGTTTTGCACAAAACCACTTATTTTTTGACAAGCTGGTATACAGTATGCTCCAAATTGATGGAAGATAAATGTAGGGAGTGCAACTCCAGTCTTCAAGGTTAAAATCTTAAACCCGCTTGTAAGAATTATTAGGTAAACCCACCGTGCCTTCCTGTCTGTCGGACAACCCGAGATAACTTTTTACTGAATCATACATTTTCTTAACTGGATTTACAGGAACAACCTTGGAGGGCCTACAACAGCCATTGCCGGTTTCTGCTCTTACTTCTTTGACGCCGACCAACAGATTGTACTGGACAAGCTCACAGACAGACAGTCTGGCACCTCCACAGAACTCCGGACACTGCCTGAACTCACGGGTAATTGGATATGGCATCAGGCCATCGCCTTTTAATGCTGCTCTGTATACAGTACTGCCAACTAAGATTCTTGACTCGTGTAAGTTTTTTACTGAGTCCTTCTGCGGTTGAAGCATCTCTCCCAATGACCCAATGACATTTACCGTTTGATTTAGGTACAAGGTACGGGTCTAAAAAGGCTCTGATCATCCTGACCAGCGGAGCAACAGCCGGGGCAGCAGAGGAGTTTGTCTTCATCATGAAGAGGCTCGGCCGTGCTATGATAGTGGGAGAGACCACTTTCGGTGGCTCCCACCCAGCAAAGACCTTCCAAGTTGGCACGACTGACGTCTTCCTAAGCATCCCCACGGTGCACTCCGACGCCACCTTGATGCCAGCCTGGGAGAGAAGCGGCATTGCACCTCACATCCCCGTCTCAGCGGCGGCTGCCCTCGAAACAGCTAAGGGCATTTTAAACAAGCACTTGGGCAGTCAGAAGTGAGTTGCGGTCCACTTTTGCCCTGACAAAATTGTTGGAGCGTGAGAATTCCTTTTTATTTCCAACTACTTAGTCTGTCTGTGGCATAGAGCAACATTTTAAAAGTGAATGTTGAGGGCAGTTTTTACTTCACTGCAGATGGGAGCATGTGAATAACACTGACTAAGGCTGACATTGTTGCTGATATTTGTTATTGGACACTTTAAATTATGTCAAACATAATCATTTTTGATCCTTGTGAGTTGAAAACACTGAATGTTCAATTTGTCCATTCTGCTGCTAAATTTATGTAATGAAAACCACCTTGGGCTTCCGTTCTTGTGCCGAGACCAAATAAAAAATAATAACTAAATGTCTGCTGGCTGTCTTGTGATCAATAAATCCTTCATAACATTTGAAAGGGTCACTTTAAGAGATGTCCCATTTTTAAACTTCAGGTGTCTTATATTGAAAAAAAAAAAAGCAAACTCTATTGGAGTGGGAGTAGATTTGAAGGCTCACACTTTTGGGAAAATCAGCCTATTCCTCTGCTCTTATTCCCGGTTTGACATGGGAGGAGCAAATTGGGATGTTAAGCCATTTTCTTTCCTCTCGCTCTCTCACTCTCTCGGTTTCTCCTCCTCAAGATGAAATATGAAACCTGGACCATTTGAGTCCAGCTTGTCCCACGGGTTCCCAGATCTTCTAGTGCCAACAACGCTCTGCTTCTTCACCTCCTTTTTGCCCCACTTTCAACATGTTTTGACTCTCTGACAGGAAACTTTCCCCCCATTTTTAATCGTTTTCGCAAAGACACCGACTACACTTTTTCTTTGTTTCTTCCTTGCATCCGTTTCATTTAAAAGCTGACTGGTGGGATGTGAGAACACTGTTTATCAGAGTGTGTTTTTACCACGCCGCAAAGGAACTACTTTTTTTTCACCCCGAACAAAAGAAGAAATGGTGCCAAGATTATTGTGGAGCATGTCTCTTGCTCTGCTTCTGTTTGGATTATTTTTGCTCACTTCATCATCCGCCAGAGCAGAACCGGAGCTGCTGGATGAAGAGGAGGAAGAAGAGAGTTCTTGTCAAGGCGCTTTTGACCTCTATTTTGTGCTTGATAAGTAAGTTTTGATTCTTTTTGTGAACACTTAAATACAATTGTCCAAAACATTTTGGTGCTTCGACTGCTTAATTAGTGTCAGAAATTGGATTTCTAAAAGATGATGACTGCGCCATGAGTTTTAATGTGCATCTCTACATCCATGTGCATGGGGGTGACGCAACAGAGGAGGAGGACTTGTGGTTTGCTGAATCAGCAGAAAGAGGAGCGACTGTTTGGATGATAGTCATGTTCTCTGTAGCCAAATCTAGAATTTACACACAAATCCTTTTAAACAAAGACATACTCCCAATGCCTACTACTTTTTCTTGTTTGCAAAGAGAATGCTCAGCCATTACCCTGTCATTTGCGCTGCCTGTACTCCCACATTGGAAAAACGCTGTGGTTTTGTGACATCTCCGCAACGTGGAGCAGACTGCCAGTGAAGAAAATTAAATGGTGAAAAAAGAATTTTGCATTCCTTCATTTGAGGGGTTTCACGGCTCATAAAAAGGCACTCATAAATGCACTGTAATTTATAGTAGAGTTAGCAATGAATAATCATTGCAAAGTCCACCACAATGGCACTTCCACACACTTTCAATTTTAATCAAGCAAAATAACTGAATGAACACCAATTGATTATCAACTACCAACTACCATTTACTGATCTATGGAGATCTGAAAGGGCATGAGTGACTGACCATCTAGGCCTGTTTTTGATAACTTTGTGACATAGCGTCTCAAGGTATCGGGCGAATGTCTTTATCAGGAATATACAATCTTCTAACCACACAGATTTATCTTTGACGTGTTGTGCCCACAAGCATCTGCTGCACAACTCGAATCCAAAGCTACATCACAGAGCTGCTATCCAGATGTGGAGGCCATTGTTGACTCGCTTTGTTGCCTAAAACACAGGCCCATGCTAAGAATAACGTGAATATAGGCTGCTGCTATTGTTAGCTCTTGTGCCAGCTGCTTTCCCTGCTCCATGGCAAACTTGAGATTTATATGCAGACATGGATGGTGGACTTGAATCAAGAGGAAGCTCTCCAGAAATCTAACTAAAGCTACACCCAGCCTCATCCCTTGGGTGTTTTATTTTTTTTGCAGACACAGCATCAACCAGGCGTAATCCATATGGAAGAGAATATGCAGAATGGTAGTACTTTTCATGACTGACAAAAATCTTTTCCTGAGGATTTGAATAAAAACCCCAAACCCAACACTGCGGGTACCGACTGAATGGGGTAGGATATTCTATCTCCAAACAAGCGATTATAGTTGGTTTTACCACTGACGTGAAGAGTTTAATGACCGTATTTTATGGCTCCATCCAGAGTGCTGGAAAGGAGCAGGATCTACTCATCCCCCCACTAGCTGTCTTGTGTTTGTTTATACTACAAACTACAACAGTTTTATAGTGAAGTGGAACAAATAATCATTTTATTGTTTTATTGTAGTAGTTTAAACATAAATGTTACCTCAACTCTTTATCTTTGATTTTCCTGGCATTGGTATGAGTTATGGGGTGTACATTGGATGAAGGATTTATATAGCATGGTGTAATGCAACCATAAAATGTTTCCATGTGCATTGGAACGAATGATGTTCTAGCCTCTTAACCACGATCAAAGTTATTTTTAGGCCGCAATCTCTTGATATCAGCTTCTACAATGTAAGCACATTCTACTAGATTAGATACTAGAGAGCAAAAGTATGGTATGCATTCATATCCACTTTGCTTTTTGCATAATATATGATTATAATGATGATGTAGTCATCTCTGTTTTAGATAAGGGGGGACAAGCGGTATAGAAAATGGATGGATTGATAAATCGCATACCTACTGTTTTCATAATTAAGATTAAACGTTAAAGAGCTAATAAAACTTAAATGTAAAGATGGAATGTCTCTCTACTTTGTATTCAAACATCCCATTTCAGTTGCATGTATATATGTGCATGCACTCAGCAGTGCTCCAGTAAAGAGTCGTAGTGTAGCACTTGCTGTAAAAGTAGGTTAGTGGTTTTAAACAAACAAATCTTTGTGCCCAGTCAGTTGAATTGGAGCGGCATTATTGGCTCCAGACTGGGGTGGTCTGGATAGCCCCAGCTGGAATGGCAGAAAGCCGTCTCAGTCTCTGTAGGGATTTTTGAAATTTTATTTTTCCTTCTTCCACACTTTGAAGCGTGAGAATGGAGCCGAAAGCCACAAAGACTCCAGAGTCAGACCAACAGGGCTTTTTCCCCATATGCTGTCATCCACCCTCGCTGAGGTCCAGTCCACTCTGGCTTAACCTCAACTAAACAAAAACTAGGCTGTAATATGCAGAGGTCTCCATAACTTGGCATTATTTCTTCAATTGTGTAAATGGCAGGTTTTACATTAGTCATGCCCATGTTCATTTTTATTTCCAATGAAGATTGTCATATTTTCAGTAACTGGGTTAAAATACATAAATAATGCAAAAATCTCAGTTTAAATGATAAATATTATTTTCAGTTAATTCAAAACATTGTGCATACAGTATACACAATTACAAAGTCAGTTTACCACAATATGGTCCCTTTAGATTGTGTTATCAGATGACAATAATACAACAGCTGCAAACATTTAGATTCCACAATTCAGCTGAAAATGAAGGGCTTCATTTACATGCTCTGAAGAAAATATTTTACAACAAGCTCTTTTTTGTATATCTCCTTTTTCGAGTACTGAAAATGTGGAAATGTCTTTCTTCGCTTGCAATCTCATTTGTTTTTCTCTCTTATTTTGACTTTCAACCTCCCCCAACAAAGGAGTAACTGACTCATTTTGTTTTCCACATCGAGACATCGGTGTTTTACCGACTCAGCAAGATAGTGTTAATAGTGCAGTAGAGAATACCAGTTCTGAGCTATTTTGACTTGGTTGCCAGCTGTGTTGAAAGCAGGTTACAACACACACAACCTGGCGCTCAAATGGAAGCCTTTGGTCAAACTTTGCCACAATATCTAGAAAGCCATAGACCCATCAGAGTTTTCACATTACCTCACCTCTAATCTGCGCGTAATCCCAAAGGCAAAGTCCTTCAACATAGAAAACCTTGGTGCAGCAACATGTGGGAAAATGGTGTACAACATTGTTTCCAACTGACTGTTCTCACCAAGTGCTATGACTGTCAGTGACCATGAAATTTTGTTGCCTAGTGATTTAGCCATAATACAGTGTATGCTCACTCTCCCACAAAGGAATAATATGCCATGATCAGGAAGTTTCTCACACTGATGAATACAAAGTGATCTCATAAAAATTAATATGAGAACGCTGTAAAAGGTCTCATAAAGTTAGCTAGGACAGGCTTCAGTTTACCCACAACCCCAGGGATGGGCAACTCTGCTACTCAAGGGCCATTATCCTTAAAATAAGCCTGTGAAGTCCACCTATTGAGGACCTGCTCTCAACATCTTGGTTTTGTGGATGCCTGATGGTTTGTGATGATGTAACTTGGCCTCAAACGCTTCGTCTACACATTCTAATACCCCCTCACCTTTGATAGACCCCAAACCACTTTAGTTTTAGGCTTGGGTTAGACCACCAAATTATGATTTCAAAAGAAATTAGTGGAGGGAAAGCACTCCAGATAAAATAATAGTCACACAGAATGGACCCACTTCCTTTCTCCCAGTGGTGTTTGAACAGGTGAGCAAAACTGCAAGCTCGATCTCAGTCCCAGGGTGCCAGCCACCTCACACAATGGGAGTAATCCAAGTTAAACAAGAAGTACTAGCAAATAAACCTCATGCTAAATATTCACATATGACATCTTCATATGACTACTCTGGAAAAGGGAACAATCTGCTACAAAATATTGTCGAGTTGTTTTACGTAGCAATCTGTCTGGCTGTGTGTGAAATCCTTCTACATGCGCTTACACCATATGAACATTGTTTATCTTTAAGGTCTTGTCCTCTTCTTAGCTCAGTCAGCATTACGGGAAAGGCTTAGTGTGTTTGTGTGTGTGTTGGGGGATTTATCCGAACAAGAAGGGACAAAATGCTGACTTAAAACCTTGGCCACCATTTGCGCAAGCAGACGCTGGAGTTCATGGAGTCCATGTCATTGTGGAAGACCTTTCTGTTTTGGGTGGAGATACTTGCAGCCTGTGTGGTCTGCATGGGGAATTCTAAAGCTCAATCATAGAGGGAGAGCATTGCTATAATCTGCTATTGTCCTCCTCACTCGGAGTATGAGTCAACCCCGAGCTGTTTTCAGCTCATCATGTATATGATGAGACTTGGCATGACAAAATATTCTCTATGTACAATGATCTCAGTGAATGTACAGTATTTGATGTTCCTGCAGCACTGTGCATGAGTGGGTAGCACTATTGCCTCACCCAGCAAGGTTCAGAAGGTCTGCATTTTATTCCAGAGCTTGTGTGGGTTGTCTCCTGGAAATTCAACTTCCTTTTACAGTCCAAAGACCTTTGTTGGGTTAATTGAGAAGGCTTGACATGTCCATGTGTGCGAACTCTCTCTCTCACTCTGTACATTCAAATCGTTCAGAGACATCCAATCGGGCCTATATGCAGCCATCTTGCATGAAGGGAGTTAACCCAAGTGAGCACTGTGGGAAAACCGGTGTTGTGCTACAACACATGTTGGCCGGTTTCTGTCCAATATTGTTACATCATTCGGTCAGCACCTACAAAAACATTCTGTCTCCCTTGAACTTGAGTAGGCGTCATCATCTGCATGGAGTTGTCGTTTTACCACAGTCGATTAGCTCATTTCCTATAAGGCAAGGGTTTGTTTTTGTGTTTCAGGTCTGGCAGTGTGCAGAATCACTGGGATGAAATCTACTATTTTGTGGAAAATTTAGCAGAGAAATTCAAAAGGTAAGATGCTATCAACTGGAGGTGCAACAATTAATCAACAATTAATCCGTTATCACTTTAATCAACTTTTGATGATCGAGGTGATTTGTATACTTTTTTAATTAAACATTTTCCATATGTTCTGAAATTCAACCTCTCTACAGTATACTGTATATTCTCCCTTTTCTAAAGTCCTCTACGAAACAGGACTGATTATCTTGGGAAAATAATGAGCAACATTTTGGCCAATTTCCTGACATCATGAACCAAATCAGTATCTTAATCGTCATTAATTCACATGAGTGCATTTTCTGAACAGTCAATTTGAACTGTCATGTTTTTGAATAAAAGGATAAAAATTAAAACATGCTTTTATATCCAATTCATTGACAAAATAATCAACAGACTAATCGAATGTTAAAATAATAGTTGCAGCCTTACTATCAACAGTCAGCTACTGCACTATTTTAAGGCCAATATTCATGTTTTGTGTGGAGTTCCAAAAATTCAAGTGGACCATATGAGGTCGTGAAACTATTTTACGATTGTGGACACTTTGAAAATGTCTTTCCTCTCCTTTGGACTTCCTGAAGCCCCATGACGTTCTACACAGAGGAACACACACATACAGCGTCATAAAATGAAGTGTATCCTGACATCCCATCATATGTTGAAACACTTAGCAGGCTAATGTTTCAATCACTTGAGCTGTTAAATTAGCAGAAGTGACTTTTACTATTTACCTAAAAGCCTCATTTGCTCATTCTATCCTCTGTTTTCCCCCAGTCCCATGCTTAGGATGTCCTTCATAACATTCTCCTCAAGCGCATCAACCATCTTAAAACTTACAGAGAAAAGGTAAGACAGTGTTTTGACCATTCACATTATTGATGACATTAAAGCTGAGGAGGCTAAAGTCCCAAACCGCACGACAGTGCAATGCCGCATGCTCTCACGCAAAAGGAAGCAATCGTCAGCAAACTTAATTCAAAGCATGGCACCGGAGTGAAAGCAGATGTTGCCCTGGAGACACATGGTTTTAAACGAACGTGTGGGGCTGTTACTGCGTGAAACCGCTTTGCTTTTTTTGATAACCTGATGAAAAAAAAGTAATTCAAAGCAAACACGTACGGATGTTTTCTCTTTTGCAGAGTGGACATCCAGAAAGGGCTGAATGCACTGAAAAGAGAGACTCCAGGTGGAGATACATTTATGCACCTTGGACTTTATAAGGTAGGCAATTAAGGCCCTGCTCTGTATTATTTGTTAACAAAAGAGTCAAATGGCGAGTAGTGCACACTGTCTAGTGTTTATAAAATATAAATATCATTCTGACCGACCTATCTCCTTGTTAAAGGCAAATGAGCAGATATACCAGGAGAACTTTGGTGAGCACCTACTGACTAATCACTAACAGGGTATAACAAACAATAAAGACACAATAAGCAACACTGAGATCTGAACACTATTTTCATAATTATTCAAAGGGTGCATTCCTTATTGGCACCCTTCATTTTTTTTCAGATTTTGTAGTGGCTGTAGCATCACTGTTTTTATTTTGCAGGCAAGGCCAGCGTAATTATAGCACTGACAGACGGAGAACTGCAAGAACATCAACTTATCGACGCACAGCAAGAGGTTAGCAACCGCGCCGTTAAAGTGGCACACGTTTTACACGTTGCACTTTACGGGAAGCCAGGGAACACCCGTTGTTTGATTGCTTGTTTTTCTGGGAATAATCCCACATTGCGCCCTGTTTTACGACAGGCCGAGCGAGCCAGGTCTCTCGGTGCCATTGTGTATTGTGTTGGCGTTAAAGACTTCAATGAGACTCAGGTATCTTATGCAATTTGTTTTGAACTACAAATTGATCAACATTGTGTTGTTTTGGCCACTTGAGAGCACTACAACTTAGATTTGTAGCATGACGATGCATTTAAATACTGTCTTGATGTTCAACAGCAGGTTTATTTCTTTATGTATTTATTAAATACGATTGATGTTTCATAGAGTGGATATATTTGTAAGGTTTACTATTGTAGTTTGACAATTATTAGAAAGGAGATTAACATGAACCTTGCATCAATTAGGTACTTTTTAAAATCATAATTCATTTTCTCTTGTATTTTTTCTATTTCCACCTGATGTCCTGGTCATGGATAAATATAGCTGGCGACTATTGCAGACACCATCGAACATGTGTTTCCTGTTTTGGGAGGCTTCCACGCCCTCCGAGGTGTTATCGATTCGGTAAATATAAAGCTATATGGTATAAAGAAAGCCAACAACTGTATTGTGTAAAATTTGCATTGTGCTGCTGAAGTCATATGATACAAGCTGTGAGGTTTTGATAAATCTTGAGTGATGCAAACATACAGCGTAAAAGATGCATGATGTGAAAATCTATATTTTTTCCCTTTCAGATTATTAAGAAATCTTGCATTGAGATCTTGGCAGCTGAGCCATCCAGCGTATGTGCAGGAGGTGGGGCGGCATACACGCGAGCATACGCACACAAACCGGAATAACTGCGTTGATCTAAATCAAACTGATTAAATCTCGGGATTTTACATTGATGCGATATGCACTTGACTGTGATTACTAATCTTATGTTCCCAATATATTGGCATGTAACCAGAGACATTCCAAGTGGTGGTGCGAGGCAACGGGTTCCTCCATGGCAGGGACATCAACCAGGTCTTGTGCAGCTTTAAAATTAACGATACCATCACAATCAGTAAGTAGACATCAATAGTTTTGATTCCACAGTTGTGGACCTAACTTACATGCGAAAGTGAAAATTTGCTCTATTTGATTTCTGTAGATGAGAAGCCTGCAAGTGTAGAAAACACCTTCCTGCTATGTCCAGCTCCTGTCATTGAGGAAGTCGGAAAGTACGTTTTTTTCAAACAGCATATCAAAATTGTCTTTTTGTATCCAAACATTCAAGTCGGTTTTCCAATGTGTCCTCTTTAAAGACTTCTACAATGTCTTCTAAAGGCAAACATTTTCCTCTTAACATGGAAAAGCAGTGTCACATGTATATTGGTACATACATACGATTCACCTGACCCTATCCCTGCCTTTTTTTCTGAATTCCAGGGCCGCTTAGTAAAATATAAGCAGCTCTGCGACGCACGAGAAGCTTTGTGCATTTGTTACAAAGAGGCGGTAAAACTAAATCTCTTGTAGCGAATGAAGACTCCTATATTTAATGAAGCACAGCCACGGAGTTATAAATGACTTATTTGTAATGTCACATGGCTGCAACAGAAGAAAATGAAAAGACAATTTACACATGATGTTGGAGATATTAACGTGGTAGCAGCAATTGTGGAGACATTTCATCATGGGTCCCGCTTAAAAATCCTACGTAACTTTCCATGGCTTCATGCATCACCACCTAACCATCTGCTACTCCAACCATCTTTCTTCACCATCCTTCTTCCTCCCTGCTCCTTACCATTTGCTGCCACTGTGGCTTCACAACCCACAAACTATCTACGCCTCCTTGCATGTCATTTTCTTTCCATATGTGACAGTGTCCCTAAAAAAAAAAAAGGTTTGTCATCTCTTCAGCTTTACCAGTCTAGCTGGGCCGATCAAAGGCGCATAGCAGCGAGTGGGGGTCTTTAAAATGTGAAGCCATTTGTTGTGTTTGCACACATCTCGTTTCACGCGAAGAGCCTGCAGGGAGAGCCCTCTTGCAATTTTGCGGCACAACTGGCCATTAAAAATATTTTGGCATGTCGGAATGTCATTTAAAAAACTGGAGACTGGTTTACTTCAGAGAAATCCGTAATTTTGTCATTCAGTGGGATATTTTAAGGCCTTTTAAATGCATCCAGATGGAAATATTTTGAACTTGAATCTCATTTCCATAAATGTACATTTTACGAGTTACCCTAAAGTAGGCTAAGCTACTCATCTACCAGATCTATCGCATACCAATTTTTAACACGGATGGTGGTAGAGGGGGATTAGAGTAGTTTGAATTAAAGTGTAATTATGGAATTATTAATTAAGTGGCCTGAATAAACATGTTTGAAAAATGGGCTTGGAGAAGTGCCGTCCTGCACTTTCACTTTATCACATATGTTGCAGATTATCATCAGTATTTGTGATGTGGATAACTAAACCGCATCTGGAAAAAGCCACCCGCCTCATATATATCACACATCAAACAGACGGTTTTTTTTGCTCACTTGATGTAGTTTAATGACAATGTCAACATCACATGCAGGGTTCTGTTCATGAACTGCAGCCACTCAGCGTTCCCTTATCGTCACCCTTTCTTATAAGCCAGACAGTCTTTGTGTGTCAATGCTCAAACACCTTTATCAGTTGGGTGGCCTGTTTTCCATCTGTTAAACTTCTTTCACCTGGTTCAACAAGGGTGGGGTTTGGAGTGGGGGTGTACAAAAGCGTCCACATGTTTTTAGGGAGCTCACTGCCAAAGGGTCACCAGAGGTCACTAGGATTCTGCAGAATTGTTTTTTCACCCTTGGAGGAAATGATTTAGGGCATCAAGAGGGCTTAGTAAATTCCTTAAATTAAAACAAAAATAGGGGCCTAAGTGATCCTTAAGATCAGGAGACGTTTGAATGTTTCTATTTGTTTTATTAGTTCCTATTGAAATCCACCCAATCTTTTTGTACTGCTTTTTGTCAAACACATTTAAGGGGCCTTTGTGTTTTGTTGTTAACGGCTATAAGCAAGTTTGACGTTAATTACTTACGATCTTATGGTTCAGTGACATTTGGTGCCAAGTTCAATGACTTCATTCGAATAGACATCAGACTGAATCGAAACATACTTGGCATTGACTCTCATGTTCAATTAAATTGTCATTGTTTTGTTTCAGGGTTATTTATCTTCAAGTAAGCATGAACGACGGTCTGTCTTTCATCAGCAGTAATGTGCACATCAACACCACAGAGTGTGTAAGTAGCATCTTATATTTTAATTGTGTATCTAAAAGGAAGGTTTATATGTTTATTTATAGCATGTGGGTTCAATCATCTTCTGTCCTCCTTAACTGTAGCTTAGTATAAGCAAAATTTCTGAACATTAAGGGAAACAAATCAGTACTGCAAATAAGTCACATGTAATTTCCAAATTATGCTGTGCAAAAGTAGTGGAGTCAAATTGCGTCATACATGTGCCAGCTAATCAGCAATTTTCATGGAACTCATAAATGTACTATTTGCCTTCTAGGAAACAGTTCATCAGTCCCCGGCCATGTCTATGACGGCGTTACCGCTGATTTCTGATAAATAGTCTGTGTCTTTGCCCGCAAGATATGAAGGCTTAAGTTGACCTACATCTGATCCTCATCTGTGGTACCGTAATGGGAACCATACTTAGCTCACAGACATTAAGCTTAAAGTTACTGATGGATTCGCTTAGGGATCTCCCAGTTTACATGAACTGCTGTCATTGAGGGGGGGAATAAAAAAAAATACAAACACTAGATTGACCACTGACAGTAGAAGCCTGAAGGCAGCCTTTCTACTAATGTGTAAAGTTGTTGACTTCAGCAATGATTATAACTGTCACTATTTTTCTTGTATAACTTAACTTTCCATTACTTATATTGCCTCTAATGCGATTGCTTCTCTTGATTTGGAGGTGTTATTGTGCAAGATCTTTCCACAGTCGTGTCCAGAGGCTATGCCTGGATGTCATTTCAATTTACCCGGTTGTTTGACTGAGGGGTGGTGCAGGGATAGAGTCAAGAGGATACAAATTACATAGTTTCTGGTGGTTTCCTGTCAAGTTCTGGTCCATAGCAACACTCAGATATTCAAGTCACCTTCACTGTACCTTAAAGGTTACCATATCTTGTCAATGAGTATTGTGGTCTTGATTCTAATGTCTGAGACAAGATCATTTAATTTCTGTTTGTCATCTTTTCAATACTATGCTATGCATGTCTTTCACAGTTTGATGGCACTATTCTTCTAATCACCCTGCTGGTGTTGTTTCTCCTACTGGCCCTACTGCTCATGTGGTGGTTCTGGCCTCTCTGCTGCACAGTGGTAAGAACATTAAAAGGAAAAGTTCGTCTAAAAACTACAGCAAGATAAGGGCTCTCCAAAACTCTCTCAAAAGCAAAATTATGTTGTTTTGATCTCTTGTGAACACAAACTATGTATGCTGCTTTTCCAGGTGATCAAAGAAGCTCCTCCTCCACCTCCTCCTGAGCCCGTAAGTTGAGAAATACCAATAAGAAGAAAATATTTAGAGAAGGGTGAACTACTGTATATGGTAGCATCCCACCCAAAAGTCTTTGAATTAGATTATTGTACTGTATGGCTATAATAGGAGTCAGATGATGAAGACGGTCTGCCAAAGAAGAAGTGGCCCACTGTGGATGCCTCATATTATGGCGGAAGAGGAATCGGAGGGATCAAGAGGATGGAGGTAATGCATGGTGCTGATATATTAAGTAGCAAGTAAAACTATAAACGGTCACTCCTGTCTTAAAGGTACGTTGGGGCGGAAAGGGATCCACCGAGGAGGGAGCAAAGCTGGAGAAGCCGAAGAACGCGGTGGTGAAAATGCCAGAGCAGGAATACGAACCCTTTGAGCCCAAACCCAAGAAATCTCCCAAGAAGCCACCTCAGAACCGGAAGTGGTACACACCCATTCGGGTAAAGTGTGCTTTTATTCATACTGTTCATACATAATAGAAAAGGGATCCAGTGTAGTCAGCAAAAGTCGTGATTGGAAAGTGTTTTAAGTGGATGAGCATGATATTCATCATACTGTATCAACAGATTTTCCTAAATAGAGATGTGGGTCTCCTCTGACATCCAAAGAAATAAACAAACATCCACTCCAAACACTGAACCATTATTAGACCTGGCGTCAGTTGTGTTTGTGTTTTTAGTGTGCACAAAGAGCTCTATGTAACAACATCGGTCATTCGTAGAGAAGCAGTGTTATCTGTACACACTGCCGGCGTATTTGGACATGACTCCTCCACTGCTGTAATTCATGGTGAAAGGCGACACCCCGCAGTCAGCAGTAGGAAAATGTCCAGTCACTATGCATGCTGACTAGACTCACCTTATGTAAGGAAAGAACATTCCAGTACACTTAAGTTCACAGCTACGGTTACATTGAATCTCATAAATCCCAGTTGTCAAAATGCAATTCATTGGATTAACTAACCACAAGTCTGTTACAAAGGGATTAAGTATGATTCATAATGAACGTCATGACCGTAGCAGCGGCAGACATGGTATCTGTAAAGGCCGGATTGTATGGCACAGAGATGATGATTTCAATTGTTAAATGGATGTCCCATCTGTTTCATTCAGGGTAAACTGGATGCTATATGGGCACTGTTCCGTCGTGGGTACGACCAGGTCTCTTTGATGAGGCCCCAGCCAGGTGATCATGTGAGTAGCCAACCGCACTTCATCTGTTTCCTACCTCTTACTCATTTTTTTGCTCTTAAAGCTCCTCTGCTTTTCAACCAAGCGCTGTGTGTAACTAAGAAAATTTGAGACGGCTAAAAGCAAAATTGTATATATTGGCACCACCAGGAAACTAAAATGGTGCCTTGAGCTTTGTTTCCACAAGTTAATAAAATTACCCATCCACACGTCAACACTGAAGATTCAATATCAAACCTCAAAGGTGTTTTTCTCCAATAAGTCAAGTTTGACTGACGTTAATTGCAGTTTGTGTGTAGAACCAAGGTCCAAATAGTGTCATGTACAGCAGTAATGAAACAGCTGTTGACTCGCCATGAACAAGCATTCCGTAGCAACACTAATGCCCACTTGTGTGCCACTATTTATTTAAAGAATGCCCAAATTTTGGACTGTGAGTTGGCAAGCGCATTTTCCCAAATAAAGCTCAGGTAACGCGTCGTCAAATCAAAGGATTCAATTAAAAGATGCTTGTTTCCACTCGGAGTGAAATACAGCATTCCAGTGCCTGGAAATGAGCTAGCCTGGAGCTATTTCTAAGGCTTCATTGCAAACCGCATTTGACTTTAGTGGAAAATGGCATGATTTCATCTTAAAGGCAAACGTTGCGTCATGCCTAGCCAGTGCAAGTCACCAAGTAGAGACGTGCCAATGACGGAAATTGAATCTTTTTTGTGTCTGCCAGTTTGTAAAGCTGATGGCGACTTTTAGGGCAAAAAGGGTTGTACATGTTCCTGTTAAAAGAATTATTGGAGCATTTTCTGCAAGGAGAGGCATGATTTTAACTGGTGCTTGGACCAGGACAGATTAAGACTGTGGCAGAATGAATAAAAGCAAATGATAATAGTATTTCAAACACTGCTGAAACACTAAAGGAATATACTATAACCAAAAATACTCTCAAGGATTTAACTTTACCTTTCAGATCAGATTTTTCTGAACTCAGACAAGATCTTATCTGGTTTCTAAAACAAAGACTGCAGGCTTTAAAAATAAACTATGGGAATCTCTGTGACTGGCCGCTATCGAGCTACAAGGATGATGACACAGCGCCAGCAATCACACGGCCTCTGACGCCCATTTCTGGTTCGTAATGTGAAGCAGGTGTTAAAATGTAGGAGTCGACTTGGGGGAGACATTAGCCAGTAGGAGTGAACCAGACGGGCAGAGGAAGGAAGACGGGATGAGTAATCGGTCCTTTTTGGGCTTCAAACGCACTAGAATACTGAAATCAAAACCCATGGGATCTCTTGAAAGTTGTGGTTTTATACACTAGCGAGGAACACCTCACAATCGTGGAGTCTGTGGGATCGACCAAACTGTGGATTTAGTATCGCAAATATTGAGCAGGTTTAAATTTTAGGATTGTTTGCAGGGTTGAGGAAAGCTAGGAAAAACAAAACATTCTCAGAGTGACAACAGTTAAAAAACACTGCTCTCAACATGTCGGACGAGTTAAGTCACAGACATGGAAGTCTTAAAGATTCCACACACACATGCACACACACAGTCCTTTCAGCTCTTGCCTGCAATAAACTCAGTAACCTCTGCTCCAAACCACATCATTTATGTCGACGTCAGAGCATGCATGAGGCTGAGCTACAAACACAAAAGATGACTACACAGACACACGATCAAAAATCACTTAGTTGTGACTTCCTGTGCACAAGTCTAACACAAGTCTCCCCAGGAGGCATTTAACTCTTGGCACACAACTGCACCAATTTCCATTGTATTTTCTGAAACCTCTAACAAATAAAAAGACAAACCAAAAATAATGGAATGTTTCTAATAACTGTAGGGATTAGACAACCAGTTGAAAAGAACAAATACAACACTGGAAAGTGCCTCCGCGGCTCCCCCTCTAGCTCCGCCAGTGTTAAAAGTATGTGACTTCACTTAACTTCAGGGTCGGTGCATCAACTTCACGAGAGTGAAAGCGGGGTCCCAACCGGCCAGGTCGGCACCGCGCAGCCCCATCCACACCCCCTCACCGCCACCGCCGCAGCCTGACTACCACCACGTCCCAGACTCCCCCGTCACTTCAAGCCCTCCGTCCAGAGCACCCCCCGTGGTCCAGCTACCACCGGGTCCCCCACCATCCCGCATGCCCCCCGGGCTTCACTGCCCACCGCCGTCACGTCCACCACCTAGCCTGCGACCATGAATGACATCCCCCACGCTTTCCCGCGGCCCCGCCCCTCTCATGGACCCATTTTAACCTCACTGACTGACCGACCTACCCTGTTGACCACCTCCTTCAGTCTACAGTTGGTCCTCCACCCTGGGATTCTTTTGCTATTCACCAAACAACACCAGCCTGACCAGTTATCAGTTTATTTTGTTCTCATGTAGAAAATCTGTCAAGTCAAACAGCCAAGAGTTTTATATCATACTACTTGAGGCTTTTAGGACTTACCTTAAAGACTTACCTTAAAGACTTACCGTATTGTTTGCAATGTATGTTTCACCAAGGGTGCTATTAAACACTATAAGGGACCATTTCATTTTTTGAAAGCCCTCAGAAGGCTATATACAATTTATGAAAGAACTATGACTCAGCAATCATATAAATGTTTATTATCACCCCTCACTGAGAACATATTTTAATGAGCAATATCTTTTTAATGAACAAGCACATTCTTATCAGTGTTTTGCACACCATTTAACGGTTTGCCTTGTAGTTTAACTTTTGTGCAAAGTGAACGGGGTGATGCAGGGAATTGTTTAACAGGATAATTGTTGCAGGACAGCAAAACCTATTGGGACCAAAGTCAACAGATGATTCATTGGATGTTTTTTTAATCAACTACTGAGTTGTGCCTATGCCATCGAGAAGTGAATGAAGTTTAGAATCTGGGAATTATTTTTCCAAAATTGATTGGGTTGAGTTCAATTAGCCAAAATGCTGGTATTATTTTTGTCAATGTATTATATATTTTTTGAGGCAACAACATACTAAAGAGCAATTTCTTAATTCAGGAAATCATTTTGAAAGACAGACATTTTTGTAATATGTTTTGACAGGGAAGTGTACAGAAGTTTTTTCCCTAAAATATGTGTTTTCATTATATTTTTATGATGTGTTTTTGGTTGTTGTTTTTTCTCTTTGAGGCTTTGGATTTTGTCCTTATACTATGTGATTTGATTTACAACATGACAATATGTAATTTTTGGTTATTTGGGTTCATTTTAAATCTGCACACATAGCCTGCTGAAAAACAGTACTATGTTTTTGTTTGCATTTATGGAATTTAAAAGTCATGAATCCAAGCTGCCATAAATCAGGTTAATGTCTCTCCTCGACTTTTTGTGGCTCAATCCTGATTCTCTACTTTTGTATTATGCTATGTCTGCATTTTTTTTTTTAAATCAACAGTCATATTGCAACTGCAGGGCAGTTCACAGAGCAACTAATTTATTTCCTGAGCGAAATAGAGGAGAGTACTTGAATAATCGACAAGGTGTCCAACCACCGACTATAAACACTGCACAGAGTCTAAACTAGGTTGCCAGTCAGACGAGGCCTAGCAGCTTTTTCAACAAATTCAGGTGATAACAGACCTTAGTATTTCGAATTGGGTAAAATGTGCACTCACAGGGGCACATTAGGTCTTGTTGGAAGTGATGTATTGGATTGCATTATGTTGTTGTAATGTAGCGTCCAGTGAATGAGATTTGGCAATTATTTTGGCTGGAGGGATTGAAAAATGAAAAATAATCCTTTTTGTTTTCTTCTATAACTTGATTTTGTCTCTTATTGTGTACTTAAATCAGTTATGCCATGGTTTCACAGAATACATAGATAATTGTTGCTTTAAATCAATTTTCAGCAGGAAAATTATTACAAATTATTACATTTCCCTTGCTATTTTGGCTCTCCAAATTACAAGTATCAAATCAGAAAACTCAAATGCTTGATTAAAGTATTTATATCAATTACATGCAATCATTTTTATTGACTTTATCATTAACCACTTGTCTTCTATTGTGTGTAGTAATCATTATTATCCTCACGGTGATTTTGAATGAATTTTTAATGTGGCCATATGTCATTGTGATTGTTTGAATTCAAGCTTTCAGAGTGGCTAAAACAAGGGGAACCTCAAGCATCTCTGGCCTTTTGTATTTCCTAATGCAGGAATTCCAATATGGGAAACAGCTACAGTGGGTATATGACATTTTTAAGAGGCATGTGTTATGCTAATCAGTGCAGTATAAAAAAAAAAGCAGTAGCGATGCAATTATGAAAAACCTATATGATTTCTTGACTGGTTTGATCTTTGAAACTGTATCAATAAAGGTTGACTTCCAAGCTTCTATCGGGCTGCTTCTACTGAATCTAAATGTTATTGTGGAGTGTAAGAGGGGTTTGCCTGTCCACATTTACCAGGTTTGCAGTGGATAAGGGTTCCATTCACAGGAATACTAGGGGTGGAGTCTTTTTTTTTTTTTGGGCCAGAGGTTTACACATTAAGGGCTGTGTGTTGAGTGATTCGGGTGGGGACAGTAAATTCTGATTGCAAGATGTACAATAGCACTTACCTTGTAGAAACATTCCAGTTCTTCAGTGTTGTCCCAGTAGAAATAGTTGACATTTTACCTACCGTGTTCTGCTGTAGCAGGAATAAGAAATGTATTTGTGTTTCAGGTACAATATTGCCCACCCGTTTAATAATTTGTGTGGAGTGTGAAGTCTATTTTTCCCCCTTATGTTAACCAAAGTGGGTTGAGGGATGTTTTAAGGCATGGGCTCTATCCAAAACATGAGGATGAAGAAACTGAGGAGGGAAAATTTGCTCTTTGTCTCCAATTTCATTGATGACATGTTTACGGCGGTTTGGTTTTCCCTCTCCGGCGCTGTCTCTCATCCTTTCTTTCTTAGTGACCCAGACAAATGAAAGCACTTGGGAATGCGCTGATGTTTCAACTCGGTCTCGCGTTACCCCCAGACTGAAACTCACTGACCTGATACAAAAACACCATGCGGCGAGGTTGGTATGATGCATCATTGTTTCCTGGATTTTCTTGGTATCCATGGCGACTCAAACGCCAAAACATTCCCTGTCTTGGAACCTCTTTGTGCTGCTGCAAGGGAGGGGGAAAAAAAAACTTTAATTGGTGCTCCCTGGCTATAATCACAATTTGTTATGTGCACTCTTGCTATATTGCATAAATCTGCTATAATGCGACAAAACTCCTCAACTCACCTCAACATACTCCTTGACACCTGGATGCCACCAGAGGGCGCCTAAGCACAAAAAAAATATTTTTAGCAAATACTATGTAGAATTAATTCCAACACAAAATCTGGGAATAAATTAATTTGCAAATACTGAAACATGAATATGTAGGGTGTTCCAAAGTATTAGGGAGTCTGCTTCTCCACTAAATGGGATGAAAGTGGTGTGATGCAAACGTGGCACACACACACTCTCCTCTTCTTTTCCCCTGCTTTCCTGCCAAAGTAACCACTCAAGCCCGGGGGCAACTTGTGTGGCAGAGAATCTACTCCCACCCCCACAGTCACCCTTTCCTTCCACTCACATCTGCAACAGAGCCCCGCTTTT
This sequence comes from Syngnathus typhle, assembly GCF_033458585.1. NCBI lineage: Eukaryota > Metazoa > Chordata > Actinopteri > Syngnathiformes > Syngnathidae > Syngnathus > Syngnathus typhle. Next base: position 4,829,856 of record NC_083755.1, on the reverse strand, counting down.
AACAGTGGGGACGTGTATCATATCCCTTGAAAGCAAGACCTATGACATCACTATGAAGGGTCAATAGGGTGGTCTCGTGGTTAGTCTTTATTTTTCCAGATTAAGTGGTGACCAGTATAAAGGGATCGGCTGAATATGGTAAAAGTGGTGAAGGGAAATGTGTGGAAAAAATAGTAAGTATTCCACCAAAAACTTTTTTGTCATGCACAAGCAGTAGAAGAGTTCAGGAAGCCCATCCTTGCCTTTTTCCATTTTAGTGGTTCTGCTAAGACGTCACAGTGTTACTTTTCCCCCGCTAAAAAATGTGATGAATGCGAATTCGCCATCTGTCCGCGGTGAACGTCTGATGCCCGCCAAGCAATCCTGACTGCGCAACATGATAGCTCAAGAGGCAGTGACAGCAATTGTCATTTTCCACTGCCGTGCCCTGTCGTGCGGCTTGGACAGAGCTTTATGTAGGCCACTTTTCTGAAGATGCGTGTGTTTTTCAATCAGGAGAGTGCCACTAAGGGATTCTCTTCTGTCAGAAGAAAGTGATTTAAATGGTGTTGTAGAGAGGGAAAAAAAGCTGCTAATGCTATCTGACTGGCCGACTTGAGTATTCAGCTGGAATATTTAAATCAAGACTTAATTGGCAAAACATTAGGACTTTATTTTTGAAACAGTACATTTAGTTTAATAACATTTTTCAAAATACTTCTTTAATAAGAATCCTTGTCACTGTGCAGCTGAATGACAATTTCCTTTACGTGTGCATACGGCTCAGTTTTTTTGAGCCCACATACAGTATATGAATTGAGCAGCTTTCCAGAAAACCACAGCAAAAGGAGCTCGAGGGAATGTTTAAGTCAAACCTGCAATTTTCAGGTTTGACTCTTCTCCCCTCCCCTTTCGCTAAGCTTCGAGCCCCCGCAGCGTCACGTTTCCCCACAACTGTGGGAAAGTGAGGGTTAGACAAACCTGCAAGGCCTCCAGAAGATTCTCCTAAGCTTCAGTCTGCTACAAGAAAAGCTCACTTCCTGATTGGCTGGCTTGCAAATAAGGATATTAAGTGTGTGCTATTGGGGGGGGGGGGGGGCACACTTGGCAACATCTTATGTAAACATCAAATTGGGTAATTGGTTCTTTTGGATAAAACAAAAACAATGTATGGTAATAAAACCCTTAACACGATGGGATGGAAAAACACACAAATAAAAAAAATACCACTGTGTGCGCTAAAATTCATTTTCTTCATTTCTAAAGATACTCAAATATGACTGAGGCAATTATGCTATGTGGCTGACAATAAATAAAAATATTAATTTACAATACAAAAAAAAAAAAAATTTAATAGATGAATATAAAAATAAATATATATTTTTTAAATTTTATATTACAAGACATTTGCTCATGTAAAAGCTCAATAGACCTGATACCGGATCAGAAAAGGCCACACATTGAACAACCCTGTTCTAGATGATCATTAAATAAAATGAACAAGAACTCATTCAGATATGGAATTACCTTCTCTGTCCTTGGTCTATCTTCCATTGGCTGTGGTCCTACTGGGCCCTGTGACCAATCCTGTCCGACAACAGAGGGTGACCAAGTTCACTTCGGGGGTTACAGTAAAAGCTCTGCAGGTGACACACACAGTCTAGATTTAGTTTGTTAGGTAAGTAGACATAAGAGTACGGTGAGAGTAGGAGATGGAGGATTAAGCTGCCATAACAAGACTATACAAACACTTTGGATTTTCAGAGAATTTGACTCCTTTCTATCTATTCTGGTGGGAAACTTTGCATAACAATTTGATGTATTAAATAACCATCAGAACATTATATAACTTTTGATACTTTTTCTTTGGAAAGCAACAATCACATAGCAATCGATTGGTAAAAAAAGATTTGGCAACATTTAGCATCTTCAGTTGACAATGTTAGAATGGGATGCAATTAAAGCTTGACTATGACATTGTTATACAAGTAAAAGTGAAAGGCAGTCAACACCAGGGTTTGTATTTGTCTTTATTGTTCAAACTAATTAATCACAGTTTTGTTGGGACTCACCATGCCTGAAAACTCATCAATTCTTGCAAGTGTTTGTTTTCTGGTGAAAATGTATGTATTTTATGGGCTCCATGGGAACATGTCCCGCCAACTCAGTAAAGTTCCTTGAAAGAAAGACAAAGAAAAAGGTCAAGTCACATAGTGCAAGTCACAAGTATGTTTCAAGTTAAAACCGTCAAGTCTTAAGGAAGTTACTATGGTGAAACCAAGCTAGTTAGTCAAGCCCAGAGATGTCAAATCCAGAAAGTAAATAATCCAGCCAGGGTTTTGCTTTAGCCGCAGGTGCTACACCAAGTTAGCAGAAGCTAAACTCTGGCAGATAAAATATTTATCACCACAACACAAATAGTACATTGTCTCTGATAATTAAAATGGCCGTTTTTATCTTTAAAGCGAACAACTTAAAGAGTATGAATACTAACACTATTAAGTTTAGCTTACCTGTATCGAATGAATGAAAGACAACGTCCAAAAACTTCGAGTTTCAAAACGTTTATGTTGGTAAGTCTTTTTTCACTTTTTATCGAACATTTAATTCAAATGTATTCACTTTTGGTGCTACCTCCCTCATTATTTTATCCTCAAAGTCTTTGACCCTGTCCTGATACTCATCCTTGTATGCTTGCCCTCCGTTACGCACTTTTCGCGCCCTTGTTCCACACTTTTCCGGGTTTTACCAAAATAGCGGGAAACCGGGGACGTTCGGTAAAATTCCCGTTCCTGTACCCAAAAAAATATTTGTAATCGTAAATAGTCATCCATCAATTATATGGAATTAGGTTTACATTGTAATCGAATATAACGTTTTTGCTTATGGATCATTTTCCATATTGGATGACGCATCCCAACATGGCGGCAACTTAATGACGTATCAAAGTCTGCAGTTTTCTTACACTTGTACCCTACGCACTTAAAATAGTATGCACTTCACTGAAGTTCGTATCGTTGCCGAAGTTACCAGATTGATGACACGCTCATAAATAAAATATTCATTCATATCTTGTGGGTTTTTTTTTTTTTAAGCGAGAGGGCTACAGCCAAAATTGGGCTGACGTTTTACTGTCATGTTATGTGACGTCATTTAAACACTGGTTTTATGCATATGCTATTCACATGAACAAAGAAGCTAAAGAAAAATAAATCAAACGTACACAGTCCATGCCCTGTGGACATTGTGAGCCCCCTCTAAACCTCATTGACTACAGTGGTGCTGGTGCTTTGGAAAAAGTGTAGAATGGGCTGAGACATGCAGAGTGACCACAAACATGAAGCTCCCAGTGAAATTCCACAGTCAATAGGGGCTTTTTCTCCGGGTCTGCTTGCATGCACCACATCCTCCACAGATCCGCAAGTGACTAACTTGGGTTTGCAGAAAGGGGGAGTTGGTGGTGCAACGCTTTCAAAGGATACTATGGCATTCATTTTCCAGTTTACAGCCCATTTAGTTCATTGTACGGGTGAGGAGCGACATCTAGTGGTAGATTAGAACACTTGCATTTTATTGCTGGGCATTTCTGATAGTGTACGACATATGGAGGTTATGAATGGGTCTTTATTAGATTGCCTTACATGATATACTTTAAATAATATTTGAAATGAAAATCTTTTTATTTATTATAATCCCTACTGGTGGTTTAGATTTGTTAAAACGTGAGTCAAAATCAATTTGGGGGAAAAAAAAGGAATTCTGAATTAAAATCCGTTTAGTTGATGTATTGTATTGGTGTTATTGAGGCACCATATTAATTCACATTTATTTCACAAAAATATGACCTGATTAGTCATCGCATTACTGAAACAAATGTGACAAAACCCCACCCTACATGATAAACTGACCCATGACTAAATAGAACAGGATAAAGGTTTAAAAAAGAAAAAAAAAAGGATAAGGGAAATTTGTAATAATTATTTATTTTGTAAAAAGATGAGCTCCCAGGTAAAACGTCGGGGCAACAGCTTGGAATACAAAGTGTTAAAGGTAAACAAACAATGGACAAATGCGTCTGCTGATTCACACAAGAAGTGTCTGTTCCTGCTCGGATATGAAACACATACACAAAGCTGGTATTCTATCAAATGCACGGTCATCTAGGCCTATGTCTAGAGTGTATTTATTGCACATAGAGAAATTCCTTATTCAAGTTTGCATAATGAATAAGAAACCTACTCATAGCAAGAAGCTCTGGCTAACAAGTTGATAAATACAGAAATCTTGCTATGGTGAGGTGGGGTTAAAATGTATTTCTATGATTGTACTATTTAAAAAAAAAAAAATACAAGACATTGCAATCCACTGATATTGCCTGTTTTAAGAGACAATATCGACATAATAACAGCATAAATCAAGTTTGACAGCGACCAGCAGCACTCTGTGTAAAGGCAAGTCATGAGACACAAGATGAGTCACTGCATTGCACAGGAATCAGATTTAAGTTCAAGTGGAGTTACACTTTTGCTACGGGGTTTTTTTTCCAGCTTGAAAAATTCACCTGATAGCTATTTAATAGCAATAAGTTGTTTTGCTCCAGCAAACAGGACAGTTTGCCTTTTAGACAAAACAAACTCATGATGTGCAGCGCTACAGTCCATAAGAGAGCATACTGCTATCTGCAAACGGCAAGTCAAAACAGGTTTTGTTTTTTCTGGAATTGGTACTCTGCTGCAGTTTTGTGCTTTAGAACACCTAAGTCCAACGAGGACTAGTTAGGAGTTTCTACCGAGGGGCGGTTTCTACCGCGGCGTAACGACAACTGGTTACTGGACTGATATATATTTTACCGCTGAGAAAACAATAGCAAGAACAAAACAAATCGGGCCTCGATAGTGTCAATAACAGACATCTTATTTAGAAAAGAATTCTTAATTTCCTGTATAAGTGACTGCGATTCCTGAAGAAGTCCGCACAAACACACCCAAACGATTGTTAAAAAGGGCAGATTGTTTTTTTTAAAGGGGCTGGACTAGCAATTCAACTTTCCACGTGGACATGAACCCTTTTTTTGTTTTGTCTGATAGAAGGCACGCAAACACCTTCGAGAGTTCTCTTAAAATGTGCAAAAAAAAAAGCTCCATTGTTGTCATTTTCACAATATAAGGAACTATTAAAGAGATTGTTATCCTGGATTGCGGTGACATAAATGAGTCCATCGATGCCCGCACAAACACCTCCTCACGTTTTCCCCATTGGCACCTAGCAAGCGTTGGTAAAAGGGCAAAGGTCAGAGAATTGCGTGCGGAGTGGTGGCTTTATCCCACTGAAGGTCCTGTTTTGGACCTCAGCTATTCTGTTTCAGGACTGCTGCTGCTGGTGGTTGCTGGAGGTGACATCTTGGGTTGAGCCTGAGGGTTGACGATGACCTGAATAACAAAGTCCTTTTGGATCTTGGTGTCTTGCAGCCGTGTCTTGTCCGTAAGAAGTTTTCCCGAGAAGAACCAGCGCTGGTGGGCGGCCTCGATGTCCTCCTGGGCGTGCAGCTGCTTCTTCAGCTGACCGATAGTGTCCGTCATGCTGGCGCTCAGACGCAGGTCCTTACCCGTGGACAGGCGCACCTGCAGGAAACATGCAATGGTAAGAATTTAAATTATTATTTTTTTTGTGATGATTGAAGAATATTTTTGGATTAACTGTTGTTCAGCAGTAAAACAGATTTGAGGATGGAAGGAATTAAATCCAAGTGTACCTTCAGCTGAAATTCCTTCTTGGGCGCGACGGGCAGTTGGGGGCTGTCGCTGTGATCGTCGTCGCTGCGTTCTGAAATGAGGTTGACGGGCGGAGCGAGGCAATAGACAGGCAGCTGATAGCGATTGCCGAGTTCGTCGTAACACTCCGTCAGAGTACCTGGGGGAAAAAAAGATCAGAGTTTACAAAAGTAGTTCTTTTTATAGCATTGTGTATTATGGCTCACCGTGCGGCAGGGTGATACTGGCGCCGTCGACGATGGCTTGGGCCAGCTCGTGGTCGTTACACTCCAGAGCCACGGCGGCAGCCTTCAGGGCATCCCAGATCTCCTTGCGGCCGTCAAAAGCCGGCGCTGTGTCCCAAAATTCGTCGCGCTTGCTCCGCAGTTGGCCCTCGGTCATTGGATACTCGCTCTTCCACTTGGGTCGATCTTTCTTTAGCGGCTCATTGCGAGCTGTAAACAGAAAAAGGAACCAAAACGGTTTTATTTTATGGCTCTGTATTGATAGCACGCACTGGCAAAAAAGTACACCTCCTAAAAATTGTTTGGAAAATGAGCAGGTTATGACATAATTTTAATTGCCGTGCATTGGCTTGATTAGAGAACATCCAGCACAAATCTTCCTATTCAAGACTCCATTCAGCTTTTACAATATGCATGAAGCATGTGTCGCTGTTATCTATGGAACTTTACTTGTGTTTCCCCCTGTCATTAAATATTTACCTTAAGCACTTATCTAATAGGCCGCCGGGTGCGTGCACATTTTTAGCACAATATCTTTCAATCCCTTTAAGAGAAATGTGTAAGCTCGTATCATCAATCAAATGACCAACCATCTTAATTAATTCCCAGTCATTGAATTGGAAGCAATGGGAAATGAGGAGGTTAAAAAAAAAAAGGCAAATCCAAGACGGTCGCCTTTCTTTCAAACTAATTATTTATCACGCAGGCGGCTTACGGAGGACATGGTGTCACGGTGTAAGATTTAAATCCACGCGGCTTCCTCGCAAGCCCCGACAATTCTTAAAATGCTTTTTCTGCATTACGTACAGGAAAAATGGCATAAATGCAGGCTGCAAACTGGCACTGCAATGGATGTCTATAATAATATAGACCGTGAACACAAAGGATGTATACTTTAAGAAGATATGGGCTGGTTCCCTTAAAATACTGCTTATCATTACAACGCTTCGGCCTTCTGTGACTTCAGATAAAAATAACACACACAGTTAGGGCCTCTAACACAGTAGATTTGAAGTGTTTAAAAGTTTGGGAAGGCCTCTTTGAGAAGATGAGCTTCTAAATTCTAAAAATAACACAGAGAAGTTCAGCCAAATGTGATAATGGGAAATGTATGCTTGTTGAATACCAAAACAACATTCACCAGTCTTGTCTTCAAAGCCTCTAACCGCCGAATAATTAAAAGGAATTTTTGTGTTATGCTGAGCCAAATTTGAATTGTTCTCCGGGTCAGGAACTATGCAGCCGTATAAAAAGAATGTCTGCGTGCTGCTGCAGTTTAGTCTGGTCGCTAATACAATATTAAGTCTTGATTTGCATGTAGGAAATTAAATCAAAATATGGCATTTTTCTTTTGTAGAATGTGCAATTCCAAGAAAGTAGCAGACATAATAAACCACATGCATTTTTACTCATATCAGAAATGAATTCACAAAACTATCTGTAAAAATCCTTTTCAATGCTGCAGATTTATCCAAATCGAAACTAATACACGTAAGAATAATTTTTATATCAGTGCATCTGAGGCTGTCTTCCACCCTTGGACACCAGAACCTCAATGACCCAGTAATTTGATGAGTGAAACAATTTCCCATTAAAAAATATTTGCTACTCCTGACATGATGTTCTTACCTCCTCGACCACCGTTTCTGGAAGATCCTCTGCTCTGTGTATCATCCCATCGTTCCCAGTATCTTCCCACACATCCTCCCATGGTTGGATGGGATTCACTCTGCTTCAAGGCGTCCTACTAACTCTGCAGGGGCCCCATTACAAACTGTAGCCTCGCAAGGAGGACTGGCAACGGGTTTTGATGTTGCAAGCCAAGTGTTGAGATCACTGCGCGTTACCTGGATCAGTTGTTGCCACGATTAAAGAGCGTCACAACTCGTGGGCCACAGTACTAAGAGTCAAATACTTTGTAAATCACAGCGACTCCGTTTTCTTTCAAAACGTCCGGCCTAAAAAACAAGGACTGATCAAAGAGTGTTTTTCTTTCTTACTGTCCCCCGTTGTGATGTTGACAAATCGTCCACTTTTCTCGCCCCAAGCTAATCATGTTAGCCAGTTAGCTTCCTCGTCAGGAAAATACCAACTTCGAGCACGAGAGGTATTTCCCCAACAGTTTTTCTTCGATCGTGGAGATGATCGGAAGCTACTGTTTCCCCCCACGGCTATTTTCTTTTATGATTGTCCACGATCGTGTCAATTTATATAAATTCCATATTTAAATGGTTAAATATCACTCCTCTTCCAGCAAAAGGTTACTGACGGTGGATCTCGACTCCACTGAACTTTTTTTTGCGCATGCGCATTCGCTAAGGTGATGATATGTTCAGGTGAATCAGGGTAAAAGGAAACTAAAAAAAATAACGTGTACAGAATGCTACAGTTGCTTATGCTCGCGACCAATTACATCAAAATGTCAATGATGGAGAGTTGTACACGTTGCGTGTTTGAATACGTTCTTTTTAAATCTAAACTCAACATTTGGATGTCACGACTCAACTTTGTGCGCAGTTGAGTGTTACCATTGTTTCCCATATTAAGACTGGTGCACTCGTTAAGGACTTAGTCAGCCTGTAGATGGCGGTAATACACCAGTAAGGTCGCTAATCCGCTATTTAAACTTCAAAGAAGAATAATAACTTTGTCCTCAACTGCGCATGCGCGCACCAGTTACGTGAAGAGGCATGATGGCTGAAACAAGTGTGCTGGTGTCACTTGTGGAGGAATTTGTCTCCGGATTGCAAGACAGTAAAGCCAAAGATACAGCTGCAGGTGCATAAATATATGTCCAATATTGACAATATGACTCTCAATTGTATATATTTCGCTGCCGTTTCTTTAAATGCGTGCAAAGCTAGATGCTGGTGAACTAGCTAACTTAGCGCCTCAACATCCTGTTTTGGTACTGTAACCGCAGTGCAAGTTTTCTCATCATCGGAAGTTCCTATAATAAAACGACAAACAAAGACAATAAAACTAATGTCTATATTCTTTAAAAAAGTGCTTGTTAAGTTGCTTGCTTGCACCTAGTCTTCTGGACATTGCGTCTCGTTATTATGGGTTATTTGGGCCTCTTGCCTTTGTTTGGAGCCTATTAAGTTTGCGCTCATATCGTCTGTGTGTCAGCCTTTACCCTCTCTGCGTTTTAAATGTTGTTGGACACGAATTTCCTGATAGAGGAATCCCAAAGAATGAATAAAGTGAAGTCTAAGTCAACGAACCTTTGACCTCCATACTGTTGGCTAATGTGTGTGAGACCATGAACGTGTATTTAAAATTAACGTGTTGTTTGTTTTCAGGTCTCAAAAATGGAGAGTTTACTATTCTGCAGTTAGTGGATGCATTGGGGTGAGCTGTAAATATAGCAGAAATATATTCAGACATAAAATGTTTCATGTATTCTTTGTTTTTTTTTTCTTTAGACTGAGTCTGACCAGCACTCAGCCTCAAACTCGAGCCAGAGGAATCAAGCTGCTCTCTGAAGTGTTAGAAGATGTAGACCTCACTAAGAAAGAAGGTATTTCTCTCCATTGCAATGGTTTAATTTTCTGCGTGGAGGAGATTAAAAAAACAGTTCCATTATGTTCCATTCTAGTATAAGATAATATTTGTGTCTCCTCAGTTGAAGTTCTTAAAGCGTTTTATGAGAACCGGCTGGGCGACGATCACATAACCACACCGCCTGTCTTGCAGGGGCTCAGAATACTTGTGAGTTGGCCAAGAACTAACTACAAACTCATTTTTATCATCTAAAAACTTTTTAACATGGTTTGTCAGGTAATATTCAAACTTTTTTTTCTTTCTTACCCCCGCTCAGATACAAAGCCCAAGATTGCCTCCTGGTGCAGCAGTTTCCATATTGAAGTCTATCTTCCATAATGTTTATGTTCGGGTAAGTTTTTTTTTTTTAATGCAACATGGATGCTGATTGACAAATATTTTGATTTGCCAACCTCGAGACACGCCGCCTGTTTATTCTCCACAGTCGCTGCTGCTGGCTGACCGAGTGGCTCTCTCTAAGATGCTCCTTAACGTCATGGACACCAGAGAGGCTGGTATTAATAATCATAAGAATACTCATAATACTTTTAATGGATGTTTTCAGGATGTGCGCTCCATTTAATCCCTTTATCTACAGAACTGAAAGATTTTGGAGCAGACTTTGTTTTTGGATTCATCCAGTCGATAGATGGGGAGAGTGACCCTCGCAATATTCTCTTAGCCTTCCAAATTGCCAAGAAGATCATCCACAGAGGTTACAGTCTGGGTGAGAGAGTGGTCTTTTCTCGCACACTTTTAGATGTTCATCTGTTCGGCGTCATGGTCATCATCTGAAGTTTAAATATCTTTGTTATTTCCTCTGTGTATTTGCAGGTCACTATACAGAGGATCTTTTCGATGTGACGTCCTGCTATTTCCCCGTTGACTTTACTCCGGTAAGTTCCTGTTTGTTCATCTGCTTTGGTGAGTGACTGAAAAGTTGACAAGAATAAGCAGACCTTCATGAAAACTTCTTGTCAACTGTACTTGCTTATCGCAGCCCCCCAACGACCCTCGTGGTATCACCAGAGAGGAACTGGTCCAAGAACTGAGGCAAGTCCTCACAGGAACTCCTAAATTTGCTCAGGTTTGTCTACGTTGTAGTCACGCTGACACTTTGCTACATGCGCTCACCATTGAGCCTCTTTTTTTTAAACTATTTTTTCCAGTTTCTGTTGCCCCTCATCATTGAAAAGCTGGACTCGGATGTTCAGAGCGCAAAGTTGGACTCTCTTCAGACCTTGGTGGGAAATCTCACTTCTTCTAGTAGCCAACTCTGAGGACTCTTTTAGCGACAGTACTGTTGTATCTTGTTGTTCATCTCCACTTGTTTTTTTTTTGTTTAAGGCTGCTGGTGTTGCAACGTATGAACACGAAGATTTGGCAGAATTCCTCGAGGGACTGTGGGCGTCTTTGCGCAGAGAGGTTTGTTAAGCGACAAATTGTGTTATTACACGGTTACAATTAGTAGTTGCTTTTTTTTTTTCTTTCTTTTCTCCACTGCAGGTGTTCCAAACCTCAAGTGAAAAAATTGAGTCGGCAGGCCTCGCTGCTCTTACCGCCATCACCTCCTGTCTTTCTCGCTCGATTGTTAAGTCGGATTCTGAAGACGCCCTCAGCACTTTCTTGGATATGGTTCTGAAAGGTGATTTATTCTCATACTTATAAGATGATTCTTTATTTTTGGGGAGAATGAGCTTGTGAGATTCTTCTAGACTGCAAGCATCATCTGAGCGAGCCGGACCTGAAGCTAATGTGGCCCAGCGCTAAGCTACTCCAGGCTGCTTGCAGCGCTTCCAACAGGGCGAGTCACATGATCGTCGCGGCAGTCATGCCGGCGCTCATCGAGCAGTACAACAGCAAAAACCAGGTAGACATTATAGTCCCGCTTTCGTTGATGACATCACGTCACTTTGTTGTCTTGTATCAGTGTTCACATAGACGCACATTATTGGAGGTGATGCTGCGGTTTATTCAGTCTGTTAAGAGCAGCAAGTCATCAGAAAACGGTGAGTGGATCATTCAGGGTAAATGTCGTCCGTCTTCTCCAAACAACTTAATTTCCACCCAAATTTGTGTGTCCATTAGAGGAGCATATGCTCTCTGGTATCTGCCCGTCGTTGTGCTGCCTCACTTTTGCAGCTCTTTCGGAGACTAACAGCAGCCTGCAGATCACGGCCACGGCGATGCTCATGGCACTGGCGCGACAAAGCGGTGAGATGTGCTGCAATGTTATTAAACAAAATCGGATTTGCCGTGCATTCTCAAGGGAATCCTCCTTGTCGTCTAGGTTTATTAGAAAAGGCTCAAATCGAGCTGGCTGTCGATCATTTGGCTCGACTGTTGCTGTCGGATGAAGACGACGCAGTCAGGTTAGCTCACTTTTTCTTTTTCTTTTTTGTTTTCTGTCTCCCAATATTAGAAATGACGTTTTTCTTTCTATTTCCAACAGTCTCGCTGTGGTATCATGTGCCGGAGGCTTGGCAGAACTGCACCCGAATGTTTTTGTCAGCAATATGATCCCGAGGATGAAGAAAGCCATCTTTTCAGGTTAGTCAAAATTTTGCTATTTGTAGCAGCGCTAAGTGTATGTAAAAGAATATTCACATTGTTTTATTTCCTATGCTCAGAGTCAATGGAGCTAGAGGGAGAGTACATAAAACAAACGCAGTCTGCAGTGCGCCAGCGCTGTTTGTCCATGTTGGCGGCAGTTTCCGCCAAGCCCAGTGTGGCGCAGGAGAGCACGTCAGTCCTCTTGGAAGTCCTCGATGCAGCACATTCTGGTACAGTGTCACTGGCTTTTCTCATGCACGGAACCTCGAACGCTTTGTTGACCAACAATTCTGAATAAAAAAAAATCCTTCAAAAACGTTACACATAACCTCATCCGAAATAAACACCTCAAATGTTATATTGCAGGCAAATTTGGTTTCTCATTAGAGGAGGCCGTGTTAGCGTGCATCAGCTTAAAGAAAATAGCCGAGCTGGTGGAAGACCGCGAAGACTCCGGCCGATGCTTCCATGACATCATCATCCCGCGACTGCTTTCACTAGCGCTTCAAGCAGCGCTTAAAGGTGCGCGAGGTCCACAATTATTATCCACTATGCATTTTTGAAAATTGACATCCATTTTAGGTGAGAGCTCATCTACTCACCAGAGTCCTCTCGCAGAGGAGGCGGTCCTTTCCGCCATGGTCGCTATCATCAGCACAGCTTGCTCCAGGCTGCAGCCAACGTTAGTATTTCACAAGTTAACTTTGTCATTGTCATATGCTGCAAATGTTTATTTTCCAAGCTCCTGTTGTGGGTTCTCACTTTGTCTTATTCTTTTTAGACTGGCGGGCCAGACGGCAGCGAAGCTTGTCTCGCTCTTCCTGGATGGTGACGTCCTCTTTCTGCCCGGCAACTCTTTCCCGTCACACATCAAGTTGCTGGCAAATGTATGCACATATTTTTGACTGGAATGTAACGGTGGGGAGTATTTCAATGTCTTTTGCTCTGTTTGCTCATCCCAGAAACAGCACGATGACTCTTGGAAGCTATCTCAGATGGTTTGTCTGCTGATGGCATGCGTGTGCTCTTTACCTCGCACTGTGAGTCTTATCCCAACCCCTTTTTTTTTTTTAGTCCGCCTAACAAAATGGCGATTTTGCAACTGATTCTCAAACTGCTAAATAGTCGTCTTTTTGGCATTCCATTCAAAAAGTCTACTTTGTAGGTGTCGGTGCCCCAATTGGAGCGGCTGCTTTCAGAGCTGGAAGAGATGAGTTGCACTTGCAGCCACCCGATGTCATACATCTCCGCTGCCAAGTGTTTCGCTGGCCTGGTCAACAAGATCCCTTTGGGTTAGTCACTTTTTTTTTTTTAGGTCAACCTGTGCAACAAGAGCAACGTTTAAACAACAAGAAATTCTCTTTAGGCGACTCTCTTGACAGTCTACTCCAAAAGACAATGACCAGAATTTTGAACGAGTTGAACGCAGCAGCTTTAGGTGTTCGCATGCAGGCATTCACGCTCTTGATATGGGTAAGTGACTCCACACCGAAACCGTGTGTCAATTGTCAACTGAACATTGGAGTTGCTCGTGTCTCCAGGTGGCCAAGGCTCTGCTTCTCCGCTACCACCCAACATGCACAACACTGACTGACAAGGTAAACCAAATTTTTGCTAGCACTTAGACCTGGAGTGTAAATCCAACCACCGTATTTTCTCATCTCAGCTCTTCTCGCTGCTGGATGACGCCGATCTGGGCTCGGCGGCGGCTGACAGCTTCTCGCTGCTGATGAGCGACTCCGCCGACGTCCTTAGCCGCCGTTGCCACGCAGATGTTCGCATCATGTACCGCCAACGCTTCTTCAGCGAGAACTCAGCCAAGCTGGTGCAAGGTTTCACCGCGGCTCCTCAAGGTGAGCCACTGGCACTCTTTTAATATTTCTCATTCTTTTATTACAGGTCATTTATTTGCTAATAACTATGCTAACACCACCATGCCCTTAAATATTAATAACATTTTGTTTTCTATTTGTGTGTCTCTCCTCCAGAGAAGAAACCAAACTACCTGAAGGCTCTGTCCAATATTGTCAACAAACTACCCAAGCAGGTTCAAGTTACTGAACTACCAGCGGTGAGTCAAGAAAACGAAAACTTAAATTAAATGATTCTAAAATACTTTGGTGTCTGTGTGTGTATCCAGCTGCTGTCACTGTTACTCGAGGCCTTGACGTACCCCGACCAGGGCGTCCAGCTTTCCACGCTGTCCTGTCTGGAGCCTGTCATTGCTGACCCGCCACCGGCGCTCATCCAACAGCTTGAAGCTTTAATGGGCAGATTGCTGCCCCTCACGTCCGCTCCCACCATGGTTAGTAAGACCTCCGACGGTGTTGAAGCGTCAATTAAATGTCAGTAGCATAGGGAAAAAAAGCACACGGTTTGTTTGAATGTATGCTGTCTTGCAGAATGTCAAGATCGCATCACTGCGGTGTATCTACGCCCTTTCCCGCTTCCCTGAGCATGAGGTAAAAATAAAGAATAATTACTTAAAGACGCCACAAGAGGGCAGCAAAGGACTATAGTAAAATTAAAAGTAAAATTACAACACAGAGAGAATTATTTTGACTATTCTGTCCAAATATAATGTCACAGAAACATTCTAAGCATTAGTTTGAACTTGTAGGTTTTGCCGTTTCGGGCCCGAGTGCTGCGAGCCTTGGCCAGACCTCTAGATGATAAGAAGAGGCTAGTGAGGAAGGAGGCGGTTCAGGCTCGAGGAGAGTGGTAAGATCCACCGCGTTCGGTCCAATTGCACTTTCCAGTCACTTACAGACTGTCTTTCTTTAAGGTTCCTCTTGGGAAGTCCTGGAGGAAGGTGATTTATATTTTTTAGTTTGAAAAAATCTCTACACAATATAGTCAAAGAATAAAGACACATGGAGTCCGACATTCAAATGATCTAGAATTTCCTTCCTACTGAAATGCGGGTTGGACGTCTGTCTTCATAAACGCACAATTGAGTCACACTGACCAACTTCTAGAACGTTACAATTTAACATCTATTTGTATATTCATGTGCCTACAGTTTTTGTCTTTGTTCAATGTGTGTCCTCTGAAGAATGTAATCAAGTGTTTGTATCGATTGAACAGGGCCTTAAAGTATTATTTAATAATTCTACTTTTAAGATAAAGATTGTTTATGTCTCAAAGGACAGCATTTGAAGTGGAGTTAATATACAAACATATTAAATGAGCTGCACAATAACCTACATAAGAAAACTGACTCCCATTTTATAATGTGTAAATATGTTTTTAGAGTTCATTTACACTTTTAGGTTTAGACCACGCAATATCAATCAATCTTTGTTTTAGGACTGGTTGACTTTAAACTTCATTCAAACCATGGAAATGAATTTAAAATGGCAAATAAAACAATTGTATTTATAATTGTGTCAAGCATTTGGTGTTATTTTCAATCACAAAATCATCAAAATGCAGTCTTAACATGTTTTTGTTTTTATTAAAAGGACAGCAATTCAACTGAGCACAGCTCTTTTCGGTGGGCACGTCGTCACTCAGGTCTAGTTTCCATGGAAACCACTTACTGTGCTAGAAAAAAAAAAGTCCATATCAGGACAGTAATTCACAGAGTTAATTGGTTGCAAACAAGGCATGAGACATCATGTTACCTCTTTGCCCCCCTCCCCCTTATTTGGCACCAGAACTCTTTTTCAAATGGTGATATCACAACACACACATTAATAAAACAATAATTCCACTCACATTATCAATATGTTTAACTCAGAAGATTTTTTTTTTTTTCCTGAAAATCATTATGTCCTGTTTCTCCACTATAAAGTGCCACGTGCAAACATTTTCAGTAGATTAACAGTGACATTTCTCAGCTCAAACTAACACTCAATAGCCACATCATTAGGGACACTTGTAAAATGCAATACAATCCAAAACTATGATAATGTGAATTTGAGGCTTCCATTTAAAAAAAAAAAAAAGATCAGCTGGCTGGAAGTGGAATGTAAAAATACCAAACTATATTTGTCATGGAGTCAACATTTGATAGCCATTAGCTGTCTCTTTGGAACGCTGCATCAGGCACAAAAGTGGTTCAAAACCAATTCATCATAATATGATGTTTAATTGCATTTGGAGTCTGAGACTGAATCAAATGCTGACCAGCAACACCTTTAAAAAAAAAAAAAAAATCCTCTCTATCGTTACGATAGTGAGAATAAAGACGAGGTGGATAGCGTTTGAAATGTGGACGGCTCAGATGGCCACAAGGTCTCTCCTGGAAAAATTGCAGTCCCACATGATGCCGTCCCCTGCAGGAAGATGACTCGAGGGCAGGAGAACGCGCGTGAACCAGTGACTGGGAAACAAAAAAATATTTATCCACGAGAAATTGGTATTAAATTTGTCACGTTGAATGATAAGAGTGCAGAAACAGAACCCACTTGCGCATCTCGACACCAAGCAGCCGCTTCCAATTGGCCATCATCCCGTGATGATATGGATTTTTGAACACCTGAAAGCCAATCATATATTTGTATATACATTTAAAATAATTACCATTGACCTCGAAGTGATATTCCTCCAAATATTCACATTATTTATTTCCCCCCAGATAATCACTTTTCTGTACCTTGCCCTGCTCCTTCAGTCTTTTACTCTCTTTGCGGTTGATGTGGCGCTCTATGCTGGTCTCCCCTCGGCAGATGAGCGTGGCGTGCCACAGGGTCAGCCCTCCCAGGGCGACCGCCACAGAACTGCAGGGGGGAAGCGCACGGCCATCATGAGATCACTGATTCCGTGGCAGAAGTGGTGGTGGAGAGTATAAGTCACCTGGTCAGCACCCAGAGAAAGATGATGCTCTTGTGGGCGGTGGTCTCTGTGGACGTGTACGGCGGGGGACGGGTCTGATAGTAACTCTGAAGGAATTGATTGGATCAATTGGATTGGCCGAAACAATTATTTTCATCACATCCGATCTCACCTCAACAGCATTGTAGGCTTCCTGGAACAAGTCTCTGCTGCTGACGCTGCAGTAGATACAGCCCAGAGTCATGTAGACGCAGAAGGAGAAAAAGTAGCGGTGGTTGAAATGGCCTACGCAGTTGTTGAGCCAAGCTGGAGGCGTGTTCAGTTCAATAAAAGGAAAGAAATGGCGTTTGTTGTGTGACGCTCGTTGCAAGGATACGACAGTGATGGTCCATCTTCAAGATGCAGCTGTAACGCAAGCAAAGGCAACGTTATTCTTTTGATAGGCGTCGTTTGGAATCAAACTGCAGCGTTTTGAATTTTTTTCGGCGTTTTCTTTTCTTTTCATCCTTCAACTCATAACATGTTGCACTTACGTGTTGCAGATGCTGCAGTGGTGCGTCCTGGCCGGTTTTGGATTGATACATTTCTTACAAATGGACACCGAGGGAATATGGATGTCGTCCTAAAACAAATAAAATGTGTTATTATTTTGTTATTAGCCATTAATAAAGGAGGACCACCAGAGGTACCTTAGGCGGGTATCCGGGGGAGGTGGTGGTGGCCTTGTAGTAATGGAAGCCCACCATGACCAGGAGCCAGTGGCCGCAGCATAGATGCCAGATGATCCAAGGCACAGCGTAGGTCCCGACAATTGTGGGAAGGACGTACAGATAAACAATAACCACCACTGAGGTTGTCAGCAGGATGACCAGAGTGACAAACACCTGCAAGATGAGTGAGGTTAGTTTGACTTGTTTTATCTCCAGTCGATGTAATGTACTCACCACTCCAAACCAGCGAGTCACATTGTCCACGATCCAATACACGGGTTCGAAAGCACAGTCGAGCAATGTGTCAGAGTTGCTGAGGCTGTTGAAGTAAAGAGACTTGAGCAGCAGCTTGCTGTAGCTCCATAGCGCCCCAAAGCCGGACTGCGGCTGGCCTCCCCGACCCCCTTTCTTCGGACGGCACGGTCGACACCATGCAAGAGCAAGTCGCATGGCCCGGGAAAGATGCCGCCTCCAGCTGCTGCCCACGCGCATACCACCGCCACCTCCCCACCTTCGCCTACACACTCTGCCTTCCAGACACACACAAACACACAAAAACACACACCAACTGTTAGAAATGCAAGCGGCGTAAAAAAGAAGTTCCTCATGGCGAAGCTGGATAACAAGGGACTTTTCCATGGTGGATGCAGGAGGACGAATATCTGGGAAGGCACACTACTACCTTCCACCTGCCAGTCAAAGAGAATGAGGACTTCCACCCAAACAAATCCATTTAATAATTCACAAGGTTTGGAAAGTGGTAACTTAATAAGAAGGAAAGACAAAAAGGAGTGGATGTCTTCTTAAGAAGAAAAAAAGAGGCCACCTGATCCTCAGCACAGCATATGAGGAGTGAAAGTATTGATTACATAGATAAGACTTTTTTTTTTTTTGTTCTTCAATAAGACATCATTAATTATGTGAGTCAGGGCCGAATTATAGGGGGTCTGGGTCCCAGGGCCAAGTGTTTGCAAAGCCCCCCCAAAACTGATTGCCAGGGCTATTTTATTCATAGTTAATTAGTATTATTACTTATATTATTTATACTTAATTTTATTTTATCGCTCACTTTCTTAAAAAGCACGCTGCGGGGTAAAAATACAATACACGTAATGCACTGGACTGCGTAACCATGTAAATTGATGTGGGGCAGCAGTTTGAATTGTACTGTCGCCCTCTTGTGGTAAAGATCTGAAGCACATGCTTTTAAACCATATAAAATAAAATAAATACAGATTAGGCTTATTTAAATAATATATAAATATAAATATAGGTCAGTAAAAATGGATTTAGGGTATATTTAATTTTATTATATATAGGGTATATTCACTTTTATTTTATTCTAATGGTTTAAGCATTAAGCCTTCCTGGGATCAATCAATCCATCTATCTAGTGGTAAAAGTCCGAAGTACATGCTTAAACCATTCAAATAAAATAAAAATAAACCCTTTATTATATATTTGTATATAAAAATTAATTTAAATAACCTATATTTATCGTTTGTTATATATTTCAAATACGTATTTGATAAGCATATGCATCAGACCTTCACCACGAGAGGGCGACAGAGCAATTCAAAACGTCCCCCACCACCAATTCACATGGTTACGACGTCCAGTGTCTCACAACTAACTAACACCGCCTGCGGAAATTGGATGCATTGTGGTCTCCTTAAAGAAGACACAGCGACTGTGGCCCGGTTGCGCACCAAAATATGCAATTATGCTTGTCAATCAAATGTTAGCCAAATAGAATGTTAGCTGCCTGCACACAGCGATCCAAATCACGTTGACTAAGCCCATTAATAGACACACTAGACAACACACGTAAATGCTGACGTGCATTACCTGCTCAGGTGAACTGTGTGGACATTTGTACAAAGTGACAGCCCTGAGGTCACGTCATATTTGCAGGATCTCCAAACGTGAATTTTTACATCAGCACCAAAGAGCGTTGGTTCTTCCAAGATCGTCTATTTGAAAGATGAGACACTCAGAAGGGAATCTGGAAAATATAAAATTAAACCACCATTCATTTAACAAAAACAATCTAATTTTAAAGGAAAGTCATGTTCGTTGATGACGGTGGGGGGTATTCAGTTTAATCCTTCTTGTTTGCACTACTATATAACCGCGAGTTTAATAATATAATACGTAGTAATACTTCTTAACATTTGGTTTTCTTTGACGGTGACTCGTGAACGCCGTGTATTATGGGAAATTAATTTTAATCCGATATAATGCAAACCAATGCCAATGCAGTACAGATACTTACATAATGTCGTTAGGCAATAATAAACAATTTAAGAATATTTGACGAAATAATTTCACACTTTTTCCAAAAGCCGACATGTACCATAACCAGGAAGTAAACGGTGTCATGTGATCCCTGAAAAATGGCTACTGTGATGTGGTAAGATGCGTCTGTTTGACCCAAACATATAAATATTGTTCTTCACCACAGTTTGTCAAAACACGCATTGTATTTCTATGCCTCTTCTTAAGCTGTTTTGAATGTAAAGTATGCAGATTTTGCATTTTACCTTAAATGCGCCGTCAGGGATTTCTGCACAAGTAGGATAATAAATACTGTGGGCGTTATTGTGTTTATTCTTTTTTTAAACCAACAAACAAAAAACAATTAATTGTGGGATGTGTGGCTTTCTTGTATTCGAATATATCCGTCAGATGTTTTTCACTATTTATCTTATAGGAACTAAAATGTATAGAAACTTGATCAAGTCAAATATAAATACATACATTTATATTATTTGACTTTATTTCAAATGAAGGATACTGTTTGAATTCACCATGATGGAAATGCTTTAATACAATTTTAGATCTAATAATTTATCACGTTTGTTTTTTGACAATCCCACTCTTTGCAATTTCAAATCCTCTTTGTCACATATCAAAGCACATTTAGAAATTATGGTGGACAAACTTGATGAATGCACAAGGCAGTTCAGTGATTAAACTTCACCTCAGGCCTATCTGTTGTTCTTCCTGTGCTATTGTGTGTTTTCTCCCCTGGTACTCTGGCTACCTTCTGCATTTAAAAAATAATCGTAATTTTAATAGTATAATAATTTTAATATGTAATATTAATATTCGTTACTCTCATCCAGGCGCTCCCGGTGGCGCGACTATGACGCTGAGCTGCAGAGGACCCGTCTGGAAGCCATGCCGCTTGAATTCTCTGACTCCCATCCCCTCAAACCTATTTTAGTAAGATGCCTTTTTTTGTAGAAGAAGAAAAACTGTCAAATGTAAAATAATTAATTGCTATTTTTTAATTGTACTAATTATCATTAATTAGAATATATTCCTAATTAAATAAATATGCTTAAAAATATATATTTGACTCATATTATGTTAATCTGCCCTTAGGTGACAGAAAGCAAAGCTCGCCGTGGAACTCGCAAGGGCAGCACCTCCTCCTCCTCATCCTGCTCTTCCTTAGCGGCGCCGGACCCCCTCAGCTCTATGCTGGACGGAACCGATCCACTGTCCATGTTTGCGGCTGAAACTCCGTCCATGACACACGTTGCCTTCGCCGGGGTCAGTTGTACTTTTACACTACCACTAATTGCTTCTTTGACACACAGTAAAAAGAATTCTCATAACAGTGGATTAAATAGATAATGAATGATGAATATATATGAATGAGGACTGGTTGTGCTTCAGTGAATTGTATTAAACGGAAGTTCTGGGCTTCCAGGATGCGAGGAAGAAAGGGGAGAAGGAGGACGAGCCAGTGGGAGCCGATTTTGAGCCTTGGTCGATGAAGCGAGGCGAGATCCTGGCGAGGTTTACCACCACTGAAAAACTCTCAATTGTAAATCGTCCTCTGTCACAAACATGTTTGCTCAATATTATTGTTAGAGTAACATTAATTTTTTTTTTTTTTTTTTTCTAGAACCTATGCTTGGGCGCCGACAAAGGTAAGGACAGTAAGGACTTTTTATTGTATTTAATGACCACTACACTGATTTTTTTCAAATACAAAATAAGAGATTTTAGTACATCAGATTTTGTTTCTTGACTTTTTTGTCATATGATTTCAATTCCTTTAAAAAAAAAAAAAAAAAACTTTCAGGAAATTCACAGAATCCCGGATCCTCTGCTGTGTCAGAGAAGGTTCGCACTCGGTTGGAAGAACTGGATGATCTGGAAGAGGTCATTTGAAAATAATTTCCATAAAATTTCCCCTCCAGTGTCATCTTAAAAATGAAACCTTACATTTGTCTGCAGGGTTCCCAGAGAGAGCTCCTCAATCTCTCCCAGCAGGAATATGCCAACCGTATCCAAGAGCTGAACCAGTCTCTGAAAGAGGCCTGGGCCTCGGACCAAAAGGTCAAAGCACTGAAGATCGTAATCCAGGTGAATCCTTGTTCTGTCGATAATGGAAAGAAAAATGAAGGGACTCAAAACAGACTTAATCGGTGTCCCCAGTGTTCCAAGCTCCTCTCGGACACTTCCGTAATCCAGTTTTACCCAAGCAAGTTTGTTCTCATCACTGACATACTTGACACTTTTGGTATGTACTGAATCTTTTCATCATTTAATTCCATTCATCTGCTCTTTGTGGTTGTTTTACTGACCATCTTTTTTTTTTGCACAGGCCAGCTTGTGTATGACAGAATTTGGAGCATGTGTTCAGATCCGAAACCTTTACCAGGTATGCATTCTACGTCCGCTGGTTGCGGCATAAAACTATATTTTTTCTTTTTCTCAGATTCATTTACAGCGAGCGATGTCAACGACACAGCCAAGGAAACGTGCCTCAACTGGTTTTTCAAGATCGCCTCCATTAGAGAACTCTTACCCCGATTGTATCCCCCCCAAAATTGTGATTACCATGATAGCTCAATTGATTCTGGAATTTGCCTCCTTAACTAAATCTGTGACCAGATACGTGGAAGCCTCCATCCTCAAGTGCAATCGCTTCCTGAACAAATTGTGAGTAGTCTTTGGTTCCTATTGGGTTAAATTGAACTTTCAAATAACCCCCCCACTTCCCAGCGGTATTCAAGACACTCTTCCACGACTGACCGCCATGATAAGAGGGATCGGCGACCCCTTGGTGGCGGCTTACACCCGAGCGTACCTCTGCAGGGTAAATTCCAGATGCCATCAAAATGACTTATTTCGGATAATATCGAATCGTCTATTTTGTTTTGCCCAGGTTGGCATGGAAGTAGCCCCAAGCTTGAAAGACAGCCTGAAGCGCAACTTCTTCGACCTGCTCGGAACCTTCCGGCAGATCAACGGGGAGAGTGTTGGCAGCCAGCTGCTCGCGCAGAGAGTGGAGATGCCCGAGTACCTGACTCTCTATTCGCCCGCTATCAACTGGATCTTGCACTGTAGTGCCTACAGAGCACCGGAGGTGTGGATCGGACACTCGCTAGTAGAAACCAATGGTATTTTTTTAATATGTGTGTTTTCACTCCAGAGTGTCCTGACAGAAATGATGGAGAGATGTAAGAAGCTGGGTAACAAGTGAGTAATAATTGTATGATCTGACTAGTATGATTAAAAGATTTTGATTGGAATTTAATATACCGCAGTGCCCTGCTGCTGAATTCAGTGATGAGGGCATTCAGGCCCGAGTTTGTCGCCACAAGAGCCATGGATTTCATCGGGATGATAAAAGACTGCGACGAGGCCGGGTTCCCCAAGGTGAGCAATCATAGTGGTTTTTTTTGTTTTTTTTTTAAATCAACGTCGTGATCCACAAAAGTTTGATTTTGTCATCTCCTGTGTAGCATTTATTATTTGGATCGCTGGGTCGCTGTCTGGCTTGCGCTGACCCTCCAGAATCAGAGAGGCTGACCATCCTCAACGAAACCTGGAAAGTCATCACCAAAGTCCGCAATCCTCGGGTACAGTGAGCTTGATACTTCTTGCAGGTGCTTTAATGTCGATGAAATGGAACGGATTTTTTTTTTCAGGATTATGTCAACTGTGCTGAGATCTGGGTGGAGTTCACCTGCCGAAATTTCACAGTAAGAAACTCATTTTAATTTTTTTTTAAGAATCCAGGCACTCACATATTTATTTATTTTTACACTGTGGGGAAGAGAATTTAAAAAAAAATATTTTTGCTTTTAAGAAACGTGAGGTGAACACCGTTCTGGCAGACATCATCAAACACATGACTCCCGACCGAGCCTTTGAGGACGCCTACGTTCAGGTTGATATTCTTTACCAGCTCCCCTTTCTCTCGTCACGTCCTTTCCAGTGACTTTTTCTCTCTGCGCTTAGCTGCAGTCTGTAATCAGGAAGATCCTCGCCCACTTCCACGACTTCTCAGTCCTCTTTTCCATGGTGAGTAAGGTTGAACTTCTCATCTTGCCTCAGTTGTCATTATGTTCAATATTTGCAGGAGCGTTTCCTCCCGTTTCTGGACATGTTTCAAAAAGACGGCGTGAGGGTGGAAGTGTGCAAGTCCATCATGGATGTCTTCATCAGGTAAGAGCTACGCTTCTATCGGAAATGCAAAGCATGCCAAATAACCGGTTGAACTGACAGACATCAGCTGGAGCCAACTAGAGACCCGGTCATCCTCAACGCCGTGATGCACATCTGCAAGACCATGCATGATTCTGTCAAGTGAGGCAAAATATGATTTCTGTAAATTGCTGAAGATAGGAATGATCGACCAATGTGTGTTTTGCAGCGCTCTCACCCTCGAGGATGAAAAAAGATCTTTGTCGGTGCTCATCATCGGCTTTATGCGCGTGGTGAGCTGGTCTTGCTTTTAATGACTTCTTCCGAGGAGGTTTTTATTTTATTGACACATGCTAATTATTTTTGTGGAACCTCGTGTTTGCAGTTCTGTCAACCGGACTTTTTACAATGGGTAGGTTCTCTACCAAGGATATTTCTATTTGGTTTTGTTTTATGGTAATCCACATCTTGATCATACCAAATGGGAGGGGAAACAATTAGGTCAGAATCTGATCAATATTCAACCGGAGCTGATTCGGATTGCACATTTGGAGATAATTTCACAAGCATTAAATTGGTCTTAAATTGGTAAATAATTACTTTTTATGTCCGATCTGTGATTTTACAGGTGAGAATTGGTAAAGCGGAGATTTGTTTGTCTCTTTTTGAGCTGTTTGTCTTTGTGCTCAGGTTTCCTTTGGCCGAGACTTTGAGCAACAGTTGAGTTTTTGCGTGGAGGCCAGAGCCACATTCTGCAACCTGGAGCCCGTCCTGGTTCATCTCATTCACGTCAGTATGAAACTCGTAATCTAGATTTATCAAAAAGTAAACAATTCCTCCTTTTTAAAAATGATTTTAATTTTGACATTTTACACTCAAATTCACCAATTTGTTCAAAAACAGTCAAATTTTGTTCTGCGACACACACACAAGCTAATTCACTTGTCATATTCAGACGGTGAATCAGCTAGCGATGGAGACCAGACGGGTGATGCGTGGAAATCATTCCCGCAAAACCGCCGCATTCGTCCGGGTGAGTTCAATTGACATCTCGCCAATTTGTGCCAGTTGATGGATCGTTTCTGTCCTCCAGGCATGTGCCGCCTACAGTTTTATCACCATCCCGTCACTCAGCAGCATCTTCAGTCGTCTCCATCTTTATCTGCTGTCTGGCCAGGTTGCGTTGGCCAACCAGTGTTTATCCCAAGGTGAAGCCTGCACTAAAAAAACCTTTTTTTTTTTCCTGTCTATAAAAAACTCATTTCATATTCCATTGTCAACCTCCCACTCTCGTCTTGCAGCGGATGCTTTCTTAAAAGCAGCAGTCAGTATCCTTCCGGAGGTGCCACGCTCCATCAGCGTGGAAGGGAAGCTTCGCTCTTCGGAGAGTTTCCTGCTCGACTTTGTCAACAACTTCCTGGCTACGCTTCTAGTCGTCCCGGTACTAACAAGAGACTTTTTATAGACCAGCATGGAGTTAAGTGTTCATAATATGCATGCTTACAGGATCATCCAGAACATGGTGTGCTCTACTTAGTCCGAGGTGTGCTCAACATGGTGCAGGATTACGCTTGGGAGGACAACAGTGACGCCAAAGTGCGCGTGTACATCTCCGCCCTCCCACTGCTGGCTGCCATGAGCCAGGAAACATACCTGTACACAATTCCAAAAGGTAAACACAAAATATTTTCATCATTTTCATCACAAACACTTTTATCGTCCTTTCAACATTTCAGTGGACTCGAATGAGACCCTATACGGCGGAGACCCCAAATTCCTCACGGAGATTAACAAACTGTGCGAGACCCTTATTGGGCAGATCCTGGACCACCTGAAGGTTCTCGGTCGAGACGAGGTGAGGAACTGTGTTTTGAGCTTCTCCTGCCTTGCGAGGAGATTAAAAAGAAAATGGTGTTGTGTTTTGGGAGCAGCAGTTGAGCACTCGCCGCCAGGGCGCTTTGGCCTTCTCGCTCTTCTGCGTCCTGCTCGCTCATGGAGACCTGAGGAACAACAAGCTGAGCCAGTTGGCCGTCAATTTGTGGAATCTCAGTCACAAACATGGACACTGTGAGACGCGCATTTCTGTGAGTTTTGCAACAACACTGATTTTTTCTGGGGGGGGGAGAAATGTATCACTGTACCAATGGAGTCAATTCTATGCCTAGGTTCGGACACTCGAGTCCATGAAGCATCAGGCACTGCAGGCTGACATGTCTCACCTGTCGGAAACGGTCCAGAGGCTCGCATTGCAGTCTCGTACTTGAGTACCAAGCATCAACAAATATATTTTGGAAAAGTATGGTTCACTATAAAGTGGAAAGCACTAAAAATTGCCTTAATGAAATGTAAGGTTAGCTAGGTTTGATGAAAACAAACATCATCCTACTTGTGTTTACAGCCATCAAGAGCATTTTTAGAGATTTAATAAATGCTACGTTCTAATAACAAGCCTTGTAGTGAATCCTGTAAGCAGCATTTAAAATAATACATTAAAACAGCACTTAAGTTGGTTGTATTATCATGCAGTTCCATTCATATAATTTATATATATTTATCTCAATCCTCCATCATATTTATACAGTGCTGATCATTTATGAATTAAGCTTGGTTATGAAGCAAATAATGTCCTTGCTGGATTTCATTTGTAACGTTAGTGCTTTTTTTCCCCCCATAATGCCTCAATAAAGAAAATGGACAGGACAAGTTTTGTTTCACATCAGTCTCAATCCTCTCAATGGTAGTTTATTGTCTTAGTCTGTCATGACAAAGGAAAGCGGCCCGCTTAGGTTTTCAAAGGAGGGAAAAAAAAATAAAAAATAAAACTGCAGTGACTAATATGTCAAACTGAAGAAAAAGTGAACGCATTCGTCAGTAGCGGTGTGACAAGCAACAATTCACAAAAGTCTCTTTGGAAATTGTTATTTTGGCTGTTGAACTTTTGTTGCACAACAGCGATGACTGTAGAAAAAAAAAATCCAATACTGATAGCAAACGCGTGAGAGCAATTCTAGATTAGGGATGATTCTTTAAACACTAACATACTGTATGCTTACAAAAGTGCCAATCCCACTGATTTATCAGAAATTTAATATTTAATCATATATGCAAATTTCATATTTGCACACAACTGATGATATAAAACTTGGCATTGAATTTAGTAATATCCTAAAGGTCTGGTTATCATCAATAGGTGACTTAAAACCCAAAACACTGAATTCTGAAGCTCAATAAATATCCATCCATCCATTTGCGACAGATGAGAAACCCAAAAACAATCTCATGTCAACAGGCAAATCTAAATAACTATTAGAAATGAATGGTGGTGGTGGGTGCAGAGAAATGCTGACAAAAGCAATTGACACTCCGTGAGAAAGCAACACGCTAAAGAAGGGAACGTCGTGTCTACAATGCTGTCAAGTGCATGAAAACCAAAATTAGTAATGATGAAGTCAAGAGTGGGCGTGGCCTCCCCCATTTTTTATGTGTGTGTGTGTGTGTTCTTTTTGTTCTTCGTCAGCCGTCTGCTCAATCCAGCTCGATGGGGCTGCTGTCCTCCCGGGCCTCTTCGACGCCGTCGTCTTCCTCGCCCGCTCCCATCAGGCTGTTCAGCAAGTTTCCTGTGCAGGGAAATGGAAGTTTTTACAAAGACAATGGACACGGTTTCAGAAAACTCACCTAGCATGCCGCCGTACGCCGCAGATTGTTTGGGGGGGACGCCGAAGAAAACCTGTCCTATTCTGTCGAGGTACTTTAGATGTCCAGGGAGATGACAAAGACAAGAAACACTTTTGAGATACAGTGAACCCACTTTTTTTCTTTTTTTTTTTAAGGCTTGCATTAATATAAAAAAATGAATCGTGAATTCCTATGCAAAACAATCCATCGATTTAAGCGCTCACCTCATTATACATGGGATCCCTCTTCAGGGAAGGTTGATATTGCTCACATAAGACTGTGAAAACTGTTAATTTACCCCTAAATAGAAAAAAAAACAATGAAATGCATTCTTTTTAACACAGCTGAGTTGTTTTTTTTTATCTCACCCATCCACTGCCAGCAGCAGAAACCAGATAAAGTTTAGAAGAGGCTGAACAAATGGAGGACCCCTCTCTATGGACGGGTGTTTCTCCGTGTACGTGCTGAACACCACGGAAGCGCTGTTTTTGTTCTTTAGGCAGAGGAACCTGGCAAATTAAAAAAAAAAAGGTTGGGAAGCGAGAGCCTGTGTGACATTTCAACTCTATAATGGAGACGGACTTACTGTAGGACCGCTTGGGCCACAAACATGTCGACCTCGCTGCGGAAACCTCGAGAGGAGGAATACTCCACCAGCATCTGCGCACAGCCCTCCCCGTCGAACGAATGCAGGAAGTGGTAACGAGATTCACTGTAGTTTTGCTCTAGAAAAAAAAAAAAGAAGACGACAAAGCTGGCGGATTTTTTTTTTTTCTTCCTGTGAATTCATTTTATCTGTTATACCTTTCCACAAGGTGACAGCCAAGAGCTGGTGTAGCTTTGGATTGCCCAATTTGCTGGAACCTCCCGTGGACCATTTCAAGGCTCTGGACACGAAGGCTACTCTTTCCGGAGAGTTGTGATCCATGTGGCTGAACAGCTTAGCCAAGCTTTCTGCTCAACAGATCCATGAGCGTCAGCGGCGATTGATCAGATGTTTGGATTCGTTGAATCAGGAGAACGCTCACCTAATATATCTTCATCCACTTTGCTCTCTGACTTCTCCAGCACCTCAAGCACCAGCATGGAGAGATCTGCTGCACTGTTTTGCTGAAGAGTGAAGCAAAAGCGGATGAAACTAACTTATTGCCTACAAAATGCACCAGATCTTTATAGTTAAGGTGTGGAGGCATTTTCCACAAATCATTTTTGTTCATAAAACCAAAATATGCTAGATCATAAATATCACACTGGTAGAAATTCCTAAGAGCATTTTACCTGGTTATAGCTGAAGAACAATAATGCGCCATTGTACATCAGCTCTCTGGCTTCACTGTGTTTTGCCTGTGACATGTACCTGTTGACAACAGTATAGAATATATAGAATACCAACAGCATAACATGGAAATGGGAATAAAACCATTGTTGCAATAATGGTGGCTGCTTCTCTACTAGTTTGTCAGCTAAAATGAGGCGAAACTGGATCTGTAATTTAGTTGTGTATGTATAGAGACAAATTACGAAAGGTTAAATGGAAAAAGGTGGAGAATGTCACACTGCTACGTGGCTAGCTATTAACACATCTGGGGAGGAACCGCAAATCGATTATTGCGAGCTGATTATCTCAACATAGGTTTACAATCGATTACAATGTAGTCGTCGTGGAGTCTGCACGAATTAAGACTTCCATTGAATAGTTACAAAAGGTGTTGCAACACTGCTCGTAAGCACTTCGCTAGCAGTGCATTTTAAGACCAAAGTGAATTGACACATTCGTTGTCCAAACAAACGGCAGAAACGACTTGGGTGGGCGGAACCGAAGCGAAATCCACCCAATCGGATTCGGGAATGATATGAGCTAGTGTAGCAGCAGCGAGATCTGGAACGTAGCAGGCCTCGAGAAGCAACCGATTGTAAATTAGAACGTTTTGGTGAAATCTTACCTAAAAAATAACGTCCTATACATCTGGTGTGCTTCATAGTAATCTCCTTTTTCTACGCTGGCTCGTAGTTTGCCTTCAACCCTCTGTACGCCTCCGCGGTTTCTGCCACTGGAGCCCCTCAGGGACTCCTGCTCCGACATCATCGTAGCTCCGCAGCGGTGCTGACTTAACCCAGTAGCTCGAATGTTGACAGCGGAAACCGGAAGTAAGAAAAGATACTTGACCCTCTTTACTTGCCGTAGTTATGGGTACATGGCAAAATAGGCTAGATCGAAAACAATACTAAAAAATGAAAACGATGGTTAAGGGGTTAGTATCACTCCAAAGCGTACGGTAATTTCGTTTTACGGTAGTTTCATCTTTGTTTTTCAAATTATATCTTGCAATATCGGGCTGATACACCGCGACCCACATAAAAACTGTTTCTGTAAACTTGTAACATATTTTTGAAGGAGTCTTATTGATTGATGAAGAATTAAACATTTTAAATCATATAGACCACCAGGTTGGCTTTTTTTTTTTTTAACAATATGTGTTTAGTTGTTTGTGTTTACTAACCTGTAGCTCACTTTAGTATGTGCAGTACAACTATGTGACACTAGAGGGCAGCAAATACCTGATGGTAAATGTCAACTGTCATTCACATGCGTTCAAATGATGTTAACCACGCTTTACAGTTCAGTAAAAATCAGTATAGTAAAACGCATAGTAAATTGTATAAAACATGCGATCATTATAACATGTTTTAATCCTACAGGAGAGCGGTGGCGACTGGGAGAGGCGTTTTGGTGCGTCCCACCACGTAGAGGAGGGTTTTCCGGTTAAAGTTTCCTTTGTCATCAGGAAGTGGTAACGACCGGCGGAGGTGTCTGAGCTGTGTCTTCGCCAGACAAAACAAACCGACGAGCATGATAAGTAAGAAAATTGACAAACTTAATGCACTGCAGCCATTTTGATAAATACAACTTCATCTACGGAAACCACTGCGTAATCGCCTTGAGCAGTTAGCTAGGAATTACATGCAAAGCATGCTAATAGTGCTTTGCTAACTTGGGTTGGATTAACGAGGCGAGTGTGGACGCCGAACCGGTTTCATTATCGCACAGTGATTTTTTTCTCCCCCTACGTACGTGTTATGATAGTGCTTGTGTTTTTTGATCAATCTTTGATTAGCTGGGGTTAACTCTCACCCGACAAGCTAACAATAGCGTAGCTTGTGTGTCTGTTTTGGTCGGTGACAGCTGTAGACTTGCTGCTCGCCCATGGCAACTATGGGCAGGCCTTCTGCAACGTGGATTCTTTCGCCCACTTTTGTTGTCACCTGTTTTGCGATCTATTTAACACAATTATGGTAGTTTTCAAAGTTTTCATCTGATTGCTATTGTGTATTTATATGTGTATATAAGTCCCAGTTATACGTGGTCATATGCACCAAGATGGATCACAAATAGTTACATTTCCGTGAAAAAGATTAATCCTGTACCTAAAATGATTATAATTGCTTATATTAATAGTTTAAACCTTGAATATTCCACAAGATGTTTCTAATATATTTCTTACATTGCAAAGAAACTTAATGGATGCCCAGTAAAGTAGGATTGGAACAAGATAATTGACATAAGTAATGCTTTTTTTTCTCTGGATCATCTTTAACAGCTTTGACTTGCTGGAATGGGAGCACAGCCTTTTAAGATAAAGTGAATCTGGTAAGTCTGATTCCCGCTCGTGACTCGGCAAGCGAGAAGCTTACTCCTTATCTTGATGCCTGAAATTGAAAATATGTAGCTAGACTTGTCTCTGTTTATATCTGTCAATGTGTAGACATGTCTGAGATGTTTGGGTGTGTGCACACATGCATAAGCAGAAAAATTGTAGCTTGAGCACAATTGTGTGGTTACCATTCAAATATGTTTGCGCTGGAATTTGATTGTGAGACAGCAAGAGCGGCATGTTTGTTTTCAGGCTCACTGTGCAGGAATCCCCCACAAGGACCCCAATGCTAGCATATTTGCTAAGAGGGCAAGATCAACAAACAACAACGCAGCGGGTCCAATTACTCAGCCTGTCTGTTTTTGTTTTTCAAAAGGGATTTGATTAAGAGGCTTCACGTCGTAGGCAATCATTTCAAGGGTAACCAGTTTTCATGACAAATTGACAGCGTAATCTGACATTCAGGTTTTGACGTGAGCCAAAAACTGCTCAGCTTTGGAGCGCATTTTGTCAATAGGTCATCGGGCATCTGTTCTCTCCCCAGCGAGAAACGTGGCCCCTCTCTGTCAGTTTGCAAAATAATTCAAATCCATGCAACATTTCGAAACAGATTATTGCAATCTGACTTTATCATACCTCATGAATAACATGGAAGTGCGATAGAAATTAAAAGTGTATTTTGTCGCAGGTCTCTCTGCCAGGCTGAAAATGCTGCAGCCACAAGCCGACAACATGGAAGTCACGGGGGCGGGGGTCTCGTCCCACAGCCCACAAAGCGAGGCCGTGACTAGTGAGCTCCAGGAACTGTCCTTGCAGCCTGCGCAGAAGGAACTGCAGCTGCAGGAACGCAAGAATGGTGAGTTGTCCTCCACACTCAGTAAGTAGCTAAAAGACAAATCATACTCTACGGGGAGAATTCTTTTATTTTTGCCCTGTGGTTCGAATGTTACAAATAAAATGTTCTAAAAGGTTTGGATAAAATAGTAAGGTTGGAAAAAATGACTGCTGCCAGAACCAAAAAGGTAAATGTCAGTGTGTTTGTACATCTTGTTCATTTGTCAGTGGACAGTTTACCTCAGCATGGAGGTTGTTTAAACTAAGAGAGGGGGACAAGCTTTATGTGTGCATGTGAGTGCCAGAGTGAGGTCATTGGAATGGAAGGAAATAAATCAAAGATATTCCTTAAACCTGCCAAAATAGTTTTCTTTTCAGGTTGGGTTGTTGTTTTCCAATGTAAGATCAGATGTTTGCAAATGTGTCCTCTGTGGAGGATCTGCATAATTCAAATGTGAAGGGGTGGGGCTTAGTGCCTTTGAGACATCATAAAAGAAAATGGGGTTTACCAGTACAAGCAAGAGGAAAAGTAAGTAGATAATATTTTTATTTTGCGAATTTAGGCTTGAATTCTGTAAGTGTTAAGATTTTGTTGACATGTCTTTAACTGTAGTTGAGTGTATAATTTATTTGTTTACAAAGTATCCTCTGTGGTAAACATTTGGAGTTAACATTTCACGATCATGCAGTTTGATCAATCTAAGCGTTGACCACGCCCACAAATATTTGTCTCTTACGTACAAAAATCCACTCTGATATTCCCGTCGATGGAATGCTGCTAGGTTACCACTGTCCATTGTCTTTCTGCATTGATCCAGATTCGTACCTGGCGACACGGCTCTGCTGCTATTGCAAATTTGTCATTTGCGGGGTTAGATCTGTCAATAATTGACCACATTTTAGGAGTTCCAGCAACAATAGGGTCATCTACAATTACTCACCACTGCTGGGATTTTGTAATTTTTAATCTGTGAACACAATAAAATTTTGCAGATGTAGCGGAAGGTACATCAAAGAAATGTCCCGAGGCCATTTTCACTAAATCAGACGGCCTCCGGGTGCCACTCCCATTGTTCTCACTATTTATTACTTCATTCTAGCACAAAGCAGACATGTTGCAGCAAGTCCACCACGCTTGAAGATGCTTTAAGGCGGCGTGTGTGCCTGCGTACTGTGGCGTCGGCTGGGTGACAAAGCGGAATGCGAAAGCGTATCAAAGCTTTATATCGCACACCGAGTTATGCAATAGACTATCTGCAAGATGTATTGCGTGCGTGTCTATAGACAGAGGTGACGTGTTTTTCGAGGAAGATGATAAGAAGTGGAACTCACGAGAACATGACTGAAAAAAAAAAAA
Organism: Syngnathus typhle; assembly: GCF_033458585.1. Classification (NCBI taxonomy): domain Eukaryota; kingdom Metazoa; phylum Chordata; class Actinopteri; order Syngnathiformes; family Syngnathidae; genus Syngnathus; species Syngnathus typhle. The sequence continues at coordinate 4,796,322 of NC_083755.1, read as the reverse complement.
TACCCATATCCTGTTAACTTCTAGTTTGCTGCGATGACAGTCATTGTATTAGTTACTAAGTGAAGAAGGTTTTTAGTGTGTAGGACTGACCGTGCGGCACACTGCAAAGCTATAGGAAGGACGAGCAGGAGGAGAGCAGGGGTGGGGGGGGTGTCTGAAATGTCATTATTGCATAACTGCCGAGAGGGAACTGAAGGGACGCGAGTGAGGGAAAATGAAAAGCAAGAATGTGTCCAAGCTAAGAAGACAACACCCCCCCCTCATCCCATCTAAAGAGATAAATATCTTTTTTTGCTCTCTCTTTGTAAATGACAATGTGAGGAAATAAGTCAACTTGAAGCTCTTGAGAGCTGGAAAGTGATTGGTGGACCTTGTCAACCACTCCGACCTACACACGCCCTCTCTGCCGGGACATGCACTCACTTGTAGACAGCCCACAGAATGGGAATGTGAGGTGCAACCTGTGGAGGAACTGAGTGCGGCATTGAATGTGACTTTTCTGCAACACAGCTGTGCACCTTTTTTTTTTTTTTTTAATCACGTTTCCTCTCGGCACATTGTTTACGCTGCCTGTGTTGGAAGTATGAAGCGGTAATCTCTCCGGGAGGGTGACGCTTCCTTTCGGCATGGTCCAGAGGGATATGACTCTCCTGTCAGGTAATGTCATTGACAGTTGTTTGGGAAAATAATGTTTCAAAATCTAATTTGAATGGACTTCCTGAGGAGGGGGTGGGGTGAGAGTGCTTGCATGCAAACGTGCATTTTGGAGTGATGACTTTCTGTTTTTGTTTTGGAGAACCGATCTTTGAATTGTGTTCGTTTTTTTGTGGCTACTAGTTGGCAAATTAGTTTAAAGAGTGAGGATTGACATGACCTAATGAGTTTCCTCCGAACAGTTTGTTCCGTCTTACAATACAGCGTATGCTGTAATCTGATATTTTAATTTACTTTTCCCATCTGCCCCCTTCCCCTCCCACTGCCTTAAAGAAGAGTTTCATTTTGAATCCTCAATACCACGGTGCTCAGTTCCAGGGAGGACTTGATGTTGAAAGTTGACCCGTTTGCTCTGTAGCCCACATCATCCTGGCATGTAAACAAAGACAAGATACAGATTGCAGATTTCTCCCCACCCTTTTGCGTAATGACAACGACACGGGAGGATGTTAGGTAATGAGGGCTGGGTGGGTTTCATCCTCACACATTAAAATTGCAAAACAGCAACATGCTGAAGTGCAGTAAGATTCTTCAGTAAGATTCAGTAGCCTGGACGAGAGCAGTTTTAGGGAAACATTGTTATGTAACAGATGGGGAGGCTGCCAATAGCGGAGAGACACACGCAGGACTCGGTCAGACTGGAGAGGGGAAAAAAATGGGTTTGGAAAATAGTTCTAGTCTTGACAAAATATGATTTAGCATGGCAAAAATGTCATGAGTTGCATTAATAGAGACCACATAACCTGAGGCGGCTTCTTCATGGCTCATGTCACTTTTGAAACACGGACATGCACCTACCTGTCTTGACCGTGTCGTATTTCAACAAGCAGCTTGCACACATACAGTACGCATACCTTCAATGTACTTTGATTTGTGCAACCTAAAAAAAATCCTTTTCAATAATGAGGGATGAGCCAAAATCAGATGTGTTGCCTACAGCTTGAGCAATGGCAAACGCACACCCACAAACACGAGCCCACTCATGCTGCCGGGAAATAACACACACTTAACAATCGCCTTGCGGGTTTACAAAATCATGCGGCATCATATGCTGAATTATTCAGTGTTTGACCACGACTTGGAAATGACGTCCATATGTTGCACGACAAAAGTTATTATTAGCTAAAACACACTTACTAGCTAATTTGTGCACTTGTCCAGACAAGTATTGAAAAAGATCTTTCAGTATGTTGTGCCACACCCATTTTTTTTTTAAATGGGTTAGCTCCTCCACAAATCCTGTAACACCTTTCACACAAATGTTTGTGTCTTGGTGTCTTGTCTTCAGCACCAATCCTCCTCGTGTTTCTAAATTATACAACGGCCATTACGGTATGACTCACCTGCAAACCGCAAGCATGGCGCACTTAGCGTCAACACAATCCTGCTGTTCTTTTTGAGTGATTCACTCAGTCAATTTTGAAAATCCGAGATTGACTCCTGCAAAAACAATGCAAAACATGTTTCAAAATCGGAACAAATGAATGCTCAACCAGTGTACTGTGTTTGACCCTTAAACAAAAAATAGAAACGCGTGCTGGTATTAAAGGTCTGTGTCTAATTATGATCTGGTCATTGGGTTCAGTCAAATAAGTCAGTGTGCAGGTTTTTATTAGATGTTAAGGGCAGGGATAGAAATAGGAAGAAGACTGCATGGAGCAACTTGATGAAAAATAAGACAAACACACATCTTAAAAAAAACAACTTTCAAAACAAAGGCAGGTTTTTTTTTTAACTGTGTAGTATAATTGCCGTCTGTACTTTTTAGTTCTCTAATTAGCAGTAGCTACCTTTCTCAACCCTAGTGAGACTGAACTGGAGGAAAAACAGCAAGCAAAGTTCCTCCGCAAGTAGGCTAGGAGGTTAGGGGGGCTTTGGTCCAATGAAAATGACTTTCAGATGTTGGGATTACGTAACGGCTTGTGACCAACTCAACTCTTGCCGGCGTTCTTTCTTCCTTAGCGAATTTCCCATGTGCTCACAAGGGCTTAATCTCGCTCAGTCCTTGCCTGGTGTACAGTGAAGGTTCATGTTATTATGCAGGAGCAGCTGCCAAGCTGGCCCTTGCCTCGCTGGATTTCATTCAGCACTTGTGTTCTCCTAGACCTCTGCAAAGTCCTTCAACAGTGTACAATTAGACCTCAGTTGGGACCGCTTTTATGGATGAGATGTGACAAAGTGGAGGGCGCGACTGCAGCCTGTTATACAAAGAACTGAAAGTTTCCAGGACTCAACAAAAATGACCAGGACTCGGGTGGCCAAGTTGTTCTTTGTGTTCATGTGTGTGTCCCCACATTGCACAGTTGCGTTCAACCAGGCTTGCTTGGTCTTGTTTGGGTTTACTACTTTTCGTGATTTCTCTAAAAAGTTTCGTAATACTTGGAAAATGCACAGGAAGTGGTGAATAATCTCTTACCCGCTTTAGAATAGTTTCAGGTTCCACGATACCTAATCTTATCAACTCTGGACTATTTGCCAAGGAATTACAATGCAATGAGTCACTTATCACACTACACATAAGTTGTAGTAGTAGACTGTTCTTCCTCTCAAGAGTTCTAGGTTAAAATGACCTTTTGAAATTTGAGGGGGAGGGACTTTGTTTTTCATTTATGAATCCACAGGAAGTCCATCAGACAGTGCAGAAAAGCAAGTGTCTTTCTTTTTGTGATGTAATTCAGTGAAGGATAAGAACGTCCAAGGCCAAATACTTTGCGTGGAATGTTCTCAAAGTCTGAACTATGATCACTTTTGTCACAGCTAACTTTTGACTATTAAATTGTATTCAAACTGCATTTAAATACAACTCAAATTTGGTTGTTATTACTCGGATCATTGCGAGTCTGACTCGGTTCGGGCCTGTTGGTTTTCCCCCTTCGAAATAGTTCCATGAGAAACTGCAGAAGCCACATGGGATTAAATCTTTAAACGAGCTACACAAACAAACTACGGAGGAGAACGAGAACTGCAGGTCGTTCTTTGATCGAGCATTTTCGTGGTCGCCAAGTAAACACAAATGCTAATGTTAGCGTAGCATTTTACAGCTGCGGTCATCTGAGTCAAAGAATCATTCCCACAACACAAACATAACTATTACACGTGTTGTCTTCGAGTGATGTCACTTGCGGCGTAATCGATGAGTACCGCGTTGTTTAGATTGCTCCGCCCACTACTTCCGTGTCCCGTCGTGTGTTGTCATCCCTTTGTGTGTCTGCTGTCCAGACTGTGAGCAGGACGACTTGAATCATTGAGTCGTTTTTGTGAGATGTTCTCGTTTGTTTTGGGTTTAGGCCTGCTTTCCTGTCCGACCGATGAGGATGTTATGAATCACTGGTCAGCTTTGTGCTGCATACAAAATAGCGAATATGAAGTCTTGTTATGGTTCATCAAACATTTATTCAGTCTAAGAATATGGAGCTTTAAGTTTGTGTGTATGTTTTCCTGAAAGTAACCTTAGCCTTTGAGTGCAGAGGTGATCCCACGCTGAATATAGCCCCCCTCTTACTGCCAGCTGGTCATGCTATTTAAAACAGTTGAGCGTGGAGGGGGGGCAATTTACCGGCAGCCTCCAACAAAACTCACGGGCTCTTTGTCGGTGAAACTGGAATGCAGGCGGATTTTTTTTTTAACATAATAATACCAGGAAGCATTCTGTCGTCTTGAACTTTATCAGCAGTTTTACAAATGCCGCTCTTACCTTTAATCATCTAATTTATCTCTTGCACTTTACCACAAATATTGTCAAGCAATTTTGACATATTTTGGGGAAATTTCAGATTGCCCCTCGACATGAAGGCGTTAGTATGTAAGTGGCGGCCTGCCTCTGCTTGTAGCAGTGAATGAATGGCAACAGCTGAGCAGGAGAACTTTATCGGCAACACTCCCTGCCTTTGTGTGTGTGTGTGTGTGTGCGCGCGCATTACTGCATGTGTGTTTGTGCTCGCTTGAGATACAGGAGGAGCTGCAACCACAGCAGAGTCTCACTGGGCACTCACTGCTCAGCTCACTGCTGTCCTCTCTTCGTCCGCCACTGGCCCTCGTTCCGCTTCCTCCCACGGCTTGTTTTTCCTTCCCACGAATCGCCCTGTGGATTTCTTTCTACATCCTTCGGGGGTGGGGGGGAGAAGATTCACATAGCAACGTTGTCGTGACTCGCCGGCCGCCACTGCGGAGAAGAGAGTGGGAATCAAGGCGTGGGACGTTGAGGCAGACCAATCGATTATACTGATAGAGAAGCGACGCAGTGAAAGAGGAGAGGCAGCCTTTCTCCTTTTCATTTTTAGAAATCTGCCCTGCATAGCTGTGGACCTCTTGAGAATATTTTGGCTCGTATTTTCCCCCCCCTCAGGAAAAAGACTGCTCATTACAGGAACAACTGGGCGAGTTTCTCAAATCAAAGAAGAGGACCTTGAAGTTAAATGTTTGCCACTACCACAAACTAACTGATTTCTTTTCTCAATGATTATGCTGGACACCAACCATTGCCTGTCCTTTGAACACTCCCCGTTGGGTTCTCCACCAATGGGCAGTGACATGGACAAGGCAGGATTGAGGACAGATCATGATAGACATGTCTATCATAGCCTGAAAGAAGGTGGGCAAGCCATCGCAGCATGCGGTCAGTAGAGGCGCAAGACATCCGATCTGATTTGTGTTTATGCCGCTCGGTCTACAGTCTTCGTTTTAGTTACTCTATTTGCTTGATATAAATAGTTAAAGCTGAGTTAGTTAGAGATAAGTTATGGTTGCAAGAAGTGCTATGTCATGCTATATCCCAGCAAATATTTTTTTTTTTTTGTCTGTATGCATTTAGTTTTCCGTCAAACGATCAATGCACGACAGATACGATGCAGTATAAAGTGCATTGGTTGTAAAATGTTAATCCCATTTCTTGGGGGACCCTTCATAACTTTTGAAATTGGAAAATAATAAAAAGCTGTCACCATCGAATATTTTTAAAATGGGTTAATCTCTCAATTATTATTAATTAATCGGATGAAATATTTTGCCTTAAACTGTATTTAGTGATTTAAGAACAACCAATAAGCAATATCACATGATGTACTTTATGAACCCTCTTGAAACTAATTCCGTCCTTTAGCAATTAGTTGACGATTAATCGATGAATTTTGAAAACTGAACCAAATCCTTCATAAAATATGGGACTTTAGAGGCTCATAAAATAGACCATCCATCTTTGTATCCGTACTGTCTTCAACTTGACTTTCTTGGCTGCTACACAACTTTAATTCTTGGTGCCTTTCACAGATGAATGGAATAGTGTGAAGCCACTGGAAGAATCTGAGTATATTGCCTGCTTATAACCGTGCCAATAGTGTGGTCAACTTTTCTTTTTCTTTTTTTTTTTTGCTCGGTGCAAAGTGATGCGCACAGCATTTTTAAATAGATCGTTTTGACACCAATGCTAACTTTAACCTCAGCGGAACAGCTGGGTTTTTGCGTCAATGTGCCCATTCCCACTCGATAGACACGAACTGGACATTTGGTAAATAAAAGTTTTTGGAGCTAGATAGCCCAAGCCACGTCTCTAATATCTTAAATTAACCAGAACGACACTCAAACCTAGTATTGTGTAAATATGAATATCATCACTGCCTGTGTGTACATACCGAGCAGGTCAAAGTGAAAGGTCAGCGAACTCTGCGTGATTGTTTGTGCTGTTCAGTTCATCGAGTACAAGTGACACAGAACGGATCAACAAATAGTCATTCAGTTATTAATTGGAGTGTTTAGTGTGTGTGCGAAAGCTAGTAAAGGCAGCAGTGAGATGCCAAGATGGAGTCATAGGAAAGTGTAAGGTTCTCATTCCCAGAATAAACTTAATCCTGGCTAGTGCCAATTTGCATGGCGGCCTTCTCTTAATTCAGCGTCCTCCTCCGCGGCACACTTGGGCAGCACGTGAGTTTCTTGTGTTTACGTCTTAGGGACAATTAATCTTTTGAGCTGCTCCGCCATTACAGACAGCATACCTGAACACGCATGCCTGTGTTTACATTCGTGACCTGACGTGTTATTACTTAAAAGAGGAGACTCTCATGCGCTCGTTCGTCCTTTAAGAGGCAACGTGTAAATAAAACACGCTTCAAAGTTGAGGGAGGACATTTTCATGTGCAGTGTTGCCGGCCAGACGTTTGTCCTAACAGAGCGCGGCAGTAACAGGTGTTGTTTGTACCTCATATTGGCAGGCAATAACAGATGATAAAAGTATGCTTGCTAGCCTCGGTGGTATGTTCAACTTTACACACCGTCGAGTATAATCAGCATCTAACTGGTGTTCTCCTCGGTCTTGTTCTCTAAAAGTCTTTCCGCCTGTCGGGTTATGCAACAAGTGCTTCCTGTTTGAAAAAGATGAAAAACCTCACTCGTTTGGCGAAAAATGTCTTCCAAAGTGTTTGTTGTTTTGTATTTTTTTTTTTCTCCATCTTGTTTTGTTGTACCGTCTAATGGTGTTAATTGGTCACCTGCCTATGCGCATGGAGAGAAAAAAAAAAATGCGTGAGAAAGAGGAAGTGTGTTGTACATTACTCATGGGCTTCTTCTACCCGCCTCTTTTGTCGCTTTAAAAAAAAACTCACAAATACGGGGGTTAAGTGGAAGGAGAGCTAACTGCTAGAACATCTTGACTTGTATGTGGATTCATGTACTCAATTTGGACAATGGACTGTGGATCAGCAAGATAATAAGATTTTTTTTTTTTTTTCTCCATCATTTTACCCACCAACTCTAATTTCCCTTTCTGTCCTCCCTTCGCCTCCGCTGTCTCCATGCAGTCCTCCAGCTCAAACTCCAACAGAGACGCACGCGAGAGGAGCTGGTCAGTCAAGGGATCATGCCACGTAAGTGTTCCATCTATTAAATATCATATTTGCTAACCATAATAACCGGATGACAGAAACCGGATAGAGCAATTTTTAGGTCGCCCATTCAAAATTTGCTCGTAGAACATATGTGATGACAAAGCAGACTATGGGATGCATTTGACAAAAAAACTAAAATTAATCAGCCCCTAACCGTGTGATAGTCTCATTCAAGTTCTGCACATATGTTATCAAAAAGAGCAGCTTCCTCTTCTGGTGCATCCAACTTCCTGTTTCACAGTTTTCGGTAAGAGTTAAGTTGAGGTTAAAAACAAAACCTAGCGTGTAGTTTTGCGGAATGTACAATCATCAAGTCGAGAACACGCAGATAGAAAATAAAAGTGCATTGAAGCCGAGCCAACATAGAAGATGCGCTGTAGTGTCTTTTTTATTTTCTGTCTCTGGATTCTTGAGTCGCTTTTCGTAAATCTATCCGCAGCCATTTAATGTTACAAGGCCCACTGCCAATCCCATTAAGTTGTCCGAGTGGAAATACATCGGTATGTGCCCATAGAGACTTCCCGACCGTAATATTCTGGAAATTTCAACACCCGATTCCACGTTAGATGGGGTCACACATAACATCGCTATGCGTGGTGACGTCGATACTTCGGTTACATCACGCTCGCTACGTGGCCCCTCTTTGAACGTCAGCGGTCGTGACACGAGGAATGTCTCCCGTCCTCTAACGCCGGGTGTCATCTCGTGGTCAGGATGTCGACACCGTGCGTGTCCCCGGGGCATGGATTTCACCAGTCCCTTGACCAATCAGACGATAGCTTGCTTTCAACACTCCCAACTGCCACTGTCTTTTCAATATCCTTCCCGAAACGCATACTGCTCGGTCAATCAGAAGAATTTTTCATTTCAATTTCACCTTAGCTGCCAAGTGTGTTGCTACTTAACCGTGCAGATTTTGTTTAATCCCAACAATCATCTCGATGGCAAAGACATTGCGTTTCCCTCGGCTAATAACAGTAAAGGTTGTGCTCATGGCCCTACACACGCCGCCTCGTCATCATCGGCGCGTGGTTCCGAATAACAATTCTGACCTTCCCCTCTCTGCAGCCGCTTTAGCCATTAGCAGTTTTGTCACACTTGCCACTAGCTGAACGAGAACAGTTCTAAATTTCTATTACATTTATTTATTCCACTCCAGCGCTAAAAAGCCCGGCAGCTTTTCATGAGCAGCGGCGGAGTCTGGAGCGTGCAAGGGTGAGTTCATCTAAAATAATTCACCATTGTCGTAAACCTTATGCACCCCCCCTCCCCTCCAAAAAAATGCAAAATGTCATTGTTTTTTTTGTACAGACTGAAGACTATCTCAAGAGGAAGATCCGAAGTCGTCCCGAGCGCTCTGAGCTGGTCAGGATGCACATTTTGGAGGGTGCGTGTCTGTCGTTTTCTTTTCAAACAACTTTAGAATACTCCTGTGTCATAATTGCACAAACGCATTGAAGTCAAATGAGAAAGAATCGTTGTCCCGTGTATGCAGAGACGTCAGCGGAGCCCTCCCTGCAGGCCAAGCAGTTGCAGCTGAAGAGAGCTCGACTCGCCGACGACCTCAACGATAAGATCTCGCACAGACCGGGTCCCATCGAACTGGTACACAAGAACATCCTGTCTGTCTGCCCTGATCAGCACTCGCCACCCGGTAACTATTTCTCCTTTTTTATTTTTTATCCCCCCCACACTTTTTTTTTCTGATCAGCACTCGCCACTTGGTAACTATTTCTCCATACGTTTTCTTTTTTCTATACATTTGACTGGTTTTTAGAATTATCGAGAAACATTTCCTCTTATATTTGACCCACTTGATAATAAATGTGACACAACACAAGAGGATGTGTCACAATAGCAATGTGCGAACCTTTTTTGCAACATGTTAAATGGTAGCGTTAGCCGTTTCCGTTGATGACACCGCTGGATGTATTTGGTCTGTCTTAGAATCTCCAAAGGGAGCTGGTGGAGAGAGCTCCTCGTTGGACGAAGATAGCAGCGATGCGCTGTCACCCGACCAGCTCGCCAATCACAATTCTCCTCTGAGTAACGTCCCGCAGCCCTCGCCCTCCGACATGCTCGCCCAGAATGGAGACATTTCCCCCACGCAGGTTCTGTCGAAGAATACTATGAAGTTGAATGTGTGTGTTTGAATCTAATACATGATGTGTTTTTTTTTTTCCTAGCTTGTTACGCAACCCACGCCACAGCCTCCTCCTACTCCTGTGGTAAAGGCCTCCGATTCACCTCCTCCCCTCAAAGTGGCAAACGGGACCACAGTAACCTCCCGCTCACCCTTTGCGCAGCTCAAGGTGAATTTTGAAATGTTCACTAATGACAATCTATGTGTGTGGGAACTCTAATCAACATTGTCAGGTTAACAAACATAAAATCCAGTCTCTTACGAAATAACATTTCTGACCACAGTCTCACACTAAGACGAGTTCCGACCGTCCCCTGCTGAGATCCAAAAAAGCAAAGGACAACAAACCCAAGGTAAGCTAACATGTTTCTCTTTTTAAAAAAAAATTCTTCCTACTTATCGTTTTCATGACTTGCAGGTGAAGAAGCTCAAGTACCATCAGTACATCCCTCCGGACCAGAAGGCGGACAAAGAGCGTCCGCCTCTGATGGACTCGTCCTACGCCAAACTCCTCCAGCAACAGCAGCTCTTCTTACAGCTACAGATTCTCAACCAGCAACAACAGCACTACAACTACCACACCATCCTACCTGCGCCTCCAAAGTGAGTCTCAAGGAGCTCTATTCGAGACAGGTTGTAGCATTACATGGGACTGGGAGGTCATCTCCTTCTATGTCCGCCCTCAGGCCAGCACCGGAGCAGCCCCTCCCGACGAACCCCAGCCCTTCCCCAACTCGCACTATTCCCACGACCCCCATCGCCACCTTAACCCCAACGAGCGGAAATGCCCGCCAGGGCCAACCGTCAATGGGAGCGGCCAAACCCACCACTTTGCCCGCCAACTTGGATGAGTTCAAAGTAAATAGTGACAATGTCAAACGTACAAGCAGTTAGTTCTTGGTTTATGATAGTTTCAAGGTTAATAATGAACTAGTTCAGCAATATAATTGATAAACACTTGCCAGTATGAGTCAGAGCAGTTCTACACCACTGCACAACAATAATGTTTTAAAAAAAAATTCTTCCAGGTCGCTGAGTTAAAACAGGAACTGAAGTTGCGAGGTTTGACCGTCTCTGGCACCAAAAACGATCTAATCGAGAGGCTCCGCCACTACCAAGAGCAATACGCCGGCCCTGCGGTCTTGAAAAATGGCGCATCGCAACCCATCCATCAGAGCGCAGCCACTGCAGCTAACAGCGCTCCAGCCGCAGGCAGCGATCAGCAACAGGTTGAAGGAGGATTCAAGGTGGCTCTGTCCCCGCTGACTCAGGCTTTTCCCGGTCGAGTCGTGCGGTTTGGAAGCACCAGCTCCAGCCCGCCTGTGTCTCCTTCGCCGTCTGAACGCTCATTAGCGGGGCTGAGTCCAGATGAAACCAGTTGTAATGGAGACATGTTTGGGGAGATGGTGAGCACTGAATCACTCACACAAAAATGTGTCACTCAGGCTTTTCCCAAACACCTTATTTTTTTTCTTCAGGTGAGCTCTCCCCTGACTCAACTCACCATCCATCCCGCTCCCCAGCAACCATCCAACAACTCCCCTCTTTCCCTACCGCTCAGTCAGCCCAAAGAAGAAGGCAAGAGCTCATGCAGCTTCCACAGATCTTCACCCGGCTCGGTTAAGGCCTTGGAGCCTTTCTCTGTGGTAGCCATGGACTCGTCCTCTATGGACAAAGATCAAATGCTGCAGGAGAAGGATAAGCAGATTGAGGAGCTGACCCGGATGCTGAGGCAGAAGCAGAGGCTGGTGGAGACGCTCAGAACTCAGCTCGAGCTGGGAAAGATGACGGGAGGCGTGGCAGCAGAGCGGGAAGGAGCTGACAAGAAAACGACATCTCCGATTGGCAAACCTCCAACACTCATTAAAGCCTCGGCCATCGAACCCCCCGTGCTTCCTCATGGCCCGCCGAAGGTGAAGCAGGAAGCTGAGACGGAGGAAGCCATGACGGGAGTAACGGAAGAAGCCCAAAGCAAAAGAGCGGTGCAACCTATGCAGTGCTCCCAGGAGACTCTGTTCAGACTGCAGCAGATTAATCGACTGCAAGTCCAACAAGTAGAACACCTCAACCACTCGCGTACCATTTCGGAACCCAAGTCCAACCCTCAAAAGCAACCCGAGCCCAAGAAGGAATCTAAAATCCTGCTCCAGCAGCAGCAGCAACAACAACTCCAGCAACTCATCATCCAGCAGACGCAGCAGAAGCAGCTGCAGGCCCAGCAGAAGTTGGCGCAGCAAAAACTGGCCCAGCAAAACCAGCTGCAACAAGGGAAGAAGACCCAAACGCAGCACAAGAGCTCAGTTCAGCTGAAGCGGGTTCAAGTGCAGATCCAGAAGCCTGCACCTAGCCAAAGCCAGCAGAAGAAGCAGCTGAAGGCTCAGCAACGGCAGCAGCACAAACAGCAGACGGCCACTGTCAGCACTCAGCAGGTGAGCATCCATCATGAGTCATGCAAAAGTTCTCAAGCATGTCCACTCCCACCCACAGATTAGCTTCACCTACACAACTAACAATATGAGTCACATGTTGTTGTTTTTTTCCCCACCCCCATAGGTGGCGCCAGTCTTCAACCAACCCAAGGGCACTCAGATTCACACTCAGGCTATTTCGTTAGACCTCCTTAAAGCCGGCGGCACGCTGGTCACCGACACCAACGGCAACCACTACTTGATCGCCCTCACCAGTAGCGCGACCAACGGTCAGAACCACCGAGCGCCCACGCAGGCCAAAAGCAACGGACGCGTCACGCTGCAGGTACGGAGCAGAATAAGTCCGTATGATTGAGCGGGATGTCCTTCATGGTCTTTGCTTTCCCACAGAGACTACAGTCCACTCCAAGCAAGCTGCCCAGCACTGCCGGCCAATCACAAGAGCAGAAAGGCAGCCAGGGTGTGAGCCAGCCAATCAAAAAGGTGCGACTACGGCGATTATGACCGAGTCATCCATCATTGTGTCATTTTATGATCCCAAATAACTGAAGTAAGCTTTAGATCCAGCTGATCGACACATCCTCTCCCCAGGAACCGAAAGCGGAGCTGCACGTGGACACCAACGGCGTCCCGCCGGCCAACTCGTGCTTCACCGCCCCTCCCAACCTGCAGCCTTTCTTCGACGACATGTCGGACAGCGAAAGCCAAAGCAACCTGCTCTTCTCCTTCAAGGTACCATCGGCACTGGGCACGCTCGTCTCCGTTTCCATCTCTGCTCCTCGTTTTTCCCTCTCATTCGTTGCCTTTTTCCTTTTGTTTCCCATTCGCTCATCTTTTCATCACTCCATCCTGGCAGACAGAGGGGGTGTGTCCGCCTTACGACCGACACACTCTGTTTACTCCTCCCTCCCCCAAACCCAACACCTCTCTTCCGACAAAGCGCTCCAAAGTACGTCCTCGCTCCTTTTGCGACCTTCTTCTGACCACTTCACTCGTGTCACTTTGACTTCGTCGATCTTTTGTTGTCGTTGCATCATGAAGCACATTTTGCTTTTTTTTTTTTAAATTACATTCACAATATGGTCTCTTGCGTCTGCAGGGAAATGGTGTCAATTCTCAGCACATGGATGACCTCTTTGACATTCTTCTCAAGAGTGGAGGTAAGAAAATATTGCAATCACACCCTAGTTTTTTATTTTATAAAACGCTTTTCCTTTTGTGTCTTCCAAAAGAGATCTCAGGTTTTAAGGCCAACCCGGACCCGTCGCTCGCCCCGCTCCACTCGGACCCACCCTCGCCCACCTCCCCGCCGTCCCCTCTCCACCTCTCTCCTCCCTCCCCTACCTCTCCCCTCATCGCCCCACCAAGGGAGCCCTGCACAGGTCGCCTGGAGGACTTCCTGGACAGCTCCACGCTGCTCGGTGTAGAGCCAGGCAGCGGCCTGACGCTCATTGACGACCTCCACAGCCAAATGCTGAGCACCGGCAGCATCCTGGACCACTCGCCCTCCCCCATGGACACGTCCGACCTGGGCTTCTCACCCCACTCGACGGGGCTGGACTTTGTGGATGCCGCTCTGGACAGCATGGACTGGCTGGACATCTCCATGGTAGGGAGCTCCAGCGGTGCGGGGGGAGGAGGACGAGGAGGAGGGGACGTGGGGACCAGCCTGACTCCGCTGGCTCCGCACACGCCGCCGAGTGTCTTCTCTGCTGACTTCCTGGACAGCACGGACCTGCAGCTACACTTGGAGTCGTGTCTGTAGCCTCGAATGACAGCGTGCGGGCTCCACATTGATACTTTCTCCATGCTGTCTCTTATCACTGCTGGGCTCACTGACACACGCATATTGGAAAACTGTTTAAGCGTTGATTTGATGTCCTTGATATCCAGCTTAACTCGCCGTATGAAGGATATCAGATAAATGCTCAACCGGCTTCCCACGCACGCACACATGCTATTACTGGCTTTATTATGCACTGTGAGGTGAGCTTCAAGTCATTTGGACAGTATTCCAAATTAAGATCCATCAGCAAGTCTGCACCATTTTGCACGCTCATCTGCTAAAAGTGAATCACTTATTTCAAAGTGTGTGTGAAATGCAAGCGTGTCAGTGCCTCTTAAACTTTGCACTTAAGTCGGATTGGTTTAAAAGTGGGCGTTCAGGAATGTTGGCCGAAGACCTTTTATGTTACGCTGAAGGGAGGCAAAAGGCAGCTGTCACCTTAGCAACTTGATGCCTACCCACACGAGTTAAAAAAAAAAAAAACACGTTGCTGTTGAAATGAAATCTTATCGGTGGCGACTTTTGAAGCCTCGTTTGAGGTTGCGTATTATCGGTAACGTTCTGGTAGACCACTATGTTTTGCTGTATATGGGGTGTATATTATCAATTGTTCATATTGCTATTTTTCTTTGCTGGTTGTTTAGTGGAGCTAGCCAGCTGGGGAGGGAAATAGGGTGAGGGTGGGTTGTCCAAAAACTTGGACCTTGTCTTTTTTTTTTTTTAAAGAATAAAACAAGCTCTTAAAACGATTGTCCGAATCAATGTTTAAAAATGATGGGTGGTCAGGGCAGAGGGTGTTTAAAAGGTCTTTTTTTTATTTTATTAAATTCATATATTTAATTGAAACTTGAGTAATATGGTAAAAAGTATTTTTTTTATCTGCAATAAACTTTTTATATACTGAATAATTAATAATTATAATTGATCCACTTATTTATCCTTGTAAAAAAATCTAATGCAGTAGTAAAGTCATGACAGTAAATGGAGAAGCCTACAAACGGCCACAAGGGAGCGCCATTACACAGCAAAGCAGACATACTTTCAAAAACGTTTGGCACGTATGTATTTATTACAATTGTCAAAGTTATCCAGTTATTGATTGTTGAATGGATATTTTCAAAATTGAGCACTATGATCGATGTAAATATAGGATATTTGTTAAATTGATCATATCTGACCTTAATAGATTCCATATTTCCCACCAGTGTTGTTTTGCGGTTATATTCTGCACGGTTTGTTAAACGCAATGTGTAATTCCTTTCCCACAGAATGTAAACATATGATGGAGGAGGCGTGATGTTGAATTGGTCCCATGCGGTGCTTCACTTTGATCCCACGGAATGAGAAGAAGCAGGTACGTTTCCTGTACCTTTTAATTGTATTAACATTTTTTGTTATTGTCACAGAAATGTTAGCCTGAAAAAAAAAAAACTACAAGTGAGTAGGTAGAATAATTTGGGAAATTTTAATAACATGCAGGAAAACATTGTGCCTGAATAAATTACAATTTGGAGTGGGTTTATTTTTGCGATAAATACTTGTAACTAATGTTGGTTTGCTGTTCAGCAGTTTTATCGCCTCTTTGAATTGTAATTTTTTTGCACCTATAGTTTGTCATCTTCTGGACTGAGAGCTTTACATGTCATGTTTGACTGTCACTGGATGCTCCTAGTCCCTGGAGCACCAACTGACTCATCCCCCTCTCAAGGACACGCAAATTCCTCCATCTATAACTCTCATATATATCCTCAACACACGTCACGACACCCTATAGCAAGCCGATAAAAGTCCCAAAGCCCCTGCCGCTAATGAACAGCGCTGAGCTCCAAAGTGCCACAGGGCGTCCAGGGTTGAACCTCTCTCATCTCCAGCCTGACACGCGTCCACCACTGCAGCCAGTTCTTTAATCATCAGTAATTTGCAGCGTGTCAAACATAACGTGAGTCGAGTGTCAAAGGGAAGGAGATTAGAGCCCCTTTTTTGTTCTTGGCAGAAAACAACTGGACTGAACTTGGGGGCCACTGAAGATAAAAAATAATTCAATTAAAATTTGTGCAGGGCTCAAGTCACGATCGAGGGACTGAGTTGGAATGGCACAAGGACAATGATGGAGTCAGGACAGCGCCGACTCAGAACTATAAGTTTGAAATGAAGTTTTGACTTAGCTACAGCTGGCTGCTGTTTTGCAATTTACATGAAACTTTAATTTTTTTTTTTATCCAGAACAACCGCAATGCAATTTTGGGAAGCGATTCCTTCAACAAGAAAAACAGAAGACTTCTCGGAATCCTTCAACATTGTCTGGAATGGATACCAAAAAACATCTACAGGCAAACACAACATGGAAGCACTCATCCGATGTGAAAAAAAACCTTGACACTTTGAACTTTAAGAGCGACAGGTCAGAAAAAACCTCGCCTGGATAAAAATCGATCCAACAATGGATTTCGTGTCTCGTGTTGTAAAGTTTGGAAGCTTCACTTGATCAGTGTGCAGCCGCATTACTGCTGTATCACAAAACCAAGTGAAAAGATATATTTAAAATATTTAAAAAGAAAATAAATTCATGTCTCTCTATCCGGGTTAATTGATCCTGCCGCTGATGTCACTATCCATCAATCATTGGCCTGACAATGGGTCACTAAAAGTGAACTTATTATTTCTGTGAATTCAGAATTTGTGGTCCACATTGTTTCTTCCATGTTGATCACGTGATCTCGATGAAGCTTTCGAATGATGGCGCCGCTGCGGCTGTTGTTAATTCTGCACCCCCCGCGGACATCAATGACCTCGTTCGTTTTTTATTTTCTAATTGGCTGAGTGAGTGCAGTCAAATGGTCAGGGCCAACAGACTGATAATTCTGCACTCCATTTTCAGTCTCATTTGGCAGCGCTTGTTTTTGTTCCCTCTACAAGGACGTCGGAATTACCCATTGCAGAATTGGAAATTATATAATTTTAATTCGGAGGATTTTTAATTTACCTTTTCCCAGTCGGGCGAATGCACCCTTCATATGGTCCAATGAATAAACATGCACACAAACATTAGAAATGTTAAGTGGATTAAATTAAAAAGCTTCAACATGAGTAAAGTTAAAGAGCAGATGACAACCGATACACTTTTGAAAAAAAATCTCAATGGGATAAATTAAGATTAAATAAAAAATAAATAAAAAATACATTGCATTGTCTCTACTAGAATTCCACTGACAATTCTGAAGGATTGGATAATTGGCAGCGATAAATAAAAAAATCCATCAATTGGTATTAGTGGACACACACAAAGCTAAAATATGAATATTCATCAACAATATGAATTATGCCAACACATTGGGGAGACACAATCATTGGAGACCGACATGCCTTTTGTGAATAATTTTCGAGCTAAGCACGAATTCATCAGAGTTTTGAATTCGGCTTTCTAAACATCAGACAAACACACACATATAAATGCACACACACACACACACACACACAAAAGCATACGCATAGAATTTTTTGGGCTATCCCTTTGAAATGAATTCCACTCTTCATATGGGCTCTTTAAATCTATTATGCATTTGTTCTTTTCTACAGCAAAGTTACAGATAGAAACATTTTCAGAGTTGACACACCACAAGTAACCCAAAATGCAAATATAGCAAAAATAAAAAGCAAAGATTTGTTTTTTGTTTTTCTCAATCGGAGCTTTTGTTGTCTAAATGCAAATCTTTTTCCCATTCTCTTATGAAGACAGCAAATATTAATACAGTTCACTGCATTTACATTCACAGAGAAAAATCTGAATGATGTTTTGTGTCAATCGGAAAATTTACGAGCAAACATCCCAATTCATCAAAATATCATTTACATATTTTCATTTGAACTAAACCCAAACACGCCCCATGTGACCACCTTTGGTTGGATTTCATTTTCACAATTCCTCCCCCACTTGTCTTTCTTTTCTTCCTTTCTTCTCAGTCGCTGTCCTACATTCCCGCTCATCTTTTCACTCTCTCCATTACACTCCCGCTCTCACACATACACACGACACGCAACAGAACGTGGAAGGAAAGTTAGCTTCCAGATGATGACACATAAAGGAGGACGATTTTTGGAGGGGGAGAGGCGATTAGTGGAAGCAAAAAGGCCCTTGTCAATCTGACTTAGAATTTCACTATAAATGTCCATGTGGTGGTTTAGATGAAAAAAAAAAAACTTTGCTCCTTGATGACATACGCTCAAGTGAGAGAAGCGCACACATGCATGAAAAGTCTGAACAGACGGTGACGGGCGTACCGATAAGGAGATGATGAGCAGGAGTGACCACGGCAGATGTTGACTGTCCTCTGCATATTTCCCAACACAAGCTCAGAAATGTTCAGAAATGCTGAGGAAAATTATAAAATGAGATTTATATGCAAAACTATTCAAATCGAGTGTAGAAAGGAGTTAATAATGAAAGGCAGAAAGAGAGAGTCACAATTAAAATTGCGTGGATTTAAAAGAAAATGTAATTAACTAATTACTATAATCATAAACACAAATGAAGCTTCCGGTCTTAGGACGGGGACTCAATTTGAATTTTACGCCAATAATTGTATAATTATTTTGATGCATGTTTTGTTATTTGGTGCAAAAAGACAGCTGCAGCCCCAAATAAAGTCATTTTTATATTTATTTCCGCCCTCCCATTGCAAATAGATTCTCTCTCCCTCTCTCTCTCTCTCACTGATGAGAGGTAAACAGAGGAGGGGAGCTGGTTTGGTCCTGAACTGTTGCAGCTCTCAGTGTAGCATCCCCCTTCCTCACACACACACACACATGCACACACACATGCATTGCACTGGGCAGGACAAGTTGTGGGCTCGCAATAACTGACTGAGACGAAGAAGAAGGTGAAGAGTTGATTTAAAAAAAAAAGAAGAGGAGCGCACGATTGCCTCCGGATGAAGCACCCAGCCGACGATGGAGAAGACATGAAGGGAAGAGAAAAGAAGAGCTCAGGGGGGGAAGATGCTTCTGAGTAAAGTTTGCACGTGTTTCTAGAGGGAATTTTCAAGCCTTGGACTTTTGGGGGAGGGATTGCTGAAGACAAGGTGAGAGCAGGGGATTTATGGAGACTCTTCAAGTTGTGTCCAAATAAAAAGAAGGGATTTTAAATTCTTATTTGGAAGGTGAGTTTTTCCTCTTTCTGATGTTTTTGCAGATGAGCCACACTCAATCAATTTGTGGGATTTCTTTTTTAATATGTTGAACTCCTTTTCCCTTTCTTGATCTTTCTTCTATTTGAAGGCTGGACTTTGGGATAGCAGCATGGCCGCAGTCCTTCCTCCCTCCTGCCATTTTCTCTTCTTCTTTTACCTCTCCTCCCTAATTACCCAGCCAGCCGTCACTCAAGATCCATCTGTCTCCACGGCGACGGTTCCCCAAGACAACCCTTTGGTCGTCCCGTCCACGTTGGTCAACAAGACAACTCCCACCTATGCGGAGACCACCCAAAACCCCCTCCAAGACTCCGGGCCGTCCACTCCCTCAAGCGGGGGTGATGCGGACGACGAGGACGGCCCGCCTGTCAGAGGGACGCGTTGCCAGGGTTACTACGATGTGATGGGCCAGTGGGATCCGCCGTTCAACTGTAACGCCGGTGTCTTTTTGTACTGCTGCGGTACCTGCTTCTATCGCTTCTGCTGCCAGTTCCGCCAGCAGCGGCTGGACCAACGCATCTGCTCCAACTACGACACGCCCATCTGGGCCAACACCGGCAAGCCCGTGGCCACCGTCACCGAGGGCCAGGAGGACCAGGAGCGGGATCGAACGCACCTCATCGTCTACATCATCTGCGGCGTGGTGGCCATCATGGTCCTGGTGGGCATTTTCACCAAATTGGGCTTGGAGAAAAGTCGCGGAGGAGGCGGGGCAACTGCCGCCACACTCACTGACCTCAACTCCAGGTAGGAGGCATGGAAGAAATGTGTGTGTGTGTTTAGTTAATCTTACGTCAATCAACTGTACAAAAGAGTGGACAGAGTCCCAAAATAACTCGATATTTTGGACCTGGAAGCTCTTGTCTGCTCATTTCTACAGCTGGTCAGCATGAGTCCATTGTATGTGTGTGTTTTGGAAATGGTTGAAAAGTTGCAAATGATTCCAAGAAGAAAAACAAATTGGAACACACAGCTGAGGTACTAAAGTGTGACAATGATAAATTTACAACTTTACAATCAAGCATGCAAAAAAAAAAAAAAAAAAAAGGTCGGCTGACATGAGTGCATGTTTGTTCTCCCCTGCATAAATATAAAAGTAATTTCCAAGATAATTAGACAAGAAGTGACCCTGTCGAAATAGTTGTCATGGAAACATTTGATGGGCGACCAATCCAGGGTGTACCGCCTCTCACCCAAAGTCAACTGCGATAGGCTCCAGATCACCTAATGAGGACGTGACTAAATGAAATTAGGAAAACATCAGTACCTAAAATAGCCAGTTCAAATCCCAGCTGACTTTAGGTTGTTATGTTGTTCTTTATGAGTCACGTAATTTTTAATGAGTCACTGTTTTGGAGAGCCTGCAGGAAAACAACATAGCTGCACATTTTTCCATTCGTAGCCTACTTTCTAATTTTTTTCTTTTGTTTTTTTTATTTCTCTGTGTGTCTTATTTGCCATGTTTTTCTCCTCCCACGCATCATTTCTTTTTTTCATTTTATTATGACTTATGTATGAAATAAACCAAACATTTTGAGGAACGCTAGAGCTATCTTTGCCGTAATTTGCTGACATTGTGTGTCGCAATATTTCAAATAGAATCAGAATAGCTTTATTGTCATTGAACCACAAACACAACAATGAACAACCTCTCTTGCCTTTCCTTCTTTTCAAACATTTACATACTACCATCTTCTCTCACTTGGTCACAAATCATGTTTGTTTTCTGACAAAGTCCTCTTGGCATTTTTCCAAACCAACATGGCCGTCCTCCTCGTGATCAACGATTCTTTTTCTTCTGCTTGTTTCCTTCCTTCGTTTTCTTTTGAACAAACAAGGCAGCACAAACCGGGCCCAGTTACATTGCCTCATCCCGTATCTTCATTTCTCCATGCATCACCTTCTCCCATCTTCACATTTTGAATAATCTTTATACTCCCGCTCCTCATTTCAGAAGATTACCCCCTCTCATTGAGATTTACCGTCTCTGGACTGCTCTGCATGAACACTCGTTTCACTATTAAACACGGTGACAGAAATCCCGGCTTCATGCTTCTCACATGTCATATACTGTAAGCACTTCAAAAAGCACAAATATGATTTACTTCCCACATTTGCCCTGAACAACTCCCAAAAAGCAGCAGCTGCAACGTGCTGTCACACCGCCGTGTTCAAATGTTTTACACTGAATGTCGCACAAGATGATTAGCACTCTCAAATCCTAGCGCTTTTCCTCAATCAGCTTTGGAGCTGAAAAATCCAAAGTGATCCCGCACTAAGATTAAACATGCATATTGCACATACACACTTTATAGTTGACTTAACAACAAGAATGATGGTGATGGCATTTAGGTTGCATGAGGACGGTTCACATCACCAGGATAGCCAGTAGGTGAAATCCACTGCTATTTTGATTGATTGATTGATTGAATATTTATTGATCCCCAGGGGTGGGGAAATTCAGGCCCCAGCAGTATCCATACCACAGAGTGGGTATACAAAAAACACACAGATGGCATGAGCGCAACTCAATAGGCTCTCACAAGGCTGCCACACAACGGCGCCACAAAGAAAGTCAGAAAGTGCACAAGATAAAAGCCATCAAAGCAAATCAAAGCTAAAAGACAAAGGAAAAAAAAGCAACAGCGGCCACCTAGCACCCCTCAATACAAGAGAACACCCCAAAACACACAAAATAGCCTCCACGGGGTCCATCGACAGGTGTAAGGGCAGTCCAGTTCAACGGCGCCCAATGGACCGTGGTGGTGAATCGGTGAAAACATCACAAAGCATTTAATGTCCAAAGTGTGAAAATCCAGCAGAGGTCACATGCTACGAAGCTCTTGGGGGGGGGGGGGGGGGTGCACATGCAGATGCAATTTTTTTTTTCTATGCATGTTTTTATTATCGGACATATGGATTTGTAGTATATGTATGCATTAGCCACCAGGTTATGTAATGAAGGACAGAGTCACTAAAAGTATTTGACTGTTGACCCGATTTAAGTCGGATAGATAAAACTCACTTACTGCAGCACATATGGACGTGTGGGATGAATGGAATCACATTGATTTTCATTATAAATAAATGAGATCATCCTCATTCTAATTGCTTATAAGCCATTCACGGAATTTTTTGTGTGTAGGCCATTTGTTTGTTGTTTGTATGTATTCAGTCTGGCTTCATATTAATTTTCAAATAACCTAAATTCACTCGTTTCTACAAAAATGTCAAAATCTCAAGCAAAATCTGGAAGTTTCGCATAGAAATAAAACAGATGCTATTGGAATGAATTTTATTACGAGAGAGCTGCTGTTATGGAACCCTGTTGCCATTGAGTGCATTGACAGAGAGGAAGTGAGTGCATGTTGTTATTGACCCAATCTGCTTTTCATCAGTTTGCAGCCACTTGGTCATTCTCAACTTGGTCACTATAGATAGAAAACCAAACAGTGCGCTCATTTAAAATGAGTATGAATGTGACAGCCACATCTCAGTCATAAGGGTGTGCACACTTGTGCAACCACATTATTTTTACTTCCCCTAGTAGAAATAATTTTCATTGAGTTATAAATGTTAGATTATAGGAGATATTAATAGCGAACTATATATTTCAAATTATGGACGTTGGTCTAGTTTTTTATATCACAATAAGGTGGCATTCAAATAGGGGTGTGTAGACTTTTGGTCCTGGACAAGAGTGAAGTTTTAGTCAAAGATCCCGAGGCCCTGAAAATTTTTTAACTATGAGAAAGTATTTTGGACTCAGCTTTTATTCCTCCGACGTTACAGTCCGTTGCAGTTGCATCAAATGAAGCCGATGCTAAAAGATGCTGGTTGCTAACAGTTGTCTGCATCCCAACAGCAGCATTCTTGAAATATGCTCGGTTCCTTCAAGAGAGAAACACGTTGGCTTACCGCTTTACGGCTAAAAAGAGCATAGTCTTAGTTAAAAATCTGTCTTCCCGATTGCTTGAGAGTAGAAGTGAGGAAAGTCGAGAGAAAATCTTAATCACGGGATTTAATAATGGACTAATCCACATTTCTCAGGATTTTGTGTGACAAAGCTTATATTTGACGTGAGGCACGTGTGTGCTGACTTTTTTTATGGGCTTGAATGTGATCGGTTTATTCTGAACACCTGTAAACTACATTATTTCGGTTGGTTATTTTTACTTTCCCCTTTCAAAGAGATAAAAAAAAATAATAATCGGTGGAGATGTACAGGTTACATTAATGATGAGAAAAAAAAATATTAAAATTTTAAACATTTATTCTGGATTTATTTTAATTATTTAATTAATTTTCAATATAATAAGAAAAATTGCATTTGAATAGGGGTATATCCACTGTATTGTATTAAAATTGGCTTAGATGGTTCTTATTTTAGTCTTTAATTTATCAGCCAGTAAAGATGAATCTCTAACTTTTGATGAAGAGACAGAGTGACACCAAAAGAGAACTCAAACAGAGATGTTTGTCATGGTGACTTTTTTTTTTCCCACTAAAACACAATATCAAAGTATTGTGTTTAAAGCTGTCAAGTAATATTTGGGCCAAGATGCGTGGCCCAAGTAGATTATTGGACTGATGGGGGCAAAAGAGGACCATCACTTATCTGTCAGTGTGACTTAAAAGTCAGAGAGATGGAATATTATAGAAAGAAAGCGCTCAACGTCTTTATCAGCCCAAAAAGCAGCTTTACGCCAAATCTGCTGGATGATATGTCTTTTTAGAACGTGACGTCTAATTCTATACAATTGTGAAGTATATGTCACGACAGCGATCAATAATCACCGTGTCTGGGTTGTGACCCGGTCGACATTATTGGGATCGACGGGTCGGTCACAGGACATTCATGAAGTCTCACGTGTGGTTGAGGGTTGGCAAGGTTGACCCCACAGCTGTCAGACATGTTGTTACATAATATTCGAAGGTTATACATGGCTGAGCGCTTAAATTTTGATGTAAAATGGCAACGGTCTGTTATGATGATCTATTTGGAATTGGAATGTCGGTTGAGATAAATGATATGGGTCACATGTTCCAGAAAGCAGCATGACGCTGAGCCAATGCTCCTTAAACACTCCATCGCTCGGGGACAGCGACGCTTTTTTATTGAAGATTAAAAAATCCAAATCAGCAAATTGTTTGCGCCGATAGAGCTCGCTCGGTGGCCCCCCAGGGACTCCGCATGGCAATGAGTCAGACTGGAGGAGACAAAGACTAATGGAATGCTTTAAAAAAGAAGAAGAAGGGGAAATAGACAGATTTGGGAGCAATTTTAGTTTAGGGAGGGGGCGGGGTGGAGCAGGATGAGCTCTTTTGTGCCACGCCAAGACAAATATTTCAAACAGGGGATGGCTACTTTGCGTCAAAAGTGAATCACTAAAGGATGATTAGGATCGGAATCAATTTGAATGTATGAATATAATTTGCCGGTGGTAAAGAGAGCTGCTCACAATCATCCTATATATGCGTATCTACAATTCTGGAGATAGTAAATGAATATTATTAGAAAAGGTGATCCCATTAGGTTTATAACAAAAGCAGTAATGATTTTTATTTTTTGGCATCATTTTTCAATGACATCATCACTACCATAAACGATCTGTAGAAGATTACAGCCGTTGCCAATGGGCTGCACTTTTCTGCGTTGGTGTTAACAAGCTCCCGCCGGCTGTCGCTGTCAATTGGGGCGTCCACATAGTTTGTGGGTGTGCACATGAGCTTCATTAGTAGAACAGTGGCACTACTGTTTGAATTATAGATCAAGGGAGTGAATAGCATCAATGCTAAAATCAGAGAACTCCATTAGTACTCTGGTGTGTACATGTGTATGTGTGTGTGTGTGTGTGTGCACATGGAGAAAACTCCAAAAGGAGCATATTGCAGGAAAAAAAATGTCCATATGTTGTCCAGCAAAACAAGCCGCGGGTCAAGTACGACTGGATTTCAGCCTTGAGCAAAGCAAAACACGAATGTTGAAAATGTGCCTCTTGAGATTTTTTTTTTTTTTTTGGAGGAAAAATAAAATTCAATTTAAAAGAAGACATGATCTTCTTGCCACCCAGGGCACTCACTGACCTACTGAAGCAACAGGGAGAAGAAGAGGTGAGCCCAGCGGAGAACGCCGTGACCACTTCGCCCAGCGGAGGGAGAGCCAACGGCGTCTCGTCCAGGATGAAGCGCAGCAGGAGCGGTGAGCCAAAAGGGAGCACACACATGTTGACTGAAACGGACAACAACTGACTTGATAGCAACAATGTCCAAGATGATGAAATGCTACTATAATAATGATGCAAAGGTGTACCTAATAAAGTGACACCGTTATTTCACAGGTTAACCTTTTCAATGATTGCATTTCTTCATTAAGGTTAAAACAGTGGATGTAAATTGAACCATGTGATAAAGTGGAACATTGAATAGATTGAATGTGTTCTAAACAGCTGAACAGTATTGGTTTTTCCAGAGTAGAGGGCCTTTGGCAAAAAAAAAAAAAAACACTCATGCTGCTTACACACACATATGCAAGCTAATTGAGCGTGATGAGAGCCAAGTGGTAAAAGGTCTCTGTCTGTAACTAACATATCAAAAAGCTTGAATAAATAAACTTTTGGAAGTTTCCCTGAGCTATTAGAGGCTTAGCGACGTTCACCCAAGATAAGAAGCGAAAAGTGCGGTCCAATATTCTCCAGAAAATATGACTCATTGCAGAAAAAAAGCTGGGAGCAAAAAAAAAAATAAAAATAAGCTGACCTATTTAGACAAACACGCAGAAGAAATGGGACAGCAGAACAACATCAATCCACAATTTTCACCTTGAATTGAACTTTGACCCCTGGCAACCGGGGAAACTCTCTGGGTCAATCTCTAATTTCT
The DNA here is from genome assembly GCF_033458585.1 of Syngnathus typhle. Taxonomy (NCBI): domain Eukaryota; kingdom Metazoa; phylum Chordata; class Actinopteri; order Syngnathiformes; family Syngnathidae; genus Syngnathus; species Syngnathus typhle. The sequence goes on along the minus strand of NC_083755.1, from coordinate 4,770,307 downwards.
TTCACCAGAACAAACAACCTGCCTTCTTCCCTCTTTCATCAACCTAACCACAAGTGACGCTCCCTCTTTCTTTCCAGTGTGTGACACGGGATTAGTATCCCGAAGTTTCGCCACGTATCGCATTCCACCCACAGTCATTGAAATGATGAGATGATTTGTCTTTACTGCAGACTTAACTTGTGCGTGCGAAACCCATAACGAGCGCTCAAATCAAATACGCAATGCTGTTCGATTAAATAAAACATCTGCGACACATTTTACGGGTTAACGATATCGCCATCATTGGCAATTTGGTTGCGCTCTCCCCCAAAATGAACTTAATAGCCTGTGCGTGTGGTTTGTGCGTACATCCCCGGGGCTGACATCGAGTGCGTTGGCTGCATCAGTGGACTTCATTAATGCTAATAACCGCGACTTTACTCTCCCAGCTAGTTTGGTCCAATTGTTCATCAACCTCAGTTCATTTGGCATGAGGAATGACAGGCTGTCACAGTTGGGCAAGTTATGCATGAATTTATATTTGTTCCAGAAAGAGAGCAGACAAAATGCAAGATAATGTTTAACTGATTTTTTTTTTCCACCTTGTCTCCCACTAGAGCAGTACCATCTAAATAACTCAGCTCATGGCCCATTAAGACAAGGCATTCCTCACTCACACAGCAATCATGGCACAGTGGGACTCAACAAGTACACTTCCCTCAAAGCCGTGGGTAAGTAGCCCAATATGACGCTGACGCCAAATGGCATGATAACCTTTTGAGGAGAGCAGGTACTTGGCAGCGTAAGAAAAGCCGGCTGACAATGGTGTCATTGCCCAGTGGCAACCTTAGAAGTGATCTTAAAAAGGAAGCAACACTTCAGGCCCTGTGGTGTGATTTCACCGCGTGATGATTCAGATGTAATGTCCCACAGGGATTAGCTCAGGAATATTTTCTATCAGCACAGGTCAGTTCCAAGGACTTTTTAAATGTTATTTATTTATTTATTTATTTATTTATTTATCTATCTATCTATCTATCTATCTATCTATCTATCTATCTATCTATCTATCTATCTATCTATCTATCTATCTATCTATCTATCTATCTATCTATCTATCTATCTATCTATCTATCTATCTATCTATCTATCTATCTATCTATCTATCTATCTATCTATCTATCTATCTATCTATCTATCTATCTATCTATTTATTTATTTATTTATTTATTTATTTATTTATTTATTTATTTATTTATTTATTTGTTTATTTATTTATTTAAAATGGTTTTATTTTTGTATTTTTAATTGATTAATTAATTAATTTCATTTATTTATTTATTTATTTTTAAATGGTTTTATTTTTGTATTTTTAAATGTATTTATTTATTCATTTATTTATTATTTATTCTTAAATCGTTTTATTTTTGTATTTTTAAATGTATTTATTTATTTATTTATTCATTTATTTTTAAAAAGAAATATTTATTAAACCTCTTTTCAATTAGACTATCGTACCTGCTGATGGGATTGTAAAATAACAATTTCTGCACCTCGGCTAACAAGCTTGAGGCTTTAGATCTTACAGAAAGTCTCATGTTGGCTAAAGGTCACCACATATGCAAAAGCTGTTGTTGTCCTCGAGCTGGTGTAACAGGACATTGAACTAACTCCAGCCTCAGACATGCAAATGTTTGCTTGACAAGATGGATTTTATTAACCTTTATCATCCACCATAGAAGCTATCCTCTGTACAAATGCCCTTTTCAGCTGCCTTCTGTTCTGCCCATCTTCTTAGTTTCTGTTGATGCACACTTTTTAATTAGTGCAGTTTTTTTTCCCCTCTGACATCACCTTGTAGATTATTGTAGATATTCTCAAATTAAGCAAAATATGTTTATTTGTATTATTATCTCCGGGGAGCCGGTATAAAAATGTTTTTTTTCAGGTATATAAATTCAATTTGCTATTCGGTGAAGGACAATAGATGAAAACTCGCACATAAAAAAAGAAATTAATTAAAAAAAAAGTTCAGATGGCGGGAGCGCTTGCAGTAATAACCTTAGTGTTGACTTTATTTATATAATTCCCTTTGACATTCATGCCATCCCATGACACATACATAAACATGCACACACACACACACACACACATAGGACTCTGGGCGAGAGTATTTATAAACCACCAGTACCACATGACCACACCCTGGCACTCGTACCTTTAAATGTCTGTCATGTCGCTTTATCACATGATCGAGCTTCCGTCCTTGGGGACTAAAGACAAATTAAGGCTTCAATAATACAATGTTCTCATCCTTTATGCCTTCTTCCTAATTATGCAGCGGACAGTGCATCTCACAGCTACTACAAGAGCTTCCCAGTCATGGACTTTGCCCAATACCGAGCGCCCGCCTTTCAGCCGTTACCAATGCAGCCCAAAGAGAAGTCATACATCCACCAGCATCTTCCATCGCAATCCAACCTCCACGCTCCTCTTTCCATCTCCATCCCCTCCAGCCATCTGGAGCACTCCCACCTCCCAAAGACCACCACGCACCCGTTATTGTCCAGCTCGGCTTTTAAAGCCTGGGAACCGGTCGGGCGCCACGTCCAAAGGCAGAGCTCGGCCCCGGGCTCCGGGCCCACGCACGCCTCTCACTGGAGACACGCCTACTCCACCCGTCGGCAACAGAGCATTGAGAACATGCCGGATCTTTTTAGCCAGCCCTGTGGCGGGATCCGTGGAGCAGGACATGGGATGCATTTCCATATGCAACACCCTTCTCAAGGAACCTATCACCAACACACCAGGCAAAAGAATTACTCCACACACAGTTCCACTGAAGTCACAGTCTGAGCGACGGGGCGAAGAAGAACAACTTCAGCATATTGTATTTTGTAGAAAGCGTTACTTGAAAACCGCTCAGGCTCCCTTCAGACCACCACCACGAATCATCCTTTGGTTTCTTTTAGTCTTTGGAATCTAACACAGAGCAGGGCTCAAGCTTTAGTTCTTATCTTGGTTGAATACAATCATCTGTATGTAGCATTTTTGTAGATGCTTCACTGAGCCTATTGTCCCTGTGGGGGGAGAAGAAAAAAAAAACCCACAGGACTTTGCATCTCATTGTCTACCTCTATGCACAGCTGGCTTCTCTGTGTAGCTTTTGCTTAACTCTGGAACCCTCCCACCCTTTGCTCCACCATGTTTTGTTTTTTGGTGCCATCAGGCCAAGCATACAGCAAGACAGCAGCCCCCAGGGTGACATTAACTCAACGGCGAGGACAATGCCACCATCACGTCAACTCCCATCAAGCACCATCGAAAACCATGGAGAGGGAGAAAGAGGAAAGAGCCAGAGGCATGGATTCTTTAGAAAAGAGGAGAAAGAGGAAAGAGAAAAGAGAGCACAAACCCTGTTTCGCTTCCTCGGGGTGAGGGAAGGCAACGAGTCAATGTGAATCTGAGTTTCTCACTAGGGAACTGTCCGGGTCATAACTCGGAATGTGTGGACCTGTGTTTATTTTGCCGCCTCCAGGCACCAATGGAGAGGAATATGTGAAGGCACTTCCAAGCCCAGGGCGTTAACACTACTCGAAGCCTGGATAGCAAAGGTCACCATGGAGAACTGCTGTGAAGAAGCAACAGTTGAGAGTTGGTGAAGTTCAGGAAATGCACAGAGATGTGTAAAGCGGTCCGAATGAGGGTTTTCATTTTGTTTCAATTCTTTCATATGGAAGAGCTGTTTATCAAATCAGAATTATGTTGTTGCATTTTGGTGACTAAATACCTGCTTCATGTAAATGTTGTCTATTTTTAGAAACGTGGCACTTTGGGGATTTGTGTAGTGTTTTGTGAAAATCCATTCGCTTTGTAAAACTCAATGTGAAGCTTTGTAGATTTTGTACACAATTAGTCAAAAAAGGGCTTTAAAGTATTATTTATTTCTAAGAATTTATTGTAGAGGGTGTCAGAGTCAAATGTAATTATTTGTATAGTAACGGGAATTATAATGCAAGTGAGGTGGTTAAAATACGCCTTCAGTCACATTATTTCAGTGCATCATTTAAATATGACACCAGAAAAACAAACACAAGTTCCCCAAAGAATTTATTTTTCTGTTATAATCAGCGCTAGTGATTCATTGTGGAAAAAGAAAAATTGTTTATAAAGCTTATTTGTAGCATCTCAAATTGTAACTTGAGCAATTACATCAACAATGCAAGGATAACAACGTGATTATATTAATGATAACCTAACACGTATGGGTGAGATTTAATGTAGCAAAAACAAGCAGTATTTATCCCAGAAAAGTGAAACGACGGGAAGAAAACTATTCTTTAGAGGAACTGTACTGTAACTGAAGCAACTTTTTAACAGAGAATCATTAAAGATTGAAAGACTACTGTGGACTTTGTTTGTGTACATGTATCAAAGATTTGCTGGGTCTTCCCCAGCTCCAGTAATAGCATAAACATTATTATTAAATTCTTCAAACACAAATGCAAAAGGGAAAGACATTTTATTTTGCACTGTGCAAACAATTTAATATATACAAGTTCCAAGTCAGAACACTTTATGGTAGCATCTAAGATGCAGATACAAGAATTGTGTACTGTTATTGTCCACTTGCATCAGGGTTAAATGAGGTCAGAGGTCAGTCAGATCCTTGCTGTATGATCTTTCAATTAAAATCTTTAATTGCATGTTAGTAAAATGGTCTTTACACTCGCATTCAAACCTTACAGAAATCTAGTGACCGCCTAAAATATAAGAGTCGATGTAAGAATAACGAGAAAGGCGATTGATTGCCAGTAATGAAATTATGACCTAGTAAAAACGATGTAAACCGCTATTTGTAAGCTTATAGCGACGCCTTGTGGCTATATTTGATATTGCAGGAACCCAAACGGTGTGATTTGTAGTTTTTAATGGAAGATCTATTATGGAACTTTATGTTATGAATACAACAAAACATCGAAGGATGGTTTTTTTTTTACTGGAGACGTTGAAGTTTATTTAAACGATTTACACTGAATAATCTACGTCCTGAAACAACCCCTTGCAATATGATTGGTCGATTACGTGATTGGACAAAGTTTAACCAATCGACGGTGAGGCGCGGACGCCGTTCACAACTAGTCGAGTTGGTGATAGTTGGACTGCTTGGACTTTATGTTTTAAATCTTTACTAAGTCGGTAAGTGATCTTACTGTCTTACAGAAATACACACATGAAGAAACTGAATAGTTTTGTGCTCTCGTTGACTGATATAGTCTGCATTGTAATCACGTTTTGATGCGAAGCTAATCGGAAACCAGCTAGCATACTTCGTAGTCCATGAAATGACTTGATTAGTTTGGTGAACATTACTCAATTAGTTGTTAAGTCTCTTTTGCTACCACAACGCTTAAGATTTTAGGATATGCTACAACGAGAAACGTTATTTCCATTATTTGACCCCATTTTTGGACATGTGACAGATATCAACAATGGCAGAGTGGAACGCCTACTTCCGGAATGAGGCTGACGGTGAAGGACAGGAGGAGGGAGAGCAACAAGATGGTGCGATTAAAGAAAATGACGACTATACATTTTGTAATCTGCAATTGAATATTGGTCTTTTTGGTGCATTTTAGAATGGGTTTGTTGCATGTTGACAAGCCGATAAAATGACTCTGTCTCTTATTAGGAGATTACAAGGTCTCAGGTAGAGACTGCTTAGTTTTCTTGGTGGATGCGTCAAAGGAAATGTTCATCAAGGGAGAAAATGGGGAGCCAACTAATTTTGACATGACCATGCAAGTAAGTCCCTCACTCAAAGAGTCTCTTTCCATCCTGCACCTGCAGTTAAGTGTTTTGTTCCTTGTAGGTGGTGCGGACCGTGTACACCCGTAAGATCATAAGCACTCCTGGAGATCTTGTTGCATTGGTTTTCTACGGCACCAAGCAGAACCAAGATCCAACCAACTCGTTCAAGCACGTCTACGTCTACCACAACCTCAGTGAACTCAGTGAGACATTCCAACACCTCATCGATGTTTTTTTCCCCTTTCGAACAAGAACATTACGTGGATTCATGTATTGATTCCTATCGTCTATCGCTTATTTTATTTCCGCAGGTGCAAAACGAGTGCAACAGGTAGACGAACTACGAGGGGATAAGGGTGCCCTGCTGGCAGCGGAGAAAATGGGCAGTGATCAAACATCTTTGTCCGACGCCCTGTGGTGTTGTGCCAATCTGTACCGGGACTGCAATCTACGACTGGGGAACAAACGCCTCTTCATCTTCACTTGCAAGGATCAACCACACGGGGGTGACAGTGCCAAAGATCGGCAGGCTCGCACAAAAGCCAGTGACCTCAGAGAAACCGGTGGGTCCAAAGTAGCAAATAATGGATTTTGGTTCTGCAAAAGAAAATCCATTCCTTGACTTCCGAAAACATTTTGCCCTTCTTCTGCTCCAGGCGTTGTCATAGAACTCATGCACTTGATGAAAGCAGGCGGCTTTGACGTCTCCCTCTTTTTCCGTGACGTTGTAAGTCCGCCGGAGGACGAGAGTGAGCTGGGCCTGCAGCACGAGCCTTGTGAAAAACTGGAAGACCTCCAGAGGAGAGTGTTGGCCAAAGAGCAAAAAAAGAGAACACTAGCCAGGTACGTTTCAAATCCAACGCCTCGATTTATGTTTCTGGTCCACTCTTTTCCTCTCATCTTCTCGACCCTTCTACTTATCTTTAGGCTCAATCTGTGTCTGGGTGAAGGTATAAATATCGCCGTGGGAATGTACGCCATGGCAGTGACTACTCGGAAACCGAACGCCATCAGGCTATACAGGGAAACCAATGAGCCTGTCCGCAGCAAAACACGCACCTTCAATAATCAAACAGGAAGCCTGCTGCTGCCCAGTGACATAAAGAAAGCCCAGGTAGGATCATGGCTTATTGAAATCAACAACTTTTTAACCTCCAACCCCTGTCGCAGGTTTATGGTGGTAAGCAGATCGTGATGGAGAAAGACGAGGTAGACGCCATCAAGAAGTTTCATGACCCCGGTTTGTTTTTGATGGGATTCAAAATCATGGAAAAGCTCAAACTGCACCACCACATTCGTCCCGCTGTCTTCCTCTATCCCGAGGAGGGCGAAGTGAAAGGTAATGCCCGATGTGAACATGGATGCAAACATCAAGTTCTTTACATAATATGCTTTTCCTCAACAGGAAGCTCCTGCCTCTTCTCGGCACTGTTGACCAAGTGCATCGAGAAGAACGTCTTTGCTTTGTGCCGCTGCGTTTCCCGCAGAAATTACCCGCCTCGATTTGTCGCCTTGGTGCCTCAACAAGAGCAGACGGACGAGAAGAATGTACAGATCACGCCACCAGGTACGATGACACTGTCAGTGCAAATGAGGGCAAGCGGGGTCATGTGATTCGAAAGGTCACCTTTTTCTTATTTCAACAGGTTTTAATGTTATTTACTTGCCGTATGCCGACGATTTACGGAATCTGGATCCCCCGCGGACGCCGTCTGCGTCACCGGCACAGGTGGACAAGATGAAGGAGATTGTTCGTAAAATGCGCTTTAAGTACAGGTAGGGGTTGGGTAGCCCAAATTAACAGTTGTCCTATGATTTCAATTTGTTCTAACATCTTGCAGGAGTGAGGCTTTTGAGAATCCCGTCATCCAGCAACACTACCGGAACTTGGAGGCCTTGGCTCTGGATATGACGGCTCCAGAGGACATCGAAGACCTCATCAGTAAGACAAAAGCCGCACCAAATTTGTCGGCCGTCAAGCCGTCGTCTCCTTTCTATTCTGCTCGTTTTCAGTGCCGAAGGTGGAGCAGATTGACGGGCGTCTGGGTTCCCTGGTCCAGGAGTTTAAAGATTTGGTCTACCCTGCAGACTACAACCCGGAGTACAAACCAGCCGGCAAACGCAAAGCAGGTCAGCCATGAAGTCATTTTGAAACTATTTGCAGTGGTTGTTCCAGAATTGCATGGCACCATTAACTCTTCTGACTTTAAGCAGAAGCTGGCGGTACAGCTGAGAAGAAAGCCAAAGTGGAGGTATCAGAAGATGAAGTGAGAGCCCACATACAGAAAGGAACTTTGGGAAAGATGACTGTGCCAATGCTCAAGGAGGCCTGCAAGCAGTTTGGCATCCGGACCACTGGAACCAAGAAGCAGGAACTGATGGATGCTCTGATTGACAAACTCGCCACATGAGGCTCGAGTGGTAACAAAACTATTGCAGCTGCCATTTTACTTTGGAGGTATTCGACCGATCATTTCAGATGACTGAAATTAGTTTGCAGCGTCGCTAAAAGAAGATGAAGAAAAAAATCGATATATTGGCATTTGTTCTGAATTACTTCACATCATGTGCGAAAATAAAACTTTGAGCTCTTCCACTCTTGTTTATTTGAACTGCAGCGCAATACGCCGTTGCAACATTTCCAGTTCTACTTGTCCCGCAAAGGTGTGTTAAATGAAAGAAATGCCGCAGTGTGAGCAGCATACCGCCGTTTGACTGTACAATGGATTAACATGAGCAGCGTAAGTGTGTGTGCGTGTGTGTGTTCTTGGGGGCAGGCCTTCGCACACAAAGAAGACATCACAGTCAAAGTGGGATCAAAGTTTAACTCGCTAAAAGGAGAAGGTCAGTCTTTTTTTTTTTTAAGTAAAGCAAACAATTGTTTTCTTAACCTTTTCAAATGAATGTTTAACTTCACTATGGCTGTGTTTTTTCGTAGACTCAACTTGTATGCTTGAGAAATGGAATGTAAATGCGAAACCAGCAATGCCGAAGATGCAGCTAATGGTAAGACGCTAATATCGTATGGCATTGTCAATGTGAACAAATGGATTGGGGCACCTGTTCTACAGGAAGTTAAAATGGAAAATTGGTTATTCTTAGCAAAAATGGATGTGCTTAATTTTCTTGTATTTTTTTTTTTTTAGACTGGTGGCTGAGCGGCACCAATGCCCAGATGGGAGCTTACACCGTGGTGGGGTATCTTCTGTACAGATTCTCACAGAGTCAGTCACATTAGCTTCTTGAGAAAGACACAAAGATTGAAATGAATCGCCATTTTAATCACCACACAAATAGAAATCTCAAAATTGTTGAGAACCTCAATAGATTTGCACTAATCAAATCATAGCAATGTATCGATTGGAAATTTGGGTGCTTCTGTAAAAACACGATTTGCTTTTCTTTGCAAGTTGTAGCAATTGTCTGTCTTCCGCAGCCCTTCCCGCGATCATCCGATGGCCGATTCGGTTCTTCTGCTCTATAACTGGTGAGTTTGTTTAAGCTGTTGTGTGCATGCCATGAGAGCTGCGAATGGCCATTACGTCACTCGTGTCTGTTGCTCAGGTCTGTCAGCTCTTTGGGGATGGGTGAGCCGCGTTGTTGGGACCCTCCGAGGTAAAACAGATCTCTAACATTTTGGCAAACAACAACATAAACAACGTGTCTTCTACGTTTTGGCTTCTAGGAATCCAAAGTCTGTGCAAATGGATGTCTCATATTTGGAAGTTTATCAAAGGTAGTCACTCTTCGTTATTTCTTTTTATTTCATTGTTATTTTGGAAATCATTTGAATGTCTTGTGTAATGGTTGCTCTTCTCGAAAGCATCCTGGCAATCTTTGCCAGGAGCACACACACACACACACAAAAGAAGCATTTGATTTTTGTGTGTGTGTGTGTGTGTGCTCGTGGCAAAGATTCACAAGATGTAATAACCAAAATAATGTGTCCATAAATCCCTTCTTCAGGATTGTCTGGCAAATTCCATTGGGTGATTCCCTTCCTCGCAGGTGAGTTCTTTGTAACTTGACTTTTCTGCTTTATCTACATGTAATAGAATAACGTCATATTTTTATCACATTTCAAACAAATGGCGATTTTTGCAGCAGGCTCAATGCCCCTTTAAATCCAGCAGATGGTGCTATTGTAGAGGAAAGGTTTTTCATGTTTTAAAAACCTAAATAGTAAAAAAGCAAAAATAGTATAATTTCTGTTGTCACTCATTAGGCCCCGCCCCTTAAAGATCCAGTCATTATACTCCCCAAAAATTATTTCTTTGTTTTATTATTCTTTTAAAACAATACAGGATCCGGTGAAGGCTATATGGCAAATGAGACCATAAGACTGAACCTGTCGAGTCCCTTAAAAGCAGGCCTCAGACTGATCGTAGTGGGCCCTGCTGGTGGGGGACGCACATCTGTGGTAAACACTTTGTTGGACAGCTGGGCAGAAGAACCAGATGAACCTCTCACAGAGAGCACCATAAGAAGAGCCATAGTGGACGGTAGGGAACTCACTGTGATTGACACGCCGGATCTATTGAGTGAGTCTTTGGAGAGAGTTACTCGAGTCAAGGAAGCTCTGAGGAGCATTCAGCTGGCAAGTCCTGGTCCTCACGCCATCCTGCTGGTAATGCAGGCACCACGCTCCAGCAACGTGACGCAACAAGAAGGGATGCAAGCCATCCAAGCTACACTGGAACTGTTTGGAGAGAGCATCCGAGGGCACATCATCCCGGTGCTAACCCACGCCGACCGCTTGGGTCGACGGCACACTTTGGAGCACCTGCTGGGTACGGATGCCGGCGGCGTGAACAAATTGACGTCAGTGTGTGGTCAGAGGCCTGAGTTGCTGGACACTAGGCCGGATCGGTCTCCGGAAGAACAGAAGGTGACGCGCAGGATGCTGGTGGGGCGTGTCCTCGAGCTGAAGGGGCTCAGGGGACATTTTGTCCATGAGTGGCAGAGGAGGGAGGAACGTGTAAGGGAGGAGCTGCTGGCTGACATGATCTCTGGCATGACATCTTAAAAAATCAATTTTAAAATCAAATCTCAGATGATGAATGTATTTTCAGTGGCCTGCAATTTAAAATGATCTACAAGAAGTTCTTCCCACAAAATGCACAGCTTCTGCGACCTTATTTCTCCTCCTTGTATGACATTGTCTTTAGAGGTGGTCGGGGTGACGGAGAGTGGTAAAGATGTGTCATGTTGGAGATTACATTCCAACAGATTCACACCACATTGCTATGATGATTAGCTATACAGAGCCTGTGCTGTGTGCAATGGGAAACGAGAGAAGGGTTAGGGTTGGTATTGTGGAAAGACAGCTGAAATGCCATTTACTTTGCCTACTGATGATGCCTTTACCAGGCAGGACTTGTGGAAAGTCCCCAGTGATGGTCATTTTAATTCCCAGCAAGGGTATGGAAACCTCATCCAAAAATGTCTGAACCCAAACAGAATGATTAATGAAATTCCTGAAAGTGTGTGATTTAAGAAATGGATCATGGGCCTTCTGTTCTAATATTTTTTTGATGCACTGTAAATACAGAACAAAAATGTACATAACGACTTCGATCGAGTCACAAGATTGAAACAATAAGGTGGAAAAGGTGTGGTTCGGCCCTGCTCGCTCACTTTATTTTCCTCCCTCGGCTGAGTGACGCACGCGGTCACGGCAACATGGAGCCAGAGTGAGGCCAGTGCGCATGCGCGCCCACAGAAGAGCCACTTGGTGAAAAGTGACAAAAGACAAAGGAGACAACTGTCGCGAGGAAAACCAAGAGTCCGCTTTTAAACCTCAAAGCTGTGTTTTGACAGTCGGCCGGGGGACTCTCACGAAAGATTCGGTAAGTTGTCCCCGCCCGAAATAGAAGTTAGCAAACGTAAAAAAAGAAGAAAAAAGAGGAGGCGCCAGAGGTTGTTTGCTCAAGACAACACTCACGTCGCGCAGGCACAAGACAGTCTACTCTGTCACTGCTGCGGTTTTGCTTCAATCTGGACGTGTATGTTTTGGAGGTAGATTAGCAGTTTTGAGACTTCATGTGTGGGTTTTATTTCCGAGGCCATTTGTGTTGTTGCTAGCTAACCGAGCAAGCTTCCTTCAAAGCTCCTGAGGAGGTTTGTTGTCATGCTTGGCCACATCGAGATTTGCGGGTTTCATTTAAATCGTAAACTGTTGGCTATGTTTTGCTTTCCAGATTAACATTGGATGTTTGGCAGCGTGGTGATGGAGCAAAGGACCAAAAAAATCTGAAAGAAGCAATCAATGCAAATTCAAATCAAGGATGGAGACAGTCGTCACTGTGAAGAAGGCATAATCGTCAGTTTTGGGGAGAATTCCTATTTTAGTTGCACAATTTCCCATGCCTTCCAAATTTACCACCCAAGACAGACTTTGTATCTCAACAAAGCTGTGAACCCTCACCTCTCTTTCAATCAACCAAAAACACAAAAGCTCCTCTCGTACAGGCGACCGAGTGGTTACCATGGCGATAGTTGTCATGATGCAGATGTAGCTACCCGAAGGCGCGTGGCGAACGACGTGGGATGGGCAGCACGCCGTATCCAGGTGGTGAGTGGAAGGAGAAAAGCAAGGGTGGCCTTCAGGAACTGGGTTGCATGCCCTGGAAGGTCAGCAAGCAGAAATGTGGAAGTGGGCCGGCGAGAGCGGAGGAACACAAGGGCAGGGAGCCCCGACAGGATACACCCCACTTCTCTTGCATGCTCATGACACCGCAGCTTCCTCGAGCCTCGGCGAGGCGTCCGGCGATCTACCACGAGAAGCAGCGGCGGGAGCTGTGTGCCTTGCACGCTCTCAATAACGTCTTCCAGGATGGGTCAGCCTTCAGCAGGGACACCTTGCAGGAGATCTACCAGAGGTGCGGGAACATTTGTTAATTCCGATTGTCCTCAGTACGCCTACTATGATCCTCTCTTGTATCACGCTTAGGCTTTCCCCCAGCACTCTGGTGACCCCTCACAAAAAGAGCATGCTGGGAAACGGGAACTACGACGTGAATGTCATCATGGCCGCTTTGCAGACGCGGGGCTTTGAGGCAGTTTGGTGGGATAAAAGGAGGTGGGTAAAGCGGCAATTGAGGGGAATTTGGAAAAAGATACCAACTTGGCATTGCACTGACAGACTGGATACAAATTTGGAAATACAGTAAAGATGGTTTTATTTTTCATGCGGCATAATTCTTACACGGGTATTTTTATTTCGAAGAAAATAGCCATTTTTATTTGCTTTTTAACTTGTATTTTTACTAATCTATTTGTTTTGCCAGAGAAATATCTGCCACTAGCACTATCACATGACTTTTCAATCCAACAGAACCGCAAGTGACATTTCACCAATCAAATGCAGTCACATGACTGCACGCAATGTTACTTAACGCTTAGTCATTGTTTTTTTTTTTTAAAACCTTATCAGAAAAGCAGTATTGTTTTTGTGTTCAATTATTAACAGTGGTGGTTCATTGTTTCAACACAGCCACGATAACAAATCAGTCGAATGTGCAAAATGTTAGGTACATCTTCAGTTTGACATGTTTACTTCAATAATAAGATCGATAAGCAGCGTGCTCTCACCAAAACTGAACTCATAAAAGTACAAACGCATACAAATGTCGTCTTTGTTCCATCCAGGGACGTCGGCACCATCGAGCTGTCCAACGTGACGGGCTTCATTCTCAACGTTCCGTCCAATTTGCGGTGGGGACCTCTGCGGCTGCCGCTCAAACGCCAGCACTGGATCGGGGTCCGAGAGGTGGCGGGGGTCTACTACAACCTGGACTCTAAGCTGCGTGGCCCTCAACCCATCGGCAGTCCAGATGAGCTCAGGTGAGTCTCGCCTGGGATGTCATGCTACTTATGCAATATTGTTACTATGCTAATTTTACACACTACTTAATCAAATTGAAAATAGTTCAATTTTTATCATATGATTATAATATATATATTATGATCATATATTATAATGTAATATGTTAGAATGTATTATAATATAATATATCATCTCTACCTCTTGGCTTCTTTCTCCATTGTTGTAGTCTTTCTCACTGTCCCAAATTTGTTTTGGGTCCTTGTTGGAATGCTTAGCAGATTCTTTTTCCGAAACTGAGCCATTCAATTCAGCAACTTTCAGCTTTTATGGAGCATGTCAGCTCTACTGGTGCCATGTCTGTAGACTGAGACTTGTTTTTCCCCTAACGGAGGGCTGTTGTGTTTTCTTGTAAAACTGACCACAAACCAGGAAGTTCCTCCGCCAACAGCTGCGAGGGAAGAACTGTGAACTCCTGTTGGTGGTGTCGGAGGAAGTGGAGGCGCAGCAAACGTGGCGGTCAGACAGCTGAGGAACAAGGCGGCCAATCACAGCCACGCTTGGCCTTGCGCTTGATTGAGATTTAGTCACTGGTGGATTTTTTTTTTTTTTAACCCCTTTTGGGGGCGGGGGTCTTGTTTACATGCACAATTGCTGGACGGATGCAAAGCAATGACGAAAGCAAAAACCTTTCCAGGGAGCATTCGTAGTTCTTGACTTTGAAGAAGATATTATTCAATTTCTGCTTTTCTTGCTTTTTATACAACATATCTTGACTATTTTTCAGTCTGTTGTGATCTGCTGGTTTATACATATATATTTTTTTTAGGATTCACATGTCCAAAGTCTCGTGAGAACTCTCAAAATGTCGTCGTGTCTCCTTTTGCGGAAAGGAGGTCTTTTCGCTTTCACCAAAGCGTGCCCTCCTTCACCTTCTTTGCGACGACGTCTCGCTCCTCGTTTGCTTTGTCCCGTCTGAGCTCACCTTTTTGTATTACACGCCACAGACGGCAGTGAGTCCCGCAGATCGTGCAGTCTGCGCAGACCCAAAGTTTTCAGCCGGCAACAAAACTATGCGACACCCATCAAATCGTCTCTACTGGAGATTTGGGCTCGTTGTCGCATCCCTTCAAGCTGTAGTCTTCAAAAAAAATGCAGTTAAAAAGCTGTTTCAGAAATCCTAAAATGTCACAATCGTGTTTGCACTCTTCCGTTTCATACACAAAGTGTATACACTTTCTTTTATGATAGCGGCGATGTATGGAACATCACCCTTGTCGCTTGAAGCCTTCGTTAACCATTCAAAATGGCGGTCGGTAAACATTTTTTTTGTCACACGGTTAAAAGCTTCAGGACAAGCAAGTAAATATGATGAGTGTCTACAAAAAAATGTTGGAAGTCATTCATGACTTCAATTTTCCATACTTAAGTGTGGATGTGTTGCTTCACACATCTGTTTGCCTTCATTTTGTCAATGTGGTGGGAGCGTTGGTAAAAAAAAATAACAAAAAACGTGATTGTGTTATTTTCAAAAGAGCCTTACGAGAGATTCGCTATTGTAGCTCTGAGATCATTCAGCTCAAAGTATCGTCTTTGGGACCATACTGGCCTTAACTTGTTTACATGGATGCTGAGTGGGCAATTTCACACATATATTCCAAAGCACTAATTTTGAGTTGCAATCCATCAATGATGTCTGCTGCCAAGGATTGTTTTTATTTACAACAGTTTGATTTTTGTACAGTAATTGTTTTGCTGTCCAAATCCAACGCCATATGTCTCCCAAAACGTTTTTTTCTTTTTTTATCATATCAATTCATATTATACTTTAAAGAAAATTCTATGAATATCACTGTTATTTTGGGTTTGTTTTCTGCGTAAATTTCAAATGCTTATAATTGCACTTTATGTCAAAGCTGCAGTGCGAGTGTATTAAATGGGCCATTGCTCCGAAAGACGTATTATTGTCAGATAATTTCTCCTGTCAGCCTGGTTGGAGGGTCAAATGTGAAAAAAAAAATGGATGGATGGAATGTGAAAATAAAGAAACAACATCCATCTATCCATTTTTTAAACCGCGCACCTAATCTTGGAGGCCACGTTCATATTCTGACCGCTGGAGGGCGCGCGCGGCCAAGAGTGTGCGCGCTCCCGAAAGAGACGCGGTCGCGCTGCACAGTGCTGCGTGCAGATGTGTCGCAGCTTGTATTTCCAACGAAAAACGTCCAGCGTGGGCAAGTTGTTGGCGTTTCAATGGGCCGGAAAGTGCCTTTACTCCGCGGATGAAGCGGGCCACTGCCAGCAGCTTTCAGTAGCTTCATTCAAAGCGTCAAAGACGCCACTATTTTTTCTGGCAGGTCCGAGGTGCGCACTTGATGGAGCTGTCAGCTATCGGCGAGCAAGTGTTCGCCGTGGAATCCATCATGAAGAAAAGAGTTCGGAAGGTAACAGTTGACGCACATATTTGCCGTGTCATCTTGATGCTATTACGTCGTGATCAAATGTTCCAAGAGCATGAGAATCACATCCGACCTAATTTACTATAGTGATGGGGTTGTGTTGTTGCGCATGCAGCTCCTTTTTACATGTCCACTTTCAGAAGGACGCAAACAGCTGGCCAACCTGTTTTGTTTAGGGCCTCTTGCTAAGTCATTGGTTCATTTATTGTAAATAAAAGCAAAATGGCAAAAATGCTTAATAAATACTATAAATTTAAGAGTCTTAGCTAACTTATTTATTTTAAAAAGCAAAATAAGACAAAAGTTTTTTGTATAAGTTTAACCCCCCCCCCTCCTCGCGATGATTAAATTAATTTGCCTTCATAACGTTTTTCTGCTCCCTCAAGCGGCAAGCGAGAGACCGAAACACACTTCGAGCGCACGCGTCCAAAATAAATATTAACACTTTCTTTGCATGCAACAACTTTTGTGACACAACATTCATGATCACACAGCTCAAACCTTGCATGTGGAGTTGGAAGAAGCGATGACGTCACCGTTAACAGGAAGCCTGATGACGATAGCGCTTTAATTCATTCATATAGAGAAGTAATCTGACAAGATAAGTCTTAAGTGCTTTGTCTGTGGCTGCTTTCAAAAGCTCTTGTTCTCCGCAGGGCAACGTGGAGTACCTATTGAAATGGAAAGGATGGCCTCCAAAGTGAGTGGGAACATTTGGATCACGTTCAGTAAATACATATGTAAAGAAATCTATGATAATGTGCTTTTTTTTTTATTATTTATAATCTAAGATGGCATACATAGAAATAATTTGCTGAAAAGCTCTTATCGTTGTTTTTGGCGCTACCTTGTGGCTGTGTAGTGTATTGACAAGCATAAATGGCATTTAAAAAAAAATAAAAATGCAACTTTTTTTTTAAATAGGTACAGCACATGGGAACCTGAGGAACACATTCTGGACCAGCGTCTAGTCCAATCCTATGAAGAGAAGTATGATGTGATTATATGGAAACTATTTAGGTCATTTCTGAAAGTGATATTTTTTTTTTACACTCTTTTATCAGACTAAATCCATTTGACTTTTCTAATTGATTTCTTTTTTTAGATAATATTCTTTCTCTGACAAGAAGTCAATACAGTAATTATTGTGACAAGCCTAAATGGATAAGTGCTGTTGAAAATGGATGGATGTTTTTTTTTCTGTATTCACCTACTTATGGTATGCTTGTCTTTCCTCAGAGAGCAGCGAGACCGAACTCTGGGTCACAGGAGGAAAAGATCCAAGGCCAAACAACTTCTGTTACAGGTGAAATAGAATTCCCCTTGTATTTATTAATTAACCAAGGATCTTTTGTAGTGATGTGTGATGGGGTCTTCTCGTTAGTAGTTAAAGATGGATAAATGACCGTCAGTGGTGCTGATTGTCTCTTCTCGATCCGGATTCAGAACACAGTGTATAGTATGGACCTCCGCAGCGCACACAAAACCACAGACATGCCCAAACCCCGCCTACATCTCTCCCTGACACGCTCACTACTCCAGCAGCAGGACGAGGAGGAGGAGGAGGAAGAGGAGGATGACGAAGAGGAGGAGGAGGACCCATCGTACATTGCATGGAGTAGGGCGCCCTGTTACAGCAAGAGGAGGCCACAGCGGAGATGTCTTACCTCGAGGCCGGCGAGTCCTGCAGAAGAGGATTGGAAAAGCTTGGATGACGAAGAGGAGGTGGAAGATGATATTGTTGAAGAGGAAGAGGAGGAGCACAGTGAGGATACTCGAGAAAGGAGTGCAAGTATGCTAATAGTTGGCTTGTTGTGATCAGATGTTGGATGTCAAGATCAAATCCGTCATAGCGCACCAAACACGGAATTATTGAAGGTGGTTCTTCTTACTTTTCTTGTGTAGGTCAGAGGAAGGCCACCATGTGGGGGCCAGCTATTGAGCAAGATGAGCTCACAGAGGCTGAGATCACCGAAACCGTGTGGAGGCCCATCGTCAGCCCGGCGGAGGTGACGGTCACCGACGTCACCATCAATGCTCTCACCGTGACGTTCCGAGAAGCCCGCGTGGCCCAGGGCTTCTTCCGAGTGTGGGGGCTGGAGGTATGAGCGGGAACTTTTTCAGCAACCCCTCCTTTTTTTGCTTGGACAGGAGCTGAAGTGGGGATGCCTCACACCCACCTTAGACACATGTATGTAGTCTACGGGAGAAAGAAAATGATTCTTTAACAAGCAGTCATAAATGACAAGTGGTTCACTGCATAACTCACCTGTTTGACTTTTTGTGTTACCGTTGCGACAGTGACAAAAGCAATGTGCTACTTCCTTGACATTTGCACCATGTTTGTGGTTCAAATAAAATAATACAGTACAATATACTGGACTGTATGTAATGGAGCTTGAAAATATTGTTCCCAATAAGAACACCAGGGGGCGCAGTTATTTAACAGCCAGTTGGCGCGTGTGCAAGGTTCAAGAGCATCATCTGAAATGTATCTATCTCTATCTTGAGCCCTCTATCACAAATGTGAGTAATATATGTGTGGAGATGTGAAAGTAGAAGAAATCAAAATGTCTGAATTATTGCAGTAAAATTGAAAGGAATAAAAAAAAAAAGCCCAAATGTCTTATAAAAAAAAATGTAAATGTTTGCTTTCACTAATGTACTCAATGATGTATTGAAATTTGAGCAAATTTAACATAATTGCTTTCGAGCAAAAACAGGTCAGTTTAAAATATTTTATTCCATATTACAAGTAAGTAAGTGTATATATACCTGGGCTCGCGACGGAGGTTGTCACCGACAGCATTTCATACACTGTCCAGGAGATGGCAGCAGCATTGCGGCTGAAGACGATGTCGTGTTCTGCAATAGCACCTGTCTTCAATTTACCTAAGGGCCTGACGTCACGTCCGTCAATCCATGGCAACCTTCTTCTCCTGCTTGTCCAACGGCGCTATGCACACGAGCGCCACCAGGTGACCTATTATGATAGCTGCTTCGATTAAACCTGGAAATTAAAGTCAATGGGCAAAGTTGCGCTCATTGCAGAACACATCGTCTTCAGCCGCAACGCTGTCGCCACCTGCTGGTCAATTACAGCCTGCTTGCTTCCCGGTCAGTTCCATTGATTTGAGTGAATTGGCTATTACTGTACATCAGTGCTTCTCAAATAGTGGGGCGCCATCTCCTGGTCAGCTAGTGAAATGCTTTTGCTGTTTTTTTTCCCTCTCAATTAAAACAAATCAATCAGCCAGTTGGTTTTCTTTATTTAATCTCTGATATCAGACAAAACCAAATTGTGAATCAGTCACCTAGGCCAGTGCTTCTCAAATAGTGGGGCGCGCCCCCCTTGGGGGGCGCGGTGCTATTCCTGGGGGGGCGCGTGTGACCCTGGGGAACAGGCTTTTTTTTTGGCAGTACTAGAATAAAGTGTAATTGCGCGTTTACTACAGCAGGGGGCAGTGGCGCTCTCATTGTTACTTCTGTCACGTTTGCGACAGTGCAACATTTTACGACTTACAAGACAAGTTAGGATAGTCACGGTGGGGAGGGGGGGCGCGAATAGTTTTCTTCTTGCTAGGGGGGGCGTAACAGAAAATAATTGAGAAGCACTGGGTTAAATAAAGGTTAACCTAAAAAAAAAAAAAAAAAAAAAAAAAAGTGAACCCTGAACTTTGAACCCGCGGTGACCCCGCGGTGACCCCGTGGTGACCCCGTGGTGACCCCTGGGTGACCTTTGAACCCTGAACTTTCAACTCTAGTTAAAAATCGAAAATGTGCACATGACCCCGTGAACTTTGAACCGACCTTTGACCCCTGGGTGAACTTTGAACCGTAAACTTTGACCTTTGACCCCTAGCTAATTACGTTTTTTTTTTTTTTTTTTTAAACCGGCATAGCAGAATGATCCATGGTCTTCAGATGCCGCGCTGTCGCCATCTCCTGGTCAGTTAGTGAAATGCTTTTGCTGATGTTTTTTTTTCTCTCAATTAAAACAAATCAATTAGCCAGTTGGTTTTCTTTATTTAATATCTATTATCAGACAAAACCAAATTGTGAATCAGTCACCTAGGCTATAGCAGAACAAACAATCCATGGTCTTCAGATGCCACGCTGTCGCCATCTCCTGGTCAGCTAGTGAAATGCTTTTGCTGTTTTTTTTTCCTCTCAATTAAAACAAATCAATCAGCCAGTTGGTTTTCTTTATTTAATCTCTGATATCAGACAAAACCAAATTGTGAATCAGTCACCTAGGCCAGTGCTTCTCAAATAGTGGGGCGCGCCCCCCTTGGGGGGCGCGGTGCTATTCCTGGGGGGGCGCGTGTGACCCTGGGGAACAGGCTTTTTTTTTGGCAGTACTAGAATAAAGTGTAATTGCGCGTTTACTACAGCAGGGGGCAGTGGCGCTCTCATTGTTACTTCTGTCACGTTTGCGACAGTGCAACATTTTACGATTTACAAGACAAGTTAGGATAGTCACGGTGGGGAGGGGGGGCGCGAATAGTTTTCTTCTTGCTAGGGGGGGGCGTAACAGAAAATAATTGAGAAGCACTGCTGTACATGCATATTGTATTCCTCAATTGATATATTTTGAAACAAATAAAAGGAGACTTTGGATTCTTGCGTATTTATTTTTATTGCACTTTAACCATGATGCAAAAAAAAAAAGGAACAAAAAATCCACAGAAACAATGTCCCGATGATGAAAATATATTTTCTTTAACTTGAAGAAAATCTTCTCAGTGGGTCATCTCACACCTACACTTGCACGCACACACACACACTGGATTGACACAGGACTGTAGAAAAGCTTTTGTAGATCGGATGGAATGGGCACACACTCATACGAAGACCTCCCCATTTATCAGTACTCGTCTCCGGGAGGAGTTGAAACCTTTTGGTAATATGAAACCAGACATTCAAGTTTCTATCCTTGCACAGGCACTAGATTTTCCTATGGTATATATTCAAAGCTGTTGTTGATGAATGAAATGTGCACCCTGAAAAATAATCTCTCTGGTACAGCAACATCAGGACACCAACTGGTATATTACAAAGAAACAATAATACAAAACGACTTGTGTAACAACTGGCTTTTTGGTAAAATTTACACTCACTGGCCACAATATTAGGTACACTTACATCCAATCTGTCGTATGTCCGAAATGATGTTTGACAAAGATGCTCTGTTTTTAATTTGTGTTTTAGTAGAACAGATGTTTGATAGCACTGCACCAATATCCCATTGTCAGATAATTAGAAACACTTCTCAGTATGTTACAGTGCTATTCTGCACCAATGAAAACTACAACTGTAAAAATGTGAACCTGTTAAATAAATACATGAAATGATATACAAAGGCGAGTTTATAATGGGCAAGTGTACCTAATTTTGTGACTGGTGATTACAGGTGATACAAATAAGACAGCAGTTGGGGGGGAGTTCAATGACACAAACTCAAGTGTAAACATGGTTTTTCTTTTTCCTGACCTCATCGCTGCTTGTTTTGCACGCAGCACGTCCGCCCTCTTGTGGGGCAAATAAGAAAGTACATCACTGTGATGTTATTTTTGAGGCTGCTTTTGGACCTATTTGATTTCAAACAATAAATATGATTTTTAATAAATACTCTCGTTTATGGGCACTATTAATCAACAAATCCGGGAGTTAACCTGCACTCCAATTAAAATTATTTAAACCCCAGGCAAAAAAAATAGATAAATTCCTTTTCCGTAAACAACTTACTTGTATCTTTAAGATGACAAAAACAACCAACTCCTCCTCCAGGACAACAAAATGGAACGTTTGTGATGTCATCAGCACGTATAGAAACACATTTGTCAGCTTGGAGAATCTCGGCAAGTCCCTCAGAATTCACTGAATTCAAAACAAGGTCCAGGAGGAGACAAAGACAAGGCGTCTCTTACGAGACTTTCACGGTCTGCTAGTGCTGCAGTGGGTCAGTCTGGCTGCGGTGAAACTATCCTACACTTAAGTGTGGCTTGGTCTTTTTTTTTTCTTTTTTCTTTTCTTTTTTAAGAGCCTAGGTGCGGCAGCGTGGTCCCAACTCAATAATGGCCCGATCCCAGATCAACCTACCTTGCCCCTGCGTCCACTCGGTACTGACCTGCGGGCGGGGCAGCTTGGCCTGAAAGCGCTCACATCGCATCAGGAGGTAATTCAAAGCCTCCGAGCTCAAGTTCCATCCAGCTACCTCCTCGTTGGCCCGCTGTGCTCTGTCCATTGGCTCCCTTGGAGGTCGTTCTCCACCACGTAACTGTAGCCCTCCTTTTCAATGCATTCAACCAGCACCTGCAGAACCTGCAAAAGCCACAATGTAGATTTTAGGAAGTCAAACAAAATGATTTTTAATATACACAGAATTGGCCTTTGGAGAAGTATTTAGCTAATGATGCGATACATAAAAAAAATGCTGACCTGGCGGAGGCGGCGGTCCATGGCGTCCAAGTGGGGCTGGATGAGAATGGGGCTGAGACGATCCCTCTCCAGGGATTCTGCCACCAGTGTGGACAGCTTGTATTCCTCCTTGGCCAGCAGCTGCAGACGCAAGTGGGTCGACTTGCGTACCCTGCAAAAAAATAAAATAATAATTCCAGGCGATTAGCTCAAGCGTACACTCCCCCCCACCCACACGGATGCTGTCAGTTTGATTTTACCGGCAGCACTGTGTCAGTGGCACCAGGATGGACTTTTCATCATGAGAGTGTTTTCCAAACCTCCAGGAAAAGAAACAAGAATGGAAGGTTAGCACAACTTTGAATGTCTCATTGAAGAGGCTGTTTCTCTCCTCCACTTTGTGATTGGTCGGCTATTACAAATTGAGCATAACTGCTGCGCCCGAAAAAAGTTTGCAATGGCAAATGAATGCCACAAGATGGCGACAAAGTACTGCTGTTCTATTAGTCAGGACTGTTTTGTGATTTGATTTATAAACACTGTACCCCCTGCCGTTGTCCAGATGGATGATGAACGTCTCGTTTCCAAACTTTTCAAACGTCTCATAATGATGCCGATCCATGTTACCTGTCATGATGAAAAGGAAATCGCATGTATGAAGAGTTCATACATATATGATAGATACCTATATAAGCAATATCATTGAAATGAAAAACAAAATACCCAACTGACCCATAAGGAAGTCAAAGATGGTCATGTCCATTATGTCCAGAAGTCTTGTCCCACTGTCATAGGGCGGCGTCTGTTTGACCTCCTCACAGTAGTCCGGGTCAACTTCCCATCTGAGCATCAAAGAATCAAAACTCTTTTTTTTCCTTCCCCTCACTCGTGTCTTCTGAGATGAACAAAGTGAAGGGAGGGCTGATCTTACTCTGCCTTCTTGCGTTTGTGGTAGGAACGTCTCCACGGGTTCCTCCAGGTTTTGCGCTTAGCGAGGGCGAGGTCCGGGAGGAAGGCGGCAAGGGAGCCTTCTATCTGGTCGGGCTTTCCGCACAGAGCGTGCTCAGTCGAGCAGTAGTACGAACATTCCCCATAGAAGCATACATTGTTGGCTGTGGGAGGAAGTCATCAAATGTTACCCGTGTGGGCGGAGCCAGAGCTTAAAAACACAAGCTATAGGAAAATAGTGACGATAATGAGAAAAAAAAGAAGCTAATATATGTATATATATATATAGTCCGAGTCAAATTCAATTCTTCATGACTTCACACTTTTTGCTCTTTCAGAATTCACAGCACACATTTTTGGGAAGGACGCTCAGACAAGATTAATGGCCCCTGGAGGGATTCAATGACTTGTATTAATTGCTGAGCCTGTGAGTAAATTCAGCCCCATGAGACGCCCCCACGTGCACGAGACCGAAAAGTTGCACAGCTCATTAAGTGCTGTGCTTTGAAGCAAGCAAGCTTCCAGT
This sequence comes from Syngnathus typhle, assembly GCF_033458585.1. NCBI lineage: Eukaryota > Metazoa > Chordata > Actinopteri > Syngnathiformes > Syngnathidae > Syngnathus > Syngnathus typhle. Next base: position 4,746,339 of record NC_083755.1, on the reverse strand, counting down.
TGCTCTCCATTTAATGAATGTCCTCAGCATCAGAATTAGCTTTATATTAACATTTGCATTCGTTGTTTTGCTTTCTTCCACTCGAGGTGTGGGCTACCTGGTGAGATGAAGAATGTCCGCCACAGCTTTTTATCACGCGTGACATCTCGGATCTCCTTTGTCATGTTGACAAGTCTGCCAGCCACGGGAGGGACGCGACGGAAGTCCAAAATCCTACAGAAAACAAAAAAAAGGCACAGGATTATTAACTTATAAGCATCGTGAGTGAATAACGGCCACCAGGGGGCACTACGATCACGCTCTGCATCGCCACCAGGCAAAGCACCCCACGGTCATTGTGTGGCCACCATTCCATTCCATTCCATTCCATTCCATTCCATTCCATTCCAGACGAGATGCCTGCTAACCTCCAGTCCACGCCCACACACAGACACACAACATCCAGCAAGACACAACTTCACCATCTGGGAAATTCCTGCACTGGCGTTTGTGGTTGTGTGCCTTTAGCTGGCACAGTTAAAGTGGAAAGGCAGGTTGTGGTATTGTGGTAGGAAGAGAAAAAAGGTATAAAGGTGTGTGTGCGTGCCAAATGTCAATTTCATGCATCTGTGGTCTTCAGTACGGCATCTTTAACAATTGATAGCCCTTGACAAGTGCTAATGGACAAAGGCCTGGGGCAGGCTAGACCAGAATAGAGATGGACAAATGGCGAGGGAAGAGTTGGAGGAACACACACACAAAAAAAGAAATGATCAATAATACAGGCACAACAGAACCAACCATCATGTATCAAAATGGTGGAGATTAGATGGCCAATACTGCCAGAATCGGCGAATATCCGCAATATCTTTAATCCAATGGAATTATTTGCATTACATGTACATAAAGCGCCATCTGCGGGTTCTGATACGGCACTGTCCCACTTGGCCATGGTGGCAAATACAATAAAGTCACAGACTAACACAGTCACGTTTCTTTAAGCTGCACAGATGGCCACACAGCAGTGTTTGTTCTGCAGGATCTGCACACGCGCTAAAGCAAATAACACCCCGCCCCGATTTTTTCACGTCATTCATGTGTGTTGATAAAACAGGGACGAGCAACGTATGGCTCAGATGAGAATAAAAATAGCAGCAATGTGAACTACTCATAAAATAAAAATTAAATGAACTCATCATGAATAAAATAAAAATAGTTATTCGTGTGAATCAATTCATTTTATAAAGGTATTTTTATATGCAGTGGATATAAAAAGTTTACACACCCCAGTCAAATCCCATGCAAATAAACATATAGAAACCTAAGATATAGTTTGAGTGGAGAAAGACAAAAAAAGTAAAATAATGCAGTTGCGCAAATATTATAACTAGATCTTTTTTTTTTAAAGGAGCCAGAGCACACCTGCCCACTACTGTTTGCTCAAAAATAAAGCTCAGATGCTCTACCAAGCTTTTCCTGACATTTTTATTTTATTTTTTCTAACCTACTTGTCCATTTTAAAAAGAAAATAGGGTCCTTGAGCGCTCACACATCCGTGTGCTAATAACCGATTCACCGCAAGACGGGTGTACGGCATCCGGGCTTGTTTGTCTTTTTGTACCTGCTCTTTGGTGGCAAATCCAATCGCATAATGAAGTGTGTTAATGGCAGCGTAGCCCATAAAAGAAGCGGCGTTGGCTTTAAAAGGAGGCTCTGTGTGGCTACGGGCCCCCTGGGAGGCAGTGTGGCCTCACTCTGCAACGGCAGCAGCAGCAGCAGCAGCCGCAGCCGCTCCGCAGCCAAGGTCTAATTTAGAACAGACAAAATAAGAGGAAAAAAAATATCAAGTGCCGCTTTTGGCAAACCCGCCCTGGCTTATATTTAGAATGGGCACGGAGCCTTTCATGCTTTTGGTTTCCTCCTCTTCCCTTCCCCTTAACCCACACACACATATGTTGCCAGGATGAGTGTGTGCAGAAGAGGACCAGATGTGTAGCAGACTGTTGACAAAAGCCGCCGCTGCTAATGCAATTTATGCACAAGTGTGTCATTGCGCCCGAAGGAAGGAAGCGAGCGGATTCAACGCCGCTCCCCTCCTTGGCCCCCGCCATGATGTGAACGGACAAGTGTTGTAACCTCGTGCTCGTCTTGTGCCGCGATAGAAAAGGAAGGGGGGGGGGGGGGGGGAGAGCCACACACCAGCAGGCCCGCTAGAAAGCTTTGTAGCCTCGCAGATGCTTGCTATCTTTTCACAAAGCTTCCCTCGAGCGGGAAGAGTCAAGGAGCGTGCCGCTTAGCTAAGTCAGGAGGATGCAGTCGCTGTGAGAGAGAGGGAGGGAGGGAGGGAGGGCGGCGTTCGACAAAACAACCTCTCTGATTTTGTGAGAAACAAAATTGATGGAGGTGGTGAAAGTATCAAAGCAGTGCAAGGATTCAATGGCGACTAAAAAGATGGGAGCACCTTGACCTTCTGCTTCTTTTTACTGTCGCTGGAACCTGCATTACATAAGGGATGCACTCCACCACTGGTGGGATTTGTTTGCCTTTGGAATGCCTCTGCAAACATAACCCTGGGCCTGCGCAACTTTCGAGGTTATTTGTCAGGATGAATTTTTTTCGCAAAATAGCACGTTCCTCCTAAATTACATTGCGTACATGAACCTTCACATTTGGATGGTGTCCATATTTGAATATAAATATTTGCGGGTTTTTTGGTTAGTTGCTGAAAAACACACTTTCTTGATTTTTGTTTTTGTTTATGCTGAAGAATTGCAAATATTACTTTGACACCATCCTATGGCATCTTGTGACCAAGCAAGTAAGTTAAGGAGTTAGTCATATTGCATTTCCCACTAAATTGTTAAAAACTTCTAACATTCATTTATTATTTTGACAGAGGAGCCACTTGTTTTCCCATTGTCTGGGAGTAATAACAAATATTTATTTCTCACATTTCTCGCTCTGGAAGTTAACGCAAGCTGACGCAGTGGAAGAAAAGAATTTCAAAGCTTGTTTGCTATCAGGAGAAATAAAGCAATAATCACAAAGGGGGGAAAAAAAACCCGAAACAGAACGCCAAAGTAGTTTGGAATAATGTCACTGTCATTTCTTTGTTTCTATAAACAAAGGGAAATTTTCAATGAACCAGTCCCAGTGCTTTCCTCAAATTATCCTTGGATGGTACTTGTAATCATTTTATGCTAATTCACGCCTTGATGTGAAACAGCTCAAAAACGCAATTCCGACATTAGTATTCTGGTCTTGATGTCAAAATAATGGATGATAATCCAAAGGCAAAGGTGCCCTTCACATCAAGTGTTGTGCAGCGTTGCCGTCTTCTCTGCCAGGTGGTTAATGAGCTGACATGAAGGAGGTGCAGATTAACAATCAGTAAAAGCAGCAGGACATCAAGCAGGACATTGTACCTCCATGTTCCCAAAGCGCCCGAGATTGCACTTGACCTTCTTGTCGCCGACATCGGAGGGACATTTTGGTGGAAGCTGCTTCGCTCCATCATGATTATTATTATTTGCGCTCATATGCGAGGCCAGGTCTTACTTGTCGAGATGAAAGGCGGCGATCTCGGCGTTGTGTCTCTCAAAGTCGGAGAAATAGAAGAAGTCCGGTGGCGTCTCCTGTTCTCGTGTCTGCCTGAAGGGAGACGTAGAAGAAGGTAAATGAGAAATTCAATAATGCAATCCTGTGTGTCATTCTCATCGTTTGTCGAAATAAAGCCCGGCTGCAATCAAAGCATCTCCATCAACACCCTTAAGGAGCGAGGACGATTCAAGGTCAAAGCGTCCCTCCCGTTGGTGTATTTATTCTCGCTCCACTCTGATCCTGCAGAAAAATTGCTTCCCTGTGCACAAGCGGGCTTCTAAAGCTCTTATGAGAAAGGCAAGAGCCCCTTTCAGATTTCAAAAAGGCAACGTCGATGGAGCAGCAGCCAGGTCAACATGTGTAAAAATCCAACAAGTTATTTTCCCTTTAAGAGCTCCACCGTGCTGTGTTTTTTTTTTTTATTGCCCAAAATAAATACCTTCCACAGAAGCAACAATTGCAAAGATTTTGGCTGACATCCTCTCCCAACTTGTCGGAGGAAGACGAGCAGCCTCGGTAATATCTTGGCATCTTCTCTCTCTCTCGCTCTGTACCTTCTTCCTCCTTCACTTCTTTATTGCCTCTTTGCTTACTCCACTTGTGCGTGCACAGCTTAATACCTCGCATCGTTCCACTTCTCCCTTTCTCGTCTTTCCTCTCCATTCCTCTTCTGGCTGGCTGGTTCCCGCCCGCCACAGCTGTGTAGCTGACATACGCACATACGTCATTAGCTAACCCAAGATGGTCGCCAGAAGCAAAGTCATTCCTCCATTTCTTTCCCTACTCTACATTTTGCAACTCTTCCACACATTGAGAATCTACAGCTCTGTACGAAATACAAAATGTTCCTTTCCAATCAATGAACAACTGAGGCAAGTGGATGAGAAAATGTTATTTCTGGAGCGGGCAGCCGGGACAAGCACAAATTCAAAAACAACTCCGCTTGAGTTCCGGCGCATTACGATCGCAGAGAAGCATACATAAATGCATGACCGCATAGTAAAGTCTCGACTCCATAAATGTTTGCGTTTGCGAGGAGGAAAACAAGAGGAAGGCCGCTTCGCCTTTCTCTCAAATTGGACCCGCTTTGCTTTAAGACCGTGACTTACAAGCGTAATTTGTTCAGAGGATTGTTTATAAAAAAAAAAAAAAAATCTCATATTGTCATGCACAATGTGCAGCTGCTTTTCCATCCTAACATCAGAGCTGTGATCAATGACGGCAGGGGAGACATACTGTGCCCGGCATGACCTAGCTGACCCCCAGGGGAGCCCCCCCCGGTAAGCACATAGTTTACACTGCTTAGACCGACACTTTCTTGGCTTTGCTTCCAAGGTCCGAGGGGCCTCACAGCAGCGAGTGGAGGTCGAACAGCAAACACACCACAATGTGAGAAAGGTGAATGGAGGCGAAATCTACCTGCACATATCGTTCAGGGCAAAAAGTACTGACTTGAAAACAACGTGATTTCATATGGACTCAGTCACTTTATTAGGTACACCTGCACAATTTAGTGGAATGTGTTATAAAAAATATTTTGGTCATCTTTTGTAGCTACAAGAAAATGCGAGACAAGTACATAAATTTATCATAAAAATGGTTAAATTGATACTTCTGTGCGGCACACTGCCACCTACAGGACTGGAGTGGAACTGTATCAATCACAAGCCACCGTAATGTCAAACTGCCAATCGATCAGGCAGAAAGAAGTTGAAGATCGGCGGTAAGGATGTAAGATGACAGGAGGATGTTTGTTCCTGCATTTTTTTGACACCACACACAAACCCACGAGGTGAGCATTACGGCTAAGATAGCCGTAACATCATCACAGCGGGGAAGGCGATGATGAGAGGAGGCGGAGCATTGTTTTATCTTGAGCTGCGCCTGTGTGAAGGTTGACCTTTTAAGCAATGACATTTGATAAAGTGACTAAAGGGCTGTCGCCGAGCGCCCCAGGCAGGATGTGCCTCCGCATCGGACCGTACGTGGCGGCTATTTAGCCGTGTCGCCGCTCTGTAATTTTATGTCTGCTGTGTGGATTTGGTGCCCAAATGGGGAGGCGTGACAGGCTATTGTGTTTTGAGTAAGTGCTCTGCACATGGTCGAGATGACATTTGGTTTATGTGAGCGGAGGTGGAAGCGATGGAGAGGTGGGGGAAAGGAAACAAGGAGAGGGACGAGAATGATGGAGAGGATCTTTGACAGGGAGGGAGCGAGGTACTGTATCATGCCGCGAATGGGAGACAACAAAATGGAAAAGCTCATTATTATACATAAGGTGAGGAAAAATGGAAGGGAAAAGAAATGAAAGGCAAAGCATGATGGAACAATAATGTGAAGAAAAAAAAAATTATGAATGATGTTTCTTTAGATTCCATTTCGCCGATCGTGATCCAGACAGTTAAAGGGACGGGAAAAACACATCACGATAGCCTGGGGGGCTTTCGAAATAACTTTCGCAGTGTGATCCAGGTGTGTGTGATTTTCAGTTTGGGGTTGTCAGAGCTCCCCGGGCGCGACAGAGCTCCTCTAGTACTTCGCCTCTATTTTCTATTACCTCTTCAGAAGCAAGAGTGCTATGCAGACAGACAGTCCGTTCCTATCACATCACTCACGAGTCACAGTTAGATGCAGCAAGACATGGATGGCGACGGCAGTTCTGCAAATGGTGAACAATTCTTTCCCCCAAAAAATGAAACTAATCATTAAAGAAAGAAATATGCATGTGGTGCATTCAAAAGCGATGATCCACGGAGCCCGTCGTCGGGACAAAAGCAAGGGTCATAATCAGACGGAATAAACACAGTATCAATATGATGAATAATGCAGCATCCAGTTTAAGTTTAGCCTCTTTCTCCCGAAGGGGCCGACTGACTGCATGCATAAATGCAGACATCTTGACTAAACACCCTCGGAACACACGCAAACGAAAAGAAAAAAGAAAAAAAGTCGGCCTTTATTATTCCACCATTTCAAAGAGAGTGCCACCAAAAGAATAAAAATCAGCACTTCTGCAGTACGTGCCAAGACGAGGAGGAAGAAGGATGCTCAAGTAGATTGTTATTGAGAGGCTTTTTAGATGACAGCGACGGGGAGGCGTGCGCCATTAATCTACGTCTAAATGGATTTCTATTGTCATTGTGTGCATTAATCCCCCCCGACGGAGAGGCGTGTACGCGGAAAGCCGCACACATAGACGAGTTGTTGGTCATGCTAGCCTGGAAAGAAAACACCCGGTGGAGATAAACAGGTCTTAAAGATGAAGCCATCATCTCAATATAATCTGATACGATGACAGAAAAAAAGGCCAAAACACTTGGCCCTGGTTGAAATGAATGACGAGACTATTTTTTGCTTTGGTTGCACACCAAGAGCACCGTGACATGACAAGCTCGGGATGCGACGGCTTTTATTTGCTTTCAAATGCATCAAAGCCCAGATGCAAATCAGGAAGAGTTCTGCGGTAATTAGATGGCCTATTTGATTAAAATGGAGGTTTGGAACCCATCCAAGCGTTGCAAAAGAGGAAGGATGAGGCAGGTAAGGGACGGATGCTTTCAAGACGCGTGGAGGAAAATGCGGATGAAAAGGATGGCTTAAAAGCACACACACGGAAAATCGATTGAAATTGAATCTCTAAACAGAAATGTAAACATGAATCACTGAAGTCCCCATAAAAGAGGCCTCACCGCTTTCTAATCTCCATTTCTAAAGCGGAGGTGGATTACACGTGTGGAGTGGGTGGGGAGATGATGAATTTTGCCGTATGGCAGGAAAGATGAACCCTAATCTCCGCCGTTCATTCAGCTTTCAAAACCAATCCCATCAACGCCACTGGTCTGCTCTCCGCTCAATGCAATTTTATTTATTTATTTTATTATATATATATTTTTTTAATTTCCAACATCGGACAGTTTGATCCCGCTCAATGCAAATTTATTTATTCTATTATAATTTTTTTTTTAAATTTCCAACATCGGACATTTCAATCCGTTCATTCAAGTATAAGAAGAATCATGCGAGGAAAGCCAGTTTCTGCACATCCCATTGAATTATGAATTATTAAAGTCGGGGTCTTCTGGGGTTCACGTTGGCCGTCATGAGATCAAAGTTGTCCGTCCCTGGCCCCCAGATCCACTTTAAAACTCTTTGTGCCAAATAGAAACATTAGAAAAGGATAGGAGAGTTGTCTGTGAAGCAAACTTGCCGTTAAAAGGCTCCGAGGCACAAACAAAGGGATTGGTTGAGATAAACGCTACGGTGTCATTACCAAGGCCCATTGTGGTGCCGAATGCCGGCCATTCTTGATGAAGGCCTTTTATTTTCCATTCAAAGTCACCAGCCGGTAATCTGTGGGTTTGGTTCAACCCACATAGTTGAAGCAGTCTTCCTCTGGTTCCATATATGTTATTTTAAGGCTAACCTGGGTTTGAAAAAATAATTTAAAAAAAATCATACAATGATTGCATCATCACGCTCAGTTTCTAATTGCTCCTACCAAAAATGTCTCCAGAGCCAGTTTGTAAAAATAGCTTCTATTCAGAGTTGCAGTCTTTACGGGATGATTATGGGACATGCTTGGCTAAGACTGATTGCTGTGGCCTTTCCAGAGCTATTCTGGCTCTGCTGAGTGTGTGTCTTCCACACCACATCGATCTATCGACCGCAGTCCGCGAGAACCCGGCTTGGACCAAAAGGTGAATTTCATTTCGGCGCTGCCACACGCACACACTTGCGGTCACAGATAAACAAACATGTTGATTTTTGATGACAAGATGGATGACGCCTTTGCTTTTTCTTCCTTTTTACCCCATTATGCCAACAAAAGCCGTCTCTAGTGCGCCATCGAACGCTTTTGACGGGTGCTCTGCTTTCACTGGTCCAATTGGATGGGCACAAATCATCCGAGTGGAGTTAAGAAAACAATTGCCAACGTTGATGAAGATAAGTAGTCGTACAGTTAGCGATAAAATCCAATGAAGGAACACGGACTGTATTCTATTCAAACAAAGTCTATTCGCTAAATAAAATGCTTATGACGTCCCGCATACATAACGACCCCTTAAACACTTAGATGAATAATTAAGGCAGGATTGATTACGAGCGCATAAATCAGCCTCTTGAGGAGTACTAAAAAAAAAAAAAAAGCGAGCGCCTTCACCTCCAAGCGGCTTTTTTTTTTGTCTCTGCAAGAGAAGCTTATAAGCGCGGCCATTGTGTAACTAAATACAGAGCTGCTGCTTTACAGCTCTGTCATGGCCCATCTTTCTTTCACTTGAAGCCTGCAGCCCGCGGCGCTTCAGTGCAAGCGGGAAGGCTGCCAGTGCGGCTTTGTATCGACAGCGCGCGTGCGCCGTCGCTACTCGCCGGCCCTTTTTGCGGGTCAGCTGCCATTATTTCCCCCGCTGAATGTCCGGCTGACATAGATACACAGTACTTTACATGCACCTGGAGCAAATGTTCATACATGATGAACATCTGCAGAGAAGTTGCTGGGATAAAAAAAAAGGCTTTTTTTTTCCCTCCCGGAACAATAATTACGGCTAATTATCAAGCTCTCTGCTCGGCTGACTCGCTTAGCTCGCAAAGCACGTCCGTCTCATCCGTTGGCTCAGTTGTCGGGCCATTTCTCTGCAGTTCTATCTGCTTCTCCCGCTGGCCTTCATCGGCTCGTAACCACAATGGCGCAGGAGGATGCCGGGCCGTCGCCGAGCCTGATGGGAAAGTTCCGGCGCGCTCCATTATTCATGACGCCGCTTTCCATCTTCCTTCTCTCATTCGCACTTTTGCACCGGCGGTGAGCGATGGATTTATTAGCAGGCCGCGTATTAGCGAGATGATCAAAAAGCTGACCGATTGACCGACCCGTTTCTTTTTTACAGCCCTAATTTGTAGCAAAGCTACCAGAGCACGCAGATGTGAGCCAAAGTTTCACAGTCCAAAATAATATTCCAAACAGCCCAGTGGCATTCAAAGCCCACAAGAACCACTCCGGTGTGGGCCTCATTCAAACTTATCAGCGTACCCTCCAACAGTCCACGCTAATAGAATTAGAAGGATTTCAGCAGAAGCCAAGACTCATTCCCACAGCAAAGTGGTTGCAGCCATTGTGTGGGCTCAGTCAGGGCGGACATGCTTCACATCAAATGAACCGAGTCACATTAAAGCCCCCCCCAAAGGGACTCAGATCCACTTCTGGGATGGCAACGCAAGCAAGGCGGAAGAGGAAGTCGGCGACAGGTAATTTCTCGGGGGCCTGAGACTCCCACCGGGGTGGGTCAGTTTGGGAGGCATCGCAAAATGTGTTTGAAAAGCCTCTAATGCACCCGCCCGCAGGTTATTAACCACCATAAAGGCCTCACAATCGTTACAAAGCCATTTGGCAACCTTATCTAGTTGAAAGAATGCTTGCTGGTGGAAAATGCGCATGATGGAATTGTATTCCAAGAATGGAATCAAGTAATCATGCAGCATAAGTGGCAATTATGTTACCTAAGGATGGCATGATGTAATTGATAGCGAAAGATGAGACTTGAGAAAGACTGGCGCGGGTTAAATGCCAAGCAGGGCTGGGAATTAGAGCAACTAGCTGCTATTGAGAAAAATTATTTTCCGCTCATTCAGTGTTTGCTTGAGCCAAAAAACTCAATTACAGCATGTCAATTAGAGGGAACACCCTGTTCTTCTCTGAAGCATTATTTCCCTCTCCCATGATCGATTTGCATTCGACTCTGGATCCGACTCAATGTCTTCTCCACTCCGGGTTTTTTTCTTGGTCCATGATGAAATGAAGCCAGTTTGTGGCGGTGGCTGGAAAGACACACATAGTCCAGATGCCCTCCGAATTCCTTTGATATGGAGCGCAAAGTCATCCATCTCCTCATTTCCCCCTTTCATGTAGGCTACATTAGCGACAGGAGAGTAATCAAAGCCGCCATTAATGCCCGACCATTTCCTCTGCCCGGTCCTCCCACGGGAGCGGGACGGCGCTTCCACGAAGAGGAGTGCGCCACGTAGCTAATGCGGCTTCCTAATTTCCTCTGGCTCTGGACTTGAAAGGGAAGCAAAGAAATCAGTAAGATGGCGCCGATGGTAAGTGGATTTGGGAATTTGTTAATAGGGCATCATTAGAGTCAAAAGGGGCTTTCTGTTAATAACCGCAAAGTCTGATATGTTTATTCCTGCAAACTAGTCCACGCCGGCGGGCGGGCGGGCTAATGGGGGGAAGCTCAAATTAAGATAAAGGAAGATGTGTGCTGCTTTTGGGAGGGGGGGGGGTGCTGTTCCATATTCAAGCCTTCTCTTCCCGCGTAAATAGTTAATTTAAAAAAAATATGAAGAGTTTCTTTCTCGACTTACTTTGCAATTCTGCTGACTTGCAGGAAAAAAAGCAGCAGCTTGCTTGCTTGCTTTTCCTTTGGCGCAACGCTGAAGACGAGAGACGCTGCGTCAAGGTCGATATGTCAAACATCGCGGCCTAAACGCGGGGTTTATACATGACGGCGTATCATTGTAATCCTTAGATAGCAGGCAAACGTGCCCCCCTGGTATCTGCGGGAAAGATAAAAAGGAAATCCGAATGGATGCTCAGTGCCTCGACATCATTGCGGCGATATGACATCATTCGTTCTCAGGATGTTCGGAACACGCTTTTCGGAGCTTAGAGGTATCAAAGCCAGACGGATTTGGTTCCTTGATTATTTCTGACAGCTGACAAATGAAGATGAAGAATTCAACAGCCATGGAAGCCAATTTTCACTTTTTGCAATTTATTTCATTCATTTAAAAAAATTAAATTAAATTAAATTAAATTAAATTAAATTAAATTAAATTAAATTAAATTAAATTAAATTAAATTAAATTAAATTAAATTATAAAGATAATACAAATAATTTCAAAACGAAATTTAATGTCCCGTCTACTCGATTTTTGCCACTAAGTCTTGGCTACCGCAAAAAAAGTCTGATCGAAAGGGCCACATTTGTTCGAAGCAAAAGTGGCACCAAGTGACTTTTTGATAGGGATGGAAAAAGAAAGGGGAGGACATACGTCAAGGTGTGGTAAACCGTGAGTGACTTCAGCCAGCGCCTGCTGTAAGACCGTATTTGGCAAATTGTTAGGTGGGGTGCCCCAAGCAAGCGTGGCACTTGATAAACAAGACGGCAAAAGACGGGAAAGCATGGAGCCGTGAGACAAGCGCGGCAAAGGCCTGGAAGGCAAACTGGATGCGAGGAGTGCAAGAATGTCAGTGAGATGGAAGCAGACAGGAATAAACCAACCAGGAGCCACAAAAAAAAAAAAAAAAAAATCACCTCAGGAGTGTATCAGTGTTAAAATGTGATCAGTCTCATTTAAAGAGAAAAACCACGTGGATGGAAGTGCAATGCAAAGCTGACCTTGTTAAACATTTATAAGGACCGTCTGGAAGGTTTTTACGAGCAGCAAAAAACACATTTGGTGAGAACAGTGACAATTTACAACAGATTTGAAAATGTTTCCGCTTGATGCGTGAGGAGAAGAAATGGAAGCGGCATTGCGGGGATATGGGAGGATTTGGATTTCGTCTATACTGTACTATTTAAGTCCCCTCACGTTTCTACGGATGAAAATGAGTCTCGGTGCGCCTGACGTGTGGGTGAGACATATCTGGAATATTATGGACAAGTGGGAGGGGGGGGGGGGGGAGCCCGCAGTTTTCGAAAGTTGGCGGAGAGCGTGACTGCCAACTGGCCCAGCAGACGACAGGCAACAACAACTTGCGTGCAGTCACGCATTTACCCGCTGAAAGAAGGCAGCATAATCCTCATGGAACATGCGAGTGTTTGCAGAGTGACTGGAAAGAGACTTTTGTTTGTTTCGAGCAATAACACAGCGGGAAGCTTCGTACATCTAAAACCCATACATCATGGCCATTTGCGGCAACGGGAAATGAGCTCTTGTTCATTTCCATTGCCGATTCAAATTTCTGCTCACGGGCATTTAAAAAACAAACAAACAGCCAACTATATTTGGGGACTTAATGGAGTTGTACATATTGTATATAATAAGGCCGGACCAATATGGCTACTCCACCAATGTTTGAAGGGCCATAATCGTCCTATTAAATTGTCCGGCCGATTAATTGGCCGGGCCCTGTTGTATAATGTATGTAGCAGAGTGCTACAGCAGAATTAAATGACACATTTCTCACCAAATTAAGGTTTTATAGTCAATTAAAAATAGCTCACCCAGGCATAGCTTGAGAATGGAGCTAAAGGGGGCTAAAAGGGGGGGGCGAAATAATTAATATTTTAGAAGAGCAAATAAGTTTTGGATGGGCTGAACTCAACTGTTGCCCCTTTTTTTTTTTTAGGCCATCTTCTGTTTTGGCTCCAAAGCTCATATTTGAATAAGCGCCGGACAAACATTACCACCCCCCCACCCCCCCTGCACACAGTTAGCCGGACACGCTACGCAGCGTCATATTGGGAACGATGCGCTAACTTGCCGCGCGTTAATCCGCGCCCACTTTGCCAAGCCGCTTTCTCCTCGGCAGGCCTAACAATGCTCAAGTCACTTTTTCTCTCCGACTCGCTCATTCCCTCGCTCTCCCTCCTTCTTGCGAACAACAACAAACCATAATCCTTTGGTGAGTCCTAACATATGGTCTTTTCTTTATCCTTTCTTTATCCACACGGCACTGACATTAATAATCACGGGGGGCTGCCGGGGATCGTATAGGGATGCTATAGGCCCAAAAGGCTCAAAACAGCATCTCGTTTTTTTTTTTTTTTTTAATCCCATGCATACTATTTCGATGGCATTTGTTGGACTAATAAAAATGCAAAACCGTCACAAATAAAAATGCAAAACCGTCACAAATAAAAATGCAAAAACGCTCACTCGGAGACTGAGTCATGAGGAAATGAACGGCCAACGTTTTCTGTTGGTGAGCTTATTTACCCAACCAACTCACACCATTATTTCGTCTTAGATACCGCAATGACCAACCAAAATATTAGGTACATCTGATTTGATGAATGAATCGATTGTGGTACTTGCAGTGTTCATTCCAAATATGACCCACTTTCACTTTTAGTAAGGGAACTAAGTTACTTTTAAAGTTAAGTAATCAGTAACTAGGCTCCATTTTCAAGGTATATTATTATAAAGTTGCCGTGCTCCTATTTGTGATGCAAGGCAAGCATTCGTGCCGAGACTTGTGCATGGCGGGTGGCTTTTTTTTTTCTATCTCCTCATCTGGGCTTGGTTGCATCACTTGTTTTGACTGCGCAGGCCTTTTCTTCTCTCTGTCTTTGCAGGACGGAGCGAGTGAAGCGCGCGGGAATAAGCAGACGCGGGTAAAGCGCTCGACTTCAATCAAGTCTCGGCAGAGCGCGGCGGCGTGGAACAGATGCCGCAGACACGTCAGGGAGGGGACTAATTAGGCCGAGCGTCCAGATGCTAAGAGGTGAAGCTAAAGGAATGAGATAAATGTAAAAAAAAATAATCAAATGAAATACCTTTAGATTTCTAATTAAAGCTGACAATGAGGAACATGCAGTCCTTGTTAATTATCCCCTCCCCGACCCCTCCCAACCGGGGAAAAGGTGCTTTCCCTAACAGTTCTACAAGAGCGTCAAACCGCAAAGAATGAAGATCACAAGAGAAACCGTGGCGGGCTGCACACCAGATTGCACCACACCATAAAACGCTGCATACTTCTGTAAAACTAAAGCAGTCAGCCCCTGTGGTATAGGATAAAAGATAGTATCTGTTTTTATATGTTCCTCCATCTGCTCTCAGATCCCTCGTCGCCAAAAATGCGGCAACATAAAAACACCATTTCGACGCTAAATCTGTCTTGTTTGATCCTTTGACAAATTGCTTTTTTCGCGGGTCATCCAAACTCATCAGCCAATTAAAATGTCCCATTTCTTTACTAATTCCTTTATCCTGATGAATATCCTGTTTCGCTTCCGTGCAGTAAATACATGTGAGCGAGCCAGCGGCTATTTGTTGATTGAATTTGGGAGGACAAAAAGAGGGAGAGCACCTCTTCAGTCGGGTCGGGCCAAATGAATCCATGGCGCATCAACTCCCAAAGTCCGCCGGCATTCAGACAGCCGGTAAAATTTGATTGACAGCTCGCCCTAAAGCCAAGAGACAAGCTGACGGACGTTTGAAAAGCTAACTCGTCCCACACAGGCACAAAAGATGAACTGGGTTTTTACAACATGCGTGTAATTAAGAGCTTTGGGGTTTTTTTTTGCTCCCAAATGAGAAAAAAAATAGATTTAAGGAACAAACATGCTTTTTATGAGGCCTGGGGAAAATCCGCGAGTACGTCACAACAAAAACCTTGCTCACAATGCCGCTCTATGCTATTTCAGGAAACACATTTTTTTTTAGGCGGTAATTACAGTACTTAAATACGTCACGTCTTTAAAACATTGTTTCCAATAATGCCTGCAAAGACAAACAGGTTGATCCAAAAAGACCAATCTGACAAAATGTCTTCTTACTGGGTCATTGTGATGGGAATATCAAAGCTTTGATATGCCGCAACGCCGTCTTATCGTTGGTCCAAAGGAAGAATTAACGCTGGTAACAATTACCTGAAGACATTCCCGGTCCTGGAAGGCCCGAACTTGGCTTTTGCTTTCAGATACACATCCGCCCGTAAATACAAACAATTACGCGAGTCATTCTCGATGCAGATGATTTTAGTTTTGTTAAATGAATGCAAGCTGAGGTGTCAACGTAGTCTTTTTTTTTTTTATGTGCTGGCTTACAGAGTGCGAAAACTGACTTGCGTCAAAGTTAATGATTGAGCTTCTAAGCATTACTGATTGGAGCCGACGCGTGTGTGTTAGAATGCATTA
This sequence comes from Syngnathus typhle, assembly GCF_033458585.1. Classification (NCBI taxonomy): domain Eukaryota; kingdom Metazoa; phylum Chordata; class Actinopteri; order Syngnathiformes; family Syngnathidae; genus Syngnathus; species Syngnathus typhle. The sequence goes on along the minus strand of NC_083755.1, from coordinate 4,730,896 downwards.
GCGGGCGAAAGCTCTCTGACTTACTGTTATCTACATGAATCACGATGACTGCTCGACACTGGAGATGGCATCACGCCAGCGGAACATTAACAGATTATTACCGCACACTTGTTTGGGCACAAGCTGTCCTATTCCCGCTAGACTGTAGATTAGTTGTACCGCACTATGTAAGCTTCTTGTGTGATTTTACATCATACTCACATTTGAGTGCAATTCATTCATTCACTACCATTGACGGTTATAGACGTCATTTTAGCTGGACTGCCAGTGAATGAGTTAAAGACATAGAAGTGTATTTTCATAGATAGGGAAGAACATTTTCATTTTAGTAGTTCAATTCCAAAAATGAAAAATTTCAAAATCCACACGAGGATATACATTATGAGTCCAGAGCAGAGGGGTCCGGTTGGCCGGTTGCGCTGAGCCAGCTAACGAAGCCCGAAGGCACAATTGGATCCTTCATAATCACTCCGCTGCTCACGCTGTACCTTTAACTCATGTTATTCTTACTCGATTTAAAAGGCAGTCTTAGAAAAAGGCCTCATGGAACACTTAACACAAACTAGTGAAAATATATCTGAATGCGGGTTCTTAAGTGGCGCTAAACACGTTGCACAGTAATTACGGTTTGAAACCAAACAATCGGTTGTTTATGAGTAGGATGGATGGTTTGGTTGCCGTGGTATTTTTCAAGCTATTCTGACTAATTATTCATGCACTCAGCACGCCCAGCTTTGTTGTGGATGTGGCACACTAACGTACTAATTCATGATTTGCAAATAACAACGGACACCTTGGGATGTTATTTGAAGTGTGCATCAATTCTGAATTTCAATCATGTGAGGCATGTAAAGGATGCTCTGTCAATTATTTGCTCTGAGCAACCCTGTGCATTATTATTTTTTTGTCCTAAGGTGTAAATGCTTTATGACGTGCTTGAGCGCAGCTGCATGATGTACATGCACTTTAAACCTATACTCCCCCTCCCCCCTCTGTGACGTTCAAAATGGAATGGCCGTCACCGCCTCTCTGAATGACTTGTCTCCGGGCGGTTCATCCCTTTATTTCCAAAGTCAAAGCATGGGCACGAAACATGACTGCGAACACTCAGGGAGAAAATTGAGGGGCCGGAATGTGAAAAAAAAAAAAAAAAAAAAAAAAAAAAAAAGGCCAAAATAATTTCCAAAACAATTTCAGTGAGCTATTGACGTTCCCCCCATTTTCTTTTCAATGCACTTAATAGTAAACCAAAGTGAATGTTGCTATTCATGATTTGACATCCTTTGGACGGACGGGAACAACAACATCTGCTGATTCTTGTGCATCAACTGCCCCTTGCTAGAAGACAAATTTCCTCCAGCGTCATTTTCCCGTATGCCACATCCAGTAATTCTCACGGATATCGCACATTTAACACAGACATTTCCTCCAGGCTATTACTTACGCCTTTGTCAATACATTATTGACACAAACCAGACGACATTATGTAGCCCCCGCCTCCCGTCTCCCCACGGTGTCAATCAAAGATGACTCACGGGTCCCCGACTCAGCGCAATTATGGATCGGCCCATTGGGAGATCCGGCCGGCGGGTCTCGTAAGAATACTCCCATTGATTGGGATGAGACTGAGGGGCCGGCTGATTGGCAAGCGGTACAATTAAGTGGGAAGGAGCGGAAGACCGTCATTGTGTCAATCACCTCTTGTCATCGATCATCTGCACTCATTATCTAATGGGCTTTGTGCGCTCCCACGCTAATTTCACTGTAAATAATACAATCAGCGCTCTTGAAATAACTTTGGAAACTGAAAAGAAAATTGGAGAACTATATTAAGTATCGTCTCAAAAAAAACGGTGGTCTTCTTTTATAGTTTATGACGTTTTTTTTTATAGTTTATTAACAATCTCCACCCTTTGGAAGATTCGGCCCTTTTGCAGTCACTCAAAATAGTCCAGAAAAACAAAGCAATACTTTTGTAACTTTGTCAATCCAAATTTAACATCTCAAGTATTAACTCTAATTGGATTGTGAAAAAGAAGAGCGACGCCTGGAGTGATTTAAAAGCACAAAAAGTGACCAAAATTGTTGCCACCCGACGGCTGGTGTTGTGAAAATGTTATTAGATGAGCTGAGCTGGTTTGTAGGATGTTTGGGAAAAGCAGAGTGCAGACAGAAAGTCAGAGGGTGGAGTCCCCTTTGACATCATCGGCTAGAATGCCTCCCCGCACCAAAACAGCAAAGCCTCGCTTTGTCGTCATAGAAACCCAACACCTGAAACATTACTCACGCAAGTAAACAACTGCTCGCTAACACAAAATCAAAACAATGGGCAAAAATCCATGTGGACTGACTATTGTGGAAAACAAACAGCCATGAAAACACAGTTTGCCCAGACACACACAAAAGGAGCCTTTTTCAAAAACGAAAATAAAATACAACCTGTGTCAATACACACTGTTTATGCATCGATTCCTTCATGTGTGTTTTAGAGGCCAAATCTTCCAGACGGAAAAGCGAGCGCAGGAAAGCGGCCGCTGGCGGCTACTAAAGTAGCGAGCTGTTGTCTACAGACACGGACGCTGGGATCAATATGATTCCCCGGACAGCTGGCTGTCGACGCCTCGATCTCTGTGACACGTCGAATCAAAGAGGACGTCGGAGGATGTGTGCAAATGGGGCATGACCTCCATCGCAGCTCAACTGGATTGAACAGCTAATAGAGCGCCTCATTGTCACAAATGTATTCTGGAAGCGGATGTATTTTTACAATCCCCCCTCTTCCGCTTCTCGTCATCCAGGCCCGTCAGTATGATTTCCAAGCTTAACAAAAGACCCAAGCAGTAATTACAAACGTCTGAGAAACGTCTACCTATCGAGTGCGCGCTTAACCCGGCTCGGATGCTGACAAGCCGGGGCCAAACATTAGAACGTCATTAACCGGCAATTAAATTACAATCGGCATAACAAAAGATGGGTGACATTTAAATCCATGAATTGAGGAAGGATTAGAAGCAAAGCGCTACTTCTCTCGGGATGCGTTATCATCCAACACTGCGGCGTGATTTCATAAAACTTGCTAGCAGCGGGTGGGCTTTGCTTATCTCAACAAGTTAAGCCACCCGGCTGTGCGGGGGAGCCCCCCCGGTTTCATCAAAAAAGAAAACAAAAAAAAAATACAAACTGTGTTCCTGAATTCCTCTTTTTAGGTGCTAGGACCGATAAATGAAATATGAACGCAAACGGTTCGGACCGACTGGACGCTCAGCCAAAAAAGCACCACCGCTAAAAAGCAGCCGTTAAATTGTCCATCACGGTTTGCAGATTGCGAGATCACGTCAAGTCGTTTCTCTCAGCAGCCTTTTTATTGGCTTTAAGAGTCAATCCAAGGCTAGCTCTTTAAGGCACAGCGGATCTTCGGCATATTAATTTGAGCTTTGTCTTTCTTAGAACCATTTTCAGAAGCACTTAGTTACAGTAAGTTACAAGCCTTAATCCGTTTTTTGGAGCATGTCTATAAAAGCAAAATGGCCTCTTTGCAATTAACAAGGCTGTATTGATCAGTCGGAGCTCGGTTTGATCTGCATTTGAACGCATAGAATGAGTCATGACGACAAAAATAATATCCTAATATGATGACAAACATAGTCCAATTTCAGATTTAAAATATCATATGACAACTAATAACAATGAAAAGTGATCCTACTTCATGGGCTTGAAGAGCGCCTGTCCGTAGTTCTGGAAGGTCATAATGAGCTTGAGTTGGGTGCCTCCAGATTTCATCGCTGTTGGAGTAAAAAAAATCCAAAATAAAAACCTGTTCGTAGAATGCAAGATTATTTTCTGAAGGGACAAAATCATATTGTGAATTTAAATGACAACTCTGGCTTGGTAGGAGCTTGCGTATTCAAATTATAGCCCTGACTCAACAAGCTAGCTATCAACAAAGCGCTAATGAATATACCCACGCAATGAGTTTTATCATGTTTTGTTTTACCAAACAGGTAAACAACATTATGACTTAAGCCCCATATCATCCAAAGCCCCCGTTTTCAGAAAAGCTTTTCACATAAAGCTCCCAAAATGAAACAACGTTTAATAAACCTATTATGCATGATAAGAGGAAGTATGCATTTGTGCCCGCCGGGCTTTCCGCTAATGTTTGACGCTTTAACAAAGTAGGAGCAATGCCTGTTTACATCATTTAATAGCCCCAAAGCTGCATCCCAACACAATACACGTGTCAATCTACAAACATTTCTCCATTGTTGGCTTTGGCCTTTTAGTCGCCGCCACCGTCCTCTCGTGCTTCATGTTCCTAATCAGCCTCCTCTACCTCAAAACATGACAGCGCATAATAAAAGGCACCCGAGGGACCGGGCTACCAGCTCGACGACTTACAAAATAAGCCCGACCTGTATATATTTGTCTGACAGTTAAGGAGGACATACAGTACATGGCTAGAAAAAGTCGACACACCCCTGTTCAAATGTCAAGTAATATTGAGCTGTACAGTTTGTAGATCACAGTTTTAATTGATCTCGCTTTCAACCGGGGTGTGTAGACTTTTGAACAATACATTCCAAATCGATTTCAAACGATACCTGCGCCGTTAAAAGTTTGTTTTATTTCCGCGGCTAACTTATTCCTTTACGCTCGAGTGGATAATATAATTTACAGTTAATGAAGAGGTGATAGACTGGAATATTTGCTGCCTTGGCTCAGTCGCCGCTAATGAAAAAGAACTTGTTGGTGCACTGCTTGCCTGAAGTTGAGATAATAACACAGCGCTGTTGGCTTGTGTTGGTGTTGTGCCCTGAGCTTGTGTCACGGCTCTGTAATTACTGACTCACCATGTATTTAACTGGCTAGAGTGCGCCTGCCTCGATCCACCCAGGCAGAGTATTTGAAAGTAAGAGGGAGAGGAAATGATCCAAATCTCCAAGAAGTCCAGGAATGTTTCTTTTGTAACACTCCCAGGTAGGTTCTTCGTCTTGGCTGAAGGCCACTTGGGGTTTCTTAAAGGCAGAATCCCCTTTAAGAGTGACTGCAACATGAGCGACCCTGAGGCGAGAAGCACTTCTGGAATTTGGGAACTGAACTGAGCCAAACAGGAAGAACCAAATCCAGGTCTGGTTAGGTGTCTATTTTCACTCACAGGCTTTCGAGCTCTCAGATTGACATCACGCTTGTCGATCAAAAAAAAAAAAAAAAAGCATTTGCATTGAAATCAAACTGCAGCCAAGCTTTGGAGGGATTTCACGGTGTTCTTGATGCAGCCTGGTGCTTTGAGACGATTTTGGCGGATCAGCTCCGACTTACGTTATATGACACGCCTGCAGGTGGCGCCCGACAAAACAATCGCATGTCACCCCAGCAGCAAAGTGACCTCTCCCCAAAATATGTGAAACCAAAGCGGGAAGCCCGCGACTCACCCACGCTGGTGATCCTCTGGTTGACGAGATCTTTGAGCAGCGCGTCAATGACGGGGTTGTGTCTGGAGTAGAGCTCGTAACGATTAATTCCAATGTGGAAGCGCAGCCAATTGGGATAGGAGTCAGCCGTCAGCTCTCCAGTGGGGCTGAATTCCTCGGGGTTGCCGTCGGCATTCCTGCGTGAGAACGTTGACAGTTATATTTTTGACAGGTGCTGCACAGATGCAAACCCATGCGGTTGCGTGCCAATGAATCCAGTTGAAGTCGTGTCAATGGTGTAAAATAGCAGTCAGGTGTGAGATGATATTTTCCCAAGACTCTTATCCAAATATTAAAGTCTTCTGATGTACAGGTAGATTTACAGGTAAACTGGAGACAATAATTTACACCTATGGACATTGGTGTCCAACCTAAGGTCCGTGGGCCAGATAACGGCCACCTCATCACTTTTGCGGTCCACTTAAGTCTACTTCATCTTTTGCGCGACAATGAAAAAAAAATTGTGTTGGGTTTGCTCAATTTTATTTCACCAAGTAATCGTACGAAATAAAATCATCTCGATACAGATAGCCCACTTAAAAATGTTTCTGGATCCAGATGATTTTTTTTTTTAGCATTTACTTCACGGAATAAAATTGAATAAATTAAACAAATCTCTATCGTGTAATTTTTTGGGGGATTTGTTCTTTTAGTTTTGGCAGAAAATCTGTGTCAATCTACTTTGTACTCATATTTGTGGAACCTGCGAAGAACCCAGTGCACCCAAAGAAAGCATGCTAACTCCAAACAGGAAGGCTGGGGTTGAGATTCCAAGGCTAAACCTCAGAATTGCAAGGCAGACTTTCTTAATAGGGACTGATGATTATTTAAACCAAAAATAAAAGAATACCACTCCTGCTCTGCTGCTTTGGGGTCAAATCGGATGTCCGCGTTGACGTTGAACAGCGTGTCCTCATCTGTGAGCGGAGTCAAGGACCTTTTATACAAAGGGTGCTCATAGAGGGCAGCCAGCCTTGAACCCTTGGCCGGCGTGTTCTTGCTGACTGTCGTGTCCTGAATGAACTGTCGTTTCCTGTCCCCGCGCTGAGCGTGATGCTCTGGCCTCTTGAAGCCTTGGGACTTGTCTCCTGCAGCGATGCCCTTCTCCAGGGAATGGGACGAGACGTTGGAGGTGCTGGGCTCGTTGCTGAAGTCCTGCAGGATGCGCAAGGTGTGCTTGTTGGGCCAGCCTTGCTTGGCCCAGCTGCGAGGCTCCTCGCTGGGAGCGTGCGAGCAGGAGCAGCCTCCCGCGCCTTGCCTCTCCAGCTTGGGGAGTAAGTCGATCATGATGTGCATGGAGCACGCCACCAGGAACACCATAAGGATCAAAACCCGGAATTTCCGCAGGAGGATCATCTTCATGGTCTCCCTTTTGAGCAGATGTGAGTATTTACTGCAGATGATGAGCACGCAGATGCACAGGCTGACTACATCACTGATGATGTTAATTAGACTGGATGCCAGTCTAATGAAATAAACATTAAACACCAATGACCCATCCTCACTGGTCGTCTTGAGTAGAGGATTCAGTGTTCAAGCTTCAGACTCCTGTTTTTCTTTCTTCAAGCTTTGTGCAGATTATTTAAAGATTCAGCAACGAGCATCCAGGTCGACCGGGTTCAGACCAACGGTCGATTTGCGCAAGCCACATCGTCGTCACACGGCCGCTTTCCAAAGAGACCAAAGGCGGAACCTAATATGGATCCGTTAAACGCGGAGGTCCGAAGTCGCGCATGAGTCCAACATCCGCGCAGCGGAAAAAAACAACAACACACGCGCACACCACAAGCTCAGATCTTCGCTGTCGCGCTTTAAAAGACAAAATACACGGAAAAGTCCCCGTAAGTGGTCGACGCGCACTTATCCTCCCCAAAATAAAAATAAAAAATCAGCTCTCCGGGTTGACAATTCTCAACGGAGGCGGTCCTGTTTGGACAGGTAACAAGACGAGGTAGGGAGCGGGACACCTTCAGGGCGTGCAGCTGGATAAGCAGAAGCGAAAGAAGCACGCCTTGTAACAAGTGAGCGAGCATCTGGGCGGGTGCATTAAATATGATGGTGAAGTCGAGGCAAAATCCAGCCTTTCTCTGTGCGTCACTGCGCGCAGATTGGCTGAACTCCGATACAGCGAGCGCGAGAAAGAGAGAGAGAGCGAGAGACATAAATGATTCTCTGTGCTCCTCTCGGCAATAACTTGCACATCCCGAGCGTGCAAGAAGAGGGCGTCTTTTCACAGGCCAATATTTAGCCTGGCTCATTTACAGTGCGGCATTTTTTTTTCTTCTTTTTTTCGCCACATGAAATTCATCTGCTGGAATCTCTCCGAAATGCCTCCATGGAGACGACAAGTCGGTCCATCAATGAAACATTAGGCTAGGCGTATTAAGGAGCGCATCAGTCACCGCAGCCACTCCCATCTCTGCTTCAGTAGCTTGAAAAGATGGAAGACTTTTGTCTTTACTCGAAAACATCAAAGAAAGATATTCATTCCCATGACAAAATAACTGAGAATCCATTTCAGAAATAATCATATTTTACACACAATACACTGGTTAGAAAATGAACACAAAGTCATTCAAAGCACAATGCAAGATGGCTTCACATTGGCAGATTATTCCATTTGCCTGCGGCATCGCGGCAAAATGCGGAGTCACCGTGTTTGCTTTGGGCAGGAAGCAGCTTAGCGACATGAGAAAGTCTTCCACTTGTACCCACCCTGCATGTTTGCAATCTACTCAAGCAAACAAATGGATCAAACAAACAAAAACCAACCACAATAATCAAATGCAATCGTCTTCTTAACGCTAATTGGCACCGTGTTCCGACTCCACTCGCGGCTTTAACTCAGCAGGGGATGAGGGGGGACGCGGAATGAAGAGCTAGCATGCAACGTGAGTGAGCTTTCATTCCGTTTGTGATTACGTCTTAGATGATCTTCTAATTGAAAGGGGCCTAAGAGAGTGGAGGTTGTTCATTTTAAGCAGTAGATTCATAAGGGAGAAAAATAGAGATGACTTAAGAGCAAAACAGCGGTTGGGAATGCTAATGAGGCACAAGCTGAACATAGCCGCTCCCCATTCCCGTTTGTTTAGCTGCACTTGCATCGTCTGTTCATTTCTATCCATGTGAAGGTCTCCTTTCCAGCATTGCACCATTTCCCCTGGTCAGGGTGTTCGATGTCAGCGTGGAGGACAAAGTGACGCTTGTTGCTTTTCTTCACGCCGCGGCCGCCGCCAGGCTGTGGCCTGAGCTGAAACAATCCCTGATGAATGTCTATTGATGTCAGTCAGCCATGGATCACGGCGGTCGATGGGTCAGCGGTTCCTCACAAGGCCCCGACTGATGCGATTGTCGCACAGCCTTTGGGTGGAAATCGAGACGAGCCGTTTGGTTCTGACTAACGCGCAAATCTCATTTGATTATTTGTATGATGTGGTAATAGGGTGGATTGTTGTGGGGTAAATTTTTAGTGCCTGTTTTTTTTTTTTTTTCCCCTCAGAGGTTCTTATCGTAGAGGATGCCATACAGTAGCAGAGCGACAGAGCAAACAACGTTGGCTGATATGTGGCGTGACAACAGTATTAAAGGCGAGCAGGCTTTACACAGACAAGATCAGGAGGAGGTGGAGGGCATCGGAACAGATAGCTGACTGCAGCACAGGTTGTAAATTCACAAGATTTATATCCTGGATGCTCCACGGCGGATTCGAGTGATAGTGCAAAAAAAAAAAAAAAAAAAAAAGCAGAGCCGGATTCTTACTGGTGTGTTGCCGGATCAAGACTGGCAAGATGGTTCCAGTCAACCAGGTTGGCTGGATTTGTTGTGTACGATTTTCCAAGAAATACGGTCAGGTTACTAAAATAGCATATTTTAATGCATCCTACTTTTTTCCAGAGTAGAACATCTCAACTGATTTATCACACAAACTTACAGCTGACGTTTCAAATGAAAAGCATGGAAATAAAATCTTCGCCATGTGCTTATTAGTCTGCGACGGAGGGGGGGGGGGGGGGGGGGGGAGGCAAGTTGGAAAGCGAAATGAGGCGTCATCTTTGGTGGCGGCGACCGTATTCATTCGTCCGAACGCGCCCTTGGCGTGACCGCGCTTTAGCGAGGAACAAGTCTAATTTCCATCGTTGAGCAGCTGCATCTGATAGCCAAGCTTTGAATTGATATTAGGGATAACAATGGCCTCTGTTGGCCTCAATAAGGCTCACGCTGCCCTCGGCTGGCTCCCTCCCTCCCTCTCTCCCTCTTCTCGGCTGTGAGCGCACACACATTTCAACTGTCATAATAATCGCGAGCAAAAAGCTCACGAGGCTTTGCTGCAAATTGCTTCAAGCCTCCCCCGGAGGCTCTTCTCTTAATTCTTTGTCGTCGACTTGCTTAAAACATTGGAATGGATGACCGTGGGGTTTTGTTGACTCAATCGTGGGTTGCAATTGCAATATTCGCAGACAAATTAGCGCCTATTTAAGACCATCCCTGAGGATTTCAAAATAATCCGAGTGCTTTTCTTCAGAGCGCCAATTACACTTGAGTGTTTTGCACGGCGCGGCCAACTATTTGATTGCTTCTGTCCTGTGTTTACTCTTGCAAGACACGACAATCCGCTGCCAACATTTAGCGGCGATATACAAGTCAGGAGATTGCCGAGGAAATACTCAAGTTTAAATTCAAAGTGGAAATGACGATGATTTGAGGTTCATATAAAAAGCCATTCAGAATGGCTAAAGCTAAAAATAGTCAAAGAGCTTTTGCATAGTTGACACAAATGGATGGTCAAAATGCGCACATCGTAATGATTTCGGCTCGGCTGAATGAATGAGAGAGTGCTTGGAAGTAAACAAACAAACAAACAAAGAATCCTGTGATGTTATTGAAGCGCTTCCCTCGTGAGTTAGCCTAACCTTATCTGCGATCAGACTGTGGAAATAACAAAATGACCTTGGGCTTATTTGTGGGAGTGTTGGCCAGACCATCGGTCAAGACTTTGCTCACCCAGGTGTTGTCTCGCTCGTCTCTTGTGACTTGGTTCCAAAAACTCGGAATTGTGTACAGCTGCCTGCCTGGAGCGGGGAAAAGATGTTGAAATGAGTATTTGGATCTATATGTGTGTGTGTGTGTGTGTGTTGAGCAGTTGCACCCAAGCACCCTTGTCCTCATGGTTGCACTCTTCGCCCTATAATTAAAGTTTACGGCGGGCCACTTTAACGAAAACTGCTCAGATTGTTCATATCTGGAGTTTATTTTAGCATGCGGTTGTGTTAAACACCAGATTGGTCCGCAAGTAACCCTTTTTTGAAATGGTCCTCTACTTTACCATATTGTATTTGTCCAAATCCGACTGCTCCACCCCCCCCCTCAATTATTTATCGTAACCACTGTTTGAATTTGATAAAAGAACCCCCCTCGTATCTTTGTGACATTTTCTGCCACTTTCACGCTTTTATCTCACTCAAATCGCCATTTACGAGAGTACATGATAAGGGTTTTATGAGGAAAAAGCCCGAGAGGAAGGAGTCGGATGGAGCCGACCGCCCTCATTGCCAAATGCGGTGGGAGTGGAGCACTAAATCTCACAGTTGAGACAGCATGCAGAGCTAAAAGGAGACACATCCAAGAGTCATTAAGTCATAATGATAGAGAAAGAGCGATTCGCCCCAAAATTTGACTCGGGGGCCAACGGCATTAGTAGATGATAGATGAAGCTATTCCATCGAGGTCCTTACTCAATGTGGACAATATACAGTCGACGCGCACCTAACTTATCACCGCTGACTTTGCAACTAGCTCATCCTTTTCGTTTACACATTTGCCCCAACTCGTCCTATTTCGTCCACAAACGTACTTTTTTTTTTTTTTTGCAAGAATATTAAGTCATCTTGAAGCTTCTAGCCAGATTTCATATATATATATATATGTATTAAAATATAGTATTTATTTATTTATTTAGTATATCCTATTTTAATTAATTGATTAATTAATTAATTTACCCTTTTATTTATTTATTTCTTTATTCATTATAATATATACATATATATTAAGATATTTATGCTGAAAAAAAACCCCAAAGTACTGCTGTGTTCTTGCCAAGTCCAAGAGAAACAATTGCTAAAAGATTGATGATCTGCTTAAGGGTTAAATCAAAGGACTCGTCTCGACTACAAATTGGAAAAAACGGAGATATTCTCTCGTACACGTTGTGTTAACAAACACTTTGATAAAATACCATTTTCAGTCCGAGCGGCAAAGGCAAAACGCTTTACCGAGCGCAGGTGCCGGCACGTCGTACATAATTTCAATATTATCAAGGTTGAGTTGCTGTCAGTTAATGACACAATAACCTGGCACCCCAATGTGCACGGAGGTGATAAAGGCCGCGTGCAGCCTCCACGCTTCTCTTTCGTATCGCCTCACCGTTTCGCCGCCGCGTGTCAAACAGTCAGCCGCAGACACGCTTGAACTCAAACGACATATCTGGAAAAACGAAAGCCAACATGGATTCATAAATATGGTAGCGACCACCTTTGTTTGCATGCGCTGCTGTCAATTTCAAAGTGTTTTCTGCCTTTACAGTGGTTAAATGTTAAAAGACGGCAAAAGGCCAGGGTAAATGCAAACGTCGACGTTACAAGATATCCATTTATATTCACGCCCGTCAAAAAGGTCAAAACATTGTCCTGACATTCTGCAAACATCTGGAGCCTGGTATCCCTTCGCCTGTTTTGGAAATGTGATAGAACCCGAGAAGATAGCCGGACAGAGCGCGCACTGTTGCTGAAGTGGAGTGGCGGTGTGGAGTTTCCACGAGATTGCGAGTGGTTTGACCTTTCAGCGCCGGGCGACTTCCATGCGGGGGACTTTCCTTCCCACAGGCTGAAAAGGTGTGTCCGCTGTTGCTTTGGCCTCGCTAGATTGAATAGCCGACGTGTGAAAGAGCCGCTGCTCTAGCTTTTCTACTTTCTTTTCGTAAATGCCAAGCCAAAATCGTGACGCTAGCATGGCTTGACCCTAATCCATTTGCAAAAAAAAAAAAAAATCTTTTATGCTTGTAAATGAATAGTCCTCACCACGCACTAAAGTGGATTTGAAAAGATGCAACGGCAGTCTTAAATGTCAGTTTAAGAAGAAAAAAACTTATTTTTCCAAAACAATGTTTTTTATTTTTTTTATCATCCCCCCCAAGGTGTTGACCCTACTTTGCATTATTTCGAGACTATTAAGAGAATAGCATTTAGGACAACGTATACAGACTTATTACTGAGTGATATGAAGCATAAAAGGCCTGAATTTACACGCTCGTAATAATTCCCCTCTCCTACATTCAAGATGGAATTTATTGTATTTTTGCAACAATAAAGTCAGTATAAGATACGATCAGTAAAACCTTGGTGTGGCCTCATAAAAGCGACGTCGTCTATATGCAAACCTGATCCATGCGAGAACGTTGTGTTCCGCATGCTCCGCGTTTTAGCATTCAAAGGACATATCGATTCCGTTCTACACAAAACCCTTCCTGTCTGATTTCCCTCAAGACAGCGCAGATTAAAGGCCCTTGTGCTCATGTTCTACATATTGACCCGTTACTCTTAATAATTCAGCGCACACTTAACACTGTAACCCGTCGTGCGTCACTGCAACGAAAAAAAAAAATGCTGCGTCGACTTTTGACTTTGATTTTCTAACATCTTAAAAGAGTTCGCGGACTTCCCCTGTCCTCCCTCGGAGAACCGGGCTGAGCTTTTGAGGGTGCAAAGAGAAACATTGTGCGTTTGCCAGGTCAGGTGGCGAGGAGTCGTGGCGTCACACAGATGACGTCGCTAAAAAAAAAAAAATTGGAATAAAATACCGAGCAGCTCAATTCAAGTTAAAACTGTGGTTTGGTTGCTAGTTTCCACCTGGCTACATTGATGACGCAAAATTCAGCGGCTTTGAACTAAATCACACGCACAAGGAAAAAAAAGTAAATTGGATTAGTAGTCTTTGGCTATTCAATCCAATTATTGATCTCTGGCCGGAGGAAATATTTCCAGGGCTGCTTCAGTGTCCAGCATGAGATTGATTTGTGGAAAAAAAAGCCTATTAATGTATCTGTTGTTATCTTGGTCTTTTTATATACCACAAAAATTAATATTTGAACAGAGGTGTGTAGACTTTTTATGCAAGATCTGTCAGTCTTTGGGTTTTATCCGCACAATGAGCCTATTCAGGAATTCCAAAAAACTACGTAGGCATTCACTGAAAATATTCAAGCATTTGAATAAACCGTGTGCACAATGCACCTTTTTTTTTCTTCCTTTTGAATTTCCAACTAAAACGAGCTCATTTGACATCACGCATCCCGTCGTTTGCATTTAAATTGTACGAGTGACGTTTGGTCTGACAGACAGACATAGAGATGGCGATAACATGCATGAGATATCCAAGCGGAGGCAAATTACAATGTTAATGAAGCCTTTTGAAGATGGGCCTTAAAGGAGAGATGGCTAAACAGCCAGCTATGTTTCTTTTATGCTGCTGACAGATCATTTATAACAGAGCGTCTTGTCATCTTTTTTTTTTTTTTGCATTCATTTACTCTAATCTGTTTATATAATTAAAACAACGGATTTGTTTTTGCTCGACTTGGCCGACTCGTCTTCCTTTCCGTTCCTCCTGACTGTTTTACTCTTCCCGGCGTATCGATTGTGAAGGTAAGGCGGGAAAAAGAAACAGGGTGGCTGAGAAAGAAGGATTTGCTGAAGAGATACGGTGAAATTGAAGCCTTCGGCCAACAGTGGGGGAAAGATGTGATCTGAAAGAGGAGCAGAACACAGAGGCGGAAGACAAGAAGGGATGAATATATTCATCTGGATTTGTGATGGCGCAAAGAAGACACATTGGAGCGCCGCTGGACCTGGACAATGATGAGTCCAACTTCATAAGACACAAAAGGATCCGAGAGAGAGTGAATGTCCCTCCATCTTCCTCATTATTAAAAGCAATACTGTGAGAGCATAGCAAGTTAATTCATGTTCTGACGGTTGCCATATGTCCAAGAATAGCATCACTGTAGCCTCTCAGCATCCAATCATTTGCATAAAAAGAAGGAAATGTAACCGGGTCATTCTCATTCCCTCAAGCGGCGAATCTGTTTTCAGGTTGGAATTGCGTTCTGGACGCATCCGTGTCACCTTTTCGTAGCAAACGGGTTGTGAGTCACTCGTGAAATGACATCCAGAAAAAAAAAAAAATAATAAACGACAACGGCCATTTCTATAATGGGAAACGGTGTGGTGACGTACAATAAGAACATGAATATTTACATATGTCCTCTTATGTATTTATAGAACAACATGGGGGCCATGTACATAATATTAGCATAAATATTCCTTGCACTTGACACCATGCCAGTATATATAAAAATGTATATAAAATAGTAGTATATCTATATATATGTATGCCAAAAAAAATTATAGGCCTCAGGTACCAAACGGCCCAAGGGGTGTGTTGACTTTTTATATGCACTATAACTGCTGGTGTTAATTACAATCAAGGCACAGGCTGAATTAGAATCTAGTTTTGCAAACCTAGAGATGTGTGATTAACTGTCCGGAACAAAAGCGTAATCAGCACTTATTCCCTCCGAAATGAAAATGTTTTTTTACTTCTTTGGTCAAATATACCTGCGGTGCTCCTGACTGATATCCCGAAAGTTCCCCAATTTCACAGGGGGCGTCACTCGATCGCTTCTCCAACACGAGAAATACAATCTCTCATTTATCTCACTGCGCTCTCATTAAGTGTGCTCGGCTTTAAAGACGCTCCCCGGAGCCCTAATAGCTGCAATTAGCAAGCTAGTGCACACACACACACACGCACGCATACACACACACACACAATGTGGGCTGTGAGCTTGTCAAAGGGAATTGTAGCCCTGCAGCACTGAGTGTGAAAAAGACAGAGGAAGCATGAAGAGGCAGCCATTCTTGTGCCTCCACTAATAATGTTGGGCTGTGAGTGCCAGGCTCAATTTCATTGGCTGTCAAGATGAGCACCACTGGGCCTGGATTAGCACTGAGGGGAGGGGCTGGTGATGAGAGTGAAGGACAGACTTGCTATAAATTAAAGGTCTGTTTTAATAACGGATGCTTAAGAGTACCTCCATTAGTGGATCTTAAGCTGCTTTATCCATTTAAATGTAGCCTCGGCCTTTCGGTGGATAAACAATTAGCTTTAGCGCCGATTTTTTGGGAATCCTTATTTTGCACAGAAATAAAGGTTTTCCAAAGTGATCATGATGGTAAAGCTCGTCGTGATTGAACTAAATAAGCATGAAAGAAAAAAATGGAAAAATTGTGACTACTGCAGAGACGTGCGGTCAAAGGAGGCAGAATCGGCATAAATGATTACGGGAAATGATTTTCCATTTTTGTTCTCGAGTTGCCATCGCAAGAACAAGAAGCAAGTCCGAGTCATCTTCCAGGGACACTCTTATTATCCGCCCCGCTGTCTCCGAGTGGTGAGTTTGATCCCCGGGGCGCGGCACACACGCAGAGCTGAGAGACAGACCCATAATCTGACAAAGCAGATGTAGACACGCATGCATCCAAGCATACACGTAGACAGTGAGGGCAGGTAGACAGGCAGAGGTGGGCTTTGTACACGCAAGACCCCCCCTACCCACCACGTCCCCAAGCAGCTCCAGATATTGCCGCTTCACTGAACAGCATAATGACAGCCTCTTCTACTTCTTTTTCTTCTTCACAGAGGCTGGCTGTTGTGAAAATCCACTCAGGGATGTTCTTATGCCTCCCAAAGAAACTTTATTCTTATTTTATAAACCACCACCACAAACACATGCTGTATATTTTCTTCATTTTTAGGAGTTCCATGTCATGTAAAAATAGCCAATGTGGTTGCAGGCGTTAAGGAGAGGGAGGTTTTTAAGTAAACACCTTCGGGGGTCAGGAGCTTTTGGAGGTTATCTTCATGGATCCAAACACACAGGCGAGGGGCGGCATCTTTATTTGAACAGTGTGGTTGAGAGATGAAGATCAGCCACAGATCAGCAAAAAACACACCTATATATACCCACTTTTTTTTTTTTAATAAATATATATTACTGGTCAGTCCACCATTTTAGTGCCACCTAAAAAACTGAACTGAAAAATAAATTCTAATATTAATCATATTAATAATTAATATTAGATAATACAAAAAATCGAATTGCAGCCCTCGTGATTTGCATTCGACTGCATTCCGACGTCAATTGGAATCGGAATAATCGTCTGCCCTATTAGATTGCAATTGCATTTGTCCACAAACACACACCTAGAGTCTATTTACCGCCGTCAGTCACTCTCCTTTCGTTATCCCGATAATTCAAGAGGAAATGAAATCATCTGGCGCAATGATGCAGACTGCCGTGTGTGATGCTATGTTTTATTTGCGCTGATTGGAAGCCAATTAAGCAGGTAATGGATGGGCAGCCTCTTACCCAAAAGCTAATTAGCTAAGCATTTACGTTACGGTGATTGGAATTTTTGCTTCTTCTGCTGACTCGGTTCCGAATGCATATATTTTCTTTTTTTTTTAAACTTGTTAGTCCACTGTATAACTTCATTGTCATCAAATATGGAGGATTTAGTGTTTCATAATGCTTGAGTCAGACTCCAACTTTGAATACACTATTCATTAATGTGCGACTTCAGCAGATTGCGCCGCAAAGATAACCTCGGCGATTCCGCCCAGCCATACCGCCGAGGGGACCCCAAAAGACAAGAAAGCAATTATATCTCTACCCTTGTTCTCATTTCTAGGTGCTCTCTCTCTCCCTCTCTCTCAATCCCACACCAATGGGAAATAGAGGGAGTGGAGCCGAGCCGCAGTTGTTGACGGCGCCACCACGGACTAGAACTACTGTCATTACTTCAACCCTCAAAATGGATGGAGTGGCAACATTCACACTTAACAGCTGGAACGTACGTCTTGAATATTGTCTCAATAAAGGTGGCGACGTTATCACTTTGACTCAATTGCTGTCGCGAGCGCCGTGCGAGACCGATGGAAGCAAAAAGGGCCCCGGCGCTTGCTGCCGTTTTTCAATTTTGCTGTGCCACAATACGGGGTGATACAAAAGCATTTATCTGATGTTATTAGGGGTATACTGATACAAGATAGCGCGCACTTATGTCGGTAACGTGATCTGCTTGTCATATCTGCGGCCGCATTCTGCAGAAGAAGAGACGAGAGTGCTAAGCGAGAGCTCAGCAGATGACTTTCATGAAAACATTGCCCTTTTTTTTTTTAGCATTTGGCTCATCTCACTCACGTCCCTCTCCGTCATCATCTTTCAATCTCTGTTTTTTTTTTTCCGATTGATACACTCATCTCGTGAAGATTTCACGCTTGACGAATCCCAAATGGCTCTGCTCTCATGACAAACAGATCAATTTTTATACACTTCAAAGTTGCTGGTCTTGAAAATTGTTTGACCATCTTCGAGGCACTTTGGATTCTCACCATTAATGGGGACAAGAACACTTTGGGACATTAATCGAGCTAATATGTTGCATTAATGTTGACGCATCACGTCAGCCGAGACCTTGATGTTGTTATCGTTGCCAAGCAACAAGCTGTTGAATTCATCAACTGACAGTAGCTACGAATATTTTACTGTACGAATTAAAAAAAAGAAGATCCTGAACAAAGAAATGAAATGAGAAGCAGAGGAAAGGCAACGATGAAAGCAACCGCACGAACGACCCTTGTAAAAACAGCAGATGAGCTTGTGGCCATTTATATTTCAAATGATAAAGGCGGCACGGAACTTAAAAGCAGCACGGAGACAGACAGAGACATGCGAAGGCACCAATTAAAATACATGCATCCAGCATTGTTCAGAGGACAGCGTTGCAAGGGGTGGGGGGGGGGGAAAGAGCGGCTGTGCTTTGATCGCAGCGGGCCGCCGCCGCCGCCGGGAGCCGAGCGACGCATTTACGTTTCCTACGCAGAGCACACGGCAAGGTGAACCCGACCGTTCTTTTGTGTACATCTAGCAGGGTAAAAGCTAACAGCTCTGTGGATACACGAGAAATCTTCTGATTTATATTCTGCAGAGGAGAGTAAAGGTTACGCCGTTATTCAATGTACTGTTTGCTCCGGAACATTCGCATAGTGCCTATTCAGGAGTTCTTTTTTGAATGATTAATAAAGGATTTTTTTTTCCCGCATTGGCAAAAACAAAAAGCACACATGAATGAAAAATGAGCAAGGCCTTGAGGATGTCTGTGCGTGCATCACGGATGCCACTGCTCGCCAGTCGACTAAATAAAGGATGCAGTTCCTTGATACCAAGATGGTGGCGAAGGACTACTTTTGTCTAAAAAAAAACACTTGACAGCAAAATTCCCCCATATTACTACTTAGGTCACAGGCGGCATCATGTGTCTTCCCATAATGTAACACGATGCATGTTATCTTTGTACCAAACACCAAGGCCCGCATGATATCAGCAGTATTATTATTATTCTTTTATACTTTTTTTCATATAAGTTGACAGTAGGCACTGAGATGGTGGGTGGTCAGTGGTTAGAAACAGCTCTTATTGCACCGAGAAACATCGATATCTGCAGAAGATGAGCCCTCGAATTGATTTTGCAGCACCGGATAGATGCGAGAGGCCCAAAAGTCAGGCAATTGCCAATGTTTAGTCTGAATCGATTGGTTTGATGCAGAAAGGTGGGAAAAGCGGTATCAGGTTCAAAATGACTCGGGCCACTTCAGTCAGAGAAGCCATTCAGATAACCTTGCCAATAGTGTGGAAGGACGATGGTTGCCATGGTAACAGAGGGGGGGGGGGAATGGTCGTACTTGGTAATAGGTTGGAGACGTTTAACAACAATATTTAGGGTCAGTTTTAATTTGATGGATATTTAGCTAACATAGCATCCTACATTTCACATAAATTAGTGGAGGTCATTTTAAGTAAGGCATAAAGCGACGTATAGTTTGTGCAACAACAACAACAACAACAATGTCGTGTCGTTAAAAGAAATCCCAAAGTCTTTACCTTCATTTTGTGTCCCGCGGTGACCGCAGGTGGCATCCGGTCAACCGTGTCCAAGCCAAATGACAACAATCCCACGTCTTAGCAATTGTGTCCCTAAGGTGGAAGTGGTTCAATAAGTCGTACTCCTGCAAAATAAGAAAGCGGTTTTATATTAAAAAGGGGTTCGGGCATCAGACATATCTTTTAACGCAGCACAGCCACATTTGCTATGATTCTTCCCAGTGCTCTTAAATGGACAAAAAAAAAAATAATCCGGACAAAATACAACCATTCTCCATTTCATAATGATTTGCTGTCTAAGATTTTATATATCAGAACCTCCATTAGCATCTGAAACTCAAGAGCTGGACCGTAAACGACGATTTGGCCAATCAATATGGTAATCCCATACGGGAATGGATGAAGGAGTTGTGTGTATGTGTGAGTGTGTGTGTGCGCGTGCGTGTGAAGCAGCCATTTTTTTTACACACAACAAAAGTTAGTTACTTATGGGCCTCCTTTCTTACTGTATTTTAAAATATTTTTTTTACACAAGAAGAAAAGAATTTAGATGAATAGAAATATTTTATACACATCTTACTTTTATTCCTGGTAGAAGAAAATAATTTAGATGAATAAAAATATTTTATACACATCTTACTTTTATTCCTGGTAGAAGAAAATAATATAGAATAATTTAGATTAATAAAAATATTTTTTACTTATCTATATTTTATTCCTGGTTTAAGAAAATAATTTAGATTATTTACCGTAATTTTCGGACTATGAATCGCACCGGAGTATAAATCGCACCAGCCATAAAATGCCCCAAAAAGTGAAAAAAAAACATATATGTGTATCTAGGTCGCTCCTGAGTATAAGTCGCCCCCCCCACCCAAATTATGAAAAGAAAACGCGATTTATAGTCCGAAAATTACGGTATATATAATATGCTTGTACTTCCATTATGTAAGCACGTTAAAAGGGATTGCTTTTCTGTTGGGTTTGAGGCTCATGGAGTTTCAAGGACAAGCTTGAGGGAACAATTGGGAGGGGGCGGGGTGGAGTGGATGAAAAAAAAAAAATGAGCAGATGAAAGCAAAGCATGATGGGAATGAAAGAAGAAGAGACAGGAGTCTTAACGCCAACTGGTCTTCAAACATTTACCGTCGCATGGCTCATTTTGGGGGGGGGGGGTGTTCTTCTATTACAGCTGTCTTTAATGGCCGTGTCACAGTCTATTAAGTGCATTCATCTTTGCCTCCACCGTATAGCAGCGCTGAACAAAGACAGATGACTGGCGCTTTCGTTATTCCCACGCATCGGACAAGGTGGAGGACACGCGCCGATTCGGCATACTCAGCACAAACAAGACATTGTAATAAACGGCACCCAAATATGCACGGCAACACATTCATCTTGCTGTCCAACGTGCTAACCAGGAAGTGACACCAGGAAGAAAGCAAGGTGGTCTGAAGTCATATCAGCATCACGACAGCTTGTGTATGCTTGTTCCTTGCCCACTTTTTGCAAAAATTGTTATGTGGAATAATAGGGCCCGAAATGAAATGGAAGCTAAGCAGAAAACACACAAATAAAATTATGACATATCCCTGCATTTAAATCCAAATATGTGAGCGATAATATTACCACCAATGCATGGCAAACTTTTGCCATTAATTTGAAGATTTGAGTAGACATTCCCTGAGTCACATTTCATAGTGGAAGAGAGACACGGTGTTCCTTGGAAAATAATTTTCTCACACTTCTACGCAATGGCACACCCTGTACAATAGGTAGGGGAGGGAAAAAAATAATAAAAAAGTGATTCATTGCTTCTCGCCAGTGTCACAAGTTGCATTATATTTCACGGGCATGATTCAAAATGACAGTCCAAAAGCATGACGCCTCGGAAGCCATTTTGGAATCGCCAGATACAAATGGATATCTGAATTATTTTCTGATTTAAGGAATTTTACATGTTGGTGATTTTCTCAATGATCATATGCTACATTAGGTCATTTTTGCATGGTCATTCATTGTTGAGTACATCTCCAGCAGTTAGGAAACAAAATGGCCGACCTGGATGTAGATCTCCTCCATTCATGATATGATCTGACCGATACTTCAAACGAGCTCCTCCGGGGCCATGCTTTCCTTTCTAATTCTCCGGCGGCTCTCGCTGAGCTGCCTTTAACTCATTTAGGGCAGCTTTTAGGCCCTCTACGTTTTCAAAATGTATAATCAATACGCCGTGGCGCTACTACATGACGAATGGCTTCGGCGTGGGGAGATAAATGGCGGCGGAGCGCTCGTCATCTCTCTTGCAATAGATAGCCCCTGTGTAAATGATTATAACCTAATTCGGAGGAGAACATATGAAACCCTCGCCGGAGGCCATCAGTCAGTCAAAGGTGTTTTATTTTACACTTTCTTCATTGACGTCGCCCTCGTATAGATTTATCAAAAGCTAATTAAGCTCAATACGATGAAATAATTCATGTCAGCTTACTGCGTGTGCCTCTTGGCAAGAAGACCCCCTCCTTTAAAAAAAAAAAAAAAGTCATATCTGTCACTTTCCCGTTAATGAAAACAAGTTTGCAGGCACGTTTAGGTCCAATTTAATTTGTATTAATTCTCTGTCAGCCCTTGTTAGCGGCATTATTAAAGTGCCTCACAAGCAAAACAAGAGCGTTGGCCCGAGCTTTGCTAGCATTTAGCAGCAGGCAAAATATTAGAATGCCACTAAAGTAAAACCGAAATGAGCAGAGCTAAATTTGTTCATTAACAAATATTTTGGTCAAAATGGGAATTTCGTACGAATCGCATTGGTGCTAATGCTAATGGGTGGTTAACATGGCACGGATTATATTTTCATATTGAATGAAGTACATTAGCCTTGATTTTGGTGGTGTGAAAAACCTTCCACGAGACAATATTAACTATTTTCGAGCTGACTCTGCAGATTCAAATACCAACAGCAGTGAAGACGAATAGCGGGGGCGACAACTTGATGTATTGCTTTGCTATCACCGAAAAACTGCCACGATGATGTGCATTTTATTTTTACATTTTCAAAGACATTTTGACAGGTAACAAAGTCAAAAACGTGCGATAAGAAGGAATCATTAAGGAATTGCATTTATCAGGCTGGCTGAGTTGATGCGCGCCATCAGGTTTTGTTCACGAGGACGCCTTTGCACGGACCAGAAAATGTGTGAATCCGATAAACACTTTGGGCAAGATACTCACTAACTTGCATTTTAGGTTAATTATTCACACCTTTTATGTTAGCTGCTATAATTTATTTTCTGTCACAGAGAGGATTTGTTTTTTTCCCCAAAATCAGTCTCAAGGATATGTTGAGGGAAACTTCAAGGCGTCTCAGATAAAAATGTCGCTGGGCTTTTGGAAACTGAAATAACGACGACCCGAGTGACCGAGCGGCAGAATGTAAGCTGCTGCGTTTTATCAATAGCTGCGCATCTGCCTGAGGGTGACTCATCACAAGTCAGGTAAAGCATCGTGGAGGACATCTAATGTGGCGTGACATTCAAGTTAAAGTCCCGTAAGTCATGTCAGACATTCAAGGTGAAAAGATGGGATAATCGGAGAAGTGGATTTTACAGTTGGGGGGGGAGGGAGGGGGGGGGAAATATGCTTTGTAAAGCATTTGTTGCAGGCGAGATGCATTTCTCACTGGGATCATGTTGAGCAAAGCTTCTTCCCTCTCTGCGCTGTCTCGATAAATATTCACAACCACAGCCCACGGGTCATGTTGGGGTGCCGGCGAGGCAAACAGCGTTTTGCAAAAGGTTGATGCGGGTCTTGTTGACGGAGCGACTCGGATGCCTTTCTCATTTCTTCTCTACATAAGATTTAAATGTTCCCCCGCGAGCTTCGCTTTGCTCCCTCGCTTCTTGGAAAGCGTCTTTAACGTGAATGAATGGATAGCTTAAAAAAAAAAAATTCAAACTTTTCAATGTTATTTTTTTCCCCCTACTTTGCGACTTTTATTTGTATGCATGCAAAATGTCACAAATCAGCTTTTTTTTTTTTTATTCTTGGGACATTTTCATTTCGGGGTGTACTCACAAAATCCATTTACACTCTTAAAATTGGAGCAAAGTGTCCTTTCTTCAGCGTCGAAAATTTATTCTCGTCTCCCATCGCTCTGGTGAACTAGATGTTATTTTAGAGATTTGAATCGAAGCGCTCGTCATCGGCCTTCTTGGTCGGGAAGTATCTTGGCGAGTCTCACTTTCTAATTCCGAGCGCTCCAGTTGTTATATTGGCACATAATTCAAAGCGACTGTACGCATGTCATGAATCCATAAGCGCTCCCGGTTTTTGCCGCAAGGTGACCCCATTCTTAATCATCACCCGGCGTGGATGAGGTTAAGACTGGAAATTGGTTGGACTGTGAAGTGAATGCATGATGGCCCCCCCGCTTCCCCCCCCCCCACCTTCTCGACCCTCCAGCGCCGGCCTGCCCTCTTTTGTTTCCCTTTGACGCAATTTTACATCGCGCTGGCTCTCCTCGCCTACCTTTGTCCTCTTTGTCATTCGCTCGCTCGCACATCTCTGTCGTGTAACGGCTACCTCAGCATGTTGATAATAGGATTTATTAAAATGGAGGCTCCTCTTTCTATTGAGAGGCGACATCACTTATTTTATGAAGGCATTATTCCTATTCTTCCCCATTCAATGCATACACCAAGAATCAGGCTAATATTTTACTTTTCACACCAACGCATCAAAAGCCATAAGTAGCCCATTTTGTCTTCTATTTTTTTTCTTTTCCTCTCCGCAAAAGTCAAACAGTCAAAGTTAAGCGTTAACGCACACAATTGACACGCAGACATTAAACAAGCGTTTTGTTTTGCTCATCATGCGTGTCGGTACATTCACACTTTCGGTAATTAGGAAACAGTCAAACAATCTAAAAATCAATCAAATGAAGCAATCAAGCAAACTAAACTAATTATAGCACATGATGGGGGATTAGAAATTTAAAGTGGGAAGTATTTAACAGAAGGACAAGAGTCAACCAAACAAAATATGTTGTTCTTCAAAAGCTCTTACAGAGCTAGCAAAGTTGCTATTTATAGAAAGGCATTATAACAACAGCTCGGCTAAATTGTCATTCCTTCTTGGTGTCGTGTTGTTGACGATTTTACCACTAAAGGCCAAATTGCATTCTAAAAATTTTCTTCCAAACTACCAATCGATACTTGGTGTGAAATGACGAAGCAAAAGGTTTGTGCGCATGCCAAAATGAATAAAAAAAAAAAAGCCTCACAATATGAACAGATGCTACAAGACTTTTGACTCCTTTGACGCAATTTACTCGATTCCCGAATCTTTCTACCGTTGAATGTGTTTGAGAGAGCGAGCGAATGAGCCAGGGAGATGATATCAATAGCGGAAAAATAACACGACTCGCTGCACAGTAATTAGAGATGGGGCGAGATGAAAAGGGGATTTGCTCTTTGACACGGTTCACCCACAGAGAGAGACAAATGTGATCTAAATGTCATCCGGCCCTTTCACATGTCAGGATGTGCGGCGGCAATTCATTACTTGCAGCTATTTACAATCGCCATAACAACGCAGCAAGGAGACGCGCTGAAAATGTTTCGAAAGGGAATCATCGTTGACGTATGTTCAAACATTGCCGACTGATGTGTGAAGGAACAATCTCATTATTATATATGACAAAAGTGTGAGATTGAAAACTATCGGCTTTATCTGCTTATCCTCCTTGGACTCGGAGGCTCGGGCTATCGGAGCGCACATCAGTAATTACTGCAGGTTGTCAACAATTTATAACTGAGGTCCCGCCAGGCGAACAAGAAAAACAAAAAAACTAAAACGCCAACGCACGGGGCCCCCCAAAAATGTCGAGAGGAACAGCGTGCATTACTTCCTCTGTCCTTGGTGATAAGAGCAAGTCAAGGAAGAAACACAGAGGCGAATGCTTAGGTGACTCAGCAAACCGCTTCGGAAAAATGATTTGTTTTTCGATTACAAGCTGCATTTCATTTCCGTTCATAGAAATTCTATGCAGACCATGCCTTTAGCTGCCGGATGTCAGGAAAAGCTCCATTCAGTTAATTAGAGGCACTTTAAAAAGTGACATGTGTGACTCCTCTTTTAGATGAATTTGAATGAGAGACAAAATATTAAAAACATTGCTACATCGCTATTTTTAAGAGGGTGTGCACATTTATGCAACCATACTACTTTTTTATTTGTTCTCGTTTTTTTAATCACATAAAAACCTGGTATTTGAACTAGGGGTGTGTAGACTTTATCTATTTATCAAGCACTCACTAAAACAGTCTGCGCGGCAAATAACTGTCGGCAACTCATCAAAATACTTCGGCAAAGACGGCAATCCATCATCGCACGGTGGAGGTCACCTCGCAAAGTCAGCTACCTGCAGTTTTAAACCTCCCCCGGCGTGCTGGCACGGCGACACACAAAGCCTTAAGTGTTCAAATGTGATTTATGGAAAGTGACAAGAGCGTCGCTGTTTTTAATTATTAACGAGGGAGGAGTCGACGGGAGTCATCTCTCAATCCTCCCACAAAATGTAATGAGGTTATTTGCTGCCGCAAAAAAC
Organism: Syngnathus typhle; assembly: GCF_033458585.1. Classification (NCBI taxonomy): domain Eukaryota; kingdom Metazoa; phylum Chordata; class Actinopteri; order Syngnathiformes; family Syngnathidae; genus Syngnathus; species Syngnathus typhle. The sequence goes on along the minus strand of NC_083755.1, from coordinate 4,704,762 downwards.
GCTTAAACTTTGATTCATTTGACGGGCGGCCCGTTACGCGGCGGCAGATAAAAAACAGATAAGGAGAACGTTTGCGGTCATCCTTTGACATTGACCTGCTTCACGGGAACAGCCGTTTAATTCTTCCTTACAAGTCCTCCGACTAAGATACCGTCACTACTAGAGAAGCTAAAGGTCGGGAGGTGCTGGTGGGGTTGACCTAAAGTTAAATTGCATTGGAAAGCAATAAAAGCTGTTTTGGAGTCTGAAAATTCGGGAGACTTGTTTGCACAGCTATATAAAAAAAAAAAAAGGGCTGCATATAATGAAGTCCAAAAATCCAATTGCCAAATTGATCTCTAAACTTTTCCTCATCCTTTTTCTACTTTGTGGTGCAGCTTATTAACAAGCAATTTTCTTTGCGAAAGGTGTCTATTGCTTTTATTGGCAAATCCATTTTAATTGTTTTCAGGATTGTGTTATATCCAGCACAACGCTTTTGTTTGTTTGATGGTGATAATGCTCACTTTTGACTGATAAGTAATTTTTTTTTTTTTTTGCTGTACTTGTACGTAACTGCATTCTGACCCGTGTTTCTAATATTTTGGGTCTCACCCTCAACATATAGTCACAAACGTTTTTACAGGTAGATCAATTTGAACAAAATCTACAATTGCTTGCAGTCTACCTCCAAGACATTCTCATGTTCTGTTAGCTAGCAAATATATATTTCAAATTTCATCCCCACTTAAGAATCTCATTACCTGCATGTTACAAGGTGCCACGCCCACAAAAAAAGCAAGCAGGAAATTCATCTCTGCATGTCTGAGATCACGCCGCCATCTTCCTTGTTTATAGCGGCGAATGCATGGGCAAAGCAAATTAAAAGTCATATCTACGTGCTCCAGGCTCCCCACAACTACTTTTCCAATCAGGAGGAGAATAACTTAGCATAAACAGTGGGGTTGCATTACCATCACAGGAGGCTGCAGCAAGGACAAGAACAAATATTGCATATTCATAATCTGCTTTGCCCAAAATCGTGTGGGCTGGTGCTGAAGCTTTCACTTCAGCTCTGCAAGTCAGATAAAGCTTTGAAAAAGAACTTTCTCCTCCTCGTTTGAAGCTACTGCAATTCCATGCCATCCGCAGACTTCTGTTGAGCCAATGCTGAGCGTTTTCCGACAATAATGCCACAAAATAAAGTTGCAATTTCCCTTTGGATATAGACTTGGCCCCAAAAAAAACATGTCTCATTCTGGAAGGTAAGATGGTATCTACTCTCAGTCCAAAACAAATCAGTTTAAATTTGGCTGAAGACATTAGCACATATATTGATGTGCTTTGCACAGCCACAAGGAGCCATTTTTAATATATTTCAAAAAAGGTCATTCCTGCTGAATGTAATTAATAGCAACAAAAAAAAAAAGGTCTCTAGTTGTTAGTTGATTTTGTCAAATCTTGCACACTGGGAGGTGCAAATTTACCATCTCAAACACCCCAAAGTTACAAGAATAAAAATTCTTCATTTCCCGTCGTCATTAAGCAGCAGGCCCATGTGTTGACTTGCTTGCAATTGCCGCACAGCACACAATTGACCCTCGGGCACATTGAACCAAAACAAAAATCTATTTGACGTTTTATTTGTTTCACGTGGCGCATCGCAAAACAATCTTTGGGCCCATTAGTTTATTAACATTAGCAAAGGAAGCTAATGGCGTGTGCACAAATGGAGGCTTGGATGATTTATGATAAAGTCATCTCAAATGGAGGCAGACAATGGTCTCGTTTAAGACAATTTTCATGCCTGCACTCATCCTTTCAAGCTCTCCTTCATCCCTTCTTCTTGTTGCTGTCAGGACGCATTAGGGCGTTGTTAACAAGCGACTTAAATTAGGATCCCCTGCAGTCCCATCCAGGTAGGGGTAATGAGGTGAGGAGACGCAGAATTGGGCCCAGACCCCCCCAGACAAAAAAAATAAAAATAAGAGCACATCGCATTTTCTCCTGTTTGTCCGGTGGATGCAAAGAACTGAACGCGGCGACGGGGGGGGGGGGGGGGGGGGTTACGAAACAACAACATTGAACCACGCTTGGATGAGCACTTATACAGCGCTTTGACGACAACCGGTTTTTGCACGCAACGCCGTGGATTAATGGAGAGTGGCGACGAGATTCGCAGACAAGCCTAATGATATGGAAATTGAAGCTGTAAGCTGGCGAGATGCAGCCTCTCAAAGGCATCAGTTAGATGCGAGACACCCCCCACCCCACCCCTTCGCGGCTGATGGGGTGTGATCCGCTATCATCCAAGTGGCCTCCCCACTAAATAGGTGGTCTCCCTCCACTGGAGGTGGAAATGAAGCCCGCCTCACATTCACTCTACTCTCTGCGGTTCCACAGATCTAGGCCGCAATCCAAGGATGGAACCGCTTGACAAGCGCGTGCACCTCAGTCAAGACGCAAAAAATAAATAAATAGATGATCGATTGGGATGTAATTTTATTGAATGCAATTACCTGTGGTTCTTTCTCAGGGGTTGATCAGAGACGGCAAGTGGAGCAGAGTCAGCGTAACAGTCAAGGACTTGCTTTTTTTTTTTTTTTCCTCCATCTCGCTTCATCACTGTCCATCAAGCCAGCAGGACTTATTAAAAACAAGAGAAGCCTTGGCAGAGTGGTGCCATCACAATTGATAGCCACCTGTCGACACTGAAGTTTTGGACCGGATACAGGGGAAAAAAAACAAAACAATTGATTAACATCTTGCTTTGCTGCATCAGAGTTTACTGTTTAGCAGAGATAAAATTGGACTTTACAGTCTTAATTAATATGGCTGTAGGGGAAAACATGTGCTGCCTCTAGTGGTACAAAACAGAATTGCTGCCCAAGAAGAATTCAGTTGTATTTAACTTTCAAGTTGAGTTTGCAATTAATCTTCACAACCTTTCATGATAAAAACCTTTCAAATTGTATCATTACTAAGATTTTTGCTTAAAGCATTTGGACTACTATCCCTTTTTCTTTCGTTCTCGTACTGTTGAGACTCGGGGATCGAGCCAAGGGAGTGCGACACCTCTTTGCTGAAGAGGTGCTTTATGTTTCAGGTGAACATGAAAATAAAAAAATCTCTCGTGTGATTCGATTCCATTTAAGATGTGTGCTGTCAAAAATTTAATTGCAATGAGATCAATCTCCTGACAACGACGAGCTGTATGGGAAAAAAAAAAGTCTCCTTGGAAACTAATTGGACATACTGGACAAGTTCCAGCATGTTGTTGTGGAGCAGATGGGTCCCCTAGTTGCACCTGGTGCTTTGTCTCCACTTTAAATTGAGCTTGGGCCTTGAAAGCCGCACGTCTCGCCGCCAACTCCCAAGCGAGGTGAGAAAAAGACGAGCGTGTCGGCGTCTGACTGACTCGCCCCCTCCCTCTGTGATACATCCTTCATTCTCTCCACAATCCGCTCAAGCAGCTGTCAAGGTGAGGCACTTTTACACAGCGAGCCTCCAATGCCCTTGTCCAATTTCACTTTGGAGTGAAGCTGGGCTGAACGTGCCAATCCCGATATTACCAAACAAATTAAATCACGTTCTTGGATGCGGGCGAGCGGGGAGGGAGAGAGGTCGTGCCGAGGATAATCATTGAGGAGGGCAAGGAGCTCCGGGGGTCGAGCGGCGGGTTATTGTTGTCAACCAGGCTCGGCAGCTTTCGACGCGTGTGCGGTCCGATCAGGACATAAGCGACGGGGAGGCATTAAGATCGCTCGGTTGCACAGCTGTGAACACGCCATTGTGACCCTGCTACATATAAAGTGCCTGATAAACAGAACCAACATGCAGGTCAGCATTTTTGCTGAGACTTGAGAATGCTCACAGATGGCCCCCACCCAAAAAAATATATATATCAACATGCATAAACGTAATAGTATATTAGTCTGTACATACTTTGCTGTTCTGAAATCAAATCATAATTTATGGAAATCCATCTTGTGACTCTAAAAGTAGTGCATAGACACTATTGAAATGTTTAAAAAAAAAAAGATAAAACATTAACATCAATTTAATGTTGGGGGGTTTCTTACTGTTTAAAAAAAATTAAATGAAAAATTATATAATACCATTCCATTCCATGCTGTTTTGTGCCGTAAAATAAAATTGAATTATTAGCAACTCTGAAGTAAAATCTCGATTGTGTGGCTTTTGCAGATCATTTTCCTTAGCAATCTAAAAAAAACAAACCATTCCAACAGTGTTGTGTAAAGCTTTTTTTTTCAAATGCCTAACAACCAAGAAATGACTCATTTGAACAGTATCAGCACATCCTTCTGAAACAATACCCTATTCATTCAAATCTGTCAATGAGCAGATGGCACTTTCCCAGCCGCACCACATCAATTGGTGAATGTTGACACCAGGCAATTATCTATGCACATCATTTTGGACCGCATTTAACTGGAGAAGGCATAATCAACATTGAAAGCAAAAGTGAAAGAAATGGGGAGGATTGGCAGAGAATTATAGTAAGCAAAAACAAAAACGACCATCCCCGTTTCACCTCTCTTGCTATTTTAAGACCATCGTGATCATCACGGATGCGTTGAAATTTAATGGCCGCTTGCACCGAGCATATGCTTCCTGTCCAAACGATGAGGAAACACACAAGTGACAGTTTACGCACACTTACTTTAGCGCCGTGTCAGCACGACGTGGCCTCCATAATTAATCGAGCCGTTCTCCGCCATACTTGAGCACAGCTGACGATGCCAACTGGCAGCAGTCGAGAGAACTCGATGTCGCTAGGGGAGATGGGAGAAAGTTAACAAATTGGTTTAAAATACTTAAGGAAAAAGTTCAGGAACAAAAAAATACCGTCAACAATTTGCGACATAAGCGGGACTGATTAGCAAGATCACCGGGCAAGCAAATAAAAAGCTCTTAATGAATCAAATTACTGAAAACAGGTTTTCATTAGCATCCTGGCTCATTACATGGCTTGCTTTTAAAAATATATTTGGAAAATAACTAACTAAATGAATAAGTACATATAAGGAGCACAGAGGGAAAAAAAATAACATCATCCTGCTTCACAGAAGTAGAAAAGTGTCTTTTTAATTGGAAAGGGACTTCTGTTTGATTCATTTAAATTAAGAAAATTTGGAAATAATTACTCCATCTATTCTAAGTAGCTAGTTTATTGTCGTTAAATAGGCTTGAGTAGAGGAGTATGAAATGTTCGGGTGCTACGTGAATACAAATCTCCATAACTTTCTCGATCCATTTAAAAGCCTCGAGAACAAATTGCACTTTTTTTTTTTTTCCAGCGGGGCTGCCACTGAGACATAAAGTGACTTTGATTGCTGCATCCCACTTGGGCAATTAAAAATTGGAATAGCAGATTTGAGACACAAAGCCAACGCGCTGCACTCCAAGTGAAAATGTCATTAGAAATCCTAATGGGACTCCATTGGCGAGCGACAAAACCAACCTTCCGCTTTTAGATATGAGACGAGCCCTCTTCCTGGAATGCAGATAAACACATCGTTGTCATTTGATTAATACGGTTTGTTTACACGAGGACACCAAACAGAATTGTGCACGCCTCCCACTGCGCAACAAGGCCTAAAACAATAAACCGTCGGATGCCGGCTGTGACGACTGAAGAGTCAGATGATTGAATTATTGGAATAAAAACATTATATAGCTCAAGTAGCCCTTTTTTTTCTTTTCTTTACAGATTTGGAATGACATCCAGGACAAATGATAACATTGAAATTCTTTGTGAGTTGATTTTTGTGGGAGGAAAAAAAAAAAGGCACAAATTGTGTTTTTGCACTTACTGTTGGTTCAGCCATTTTGTGTCATCCTTGAAAGGCAATTTTTATTCATGAGACCCTTTGTAATGGAAGGAAAAGCAAAAAGAAATATTTACAAAAAAGTTTTTTATTTTTCAAACCATGGTTGTAAGGCTTGATATTACATGAATGTTGAAATCTATTCTTAAAAATGAAATAGCACATTTTGCATGTTTTTTTTTTTCATACTTATAACCCCTGTCACAGATGAAAAAGTGCTGGGTGCAATTAGTGTGGCTGAAAGAAAAAAGGGAAAAACATAAAAGCCTATATTCTATAATAACAGATTTGAAATCTCGAAAACACATGAAAAAATAAGGTGCAAAGAAATGACACGGAACAATTTGGTCATAATCCCACTCACTAATAGAAAACGATTCCTTTGGTACTTACGGTTGAAGAACGGTGAAACGTTTTTATTCAGGGCTCGATTGAAGGAGGAGAGATTTATTCAAAGTGTGAAGTATAAGTACTCTTAGCACCATTTTTTTTTTTACCTTATTTTTTACTTATTTTACATTTTGCCCGTCAGCTTAAGCTAGCCACCCAATTAGCCACGCTGCTCACCCCGGTCGCACAGGTGTTTCAAGGGCGCGTTCGAAAATTAACTCCGTCGCTCCGCTTGGATCAATTCCCGCATGCGTCCAGCACTTGCGCACTGTGCGGCGCAAATAAGTGCACCCGTACTCCGTTTTTGGTGCAGTCTTAATACCGGAACGGTAAATTTGAGCAACGCTGTTTTTTTTGTTTTTTCTTTCATCTTGAATCTTAACGAACGATAAGATTGAATCAACGGCTCGTTCGGAACAATATTCCCAAACGCGCCCCATATGCCCCTCCTTCTCATGCACTACCTGCTTTTTATTTAATTTTTTTATTATAGTTATTTTTTACTTATCCCACTTCTGACCTACTTCAGTGACTTTTTTAAATTTGTCTATAATAACAACAACAGACTTTTCACCTGATAATTGAATCTGTCAAGTCTAAAAAATGGCTACAATGTTAGAAATTGCTCCCAAGTGGAACTGAGACCTTAATAGCTTGTGGATCAGAGAAAAGTAATGTTCGCTGATGTAAATATGTTCAAGCAAAAGGATGCAAGTGTGTGTGCTGGAGACCTAAATTGTGTTTATGGGCGCAGGCGGGCCATCTGACAGTCCGTGTAAGTCAAGTGAGGGCGGCCTGCTGAGAGATCTAAAGGCGAACATTCATCAGGCAGCAGGGGAGGAGGGGGAAAAAAGCCTCAACGCACTTCGACAGGGCTTTCTAAGCAGGGGGAGGCAATGACCCCCAAGGTTATTGTAGCGATGAGTGCAACGCCGCTGCTCCGAAACGCCTCTCCATAACCGTCGTCGACGGGCTGCGGGATGACGGCAATCAACTTCGGAAATGTCGGGGACCGGTTTTGTGTGCAGTTATTTCACAGTGTGAGTTATGATCACAATAACATCCAGGAGTGTGTCCTTCAGGGCGATTATGACGGGAGGATTGAGGCACAGATGGCGATTACCAGTTATTATTGCTCTTCTATAACCCAACTTCAAGAAACTAGGAAGAGAACTAATTGCATCAAAGTTTTTTTTTGTTTTATGATCAGAACGGGTACAGTCAGGTGTTGGAGATGGAACAAAATGGAAAAGGAGAGAGTAGAATTAAAAAATAGCATTTTATTCCAACAAAATGCTTACCTACAAGAGCGGCGCGATGGGCTTCTGTAACAAAAATAAAAGCTTGGCAGTAAATGAAATTTGTAGTTGTTTATAACTATTTTTCCTTAAAACCATGTTATAGTTGAAAATCTGTAAAAAAAAAAAAAAGGATTCCGATACAAAAATAAATACAGAAAGGATTATACAAAGTGGCCCATTCAGCATGATAATAAAAAGTCACTTTAGCATTTATTTAAGATGGATATTGAATACCCAAACCTTTTTCCGACCTAAGTAAAAGACTGGCATGTCCTTTTTTTTTTTTTTTTTTTTTTTTTTTTTAGAGCCAAGGATGCCACGCAGGGTCCATGCGACATAAATTGTCCAGGCTGTTTGCGGCAGCCACTAAAGTGTTGACTTTACTCTCGCCTCCCTCGAACTGCGCCAGGTTGTGCAGGCGGGTCATGATGGCAGTGACGGCTTTCTGGACCAGCGACACCAGCTGCTGCGAGTCCATGTTCTCTGGCTGGCCAGCCGGCGACAGTGGCATGGACGTGTCCTCCTGGGTTTTCTTGTGCCAAGCGATGATTTCATCGCGCAGGACAGCTTTCAGGATTCCATCCACCTGGCAGAAAGCAAAGACGTCAGCTTTGAGAGAAAAAAAAAAAAAAAACCAATTGTTTACTTGTAAAGGGTGACAGAAAATTTCCAACCATTACTTTAGTGGTTTGACTTGTTTGATTTGGCTCTTGATCGTGTTTCGAGAACCAATGACCTCTAGCTGACCGTGGCACATTTTCAGAGTGTCCTTCAAGTCTCTCAAAATTAGACTACAGTATGAATGTTTTGAGGCGTTACCATAAGTGTGGCTGCGAGCTGCCCACATCACAGCCGGATTCCGAGTTAATTCGATAACCGTGCGGGTTTATCTCAAAGTCGTCATTATGTGTCTGAGAATGCTGTTTACGTGGGCACAATGTGCCAATCTGGATTGAAGCGTTTCCCTTGGCTGTGTGTTTTAAGACGAAAACATTTTCAAAAAAAGACTGTTTGTCTAAAGCCAATGTCAAACAAACACATAAAGCAGACTCCAATTTAGGGTGGGGAGAGCTGCGTGCGCCGTTAGCAGCTCATTATGGTGACCAAGACTTAAAATACACAACCAGTTCAACCACCGCGGGACCACAACAGCAATAATCATCACCTAACTAGGTACACAATACACACACTGTTCGCTTATGCTTCCGCTTGGTTGCTAAGCTTGTTTATCTGGCCGGTTGTGATGACTGCCACATCCGCGGAGACAGCGGGAGCCTTGACGAGTCTGCGTGCTTGTGTTCCTGTGCATGTAAAGCTGTCCGCTTCCCTCCGTAAGCTTCAGCAAAACCACCACATGGCCGTCGTTACCGCCCCGCTGGGTTACGCGAAGTAAAACGCAGCCTGCTGCTTATTCATTGCGCTGACTTTGTTTAAAACAAACATTTTGTCAAGACTCTAAAGGTGCTGGAGAAGCATTTGGGTGGACTATAAAAGGCATAAAATAGCAAACCAAAAAAAATAGAGGGGCACCGACCTTAAAGTTGGGTTGCGCGAAGCACCGCGCCACAGCGATCATAGAGGCGGTGAGCGGCCCAGAAACGCCGATGGTGGTCAGGAACTCGGAGATGTTCGGCGTCAGGCGGAAAGGAACCGGTCGGTTGGCGTCCAGGTCACCCGTGGCGTCGTTGATGTCGAAGCGGAAGTACGAGACGTTGAGCTTGCCGGTGTCCTGCGAGCGAGAGCGAGGCGTCAGCCGTGTTGCGCAACCCGGGGTCGATATTGAGTGAGTTGCGCGTCAACCTTGAGCTGATAGAGCACTTTAGGGAAGGGTGGCTGACAAAAACAGGCTGCGAGCTGTTATTGATCAGTCCTCTCAGACACGGTAACGCGTCAAACTATCAGCAGCTGAACATCTATAATCCTCATTTTCGCTCTCACCGCCTTCCCGCTCGGACTTCGATACATACAGGCCGAGTTTGCATTCATGAGCGAGAAGCCGCCATTCCGCTCAGAAGCTCCCTTATATGAAGGGGCGAGCAGCTCTGACAGCTTTACGGCCAAGCAATTCCCTACAGCTCGTGCCGTCTGCTTCGCCGGGCCCCTGCGGGGAGCCTCGGGGCGGTGGGCAGAGAAAGCCGCAACCCCCACCCCACCAGCGTACTCTGGTCAGACTGCAGACAGTGATCAGAAGACTAAATCAGCATTTGAAGGGCCTGCTGGGAAATGAGATACAGGCCTGAAAAAAGTGCTCATAGTTCCTTGACCTAAAAAAAAAAAAGCAGTCTGGATCCCTGCAATATGTCAATTAAGTCTTGCTGACAAAAGCGATGGCATTCATGCATTCATGAACTCCACAAGGGCGGGGCATAAATATGTGCCGCTGATGTCCTGTCCTTGCAAACTCCAGCTTGGCGCACACTCCGCACCGTAATCCCCCCGTGTGTCTAATGGGATCTGCCGAATGGAACAGGCAGAGTAGGGGCTTAATACCGGCGCTTAGCTGCCCGAAGGAACGCCTGTCAGCAAAGGGCGATTAGGATCAGAGGGGCGGGGCGCCTGACTGACACAATCATCTTTAATAATGACTTGGGGGGAAAAAGCTGGCTGAGGACCTTGAGTGAGGACTGAGAAGCAGATGCGCTCTCACACACACACACACACAAACAAACGCAGCCTCTTCAAATTGAAACATCTTCCGAGCGTTGGCGCGCCGAGGGACTGCGTTGAACGTTCTGTCAAAACATCCGCTGCATTTATAGCGGCTGTTGACTGATCGACGTTAATGTGAATGTCGCAGGGGGGGGGGAGACGGATGAGTCATGAAGACGGATACAGAGGAGGGTAATGGTCATCTCGGCGCATCTACACAAATGTGCGGCTGTCTATTCAATTGAGGTGCATGAAGCCTGCGTGCCCTTGAAACAAGTTGGAGTGGGTGACTCATCAATTTCATTTGTGAATATTACTGAGAACTGACGCAAATCCCGGAAAGGGGGGGGAGGCTTCATTTGGTTTGAAGAATTTATGTCATAATACCTGAGCGATCTGCAGCATCTCCGGGTTGAGCCGATTCAAGTGGAGCATGAACTCAGCCAGGCCGATGAGAGCCAACTGGATGGTGAACATTTTGCGGAAGGTCCAGTAGTCGGTGGCGTTGGGGAAAGTGTGGAGGGCCCACTCCTTGAGCATGCTGCGTGGCACCATGTTGCCCTGGACCTCCTTCAGGATGTCTCGTAGGACCTGGTGGGTCAACGAAGGTTACACACAGTCGAGAGGAGACCTAGCGTGATTCTCCCTCCATACCTGATGGCTGGCCTGCGTGCCTCTGGCTTGCACGGTGGCCAAGCGATCGTAATATCTGGAAATAGGGTTGTCGTGTTCGATCCCCTTCTTGGCACAACGCTGCTTGTAGATTTCTACCAGTGACAGAGACGAAGGGTTGTCCTCCACGAGCCGCATCTGAGGGGACACCGCCACCACTCTCGGCACTAGAAAAAAAGAAAAAAAAAAGAGAGCGAGAGATGAGGGGCAGAGGAAGGAGGCATCACGTCAGTCTAAACCGAGAAGGCGGCGGGTTTAACCGCGCAGTCAAAACAAACCTAAACATTTACAAGACTGGCCGTGCCTGATTGAAGGAATTGGCTAGGAACCCACGGCTGAATTCCGTATCCTTACTTGCCCCTTAAATAAACCAATCAAGAGCATAAATGGAGAGTAGGCAAACATCTGAGCGGAGGCGAACCACAGGGGGGGCGGACGGTGTGGGAGGACAGAGCGGGCTTGAGACGGAAATGAAATTGTGTGTGCTGTGCTTGAGGCAGACGGCCAGAAAAAGAAATGAGAGGAGTGCAGTGTTCCCGATATCCAAAAGAGTTGACTTGCAATGACCACAATAGCAAAGCTTATTTTTCTTAGCATGTCTATGGCATTTGTCATTGCTTATTAGCACAAAGCTAATTCATGGTCCGAACTTTGCGACCCTTTTTTCCGTGGTCCTACCCGTAAAGAAGAGGTGCCTTTTGGTGGTCTCCTTTCTCTTCTCCAGACAAGGGTTGAGGAGTCGAAGGAGCTGCAGAACCCTCTCCTCGCGTCGGGATTCGGTCAGGCAGGCGTCGTTCATCACCAGGTAAGGGTAGATCTTGCCGTTGTGCCCGCGAATGTAAAGGCGCCGTGCTGCCGTATTGTGCTTCTGGACAATCTCCACTCTCGGCATGAACCTGAGGAGAGGAACCGTGAGCAAATCCCATATTTCTATAGCTGGAAAATCAAAAAATGCAGAGTGGAATTTTCCAGTGCTAGTCACCTGGCAATTTTGATGTAGTAGTGCGTCGGTTTGGGCATGAGGAACTCCCCGGGGATCTCCACCTCTGCAGTCTGAGCGGAGAAATTGCTGAGGAAGCGGCATTTCTCCTCAATGAGGAAGAACTTGGGCAGCTGCTTGGTCTTAGCCTCCAGGATCTTGATCCATTTCTTGAGCTTGGAGATCAGATTGTGGAGTTTCATGGAGCCTGGCACGCTAAAGTCAAAGTCTGGTGGGAGCGGAAGACAAACAAAAACCCTCAAGTGAGACAACAAACAACAACTGATGTGTTTACCCAGAGGCTTCCTAACACCAAACTGTGAGCACGAGGCCTCGGTGACCTTGAGAAATGCAAACCTTCCGGACTGCTCCATTGGAGCTGATCTCAGCTGCCAAAAGTACACGGCTGGAACACGACTGGGCAGCTCCCACGTGTGCTTGTGCATGTGTGACCGTTAACCTTCCCCGGAGCTGCGTACTCCCCGAGCAGTTACTAAAAACATAAGCCCTCTTTTACATTAAAAAAAATAAAAATCAAATAAATAATAAAAATAATCGAGATTTTTTTTTTATAATTAATAATAATAATTTATATTAATTTATAATAATAATTGAGGAAACATTACAGTACGCCTGGCAGGCAGCACAAGTATTTGCTTCATTGACTTAAAATCCCCTTCAGGAGGTTGAGACATCATTAAATCAGAGCTACAAAAAAAAAAAAAAAAAGAGTGTTAAAGTATTAAACTGCACGCAGCATGTTTTGATGAGCTATAATCAGCGACAATGAAGAAGGAGGGGAAGCAAAGACTTGCAAAGACTTGCAAAGCCCTTCTGGATGGGAGGTGAAGATGCGCGCTACGTATAGCTTCCCTATTTGAGGCTTTGCCGGTTCGAACAAATCCATGACAACCGCAAAGCCGTGCCATTTCAAAATCAGTTCAATCTCTGTCAAAGTCAGAACACCTAATACTTTTTAAATGAGCCTTTATAAAATTGGAGATGAAAATGTTCTTTTAGCATCGCCCCCATTTTGTTGCCTGCAATTCACCCGCAGCGGTAAAATTGCGACGGTTCCGAGAAATTGCTACAATTTATTGCTCTCAAATAGCAGCTCCAAAGCAAAGCAGTAAATATTCAATCTCAGACCAGATACAGAGCGAGCACTTAAGTTGACTCCTCTAACAAGCAGCAGCAGCAGACTCCCCGGGAGGCTGCGAAAGTGGCAAGGGCGAGAAAGTTGGACAGCTTGCTCTATGACCCGTGTTCTTAAGCCAATTCTGGTTCCATCTGCCCATCTGACGCCAACATCCATCATATGCATGTTCACTGTGAGGGTCGGTGTGGCACCAAACAACAAAGTTAGTAAAGCCGACAATTGGTACCCGGAGGGAAATGAAATCGTCATAGAAGCCAGACACATTAGTGTGCTGTCAGTAGCAGGTGAAAAACCAATATGCGGCGTAACGCTTATCCTACCCGAAAAGACATTTGCACGGCAGAACACACAGATTTGGAATAAACCGAAACATGACGCAATTTCCCCCCCATCCCAGAAAAGCGGCTGTGACAAAAGTCTGCCGTTCAGATCCCTGACTAAAACAGCAACTCATGCAAATAACGTTTGCCGTAATTGGATTTGAATGCCTCCCTGCTGCCAGATGTTATATAGGCTCACATAAACCCATATTTTCCGGCCCACAAACCCGGCGAAAAGCAAGTGAGCCACTAGCACGGCGCGGGGAGCTTGGCGGCTCAGCCGTTCTGTAAACCCTTTTTGTTCCGCTTTGGCGAAGGCTCGGCCGTGGGGACAGCTGGGTAGCCGTGGTGGACGGGCCGGCTGGCGGTGAGGCGGGATGATGTCTGGCTGCGTGAGCACAGCTGGCGCCGCAACCTCTGGCGAGATTTAGCGGCGCGGCGGCGTTTGCGTTGCCCGTTCGCTCGTCGACACAAACAACGGTATGTGACCAACCTGTCGTGAACTGGCCCTTCATCTTCTGGAAAACCGGGTCCTGGGCCGTAGCTTGGGCGCGGCGGGCCAGCGACTCCGAGGCGGCGCTGGAGAACATGGTGGACACGTTGGAAACGTTCTCCAAGCCCACGCCAAAGGTGCTGACTAGTTTCTTGACAAAGTTGAGCGTGTGCGGTGTGATCTTGGCATCGGACACGGCGCCGCTCTTCTCGAAGGCCACCGAGTAGCACTTGGCCAGGCCTTGTTGGAGCTGCCTCAAAACCTGCATAGACCAAAGGAACCCGTGTTCACACCCCCCCCGAAAAAAATACAGTCTAAACAAATTTTTGTTCTCACCTCTTCATGCCAGTTCTCCCTGAACCACACCATCTGGTCCACGATTCCCTCCAGGGAGGACAGGAGGGTGGGGTGGAGCTCACGCTGCATGTGCATGATTCGGCTGCAGCGCCACATTGGGGCCGTGGCCCTAATGGGTCCAGGGTCCGAGGCCCCTGAGTGAGACTGGGACCCCACCGAAGCAGGCTGCTGTTGCCCTGAAGCGTCTAAGGATGCAACTATTTTTATTACAACACATCAAATCAAATGAAGAGAATCATCTCATTCCCACCACGTTGTGTTCTTACCACTTTTGTAGCGCTCCCTTTGCTCGATCTTGAGCGTCAGGTAAAGGGTGCGGATGGGGAAGTAGACAGCCTGAGGGTAGACTCGTCCCACCTGCCGGATAAAAAGGGAGGGTCACATATTACATTTCAAGGACCCCCCCCCCCACACACACACACCCAAAGGGAGGCAGACAGAGGTGTGTGTGTGTTTGTGTGTGTGCCAGGAGCGAGATCACACTGATAAAGCCAGCCTGCCCCTGCTGTAACAGAGCGAGTCTTTGAAGCGGTGTGTCAAGGGAGTTGGAATGCAAAACTGAATGTGAGTGATGATGAAATTGACCTTTTCCCTTGACCAAAAAAAAAAAAAAATCACTGACAACATTGGGTAAAGCGAAATCCTGAATCACTGAGCGATTCATCGATTTTTACCGATTATTTGTAGTTTGTCAAAATAATTGATTAAAATGTTTTCTTTAAAGGCTACAAAAGATTGTTTTGATGTCGGCAGAAATAAAAAAAACAAAAAAAAACGTATAATCAAAAAGAGAACAAGGACGGAAATAGCAAGGAGGCGACGAAGCAGACAGAGGAAGAGGAAAATGGAGGTGGCATCTAAAAGCAGCATTAAAGATGAAAGAGAAAGCCAGACAGGACGGGCAAAGGACGGAACGACAGATCAGCACGCAAATGGGAAGTTAAGACTTCTTCTACGTGGCAGAAGGGCAGAAGGCTTAACAAGAAAAAAGGTTGGGAGGGTGTACGAGCGGGGCTGCCGAAATTTGCTCTTAACTTCTGATTCATCTCGCCACCTAGCCCCAGGCGCGTTCTGCCTCACCTTCATCAATTTTTCAACATACGTTTTTCAAACATCCCGCCGCTAAAAGAAAAAATTCTAAATAATTCAGGGAAAAGCCCCCGCCATGCATTAAAACAAGATTCACTCTGAAGTGAACCATGCTCACCTTTTACTAATCGATCATTACAAAATGGATCTATACGGGAATTGTCACTGGCATGAAGTCGGTTCAAAAGTAACAAACCCTCATCTTTTTTTTGAAACAATATCCCTGCCGTCTACTCTTTGAAGATTGTCCTCACGCAGGATAAAAAAAAAAAAAAATCCATTAACCATACGCAAATGAGTCCTTGCATTAATTACTCTGCTCCTGCAATGTGGATGCGTACAATTTTGTAATCATTTCATGTGCAAATAATTTAAAATCCAATTCGCTGGGGTCGAGTGGGAGCCAATAAATGGGGTGTCAAAGTGGAGGGGGGGGCTAAATGCTTAATTTGCTAAATAGAATACAGGCTAGAAAGCGATCGCTTGAGCTTGAATGCGGTTAATTCATCGCTATTAGCAAGTCGCCGATGAAAACTGAAATGCATGAGCCAGATGTGCTGGACTGGATGAATGGAATGAAGCAACACCACCAAAATAGTTCATCAGTGGCATCGGCCCACGTTTGGACAAAATGTTGTCGGGACCACTGAACATCATTCATTCCTGTTATTATCAATCAATGACTTTGAAAGAGAATATAAAGACCTGGCTTATTAGATTGAGCAACGGTTTGCCTTCAGATCCAACCAAGCAGGTCAGCAGCTGCGGTATCCATGCCAACCACTGGATGGGCGGGACTCCGATGCAGTACTTGTCCACCGCGTTTGCCAGAGTGTCCTTGTCGTCAAAACTGAGAAGCCACAATACCTACAAAGAAATGACAAGAAGGCTGTGAAACTTGGTAATAGATGGAGAGTCTAATTTTTTGGGGGGAAATAATATTTTATATAACTCAATCAGGGTGGTCTTTGGATCATCAGTCAGACTGGCTCTGCACAGCAGGAGGGAAGTTTGCAGAGCGAGGCAAAGATCCTTCTGGCTGATCGTTACAGCCGTAAATGATGAGACGACGTAGGAGGCCATTTCTGTGCCGTGCCTCATTATGGGGAAGATATTACCCCCCCCCCCCCTGTATTTCCGACCAGGTTACTGACTGCACATAATTGCTGGTAATGAGCGGTCAACTGGCTGCATCCATCAGCGAAGGTGGTGTCGCCGCAACCGCATCGCAATAGCATATCAAGCTAGTAGCAGCGACGATAATGCTATTTAATTCAAAGTAGCGTCTATTCATGTATAGAAGCAATTGTGAAGGAGCTGCGATGAACGTGCTGAGGTGTGTCTGTATAAGTCGGCGCGATGCTTGTTAGCGAGGAGTCCGTCTCATTACCTCCCGCATAGGGTTCGCTCGACTGGCGAGTGCGATAGCATTAGTCTGACTCTTTGAAAAAGGTCTGCCCGTGCAGGAAGGTGGGGGGAGATTGGAGTGTCAGGGGAGGCCATTAGACTGTCGGCGTCCGTGTAAGAGGATTCCACTCCACCATTGATCTGCCGTGGGAACCCATCCACAGCGACTGCCGCTTGGACTGTGAGCAATCAAATTACGACTGAGGCTGAGGGTGGAATAAAATGTGTTTGGGCCCATCAGAACCAATAATGTATGGGCTGGATGGGGTTTAGAGACGGGGGAATTAACAATGACCCTATTTGGGAAAAAAAGGTCTAATGGAGAAAGGCGCTCTCGCGGGTGCACAGGCATGGTTGCTCATGCTCATATCAACTCGTAAATCTACAAACTCCTGGCTCGGGCTAGCATGGGAGGAAATCAGAGCTCAGCCTCCATGAATGAAGTATAATCATTCACGTGTGCGGGCTGCTAATATATGACATTTGCTTCTTTCCGTGAGTGAAGAGGAAATAATTCATGTGCATTGCCCTAATAAATATGATATATAAAATAGAAATATGGAATGTATCAATAATATACAAGAATACATAAAAATAAAATATGATAAAAAAATTTATAAAAGATAAATAAAAATGTATATGAATATATAATAAAAATGAGGGCGCTCTCACCTTTGCCAGGTATTTGCGAGATTTGCTCTCGTTTTGGTGGCGACAAGCGTGGAGGTAGCAGGTGATGGCGGAGACTCCTAAGTGGAGCTGCCGATCCTTCACGAAGATGTTCTCCAAATAGTCACCCCACATGGCCCACGCTTTCACCAACACGTCGTGCATCTGGACAGCGGCTGAAAAGGCCTTGTTGGCTTCTTCTGACCTGCAATGACAAGTAGATGCGTGGTTTGCAAAAAAAAATGCATAAATGTCATATTCTGATTTCACTTTTTTTCTTCTCTTGGCTCTCAGTCTAGTAGTCACACTTTCCACTCCTGCAAATTCAGTGTGGCACACTTAAGGCAAAGACAGGTGCAATGTGGCAGCAGTGCCATTTATGCTGACAGGGGAATTTATTTTGGAGTCATCGGCGGTTGGCGTCACACCGTGCAGCTTTTAACCGCTTGGCATGCGGCCTGAATAACTTTTACCCATTTCGACGTTGGATGAATAAACAAGGCACGAGGCGCACGCGTCCCTGCCGTCACAACAGACAGACAGGCCTGTCAATAAAAAAGCTTCGGTGAGCAGGATGTGAATAAAGCTTCCAAAGTACTTTTCCGCTTATATACAACAAAATGTCTCCCAAGACAATCAATTAAATTGTCTTCTTATGAAAGGCTTTTTGGCATGTGATTAAGAAACGGGAGCTTGATTGCTATGGGAGTCGGAGCCAAAGACCCTTGAGCGATGCGTATTGGAGTTGCCTCTGCCACTTTGCCCGCGTTAAAAACACATTAAATGTTTCTACCGGCACCCGACGGACTGTCAAATTTTTGACACCCGTTAAATGGAATGATCCCCAAATCTTTTAGCACACACGTAAACACGTCCCGCCACGTGGAATTTTTCCCCACATAACCGCCACGCCGCTGTTAATCCTCCCGTAGTTAAGCGAAACCTCATGATTGCAATGAACCCCGCTGAGGTAGAGGCAAATTTTGCTGATCGTGGAGATTCTTGAAAATTGCCTCCGGTTAATTATTGAGCGGCGTATCCATTTAATAAGGTTTCCTCAATTTGTCTTTCACCCCTCAGGATACCGTGTCACGTCAAAAACGACGTGGTAGCTAACGGCTAACGCGAAATGTGAAGGGGAGTGCTATGGGCGGCAAAGTTGCCAAGTGTCATCCCGTACTTGTTGATCTGAGCCAGGAACATGCCCTTGAGGGCGTAGAACTCAGCTGTCATCTCCTTCGTGAAGTACTTCAGGTTGGTGGACTCGATCACCTCTAAGCCCTGAGAGATATCAAGAAAAAAAGATATACATCTCGCAGGTGATCATCAAGACGTAAGGAACGCAAGCTTCCATTATCGTGAGCGTCTGATTAGTTGTCCCCAGTGCGCCGCCGTGACAAACGGCGTGTAGCCAGAGAGCGCAGGAGAAAGCCAGAAGATTTGGAGGAGGAGAAAGAGAGAGAGGAGGAGGGGTTCTTCTGCCACTTTTAATAGCTTGTGCTGCACTGAACCACTTCCATTAATCAGAGCTATTAAGTCAGTAGGCTTAAGTGTAATCCCTTGAGATAGAAACCTTTGCCTTCAAATCTTGGTGTAATAACATGTCAGCAAAAGCTACCGCAAATATATTTTTTTTAGATTAAAATTCTGGACTATTGGCTAGAATATGCCAAAAACAAAATTCGACACATTATATATATTATAAGTGTGTATATATAGAGAGAGATATTAAACAACTATACTCGTAATTTTCCTGACAGATGATTCAGTTCAGTTGCTGCTTTGAGCGGTAAATTTACCATGTGATCAAATGACAGCTCAACGGCAACTGAGCGCTAAACCAAATTCAATTTGAAGGATTTAAATTAGAGTGGACCCGTTTGCTGTGTTTTCATCGCACATAATTACCATATATTGTTCCAATAAAATATTTCATGAAACAGCTGCCGGAGTTTCTGTCCTATGCTGCTCCGTGTGTGTATTTCTGGGCATGTAAATTGACTTTCCCCTCTGAGGGACAATAAAGTAATCTTCCTCCTTCTAGAATATAGAAACAATTCTGAGGTTAAACCAAGCGTTGCATTGCCGGAATAAGCTTTCAGAGATTATCATGTCGATATAAAGAAAATCACATAGAAGGACGGCAATGCATTTACGGCAGATAAATTTGCATGTCAATTCAAGTGAACAAATTTGAAATCCTCACCTGCATGCATTCGTTCTTGCCCATGACGCCGGCTAGCTGTAAATAGCATTTAACCTGCTGTCTGATCTTCTGGAAGCAGTCCACAATGGGCACTGTCGGGATGGTGTGGATACGACTTAGGATGTCCAGAGCAACATTCACCAAACCCTTGTGACGAGGTAAAAGATGAAATAAATGAAATATGCCCCCAAAACAAAAACATTTCCAAGCTTCGAATGACTCACCTGTTTGCGTCCAATCTTGCCGTACTGAATGATAGCAGATGCTGATGCGTGAACTCCCAACATGGCATTGTTGTTGTTTGGATCATGCTGTGTATTTGTCTCGTAGGCTGTCACTATGGCTACAGGGAGCGAGAAAACCGTCATAAAAAAAAATTTTTTTAAAAAAAAGCAGTCTGTATTTATTATACAGGTGCCATCATTGAAGAGGAGCGCAATGCACTGGGGACATAAAAATATTGCACGGCAAATGGGGCATGGCAATGGATTTTATCAAGAAAATTCAATTTCACTACAGCAGAAGTTTCAAGGCTGTCATGTACAAATGGAATGGATTTTATTGCTACTGCGGAGCAGAACCAGAGAGGATGACAAAGAGGGAGGGGGGGGGGGAGTTTATGCGTGGACTCATGTACGAGCTACATTAGAGACAAGTGCAGTGCTTCATAGGTGTACCCGATATAACCGGGGTGTCCAAAAAATAATAATAATCGCACCTTGGTAGTGATGCTGGCGCCACATGAAAATGCTGCTCCAGTGCGACAGGTCATCAGACACAATTGGAAGTCGGTTCCTCCACGTTTTGACCACGGTCTTCATGTCATGGAGGCTGGTGTTGCGGCCCAGGTTGGTCGGCTGCAGCCCGGCGTTAATTTGGGCCGCTTCTTGTAACTCTATAATCTGCT
The DNA here is from genome assembly GCF_033458585.1 of Syngnathus typhle. NCBI lineage: Eukaryota > Metazoa > Chordata > Actinopteri > Syngnathiformes > Syngnathidae > Syngnathus > Syngnathus typhle. Next base: position 4,684,333 of record NC_083755.1, on the reverse strand, counting down.
GTGCCGCCTGGCCAGACGTGGTCCAAAAAGAGAAAGAGATGGGAGGGAGGGTAAAAAATGACAAGTAAGCTATTGTATCTCATTCTGTGAAAAGAAGCCTCATTGATTGGCCCAAAGCTGCTTTGTGAAAGTGTAATCAATCATTCCATTATAACTACGCATCAATCAATATTAGCGCCAGCTCTCCCGATCGATGTGAGCTGGTGATCATCCATTGATTGCCAGACGCCACTGGGAGGCTGGATTTGATGATAACTTGCTTTTTGAGCCTTTCTGTTATTTGCCGAGTCGGGCTTTCTCAAGCCAAACTGGATGTGGGACATAAAGTTTGGAATGGAGATTTACAGCTGGCTGCTAGAATGCCTGCCGAGAAAGGAATAGCTTGTTTTTCTCCGAGCTGGACGTGCCACACACACACAGGTGTGTGCGCAAAGAACAACAAAGAAGGTAATCACCCAATTTGCATTCCAATTTTGTAAGGACAAATGCAGCAAGTAAGAGATGAGCTGATAGATTACCTTTTAAGCGGCCGAGCAAAATAAATTGGGTAATATAATATTTATTCACAATTATCAGTTGATATCAGTTGATGGCCCGCTTCTAACCTTCATCGGGGCTTGTGCTATTCATCATGTAAATGTAATTTCGCCGCAGGTATTTAATCAAATGCTATCTTAAGGCAGCGAAGTAATTACGGCTAAACTAACTCTTCTTTTCACCTCTCGCAGCGTTTCGTCGTCCTTAAACTTCATCACCTCGTTTTCTCTTCTTTGCCCATCCTCCCTTTTTCATCTTTTCTCCTGTCTATTTTAATCTCTTGTGGAGGAACTAAAGAGGCTTAAAGAACCCCCCCCTTTGCGCATCATCTATTCATCTAACTCAATTTTGCAAAATGGAATGAGGAGAGGAGATAGAAGCCTTTATCGGCGTAACTGATGGCCTGGTATGATAAAAAAAAAAAACATACCTGGAGCAGCGGCGTGTGCACGTGTGAAACGATATGAGGCAACCTTCGCCACTCCCGGATGGCGAGGCTGGACGCCATCTCCACCAGTCGCTCGATGAAGTTGAGCTGCTGCTCCTCGGGGTGGCAGATGGCCAGGTAGCCGCGGTGCATGTTCACCTTCCAGGCCATCTCCTTGGGACAACTTAACTCCACCTGGAGATGAATATGAAAACAGTCTTTGAATGCGTTCATGTGCACAACCTTTAAATTAATGTTTGTGGATTTTTTTTTTATTGAAGCAGGTGAATTCTTAGAAGTAGAGTTGGAATATAATTTTCTCTTTCCATCTGGGGGGGGGGAAGCTATTTTGCAATATCAAGCAAAACAGAACAAACAATTTTAGACGTAACAAGGAAAAAAAGTAATTAACTCAGCGTTTTCTACTAAACAATAACATGTTTTCCAATTCATATTGTGCCTCAGGAGTTTTTTACTTCAAACTAATCAACCTGGGTTTGACATGCCGGCAGCAGAACGGGCTCCGCTATTGATTAAAAAATGCTGAGTTGATTAGTGCAAAACAAATAGGGACCCCAGGGGGGGCTTCAAGTCCAACCTGTGTTTAAACCCAAAGAAGAATATGAAGACAACTCCAATGGTGGACAAGGGCAGGAAGCACGGCTGTGTATTTGCATTGGCACTTGAGAAAATTACAGTGATTGGTCAGAGCGGTTATCAGAGGTGACGCTTGATGAATGTCCCCGAGACAGGCGCGGCCTTATCAAGAGCCGGTTAATTGAAAGCCGGGACATTTTGGAATCCGCTTCTGAGCTCGCGGGGAAAGCTTCCCTCGCTACACGCCGTAAAACAAATCAGCCCGCACCAGATGCCGGGGGTAATTATTCACACGGCGAGATGTCGTAAATATTAGAAGGGGGCAAATGGAGCGAGGGACGAAGAAGAGCGGCTAGATGGGCAAACGAGTGTCTTTACTTGAACGAGTTAAAATTGGTAACGGAGGGACGGAAGGATCAGAGCAAGAAGAAGGTGATGAAGTGGACTTGGTGTTGCCGTCGAGACAATTTAATTAGGTGTCGCCTTAGGACACGGCGGGCGGCTCAATGGATTGGTTCCAAGTCTCCTTGAAAGAGCAAAGTAGGATTATTTGTTATATGTCAGGTGGTATCACACACTTTCCATCCGTCGGTGCTTCCTCTTAGCAAACACGCCGCCGATAAATTAACGCCGCTTTACGGGCGGCTCTCTCTCACACGCCCTGGAGGTTGCGAAGCGATCGGCCGGACGCTCCAATATCAAGTCGCTTCCCCGCGTCGGCGTGAGGTCTTGGCGGGATATAAAACATTGCACTCAATTCCGGGAATCAAATGATAATTGAGTCTCTGGTTCAGCGTGTTCAAGCCTGAAGGTTTCGCACCATCTGTGATGTTCTTGGTGGGGACTTTTGATTACGCTTCTTTGCCGTGCCCGTTTTCCGTCAAGCTTTTTCGCTTTAGTTGAAAAGCGAGCGCCTCGTCGTGCGTGTGAATGCAAAGGTGTGCGGACTCAAGTGAGCGGATTTGACACGGTAAGTGTTTTCTCCTCACCTGCACCAGAGCCTCCTTCATGGCAGCCCAATTGGAAACCCTCCAAGCACACTCCAGCACTAAATAAGGGTTGGAATGGGCTTTAGATTGGCCGTATTCTGTCAAAGATTCCCACTGGTTCAATTCCTTCGAACAGCTGGAGAGGTAGCAAACAAAAGGAAATGGTGACTCCAAACACTTTGTGCCTCACAATGCAAATAAATAGTTAAATAGTCATAAAAAAAAAAAATCTGGTGGAGGAGAATCATTCGGTTCAGCAGGGAGAACTAGACTGTGTCAAGCTATTTCCGTGAAGTCGTTTCACTGAGATGGCTCATAAAATCTGACATTTCCCCGACATCAGTAATACAACTTTGTATGAAAATTGTGCAGAAGTAGAAGTGAAGGAACGTGCCGCACAAAAAAAAAAAAAAATGCAATAACTTCATTGTGGATTATCTTGACTTCTCTTAGGGGGAAACAAATTACCGTATCCAGTGGTCTTCCCAGAGCTGGTACTCGGGGAATATGGCGGGAGACACGTTACTCCTCTCGTGCTCTTTTCGAGCTTTCTCCATCGCTTTCTCGTAGCTTTCCTGAGCCTACGGACACATTGAGATGCGTTTAGAAAAAAAAAAGAGAAAAAAACCATCCTCCTTCACATCAGCTCACCTGTTCAAAGAAGCCATGTTGCTCGTAGGCAATGCCTGTGGCGGTTTCGGGGAACTTGCATCGCTTCTGCCACAGCCCCGCCCACATGTCCTCTTCTTGGAGGAGAGAGTACAGTTCTGCCAGGGAGTCCAAAATCTCCTATAAAAAAAAAAAAATAAAACACATTTCAGAACCGATTTTTAAGACACGTCACGATCAACACTTCACCTGTTGAGGTGGCGTGATGCTCTCCTGCTCATAAAGTTCGGCACTTTGCTTGGGTTTGGTGTGGAGACTGAGACCCTTTTCAAAGGCCTGCTGCTCCAGCATGAGAGTGGAGCGCAGCCACAGGTTATGCGTCTTCCCCAAGTACTTCAGCACGCAAGGGCGGATGGGAATCGGGGGCACGCATTGAGACATGGCCTCCACAAAGCAGTTCAAGGCACTGGGCTGACAATCTCGTTGGGCTTGGTGGCTGCCGCTGCACAGGAAGGGACTCATTTCTCCAGATAATGCCTGCAGAGGTCAATAAAAAATGTGGGTCGCAAATGTGAAAAACACACACAAAAAAGTATTGATGGTCACTTAAAACAATATTGTAATAATGAAGACCAAATGAGACACTACATAAATGCGAAGGCAGATAAAGAGCCCTCGCTTCCACGTTCTGCTCTCGTGCGATAAGAAACCAACGCGGCCATCGGACTTGGAAGTGTGTCATCATTCAAATTCTCACGACCGCATCATCTCTGAAACTGAAGAGCTCAATCACTTCAAATCAAGGCCTTTCAACCTCTACTCCAGATTCATTTGGTTATTAGTTCAGCTCATCAAAAGCTTTCCCTTTCCCCGGCTTCTCATTTCCATACTTGAACTAAACGAAATGAATCCTCCCTCATTAAGTTGAAAAGGCAAAACAAAACGAAGGTCATATTTGTGTAACCGTTTTGGGATTTTGGAGCTACTCACATGCTGCTGCCTGTCTGATAGAATCTTCCAAAGACGAGGAAAGAGTTGCACCCAGGATCTCTCGGCCAAAGGAGTGGCGATGTGACACAGTTGGACAAGAGCATTCAGCAGCGCCCCGGTCTAACAAAAAAGGAAAAACTCAAGCAAAATACTTCCATCATTTCCAAACTATTGCTTACTCACTACCTTGACTTCCCGTAAAGAGTCGAGGAACTTGTCGTGGCGATTGGTTAGCATGTGCAACTGGTTGCCGGCGTCTCTCTCGGTCTGGTCTTTAGTCTTTGGAAGAGCGGTTTGGTCACCCGGCGCTAATTCGATATCAATCTCCACATCCTGGAAAGAGAGGAAATGGAAAAGGCGTTCACTTCACACTAATGTGTGAGAGGGACGATGTGATGTGAATGTGAGAAGAAAAGCGATGCTTCCATCTCCCCGGGAGGAGAGTATGTTGCACGCGGCTAATGGGATAATGTGCTAATTGATGTGAAACGCTTCATGCCGCACCTCCTCCTTGGTCTCGCTCGTCTCCCTCTCGCGCGGCTCCTGCTTGACGTGCGTGGCCATGGCAAAAGCGGCGCGGTCGTGGCTGTCGGCCAAGTTGATGACGTTCGTGATCGACGGAAGCATGGATCCCTGGCAGCTGGTGCCGATGACGGTGTTGCGTTCGCACACCGCTAGCAGCAGCTAACGAGAAAATGCAAATGAGACGACGAACGGTTGTGATTTGAGTCGGTAACGCCTCGGGATTCGCTGGCGAGAAAGATGGCTTACCTCGATACATTGCTTGATCCAGAAGTGGCTCCCCATTGCCTCCCAGTTCTGAGAACAACAGATGTAGAGGAGCCTCTCGTAGACTCGTCGCTTCATGGAGCCATCAAACACCTCAAAGAACTTGGCTCGGATCAGCGGCTGAGTGCAGCGAAGTCCGGAGAGAAACGCTGGCTCCAACTTTGAAGTGATGTCACTTCCTGACAGTGTTTCATCCCTGGATGGCGACAAGGATGAAATATTTACTGATGAACTTGTTCGACTTGTCTCTAAGGGCCTTTACATTATCGAGCCATTTGCACTACAAAAAAAAAAATACTTTGCAATTATTTTGTTGCGTAATGAGTGTGAGAGAAAAAAAAAGTCAGATAAAAGGAACCAAAAAAATAACAGACAAGGCTCCACGCTTGATCCAACATTGTTCGGGCACAGCTGCTTTATTATCCCAATATCATTACTCGCTGTCAATCATAGCTTTTACCGCTCATTTTAAATCTCCTGACACGAAGAGCAGATGGGGTGGAAAAGGCGAGGGGCTGCATTTGCCTGATTAAAATTCTAATGGCCGCAAGTCACGGCCAAAAGATGACAGTTGATGACTGTCCGGCAACGGGATGAAATGGCGAGCTCTGGCGGTAACACGGTTCTTCATGTCATTTTCTTCCTGCCCGACCTTCCATCCTTTATGATGAGACGGATGCAAGGGCGACTGAGCAGCCGTGGCACGGCCACTTGGCCATATGATGAATAGCGGTAATTACCTGTAGACGTAATTAACGAGGTCCAGAAACTGGCCGTTTAACTCCAGCTCATCGGGGAAACGCTTCTCGATGTAGGTCATCATCTTAACCAACAAGATGGACTTCTCGCGAATATTGGGCATCTAGAAGGAGGAGGCAGAGTGTTTACTTTGTCTCAATCTGTGTCTGTCTTACTCCCGCGTCTTACCTGATTGGCGGCCATAGGCGAATTATTTTTCACCCACTCTTCCACAATCTTCACCACGGCACGGAGAATTTTGGGATCCGCCGACTTCTCGATCAGCGAGGTGAGAATAACCTGAATGAAGTTCTTCCTCATCTCCATGCTCATGACAGAGAGTCGCGTCTTGACCAGGTCGAGGCTCAGCATGACCAGCTCGCTCGTCACTGTGAAAACACGAGCGGTGAGCTCAAATCCACGGCGAGGCTCGACAAAGTCGTCCTCGTTTTACCCGTGCTGTTTTCGGTAGCTGTTTGGTTGGCTTGCTGGGGGCTCAGGTGCTCACGCACCATCTTCTGCAGCGAGCGCATGAACACCGAGATGAGACGATCGATGTAGCTGGCGTTGTAACTGCAGGCTGATTTGAGGATCATCAATGTGCCTGGAAAACAAACAATGAGTCAAGTGGTGTGAATTCCAATACAAACAAAAGACCAACACACTCCCACACTCGGTACATTTTTTTCTCCTCGGCTTGATTTTTTTTTTATTGTAACACGACGGTTCCGTGGTGTCACGGAATGAGTAAGCCCGACGCCCCCAAACAATTCTGCCGCCGTTGCTACTGCTCCCTGGAGCAAATGTTGGAATGTCAGCCTTCCTGGCCAAATGGATGCATTACTACACTCTCTCTGTGACATAAAGAGACCAAAGGCTTTTTATTGAGCACAACTGCAAGTTCGGGGAAATGTGACACATCACTCATAGCTTTTTTTTCCCCCTTCCCTCTGCAAAGGCGATATAAAAAAAAAAGTCAGTGAGTCTATCTTACCAAAGAGCTGCGTGGGGTTGGTTTTGCTCGTGGCTTTTTCATAGTTGTTAAGTCCCTCATAGATGACCTTGCCTACGGCTGCATACAAACACTCCAGCTCCTCATACTTTGATGCCACGTTGGATGTGCCTGGAATGAGATAAGGCGGAAATGTTTCACTTTCAATCTTAAATCCCCACTTTAAGTGTCGGTCGCCTTACTGGGTTCAGTGGGAAAGATGCTCATGAGGCGAGAGAGGAGAGAATGAACGGAGCGTAAGACTTTGGTGTTGCCGCAGGTCATACAGGCGGCGATTCCTCTCTGGAGGGGCTTGAAGTGGGCCAGGATAGCAGGTGATTGGAGCACAGTCAGGAGGAAGCAGAGAATCTCCAATCCGGTGCAGATGTTGGAGATGTTAGCCTGAGCTGGCTGCTCCTGAAAAGGGAAAAGAAGAAAAAGAAAACGACACGGCAATCAATATCGAGGATGATCTTATCCCACGAGAAACTTGCAGTAAACATCTGCAAATAGGCTGACTGATCAAATAGGCTGACTGATTGCTTCCACTTCTCGGCCAGGTGGTCCGACTACTTTTGTCCGTCATTATCACCAATTACCCCTTTCTAAATCCAAAATCGAGACGACTTCAAAATCAATACGGTGCGCGCAGAGGTATCACTCTCAGAAAAGAAACAAGGCCGCTGTGATTTGTGCTAAAGCAAAGATCGATGACACACATACAGGCCTAATTTGCTCTAACTTGTAATCAAGGTGCACAAAGATGACGAGGCCAAGAGGATAATCGGAGACAGAACCACGCCGCTAATCTTGACTAATGAACAAGGTGAACCCCCCCCCCCCCCCCCGGTGATAAGGCTTTGGGTAGATATTAGCGGCGCTATTGATCTCTCGCCGTATGACGAAAAAGCGAGTATCTCTCAACATGCGCACGGGGGAATATGCCCGCTTGTAATTGTGTACACGGCTCGTCCCTCCCGCCCTCTCACATTACCCCCTTCCAGCACTGACATGACAATACAATGAGATAATAAAAGCTAATCTGATGTAGGGCATTGCTCATTAACCCGATGGACATGAGCTGCGCACTCCCCGAGAGACAAAAAAAACAGAGTATTGTCTGCTGAAGACCTACGCGGACCCTTATTTGTCACACCGTCCCTATGAAATCCAGAGAGGCTACTTGGCAGGTACAAAACAAGCACAGGCAGAGACGACAAGTAGAGCTGATGCAACGATCCCTGCAGGAGTACAAAGAAAATATGGGGTAACTCTAGGGGTACGCCGATAACCTTGTCTTGTCTGTGCTCGCGAATCAGACCGGCGGGAGATGAGCAAAGACGGAGGCGAGCGACAGATAAGGGAGACAAAGTGAAAACAGAGGCTGAGATGATGACAGCAGAAGGTTGCGGCGAGGGACCGAGAAGAGGGGGGGGGGGGGGGGGGGGGCACCGGCTAGCGATACTGCAGGCAAGGACAGAGGGTTTAAGATGAAGAGGACGGGGAGTTGAAAAACAAGTCGCAGGCCAAAACCGGATAGACTGTTGTTATCTCGCCACTGTCATTATTTTGTCATTATGGCAGTTGGCGCTTCACTTCAAGTAAAACTGATAGCAAGGCACTCGGGCATTTGCGTAAGCAGCCAGACAGTAGCTAAGCTGGAACGAGGAAACTCTTGCTGTCCTTAGGGAAGAGGCAAGCGGCCGCAGTGGGAATAGTGCATGTTTAAAAACTTTCTTGGTGATTATATAGTACACTAATAATTTGGGTGTGCTGCTGCTGTAATCATAATTAAATTTGTCTTCCTGTTCATGGTGCAATTTTTCAAAAATGAAATCATCAAAATAAAAAAAAAAATCAATTAAATATACATTTATTTTTCAAAAATGAAATTATAAGAATTAAAAAAAATAAAATAAATATGTATATATATTTTTTTAAAAGTCCTCAATTTTTTTTTACAATAGGTTTTATGTAGCCCCAATTCTGATTATTGTGTTTGTGGACTACCAATTAAGCAACAAAAGGTGTCCAATGGACTCGAGTAATTGGCAAAATCCTTCTCACCACAGTCATGAGCAGCCTATCGAACCACTGCAGCTTGAGCTCGGCGCGAGGCCACATGTCAGGTCTGAGGGCCGTCTTCATCAGACTGACGCAGCGGCGAGACAGCAGCTCCCCCGGAGACCCGGCCACGTTGGTGCTGTCATTCACCTATGCGGGGAGGAGGGGCGGGGGGAGTATAACAAAAGGTTGAGACACTTATCACCGCCATTGCCAAAGAGTCTTCATCTTCTAATATCACTTGGAGTTCCCGGGGCGGAGAGAAATCACGTAGGTCGAGGAGAGACTGGAGAAGGAAGAACGCTTGCTCTCGGGCAGCATTTCATTCATGTGACAAGTAGAAGAGTCTCTACTTCACGATGGAAACTATCATTCAGCCAGCGTGCCGGTTCAAGGCCGAGCACTGACAATAAAACCCTGCCGGCAAGAGTCTTGTGTACTCCTGCTTGATCATTACCCCTGACATTTTTCTCCTGCTGGGTTTGATGTAGTATCACAATAGCCTGTTATTAAGCAACAAATAACTGAAAGACTGTCTCGCTTTGGATTTATGTCGTATCGTACAATGCGTTGAAATAGAAAGCAGGGAGAAAATTCGAAACAATTTCAAATCACTTACAAGGATTACTTCTCTGGTTCTTCTATATCAAACAAATTTGTTTTAGGTTCATTTACCTGACATGTTTCGGCGGAATCTTCCGCCTTCATCAGAGTGTCACTGATGTGTTTGTGACGCGTCTTTATCAGCTGATGGATGAAGGCGTGGCTCACCTGTCAGATTTGACAGGTGAGTCACGCCCTCTGCTGTCAGTTCACCTCTCCAAAACACTGTTCCAGGTTGTAGAGAGCATGTATGCTCCCTCGTCCCTGTTGATGGTCCTCGGGCCCCGCTTGCGGATCTCAATGGCCTCCCTGATCCAACGCTGATGTTTGTTTTCTTCAGTGCGGATGACTCTGGCCTTCTCCCAGTCCATGATGTGGTTTTCCCTTTTACAGTGGTCGGTGATGGCTGACTTGTAGTGTTCCTGTTCTGCTTGTAGTTTTATTGCTCTTGTTTGTCTTGTTGCTGTCTCCTTCTCACATTCCTTCTTGTGTTCCATTTTTCTTGTGATGAAGTTCCTCCCTGTCTCCCCGATGTATGATTTATTACATGATTTGCATGGAATCTCGTATATGGAATTGCATTTATTTTCCGGATTTACTCTGTCCTTTGGGTGGACCAGTATCTGACGGAGTGTTATATGTGGTTTGATAGGTGTGCTTATGTTGTATTTTTTCATGGTTCTTTTGATGCGTTCCGTAATTCCTCTCACATACGGCAACGTCACCATTCCGCTGGGTTCCTGTTTCCTTGTTTGTTTCTTTCTTTGCTCCTGTGTTCCCAGAATCTATGGCACACCAAAAATCCATAAACCAGGTACACCTCTCCGCCCCATTGTAGACAGCATAGGGTCAGTCACATACAACCTTTCAAAAGCACTCATAGAAATAATAAAACCACTATTAGGACACACGGATCAACACTGCAAAAACTCAAGACAGCTTGCCACGGAACTCACACACATAAAAGTACAGAAAGATGAAATGCTCATATCACACGACGTCATTTCACTCTTCACAAAAACGCCCACACAACCTACCATACGCATAGTACATGACAGACTATCAACAGACAAGACACTCAAGAAACGGACAAATCTAACAGCACAAGACATCACCCAACTACTTCATTTCATCGCTACCTCCACATACTTTCAATACAGAAACACAATATACAGGCAAAAAGAGGGATTCCCCATGGGAGACCCACTTTCTGCCATCATGTGCAATTTTTTTATGGAAGATTTAGAACAGAAGGCACTCTTAACAGCCCCGGACACATACAAACCCACTCTATGGAAACGTTACGTCGACGACATTCTGGAAAAAGTAAAAACAGGACATACACAACACCTCACAGACCATCTCAACACCATAGACACCACGGGTAACATCAAATTCACCCATGAAGAGGAAACAGCTCGATCCATAGCCTTTTTAGACATTAACATACACCACACAGACAATGGTGACATAAGAACAAAAGTACACAGAAAACCCACACACACCGACCAATACCTCCTCTGGACATCAGAACATCCCACTATACACAAACTGTCAGTAGTCAGAACACTATACGAACGTACAACAATAATCACAGATCCGGACGACATAACACAGGAAGAAAAATACATACAACACGCACTCAAAAAATGTCAGTATCCACAATGGGCAATAACCAAAGGTGCAGAACAGGTAAAAAACAAAAAATACAAAACACAGGAGCAAAGAAAGAAACAAACAAGGAAACAGGAACCCAGCGGAATGGTGACGTTGCCGTATGTGAGAGGAATTACGGAACGCATCAAAAGAACCATGAAAAAATACAACATAAGCACACCTATCAAACCACATATAACACTCCGTCAGATACTGGTCCACCCAAAGGACAGAGTAAATCCGGAAAATAAATGCAATTCCATATACGAGATTCCATGCAAATCATGTAATAAATCATACATCGGGGAGACAGGGAGGAACTTCATCACAAGAAAAATGGAACACAAGAAGGAATGTGAGAAGGAGACAGCAACAAGACAAACAAGAGCAATAAAACTACAAGCAGAACAGGAACACTACAAGTCAGCCATCACCGACCACTGTAAAAGGGAAAACCACATCATGGACTGGGAGAAGGCCAGAGTCATCCGCACTGAAGAAAACAAACATCAGCGTTGGATCAGGGAGGCCATTGAGATCCGCAAGCGGGGCCCGAGGACCATCAACAGGGACGAGGGAGCATACATGCTCTCTACAACCTGGAACAGTGTTTTGGAGAGGTGAACTGACAGCAGAGGGCGTGACTCACCTGTCAAATCTGACAGGTGAGCCACGCCTTCATCCATCAGCTGATAAAGACGCGTCACAAACACATCAGTGACACTCTGATGAAGGCGGAAGATTCCGCCGAAACATGTCAGGTAAATGAACCTAAAACAAATTTGTTTGATATAGAAGAACCAGAGAAGTAATTGAAAAAGAAAAAACAAGATGAACCTAGTACAACACTTACAAGGATCTTTGTGTGCGTCGGAGGTGTTACCTGGCATGCAATCCGGATGAGGAAATTGACCACGGTGTCCGTATGTTGTTTGTCGACGGGTTTGGTGAGCATCGTCTCAGTGCCCGGCATGGACTGACTGCGACCAAACACCTAAAAACAAACAAGAAGAGTTGATTTGATTTAGATGACAGAAATTGCCCTTGGAGCATCTTGAGTTAGTTTCCGAAAAGTGAAAATAGTTATGTTTGCGATTGCAAAAACAAAAGAGAAAACACATGAAAGATGACAGAAATGATGCTGTCGCCTCCTGGCAAGTTTTGAGATGCTGTTTGATCAAAGTGTTTTGCAAATATTCTTTTGGAAACAGCTCAAGGGCAACCATTGCACGGTTGGAAGTGGAAACGACAAAGAATAAGATGGAAATTAGCTCACAGTAGAGGCCGTTCCCGATGCTAGGCGGAATCTTTTAGCATCCTGTCCAGGAGTGGCGCCATCTGCAGAGAGTCCGCTTTTCACGGCGCCGCTCGTCCCTTCACCGCTGGATCCTCCGTCTGCCTCGGAATCAGGCTGGATAACCCGAACAAAGAATTGGGACCATCGTTATAACCGAGAACTAACCACTGCTCTGGCGGAATATTATTTTATTTTCCACCGAAGAAGGCTAAACATATCCAGGGTATTTATTTGCCTCTGTATGTTTAGTTTGGGAATTTCAGCTACATTTGACATCATTTGGATGGGTAAATGATTCACAAAATGATCTTGAAAATAAATCAAGTGTAAATAATAAATCAGTTCTATTTAGAAAAATGAATAAATTAAAATTTCGCGGACCAGCTGCAATATTGCCACGGACCAATAGAGGGCCGCGAACCACCGATTGACAAAGCACTGCTTGCGAGTATTTCCAAGCGTGCATGTACGCACCAGTTGGTCTTTGATTCTTTGCAGCTCCCACTTGATGACCACCTCGGCCAGATCCACGGCCAGTTTCCGATGCTCAATGGTCACGGTGGGGGTGAAGCCCAGACGCTGCATTGCGCTGATCATGTGCTGCACCAGGTGGTGTCGAACCGGGTAGTACACCTGCAGATGTAACCATCAATAATTTTGCTCATTTACAAAATGAAAATTGGCTCTTCATTGATTTATTCTCACACTCCGGTAATGCTGAGTTCAAGGCGTTGCGCAATCACCGTTATGCCCGAATCACAGAAAGCTTCCTAACTAGGACTCTCGAGCATCCAGCCAAAAAAGAGCACGACATGAAACGTCGATAGAGGAGGAGGCTGCCGCTAGTGACAAAGAACATTCACGCTTCTCACTTTGAGGGTAATTATAGTCGATGGGGTAGGACTTAACGACAGAGAGGCTAAGCCCTGTCCATCACATGTGCACATACTCAAAAAGTCTCTCATCTGCCTGTCATTATCTCCCCCAGTGCAATTATGCTGATGTGATTACATTAGATTAGTCATCTGGCCCAATGAGAGCAACCTGTCAGGGAGAAAGAGCCAAAAAATGTCAAAGCTGTGCAGAGAAACACACTTTCCCTGAACCTGTGAAGCCACGGACATGAAATGAGAAGGCATCAAGTGTCCGTCAAGTTTTAAGACGAGCGCTCACACACGGGTCAATGAGCCTTTTGCTGGTCTTATTTCATGGGTCACGCTTTCTGAATGTATCTGCTTTAAAAGGCGATTACAGACAGAAGATGGTCGCCGCGAGGGAGCCGAGGACCATTATCTCCCCCCGCTGTCAATAACTTCCATCAATAGGGTGCGAGTTCAAAGTGGCTTTTAAAAGTGGGATAACGATGTGATTTATATGCTGACAAACAAACAAACAAATCTCCCGTTGGTTAAGTGGACGCGTTGGAAATTGTGCAGAGACCTGAAATGCTTCGTTCTTGGACATCTGCTCACCCGGAAGTGCTGCACGATTAGGTGCAGAATGTGGACCAGCTGCGGAACCGTGTGGCCTTCCTCCACGATGATTTTGCGCGTCCAGTGGGTCAGCATTTGGTGGCCATCTTCCATGCGGGCCGGCACAGCTGGAGTGAGGATGGCCATGGCCTGACGGACAATGGCACGGGCCTCCATGGTGTGGGCCTTCAAAAGGCTGTGGAAGACCTAAAACAAGCCCCACATTTTTGATTCTGGTCAAACAGCAGGGCCGCAGTTTGACTTCCCGCCGCGGACCAAATGGAATACCTGAAGTACAATCTTCTTGTGAATGGCGAACTTTGCGATGATGTGTGCCAAAAGTAGATGTCCGCTGTATTTACAAGCGGGGTCCACGCAGGCTTTCGGCAGCAGGCACGGCCAGGCGAAGGTCATGAGTCGCCGCAGCTTGCTGTTGCGGGACTTGTTGTTGTCGTGAATGTGGTGGGGGGCGTGTTCCACCAGCAGAGTAGAAAACTGCAGCAGGCATATTCGGAGAGAGTCCAGCAGGTCCGCTTGCTTCTCGGGATCTAGAACCTTAAAGACAGAATTTTTTTGGGACCACACAACACTGACATTCAAATTGGTGTTCAATCATGGGAATATAAATGTAAATCCCATTTCATCCAAATATTAATTGACTTTAATTGCATTCAGTACCCGCCGAGTCTTTCAGATGAGAGCGCACCCTGTCAGGGGAAATTAATTTTAAACCTCTACAGAAAACCAGCCAACATATGTTTGTAAGTGACGGAATCTACAGCTGCACAAAAAAAATAAAAATAATTCACCGACCTTTAACATGGTCATATTGTGACATTTAAACCGGGAATTATAGTTTGGTCTGATAAATGAAATGGGACCAGCGGGATCGCTGGAGGGAGCAAAGACAATCAAGATGGAGTGCTTTCAAAGTGTTGCGCAATTTACCTTTGTGATGAAGACGCTGGTAATGCTTTCCGGATTGTCCCCTTCGGGATTTGGCGGGCCGAGGAGCTGCTCTCCTTCGCCCTTCTCAAAACTGTATAGGAAGGCTGGATTCAGGATATACTGCAGCACCTTTCGGTGAGAAAAACAACAGATTATAATTTCACAGATTACATTTCTGAGAAGGAAGCCAGCGCTAATCGCTAATATTCCAGCTCTCACTCACATTTTAATTGTAAAATATATGGAAGGGAAAAATGCGACAACACAAATTGAACACTTGCCAGACTTGTTGAAAATACAAATCCTACCGCATCATAAAAATAACCAA
Source organism: Syngnathus typhle (assembly GCF_033458585.1). Classification (NCBI taxonomy): domain Eukaryota; kingdom Metazoa; phylum Chordata; class Actinopteri; order Syngnathiformes; family Syngnathidae; genus Syngnathus; species Syngnathus typhle. Next base: position 4,669,298 of record NC_083755.1, on the reverse strand, counting down.
ACGATAAACTACGGGGAAGTGCTGATGCCAGAATAAGCAAACGGCGGCGGGGGCTCGATTAGCCAGCGAAAGGCACAAGACGGTGCCCACAATAAAGCTAACGACTGCATTTATTAAAGAAGCTGCTATCTGTTAATGAGCCCTCTGATTCCATCCATCATCGAGGAGGACGGGGGCGACGCTTGCTGAAGAACGATCACGCCGGCATATGTTCCCCCTCCTCTGTGAGGTCATTACTCACGCACATTCGGCAACCGTGACGGATACAAATGCAGACGCGCGACACGCGGCCGGGAATGAAGACGGCGAGAAAAAGCGCCGGTCGGTTCTCCGGCCTCATCTGTTCCCATCATTTCTTAGCCTCTCTGACATCAATCACAGTACATTTTGGTGATACGTATAATTAGATCAAGTGATCCTACAGGCGACTTGATGCATATAAACACATGCAGAAGCTCTTTGTGCATGTGGAGAGCAGAGTGTAAAAATTAGATGCGAAATTTGTAATGACATTTTAGGAACAAAAATGCCATCATTGAGGGGCAGTCTGGTGCAGAGGCGGCGTTAAAGGGGGGCAAAAAAAGAAATTATAGTATAGAGGAGGGGGGTGGGAAGGAGCATTAATTATTTATAGCACACGCTGATCATAAAACAGCAGTTGAATTGTAAACAAACTCTGCTTGCGCCGCATGTTCGGAAACAAAACCACATGGCCGCGCACTGTGAAACAATGTGCTTCATCAACTTCATGCTCGCTTTTGTTCGCATGTCTGCTTGACTTATATACACCGCAACTACCAAAGAAAAAACCATCTTTATGGCCTGCACGGGGGTGGGGGAAAAAAAACAAATTAACCATAAGAAGATTTCCACTAGGAGGACCCGTTAAAAAGAAACTCGAATTGGATAAGCGGGTGGGAGTTTGCGGCGGAATTATCACAGGATTGGGAGTCGGAGTGCAATTACCCATGTGTGCTCTAAGTATATGTACAGATCCATGTTTGCCAAACAGTCATTTGGCTTCGGCGTGCCGGGGCAAACCTTCCCCGCTGACCTGTTTTCGTGCAAAAGCTGGAGCTACTCTCTGCCAGCATTGCTGCTCAAAGTGTATTTGCGTGCAATTAAAAGAAAAAAGCGGCTAGAATGATTTAAATGCTAGCGAGCGGCGTGTCAGGTCGAGACTAGGCAGGCATTCATCTACCGTGTCTGGAAAAACAGTATAAAAAAAACATGACCTCTGTGACTATCAAAGAACTACGTCGCCAATGCTCACACCGGAACAAAGCAAGTCGGGCTGAGGTGACAAACTCATAATTCATGCCTTATAATTTATGACGCTGGGGAGAACAGTTAAAACACGTTTCAAGCCGAAGCCAAACTTTTTCCCTCCAGACAAAGGGTACATTTGTCACACGTTTTTGTTGCATTATTGATGATTTTCAGAAGGGACAAAATGGATGGCTGCTTAACAACAGCAAACGAGCTCGTATTTGTTGTTTAAGTCGTATGCCGGGGCTTTGACGTCAAAGTGAAGTCGACAGCCGCCATCTGCGTGTCGATTCTAATTTCCAGTTGATAGAAATGTCAGAAGCGGGGAGGGAATTATCTCCGTCGATGACAAACCTACCCTGGCTTTGAGCTCATCGTTGAAGTGCGGGTCATTGAATTCGACAAAGCGGAAAAACAGGGCACGCTTCTGGACGATGGAGTAGTTCCTGGGAACTTCCTCCTCCATGTACTCCTTCAGGAAGGTCATGTTGCACAAGAAGCGACCCGTGAAGGCACGCAGCAACTGGAACAGCAACTCGATCTCGGAGTAGTTGCGCCTTTTGGTTAGGACAAAGGGGTCGGGAAGTTCAGCGCACTAGTCAAAATATTCAAGTCCTCTTGGCTAACAATTACACGCTAATATTAAATATTAATATTACATACTTGCAGTAGCTAAGAAGACAATAAGCCAACAGCTTGGGCTCCTTCCAGTTGGTGGCGGCCATGTTGTCTTTCCGATGTCTCTCCTGAAAGGCCTCGCTGACCCACACCCGTCTGAGCTGATTGACGAGCGAATGTTGGCCTGCTAGCCAGCCTTCGTCATTCTTCACAATAATACTGATGATCTAAACGGAGGCAAAAAAAAAAAAGTTACACGCATGCCAAGTCTTACTCTCGAGGCTCTAATACCTTAATGGCTTGAAACTGGAGGTCCAGTCTGGCTGTGGTGGTGGAAGGAGATCCAGGTCGGACAGGGGCAGCCACGCCGGCGGGAACCAGCAAGGTGACAAAGCGGTTGGGATTGGACGCCAGTACGTCTCTTAGTGGCTTGGCATCTTTGTGTTTCAAAAAACTCTGTGTACAAACACATACACATTAATCAACTCCAAATACAGTCGATTCGTACCCAAATATTACGCGTTGTTCAGTTTGGCGCTAAATGGAAAGATAAGTATCGGAAAAGCCAACAGCATCCTCGTTATGACCTATTAGTGGGAGCGCTAAGAACCCAGCAGCGGAGGGGTAACCGCTTAGCGCGGCTAATGTCTGACCATGAACATGCGGCTCCACTGGGGGTCATTAAGGGTCGCCTCCATCATGAACAGCTCCACAGTCTGGGAAGGGTGGCGAGTCAGGAACTTTATCAAAGGCTCCCTGAATGGACTGCCGGCCTGGAAGGTGGAAGAGATGGGAAAGATTAACTCACTCACAAACATTTTTTCATTTATTAATTTTCTGTTTTACTTCGATCAGCATGGCCCTCTCAGTCTTCATGACCACCTCCAGCAGAGGTTTGACTAGCGTCTGAGGTGCGGCGGGGATCAGGTGGAAAAGGTTAATGATGGCAGAACAGATCTTCATCTCCTACAAAAAGACAAGTCAGACACAAGCAGAGGGGAGTAAATCAAAGAATCGGGGAAATGTCAGCTCAGGAAAAAGAATTTATTTCGGATGAGAAGCCACTGTGGGGAAAAAAATACAAGGATGAATTTTAGTCAAATGAAAAATGCATTTTGCGTCAATTAGTAAAAGAACGTCGACGGGGACGGACAGTCAAATGAGTTACAGAATTACAAAGCCACGGCAAACAAACACTTTAGGGACATCGAGTGTATTGATTCTTTAAAAACCACTGTCGTCGGCATCTCGGGAGGTGCAGTTGTCAGTGAGGCTTTCAAAAAGATCAAAAATGTGAGAAGAGCTGACATGACAGTGTCTGCAGACAATGACAAACACACGGAACAAAAACAAACAAAGAAACAAAGAAACAACAAAAGGGCAACTTTCACGAGCACAACATTGGCTCAAGGAAGCTTCAAAACGTCACCAACAGAGGGCGCGCTACCAGGTCGCATCTCACCTCAAAGCCCTCCAATGCAGGCTGTACCAAAACGGGAGACAGTGATCAGATAAGACAAAGTTGATAGTCAAATGAATGGTCGGCCAGCTGCAACCTTGACATTCGACCTTAGGAACAACTTTTAGTGAGCGGAGCACACAAACTAAACCCACATTTGGAGGTAAAAGGTCACAAATGAAACTATTTCATCCCCTTCGAGTGTTGTTATCAGGCTCGGCTAATTGACCCACGTGACCCCTGGCTTTACTGCGACTTCACAGCTCACTGTCAACTGGCACCAGGGGTGGGGGTGGGGGGGATAAAGGGAGCTAATTTGCATGTGATTATGCAAAGCATTTCGAGTTGGGGAAGTTGTAACTCTCGTGCAATAAAAGGTCGAAATGGTTTTACTTCCATAAGAGAGGCGACTGTTTTTACATGCTCTCGCTTTTTCTTTGCCTTTACAAGGTTATCTGTCAGGATGATAATGAGGAGACGCCACGCCGCGCCGTGCCTACCGCCGCCTGGCGCCTAATTAATCATTGATTGTAATATGGCCACTCACAACCCATCTGGGAGGCGGCCACGCAGAGGATGTGTTGACGACAAGCGACTTAAGTTTCGACGGATTCCAACCGAATCTCAACTGAGGTACATCAACACGTCGGTGGCGCCTGCGGAATTGTTCACAGTGTACGTGGCTTCAACTTGAGCGCCGATACTCACACTTCCGTCGCTGCGCTGGCCTCCCTTGTGTGTTATTACAACCACCTCCATCCACTTTCGCAGGTGTTGCTGGTGAGACGGAAAAAACAAAAAAAAAAAGATGTGAGACGACGTGGGCGAGCCGAAAGACCACATGGAATAAAGCGAATAAAAATTTTTCCTTACCATCATTTGATCACAGAACTTGTCATTGAAGGAGTTGGGGAAGAGCCGCGTGACAGAGGTCAGCCGGTTGACCACGTTGAGCGTGAGGCTGCGGTAGTCGCCCAGCATCATAAGCAGAGGCCGCATGTGAGTGTGGATCTGGTCCACTTCGATGGTGGCGCCCTCCAGGAACTATAAAAGAAAAACACAGGGCGGGATTTATCGTTTCGGGGAACTCCACGAGTCCGTACGATAAGATACGTGTAGTGTGTGACGGGTTTTCTAACTGTCCAGACAAAAGTAGGCTGGTCCAGTTGCAAACAAGCACAGAACAACATAGATGAAACACACACACACACACACAGAAGAGAGAAAGCCACATTCATTTTCCTCTCAGTGGAGAGAACAAACACTCCATCCTGTATTGATCGGGCCACAGCAATGCTCATTAGTGCTATCAGGGCAAAGATGAAAGAACGAGTGGGGAAGGGGCGGCGGGGTGGTCACGGGATAAAGAGCGATGACGGTAAAGACACAAAATGAAGGGCACGGAAATTGAAGGAGAAAGGGGACAAAGAGCATCTAGGGTGAATGGATTGGGGTCTTCGTGGGATGGATCGATTGATAAATAGAGGCCAGGCTGGTTCGCTCAGTCTGATAAAGCATAGGGGAGTTCAGATGAATTAATAAATGATCTCCGCGTTTGAAAATGTCATGAGCGGCGCAACGGAAAAGAAGCATCGAGATGCGGGAAACCTAGTCGTTAAAGAAACATGAAAGCGCCTCACAGCTCGAGGAATGTTGTGCGTGAGGGTCTCAAGGTTTTTTCTTTTAAAGGAGGTTTATATTCAATAAGAGTTTGAGCGACTAAAAAAAAAAAGAACTAAAAGCGTATAATCCTGACAAATGAGGGGGAGATTTTTTTTTCTGTACTGACCTTCCTCATGCACGCCTCCCCTGCTTCCTGAAGCTCACTGTTGGTAGAGTTGAGGGCCTTGAACAAGGCGGCGATTATCTTCTCTCTGGACTGCGGCAAGTAGTTGCAGGCAGCCAATGCATCTAAGAAGGGAGCATTAAAAAAAAAAAAATAGACCTCCAAACTTTTTTTGCAGCCCAGTCGACTGGACGGCTAATTGGTTGAACCCGCTTCAAGAAGACATGACTCACTGAGAGCAGCAATGCGCAGCGGCACCAGAGACGGGAGGCTCTTGTAACATGGCAGCTTCATCAGCGCCGCATCGTCCGCCTCACACAAGTTCAGCAGCTGAAGACAAAACAGCAAAACAAGGTTGAAGTATAGCGGAAAAAATAATGGGTGGAGCGCTGCCATGTTGCATACCTCGGTATAGAAGACCTTGTGCTCCATGACATTGAGGTCCATGGTGAAGAGACGTGGCTGCAGGGTGGTGCAGAAGGTGTTGCCTTCCATCAAGCCAATCTGGGCGTTTGCAGGTTGGTGGCGCAGAAGATGCTTCTTGGGTGGAACCATATCTTGCAAAACCTGATGAGAACCAACGACCAACGATTCGCATCGGAATCCAGGATTTGATCGGTCATCCGACGTTTACCTCCTTGTGTGGCTCCATGATGACAGTGACGCTCTTGCCAGTGACCTGGGCCAGCACCTGCAGTGAATGCATGGCCTGCTTTCTGACAGTGGAGTTGGGGGAGGTCACCTCTCGAACCAGGTCGTGCGTCACCATGTGGAAAGATTTGTCTTGGGCGGTTAGGAGTTCTTCGCTTTTTTCTTCATCCTTCAATGGAGTGGCGCAGCGGACCAGCAGCTGCTCCAGGGTTGTCTTTGCCATGGCGACAGCGCCATTCGACACCTGGGTCAAAAGGGCCGATTCAAAAAGTTGAGCAATTCAGAATTGGCTAACTCAACTCATTGAAGCTCACCTCTCCTGTGAGGTCCATCATTACAAAAAGCAGGGCCTTGAGAAAAGTAAGCTGGTTTTGTAGAACCCAGATAAGAGGCAACCTTTCCATCAGGAACTTGATGGACACCACGCCACCGAGCTTGGCATACCAAGCCTGCTCATAGCAGCAGGCGCACAGACGCTCCACAATGTATGAGAACAAGGGAAGCTGACATGCCTGCAAATGGAGCAAAATTTAGTCACTAGATTTCGGGACCCCAGGAAAAATGGACTCACCCTCTCCTTGGATCCAAGGATGATGCTGGCCACATCAAAGATGACGGCCAGGGCCACCTCGCCGATCTTACACAGTTCCTTTTCCTCGTAGGCCATGCAGATGGCTATGGCGTCGATCAGAACCAGTGGATCCATGCCCTTTGACCCGTTCTCTTCGCTGTGGAACATAGCCGTGCTGGGTTGACTGCCGAGCTGGTAGCACGGCAGCAGGAACGGACCTTCGTCAAACGGAAATCCACAAATGAATTTTAAATGATCCTAAATAATATATTATTATCTTAATAACATCCTAATAATCCTAAATAATATTTGTCTCACCACACTGCTGAGCCACGGCAACCATGGTGTAGTGGCGAATCAAGCTGGCGACAAAAGGTAGCGCACTGGGCCTCAGGTCTTTTATCACGGCCGACATGAATGCTCCGGTCAAGGCCTGTTCAAAAGTTCTGCGGGCAGGCGTGTCTTGTGCCTTGTAGCGGTGAGAGATAATAACGTTGGGGATCCACTTCTCAGTAAAGCTGGAGGGAATAAAAACAAGATTGACTCCACTCTCCATTTACTGGGCTGACTGTGCTATTAAGATGCAGGATTATCATCATAAAACATTTGCCATTAAAGTAGCATTTTACTGTTTTATTTGTTTAGCAAATTGTCAAGTCAATAAGCACATTTTTATATGAAAAGCTTTTGATTTGCATTTTTGTCCTATTTTCCGCAGCTCTGTTGGTATTTGTTATTTACAACAGCTCAAGGCAACGACGCCGCCATGTTATCGAGCAGCTGTTTTCTCCATGCTTGAGCTTGTGTTTTATAACGCCGCACGCCGGGGGTAGACCTGATGGATCGCTTCATCTAATTATTGTTATTTAAAAGGCTGCGACCGGAGGGGGGAGGTGGGGGTGGGCAGGTGAGCAAAAGGGGACAAAAGCGGAAGTGGATCGGTGGGCGACTGCCAGAACGTCCGATCAATTGGCCTTTTGTCAATCACGGGCGGGTTACCACGGCGACCTTACTGTGTTCTCACAAAGGCTATATTTAAAGTCATCTCATGAGCGTGAATGGAGAAGAAAAGCAGAGAGAATCGTTCACGAGGGAGGACAAATCAAGATGTCTGACAGCCCCCCCGCCCCCGATCATAACTGACACACTTCATTACCCCGGCAGAAGCGTGCACACGGACACACTTGTCTTCCTGCGTGAGCGTAAGAGCGCCTGTAATGAAAGGAGAGCAAAAGGGCCAGGATGTAGCATAAACAGACGGAAGAAAGTCAATTAGCCCCTGCCCGGAATCAATGACGCTAATGTGACTAAGCCATCCCACCGGCACCCCTTCTGTGTCTGTGAGCTCCTGCTCATTTTCAACGAGAGCCTGCGTTGAGAATCAACATGACATGTCCGCCCGTCTTGCGACATGCTTACTTGGGATGAGAGAGAAGCTGGTACAGAGCGTGTTTGTTATCGTCCAGACTGGTCATGGCCACCAGGAAGCATTTGATGACCTCCCACGCCTGTCGTCGGTAGTAGGGCTCTGTGTTGGCACTCTTCAGACAGTCGAGGGCTGTCTCGATAGCCTGGAATGGAATACGGCACACACACAAAAAAAAAATTGAACAGCCCCAATTGATCGATGGAATAATCAATCCCAAAAAAGATTCGATCATGGGAGCCGTAGCTGGCAGCGTGGTCTTACCTTCTCCATCGGGAGCTGAATGGAGGCTTTGCAGTCGGTGAACTCGGCCTTGATGCTGGGCCCTTGAACCTCGGTCACCACGTAATGCAGCCTCTGAGACTCCTTCAGCATCTTCCTGTTGCTGCCGCCAAACTTCCCCAAGACCCGGTAGGCTACGTGGGAGATAGTCTCGGCCGGGTTCCGAAGGGTCCGCCACAAAGCCTTGGAAGACCAAACGCAATGCTTAACATCTTTGAAATTCGGTTTATTCTGTAAAAGCGCCTACCTGCATGAGCTCAGCCCTGACAGGCTGAATATGGTCGTACAGGAAGTCCGGCTGGAGGTTGTCCACGCAAAGCTCTAAAGTACGAAGACCCTGGCTCACTAAAGTCTGAGAGCCATTCAGGGCTGACACCAGTGGATCCATGAGCATGGGCAAATATGGCAGCAGAGAGCTCAGGCGCACCGGCACGGTCAAGCACAGCTCCACAAAGAGGTCCTTCATGTGCTGCTTGTGAAGGCCACTCTGCAGCATGTTCAGACCTAACGCGGGAAAAGTCCACACGGGTGAGTTGTGGAAACGTCGCAGAGATTCGATTTGAGAGTTGCACCTTGGAGCAGATTGGGTAGAAGCGGGAGGAACTCTTGGTAGAGAAGGTCATGGCTTCCGCCACCGATGGAGCGGAAGAGTGCCCGTAGGAACAGGAAGTAGTTGTACGGCTCCTTCGCTGACTGGGCCAGTTCCATTGAGCTGTTGACTATCTTGTGAAGGTGCGGCTGAGGAGAAAGGAAGTATTTGATGACTTATGTGAAAGCAAAACATAAATATGAACCAATCGTGTGGCAACTTACTTTGAGCATCTGTTCATTCTCGGCCGCAAAAAGCGACACGGATCCAAAGACCAGTTTAAAGAGCTTGAGGTAGAGATTGGAGAGCTCCACATTGGAGCCCATTTCGGGTAGTCTTTCCAGAAGGTACTCCACTAAGATGGTGGCGAAGAGAGCCGATGTCGACAAGTTGGCCAGGAATGAGTTGGCCACAATCTGCGGAAGAACCAGATGAATTGAACAAATAAAATACAAAGGGGAAAGATTTGTTGTGTAGTTGCCGTGTGTACCTGGAGAGCATAATTCTTGGAAATCCTCTCCACCATGTAGGGAACGGTTGTTTGAAAAATCTCCTTAAAAGTAAGTGGGTTCATCATGGTGAAGACCCCAGCAAAGTGCTCCAGAACTTCCTTCTCTTCCTTCATGCGGACCGCTTGGCAGTTAGCCACTCGGATGTATGCTTGCTGGTTATTGGCGACCTGAACCTGAGCATATTAAAAAAAAAAGACGGATTCATTTCCTTCTTTCTAGAAAACTGCACGGAGGTTCTTGCCAAATTCAGCAATTCTCTCGTGATACCTGATAGATGTCCAAAGCCTGCATGGCGTACTTGACCAACTTTATGTAGATCTGCGTTTCCTTTGGCTGGAGCTGCTTGTTTGGTATGAACTGCGCCTCTGTTTGAAAAAAAAAAAAAAAAATCCACAGGTTTAACAATTTATCATCACGATTGATTTTCATCGCCTTACCTCCAGGGGCCTTGCATGAGGTGATGCCCCACGTGATGGTTTTCACGCCGCACACCAGAGTCTTGACTAAACTGCGGCAGTCTGACACTTGAAACGTCTGCTTGTCCTCCTTCTCGCCTTGCCGGTCGAAGGCGGTCGCGGGGGGCTGCGGTGCGCTGGCGACGGGCGTGGGAGGAGCGGGAGGCGGGATGGCGGGCGTGATGGATGGAGTGGGCGTGGCCGGTACACCCGGTAGTACTCCCGGCTCCACCACGCCCATTTCCGACTGAGGTTTGCACTTTTTGAAGATGGACACCAGCTGGTAGCGTGCGATGGTGTGAAATTTCAGCACAAACACCTGATAAAGCAGAAATGACTTTCAACGTTCAGAAAAGCCACTGCGGGAAAACCAAGCTCGGCTACCTCCAGCATCCTCATGAGGATGTCCCGCCCGTTGCCGTTCTCCTGCTCGGACTTGGAGCGAATGCAGTCCACCAGGTTGAGCAAAAGCTTGCAGGACATGGTCTGAATGTTACTCGGAAGTGACTCGTCGTCAATGTTCTTGGCAAACAGCTGCACGGCCAAGGACAGATCCGTCAGGGGCAGGTTCTGACGGACGTGGTGGACGAGGTCGGCGAGTGTGCTGTAGGCCAAAGGTCTGAAAACAAAAGTGATGATGATACAAGAATGAATTTTCTTTTAGGGGATGTGAGAAAGGTGCTAAGTGATAACGGAACGCAATGAGCTGTTTCTGAAAGGCGACGACAGTTACGGAGACTATGCAAATGGCCCCTGTCCGGGAAAAAGAGCGAGAAGGTGAGCTAATGAGTGACAATGATATTCCCGCCAGCTCTTGCGGACTGCTAATTTGAAATGACAGATCACTCAAGTGGCGAGGGTGGGGTGGCAGGTCAGAGAGTGGTGGTGGTGGTGGGGGTCGGCCCTCGGGAACCGCGGGTGTACATGACAATCTGACAGACGGATCTCAGATGCGGTCAGAGCTCTGAGAGATGTGCCTCATTAAGATGCAAAGGACTCGGAGCTGTCAGAGCAATCGTCCACTAAACAAGGAGATGATTGTGATAGATGCGCACTCGGGGGGCAAACTTACCGAAGAGTTTCCCGGGCGGTGTAACCCGAGCCAATGAGGATAGATTCATCAAAGAGTTTATCCATGCAAGGTATAAACTCTGCAAAAAAAAAAAAAACTTATAAGCAACCCTTCCACCAAGTGACAAAAAAAAATCTCACATGCTAACTGCAAAGTGTTTGTTTTCGTGGGGCACATACGGTTGCGTAGTTCGGTGGTGAGAATATGTTTGGCGGCGATGAGCAGCTCCTTGCGGAGGTGAGCCGTCTCCGAGGGGCAGTTGGTGAGCAGCTGGAGCATGCCCTTCACCATCTGCTGGGAATATTTCCCTACCAGCTCCTGACGAGTTGGAAACACACATTTTAAAATGAAAAGGATCTATTTTTTACAACTGAATGAATATCGATACCTGGTAGATTCGAATGATGTAAGCCAAGAAGGAGAGCGTCTTGATCTGTGCGGCAATAAAATCTGCATACAGCTCCTTGTTATAAAGCTTGTGTTGCCTGCAAAGAAAGAAAAAAAAAAAAATAGCAAGTCAATTCCTCCTCCTCGACATCTCCTGGAGTAGGTGACAATTAATGGCGGGTTAAATGAGGATCTACATATGGGATTCAATTCTACATGCATGACTTATTCATTTGTGTGGCAGCTGTTACTGCGGCTCCCAAAGAAACTTTCTCCGTACCTGCCACAGATTCCCGAGGTTTGTTGTTCCTTAATTAACTCTGCTCCATTTCCCTTCCTATTCCCGACGTCTAATGCAACCCATCTTCTTACGCTCAAATTTCACCTCCCGCTAAGCCAATTTCCACTATTTTAACTTTCCTAAATGGAATGGAAACGGATTTAGCGACACCATCATCATCAAAAAAAAAAAAAAAATTCTGCCAGGCAGAAGAGATGAAGGGAGGGGGGGGGGGGGGGAGGTATCTTTCTATTAAGTGTGCCGCAATCTCATTCAGAAGGCCATAAAATGAAAATTAATTTAGTTAGTGAGGGTGTTGGAATTTCTGTTTGGGCAAATGGATGTTACCTGGCTTGTGGAGACACCTGCAGCATGATGGTGCTCATGATGAGGGGCACAAACTCTGACACCACGTTGTGAATATTCAGCTTGTAGAGCTGTGAAGAGAGAAAAAAAAAAAAAAAGACTATCATAATACAGCCACACAATTACAGATAAGGTGATTTTATTCGAGGGATTAACAAGCATTTGGGGAGGATATGAATATTTTCAATCCACTCACACCTCTCCCGACTCCAATTATCCCAAAAAACGCAAATGAGTCAATCAAGGTTCAAAACCCTTGAATAAATAGCACTCTTTTTATTTTTTTTATTTTATCTCTCGTCGGGGGAGGAAAAAAATACCCACATTTTCATTTCACCCACCTGATACATGAGCACTACGATGAGTGGCAGTTCTGCAAGCACTTTGAGAGACAGCGATCCTCTTGGGATGATGGTGTGCTACAAACAGAGCGTGGAAATGACTTCATCATTTGAATCAAAATGAGCCACACAAAATGTTAAATTCATCAGGTATCAACCAAACGTCAGCTTCAGACATGAGGATTCATATATCTAAATTACAAAAGGCTCCCGATGTGGAACACCGCTGCCATCTAGCGCTTGGAAGCGGTAGTTGTGAACTACTCAACCGGGAATGAGCGTTGCGATTACCGTTCGCGTTTCACTGTCTTCTCTCTCGGGCGCCGTCTTCACTAACACGGAGGTGATCATCCCGACCATTTCCGGGGAGGGCACCGTGTTCTCAGCAATCACCTGAGGATTCTCAAAGTACCGGGCCTAGTGGATGCAGCACAGCATAATAAATGGCGGTGAGCTGTATAAATGGGTGTAATTAAAGCAAGCAAATACTTACGACAACTTTTGGGAGGTCTTTGTAAATCTGCTTCACAAAGTCCAAGAAGTGATGAATCTAAAAAGATATATAAAAAAAAAAAGATTTTTTATTTTAATTTTTACTGTAAAATAGTACAATTCTTTTCAATTATTTTACTATTACAAAGTTACAAAACCAGATGCCTACTAAATAATCGCTCCAGAAATAAATATAAGAAATTGTGCTAAAAAAAAAACTCACCTCTTGTGAAATTGGAGGACGAAATTGTTTGTGTAGCTCGATTATAATCCGAAGGCATATCAGCACATTTTCCTCACTTTCAATCTAAAAACAGAAAAAAAAAGGGACAAAAAATTCATATTCAAGCTGATGTAAAACAAGTGCAAGCGTTACGTAATTTGTTTTAGATTAAAGACATGATGCAAAGAGTTCCTAAAGGATTTAAAAGAAGCCTTACTTCTAAGAAGCGAAACATAACGGACAGGATGTTCTTGGTGTGCGATCGAAGGTGTTCGTTTGTGGGAATACGGTGGATGATTTCCAGCACCAGCTTCCTTAATTGCTACAGTAACAAAACAGTGTCACGTAATAAAATGCCACACAGTGTTCCGGGAATGTCCATACCTGTGTTGGCTTTTCTTGTAGAAACTGCACCTCTCCATCCTGAAGAAAGGTGAGGAAGCGCGGGATGATGTGCTCCAGGAAGGTGGAGTACTGAGGCGAGGAGGTCACATTCTGAAATGACAAAACATAGCAATATAATGTATTTAGGGAAAAAAAAAAGAGATAATTGCCATGTGTCAAACTCACCTCAAAGTTTTCACTGACTTCTTGCATCATCTTGAGCTTGGTCTCATCAGCTGGAAGATGAGAAACAATTAATCCAATTTTTTAACTACAATTTCATACTCCTTCCTTCCCCATATGTTTAGCAGGGGGCTCTCAGATCTTATCAGTTTAACTTTCATTGCCAGTTTGGTCAAAAAAAGGTACACACACTCTCTCTCTCTCTCTCTCACACACACACACACACACACACGTTCGGACAAACATGCACTCTCACATACATGTACCTTTGACTGGACTAAAGCGTATCGCTCTCATCATTGCCCATGCCAAACATGCGTGCCTTTTATGTGCCCATCTATTATATTAACTGCTAAGACCAATGAACGTACGTGTGTTTGTGTCAGTGAGCGCCGCCACAAACTGCAGGTACTTTTTCATCAGAGTGGTCTGGTCCACCACGGTGGGACTAGGAGCTGGCCCAAAGGCCATAGTGGAAGTTGGAACAGACAGCGAGACACCGAAGGGGAACGTGACAGACTAGGAGGTCTGCACGGACCTCAGTTTTTGTTCATGATGTGTTGACCTGCATAAAGAAAAGGAGGGGTTAAAAGTATCTGGTAGAAATCTAAACATGCTGGTTCTGTAACATTGCCAAAAAGATGAAAGCCTTTATTCTCTTCTGTGACGATTTCCCCAAAACCAAGAAAGTTCAAGAAATCAATTAGTTTGAAATAACAGTAAGCAATTTTCCATTCAAAACACAGGCGCTTAATGATGACGTCACATCGCGCGCCGTTTAGCACAATTCTGTCACACTCAAGTAGAATTTTTCAATTAAATACTTGCCATACCCACATCAAAATTTGAATGTGCTTTCAGGGTAGGCGTTTAAGTATTTTTTATTGCAATCACAATGCAATACTTCTTGAGCAACATAAATTAGCATTCGCCCCCAATTAGCTTGATGAAGAAAGAGCTCTTTGACGTTGTTAAATTGTTTGAGAAATATATATTTTACAACAAAGGTATGAACCCCAAGCATCCAAAGCCGAAATCCCTACTGGTTGCAGAAGAAAAAACAATTACCCATAAGTTTATCAAAAAGAGAAAACATTATCTTACCTTGTCCGATTTAAAAAGAGCGAGTCTGCAGAAAGCACTGCGCTGCCCCTCTGAGCACACTGAGCAGCATGGATGTGAACGATATCCCTCCGCACATCACGTTCAGAATGCAGATATTTTACATATATTGGCAACAAATTTATAGTTTATTTGTGATTTAACAATACATTTTTATTATTTGTATCCAATTTTTTCAAACTATGTTAGCGGTATTCTATAACATATGATATTCTAGTGCAAATGGAAGGATATAGTCCTAAAGGCGGGTGGTATAAGACCATCGTTTTCGATGGTTTTGTCGCGACTGTATGGTGGCCGCAAAAGGACTTTAATTCTGTATGCGCGAAATCCTATTCATTTAATGTTAATAAATCTCTAAATACGGAAGTACTACGAAGCTATTCCTAATATTGAGTGCACAAAATATTTCACTATAATTGTTCCCCACCATATACAATTTATTATAGCGTTGAAACATATTTATACGGCATTATTTTCTGGGGTCAAATGCGTAAGGTAAATGACTGAGTGAGCATAAAAGTCCTCCATATGCAATCCATATTTGCATCATCGCAATTTTTAAAAGTCTTTATGTAAATATCATGGTACAATATTACAAAAACGTGGTATTTTTCTCCCACAAGATGGCAGTATACTAAAGGTTTCGTCCTACCAAGCCTTTAATGACCCAAGGTAGCTCTTACACAGAACAAACATAAAAGTACTCAATAAAATCATCTTGACTCATGCAACATCGGACTTTGCAAAGATGTATAGAGAGAAATAACAAGAAATAATCTTAACTTTTGTCTCATATCATCTCATGATCTGAAACCTAATTATGTTCAGTATACAAAAAAAAAATGGAATTGACCTTGCTGTTGCTAATACTTTTGAAGGGGGATATATTTAGATTCACAGTCATAATATAGCAAACGATAACGAAAAAAAAAAAAAGAGTTTGACACCCACGCTCCACATTGTCCATTGGTATGAATGTGGATGTTTAATAACCAGCAATGAAAAGCTGTTCAATATCCAAATGCAAGTCATCTTCTCTATTCAGTTCATCTTTGAAACGATCCGCTTTTAAAACCTGGACACCTAATGTTCTTGCTTCTCTGGTGTTATTTCAATGATTGATTCTGGTGGTGTTCTCTTGGCCAGGCTAATGAGGAAAAGGATCAAATTGCCTTTGTAATAGCAGTGTTGATTTATCATTAAATACATCGGCCTATCAACCCCCTCCTCCTTGTGTCTCGGGTGGGCTTTAATTAACAGTTGTCTATCAGTTAACCTAATAGCAAGAGGCTTCAGAACACAATATCGCTTCCAACAAATGTCGCATAATATTGATGATAATGCTTGCTTTTCTTTCACACAGTGTTCCCCAGGTAATAATTATCTGCTAGAAGAGATATGTGACAGGCTTATTGCAAGACTTGTTTGTTTCATTAAGGTATTTTTTTATTTTTTTTTTATAAAGGGGTAAAGAAAAAAACCAGCAGCTCCCCATCTATAAAAGACCACTCATGTGTCCATTAGATGTGTTTTCTCATGCCTGTTGACGACCTCTCAGTGCAGCTGGATCACACGTAGCGAGAAGTGCACTCTCCCGTAGACTGACAATAGTCTGAAAACCTATTCATGCATCTAAAGCCGTGTTCTTCTTTCATGGTCTGCATAATGAACTGCTCCCTCTCCGAGCTCCTCCAGCCCTATAAGCACCTGCCGGGTGCCTCGAGGGCTAAACGGAGACTCTGAGGCCAGGATGGAGCCTTTGGACTTTGGATTGTTCCTGTTCTGCTACTGTATATTAATTTATGTTTCAATATTTTCACTGTGGTTGTGCTGTTTTGTTTGGAGGCCAAGTTCAATGCTCAGCAGTATGTCTCCAGTCTGCTCACCGGGATTTATTGACCTTTCACGACTAAGCAGTTAGCTGCTGCTAATTGTTTACGTGTTGCATCGTCATTCTTGATATGCCTTTTGTGTGCATTTGCACTTGAGAAATTCTTAGCATATTTAATTTATATAGACAGAAAGAAAAATGGCTGATGAAAAAATCTTGATTTAAATGAATGAATTAAATAAGGTTATTGTGTATCCCTCCTCCCTTGTTTTCCAATAGGCGCCTCGTCATTGCTTAATGAAGTGCTCCAACAGATAAATAAATGTGTCACCCAGCTGGCTGCTGACGTCAGCCTACTACAGCCAATCGCAGGCGTTCTCTAGACACCTTTTTTTGGTAATCCTCTTTCCCTAAAGAGGAGCTGTCCGATCAGTACCCCGCACTCGGCGTCGTTTGCGCCAGGAATAATCCCGCAAACAAGCCCCATTAAACGGATTTTCACTCTACTTTGCGCTGTTCGATATATCAATTTAGCCATTTTGTAAAAATACAACTTCCGTGCGTAAATTACGCACAGACCGAATGGCTTCATAAAGAGTTTCTTTATATTATTACTCGTACCTGAAGGCATCCTCTGCAGGTATGTTTTCACTTTTTTACGGTTTTGTAATGTTTTATGCGCTGGGCTACCGGCAGCTCGCGGGCGGCCAAGCGGACGACGGTAAGCGCTACATTTGCCGAGCAGTGCCCCTCGTCGGCGACGCAAGCTGCCCGGTGACCTTATTACCCGAAATCAACGCCGGTGGGCAGGAAGAGGAGCTCCGCAACACGGTCATGCAGCTTCGAGAGACAATTCTCCAGCAGAAAGAAACACTTTCCAAGCAAATCGGCACAATCAACGAGCTAACAACCAAGCTGTCCCTCTGCGCAACAACTACTGATGATAGAAAGTACGAGAAAGGAGCTCAATGGGGAAAAGTGAAGCAAAACACAATGGGAGACGTCCCCAGAGATCCAAACGACACTGTGGAGAATCTCGGGAGAACAATGCAGGGGCTCAAGGACCGGCTGGAGAACCTGGAGGTAAGTTCGGTTTTTAATGTGCGTAAAAGCTTCTACCCGTCCGTGGTCACCTGTGCGCACTTCCTGCTCATCCATCTTTAGCAACAGCAAATGCGGGCCAACATATCCGGCGCCTCGTTCCCCAGCGAGCTGCGTGATTTACTGCAGCGTCGCCTGATCGAGCTGGAAAAACAGCTCCTGAGGAAAGTCAGCAACCTGGAGGAGGAGAAGAGCATGTTGTCCAACGCTACCGCAGCGTACCGACTCAAGACGGAAAGTACGCTCAACGCGCTGGTGGAGAGGATAAGTGAGCTGGAGAAAGGTAATGTGACCCGGGTAAATGTGATGGATTTTTTTTCCTCATAAAATATATATTGAAAAAAAAAAAATGGACAGGAGGTGAAGATTTCAAAACCCCCGAGCAGTTCAAGATCTCCCTGCCGCAGCGTACAAACTACTTATATGGCCGCATCATCAAGAGTCTCCCGGAGATGTACGCATTCACACTCTGCATGTGGATCAAGTCCAGCGCCACTCCGGGTATCGGAACCCCCTTCTCCTACGGCGTGCCCGGACAAGCCAATGAGATCGTATTGATCGAATGGGGAAATAACCCGATTGAGTTGCTAATCAATGACAAGGTGAGTCATCAGCACTTTTTGAAAAAGTGTCATTATCTAACAAACTTGGACCGTGAAGGTTGCACAGCTGCCCTTGGAAGTTCGTGACGGGAGGTGGCACCATATTTGCATCTCCTGGACCACCAGGGATGGTCAGTGGGAAGCTTATCAAGATGGAGAGAAGCAAGGAGCAGGAGATAACCTGGCAGCATGGCACCCTATTAAACCAGGAGGGGTTATCATCCTGGGTCAAGAGCAGGTACGACTACCAAATTTGTGATGTCATAATGTGTGATGATCTACAAAAATGATCCTGTCGTTCCCAGGATGTCGTAGGTGGCCGCTTTGATGCCGGTCAGGCCTTCGTGGGAGAACTGAGTCAAGTCAATATCTGGGACCGGGTTCTGAAGCCAGCCGAAATCCAATCAATGGCCAACTGCACGTCGTACTTGCCGGGTAACGTGATCTCGTGGCTGGCGAGCAATGTGGAGGTGTTTGGAAGGGGAGCCTTCAAGAGGCCCTTGGAGATGTGTCTGGAGCGTCTGCCTAATACCTAAGCAATTAGCATCTGCCTTGTTTTTGCTAATTAGCTGCTATTTCATCACATCTTTTATGATTACTGTCAGACAGTTTGCGAAAAAAACATTATAAGTGATCCACATAGCGCTGAATGTGTAAATTAGGTTTCTCTGTTTCTATTTTTTACTACCTGGTGTCAAATCTATTATAACTTTGCCACCTTGAGAGACTTTGAGGTGATGCATCCCAGACGCAGAAGACCCGGAATGGCGTTCACATGTGAGCTGCTGTTGCGTGCCGTTGGGGAGAAAGTAGGAGAGAAGATTAACTCCAAGGTCCGGCTCATGTTATGTCTGTTGCTTAACGGGAAAATCGGCTTGGAGCCAAAATCACTCACATGTTGTATCCTTGATTCATCACCGTGCTTTTTTTTTTTCTTTCCTCTCCTTGCCTTGTCCATATGAACAAAAACCTGTTTTGTATTGATGGCATGATTTGATTGTAAACATTTTTGTATTTATTTTATTGTGTATAGTTACAGCGTTATTCATCATTGTTGGCACTGTTCTAACTAAGAATGTCTACTTTGTAATTTGTGGTATGTATAGTGGTTTACAATGTGCTGCAATGCTTTTGTGTTTATATTTACGTGGCCTTGATAGGGATTGAAGTGCCAAAAAAAAAAAAAGTGGTTTTATATGTCTGAAAATGCCATTAAATAAAAAGAGGTAATGCCTAAATGAATGGTTGAGCTTTTTTTTTTTGTATCAGTGCCGATACATTAAACCGGAACTAGTTAGTAGGAACTGTCAGGTACGATAAAGGACGTGGGTGTGACATAAGTAGCATATAGCGTAAGCCGAGCAGGATATTTTGACTGAGCTGGCTTGGCTTCAGGACAACAGCAGGTAGCGTGGGCGGCATTAGCAACGCTTAACCGAGCTAAAGGTCAACAGTGACACGTTATAGCATTTACGTGTAAAAGAAATCAAATGTTACATTACAATATTGTCCAATATTGATCTAATAAAAAAAAAATGAAGATAAGATGAGGCCAAAGTTGAAGATCACCATAGCAACTGCAAGCTCCCTAACTGTGTCTGTGTCAGGACACATTCATTAGGAATGTCAGTATTATTAATGAACAAGGACAAACTGTTTTTCATCACAGCTGGGGAAAAGTCCTCAAGTGACATCGTCACTTTATTATTAATAGCCTTTTATTTATTTTTTAACCAGATCCACTGTATTTATTTTGTAAAAAAAATAATAATCAAGCAATACTTCTAGAATTACTGTAAAGTAATTCACAAAAAAAAAGCACACATAAAAAAAAAAGAAAAAACATGCACTGTACTTCCCATTGAGCCTAAACGAACAGTGGGTGCTATAAAATGACCTTTATGAAAGTTAATAATTCATAATGGGTTTTGCTACAGCGCTGTGGGTCACTAATTGATCGTCCTCACAAGATGCAATACAAAGGTACTTCCGGACCTACGAGCCGGGTGAACCAACGTGGCTAACTAAATGATTCATTCAAACAGGAATACAATTGCTCCAGTTCAACTATGTACACTGCTTTTTTTTTTTTTTTTCATAACATACCAAATCTCCGGCAGTCACATAAAAGGACTCATAAATATGATTGGTTAACCGTAATAGGGTGTGTAATCCTGTACCCACAGAGGTTGTCTCTCTTCTCGCTGAGCAGGAAACAGATTTAAAATAATATGGCCATCAGCGTGACCTTTCAAGAATAAAGCGTTGCTGGGTGTTGCCATCTGCAAAAGAATTGAAAGAAAAAAGTGTGTTTGGTTACAATCTAGGTCAAAATTATCCAGATTTTAATTTTTTTTTTGGTTATTCAAGATCACGTTCCGGTTATCCGTTTTACTTGATCAAAGCACCTTGGATCGGATCAGACAAATCCGGATCCAAACTTTTAAAAAGGACTCAATCCGGATGACTGCTCTAAAATTTAGACCTTATATCACACAAAAGGTTACTTAATATGAGAAAAGTGGCAGAATAGCCAGCAAGACTGTACACAAACCGTACCTGAGCTTTGTTTTGATATCGAGGATGGCAGGCGATGACTGTGATGAAAGTGAAGGTTGCCACAAAAATAGCAGCGGAACACAAGATGAAGAGTATGTTGGTGTTGTCTGAAATAAAAATGATGGACAATTGTGGGACTACTTTCGAGTTGGACTCAAATATATTCCCACAAAGAATGTTATGCTAGGCTTGAGCATAATCGTAGCATGGCAACAAGAGCAAATCAATTAAGCGCAGCTAAATTAGCGCATTTCTTAGATTCGACTGGCCTCTTGTCACCTGTGGAACTAACGCTGAACAGCACATTGAAAATTTTATGCGCCTCGTGAGACGTCTCAAATCTAATCCGGCTTCCCTGTGACTGTTTCAATAGAAGATAAACTGATACAAAATAATAATATAATATAATATAATATAATATAATATAATATAATATAATATAATATAATATAATATAATATAATATAATATAATATAATATAATATAATATAATATAATATAACATAACATAACATAACATAACATAACATAACATAACATAACATAACATAACATAACATAACATAACATAACATAACATAACATAACATAATACAATATAATATCATAAAATAAAATAATAATTAGCATTTTAGATTCCACTTACTGTTTTTCCTGACAAAGAGATTGAAGGAGGTCTGTAGCTTGCTGATGTCATTTCGAACGCTGATGTCCAAGCAGTGAACCCCGGCCGTGGTGAAGGTGTGGTTGAGCCACAAGGTGTTCCCGTACAACATGGTCAGCGTGCAGCCCCCCGTCGCGTCGGGTACGCAGTTGGCCACAAAGCGCCAAGACACCCACATGGGGGGGCTGAATGACGCAATGACCTCAGCTTCAAATCAAAAATAGAAAGCAAAATGTGATTTTTTTACCTGCCGTCCACATGGAAAGCCAGCCCGGTTCTTTGAAACACCTCATAATCGAAAGGCCCTGTCAACTTGATGCTTTTAACGGCATCTGTAAATCAATTTTCACACTTGTTACTCAAAACAATGATATTTGGAATGTACCAACAGACATCCCACTACAAACCAAGCACTTGAATATCCTTGGAGTATATTCCAGTTAATGGAGGTGTGTATTCAGTTATATTGACTCTGATTTTCAACCGGAGTGTGTAGTTTCCAGACAAGGCGTAATTGTAGCGGACAACAGGCTCGATCCCTTGGATTACCTGTCTGCATTTCCGGAAACAAAATGATCAGCACAAACAATTCCCAACATTTAAATTGGCAATCCTCATACCCATTTCCTAAATCCCACGTGTAGCTGAAGTTTGCCGTGCTGAAATTCTGCTGGGGATCAGAAAGTTGGAACATGGTCTCGGTGGGGATGTCTGAAGCCAGCTCTCCTGTGTCTCTCAGATAGGTGGCGTTGCCATCCGTTTGGTAGAAAACCAACTTCCCAGCGATAGTTTCTGATTCAAGAAAGGTGATATGTCATTGCTGCATGCAAAGAAGTAGAAAATCATGGTGGGCTACCTAAATTTGTCAGAGGAACGTCAGGCTCTGCCACACCCGGGGAAACCAGGATGAAAAGCAACACTAGTGTTCTGTAAATGTATAATCAAGTTAATGAAGTGTTCAAAAGATAAAAACTTTTTGAATAAAAGCATACCTGTCCATGTATTTGCTCTGCTGGTCCCCTCGAGGACCTAAATAAACAGGAAAATCCAGAGGATGAAAAGGAAGCAATGTGTGCAGAGGACTTGTGAGCTTCTCTCAGATTCCCATCATGTCGATGAAGGCTTGAAATTGCCACCATGAAGTTAAGTCATGTGGCCCTGAAAGAACAACAACCTACTTTTGAGCCTGGTCTTCTTTGCGATGGATGCTGACCATTGGCTCAAACCACCCCATAAAATTTCGCTTTCATCCATTTGGGAAGTGAAAGAGTTTATATTTATATTTGAATGAATTCAAAGAATTTATTTTATTTTATTTTATTTTATTTTATTTTATTTTATTTTATTTTATTTTATTTTATTTTATTTTATTTTATTTTATTTTATTTTATTTTATTTTATTTTATTTTATTTTATTTTATTTTATTTTATTTTATTTTATTTTATTTTATTTTATCATTCTTCTCAGCACTCTTAAAAGCTATCCTGAAAAAACTGGAAAAAAAAACGTGGAATTAATGATGGAAGCACGTTTTGCATTGTACTGTCGCCCTCTCGTGGTTAAGGTATGAAACACATTTCAACCATTATATGTAATGTAATACAACATAATGAAATAAAGTAAAATAAATTAAAATTTGATGATATGTGTATATGAATATATATGTATATATGAATATATAATTATTTCTTTCATAATTTAGCTATTTTAACTTATTTTACTTTCTTTCATTATATTGTATTACATTATAATGGTTTAAGCACATGATTCAGACTTTAACCACGAGAGGGCGACAGTACAATGCAAAACATGCTTCCACCATCAATTCCACATGTTCTTTTTAGTGTACGTGTATTTACGCCCCGCAGAAAGAAGTTAAGAAAGTCAGCGGTATTTATTCTATTTATATATTATATTATATTATATTATATTATATTATATTATATTATATTATATTATATTATATTATATTATATTATATTATATTATATTATATTATATTATATTATATTATATTATATTATATTATATTATATTATATTATATTATATTATATTATATTATATTATATTATATTATATTATATTATATTATATTATATTATATTATATTATATTATATTATATTATATTATATTATATTATATTATATTATGGGTACATAATTTGTGTTACAAGCATGGCTGCAAAACGAATTAAACTCGTATATGAAGGTCCCAGTATGCTTTTTTTTTTTTCTTAACTCAGCAGCTGAGTCAACCCTTGTGACGTCAAAGTCCCACCCTCTGAGTAAAATCTGACAGCGTCCCAGCGAGTGAGGGAGTGTGCAACAACAAGCCGGTTTGCTTTATGCACGCGTGCATTGCGCCAGAGGTGCATGGCATGCCCCGGAGTAATTCTCCTGCTGTGGGACCGACGGTAGCGACTGGATTATAATATTATTATCATTATTTTTTTTTCTTTTTTGGGGGGAGGGAGAAACCACGCACCAACATGTCCGGGACCCCGCAAGACGTGAGCAAGCTCACCGAGCTAACCTATAAAGTGAGTCTAGCAAATATTTGCTTATAATAAACGACGTTATTATAGTTTGTATGATTTAAAATGGGAAACTTGTTTTTTCCCGTAAAGTTTGCTGTGGCTTCTAAAGTCCATCAAAGTAGACAACCTGAATATTTTTCGGGGCTTTCATTCCCTCTAGTCACCTATATGACGAACCATTGTTTTCATGTTGTTTGAAAACAATTTCGACTGAAGCGCTGCAATATTAAGCTTTCAACAACAAGCCCATTCTAGAATGGCACACTCTGGTGCATCAGATTGTTTGAAAGTGTGCCAATCACAGTTTTTTTTTTTGCTCCTGCTGTAGATTATACACATTTGAGAACAGTGATTACTTTAATTTTGCTTTTTTTTAAAAAATTCTATTTCAATCTAATCCAGTAGTTGATATACATGGCATGCAGAAAAAATAAGATACAGGGGCCATTTTGAAGTTAAATGAATTCAATATACTAAATGAGATTTTTTTATGTGTCTGTGATGGCAGACATGCTTTAGTTTCAGCGAAATGGGTTGGGAGGGAGGAGAGAAAGGAACCTGTTTCCTTTTTTTTTTAAAGCTCTCTTAACTTCACTCTGCAGCACGTTCCTAAAAGTCACGCCTGTCTCCTCATTGTTACTTTCCGGGTGTGCCAGGAGAGCAAGACGGGGAGGTGAACAACCCTGGACTGCTCAGGCATTTCAATAGAGTGGGTGGGGGTGTGGGGGGGGCACTTTTGTGCAGGACTTTGCTCCTCTAAGAAAGCGTAAGGAATTCACACAAGGTCAAGTTAAAGATTGAAGCTTTTATTGCTGCTGAATTTAAAGAGCCTCTTTTATCAAAACATGAAATTGAGCACGTGCAAATCACAGTTCTAACATTTCTCCCAGAATGTGATGGACCAGTACAACCCCAGCTTGAGGAACCTGGTCAACCTAGGCAAGAGCTATGAGAAGTCAGTGACAGGTAAAAACACGCCTGATTGTTTTGTTGACAACTATTGAAAATAGTTAGCATGTTTGAACTGCTTGGCTTAGTCCTGCTCACAAATTGAGTTTGTGATCTTCCCACACAGCCATGACCCTCGCAGGAAAGGCCTACTTTGATGCCGTCACAAAAATTGGAGAAAACGCTACCATGTCTCCAATTTCCAGGGAACTTGGTAAGTCACGCTAATCAGGAAAATTGAGTTGGATGGAGAAATACATAAAAATAACATTCTGACAGCACGTGTTTTCATCCATCACCTAACTTATCTTCCATTACAGTATAAGTGCTAGAATCCTAAAGCCGCTCTTAATTTTCAAAGGGATCATAATACATTTTGTTATGCTCTATCGACTTACCGCTCGGCTCTAATTAGACACAAAACAAGTGAACGTGTTGTCAATTAATCTGAAGCAATGTGAATAATTAAATGACATTGTTAGTCTCCTTGGCATGTTTTGAAACAACCACAATTAGCTTTAGACTAAAATAGATTCATTTCAACAGAGCTGGCAGGAAGTATAAGTATACTTAAGTTCAGAACGACCGTCCCAGAGCGATGTCACTCCCTACTGCGGGGACTATTTATCGAGAGAGTGTGAATTCTCCTGCAGGCTGCTGCCGGCGTCATACGGCAAACATGCTGAATAAACACGAGCACAGAAGAATGTCTTCTCACTGCTGATCCTTGCTTACTCCCTAGTTTGACTCACCCTAATCCGCCAACTGTTTGTGGGAGACTCACAGTGGAGCCGAATTGATCTTTTTTTTTTTTTTGATTGAACCGCCCACGTCTTTTAGTTAGCATGTCTAAGATCCTGGGTTTTAAAATTCAACTTAGATTTGCTGTGTTTGTGTTAAAGCAATAAAAGTATGACTTTGGCGCCATCTTGGTGTGAACGAACTATGTTGACATGACTGAAAGAGCTTTATTCGGGGGTAAAATGTTGTTTACTGCCATGTTGGTGTTAAGGAACTATGGAAAGTGAGTTGAGGAGTTTTTTTTAAGACACAAAGAGTGCCCAGGAAGACTATTTTTAATTCTTAATAATAATTTTCACAATCTCCCTCTTATAATCTTGCATCGAGTGTGCGATAGCCGACAGAAAGATGACAAAGATGAGCTCACAAGCTTCTCGTTGTGCTCTGAGTCAATATGGTTTTCACGATTTTTTTTTATTTTTATCACTCTTACAACACATTGGGCGTAACACGTCTGAGGCAACCTGCCCTTCCACGTACGATAGCGAAAAAACTTTTGGAGCGTGACGCACAGACGATGTGGTCACACAATGCTTGTGCGGGCAAGCTCAGTGATGCATTTTATTGGAAGGCAGAGTTGCGAGATCCGTACTTGGCGGAATGACCAAATGTCTGCCAAGGGTAACAAACTAAATAAAGCCACTAACATCGACTCATATTGCACAATTAATGGATGCCAAATAGGTGATGGTTGATTTGTTTGAGCATGATGTCATGTGATAAGAATGTCGTAGGTGGCTAGGTTGATTATTCACAATCCTTTTCAGAATTGTTTTCACACCTTATTAAAAATTTGACGCAACAATTTAGGATCCCCCGAAATATATTTTATGTTATGTTCTCAAGAGTGACATTTCTAATGTTCTACAATATGGCTCCTAATCTTTTTGTCCACAATATTAAATGCTATGATGTATTGCAGTTCTCCAGCAAGGTTGACTGGAGCTGTATTCATAAATCATGCTTCTGCACAAAGTAAAAATTTTTGATGCAGGTCCAATATTGGATGTCATTATATTTTATGAGATCTCCCACTTTTGGGCTAATGAGTATCTGTGGAACGTACTTTGTTGCAAGTAACACATCGCAACCTCAGCAAGTTTTCACACCTTATTAAAAGCCTGCAGGTGCACGCTGGCCTCTTTGACCCCGCCTACTCCTCAACTAATCTCGCGACCCGTGCCGCAGCGATCTGTTACGTGGCTTGTCCAAACAGTCGTACGGGAAGCACAAAGGCAGCATTTACTCGTACTTTCTGCTGACCTTCAGAGGGCAATGTTGTTGTAGCTGGATGTTGGAAATAGCATTGGTGGGGGTGTCAGGTCAAATGTCATACTTTGTTGAAACCGTAGAAAATTCTGGTCATGTTTATGTTAGCTAACTCATTGCTACATATGTCCACCCACCGTATATGATCCTAGAAACCACGCAGAGGTTTACTCTGGATCACCGTCCGGCAGTAAACCAGCGGTCTAGATTTCACCCCATTGTTATGGATGGAGCACCCCTGCTTATTTACAATTGTCGGTGTTGACTCGCTGCTATTGTACGGTGCTGCAGCCTGACTCTGAATGGAGACAGTTCTATATCTGCTCCCGGTCCAGTGCCAGAACCATACAGATTGTTCTGACAATGATTGACAAGTACCATTTCTTTCTAGGTATGGTTCTGATGGACATTGCAGATGTCCACAGAAAGGTCCATTTTGAACTG
Source organism: Syngnathus typhle (assembly GCF_033458585.1). Taxonomy (NCBI): domain Eukaryota; kingdom Metazoa; phylum Chordata; class Actinopteri; order Syngnathiformes; family Syngnathidae; genus Syngnathus; species Syngnathus typhle. Next base: position 4,642,066 of record NC_083755.1, on the reverse strand, counting down.
GAGCAAAATGTAAGTAGCAAAGAGAGATAACATTAGGAAATGTTTAACCGGTGAGTCCATTATGACGACCTTTTGTCATAATACCGCCACGTGAGGAAGATGTTTTCGATAAGGTTTTATTTTTGTCGCTTTTATTGCAGTTCAAGAGATTCCACCTAGATGTTCTCTCAGAGTTGGAAAAGAAGACGGAAATGGATGTGAAGTATATGAATGTAAGCAAGTCCATGTTTATTTTATCTAGAGTTAAAGAATACATATGAAGTGCTTCACCCCCCCCCCCCCCCCTTGCTCAGGCTACATTTAAGCGCTACCAGTCAGAACACAAGTCCAAGCAAGACTCCTTGGACCGCTCGCAGACTGACTTGAAGAAGCTGAGGAGAAAAAGCCAAGGCAAGAACGTGTCAAAGTACGAGATGAAGGAGAACGAGGTGAGCATAAAACAACTACTATCCAAACTCGGAGCTGTCTTTCTGGAATCTAGCTCGTCTAGAAACAAATGACACGAAGCTCACAATCATTTTATGAACCCAAATACCTTAGCTGAAGTGCACTTTAAAATACTACAAGATGGCAATTTGTCCATTGTCTTGTCAGGAACTATTATATTATATTATATTATATTATATTATATTATATTATATTATATTATATTATATTATATTATATTATATTATATTATATTATATTATATTATATTATATTATAAACTTGGTTCAGTGCGCCAGAAGAGGTGAGAATTGTGACATGACAACTCATGGCTGCGTTACCATGACAACGCGACTCTACTGAGCTGAAACGGTGAGCCTCCCATCTCTCAAGTGGATTTCTAGCAAGAGTGAAGTGAGGCCTGGTTATTGTAGGGAGTGAAATTAGAGGTCTGAGGAATAGATTGCTTTTATTGTTACCATGACAACCTCTGCAAGATTTATGAGAAAGGGGGAAAATATAAGGGTGAGATGTGTTTTGATGTTTTCTGGGATTGTCTTCCATCTGTGTACACTTTAACCAGGAGGATCATTTCAAAACTTTGGCCACCCATGTCTTGCCCTGCCTTTTCTGACCTTGCAATTTATTTTGTGCCCCCAGTACATGGAAACCATCTCCTCGCGCCAGATGGACATGCAAAAGTTCATCGCCGACGGCTGCAGAGAGGCTCTGCTGGAAGAAAAACGACGCTTCTGTTTCCTGGCTGACAAACACTGCATGTTCTCTTATCACATTAGCAACTTCCACGATAAAGTAAGAACGGATTCATAAATAATCCCACCAAGCCAGCCCCTGGGTTTTACATAAAAGCGTTCAATCTGCGCCTTCAGGCAAAAGTGATGCTGAGCGAGAAGATCCCCGGCTGGCAGGAGATATGCTGCAACGTCAGCAAGGTGCCGGACACCGTCAAGCACATGATAGACGGACTTTACGTCAATCAAGAGCAATCGTTGCTTGCCAACCGCTTCAGGGTATTTTTTCTTTATTCATTAAATTTATTCAGATCTGTTGGATGTCACAATCGATCGAAATCGACATAGCATCTCACCATCAATGACTTTGAGTGGCTTAAGTGTCATTATCTCGTAATGGCGGCACCATCTGATGAGTCAGATGTTTGTGAAGCGTGGATTTGAGTTGATTATCAACCACGAAGTTTCCGGCTTTTGTTTCCCTCTGATAAAGCCTAGTGAACATTTGAGCCACTTCTCGTGTTGCTACGCAGATAAGATAATAATCATGTTTGACATCAATAACTCAACATGGACTTTGAGCCATGCATGGTTATCAGTTGAAAATGTCTTTTTCATGAGGTTTTGATTGTCTTTTGTCCCCTTAGAACAGCGTTGAGTCAATGGTGCCGCCCCCTGCGCCCCCACTGAAAGCGCTCACTAGTCCACTCGCAAACATGTTCAACCCTGAGCCCAGATCTCCAATCACTTTCGAGAATCACTCAGGTACAGATACTAATTATCAACTATTTCTAACAATATATTTTTTCTGGATTTATTTCAAATTTTGTTCTCATTCTCCATCAACAACACATATTGAATGTTTACCAGCATTTTTTGAAGATTTTTTGGGGTTCGGAATTTTCTTTTTTGCTTTCTTTTGACCCCCAGCCCCCCCAAGCATAACCATCTAGCACCGCCCCTGCCTGACCTCAACCCTTTTTTACAGTACATATTTTAATGAGTCTTTTTTTTTCCCAGACCAGGGCATCCTCAGCGATTATAGTCCATCCCGGTCGACCTCCCAGATTTCGGGTCCCACTATGAGGAAAAAGCCTCGGGTCAAGACTATCTTTCCTCATTCGGCGGGAAACAACGACACCCTCCTCAGCTTTGACGAGGGTGACGTCATTATACTTATTAAGGAAGAAAAGGACGGCTGGCTTTATGGCGAGATGGAAAAGACTAGCCAGTAAGTATATTTTTTCTGGACATTTCAAAAATGTTTTTGTAGGCTGTTACACAAGTTATTTTTCCGTGACCTTTTAAGTGTGACATAACCTGTTCCATCTTTGTAAACAAGCACATTCTCCTTAATGCTAGAGAATGTCTTGTTGTCCTTTTTCGCCCTCAGCCATTGTCAACTTCGACGCTCATACCAACAATTGTCACATTTTTCCACAGTGGCAACTTTGTGCTTTGTCTCTATATTTTGTTGTGTTATTACGGCCAGTAAGAACACAAGAATATGTCAGGTATGTTTGTGCTAGCATACCTCTTCTGGTGACTCTTTGTGCTTGCCTAGCTGTTTGCAACGTTCAAAAAAAAAAAAAAAAGTCAACACCAGTATGTGCTACAAATACTGGAGTTGCCATCATGGGAACATTTTTACCAAAGCCACATTTGACGTGGAAGAACCTGAGCGACGACTGCATAAATTCCCACAGATCCATAAAAGGAAAATCCCACAAACTGTTTTGCATGCTAATAAATTTCAATGCATTAATTAACATATGGAAAGTAGTGTGCCTAATATTGTGGTTCACTTGTGTTTTTATTTATTAGGCGTGGTTGGTTCCCAACATCCTACTGCAGACCTTATTCGGAGTCGATTATATCAAATAGGTAAATAGACATACATTGTGTGTTAAATATAAAAACTTAATTGTGCTAATGTGTCGAAATGTCACACAGCAGCGATTTAGAGTCACCGCTGCAAAGTCTGAGCATCAGCAGTCTACCCGAGCCGGATGATTTCGAGTCGCTGTTGCTACCGCCGGCGGACTACTCGGATGATTTCCCATCACGCACGACGATCCCGTCAACGCAATCGCCACAGAATACGGTCAGTTGGATTATCTGAACATTCTGTTCCTGCTTATCATTTTCCAGAAGGTGGGTGACCCGATGTGAAATATTTCCTGAAGTGATAATTACTTTTTTGCCGTTCATGATCACGGCCACGCGCACGTTTTCAACTATGACTAATTGTTTCTTATCAACCACGCCCTTGAACGAGGCACGGCTAAAAAAAAAATCCTTCCAGCCGGTCATATTACACGTCACAATATTTATCTATGCTTGATAAGAATGTCCTATATTAAAACAAAAATGTGTTTCGAGTACATGAGATGAATCAGTAACTAATTACAGAGACGGAAATAAAAAGACAAGAAGGTGACGATATGTCTGACGATAAAGCGAGAATTTATCCAAGCAACCAGCATACAAGTCCAGGCACGTCCCTCCTCCATTTCCTTGTCCCTGTTCCTGTACTCAATGTCCTCTCTATTCCTACTGCCTCAGGGTTTTACTGTCTCCAAGCCACATTGATCTTAATTTTCTTTTACGACTTTTTATTTTATGATATATATTTTTTAATGTGCAGTGTTGAAGAAAAGGTCAAAAAGCTAAATGCTCTTTTTAAATCTTGTTTATGAGGCTGTCAGACCAAAGTCGGACCTTGTTATTATTAGCGCAGGGCTAACCGGCACTTTTTAATCTTTGATTGTTTTTTGAATAAGTTTAATGTGATAAAATAAAAAACTTCTGCTCATCAGAAAATGATCATCTTGCTCAAGCAAGAGAAAAAGAGGAGCAACTGGTTAGCTAAATTCCAAACGGGGAGCTTTGACATTTGCACACGTGTCACCATCAATTGTTGTGTAATCTAATCCGACCAGTTTGGTAACACTGCCTCCACTTCTGGAGTAATTTGTGTGGAATTAGGAAGGATTGTGTCTAAATTTTTTCTTTTTGTCTTTTGTAGGTTTCGTTACAAAACGGTAATGCAAAGGTTCCTTTTCTAGGGTGAGTGATGTCGCACAACTACTTCCAATCCAAAAATGTTGCTGCTAATATTAACAAGCAAAACAACCTCACGATAATTTCTATTTTTATTTTTTATTTTTTATTTTTTGCCGCAGAGGAGGAAATCCCTTCGCTACTGTCAAGCTGAGACCGACTGTCACCAATGATCGATCGGCACCTGCCATCTAAACACAAAACAGAATGGACATATAATCAAAAGTATATATGAATGCATCTATGACTTGTACATGCCATCTCGTGTAATTCAAAATAATATTTAATTGATAAATGCATTATTTTTGTCATGTTCCTGACTACAATGCAACCAGGCTGACTTCCTGACTTACAGAAAACAAAAGACGCATATAAAAGAAAGCGTTTACTTTTCTATTTTTTATTATATTGAGTTGTCTTTTTTTTAAGAGCGCTGCAATGTTATGCGGAGATTGTGAGAATGAAGGGAGCGTGCTGTGTTGCTTAAAAAAATGATTTGTCATTTGAGAGCCAGCAATGAAGTATGTCATTACCTGAAATAAAATGTTCTATTCATAAGCAGGATATTTGTAAGAGATATTTAAATAAATAGTTCAACATATGTTCACCATGTGCTCAAACCAAGTTTTTGGTTTGCCAGTGTATTAAATGGAGACCATTTTGATGAAGAGAATATTTTTCATGCTTAGTGATTTTGGCAGGCAAATTGTGCAATATGCTAATGTTGTTCATCACTAGTTGACATTTACGTTATCCCTCAATATGTCAGGGTCACAGTTTTGAAATATATAACGTAGATTTTGTGAGATCATTTTTTTTGGACCCGTATTTGAATTACAGAATGTGTACTGTATGATGGACAAATGATATACTGTTATTCCTCAGTGCCTCCTTCAGTGTACCTTCCCGTTGTGTTTACAATGTAGCCTTTTTTCTTTAATAAAACAAAGTCTACATATTTAATATCATGTGTAAAATGATTTCCAAATCTGGATAAAATTATTGGTACCACTCTTTTAAAGAAAAAAAAAAAACCATAATGATCACAGAAATAACTTGAATATGTCAAAGTTGAACGAAAAAAAATGGAAATAGAGGCCTAGGCTGTGAAACACATAGCAACAGCGACATCTAGCGGATTCTACCGTCACATGCAAGCGCACAACGGAATCAGCCAATGAGAATTAAGCACCGAACGTCGCTTCCGGGTTTGCGTAGCCTGAAAGCGTCTGTCATTTAAATCCCAAACTATAAACAATAAAGGCTCTCCTGCGTTTCTAAATATCTCTTTTAGGAACTCGAAACGAGGACGTCTAACGTGTCAGTTAATGAAAGGAATTTCGAGGTACGTGCATTCATTTGCGATCTGAGGAGGCCTGTAATCCAGCACCAAATATTATTTACATGATTGTCTCAAGATGTTTATGTTAGAAGCGATTTTGCAACATCTCTGTAAAATGATCTGATGAGTTTGTCGAGTTCTTAGGTGCATGTGTTAGCATAGCGATTAGCCATTTAAATGTCAGGTTGATGTTTGATTTGTATACACATCAATGGGAATGCTTCAAACTTTGTGGAAGAAGTCTTTAATAACTATTAAATCAAATGATCAGCCTTCTCCCAAATCTTTCATTTTGGTCCTCTCTCAAAGGTCCAGCCGGTGGTCCCAGGTGCAGGCATGCCCACTTCCAGGCTTTGGGCAGTGGATGTGCACGGATGTGTCTACAGCCTGTCCACAGCGGGCCAGCAGTGGGAGCGATGCCATGACGCTCAGATGGCGTTTAAACGGGTGACCGCCGCTCAGCAGTGCTGCTGGGGCATCGCTTGTGACAACAAGATCTACCTGAACGTCCACGCGTCTGACGTGCACATTCGTTTCCAGGAGGAGACTTACGAGAATCAAGTGGGTGTTGTCAAAAGTCCGCGCCGAGTGGACGATTTCTCAAGTCTCATTTTTATCTTTTTTATCAGCGATGGAATCCTGTGGATGGGTTTTCCGAGCGCTTGTTGCCAAGCGACCGCTGGCAGTGGAGTGATGTCACAGGTTTGCATCACCAGCCACCTTCACATTTCCAGCTCCCATCCAGCAGTTGGGAGTGGGAAGGTGACTGGTATGTGGATGAGAACTTTGAAGGCGAACCCACAGAGAAAGAGGTGAGCTTATCAAATTTTTTCCCCCAACTACCTTTTTTTTTTTTTTAATGATCAATATGTTCCGTAGGGATGGACTTACTCCGTTGACTTTCCAGCTTTTTACACCAAGGACAAAAAATGGAACTCCTGTGTCCGTCGCAGGCGATGGCTCCGTCACAGGAGATACAAAGCCATGGATTCATGGGCTGAGGTGAGTCCTCATCTTTTTCTCCAGTATGCTACTTCTCTTTTCATCTCTTTTCTCGCTAGATCCCCTCCCAGAAGACTTCCCTACCAGATCCCTTCAGTGACATCAGCTGTGGTGGATGGGAGATAACCGAGGAACCCCGTGGCCTACTCTCATTGTGGGCTGTGTCGCTACAGGGGAAGGTACAACTTCTTGCCATTTTGTAGTTATGTAAGAGCATAAAAATATGCTCGCTGTGCAGGTGTGGTACAGAGAAGGTATTCACCATCACAATCCTGAGGGATCTACCTGGCAAGACATCACCCTCCCTGGAGAGGTGATCCAGATCAGCTGCGGCCCCGGGGACCTGGTCTGGGCTGTGCTGTGGGAGGGCCAGATGATTGTGAGGGAGGGTGTCAGTCGAGATAATCCCCGAGGTACTGATATCAGGAGTCTTTTTTCTTTGGATTCTGTTATTGGGATTGTTTTCTTCCTTTCAGGTAGCTCTTGGTCTATGGTGGACTCTCCCGATCCTGATGTAGCAGTCATGCATGTGGCGGTAGGAGTCAACGTTGTTTGGGCTTTGACCAAAGACAACAAAGTAAGTCTGTAGATTGCAAAATGTATTTTTAGTTTGAATGATAACATTTTGCTTTCTCAGGTGTGGTTCCGGCGCGGTGTTAACCCCCATAACCCGCGAGGCTCAGGCTGGATCAGCATGGTTGGAGAAATGCTCATGATCAACGTCGGACTTAATGATCAGGTCCGCATCACTGTAAAAGCTTTTCCTGGTGTGTCTTTTTTAAAATGTACTAAAATTGCACAGGTATGGGCGATTGGTAGCGAGGACCGAGCCGTGTACTTCCGGCAGGGTGTCACGGCGAGTGAGCTAAGCGGGAAAACCTGGAAAGCCATCGCTGTTCTCCGAGATGGAGATCGACCTCATTCCAGTGCTAGCAGTCAGCAAAGGTAATTTTTTATTTTAAGTAATCCAAATTATATATGTGCAACAACAATATCATTTATTTGCTCACTCGCCACAGTGCCGGATGTTACTTCAGTGAGTCGCATCCTCCATCTGGCGTGGAGTCTGATACAGAAAAAACTGAAGAAGTCAAAATCGACACCCCCAAAGGTCCTATTCCAAAGGTCACAAGTGACAGCTTCATCTCTCAGCTGGTTTCTGACAGAGATCCAGTTTGTGCTGTTGACCCACAAGAGGAGAGCATCCCCGAGGAAGGAGATAAGAGCCTTGATGTTGTTCAAACCGTTGACCCCCAGTGGAGTAATGTGGATTTGGAGGTACCGCTAGACAACGTGGACACCTGCAGCCTGTCGTCACTGCCCGCATTAGCTATGGAGGACCCTTACGGGGAAGATGGGCATCCTCTATGGGCGTGGGTCAGCGGAGGAGGCTGCTCCGTGGACAGTCATTCCCAACTGAACTGGTTCCACAGCACCATGAACACGTCATGTAGGTTAAACAGCAGAGCTGATTGAAGAATTTCATCTCTTTAATGATTTTAAAATCTCTCCTTCCAGTGTTGGCTCAGTCGGTCCAGTCCTTGAGCCTGTCTTTCACTTCAGCCCAAATGGCCACCTGGCGGAAGCAAATCTTCGAGCAACTCGGTGAGAGGACCAAAAGAGAAGTGGATGAATTCCGACATTATGAACAAGCCGTCGAGCAGGTGAGTAAATTGACGCAAGAGAGATTTTGCCCATATCTTATATTTGTTTCCTTAAAAGTGCGTGTGGGTGAAGAAGGGGACCATGCAGTGGTGGAGGGACTTGAAGCCGCACAAATGGGTCGACGTTCACTTTGCACTGGAGCAGTTCTCAGGACCTGAGGGCAACAAAGATGGCATCCTTTTTGTCTATTATAACAACTATGAGGAGAAGAAGGTGAGAAGGGACTATGATGCGTCTTACCATTTAGTAATACACAGTTCCTCTGGTTTCTTTCCAGTATCTTCATGCCTTCATCAACGAGGTGACAATCCTGGTGCCCGTGTTCAACGACGCCAAACATACTTTTGCCATCTACACGCCCGAGCGGATCCAAAAGAGGTGGCCGATTCGAGTAGCGGCTGCAACAGAAGAAGAAATGCATGACTGGGTAAGATTCCTAAAGTCTGAAATATTCCAGGAGCTAGTTTGACTTTTTTTTTGTTTCACCTCTAGCTGGCGCTATTGAGTGCGTCGTGCTGTGACGCCAGAGGCATTCGCGGCCCTCCTTCCAAACAAGCCATCTGGTCCATCACTTGTAAAGGCGACATCTTTGTCAGCGAGCCCACCCCGAGCCTTGAGGCGATGCCGTACCCGACTCCCTGCGACCAGATGTAAACACGCCATTTTTGCCGCCATTGCTTCCCGTGTAACTCACGTGAGGACTCCGCAGGTTCTGGCGTCAGATCGGAGGTCACCTCCGCGTCGTGGAGTCTAACAGCGTCGGGATCGTGTGGGGGATCGGGTACGACCACACCGCTTGGGTCAATGGAGGAGGTACTGAGCACGGTTACACGCAGACTGACGTCAAGAGCGTCTACATCTACGAGAACCAAAGATGGAACCCCGTCACGGGCTACACCAATCGGTAAATTCCTCACTTTGTGTTATTGTATTCATTAATTTGGCGTCTAAGCACTCCTTTTTTTTAGAGGGCTTCCAACTGACCGCTACATGTGGAGCGATGCTTCCGGTTTGCACGAGCGCACCAAAACAAGCACCAAACCTCCGTCCCCTCAGTGGGCATGGGTAAGTCAACGCAAATGAAGTAACACCAACATAAAAAAAATAATTATCGGTTGTCTTTAGGTGTCTGAGTGGGCCATCGACTACGGCGTCTCCGGGGGGACGGACCGAGAGGGCTGGCAGTACGCTGCTGATTTCCCAGCGTGGGTTTTGGTCTTTAAGTTCAACCAAACAAGGCCAAGAATTCTAATCTCAACTTTCCATCCAGGTGGTATCATGGCTATAAAACCATGAAGGACTTTGTGCGACGCAGACGATGGGCCAGGTAGTTTTTAAAAACAATTTTTGTGCCCACTGGTTAGTAATAAATCTTTTCTCTCGGGCAGGAAGTGCAAACTGACGACGACGGGTCCCTGGCAGGAAGTCCCGCCCATTCAACTGAGTGACGTGTCCATCATGCCGTGCGGGCCCGACAACGATGTGATCCCAGTGTGGGCCATCAGCGACAAGGGGGACGTGCTCTGCCGGCTGGGAGTCACCGCACTCACTCCTGCTGTAAGGAAGGCGGCTTTTCGTTTCCCAAATGACGTAAATAATAATATTGAATCGCTTTTGTCGCCAAGGGAACGTCATGGCTTCACGTTGGGACCGACCAGCCCTTTAAATCTATTTCCATCGGGGCCGCAAGGCAGTTGTGGGCTATCGCCAGGGACGGTTCGGCTTTCTTCAGGGGATCGGTGTTTCCTCAGACCCCTGCAGGTTGGTGGAGGGAATGGGCTGACTTTGATAATGACGCCATAACTTGTGCTTTTTGTCTCCCTCTGCAGGAGAGTGTTGGTACCACATCCCATCCCCAACCAAACAGAAACTGAAACAGGTGTCTGTCGGAAGGACGTCAGTCTTCGTCGTCGATGATAACGGTGAGGCTTTTTGTCGTCATAGTTACCAGATATGTCATATTTCTAATTTCACACTTGATTTGCCCCCGGTCAGGTCATTTGTGGTACCGGAAAGGTTTGACCCCCAGTTATCCTCAGGGCTCCTCGTGGGAGTATGTTTCTAATAATGTGCGCAAAGTTACTGTCGGGCCTTTTGATCAGGTCGGTACCAGCATCCCGCAAATATCTTGTTGATAAAATAGCTCATGTTATAAGTCTGATTTTTTTAGGTTTGGATCATCGCTGATAAAGTACAGGGAAGTCACAGTCTGAGTCGCGGGACAGTGTGCCACCGACTCGGAATCCATCCTTTGGAACCTAAAGGACAGTCGTGGGATTATGGCATTGGGGTAAGCCATTTATCAGAATGACATGGCTGTATTTAAATCAAATAGATATGAAATGTCTTAAAGGAATTCCTGTTCTCCTTTTTGCCTTCTAGGGTGGGTGGGACCACATTTCAGTTCGAGGGAATACCATGGAGCCCCCTCATTTCTGTCTCTCTGCCCTTGCAGAGCCTCGGGTCACGTCATTTCCTTCATAGAACATTTCAACGTTTACTGTATTGTGGTAACATTAGAGAGATGATAGTATTCTGTGGAAAACAATCCGAAATGCTTCATTTATCGTCCGTTTCATGTATTCACCCGTAATATTTTTCGTCGTCTAAAATCGAGTGCTGTAAAGTGACAGGAAAACAAGTTGTGTCAGAAGCAACCACCAAGTTTAAATGGGACACCTTTAAAGTCAAGAAAAACACCCTTAAGCGGCGATTTCAATAAACTTTGTGTAAAGAGTCAAATAAACGACTGGAATTTAGTCAAGAGGATCTACTGGGGCGGGTCTCTCGGCACCACCCTCCTAATTATTTGCTTTACGAGGCTCTCATTAACCTGGTGGTTACTTTTTGCCTCTCAACAAACTGATGTCGAATGTTGTTAGACCACTACTGAGCATGTGCAATGGAAAAGGAGAAAACTATCTCAGGCTTGCTGGAAAAAAAAAAAAAGTAACAAATCTCTAAAATATTACTTTTTTATTAAATGACTGTCACTGTGTTTAAAGATTTTCAGAATATTTTTGGGAAAAAATAGGATTATTGGACAGCCAATAATATTTTGGGTATATTCCATTTTTTTCCCCCCAGAATTTATTTTCCATATTTCCACAAGGTAACCAATATTGACTCTTTAGAAGTGTTTTTTGGACAGTTTTGTGGGGGATTTAAAAAAAAAACGTTTTGCAGACCACCTTGAGAATATCCTTGCTCCCCCTGTCCCCCCGCAAGAAAAACATCTTAGCTCCGCCCCTGGTCATTAAATGATATCTATTTGCTATCGTGTAAATGCATAATAAAAGAGCAGTCAATAAATACACACATTTATTGATAGCTCATCTTCAGTACAATGTCCCATCATGGGACATTCCAAGAAAAAAATGAACATCTCTGCAGACAAGTCAGACAAGTCAGTTGTGTTCTTAGGGCGATCATCATCACCATGAGCAGATAAGCAAACACTTCATTTAAATGCATGTGCTCCCTTCCTTGACTTTTTGACTGAAGGCGATGCTGACAAAAAAAAAGCAGGAAGATCACTCAGTTACAAAAAGGAGAGTAAGAATTCCCAACTAAGACGTTAAAAAGAGAATCTGAAGATCTTGCCAAATTAAGTTCACCCTTCGTTTTGCTTGAAGAGCAGCCCTCTTAAGTGTTCAAGCGCTGCAGTATAAAGTCAACTGGGCTCCCTTCCTGAATGGATCCCTCAAGCAGTGCACCTGCAGGAACTTGATTTCACCCCCCCCCCCAAAGTCCACTAGCTTGCTAAGCTAGCTGTGTTGGCTTAAACTGTGCATGTGGGTGAGATACTGGGTGAGCCCCTCCTCGCCTTCCTCCTCAAGATGTTTCTGGTAGCACTCAAGCAGTTTGGCGGCACTGGCCTCCGACGGGTCCTCGCCAGCGGGGAGGCAGGCCCCCGACATGTCCAGGATGATGGAAGTCAAGGCCTTGATGTAGTTCTTTGCCAGTGTCAGCGTCTCAATCTTGGAGAGTTTTTTGTCCGTCTTCACGTGCGGGATGGCCTCGCGTAACGCTTGGAAGGCGTTGTTGAGTTTGTGCATGCGCTGACGTTCCCTCTCATTGCTCTCCAAACGCCGGACGCTGCGCTCCTTGGTGGTGGAGCTGTGTCGCCGACGACCTCCGCCCCCTCCTTGCCGCTTGCCCTCCCTGCTCCTCAACGAACCTCTCCAGGAGCAGCCGATCCTCACCGAGGCCTCCGAGTCTTCTTGCTCACTGGAGCCCGGTTCCGCTTCTGTGTCTGGTTCAAGTTCTGGCTCTGGGTCAGACCAGGTTCTTCTGGATGCTTTTATAGCTTTCCCCTTGGACTTCATCCTGCTCCAAATATGTGCCTGTGAGCTTTGAAGACAAAGTGACAGATGAGTTTTAATGACATCAAATCACATTACCAGGATCAATAATGCACAAGTATGATCTCCTATCGGGAATTATACTTTCTTTTTTTCCAGAACTAGTCTCCAGCCATGCATCTAATCAGTCTGTTGCAGTGAGAAAACTCCACGATGTTGGCCTGAGGCTTATCCGCCTTGCCCCCGAGATAATGTCAATTTCAAGGTTAGACTCACAAACGCCATTCAAACAAATGACTAATTCAACCATTGCTCTATTGATCTGGATGTTCATGTTGAAATAGAATTGCCCACATTTAAACCCCCAAAACCACTTTATAAAGAAAATAAATGTTGTTTCATCACTTACTTTTTACATCTAACTTCTTATAAATAAATGCAATAAATAAAAATACAGTGCCTTACCTTTTTAATTCAACTTTTCTTTTTCCTGACGGTTCACAGAAAAATCTTGCAGTCAGTATTTGGACGTACCATCATACGTGGATGAGGAGGTCGTGGGGAAAGCCACGATGCATGACCGTGCAGGTGGCAGGCTCACATACGAGGGACCCGGAGCAGAATGAGGTACACGTAGCTCTCCTCGGCCAATCATTGTTCGTCTCACAAACAAAAGCTCCGCCCCCGACCTTCCGTTCCTCCCTCCAAACACACACTCATGGGACCTGCAGTAACTTCATTGTAAAACAAGGAGCTTTAATTCACACTAATGGGCAAAACAAAAAAAAAATGTCTATGAGTCAATTCTGCTTAGCTCAAACATGAGATTAACAGGAATAATGTATTCCGTCCTTGAGTAAATTGTAACCGTGTATGTGTGTTAGACTGGTCCTGCCAGGTATCTAATCAACCCAAACTCGCTGATGCTGGCTGTGTGGAAACATTATCTTCTAGTTTGAGTTTGTTCAGTTTCTAACTTGGTAGGCCCCGAAGGCTTTGCACTGTTTATTCAGTCACCACCGCCTTGATAAATTCGGAGCTGAATACACTTCAGTAATGAGGCAAGCAAACATTGGCCTCTGCACTTAAGAAAAGGGGAAAAAACACAACACATAAAGACAATTTTTAGTTAGCTTAGCTCCAAGGATAGAAGTTGGCATTCAAAAGTAACGTTGGATGCGGCGTGCTACTGGAAAGCTACCAGCAGCTCTTACGCAAGCGACTGTGTAATCAACGGGCAGCGGGGCGATCGTTTCATTCCCACTACTTGACACACTTGTGATGTCACGGACAACAGGTCCCTTGAATCCATTTACAGAGCGGAGACGCCCCTGACTCATCATGAGAAAGCAAGGAGGCGGGGAGTCGAATTGGGGGGGGGTCAAGATCTAGACTTGTCACTTTTTCCATCAGGCCGAAGCCGCGGGTCGAAAAGGAAAACAAGTGTGGATGTCACGTCGGGCCTAAGCGTCCTGTACCTTCTTGTTATCTCTCAGCTCAAGGTTGTAATAGATTAGGTGGACCTAATGAAACACTCTGGCACTGAATCCGGTTTATGTGTGTTGCTGCAGAAAGGTTTGTTGTGATGAAATAGTCAAAATGGTTGCTAGTGCTCAATTCATGGTGAACCTGCAAGCGAAACCACAGTTGGTTTTTAAAATAGGTCAATAGCCTGCAGCCTGTGAATTCAGTTGATCTAACATTTGCCTAAATGTTTTCCACCCTCACCTTATATCTATATTAGCCAGAAGTCCCACATGACTTCTTCTTGGATCCCTATAGTGGCTTTCAGTAGTAATAGGAAAATGAAGCTTCAAAATTGCTTCATGAACCAGTTTGACTCCTAATAATGCCACTCTCTATTCCACCCTGATCTGAAAGCACACTGGCCTTACCCTTTCTTTAAACCAACAGTCCCATCTAAAGGAGTCAAAAAAAAATAAACAGGTTCATGAAGCTTCATTTACTCTGGCTTTCTTTCAAATTAAGAATAAACTCCCAAATCTTGCTCATTGTTAATAAAGCACAATATACATTTACTAATACACACACCGTGCTAAACAACAGATTGTCCTAATACTGACTTGTCAGCTTTTGTCCATTAGATGATACACAAACACATGCATTATTGTTCCTGAATAAATATCAGTGCCCCCCGTCTATCTACGGAAACAAATACGCAATCGGAAACTTTCCCCGCTCGCAGGTAACCAGGCAACCGCTGGATGAGTGACTCAGGAAAGGTAGAGGGGAGCTGACTCACAGCGACTGTGACGTAAAGGACATGCACACGCATGCACACGCATGCACACATCCATCTGAAACAATCTGCTAAGGTTCAGATGATTTAGCATCAAGCAGCCTTCAAATTACACAAATGTATCATTGTTGGTAAGGCTCTGAAGGCAAATGAAAGTAAAAGCAGCAGTGAAAGTAGGAACAGTGGTGGTACAGTATCTCTTGAAATCCAGCAGATGGCCTTATTGACCTAGTTTACAAAAACCTCTGGATCGGCAGGTGCTTAGCTAACTTCAGTTCTGATTTTAAAAAAGATGTACAGACAACCCAACATATCGAAAATATCTATTTAGAGGCAATTAATTGTGTTTAGAAACCATCAACTATAAGGGTCAAATGTCATGCTGTTGGCACAGTTATTGTTGAGTAAATAATTAACCAGCTCAGATCAAAACTTACTAAGTGAAAACCAAGAAGAATAGCAGGGTCTGTGTCACCGATCGTCAATGACCATCAGATGGCACACTTTGCTCATGTTTTGGTGTTTAACTTAGATCAGCTCCCCTTGTGACCTAATCCAGTTATTAACCCTTCTACTACTGTTCAGGTCCCCACTGCTTTGAATCCCCAACTAATTCCCAGCAACCCAAAGCAGTTGATTGAAGTAGTTTATGGGAATTCAGAAATGGCTCAGGTCAGATCTATCAGTTTTCATGAAAGCATTGGTGATTTCAAATCGTCTCACCAAGGGAGTTCCGCAGGGCTCAATTCTTGGTCCCCTTGTTGTTTTTAGATCAACATGGCATTTCATTCCACTCCTATGTGGACGATTACAGATTCATTGCCATTAAATGACTGTGTGGGATTTTGAATAGAACCTGTCATGGTCACTCAGCGTTTAAAATAGACCCTCTAAACTGAAGCACCAAATTAGTACAGTTCTTAAACCAAGTTTCTTCCAACTCATACTGTTAAAAGTTCGACTGTTTTTATCATCTCCTGACCTTGAAACAGTAATCCATGCGTCTATCTCAACTTGGATTGACTCTTTGTACAGTTACTGCTCAATTTTTAACTGGGTCCCATAAACGAGAGCTCAAGTTCTGTCTGCCTGTGTCCATTTTAAAATCATTTTATCTGTTTTTAAAACCTGACATGGCCTTGCACCTGCCTCCATTAGACATGCACCAATCTTAGACTCCATTCGGTTTTCCCAAATCAACGGACCGAATGCTTTTAGTTGTCCCGAAGGCCCGCCGCAAACTCAGAGGTGATCGCGCCTTCTCGGTTTCCGCTTCAAAACTGTGGATTAAATTGCCGCTATGCATCAGACAGCCTCCCTTAATGATTATTGTGCTTCCTCAGGTCAGTGGACCAGACGCTACTGAAAGTACAGAGTACTAAGTTTTTTCCGTTGCCGGTTCCGTTCTCGCTAAACAATTGGCAAGCCGCCTCGTTGTTTGTTTGTGAAACTGGTCAGTTTCTAAAACAATCACTTACATGACAGAGGAAAAAGAATGCGAACCTTTGGATTTAATAACTGGTCGAGCCAACTTTGACAGCAATAACCAATAAAATGTTTCCTGTTGTGTAGTTACAGATCAGACCAGCACAACGGTCGAAAGCAATTTTGTTTTTAGTTCAGGATGGCTTGCATGAATCGTTCTCTTGGGATCGTGCCCGTGCCACTTCAGATACTTTACTTGATTTGATTTTTTTAATGTTTTATTTGGGCAAGACAGCAAAAACCAATATCTCTGATCTTGGCACGTTGATGGATTCTAGTTTGGTTGAGTCCTGACCCCTCTCGGTCACTCCAGGATTCAAATTCACGCATTCGTGACTGACCCCCGCTTAAACTTACAAAGTAAAAAATGTGCCTATGCATGACTTTAATGACTTTTAAGATGAACTCGCTGTCTTTTAGCTAGTGGCTAGCTTTTCGTCGAAACAGGCATGGATGCCATTTGGGAAGGCAGAGTTGCTGTTTTTAGCTTGGAGCGTTTATGAAGTTGCTGATGATAGTGCTGACATCAACTCCTCCTCTGACACCCTTTAAAATAATTAATTAGAACAGAAATATTCGTCAAAAATGTGTTATACGGCATCACAGCATCAATGACAGCTATCGTTGAATACCTCCTAATGACTTAAATGAACACGTCTGTGAGCTTGAGTCAACCAAACTCAAATGCTCTATTTTAACTGGCATGTGCGTATTTATAGCTAAAAAGGCTTGTCACCTGACCACGCCGCTCGGCTTTCATCAGCAGAAGTGACTTTTCAAAAACCTTCAAAAAAAAAAAAAAAAAAAGCCCGCCGGATGGTGTGAGCGTGACAGGCACGACTAAGGTAAACGTGACGTCTAACTGTGAAGAAGACACACTTGAGTTTTTCCACCCCATCGCCGCGATTGTGTGCGTATGCGCATCCAGTATGTGTGTGTGTGTCTGTGTGTGTATATATATATATATATATATATATATAAAAGAAAATATATATATACACACACACAGACATACATATATATATTTATTTATGTATATATATATATATACATTTATTTATGTCTAAATACATTTATATATATATTATATATATATATATATATACTTATTTTTATATATATATTATATATATATATACATACATTTATATATATATATATAAATGTAAATGTATTATACATACATTTATATATATATATTATATATATATATATACTTATTTATATATATATATATATATTTATGTGTGTGTGTGTATATATTTATATAGATTTATTTATATATAGATTTATTTTATTATATATATACATATATGTGTGTGTGTGTGTATTTTTGTACATATATGTGTATGTGTTGGGGTGCAGGGGTACATTCCTATTAATTGCATTGGTTTCAGACCTGTTGATGGCACAGGAACCAAAGGTGATTGAGCAGAAACTTGGGATGTGTTGAAATGATGAGAAAAGGTGAATATTACTGAGGAAATGCGGAGTGTAGTGAGCGGTGGCGGAGGGAGGAGGGGGAGGAGGAGGAGGAGCGAGCGGGATAAATCCTCACACTATTATTATCCCAACTCACATGAAGCCCCCTCCTCTGACGAAGCACACGGAGACAAAATGAAAAGGTGAAGCGGGCGGTATTACGGCGTACGCAAAACTCTCCAACCCTCCCCAAATTATAAAATCAACAGGATGAAGACCTGCTAGTACCCTGCACTTCTCACTCCAACATCAGGACCAGCTTTGCTTTTGTCCCTGCGGAGTACATGATGGAAAACTTTTTCCTAGACCCAAACCCCATGGAGCTTATTTGCAGCAGGGGGAGAGCTGAGATGGAAAGAAAGCAAGGAAGTTGTTAACTTGGAGGCTTCTTAGCTGTATTCTATCTCCTGCCGTACCTTTCCTCAACTTGGGATACACACAAGCTGATTTCCTTTCTGCATCCTGCGGACCCCGAGTTAAGAATTCCACACATAGCAAGTGACCACACACACTTGCAAGGACGCTGAAGTTTGATAGCTACAGCGAGATCCAACATCGCACCGTCTGGGAAGGGATCGATGCCTGGGATGGCGCGGTGGGGGTTAGTGGTGGATGGCTGCACGAAGCCTAGGTGAGTACTTGCACACATTCATACACAGTGTAACCACTGGGCCAAGAACAAGCTTTTAATCTTTGGAAAAAACATCTGAGTGGAGCTAACATATCATTTTTGAGTCTTGGGGTCACATAGTTTAGTGCTGAAAGTTCATCAAACTGATTTGGTTTGTCGAGCTGTTCAGAATGACCCAAAATGGCCTCTTGACTTTTTTGTTTTGCCTACCAAATTTGTCATTTCTACTATTCAGACTTCAAGGTTGGAATGATCAAATATATATTCTCATTGAAATATATATTCACTTTCATATCTTACAGCCACCATTAATTTCAACACCACAATTTGCGATATTAACATATATCCCCGTGAGATTTATATGTCTAACTATGACAGCTGTACTCTTACTGTCACTTTTCTTTTGAGTGTCAGAAAACCAATTGTCCCCTCAAAGTCACTCATCTTGCGCATCCGCCAACGATTTCCTGTACAGCTGTCAAATGCTTACGGGCGGCACCCCCACCCCGTGCGGAGAAGGGTGTTGGGGGGGGGGTTTATACCGCGGCAGCCGCTTAAATCCTAATTGTGATAAATGCGTATGGCAGCAGACGTGTGTCGTGCATATTCCAATTTTGAGACAATTTAGACGCTATTAGCCGCTATTGCTAACCAGTGGGTTGTCATCAATTTGGAAATATTCACTCATCATAATACCTGGTTAACTGTCTTGAATTTTGACAATGGATCCTTAAATGAAAAATATTTTTTCATTTGTATACTTCCATGGAACACTGGGACTGTCACGGAATAAAAGTATTTCTCCAGTTCCCGTCATTCACAGTGTGGAATATTGTAGTATGCATATGAATTCTTAGATGCGTACGTGAGTCCCTCTTTCATCTCCCTAGTCGTTAAGCGGTTGAGCCAATTTATATGTCAACCTCTCCGTTCTTCCCATTACCAGAACTCCCTTAGGACGTTACTGACGAAACTGGGAGGCCAATTTGAACATTAACCTTAATGACTATCGTCACGGTTCATCTCACCGTATGGAAAGACATGGTGAAGTTCTACCAAGGTACAATTCACAAACCATATCTCTGGTGACGATGGTGATGGTGGCGCTCATCCCGTCAAGTAGATCCTCTCTGCACATTCCTCTGCCTGCCCTCCGGGGACTCAGCATGAGGACTCCATCCCATCGCAGCTTAGCGCGTAAACGACTTGACTGCTGTGTAGCGCGGCGGCGTGCGGTGTGTGTGTGTATCCCCAGGCGCTTACCGAACACGTCTGACGGCATTTCCCTCCAACAGGTTGTCACCGCATAGGCTGGAAAGGCCACGTAGACTCGGTGGAGGTGAATTACAAAAAAGTTTGTCGCCCCTAACCAAAATAGCTTAAGGTCTTTTCAAGCATTTTTAGACTTTAGGTCAAGTCGTGCTGTGTTTGCACCAGATTAAACACAATATCCTTTGTATGTCGCAATCTCTCTGTTACCGTTCCGCTTATCCATCGAAGGCCTTTGACAAGCACGCATACACACACACGCAGCAGTAATCTGCATCATCTAGCAGAGATTAAACTGTTAAAGGAACACTCTATCCCCTTGCCTCCCCCATTTATTTGCTTATTCTTATTAAACTGCCAAATACCGAGGCTTGACTTGTAATTCATCAGTTGTGAAGAGCAGCTACCGGGAACGCTGCCTACGATATTCCGTGCTGACGCTGAAAACACAAAACGTTTGTATCTCAAAGAAAAGTTCCCCATTGAAATGAATGGTAATGTCATTAATCCGATTTCCTAAAATCTCAGATTATTATAAATTTCTGCCATCTAGTGTTCAATTGCCATCGCTGACCTAGAAAAAAGATATATTATTCGTGTAGGACCAATTAAATCAGATTAGAGAACCGACAAAGAAGTAGCATCCAAATTATATAGAGTGCAAAACCAAAACAAGAGGC
This sequence comes from Syngnathus typhle, assembly GCF_033458585.1. Taxonomy (NCBI): domain Eukaryota; kingdom Metazoa; phylum Chordata; class Actinopteri; order Syngnathiformes; family Syngnathidae; genus Syngnathus; species Syngnathus typhle. Next base: position 4,621,705 of record NC_083755.1, on the reverse strand, counting down.
GCCTTCCTCTTCCATCTTTCCAAAGCGTGACCCCTCAGCGCTGATCTCGGCAGCTAATAAGCGCCGCTTTGTTTTCGCGCCGTGCACCTCAAAGACCGCGAGCATCAAAACCTTATTAAGATGAATGATTGATAGCCCGCCAAGAGTAGCGAGGACGCGCTTAACCCGCTCGGCTGTTGCTTTGAATCAAAGCGGGGCATGTGTTGTTAATTATCCCAGAGGTCTCTGATGGCCGCGGACGTTTCAGACATTTCGGTGGCCTATCAAAGACGCCCAAGTCTTTATTGGTTATGGCCCACCTGCACAATAATTAAAGATATAAAGCTATTGATCCGTGAAGGAAAGATCTTCAAAAGACTTTTGATTCAAGAGCATGCAAATGTTGATGGTGTCACGTGACCTAGCCACCAAGAGCATGAGGATTTATTTCCATTCAGGTTTTGAACACCAGTGAGGCAGATGTTCAAACCACTGCTCAGCACGGTTCACTTTTTTGCTACCAAGGTTGGTGGCAAGCTAACAAAAGGTCAGAGCTAAACTGCCAAGTGTGTCAATTAGTAGATAAAGACGGGTCACTTCCTGAACGAGAACAACGAGAACTTGTCCCATGTCCGTCTGTATAACAAGCAAGGTGAGAACGTAACACTACCGACCTTAAACGTTTAGCCGGGGGCTCGTTAAGGTTGATTTGTTCCGCTAGCCATTCTTTCCCCGGGAGTCCTTTCATGTCAGCTCGGTCGGTATCGTTAACATTCATGAGGAACGCACCACTCGATTGGCCTGTCCCCGACCCAACGTTGACCTTCTGAATATTTAATTAGCCGCCCTGTCCTGCATAGCGAGTGTCAAGTCAAAGGTCCGGGAAAAAACGTCTTCGGATTCTTAAGTAACCGTTTCACATTTGGATGTTTTGACAGTTGATTTGCACGGTGTTGTATCGTCGCTGTAGGTCGGTAAACCCGTAGAGTAATATGAACACGTGATCCTGAATAAATTAACCATTGAACATCACTGAATGGCTCAGCTGGGCCGAATGTCTGCTGCACCTGAACTTAGCATCAAAAGGACGATTCGGCAGATGCTTCAGAATTATAAACCCCGTACCGGTTTCAGACTTTTGCGGACAAAAAATTATTATAGATGCTGGTCAGCAGACACACATGAAAACAAACTACCGTAAACTTCGGACTAAAAACCGTTATAGTCCGAAAATTACGGTATATATTATTACGCCCCAACAAAAGCCACCTAGCTTAATGCTAACAATGGTGTCACGCGGCGCGTACCGATGGAGGATTGACGACCCGTCGCTTGGCTCGTCTGTCACTTGTGTAGCGATGGAATGATGATTACCACCATGACACCAGGGACAGGATTAAGGCGGATTACATGCACCAACACACACTGACACATTTATCGGGTATGAACAAAACATATTTTGTTACTGTACTTCAGGTATCAGTACTCGTTTGGGTGATATATGAAGTTATTATTTTCTGAAGTTGAGAATGTTCTGTCCTGTCTACATAGGAAGTAGGGTGCCAACATGGCCACTCCAAGGAGAAAGTTCCCACCTTCTCCCTGGTCCCCACTTTTTCTCATTCTCCTCATCGCATCCCCGGGACCTCTACACGGGCGGCCTCTCCTCTTGCACTCGTCCATCAACGTGGCGGTGGTGTTCAGCGGCTCCAGTTATCAGAGCGAGGTGCGAGGCCGGCTGAGCGGCGAGAATTTTGTGGACCTCCCCGTGGTGGTGAGCCCCGTGACGGTGCTGGTGAACGACACCAATCCGCGCGACCTGCTCACCCGCCTTTGCGATACCATGGCGACGGAGAAGCTGCACGGCGTTGTGTTTGAAGACGATGTCGGGTCAGGTGCCACGACACAGGTGAGAGTCAATGTTGTGAAATGAAAACCCTCAAGCGTCCTTCTTACCATCTGTTTTACTGAAATGCGAAACCGTCGCCGTTCGCCGCCTTTTATTGCCGCGCTGTCATCAATCAGCCGAGGAAAGCCATTTTTATGGAGGATAGTGGCATTGAGGGCGTTGATACACGGCCGAGATTCATTGACATCATTCGGGGTGGTCTTCAGGTGACCGAGGTGGCGCAAATCCTGGACTTCCTGTCAACCCAGACGGCTCTGCCTATCGTGGGCATCAGCGGCGGATCGGCGGTGGTCATCCCCTATAAGGTATTGAAATATTTGAATCATTTGATGGCAGCCTTTGACCTCATTCAGCTTCTTTCATCTTGAAGAAGGAGGAGGAGGTGCTGGGAGGGGCAAATTAACGAAGGAACCTTCTTCGAGCGTGAGATGGTTTTTAAAGCGGATGAAGAAGAGAAACCTGACATAACGTTCAAGTCTTTTATTGTTCTTGCTCAGCTTTTAGGCGGGGAACAAAAGTCTTCATCTCTTCACACATCTTCATTTCTTTTTGTAAGCGCCGTTATCAACACCTTGTATTTTTAGCATTCGCTCTCACATGGAGACGCGGATCAACACTCGCGCACACAATAATAGCATACAGTAGGAGAAGGAGTCGCGAGTCTTGGAGCCATTGCTTGTTAGGTTTCAAATTAGGGTTTTAAGAGTAGGGCTCTAAATCCACCCAGGAATAATGCTCTTGATTAGCTCATATGATATTTACCATACATGGCATTTAATAATCTCTAGATCTCTATTGTATGATATTTATTTATTTAACGGCGTACGTACCGCCGAGCTCCCCCCTTACGTAATTCCTTTCTTGCCCACATGTAAATGCCTCTCAAGTGTTGAATTCAATTAAGGAAGCGTCTGCTCGCCCCCGAGCTGCAGGACACCATTAAAAGCCTTAATGAGACGCTTCAGGAGGCTTTGGCTCCCTCGTTGATCTTATCCGTCACCCCAAAACGCCCCCCCTCCCCATCCCTTATTTGCATCTATTCAGTATTAAAATGTCTTTTTTAGCACCGAATGGGAAAAAGAGACTGTCAGACACAATAGTGCAGGTGGAGAAGCTGATTTTTCTCGCCTCAATGGAAGTTGATTATCAATACCCGCTATGACGAACGTCTTTGATGGTGTCGGAAGAAGAAGCGGCAGCCTCGCCCCGGCCCTTCCATCCGCCCCCCCCCATACACACCCAACTGGGTCGCTTAACAACAAAGACGGAAGGCGGGGGAGGAAGCGGGTTATGGCCTTTGTGTGTATGGAATGCATTCAGATGCGTCATTTCCATTTGCGACTTGAAGATTTACTAGACACGCCTGAGCAGTCGAATAGGTTCAATTTAAGAGCTGTGTATAAAGTTAGTTCAGTTTAAAATCGGAGGGTCAACCCTGGGTTAAAGTTCCGTGTCACCCATGCTAGTTTCACCGCTCCTAATAAATTATCAAGCCAACGACTTGAAGGCGAGCTGGTATTAATTAAGTTTCATTCCTGGCGAGAAAAAAAAAAAAGAAAACTCTTCCACGATTGGAATACCGCTGGGCTTCGGGGTTGGATGACCTCCTTTTCGGAAGAGGCCAGAAGTGAGCGATCAGAAACACAAACGGAGAAAGCGGGTCAAACTGTCCTGTTAAAAATACATGAATAGATCCGAAAAAAGAAACGGCGGTGTGATCCGGTGAGACTTATTGGGCCACTTCTGGTCCAAGAGTGCAGCAAACGTGGCGGTGGCCTCAAATTGCGACAAATGCTTCTACGTGTAAAAGTCTCTTGGCTGCAAACATCAATCACGGGCTTGAGTCGTTTTATTTGTTTTGTTTGCGACACGGCGCAGGTGCGCTGCTATGTTAGCATACGCTCCCGTAGGATTGCTAATTACATATTTGTGACCACGCCAAGGTCATGGCGACAGAAAGTGGACGGCAAGGTGTCATGTTTTGCTTTTTTGTTTGTGTTTTGCCAATTGGATGTTGGAGTTTTTACAGTTAGCTCATTCGTTGAGTTAAGTTTAAGGTGACATCCCATTTCGAGGTTAACGCTACTTCTTAAAGTGATGCACCTTGTCACTATCAAGAACTAAATCCCCATTGTGTTTTTATTTTTTTTTCTCGCAGTGATAGGCGGACTCGCTTGTGCGCTATTTTTAAGGCCCGGCTCCGTGTCGCGGCGGCACCGCACCCTCCCGGGGCGAAGCCCGAGCAACCCCAGACTGAGATTAAATTGAATGACGGCGAGTCTGGCTGTGATACTCTTTTGCGATTCCTCAGGCTCACAGCTCTCAAGAGTAGGGGGGGGGGGGGGGGGATGACAGCTCTACGCCCTCGGAGACGAGGCCCGGAGAGTCAGATCCCAAAAGGCACTTTGACAGTTTAACACTACGCGTTCCCGCCCTCACTACTTTTTATCGGCGAACGTGTGCGAGAAGACGTGATGTCGATGGAGCGCCTGTAGTGCCGCTCTTAAAATAAATACTGTACTTCATTCCGGTGGCTTCTTGCAGGAGCTATCAAATATTTTCTTCCTTGCACCTGCTTACATCACAAGCTCCTTCAAATCTCCCAAATATGACAAAACATATCAGAATGTATTTTTTTTATTCTTATGTACCTCATTATGTAACATCGGATGACGCAAATGTAACAAAATCAGTCCCTATGTCAGTTCGAAAGATCACATCCTATCTTGTATGAGTAGATATGCTAATGTATGCTAACACACACACGCGCGCACAGATGATATGCTAACGAATGCTAACACACATGCAACGTCGTGACAGAAAGGGAACAGCTGGTTCACACACTTGAGAGCAAACACAGAAACTTAATGAGCATACATAAAATGTCAAACGTCATTGTGTTCCGCGAGAGTTCCTCCAAAAAGACGTGTGCAAGAAGGACCATTTGATGTTTTTGTTCAATTTAAATGTCATGTTTAAAAAAATATTATTGCTTTATTAGAAAAGAGCTTTTTTATGCATTTGTTGATTTAAATTTTTCAACTATAAATATAACGAAAGAGCACACAGTTCGAGACATTCAAAATGTAGTCAATTCAAAATAAAATCTTAAATTGTGTACCAAATTATTATGTTTTTAAATGTTTTAAGTTTTTCATTAATTAGCATACTTTTGTGTCACTATGGCAGTCGGAAGGTTCGTCATTCCTGCAAATGGGAGCGTCTCTGGAGCAGCAGGTCCTCTGCATGTTCAAGGTATGTTGCTCAAGTTTTTTGTCCACCAGAAAAATAATTTGAGGTTTGGATAGGAATCATTTTACCGATACTTACCGGTACTTGATTGTCACTTTCAATTTTAGATGATGGAGGAGTACGACTGGGGCGAGTTTGCAATCATCACTAGCTTGCTGCCGGGATACTCCACCTTCGTGGACATCGTTCAGGCCTACACGGATACGTCCTACTTTATGTGGGATCTCCAGGATGTCCTGACCATGGAGATGTCCGTCGGGGCCAACGACATGCGGACCCGGCGCATTCTGCAACAGGTCCAATATTTAATATACATATTACAAATGATCCTACAATTTCTTTGCTAACTTGAAGCGTGTGTTATCGTCAGGTGGACTCGCAGGTCCTTCTGGTGTACTGCTCCTTTGAGGAGGCGCATTTCCTTTTCCGCCAAGCCTTTGAGGTGGGTCTGGTGGGGCCGGGCTACATCTGGATCCTGCCCAGCTCAGCTGTGGGCAACCCCGAGGTGTCGCCGCCCGCCATTTTCCCCGTGGGCGTCATCGGCGTCATCACGGAGCAGTGGCGCAAGAGCTTACGGCAGCGGGTACGCGAAGGCGTCGCCGTCGTGGCCAAAGGCGCCGAGAGCTTCAAGAAGCAGCACGGCTTCATCCCCGAAGGACACGGCGACTGCAGCAAACCCGCAAAGCACTCGGGCAACAACACTCTTTTCAGGTAGGCTTTCCAATTCCCCCGCTCAACCATTTTGACAGCTACTTTCCAAGTCTGCAAAGTTCTTCATGTCTTGAGATTCGGTGAAGCAGCGTATGGCTCATCGCCCAAGGTTATTTTTAGATTCCCCGTCCCGAGTAACTCAAAACAATATTGTACTTGCAAAACACCTTCATCATTGGAAAATTTTACCACCCAACTTAACCAAACCAGATTTAATTGTTACCCATTTTCTTTTCCTAACTCATTAATCATCTTTATGTGTGTTTTTTTAACCCTTGACTCATGAGTCATTCTGTCCTTCTTGCCTGTGGCCAAACATGCAAATTAACCTTGATTTATTATTCAGAAGCCAATCTGTCATGGCCGTATCGCATGGTACGTACGCCGTATAACAAACAGCGGAAATGGCCTCAACACTACCGGCCTCCTATTATCCCCTAATGACTTACCCGCCATTAAATTGAAGCCTCCTGGGGAAGCTGCAGGTTTAATTAGAAAGTGATGATTGCAAGCGTACAAATGAATATGCAAATTCCTCTCTTGTGATGTGGTAAGAAATTTCTTGATTGGAAATAAGGATGGCTTTTTTGCAGGCACATGCTGAATGTAACTTGGGAAAGGAGGGACCTGTCGTTCAACAGCAGAGGCTTCCTCTCCAACCCTTCTTTGGTTGTCATCGCCCTGGATAGAGAACGGGTGTGGGATAAGGTACGGGTGAGGCGGAAATTTGTTCCCCCCCCCCTCGTAAATCTCGCAACTTCCTGACGAGACATTATTGCCGCAGATGGTTGGTTTCGCTAATGTGCATTATGTTGCTTTAACATATTATTCATCTGACAAAAAAAAAACACAAAAAAAAGGAGCGAAAATGAGTGCAAAACAATATTGTTTTGTCTGCTTGGAAGATGACGGGCTAATGTTAGCCTAATGCTAACTAAGAATCTCATCGTTTTTTGTAATTATTTGACGGGTGTACTGAAAAGCTCTCGACGTAAAAAAAAAAACACATTTATTTCCGCTTTGGAGGCAACCTCATTCATCACTGCCACCAGACTAGCTAGACCGGCTGTCGACTAGTATGTGTGTATATATGAACATGTATGTGCCATTTCCTCCTTTTCATCATGAATTTTACAACTTTGATTATTTTGCCCCGCATCTTCTACCTGAACCAAAATTTTACCAGAATCTGACATACTGATCAGGTTAATGTTCCTATCAGAGGGGCAGAGATGATTGTGCCCCACCTACTCCCTCCCTAGGTGGGCACCTACAGTCGGGGCATCCTGCAGGTGCGCTACCCAGTGTGGCCGCGCTACGGCAACTTTCTGGAGCCTGTGACAGATGACCGCCACTTAACTGTGGCCACGCTTGAGGAGCGCCCCTTCGTCATAGTTGAAAACGTGGACCCCGGTACGGGCACATGCGTCCGCAACACGGTGCCCTGCAGGCGCCAGTCCAATTACTCTGAAAGGTACATGCAGACGTCTAGGCTCCTTTCCGAAAGCGTGTCACCAGACGCCGGGATGAGATTATATTTTGTTTCTTTGCAAGGTCAAGAGCGAGCCGTCGAGCTGACTTGTTTGTTTCACTGATCAAAAAGCTCGCGAGCCGAATCTAAATTTGGCAATTTTATGCAAATGACATGCACTGAGCTCCTGTTTGGAGAACTTCTGCCTTTTAGCAGTCAGTATGCCAGATATATATATATTTTTTTTATGTAACAACTCTATGGGTAGCAAGTCGGGACAAAAAAGGATGTATGGGTTTAACTAGAAATGAAATGACAAATAAAATAATTCATCATAATTAATCCCACACATCCCTCCATCAATCAGGTAGTCAGATTGTACTCTGGCAAAAAAAAAAAATGCAAGCTAAAATAATTTTATTATAATGTAAAATAATCAACAAAATAAAATAAAAAAATTAATAATTAAAATAAATTTGATTTATTATTAGAATATAAATAATCAACAAAATAAAATAAAAAAGTAGTAATTAAAATAGATTAAAATAACATAAAAATAATAATGAAAATAACTTTTATTTATTATTATAATATAAATAATCAACATAATAAAATAAAAATAAATAATAATGAAAATAAATTGTATTTATTTATTTTTTTCCCAGCATCATCGGCCACTCTGAGTCGTACACAAAGCTGTGCTGCAAGGGCTTCTGCATTGACATCCTGAAGAAACTTTCCCGCACCATCAAATTCTCTTACGACCTCTACCTGGTCACCAACGGCAAGCACGGCAAACTGGTGCGCGGCACTTGGAACGGTATGATTGGTGAGGTAAGTGGAGGTGGCATCAAAGAAGGACAGAGAAAAGTTTTTCCCGTCAGTTCCACAAACAAAAACATATGCCGCAGGTTCCTTGAGTGTTGTTTCACCTGCAGGCACAACAAGCATTTGTAGTTTTAAATTTGCTTGCAGTCACAAGTTACTGTCGAGAGCAGAGCTGCCGTTCAGGGGAACTTTCAAATTCTTTGAAGTGACAAAACAGCTTTTTGTCATCCAAAAACGTTTACCAGTTTTAATACCGAATAAATGACCTTTTATAGGCCTCTATTATTATCGTCTGCAATGGACAGTCACGATTTGAAACCTTGTGCGTCCCAATTTTGTAAACCGCAATAAAATAATAAATGGGTTTTTTCCATTCATCAACACATTGACCGACAAGATTTTCTTTATCCTGCTGCTGCAGTTCAAATTGTACACCAGTACAAACTAAGGCACGACGAATGAAGCTTCTCACACTTTGGAGCTGGAACCAATCGATAATAAACTTCTAATATATGCGTTATGTCGTCTTCCTCCACGCTATTAGCGCTGAAAGGCTCCCAACAGACACCTGCCTCGCTACAGTGTCGACTCTTTGATGGACTCTAAAGTGGGTCAGTGGTGTGACAGTGTGCATACGCACGCACATGCTGCCACATACACACACACATAAACACACACATGCATATGGACCGCATCAAACAGCTGCATGAGAGAGTAAGGCGGCGTGAGCAGGTGTTTTTCTAGAGAGGAGCCTTGCATGTGCATCTGCTCCCAATGTTTATATGTATATATGTATGTATATTTATATATTTGTATTTATTGTTATAATATTTATATTTATTGTGATGTATTTATATTTGTATTTATATTTATATATATAATTTAAATTTATTTATATATATAAATTTAAATGGTATATTTATATAATTTTAATTTTTATATGTATTTATATTTATACATATGCACATGTATATGCGATAAAATTATGTACGTGACAATTTACCGATCGACATATAATGAGTAAGTGTCAAACGTGTGTTTCCAGGTTGTGTACCGACGCGCCGACATGGCCATCGGCTCGCTCACCATCAACGAGGAGCGCTCGGAGATCATCGACTTCTCTGTGCCGTTTGTGGAAACGGGAATCAGCGTCATGGTCGCCCGCAGCAACGGCACCGTCTCCCCGTCCGCCTTCCTCGGTGAGGACGTTAATGGCTCCTCCCGCTTTCTCCCGGGATGGCCTACTTTTAAAAAGTGCCTGCCTCCGCCGCCTCCCCAGGAAAACTTTCTGTTAAGCTTTTATTCCGCCGCTAGCTGGAGCCTACAACTAAATCCCTCATGTCCTCTTCCAAACAACAAAATGCGAAACTGATTCATACCCACTGACGCTTGTTTCCTCCCGCAGAGCCGTACAGTCCGGCCGTGTGGGTCATGATGTTCGTTATGTGCTTGACGGTGGTGGCCGTGACGGTGTTTGTGTTCGAGTACTTCAGTCCGGTCGGGTACAACCGCAGCCTAGTGAGCGCCAAAGGTACGTTTTGGAGAAAACAACCCAGTACGTTCCAACTAACCTCCGTCGGCATGCGTGAACCCGTGTCGGCTTCCCGGACTGCAGCTAATCAATCCCGCCATGCACTTCTGACAGAGCGTCCCCGGTTGCACGAGTCCGAAAGGTCACTTTCTCGTTTTTTTTTAATTAGCGTTCGTCAGCGCGGTAATCGAAGCTAAGATGGATGTCGGAGCCCGCTCAGCTTGTGCCGTAATGGGAATTGGCCGTTTCCTCCATTTTCGGCGTGCAGCTCCGGGCGGCCCCACCTTCACCATCGGCAAGTCGGTTTGGCTGCTGTGGGGAATCGTGTTCAACAACTCGGTACCCATCGAGAACCCCAAAGGTACCACCAGCAAGATCATGGTGCTGATCTGGGCCTTCTTCGCCGTCATCTTCCTGGCGTCGTACACCGCCAACCTGGCCGCCTTCATGATCCAGGAGCAGTACATCGACACCGTTTCCGGCCTCTCCGACAAGAAGGTGAGAGCTTCTCCGACGATTTCCTCAAACCAATCAATAAGTGACTTTGATCAGAGTGTTTGTCCATCAATATTCCAGCGCCGTGTGCTCGCATTCCTCACCCCCCGCTTCAAGAAAAACACGTCGCTAAATGTCAACTGTAGTCAATAAGAAGACATCTTAACACATCTATCCAGTTTTCCTAGCTATGCGCGAGGCCAGCGCAACAAAGCGACACGTTTCGGCGCTCGTGGGATCTTGCGGCTGATTTGACGATGCTTTTAAAATTGGATTTAAGGGAGAAGTGCCTCATCCGTTCCCCCCCCTCCCTTCGTCTTCACCTCCGTTCTTCTTCGGAGTCCTCGCCCCCCCCTTTTTCCTCATTTAAATGTCTTTTTACTACTCACGTATTCCTTATTCTTTTCCCCCACTTTCCCTCCCGTCAGTCCCTTTTCTTTCCTCTCATCCCGTCATCAAGTCTCCTTGGTTTCCCCGCAGTTCCAGAAGCCGCACGAGCACTACCCCCCCTTCCGCTTCGGGACGGTCCCGAACGGCAGCACGGAGCGCAACATCCGAAGCAACTATCCCGACATGCACACGCATATGATGAAGTACAACCAAAAGGGTGTGGAGGAGGCACTCGACAGCCTCAAAACCGGGTACGGTCTTTTTTTTTTTTTTTGCACAAAAGACTTATTTTTAACTCGCCCTCTTGCTACTTCGTTTGATGACACTTTTTTTTTTTCAGTCGCGCATATTTCAGGAATGTGCTGGATATATTTTTAGATTAAAAATGCTTCGTTTGTATTTCAAAGTGCTGTCTTTTTTTGGGGGAGGGGTGGCTTATATTGGGAAGAGTACAAAAGACAGATTGACGTCATGGTCACTGTGTAAGAAATGTGGAATTGTTTGCAGAAAGCTGGATGCCTTCATCTACGACGCGGCCGTGCTCAACTACATGGCGGGCAAGGACGAAGGTTGCAAGCTGGTCACCATCGGCAGCGGCAAAGTCTTCGCCACCACCGGCTACGGCATCGCCTTGCAGAAAGACTCACGCTGGAAGAGGCTCATCGACCTGGCGCTGTTGCAGTTCCTCGGCGACGGTGGGCGAGCGATCAAAAAGCTTGCGTAACGCCATTGTGTCAAGCGTGGAGAGAAAACGCGGACCCCTGCTTTGCTTTGTCTGTGTTCTCGAGGCAAATGTCAATGTGTGCCGTTGTTAACTCAAAGGACAATTTTACCACTTGAGAATGAGCAAGATGGCAGAGTTGGATAAAAATCAAAGATGAACGTTTTTAACAAACTCGGCGACAATTTACCCGTTGTTATGACATCCGACACGTTGGGATTGTATCTCAAAATATGACGATACAGTATATCAGATACTAGTAAGCACTAAGATGAATGGTAATAAAAAAAATCTAGAAACATCTTTTAAAAGTGAAGACAATTTGCAATTTTAGTATTGACACAAATTTCCCACTGGCCAGAGTTTGACACCCCTGCCTTACATCCTCGGCCTACTCGGTTAAAAGGAAATATAGGGCGTACCCCTATTTCTATTCAGCAATTCATTTTGCAGAATGGAGGCAGGCATTCCGTGAAGAATGAAATCCATGGGAATGGAGCGTGTGCGATTATCTACAATACATTATACAAACACACACACACTGTATACAGCATCATAAACAAACCATGAATGCTGCTGGAGTTAATATTCATACCTTCACGGAGGGCTTTAAGTCTCAACACTTATCCATAAACATATTCTTTTATGCTTTCCATGAAGCTATGATAATGCGTATGGACAACCAAGTGATAAAATGCGGCAGCCATGTTTTCTTTTCAATGTAGTCTACCATTCCAGGTGATACACAACGCCTGGAGACGGTGTGGCTCTCAGGCATCTGCCAGAATGAGAAGAACGAGGTGATGAGCAGCAAGCTGGACATTGACAACATGGCGGGTGTCTTTTACATGCTGTTGGTGGCCATGGGGCTCAGCCTGCTGGTGTTCGCCTGGGAGCATCTGCTCTACTGGAAGCTGCGTCACTCGCTCCACAAGTCCCACAAACTCGACTTCCTGTTGGCCATCAGTCGGGTGAGGCCCACAAAAAGAAAAATTAATGCTTGTTTGCAATTAGCATCAATCACGAGCTATTTATTCGGTTTTCTTTCCTTTTCAGGGCATCTACAGTTGCTTCAAGGGTGTGGAAGATCATGGCCGTTCATTCGGTCTGGCCAAACCTGACCTGACATCCAACTACGCCCAAGCCAACATGCTGAAGATGCTGCGCACCGCTAAGGACCTGGTGTCCACCGCCAATGTTGAGAGTTCCCTTGACAATGCCACCAAGACCATCGAGCACTTTAGCCGGCACAGCGGGAGCGGCTTGCCGGTCCGTGTCCCCCATGTGGCTGCCGAGACGGTACCTGGAGGCTTTGCGTATGTCATGGAGAACCACGTGTCCTTCCCGCAGCAATCTATCTCGCCGCAGAGGTGTGTCAGCAGGCCCACACCACTGCGCTACACGCTTCCAACCCATTCCACTTCCTGTTTATACGAGCGCCCGCTTCCCGTGTCCAGCCTCAGCAGCCCGCACCTGGCGGTCAGCGAAACTCTCCCCCATCAGCATCCCCGCCATTACCAGACCACCGGAAGACTATATGTAGACACTCACCCGCACTCAAGGTTCATCTCATACACAGACTTGCAGCTGCCTGACATCTATACCTCCCATCCTGTCCCCGTGGTCCAAAACCAGAACACGGAGGGAGGCATCCACCAGAGGAAACGAAGATCCAAAAGCTTCCAGTCTGGGGATGGCGACACAGAGAGAAGGAAGTACAAGGATCACGAGAAGAACAAGCTCACCCTCAGCGAGCTCAAAGCCAACAACCTCCAGTGCAAACACATCTCTGCCCCCAGCATGGAGAGCATCTACTCGGTGGAAAGGACGTGTCCTCCGGTGGAGAACTACAGATCCTGGCCTCCGGAGGATCTCATGTTGAGGGGAAGACGTCGGCGCCGCCGCCCCTCATTCCTGAAAGCAACATGGGGCAGCGAGCAGATCCACCAGCTCGACGAGTCCCAATCATCTCTTTCCAGCCAGTCGCCCTCCACGCTTCCTGACCTGTTCCCGTGCATCCTCACGCCAACCATAGCTGCAAAGGCCAACAACCCCGCCCACCTCCGGAACAACCTGTGCCTCCCGCGGAACCAGGCGTACCTCCACATACGGGAGGATCACAGGAGGCCCGCTGGTCGTAAAGGCCAACGGCTGAGGTATTCCCAGTCCACCCATCTCCCGACATACGGTGAGGCGGTGCGGTACGGTGCCGGATTAGGGCGGGGGATGGTACGGAGAGCCACCAGCCTGCTCAGCAGACAGTACGCCCACTACGTGAACTCCTATCCCGGGCTACCGCTCTACCACTCCCCCCTTGACCCTCAAAACCACAACCAGACCCCAGGCAATCACCCAGTAGCCAGTCCCGTATGCCAGCTCCTGGCCTGCGGTGGGGGGCGATGCGGGGGACAGCGGTCCTTGCTGTACCAGGACAGCCTGTACGGGATTTATCAGAGCTCCCAGAATGGATCGGGGAAGCAAGGCAGTCAGGGAGGAGTTGGCCTGGCAGCGGGGAGCCCCTGCGTGCTCCGACCCTGGAAACGGGTGTCCAGTTTGGAGTCGGAGGTTTGAACCATAAAGATCAATGAGAATTTACAACTGACCACTGTGGAGAAGGTTGGCTAATTTTTGGGGAGACCTTCAACGATTGTGAACATATGCACTGAAGATGGGGATCCTCTTGCTTGTGCGTTTTGTGCACTAAATTGTCCATCGTGTCGCTTTGTGATGGAAGTATAACCGGAATTTTCATGCTGTGATTCGTGGTTTGCGGTGTACATATTTTACTGTGGATGGGATCCAAACTCTGGTGTCATGTCGCCAACTGTGAAGAGATAGCGACGGGGATTAAAGGATCAGATCTGTCACAAAAAAACAAAAAGAAACACAAACGCGTCATGAAAGAATGTGAAGAGTTGAGGAAATTTTGACAGGGCAGCGCTATGCTAGGATGATATCGGTTTGAGACATCTGCGAACAGACATCAGGTAACTTCTTCAAAGCGGCTATCTATTTTTATAACAACGTACTACTGTAGCTTATTATTGTCAGAGAAGAAGAATCGTGTGGATCAGTAAGCTTTAAGCTTATTGTTAGATGTTTTGATAGCGTTTGTTTGGAAGCTAGCTCATTTGCTAGCAGGAGTAGACAAAAACGGCTTGCCGCTAAACTTTGCAGGTGGGTGCCATACGAGTCTCGGAAAAAAAAACGTGAACGCAGTCCACATGAACACGAGGGTGGTACGATCCGGACAGCACTGACCAGCACGAGGTGTCTTATTCATTCCAACCATGTGCTCCTTGTAGGGCCACAATACAGCACAGAAATTACACAAGGGCCTCACAATACTTCGAATATTTATTCCAAAATGTTATATTGATAAGATGTTCAGTGTCATTCATGTAATCGACTTACAATAGGAATTTATAGTCACTCACAAATTTTTTATTCACATATTTGTTACTAATATACTACGTGCTCAGTTTGCCTATTAGGATTTTCATCGCTCTCTCTTTTCCACTCTTTTGTATTCCCTCGTCATCCTCCCCCCCCCGCTTCCCTCGCGCCACTTTTAATTGCTTAATAATCCATTTTTAAATGAGGTGATTGAAAGCTATTATACTATCTATATTACCAATTGCCCTCACCCTGTAATTAATCACTTAGACCAATTAAAGAGCCTTTTTGGATGACTACAAATGTGTGTCTATTTTTATGAATAGCCTTTTACATTTTGATTCGTGTTGTCAAGATTAGGAAGTTTTTTTTTTACCTTTAGATCAAAAAGCACAAGAACGGGGGAGATGTTGAGGGTGACTTTGAGTGGGGGAGATAACAGCGAGCCATACAGAGATAGGGGGACGGGGGGGGGGTATATATGAGAACAGGTGGGGAAGTGAGCGCGAGATCTATTTCTGTAGTTGCGAGACAAGGGGTGTTAATGAGAGAATACTGAGGAAAATGTGGGAGACGTTTGAGCGGAAATCCCTCCAAAGGTGTCTGGAAACCTCGTTCATCAAAGAAGATGAAAGTTACCATGTGACGTCCACCGCGGCCCGTTTCATCGTTGCGACGAAGTCTTCAAAGTATAATCTGACAATTATTTGAGTTGATAGCAATTTTCGGTTTGGGTAAAGGGTTAGTATTCTCGGAAAAGTTGGGTAGGGGTCAGAGGTTAACAAATCTGGACACTCAAACACGCGTTGGGATTAAGAGGTACGATCAAGGCTTTATCACTGTGAAAGCACTAAAGTGTGTGTGTGCGTGTCTGGCTCGGGCCGCAGCTTGTCTCCCAATCCGAGACGATTGGATCTGCCGGCTAGCAGGAACGTTAATTACCAGCCCAATCTTCAGGCACAATTCCGATACAATCGTTCCCATCTCGCCGCCGCTTGGCCCGGAAACCAAGCCCTGCCTCCTATTCAAACCCAATTTCAAGGTACGGGGGTGGTGGAAAGAATGTAATCGAATAAGCGGAACAATAAAGATGGAATCCAGAGAAACATTCTCCCGCCCCCGTCGTGCGATTTTAAATATTAAATCTCATTTGTAATCTCCAAAATAGCCGGGGTGATGATGGATAATGGAGCCTGTGGCGGGGAATTGTGCCTGTCACCGATTTAAAGACAGGGTAAGTGACTTAATGAGACAGATTGCATCTTAATTACCATATCAAAGTTTTTGTATGAGTGACATCACAACTTTGTGCTTTTTCCTTCGTCAAGCCAAAAGATTCTACATCGCCAAAACGTAAACCTGGGTAAATCCAAATTTTGCTTTTCTCCGGGCTATTTTTTATGTGTAGATGTTACTTGGAGGTGATATGGACAGAACTTCATGAAATGGAAGAGCCAACTCCATTTCCGTTAGCTTCCCAGAGGAAATCAAAAAGACGACAGCGGCTATTAGAACTTTGGGGAGACGATTCCAAAACCTGCCGGATTCGCAAACCAGGTGACATTCATCCTGATTGTTTATCAGTTTAATCCTTTACTTTACATAATCCTTATAGTCTAGAATGTAGGATAATCAATTTCCAAGACAAAAGCAACCCCTCTAGAGAGAGTTTCTGTGGACTCGCTGAATTCATGTCCATCTCCTCGTCCTCCTTCTGTCTCACTCACTGGTCCAGATGCTAAATCAGGTCATTTAGCCAGAGGCTACACATGCTGTTGCTTTTTCCATGAAACACACACAACAAAGATTTACCAATTTGGGAATTTTACGTGAAAGATGCGATCCAAATATAAATTTGACTCTTTGACTCTTCTGGTTGAATAAGTCCAGTGGCACCAATCTAAAATGAAATGGTGAAAATTCACTTTGTTTTCTGCCAGCCTAAACACAACCAGAAGCACTGACCTACATTTACAACCTAAATTCTAATATATAATATTTATCATTCCCAACAGTCTCTATACAAGGAATATTTCTTAGAAGACCTGAAATGAAAGAAATGGAATGTCAAAGCAATATTCCTTGTTGCCCACATACGTAGTATTTCCTTAGGGCAGAGTTCACAATCATGTTCATTTGGCAGGTGTTGCGGTTTTCATTTTGTGTTTTCGAGGTTGCAGGGCAAGAGAGATGGGCAAAGGATGTGGAGCGTAAAGTCATTAAAAAGATCGGTGACAGTTTGCACACCTTCAATTTGTCCGTGACCTCTAAAACCCTCGCGGGCATCCTTTTACACACAACCAGTGTGACAGTAAACGCTTCCCAATTCCACCTGCGCAAAAAACATCTAAAAGTGTAACTCATCCAGAACATCGTGTTCAAACAACCGTATTTTTTTGTGATTTGAAGCACAAACGGATAATTGAACGTGGGGGCCCGTGGGATTTGCCGCTTGGAACCGGTCGGCGCACTTCTGAAACGAGAGGAGCAGCTCCTGATGTGATTACGCTGAATTAAAGAGTATTAAATGCCGCATCACAATTACACATGCACGCACTCCCAACTCAGCTCCGACCTACGGTGTAAAATCAGCATGAATAAATAACAATGCAATAATGACGACACCCTGAGACGTGTGTGCAGCGTCTCGGCACAAATTTTTGCAACCTCATTTGCACCCTCACCAGTAACAAACTCCAATCCTGCTCCTATAATCCTAACCACAATCCTGAACCTATAATCCTATCCCCAATCCTGACCTATAATCCTAACCACAATCCTATACCTATAATCCTAACCCCACTCCTAAACCTAGAATCCCAATCCTAAACCTAGAATCCTAGCCCCAATCCTGACCTATAATCCTAACCACATTCCTGACCCTATAATCCTAACCACAATCCTGAACCTATAATCCTAACCACAATCCGGAACCTATCTATAATCCTAACCCCAATTTGAACCTACAACCATAACCCAATCCTGAACCTATAGTCCTAACCACAATCCTATACCTATAATCCTAACCCCACTCCTAAACCTAGAATCCCAATCCTAAACCTATAATCCTAGCCCCAATCCTGACCTATATTCCTAGCCCCAATCCTGACCTATAATCCTAACCACAATCCTGACCCTGTAATCCTAACCCCAATTTGAACCTATAACCCTAACCCAATCCTGAACCTATAGTCCTAACGCCAATCCTAAACCTATAATCCTAACCCCAACCCAATCCTATGACCTAACCTTAGATATTGAATCCTAACGGAAAAACGTAACTGTCGCCACACCCTAGATTTTTTCCCAATGGCAATACATGAAATGAAAAGACACGGTGAAATAGCCTGACCTCGGCGGAATGAGGGCGAACGTCACTAAATGCGTCGGACCCTCCTCTTTGTCCTCTTGCGTGTCAAATGGAAGCGATAAATGTCATCTTCAAGATCATCGCCATCAATACTCCCTGATGGGACAAACCCCAGTTTGACGATCATGATAGCCTCACGTCACTGGCACGTGTTATTACACTGCAATAAAACAACAGCAAGGGAACAAAACATGAAATATTGTGTCATTGACCCCCTTTTTCAACAACAAAGAACTCGGTGGAGACGCTTTGAGGACACATTATTTGTTTCCATGCAAATTAGGTCAATTGGAAGGCATGTCATCAAGTGACTTATTGTTTTATGAAATCTTAATTATCAAGATTTGATCTTCCTGGATGGTGTAAATGTACCCAGTGTTGCGACCAACAGGAACGTACGGCGGCCTTGATGGTGGGAGGGGTTAAGTGGTATGAAGGCTCATTCCCTCCTCTTCCCATTATGCCACTTGTCACAACAAAGTGATGAGTGACTAGGTCCGAGGAAAAAAACCCAAGGGCGACCGCTCTCCATCGTTTGATGATGTCATCACCCAAACGTTGGGTGTGATGAAGAGGAAGAAATAAAAAATATCGTTGGTGGTCCCTCACAATGCTGCCATCCGTCAGCTTGGATGATGAAGGTCAAATATGTTGGAGATGTTGTCCCTTTCCTTAACCGCAATCCGGAACCCGGGTCTACCCCCGAGACGGGTTCAAAAAATGTAATTCAATGCAGGTAATATAAAAACTAATATTAGTTTGAACTTTGACCTCACACAATCCCATCAAAGATACTTTGAAGTTATTTTTATAAGCCCCTCACTTGAACTAAATATCCACCGAGGACTTTTTAAAGCGCTTCATGGCGTTTGAAGAATGATTTAAAAAAAAAAAACACTCTTGAGTCATCGCAGCGATTGCGACATTTGATTATTATTACAAAAAAAAGAAAAATGCTCAATGTCAACTAAATTCTGTCTTTTGCAGAGACGAGAGGCAAAAAGCAGCGCTTATGAATCACAGCTGTCATTTGCGGTTATTACCGCCGGTCGCAATGATGGAACGGCGGCCCCAGGGGCAGGAAAGATTCTGCCCCGTAATGACACTAACGCTGATTACGCTCAGGATAGTACCTGAAGCTTTCGGAAAAGGAGTTGCCCAACTGGCAACACGTTCAAAAATCTAATAATCCAAACGAAAGCAGCTCAACCTTTACCGGGTTGCCATTTTTTTTTTCCCTCTCATTCACAATCAGATTGATTTGACACGCACACGTGCAAACACGCCCAGCGTGACACAACGTAAAGAACAAAAGGGAAGAGAGATGAACACATTCAGGCTAAGTGTGACATGAATCAAAAAATGGCTCCTCCAGGTATCTTGCAGTTTTTCGATTCTCGCCACGACTGTAAATTAGCTAGCAAGATCGCAACCTTTTTTTTTTTTTTGCCTTTTGAATCCCAATTTCTTTTACGTTACTTTTATATTCACTTCCATGATTAAATATATAGTACAAAAAATATGTATAAACATGACCCAAGGAACATGCACACACAACGGAACCGTAACAAACACGCACCGACGTATATTTGCGAATTAGTTTGTGTACCATCAATCACCAATGACACATTATTAACCATAATATTACTGGGGGGAATATTTAGATTGCCTCGCACATACACGCGCACAAACTCTGTTTCTTTGTGTGTCTCGACATATGAAGGGATTGACAATAAAGTGACTTTGAACTTATTCCTTCAGGCTAATTGAATTAAGTGTAGCCTAATGCCACCATTTGTTTGGTCTTTTTTTTTTTTTTAACTGTCAAAAAATTGTCAGGTCAGTTTTTCCCTGCACGGAGTCAAAGAATGAAAGGCACTGATTGATGTGTTTTACTTTTTTTATGCTAATTTAGGCCTCGGACTGGGAAAGCCCATGTGGGATGTGCTCGGTCCCGACTGTGGGATGATTGACATCTCAATATGCAAATGAATTGAACTTTTTCATGGTCTGAGGTTCACACTTCAAATTGGCCAATTAGTGTAGACTATCTTTCGGTCCCGCCCTCTTGACTGTCAATCATAACATGCAGTACCAAGTGGTTGGCTACTTAACATCAGTCACACTTTTTTCTTTTCCCCACGAGTGATTTTTGAGGGCAACTTTTTACTTCGTCCTACTGGAAGTGAAGTCTGACAGCCGAACGTCTTGAGGGTCCAAATTATTCCACCTTTTCTGTCAGCCTCCCATCACATATTTCGTCGGAAAAATGGCAAAAAATGTTTCATGAACATAATCCTCTTAACATGTCATGTTGTTGCTCCTCCACATCTCCACTGGAGATCCTTTCCCTTTGTTTCAATTCAAACTCTCTACCGTTGATTAATTTATTAGGCGACGCTGGAATCCTCTCCATCTCTTTTCTTTTGAGAACTTGCAGGAGTTCAAAGGTGATTAAAAGACATCAAAAATTCCTCCACATGACGGCGCCGTGATGGGCCACATGAGGAGTGGGAAATCTTCTTAATGAGAGGAAAGCGTCCCTTCACGTTTTCCGAGCAGGCGACCCTCCCCCTATGCTAGTTTCTAATATTTTGGTTATTATGTGTAGCGTAGGTTTACTTCCCGATACGAACTAGCATCAATTTTGTTATTCGTCACTAAATGAAATGATAAGTCCAAAATATGTCCAGTAGCTAAGGAAGAAGAATTCTCATTGGTCCTCCTGCCATCTATCCGCTTCTCTAATTGGCCTCATGGCACTTCTTCCTCTAGTGATAATCTCCCATCAACCATCTGTTGTGCCTTTCTTTCGCAACGGTATATTAGAAATAATAATAGAAAAAAAGGATGAATAGGATATGTATATTTCAGAGGATGTTGCCAATATCAATCTGCTAACATTTAAAGAAGACACACCATCCCTCCTTGTGTGTCTCAGGACACATTTTATATATAAATACAACACAAGTGACTATTGTTGCGTGCAGCTCGCTCACTAGGGAATAAAAAAAATCAAGCGGCACAAAAGAAGTAATTATACTTTCCGAGAAAAGCTGATCCAATTATGTCGGAAACAACGCGAGGATTAAAGTTCAAATCACTCATTTGCGAAGACAAAGTAACAATATGAAAAAAATGAGTGTAATAATGAAGTGACTGAATTATTGATAAGATTTATATTACAAGTAATGTATCCTTGATTCCGCCATTTTATTCACTCGCTTGACCAGTTGCCATTTTAATCTTCTATCTACCAATTTTGCAATGTCATTTATAATAAAAGCTGTTTTGAAATTCATTAATATTTATCCGTTTGACTAATCTTCCATCTTATTGTTATAAATGTTAAAAAAAGAATAATCATAGGTCCCCTTTTGATTTTTCTTGTGATTTCACCACTCCTTTTCCTTGCCCTGACAATAAATGCAAACTTTGCATAATTCATGTTAAAATAAACACTTCATTAAGCTTGAGTGCCTCCGTTGAGCAATTTAAGTTGCATCACGGCAACACTTTTGCAAAATGCAGTGTTTCTAGCAAATCAAAACAACATCTGCACGTCGATTCCACGAATCCACGACTTGACTTTTTGCGCCGCGACATCCATTAACCCTTCAAATGTGTGACCTTTTGGAAGCGTCTGGCCTCTGAACTGAGGACAATTGAGCTAGTCAACCCCTAAATAACTTGGTCGCCTCATCTCGATCACATTAAATTTTGATGCTGCTCCCCATGTAATAAAGTTGGGATTGATTGCACAGGAAGCCTGCAGCTGCTTAAAAGCAATAATGCATCTATTCACAATCCGAAAGGCACCTTTGACCCTAAACTGAGTGACCATGAATTTATAGTTGAACAAACCCTCCAAGGTATAAATATTGAGACTCCATGCCTAAATTTTAGGACTGAAGAAGCCTTATGGAAAAATAAATATAACAATAAAATTAAAAGTTTTCTACAAACAGGAATAGTCCAGTTGCTTTGATTGAACCTTTTTGGACCATAAGCAATAATAAGAGAGCTAATTGATTAGCTAAGATGGAGCTTGAATGGGGAAAGTAATGATTTTAATGAACGTATTTTTTCATTTGAGTAGTCAGGCACTCCGGAAAGGCTCGTTTAAGCGGTATTTTGTTTATTTACATTACAATACCGCCACCTTGTGGCCATTATGTGAACATTATAACTGATTTTAAAGTTTGTACGGAAACTCCGTTTAGACAAATTACACGGTATAACCTGTTTTATATATACTGTTTTTTAACTGACGTTTTAACCTATATTTACTACCTGTTGCTCACATTGTTAACTATTATTGATTCAAAAATTATTAAAAAGTATTTACAGCTACGAAGCTCGAAGGCGTCCGGAATGAAGCAACGTTTTCGAATGTTCGATAGAAGCATTTTTGTTATAAAAGGTGATAACAAAAAATTGTGTGAGGTTTGCAAGAACATTTGAACAGCTAAAAAAATGCTCGCCTAATTTTATTCAACTTAATGTAAGTATGTATATATACAAAATATTCGACCATCACTATCGTCAGCGCCGCTGGTGTAGTGGTATCATGCAAGATTCCCATTCTTGCGACCCGGGTTCGATTCCCGGGCGGCGCACGTTTTTTATTTATAACTACACCTTTTATTGATCGTTTTTTATCTACGTTTTAGACATGCATATGACATGTTTAAAAATCCCCATAACATTTACTTTTAACTCTATTCTTGCTACCCACCACAACCCCCACCCACCCAAAAATGTTCTGCAGAATCGTCATCTTTGAAGCGTGTCGTCTTCTGTGTCGCGACTGCGTGTGCGCAATCCATCATCAAGACGCTACTAACGCACATACTAAACGTAATTGTTAAAGCGTTAAACTTTACATTTATTCATTTAAAATGCATTCCAAATATGCACCGCACACTGTGAGGTAATCATGTATGGTAGTAACGAGCATTGCCTGGTAACTACGCTGACAGCCCAAACAAGCCAGTCCAAATGTCCGAGTCTCCGAGCTCGCCAGCCCGACAGCCGGCGTGTGACAATGCGGACGAGCCGTGTGGAATGTGCCCGTCCTGCCTCTTTCTCGTCTCCAGAACAAGCGAGTCTTCGCCCAGGTCGCTGAACCTGTGGAAGATCTCTGACGAGTCCCGCCGGAGTTTTATTGTGGGGATGCTGTTGCGGTGCAGGAGCGTGCCTGTGCTGGAGAACATCCAAAACTCGCTGCGCCTCACCTCCTGGAACTTGCTTAGCTACGCGCCCAGCAAGGGCAATACTTTGCCGGAGCTTTACGCGCGGCTAGACCGCAAGACGCGCCCGGCGCCCTTGATCCGGGAGATCTGGGAATGGTTCAACGAAAGTCCGGAATGGGTCCAGACACGCTACCTTTGCCTGTTGCTGCTACGGTGCGATCCGGAACTGCTAAGTATGGTCAAGAATCTCATCAGTGTGGTGATGACCAGGCTCCGGCGAGAGCTGGAAGGTAAGATTTAAAAAAAAAAAAAAATACCTAGTATTACCTGAGTATTGAGTACTTGTCGAGGTCGCCGATAACAGTACTCGAGGCACAAATATGACATTTTGCAGTAGATACTTTAATAAAATCAGCAAAAGCCACATGCTGCTTCACAGAAGACAATCCAGTTACTGTTTTTCTGGTGTGTTTTACAGAGCAGAGTTGCACAAGTACACAACAAAACCCAGCCAGCAGAGATGAGTCCAAAAAAGATGCATTTTCTCCCGTCCTTCCGGTCCTACCTGCAATCTCAAAGTTTTTGTCAGGGCTCAACAGAAACCGAGACTTCATCAGCAAACTTCCCTTTGATTTGTCCAAGAGGATTTTGGGTACGTTCACAAATAGCACCCTTTTATGTTTTGATTTGTCCTCAATATGCTCAGCTTCATCTAGAAAAGTATCTTTGCATTTAATCATAATAACACATTTGCAATTAATTGCTTTGGAAAACGACGATTATCATTTTTGTTAGTGGTTGCTAGGCGGAGTTTACAAAGTGCCGTTTGTTTGGTCACTTGTTGCTAAGCAATTTGTTTCTTCACTCGTCAGAGGTCATGGGGCACAATTTTGTTGTGTCACTTGTTGCTAAGTAGCGTTCACAGAGCACTTGCTGTGCCATCATCATCATCATTGGTGAGGAAGATTGTAAATAGACTCCAGATGGGTGTGGTGTCTCACCTAAAGTCAGATTGGATTATATGTGGATGTTGTATGTGGAGTCAGGGCTGCTCGACGAGACGATGCTGAAGCGCTGCATGAGGGTATGCAAGACCTGGAAGCAACGGGCAGGGGAGACCATGGAGGAGATACGCTTCAGAAAACTCTACCAGGAGCAGGTGGAGGCCATGATGAAGGTTGGTGAGGTTGGCGCTGCTGATGATCATACATTTTTTGGTGTTGTTGACGGGACAGGGGTTTGTTTTTAGCGCTACAAAGGTGTTCAAATGGTCAATCCTTCCTACGCGAGGATGGTGGACGTCGCGGTGCCGGCCGAGGAACATGAGCGGGGGGAAGTGAAGTCAACACACGTAAGGCCGATCGGTCGGCTTGTGCGTTGGCAGGAATCCAAGTAATTTTGTGTTTTTGTAGATGTGGCCCTTTGAATCGGCTTACGCCAACATCCCAACCAAGACGGTGCGGATGGAGGAGCGCAACATTTACTGCGGCCCGTATTTCACCTCTGTGCTGATTGACACGTAAGTATCTAACCCTTTATTTTGACCACCTGACCATGTCGTGATGGTGCGTTGACGTTTTCAGCGAAGATCCCCACCGTGTGGTAGATTACAAGGGCGGGCCCATGCTAAGCACGGCGTCCAAGGACCGCGCCGTGCGACTGTTGTACGTGGGGGCCACGACCAAGGAGGTGGGGCTGATGAAGGGCCACGTGGGCAGCATCCGTGTTGTCCTGCTATGCCCTGAGCGCCAACTGGTCATCACGGCCAGTTGCGACACCAGCATCAGGTAGCCGAGAAGATGTCCGCTCATGTCAATCAATGTCATTTAACCATTGATGTGTTGTAGGTGTTGGAGCGTAAGGACGGACCAATGTGTGTTGGTGCTTTATGGTCACTCCAGTATGATCAACTGCCTTGACATCCATGCCGATAGACTTGTGTCAGGTGCCAAGGATTGCACGGCCAAAGGTAGATAGTCTGGATGAATCTGATCCATGATGTGGAGTCCCTCAAGGGTCAATCCTTTGACCCTTTTTGTTCAGTCCGTATAGCCCTTGAGTCAAATGCAGTTTCGAAAAAACTGATAAATTCCTGTCTCCATCTTTGTGCTCTTGTTCACTCTCCCAGTGTGGAGTCTCCAGACAGAGAAGCACCTCGAGGACTTTAACTTCAAGCACCGCAGTTCTGTGCGCTGCGTGAAGATCAACGCCACCGCCGTGTTCAGTAGCTGCGACCGAGGCGTCGTTAAACTATGGGACGCTGAGAATGCTTCGTTGCTCAGGGTGAGAGTCTTCTTCGGAACTTTCTGAAGCTCGTTCGTGTTAATTTGCACTGGGTGTTAGGTGATCGACGCCCACAGCAGCGCCGTCCGATGTATGTTTGTGGACGAGTGGCACCTCCTGTCCGCCGACACCAACGGTCAGGTGATGGCCTGGAGCAGCCGATGTGAAACCAAAGGATGCCTTATGACTGTCAGTCATCCAAAGTAAGCTCTGACCAGGCAGAAGTTTTCAAACTAATATTACGATTTGAAACTCCTGTGATTGATTGGCGTTTCCTACAGGGAGGTCAAATCTCTGACCCTGGCTTATCTTCGAGTGGTCACGGGCTGCGTGGACGGAAAGATCCGCATCTTCAACTTCCTCACGGGAGACTGCCTGAGGACCATCGTGGTGGAGGCCGAGACCACCGGTCGCATGCTTTCGCTGCACTTCTGCGAGAACAAGTCAGCCTCACTGACCATCACGTAGGTTGTAAACACTATTTTGAAGTCGTCTTCTGCTTTAGCATTTTAGTCAACGCGACGAGCTGCGTGAAGCTCTACCAGTTTGCCAAAGTTTTCTGGGATTACGAGGAGCCGGCGTACGAGGCGAGTTCTGCTTCGATCAAAATCCCACCGCCCGAACTGAACCCTCCCTCCACCTCTGCCAAGTCAAAGCACGTGACTACAGAAGAAGGTGAGTGACTGTCGGGTTTTATCCGTTCAGCACAATCTTCTAATTTTTCTTGTTTTCCCGCAGTCACACAGAAATTGAAAAGCCTGCTTCAACCTTTAACGCCCAACATCAGCCAGCGTTCACGCCACGTGAGCCAGATAAGCAGCCACCGCTCGGAGGACAGCCCGCCGCATTGCCAACGCCGCCGACCTTTGACATCCGTCCGGAACCCGCCGCGGGCTGTCAGTCAAGGTTTCACCACCAGACTTCCCCATGCGATAAGAAATCGTGCAACAAGCAGGAATACATTGTGAAGATTTGTTGTGTAGCTTCGAGCAACATTTTCAGTTCTGATTCCTCAAAACTTAAAATTTATTTGGTGGATGGAAAATCAATCATCTTCTGATCTTTATTGGAATTTCTAAATCTTTCTAAATTTTCTAAATACCTGATTGTCAGTAGTCACATGCCCACGCAATAAGCTATTGTAATTTCATCAAGTCCACTAGAGGTCAGTATAGTATCATTGAATGGTACATTTTTTATGCTGATTATTTTATACGCTTCACTTTTCTTTTTTTCCATATCACCCCCCCCATCATACCATTCAAGCATTTTTGCTGAAATATCCATTAGTTGAGAGACAGCAATTCCAAATAATTTATAATCATTAGTCTCGGCCAACGAGCTCCCACCGTCTGAACCACAAAGTTCTCAGTCATTCCTTACAAGTCATTCCTGTTCAGCTTCTGGTGGAAGATGAAGTGAAGTCATCATCAGAGGGATGGGGCGACCTATACCCCACCTTCCCCTCCCTCTCCACCATACTGCCCTCTTGGCCCACTGCCTCCGGGGCGTCATTAGACTTGAGGATCAAGGGTGGAAGGCCCCCACAACCCCCTTTGCATTGACAGCATCGGAACAGCTGGGAACAACAAAGAACGAAGGTATAAAGGCTCTTGTCCGTGGATAATAGAGTGCAAAATCCTAGTGAGAAAAGAAGGCTCTGATTTTATGTATGCATGAGGCAAAAGTTTGACAGAATTGACAGGTGAGGTCTTAAGGGTCACAGGATCAAAAAAGGACCGTTTCTGTCCTCGTCTTCAAAGGCGTCGTACATTTGCATCACAGTTCATTTGTCAAATTAATTGTTCCCCCCGTTTTTGGTCACGCTGTGTCAGTGGCAAGCTTTGACCAACAAATCTCTTGTCAAGTCAGCACGCATTCGAAGGCGGCATTTGTCAGGGTCAGCGGGTTGCATCTGAAGGCTTCGTTTTTAGCCCACACCTAATTTTGAAGAAGGCTGCATGAGAAGGCAAAATATTACTAAACACGTGACATTGCAGATTTCATTACACCCCAGCTTAAAGTGTCTTTCATACATTGTCCACCAGGGGTCCAGCTTTAGCTACAGCTTGACCTCCGCAGGCCTTAAAGCCTTGACTCCATTACTGATAACTCTATTTGCATTTTTCGACAGATCGACTGAAGCATAACCTTGGAATCAGTTTCAATGTTGTCACTATATGCTTTTTATTGTGTAACAACGGGCCCGTGTGAAAGGGTTCATTATGGGGGCGTCATTGGGCAAAAGCTCCAGACGCATGGCGACCAATGTTAAGTAGTCATAATTTCGCTATTTTCTCACGCGTAAATGCGGAGACGTGAGAGTCAAAGGGCAGCTGCGTAAAACTTCACCGTGCAGAGGTCATTTGGTGCAGTTGGTGGAGGGGCGGGGGGTGCTGTTGTGGAACAAGAAGGCGATTCATGGAGAGTGAGTGGACTTCCTCAAGCGTGGTGACATTTCATGTGTCACCTCTTTGGAGTTTAAACGCCATTGCTAAGGCTGAAGGACGATAAATGAGCTAACACTTAGCTTATCTGACCAACTTGGGCTGTCTGATTTTTATTCCTAATCAATGTTAACCCCATTCACTTGTTGAATAAGTGAATAGCTGACATTTTTCAATGTTTTTCCCTACCTCTGATGTGCTTTATTCCGCTTTACAAGTTGTATCCCTGACATTTAAAACAATAAATTAAGCTATCAATCTGCATTGCTCACCTGGTCTGTTTTTAGCAATTTCTCTCATGCTTTTTTATTCTCAAGTTATAAACAAGGAGAAATAGTTTTATTTGGAAGAACATACCACAGGGTCAAAGGTCAACATGTCGATAAATCTTTGCTTTTACAATATTGAAACTGGGCACCATATCTGAAGTGTTCCACATGATTGATTGAATAAAGTGGATTAATAATTCTTATAAAATTCCATATCCATAAATCCAAATTTAGTCGCTCAAATTCATTCATTCATGTATATTAGTTATTTTGTTGCTTTATCATCTCTAAATTTAAATAGTAATGTTCATTAAGGATTGTTTAAAAAAAAAAAAAAAAAAGAGTGGCGCAATGTGGGAGTTAACGCCATTTTGCGACGACGCTTTCACGTCGCCATGGAAACGAAGTCTGCGTGTGTCGCGCCGGAAGTGACGTATGTAGCCGAAAACATGGCCGACAAAGTATCCTGCGAGGGACACGCGAACTTAAACATATTTTTGGTCATGTTCCAGGTTGGTATTCTTTCCAAATTACACAGCATATTTTCTATACATTGTTACTTTGTGTTTTAATGCCAAGTTAAGTTACGAGGATCGACTGGAACAGCTGAATCTCTTCTCTCTGGCCTACCGTCGTCACCGAGGAGATCTGATATATACCCGGCGCATTCTCCGAGGCGAACTTGGTGAAGACCTGAGGGAGTATTTCATCTTAAATAATGATACTTCGACACGTGGTCACAGTTTGAAGCTATACAAACCGAGGAGGTTACGCATCCATGGTGACGCCACTCTCTCTACCCGTGTAGTTAATAGCTGGAACCGCCTACCCGAATCATGTATCACAGCCCAGTCAGAGGAAAGTTTCAAGAGAAGTATTGACGCAGTGTTTAAAGTCTGAAAGGTGAAACTGCCGACCGCGGTATCGGTACCGACTTCTTTCCGACATTTCAACCGCGGCTTGGTAGCATCCCTTCAACGTCCGGGAAGTGAAGGAGCTGACAAGGGATTCTTCCCTCTGCTTTCTACCTCTCAATGAAGTCAATGAATAATGCTCAATCACCACAACCTGCAACTAAAAACTGAATGATACCTGACAGGTTAGCATAAGGCTATTTCCTTTGGCGTTAAAGTTCGTTACAATTTTTGTGTTATTATTTTTGTGTGTTTGATAGTTTGTTTGTTTACAGATTGGTAGAAGACAAAAACAACACGAAAAGAGAGATACAAGCCAGGTAAGGTTGACTCCACTTTTGTTGCATCTATGTACATGTGAAAATTACAAATGTTAAAATGCTTCATCAATCATTTTTGCTGTAAAAGGTGGGAAACAGATTATTTTGTGAGCCACTAAAAAAAATACAACAGCTATAATTCTTGTATTTTGATCTTATAAGATCCAAGTTCAATTTCTAAAACGGCGACTTTATTCTCACAATATTGCAACTTTTGTTTGAAAAAAAATTAATAAAAGAAAGGGGTAGGGAGTAAATGCATAGAGGCTTTTCTCAACTTTTTTAAGGACTCGTCTTTTTTTTATTATTAGTTGATTTGTCCCAAAACTCTAATTCTTGCACACATTCGGGGTCGGAGGTGTCGGACATTCTCAATAAATGACGCAGTGCCGTACATCTGTTTGGCCCCGACTGACGTGCGAGCCTTTTGTAAGGCGTCAACTGATTTACATGATGGAGTTCATTGCGGTGAACAATATTTATTAGGGATTCCAGCCCTGAAAGCCAGTTTCACTTAGTAGCGTGAAATTTGGTAGGCATGTCTTTCATGGGTTGCTCAGTCTCACGGAGCTGCCATTTCGGTATAAAACCGTCAATTTAAAATGATTTTTCCACTGGTACCAATATGTATCATCAAAATTTGACATTGAAACAAAAACTGGCCAGCTACCTTAATTTTTACCAATTTTCTTACATGCGACTTTCCCCCTTATATTTTTTTAAAAAATCGTTCTACAATAAAAAAGTAATAATAATAATTGACAAAATAACCCCCCACGCACATCTGTAAAAGGTGTTTGAGATTTAATTTGGCATGGGGAAAAAAGGCGAGTTATGTGCAAATTTGGATACAAAACTATCCAATATTGAGCAGAACACATTTACGATTCTCATCGGGGTAGTGAATAATAATAAAAAAAAAAGTCAGGTGAGATAAAAAATAAGTGATACTGGTGCAGCTGCAGTCGTAACGCATACGAGCATTTAAAACGGCTCTCTGCTTCGAACGCTGCTTTCCTTCAACAATAAAAGTGCAAAGTAGGAATGACAAGGCTAGAATTGGCATTCCCAAACGTTGGATAAAATCAAGTCGACAAACAAATTCAGGACTTCATGGATTCCAAGCGAGGAGATTCCAGGAGCGTTTTAGGGCGAGCGCTTTCCCAAACACAGGAAATCCGACACCCTGTGATAGTCTGGAAACGTCAATTCATTCCCCGAGTGTTTGTATAGCGAGCGTCCTGACGAGGCCACATCAGACGGCGGTTTCTCTGCAGATTGAGAGTTGTGGTTTGCCGCCCTTCAGTAGAGCTTCATGTGCTTTGAATTAACTGCACAAACGAATAAAA
Source organism: Syngnathus typhle (assembly GCF_033458585.1). Taxonomy (NCBI): domain Eukaryota; kingdom Metazoa; phylum Chordata; class Actinopteri; order Syngnathiformes; family Syngnathidae; genus Syngnathus; species Syngnathus typhle. Next base: position 4,590,875 of record NC_083755.1, on the reverse strand, counting down.
AAAAACCCGACTCCGACAGCTTGAGAAATTGTCCATTTGATCATCATTACTGCAATGACACGGTAGGTGATCACCAAAGTTGACATCGGAGGACGTCATGTGAAAAGTACAGTCGAGTACATGTCATTTTATAATTTTAATAAAAGATGGAAAAAAAAGGTAATTTCTGAAATCAGTTGTATTGTTTGCTGTTTTAAACCTCTGTGCTAAAGATGATCATTCATTTCATCACACCTCCATTCACCAATTCAACATCATACATTTTACTAGCTCACAATTGTGTGCGACATGTAAAACACACTTGACACTTCGAAAACGAGGTAAGTCAGGTAGTTTTTTTTACCAAGGTAAGTTTCTTTTTATTACTCTACTTACAAACACTTGACACGTCAAAAATCAGGTAAGTTTTTTTACCAAGGTAAGTTTTTTTTTATTATAATGTACTTTGTTTCAGCTGTTTTTTTTAAGGGCCCAATAAATAAAGTGGAATTGAGTTGAAGTGAGATTCCATTTTAAAAGCTGGACTGTGCTTGCATTCCATTTTACCGTCCATCCCTCGCCCTCGCCAAATCCTGCTAAAGGATTGTAATTAACAGCTGTTGTCCAATTTTCCTGCCACATAAAAGAGTCATAAAGGATGCGGTTATCACGCTCAGGAATGCTATGAAATCAGTGCAGAATGGTTGCAGCGATTGGACGCTTTCCCGCCGGCAGTGTCTACTGGTTTTGTAGTGATACATTAGTCCGTCACATCCCGTGGGAGCCCACCCCAGATCCCCTCGCCGATCCTGCACAAAACAAATGGCAATTTTGCGACAGCGGGACACAAGGCTTCATCCTGCCCCCATCCATTAACCCCTATCACAAAGCGCCCACACGCTGCATTCGACGTTTGTCGGCGTCCCGCTGACAGACAGGAAGACAGAGCGCAGAAGGAAGGTAGGGGAAGTTTAGGGCGGGAGGGAAGCGGCGACAGAAAATGATAAGGAGGCGTGCAGAGGAGAGCTTTGAAGAATGAAGCTGCCATCGCAAGTGCCAGAAGTTCTCAGACGGGACATTGCTCATCCTGGAACAACAAGACAAAAATATTTGAGGACGTTAACCCAAAGACCAGAATGTGGCGAAGGAAGGTGAAACCAACAACTCAAGAGACAAGAATCTGACTTGACCTGAAGTCAGTGTCCTACTAGGGTAGGCCAGTTCCTAGTCCAAGGTCAAGTCATTTAGCTTCTGACCACTAACATGACAGTGATTGGGTGATATTTTTACCTGTTTGTCCAAAGGTCCTTGGCATATCGATCAGAACAAAACAGGAAGAAAGATGAGCCGTCATCCCGACGCATTTTTGTCAGACGGCGTCCAGCGTGTCGCTGTAATCTATGAGAGCACTTTAGGTGTGTGACGTGAAGGGGCATCCATCACCCCACCCCAAACCCCCACGGCCACTCGATCCGGTGGCACGGCAGTCCTGCCGGAAGAATTTCAATGCGATGCATCACGATGGATGCGGTCCCTCGCAACTAATTCATCATGTCTGCTTTGCATTTTGGGAGGACAAAAGGTGTCTTTGCTAAATGTTTCAAGCTGTCAACAAAACGTAGCAGTGAAGTCGGATTGAAGAAAAATACCGAGGATTCCATTGTATTCCACTCTTGGGAGAAATTGATCCCAAGATATGACCTTGCGAAGAAGGGTGGGACATGGACTAGACAATTTTGTTGTTTCAGAATGTTAATATCGCAGACAAAGGCGTCTTTTTGAATCAGGTCACGTCTATTTTTTTGTTTGTGAGATAATAAAACCTTGACCTCTCCTTGACTGTTTTGTCATCATGGTAGTAAATTCAGTTCATCTCGTGGATTCCAGTTGAATCGATGTGTTGTTGTCCGCAGGCTTTCCGATCCGTCTCTTCTAATTCAACGGAATGATCGGGGTTTTCCCGATTCGTCTCTTCTAATTCAACGGAATGATCGGGGTCCGCGGTTTTTCCGATTGAATTTTGAACCACGTTGGGAGTCGGTTATGGTTGTTGCTGGTTTAGGTTAGGGTTATGGTTCAGTTTAGGTATTAGTAGCTTTTCACAAAAGAATAAAGAAAAACTATTCCAGGTTAAGACAAGATGCGGATGACCGGCACTCTTGAATATCTGCAAGAAATCAAGTTAGCGAGCAGTCGGAAAAGCACTGGTAGCGCTTAATTGAAAGTGTAGCGCTCTCGGGAGAGAAACGGCGGCGTGCCAAGCGCAAATCCGCTTGGCACTAAAAGACAGAGCAGTTAGGGAATCTTTAACGGGCCGCAATCCATTACGGCAAGCCATAAACGTCGCTGGGAATACACACATCATGGCAGAGTGGAATGTGAGCGCACTCTTCCTCCAGACTCATCCTCCTTTATGCGACCATAAGACAGACTTTTATGATGACTTTGTAGAAGTTGCTCAAAGTAAAGCTCAGACTACTTTTATGAGCGTCAAAGTTGTTTGAATGCCGTTGTTTCATTCGTGATGATGTCAACACACTGCTTGCAGTCCTCACAAGTGGATGTGATGCCGTCTAATTGAATTTTGCTCAAGATTCATCTAAAAATGTCTGGTTTTGTTTAGAGGGTAAAAATAAATAAAATGACAATCACTAGAAAAAGGAGATGCGTGTATAAATAAATGAAACGGGGGAAAAAAGGCCTTTTATTTTCTATAAAAATTAAATAACAGTAAATAAATGGAGATATAAAAAAATATTTATTTTATGTTGATATAAAATCTGAAAATTTCAAAAATATTGCTAATACTGTTTTTGTTAGTGTGTGTTTTTTAAAAATAGTTCCGTTTTTAAGGGTAAATGTGAAATTTGTAGATAGGCTGCTTTTTTGTTTTATATTGGACAGCAAAATTCCCATTAGACAAAGCAAAACAGTCGTTCTGCTGAGCTGTGTTTTTAGCTGGTGTATAAAATAGACGGCATATAGCCAAGCCATTTGTCTGCTGCTCGTTAAGCTTTAATATTACATCATGTTTTTTAATAACAACTTTTGTGCCATTCATGAGGAGGAGGGATGGTAATGCATCAGCCGCATGCATGATCGAGCCGCCGGCTGCCGCCGCTTGATGAGCGATGCTTGGGCTTCTCGTGCATCCCATGTACAATGAAACAAACTGCCATTTTGCTAATGCTCTGCACGTGTGTGCTTGAGCTTGCGTGCGTGTGTGGCATTATTCATAATATTTTCCTGGCGGGGATGCCAACGCTCACAAAGAGCATATTTCAGCTATTACAGGCACCTGGACATTGTCATGTAAAAGGTTACGCTTTGAAATAACCTGGAGCCGAAAGCATTAGCGCTGAGTCATGTGATGCTAAAGCCCCTGCACTCCAAACATTTGCACTAGCTGGGTCTCCTCATCCTCACGTTGTCTCCGGATTGAGGTTTATCTCCTGCGTTTGTTGCTGGAGCAGAGCCAGGGTGTGAGGAACGTCCACGGAGATAAACATAACTTGGACGCTGACATCTTGTTTGTCAGCGGTGACCCAAAACGTCTTTGACACGTCTGAAGATGTTGACCATGTACGTACGGTTCAGGACGTTGTAGAAGAAAAAAAACCCCAGAATTGATTAAATTTGAGATTTTTGTTTTGTATGTCCAACGTTATAGATATCAGTGATAATGTCTTTGACAAACATTGATTATGTTCATCAGAATGCAACTTCTCATCTTTTAAATCGAATTTGAAAGGGGCTTGGAACTGGATTGAGTGGGCCAGCTCACACAGACACCAAAAAAAAAAAGAATCCCGAGCTGGTCCATTAATCTCCATGTGTGTGTTGTCATCGCATTGCGTGCAGCGTATTAGAAATCGCTCTCCAATGTCGCTCGCCAGCCGAGTTGCTGATGGCTTGGGAATGATAAGTGGACGGGTAAAATCCGCGCCAGTAAAAAGACCCGCGACTGTTGCTGAGCATCCGGTTTCGCGACTTAAACTGCACTGTCATTGCACAGGTGCTGAGAGGCGGTCCCTAGAAAACAACTTTTCGATTGGACCGAAGATATCTGAAGTCCTTAATAATAACATTTTTCATCTCGCAGACTTGCTGTGCATCTGGAAAGTATTCAGTGTGCTTCACTTTTTCCACATTTATAATGTTAGCCATATTTCAAAATGGATTAAATTCATTGTCTGTGGAATCACACGTACCATGAATTCCTGTATATCGCCAGCGTATCCACCAAATTATAGCTTCAAGTCTTCTTTGTCTCATCAAACCACACAATTTTCTCTTCTGGTCTGAGAATCTTTCGGTGCCTTTGGCCAAACTCAAAGCGGACTGCAATGTGCTTCCGTCTAGCCACTCTACACTTCTAACTCCTGCACACTCTGCAGTTTTCCTGGAGGCGTCCAAATACTTTTGTCGAATCATTGTAAGCATTTTGTAGTGTTTACATTTTTAAGCTACATTAGTCAGCGTTGAGACTTTTTGTTTGCAGCGCTCAGTGACCTTGTTACCATGACGCCTATCTGCTTTTTCTTTGCACCCCCCCCCCCCCCCCCACTCCACTGATAAAAGACGCTTTCATCCCGTCCATTTTTTACGGCTGACTTTGCGGCGCTCTTCAACTTCAAAGTGGCACCCTACACAATTGCCATTTAAGGGGTCATTTCTTTAGACGTTTGATGACTCAACACCAAACCCAAAACTCAAATAACCACAACATTTTTATTTTCAATTCAGCACCAGAAGCTAGTTTCACTTAGCAGTGTGAAATTTGATAGGCGTGTCTGTCTCAAAAGCTGCCCATAGAGAATCTGGAAGTCTGCTGCTATTGAGACTAAGATGAACCTCCGGGTTCTTGTTTGTTTATGAAAATTAAAAGTAGATTCTGTTCTTTGGGATTGTTGGAAAAATTCAGCACCCAATGCCAGTTATGGGTTGAAATCAGTGATCAGAATCATCTCACAAAAAATGGTTTCTTGGTTACAGGAGTTAAACATTGTGTCTCATGACCCGTGACACTAATTTCAAATTTTTTGGATGTTTGCCGTGTTTATATTAGGCTTCATTGTCATGGATGTGATGCCAACAATTAGCTCCTCTACATGTTGATAAAAGCCAGGCGTAGCGTCGCTTTGGCGAACGTTCGTCCTTTGTGGGCGGAGACATGAGTGTTCTTTGCCAGCGTACATTATCACCAACCGAATTTCAGGTTTGGGGCTTCTTGTCTGAGCCAGACTTTTCCCGGAACGTCTGTCTTTCCATGTGGGAAACGTTAGACTCACTTGAGACCGAAGGGATATTTGTTTTCACCTTCCGTCACGTTGACGGCGTGCCCATTTAAGACGGATCAGAGCGAGCCGTCACGTCTTCATACCGCTCGAGCGAGCACGTTTCTAGAAGTAAACACTCATGGATTCTTTTGCCCGGCCGTTTGGAAAAGACCTTCCCGGGCATCCGTCTCTGAAACATCTTGAGTTTTACTCAACACACCGATCCCAGATGTGGCCTTTGTGCCGCCACTACTTAGGAGTTCTTGGTTGCGCTGTTTACACGGGCCGTGCCAGCTGGATCCAAGATTGTGGGCCGCTGGTTTGTTTGAATTATTGAGCGAGGAAAAGCTTCTCTGAGGTCCGCTCTGTCTTCAAAAACTGAAGTCTGCACCACTTTTGCCCTCGAGGTTGGCTTGCATTTGAGACTTCAAGGTGTGGCCGTGATATTTACTAGATCGAGAATAAGGAACTTAACATTTACATAATAATGGAAAAGAGCATTCTACTCGTGTGAATGGATGAATGACAACATTTATAGATTATCGATTAATGAACATCGTCATACTAGTTGTCCCACCGGTTGGCGCTCGGCCTTCCCCCTTGTGATGTGTCCTCTCACCTCAGCCTGTCTGCCCCTTGTTAGCTTAAGTGAATTCCACCAACCCAGACCTTCATTTACAAGTCTGCTAAGAATTACAGCGGGCCGTAAACAGCCACTCATCTTATGAGACAGCCCGTAAATGACTTATGGAAGATGCCTCCGTGTGACGACTTGAATGGATCGGCTTTGCTATGTTGTCATATCATGACATGTGATGATGACAAACATACAATTGTTGACGCTTGCCAACAGGAATAAGCTTGGCTAATGAGCCGCATGTTGCTGCACTAAGTAGGCGAGTTCTCCAAAATCTTATACCCTCCTAAATGTGTCTTGAAACCCTTGTTCAAACCCTAAGAACCACCCTTAAAACCATACCACTTCTTTGGATTGCTGACTCCAATCAAATGGACATTTCAATCGTTTTCCAGTGTACTGTAAAAGATGTCATCTCTGAATTCCCATACAGAATGCTACTGGGCCACCAAACATGCATTTTCTCTCACTTGTCTGGCCCCCCAGGAGGTCCCTAATGGGCCTGAGGTCCCCTCCCATCTGTCCTCACAGTTCAGAGGCTAAAGCAGCAGAGAAACGGGACACCGCCACCCTTGCCAAAGAGGTAGACATGCGAAGGGTTAAACGGGGGCCAATGTAGCTTAAAGTCGATGAGTGGACGCTGATTGCACTGCAGCCTCGTCCTGAAAACGTAACGCTGAGATGAGAGCTGCTCTCTCGGGACTCAGGCTTCCCTCTGAGGAGGCTACCGGGACCCCCGGACAGATGACAGCCTAACCTATCCCCCTGCCACCACAGAACTGATTAAAGGCCTGACTGCTACTTGAAGACCTCACCCACATTCCCTGGATGTTCCCTGCACACCACAGAAACACTTTTGCGTTATCTTCCATAACAACTAAAATCGAAATAGAAACCTTAAATATAAGCATCATGTTAGTATTTACTCACGCGGGCTACTTTTTGCTACACTACAATAAAGTACAGATAAAAATATAAATAAATAGTCCAAATTAAAATGACTAGCGGTTTTGCGGGAAGAATAAAGAGAGCGCAGGGTGGGGGAGGAAATAGGATAGGAAGGAATCTTTGCGTCTCTGACGTTGTCATCACCTTGTTCTGATTGCATGTCATCGAGTTTGCTATCGAGTTACTGGAGACTCGCCTCCTATTCTTATTATTTTCATGGGAACTGAAGGACGGCACAGTCGAGGATGTTTATGTGGACGTTTAGCGGCTTTTATGTGGAGAGTCATGAATACAGCGAGGCTTTATGCCTTTCATATTGCCTGCGTGCATGCGTGCCAGCTGGAGAATGACGACTTGACGCCATTTGTTTTTTTTTAATCATATCTCTTCAGTCACGGCACTAACTCAGCACTTGCCATCACATAAAGACGGCGGCCAAAAGCTCCATTTGTTTTACTCGCTCCACTTGTAGCAATCGTCTCGTTTAACTGCCTTTCAATATATATTCTTTTAATTCCATACCCCGCTTAAGGATGCTGCTGAAATATGTATTTATGACTCCACAAAGATAAAACTGAAAAAGTAAGAGGACACCATCGGTTTATATTTTTGTACCGTTTCTTTTATCGCTTTTAAAGCTAAAGTTTCAAGATAAGGCTGAAAGAATAGATATAAAATAGTTTCTAGTCCAAGTTCCAGCTTCAAAGTAATTGATATTAACAGCTACTTTTGTGTTTTTAAGAGAACATTCATAGAGGTTCTGTCAGGTAGCTAACTAGCCAGCTCCCCTGCGTATCTTAGCAACCGATGCCGCCAACCCCGCTGAAGGCTCCTACTAACTCGTGTATATCCCAGCATGCCTCGTCTCCTCACGACCTTCCACAATGGCGGCCTGGCAAGATGAAAAAAGATGCGGAGGGCCGACAGCAAGTCAACAAACTCAACTGGAGTGTCATCCCGCACTTTTTCTTTGTGCTTTCAAAGACGCCGAGTCACGTTTGACTTTTTCTTTTATTTTCCAGTCCAGTGATGCGGGATATTGGCCACACAAAGTTTCCTCATCGTTTCCTCGCTAACATTTACAATGATCGCGCCGCCATCTGCACCCGCCGCCGTCGTTCCTGCGGCCCGCCCGCCGCCTCGTGACGCTAATGGCGCTTTAAATCAGCCTTCCGAGTTCATTACGAGGTGACGGTAACGCGTCGCCGCGACAACAAGTGGGATGTGTGTGGGTGGGGGTGGGGGTTCATCGTCGGCGCAGATGGAGCGTATGGACGACAATGGCACCATTTTGTGCACCTGTAGTGTGACGGAGGACACGTGATGTGGAGAGGGATGGCTAAATTAATCACACAAAAATGTCTGAAAACTTTCTGCTTTGAGTATCTTCAACTTTAAAGTGTTTGGATATACCAGAGTGCTTTTTTAGGGCTAGTGGTAGCTATGTTGGAATTTGTCCCAGTGGTTTTAGTCGCCTTCATGTTCTGATCGGTGACGACAAAAAGCACATTGTGTTGTTGTAGTTCATTTTCCATTGTGGCCTCGCGCATCACCCCCTGCTGTGATGTCACACAAACACATCCCTGTTGGTCCTCTGGACTGACCAGGTGTTCCTATTATGCAGCAGCTTTCACCCGTCACTCCGACGCTCAAGCAGTCAGTCAGTCCTCCGCTATCGTCTTACAGCCTGTAATTACGACCAATCATCTTGGATCAAGCGCATCTGCGTGAAGAAGCCAGCAAACATCTGCTGCAGTTGTGTTAACAGGTAGTCTTCACTAAAACATGATCGTCGTATCTTTTTTTTTTTCGCCAAAGAAGTCCAACCCAGATGATTGACAGGGGCGGCCCGACTCGTAGCCCGCAAGCCTGAGTGTGATTAAGTTGTTTACACAGACAGACGTTTAGGGTGCGACTGGGCGGGAGCCAAGTAGAGACACGCAGGGATGGGAAAAAAAAAAACATTGGGATGCTAGGGATGCCTAATTGGTGAACATTCCAGTTGTGGCCCTGTCTCACCATGCGGGAATGGAACATTTTGGAACATCCAGGAATGTAGTGCACAGGGATGCAAAATCAGCAAATCTCATGAGACTGTGGTCCTCTGACGCATGCTAGTTAAGGCAGTGGTAGACGTGATGATAGCCGTAGAACAGGAGATGAGTTTTAATATCTTCTCTCATATGACAAAGAAAAGCTGTATTGTTGTAAGTAATGTAAAGTGATGTATGGAGTCATATTATATAAAGTTTGAATATCAGGAGGCAGCTGTGTGTTGTTGCTTGTACTTTGCAAACAGACTCTTTGTTTCCGCATCATTAGCCCCCATTAGTGGCCTGCAGTCATCGGCACATCGGGAACCTCCGCGGGGGGGGCTCGCACTGCAAAACTTTTCAAGGTTTTCTGGAATCTGATTCTAAATTGTTTAACTTCCAAAAGCACAGGTGGCCGGTGTTGAATACATCCATCATGTCTGCCAAAATCAAGTAAAACATACCTGCGTTGTGTCGCCGTGAGGTGCAAAGTAGACGTTTTGGTGTGTTTCCTCATCAGCGACAAATCAATAGCACGCGCCTCATTGTTGACGGAAGCCACCGAAGCGAGCGCCTCGGACTAATGGAGCCACAACTTGCCATCTGTTGCTGGTGGGACTTATCTCTAACAAAATAAACAACAAATTCCATACCTGACAATGCCAGGGATGGAAATACAATCGCACCAAATGCCCAAAACAGAGAATGTTCGCTTTTATTGAGAAGGGATTCGCTAATTACCCTCCCATACTTCTCGTGCAGTCCTAATTTGACAGGACTCGAGAAACATGTGATAAATCAGCAATTAACATAATCTGTAAGATGTGCAAGTGGGCCGGTTTCATGGTAAATTAGTTCAACTTCATAGAAGGCCATTTCCTGTGGGTTTAAAGGAAGGATGGAGGAGAAGGAAGGCAGTCAGGGGTGGGGGTGGAGGTATCGCTCTAATGGGATCAGCGACTGCAGAGTCACTCCGGATGCTTCAATCGGTTTGTTAATGTGATTTTTCCAAGTCTGGCCTCTTTGGGAGTCGCCCCAAACAAGCCCCTCTGCTGCGAAGCACCTGCATCACTTTTCATTTGGGAACAATCCACCGCCCACACTTGACCTTCCCAATTGGGGACAAGTGCTCAAGTAAACACGCTAATCAGGTTCCTCTGCTCATTGAAGACTCTGAAAAGTCAATCGTTAGCTGCTGTCTGCTTCAATTAAAGTCTTAGCTATGTCCTCCAAACGTTGTGTGAGCCCTTAATCAGCTAGGACGTTTCATCAGTGGTAAATCCCACATGGGATCAAGTCGCCTTTCCAACACTTTGACCCTCGCAAGAAACTTTGACAGAATTCCTGGGATCTGATTGCAAACCTTCATCGTCCAGAGATACAGCACCCCCAAAGCTTCGCTAAGATGTGTCCGTCACATGCCCAAACATGCCTCTCAAGTGTCTAAAACATACCCAAATTGTATCTGTCACATTTCAAAACATTCCAATCAGATACCAAAAACATTACGGAATAATTTCCATGGAATGTCTGTCCCATGCCAAAAACCGATTCATTCCCAAAGCTCCCCCATCAAATTTCCCAAATATTCCTTCTCAAATGATGAACATCCCATCATATCTCTAATCTTCAATGCCCATTTTGTGTCACATGCCCCAAAACCTCATAAAATTCAACATATTCCCAATCACATATGTCACCTTGTCCAAAACCTTCCCATTGAATGTTCTGCCTAAGTGCAGCAAGCAAAAAGTTAAAAAGCAGCGGCACGGGCACCTGCAAACGCATTTTCCAGGAGGGTGGTGCCTGCTGGGTAATCGGATCAGGGTCTCCATAAGTCCCTCAGAAGAGTCGATCCTGCCTCGTTTGTGCCTTCAAAGAGAAACTTTTGTGACGGCTGCTCAGGAGGGAAAAAAGAGCAAAGAGCTTGCTAACTCAATTTTCCTTGGAGACGCTTTAAGACCCCTGAGTGAAGCCTGGTGAAGCCTGTTTCATTTGTCAGGGGACCAACAAAAACTCTTTTTGACACTGAGACACCAGTGTATGGAAGAAAGCAGATTAGGGATAGCTGTCCACTGCAGTGGCTGATGCCCAACGCCTGACCAGTGGGAGGCAACTTATTGGATGACTTAATACGGACAATGATATTAGGGAGTCTACACACCCAAGTTCAAATGGTTTGTAATATAAAACTATTAAAAGTAGGGCCAGCCAGTGAGATCTCCCAGCCGGAGAGCCGTATGACCCCAATGCTGGAAGTGCAAACGTCGTAATGCAACCGTGGCCTATTTCAAGCCAGGAAGCGCGTGTCACACAGGCCGAGGATCAAACAAACAAGGAAGCACCAATGGCCACCCGGGCCGCCATCGGTCCCCTAGCCACAGCGGTTAGGCCGTTTATGCATCAGGTGCCTCGGCCAGCGTTGTCACGTCATTAAAACGCTCATTTTAAACTCAGGCAAGCCGACGTATGCCCGCCGGTGAGCTCATCGGAATCGGCTCGCGAGGTACGTAACGCCGCCAAGTGGGGCAGCAATGTTAGACGAGCCGAGAGCGGCGAGAGCTCCGTCATGTGAAGGCCTCCAGTTAACGCCTGCCCTTAGAACTTGTCTTAACTCTTTTGTGCATGAATTATATAAAGAAACACATTACGTTCATCAATCTCTGTACTATACGCTATCCTTTTTCTCATTTTGAAGACCAACGCCTTTGAGCAGTTGTCTACTGTAGTAACCGATGTTCAACTTTGACACAGACAAGACATCTTTCCACTGTGTTATTATATCCACTGTGCAGGATAGAGTTAAAAGTGAGCTATTGTTTTAAAAATAGCATCAGCGTGATGTGCGCTTGTCACGCGGGCTAAAATTAACACCACTCACCTCCGTGGCCTTTGTGCGCGCTACACGCCTCTACAATGCGGTCAATTATCGCCATGCCTGCGAGACGACACGCCCGAATGCCGGGACTGCTGACACGGGGCGCGCTCGAGATGCTTGGTACCTGAGCACGCGGGCCCTCGTAATTAAAAGCACTTCATTGTCGTGCGGTGGTTGCATGCGAGCCGGGCAGAGATCAGGTGACGGCGGGCCGAGACCGTAGCGGAGAGGTGGCCCGGAGCCCGGGAAAGGGTGACGAGGAGACAGAAGGGGAAGGGGTGACCTCGAGGCCGGGCCTCGCTCACCAGCTGCCGCCTGAAACGGGACACCCGAGCCCACTTCTGCGCGCTCGTCCACCTGTGCCGCTTACCTGACACGCACCTTGCGGGAAATACAACCGAAGGGGTCAAACGTCCACCGTCACATTGATGATAGTTGTTGACTTTGGAAACAATGTTTTTTAAAATAGTTCCCCCACTATAGTGGCTAAGAAACCAAAAAAAACATTTGGGTGGGCGAAAACCTATCAATGTAATCAACAAATCTGATTGGTTGGTGCAAACAGTAACCCCAGAGACGCCCCTGTGGTTATGAATAATTACGTGTGGACTTTGTTTTGCATTTGAGTTAGTTATTAATGATCTCCGTTTGGCCTGTGAGCTACTTTCTGTGTGTTTGGAAAAGTTGTGTATGTGTGTGTGAATGTAATGAGCGGGAGGTAAACATGTACCGCATGTCATTTATTCATGAGGCACACGCGCACACAGTGGAGTGAATGGGAACAAGTTGCTGATGTTTTATTTAAGGTGATTTGTTTCACCGGCTAATTTACTTCTTCTCTCCACCTGCACTTTATCAAACGACAAATGTTTACAACCTTCACAGCAATACACAACAATGCAGTGTGTTTTATTGACGCTCTCGCTGCACAATATTCAGATTGGAAATGTTATTACAAGTAGGATACACTATAGAAGATTCTGAAGTACTGGTCTTTTTTGGCTTTTGGTCTTGATCTTTGGTCCCATCCCTGGTATGGGTCTGTGGTATTGCTTTCAGTCCGTTGTATTGGTCTTTAGATCTTAGCCGTTCATATTACTTTATTGGTTTCATTTAAACAGATTAAGGATCTGTAATGAAAGACCAAAACCTAACCCTAACCAAAGTCAATACTCAAGATCATTATTATTGATCTTTAGTTGAAGAGTTTGACCCTTCTTTGCATTTTTAGGTGTGCTTCAATATGGCGCAGCCAACTGAGGCATGGCGTGCTGAGGTAGTCAAAGTTCTTGGTCAAAACGGCCGCCGGTTTGTTTGCGAGGAAAAAAAGCTATGTCGATTTCCAAAATAAAACGGCTGTTCTTTGAAGTGTCACATGTTGCAATTGACGGGACGCTTTCCAGACGTCTTCTTACATCGTAGACGCCGAGGACCTGCTCCCTCTCATCGAGGTCTTGATTGAGCCTGACGCTCCGGTTAACACGCATTCATTTTCGCCTCAAATTTTCCCCGCACGCTCACAAATGCCGAGCGACACAATTCAAACTCCCCGCGGGCCCTGAGCCCCGTCCTGGAACCTCTGACTCACATGGTGGTGAGGCCTTTGCACGCCCGCTGTTTGGAGGGAGTTCCCCCAACTGACAGAGTTCTTTCTGTGAGACGTTTATCACAATATTAGGTACAGCTGCACCAAATACAACTACTGGATCAAAAACCAAATGGTTTTAATGAATTGACTGTTTGTTATTGTGGTTGTAACATAATTTCAGCCTCTCATGTCACTAAATAAGACATAAAAACTATGAGAAACAGCTGTCGGTGTGATGCAGTGCATTTGTACACCCGCACCACAATAACAAAAAGAACGTTTGCGATGTATTCCCCTCACAGTTTTTAGATGTTTTTGCCTCTGGCATTCCAGAGCTTGTGATAAGATCGATACCAAAAATGAAGTTTTTTAATGACTGATACCCAAGACCAAAATCTTAACAAGATCAATGACCAATTCAAAGTGGAAGACCAAAGGAAAATACCAAACTAAGACTAAATTCCAAAGATCAAAGACAACTACCGTGAAGTCCCAAACATTGCATTGGAGCCCGATAATTAGCAAGATTTTTTAAATGACCCTGGAAAGAAATTCTGCGGTTGTCTGAAGACTGTTATAAATACGGTTTATACACATAGCATTCCTGAAAACACTAAAGCAAGGCTGGTCCTTGTGCTGCTTTCTTTTCGCTGACAAGTTGCGTGACGGCGGATGCGGAAAAGGCCTGTTTTCAGTTCCCGGATTACTGTTGCCGCGGCAGATGCATTTTTTTTTCTGCCAAGCAATATACTTTGACTGAAGGAAATGCCAAGGTGGGCGTTGTCAATTCTTTTTCTCACGGGAATATCCGATTTATTTGTTTCTAACTAGGATTACTTGGCATCAAAGCGTCACTCGCTAAGGTACGAGTATGCTTGATGGTTAGGGTTTGGAGAGCCAAAGGGGTAGGGAAGGGTGGGGCACGCCCCAGTCGGCTGTTTTGATTAGCTTGGTGTTAGCGTGGAGCGTGCCTGTTGGAGATATTTGCTCAGACTTGGCCAGTGGGGGATTACGAGAGAAAACACACTTGCGATCCGCGCTTTGTCTGAGTCTTTGGCCGTGCGTGTGGTCACAAAGAAGGCCTGCATTCCTGGTCTATGACCCCCCCGCCCCACCTTCCCTTCCTCGCGTCATCGTCATACGAGGGGCTGCTGTCAGGGGGCTGTGGTAGCCCACCCGTCTTGTGCGCAAAGACCCAGCTCAGTGTTTTGCGTGTGTGCAGATGAACGGGTTAGATTTTGTTGGCTTATAGTTAAAGGGGGTGGGGGGGTCTCGGAGAGGGGTTAATTGAGCACAGGTGACCCTACACAGGTGCACGGCCATGTGTATGTGACGAGTCAAGAAAACAGATTGCTAAGATTCAGCTGGCTAACAAAGACTCTACAGAGTTCCATTTGACTGCCGGTCCGCAATCATTATGTGTTTTTGAAAAACTTGATTATACCAAAGACCAATAGAAAAAACATATAATATCGAATATAAAGACCAAAATCACATCCCTAGCAGGTCATCTGGGATAAAAAGAGGTCCAATGTCAACCAAGGACACACCAAATCATTTTTCAAAAATGTTTTTAGTGATGAGCAATCAGCCAGTCAAGCTTTCGTGCACAGTTTCAAACTTTTGATTGTTTAACTGCTTCATGTTTTGGGAAATATGATTCAAATCGCATGATGTATTTTCAAAATACTTTAATTAACCCCAGATTGTCTTCCCGCTTCTCTGCGGAGAACATTTACAAGAATCACAAGAATGAAAGATTTATTCAAAAAAAGTAAACCCGTTAATGTTTTGATGTACTTCTGCGTCTTACAAGTCCACACACAACAAAAGCAGGAACACAAGCGGGCCTTTGTTCCCCGCGAACGGCACACGCGGCCCCGCAGGTTTTAAAAGTGACATCGAGCGGAGGCACGTCCAAGGAAATTGGAGTCCCGCTTGGGGACAAGGGAGCTCGAGTGGCGGGGAGTGTGGAAAAAAAGGACAAGAGAGTGGAAGTGAAATATAAGCATGTGTTGTAAACACACCAAGTTGAGCTGTTGGACACAGTTATTCAAAACAAATGTGGAATAAATACATTTGTAAAAATACTTTTCGAGACTTTGTCTTGTTGAAGACTTGAGGCCCAGGAATTGTCCAGGTGCTTGGCGTAGATGCCGATCCGGATGGCGCTCCACGATATGTCGATGAGGCCCATCGTCCTGTTTTTGAAAGTGAGGTCTTCTTGGACAGCGTCTGTGTATAGTCCGTAATGGCACCACCATGATCAGTTTGGTGTCCGACACGCAACATGGCCGACGTCCGGGCTGGCGCTTCTGATCTGGTCTTTCAGAGTCTTGGGTATTAGGTCTCTCCCACGATGAGAGACAGGAAGGAATCAGTTCCATGAGCAGTCCAAATAGTACAACATCACTACTGAGACGTGACAAGCGGTGTAAAATGGATGGATGGCGCCCTTTCACACAGACATGGGAAATGTGACAGGGTCTGCTGCAGCTTCAATCAGTCAAGAATAACACAGGACCGCGTTTATTTATTTGATCTTGATCAGGTGTCAGCTGAGAGGGGGTGGTGTGAGCAAATATTGATTCTTGCAGTGTCGGCGTGTCCCGGGGACTCAGGACATTCTTGCGGTGAACACCTTCAAGATTCCACCACCATTTGGTTGTAAGGGGTTTGTGAGAGCAACCTGGCTGATCCCTTGGGGACTTTTGAAAGAGGATACCTTGGCTATCATATAATGTGAAGCCCACTTGTGAAATATTGATAGTCTGAAGGGCCTCTCAGCATAATTGATCACCTGTTTAAACCAAGATCAGCCCCGCATGTGGTTATCTCACTTCTTTTGCTTCACCATCAAGTTTATTTGAAATAAGGTGGCGGGCATGTGGAGCCTACTAGAATCCAGGAGCTAAGCAGTTCCACTTGTTTGACTGTTGATTCTAAATCTCCCTGAAATGAAACCCCACTGATGAAAGGCGCTTCATAAATCCAGACTCAAATATTTACGCCGACAAAGCTGGCCCAAGACGTTTTCTTGGCAAAACGTCCCAACGCTTCTTTCTGCACTTCCCATCCAGTGACCCGAAGCAACGCAGGTAAAAAGCAAGCCATGAATGATTAACACCACCTCTCTCTGCCATTTAGAACCTCTGCAGAACGCAGTTTTAAAATTCACTGAAGTACAGAACACAGATGTCAATTATTCATCAGCATCAGCAGGCGAGGACTGAAACTTGACAGTGGCCTAGTTGGACGTCCCACTATGAGCACCCAGCCAAACTTGATTGAAGACTTTTCTTGCTAGCGAGCTTTCCCAAACTATCTTGTCCCAGGGTTCCAAATAACCAAACTCTTCAACGGACTTTCAGTGGAATACCACCGGTCGGTCGAAGTTCCGTTGAATGACAATCATTGCTTCTGAATTCGGCCGGGAAAGGAATCATGACTTATATGGTACTGGTACTGAGGCACGTGCCACGTGAGTAGCTAATGTTCAAAATCTCGCAGAAATGCCTGCTGGACATTCTCCCATCAAGCTTGATGTTGGCACTGATAAATTGCCTTGCCACCACAAGCGCACTAATTTCAGCTTGAGGTAAAGCGCCCTTACGACAACCTCACACAAGAACATTATTGAGTGTATGAAAAAGAGATGGGACTGCGCTAAAAGAGGCATCCATATTTGATGGTGAGCGTCACGCTTGTTCTGTGGTCAATGTAGCAAAGATGCTAAGGGCCGCTCAAGGGGGTTAGACAGTTTCGGGGTCAGTGAGGTGGATAGCGACGTGTGGCCAGAAGCCAAACAAGTGTGTGAGTCATCACATGTATTTAGGGCAATGTAGATTTTATAATTGGGATAGATACTTTATGGGCAATGTCGAGTTTTACCGCTTGACTTTGATGTGTTTATTTGACCGCTTTAAATCTTACATTTCCTCGTTTCTTTTGGGAGGCGAGCAAGAAAAACAGCGAGAACAAGACGACTTTTGGAGGAATTTGGATACCGGCGCAGGAACATCTTGTGAACCTGTCAGGATTTTGACGTCACTGATGGAAAAGAACAAACGGGATGCCAGGATTCGGTAGTTCGAAGGCATACCCTGTCTTTTTCATAGACCAAATCCAATGTACACACTCAAGTTCAGTGCATCTCTCAATGCTGCCTTTGTAGCTTAAAAGTAGTCTGATGCACCGCTCGTTTCCCTTCGCTTGTAAATGAATGTGACTCATGTACGCCTGTCATATGAAAGCCACAAAATCAACGCCTACATGCACCACCAGGTCTTGCGGACAATACGGCAGCCGCCTCTCCTTCCAGGAAACAAAAGTGCTTGGAAGTGAGCCAGCGTTTTGTCAATGGACAAGCGGCGGTAAGGAAGCCGAAGTGCTTCTCCTTCACATGGCAGGCCTTTTGATTCATTTTCCCTGCTCCTACTGCCAGGCAGGCATAAATACACTCAGACCCGCCGCGAGCTCCCCTGCCACTTCCAGCAGATAATCATCTTGTAATTGGCTCAATATTTCTGCTGTTTGCCGGCCAAGCAAAGGCTAGCTCGCCGAGGCTTGGACCCCGGCGCATATTTTCCAGGTCAGTGGATGTGTGCTGAGGAGGTCGTAGCTGTGATTTTGAGTAATGGCTGCCCTGCGATGAACCTCCAGAGGCTTTAAACCTTCAAGCTTTTACCTGCCGAGCCGTCATTCGCCATATATGATAAATTGTTCTAATTGAGATTCTGGTTCATTTCAACATGTGGCTGGGTGCTATTGAGTCAATTCAGTTTTTTTTAACCAGGAACTTTTTTCAAGATCGAGTGTTATGAAGATTCATTCCTATTCATTATGTTAAATCATAATGACTTCCATATGATTTTTTTTCCTAGCCTTTGAAGTTCTTATTTATACCAGTATCAGCAAACATCTGGAGATCGTTCATCATAATCATCAAATATGAGCTCAGAACCAACTCAATAGGAAATATACATTGCCAGCCCCCAGGCAACGATAGAGTAGCAATGACACTTGGGGTAGCGCCTGTTTTTGTCACCTTAATAGCTTCAACATATGTTATCCGTCAGCACAACACATTAGAATGGATTTATGAGGCATTCGTTGTCCATTTATTTCAATCAAACCGTGCATGTTTCAGAGCAGTTGATTCATCCACACTTTATCCCTTAACACCAGATTTTCTAACTAATCCAAATAGACCTTCAAAGAACAGACGATATTTTCAAAGTGTTTAAGACGGTTAAAGGATATTCGTCATGCTTCTCAAGTATTTTCCATATCACTTCAAATTTATCCTGGACACGACATTTATTATGGACATTTCCATCAATCTCAAAATCAACTTCCTGTTATTCTAAAACTGGCTTTTTCTTTGACTCGTTTTTCCGACTGAGTGACGTCGCTATCTCCGTTTGCTTTTTTTTTTTATCACGAAAAAAAAAAAGCTTGTCATTTCCCCAGCGGATGAATCCAAGACGGCGTCACCGCATGTTTTTTTTCCACGACCAGATGATGGCTCTCTTATCTCGTAATTGTCTAGTCTCTCCAAATTGCTTCCTACCCCCGGACACGGTTCCCATGCGCCACCCTGCTTGGTTTCTGCCGGTCTGGAAAGTTTTGCTTTTGTGTGCTAATGCGGCAATTTTCAGCTTTGAACCACTACACTGAGAAATCATGACGCTCAGAGTTTGGATGTTGTCTAAAACTTTAAATAAATTTCAATTTGAATAAAAAATTTCAGCCCATCTTTGCCCTTTATATACGAGTCAATATATAAAATCAGCCATCTGATTAATCGGTCAGGCTGATATAATCAATCGTGATTGTGTTTTGTGGTATGCTTATCTACTTTAGTACAGTTCTCACCGAGAGTCGGACAAATATGTCCAGTGGCATCCTTATGCAAATATTCATTTTTATAATGGAGTTTTCCTCTGTCAGAGGGGGAAAAAAATCCATAGAAAAAGCCGATTTTGTTCATCTGGCTTCTCGCCACAGCAATCTATCTCATCTGGGGGCTCCGCTTGGAAAACATCCATCTCACCCTCAAATATTAGAGGCCCCATAAATGACACGGGAAGGGAAAAAAATAATAATCAGACGTGGTATTTGTGAGATATGGATTATAAATGGACTATGAGAAACAGTATTGTACCGCACATTCACAGTAGAAATAACATCTTGTAAAAATAAATACAGTACTCACCTTGCCCTCGAGTTTACCCTCATTTTTCAAGCTGCCACCATCCAGCAAAGTAAAAATTTTATAGAGTTAGCTTTTGCTGGTGCGTCCTTATAAATTTATTTATACAACGGGATCTGTCTTTTTTTCTGCCACACTGTGCTGTGCCAGTTAGTCCCCAGTTTATTGCGTAAGAGAGAGGAGCACAAAAAAAAAGCTTTATCTTTACGGCAACATGTTCTGTGAATTATTCAGCTGGTAGGCGTATCAGTGTGGTTTGGTGTGGGGAAGATAGCTGAGAGTGAGGAAGGATAAAGTCGCACAAATATGTCATAACTCAACTTAGAAGCTTATTATTTTAGAGCCAGAAAGGGGGACTGGGTGAACTAGCCTGTGAGAAGCTAACATGATGAGGTCACACGGATCGCCGCTGCGTATTCTTACTCCTTCTATTCACATTAGCATATGAATAAATACTGTGTACGTATAATATTTTGAAGTTTTGAATTATTGATGCAAAAATAAATGACTAAAGAATAATATATCAATAATACGATCATAAAATCATATTTGTACCCTTGTTGCTGACTAGCACATGCTAGTTCTCAAACTCCAAACCAACAGGGGGCAACATAGCAGAAAAAAGAATGAATTACCGATACCCCCGCAGAACCCAATTCTGCTCAAATTCAGAATTGTTTTTCATGGCTAATTTTTTTTACCTGAGGAATTAGCACTATAGCCTGGAGCTGTGAATTCTTTTATGCCGAGCTATTAAGCACCTCACGCACTCTAGCGGCCTGCTACCAAGACATATTCCGAACCCTTGCATTACTTTTTCATACTTCCCTGACCCACTTTGCGGCGATGACACTCGAGCAGGATTAGCTTCACTGACACTTCCTCTCTTTGCCAAGTCAGCTTTTAGCGGGCTTAAGCGGCTCGCGGAAAGATAAGATACCTTAACGTTTAATAGCAAAGCTTATTTTTAACGTATTGTGCTTCCCGGAATGTTAGCTTACATGGTCAATGTGGCGTCATTAGGACCGCCACTACCACCAACCCCCAGTCACCCCATACTTTTCTCTCTAGTGCTGAGTTAATCTGAGGGTGTTAAAATGCTCCACATAAGCCCGATTTGAATAAATCAAGTAAAATTGATGGAGTGCACAAAAGAGCTTTGGAGTTGGGGTGGTATACTCACTCTGTGATAATTAGCCAGCAGCTTTTGTCTTTGGCCTGGTTACCATGGCAACATGCTCCAAAATGAGCCTGTTGGTGAGCGCAACTCAAATGTTAACTGATCCGTAAGCCGCAAAAAAGTGTTTCACTGGCGTAAAGACAATCCCATCCCGTTATTCCGTCTTCCTTATCCCTTATTGCTTTCGCCGGAAATCCTTTGCCGCTCTTCTTATGTCTTTCATTTCTTAACCCTTTCCTAGGTTTTGGGGTTTCTTATATTAAGTGGCTCAGTTGGTTGGACTTGACTGAGGGAATCAGAAGGAGAAATTTTGAACAGTTGAATGAAGTGTTTAAGGTCACGTACCATATTACATTCTATTTTTTTACACAGTCCTTACACTTCGGTGTGTTAGAACCCGCGGGCCGCCAGCGGCGAGAAGCAGTGAAACTTCATCTGCGTATGAAAGCAGAGAGCTGAATTGCAGCGAAAGCCAAATATCTGACAGTAAAACTTTTAAAACAGAGGCGTGCGCTTTGCTAACGGAGGACCAACAAGTTTACGAGATAGCTCAAATCCGCCGGTGTAAAGCACCCAGCTCCGGTTTCTGTCCCAAGATACGAAAGTCGAGGCGGGTGTGAGAGTCCGGCGTGACACGGAAGAGCGTCAATGCGATTATGCCGGCTCTTCTTTTCCGTGTGTTCTGCCATTCCTCGTCCCATTTCTCCCAGGCTCGGAAACACAAAGCGGCTGGCAGCGTCAATCGCTTCCCGTATCCTCGTGCCAAGCCACAGCGAGAGCGGCACAGACAGGATTAGCAACTACAGATGCTCCCCACTTAGTACAAGCTGGAAACCTCTGACATTTTCTCCATTGAATCACACCTTTATTTTGTGAGACTGCCTTTTTTTCAGACATAGATTAGATTAAGGTACATAGATTAGATTACTTGCGTTCGACAAAACGGCTGAGCTCGGTTGCTAACAAAAACAGCAGCACTTACTACAATAAACTAAGCGTGCAGTCTCTGGGGACGTTTTACTGTAACAGTCGGGAAGTGTTTAAGGTCACATTACACGAGACCAGCAGGGCGGGACGCCGCGGTGAGAAAAAGTTTGAAAAATATTCCAGGCCAAAGTAGAGCCAGCGGTTGCCGGCGGCTCGACTAGACCCCCTAATTAACCCCCCTGCCCAGATTGTGAGAAAGCAATGGGGGGGGGGGTTCCTCTTCTTCCTCCCCAGACTGTTGCGAGGTAACTCCATCCCAAGGCTGAATATGAAGTGTAACAGAGGATGGTGGTGTCTGAGCTGCCGTTGACAACGTGCTAATGTTTTAGCCTGTCGGGCCTCGCTGCATGGAGACGGATAGCGTTAGGAATAAAATAGCGTGACGGGGGCCCGAGGACAAAGGATGCAGTGTAGTGCAGGTCCACCTCCCTGTGAGGCGTACTACTCCTCTCATGTTGCTATAAGACAAATATTAGAAGCAACTCTAAGTATCACACTTGTGTTAGGTACTTTACATAGGACCCCATTGAAAAATATCTCGTACTGGATTTTCTCTATTCCTTAACTTACTTCTCTGGTTCTTCTATATCAAACAAATTTGTTTTAGGTTCATTTACCTGACATGTTTCGGCAGATTCTTCCGCCTTCATCAGAGTGTCACTGATGTGTTTGTGACGCGTCTTTATCAGCTGATGGATGATCAGATCTATTCCTTATTTACCAAAATTGAAAATGAAAATGTATTTGATTGGTCAGTCTGCATTTCTGGGGCGGAGCTTAGTAAAAGGAGAATGAAGTTCAACTAACCATTGAATCTATACAGCTTAAAGCCAATAGAAAAATGTTTCAACTCAGATGCTGTGTTGCCATGGAGACGTTAAATGAGCCGTTCATAGGCAGGATAATTGATGGAATCAATCAGAAGGATATTTTTCAATATTCCCATCATCCTAAAAGCACATTAACATTGAGATAGAACTCCGCCGGGAGATCACGGCTGCGTCATAAAACTCAACCAGGCTCGAATGACGAATGCGGGGACGAATAAACGCTTCTGCTGTCCACACCGCAATTAGAACAACAAATGCAGAAAGCACAACAACAGTCATCCCTCAGAAGATACTCGATTAGAAGAGAAGAAGCAAACGAGACGTACTACATTAATGTGGTTCATTTTCCTGACAGTTGAGGCTAATGTGACACACTGTCAGACACATTAGCATAAGGACTTATGTGCTCACAAACACACAAAGGAAAAAATAAGTAAAAGTTAACATCAATTTTAGCCAAAATTTGGTGATGCATCAAAATTGAAGTCGTAATTGTTGGATTCATAATCTAGAAAAAATACTTGAAAGACATATTAATTAATTTGGGTCCGGATTTAAAATGATAAAAGTTTTACTCAACTTTTACACTAAAACATTTTTAACATGGTCATGAGGCTAAAAAGCTTTTCAAAGATCAATTTTGTGCATTCAAGAAGAAGCTGGCATAAAAGATTTTGTGGATGCGAAGAGTGAGGGGGTTGGTAGTGGGGTATCCCGGTTGTTGCTGCTGCTGCTGGATTCAGGCCGACAGCGATTAGAAGCCAGAAAAAGTGCAAAATAACATTTAGCGCCGCCGGGCTGCTGAGTGGAAAATAGTGTGACGGTAACAAATGGTGTGTCAGAAGAAGGGTCGGCGTGGGCCGTTCACACAATGTTTCACCCGTTGCGCGGTCCTCAAGCGCGGCGGCAGTGGTGGGGTGGAAGGAGGAGGATTTAGCTCAACTCCAGCCTAATTACACCGGCTTGTCTCAGAAGGTCCATAAATCAACGCCGCAGGTGAATCCTAAAAGACCACAATCGATGCGGTCGCATCTCGAGGGACTTAATGTGAGACTCTTGCTAAAGGTGAAGATGTTCTCGGGCAAGACGAGGCTACATCCCAGTCTTAGAATATTGGACATGAGCCATTTTCAATTTCTCCAGAGTGTTTAGACAATGACATGATGGCAGGCAGGGGCTCGTGAGAGAGTTGGGCATCAATTACACAGATAAGCAAATGATAATAAATGGCTCTTATCAAATGACTGTCTGGCGATCCACGGAAACGAGGGACAACTGGAAAAGAGATTCTCCAATGATATGAGGCTACATAAATCGTGGTGACAAGCTGAGTGGATGTTGATGAAGGATTCTGGAATATAGCATTTGATCAAAGTGGAGGTCTTTGTATGTAGACTTTGCTACTAGGAGGTGGGGCCTCCATGGTCTGTCACACGGGAAGAGAGCGCCACCATTAATGGATGCTGCTGCAGCTTCCCATTGAATAATGCAGTCTTGCTAATTGGCCCGGTTAATAGTTTATGTGGGTTGGGGGGCCCGTACTTGTTAGATAAAGAACACGCGGGCGTCTTGTTCGAGAGCATCCCACTCTCACTCATTCTCTTGCAACTCCTCCTTATTAATGACTCGGTTATGACAGCGAATACAATATTGCAAATCGTTTGGAAGACGCCCACCCCAAGCCTGAAGGTTAAGACAACTTATCAAGGGTCCAGAATGGTGTCCAAACAATTCTGTCATAGCCTCAAGATGAATAATTGTTTTTAGTTACTTTGACCAAAAAGATGTTTGCATCAGGACGTCCAAGACCAACCTCGGACAAAGAACACAGTTGGATGGTTTATCTCGAAGCCAGTGACAAGATTTAATGTTGTTCAGATGCCAGAAGGATGCTAGCAGATGGGAGGAAAAGATAGGAGTGGTGAAGAAGTAGTACACACAGGAGGGTCTGAAAAATGGATTTGACCGTAAAGGTGATTTAACCCCCTCGTTCTTGAGGTGTCTGCTTTCCACATAAAAGCAGCCCATTAAAGGAAAGAGAAAAAAAAGTCTTTCAGGCGTATGGGCTCGACACCTTTACACCAGGAAACAATAGGATCAATAAGTCAGTGGGTGTTCAAAGAATTTCTGACTAGCTGAAAGCTTGACGGTGTTGGAAAAAGACAATAAAAGACTTGACCAATGGATTTGCTGTGTTTTCAACTTTCTTCCTTGCAAGTGTGTCACTTCTGCCAGGTTAGATCAAGTGAGAAGGTGGCAGGTGAAGCGATGCCCGGCGGATGGTCCAGGCGGAGGTCTCTGGCAGGCACACACGGCGGATGTAACCTGATCTCACTTGAGCCGCCTTTGGATTGTGAGAGTGATTATCGAGGGGTCGCGATTGTAAAAGTGGGACTTCACCTCGCGGGGAAGGCATGTAACACGGCGCCCTCCTCCTCAGGCGGCCCCACTTCTCGCTGGCCGACTCCTTGACCTCCGCCACCCCCTCCCTCTGACATCCTTACATTCTTTTAGCAGCTGAACCTGTGAGGCCCCATGCTGGGATCTCCAGAGTAGTTCTTGTCAGCAGCTGCCCTCCAATGTGGTCTGAGGACAGGTAGCAGGTGCAGGGTTGCTCCACCTGGATCACAAGCACCTGACGCACTCATCGCTAAAATAAGAGTTGTTGTTAGGCCACTCGTGAGTTCACCCAAGGCTGTTTTAAGACAAGTGTACCTAATATTTTGGCCGGAGCTCCTCCCTCCTGTTAGTAAATCCCTGTCATATTTCTATTTGGATAATTATGATCCTAATTTTGATCATTTTGGTCACTATTCTGATGATAATCTTGATATGTTATCAAAGCTAAGCGGGTACTTGACCGATGACTTCAGAGCGGGGTCCGCTGAAGGTGCCCACCCTGTGAGCTCCGACAGATGGTTGAGAAGTTTTGCTCCTCGTATTACATTGTTTCAAGGATTCCATTGGTTTGTTCACTTTCGGCGTTTGTGTGTACACAAGTCGACAACCTGTGTGACCCCAACCCGCAAAGTATCCCCGTCCTCCCGTCATATCTCTGGTCCGCTTAGCAGCTGTCGTGCCTTTTATGAGGTATTAGCCTATATATTAACCCAGCTTTTATTTTGGGATTCGTATTTCCAAAGGACTGCTCGGAGGTCACTTTTTATTGTCGCTCAAGTGTGGAGAAATACGCGTGGATTCTCTGGAATTGCTTCAATCGGTTTTATTATCGCCAAGTAACAACAGTCAATATCTAATATTTTAATGTTGTGAATAAATAGTATTTAATGTTAGCCAATTTTTTTTCCTGAAAAGTCCAGGAAGTGACAAAAGAAAGTTTATTTCTTTCCCCCTGGCACAGAGAAAAATTGTTGAAGGAAGTTTTTTCTCGGAGCATCCACCGCTAGTACGCTGTAAGGCACAAACGCTGGCACTCTGGTCGCGTTTTGCTATCTGCAGCCGCCTGTGTAGCGATAGCACGGCTCGGCGCCAATTGCCCTGGCAGAATTGCGGACGGAGAACAGAACAAGCCAGACGGCAAGAACCTCCTCAGGCGCAAACCTCTGTTTGAGTGCCCAACCTATGTGTGTGTCTTTGTGTGTACAGCTGTCTGTCTGTCAGACTCATCAAAAAAAATAAAACTCTGGCGCCACTCAGATAAAATAAATGGAACATTGAAATCAATAGAAACAATGTTGACTTCTATTTTGCAAATTGTTGGAGTGTCTTCAATGACTGCAGGCAGGAGCAACTGACTTGTAAACATGAACTTTTCTTCACTCTGGGCCTTTTCTACTTTCCATCTTGTCCGTCATGCGGCTCGTTTGCGGGAAAGATAGCTGACAGCTTCCGCCGCACATGCCAGCCGGCTTGATTAAAGTGAAAGAACGTGCTAGAAAATGAGTTTGCCACCCCGGACCGCTTTATTGATAGATGGAGGGCGACAGCTCGGCCCGGCATCCCGCGAGGACGTTGATGAACGGTCGGCGCGGCGTGCGTTGGGCCCCGTGATTGATGCGCCGGCGTCCGAGTGCAAGGAAGCCGCCCGGTAATTCGATTAATCTCATCCTGCGCTGGTAATTGTTACAATAAGTGCATGCTAGACTGGAGGGAGATTGCTTTCCAAGTGAGTCGTGGACCTAATGGTAGCAACATCCTCGCCACACAGATCTTTTTTTTTTTCTTCTTCCATTATTATGGTGTTCTCCTTAGATGAGGATTTGCATGTTAATGAGAGCAGCGCAGTTCCTCTGTTGGCGGACCACAACCAGAGATGATAGATGGAGCGTGGCAGGCAGATTAGCGAAGAGTTTTTTTCCACACGTCCGACCAATCGGGATCACGTGTAAAAACGGATCACAAACAATTTTAGCAAGAAAGCTAATGTAGCTTATATATTTAGGCATGTATACATACTGTATGAATATATATTTACGTCCATTATGAAAGCTTTTATTCTTACAAGAGGATGTCTGATCGCCCAAAACTAGCAGCGAGGCAGCATGCAGTGGAAAAAGTCGATTTTATGACAAATGACAGCGATTTGCATCATTGCTTTTGGGTGTGTGAGCGACTGTTTAGGGGCGCCGGGTGGAAATTCCCACAAGCGGGACAAGTGCGGGAGGGAGGACGGGGGGGGGGTCGGAGAAGGAGGCCTGTTGGAGCTGCCACGTCCCATTAAGAGCTTAGGAGGCGTTAAAATATGGTCGGCGGGTTCCCATCGGGGAGGGATTGGCGCCGACGACCCGTCCTGGCCCCGGCGATAAACAAAGATCCTGCGATGGATGCGTGCCTCGCGCATGCAGACGAGGGATGACATAACTTTTAGAGATGAGAATTCAAATTAAGACCAGTCAGATGTCAGACTTGCTTTCGAATCAACATGGAACGTCAAATGTTGCTGTTGATGGTTTTATGAATTTTCACATTTCTCAGCTTTCACGCAGTTTGCCTGGCGGGCGTTTACTTTAGATCACTTTGTAGCCTCGACTCAGTTAACACCGAACAGCGACCTGGGTAAAAAGGCGGAAACATTTCCGGCTTAAACCACAAGCCTCGACATGCCTCCCCGTGACCCTGAGCCAACCACTTCCCATCTGAAGTGCGGGGAGGGGGGGGGGGGGGGCACAATCAAAGGACAGCACTCCAGCACATGAACTCCTGCCGAGCGAGCCTGCTTGTTTTAACACTTATTTATTCCTCTTTGCCATTCAAGGCTGCTTCTCTCTTAAATGGGCAGCATGGAAAAGGAGGAGGCGGCGGAGTGGGGGGGGGGGGGGGCGGGCCGTCCTTGGCGGCACGGTCCAGGATTCCGGGGAATCTTGGCAACGTCTGGGGATAGATGGGACCCTCATGGATATAACCCCCTCATCCCCGCCCTCTCCTCCTTGCGATCCTACAATGGATGAATAGGTAAACAGAAGGGTGAGAAAGAGTGATGGCAAAAAGAGAATGTTCACTCTCATGGTGGAACAAAGAGGGAGGTGTGTGTGCTTGGAGCCAGTCTCCGTGTGTGTGGACTGTGGAGAGGAAAAGTTTGGTTGGGCCGGCCCACTAATGGTAGTTAACTCCATGCAAAAGTTGAATAATTCCTCCTGAGACACTCAGGTAACCTTTATCATGGACCCTAATCCTTCTATATAGCACTGCCCCATTAGACACAGTGGAGTTAATGGGCGAGGGGGGGGGGGGGTTGCAGAGGCGGCATTATCCCATTATTCCCTCGCCGGGCCACGGAAACGTGAACCGGCAACACTCAGCGTGACAGACAAAATTAATCACAAACTCGGAATTTTGCCATGGAGAGGTTTTTATTTGGAGGGAACCTTAATTCTGGAATAACTGCAGTGTTATATCAATCTCAGCACAGTCTTGGAATTGTTTTTGTTTATAGATAAGCCATCATTTTTAGTTTAAAAAATGTCAAATAAATTACAGATGATTTCAGGAGGCGGAACATTTGATTTGAATTTATTACAAAAATAACAAAATTGAGTTTTAGATTTTTTAAAATTGTGTTGTGTTTGAGAAAACAATTTCAGGAGGCAGAACATTTGATTTGAATTTATTGCAAAAATAACATTGTTTTAAATTCTTTTAAATTGTGTGTTGTGTTTGAGAAAATCTTTCCTATTCACTGTTTTCAGTCGGAGGCCAAAGCAATAAAAGTAACAAATCAGTCAAAAACCAACACGGATGTGAATTTTTTTTAAGACAACAATGGTTCTCCTTGCTTCCCCCATCGGCAAGGAGGCCACCAGGGAAGTTTCCCTCCACCTCCATGAACTCTTTACACATAGAGAAACAAAATGCTGATAACAGGCCCTATTATTCCTTTACAAGTGGACAAGAACAGAACCAAATGTTTCACATCTGTTGCTCTGCCTGGCGGCAATTTAGCATGAGAATGTGAGGGGCGGCGCGGCGGAAAATGGACGGAGACCCCGACACGACGGGACAGATGTGCCGTCGTGTTGTTGGGATGGGGGACAATGCGCCAGGGTGCCTCCCCCACCCCCGGGTCCCTAGCATAACTTAACAAATCACAGCGGAATCGTTTTGTAAGCCTGCATTCCCTCAGAGACAAACATAAATTATTTTGTTAAAAAAAAAAAAAAGTGAGCTCTGTACAGCCCAGCTAACGTAAATAACATAAGCAAAATATCTGACGTGACCAATTTCAAGTGAAATGGCAAAAGCTGAAGATGCTAGAGGGTGATACGATCTCGCCGACTAGCAAATGAGCAGCGGAGGCGTCACATTAGAGCGTGTTCATTAAAAAGCAATATGTGGATGTCCCCATCCGCCATTTCCTGAAGATACCCATCGGACCCTGCGGATCCAAAAACGACAGCGAACGCCGCGTGCTTCTAATCACCGCGCTCAATCGCAAAACACACACCGGATTATGTGAAAGCTTCGCAAGACGAATTTGTTAAGCGTTTGTTGAATCAGGTGTTTCGCTCACTTGTACCAGTTTCAGGGTGTCAAAGTGGAACGTAAATCCCAAGTTAAGTTTTCAAAGTAGGTTTCAAGCTTGGGTTAGTATTTCAAACTATTCAGTGTTGAGGTTTCTTCCCAGCGTTTGAATTTGCAGGGGGGTCTGAAATCATGGTTTTGAAGTAAGGTTTCAAGCTAGAGTTAGGGTTTCAAAATAGGTTGTGAAGGATAGGTTAGAGATTCAAGCTGAACCCCCGCCCCCTCCCTACTCATAATAAACTCCCTGAAGGCCATATGAGCAGAGATACAGCAGGAGACAAGGTTGTGGCGGATATTGCCTTCGCTCAGGAGACAGATGAGCTGCTAATGACCAACGGACGGTTGAAGTGGCTGGAAAAAGATCCATTTAGCACCGCAGACGTTCCCGCTTTTCCTGGATGCGTTACAAGACCGGTCTTACGCCAGCCCGACCCAAGATTTCTAGGAATGTCGGTATCCGTCGCCCTTTAGGGAGACGGCGGGCTTCTCCGAAAGCGGAGCCGGGTAAAACTTTGTGGCTAATGAGAAACGGGATGATTGGCAGCCAGAGAGACTCTGTTGTGAGCGTCTGGCTGACAACTGATAGATTCAAACCGTACTCAAAACAGCAGAGTCACATGCTTTGCAAGTTTTGAGCGATGTCATTCCTTGACGCTGACAAGCCAAAATGGTTTGTTTTTAGAAAGCAATTGAATGGTTTGGGTTTCTTGCATTTGATTCCCGAACAATCCTGGAAAACCAGAAGTCTTCGCTTGTCTAACGATGGTGCCACGATCCCCCGAGGCAATCCGTCCTTGTCACTCGCGTCGTAAACTCAACATCGTTCAGCCGTTAGCGAGCCGCTAACCTCCTCGCCCGCCGAGCTCCGTATTCACAACACACGAGATCTTACCCGGTCAGCCGCAAAATATGTAATGAAGAACATTTGTTATTGTCAGCGTCTGCCCGTGAAATCGTCATCTGTGTGTTTTTTTTACAACTCACACAGACACACTCGGGAATCCTGTTGGATGACTGCTTTCCACAGATAGTTATTAAAAGGCAGTGATGGAATTATCATGGCTAACCATTGCTCTTTTGAAAATTATTTTGTCTCAAGTCTCGAAACTTGAAACAAAAGAATTGTATGACGATGATCTCATTGCGAAATAGCGACGATTCACTGTACTGTGGCCTTCGCGCTAGTAGAGTATCACTATAACAACATCAAGCCCCTTGTTTGTAATTTACACTTGATAGATATGGAAAGTGAAGACTTCCAGCTTCCGTCCTCCTATATCTGCCTGACCACATCAACTCCTGGAACATCTCTTATTAATTCATCCAGGACGAAAGGAGGAACAAAAAAAACATAAATTACCGGAACACCAAGTGCCTTAGCGCCATCTCATTTGGATGTACAGATAGCAAAGATGGGGGCCACAGTTTGACACCACTCATTTACAACTGCGAGCCTGGAATATATTACCTTGCCAGAACATCATCATAATGGAGGAGCATCCATCACACATATACACACACACACACACACACACACAGCACGGTAATAAAGCTTATCTGTGGGTGACAGTGCATCTGACTGGGCCGAGCCAAGTATCCAACGGCTCTTCTTAACAGCACATAAATATGCGCCTGCGCCGGCCGACGTTTTAATAAGGCAAAGCTTGACGGCTCTGCACACAAACACCTGCTTGTTCAAAAAATACATGCACTAGCTGTGAGGAATGCGACGGGTTTGAGGGGAAAATATTTAAACCCTTCAACTGTCATTACGCAGCCCTCGAAATTGTCTGATGTGTGTATTTGTGGGTTTGGCTCCTCCCCCAGAAATGTAAAACGGTTTTCAAATTTTTACCTGGAGGTCTTGTCTTCACAGTTGCATAAATAACCATAGTCGTGTTTTTGATATTACAAGATTCAAGTTGCAGTTTTACAAGAACGTTCGTATGATTATGAGGATTAAGTTGTAGTTTTCGGTTTAAAGAAAAAGTTGCAAATTACTGATGGAAACAATTACAATATCCTTTTGAAAAACGGTCCAGTCGGACACCCATTCCCAAACGCTACCGCTGCTTTTTATTTATTTTTAAATATTTAAACCCCTCAGCTGTCATTACACACCCCTGCAAATTGTCTGATATCCATGTGTGTGCGTGCATGCGCAGCCTCCCCCAAAAGTCAAACATTTCTCTAATTTTTTCCAGACTCTCATCTCCACTTTTGCACACTATTCAGACGTGTCGACGTCCACGTCATAAAGTTGTTTTCGTCGACCACCGTACCCTCAAAGTCCTCATTGTGTCCACGTGATGTTACGCCGCTCGAATCCCTGGTAGAAAATGTTGAGTTCTGTCTTTATGAGACAAACCATGGCAATGCAAAAAAAAATGGTTTTCAGATTTTCATTTCCCCCACCCCATTCTATAAATATTATTATTATTATATAAATGACAATATTATATAAAATATTTCAAAAAGTTTATGCTCTAAACTAAACCCTAACCCTAAAACTAACCCCCAAAAGTATGACCAAGACTTCGGGGAGGTGAGGAGAAGTAATCAAGGACCGCTTAGAAGACGGAAAATGTGTGTTTTTGCAGCGTGACGCAATGACACCGCGCATTACGCTTGATTGACAAAGTGGACAGGAGTCCGTGGCATGCAAAAACAAAGTGGCACAGTTTGGATTCCACGCCATGTGAGAAACGCTTTAAGTAAATGACCCCAACTTTGTGTTTTTATTTCCAATGGCACACAACTGGGTTTTAGCAGTGACTAAAGTTTTTTGAAATAACCGTCAAAGTCACCGAATTTTGTACCGCTGATCTTGTATGCTGCTAATGCTACGTGTTTATTTTTTTGAACTGATGTTGCTTCATCCGAACACTAGCATAGCATCGGCTCGTCATCGTACCACGGGGCTTTAACCGCAAGCTAGCTTAGGTCATATCTCGCCAGGTGACAGCCAGTCTGGTGATAAGCCGCAGTCAGACAGCACCAATCCCCCCCCTGTCTGGTCTACGGCCTTTAAAGACACACACTCACATATACCCACCATACAAATACAAACACACACACACAAACACACTTCAGCTGTCAATCTTCACAACCGACTTAGCATCGAGCCTTTGAGTACGTGGCGGACATTTTTATTATCATCACACCTTACTTTGATGCTGAAGCGAACCCTATTTTTACCCGCCAGGCTTTTACTTCTTCTACTGTTTATATAATTAGGTTGACGCAGGCCCACAAACAAAAAACCAAATATTTACAGAAGGGTACTTTGGCAATTTAGTGGACGAGTGTTTAGCATGTTGGCACTGATGAAACCCCTCCCCGTTCTTGCAAACCTGCTCTAAACTGCTCTCTGATGCCTTACGAGGGAATAAAAATCCTAATAAGAGTCTTCTCCATCCTAAAAGTTTCATTTCAAGCGTAATCCCGCCGTGCGCTGCTGGATTTGCATGGCTAATTTCGAGGCTGTCTTTTGCTTTAGCTGGGCTTTGTCCTGACACCAAAGGGCGGCCAAGTCCCTCCTTTGCTGGCACCTCTGAACCGAGGCTTATGGGGACTAAACGAAACAGTTTTTGGAGTAAACCACTTTGTCGCCTATCATCCTGCTTTAGTGACAGCTTGTCCTTTCTCCTCCTCCCACAGTATGCTCGCTCTTAGCTTTTAGTGTGGCCTACATTTTTTTACTGCCACGTACGTGCGGTATATATGTATTTGAAATCTTTCTTTTCGGCATGGTATGTCAGCACCGTTCCACTGTCTCCGGTCTTACGTTGTCATACCGAGGTCTTTATCTGGCTGACTTTCTTCCTATCGCGTTGGCCTCTCCTCCCACATCTCCTTGTCCTCCGCTTTCTCCGACATGCTATCTACTGACCGTCCTTGACTGTGGTTCCCTCCTGCTGTAAACATGCCCAGGGAGTCACACTTTGGAATTCCTCAAACAACTCAGGTTTGATTTTTACAAGACAATTAAAAGCATGCCGTAAATCACAAGGGAAGCTGCTTTGACAGCTTGTTTTTTTACTTCTTCGTTGGCTGTGAACAGCAGTGACAAATACCACACTCACTTAAATCCCAAAGCTTAAAAGATGGCGGCGATAATGTAGTAAAGCCAAAGTCACACACATTTTTTTTGCTTGCTATGTGCTATTTTGATTTTCGGAGGAAATATTTGTCAGCCTGGTGCAATAGAGTAGACTAAATGAACAGTGAATGAATAAATCTCCCATAGCTACTAGATGTATGCGAAAGCTGTCACTTGAACGGAAGCATTTGATTCATCAGGGAAGAGAAATCAATAGTGGAAATATTCTGCACAGTGGCGGCATGCTATTAATCTGCAGTGAGATTAAAATGTCACACAGCGGCGGCTGTTCTTCACGTGGCTCCACGTGCCGGACAGTAATTGCTTATCAATCAAGAAGTGTGCCATGTTGTCGTTTGTCTATGCTAAGACAACAGAAGAAATATATTGCGTGGCCATGTTTATGATGCATCAAAATATTTGATTGTATTTTTTTTAAAACTTTTTAAGATCAACTTTAACAAGATGAGCTAACTATTTATGTGTTTTCTTATTTCAGTGATATTGAGAACATTAGGCAAATATATGCTTTTATAATGATACCCAGGCAACTCATCGCTGTCAATAGTAAATTACGGATGGATGCAACTTCCTCTTGGCAGCCTTACAAGTCCTCCCTTTGGCACTTTGCTGCCTCAAAGGAGTTACTTTCAGGAGGAGCAGATGTTATTATGCAAGCTTGTTCTCTTAGAGAGCATCAAGGGCACTCAAGGGAGTCGTTTTGGGTGAAATGGACCGCCGTGTGGTACCTGCAAATCGGCCGCTCAGCGAGGCCCCACGTCAATACTTTCACACAACTTTCTAAGCCACCAGATTTTAAAAGCGTCTTTTCTCGTCTACGCTAATCCTTGTTTGGTTAGTGCGCGGCGCTTTAAGTTCTTTGTGAGTCAAAATGTAGGATTAGCAGCCGTGTAAATCTCTTCAGGATTACAAAGTTTACTTTTGATTTAGCAACGACGCCTCCGTTCATTGACCGGAATCGGTTATGGCTAACACTACTGACCCCGGCATTGTGTTTTTTATTTGTATTAGCATGGATGAGTTACAAAGTATCAGCTGCTTGGTTTGCATTTTGCGCCATCATGCTAACTAGCTACTGCTTTGGTTTTGTCCAATCGTGTTAAGCCACGTTATTTTCCGTTACATTATGTCCTTTTTGTTTTCCTTTTGAGAAGGGCGCTCGGGCAAAAAGTCATTTAGTTTGAGCACAGGACGGACACGCCGTGAATCATATCCTCTGACATATTAATACGGCCTGCGTCTGGACAAGGACAACTTACTCATCTTGTTTGGACTTGGTACAAATACGACCGACACTAGTGTGTCGTATACAAACGTAGCAGGGCGCTCATCTCGAACAGTGTTAACTTTTATTGGCACGGGGTTGCTGGTGGTGGTGGGGGGGGCGAACTGCCATTAATAAAGGTAAGTGCTGGCCGGTTTCTTATCAGACTGACGCCGGCGCCACTTTGGAAGAAGACAAAGTAGACGCACTGTAATGAAGTCATCAAACGGCGGTGCAGCTGCTCTGCGTCTTGCAGCTGCTCCTGCGTGAAATGTTTATATGTGGCAATGTTTGTCTCCTACAAAGACATCCCGCGTTAGACAAACGCATGAGTGTTGCTTACCGTACTGGTTCGTTTATGTGTCGTGAACTAGTGGTAAGCATGCCTGCCTTAGTTTGAAGGTCCTGGGTTCAAATCTTGGCTTTGACCTTTTTGTATAGGGTGGAATTCCACATTGTTACTATGTTGTGTGTGGACACACAAGTTTGGATTCATTAGTACTTCTCTTTCCCCGACACCCTCCAAGAAGACACAATTTTATCACTCCCGCCGCTGCCTGTTTACCAAGACAGTCTACACACTTTCCTCCCTTTTTCCCCTCCTTTCTGCTTTCCCACCAGACTATGTGACCAATTAAGGGCTTTAGATTGATTGAGAAATGTGAAGGAGTGGAAATTATCTCAGAAACGAAACAGGATGGTTTCTGGGACAGATAAGGAAAAAAATGATGCCAATGTGAAAAAACGGACCCATCAGGGACATGTTAGTCATTAGATGTTTTATTTCTTTGCAGGTCAACATGTACATAAAGCTTGTCAAAATCACTTAGTAAAAATATTGCTGTTTTTACTGGGCCAGCGTTGCATAAACATATCCTACAACGATACACGAGCGTGTTGACATAATCCAATTAAGTCTAATCGAAAATGATCGCAATGGAGAAATTGCGGGCCGGCCGCTGCTGACGCGCTCGTTTCCTTTTAATGATCGTGCCGGGAACACACACTGCTGCGCCTTTATCTATGAGCGGCGATAAAAGTCCAATAAAAGCGACGGGCGCTAGGCAGTTAGCGCGCATGTAGATGGTTTCACCACAGATGAATTAAACATGAGGAAAAGCGGACGAGTTATTCATGAGGCGTGCCAGAGAGCGCTGCAAGATGGTCAGCGTGATCAATGCCCACAGGAAATGTTGACCCCACAGAGGCAATTTTATCCATATCTTGCATTCCTCTATTACTTGGCTATTAGCGTCGCTAATTTCCATGTTTCGATGATGCCTGAGAATAAAATCTCATATCACCCGTGACATTGCCATTTTGCTACCAAAAGAAAATCTCAACATTTGAATCATTTTTGTGTTTTGTGTTGTATCTTTTACTTACAATGTCTCCTTTGGCGTATATTTCCTCGACTGACTCCTTGTTACCTCATTTCCTCAATGTGTCGAAACGATAAAATAGTGTCAGATGTTCAGAAGGCTAATCTCTACAAATACGGGTGAGCTGTGCCCTAATTTCACCTCTAACTATCCATTTCCTGCATCCATTACGGCACACATTGGGCTTCTTTCTTCTTCTCCGAAGCCACTTATTACTTTTCACGGCAATCCCATTAATGTCCCAATGTTTATTTCGAGTATCGCAGCTAAAATGTTAAAAACCAAGAGGAAATGGGCAGAAACTATCGTATAGGTGGAATTAGATTAAAAATAAACATTAAAATCTGAAATCTGCTTTTGTGAAAAAAAATATAATTTATTCTTAAACCATATCGCCCTGCCTTACCTCGAATGCCATTAACCAAAACCACACAAACGTACTTGTATTTCTTACATTTGCATGACTTGCTCAAGGCCCTCATTGATGCACGTTAACACGATGCATGACCTCTCCTTCCTGTTATTTATTGACATACAGAATTTTGGAAATGCATCACTGCATCTCTCCTCGAAGTCTCCAGATGCCGACCTCGACACAGAGAGCGACGGTTTCTTGTTTTGACGGGAGTGCCGGCGGTTAAAACGCACCGCACGTGTGGTGACCATCACAACAGCCCTGTAAAGTATCCGTGCATTCCAGAACGTACGGAATGTCCATCTTTTTCCGCCCCCTTCGTCTTCCGCTTTTGTGACTTAGGCCGCAAGTGCCAGATGATGACTTTTCCATGTGGCACCAATATCCTAAAAAGTTGTGACCAGAAGAAAAAAAATAAGGCGCAGTGTTCGGGGCAGTTTTAGCATATGTGGACCTTTGGTTTGGATGAGCTTGGAATGTTGATGGAAATGGATGACAGAATAAAACCTCCCTGCCAAAAGTACCGTTGAACAGTCCCGACTACCGGAGAAAACATTTGGCATAAAGAAGCACAATTCCAGCCGGGCAGTGTACGAGAAGGAGGGGGACATGAAAGAAGCCCTTCATAAGTCCAACTAGCTCAAGTTTCCAACTGGTCACCCTACACACACAAAGCCACATCACAGAAACCCATTTGCTGAATGTCCGTCGCGAGAAGTGGCGTCGGGATTGGCTCTGTGTCGTAAACAACGATGGAAATCCGCCCAATGAAAACTTACAGGCTTCAGTAAAAAAAACTAGAGGTCTTTTGAAAGACAGAGTAAGAAAAATAACTCTTTGTTGAGGGTTAAACAGTAATCATTGCTTTAAAGATACCAAGATTCATATTTCTTCCTGGAGTACAAAGAATCTTGGAATGAGTAGCCCCACAAAAAAGACCTGTATTATTTAAATAGATGTTCGGGGCGATTTTGTCTGGTGGTGTGCCGTGACATTATCCTGATATAAAATATGTGCCTTGGCTCACAAACGGTCGGGAACCAACATACTCGACAGACGGCAATGCTAAATCATGAGAAATTGGAGTCATTGTCCTTGCGTGTGGGAGGAGCAAGGCAGTCAAGTGCGTAGATGAGGAGAACATCTTCCAGCATTTGAACACAGAAAGGCATATAAAAAGTCAAAAATAGTTGGGCTGGTATGGCAGAGTGATCACACAATCAAAGGCTTTCATGAGGATATTACAGGAGAAGAAAAGGAATTGCGCAAAACATGCCTCTTCGGTTAAAACATCGGCGAGTAAGAATATTTCAAGAGGTTTTATGATGCGGTTTTCTTGTCATTCCTCAAGTTTAAAAGTCAATTGGGTTCAATTCAGATGGAGAGGCAGATTCCCGGCAATGTAAAGTGGATTGATAGCAGGTTGAGAAGTACACAGCCGGATTAGGTTATGGGTTATGATTAGGTCAATGGGACATTATTCCTCCCGCGAAGCCATAAACGTCCGACAGAGCGGAGGGAAGTCTTCAGCAGGAATTGTCTCTTAATGTCTGCTTTTGCAATCATTGATTC
Source organism: Syngnathus typhle (assembly GCF_033458585.1). Taxonomy (NCBI): domain Eukaryota; kingdom Metazoa; phylum Chordata; class Actinopteri; order Syngnathiformes; family Syngnathidae; genus Syngnathus; species Syngnathus typhle. The sequence goes on along the minus strand of NC_083755.1, from coordinate 4,552,588 downwards.
ACTGGGCCTGGACTGGGATTTCTTTTTGCCCTTTTGACGGACACAACTTGCTGAACACGATCCTTTGCATATTTCAAATTAGAGTTTCAAGCCACGATAGGTATTTGGAGTTTCAAGACTAGGGTAGCGTTTTGAAGAAGTGCACACCTCTTCAGGGAGGAAAGCGATCCCGCAAAGACAGCACAGAATTTACGAGTGGGAGGCAAGTGCGACTGGGCGAGGCCTATTTACTCTCACCTAGGCGGAAAGCTACCGCCGCTGCTGCACTCAGATTTACGACAGGGGTGGCACGACTTATTATTCCCAGTTGCTGCTGGGAATTGGATGCGGTCCTTTTGAGCGTACGCACTTTTGTTTATGACGCAGCAAACGCAGGCACTGTGTGTGGACCCCGGAACGAAAGACCATAGACAAACTTACCTCCTGTCTCAAAGCAGGCTTTTAGGCTTTTCAGAAGTCCACTCCACGAGGCCCACTCATCTCCCATGCTTGCCTGAGGCTTTGGGTGAAAGGGGGCTTCCCAACGTGATGGATGAGCCGTGACCAGTTACAAGCTTAGCCTAAGATAGTGCATAAACACTGGTAAACATCAGGTGGCTGAGAATACTTACTGTCTGTTGTTCAGGGCTTGGTGTCAGCCTGGCAGCTGAGGCTCCAAAATATCCTTGCGGATGTCCACTGATTGTGGGTTCAAGTCCCATCTGGGATGTTGTCCTGTACTGTAAATTCCTTAGTACTATTTGCTTACTGTAACTTATTCTGTTCTTTGTACCTCATTTGGGCTATTGACCTTTCATTGGTGGCTGGTACTGAAAATTAGTGCAGAATTAATTTTCATAACTTCTATCTTCTATAACATTTTCTATACTTGTGCCCCAGTGGCCTAATGGGTACCAGGGATTGTGGGTTCCTGTCCCATCTCGATTTTGCTGCTTAGGCCGTTACCATCAGATTCCTATAACATCTTCCTTCTCTAGCATGTGCCGTTGGGCCTCAGTGGCCTAATGGATAAAGCACTGATCTCCTAAACCAGGGATTGTGTTCAAGTCCCATCTGGGGTGATGTCCTTGCTTTGTTGTCCTGTACTACTTCGTCCGTTACTATGGAATTCGTATGACATCCTTTCAGCAAGCAGCAGTTCTGTGCCCCAGTGGCCTAATGGATAAGGCACTGGCCTCCTAAGCCAGGGATTGTGGGTTCAAGTCCCATCTGGGGTGATGTCCTTGCTTTGTCGTCCTGTACTACTTTGCTTGTCCGTTACTATTGAGTTTATATGACAACTCTTCAGCAACAGGCAGTTTTGTGTCCCATTGGGCTAATGGATAAGGCACTGGCCTCCTAAACCAGGGATTGTGGGTTAAGTCCCACCTGGGGTGATGTCCTTCCTTTGTCGTCCTGTACTAATTTTTGGCCGTTACTATTGAATTTGTATGACATTGCTTCAGCAACATGTAATTTTGCGCCCCAGTGGCCTAATGGATAAGGCACTGGCCTCCTAAGCCAGGGATTGTGGGTTCGAGTCCCATCTGGGGTGGTGTCCTTTGTTTGTTGTCTTGTTTTGAAATTTTGTTTGGCCGTTACATTGGAGTTTGTATGACATCCTTTCAGCAAGTGGCAGTTTTGTGCCCCAGTGGCCTAATGGATAAGGCACTGGCCTCCTAAGCCAGGGATTGTGGGTTCAAGTCCCATCTGGGGTGATGTCCTTGCTTTGTCGTCCTGTACTACTTTGCTTGTCCGTTACTATTGAATTTGTATGACATCTCTTCAGCAACAGGCAGTTTTGTGTCCCAGTGGGCTAATGGATAAGGCACTGGCCTCCTAAACCAGGGATTGTGGGTTAAGTCCCACCTGGGGTGATGTCGTCCTGTACTGATTTTTGGCCGTTACTATTGAATTTGTATGACATTGCTTCAGCAACATGTAATTTTGCGCCCCAGTGGCCTAATGGATAAGGCACTGGCCTCCTAAGCCAGGGATTGTGGGTTCGAGTCCCATCTGGGGTGGTGTCCTTTGTTTGTTGTCTTGTTTTGAAATTTTGTTTGGCCGTTACATTGGAGTTTGTATGACATCCTTTCAGCAAGTGGCAGTTTTGTGCCCCAGTGGCCTAATGGATAAGGCACTGGCCTCCTAAGCCAGGGATTGTGGGTTCAAGTCCCATCTGGGGTGATGTCCTTGCTTTGTCGTCCTGTACTACTTCGCTTGTCCGTTACTATTGAATTTGTATGACATCTCTTCAGCAACAGGCAGTTTTGTGTCCCAGTGGGCTAATGGATAAGGCACTGGCCTCCTAAACCAGGGATTGTGGGTTAAGTCCCACCTGGGGTGATGTCCTTCCTTTGTCGTCCTGTACTGATTTTTGGCCGTTACTATTGAATTTGTATGACATTGCTTCAGCAACATGTAATTTTGCGCCCCAGTGGCCTAATGGATAAGGCACTGGCCTCCTAAGCCAGGGATTGTGGGTCCGAGTCCCATCTGGGGTGGTGTCCTTTGTTTGTTGACTTGTTTTGAAATTTAGTTTGGCCGTTACATTGGAATTTGTATGACATCCTTTCAGCAAGAGGCAGTTTTGTGCCCCAGTGGCCTAATGGATAAGGCACTGGCCTCCTAAGCCAGGGATTGTGGGTTCAAGTCCCATCTGGGGTGATGTCCTTGCTTTGTCGTCCTGTACTACTTCGCTTGTCCGTTACTATTGAATTTGTATGACATCTCTTCAGCAACAGGCAGTTTTGTGTCCCAGTGGGCTAATGGATAACCAGGGATTGTGGGTTAAGTCCCACCTGGGGTGATGTCCTTCCTTTGTCGTCCTGTACTAGTTTTTGGCCGTTACTATTGAATTTGTATGACATCTCTTCAGCAACAGGCAGTTTTGTGTCCCAGTGGGCTAATGGATAAGGCACTGGCCTCCTAAACCAGGGATTGTGGGTTAAGTCCCACCTGGGGTGATGTCCTTCCTTTGTCGTCCTGTACTAGTTTTTGGCCGTTACTATTGAATTTGTATGACATTGCTTCAGCAACACGCACTTCCGCGCCCCAGTGGCCTAATGGATAAGGCACTGGCCTCCTAAGCCAGGGATTGTGGGTTTGAGTCCCATCTGGGGTGATGTCCTTACTTTGTTGTCCTGTACTACTTCGCTTGTCCGTTACTATTGAATTTATATGACATCTCTTCAGCAACAGGCAGTTTTGTGTCCCATTGGGCTAATGGATAAGGCACTGGCCTCCTAAACCAGGGATTGTGGGTTAAGTCCCACCTGGGGTGATGTCCTTCCTTTGTCGTCCTGTACTAATTTTTGGCCGTTACTATTGAATTTGTATGACATTGCTTCAGCAACATGTAATTTTGCGCCCTAGTGGCCTAATGGATAAGGCACTGGCCTCCTAAGCCAGGAATTGTGGGTTCGAGTCCCATCTGGGGTGGTGTCCTTTGTTTGTTGTCTTGTTTTGAAATTTTGTTTGGCCGTTACATTAGAATTTGTATGACATCCTTTCAGCAAGAGACAGTTTTGTGTCCCAGTGGCCTAATGGATAAGGCACTGGCCTCCTAAGCCAGGGATTGTGGGTTCAAGTCCCACCTGGGGTCATGTCCTTCCTTTGTCGTCCTGTACTAATTTTTGGCCGTTACTATTGAATTTGTATGACATTGCTTCAGCAACATGTAATTTTGCGCCCCAGTGGCCTAATGGATAAGGCACTGGCCTCCTAAGCCAGGGATTGTGGGTTCGAGTCCCATCTGGGGTGGTGTCCTTTGTCTGTTGTCTTGTTTTGAAATTTTGTTTGGCCGTTACATTGGAATTTGTATGACATCCTTTCAGCAAGAGGCAATTTTGTGCCCCAGTGGCCTAATGGATAAGGCACTGGCCTCCTAAGCCAGGGATTGTGGGTTCAAGTCCCATCTGGGGTGATGTCCTTGCTTTGTCGTCCTGTACTACTTCGCTTGTCCGTTACTATTGAATTTGTATGACATCTCTTCAGCAACAGGCAGTTTTGTGTCCCAGTGGGCTAATGGATAAGGCACTGGCCTCCTAAACCAGGGATTGTGGGTTAAGTCCCACCTGGGGTGATGTCCTTCCTTTGTCGTCCTGCACTAATTTTTGGCCGTTACTATTGAATTTGTATGACATTGCTTCAGCAACGTGTAATTTTGTGCCCCAGTGGCCTAATGGATAAGGCACTGGCCTCCTAAGCCAGGGATTGTGGGTTCAAGTCCCATCTGGGGTGATGTCCTTGCTTTGTCGTCCTGTACTACTTCGCTTGTCCGTTACTATTGAATTTGTATGACATCTCTTCAGCAACAGGCAGTTTTGTGTCCCAGTGGGCTAATGGATAAGGCACTGGCCTCCTAAACCAGGGATTGTGGGCTAAGTCCCACCTGGGGTGATGTCCTTCCTTTGTCGTCCTGCACTAATTCTTGGCCGTTACTATTGAATTTGTATGACATTGCTTCAGCAACGTGTAATTTTGTGCCCCAGTGGCCTAATGGATAAGGCACTAGCCTCCTAAGCCAGAGATTGTGAGTTCGAGTCCCATCTGGGGTGGTGTCCTTCGTTTGTTGTCTTGTTTTGAAATTTTGTTTGGCCGTTACATTGGAATTTGTATGACATTGCTTCAGCAACATGTACTTTTGTGCCCCAGTGGCCTAATGGATAAGGCACTGGCCTCCTAAGCCAGGGATTGTGGGTTCAAGTCCCATCTGGGGTGTTGTCCTTCCATTATTTTTCAGTACTGTAATTTCCTTAGTCTTGACCTTTTAGAGTTTCTAAAAGGTCTTTCTTCTATAACTGCTTCTCTTCCTTCTCCCCTCATGGATAAGTCACTCACCTACTTAACCAAAGGGTTAGGATGTGTCCAGGAAGTACAGTTGCATCTGGTGGACACATGTCCTGAAGAAGACAGTAAAAGGAAGTTGCTTCTTTACTTGTGGGCTGGGCCACTACAAGTGTTTGTAGTCAGTCTCAAGCCCTCTGCTCAACGTGCAGCACGGCGCCGGCCGGAGGCTTGTGAGACAACAAGAGAGTCACCCTTAAAAATCAATTACAAACAGGACAGCGCCGGCGCATCTGTTTCTGCTCGAGAGTTATGCGGCACTGTCTGCTTCCTACTCCGCCGCCATTCCGATGCTCGTTCCTCTGGGATTAGAGATGGCACTGCAAGCCAGTGGGACCGCTTGTAAATCAGGGTGGGAGAAATGGGGCAATGACAGGCACAAGCATGGGGGAGTCTCTGTTATTCCATGAAGCCATTTTATTGGAGTGGCGCGGAGGGTGGTCTCTTTACAGGTCAGTGTTTTGACCAGTAGAAATTCTGTTAAAATCAAGACAAGTGTGGAGGGAAAGTACATAAATGAATGTGGTGCATGAGGATTTCAAATTTTGGTTTTAAGTACAATTTGAAAGCTGTGTTTTAAAACGCAGCCTAGCATTAAAGTTTGGGTTTGAACCCAGGGTTAGGACAAAAGGCATGTCGGGGTAAAAATGGCCTCACAAACTTTCCATTGTTAAATGTTTTCCACTCCATGTCGCCCATCTGTTGCTGATGTGCACCTCATGGACAAAAGGCAATAAAAGCCTGCATGCGTTTGGCTTTTCTTAGCAGGATTAAACATATACAAAAGAATAATGTACATCAAACGGGGGCTTCACAACAATGTTATTTATATTTCATCTATTAGTAAAGATAATGAAATATACATATGATGTATAGTTGTTATTATTATTATTATTATTATTATTATTATTATTATTATTATTATTATTATTATTATTATTATTATTATTATTATTATTATTATTTGTAGTAGTAGTAGTAGTAGTAGTAGTACATAGTAGTAATAGTAGTATTGTTAATGTTGTTACTGTTGTTATTGTTATTAGTGGTGGTGGTGGTGTTATTATTTGCGGTCGTATGACGTCATGTGCCCCAAACTTATTATTTAAGGTCGCATGACGTCACATGCCCCGGACGTACTTGTAACGTCACATCCTGAGGTCATAATGGCGGCTCGCTGCATGTGAAGGAGACCAAGAAGGAAACCGGCTTTATTTTGACCAAAGATCATGTATAAGACGCAATGTAGTCGGCTAACAGGTAACGTCTCTCAAACGCGGACTGGACGGCTGCACGTTGATATTCGTTGTTGTAATCCAATCGCGTACCTTTAAAATCAACGGGGACGAGCTAGGTAGCTAAGCTAGTCGTGCACGGTTACCCAATGCAAGAATGTTTTCCTAATCTGTGTCTTGACCTTTATAATGAGGTCGTCTACTTCTACATATGTATTGAATACACGCCGATCTGTGACGGCAACAGAATTTTATTTCATTAGTGAAGCTTAGATTGGCTTTTCCACGATTTTCCAGCTAAATTTTGATCGTGCTCTTCTGATTATTGTTGTTCACCACAGAGAAGTATATCACACATGCAGGCATGCAAGAAAAGAGGTCAGAGTGAAAGCAAATAGTGCTGCACTTCTTGGGTCAGTGTTTGCAAGCACACAAATATCTCTTCCACAACTAGTTGCCGTTGTACATTATCCTTTTGTGATTGAATCACTACTACAAATACTAAGTATTCTGCTTGTTTTTGTCTCCTAGGTTTGTTTGGTGTAAACATAAAGCAAAAATTGGTGGGATGTGGTCTGCGATGCATGCAGACAGCCCACAGCCGCGTTCTGCACAGGAGAGAACCGTCACACTGGATGACCTATCAACACCTCAACTTCCTCAAACGGCAGGTAACTTGGATTGCTTTGTCTCCTTTTTATATGCACATTTTATGCATGATTATTTTCTGCATGTGCTTTCTCTTAAACAAAGCTTAATATTTGCTTACACATTTATATATTATTTTGACATATTTGTTTTTTAAAGCATTTTTTTATTGCAGTGTTTTTGTTTAGCCAACATCCATCATCTAATTTAGTTATGTAGATTTTCATTTTTGTTTATTTTATTTAACCAATTCTCATAGCTTGCTTGTACTTTTTATAATTTACTACATTCTACTTGTTTATTTTGATTTCCTTAAGTTTAATAAAGTTTTAAGCGCAGCTTTTGTTGTTCTTTTAGTTTAGTAATATTTAATTGTTCAACGTTTATTTGCATTTCATGTTGTGTAAGTTGTATGTTTTTCACTACATGCATATATTTATGTTACGTTAAGATATTTTTTTTTAATTTGGTTTTTATGTATATTAATATGGTTCACATTTTAACTAATGCAAACATTTTACTAATTAACTAACTAACTAAGAGCAAATAAAATTCTGCACTTCTATGCAAAGTTCCTTTGTGAAGGGAGCTTTTGTGTATTTTGATAGATTTTTGTGTGGTCATTTGTATCATTACAAAATTAATGATCCAATATAAATTGAATTTCCTTTTTCTTCCCTGTCAGTATGTGTCAAAGAACCCGGCTGAGCTTCAGCAGCGTGCCGTTCCTAAACAGGTGCTTGCCGACGTGGACGACAACGGCGGCGAAGAGAGGCAGGTCCAAAGAATCCCGACGATCGAGCCCACGGTGCAGGACTTGCCCAACTCTGAGGTCGCTGAGGAAACATCCAACCCGGCGACGACCTCAAAGGAGACGCCCCACGTGCAGGTGGAGACAGACGAAGCTCGAGATGCGCGTCTGGACCGACAGTGGAAGCAAATGAAAGTGGAAACGGCCGACCTGCCTGACATCTACGCCCGATTGGCCAAAATCAAACTCACGGGTAAGGATGTGCTCACGGCCATGATTGTTCACGCCGTGCGACTTCAACTTGCTCTTCATTTCAGCGCTTGTGGTGACCACGGCGGCGGCTGGTTATGCAATGGCGCCGGTGCCCTTTGACCCCGTCATCTTCTTGGTAACATGTCTGGGGACAGGACTCGCCTCTAGTGCTGCCAATTCCATCAACCAGGTGAATTTGCATGAATGCAAACAAGCCTATTTTGTACATTATACAAAATATTTTTCGTGTCTTTTTTTTTTTTTTCCTGTAATGCTTTGGTGTGACTACAAAGTTTCTCTGTTTCTTCTTGGAAAGAAACTCTGGCCGCTGCAGGTGTTCCGGCCGTCGCCACCTTGCAGTCTGGCCCCCCTACGTGAGCTAATTGGATAATTGAGTTAGACCAGAGTTTCGAGCCGGTGTCTAATAGACGCGTCGACCCCCCCAACCCCCCACCGTGTAATTCCAAACCAAGTCAGCCTCGCCGTGTTTGCTTTTGTGCGCGTTGGAGCGGGCTCGTTTTGTGTCATTTCTGTTTTCCTGTTTTCTTTTGTGTCTGCGCGGCGTCTCCCGCCGCGAGGCTGGCACGCATATGCGAGCCCCCGCAAGACATCCCGCCCCCCCTCCCCTTCTGCCTGGCCACTCTAAACTGTGCCCTGTTCAGACATGCATTATTTACCATTCTGCTTGTTTGCATTTTGGGCAGGGCCCTCGCTCGTCTTGATAGGGAGTCGTTTCATTTCAGCGTTCACCAAGGCGTCTGTGGAGCCCTGAAACGTTTTTGGATTTTATAGTAAAGTTTCTTAAAAAAAATGGCTATATTTTCATTTAATATTGAGCTCATATGTATAATCTAAATAATAATCACTGTTGGTATACTACCTAAGTATTGTACCAAGCTGTCAGATTGTGACTCAGCGTCATGTTCGTAACAGGAGATTATTGCATTTTTTATTTTTTCATTTTTAAGGATGTCATGAAGACCCACCGTTGTGGCACCTTTGACAATGCGCGACAATGACAGCGCCCGTATTATCGTTCTCAACTTCGTCATAGCCGCGTAATGACACCGTTTTCTTTTTTGAAAGCGTCCGCCATTATCGCCATTGGCATTGTTACTGTAAAAAGAGTGTCATCCCGGCAACCGTCTGCTTTCCGTACCAACAAAAAGCGACGGGCGATCAACCACTGCTTTCATACAATTTCTCAAAATGGCCTCCAGAACGTAACAACCTGCATCGTTGTGTTGCCACCTTATTTTGTGGCTATTTTCCCGTGGGGGGGGGTTAAGCTTTAGAGGTGAAGAACATGTGACGCATTCGCTGGCAGATGCCGCGGTTAAGATGTCGTTTTCCTCGAGCTGAGCTAAAACAAAAGCGCGCGTTGATCTTTGACTCGAGCGTCTTTGATGCCGGCGGCTTCGCGGAGGACACATGGAGTGTCCTTTTATTTTCTTCTAATTGCCGCGCAGAGGACTCCTCGACGGCCGCCCTCCCATCACGGATGAATCTTTAACGAGGCCGCCTTGTTTTGGGCTTAATTTATTTAAAGCCTTTTTGTTTCGTGTCCATTTGAACTACACAAATCTCCCCGCAGCCTCAGATGGCAGACAGATGCATTGCTCTGATAAAAACACCCCCAAAAAAAATTGCATGATAAGCGCCGACGGCGAGGGAATAGGTTAGCAGATTAGATAATAAAATTCTAAAAAAGAAATGAATAATCACAATACAGGAAGCAGTGAAGCCAAGAGAAATGAGTCTTTTCGATTTTATGGAAAGAAATAGAAGAAATTAGGTTGTAGGTTTTGTACATGCTTAGTGTTTAGTCTTATCCGCTAACCAATCATTTTTACGCAAATAGTCTCTGTTCAAATGACGTCACTGACCATGACCTCAACGTGTCATTATTTCCCATCCACGAGCTTGTCGGGGCAAACTTGTCGCGTGCTTGCCTTCCACTCCAAAAAAAAGAAAAAAAAAAGCTTTTTAGACAGGTGGAGGCGTCGCGTCCCGCCTCGCTGGTTAGCCTTTTAGTTGAGCACAAAACACGGTGATTACGGCCCTCCCGTCTGAAATTTCGACACAAACCAGACTTGAGTCAGAACTGAAGGGGAGGAACCGCCCAACTGAACGGCGCCTGACATCAGTGAACCTTTCTACACCTCTGCCGCTGTTTTTGGCAACAGCTGAGTCAATGTCCAGAAACAAAGCGGAACGCGTCGCGATGTTGCCGTTTTCAGCAGGGGGGGGGTGAAAGAATTACGCTGACGGATTGTTGACGTATTTTATTGCACGTGTCAGCGTTAAACAACTCGCAACAAATTTATTGGATTACATAAATCGTCAGACTTTTGTTTGCGCAGAAACAAAAAGACTTCAGTTAAACTCTTCTTTACCGTGTGAGCGTTATGCGATATTTAGGTCATCTTGAGTTTCTTTACGCATTAGCATACAATCGAATTTCAACTTTGGCCCCGCTCCTTTTTGAAGGCACGTCAGTCGAAGGGAAGAGGCGGCACTGAAACGTGTGAATAATTGACAAAAGTAGACCAGCGAGTGCAGGCCATGCCCGCGAGACAACATCGCAAGCTCGTTTCAAGCGTTTCACATCTGAAAATTGTTTGTTCGGCACGCTCCATTTAAACAATTAGCCCTGGTTCTCGTTGCATTCATTTCCACCTTTGTCTCCTGTGGAAAAAAATATCCGGACATCGTTTTTATTTTTGTTAACCTCTGGCTCTAGACGACCATTTGTTGTACTCCCACTTAGGTTTAATGAAGGAGGAGAACGCCGTCCTTTGTGTATCTTACCCAGATCCCGAGGATGAAATAGTCACAGTTTGTGTGTTCACGCTGAGACGATGTTGTGGTCTTCTACACGCACGATGCTCCTTTTCCTGCTGGAGTGCACCTATTATCTTTTAAATGTTGCCCTGTAATTAGCGCTTGAGCTGGCAGAAGAAGCCCCTTCAACCGTAATAGTGGCTCTTGACTTGCGGTATGGCTTTGGTTAAAAGCAATCGGTCGACTCGAGATACAGATTGTCCGAGCCCTATTTCCTATCGTTTTTTTTTTTAACACACCCGTTAGATCAAGCTAATAAAATTTCTCGAAATATGACACAGTTCCTACGGGCCCGGGCAGCTTCCTTGACCGCCGCCGTTAGCGACGGCGACGCTCCGATTGGCATAAAGGCGTTGAGAGGATGGGACACAGCTTGAATCTCCTCACGTTAGTCAGGCAATTATTGCGAGCCCTGCTGGTGAAAATACAGTCAAGAGGATGGAGATTTGGTAGAGAGAGAAAAAAAAAAGACTAAAATTAGAACGTTAGTCTTTTTTTTTTTCTTCTCCATTTGATCAAGGCAAGCTTTGTTTTATATCCAGTCAATGACATCGGGAAAGTTTTTGACGTGAGGCTTAAAATAATAGAATTTTCTATTTTTGTGTAATCTTGATGAGCGCGGGGAATAAATTATGTCGCAGTTTGTTACGCATACCCAGCGTGTCTTATCATTACTTCTGTCACTTGTGCGGCGCTAAGAATAGTTCTTCGATATATCCATTTTTATGCACGTGAGCGTTTGGTGTATCGCTGCTAGCATGAGATAGACGTTTTTTAAGTAAGAAAAGATCCGATTTTTAGGCCTTATGAATTTGTAGAATATTTTTATTTGAAGTATTTAGTTTGAAATATTTCAGGATTTAAATATTTAATCAGTGGCTTATTTAGTGGCAAGATTTAGTATAATCTTTTTTTTTTTCTTTTCCCCCGAAGCATTCATGTCTACCTTCTATGTAGCCATCTAAAATGCAAAACTATTGGAAACTACCAGCTTTTATTTATTGCCCCGGAGAAATTATGACCATGACAGATCCTAAATCATAACTTGTGATATTTAATCGGAATACAAACGGCGCCCTTAAAAAGTTTATTCAGCTCAATCCTTTAGCGGTTTCGTGATTTGGACTATTTTGCAGGATTTGTGGAACGTGGTTTGGCATCGTTTTGCGGCGCAAACTCATACGTTGTTGCTGCTGATGCGCTCTTTTTTTTTTTTCTCTCACTCCAGTCCAAACATGCGTTCCGTGCCAGTGGAGCAAATTCCTTCACCCTTGAAAACCTCTCTCCGCGTTTGAATTGACAATATAAATTTCGACTCGTATCAAAAGATCATTTTGAGGACTTACAATGGATGCCTCTTAAATTTGTTTAGCTTAAGCCTCTCCTCCATTATTTGTACAGCTAACTTTGATCTTCCAAACACTTGTATTCAAACAGCGGTGCCTTTTCAAAGTCACCTCCACGCAACCTTGTTTGCGTTGAGCGTCTGTTTAGTTTCAGCGCGTTCTCACCCGTCACGACCATTGAAGCGACTTGTGACGAGAGCTTAATCGGAGTCCATCTCTGGCGCGTTGTTTACCTAGCGCTCGATCAGAACCTCTCCAGTAGAAACGGGGCGATGTCCCGACAAGCGCCGAGGCGGTCCCGTTGTCTTGTTTACCGTCGGGCCCCACCCCCAGCACCTGCGCTGGCTTCAAACGAGCCGAGAGGAACGTCGTGTTTGGACCGGCGGATGTTTCTGGAAGCCAAAGCCTTCCAGCTGCTCAACTCTGACGTCTGTTTAACTGCGCGCACACACGCTGGCTTTAATGTAGGCACTTTAATTGGGGAAAATACTTCCGAATAGAACTTAAAAGACACAAACACACCACAATAAAGTCCTTTCAAAACTTCATTGACGCTAAAGCTATTGTGCATGAACAACAATTGGATTGGCACAACCCAATCGCTCGCATTAAATCTCTGCAATTTATCGACCGTTTAATTTCCCCCCCCATCCCTTGATTGTGGAGTTTTCAGGAACATCCTTATTATCTTCAAAGCTTTAGTGTCAAGTTTGCGTAAGAAGAGGCTGTCGTGCGGTCTGTTATCAGTGGACCTCTGCCGCTCGGTCTTGGATCACGTTCAGCCGTAATAGCTCAAAGGATCTTCTGATCTTCTTTTAACTTCCCCCGTCGCCTGTTTTCTGTCCCCCGTCTGCGACGTAATTGTCATTACACTTTTGTAGTACGTGTGTTTAAAAGAACAGACTCCACTTCAAGCTTTTTTTTTTTTGCTTACGTCATTGTTTTGAAGGCTGGATGTACATATACAGCAATTTTTTTTTTTCCAAGTTCGTCATTGAAATTGCTAACATGCAAATATTTCGGCGCTGTGACGGTAACACGCGGTGGGTGTCGGGCGGAAACAATAAAAATGGGCCGGGCGGTTAGCTGATACGAAACAGATGCTCTTAGTTAGCTTAAAAGACGAAATAAAATGGTAAAGATGGCGGACAAACTACTGCAGCCCGGAATTATTTGACTTTATTTTATCATTAGGCACAGCAACAATAAGATGATCGCTTCTCTCCCGCCCCATTTCCTGACCCAGGAAATCGAATTAACACCTCCGCCCCGACCTCCAGGTCCCACGGCCGCAGCTGTGCGATCGGAACGGAACATTAAAAGCACCGCCGTTGTGGGCGTGTGATGTATTTTAGCACCCACGCGCTATTTTCACAATAACCGCCGTATTTTCGAAGATGCCCGATCTACTTTTGATAAAACTGCGAGAGGGATTGCCATTGTTTGTTTTTAAGCGATCGTCACACTCGCTTGATCTGTTTTCTTCATTATCCTCGGCCGTTATGAGGGAAGCAAACACACACGCACACAATAGCTAGTTCCTGTATTTAAGCACCCCATGTGTTTGCATTTTAGTCACACATTGGCAATCTCGTGGGAGCACTTTGAAGCCTTCTCCAGAGCGGACCATAAAACGGGAGTATTAGTCGTTTTTCCACAGAGTTGTATCCCACAACACTCACCAGCATCACCTCCCACCCAACCGCCTCCACCTACCACCTTGAAACTATTCGAACTTGAGTGGCGGGTGAGCGCGAAGCAACCTGATGTAGCTCCGGAAGCCAGTTTCAGTTAGCTGCGGGAAATTTGGTCAATTCAAATAGTTGGGCGCCACCTCGTTTTTTCGCAGCAGCGTTTTGACGACTTGCAATAAAACAGGAAACTCTTAAGCAGTCAGCTCAGCAAATTCACCGCTTGACCTTTCATGTCCTCCCTTCCTGAGGTTATCAGCACTAAAAATAACACTTGAAGACATGTCGCTTGAATGTAAATAAATGTTGCTTGAAGAGGGAGAGGAAGGCTGCACTATGTCAATGGAAGTGACAGTCGCTTACTGCTGTTTGAGGGGGGGGGGGCGGGGGCGCACCCACTTCCACTATAGATGTATACAATATAGTAAACATAATGTGTTCTCATGCAATTATCAGCTTTGTGTTCCCCCCCCCCCCCCCCCCCCCCCCCCCCCCGCAGTACTTCGAGGTGCCTTTTGACTCCAACATGAACCGAACCAAGAATCGTCCACTAGTCCGAGGACAGATCAGGTACAGTGCTCTGATTGGTTGCTGCTATTTGTTTTCCCCCCTCAGAAGACCCTCACATACAAATTGATGCAAAATGTGAATTCTTTGCAGTACAAAATGTTGTTTTGACGTTACCCACCTGACCTCATCATCAAAACCCTGTGATGCAGCCCCCCCCCCCCCCCTTACCCTTGAAGCCCACAGATCCAGACCCCCTCTTGCCCGCCCACCCGCACACTCAGGCCACATAAAACACCTCTAATTACATTAATGCCTCCACCGCAAAATAAAATTGCTTTTCATTTTGAAGAAGAACGCGCCCGGGTTTGGTCAAGATGCTAATCGGTACTCTCTAATTTATGGAGCGTTTAGTGGCAAACGTCAAGCCGCTTTCAATATGAGATAAGTGGATGAAGAGGAGAATGTGGAGGTCTTGATCCAGTTGAAAGGCTTCCTTTTTTTTTCTACTTTCGGGCTTTCATCTTTGGCGTGTTGTCGATGTTTCCGGCCTAAAACTCTTATCAGATGAGCTTTCTTTAAGCCTCCTGTTTGGAGACGCTCTGCTGACTCGTGTGTACGCGTATGTGAGTGTGTATTCTAACTCACCTGATCCTCTTCTTTTTCTCCATCATCATCATCTTCAGCCCCCTCCACGCTGTCACTTTTGCGTTGGCGTGCGGTGTGCCCGGCGTTATGCTGCTGACTTGCGTCGTCAATCCTTTGACGGGTTTCCTGGGCGCCCTCAACATTTTGCTGTACACGTGTTGCTACACGCCGCTCAAGAGGCTCACCATCGCTAACACGTGGGCTGGTTCCGTGGTGGGCGCCATACCGCCCATCATGGGCTGGACGGCCGCCACGGGCTGCCTGGACCCAGGTATTCATTTGAAAAGATCTCCAATTGTTTCATTTTTGCAGCAAGAATAGTAGTCAGCAGCGTGTGGGCACACACTAAGCCCCGCCCCTTTCTCGCCACAGGTGCCTTGCTGCTGGGCGGCTTTCTATACAGTTGGCAGTTTCCACACTTCAACTCTCTCAGTTGGAACCTGAGGGAGGACTACTCGCGCGGCGGCTACCGCATGATGTCAGTCACGCACCCG
Source organism: Syngnathus typhle (assembly GCF_033458585.1). Lineage (NCBI taxonomy): Eukaryota > Metazoa > Chordata > Actinopteri > Syngnathiformes > Syngnathidae > Syngnathus > Syngnathus typhle. The sequence goes on along the minus strand of NC_083755.1, from coordinate 4,537,345 downwards.
GCATTGTGCCGACGCGTGGCCCTGCGGCACAGCGTGGCGCTCATAGGCCTCGCCGCCGCCGCGCCTGCATTGGGCGTCACCACGTGGACCTTTCCACTCGTGTCGCTGCCCATCAACGCATACATCACCCTGCTCGCCTTCCGATTTTACAGGAAGGGTGACCGGGCTAGTGCCCGCAAACTATTCTTCTGCAGCTTGTGGCACCTGCCCATGCTGTTGCTACTCGCGCTCACGTGCAAGACGCCGCGCGACGACGACACAGCTAGCACAAGCTAACGCAATCGCACGTATGACGGACTCATCACCAAGGAACACTTAAAGGCCTCAATATTTCCATTGTAAATATGTATTTATTTATAACAGGGCCCAGCACTACCTCTCTTGTAAGGCTGGGGTGTCAAACAGCCCACATCGAAGGTAGGCCACCGTAAAACCTTCATTGACTGTACAGAAAATGCTACATTTTAATCACTTAAAACTGTCATATGACCATCAGTCTAATGGAAGAATCGTAAATTCTTTTGATTGGTTGAAACCAGAATGTAGATGGACTTGAAGAGGAAGGACGTGAAACTGAGATGTTGATTCATCATGTCTTGTAATGATGCCACTGTAGTTTCTATGCAAACTATGTTAAGACATCACATTTTAAACTATTAAAAAAAGACGATCAACGCTATTGGCTGAATTTGTAATAGCCCCGCCACCTGTTGGTCAACACGAGGGCTGTTGCTGCCCCTTCAGGCCAACGTTTTGGTGTTTGGTTACATCGCTATCGCTGCCCATCCCGTCGCCATAAAAGGTTTGGACATGGTTAAGGGAAATGGGGGGGGCATGGGAGGGGCGGTCTGAGGGATTTCTTTCGTCCAAGGCCGCCGGAGCTGAGGCGTCCTCGTAAAGTGCCCAAGCGAATCCGGAGTTTTATTCGAGAGGGTGAAAGGGGATTGAGCAGGCCAGCTGTTTCATCCGAAGAACAAGAAGACGGAAAAACGCGACCTGCTCGGAGATCCGATATCAACCATCCCTAAACACATATTTGCTTTTTTTCATCGGTGTGGAACGCAACACTATATCTCAGATTTTATTACCCGTTTGCTAACTGGAAGGTCAATAATACGGGAATGTAAGCATCCTGTTGAGAAACATTGTACTCATTAAAAATCATACGAAATTGTAACATTGTAGTCTTAGTCAACACAAAACAAACTCAGCGCAAGATATATTTTGCAACAAATGTTTGCAAAGTGATCTGTTTGTGTTTGTTTTGGGGAGAGAACACCGACCGGCATGCACACTTTTAAAACTTGTGTTTTGAATGGCCATATTCAAATGACTAAACCTTTTTCGACAAAAAGTTCAATTAAAAAAGTCACTTTGTCTCTTTGGTAAAATTTCAAATTTATTGTCAGCATATTTTTGTGTTTAGGTGTTTATTGACTTCACAAACTCATTTACATGACAGCAAAAAATAATTGAAATTCAGCAATCAATGTTTACATTAAAGTTGCATGGCAAGTTATTTTCCAAATTAATTTTGCAAATGACTAAATTTGGAAAACATTAAAAGTAAATGAGCAAATGACTACATTTTTTATTTTGCAAATGACTAAATTTGGAAAAAAATAAATGAGCAAAGTACTACTTTTTTTTTTTTAAGACAAACATCAAGATAGTGATCTGAAATTTAGATGTTTTTGTTTGCTTGTTACGACACTACAGTGCTCGAGTTTACCCTAAGCATTTTGTTTGTGCTGAACCTTGCCAAAGACAAGGTGATCCTTTTTAGGTTGCAAAACCGGTGGTCGATGGGCCTGTTTAAAGTCCACTCACTAGCATTTTAAATTGTCAACATTAAATTGTGCTGAGAAACAAATGACGGGAAAAACTTGATTGTGAGAAATCTGTGTTTTTGTCTTTTGGGTAGATAATAGATACAAAGACATTTATGAGTTTGCTGATGGAAAAAATCACGTATTTGTTCTTATAAAATAAGGCAAAGTTGTGTCTATAATTATGTGTGTCCTTTGAACTGCAATATTTAGATGGGAACGCCAACAGCGATTCCGACCAAACACACAGCTGGACCAAAGTAAGTCTGCATGCACATTCCAAAAGTCACCAAAATGTATTTTTGTCCAAGTGTTTGTCTTTAATAAAAGAAATCTTAGAGTATTAATTGCACATATTTTTAATTATTTAGTCTACATTCACAGACATTTGGCTTGTTTATTTCTGTGGCATTTTGTAAATATTTGATTTATTTATAACTATCCAAAAATGTCTAACTTAATTATTAAATATACCATTTATGTTTTACAAAAATATGTAGTAATAGAAATGGATTTTTACGTTTTTGATTTAATGTATTTGCATGTACTTACACAATTAATATGCAACACTAATCAAAATGAGCTGCCGAGTAAATTAAATTGTTTTCAAGTTTAGTTATTGAAAACGTTATTTGTTTATTACCGCATAGTCTATAATCTGGTGTTGATTTCAGCGTGATTTAAGTTATATATGAATGACTCTCTATTAAATTATTTACCATTTTAAAAATAAAATAGTGCCCTTGTGCATGTTCCTTTGAAAGAATTAGTGTCAAACCTTACTGAGAAAAATAAAAGATCATCGCTTGATTATATTAAATGCAACAGTTGCATGCGTTCCCTGTTTTTTAATGACTGAATGACTTTAATGACCGAGATACTTCAGATAATTTGTTATAAATGTAATAAGATCGGTACAACTTTAGTTTTATTTTACAGAATTATATGCTTTGTAAAATTAACTAACACTTTGAAGTGCAGTTTTTTACGGAAGACAATTAGAGCCAGTTAGAATTCCCACTTTAAAGTCAGAATCCTGAGAATAAAGTTAGAATTCAACTTCTTCTGAGAATAAAGTCAGAATTCTGAGAATAAAGAATAAAATTTTAAATAGGTAAGTTATAAAATAGTTTTCAATGCCCATACTTGATGATCCCATGAATTCAGGCACACCTCCTCTCGTCTAATTGGCTGGATTTTGTCAACAAATTTCTGCATGTTCTGCTCAAGCGAGCGCTTTGATTGGCCACTGTGGCTGCCAATCATTTCCCCCGCTGCTATATAAAGCTCCGCTCGACTCATCTCCTGACTCCGATGTGAGGTGAACTCGCGTCGGCATCCGGAGGGACTTGACGTTGCCAACTTTGACACTGTTTTGAGTCGTGTAAAAATGATTTATAATCCACTCTATGATCCTCCGTTGTCGGATATAGTCTCCTAAAATATTTCTTCTCCATTGAACTCACCTAATTTGAGACGTTTCCAGGTGAGCTATGAGCGCAAATCGTCAAGGCGGATTACCGGAGTGACGGAGGCGACATGCCCCGCTGGGACGTGCCTGTGACCGGGGAGGCTTATGGAATATAGCCCACCGCGTCCCAGCCCGTGTTGCCGCAAGAAGAAGGCGCTCCTCCTCAGCATCATGCTCTTCATCTGGATCTTCGTGCTCTACTCCTGCGTGGGTCCCTGCTCCACTGGGGTGCTGCTCGACCGGGACCGGGACGGGGCTCCGGTCTCTGCGGCTAGTGAGAGGACCGAGCGCGCCGACCTGCTCTCCAGGCTCCGGTGGGAGGACGTGGAGTACGAGGAGCCGGGGGCCGCCCGTGGAGCCGCGTCCCGGGACTTGCTGCTCAGCGACGAACCAGAGCCCCGGGCGCCGGAGCCCAGCTCGATGTCGAGCTTCTCCAACGGCGCTGGGAGCAAAAAGCTGCCACAGGCAATCATCATCGGGGTGAAGAAGGGAGGCACCCGGGCGCTCCTCGAGTTCCTGCGCGTGCACCCGGACATCAGGGCAGTGGGGGCCGAGCCGCACTTTTTCGACCGCAACTACGACAATGGCCTCGAGTGGTACAGGTAAAAGCCCCCTCACCTTTTAATGAATCATTTTACACAGATGTGCATCATTTGATCGAATTTTTAAAAATCAAGTTCTTAGTCTGCGTCATTCATATTTAATGACGCTTGATTGCAAAATAAAGTACTTTGGCACAGATTCAAATACACTTAAGGACAGTTTTTGCACCATTTCATGCATATTTCTCTTAAAACCTTTTTACTTTATTCACCCTTCGATCCAAAAGTACGTTGGCGCTGATTGCAATCCAGTTTTGCAGTGTTTTCAGTTATTTGTTTGGTTAGTGTTAGTCGTTTATGTATTTTACCATTTAAGATTACCATTTAAGACCTAATCGAGTCTTTAATAATAATAATTTTTAAAAAAGCACGTTGGTACAAACTGGCATACATTTTTTATGCATTTTTATCCAGCTATTAAATATGTGCAGCGTGTACTGATCTCTATTGGACGCGGTGCAACACTGCAGCTCTTCTGGCTTATTACTTGCATAAATTGCTGTGAAACCAATGTTTGGTTTGAATGAAATGAGCAGCTTTGGTTTGGCACATTTTACTTTAAAATTTCCCAAATTCTTCAGAATTTGACAATTGTAATGCTCTTAACCCCAAAAACATTTTTTTTACATTGTTATGGGAAAACAATGCATAATTGCATTTATTTATTTTTCTAAAATGGTTAATAGGCTCATGTCTTCTAGTTAATTTATTTGAGTTATTTATTTTGTGTAATTTTAAAAGACACAGTTTAAGTTGTATTAATAGTTCGATTGAGTTCATAATTAACTTTTAAAGTGAAAAGTAAGTGTAATTCATTATTTTGACCAGTTTGTGTATATTGTACTTATTTTCCTCCAAGCTTGACCCAAAAAATGAGTAAAATCAGGAATATTTTTTTATTTTCACTTATTTCCACATTGCACTCCCGAAAAGGATAAATAATCTTTGTGTTGCAGTATTAGTTTTGTGTAGGGCGTTACTGTATTGCGTAACTTTATCAGAGATGCAAGGAGTGATTGAAAATTTATTGATCGCCTATTTTGGACAATTGAACAATTCTACCTAATCTAATGTAAAAGTATCCAAATGCTCAGAAATTCAGTCTCTCATCAGTAAATGTTTTCCGATTTCTATAGTTCTTTATTCAGTCAGATTATAAAATAAAGATATAATAAAATTAAATATTTATATTCACCTTTTTATTTTGGAAAACTGATCATGTTTTTTTTATTTCTAGTGGGTTTCACGTCCACCTCAAAATTTTAAGATTTGAAACTTTGCAATGGCCTTTTGTATGCTCCCCCTCCAAAAACATACTACATGTTAGGTTTATTGACATCTCTAAATTGTTCATCGCTGTGAATGGTTGTTTGTCTCCATGTGCCCTCTGATTGGCTGAAAAACCAGCCCAGTGTGCTCCTCTCCCTACTTCTTACCCAAAGTCAGCTCGCCCGAGACTAATAAGAATAAGCGGTATAAAAAACGGATAGATCAGTTGGTATAGTTTAATTGTCTCCTCACACTGATCAGTAGGTGGCACTATATTTTTCCACGACACTTTTAACTATTGTTCATCCAAAAAAATACATTCACTTGTTTTCTCTGTAACAAATCCTCATTCCACTTAAAGGCCTCGCCTTGCAAAGCGCATTTGTTTTCCTTCTCCATTTTGTCTTTGCACCTGTTTGCTGGTCTGGAGTGTGTGGCTGGCTAGCGTTAGCATGTGAGGAGCTAGTAGAGTACACAAGGTTTTTGTTCAGATTTCTTTTTTCGGGTGAAATCAACTAGTGCCAGGTAAAATGATGAAAAATAAAGCAATGGTAAGAATTGTTATAATAACAATAGTGGTCTTGTGATTTCAGACTTGACAGACTAACCCTAAAATTCCAAGCTCCTCTCTTCCTGCCCCCCGTGACGCATCCGGGACAGTCCTGGATGGCTGCTCAGTCTTTTATTCATCCTTAGCGGGGTGCGCTTAAGTTTCCCGGCAGGTGACCCCCGTCCAGTGTCTATCGCCCGTGACCTTCCTTCCTTCCCCTTCCAAAAAGAGGCCCACCTGCTCCTTTTGTTAACTTTTGCACCATTTCGCAAAAGCATCAAACCGTCGCGTTTCCTCCTGTGGCGTCGTTTTGCCAACACGAAGGTTTACATCTTCGTTGGTGCGGAACCTTTATGGGAATCGCTCTGCGGCTATCGACTGCCCGAGTCTGATTGGAGGGCGTGCAGGGTCAGTCACACATCTGTTGACCATCTGACCATTGGACGGTTGCTACCATACCTTGCTTTCCACCTCCAATACACATAGATTTATCTTTTCAAATCAACCCTGACCCTAAATGTGTGAAGCTCACTCATTCAGTCCTGTGTCACGCTTAACCCGTCCAATGAGGGGGCAACGTTCCCTGCAGGCCTCACTGACCACAAGTGTCCCCCTTTGGTCCAGCATGTATGCCCCCCTCCCCCTCCAGTCCTGGCCTAAGCTGTCATTACAAGTGGTTAATTGTGAAAGCGGGAAGACCCCCCCCCCGCCCCCTCAAGCACCCCAGTGCACTCCGATCGGGACAATACGGCCACTGCAAACACATACACACTAGTGTTTGTGTTAACACAATCCACAATAAAAACACAAACACTCCCTGTGTGTCCCTTTCAAATTAGTCTAATTTTTAACGAGGTGATAATTCAGACGCCAGTACGCACCCCCTTCAACCCCCCGCCCCCCCACCTCCAGTTCACCGCTACTAAATAAACACACAGTCCGTTAAATTTCAGCTTTTCCCAGAGTCTGCGCTAATATTAATAACACGCACGTTAATCATTATTACCGTCCAACGATTTTGGTTTGAGAAGGAGGCGAGTGTGATGAAGCTGCACTCCTTGTCCCAGGTATGAAGTCCCAAAGGTGGCCATTAGGCTGCAGGAGAAGGGCGACCGCCTCCGGGAGACACATGGCTGGGGTCTCCTGAGATTTCCATTAGCCAGGCAGTAAAAGCGCAGAGCTCATTAGAGTCTCTCGCCAATGTCCTCAAATATGTGGACGTCCCTGTCCCCTGAGACGACTGGCTTAATGCCAGCAGCGACTCACCTGTATTCAAACCAACTGGTGGCCATGCATGACAGTAAATGTAATGCTAACTAACTAGCATTCGTTAAAGGGACTGCCTTCCTGGAAATGACATTTTTCACCTTTTTGACCCTCCAAAGCTTCACTACCAGTAATGCAAAACAATCCCCCCCGTGTGTGGAGTCAGGGATTGAGGTGGCGTGTGCTTTTTCATCTTTTATTCAGCTTCCCTGCAGTGAGATCAAGGCGTCGCATGTCTCATGGTGCATGTCAACTGTCGGGAAATCCACACAATCACACACACATGGACTCACACTGACTCTTCACCTTCACACAGCTAAAGTCTCCCAAGCTGAACCTGCAACTACTCCTCGGTAGCACATGCTGCTAGCTCAGCCGCGGTCTCATTTTGCGCCGGGTAATTCTGGGCCGCCGCGGTTACGAACTAGAAGCGCTCCCGCTTTCTTCTTTAAGGAGGACGCATGATGGCTACTTATGGGATTGAATCATTTGAGCTTGTCACAAGTCGACCGCAACCCCAACCACAATCATCTCTGCTCTCTATTTATGTCTTCACTACTTTCTGATGTCGCCTCCAAGACGCGGTGTGGATTAGAAGCGACTATTTCTTTCTGTAGTTGTTTTGTTTTTACTTGCTCAACAGCTTGATGATGGATGGGGACGGGTTACAGCAATCGGGGTCGACTCGGGTTCGGGTTGGGTCAGCGTGTTCACAGGCCGGTGTAACACTGGCATCGTTTCGAAGTTGCAAGCGAATCTTTTTGATAAGCTTTCTGCTGCAGTAGCTCACAATAGCAGAGGCCTCCTTCAATGGTTTCTGACGACACAGCAAAGATGTCATGGCGTTCGACGTCATCCCGATACTACGATTATTTGGATGACATCAAGGGTTAGCTGTCTACGTCGTCTTTCTTTGGTATTTCGATTCAATTTATGGGGGTGGATTGACATTTGTAACTACGCAGCGGGCCCGACTCCAAAGCGCGTCGTCTTCTTTGGATTTACGAGCGGTTAAACTCCGTGTCGGTGCAGACTTTTATTTCACGACGTCTGGCTTCTGTTTGTGCTTAATTGCCACTTTATAAAATATACAACAGAAGCCCGCAATGGCTTGGTTCTGATGATGAATGGGCACCATAAAGCTTGCTCATATGAAGGCAAGCGTCCCCGTGTAAACATTAGCACATGTTTGATGTGAACAATCGAGTGGCGTTTAAGATCCTTATTGGACCCTTTGGCAAAAAAAATCTTTGGGTCTCCCACTTGATGTTCATGTGAAGGATCTGGATAAGGATGAGAGGTTCTCTGGAGAAGAAAGGCAGCCTTTCAGTGCTCATTTCTTCCTTCCCCTCTTGAGAGATGCCACTTTGCCGTCGGACCTATGGAGCCTGCCGGGAAATCTCGGGGATCAATGGAGGCGGGAATGAATGTGGAGTGGCGCTCGAGTGGCTTTTGGATCCCACTCAAGTGTTGATGGTGCTTGTGGGCGCAAGGTTGTTTCCTCTTGAGTGCTCGTCTTTTTAAATTTGAATTCAGTACTTCTTGATTTTACACAATCGGTATTAATAAAACATGTTTGATAGCCGTCACTCAACGGATTCTGGACAAAATACAGTTCTGAGCTAGCTAGGCTAGTGGTCATCTTGGATTCAAGTGCGGAGACAAAATATCACTCTGCCTTTTCGAGGCCACACAAACCCTGGCACGATTATTTGCTTGCATTCAAATCCCTCCATCATTTGACATTCAAATGCATTCGGCACCCAACCTTTTGTATCAAATAGAAACCAGCCTGCGGTGGGCCATTATCGTCCAATCAAACGCGACAGGAGGAAGAGGGACACATCAGACAGAAATAACCCACTTCCTCTCTGTTTATCTCAGCTGGGAACTGGTGGGTGGTAGCAGGAGGGGGGGGGGTGCAGGATGGTGGGCAGCCGACCTCCGTTTGATGGCGTCATGTGACAAGAGCCTCTGCTTTGTGTCTTATCGCTGCTTTTGACTTTCTGTCTCTGTTTTTTTAGGCGGGATGAACGTTGCCAAAAAGAGTCTTTGGTTTCTCGTCCATATAAACGTTTTTGGCGTTGGGATGTTTTTGCACGTTCCACTTGAAGCGTACCCCTTGAAAGGTTTCTCGGCGCTGGCGATAAGCGCCTCTTGTGCTTCGGACCTTTTTTACCGCGGCTCACAATGGGCCGGCTTTGAAAAGGCGGTCAAGAAACACAAGAGCTCGCTGACAGCATCTTTCAAGAGAATCAGCTCATAAATCACAAGGGAGGAGAATAGCCATTGTTATTCCCAAAGAGCCAAAGTCCACCCGCTCTCTTTTCCCTACTTTTCTGGCAACACAGAAAAGTCAGAGGTGAAGAGTTTTTTTTTTTTATGTGCACAAGGGCCTCTTCTTGAGGAATTTGGCGCTTTTTTTTTTTTTTTTTTTTTACTGTTTCGCCATCCAAGCGTCCTCTTTTTTTAACGCTCCTGCGATCGCAAAGCCTTTGAGGGATTCGTGCCGCTCGGATCAGCATAATCGCTAACCCAAATGTCTGCGCCACCAAGTAGGATTAAACTTGTTTTTCTTTTCTTTAACATTTTCTGTGTGTCTTCAAAAAATACATTACAAGTGATAAATATCAGAAAAAGTTCAGTTTTCATGCACTGCCATTTTTAAAGTTGTATCACACTTCCCAAAGCAAAACAACAACGGCGGAATTTCTTCGTCTTAGCGGTCATTTATAAATTCCCCCGGTCAATCTGTGCAAAGAGACGTTTTAAGAGTGAGTGATTATGCTAATGCTTTGAGCTAATCAGGTTAATCTAGCAACTAATTGCTTTTTGACTCCTCCAATGAGGCTAAGTGGGGCTCAGTAAGTCATTGATCACAAATACATTCCATCTACTTGATTAGGTGACACAACATGGCTAAACTGCCGTCTTTTGTCCTGACAGGGACTTGATGCCCAAGACCCTGGAAGGCCAGATCACCATGGAAAAGACCCCCAGCTACTTCGTGACCAAAGAAGCGCCCGCCCGGATCTCGGCCATGTCCCGGGACACCAAGCTGATCGTGGTGGTGCGGGACCCGGTGACCCGGGCCATCTCGGACTACACGCAGACTCTGTCCAAGAAGCCCGACATTCCGTCCTTTGAGAGCCTCACCTTCAAGAACAGGACTACGGGTCTCATCGACACGTCTTGGAGCGCCATCCAGATCGGTATCTACGCCAAGCACCTGGACAACTGGCTGCAGTACTTCCCCATGGAGCAGATCCTGTTTGTGAGCGGCGAGCGACTCATCAGCGACCCGGCCGGGGAGCTGGGACGCGTGCAGGACTTCCTTGGCCTCAAGCGCATCATCACTGACAAACACTTCTACTTCAACCAGACAAAGGGCTTCCCGTGCCTGAAGAAGGCCGAGGGCAGCAGCAAGCCCCACTGTCTGGGCAAAACCAAAGGGCGCACTCACCCCGACATCCGCCCCGAGGTCGTGCGCCGCCTCAGAGACTTCTACCGGCCCTTCAACATGAAGTTCTACCAGATGACAGCTCACAACTTTGGCTGGGATTGATGTGGGCAGAAAAAGACTTCATCCGTATTTTTTATTGTTATTATTACTATTATTATTATTATTGTCAGATCCCTGGTAATTGAATGGCAAAATGTGGAGATATTGCTATATATATGTAAAATGTACAGAAATCTATTTTATAATAATTTATTTTTATTTTTAAGCAATTAATTCACTAAGCTGCCTAACCATAATTTTAATAGCATCTGGCTCACACTTTTTTTTTTTTTATTATAACAAACATTCCTTTTGTCCATTTGGCAAGTGATTCCAGCCCGCATGATGTCCTACACTGGTTTCCAATTTCGAAAACCAGAAGCATTGATGGCTTGAACACAGAGCTCCGAGTAAAAAGCGCCATGTTACGGGTATAAAGTGCTCCCAGAGGTTTCCTAACTATCATTAGAGTCTCTACTATGGCTACTATCGTTACAAATGCTAGTAGCGCAACTAACTATAGCTTCACTAGAAACACTATCAATGAAACTACTGCTATTGGTGATACTAGTTATGCTACTATTACTAGTATCACTATTACAGCTCCCATAGTTAGAATTACCAGTATTGTCCTTCTAATGATAGTGTCACTAGTAAAACTACTAACACTCATAGGCAAGTGTTTTAGCATCCAACCAACATGTTTTATGCCTTATTATTAAACCCTTCTCGCATCTCACGATCCTTATTCAACTTTCTGCCCCCCAAAATACATCAAAATTACACATATCTTATCTTTTTGCTTTTTCTCGTTTGTTTTCTACTTGAATCGTTAATATGCAAGAAGGGAGATTGCGCACGGTTGTCGTGGCGCTTTTTTGTTTGACTGTACATTAGCAGACGTCACGTATTAAAACGTGAGTCCTGAATGTAGCAAAAAAAAAAAACGATCTGATGTTGTGCCTCTTAAATTTATACAATTCCACTCTTTTCGACTGCTTGTTGTCTCTTTTTAGTTGCTTTTTCTCCTGGATTCCAACTCGTGTGTCCACATCTTGTATCCCCGGTGCAATGTTTAAAGAAGCATTTACAGTTGTCATGTCCTGCATAGAAAAACTGAAGTTTTTTCGAGATGGAGGGTTTAAATGGGACCGCCGCAATCAAGCAAAACGAGATTAAAAAGTGACCCTGCGCTCGCAGCTGCATTGTTTTTATGCGGTTGAGTTTTATTCAACCTGACTTGTTTGTGTTATTCACAACAACACGTGTGACACGGATGCTGAAAAGATCATTATTGTCTTTGGTGAATGAATTTTACATACCATACAAAGAGCGAAATGCAACGGCTGTTTCTAGACAATTAAATACTAAACATTCATAATATTTCTTTGTATGAAGAAATAAATAAGTATATATTTTACCAAACTCTTGTGGCTTTGTCTTTTTGAATTATATCCACAAATAAAGGATACAATTCCAACGCATTATATGCTACTATTATACAGAATGAATATAGTATAAATCATATTTGTGTATTTATAGAATTATTATTATAATCTATCAAGTGTCGCAAAGGTTTTTAAAAAATACTGCATAATTAAAGTTTGAACAGCACTGTACATATCTTGCATCTAAAAAGTAATTCACATTGATTAAGTTTAATAATTATAAACATGATATGACGTCAGGAGCCACTTCCGGGTTGTGAAGGTGCGAACAATTAGCGGAGGGCGGATTTTCCGGTCCAAACCGGAAGTGATCCGGAAATGACGTCAGACGATTTGTCAAATTTGATGTGTTCATTTGTTTATTTATTCTAAAAATTAGGTTTAATACGTATCGTGGAGATGTATTTGATAATAAAAAGAAATAAATAAATAGTGGTAATTTAAGGACGTGTAGACTGACACCATGAACGTTGCTCCTCGAGGACATTTTGTTTGTTTGGATGCCTGTTCAAACGCTCCTTTTCGTTTATTTTTCACAAAATCGACGCACTTTTACGTAACCAAGGTAAGACTTTTTTACTTTTGTATAGAATCTATACTATAGATAGATATAAGTCAGAATGTAGTATGTTTTACATTTATTTTATACAATAATGGTGTGTATATGTATGGTCACTAAATTGTAAGAACAACGTGAAATAATTAGATAGGATTTACGTATGACTGTTGTTTGTTCATTCATTTTTGATATTGAATGGTTTTTCAAATAGGTCAAAAAGCACTCAAGTCAAGATTGGGCTGCCTCCCTCCGGTTTTCAGTGACACAAATTCCATCATGAAGCTGAGTATTGTATGTATTTTTTTAAATATTTATTTACATACATGTATGTCTCACAGTTCTGAGGTTCCAGGTTTTAATTCAGTCTTTTTTTCAGCCAATTTGCGTATGTGGGCTTTCTTCCGATAGTGCAGCTTCACTTCACATTTAAAAAACATGCATGTTAGGTCCATTTAAGACTCTTAATGGTACTTGGGTCGTGAATGTATATAGTTGCTGGGCCTGCAATTGGCTGGCGACCAGTTCAGGGTGTACTCATGCAGCCTCTCGCCCAGTCATCCAGAATAGGTTATTGTTCACCCGTGAATCAGTGTAATAGAATTTCGATGGGTGCTTTGATACTTCCTGTTCTGGTCCAGTGTGGCAGGGCCGTGACGGAAGCAGCATGGGTGGTTTCAGATGGCCCGCAGCTGTTTGGGAATTGTTATTCTCTTGTAAAAGCCGCCAATGTTTCCGTTATGAGACGTGGCAGCAGCAATAGCTCACCTGTTTTGTTTACAAGCTTCACAAACACCTTTGCACAAGAACAACCATTCAGGATGTTTTAAAACGTCGCAAAATACTTTAGGAACCCAACAATGAAACCATATCTAGAAACCTTAACTTTTCATCCTACCGAGCTTGAAAGCCTTTATATGTTTAGGGGGGCGGTTGAAGAAAAAAACTCTGTTGTCAGACACCATCATGGATGTGTACATGTCGAGATAATTGCTCAGCTGGAGCGCTGAAAGACACGAGGAAGACAAACAGGAAGCGCCTGACTTACACCTGCACTTACTGCTGGCTAACCCGATCAACACTCTACTTGATTCTAGGAGATACGGCAGCGACGGCGGTCCGGGCACGCTGCCAGGCGATGGCGGGAAACGATTTCCACAAGCAAAACAAAGAAACATGGCGGCTGTGCACAATGACAAAGTGTAGCCTCTGCAGGTGACGACGCGTTGTCATCCGGCATGCCTCCAGGGCTGTTATGGATACAAGTGCTCCAGGAAAGGGCGAAGACACCTGGCAGCGCTTGGCACGCAAGCCCACCGATTCACGAGTCGCCCAACCCTCACGTCCCGCCGGAGCGGCTCGCTCTATGGTGCGTTTGATCGCATTAGCTTCGACCTGCTGCCTCACTAAAATTGCACAACATTCACTTGTCGTAAGGCGGCAAACATGCTAGAAGGGCTGCGGGGTCAGAGGTAGTTGTTGGGGTGGGGGTGGATAAATTTAATAATTTAGTTGTCTATGCTTGCTTTTCTTTTCGAATAGCAGATGCAGCGGACACCACGCACGCGATCTTGGCTAGATTACAAAACAATTTTACGCAAATGCCAAGAAAAGCCTACTAGAACAACAAAACTATCATCACAGGTACTTTGAATGACATTGTCAGATTTTTTTTATTTTTACACAGCCTATTTTTGCATGTATAATCTCAGGATTTGAAGTGTTTTTCTCACATGTGCTTCCTTCCTCATAACCCCCCTCTCTTTTAGACTCAAGATGGCCGACAGGTGTGCTGCATGGATGAAAGAGAATATGTTTAAAAAGCGAGACAGATGTTTGTGGCATTACAGCTGCTGATGTTGCCAAATTGATCGAACAAAGGTGAGAATATATCATGATGGTGAAATATGGCTCCATAAGATCAATAACTCTTCCCACGCAATCCTCGGGTTTCTTTGTTTACATGTTAGTGCCACTTTGAATGTTTCTTGATTCACTTGATGCATGGCGCTCACCCCCCCCTGCTGCTCGCCTACTGAGGCACTAAAATGGTGGCAGCGTGCAACCATCAATAATGCACACGGCAAGAGCATCCGGCCACCGCTATCATCAGGGGGAATCATCGGGTCCGCCGGAGGCCGCCGTATCTGGAGACGGATGGCGGTAATTCCTTTTTGCATGAGGAAAGGAAGGAAGAGTAAAACTCTCTCTAGCAGGGTGCTACGTGAGCATTGTCATTGAGTTTGATGCTACTATTCACGCTTTTTTTTTTTTTTTTTTTACCCGTATAGATTAAATAATTTATTTATATTTTAAATAAGTACGGCAACCATTTTCTGTTTCCACCTGCAGGGTTGAAAATGCACTTACTTAAAAAAAACAAAAAAAACCTTAATTATACTTTTTTTTTCCCTAGTTAGCTAAGAGTCAGTGGGTTGCTTGAAAATGTGTCGTCATGCATATTTTACAGCGCGGCACTCTTACAAGGTGCAAGTGGCCGAAAAGAGGCTACCACCTACCTTCCCTCTCACCAGCAAAGAGGAGTGGATGGCTAAAGGAGAAAGAGAAAAAGTAGAATTTAGGCGTAAAGTGCTGGAACGAGGATGAGGGGAATCGACCGCGCGACTCAGCCGTATTCTCCGATTAATGCGAGTGCCCTGGGGGGGAAGGGATTGTTGAGAATAAAATGGAAGCGACAGTGGCACAAGTGGGTGGTAATTAGAAATATTACCTCCATGTCGAGGGGTTATCTACCCGTCGCGACATTCTTTTGATGCTGACAAGTTGCACTCCGCCAGCCAATTAATGGCCTGTCTGATAAGAGGCCTCATGTTATTAGCTACCATTCACCTCCATCGAAGTTTTTTCTCAAGTTCCTAGAAAAAAAAACACACTAATACGTACTACTGATTTTTCTTGAAGTGTAATCTTACGACAACACAATTATCACGACTGTTTTGTTTCTACTATTTTGGCCACTTCATCTTAGCTTAGTGCACGAACGGAGCAAAATTTGGGTAAAAGCCAGAGTGCATCTTGGGAGAGCAAAGAGTCTGAGCTCTGCTGCCGCACTTTTATCGATGAAAATTTGATGACGCTAAATCTAGACAGACTTTTAGTGTCGGTCGGGATTACGCCGGCGGGCTGAACGCTCATCAATGATTCAGGCGGGAGAGAGATCCCGCCACCGCCAACGTCTGCCACATGCAGGGAGAAATAAATGGATCAGGTGAAAGCAAATACACCTGGTCAATAAAAGCGGCCATTTTGTGTGTAAACAATTCGGTTTCATTACCTGCTTGTTGTGAGGCTTATGAATTTCTTTTATACACATAGGGGTTGGCAATTGATTTATTGATTATTTTGTTAGGGGTTTGTCATAATGTTATTTTTTTCTCTCTCTCTTTAGATTTATTTGACAGCTTCGGCAGTTGAAAGCACTTCCTTGCCGCTGTGCGTTGTTGACACGAACAATATGGCTGTGAACAGAGGCGAGCTACTGAGTGAGTACCAAATTTCAATAGCTACAGTATAGCTAGCAGTTCATCCAACCACACTAGTGACATGTTTGTGTTTAAGCATGTATATGTTTAAAAAAAAAAAAAAAAAGAAGCTCAGCCCTACTTTAATATTTTTCTTCTATTCTATTTGTGTGTATGTAGTATATACGTATAAATACATGTTTATAAAGCTATATAATATTTCTATATTACGATATTATATTGCTATAGATCATACATTGTATGTATTATATACTATTGTATTATGGATGGATCTGGATGGACCAAGGTAGGTGCCGAGAAATTCAACAAGGTTTTATCCAACCCTACTAGTGACTATTGGAAATGTTTGTGTTTATGCATGTACTATATGTTTAAAAAAAAAAAAAAGAGAATAAGCTGAGCCCTACTTTAATATCTTTCTTCTATTCCACTATATTTGTTTGTATGTAGTATATACACATATACATATATTCATATCAAGATATATTAAATTGCTATATTATATTATGATATTATACATTGTATGTACTATATACTATTATATCATGGATGCATCTGGATCGACCAAGGTAGGTGCCGGGAAACTCAACAAGGATTTGAGCTACAGGTACGTACCGGGATGACAGCAACATGTGGTTTCGAGTTACTTTGCCGTGATGGGAGAGCGGGAAAAAACACTTGCGACGGCTGTGACGAATCAGAGGGTGTTGGGGTTCAAAGACTCAAAAAAAAGTGGCGGGGAGGTGTTGAAATGAAATGAGAGAATAGATGTCAGAATGATAGTGATCAATGGGGGGGGAAGTGAGGAATTCACATGGGCATAATGCAGCTTGTCCGCATTTACTCCTAGAGGTCAAACTCCGCAGCATTTCTTTTTTGTAGCATCCTACAGAGAAACCACAAATACATTAAATCATCCTTGATGCAAATATTAACGAGCTAAAAACAACCGTAAGATGAGTCTGACAGATTCTGCAGATAGTTTTGGCTTGGATCCAAAATGGCGTCCGTGGAGAGGCACCACATCTTAACACTGCCTGCAGCGAGCACGCCAGCTAATACTGCCTACACTCTGTGAAATGGCAAGCGTGTTTCCATTTGTTTTGACACAAGGCTGACATTGTTTTGTGTCAATTTCACACACTCACAATCAGTTTTCTTTCCTGGCCAGTGGTTCGGAGGATTGCGTGCTGTGTAATTGGCATCTCCCGCCTCGGGATCTCATAGGAGATATTAACAGTCCGTCCGTCTGAGGCGCGCCACTCAACCCGTACGTGCCCCGATTCATTATTCTATTACTCATTTAATCCCAGCGTGCGTATAAGGTTCGTTATGGGCGGTGCCGGGGCCAAGATGGAGATGGAGCGGGCGCCGTGGCCTCATAAGAGCAAGGACGAACGGCACATTGAAGCTTCCCAACTGACAGCTTAACGGTGTCGTTAGCAAAATGACAGTTACGTGTGGTTAAGTGTTGTAAATGTTGTATCTACGTGATTGATTAATTATGATCACGAGCTCTAATTAAAGTGGCAAGCAGCGAGTGTTGTTCCAGTCGGGGGCGCTGATGAATTTTTTCAGTGTGTGGTCTTCATCTGCTATCTGTCTATTATATTCATGGTTCGAATATGATTCCAAATCTCCAGGACGAGATTGCTTGAAATAAAAAGTTACATTTTTGCTTTCAATCAGCTATTTTAGGATCATTTTTCTTGCTATATTTTCAGGCGTGGGTTCGAGACACTTAGTTTTGACGGACATGTCTACCAAGTGCCCTTTCTTCTGAGTAGGACTGATTAGGTGGTGAAATGTCAAACATTCTTATAGTTATTAGTGTACAGCAAGCTTTAAAAGTTTTTACCTCAAGGTATGTTTGGGAATTTCCAAAAGGTAGCACCGCTACACCTGCTGACAACTTCCAGTTGTCTCCATTCAACTGTGGGGTGGAGTTGTCACGGGGTTCTTGGTGACGAGTTAAATTCCCCAAATGGGAATTTTAGCCAGAAATTCCATTGTGCGCAAAATCTAGCAAACGTCTCTCATCTTGGTGACTTCATTCATCCCACCTGTAGGCCTCGGGACGTCTTTCCTGCCCCCTAAAGTCTGGGATTCCCCGCATTCCCAAAGCCAACCCTTTCACTTCCGATCCACACTCCCTCAGGCAAAAGTCAAGTGGGAGCTTCCTCCCATCTTGCAATATGAACACAAATGTCCTTCGGAAAGTTTGAGCTGCAACATTGCCAAGTTGAACAGCTATCCGACTAGCACTGGTAGGTCCTTTCCAAAACCTTTTTCCAACATTGTGATGATAAGACTGGACAGCCCCCCTTCCCCCTTGTCCATAAAGTCATAAACCCCCTGGCTGGGGTCTAATCACACCCGCCAGGAGAGCTGAGGTCAGAGTCGAGGGACTGCAGGGCTAGCGGAGACGAGGCTCGACTGGATAAACGCAGGACGGCCAGACTGGAGACAGCTGGAATGACGACGTAAAGCGAAACCCGAACTGAGAGAGGGAATGTTTGCAAAAGGTGAAGCAGGAGGTGCATGATCAGAGAGTCTGAGAACTACAAAAATAAAGTAGGCTCTTGTTGCCCGGGGCGTCTTTGATTTTGATTAGTACTTTAAATGTTTTTTTTTCCCATTTTCGTTTTGAAATAAAATTACTTGTATTACTTAATGGCATTAACAATGGCATTGTGTTGTACAGAGCTGGTAAAATATTTTGGGCGATGCTGTTAGTAAAGTAATTGATGCCTCTCTAATAATGTTTCATAATAGATATCATTTTTAATGACAAAATTATTTAGAAGGGTAATCTGTGATGTTTTAATCCTAAAAACAAGATGCCAGAGGAATCACTCCATTTAGCTAGACACGTGCAAGGGCATTTGATGTTGACAGGAAGCGGGAACATGGGAAACGCTTTAACCGGGCCCCCTCAAAATCAAGCGGATTAGGAGCCATATGTGAGGGTCTCTAATCTCATTTGGAAGAGCCCCCGGGTGCTCGCAGCCTGTGTTTTACATTAGTCCCAATCAAAGGCGCTCCTAACGACGGTTGAGGTAGCTACACGGGTTTGAGGATCAGGACGGCCTTCCACTTAGTGTCAGACACTCAGGCAATTTGACGTTGCTAATATCAAATTAAGCATGAATCGTCAAGAGTCCCACATTTGTGAGAAGATGACGCAAATAAATATCTGACGTTACTCCTCAAGAGATACGCTGCCGTCGTGAGTGTCATAAAATAAACAAGCACCACACGGAGCCCCGTTGGAAATAACTTGAAAGCCACGCGAGCTTTGCAAAGAAAGAGATAAAAGTTGAAGCTTGTCTGTCATCACAAAGATAAATCTTGCTCTTGAAGATGAAGCGCTGGTTCGCTGGCCTCTGAGCTGCCAAATGAGGTGGAAAAGCAGAAGCTTAATTTTTAAAAGCTAAATGTATTCTGTAATGTTTAAATTCTTTTTGTATTTTGACAGAAAGACGTCAGAGAGTTTTTATTAAGACACTTGGGAACTTAAATTATGAAAACATTGCATCATGTCTCACAATCGCCTCCCATCCCGCCCCGTCGGCCGCTGTCCATGATCCTGCCTCGCAATAAAGCGCGGGTCATTGCTGGCCGCGATCCATTCAGGACAGTGACCCCCGCCACTGCCTGCTCCTCTGGGCCTATTGTGCCCCCACCCCATTGTGTGGGGGATTTGTGTGGCCGGCCCACTCTCCTTGTGATTGATGCCGACCTCACTGACCCCCCTCAGGACTGGCCAGCTCCCAGAGACTCTGGAGGCAATTAGCATGAATTTGTTACTTTAAGTGTCTTAACTCAATTGTTCTTGGAAGTCCTAAAGAAGGATGAGAGGGATAAAGAGGAATGACATCAGGGAAGATCTCTTTATTGCCACCTGTTGACAATCATTAGCTTAGTTTCTTTGTCATTATTAAGATAAAAAAAAATGTAGGCAGTGATTTTTATGGCATTGTTTTGGGCAAACCTTGTTGGCATAGTAGCACCTCGTATTCCAGCATGGCTGCGAGCAGCTTCTATCATCTTTCCCTTCCATCCTTATCCTTCTTTTTGTCAACATCTCAGCTTCCACCTCTCACAGTGTTCGGGAAGAGGATGCTTTTATCTACAGGAACTATTTGGAGCAGTTGGGGGCTGGTGGGGAGATGAAGTGGAACTTTTTTGTGATTTCCCTCAGTCTTATCCTCCCACCCCAAGAAAGTATGTTGAGAGGAAGTGCTCCCGTCATATCCTGTCTCATCCCACTGAAAAGTGTCACCACTCTTACCCGGAGGCAGCGGCGTCTGCTCTCGGCTCGTTCTCAAGGCGATAACACCCTCTCGCCGTGCCTGTCGATGACGCGGCTACCCTGATTGCTCTCTCATATGCGCTCTGGGACTTCTGGCATCTTCTCATTTTCACACCCTTGTCATACATCTGGGAAACACGTCAAGAAATAAACCAGAGAGTCACCTTCGGTCTCTCGCCTTGGGTTAATGTATCTTTACTTCAATCGCACAAGATGCTCTGGGTTTTGTTTTTTTGGTTAACGGGAACAGTGCAGCATCTATAAAATGAAACTTCTGAGTTTTGCTTGCTAACAAGTCAAAAATAAAAGCTGTACCAGCATCAGATAGACAAAGAAGGTTTTGGCCTCTCAACCTCCTTTCCTCCATATGGACGCCTCTCGGCTGTACCACATTCGCCATCCATCAAGAATCTGGATCGCGGATGATGTGACGGATGCACGGCGTCTGCTCTCTGAGCTCTCGCCTGACCTCCTATTGGCCAAAGGTCTTTGGGACGCCACTCAAGGCGACTCTCCAGTGGCCTCACCCTGAATCATATTACAGAAGAACCACAAATGGGGGAGCCGTTTTTGCCAACACAAGAAAACGTCCTAGTTCTTCTAAGAATGTAGTGTTTGAATAGTAATTTCTTTAACCCAGCCTCATTATTTGTCACTTTGGCCCACTTTGTGACACTGTGGAGTGCGATGGGGATAAAGGTCAATGTCCCGATAGACTTGGAATGTTTGCGTTGGGTGTTTACGTTGGCCCACATCTATCTTAATAAGAAAAGGCAGGTATTTGTTTTTGGATTTCCTGCATCACATTAGGAAGGGAGGAGGGCACATATTATTACTTTTATGGTGGTAGTGGGGTGGGGTGGGGCACCTACCACCTGTCCCTTCTCCCACTGCCACCCCCCCACCGCCTCCACTTATACCACACACATTTCGAAACATCACTGTATTCAACGAGTGGCAGCTCCGTCTGGGTCAACCAGGAGTCGGTTCACCTGGTTCGACCACAGGACACGCCGCTATATTTGCAAAGCTGCTTGCTAACGTCGCCCCTCCCAATATAGTTTATGATGGCTTTGTCCGTTTCCTATGGCAAATTCAATCCCATTCTTTTGTTCTCCATGTACTTGGCTACTTATTCGGTTAGGACTCTAATGTCCTTTCGTGAACCGTGTTGAACTCAAATTCCCCATTTTACGACTTCTGATTTTGAGTTATTTTTGTTTGGCCTTTACTGTTTTTATTCCTGTAAATGTTTTTCTCCCTGCAATAACAACTCTGCGTGTCTCTCAGAGGCAACCGAAATCATAAATATCTTTGGCCCTGCAGACAAAACAGTCGCTTACAATCGCTAATGAAGCTCTTTGATGCCAAAATGCTAGTCGTCCCTGCGGACATCGAATCCCATTTCCGGGATTGTAATATACATTCAATATAATAATATTCAGTGCATAGTCTGAGGCCAAAAATCAGATCTTCGATTTCAATCTTTTTTTTTTCATGATTAGCTTATATAAAAATAAAATGACTGGCATTATTTTGAACATATTTCTTCCCGTTGCTTTATTTTTTTCAGATAGATATTTGTTCCATTCGGTTATTTTTCAGTGTTACCTTCGATAGCAGTCATAAATACTTATTTTTTTCTTTATTGCTGTGGCGTATGGTTTTCGTCTTTGCGATGTAAACACAATAAAAGTACACCCCCTTACTTACCTCTGTCTTTCCTCATGTAGAGTTGCACAGGTGAGGCAAGACAACTTGGTAGCACATGTTTTATCCAGCTTGGGTAGACATTTTCCAAGATGAATAAATCACTGCTTCCACTGTGAATAAATAGCTTTGATCTTAGATCTTTGGCAGTGTTCAGAACTATTGACTGACTTATTTGCTGTCAGTGAGCTCCTTTAAAGTGGTTTTGCTCATTTTATTAGCAGGAATTGAAGTCATTAATCGCTCTTTTTGGAAAGTAATTACCACAGGGGTCAGGAAAGGTGCTAAATGTAGCAACCAAATTACTAAGCAGAATCAACTTTCTTGACCACGTATGCCAGCATGAGATACGAGGGAGGTAAAACCAGCTGAGGGCTCACGATGTTCTCTTGGAGGTCTGCCAGTCTCCCTGGGTACAAATCTGAGATAAGCCTTTCCCTCGCAGGGCAGAAACCTTCAGGATCTTTTACGATCCACTGCCAGCGTGGAATAGAAGCTTCTTTAACACCCTGATAAGCTCGCACGGGAACAGGTGTCTTTAGGTCCCGCTGGAAGAAGAATAGAAAGACTAGGGGAAAATAGAGTTGCAGTAGGAGAGAAGACAAAATGGATGCGCCACATTTAGCATCTATTACCGATGTGCCATTGAGATGCTTGTAAAGGTGGTGGCAGAAACAAAGTGCATTCTGCTGTTTTTCCACCTCAGACATAGCAGGGACCTGGCAAACTTTGAACCAGCCAGCCAAAATTAGCCCAATCAGACCTCTGCACAACATGATTTTCCAATCAAAAGACCTGAAGGGGAAACCCAAGGCAGAACAGATTTGCATTAAGTCCTCAAGAATTCCATCACAGCTTTTAGAACCACTCAACTAAAACTAAGGAGACATTTTGGAGATGATAAATCACCAAAATAGCGGATTGTTTTGCATGTAGATAACTCCACCAGGGCTTCAAAACCAGACGTCGTAATCTCCAGATCTGCGCGGATAGGAATAATCTTTAGATTTCCCCGCATGTGAAACCTCAGCTGAGCTAAGAGGCTATCTGCTCATCTTCTCCGTGTTTGGGTTTGTCTGCAGGAGCCGTGCTGGATTTGTAACTTTTTGCGCCGAGGGTTTCCCGCAGTGCACTTAGCGCAATCTGCCGCCGTCCCCGCGAGAATGTCCATCAAAGTCTCGTGTCTTGATTAAATCCTTCCACGTATTTTTAGAGCAACTTATCAGACCATCTACTCGACCAAGTTATGTATTCATCCTCCCAAAGGTTTTATTTCAGACGAAAAAATATTTGTCTTGATTTTCACCATTCAACATTGGCACGGATCTTGCTTGGACATTTATTCCTGGAAATTGTGCTTGTTGTTAAAAGAAATCCATTGGGAACTTTTGCTTTATCACAGTAGAAGTCCAGACTGGTTTCAAGGATCAAGTGATACAAACATTCAGCTCAAGTTTTCTTTTGAGATTATTCAAAATGAATCGGATTTGATAAGTAGTGACGAGCCTTTCCAGTGTGGGGCAGTCAACAACCCTGAACAATCAACTCTGAATATCAAATTCCGAAATTTTACATTGAATCAATGAAATATTGAAAACGATTTATATAAAAACCTGTGTGGCCTCCATGGAGGAATCAGGAAATATACTGTATGCTACCAAATATATAACCCTAACCCTAACCCAATCACCCCCATCTGATGTTGAACATGCGCGGTTGCCATCCGGTTAATGAATAAGTTAAAAGGAAGCTTCCAGGAAAAAAAAAACTGTTGCATCCGGCGTTTGTGTCTGCTCACGATCACAGTCGCGTCCCTGATTCTGACCCTGGTCCCGGCGCCTCATCACCCCCAAACCCGTTCTCCCTCAGTGCCTGAACCACATGTCAGTTCCTGGCCTCTTTTCCCGCCATTGTGTAACTGGTTTCCATTTAAAAAAAAAAAAAAAAGGGATCTTTTAGGGGACGTCACAGTGGACTGGACTGTATCAAAGAATTTCTGTAGTCGTCATCCTAAGAGTTTTCTGCTGGGTGGCCAGGACGCGGCGCGGTTAACGGGATGGCTACAATAACCAATAAACGTGTGACTTGGAAGCACGCTAGCAGTGAGCATGCGGCGGGGGTAATTTACGACATTGTGCACTTAAGTTGACCTGTTGAGATTTAAAGCCTCTTTCTGTTGCATGCCACCGCAGAACTTTGACGACCACGCTACACGGCCTCTAAAGTTCAATCCGTTTCAAGATCATTCAAAGATTTGGTTTGTAAGATCTAGTGCCAGAAATATTCCCTAATATTTTTTAAGAAAGTTCAGTGTTCTATTGTATGGTGTGTTAGCCAAGGTCAAGGTTATTTTGGTACTCTGAAGAATTCAGGCGGTTTTCCCCATTTGCTGAGCCATTGGTGGTACTCGTGTATAATTTTGTATAGCTGGCTTTTGTGCACATACATACATAGAAAATGCAAGGTGACCACACCTTGCTTTAAAGATACCGTCCAATCAACCCACATTAAGATATTACTGTTGCTAGTTAAAAATATGAGCAGAGTGATGTTGCTCACAAAGTAGGCCAGATGAATAAAAGATGCTCTCTGCAGCGCAGCTACCATAAAAGTTTAATCGACAACTTAACAGAAAATAATGTGGAGGAACAACGTCTTGTATAAAGAAGTTGCATTTTATACAGGAAATGAAATTTTAATCTTATTGTGAAAAGTTTGGCAATCCTTGAGTTGAACGAATGGAATGAATCACTCCAGGCTAACTAAATGATAAGGAACATTGCATGCAATGGCACCAATCAAACATTTCGTGGGCTCAACCTCATTATTGGCTTCTCTGCTCGAGTGCTTTATGGCTTTAATTTAACTGGAGACAAACTAACTAACTGACTGGTGTAAGTGATTATGCTCCCAGAACGGGCCAACTTGCATCAAAAAGCAAAAAATATGTTTGGAGAGAACTGTTCGTATAGCATCCCTTTGTCCAGTGCAAAAGCCTCAACTCAGCGAATGCATCGTAATAAAGCTGTCATCGTTTCTTATTCCGCTGCAAAATTACACTCGCGCAACTGGAGCATATCAGGAATTTTGGCAATGGCCGTCTTCGGGGGACTTTGCCAGTCGCCTTGTTTATCCCAAGCCAACAATCTACAGAGACAATAAATAACAGTCGTTTAGATAAAAAAAATCCATAAATTGTTGAGATTTTGGACAAAAATTCAAAGAAAGCCTTTTTTGGTTCTATATTAATGATTGACATGATTCTTTGCTCTCCTACAAGCTGGGTGCACCGCTAAACCTCAGGCTATCCAACACAGTGTGTGTGTTTGTGTGTGTCATCTGGTAATATATCATCAGGGCTTTAACGGCCCCCGAGCCAGAAGTTAATGAAGTGAAATGAGACTTATTAGGCAAACAGCCTTAAAGTCACTGACAAGCAAATGCAGTTGGGGGTTGAAATTATTCATGACATTTGAGATAAAAGGTGAACAAAAAGGAAACCCTAGCCACAAAATAGACAGTTTTTACACTTTATGGTTAAAACCTTTAGCCATAGATATTGCGGTGCTTTTCATGCTAATTACTGCCAGTCCTCGTCAGACCCAGCATACAAGCTTCGTTCCTAAATTGACTGTTGCATATTTGGGCGCGGCATCAATATTTTGGGGACGCGGCATCCGCCCCCTTCCCCCAACCCTCGTGCTCCCGTGTCAACATTGAACGCCATCCTTCTTCTTCGGTGACTCGTAAAGATGACCATCAATTAAGATATCAAGTTCCACACCCACCACCCAAAGAACCGGAGGTCGACGGCGACTTTGAAGCTTGATACTTTTGCTTGCCTAAAAGGTGTTCGGTTTGAACTAAGTCAACTCCCTTTGCCCCCTCTCCCAGTAACCCTGAGCACCACGGGACATTCACCCCGCATTGACCCCTGAGCTGCGTTTGCTTAAGGGGTCATCAAGACCACGTTGCTCGTTCAACCTCAGGTCGACGCCCTCAAAGGACCTTACGTCCCAGGACGTACCCTGACCCCCGATCTTTAGTCACTCTCATGTTTGGAGTTCGGATCTGGAATTAGATTTGACAGCATCGTGCTTCTGATCTGACTGGACGGTTAAACATTCGTTTAAGTCGTAAGTAATTAAGTCAGTCACTAGTTATCCCCGGATCTGAATTTCTGAATTACTCAGCCATCTCTGTCTCCCGCCACTAACGCAATAGCCTTGAGGCTAATGCAAGACTGTTTTCATGTGCTCATCTGAGTGGATGTGGCTTTTGGGAGGGCGTGTGAATTACCATGTGTTGTTTAATTTAACGGGGAATTATTCAAATTATTAGTCAGTTACTTAAGAGTTACGCTGATGAATTAGTTTAATTATCCAACATAGAGCCTGATGTCACGTGACGTATTCCTGGGAGACACCCAGGGAATATGCTCAGCAGCAGAGGTGTTTGGTGGGGGTCTGGGTGTCTTTCAGCAGACCTCTGGGAGCACGGAGACAAGAGATAAGAGACCCAGAGCAGAGGCAGCGCTCAATTCTGATCTCCGAGCTCACCCCGGCGCTGATAACCCTTTGCAGACCGTTTATGAAGCCCGTCTGAGCGGCAATTCCTAAGGGGCAATTTAAGTGAGGATACCACAGAAGTCGATTTCTGTCTTTTAAGGAATGCTAATTCCGAAATGTTCTTCAAAATTCAGCCTATGATACCAGATTACCTCAGCAACCTGAATGTCTATTGAACCCAGAAAAAAATCAATAAGTCCATAATTGAAAATGCATATCATTTTTGGTTGATTTTGTTAACTGTAAAATTGCTTTGAAAAGAAACTCATTTTTTGTCGAATTGCTACCAACTGAAGGCCTGAAGGTTCTCCTGCTTAGACATGAGATAGCATGGATAGATAATAGAGACACGACCAATGACATCTCCGTCCCCTTTCCAAAGACTCTCTTTGATGCATCACCACAAGCTTCCTGAAGTAAACACAGACTAATTGTCTGGATCAGTTTGAGATTTTTATCTCTGCCCGCCCCCCTCCTCTACCTCCATCCAAGCATCTCCGTAGAGATCGGATCTCTGGAGGACACTCGGCGGATACTCAACTGTATCCGACCGCGGTCCTCCATCACCCCCCCTCGCATATCTCCTGACCTTTTAATCCAGCCAGCGAGACTCACAATTAACACAAACACCGATAAAGGACAACTTCTAGAAGCTTTAGCACCCTGTTTTAATTGTGCACTTATCTTTTAATTGGCTGCTTGCTTACACATGCACCCAGCCACACATTCACGCGCAAGTTGACTTTGTTGCCAAGTGTATGATTTGGAGGGAAAAAAAATTCAGGGAAGACAAGACTAGCTAAAGCAGGTGACGAAACGCTGAACATCTGGCAGAAGGGAAGTGAAGACTGCGTCGTCTTTTTTGAAGTGTGCAGAATAAATATTGGTGCTGATGTTGTAATCTGTTTCCCCACAGACCCTTGTTACACATACACACACCATCCTGTAAGCCCTTAATGTGTATTCTGCGAGCCTTCTCCGGAGTTTAGGATGGAATAGCCTGCGTGTGTTGCCTGGGGTGGGGGCTTCTGGGTGCTTTAGTGTGTGCTGAGGCTTGAAATTTGGTGGGTGCGTCTATTATGAGTAGACCCACTAAAATGTTCTCAGAAAGCCATGCTCAAAAAAATACATAAATTCCGTTTTGTGTTTATTTAGTCTTTTAGGGGTCCTTCAAAGATGGAATTTGCTAGGCATGACTATCATGAGTAGACCCACACACAAAAAAAACTCAACCTACGTCTTTGGTCAATTTGTTATGAAGCAGCCATCTGATGGCCATTTCAGACATTTCCAGAGATCATGGGCTCAGTCTAGAGATTAATGCTAGTGTTGACATAGTTCAGGCATGTCAGTGCGTTTGAAACGGTTGGCAAGTTAAGACTCCGCTCTGGAATCGACATCCCGCCAACTGCCTGTCACTCTCGTTCTGCCCCCAAACTGGCACTTTGTGGAATAAGGGGTTTGGTGTTTTGGAGTTCGGGGGGTTGCGTGTGTCAAGGAAGCTGACAAGACTGACCGGTGAAGTGACCGCCCCGTCATACATCTCCCGGCGTTCCGGTTATTTGTGCAAGCACCGCCGCCTTAGCTTTTATTCAGTGTTTTTCTGCCACTCAAGACGTAGTAGAAAGAAAAATAGGTCAACACATACAGTGACACTTTTGGCGTTTAAATTAGTGCTCATGGGGTTGCGGAAGCAGCTGGGAGTGATTCATGTGGGGATTTTCCAGTCTGTTTACTTGTTGTTGCTGTTTGTGCAGTGGCTAGTTGAAGTGGAATATAAACATAGTCTTGCTGTCCTCTTGTGTTTTGACAGAAGTTTTTATACTCCGCTGGGAATGTGACATACTTGAGCTGAGACAATTTTTTTTAAAAAAATGCAGTGTATCATGTTCAATATTGATGCACTAGCATCCAACGGTCGATAATGTAGCCAGTCAAGTGTAATGGAAATTCACCGGCTTAGTGAAGCAACATGTGGCTAATTGCCCAAGTTTCAGATACCTTGTATAATGAACTCGGTCTGTTGTTATTTCAGCATATCTATTATAGCTAGTATTGTGACATTTTTGTTTCATGGTGTGCCATGAGATTGAAATATGTGCCTTGGCGTAATAAATGCTGGGAAATAGTGCTACGCAATATTACCCCAAATCTCTTTCCTGTCAGATCTCAGCATCGACTGAGTGATATCGTAACAAAACTGGCTCTATTCATTATTAAAAATGACTTTGACATGATGATTGTTGGAAAACGCAAGGAAACGTAGAGTTATTTAGCGTTAACACAATGGGGGCTGACGTGCATCGAGATTTACTCCTTTCTTTGACGCTCGATGGGATTTTAACTGCCGTCGCTAGTTGCTACCCGCCCGGCCCAAATCGAACATTAGATCTTTGTCGCAGATTGAAGCTCACCCACAGACCGGACAACGTTCCCTCCAAATCATGTCGTTTGACCCGAATCTCCCATTCCATTAGCTGGCATTCCCCACGGGGACACTAGCGCTTCCCTCAACACTTGAACTCTGACCCACAGCCAATAACAGCCGGGGAGGTTTTATAGGCACACATGCAATTGGAGCGGTCTCGCTTTATGGAATTTCATTTTGTTCCCTGCATGCCTCTTGGCGTACGGGTAAGAATCTGTCTTGTAATAAATATATATGAAATATAGGGTTGCCATGCCAACAGAGCAGGCCGTAATGGTAAATAAAAAGAACATGCTATCACCTATGATGGTTTTACCAACACTCAAAGGAGGAATAAATCCCCCCCACACACACACAGTTTCAAATAGTTGCCAGGTTTCTTAACATGTCTCTAACACATTTTAGACGCGTCTGTTTTAAGGGGGCCATCCTCGGCTCATTAAAATGAGCCCTGCACACCTCACCCCCTCTTGTTGGATGGCTTTTGTTACCATGACGACCAGGGGCGTAGCTAACTCAGCAGCGTGGTGTATTATGCAAATTAGCCACACTCTTGAGACCTCATTATATGTTTAGAAGCAATTAAAAAGTCATGTTTCTTTGTTTTTGTTGCAAGTGTAAGGTCACCTTTGTGTTTATTGTTTTCTTAAGTGAAGTCATTGGTAATGCTGCTAAGTTTGGCTAGCATAGAGAACAGTGTCCGCATGTTTTTGTTATACAGGTTCCAATATAGTACTTTGTTCCATGGTTACGGCGTCAAACTTGCAATTACTCATGAATATGTTCAACCGCATCCCACTCAAGTGTAGATTCATATATTAAATTGAGGAAAAAGGCCCAGCATGACCATATATGTTTAGAAATGACATTTACACGTCAGTTAAATAACTAGCGCGTTAGGGCTAATGTAGCATTAAAATACAATTGTAAAATCCAAAAGATTTTATAACTAATCAGATTTTAGATTTTATTTTATTTCTACTTTCATTGAAAAAAGCAAATAGCAGTGACATTTTTCAAAACTTCATTGTGTCAACGTCCGCAGAAATGAACATATCCGTATTTTAAAGGTCCCTTTTTTCAGCTCATGTATGTAAACAAAATCCTTAATATATGAATATTTAAAAACTTCAATCCTAAATCTTTGGTAGCCTACTGGTAGAGGGAAAAATAACTTTAAGGATCAGCCAGCCTTAAAACGCAGCAGATATTTTGAGCCGGATCTTGCACATGCTAATCCAAGCAATGGGAACCTGCACCGGCTGCCAGATCATGCGAATTCTCAAAGTCTCCTGCTGCGATAAAAACAATCAGTCCGTTTTAGACTGAAATGAACCGCTTCAAAATTAGTCCGTTTTCACCACAAATTCCCAGATGCGAGGAGTAGCGACCTCAAATCTAAGTGAACTTGACAAGCTGAACACTTGATCGGATCAGAACAGGCACATCATTCCACGATAAATACCTGCCGATTTTTTTAGAACCCGATAATGAGTCTGCGTGTGATTGAAACCGGCGCCTTCAGACCCAAGACTTTGAAGCGCAAGCACATCTGAAGCACACGTTCATGCATAATCCCATGCTACAAGCATCAAACCCTAACCCGCTCTGAAAAAGAATGAGTAATGACAACTCCGATGTGAGAGCTGCTGAGGCTTAGAGGAGATATAAAAAGGCCAAGGCGGTGGAACACGGTGGAGGAAGTTGAGGGTCCTGAAGGACCCGTGGGACCGCCTGAGACAGCGAGGGGGAAGATATGAGGCAAAACTTGAAAGCTCAGCCAGGAGCTCAAGATGCTCAAGCGTTATTGGCTGCCCCGATAACAAACCACCAATGCTTCCCCAAGACCCCTCAAGCCTTACTATCGAGAACCCCGACTGGGAAGAAAGAGAAGACAATGGGCGGGTGCATCGGCTCTCTGGCCTTTTCTCCCGAAGATGATCCAAAACAAGAGTGTAAAACATGAATTATTGCTCCTTCCTGGAACATTCCCGCAAGATATTTCAAGATGCCGTAAGTCCAACGAAGAAGCTGAAGTCATGGCTCTGCGGAGGCCAGTAGAATGTCCACACAACAAACCGGAGGAAACCATGGAGACCGAACAATGGACAGGGCGTTGTCAGCAGAAGATGTTCGTTGGAAATATTTTGTATTCAGAGCGAAAACCATAAAACACTGCATTTCTTTTTGTGGTTGCTTTTTTTGGATGGGTTTTTTAGATCCAATTAAACTTCAGAATGTCAATTTTGTCATATTCAAAGTGCCTCAATTTATTATGGAGTTACGTTAGTTTTGTTGCCAGGTAACGCATTACTTTTTCTGGACAAAATTCCACTAACCCTCCTTGGAAATGGGTTTCACTAAATGCCCTCCCCCTCCTCATATATTTTCTACTTTGTCACTAACTTAGTAACAAAATTATATTGCTATTGGCTATACCATTCTAGGTCTTCTTTGATCAAAACCTTCCTGCTATGAAAATGTTACAGAAGAAAAAGTATGCAAGGTCCAACTGTGGTTCTTGTGAAGCTCTTTTATAACTATTAGCTGTGCAATGACATTGCTGGATATTCGGATTGATTTACCTCCTCAGGGGATCACTTGGCCTGGACCAAAGATTCATTGGGGGCCCTTAATGGCTCCTACTGCCTCGGCAGTGCTTCAAAGCCAAGATCCAACGACTCCATACTTCATATCTTTGCAGTAATACTCTTATTTATGAGCGCGCTGCCGAAAGCCGTAGAATTAGACGGATCGGAGACCTCGTTTCTCAAGACCTATGGAAAGAAAAAATCAATAAAGTACGAAACTATAAAGTACAAGTATTAGGAAAGTTCCAAAGCAGGACTTCATGGAAGGCAAGAGGAACCAAGAACACATCGAAATAACAAAAATTCTACCTCCTTGATAGAAAATTGAAAACAAATGCTTGTGTCTCGAGAGTGCCTAACCTCCCATCATGTGTGAAATTTAACAACCAAGTACATCCTTACTTAGCTGCTTTTCTGAAATCGTGTGCACAAACATGGCATCAAAGGTAGAAAGTTGACACCACGGCAGAACTTTTATATTCCTTCTATTTTACTTTTATTATGACTCCTAGTAGCTCTTTTAAATTGTGGAAAAATAACAGCACAATATGTCCCCTTGTATTATTCAGAAAGGCTTGCGTGACTCTGACCAGACCCGGAAAGTAAAGTCGTCATTTGTCATCCGTTTGTCCGCAACACCGGCATGATTAAGGCGGGATGTGCCCATGTGGTTCCGTTCGTCGTACTCCAATAACGTGAAAAAATGTAGAGAGTAAAAGCAAAACGTCAGAAAACGTCCTGTAGATACCTGAGAAATCTGTTGCACAGTAATAAAGTTTTTAATTCTCAGCCCTTTCCGATTGTAATGTTGCTTGCTACTGCTGGGCTGCTGTGATCCCATCAAGCGAAAGCTGCCAATTCAGTTAGCAGGAACCAGCGGTGGCGGATATGAGCCAAGGTTATGAACCGGAGGACATCAGCACTCGTGATAACGTCCTGTTGTTGTTGTTATTGTGTGTGTCCTTGACTGAGTGGGGAGGAGTACAATGAGCACTCCACTGATGTTTGTTCATAGGGAGAAAGGACAGTACCATGAAAGTAAGAGAAGACAGATGAGGTTCCTGTTTTTTTGTTTGTTTTTGTTCGAGGTTTCATCGTGATCACAGTTTAATATCCAAGGTCCAAATCCAGTACATTTCCGATTGGAACACGCCGTCCTTGACATTCACATTGCCAACTGCTAGCCAATCCTAAAGTGAAGCCTTGGCGCTTTTTAAAAGCTTTTCTGAACACGTCAATTAGTCCGTAAACTAATACTCTAAATGAAATGTCGATTTTGTATGGTTTTGTGCTGCATGAATCGGAGGAGAGATGAGCAACCGCTAATCGGCCCGGAGGCTGCATACACCCCCTCAGGCAAACAGGATGCAACAAGTCAGAGGATTCAGTATGGGCGGGGGGGTGGGGACTACGGTGGATACTCAGACAGCCAGAGGCATGAGAATAAACCCAAAGCAGATGTAGTGCATGTATAACACGTGTGTTAACATCAAGCAAGACGGTGAATAAGCAGTTTCTGTTCAATGTGCAACGCACACGACCCTAATCTGCTGCTACTAACCCAAACTGCGTCCAAAGAGTTCTCCTAAATTGTATGTACGTACTTGTAGAGGGTTTTACGGCAATGAAAAAGAGCAAATGCGTGCACCGTGTACATTTAGTGCTGACGCTACGTAAATGAATTAATCGAGCTGTGGTGTCACATTTGTGTTTGGCGTTTCCAAGCAGACCCCACCCTTATTTCTTCTTCAAGTTCCACCCTAATGGGACTAATGAGCATGTGAAATAGTTGGAAATGTGACACGAGAAAGCAGAAAAGGAATGACAGAGCCAAACGTCAGGCCAAAAAGAGACCAGGGAGCAATTTACTGTATTTCTTCTCCCTTGAGAAATTACAAGCCTGAATCCTAGTGTCTCCGAGCCAGGGACTTGGTTCTGCCCCCAGACGCCGTGATTTTTGGGCACAGGGATTGAAGGATTTTTTTTTCTTGTTTAATTCAAAGCGACAGCCAAAACCTTTAGCTTCTCAGCCTTAAAATTGTGAAAGTAAACCGATGCAGTGGAAATATGTTTCATGGCGTGGGGCTTTGTTTTATCAGTATCATATTTGGAGAAGCATCCCAGGGTGCCTCTGCACCACCGCCCTGACCCCCTTTTCATTATTTAGTTTACATGGTTTGCCAAAGAGGGAATGAAATAGTCGACATTTGCTGGTTAACCATAGAAAAGTGCCAAATTCCATCTTATAAATGCCACTAGAGTCCAAAAATGAATCTAATTATCTAATGTGCTGTCATCAGCTCTGTTTGAAAGACATCAGGTTACTTTACAGGAAGATGGGTAGATGGACAGATAGACTTTCTCTTTTTTTCCTGCAAGAAGTAAACGCAAATAAGAAGACAGTCTGGCGCTGAAGCCATACCACAAATGCACCGATGGCTCACAATATCGTGTTTGAGGTTAGCAAATGATGTTGTGCGCTTTCAGACATGGTTTCTGTCATTTCGCACATTTCGATGCTGATGGCGGCCAGATGAGTCGGCGGCGGCTGGAGGAAAAAGTTTAGATTTGGGAATGAGGACAAAACCGCAACATGTTAAGAAGGATTCCTAAGGGGTTACCGATGTGGGAGTTTTCTGGGTTTTGCCGACGCCGTAGCGCAGATTTAAAATGGGAACTGCAGCCATTGGGTGAGGTTCCCCCTGCCCCCTCTCCTTGTATCTCCGACCACTTGGCACACTTTTCTCTCCAGAAAGAAATTGTTCATCACAAGGGTGAAGCAGATGAAATGCTTGTCGGGGGGCTGCCACAGCAAGCTGTTGGCCTGAGATGTCGACCATTATTCGCATGACCATCTTGTTCAAAGGTGGGCCAAGACCCCTCTGGACGAACACCATATGTCCCCCACCCCTTGCCCTGCACTTGAGCCAAGGCACACATGACATCCTCATTGTCACACCCTCGTTTTCCAAAATGTCAACTATGCTTCTGAAGCTCAATTGAACCTGCCTCAGCGTTCATCCATTCAGCAGTTGATTGCTTTGGTTGATCTCTTAACCAAATATGGAAATTTACGAGGTTTGGGTTGGTTATTCTCCTGGTTAGTTGGTTAGTAGAATGGTTCGTCCATCCAATTGGGTTATTGGTCAGTTGGTTCCTGGACTCAGCGTTTGGTTAGTTGGTCCATTTG
The DNA here is from genome assembly GCF_033458585.1 of Syngnathus typhle. NCBI lineage: Eukaryota > Metazoa > Chordata > Actinopteri > Syngnathiformes > Syngnathidae > Syngnathus > Syngnathus typhle. The sequence continues at coordinate 4,502,547 of NC_083755.1, read as the reverse complement.
GTGCTTGGTTGGTTAGCTTGTTTTTCCATGTAGCCGTCCATCTGTAAATATCAGTGAGATTTATGTATGGAAGTCAGTAATATAATCATACATTAGTCTGTCCATAATGAAATAAAATCATCCAACTCCTGATAAAATTTTTAAGTAGACTACATGTCGTTTCATTTAGCCAGTAATAGGGAGCCAACACCTAATGTTGGAATATTACAGTAAGTAGTCTGTAATTGGTTATTAAAGATTTAGTGATGTTGTATTGCTGTCTGCTTTGCATTAGTCTCTCTCGCTCCACGCTGGTCCATATTAGTTCCAGATCTACAACCGGGGTGTTACCACAATGTGCATGTCGACTGCCGCACTAGTGTGTTTCCATGAGTCTGTCTCTCGCCACCAGACAGAACCTCACCTTGGCGGTTGGCAGAGAACCGCCATCAGAAGAAAACTGCCGTTTAGTCATAATCAAACAACCCCGCTGCCTATTATATGTAAAGCATGACAAATATACTCTCCAGTTAATAGCAGTGATTCTTTGCCCCACTCTACTTCATTAGAACAGCAAGAGGTGCGTTTGTCTTGCTTTTGCCCGCCAAAGAGACTCCAAGTACAACAAACAGCTCTGACAAAAGGGCCGCTTGGAAAATAAAGACTAATGAGTAACTGCAAGTCAAACAGCGCAGCAACGCGCCGCTTGTTTGCCTTGTGGCGCTCGCACATGTCAACACGCTTTCATTAGACTACGAGGGGCCATTCGTCACTGCCACAACAAACAGTGTTGTGGCAATATTTGATATATTAATGCCATAAACACTGGGGAAACACCAAGACTTTTATTCTGGCAAGAGAGGGGGGAAATTGCATAGAACAGGAATGCTAACAGAGAGGCGCTAATTTCCAAAAAGCAGTCTTTGCCAATTTTAACATTTGGTTGCTCAAGAGAGAAAGCCCACCCAACAACTATGAAGCAAGGAACAAGCCAGTTTCATTCTTGAAATTAAAAAATGGGTATGACAAGAAATTAGTCTGATAAAAGGCAATCTCAGAGTCAGTCACACTGACAGAAAAGCAATGATTTACCCAACATATGCGATCCTATGTTAAAAGTCTTTTGGCCTTACCTCACCTGTTAAACTTAACATGTGCAAAAAAACATATGGACGTATGGAGCAGCCAAAATGTGCAGTTTGACGGCTCAATTTGTGATACTAAATCAGAATCAGAATCATCTACTGGCCAAGTATGTTAAAAGACGTAAGGAATTTGTCTGGAGTTGGAGCCGATCTGTGTGACTTTATTAAGACTTTTGTCGATGTATATGTTTTGACAAAAGGGTAAAACAAACAATTTATTTGAAAGCCGGTTTGCCCAACCCTCTATTAAGCATACGTCATTTGAACGCTACCTCTAAATTCTCCACCGGCTACTTTTAGGTGCTCTGCCTCGAAGGTTTGCAATTTTCCTCGCGGTCAATCAGTGATTGCGGCGCTCTGACGTCCGCCACCCATTTTCGGCTACACAAAGTCGACCACCGTGTCGTTTCATTAACGAGTGCTTGGTTTCAAGCAGCCTATTTCCATCTGCAAAGGACATCAAACATGGCCACAGTTGTACATTTACTCGTGTGCGAAGGGGCAACCGGCTCCAGAGACTCGCAAGGCGAACGGAAAATTTAGCCACGATTGATGTCGAAGCATGAACATAAGTTTATGTACATTAGGAGGACTTGGTAGTTAACAAAAATCATCGTCCAGACATTTTCATTATGCACCGTTTTGACTCACCACCTGTCCGCGACAATCTGCTGCAAAACTTTCAGCAGAGCTGAGTTCTAAACCAAATGTCCAGTTAAGAAAATCCTACTAATTAACAAAAAAAAAACATGCTCAAGGTACTAATCTCCCGTCATACAAAAACATCTGGCCTTTTTTTTCCACACGTTTGCATCATGTGAAATGTCGACACTGTAGCGGAATGATTTCACGGGATGTCACGCTAAGAAAAGCAAGCGATGATAAATCAGTCGCGGTGGCGGCGGCAGAAATGCGGCCGCCGCTGACAAACTGCCGAGATGTCAATCACTCGCCGGACAACCATTTCGACGCATTTAACACGGCCTCTTAAAATCGTCTCTGAAGGGATACGTTGGAATGCTTAGAGAACACAAAAAAAGAATGAAAGGACGCCTCATCTTCATTGGAGGTGGGGTGAGGGTCTCTCATCTCTGCGTGCACAAAGACATGTTTGTAGCCTGGTGTCCATCATTGCGGAACAGCACCTTAACACCGCAACTGATCCAACACCCCTTCCCCCAAACTAGAACTAGACGGAATTAAAATAAGCAGCGTCAAAGAGCCACAATCCTTGGTGGTCTTACAATTGTTCAAAATAAATGATATATTTCACCAAGGGTCCTAAATATGCTTAGATCTGCAACCTCCTTTCTCTTCGGTGACGCGTCGCCCAGGCGGCTCGCCAAAGGGGGCCTCGTGAAAGGGCTCCCTGAAAAGGAACCGCCAGTCCAGGCCCGGCAAGATTTAAGGGGGAATGAGTTGAGGGGGTCGGCACGGTCAGCCGGAGCATAAATGCCTGGCATTGTCTCTTGTGAGGAGATGCTCTCAGCGGGGAGTCCATATAAACCCCGACGGCAACACTAACACTTGCATCTCCAGGGGCTCCCTGGGGGGACACCCCAAGACCCTCTGCCCGAGAGAAACAGCTGAGGGGACCCCCTCACCCCATGTCTGCTTTTCTGCTCGTCTGCTAGGTTTATCATCCCGGGACATATGTATAGGGAGGTCACCCCTTGAAATGCCGACCCCCACCAAAACACCAAAACCCAAAATGACACAGAAAACTCTTTGTGGCAAACTGGCCAAAGCTTTTAATTCCTCCGATGGAAACAATCAACGTGCATGCCTTTACCGATACAAGTCTATATGGCTAAGGTTGAGAATGGGGGGCGACGTCTCACCAAGTCTTTTGTGGAGCCTTCCCGCCTGCCTCGTCTCCGAGCCGTGAGATGGGCAAACATGAAATCCGAGTGGAAAAGGCCCACAAAGGCTTGCGGGAGGATGACTAGAGAAGGAGCGCTGGGAGGGAAGGTGGGCGGTTTGTCCCTGCACCCCAGGCACTAGAAAGTAGCAAAACCCCACCGATTCATGTGAAAGGAGTCCTTATGAGGACCTGGCTGTTATTCCACAGCCGGATTAAGAGGCTGCCAGCTCCTGTATGGCCCTGTCCTCCTTTTTTATCTCTCACTCTCATTGGACCAACATTCTTGTGTCCATCTTGTGTCCTGACAAATTCTGACCATCCGTATTTAATACTCGACTGCAGTTCAGAGTTGGTACCTCTCAGTATCTGATCTCCAAGATTCATTTTTACACCAGGTTAGGGTTTCTTGCTAGGGTTTCAAATTAGGGTTCCAAGAAACAATTAGGGTCTCGCTGTACGTAGTTGGACGACAACATCAAAAGGAGTGACGTGATTATTCCAATGTCATGATGATACAAAATGGTGATGCTTCACAAAATCACAGACTAGTTTTCTTTGTCCCACTTCATCTCTGGAAGTCCCAACAAGAGCGTTCAAGTAGCATTGCGCCCTTTAGCCGCTTCTTCCTCATTTGAATCCACATGAAATCACAAAAGCATCGTTAATGAAAGTTCTCTTCTGTCATCTGTTTTGTCTCTCTGGCAAACTCAAAGCGACCAATCTCCTGGAAGCGAGAGGCGAGGCAAGAAGAATTCGGCTAAGCTCGGGACCCCGCGCGGATGTCAAGCCCCCCTTTGCTCCCCTCTGCCCTGTCGCTGGCTAACTTCTCATTCAGGAAGATTTACAGTAATCTGTCTGATCAAAGACAGCATTGCAATCCCATTCCGCTAATCCGCTTTGATGGCGACTCGCACGCATGTAATAACGCCAACATGGTCTTTTTTTTTTTTTATCCCGTTTGTCAGAATCCTTTACTGGATAACAGTCAAATATTAAACCATGTTAACCTTTGATTACCCCAATTAAGAACATAACGTAACGAGACGGTGTTGGGCTGTCACATTTGGGCTTCAGTACAGTTTAAGTTCAGTAACGAGGTTAGTGTTTCAAATTAGGCTTCCAAATTGAGTTTTCAAGTCAGCGTGGTATTCAATTTATGGTTTAAAGTAATGTTTAGAGTTGGAAATTGGGAGTTTCAGACTGAGTTAGAATTGTAACAGGTTTCTATTTAGGTTTGCATTTATTTCTTCATTTTGTGGAGTTTTTCCTCACATTTCATGTGTCCTGCCTTTTATTTTTTTGTGGATCACTTTCATTCATGATGATTGTCATCCATTTGTGGTTAAAGGGTAGCAGCTCCCTTGACGCTTATAAATAAGATGTATGCATTTTTTATTTTGGTATCAAATTTTCAAGCAGTTGCAAAAAATCTTCCAACACTCACATGCGTGTGTATAAATAATGTGCCCGTGTGGAGAGAAGCGTGTGTGTGTGTCGCTTCATCATGGAGGCAAACAGGTCGGAATCGTGTGGTGTATGCAACCCCTAGTGGTGACTGCGAGGGCTGCGCGGTATTAAGCAAAAGTGTCTGCCATATGAAATAGTTTAAGAACTGTACAAGACTGTCTATATCTAGCAAAATATAAAGACTATCTTTGTTTGTAATTCTGTGGACAATTTAGAACAGGGGTCTCTGTCAATATATGTGGGGGGGCAAATGGAGATAGTTTGTGTTTAATAAATCAGGACAACCTCAAGAAAAAAACATGGGATCCAATTGGGACACTTTCTACCAATCACATTTATTTCCAGATACAGTTGCCACCTAATGTGCATGATGTCACACCTGAAAATTTCACACACACTATATCCTGTCCAAGTCAAAAGGTCGCCGTCACAAATACGTTACATTGTGAGCTCAGGGTTTCGGAACGCCACCGGCACGATAACCTTACCCCACTAACACCCCTGCAGGGCCCGTCGTAATCGCCGTCCCTGCTCGTTATCCCGCCCGTGACGGCCTCGCAGATGCTCCTCAAGGAGCTTTTGTGGATTTAATTTGAGGAGGTGCGCGTCATTCGGGGTCGTCGAGACATCGGACACCGCCGGGCTTATCTCCAACACAACCCAGTTGATAACGGCCTTTGGCTGCATGGTTGAGACCGTGTGGAGATTTCCATTTTGAGGCATTCAAATGAACACTTTGTGAGCTACTAAGCTAGCAATGATTTAGAAGAGGAAGAGTCCATCTTTCCCCACTGTAGGGTGAACACCTCAGGAGTCCATCTAGTCTTCCATTTGATAAACTTCTCATCCTGTTCTGGCTAAAGGTGGCTAAAGGCAAATTAGTATGTATGTATGGAATCTTATTTTCTACCAGTACCAAGAAATGCGAGCCTGATGAGTTAGAGCATTCCGCATGCAACATCACCAACCAGCAATGGCGAACGCGCCTCATTTCAAAACGGGGAACCGGTTGTCTTCTCCTGACAGCGTCCGGCAAGCTGTGGCGGCGAGATAAGCGCGGCTGGCATTTTTCATGGCGACGGCGGCGTCCCCGACTTGGCCCATTATCATGAGAAAGAGGCGGGGAATTAGCCCGGAACGCTGATTCATGTTCAAAATTGGGATTAGCAATCCGGGCCAGTCAAATCCCTTCAAACGCAAGCGAACGAAACGACAAAAGATAACAAGCGGGCGGACGAGGCGATTTTTATTTATTGTCATAACACAATGATCGTCATTTTAAAATTGTTCTAAAGACACTCATCTCATGGTTTCAGATCTTTTTCTTGTATGTCACAGAAAACTGTGAAGCACTTGGATTTTTATCAAATAACCTCCACGTTTTGAAATGCATATTATTTTCAAAGACAAACTCAACTTGGCAACTTTTCCAACCACATGTTGTGACGAGTTTAACGACGTAAATGCACACCCCGAAATTGTTTTAATCCCGACGGATGAAAGCCGAGTAGCAAAAAAAAAAAAACCCCAGACGCCGTCGTATCGTCGAGAAGAGAATCGAGTGAAGTCGTGCGGCTCCTCATTAAGCTTGAAGAAGCTTAGCTGCTGTCTGCCACTCCCGCCAAATGAACACTTTCCCCACATAGGCCTCCACACAAACGCAATCCACGCACACTTACCTTATCATTGAGTGCCAGTGCTTATTACTCAGCGCCTGTCTGTGCTGATTAAAGGAGGGAACACACACCGGGATGTGAGTCACGAGAGAGGGAATGCTGGCGCTGCAAGTTATTCTCTTTATTCCATTTGCACCATCACCCTGCTTAGGCAATATACAGTCAAATAAAATGACTGGCTCCAAATTTAACTTTGATGAGTCAATAAAATCAAATCAAGCAGGATAGGTAAGGTTTAAAAAATTAGGGCCCTCTTGAAATCTATTATTATTATTATTGTCTCACCCGCCTCATGCTCAACTTCATCTGGAAAGGAGAGATCCTTTATTATTCATAAGACGACGCTAATTAATTACATGATTTAACCCGCTGTAATTAAGAAGTGGCGTTTGGGTTGGATTTCAATCTGTGACTGATTAATCCAACCGAGTTCAAGGGAAAATCTGGAGATGGAAGTATTTACGTGAATTGTGATCTCATTACAAATGACATATATCGTGCTGTTATAATTGAAGACATGGCATAGTGTTACACATTGATCATGGAGTTAGGACAAAAGACAACCTTTAGTCTTCTATACGTACTCTAAAATACTTAAACGAATACACGCTACTTTGTATATGTATACCACCTGGTTGCTCACTGAACTGAAGTTGTAAGTCAAATCCTGCGTAACGCTCCCCGGTCCTCATTTGCCCTCCGCCCGACACGATCCATCACTCGGTGCACAAAAGAACAAAGGGGGAGGGGCTGTACCGCCAAAGGCGAGCCCCTCTTCTGGGGCGGGGTGAGGTGTTACGGTGCAACTCCTCCATTCTCAGCTTTCCACAGAAGGGTTAATGACGGCGTGAATGAGTTGCTATTGTCGCGCAGGAGATAGGGCGTCCATTGTGGCAGCTGGACAATGAGCTGGTCCTTTCAAAAGTTTAGGGTTTTACCTCTTACGGCTCAAAAGGAACCGAGCGGCTTGTTTTTTAGCTTTGTTTTTTTTTTCTATGTGCAATGGGCTGTGCAAGGGCTTCAGGTTTGATTCAATGGCCACCTTTGATTGGCGGGAGGGATGGGAGGGGGAGGGGGGAGGCAGGGAGTGTGCGTCCGTGCATCAATCTTCAACCTCCAAAACTACCAAACAAGCCAGGCTGCTGTTCATAATGTACCTAAGTGCAGCTTTTGCATACTCATGCTAACTAATTAACCTTACAGACCAGAGTAGCTTTGCACAACCTTTTAATCCATTAACATTTATTTGCAATATATAATTTATTTATAATTTATTTAACCTTTAATTAGCCAAGGGGCAAAACTCTTTATTAAAAATGTTTTACAAGCGTCCTAGTTTGTAATGAATGAACCACTTAATATATCAAAATTATACTCGGTCTTAACTCTAATAAGGACTAGAAAAAAAGCAGATTTGCCTCATGCCATTTTTGTCAATTGGTCTCAAAATGTGTCAAATATTCATCACAGCTTCAGCCCTTACGGTAGGATAAAAACAAATCCCCCCAAAACGCAGCTATGTGTGGCCTCATTGGATTTTTACGACTTGTCCCCCGCTTTCCTGCTGACACGGCGTCTACAATCCTGCCATTTAATTTAAAAAAGTGCAAATTGTCCCTGCCGTTTTATGGCCCTGCTGAGTTTGGGTGCTTTTTTTTTTTTAATGAGTAAAAAGTAACACTTAATTCTAAATTAATTAAAGTGATTTACACTGTTTTCAATTCAAGAGAAATAGAATATCCGTCGTGTCAGTTTCACCCTGAAATATTCCAAATAAAATATTTTACTTTTGGCCTGGTCATCCACTTTCAGCAGCACTTGAGCCTCTTCCAAAGACAATGGGATTATTTCGAAGCTTCCAGTGTCACCAGCAGGTCGCCTTTAATACGCAAGCAGCTTTGTGGGTTCCATTCTGGCGGCGTTACACGCTCTAATTGTGGCTCAAGCTTTCGACTTTACAGTGAAAGTTTACTATCAATGGAGAGTTGCCCCCCGCCCCCCTTTCCGCCGCCCCCTTGTGCAGCAAAGACAATGTGTTTTTACAGCACCTCATTAATGACAGCATGATGGCACTTTGAAAGGAGAACGGTTCCTGCTGGAAAGTTGCTTCATTCGGAGGCAATTGCTGGGGATTAAGGCACTTGTGGCCTTTGTAGACCTACACCTCCTTCTTCTTTTTTTCCTTCTTCTTACTAGCATTAGCATCCAAATGTCCCGAGTGATTTAAAGAGCTTGACGGGAGAAATAAAGTCCAATTTGCATTTGACTTGCTCTTAAATGCAGCGGGCAGGCAGCACCAAGCTTGAAAGGACACATCTGTTTTCGTCTTTAAACGTTAAGTGAGAGCAAACGTGTTGGCTGTTAAAGTTGTCCATCTATAAACATACATTATTAAGTAACTTCATATCGATTGTTTGTGCCAAAATTGCCGGTCATTGTTGCAAAACTGTCCATTTAGGAGCAGTAAATCACGGTTTACGTTTTCAGAGGTTTTGTACAATCTTTTTTGTAAAATGTGCCCTTTGGACCGATTAAATATGCTCCAAATGCATTGAATACTGCTTTGATTTGGTGTAGGTTTTTGTTTTGTTTTTTCTCTGTCCGTAAAATATTTGTTGTCATACGCACAGAAGATAAATTTGTCTGGATTGTGGCCACACAGTTATGGTTTATTCGGTGACCAGGTTTTGCGGTTCAGAGTATGGAGACCTTCCCATTGTGTCTTGTCATGGGGGTCATGACAAGTGGAAACGAAGCCCAGTTGGTATCTTCTGCCAGATGATGACGGAACAGAACGGGAACTGCTGGTGCACCGCTCCACCTGCCGCCCCCATAGCTCAGCCCCGGGGGTGCCCAGGAGCACCCGCTGGGCGGCGTCACGGCAACCAAAAGTACTCCCCCGCCGACTTGGGCCAAGCTGTTACATGTCAGCACATCTTGGCGGCACCATTAGCATATAAAGAGAAGAACGCGAGCAGCATCTGAGACCGTAGCGCACCCCTGAGATCCTCCAAAATGACTCCCAGGCACCTTGCAGTAGTCTCTGGACAGCAATGCGGTCATCAAGGTCTCCTCCTCCGCCTGGCAGCTGTACACAGTTCTGGCAAGCTTATATCACTGGAGGTTCAAAGGTCACACAGTGGGTTGTCAGTGGATCAATTCTGATAACAGTTCCGTTAATGAAAGCAGACATCATTAAAAGCTAGTTTCCAAGAACCTTATTGATGTCTGCCAATTGTTGGGTGGTACTTTGAGGTACTAGTTGTAGTGCCTGGTCAGCTGCATTTGTCATTGCCGAAACTACAAATAACAAAAATAACCACGTCAGCGTTTCTTGGTTGCTGCGCTTTGGTAATACCACTATCTCTCCTTTTGCCTGTCCGACGTTGACCAATTACGCCTTTATTGACCGCCTGATGGCATCTTTTGTCTCGCTTTGGGCTTCTAATGATTTTTTAAATTAGAAGAAGATAGAACAATGCAGCCACGCTTACTTGCAAATGAGGTACAGATACGACGTCCGGCTGCGTCCACGTTGATTGCGCCCTAGGCTAACGACGCTAATCTGTTATTGACCGGAACTTGTTTGAGTCTCAGTGCCCGTTTATCCTGCCGAACCTTGATTAGCCGCGCCTGTTTTTGGACGCTGCAGTCTTAATTTACTAGAACGCAAACTGTGCAAATTTAGACCGTTTCAAGTCTGATATGTTTTGGCCCATTTATGGTGTGTGTAATTCAGTATTTAATCATTTGGAGAACTCCTAAAATGGACCAATTGTTGCATTGGACAAAAGTAATTCAGGTAAATCACAACAACAAAAAACTGTATTAAAACTGTTTTAATAGTTTTAGTGATGTAATTACAGTCATCTAATTATTTAAGATCAAAGACAGAGCGATAATAATTGAAACTGATGGTGGAAATGTTTTCTTTCAGATATGTTTGACTCAAACATGCTGTGGGAGCCCTTCAATTGTTAGCGTCGTCTTTGTGTCGCAGACGATTTACTCGAACCGCAAGTGTTGGAATGCAAAAGTAACACTTGTAAAATCACAGCTCAAGAAGAGGAAGTTTCCAGATGTTTTAGCACTTGTCAGGTCCACTTTTCCACCACCCCAGGTGGTGTCCAGATGCGGGGTTAAGCCATCTCGACTCGGGGTGACTTACGACGCATCGTAAAAAAAAAAAAAAACGAACGAAGAAAAACACCTCGCAGAAGGAGTCCAATAAGATGGACTTCCTGTCAGCGTCGCACTAATGTTGTGGCAGCTCATTGCGGAGGGAGTTGACACATTAGCCCGACGGGAGGTGGGGGTCAGAGTACGGGGTGTCGCCACGCGTTCTGTTCTGGATCAGCGAGAGCGCGAAGTGGCAGCTCGGGGTCACTCAAGGCCTTTGACTTATTGCCAGCTGCCAAGAGCAGGAAAACAGCGGCAAATTTCCTCCTCCAAATGTTCAATACATTGTAACTTTGTGGCACCACCAGGTTGGATTTTTCAACAAGATCCAGCAGATGGCACTGTGGCGAAAAAGCAATTTTAAGTTTGATACAGCAGCATGTTTTTCCCAAATGTAACAGAGGCTTCCAATGGCGTCCACTCTGACACGCCTAATAGAAGTAACGTCTCTCTAATGGACTGGGGGGCCGACTATATTAGGTTGCCTGTAGAGCCCCCCCCACTGCCTCCCACCTCCCTTTCTTTAAACACCAGCCATAAAAGTCCCTGAACCGTAGAGGAATATGTTGACCACATGGCCTTTCAATGTGTGCGTGTGATTTACTGCAGTGAGTGCAACAGTGTTTTTAAGGCGGCAAGCTAAGTGGCTAACGGCTTCCCTGAAGGACTGCCATCAAGATGACATACAATGCACTTTTTCTTTCTTTTAATTAAAACAGTAAACGCTCATCAAGGCAGTTAAGCATGCTGTGCGCTTTGAAGCAAGCAGTTTTCGTTTGATTCCTCGCGTGAAATCGTGCAGTGCTGCTAAATAAATGAGAGACGGAGCTCACTGAAAAACAATTAAAGTATCTGATGAACGGACTTGACTAAGCCATGAATTAACTGGAAAACTAACTTATGAGAAGATACAAATTAGTGCTGTAGGACCAGATTGTAGAGTAGACTCTTTAACCAAGTCACGCTGATATACTTTGAACTTCGAGAAATACTGCTTCATCATCGTCTAATCGTAAATGCCATTTCTTTTTTTTCCACATCGTCTCAAGCCAAAAGATCTTTGATGCGCTCATGTTGATGGATGATGGCGTGGGGCTCGACCTTGGAAGGCCCGTCGGCATGGACGTCATGAGAAGTGTCAGCTGTGCGCGGTAAATGAGTTTGTCATTAGGGAGGGAAGTTTGGCCTTCTCTGACGTGTGAACGGTGCGCTAATGCTAACGTGCTAAAGGCAGAAATGAGCTCGCATTACACAAATGAGCCGCGCCTGGAGGCTCTTAGAGCGCCGGCGATGGCAAGCAGATGGCGGTGAGACCCCCGACCCTTTAATATCGTGTGCCATTTGCATTTCATGAGCCTTAATTGAGTCTGCTGACCGCACCCCCTACCTCTCAAAGACCCCCACGCACAGGCGGAGCTAATTTTGCATCACGGTGTACCCCCCTACCAAGGATTGATAGATGATGGTGCACCTTCTGGTTGGAGAATGCTAGTTGAATATTTGACAAAAAATCCAGAAATTGCGTAAAAGTAGACACATTTGCACCATTGTAATATTTTATATTTCTTTACATTTCTTTACAACTTGCTCATAACAAAATATTGTAATAAATAATAATAATCTGTAAATTTTAAAGATGGTTTTTAAAAAAAAATTGAAAAGTATATCAATCCTTCATCCCAGCTATTTTACTTGGATTCTCACGTTGTTTCTAATTACCAAATCCCCTTTTCTGGCCTTTAATCACTATCATTATTAATGACCAGCCATGACCATGACACTGGTGCCAAATGACACATGAGTAACTAATGGCGGCTAAGGCGGACCAGTCGCACATCCAGACCAGACTAATCAATCATATGTCGAGTTAATGTTTCGGAGACAATGGAGTGAGCCAAAAAATGCTTGCATGACCCAGGGGAGACTCCTCATCCTTCCAAGTCATGAGAATTGAGCTGCAATGCCGGTATTTCTCCACACGAGGGCAGTGCGCTCTAGGCATATCGTGTTGTGCGCGTCTTGTTGCACTAAGCAACTATAACCACCAGATAGCAATGTTGCAGAGCGTTTGAATTTTTTTCCCCAGCGATGGCCTTGCCATTACAACAGAAAACAACATGTTGATTGAAAAGCATCATAAAAACTTTTAATTGCACGGTCTATAACTAAATATCTTCACAGAAAAAGATATGTTGCAATTTTTGGTGTGAAAAATGTCATTAAATCATCAACATCAAAGTTAAAACATTCTATTCATGTCAGATATTTGGACGCTGCTTGAAAAACTATTATAACTATTGTAAAAATATTCTGTATCTATTCTAAAAATGAAACCAAAGGGCTGGTTGGTAGTCAGAGAGGTCCTCTTTATTGGTTACGCTATAAGTCACGGTTAGCTTTGGTAACACGGCGAACGCTACACACGCGTGTAAACATGAAAAAATACACTACACACAAAGCACAGGCGGCAAAATGGCCGGGCAGTCGTCATCAGAGCGCAACGTCTCTTCTAACTGCAAGCCACACTGGACATTATACAATAGATGTATATATGCAAGATGGCTGCCGCCTAGTGCTTGATAGTGCTGGCAGCTTTGTTTTACAGTATATGATCAGCTCACAGATTAATACAATGCAAATGGTTCGAAATTAGCTTTTATTTTCACGTTTGCAGCCCTGGTAGTGTTTGCGTGCGTGTGTGTATGTGTGTGTGGTGTATTATGTGTGTGACATCTGTTTATCCCCACATGCATCAAGTAATTAGTGCGACTTCAGTCCCTTTTCTTGGCAGAATACATCAACGCTAGCTAGCTAATCATGAGTTTTCCTTTTCAATGGAGTTAAGGCGTGTGCATGATTTTCTTACGCACAACTTTAATACGCAAAGTTGCTGTGCGGTGGAGTTCAAGTATGCGTGCAGCCGCATCTTTGCCAACTTGGCCTTGTTTGCATCTAGTTTGCATATGTGGTTAACAATCATAAATACAAAGTGGTATAGCCGCTATGGAAAAAGAACAAAAACAAAACAGTCAAATAATGAGAAAAAAGCTGCGAAGCAAAAGCCGCAGAGTATATCATGTTATTGTATTGTACTATTCTAGCTAATACTGATAGTCCAAATGACTGCATGGATTGAAATCCGACGTCCACCGAGCGACCCACGAATGGCGTGATGGAAGAGGAATGATAAATATTTATAATAGAGTAATAGCACCATATTTTGTTTTTGTCAAAGAAATATAAAAAGCTCACACATAGAAAAAAAAAAAGGACCAGATCTATCGCTTATTGTTGTATCCTGGCTTGCTTACCACTCTTTTTAAACTAAACACACACACACACGCACACAAAACAACTTGCTAATCCTTCTAGTTTGTTTTAAACATGCACTTTGGTTAATGTACTCATCTGTTAATCCTTTGGCAAATGAACAAACAAAAAAACAAACAAACGCGGAGGCACTTAAACAAGCTAAACAAGCTAACGTGACAGAGCAACACAAAAACTATGTACATGTATGTAAAAGTGTTACATTATAAATAGGTTTTAAACCATAGATACTATATACATCTTGAAACGGAGACACGGTCGGTTTGCTCGGGGGCGTCGGCATGTGGCGGCGATGCTGGGGTTGGGGGGTTGGAGATGACGTCAGCGCGGTGATGGGGATGCCGCCGCTCATTCTCGCTTCCTCAAGATAACATAGATGAGGCCGCTAATCAGCGCCAAGGGGAAGGCCACCCATGCCAGGATGTAAGAGTAACCAAAGTCGTCCGTCTCAGGCACCCACTCCGGACTCATCACCGTGTAGATGATAGCGCCGCTCATCACAAACAAACCTAAAGAAAGTCGGGAGAACGTTTAAAAAAAAAATTCTTTGCTCAATGTGTTGGCATCTAATATCCAGCAAAAGTTGTTTCGTTAAATAGGGTTGTCTCGCCTTTGTGAGATGTCCTCATTTTGTAGAAGCAAAGAATAACCAGCTTAGATGTTCTTTGTATTTGATTACTGCTCGTGTACAGTTAGTGTACTCACTAGCAAGGATCTGGAAGGTTCCGGTGATAAAGAAGCGTCCACCCTTCTGCAGAGTAAAGAGCTGGCAGAAGAAAAGGAAGAGCGCCAGGCAGCTGAAGATGATGGACAGGATCATGAGGGCCTGGACCGCCTGGATCCACTCTGGACATAAAAAAAGCAAGGGGAGACATAATCAATAACAGGCCGGTCACCGGAGACAGCAGCGGAATAAACCTCCGTCATTAAAGCCTGTAACGAGCGCAGCGAGCAACCAATGTTGCAAAGGCTGTCGGGAGCATGTTTACTTCAGGGAGCTTGTAATGGATCCATAATGATGCTACTAGCCTGGGTATCTTGTTCTTGAACCCCACCCCCAGCCTCTCCCCTCCATCCATCCCTTGCATCAGGACCGGCGACTAATCATCGATCCAGACACAGCAAGACCTCCAAGTCCGAAAGAGTGGAGTCCATTAACCCATTAACCGCCTAGCATGCTGGGAATGTAGCCCAGATAGGCCACAACACGAGGTACAGTACACATTCTATCCAGATCTAATACCCAATTCTTCAAAATCATGTGAGGCATTATTGGTTGTGCTTAATATATTAATTTGTACCTGTCAATAAATTTAAAACATTATGTTGACATGCTGTAGCGATTGTTGTCGTGTCCTGTAAATGTGCTTTGATTCTCGATGCATACGCTGGAAATTGAAATCAAATTAGGCTACACAATGCCAATGTTGTGCTTTTACTTTCAAAACAAAGCATGCAGTGTTGATCTGTATGTGGACCGCTTCCTGTCAAACAAGATGGATAAGATAAGCGAGGAAACCCAACACCCTCATTAGCGGCGCATCAGCCATCTCGCCAAAACGCGGCCACCACCCCATGGCGGGATTTAGTTTTTGCGACTGTTACATAATCCCGCAGGCTGATAAATTGATAGGTCGGCGGAATGTTCCATCCGTTGGCCTTTAAATACGGATGCTACACCGGCGAGCCTTTTTCCTTCCTCGACTGTCAACACGGGACGTTTCCCCCCCTCCTGGTGTCATGAAAACACACAAATCAATCATGTTGCTGAGCATCACTTTGATGCCAAACAGGAAAATAACAGTTGATAAGCAATGGTCTTGGAGGTACTTGGTGTTTCATTCCTGTTTTTCGCCACTAGGTAGCTATGTGTTTGTGTTACTAAGGACGCATAAAATAATAAAAACTTTACTCGCGTCTCATACTTTGTGTCTTGACTAGGTAGATAAAATAGCAATCTTTAAAATTTTACTAAAGTTGCCTTGTCAAATTACAGACTAAACCCTAAGGGTGCATATCAACATTACTAACATCAGATATTTTCACAAAAAATCCAGGCGTTACCAATGCTAACATTTGTCTCTGTGACCTTTACCCTCCAGACTAAATTCCATGAAATCATTTTTCTTGGATGAACGAGTGGATTGTTTAAATTAGCATTAATGTGTGACCGCCGCCCCCTCACTGCTTGCCCCTTCAACATGCTTTTCTCTGTGGCGACCAAAATTGTAAAAATCGGCTCAATTTGAGTTTGGAGTGTAAAAAAAAAAGGGGAACAAAAACTAAGTTGATTACTCAGCAGACAATCCCGCCTGGTGACGCCCTGCACTACTGAAGCCCCCTGCCCTGGCTAGCCCTCTATCTTCCTATCATCTGCCTACACACGCACGCACACACACACACACGCACACACTGCTTGCTTAAATAAACAGTGCGTCATGAGGCCTCGTGAAAGCAAGTCAAACAAACTACCTGACAAAACACATGGCCGGCTCTGGGCCGGCCAAGCTCGACCCATTCTGGGCCTCTGACATCATTGGCATTGAAACCCTACAAAAAAACAAACATGTGCTGCACGTTCTAAAGTTGGCACAAAATAACCTCCACTCAAATATTGTCACACATAGATACACATATGCTATATAAATCTCAAAGAGTGCAGCTGCTGCCGCCCTAAATCGTCTTGCTGGACGCTGCAAGCTAAGATGGGACACTGTGCTCTGGCACTGGGCGTGACCCTCCATCAGCATATGTGCAGCACATACACACACACACACACACACGCACACAGACAGGCATGCTTTAAATACTCCTCCGCAACCCCACCCACACGCACACGCATCCCAAATGGTTGGTCACTATACTGTTTCTGCACACGGGACCTCAATATGGACATCACGCCACTGACTATTTATACAAGCAGCGGCCTTTCCAAAGGCCACCGGCACATTCCCTCCCTTAGATGGCGCCAGAGGGGCAACCCCGACACGCCCTCACAATCGGCAAGTCATCCTGCACTGCATTGGTGTACTCGACAGCAGAATAGAATTAATGTTGCCATGGTGGCTCTGCAATGTCGTCCATAGCACAGACACTGCCGTACGACTGATAGTCATGGTATGAAAAATCCAAATAATGCCACTGTAGGTTTTGGAGGCGTCCTCCATATTGTCACAAATAATAATCCCAAATATCAAAACAAGTCATTCACTGCTTTACTATTGGTAATGATACTGATCAGCTCTATAGTGACACTAATGTCACTGCAGGACATCAAGAAGTCATCTCAAGCAATGCCACTCCTTTATTACTTCTGATCATCGTATGTATCATGTTGCGAAAGTCTTCCATAGTACTGTCATATTTTATGCTTTTAATAATGCCATTGTTGATTTTGTCATAACATTCGTGGAAATATTTTATTATAGTAATAATGGCAGTACTAATAATAGTAATAATAATAATAATAAATCATTAACCGTCATTTTGGGTCTCCCATTGCATTCCCACTGCTTTACCAATCCTTAATAATAATGTCAATAATCATGATGACATCTCAGTAACTAAACTTATAATGACTGTACTCCTACTGCTCTCACAATTCATCAGCGATAATGACGATCATATTAATAATCATTTACCGCTAATTGTCAATACTCATAATGCCAATAATTATTAATAATGCAAGCAAACATATCAATGACATTTGGACGCCACCATTGCACTGGGCCTGCTTTACTATCACGATCGACTGCAATTCATGATTCTTAATAATAATAATAATCGTGGATTCTGACCTCCAGTGGAGGCGCCGCTGCAACGGTAAGCTCCATTGATGATGGAGCAGTTGTTCCACAGGTCCGAGGTGCCGAAGTCACTGGAGGTCCACACCTGTGGAGCCCCAAAATCAATCAATCAACCAATCAATCAGTCAAACTCATGTGACACAGCATTTATTGTTTACATTAAGACCCTCCACCATCATGACCACCCATTAACCACACCCACCCTCCACTCTGCTCCCATCGGGCAAAAGCGGGACTTACGCTGACTATGGTGGAGATGAAGAGGAGCACCAGAGCGGCGATGTGCAGGAGGACGATGCCCAGAAGAAGCAGCAGCATCTTTGCAAGAGAAGAGTCTGGATCAGGAGGAGGAGGAAGAGGAATTAGAGTGTACGTGTGTGCGTGCATTCATGTGAGCGCACACAAGCGGAACATGGGTGTGTCACTGCAGCACGCTCAGGACAAGCGCTCCCACTTTTTACGCACCGAAAGCAATGACGCCGCATCAAGTGTCACCTTTACCGAGCCGAAACGTCCCATGCAACCATTTTTATGATCTTAATCATGTCAGCCATAATCAGATTCAAAGCACAAAGTCCACTTCCATTGCACTTTAAAAAAAAATAGAGCAAGTTGTACTTACTTGGAGACGCGAGCGTGTATTCACAGCACGGTGAAAAAAAGCGGTAATAAGGTTTTGTCCAAACAGGCGGCTGAGGAGAAGGACCGAGTGTTGTCCACAAGCGGCTGTGAGTGACGGCGCGCTGGGAGCCGGCCGCCTCTTATAAAGTGTCTCATTATGGAAGAGACAAGACCCGCCCAGGCGGCCCGGCCCCCCTCCGCATTTAGACGCACGGTGCGTAATGGCGCGCCGTTTCCCTGGTTACCAGCCCTGTGTGTATGTGTGTGTAATCACTGTTTTGCTTTCGTAGTAGTCGTAGTAGACATACGCTTACCAAAATACTCTGAACCTAAAATAAAAGAAATAATCTGAATTGATTGTAGTTGGAATAATAATGACTCTATTGTTGTTGTCACCTGTCAAAAAAAAAAAAAAATTACAATAAAAGGACAAGGCTTTAGTAAAATCGCTTTTGTCACATTTATTAGAACTGTCAGCAACGGAAGGTTTGACTGATTTTCTGCGCACAGACTTTTACTTCTTGGGTTTCAGGAGATCAGGAAAAGCCACCTCTGGTGAGCAGAAAAAGTCCATGGCTCTTGAGACACAATATGGATGAAATCTTTTTGAGATTGAGGGGCCACAAGCAGCTGATGATTCTGAACTGATGTGTAATTGACATTTCTGCTTGATAGGTAAGTTGATCACCTTTTTCCATTCTCAAATGGATGTACATTAAGAAAAATATATCCTTAAAACTTATTTATGATAAATTATTTATAATAATTCATGCTGCCAATGTAGTAGCAGCCCTGGCTAGCTTGTTGACGGTGCACTGTACCTACAACGCGCATCAAATCTATATTTAATTGACTCCCACTCAAATGCATGGGGGGAATAAAGAAAGAAACCCTAAAACTATTTATATTAATGAATATTGAAATAAAATGTGAATATACGAATCCACAAGTGTCGAACCAACAAGTATGTCGAGGTCGACTGTTTAGCACTATGACGTCTTGATGATGGCGGCCAGCCAGGGGGCTCCATCCAGTAGACATTGCCTGTGGTTTCCAGGGCAATGGGAAAAATAAACATCAAGGCTTGTGTCATGAGCCCCGTGACTCACGGCCCGTGTGAACATACGTGCTGCGCTAGCTAGCATCAGTGGAGGGCTCTCCCCTCTGTTTGATATGACTCATTCTTCTGTGGCCACTCTGTGTGTGTGAGTCCGTGTAAAAATATCCACCCGTGTTGCTCAAAGCGATGCAACGAGCGGAATTCCAGGAAATGTACAAGGAGCGGTCAAAGCCGTAAATATTCCCAAATATTTGCTGTCGAGGATCCTCATAAAGACAGGAAGTGGCGCGTGTGCGTCAGGGCGTGCGTTTCCTATCGCTATAAACACACACTGCGCTCATCTCCAGCCGCTAAGATGTGTCGACATCTTCTCTCTTCACAGCACTTGTGTCAAGATGGAGGCTAGCACGAGTCTTAAAGTGGCCGCCGACGGGGTGCTTAGCAACCTCTCTGATAGCCCAATGAGCCGACGGGACGGTGGCGAGGGAGCGAGCTTCCTCTCTGCAGTAAAACACGCGCCACTGCTGCCTCTTGTTAAATGTTTTCCATGCCTTATATGTCCATGTTTGCGCAGACGCGACATAGTGGACGCACCTTGTTGCTTGAGAGCTGCAAATCTTGGAACGATGTATGAAGACATCCTTCGATTTTTCATTAAGGGTTAGCCAATGTGATTAGAAGGAAGCCCCAAGGGTCAGGCGGTGAGTCGGGATGGGTGCTGGGGCGGCATCCAAGAATCTCATCTCCTTAGCTTAAAGGACCAAAGTCAAAGGTGGCCACTAGCACGCTGTAGTGTATGTAAGAAGCAGAACAAGAGTGTGATCCATTCTATTGTTGCTTTCTGTTAGCCCATGGCCATTCGTGTTAAATAATGAACTGCTAAGTCCACAAAATCAAGAAATGCAGCTAGAGTGTAAGCAAGCTGTAGCTGGCTTTAGCATCCGTCTAAGTAAACAAATATCACGTTCATACCATACCGTGAGTTAATAATTCATAAGATGGCACCTAGATATTAACACGTACTTTGCGAGACATTTTGACAGTCCTTAATAGAGAATCAATTGAGGTCTTTGGTCTGAGCCTGCCAAGCGGTAGCACATTCAAAAGGAGTTGGGTTATTGATCGGTATATCCTTAGAACTCAGTAGCCTTCTCTACCTGGAGCAACCTTGCCTTTAAACCAAAAAATAGAGATGGGGACGGGACAACAGATGGACTTGTTTGTTTTGACCGACGAGTACAGATGCACGTGCGACTGCACAGAACCACCATGCCAACCTTAACTTTTCATTTTTATTTACAAACTTTATTGTAGCTATCAAGTATGTTTCATAGCAAACTGCTCAAAGTAACCTCAAATGGCCAAAGCACAATGGCAATGCTTTTTACAGATTAGAAACATGCTTCTTCTTCCAAGTGTGAGCCCGTTGGGACAGGAAACCGCAGGGTGCTTATCTTTTCGTCTTAAGGCTTCCTTGCCTCGTATATTTTTTTTGTCAGTATTGCTCAGCAGCCTCTTGAGAGGCTTCTTCCACGCTGTGGCCGCGTTCCAACAGCCACAGGAAGTTCCCATGAACGTTCCCAACGCCTGCCCGGAGTCTCACGTGAACCACCACAGAGACCGCAAGGGAGGTCCTTGTTACATGCTAACGGCTAATGCTAGTGTAATGCTTGATGGCAAATGACAATACGGCCTTCCAGGTTACAGAGACTGATTAATACAATTCTGATCTACAGGACATGTACTTTACTTATCTTGGATTTCAGATACCTCATCCCACAAGTTTTATAGGTTCTATTCTATTGACTAGTTAATATAAAACGAGTGCTTTGGTTCTACTGAGGTTGGGGGAAAAGAGAGCTCTCCGATGCGTTCACGTGATTTTGTGTGCGACTGTATATCAGACTTATTCACCGTTCTGCTTTGACTTGGGTAATCCTTCACAATAAGAGAATCTGACATGAATCAATGTGGGTTTTTTTTTTAAACTCGGGCTCCGTTTATAATTGCAGGCTCTCTTTCCCTCTCTCCCTCTCGAGTCTCTGCTGTCGGAATGTAAGGATGCAAAATAACACACGGCCGTTAAAAATAACCCGCCAATATGTTTGGAGCGTCGCAAGGATTCCAGCGTACATTCCGCATGTACGGGGAAAGGGAGGCCCTGTTGGTGGGGGTGTCAAAGAGGAGTGTCTATTTACGTCCCACCTAAAAGGAGACATAGCGATGCAAGTTTTCATTGCCGCCCTTTAGAGAAGACTTTCTCTAAGAATCCGCAGGGAATTCCTGTACATTTTGTGAGGTCGGAAAGAGTTCAATCTTTGTTGACTTCACTTTCGGTCCCTTTTTGACCCAGCGAGTTAGCATACTGTTTATATCCCTTCTGGCACGAGAGGCAAATATTTGCCCGATAGCTTTGGATTGCAGTGATAGGCTATGAAGCTAGCCTTACTCACTCCACATACTAAGATTTCTCTGCATATTCTGATGGAAATTTAAATTACCGCTGAGTCACAATGGTTTAATAGCATCAGGACTAAAAAAGCCAATTTCATCTGCTGGGCTTTTGAATGTTTCTGCGTGTGCATGCACACACACCTCTATTAAACACACACGCGCTGAGGACGGCATGTAGCTCCCGGTGTTGTTTGCACAGCACGGTAACAGAGAGGTTGTAAAATATTACACCCAAAGCAAAGTGCAAGCGGCACACAAACACGCAGAAATACAATGGCAAAACACACACACAGTTCTCAGTTTTATCAGTACAGTCACTCCCTCCAGTGTCACAAATGGCGAACCACGCCTGCGCATTTAGTTTTGTGCCTGCTCATCTATTGATTTTAAAAGCATTAGTATGCTGCAACTCTCCGCAAACCCTGCCCCACGCTCAGGGCGGTGGCGGCGACTCAATCACGGCGTGGATAGGACCCCGATAGGGCGGCGTGAACCGGTGTGCGGCCGGGGCCGATTGCGGCGTCTCCATTCGAAGCGAAGTGGCGAGTCATCGTAAAGCTGCTGATAGATGCGTGTGAGTGTGTATGTGTATACATGTTGGCCTTGACCATGAGGTGACACTCATGTCAGATTAAGATGACAAATGTGAAAGAGTGTGTTCCTACACTAGTGATAAACATGCAATTTTTATAGTCAATTTGCAGTAGCCAAAATACATGGATAAGGTGTGACGTTAAGTTCGTCAATGCTCACAATGGTGGGGGCGACAACTCCAAATTTGTTTTCCTGTTTTTATTTCATCTACTGGTGTTTCACGCATAACATACTATTAGGCTTTTTGGGGTTTTGCATTCCAGTCCAGAAACTCACACAAAAGTAATAACACTTACATGTTATTTACTATCATGCAATGACCTCCTACGCCTTGTAATTGTAACCTTGTAAACTAATATTGCTCAAGTGTATCCTGTGAGTCGCGGTACGCTGGGGAAGGTCTTGCGTATGCTCATGCACTTCTCCTGGTCCAGGAAGAGTGAGTTGGCCTTGATAGAGAGGTCGTGCTCCAACGTGACTTTGGTCCTCAGCAGAGACTGGAGGCTGCCCTCGGCTTCGAGCAGCCTCTCCTGCAGCTTGCGGATGGTGTCCTCAATCTCTCGAACCTCCTCCACCAACCTGGGCATCGTAGAATGCTGGACTATTTGAAATCAAATCTGGCACACTCTGATACCTGTGGTACGGGTTGTCCCTGCAGAGCTCCACGTTGGGCCGGCGGGTGCGCTCTTCCAGCCTGGTCTGAGCCACTTTCAATGGACTCTCTTTGTCCCGCAGAGCCTTTTTCAGGGACTCTATCACCATCTCCGTCTGGTAGATCTCCTGCATGGTCTAAATGAGATAAGCAGCTCAAACCAAAGCGCTCCAGTGTGCATGGTTAAAAAAAAACGCACTTGAGTGTATTCAGATGAAGTTTGGGTTCTAATTTCCTAACTGTGGAAAATGTGGTTAATGATGGACTCTCCTTTTGGCTGCTTTCCAAATATAAAGACGTGTAGGTCTTTACAATACTGTCTTGAAGGGTAGGAATGTTTTAGGTGGTTTCTCACTGACAATGATCAGCAAACAAACAAGTGAGATCATGTGATGATGGACCTTGGCGAGATGGGCCTGAAGGCTGTTGCGAGCGTCGGCCGTCTGTGCCACGCGACCGGTGAAGGACACGTTGACATTGTTGAACTGACTCCACATTTCGCCGGAGGTGGCGCTGAGCAGCACTTCGATCTCGTCGCGAAGTTTGCGCGAGGCGGCACGCTGGCTCTGCGAGCGCAGAACGTTGTTGTCGGTGAACTTGGACCACGACTCCGGCAGTGAGACCCTGGCGGGACAAGCATTGCGTTGACAGTATTGAAAAACATCGGTTTTGATAGGTCGCCGCTCACGAGGGGTCAAGGCGTTCGATTCCGCGGAAAAAGCCGATGCCATCCGAAGTGTTCCTTAGGTTATGGCAGCGGTCGTCTATCCTTTGGGCCATCACTTTGTTGCTCAGGTCTCGTTCCAGTTCGTGCTGCGCCTCGCGGTTTAACCTGTTTAGTGGCTCACCGCCCCAAAAAATCGACAATTATCAATCAATGTGATCAGACAACCACCGCCATGATGAGACTCACGCTAGCTGGGCTGTGGCTCTCTCCAGATGTTGCCTCATCCTAGTCTGACAGGACTTTATTACCTCAACTTCCTGTTTGAATCCGTACGTTAATCAGTACATTTTATTATTATTATTATTATTTCCATTTTTCACCTTGATGAGGTCTTTCTCAACGTCGTCGTGGACCAGGTCGATAGCCATGCGCTTTTCGCGGTGGTACAGACATTCCTGGGACACCTGGTGGAAATTTAACACACCTTGATGCTAACGGCTACCGTTTAGTTCTCTGCGATAATTGTAGACAAAAACTATTCAAATAGTGTTGCTGACTTTAAAGACGGACAAAGAAACAAAAACTGTCAATGGTCTTAGTTCAGGTTCAGGTGAACTCAACACAACTTACTGTGTCTTAATGCAAATGGCTAAAATCCTGTGCAGTGCTAATACAGCAATATTATATATTAACCGTTATTTGACCTTTGACATCATCGGTAGTCAACGCTTACCTGAAGGGGCCGCTCGGTCTCAGCCAAGGCCCTCTCCAGCCGTCGCTTGACCTCGGCCAGTGCCGCTGTCTCTCCCGCCACGTTGTCCACCTCGTGGTTCAGTTCCGAGCGCCAGAAGGCAATATCGTTGAGGCGCTCGCCGATGTCCTTGCTGGTGTTCTCTTGCATGCGGCGCGTCAGCTGCTCCTTGTCCTGGATCAGACGCATTGTGTCACGCCGGAGCCGCTCTGCACTGTTGCGAGATGCCTCCGACTGGCGGTAGTTGCCCTGGTTGGACTTGAACCAGTCATCCGGTGTGTAACGAGTGCTCATCGTGCTCCGGTTGGATGGGTAGAACATGGTATCTGTGCGGATCAGATCTGGGATGCTTCGCTGTAAAGTAGGGACGGTGCCTTCGTTCTTGTAGTAGCTGTTGGTTCTCCACTGGTTGGCGCTGTGGCTGGCAGGTTGAGTGTTTCGGTAGCTCAACCCCATGGTGGAGATAGCGGGTAGGAAGTGGCCCGTCTTGGGTCGACCATATGAGGCTGGCATCTCCATGCCTAAAACTGGACTGTCTTCCTTTAGCGTCAAAACTTCAAGCTTGTGCTTTTTTGTGCCACTCACCTGCAAATGAGCTCAAGTCCTCCACAAGGTGATGCCACTTGCATAATTCATTGCTGTATTCTAAGCGTGCAAGTCATTCATTGGTCAGGCCAACCAATGGCAGCGTCAAGCGGTCTGTCCAAGATTTCTGTTGACACAATGCTGGTTGCCGTGGGTTACCGCTGCCCTCCCCTGTGGGCAGCTTTCATGCTGAGCAGGTGCTTTTACTTTGTCAATAAAAGAAGCTAAAGAGCCTCTGAGTGTAAAATGACACGTTTCACTTAAAAATCTACAATACAATATAGAATCGAATTCCCACAACTCGGGACATCAGGTGTCAAGTAAAATTGTTGACTTGCACTACATTGAGTTAACGGAGAAAATAATGTAAGTGTGAATGATTGTCTGTGCCCAAAGATTGACTGGTGACCAGTCCAGGGTGTAGTTTGCTAGTGTCTGTTAAATTTGATTACTCTACTCTATTTCAACGTTTAACTACCACAAGTTAGACTAGGCGCACTTATTGAGGAAATGCTGGTCCTGCCTTTTAATTTTAGAGTTGAAGTTACCTTAAATGTCAAAATAGCTACCACAAGCTAGGCTAGTTGCATAGCAAGACTGGTGTAGTTTACTTTGTAGAAAAGTACTTTATTTTTCCGCTAATATTTTTGTGTCGAATGGGACGACGACAAGCAATCTGAGCTGGCAAGCAAAGCGCCAAGCTGTCAGTTTGGATTACACTCACCTGTTGAATAATTCATGCAGCAGGAAGAGGACATGCAATCATAGTCTGTGTTGAGTTACACAATGTTGAAAATGCGGGTCATTTACACCGAAGTCTTCTTGAGATGTTTCGTAACACAAGAAAGAAAAATTGGAACTGTAATGTACATTAAACCTGCCAACCAATTGTTTTGTTGCACAAGCTTGCTTATTTAGACTTGAGCCACATGTTTTTTCGTAGGCCTGACGTAAAACAAATCGGATGTCGGCCATTTTGTTTTGAGCCACTCATTCTGCGCTTTCGATCAAGCCGACATTATTGTAAACATTGTGAGTTGTAGTTAGAATGGAATGAAGCATCTCAGCATCGCTTAACATGGCAAGGTTAAAGAAGCCCCCCCCACACACTCTCCAACCGTGACCTCACTGGCTATAAATAATACCCCCTTCCAAAGAAAGTAGGAATAAGCCAACCCGCCATGAAATTCCTCCTGTGAGTGGAAAAAAAGTTGGCGAGCATAAGAAGAATTTGTGTGTATTCTGCAACCATTGCAGATTACGACATATGTTGCATGTGTGTGTTGCGGGCACTTTGTGTGTGGTGATTTTCATAAAGTTCTGTAGCTACTCTGCCTTGCCATAGTAAAGAGGAACACGGCCAAAGACATTTTTTCTTCTCATTTATATGTTTAATGCGTCACCCTAAAAAGTGAAAAAAGATCCGCTAGGTATTAGCACTACCGCGCTGATCCAGTGGGGCTTGTGGCGCATGAATGCTGGCACTCTGTGGCACCAAGTGAGTAAATAAATAAATAACTGTCACAGAGTCATATGTTAGGGTCTGGACAGTGCCCTCCCCCCCACTCTCCATTAATTCTCCCCTCCCTCCCATCAGCCCGCATGGTTGCGGCCTCTCCTCCGCTCTGCTGTGCTCGACACAGTGCCTCCGATGGAATGTGATGACCACGGAGCGGACAAAGCCCACCATTCACGGCCCCTCGGCCCACACTGGACGCCTGCAACTGGGAGCCTTGATTTTACAGATGGGAGGGGGTGCATGAGGGGACAGGGAGGGTGGGGGGGGGACAGGGGAGGCTTGTGTCCGCCCCAGTGTAACTCGTTCTGTAGTATCAAATACATGGCTGAAATACTTTAAGGCGATTGGAAGGTCTTTTTAAACATGTCCGTCTACTTCCTGTCAAGACTATCCAGTGCGGAAACACAATAGAGTCTTTGCTGTTGCCGTGCGACTGGCTATAAACATGCAAGTGGCATCTACACTCTTGTTGGGTTATTAACACGCCGACAGTGGATTGTACAAAACAGTGAGGATGTTTTATAGGAAACATGGAAAATATACCCAAACCTGTTGTGAACTTGCAAAAGTCACATAATAATATTTTATGTTAATGATAGTTAAAATGGGCACAATAGAGTATTTGTCGGACGTCTTTGGACGTCCTGTCATGCTGGGGTTGCCTACCTAATTTCTTATTAAATAGTAAAACAGGAAGTTTTGCAGAGTTGATATGAAATTGGGGCAATGTTAAAGATACAAAATAAAAGATTCAATTCTGAACCTAGTGCCCGTTCACAAGTCCAGCTGTGCAGACTTTGCCGCGCACACACCGACAAAATTCTCTTTGTGCGGAGAGGACATTGGCCTCCAGCTACTATGAAAGGTGCACTGAGGCGACAACGGCAGCCAGTGGAACGCCGTAGCAGGTGATTGAAAGCGGTGAGGAACAAAAAAGTCGGGCAAGATTTAGGAAGGCGAAAATTCTCATCCAAGTGCAGCCAGTCGCCGCGCAACCGCTGGCGCTAACTCAACAAGCGCAAACTGCAGTAGCGGTCTCTATGAGAACGTCAATTCTCAGAGTTACAGTCACACTGGACTGGTTAAAAAAAAGGGATACATTTGTAAAAATAAAAAGCCTCCTTCTCTCTGCGTAACTGCTCACCCCTACCGTCTCTTCCGAGGAGGGAAATACTTGGAGGCAAATAAGACATGGTTATATTCTTTTAATTTAAGGGTGATGATTGCTGTGTTTCCATGTAATCTTATTCTGCGACAATACGCTTAGCTCGGTGAAAATGAATCCAGCTAGCCACGCTCGCCAAGTATCCTCTGACGTCTTCGATTAATCGTTCAGAAATGATTTGTCGATCGAGGGAATGTATTTAAATGTCTAACCCTTAATCCCGCTCACTGTCCAGCGGGATGTTTTCTAAAAGGCTGCAACCGGAGCTCTGCGAGCTACGTGCGACACGTAAACCTGACACAAACAGCTGCTCTCCACGCATTCCCGCTCGCCTTGCGCTCAATCTGTGTGTGCGCGCGCCGCCAAAGGCCAAAGTGCGCGCTGGAAGGTGTCGGATGCGCCGGCAGGCATGCGAGACACGCCCCGCTGCCATTTAGCCGCTTCTGATCGCACACCCAAATAGACACGTTTGAGCGCCATGTCGGCGAAATTCCTTCGTCCCAAACAAAAGCGAGAGGGGCGGGAGATTCAGATGCGCCACTTCTGCGCGAGGCGGAGGAGAGGCATTTAAAACCAAGGCCTTTTTGTTTCTCCAGGCATTTTCCAACCCCTGCACCCAAACCTCCCCCAGCGAGCATGCCGGCCGCCCCGCACAAGTGCTCAAATTGTCCTCCTGCTTCCCAAATTTGGGACCCCGAGTAGAACGAGGCTTTTGTCAAAGTGTGACCTGGCTGTGTCTGTGGTCTGTTTGCCGGATGAAGCGGGCTCTTCATTAGTGCAGTGCATCACCCCACCCTAACCTCATCTCCTCAGTCTACAGCTCTGTTAGCACATCTGCCTCGCATTTTTGAAGCACTATGGTTGACTATATTCTGCGGAGTTTGCACGTTCTCTACAAAAACAAGCGTGTTGATAAATTGTCTATAGTTGTGAATGTAAGTGGGAATGGTTATGTGCCTTGAGACTGACTATGAGGACAAGCACCATTGTAAATGAAGGAGTGTTTTCTCTCCGCCATGCATTCATTGTGTCAGGTGCACGAGCCACGTGAGAGGTCCTTGTGTATGTGTGTGATTGTGTGTGAGAGACGGCCGGCAGCAGCTGGGAATGCCCGTCAACCTCAAAGCGACTCTGCCAAGGTCGGCGAGGAAATTTAAAACTCGAAAACGGCGCGATCCTAGCAGCCGCCGCCAAAACGGCTGAAATCCCTGCCGTGACCCGAGCGTGATGTCATCAACTTCCGGGAAAGCCCTGCGGTAAAATGTCAGGAAACGTGACATATCGTAGCCGCCATCGCTCCGGGAAAAAAAAATTGTCCGTCATCTGTCCAGCTGCGCTTGGTTTGGTGGGCGACCACCCAAAGACCCGCGGGTCACGTGGCCGATCCTAGTCCGACTTGGAAGCGCCCTGCCTCTTTGGCATCAAGCTGCCCACCACGGGCGTGCCTCGGCTGCCCCAAGAGCATGTCAACTCAACAGCCAAAACATTAGCTAGTCTTGCAAGAACAACCAAGCCACAGCGTGTCAGTCAATGTATAAACTATTCAAAATGTTTGATTTTCTTCATGCATCCCTGCAAACTAGAATGGTCACACCTCAAGGATAAAAATAAGAAACAGTAGAGTTTCACATACTGGACACGCTGCAGTCGGTATCACCAAGAGGGGAAACACTTGTAATTACCGGTCATTTTATAGCTAATACATCATGTCAGACACATTTTTTACGACCTCATTTATTGCGTCGCTTCAGGCGATTTGCCGCCATCTTTGCGTTTATTGTCCCGCCAGTGCCACAAAACCCGCCTCTGTGCGATCGTCCGCCTCGCATTCTCCCAACCGCGGCACGTAGGCGGGGGTGGAATGGATCGTTTGCGTGACGTCAGCGCTGCGGACGGGACGCCAGTCGGGAGGGGCCGCTCAGAGGGCGTTGGGATAATATCCACCGAGGAAGTCATACAAAGACGGAAAGCAAAGAGTCAAGTTCAGTTGCACGGTGTGTCACTAAATTTTTTTTTTTTTTTGCGACAGTCCATTTTAGTCACAAGCGATTCATTTTAAGTTCGGGACACTTCTTGGGTCAACATGATGGCCACACCAAGTATGGGCCTGCAGGTCAAAGTTCAAGATCTCCCATTGGGAGGATTGTGTGAAAGTGGTGTTAGCATTAGCATTACGCAAATGCCATTGCTCTTTTCGCTCGCTCACTCTCGCCAACACCCGAAGTATCCCAAGCACGTCGGGTCGGATCGGCTCGCACTTTATAAATACCACCCTCAACCTCCCTTTAAACATGTCTGACATTCATTGCGTGCATGGGCATGTCTGTGTGTGTTTATATGCAAACGTGCATGGCTGTGTTTGACCCAACTAACCTTAACTCAAACTTAGCCATAACCCATTTCACCCTTAATGGTTAATGTTAACTTTACAAATGCCAAACCCTAAACTCTCTCATCCTGATTGCTAGCTAGAAAAGGCATTCCTGTTCGGTGTGTCTTTTTGGAACAATGTTGAATAGTATTTGCTGATGGGCGAGGTTCCGAGTGACCATGTCGTGACCGTTTCCACCCAACGTGAGGTCACGGAGTCCTGACACGACACATCCAGTCAGGCGGCGCTTCCTGCCGTCAGCGGACGAGTACCCTCTTCCTTCCTGTGAAAGGCCAATGAATGAACACTTTCATGTGGGGGCGCATATCGTCGGAAGCTCCAAAAGTGTGAGGGCTAATGGCTTTGACTGATTTGCATTATTTGTTATGATATATATAAGGAACATTTCTATGAACATTTTGAATTTGTTTTTGATAGATCACTTACCAATTGGGGTGGCAAAATATTTGGTAAGCATCTGCCACCCTGTAAAACCGCCTATGGTAAGCAGTATACTCAGCTCTCCTGATAATAGGTACTGGTACCGGAGGTAGGTTTTACTTCATGGTCCTGGGATGCCCCCTTGTGTCCTGTCTGTGTTTTACTAATACTTTTCGGTTAAAAAAAAGAAGCTATTTTAGATGTTTGTCCTATTAAATGACATGTTTTGTGCAAATTAAACATTTTTTGTGGAGTCCTTAACCATGCCATACTATCAATACTATATTGTTGTTTTATGTTACAATCTGCAAAGTAGTAATATTCATATACTTGGTCTCCCCATTTCTTAAATTCCTAGATCCACACACTATACACATTAATTATTTGAAAATAACTTAAATCATATAAATAAAGAGTAAGAATCGATACTAGCAGTTTGACACCGAGTTGATATCGATCCACACATCAGTATCTATGTTATCGATGCTTGGATTGACTTGTGAGCCTTACCGGCCACCGTACAATGTCAGCGTGTGTTTGTTTGCTAGGCTAGTCCACAGCATGCGGTTGTGAAGTTATATTTCCGCTATTTTTGCTGGCTAGAATGAGAAGATAAAACATTTCTCTACATTGGTGTAGGAAGCGAAGCACTGCCAAGATGCCGAAGGAGCAGTTCAGAGAGACGGACGTGGCCAAGAAAATGTGAGTCGCTCGCTAGCTTGAGTTAGCTGGCTTGATCTAACGTCATGACAGTTTACGAACTTGTATTACTTTTTTGTTGTTTCTGTTTTCTCATGTGCCATTCAACCACGTGAAAGTGGTGCATAACCTTTCACATTGGCGTCCCGATAGCGGACATGACACTGATTGGGTCGAAAGTATATTTACATTCACCAAAAGACTGATTCCAACTTTATTAAATGATATTATCAAAGCCCGTGGAAATGCACCTATGTCTCGCCAACAACTTATTTTATTTATTTAGTTCCAAACTTTTCTACCTCCCAGGAGACAGTTGTAGTTATTTTTTCCAGGCTGTTCTGTTTTTTTTCCAATGACAACAAAGAGAGGAAATCTCAGAAGCAGAAAAAGATTAGTGCGTTGTTGTCCCTCAAGTTTACCAATTTATTTTGTTTTTCTCAATTCAACAGAAGCCACATTTGCTTTGGAGTGAAGTCGGCTGAGCAAATGCGTCAGCAGGCCCACATTCAGGTGGTCAGCAAGAATCTGTACAGCCAGGACACAAAACATTCGCCGCTGCCTTATGGAGTTTTGGATCACCGCATGGTATATAGAAATGCTGTATTCAAGCGAGTCATTTCAAACACATCATTGGTTGTGTGTTGATTTGTTTTCATATTCCTTGTCACACAGGGGACAAGCGAGAAAGACCGGCCCTGTTTAACATGTGGGAAAAATCTGGCCGATTGCGTGGGACACTACGGCTACCTGGATCTGGAGCTTCCGTGTTTTCACGTTGGATACTTCAAAGCCACCATAGGAATCTTACAGGCTAGTGCGGGGGAATTGCTAATAGTGACGATTTATTATATATTTTGGAGAACAGACTCTTTTGCAATGGTGACCTGGCAGCAGAGTTAAATAAAAGCAAATTCTTAAATCTCTACCTCCAACCTCTGTTTTTCAATCCAAAATTCAGTTACAAAAATAGTGGCAAAAGTAAGACAAAATGTAAATATATAAAAGAATTTAAAAGAAAAAAAAAACATAAAAATGCAAACTGTGTTCATTTTCCTCCAGATGGTTTGCAAAACGTGCTCGAGCATCCTGCTGAGCAAAGAGGACAAGCTACAGTTCATGGACATGGTGAAACGGCCCAATTTGGCCTACTTACAGAAGCGAGGGCTGAAGAAGAAGATCTCCGACAAATGCCGCAAAAAAAGCGTGTGTCCCAATTGTTCGGCGTTCAATGGTGACAAGTCCTGCCGCAAAATTATCCGTCAGACTTGGAGCTGTCACGCTCTTATACGGTCTTTCCATCTGTCTCATTTGCTCAGGCATGGTGAAGAAGTGCGGCCTGCTGAAGATCATCCACGAGAAGTACAAAACCACCAAGAAGGTCGTGGAGCCTTTCGTGTCTGAGTTCCTGCAGTCCTTTGACGAGGCCATCGAGCACAACAAACTCATGGAGCCTCTTTTGGCACGGGCGCAGGTGACCCGAAAAAACATGCATCGATTTGTTCTTGGCATTTTTAATTGGCAAAAGAAAAAGAGAGTGAAGTGTGTACGGCCGTCTGGTGTTTAGGAAAACCTCAACCCTGTGGTGGTGCTGAACATCTTCAGGCGCATTCCCATCGAGGACGTGCCGCTGCTGCTGATGAATCCCGAGGCAGGCACGCCGGCCGACCTCATCCTCATTCGCCTGCTGGTGCCCCCGCTCTGTATCCGGCCTTCTGTGGTCAGTGACCTCAAGTCAGGCACAAACGAGGACGACCTCACCATGAAGCTCACCGAGATCATCTTTCTCAATGACGTCATCAGAAAGGTTTAAATTTTTTTTTTTTTTTTACCTTCACTGTTTTGCTTCACAAATAGGGTCTGAGCCCTGCTGCAAAAATGAAAAGTCTTCCACTTACTGTGAATTTTGACTCTTGTGGTCCAGCATCGCATGACGGGCGCCAAGACGCAGATGATTATGGAGGACTGGGACTTCCTGCAGCTGCAATGCGCCCTCTACATAAACAGCGAGTTATCGGGCATCCCGCTTAACATGGCGCCCAGGAAGTGGACCAGAGGCCTGGTGCAGAGACTCAAGGGCAAGCAAGGTATGCGGCCGCCTTCTCGGGAAGCTTATTTTTTTTAGATTGGTGGGCGTCCATTACAGGCTGCATTTTGTAGACAGACAGAAATGAAAAGACTTGTTTTGCGAAATGTTCTTCAAGGAAGTGCTCTGATGTCGCAGGTCGTTTCCGAGGCAACCTTTCGGGCAAAAGGGTGGACTTTTCCGCCCGTACCGTCATTTCCCCCGACCCCAACCTGAGAATCGATGAAGTCGGCGTACCCGTTCATGTGGCCAAAATCCTGACCTATCCGGAGAAGGTAAGCGCCGCCGCATCCCCTGACGATGCCTTTGGCGCATCTTGTTTGTTGACCGTATGATGGTGTTCCGGAAGGTGAACAAAGCCAACTTGGAGCTTATGAGGAAACTGGTCCGCAACGGCCCAGATGTTCACCCCGGGGCCAACTTTATCCAAGATCGACGCAACAAAATGAAAAGGTGACGCGACGGGTCAGCACTCAGTTGTCGCGTGGATTTTTCTCCACTGAAACGCTTTACTTCCGGGTAGGTTCTTAAAATACGGCAACCGGGAGAAGATTGCGCAGGAGCTGCGCTTCGGCGACGTGGTGGAGAGGCACATGATCGACGGAGACATCGTCCTTTTCAATCGGCAGCCCTCGCTGCACAAGCTCAGCATCATGGCTCACATTGTAAGCTTGCTTCATCCTTCCACCCAGACGTTTCCCATGTGTGGCCCTCACCATTATTTCAATCTGGCAGGCCCGAGTCAAGCCGCACAGGACGTTTCGCTTCAACGAATGCGTCTGTACGCCGTACAATGCTGATTTTGACGGCGACGAAATGAACCTGCACCTGCCTCAGACTGAGGAGGCCAAAGCTGAGGCTCTCATCCTCATGGGGGTACATGGCGGAATTCTTTGCCCTGTTGTCCTCTATTCCGACCTTTTTTTCTTTTCTCCCCCAGACAAAAGCTAATCTTGTCACGCCGAGAAATGGCGAGCCGCTGATTGCTGCTATTCAGGACTTCCTGACAGGTAACGACGGGCTCTGGCTAATGACCGCTTAAACCCTCGCATATTGTTTGTGTTCACATGATTTGAAGTACAACTACGTACATAATGTGCTTTAAAATCAAGTCAGGTCTTTTTGACGTTGTGAGAGAAAGGTTAAGTAACACGCTTGTTTGTCCCTCCTAGCGGGCTATCTTCTGACACTGAAGGACACCTTCTTTGAGCGATCCAAAGCGTGTCAGATCGCGGCGTCCATCCTCGTCGGCCAGGACGAAAAACTCAAGATCACGTTGCCTCGCCCGTCCATAATGAAGGTATGGATTGCACTCTGAAGCACTTCTCTATCTCACTTGCTATTTATGAAGTGACAAGAAAATATTTGGTGCGACAACGCTGTGCATTTTTTTGCTTTGTTGTTCATTTGTGTGTAATTTTTGTGTCCTCCAGCCCATGGCCCTGTGGACGGGCAAGCAGATATTCAGCCTCATCCTGAGGCCGAACAAAGACTGCCCCGTCAAGGCCAACCTGCGCACCAAGGGCAAGCAGTACTGCGGCAAAGGCGAGGACCTGTGCCACAACGACTCCTGTAAGCAACCAAAAGTTTGCCGACACAGTGTATAGTGAACCCTGCTGTTTGTCACACAGGTCGGGACTGAAACCTCCCGCGAGTAATAAACACCAACTCAAAAATATTTGCAATTGCCACAAGATGTCAGCAAAGCACTTTTTGCCAGCTATGGGTTGATGAAAATGAAGCTCCTCTACTCACTTTAAAGCTCCTTTGCACAAAGATGCCACAAGACATGATCATGAGTTGTAATAAGCAGGAATTTACTGTTTGCATTTTCTGTTTTGGATCTGAACCTTCCCCTTCCAATTGTTTCCAGTCGTGGTCATCCACAACAGCGAACTGATGTGTGGCAGCATGGACAAGAGCACCTTGGGCTCGGGCTCCAAGAACAATATCTTCTACATCCTGCTGAGAGACTGGGGAGAGCTGGAGGCGGCAAACGCCATGTCTCGCCTCGCACGACTCGCCCCTGCCTATCTTTGTACGTCATCACCTCTTTCCCAGAGATTTTTTGCTTGATATTCAGGGTGTCGTTGTTTTTCTAAACTACTCGCAGCTAACCGAGGCTTTTCCATCGGTATCGGGGACGTGACGCCCGGCCAGGGTTTATTGAAGGCCAAGCAGGACCTGCTGGATGAGGGCTATCACAAATGTGATGAGTACATCGAAGCCCTGAAGACAGGCAAGCTGCAGCAACAGCCTGGCTGCACAGCTGAAGAGACGTTGGAGGTTTGCATTTGGCATTTGGACTTAGCGTTGGCTTCACTTGCGCCATATGATTTCAATTGTCTGCTTGGAGATTGGTTGCACATGGTGTGATTCATTTATTTTTCTTCTTTTGGTCGACAGGCGCTTATCTTGAGAGAGCTGTCAGTCATCAGAGACCGTGCTGGCAGTGCCTGCCTCAGGGAGCTGGACAAGAGCAACAGTCCTCTAACCATGGCTCTTTGTGGCTCCAAAGGCAAGTTTTTGTTCATCTTAACACCTTTATCTTGACTTACAAGTGCCCCACTTGGTAGCCAGTCTACATCCGGCCTCCATCAGTCCACATGGTTATTTAGCAATCAAAGTGCCATTGTTTTTCTTTTTTTGTGCGCAGTTGTGCAATGCACAAATGAAACTACCTTGACTTGTGTCCATGCACACTTGAGACTATTCCTCTTTCCTTGTTGTGCATACAGGATCTTTTATTAACATCTCTCAGATGATTGCCTGCGTGGGCCAGCAGGCCATAAGTGGATCCCGAGTACCTGATGGTTTTGAAAATCGCTCCCTGCCTCACTTTGAAAAGCACTCGAAAGTAGGGGCCCGGATATCCAAACTGCTTAGTGCGTGTCCTTTTTCTCTTTTCTGAAAAAAGCTTTTTCATTTCCACAGTTGCCCGCTGCAAAAGGCTTTGTGGCCAACAGCTTCTACTCCGGTCTGACACCCACCGAGTTCTTCTTCCACACAATGGCCGGTCGTGAGGGACTGGTGGACACGGCTGTGAAAACCGCAGAGACTGGCTACATGCAGGTAAGTTAGAAGGGAGTTTAAAAAATAATAATAATAATAAAATCACAAGAATGACCTCTCTTTTTTTTAAATTTTTTTTGACAGCGCCGTTTGGTGAAGTCCCTGGAAGATTTGTGCTCCCAGTATGACCATACGGTGCGAAGCTCCACTGGCGATGTTATCCAATTCATCTACGGCGGTGATGGGCTGGACCCCACCTACATGGAGGGCAAGGACGAACCGCTGGAGTTCAAGAGGGACCTGGACAACATCCGGGTAAATATGGATACACACACTCTTTACACCTTGCTTTGTATGGTTTCTGATGTGAGCCACAACCGCCTGTGTCTGCCAAAAGACATTTGGCTAAACACATCAGTAATAAAGAAAGAATATGTAACGTATTCATAGCTCCACCAATCTGCACCACTCTAACGCCAGCCTGGTAACTGTTCACCTTCTAGCAAGTAGCTAGAGTCGCTGCCTTTTTTCACCCATGTCGTCCAATGAAGATAACTGTCTCTCCTCTACCCTTCCCTTTTGCGTCCCCACAGGCTGTCCACACGTGTCAGGACGAGCCCACCCTCAGCCAGGGCGAGCTGGTTCTGGCGGCAGATGCTATCATCAAGAAAGCCGACTTTATGTGCTGCAGAGACAGCTTCTTGGAGGTATACACGTCGAAGCCCATCTGTGTTCTGAGATCGGTCCAATTGCCAATTGTCAAGTTATTTTTATTATTATTATTATTCCTTAAGTCTCAAAAGGTGAAGCCTAGTGAATCCATAAAGTGTTCTGATCAACTTTAAAGAAATCAGACTATGAATTGTTTTTGTGTTGGAAAAGGCGTTCTACTCTGGGTGAATGAGTGTGTGTATGGTAATTGCTGTTGAACTTTTTGTATAGGCGCTAACTGAGACAGGCTCAGAGAAGTACCTGCAGGTATCGTGGCCGAGACCTGAATGGAGTGTCATTGTTCTAATTTTTGAAACCTAAAAGCCTCATTTGTTGAAGCAGTGATTCTCAGTCTGCCATGTAAAGTACACCTGGCATGGATGTCTCTTTTGGAGTTCAATACATTTGCTTTGAACCTAGAACTGTGTTTTTGGAACATTCCTCCCGATACAATGTGACTTTTTTTGTACGTAACATTTGCGGCTAACAGTAGCGCGTACTCTTTGTTGCTAGCCTGAAATGCGCAACGCATGGCCTGCCCAGCTGCTTGGTTGTCCTGTGTCCTAAGCACAGCATGCGATGCGCATGTCTTAGCAGCTGACTCTCACCGCTTGTTCTTGGCCGTCTGCAGACAGTCAAGAAATTCATCAAGGGCGTCTCAGAGCGGATCAAGAAGACACGAGACAAGTACGGCATCAACGACAACGGCACCAGCGAGGTAGGTGGAACATTGAGATCTCCATGTGCTCAAATCTTTTTCACCTTCTTGACTTGCCTGCAGCCGGACGTCCTCTATCAACTGGACCGCATTACACCTACGCAGCTGAAGAAATTTTTGGAAACCTGCAGGAAGAAATACATGAGGTTGGATTGCTGGCTGACACATTTCGGTTGCCTCAAGGCTGCCTTCCAATCATGACCGCTGTCCCGCAGAGCGCAGATGGAACCGGGCTCGGCTGTGGGGGCCCTGTGTGCCCAAAGCATCGGAGAGCCCGGAACGCAGATGACCCTGAAGACCTTCCACTTTGCCGGTGTGGCGTCCATGAACATCACTCTTGGCGTCCCTCGCATCAAGGAGATCATCAACGCCTCGAAGAACATCAGGTCAGACATTGAAAGGCTTTGTTAAGACGAGTGAAAAGTGGCTGGATTTTGAATACAACTCTCATCTCAAGTATTTCTTATTTGTGATTTCGATGCTCCCCGCTCAGCACGCCGATCATCACCGCGCATTTGGACACGGAGAACGATGCCGACTTTGCCCGGCTGGTGAAAGGGAGGATTGAAAAAACGCTCCTGGGCGAGGTATTCCGCAACTTACTCTGATCCTGGAGTGAAGAGAAGAAATGGGATGGCACTTGTTTTTCTTTTTCAGATTTCGGAATACATCGAAGAGGTCTTCCTACCCGATGACTGTTTCATCTTGGTCAAATTGTCCCTAGAGCGAATAAGGCTGCTTCGATTGGAGGTACAACACATCGCACTGTACTTCCGACTTATCTTTCAAATTGTAAACAAACCTGGCTGTCATTGAGCGAATGAAGAAAGCGCCAAATTTGGCTTCAATTATGATTTTTAGACTTTTCCTCAAGCGCTGTCATGTGAAGGGGTGACGAAGTGTCAGCGGAGCAGGAGTAAGGTCTCCTGCTTGCAAAGGAGACACGACATTGGCTAACAGTTCATTCACGAGATGGTGGAAGCTCAGATAGGTGTAGTAGTTAATGAATTGACTTTTGACAACATTCAAGTTCCTCTCTGTAACTTCATGAAAGATAACGAAACAAAATATTTATATCTGTAATGAGCTAGCCACTCACCTTTCTGCCACCTGGAACATTCTGAAAAGGTCCATTGTTCTCACGCACAGTCACGGTCATGACGTTCTGGTCGACCTTCCTAGGTGAACGCCGAGACTGTGCGATACTCCATCTGCACGTCGAAGCTGCGCGTGAAGCCGGGAGACGTTGCCGTGCACGGCGAGGCTGTGGTGTGCGTGTCGCCACGGGAAAACAACAAAAGCTCCATGTACTACGTCATGCAGTCGCTTAAGGCCGAGCTTCCCAAGGTGAGAATGCACGCGAGTTGTGAACGTGAAAGTTAAACCCCCCCCCCTCATCTCGTTGTATTACGCAGTGCAGCAGACCGGGTGCTTGTGGACCATTCTTAGCAACAATCCTGAAAAGCTGCCTTCTCTTCCAAATCACAATCTCATTTCTTGGCCTGAAAGGTGGTGGTTCAAGGTATACCCGAGGTGGCCCGTGCTGTCATTCACATCGACGAGCAGAGCGGCAAGCACAAGTACAAGTTGCTGGTGGAGGGTGACAATCTACGAGCTGTCATGGCAACCCACGGCGTGAATGGAAGCAGGACCACTTCCAACAACATCTATGAGGTGCCAGTGAAAAGACCATCAATGGGAAAAAAAAAAACTTGTGCTTTTTGTCTGCTTCCAATGTGACCCGGGTGTCCGACGACAGGCACGTGGCACTCCTGACCCCGATGTCACTGTGGTGCTTTGATTTGACACAGGTGGAGAAGACGCTGGGAATTGAGGCGGCCAGGGCAACAATCATCAACGAGATCCAGTACACAATGGTCAACCACGGGATGAGTATCGACCGACGCCACGTCATGCTTCTTGCCGACCTCATGTCCTACAAGGTGTTGTCTCTTGTTTGTGTATCAAAATTAGAAATTGGATAGGGATTTTTTTGGGGGCGTGGGGTAGTCCAATATTAGATTGAGTAACATAAGCATACTTTGTGACTTTAATAAAATAGGGGGAGATACTTGGAATCACCAGGTTCGGCTTGGCCAAAATGAAGGAGAGCGTTCTCATGCTGGCATCCTTTGAGAAAACGGCCGACCATCTTTTTGACGCCGCCTACTTTGGCCAGAAGGACTCCGTCTGCGGTAGGCCCATGCTTCTGGGATTTCTTCTTTCTCATGTTGTGTGAAAAAGCTGAGAGAATTTTGCACCTACAACCTTTCACTCCCTACACCATTCTCATTTGGATGTAAATTGCCTCAACTTGAAGATGAAAGGTTGCAGTTTCAGTATTACTTTGATATCCAATCCGTTGTGGTGGTGTGACTGGCGTAAAGATGAGATCTGTGTCCGTGTCCCAATATTTATGCACCTGACAAGTAGTTGCGTCAAAACCAACAATGCCTCCTTCACTGTCAGCCAAGTAGCGTCAAAATGTGGCCTTTGTCAACTTGTCACTGACCGACCAAATGGTGTTCATCCTGTTTGCAGGCGTGTCCGAATGCATCATCACGGGCAGTCCCATGAACATCGGCACGGGCCTATTTAAACTACTGCTCAAGGCGGACAGGGACTCCTCCCCGCCGAAAAGGCCCCTGCTGTTTGACAACCCCGACTATCACCTACCTCTCTTCTCGTAACAGGAAGCCAATGAGGACAGTCTTTAAGTTCCTGCTTATTTCACGTCTTCAGACTTGTTTTTGTAATTTGATTATTTCGAAGATATTACATCATGAACAGTGAACATGTGTACTGTTTGCTTTTTTATTTGATGATTCCCTCAATGCGGGTGCAGTAAAAAAAATGCATTATGTATTTTGTTTATTCACAGTGAGAAGGTTTGTTGGTGACTAAAAGGATCTGTAGGGATTTTAAAGGCTTTTTGGGGATGATAGTTATGACAAGACAGCCCGCCCACTTTTGGAGCTCACTACGCCTCTGGAGTCTGGCACAGAAGCATTGTAATGTGTATTCTCCTGGTTGGATTTGGCATACATACATACATACATGCATACATGTTTACACATAAATAAAATATATATTTAAAAAAATGTTAAACAAAAAAAAGCATGGACTGTAATATTCCTATTTATAAAGTTGAGTCTAACTATTTACAGTCAATTCAATGACCAGAAAGCGAGCAGGCTGTAAATTTAGAGGAAGGTGACCAGGAGATGGCGACAGCGGGCACCTGAAGTCAATGTGCTCTGCAATGATTGCAAGGTTGCGTTTGGATAAGAAAATGTCGCGTTTTTGCACTTGTGTCGCTAATCCAGTGCTTCTCAATTATTTTCTGTTACGCCCCCCCCTAGCAAGAAGAAAACTATTCGCGCCCCCCCTCCCCACCGTGACTATCCTAACTTGTCTTGTAAGTCGTAAAATGTTGCACTGTCGCAAACGTGACAGAAGTAACAATGAGAGCGCCACTGCCCCCTGCTGTAGTAAACGCGCAATTACAAAAAAAAAGCCTGTTCCCCAGGGTCACACGCGCCCCCCCAGGAATAGCTTAGGGGGCGCGCCCCACTATTTGAGAAGCACTGGCCTAGGTGACTGATTCACAATTTGGTTTTGTCTGATATCAGAGATTAAATAAAGAAAACCAACTGGCTGATTGATTTGTTTTAATTGAGAGGAAAAAAAAACAGCAAAAGCATTTCACTAGCTGACCAGGAGATGGCGACAGCGTGGCATCTGAAGACCATGGATTGTTTGTTCTGCTATAGCCTAGGTGACTGATTCACAATTTGGTTTTGTCTGATAATAGATATTAAATAAAGAAAACCAACTGGCTAATTGATTTGTTTTAATTGAGAGAAAAAAAAACATCAGCAAAAGCATTTCACTAACTGACCAGGAGATGGCGACAGCGCGGCATCTGAAGACCATGGATCGTTCTGCTATGCCGGTTTAAAAAAAAAAAAAAAACGTAATTAGCTAGGGGTCAAAGGTCAAAGTTTACGGTTCAAAGTTCACCCAGGGGTCAAAGGTCGGTTCAAAGTTCACGGGGTCATGTGCACATTTTCGATTTTTAACTAGAGTTGAAAGTTCAGGGTTCAAAGGTCACCCAGGGGTCACCACGGGGTCACCACCGGGTCACCGCGGGGCCACGGGGTCACCACGGGGTCACCGCGGGGTCACCGCGGGTTCAAAGTTCAGGGTTCACTTTTTTTTTTTTTTTTTTTTTAGGTTAACCTTTATTTAAACCAGTGCTTCTCAATTATTTTCTGTTACGCCCCCCCCCTAGCAAGAAGAAAACTATTCGCGCCCCCCCTCCCCACCGTGACTATCCTAACTTGTCTTGTAAGTCGTAAAATGTTGCACTGTCGCAAACGTGACAGAAGTAACAATGAGAGCGCCACTGCCCCCTGCTGTAGTAAACGCGCAATTACACTTTATTCTAGTACTGCCAAAAAAAAAGCCTGTTCCCCAGGGTCACACAGGAATAGCACCTTGGGGGGCGCGCCCCACTATTTGAGAAGCACTGCGCTAATCTAAACTTTGTTTAAATTTTGAGGAGATTTCTTAGATGTTAATTGGCTTTATTCTGTCATAATGGCGATAAGAAAATCTCCCGGCTTGTGCACTTGCATTGCCAGGAGTCATTTTGAACAAATTTTATCTGGCCATAATGGCGTTGTTCGTGGTGTAAATGCTTTCCTCAAACGATGTAGCGGTCCTCAAGTGTGAAAATCCTGCAACAAGCAAAAGGGCACCGTGAGAAAGCCTGACGTCACGTCCGCCAATCTTAACCTTCTTCTCCTGCTTGTCCAACGGCGCTTTGCACGCTAGCGCCACCAGGTGACCTGTTCTGGTAGCTGGTTCGGTTAACTCTGGAAATTCAAGCAATGGGCAACCTTGGGATTCCCGGAGGTTGTCACCGACAGTGACACCATCTTACCACTAGGTGGCAATCTTTTCCCACTAACTTGCTTGAAGTGCGCTCTTGGCGGATAAAGGTTACAATTTAATACATGTTCAAGGCAGGAAGTTCAACCAAAAATTCTCAAGATGCCTTCATACAAAAGAAAAAAAAAATCTTCCCCCAGGATTTATTTCAATGAATTCCATACAGCCATGATTGAAAATTTAAACATTAGATTTACTAAAATTTGACAATGATTTGCTTGTATTCTTTTTAATGTAAGTACATTTTTAAGTTAAAGACTTGTTTTATTACCCAATCAACCAATTTATTCTTTCATTTTTACTGTACAATATTTTTATCAGCACTCATGTTATTTTGTCTGTACCTTCCTTATTTCAATTGAAATAAATTGATTAAATGTATACACTTTAAATGTATTTATTCACATCATATATATCACAGCGATTAGTCGGAGCTTCCGCATTTGCACACACAGAGAAAACGAAATGAGGCACTCGGGATCAACATACAAACGTCTCCAGAAATGGTCACAAGGCCTTTGTAACGCAGCACACTATTGTTTATGCCTTTTGAGTCCAAATAAACAACTCAAGTGGGCAAGAAGAATTATAGCCTGCCAAACATATTTCGGAAAACCGGCACCATGGACACAGCCCTTCATGTATCCGTCTAAGCTTTGAAATAGTTGTGGCTTTCCCGGCTTCAAACTATAGGCCTCCGCCAAAAAAACAAAAACTGGGCCAGTATTCATAAAATCAGTCATCTCTAAGACCATTTGTTACTTTGGCTCGAAAAGTAATTATGCATATATGATGTCATTGATATGACAGACTTAATGTGAGCCAATCTGTTTCCCTTTAGTCTACTTGGCCTTGAGATCCACAGAAAAGCAGACAAATCAAGCAAGCAGACAGATCTTATATGTCATTCCTCCATCTTGTGATTTTGCTCTACGCTTTCATTCTGCTGTTTTCTGTCTGCTCAAACTGTGCATTTGTGCCACCGTACAGGATATGCTGTTTGAGCAGATGAGGACATGAGGCATAATGGTTATTGAGACATGCAGCGGTTTTGTCTAACAATAGGTTTTGTTTTCCTCTTTTGAACCGGTGACATCACTAGCAAAAGGATGTCTGTGAAGTCCGTTATTTTGTCATAATGTGGAGAATCGCTTTGTCAGACAATCAGTTCCTCACCGTTTCATATAAATGTCACACTTGGCTTTGCATCATGCTGAGCTTTTTCAGTTTTTCAAATAAACTTACATTAATATTTGGTATCATGCGTTCCATATAATTGCGTTGGACACTCAGAATTTTCAAATGTGTCTTTTTATGCATTTCCTGGCCACAGCCAAGTTGGATTGCATTGAAACACAGCACCGTTTTTTTAACCCACTTGCAGTCGGTTATTTGAGATTTGCCACACATGGGACTCATTTTCCTGTCAGGGGTGGGTTGGGGGGCTGCTATTAAATTATAGCATAAGAAGAAGTAGCTAAAAGTATTGGCAATAGGGGTAGGGAATACGATTAATTGAAGTTATAGTCTGATCAGTTGTGTCCTTTGGAGGCGTCAGAATGTTTTCACAAAGCAAAATGAGGAAAATGTCGAGTCGTCGCCACCGCCGTCCGCGTAGCTGCAGGCTTGTTTTGCTGCGTTTGTGCATGTCGCAGCTAAATTGGCTGTTAAAACACAAGATGAAAGCAGCTGACAAAGTTGACAGTGTGAGGTTTGCAGTCTAAGGGCTAATCGCTAGTTTCATATCAAGTGTCTTGAGTTGTGGCGAGCGTAAATTGCAGCGTGACACCGAGAAACAGACGGAGCACAGATGTTGCGTGGCGAGATAAGGCTGGGCACACTGGAAGCAAATCACATGAATTACATTAGGTCACGTTCATGTTTGGGTTTATTGTGTCTGTCTCCACAGGTTTTTTTTTTCTTTTTTGTCAATGAGAACCCACTAGATGTAAGAGTGTGGCGCAATAGTTTGATGAAGATGCAATCATCACAAATAATGCATTTCGGGAGTTCCACTGTTTGTCTGCCAAATCAAAGACAGCGTTTTCAATCAAAACACAGACTATAAATAAAAAAGGAAATATTTACAAAAAGGGAAAATGAGTCGAGAACTGTTGTCTTCTTTCATAGCTGCTGCTCCCCGAAAAGTATCTGAGCGTATACCGTGCCAGTCCGAGACGCCTTTGCTTCCGGGATTGGCTTAACCAGATCCAACTCTGCGTAGGTTAGATTCTCCTCCACTATCTTTGGCTGAGGAAGGAAGGAAGGAAGGAAGCATGCAAAAATCAATGGCACACAAAAATGACATA
Source organism: Syngnathus typhle (assembly GCF_033458585.1). NCBI lineage: Eukaryota > Metazoa > Chordata > Actinopteri > Syngnathiformes > Syngnathidae > Syngnathus > Syngnathus typhle. The sequence continues at coordinate 4,457,730 of NC_083755.1, read as the reverse complement.
ACTGCACTATTCATAAGTGATTGCAATGTCAATAAAATAATCATAGTTATTTTTGGCCTATTTGGTATCAGTCATAAAATCAAAAGGTCTCCATTCAGCACAATAGCGACTAAAAAACAAATGGAAGTGATTATTGGGTGGTTTTCCCATCATTTGGCATCAATAAAAAAAAAAAATGATGCAGATCAGCAGAACATTGTTGAAAATGTGATTTGTACTCACCAAAACTAATTTCCTTGGCTGTGGTTTTAGAAGTTTAGGTTTCCTTGCTTTGTCTGGAATGGGAACTGCAGGGGTGAAATAAAGGTTGGGGTTTTGTTTTTTTTCCTTTGGGCAAATATGTGTTTAAACAAGCAACAGCGTCAAACAGAACAATAAGCTGCGGTTCCGGAAAAAAAGCAACAATCAGCATTTTCGGCTCTGAAAAACACAGCCGCAAACCTTAAAGTCACGTGTCATCATCTTTCATTTTTGAGTTGTCTTTCAATGTTCTCAATGTAGGAAAAGAGCAACACAGATCTAGATCTGATCGTTGCATTCCGGCGGCTAATTACCAAGTGCAACCGAGATGTGGTTTGCTTGAATTAAAAATGTTAACTTAAAGCGCCATTACTCAAATTTGCTAACTAAAGCACTAAGTATAAACTTATTTTACACTCATATTAGCTTGACAATAAAGCAGACTTTGACGACCAAAACATTTTCAAATTTGATACCTTTTGCCGGAATCTCTGGTGGTATTTCCTTTTGATAATCTTTGCTCCTTTTCTTTCTGTATCTTCTCTCCTTCTTGGTCAAGGCAGGAGACACATTGACCACACCGGTAACGGTTTCTCCTGAGCTGTAGTTAAAGAAAAAATCCAGGGCATCATTAGAAAATAGATGAACACTTTTTTTTTTTGTTTAAAATTGACCTAAAGATGCACCATAGTACCATATTTTCCGGCCTATAAGGCGCACCGGACTATAAGGTGCACCTTCAATAAATGGCTCATTTTAAAACTTTGTCTTTATATTGGCGCGACCAGACCATAAAGTGCACTATTAATGCATCATGTCAGATTTTTAATCCAAATCAAATCATTCTCCATTTTATCTTTTTTATTTCAACTTCAGACGCAACAAATTACTTTATAATCACATAATAGTGATCCATAGTCTTTTTGATTCGTAGTCTTCAGCGGGCCACTTATGATTGATTTCATGACCCAATGCTCCAGGCCAGTTTAAATTGAGGAATTTGGTCCATATATAAGGCGCACTGAGAAAATCGCTCGGCTTTTGAGAAAATTTTAGGTTTTTAGGTGCACCTTATAGTCTGGAAAATACGGTAGCCATTATTTGGCTCGTCATTTCACAAGACCACATTTTGGGCAATTCTTACCTATTCCTAGAGCTTCGGACCAAGTGGTAATTATCTACAAGGAAATAGCAAGTAAAAAATAAACGTGAATTGCAAACTAAAGCAGATTTTGAGGTCATAGTGATGTCTCTGTCTGCTGACCTTTTAACCGTCGTTTCCTCTGTATACACTGGCAAGTTACCGTCACGGTGAACATGCACATGCACAGCAGGCCCACGCAGCAAATGAGCACAGCGCAAAGGTAAACATCTGGAAAAAAGAAAGTATTTCCTTTTGGTTGGACTATTTTTGACGCACACACTCATACTTTACAATAACTTACCTTCAAACAAAGTCCACAAGCTGTCTTTGGCCTCGGTGGGCGGAAACACATGTACTACATGGAAGGGGAGAAAAAAAAACACACAGTGAGAAAAGAAAGCCTATAGTCATCATTGTGGCTTCCTTGCTGCCAGACTAAATTTACTGCTACATTTAGCAAGTAGTAGAACTTGTGGGTTCATATTAATATGGCAAAGAAAGGTGCTCGCTAGGTGTTGCAAATTGTGAGTGTGTCCAGGCCACCATGACGGTTGTATATGATGACATCACTTTCATCACAATGATATGATCATACGAGATGATCTCATGAAAGTGTTACAAACAAATAGCGCGTGATGCCATGCACAACTGTTGTGGAGCAAGTCACAATGCCACAACTTTGATCTTAAAAGTGGCCACATTTCTGTGAAACCATCATGATAAGGCCTCAAGTAGCGCAGGAGCTGCATGACAACTACACATTTGACCAACGACCAGTTGTGCAGCCTATTCAATATGTTTGGAGTACAACAGTGTTAGCTGGTGGAGTAAAAAATAAAAGAAACTACAACTGGTTCATGAAGCAAATCTGAAGCTTCGTTTGCCCACTACTGTCACTACAGCTAATTTGTTGGTTGTTTTCAGACAAAATGGAAGTACAAGGCGACGGACAACACAACGGTCCAATTCGTAAGTATTTATCTGCTTAGCAACAACTTTTAAGTCAATTAAATTAGCATATCGTGTTTGAACAATCTTATAGGCCGCCGTTTCCGACGAAGATTAGGACGAGGAGCACCAAACATGGGAGCCCTCAGAGTCAATGTTTGCGTCTCCAACGAGGAGATTACCATTTCCTTTCGGGTGGCTCCAAGATCAGGCGGAGACCACGAGAACAACGTCAACGATGCCGAAGCAGATGAAAGAGACGAGAATAGTGAAGAGATTGACCCTAATCCTAGTAGTGAAGACAATGATGAAGACAATGATGGGACTCTTGAAAACAATGATGCTAATATTGAAGAAAGTGAGGGCAGCGACCATAACCCTGCGAGTGATATTGAAAACAACGGCAGTGATGCCAATATTGACGACAATAACGAAGAGAACGATGACAATGTTGAAGACAACGATGGCAATACTGAACACAATGACAGCGACGCCAGCGTCGAACCCCACGACGGCAACCTGGAAGACGATAACAACGAGGCCAACGATATCAACGTTGACAACCAACCCAATAACGACGACAGCGAGGCATCAACGGAAGACAGTGGCAGCGATGCAAGCAGCCTACAAAGTGAAGACCGCACCAATGAAAATCCAGAATTCAACATTTCAATGGGCATCATGCCGTTTCCACATGGGAATATGGCACAGAACATTTTCGTCGAATTCCACGGAACGTACACAGACGGCTTTGTGAGTGACAATGAAAACACTGACACTGACACTTCCGTGGAATAAAACAGCAAAAACCACATTGGAGACAATACTTGTTCGGTTCTTAGGGACTTGGCTTTAGGACTAAACTGCTTCAATGGCCATTTTAGAACGTGCTCTCTATTTTAAAGACCACATTAGACAAGAATGAATGAGTCGACCATTCGAGGAACAGAGTTTCATTTAAGACAGTCAAGGCTCTTTTGAGGAGGGCAACAACAAAGCTAACATTTGTACACTGATGAATTGATGAGTCTATGCATTCATCATCGGCTGAACACAGCTATCAAACAACAACTGTCTTTATTATTGTTAGTGCGACCGTTTTTTTTTTTTAGGTGAAACACCAAATGAGGAAACACCTGGGCACCTGATGTCATCGGGCCACAGGGACTCCGGGAATTATATACGACAGGACAAAGAAAAAAATAATAATAACAGTACCATATGATAATTCCGAAGGCTTCCCCTTCCTGTGACATTTTTGTCCCATTTCTGTCTGCACTCTCGTGTCCTACATTGGGAGGAAACTCTCGGACGTGGCCAATGTCAACAGCTCGCGTTCAGGTCTGCGTGTAGGCCCGACCCAGACTTGGCCTGAGACACGGTCACTCGGTTCCGAAAGTCACGGCCAATAGGATCGCACGTCCGTGGAAAAATGTGGTGACGGAGAAACATTTTGTGTTTTTGCAGGCAAGAAATACAAAAGTTGAAAATAATCTTGTAGTCCTTGTTTGAATTTTTTCATTTGAATAAAAGTGAAAAGGCTTCTGTGCTACATGTGTCATCCGTTCCGCTCTGTGAGTCAGTCAAAAGCGCCACTAAAACCTCACACTGCCTTCGGGTCGTACTTCAAGTTGATCTCCTGTCATCTTACTGCCGCGGTGGATCATCCTTCTATATTCAGCCTGGATTGTAACCAGCGGCATCTGAAATGCATTTTACCTGCGGGGAAATATATTTATCACGTTTGAATGATTCCCAGATGCTTCGGATGGCAATGTGGGCAATGTCATCTTTATCGCTTTTTTACTAATGGAGTCGGATTTAACACTGAGCAGAAAAGCTTCATCGTAAAAACCTCAAACGGCGCATCTGGGAGCTCTTTAGCAACATCTGCAGCTCCATAGAAAATGGCTGTGGAGTAAAAAAAATGTGGTTGGAGTTTTAGCAAAACAACATTTGACAATGCTTCTGTTGCGGTGACTGAAATAGCTGTCGAAGTCGCCGCCCCCGACATGATGAATGCAGTGAGCTCATCCAGCAACAAACGACCAGAGCTTCTTATGAAAATGAAAGTTGGGTGACGGAAAGCTTCTTAAAGGTTCTCACCTCTGAGTTCAGTTGTCGCCGTGGAGTTGCACGAGGCCTTCCAGCGATCCTGCTGCTTTTTGAATTCCTGAACCCGACATATGTAGAGACCTCTGTCCCTCTCGGACACGTTCAAGATCAGCAAGTCAAAGATCTTGCCCTGCTTCACCACCGTCAGCTTCATTTTGGGCCACGAGAAGCTCTTGGTGTAGTTTCCATAGAAGCGGGCTTTTCTCATGTTGACCCGGGCGATGAGAAGTTCGTCTTCCGGATTGTCGTAGCCCGCCGGCAGAAAGGTCCATTTCACAACGGGCAAGGCGGAATTGCGACGTCGCTGGGACACGACGCACGAGAGTGTGACGTTTTGGCCCTCCTGGACCACCGTGAAGGGGGACGGCGTGATGGTAACGTTGATAGCGGAACACAAATCTATCAACAAAATGGATAATTTCATGAAAAACATTTGGCAAGTGCAATGGTGGCAAATTTGTTTGGAATGGCCACAAGATGGCGGCAAAGTCTAAATGAAGCTCCTCAACTCACTTGAAATTTTCATTCTTTCATCTAAACTATGACATTCATTGCAAGTTTTGACGTCAAATGTTTTAGAGGTCAAAGTGCATGTATAGTCTGACAGGCATCCACTTTCCTATCTACAGACAGAAACATTGGAACTGTTCCGACCAGTGCACCATCAAAACAACTTCAATTACTTTTCGCAACTGTTAAAATGAAACTTTTCTGGCAACATTTGTGCATCATTCTTACCTCCAAACAGAGCTTGAATCAGGAGAGCAAAGACCACAGAGGAGACCATTTTCCACGACTGCAGCCTCCATTAACTTTAAAGTTGAATGGTTCTGAGGAAAAGGAGCCCAAAGTTTCCTCCGCCTCCTTTTCCTCGTCTTCCCCCCCCCCTTTTCCCATCCAACAGAGAAGTGTAATATGAAACACTCAGAACCTCCCCCCGTGCTGCCTCACCCACACACACATGCCGACACACACACACTATTGAGAGGTGAGCACGCTTGCGTTCTTTGCATCTGGCAAACGCGAGGGAAACGTGAGTTCCTGCGTAGGATGGAGGGCGTGTGCGGCCGAGAAAATCACACTTCCAGCTGTGCAGAGCGGTCGGCGTGGCTCTCATTCACGGCTTGTATTTTGGATAAGGGAGGGGGTGGCAATGGGTGAATTAGTTTGAGATTGTGTGTGGCCCTTGGTTAGGCTGAGAAATAAGTTGGGCTACATCCGTGACCCCAAAGGAGTCTGTGGAAAGGTCAAAGATAGTTCACAAGTGATGGGACATTGTGATTTCCTGGGAATGGTGTAGAAGTGATTATTTGAAAATGTTATTAAGTTATTGCTAATATTGATCAATATATTTCTTTCTAAAAAAAAGACAAAATGATGATTACGGACTATTTGAAGGTTACAACTTATGCAAATGACGGACACGCTCCCATAAAGGTTCATAATTGCCTCTGGAGGCCACAAGATGGCAACAAAGCACTACTTTTGTCTAAATGAGACTCAAGTCACTTGAACACATTTCATAGGCCACATCATGACAAACTTTTGTTTTCAAAATGAAGCTTTTCAACTTGCACATTGAAAATAGCTCATCAAAGTTTTCATCAATGTTTAATTTTGAATAAAACTAACACAATCATCAATACGTACGTAGCAATCTTCTGAAAGTTTTCCATGTGTAATGCTGTCCCCTTGTGGCAGACAACTATTTTCCTTGTGCAAGTTCCTGCCAAATAATGAGGCTGCAATATGAGTGTCAGTAGAGCAAGAAGACGGCAAGGCACACGGAACTATACGCTGTTGAGTTGCTGTCTTATTTTTAATCTCTTTTCAAACGGCGTAGCTCCTCCCATCCGAATGAAAGCAACGTGGTCTTCAGACCTATGGAGAAAAAAATTGAGAAATATCCACGTTATTTATCTTTGCTTTAGATGCCACTCACGTCGGGGTCAGATCATGTTAAAGGTCACGGGTCACCTTGATAAATCCTACATTTTTGTCAGAAAACACTTTTCGGGTTACAGTTTTTGAATCGTAGCTTTACCTTTTGTCTTGTATGTGTTTCCTGATGATGCAGTATTTGCAAATGATAATAAAAAGAGTCAAAAAAAGCCCAAGGCCCAATCCAATGAAAATGTATTCCATTTCTGAAAGGAGAAACAACCAGTAAACACATGCATGCTTATATAGAAAAAAAAACGGCTAACGTGACTGACCCAGTTTCTCTTTGGCTTCCGCACCGCCTCCGCCACTTCCCATCACCCTCGTCAGCAGTGTCTCTGCAACAAATAGTAATCGGGTCACAAAAGTGGCAGGAAGGACATTAAGGTCATGCACTGTGCTGCTTCCAAAATTTAGCACTTTGTTTAATTATGAATGCAAAATGATCATTACTGCGTTTGTCGGGGTGCGATGGAGTGAACGCTCAAAGGACAACAAAGGTCAACAAAAGTTCACGTGCTTATTTTAGACTTTGCATGCCATGTGGCTGTTGTTGTAAACAGCCAAGCAAGTGTCAGGACCCCATGAATTCCCGTGCCTGACCCGACACCTTCTTATCATAATTGATTTTATATTGTTAAATCAATGGATTGATAAGTTAAGATGCAACAAACGAATGAGTCAAAATATTAGGAAATGTAACGCTTAACATACAAGAAGAAATGTGAAATATTTGGACAATTTTAAGAGAATCAAAATATATAACAAAAGTTCACAAATTTCACAAAAGTTGAAATTTTTCTACTCAGAAACAATTTTACTGGAAAAAATACATATGCTGAAATTTCCTTTTGATCATATCTTATGAATATTAATATTCCCTGCAAAAACGATCAAATTGGGACGAAATTAAACTCACCAAAAACGACGATGGCGCTGATCAAAAACTGCATGCCGAAAAAAGCTTCCGTGACTGCCCTGCCTGATTTCCTCAAGTACTACTTCGAGCTGATTACTCGAGTAGATAATATTGCAAGTGCGTAGTCGTCGCAGCTGTGAGGCAATAAAAAACAAATAAATAAATGAACAAATAAATAAACCAATAAAATCAACTGATAAATGTAAAAAAAAAGTCCTTCAATGAATGTTACTGAGGTTAATCACTCAAGAAAATTCATTATGATTCAATTTGATAAATACCTAAATCCAATCAACTTTTTTTCCATCCATTTTTCATTGGGAGTCCAATTCATGCAACGGTGAACCGCACGACCTCCCTTCGTGACTCGCGCCAGTCGACTTTCATATCTTCCACCATGCATGTCAAGTCCCGAAGGCCACTTTACCCATCTGTCTCCGGGTCCAAGTTTCCTACTGGCTACTTTATCACCAGCTGGCTGCCCGCAGGCCGACACATGTGGGTGTCAGTCACGGCGGCATAAACAAAAGGCTGCCTCTTGTTGCATTCCTCACCTACTTTCCTTCCCTGGGCTCGCCTCAACTCGGCCATCATTGGCCACTACATTTGATTTCCATTCGTTCACATGGGAGGTGGTGACAATGTGTGTTAATGCAGATTTAATACGTACTGTGATCCCTAGCCTGATCCAATAAATTATCACACTCCTTATCATGAACTTGCTACTTGCTACTGCATTCTCGACACAAACGTGAGTCAAAATTCATCTAAAAGAATAATCTAAAATATAATCTAATTTTTTTTTTATTTGAGCAACTGTTTTTTTTTTTTTTTACAGCACTCTGATTTATTGAGACGGCTCTGCAAGTCACGTGAGCATCTATCAAATGTGCCGAAGGTGCAATTGACAGATTGGCATGCACTTACCTCATGAAATCCAACACGACAAAAATAGATGAGCTCATGTACGGAATGGCTTAAAAATGGCACGTTGAGGGAGCACAGCTATGAACCAGAGAGCTGTCGGGTCACGAAGGTCACCAGCAGACTAATCGTTTTTCTTCTTCAGGTCTCCATTTGATCACCCTCAGATGAACACAGAATAGCTGTGAAGAGAAAAAGGCAAACCTTAATGATGATGGAGGGCATGTCCAGACTACATAAAAGCCACGTAAGGCCCCGGCGAGTGTGACCTCATCTATTGCCTCAGTGTGACTCACGAAGGGTAACAAGCCCCCCTAACAGCTGTGTGTATCCCAAAACCAAACAACAACATCACAGCGTAAACATGGCTATGTAAAGAGAGCATCATGTCGACACACATTGGCTAATCAGCAGTTAAAAAAAAAAAAATTGGCCTGAGAATAAATTTCACAGGAAAAAAAAAAAGCCCGGTAATATTGATAATATTGACGCCAATTGTATCATAGGCCTCAATCCAAATGACATTATCTTCTTAAAGGTGACTAACAGTAAAGAGGAAGTCCATGCGGTCGTCAACCCCGCCGTGCTGCTCGCTTTCAAAAATAACCAATGACAGTGTCCATTTCATCCCGTTCGGCCTGGCCTGTCTTAGGCCCTGCTACTCGACACCTCTCGGTTATTTCAATAGGAACGGGCTGGATGCGTCCCTGCTCGCTTTGGCCACACTGACTTGCGCTTCTATTTTGGTAGATTCTCAGCTCGCTATCAGAAGCCTGGCCACGCCGAGAGTATTTGAACATGGAGCAGAAGGCCTAAGAACTCTGTGAGGGCTCTCTGTTTTCAAACTGGATTTTGCGCTGAGGATTTGTACCGCTTTTTTCCCAGATCGGACTCTTTGGTGCAACATGAAAAAGAAAAACGAGGTGAGAGAGCCCTGTTTGTATTTTAAAGTTGGATAGCGGTTAATTTGAAGGTTGGTCTACTTTGGATGTGCCAAAACTAAAAGTGCAGATATGGAGAACCAAGTCAAAGACTATGAAATCATCTTCCAATGTGTACAGTGCAATTAGAGAGACAGTGTCTCATTCCTCGGGTATAAATACTCAAACAGATGCTGGGAAAGTACCGCGGCTGCTTACAGTCTCAGGTTATGGAAGCGCTCATTGGCTAGTAAAAATTTCGATAAAAAAGCAAAACATTTCATTTAACTTCTGAGTCAAAAAGAAGTAAATATGGGTTGTCTGAGTTGAATCATGAGGTTTGATTCATATTATAAATCTGACTGGATGGTTAACCAAACAGAGGGAAATTGTATTTAAATGACAAAACGGTTATATTGATACTGAAGACAATCTGAGCGAATATCAGGCTATGGTTACACGGCTAGTCGCGTATTCATATGCCACGGAGTGACCAGTGCTCCTTGGTCAGGACATATAAATGGGTTAATGAGCTATTCTAAGAGCTCACCCAGATAGCTAAAGTCAGATACAGTAGAGCAGCTGCGGGCGAAGGAACGCACAAGACTAAATGCAATGTGTGGTGTCTCCCTGTTGACCTCTGACTTATCAAGTAAGTGATTTCATTTGTTTGGAAAATTGGTGACAGTATATTTCTTATAATGGAAAGTGGTCACATGACTATGGTGCTCAATAGAGTGCCTTAAATAGACATGGTGAAGTGTTTGACAGAAACCCCGCACGTGTCACGGATATTACTGGGCCACAAACGTGGAGGTTGAAGACAATTTGTGATCTGATTTATTCTCTTTCCTAGGAGGTTCATTCTACAGCATGCCTGATTTCAACCTGAGGACGAGGGAATCTGCTCGTGTTTGAGCTGGCCAGACGGGCGATGGCGCAAAACAGGAAGAAGAAGCCTGTTGACGTGAAGGGCTCGGTGGAAAAGCGTCACATGGGCCACCGGGTGGGCAACATGCTCCACCATCGCTTTCCGAATGGCTTCACCGACCTGCTCATGGACGAGACCGACCGTGAGGTCAGCACGCTCACCGACCGAGCCTTCCGGAGTCTCTGCGTCGGAGACGACGCTGTTTACAACGACGACTTCCTGTATGGATACTCGCCGTTCAGCTGTCATAAACCATTGGCAGGAGAGCCGCTCCAAAAGATTCACCAGAAGGAATCCAAAAAGCAGAGGAAAAATGACAAAGAGAAGAACATCTCAAACATGTCATCGTTTCTCAAGGCGCTGAGAACCACAGGAGAGAGCTGTGACGGAATGCTGATCAAAACTGGCGACGTGGCAGACTCCAATGGGGAATCGTGGGATAAATCTGCGCTTCGCAGCATCCAAAGAGAACTGTCGGAATTCTCCACCGATTATCACACCAATCTCGTGGGTGGACATTCGTCAAGCAAGCAGAGCAAAGGTTTATTTTCTGGAAACTCATCCAAGATGAAAAACGGGAAGGCAACAGTCAAGCTTAAGAAGCTAAACATCAAAAACTTTTTCCTTCACAGTGAGTTCAGCCCTTTCCAGACATGGGGAGGTGTGAATCAATTCTGCTTTAGCCATGAGAACGTTTCTGCAGAGATGACTCCAAAATGGTATGACCTACCATTTTACAAAGACTTAACAGAGGCTCATAGCAAAGAAATTCTGCACACACAAAAGGTAGTGAAAGAAGCAGGTGAACCTCCTCCTCCACCTGCTCCCCCTTCCCTTCCTCCCCCTCCTCCTTCTCCAACACCTCCTCCCCCCCCTCCTCCTGTTGCCCCTAAACCTTCCACGACACCACCCAAGGTCCCGCCAAAGCCCTCAGCTGCACTCTCTCAGAAAAGGTGCTCCTCAGATATCACTGATGGAAGTGTTGTCCCCTGGAGGAGTGTGAAAAACACAATTAAGCAAGAGCCTCAGGAGAAGAGCACAACAGCCAAAACCGAGAAAAACGTTTCATCGATCCCAAACGGGTCGATGGAGGTAAAAGCGGTTGAAGAAGTCAAACCTTTGGCGTCAACTCCGTTCAGCATCTGCCAGCTGATGACGCCGCTCATTCCCTCCAGACAACCAACAGACACATCGGAAATCCTCTCAGCTGTCCTTTCACCTTCTCTGCTGGACTTTCCCCACAGACCACACTCGGAGGCCAAAGGGACACCTGAACCTTTCATCAAGAGGGACGGCTACAAATCACTCGCCTCGAGCATCCTCTTCAACCTCAAAGACAACAGAAAGAGGGTTAAAAGTCGCTACAGTCCACCGAAATTCAAAACTTTAGAAGCACCTGGGAATGACAACCAATCGGAATTGTTAGAGAATCCGAAACAGCAAAATCATGGATCTGGTTTAAGCACACCTGCGATTTCAAAGGAAGCTCACACGTTCCGCAGTCCAGTTTTAGAGTCTGCCAACCCACAGACTGACGGTCATAGCGAGCACGTAGCCGATAGGCCGCCGTCTGACGATTACTTGTTATCCAATCTGCAACCAAACAAAAAAGACGCCGTCAGTAATGGCAATCTAGGTGAAGAGAACCCAACCTTGCAAATCATTCATGCAAAAAGAAACAAAAACCACACGGCTAAAAAGCAAAGTTATCCTTCACTTAACCTTTACAAGAAAGCCAGCTCTCCTGCGTCCACAAACGAGCTTCAAAATCCGAACAAAGAACCATTGAGGTTTTCACCTCACATCAATCGCGGTCATTCGCCTTTATTCGAAGCCCCAGAGGATGATCAGGAGAACAAAACTAAAATACCCTTAAGAGAAAAATACTCTGGAGAAGAGAGTGTTAGTTTAAAAACAAAAGAAAGCAGGAGCCAAGCCATGAGCACAATGGATGTCATCAGAGCTGCAAAGAATGCCATTAACGCAACTAAAGCGCTACACGCAACTCCGTCCGAGAGCAGCGACAAAGCCACGTCACACAAAGGAGAATTTAAGGACAAAGACGAGATGCTTGTGTGTTCCAAAGACACGACTGAGAAGAGAATCGTGGTGGAAAATGATCCAGTCAAAAGTGAATCAGAAAAGACTGTGAAGAAAGAGCCGCCGCCGGTTCCAAAGAAAAAACATACCAAACGTGATATTCAACTCTCAATGGACAAAAAGAAAACGCGACGCAGTCATGAACATTCTAACTGTGACTTCGGGGAAACGACCCCAGATTGTGAAGACAAATTAAAGCACATTTTCCCAGATAGATTGAATAATTATATCAAATGTCAGAGGTATTCTGGAACGGACGAGGAACACGGAGATGATGAAGGTGATGTTAAGGTGAACTTGAGAACGGAAACGGACGCTACGAGAGACAGCGAGCACATCATACACGACCTGCATGCTCTCAAAGAGCTCGAGAGGGCCCGACTATGCGAGGGACGTCCCAACATAGACGAGGAGGCCAGAGCCAAAAATGATTTGATCTCCAGGGAGTTGAAGAACATTAAGAAGGGAATGTTATCCATGAGAGGGAACACTTTGGCGAAGAAGGAAATATTTGACAAGAAAGAGAAGGAGCTGAGTAAGCAGGAGGTCCCAACAAGGATGGGCGGCAATGTCATGATAAACAAAGCAATTGTGAATGAGAATTACGACAAGGCCAAATTGGCACTGGAAGAGGTTATCTTGAGTCGGCAGACGACAAGGAATAAGGCCACGGATCAGGAGGCAAATATCAAATTTGCAGGAAATGTGACTGATGCAAGTTATGGATCAAGGGTACAGGCAAGTGAAAATGTAGAGAAAGAATCAATTAAAGAAGACCAAAATGACAGCGCAGAAAAAGAGAATGATCTCAGAGAAAGATTGGGGGATTTGAGAGACCATAAGCACATGAGACAGATTCTCTCCCAGACTGAACCCAGGCCTGGTGGGATCCAGAAACCAGATGGCAGAAGTGCTACCCTGTCTACTATGAGCAATGTTGACAGTGATTTAAATTCAACCTCGAGATTGGACTTCAACCATGCCCACGAAATGAGTTCCACTCATTGGCCTGAAAAGAACACATTGTTAGATACCCCCTTTATACCACCCCGAAGTAAAAACAGAAGAAATGAGAACAGTAAAAATGATAAAGAAGATCTTTATAACAAAGATGATAAAAATAACGCACAGGAGGATCTAAATATGGCACACGATGGAACAAGCACAAAAGATGCTTTGTCAAAAAGCTCCAATGAAGAAACCATTCATGACCCACATTTGCCTTCCAAGCGCAGCCACAGCGAAAAACGCTATTCTCTGTTATCAGACATAGAAGCAGATATGGAGATGGCCACAAGCGAAAAAATCGAGATATCTTTAAAACCAGACACTGCAGCAATTCATGTCCTGCCAGAAGATCTTGACAAATCCACTAAGGACAAGGTTGATACGGATGCAGAGACTATCAAATCCCCTGAACTTCTTGTAAATGGTGTCGCTATTGACGACCACACCAGCACGTCCTCCAAATCTTCCTACTTTTCCGTGGAGAGTCCACCACAGAAGGAGTGGAACTTTAATCATTCTTGGGAGAACCTCGATAAGGTTGGGCTGGACAACAGGAGAGATCCTGACCATGTTCTTGGAGCCATGAAAAAAGATTCAGACAAGCCAGATATGGAATATTATTCATTTAGTGATCTGGAAGGTGATTCGGAGGTTGTCAAAGTAGTAGTAAAGTCTGAAGAAGAGAAAGAGATTCATAAGCAAAGTGCCGGTAAATGTCCGAGCCCATCCCGAGATGAAGATGTCCAAACACCAATGTCCGCATCTAGCCTCCTTTCTCCTACATTGGATATTCCTGCTTTATTTAAAATCAAAGACAACACTTTGAGTAATAAGATAAAGAAGATCATACAACCCTGGACACCCCGGGGTCTAATGAATAACTCAGAGAAGGAAGAGGAGGATTTGCATCTTTTCAATGAAACCTCAAATCCACCATTGACAAATGAAACATGTCCTCCAGTAACAAGTGAGGTCTTCAAGTCTAAAGAGACTTTGCCAAATGTCTCACCAGCACCACTGTCCCCTCCATTGGTTCTGCCAAAGGGGAAGTCAAGGAGACACCCTGAAGGAGGACCTCCTGACAGTCTCGCCATGGAGACTTTGACAATGCCAACAACAGAGAGGGACGTACCAAAGGTTCCTAGCGAGCGTTCTGGTTCCACCTGCAGTTTTAACGACAGTCACTCAGGGTTTGCCAAACCTCCAGCTGTCTTACCCAAATCCGAGCGGGCCGTTCTCAAAGCCATAAAGCTGACGAACCGACGGATAAAGAAGGAAGAAGCTCAGAAGTCGACTCCGAGCAAACAAAAGAGTGACAAATCTGTGCCGAGGAGTAGCGAGAAAAGGCATCACAGAGAAGGTCAGAAACATGACGGGAAGAGTAATGATGTCGTTGTTGTCAACGACGACCAACGTCCTCAGAACAAAGCAGAGATGAGCCAGAGGACAAGAAGATTGAGCCACGAGTTGCTAGAAGGCCATCACCTCAAAGACGGGCTCGCGACTGACCGAGGCCGAAGTCGTGGCAGACAACCTCGAGAGAACCCAGAACAGAAACACAGCAGTGGTGAGGGTCTCATCAGGAATGTTCCTGTCTACAAACCTGGTGAGAGACCAGTACCCAACTCTCGCTCGCAAAGCATTGACAGATGCTTAGGAGACCGAGTGGGGCGCAGGTATAGCACCGAGACGTCTCTCAGCGAGAGGCTCGACCCGAGAAGCACACGCATCGAGAGATCCATCATGGACGAGTTTCAGCAGCGAGGCCGAGCCAGAGAAAAAACGAGCCGAGAGAAACCGCTGAGAAGGAGTCAGAGCATCGACACGCACTGTTTGCAGGCCCCCCAGCCGCCGACCTTCTCCCGTCAGTCCAGCCGCACCGGACAACTCTCTCGCCAGTCCAGCATCGAACACGCCATCGTCACGCAGTCCATCCCCATGACCCAACGAAAGCTCCTTCAAGATCCGGACTCGGGACAGTATTATTTTGTAGACATGCCCGTCCAAGTCAAAACAAAAACCTTCTTCGATCCTGAGACGGGAAGCTACGTCCAGCTGCCAGTCCAGCCCCCAGACGCTGCAGTTCTTCAGGCATCCCCCATGGAGGTTTTATCCACGCCGTTGGTTGTTTACCACGGCTTTGTCCCAGTGCCTCTGGCCCAGAACACTACCGTCCAAGTACCTCATATGGAGCAAGAAGAACTACAGAACTTGGACATGTCAAGGCAAATCCATTGCAAGGATGGGCGTCCTTATTTGGAGCCTGTCTATGGGCAGCATGAACACACAATGGGCGAGTTCCTTGCTACTGAGGAAGTGGACTGTCCCAGTTGATGGGACAAGAATTAGAATTTTGCACATAACTATTTGTTTTATTCAAGTACTGTTTTTTATAACAACATATAATTGATGGATTTCACAGGCACAAAATAAACTGCCATGTGACCTGCTCTCTAAAGGTTCATTCTAACAGATGCCAGATCTTTGTCCACTTCAAGAAGTTAGTCAATTTAGAAACAATGCATGTTTTTAAAATGTGGAAGGCAGCCAGAGTAGGTTGGAGCTAAGATGTGAACCAAAATACTCGGAACTGAAACTCATGTGCCAACCACTATTCCATCATCACAGATTAACTCGCTAAGCCTGCCTATTGTTATTGACTTACCTTTATGCCTTAAGACTTGAATGTACACAAAAAAAAATGAATGGCCTGCTGAATATGAGTTGAAGGATTTAGTAGAGATGGTCTTTCTTTTTTAAAGGAGATTTTGACAATGCTTTAATATGTAAAAAGACAATTGTTTGAATGTAAATGTGGAATATTTATTATAAATGCAGTGTGTTATTAAAGTACGGCGGTGACGGGAGTTTGTATCAAAACATTTTGCATGCTGATGAGGAATTCCTCATTTAATATGGCAAGCGGTGGTTTCACTCTCATGTCAACGTGTGTTGTCTACGCTGCCCTCTTCTGGTAAGATTAGGTAAAGACAGAGGAACTGCACAGCTAATTGGAAATAAAGTGCAAAGAGAGCATTCTAATATTGAAATCACATTTAAAATCTGCTGTAATTAAACAGTCATGTTTTAAACCTCATGCTGGGATTTTTTTTTTGCTATTTCTAGAGTACTTGTGGGATTGTAACATTCTCCTTTCATTCAAGGGGGAGACCATGTTTTGATGTCATCAGCCGCTAGGGGGCGTATTTGCATGGAATTTACAATATAGAGTGATGTACAGTATTTACATCCCATGACTGTTCTCAGTGCCAATTAATGTATCACTCATTCAACATTGGTAAAATAATTTTTAAACATCTCACTTGTTGTGGAGCATCAGTGGCAGCCGCAGCTCATAGCCACCATGTCATCATACTGTTTCAAAACCACATTCTCTTCGTCGTCAAAATATAACAAACTCATGGACTGAAGTTTGTCGGGCACACAACAGGGTGCCTCGACTTCATCCGCGGACAACTTGAGTGCGTGCATAATGGAGCGCACGGTGGCGTGATTGGTGGCTCGGAGACTTCCTCCCAGCGGGAAGGGACACGAGCCCTTACAGTGGTAAGCGTTGTAACCCCGTGGCGAGATGATCCAGCCCGACCAGCCTATCTCCTCAAAGTCTACAAAGAGGGAGACCCTCTGGCAGGATCGCGAATTGCCGCGGGGTAAGAGCCCTGAGGCTCCACGTCGCATCCTAGTGGGGTGGTCATGGAGTTCCACAGCTGAAGACTGAGCAAGTCCTGGATGGACACAACATGATGACAGTACTGTTTGAACTTTTTCACTATTATCTTACCAAAGTATGATTGATTGGTTGCTCCAGGCCTGCCATCATCAGAGAAGATAACCAAGTAAGCGTGAGTGCCTACTGGCTCTCCACACAGCTTGGATGACGTAACCACAGAGTCCATCCAAGTCCCAGATGGCAGCGTGGTCACCACCAGGATGCCATTGTTATCTTGGCTGTTGCAGAGCCACTTGGACACCTTGAAAAAGAAAAAAGTCAGCTAGTTTGGCTTTCATTCATTTTTTTTTTTTTTTTTAGCAATGGTGGAAAATGAACAACACCAACTGTTTGCGTGACATTGAAGACTTCCCATCCCTGAGTGTAAAGAGGAACGAGTCTGGAGGTGATGAGGTTTCCTCGCCAAGGTTTCACTTGACTATGCAGCACTTCATACAAATCCAGCTGGATGGGAACGAGAATGTGCGAATTTGTGATATATAATTACCAAGTTGACAGATGGCAATTTTGAGCCCATCTTTAGGTTTTACGTGAAAAAATTAATCTGTATCCTGCTGTGAATTTTGAAAAGCAACAATCTGCTGTCATACATAATGGAGATCATCTACCTTATAAAAATGGGGCCTGTATGACTTTTCCAGGAAATGTTTCTGTTTCTTTCGAAACCAACGGAATTCAGCCTTAACCATCCTCTCTTCTCGTCCAAAAGAAGACAGGTTGAAAAAGTGAAACCTCTCGCCGTCATGATCTGAAACATCAAATACAACTTTGGTTAAACCACTTAATAAGGCAAAATTGTTTTAATGGGCACATTTTTCATGCATTTGGGGAAACTCTACCATGTTTAGCAAATATTGGAGAAATACTCAAACAGTGCACGGAATTATCCCGCGTCCCTGTGCACGATCTGAATCAAACAATCAAAAATGTACAGCAAGCTGAAATGTAGGGATTAAAAGTAAAAAGTCAGATACCTGAAAATGCATTTCAGTAGATTAAATTGAATACCGTCCATTAGAGAGCGCACGAGTGAGCCACATCGTGTCAGAAAAATCTTCTTCAAAGTATTACCAACCTTTATCTTCGAAGCTCCTCACGACATTCCCCTCCAGTATGTCTTTCTGACTTTTTCTCGTCCCGTCCGACGCGGAGACGGCGTTAAAGAGATCCAACATGAACTGAGGCGCCTTCCTGTGTGGGGCGCCGCGGAGTAGATCCTTCAAATGGAACAAAGCGCCGAGCTTTTCCGTCAACTTGTTGTCACGGTCCAAGTCCGTCCGGGTCCCCACCGGGTCCCTGCCGCCGGCTGTGACGCAGCGCAAATGGAGCGCGAGGACGAGCCAGACGCGCATCGCTCCTCTTGACATATTGGCAAAGGGCGGACTGAGCGTGCGCCACTGTGTGTGATAAGGACACTAATGTGCCGATTGATGACACTATTCAGCTAACATCAGAGGATGATTGGACCTTGATTGATGATGATGGATGGTGGGGGCAAAAACACCCCGCAAACACAAAGGAAAGGTAAAAATGGTCAAAAGTGAGAGAATAAAGAATATATAACAAACAATGTGCTCCCTTATCCAGAAATCCAAGCTAATGCTTATTAATATTAATAGTTTTTAGGACAAAGATAAAATATTTATTTGATTAGAAATGTTTTAGGCAATGCTGTATTACTACTGTATGCAAGTAACTCACACAGTAGTTTAGGGAACAATAACTAGTACAAAGTTAAACACAACTGATCTGCATCCAAGTAGTGATCCTTTCATATACCACTAGAGGGAGCCAATGCGCTGCTGCTCGAACCATCAGTTATTTAAATAACGTGATACCTGCATTTAATGCATGCACGTGAAACCCTTAATTGGAATTTGAAAATGTGACATTTTAAAAGAAAATAAATATAAAATAAAAGAAATTCAGGCAGCCAATTTATAAGCTAATATTTGAAATTTTTCATAATTACTAATACTGTACGACAAAAAAAACTTGCATTGCTACAGCACCTCATGTGTATTTATCATCAGGGTGAGGAGGGTTCAACCCAAGTAAAGTTTCTCCATCATCACGTTTTTTTTTTCTAGCCATCTGTCTGTTATCAGTGTGAAGCCAGTCGCAAGAAAGCAAACGAAGAGCGAGAGCCATGACGCACGTGATGCGTATTGTTAGCGTGCACATGCGCCCCCACATTGGTCACCTCGCCACCGACGTCCCCCTCGCCCCCTGGGTTTGTTTGGACAGTGACAGAGCATGACGCTTGTGACCCCCAGGCATGAGCATTAATCCGATATGATCTCCTATCAATCAATCAATCGCATGGAATAAAGAGGATCAAATTCTCAAGACAATCAGGTTGATCAAAAGCTCTTTTCCCCCTCTTGTTCATTTGATGACAGAGTAATGACTTGTATTTGGGGGACCCGTTACTCATTTTTAGGCCCATCATATTGAATGTCAGATAAGATAGGATCCATTCTATGGTTATAATTTAAGATAACATACGGTCCATATTGATTGAATTTGATGTGAACAAGTCAAGGACACGTGACAAAGTGTGTCAAGGAGATACACAAATCCTGAAACAGGGCCAGATTTGAGTCTTGTCATTCCTGTGGTGCAGGCATGTTTACCATGAACCGTGTGCAAAGCACAGATACATGACAACAGAAGACCCGTGACGTCAATGTCACGCTGTATACACGCAGAAGTCATGCCTGCAGGGACTGCACGTCTTTCAATGCAGTCCTGTTGGACACACACGGTGTAGGACACTGATACTGAAAAAATCTCTCAGCATTTTTTCTTTTTTTGACAGTTCCCATCACAAACTATATTGTAGGTTTCACAATTGAACACCAGATGGCGCCGTTGACCAGGATATGGCCTTTCACAAACCACAGTGTGTTGTAAAAAGGGATGTTCATCTGCCTGATGCTTTCATGGGACTTAATTATTTCTCATCAAGTCCATCATTACATATTTTAGTCCAATCAGCAGTACTACACAATTGGACCTTCTCCCTCCAGTATCTATTTTGGATCGGTTCAATACTTGATAGCTGGGATTCAAATGTTGAACCTCACAACCATTCGTGATCAATATTTTGGAGGAGGGTGGGGGGGAAACGGTCGTCACATTCATTTTGGTTGGGCACTATCAGCCAAGGGCCACCTGGATTCACATCTGACAAGCGTGTGCATGTGTTAATGACCTCACCTTGTGTTAAATACCTGTACTGAGGCAATTAGACACACATGGAAGGCATTTTGCCACAAGTGCTGGAGGCCGCTGCCGCTGCTGTTGCCGCTGCGATCTCTGAATGAATAATGAAGAGGAATACAATCACAGTCAAAGTGGAACCACATGACATGACTTTCAATGTGACATTTAAAATGGTGACCCCCTCCCACCCACCTTTCCCCCCCTACTGCCACTGACTGCAAACATGTTCAGTTTGGGAGTTTGGGGATTTCTTCTCCCTTAAATATTCTATTAAATTATTATTTTTATTATTTATTATTATAATTACTATTTTTTTCTCTCTTAAATATTCTATTAAATTATCATTTTTATTTTTTATTATTATAATTACTATATATGTGTTATTACTTGTTTAGCTATCAAAAATATGGCCACAAAATTAGGCACACCAGCACTATGCATTCATATGGATGTAAAGTGTGTATATTTCCTCAAAATAATTCTAAAAGTGCCCATGTGAAATATATTTGCTTATTTAGTGTAGTCGTGCGCAATTTAAATACGATTAAATAGTTCTAATTTGAAATACCGTGTTGATGTTGCTTAGCCAATATATCTGTGCAAGATTTCATGTCGGTCAAGCTTTATTTTGGAAAGCCATCAAAAGACTATTTAGTTTTGGTTCAAGCTCCAGAGTCAGCTAAATTATATGTGCTCACGGCCCAGCGCTGACTTTCTTTTTCTTCCTCCAGCACATGTACGCAGAGCACGCTGCACGAGTACACCTCACCTTTGCGTTATTAAGTCTGCCAGACGCTACTTCATCTGGCAACTTGCTGCGGTTTTCGGTGATATTCATAATCGGCGAAACATACTTGTTTCCCTTCTGACTCTGGCCTCATTATTCTCCAATATTTTGCGGCACAAAGTGACATATGACGTTGGCCTGCTTGTAATTAGCTTGTTTGTTATGCTAAGGGCCACCTGCATGGTCTGCTTAATGGTCGTGCGTGTTTGTGTGTGGTTTCGTCTATAGAAATCCATTCACATATAAATGCACGTTTGTCTAATTTGACTCCCTTTACTCAAGTGTAATTAGAATTTAATTTAGGACTCTATTCTTTGTTGATTAATGACAATGAGCCCAAAATCAGACGCTTATGACTTTCCATTGAATTTGCAAAGTAGTAGCATTATTTGCCGCCCTCTAGTGTTTATTTACGTCAAACGTCAGGTTTCAAAGAGAAGTTTTTTTTTAATATACAGTGATCCCTCGCTACTTTGCGTTTCGTTTATCGCAGCTTCACTACATCACGGATTTCTTTTCCAAATTAAAAAAAAAACATTTAAAAGTCAAAATAAAACTTCGAAATTGAGGAAACGTGTCTAACTTTTAGGACAATGTAGTATTGCTCTAAATGTTTGTTTCCATTCCTTTAGAAGTCCGTTTTCGCGTGTTAGCACGATCGCAAATTAGCATATTTCCGCGAACTCGTTAGCCTGCCCAGTACTTCTTGTTGATGACCGTACTTCGCAGATTTTACTTATCGCGGGTGGTTTTTGGAACCAATTATCCGCAATAAACGAGGGATTACTGTATATATTTTCTTTTTAAATCATTTTTGAGGCACAAAAAGGTTACATGTTGCACCGTAGCCGTAGTTTTTCCCAAAAAACTAAACGCTTCTGTGACTTCAGGTGTTCTGGAAATGCGCAATTAAACATCAAATCATATCGCGTGTTTATGAATGCTTCTAGATGATTTGAAGTCACGCTTGCAACCCCATTATTGCTGAGGTTTCTTATCTGCATCGCACATCTCCTGCTACCCCTTTTTGCGGTCTTTATTTGCATAAACTGGTCACCGCGAGGAAAAATGTTGATGCTAAACGATGCGAAGAGAAACTGGAGCCGGGCCTATCTGCTTCAATTTTCTTTTTTTTGTCTTTTGGTTGAAAATGCATTGCTTTGATTTGAGCTTTAATTACACCTGCTCACACATGAATTTTTTTATACTTTTTTCCCAATTTTTTTTATAGTACTTTGCAGCAGAAGCATGAGGAATGGCCTCTTTCAGACAAGGAGTTACGCAAAGTAATCCGATCCGAGGCTCCCGTCTGAGACGAGAGAGCGGCATATGGAATTCATCCACCGCACGCATCCATTTTTCATCGTCACCCTACTCCCCTTACTCTATTGTAGTGTCTAATGGTGGGCCGTTTATACACGCCAGATACACTCCATGCTCTTTCATCCTCATCACCTTCTCCCACTGTCTGGCTTCAGAAACATCTTCTAAAGTGCTCTTCAAATATCAAAAAGCTCCAAGGGCCCTTTGGGTCATTGTGGTTTTGGAGACTATAAGTACACGCGCAAAGTCAAGGTTTCATATATTTCCTGCAAAGCCTCCCAAGAATAATCCAAGACAAGCCTCATTTATGCAAAAGAATCTCAATTGCTTGCACGGAGGTCAAAGGTCACATATGTGTCCACGCTCATATCTAGAAGGATTGTTTTATAATAAGTGCGAAAATGCTTTTGAGAAGAAGCTGATAAGCGCTTGGCCAACGTGTAATTAAGTTTCATTATTGAGTGAAAAATAAAAGCCAACCTCTACTTTTTATACACGCTTGGGTTTGGAGCAGCTACTGCTTTTTTTTTTCTTTTTTTTTTAATGGGCCATTATGATGGCGGAATGTTTATGAGCGCTCAGATTGCGGCGTAGACTTTATCACCTCCAATGCAACACCTTTCAAAATATCAAATAAGGTCATGGAGGCGATTCTTTCTGCTTTCTATTTGCTTCAGTGATGCACTTGAGTGAGTGAGAGAGCGAGAGGGAGCGAGAGGTGTTAAGGGCCAACAAGTAGCAGATGCAACAAATTACAGCCAGCATTGTTTCATTTGTGCTTAAGGAATTGGACTCAACTTGTGAGATTTCCAATTCCCCCATAGCTGCAGCCCCCCCAGGATGCGCTCTAATGTGTGGTCATAAAGTTCTAAACAGTGGAACCTCTAAACTCGGAGTAAATCCGATCCAGGACACCGCTTGACATCTGATTTGAAAATACTCATTTCGTAGGGAATAATAGGAATAAAACGGTCACAATCACAATATAATGATGATAGAACTTTATTCATCACTGCCAGCCCATAAATATAAAACTATCAAAAAACAATATCGGTAACTGCATGCTTGCGTCAAATTTGGTCACTGCGCATTATTTGTCGTTTCAAGACCTCTATATTTACTGTGCAGTAACATTAACACCATTTTTAACTGTCCAATAATAATAATAATAATAATAATAATAATAATAATAATAATAATAATAATAATAAATGTAAAATAATAATGTTAAAAAAAAAGCATACTCAAAGGCTACCATTGCACTCCTTGACCAACAATGGCCTCCTGCAGGCATCAATCAGTCCGGATAGGGGGCAGTAAAGTACCACATATAAGTTAAACAAGCCCCTCAGCACACTTTTTTACAAGGTCTTGATTGACAAGCAAATATGCAACAAGATTGACCTCGATACAGAAATAAAGGAATTGTGTTTTCTTTCTATTCTCAGCCACTTGTAATAAAATATATTATTTGTTGACCGCCCACTCAATACGCATGTGTAATCTGAGGTAGCTGCAGGTTTTTATTGCGTACTAGCGAGCTCACCAATGCTCTCGACTATTAGATAAGGGTCATCAGAGGTCAACTAAGAAAGACTTTTTGGAGAAATATTCACATAGTGTTAGCCTACTTTCGGGAATAGATGAGCGTGTTTTGGGAGGAAGTCAGTCATTGAAGACTTGGCTGTAATTTATTTTGTATGCAGTTCCAAAATATGGGGAAGTCCCAGTTAATGCAACTTCTGAGCTGAGTCAGCAACTTATCTATGATCCTTCTCCAAAGGTGTTTATGTGCAGGTGAACCTTGCAGCTGCAGTGTCACTGACATCAGCCACGGAGTTTTTTTGGTGTTTTTTTTTGCACGACCTCTTTAATTAAACCAGAGTGCCCTGTCATCACTTGCTACTGTTATCATCCAAGCAGCTGCTACAGACACACAGCACAAATAGTGCTTTGCCGCAGTCTTGTGGTGGATTTGCCTCAAGGAACTAGGTTGAAGTGAGTTAAAGAGTCCAATTTAAGGGAGGGGAAAAAAAATGCCTTTGTTGGCAATTATTAACCCAGAACCTCTGAGGCAGATGTGCTAACTGCTAACCACTCGCCCCATCATGCCTGGGTATTGTCAGCGCCGGACTAAACTGGCAGGATGCTGCTGCTTCCAGCTGCTAGCGATTGGACAACACACAGGGAGCAGTGTGATCGGTGGCAACGGTCGCTCCTCCGGCCAAAATGACTTCAAGATTACGGACATTGGAGAACCTGATGGCTCTGAGAAATGTTGTACACGCTCCAGCGATTACATTACTGTGCCGCTGTGGCAAATGGAGCACATTTAGATCTGAACCCACACACCCTAAAAATCTGGCTTGGCAACAAATTAGTCTAATCATGCATAAATAGAAAATGGCCGTGTTGAATTGACCTCATTTTGTTTGTCTAAATTGGCCTTGTTATGGTGTGACATAAGCGGGCCAGGCCAGGTCTTGATCCGTGACTTAACTGATACTATCGCAAACATGTGCTGCCCAGGCCTCTACTAGGCCGCCGTGGTTTACAGGGAGCAGAGAGAAAGTCCGTCAGATTCGTGCTTGCTGGAAATTTCAATCCAATCGATGGGAAAAACAAAAGCTTGATCCATATTTATGCTGCAAATTAATTGGCAAACAACTGCATTTCGGATCAATCATGCTTTCTTATGATAATTACGAGCAGAAAGAAACGTTGCACAATCAGATTTGCTGGCTAGAAAATTATTTGGGGGATAAACTAATGAAAATTACGCATAAGAAAAAAAACAATTGAGCAACACTGAAACTCCATTACATTACCGAATTCAATAAATATGGGATCATATTTAATACTGTAAAAGAAACAGGAAGCAGAAGCCGAAAATATGATTTGTAGCTATAAGGAGATACTTGACAGCTATTGCGAACACAATCCGTTCTCAGAAAACTGCCCCGGCGGCTCCGCTCTGATCTTTTTCGGGGTTACAAGAAGTCCAAGCGTGAGCCAAAGCCGAGTCCAGTTGCTGAAGGGAAAAGAAGACCTTTGTCTAATTCAGAACATCTTGACGTTGCTATGCAGAATAAAAACAATGAGCTCGTATTTGCAGAAGTAGTCCAGAAATGACATTACAAAATAAAATGGATTTAAGATCAAATATCAACACAGTGGACCTTCAATTATGTTTTGCAATTCATGACACGCGCGAGTCTAATTCTACACAGCGGCGGGACTGACTAATGGTAGTGAGAGAAGAAAATCGGCTAAAAAACTAATGGTGGGAGGTTTGTGGGATTTAAGTGTGTCAGCAACTGTCTCAGTTTGACTCTCACTTCCTGTGAAATCCTTTTAGCACCAAGCTGAAATAACAGACAATGAAATACAGCTCCTCTTGTAAAATGGCCATGATAGGAAAGGAGAGGTGGAGGCGGGGTTGTGACCAAAAAAAAAAAAAAAATAGGGAAGCTCCAGATCTGATGTAAATAATCTGCGTTTATTTGTTAGGAACTAAAACGCAGTTTATGAGCAACAAGTAATGGGTTGGAACTATGACAAGAGTCCCAGGACACCCCAACAGAACAAAACTTGGCTGGGAAACTCTTAAAAAAATTCAACAAATAAAAACAAACACCGAGGTCATGTTATGTGCGCTGACTAATCTCCAATCTGATAAAAATAAAAGAAATCAAATGCAATGACGCAAAACCAACGTGTGGCGGGGCAAAAAGTTTTTCAGGGGTCTTCATTTATCATCTCTAAAATAAAAAAAGAATAAATATTACTTAATTTGTGTGTGACCTGCCCAAAGAACAAACTAACAGGGGTCCTCTCTGATTTCTGGTTTACGAACTTTGCAGAGCTAATAAAACTTTGAGGGATTAGCCACTTTAAATCCAGCGACAGCAAACCTATTTGGCCCTTATTTGTCACCATAGTTGCTCCCCAAGGACATCCACATTGTTCTCAGACGTGTTGGGGCCACATAAAGTTGAAATTGGACCAGGCGCCCGACGAAAACCACTTGGGTCAAATTAAGAATGAGGGCCGCCTTTCTCTCACGGGCTTTTTTAGGGATTAGATGACGCTATAGGCGGACTGATTAAATCGGCTGATTGGGGTGGCGAATGGAGGCGTGTTTTACTGCTTTACTGAGATTATATTGGTTGATTTAGCTCTCCGAACAGCGAGCCGTGAACTACTAGTGAACCTGGAACAATGTGTGTGAGGAGCTTGTTGGTTATTTGGTGGCTTTTGTAGCCCCTCATCAACTGTTAACACACAAGTAAGTCTTATTGGTGGCCCTCAGAAAAAAAACAGGGAAGGGAAACACTTCTGTTTACTAATTGGACCAGTAGCAGTGGCAACAGAGTGACATCACGTCTTCATTAACAGGTGCCTCATCCGGTCGGCCGTTCATGGGAAAGTTTTCATTAAGGCTTCCCGTTCCTCACCAGTGCGGGCCGGCGATTAGTCGCTAGTTAGGAGCTGTTGTCAATGTTTACGACGTGCCGGGGAGAGGGGAAGCAGACCCGTTGCTGGTGCTCGGGGTCAAAGCTAGCGGTCAGCCAGAGGCAATGAAGGGGGGGGCGGTTGACCACAATTGTGGCCAGGAAAAGATTCAAAGCAATATATGTTTTAAGAACAAATTTCAGTTGGATCAAAGTTTTGTTAGCTACACTGTACATACTACAGATTGGAAACTCTAATGTATACTATATACCACTATATAGCTAAAACTGCTCATTTAAGTTGTAGTGGTGACATTTGGATACTAATTGGGTCATTGGTTTATTTTCCAAGGCCAAAATACAGTAATCCCTCGTTTATCGCGGATAATTGGTTCCAAAAACCACCCGCGATAAATGAAATCCGCAAAGTACGGTCACCAACAAGAAGTATTGGGTAGGCTAACGAGTTAGCGGAAAGATGCTTATTCGCGATTGTGCTAACGCGCGAAAACGGACTTCTAAAGGAACGAACATTTGGAGCAATACTACATTGTCCTAGAGATTAGACACGTTTCCTCAATTTAGAAGTTTTATTTTGACTTTTAAATGTTTTTTTAATTTGGAAAAAAAATCCGTGATGTAGTGAAGCCGCGATAAACGAAACGCAAAGTAGCGAGGGATCGCTGTACAGGCAGATGACTTTCTATCAATTTTTATTATTTGACGTATTTACCCAGGGTCTTATAAGGGAACAGAGGCAACACTATGACAAAAGAGGCAATAAAGGAACAAGTGCCACACAAACAAGCGCACGTGCACAAACACATCTGCGCGCACGCCTGGGGAGGTCCACTTGAGCAGTGCAAACAAACAAAGTCGCTTTATGACAATTAGAGACCTGCTCTGAACTTTGCTGTTTCCAGAACTTAACGGATAGGAATAATTAATCACGACTCTCTGACACACACATTTGCGCGCGCACACGCATGCAGACACAGCTAATGAACAGTAATATTCAAACATGTGGGAACCATTTGTCCACCAAGCTCCTGCTCTCTCTCTATGACAACAGAGAGGAACACAGCAGCAACATAAGGAAAAAGGAAAACATGCCTCTGAATAGAGTGTGATTAGAACACAGCGCGTGTGGTGATATCTAAATACGCGATAGAGATGCGAGGATTTTCCCTAAATAAATATTTATTGCTTATAACCATCGAAATTTCAATCCAAAAGCTTGAGGGAAATAATTGGCTCTTTAAAAAGGCACACATGCCCAAATCATATGATTGATAATGCCTGCTGGGTAGCTTTGCGGTCTTTTGCTCCATACATGAACGCTGTATGAATACGCTTATGTAAACACAGGTCTTCAAGGAAACGCAAGGTCAGTTGGTTTTGCTAACCTTTCCCCTCTGAAATGAGAAGCCTTGTTTCAATGAGGGAGTTACAAAAAAAAAAAAAAATGCTTCATATGCACAGTCATGCGTTTCTGGCCCTGCGAGATACAAGCTTGTGAGGTCATTCACCTCGAACAGCCGAAATGTCCTCATGTGACCTGCGGATGACACAGATGGGGAGCATACATAAAAATTTGAAAATTTATAGTAACACGCTTCACATCCAACCAAACAGCCAGTGCCCGCCACCGCGCACAATCACACACGCGAGCCTTGTTGAACTTTCTCCGGTTGGTCGAGCGCTAAAGGAGGACAAAGTGGTATCTATGCTCCGCTGTTCATATTTGTGTTGGAGGCGCCACGCCGCCTGAGCTCTATGTTAGCTCGAGGTAATTACGTCCATACACCACCAATATCCCCTCCCATTACCGCGCGGTAATGGGCCTTGCTACGCTTTCTCAGACACACACACACACTCACCCGCAAGGACACCGGTGACATCACGTATGTCATGTCAAAGCATCGCAATATGAAAGACTCAGTGGCATTGACACTCGGATAAAAGTAGTCCGCCGCCAGCGTGGCGCTAAATCCGACAAAGTAGTAGCATTGAAAGATCGGAGCCAGGTTGTAACAAAGTAGCTTTTTTTCGAGGGCAGCATGAGAAAAGGCTGACACACAGTCTGATCTTTAATGGCCATCTCATGTAAATAACGTCCACGCATTAGCGGGCGAGCTTTGGTTCTCTCGTCTGTTTAGTCACGCGTCCTTTGCTGCGAGCTCTGGTTAGAGTCAAGGAGGAGATGGTGATGGATGTTTAGATTGCAGTAGTAATAATCATAACACGCAGTCATGGAAAACGCATAAAAACATTGCTCCTTTACATAAATCTGGCGCAAAAAAACACCAGTCAAATAAAAGCGGCGGGTAAAAAACATCACTTGAAAAGTGGTGACTTCACCTTGATTTTGAAGAAACAAGCCACTCAAGTAAAATAACATGACTACTTTCATATTCAGACAAATAAATCATCACGCATCGAGCCAAAGGTCACACAATATATTCCTACCGAGCTCACTTTCGGAGGAAATGATGGCGTGCGGTCACGTCAACTTTGACTACTTCTTCTCGAGTGTTTGAAACAAATTAACTATAAAATGGAAGGTTTGAAATTTGTGGAAATTCAGGCAAATATGTGTTGATAGATTACAGACAGTGTCAAAGCTTCTCCACCGCAGCAATACGCTCGGGCTCGCCGTCGTGAATTTTAATGGTCAGCCGTTCAGTGAAACCTCCCCGCCGTTTTTAGGGGGAGGTCACGTCACGGCATGGAAGCTCTGTTTTAGCGGCGGGCCTCGTCTCGCTTTTCCTCATTACTTTCGGTGGCAATAATATTCTTTTACACACGCCATGAGCGTGTAGTTAAAAGATATGAAGCACTGCAATGGTTTATTAAACAGCGTATTTTGGAGCTGGGGGAAAAAGTGGGCGTGTCTAGTATTTTTTTGATCTCGTAATCCGATACTTTACTGTAATGGACAATTTAATACTTTACAAATGAAATTTAAAACACATGCTAACCATTCCATTTTGATGCTCCGCCCACTACATTTCGTAGCAGACATTTTCTTGACATAAATGAGCCGTAATGCGACTTAAAGCAGGGGATCAAGAATGCACGTGTGTTTCATATTGAAGCTTGTTCATTGGCTTGCGCAAACACGTATGCAACCCGATCCCGCGGGATAGCGTACTGTATTAGAGAGGATCGAGACAAGCGACCGACCACACGCGGCGTAAACGGAAACCCGAGCAGCCTGCACGAGATCTCGCCTGGAATTTACTGTTAGCATGATAAATAACATCTGTGTTCAGAGTGACGCCGGAGGTGTTACACTTTAAATTTTGATTGATCCATGTCTTGGAAATTGAAACTCCGCCAACAGATATCATTGATACCAAGACTAAAATATTGATTGGATTGAATGAGGGAATTATTCACTTGCAAAAAAAGGGAGGGGGTGCTAGGTAATGATAGGTAATCATTGACTTCAACATGGTGGACGCCAGTGGAAGATGGCGAGGAAACCCAGAGCCAGGTGGAGTCAAAACCAAATATATCCAAATTCATACAAGCTTAAATGCACGCACAAGCGTTCAATACGACGGAACATATGCTGCGGGTTGAGTTGACCTTCAACCTATCCGTGGATCCACCTTTATGCTTTCAGTAATGGGCCTCCCCTTCCAGTAAACTCACGCCTTTCTTCCCGTTACGACCGACTTGTGTATGCTTCCAACCGCAGAGCGTCTCGTGACGCAAACTGGTCGAAAAAGAAAAAAAAAACGATGATGGAGTGACTAGTCATGTATTAACTGGAAAGTAAATGATGTGAAACGTCTTAAAATACAATGGTTGGACATGGTGAACATGCTGAATTGATTACAACTGTGGTAGCGCATGCATTACCCGTGCCTCCGCTTTCGCTTTGCACGGGGAAAGCAATCAAAGTTAGTTAGGATTTTTCACCCGAGCATACCCGAGACCTGTCAAAAAGTTCAATTTCCATCATTTTCCAGTTAGGCACCGTATAAAGGCTCGGTATTAAGCTGCGGTGCAACCTGACTGGCTGGGTCATTAGTAAGCTGCGTGGCCATTGGCTGCCTATCGCGCCAGCAAAGGGTTATGGTTCCTGCTGAATCCCCAGAGAGGGCTGGAACAGTGCAAAACAACAATAGGGGTCGGCTCTCGTGTTTAGTCTGCGTCTGTGGAGGCTTACAGCAGATTCTACGCTCTGAAACCAGAGCCCAATTTTGGACCAAATACTTTAGACTCTCTTGCAGCAAGCTTATTAGAGCTCAGTGGAGTTTTCACGCGTGTCCAAACCACACACAAACACTAATACCATCACGACCACGCCTAAACAGAAGGATAACAAGCCTTTAGATTGTTTAGTGGAACCTTTGCTTCTATGGCAGATAAGCTCGGTACAAATAGCACCCTTGCCACCAGAATGAAGCTTCAAAGATGCTTCACGAACCAGTTGTTGTATTTTTTTACTCCTCTGGAAGGCACTCTCTGTTCAACATTTGACATTTCTAAAATGTCTTTCTTTAAACTAATGGTGCCATCTAGAGTAGACAAAAATACAACAACTGGTTCATGAAGCATCTCGAACCTTTGTTTTCCTACATATAATTTTTTTAAAAACAATTCGGCCAAATTTGGAACAAAACTACCACAGATATATTGATGGGAAATAATGATGATAATAATAACCAATAATATGAACGTCAGGGAATGAGTCACAAATGAAGCAATGGTAATCAGAAGCCGATTCAGGAATATCAACAATATGGAAAATAAACAGAACACGGCCTGACCGAGACAGGTTGCAGAGAAGTAGGAAGACAGAAATGTTAAAGCAATAAAGGCACGCACCGGGGTTTCCTTCAACACGTTATTTTGTTGTCAATGAAAACAGATCTGGAGAGTGAAACATCCCGGCCTGTCGCACAGTAAACCTTTCTGACATTTATCAGACGTGACATTTTGACTTTAATTAGATGGGGTGAGTTTGCAGCTTTCGTTTGTCCGTCCACATGTTACTACTTTATTGTGAACTTTGCTGACTTAAAAAAAAAAAAGGCACAGCAGTGGGGCTATAAGCAGGATGCCAATAAAATGTGGCTCAGGTGGAGGGAATGTTGGAGAAACTAGCATATTAGCTTTAGCCACCCTGTATATATGTTACAACTACTCTAACAATACATCCAGAATTTTTTCTTCGGGTTGAGGCGTGCAAAAAAAAATATAAGGAGCTGAACGAAATAGAGACTTCTAGACAAAGTGTCTGACAAAGTGAAGTTCAGGAGGAGGCGGGGCAGCATCAAGTAGGAAACCTCTGGTAAATGTCGAATGCGTGACGTCAGGCTGGAAGGCGACACCTTTAGACCAATGAAAATTTCCATTACACACACACACAGAGCCGATGTTTGGGTTGCTCCATGTTTGTTGTACAGGTCGAGGTGTACGTGTCCTGCAAAAGGAGGGGCGCAGAAAATACACGGTGACCATGTCTGCGGTGTTAGGTGGCGACATGGGTGTGTATAAGGTGGAGTGTGTGTGTGAGGGTGTGGTATGTCAGAATTTGTGTTTATGGTCTTGGTGGCACGTTGTGGACGCCTGTACATAAATAAGAACATGTCAATGGCCGGTAATGTGATGGTGATGTCATGGTCATTTATACGATTCTCCATTTGTCTGTACCTGTGTGTATATTGGCTACCATGATTAAAAAGCAAGACCATATATGGGCATGGAGGTTGAAATTGCTTTCAACTCACATTTTCTTGTCATTTTTCCAAGGCTTCGGCTACAAATTGAACATGTGGTAAAAGTAAATTGAGGGGAAATAAAAGGAAAGGGTGGACAAGAGACGCATTGCTGGTAAATATGGCCACTTGAGTTTGTTCAACCCAAAGAGGTTTCTGTTACTTGTTTACTGCTGAATGCCGGCGAGAAATTACGCAATAGAAGGTCATTACCTTTCGACTCTGTCGTGCACTCGGGGCAGCTCATATTTCTCTTTGGGGTTTGCTTGTGTCTGCTCACAGCTAATTATTTGTGTAAACTCAAACATGCTACTGCCGGTGGCTTTTATGGGATATATTAGTTTAAATTAACATGTAGCCCAGCAGGAAAACAGTAAAGTCGCTAGTTTAGAAAAAAGAAAAAAAAAAAGGCTGACTCATATGCATGTTTGTAGTTCCACATTTGAGCAAAACCACAGAGGCATTAGGAGGCACACATTCCGAATTATAAATAGCTCTTTAAAATCAATTTATAGCCACGGTAAGAAAACCATATGGAATGTCCATCATTCATTTTATAGCCTTAGTGTTCAATTAAAATAACATCACAATGATCGGAAATCAAGTCTAGACGACTGCGACATGACTTCTACCTGTAAATGTGTAATTGCGATTACTTTCTACCACAGCTACTCATGTTGTGCACATTCTACGCAATAGCTAATCCATTTTAACAGTCCAATAAAAAGCTAAAGCTTCGAATTTTTCAATTGGATATGATCGCGGCTACAATAGTGCCAGAAATCTGTCAGTCACGTCTTAATGTTGAATACCTGGAGGCAAAATAATCTCTTGGGGGAATCGTGTGTGTACTGCTCCGTTCAAAATGACAAATTGTCCAAAAGAGACAAAAAATAAATAAAATCATTTACATTGGGACTGAATGTACCTACACACACACATCCTGGAACCCTCCCTTCAAAATAAACCCGATCAGAGGATCATGTTAAGCTGTTATCAAAACACACAGGGGGGGAAAAAAAAAAGCGGCGGCAGGCGATCACCAATGAACATTAATTGCGTGTGTCGTTTCTCTTATAAAAGGAGCAGTTCACGGATGCATGTGGTGCTGTTATTAAGCGGCAGGCGACCCTTGTGAAAATGTTATGGTAGCGAGGCTCTGGATTAGGTGTCAGGATGGGGGTCCACAGCTACCGGGAGGGGGGGGGGGCGGGGGGGAGGTGTGTGTGTGGCTCAACAATACTGATGAATGGACAGAATGAATGCATGTGTAGATTGGATTGATGC
Source organism: Syngnathus typhle (assembly GCF_033458585.1). Classification (NCBI taxonomy): domain Eukaryota; kingdom Metazoa; phylum Chordata; class Actinopteri; order Syngnathiformes; family Syngnathidae; genus Syngnathus; species Syngnathus typhle. The sequence goes on along the minus strand of NC_083755.1, from coordinate 4,423,975 downwards.
CCTTTTTGGATCATCTGATTCTGATCATTCAAATGATTGAAATTTGATCCTCAAATCAACAATAAGTGATTCTATTAAATGTGTACCTGTCTGTATGCTTTCAGTGGTCTCCCTGTTTCGGAGTCCACATGGTGGAGATGTGCCGTCAAAAACCTCCTCTCTCACCTTCGCCTCTGTGACTGATTTAAACCCCGGAGGAAAAACCTGCATGAAGCAGCCAGACTATCAGACTCCAACAACCCCCCCACCCCCAAAACCCTCACCCTTCCTCCCTTGACATGACTCAAAGAGGCCTTCTTCTCCATGCCAGCTGACGGCAGAAGAGGAATAAAGCGAGGAGTTAACCGGCAGTGGAGTAATTAAAGACGAGGAATTTTTGATCACACCGCTTGCCTGACTTTTAGGTCAACATTTCCCGACCCCTTTATTACTTGTTTCCTGACTCAGCATGATGTGGTTCATTTCAGTCGGTCTCTGAGTACAGTAAAAGTCCAGTTTTGTCCACTCTGATGCAAATCTACACTAATGTAGCCCTTAGGACTAATCATTGGACTCCGTTTGGGCCTGGTCCAGGAACAGAAAGGTCCAGTCATTTTTCCAAACTGTCAAATTGTGCAAAAGCAGAACATTGGAAGCTATCATGATGCAATATTGCAATCACGCCAAGATAAAACACAGAATCTGGAAAATATTCTGGTTACTTCGATTGTGCACAAAGGTGGCCCGGATCGGCTCCAGTCAAATGGTGGTAATGAAAGATTACAAATTGCTGACGTCAGCATACCACGCCTATTAGCATAAGCGGCACCAAGCCGCCATTTCCCTGCCTCACATCACATAACGCCTCACATGCAAACAAACATTCGAAGTGTTAAAGACGAGTCCCACCTGCTAAAAGCTGAGACAGTTTGGCTACTGTAACCAGAGGGGGTGTGTGGACTTACACACACATACACACATATTGGAACAATCAACACTGCGATGCAGAATTTGAATGTATTTCATTGAAATGAAATGGCAACATTATATGAACCAGGAATCATGAACAGATGTGATGCACCGACGGGGGAAACAGAACTTGGATGGTTCTTAGGTGTTCGCTAGATGGAACGGCTGGCACCCGCTACGTACGCGACACTAAATTGACGCACTTAAGGAAATATAGCGTCGAGCAGGAAATGCAGCTAGACGGGCAGGCATCCATCACTCATTCTGCTCCTCTCTGGCGCTGGCAAATTAGCAGGAATTTCTCGGGGAGGGCTGATTGTTTTCTCTTAAAACGGGCCTTGTTTTGGCTGGGGGAGTCGCCCGCCCGCTCGCATGAATATTGTGCGAACGGAGGTGAAAGGAGGCGTTCATAAGCGGCGGGCTGGGCGGCTGCGGTCTGTGCAGACTGCCAGCCACGCGACCTCTCCCGCTGTTCAGCAGCCATGATTGTGCGTAAAGCTTTTTGAGTCGACTTGTTGATGAAAGGTGGAGAAATAATCCAATGATTTTTATATACTAAATAATGTGTAGAAATTTTACATCCTCATCCTGGTTCTTCTCGAAATGGGGAATATAATCAAAGTGCACATTTTGCAGCTGGCCTATTTGAACTGGGATCTGGATCTGTTATTTTATTCCGGAGTGGGTCTTATCACCTTGACAGGGCGTGTGGCTGCAGGTGGTTCGGCTAGCAGTCGAAGTGACAGCTGCAATGTAGGGACCAGCTGTGTGTGTGTGTGTGAGGGTCCAGCTGTGTGCGAGATCTTCTCCGCATTGCACAGCACCACCTGGGCCAGCTCAGCTTCAGTTGGCCGGCATACAGTAGCAGTTTGTCAACAATGGCAGCACCAAAACGGAATCAGATCAGAATTTGGAACAATATCATCACGGACGTCGTGGCTTTCGAGTTACGACAATTTAACACGATCCCTGGCAAGCGGGCATCACCCTCGTGGACGTTAAGGCAGATTTAACATCATCAACAAGCCATGAAAAAGCTTGAACAGCGGCAAAGATCGCTCTCCTAAAATTGCTCAGCCGTTCTTCTCTTACCTTACGTAAACACAACTATTCACATCCCATTTTACCAGTAGCCGGCACCTCGATGGCAAGCGCTCCGGTGTTCGATTCCATCAATAGGGACAGGTTCCCGGTTCCCACTGCCAACAATGTCCACAGAGTGTGCATGTGTTTACTTAGAAAGTCCAACTATTGATTCCCCCCCCTCCCCCTTCCTTTCTAGACTGGCTCAGGTACAGTAAAGTGCCTGTCCATCATATGCTTGTCCCACTGGAGCTCGGAATGTTGTCTATAGCTTAAAAACAGCAACCCTAGGATAATATAGCCAAGCATGCTGAGCTGCAACGGCGAGGGATGGTGTCTATGTGTCTCTCTCTGCGTGTGTTTAGTTTGTGGGCACCCTCCAAGAAAAATAGAAAGAGACATCCGTTCTTATAATCGTCTGGTTTGGAGAATATGTCACCTACTACGAGGCAAAATATATAATATAACAGTCAACATTGTACCCTGGCCTCGTGTTGATATACGGTTAACCTTCACCGTGTTATGTTATGTAGGATATATGAAGTTAGGCTAATATTTACTCCCCCGAAAAAGAGAAATAAAAAGAAAATATATTATGTTTCTTTCTATGTGTCATTTTGCTAGCACTAACACTGCCTGGTTGCTATTTAAATGAGATGCTAGCATTTCGTTCCGAGATTTGATTCGAGGAATCGTAGCGAATATCAAAATACAGAATGCTAAAAATAAAAATAACAACCCAATGAGCTTTTTCTTGGAATGACTAACGTCAGTTAATCCAGAACATAATAATTTACCAAACAATATATCTTCCCAAGAATCATAAAATATCACCACAAAGCTTTACATTTCCATTTGTAGAACCACTTAAGTCTGATGACTTGTTTGGACATAAATATGGAGCACAATGTATTTCATATCCACACACAGGCTCAGCGCAATTACGGCGGTACAAATTGCTGTTTGGTCTGCCACTGAAGCTTGTAAACTCATCAGGCATATGTTCTGCCTTCCTTGCTTCACATTTTCCTCAATATTCGCGCTGAGAAGCGTTTGGGAGTCGGTCCAGAGCAATTCAACGCTAACCTTTGTAAAAAGTAACATATTCACAGGAGCTGTGACAACATCAATGTTTTGCCTCATTACGCGTATCCAACCTGTTTTCCAGACAGCATTACGAGATTTGGGTAGATTAGGTCTTAATGCTATTAACTAGTAGAACAGAGAAAAAGAATAATCTTGATTTGTCGAGTGTAAAAAAAAATACTTAGTAATAAAAGATAAAAAGTGGAAAGAGGAGCAAGTGTGGAAAAAACCAAACTGAAACTGGTCAAAAATAACTCCGACTAACTAAAAACCAACTATAATTGTATCAAAAGTCTTGTTTTCAATTCACACATGAGCTTTTATGTTAAATTTGAAAATAATCATAGCTGTATTTTTATTTCATTTTACTTTGTGACCTACTTTTTACGGTGCTCTAATTAACTAACAGCTCATTAAAACCAACTGAATTGAACAAAAGTTATAAATACTAACTTTTGCAACTACTTACTCGATGTGTGCTAAGTAAAATACGGATTTACGCTTCCGTATTTGGCTCTCTGAAAACCCGTCTTTGTGTTTATTCCAGAAGAAACAGTTGCACTGCTAACCCGCACTTGTCTTAAATAAACTCCAAGTGAGCTGAGAACACTTCAGTCGTGTCCATCGCTGGACAGTTCCGCATATTAAAGTTGACAAATGCCGTTAAAACGACCCGTCCCAAATAACAAATCTTTCAACGGCCACACACACACACACGCGCACGGTCCAACCCTTACCCCGACACGCACACACAAATACACAGACAACTTTCAGCAGCTCAGCCGAAACGAGGATATGCCAAGCTCAGCGGAGGATGTCCATTGAGACGCCAGAGGCCTTCTCTGGTTTCTCTCTCGGGGCGGGCTCTGGCTAGCGCGCATGCTAATGCTCGGAATCCCTCGCGTTGCTTCGTATAATAATCTGCCTCATCTGTGTCTCCGAGCGGCCTTTTCAGCACCTATTAGTTCTCCAAGTCACGGTGGTGACAAAAGAAGGCTTTTGACAAAGCACCCAAACAGATTGTCATAACACGGCGCGTTTCAAAACGGACTTGATTGCTTCCTCCGACTTGAAGGAGCGCTGATTAATCGCCACTCGACAGAAGTGAACGTCAGCAACGCTCTACGAGTTATTTAGTCATTCAAATGGGCGAGAAATGAAAAGTCGGCGGCCGCAAAGAATGGAGTCGAGTTCCGTTAGGTGTACTTAAAACATCTGCGGCTGCAACAAGCTGTCCGTGCAGCTGAGTGAAGCTCGGCCGCAATCTGTCCAAGGCCAAAAAGTAAAAGCGCGAGCCAGCAGCGACCACGGCGGTATTTTTTTGCTCTTTAAGAAGGTGCGATGTTTTGCGGTCTTCCCAGCCGCTTAGCTCGGCTTTTCTTGCAGGAACTTTTTGTCATCACTGTACACTCAGCACAATAATTCAAGCTTGAATAAATGATTTCAATGCCACTTAAATAGATCAGTGTTGGCTCGGTTTGAGGTAGTAATCAAATTTTCAAGTAGTTTCATCTGTTTAACATTTTCAACATGTTTTTTTTTGCGGTCATTACTAGAAAGTATCGGCAATACAGTCAATTCCAATGTATCACCACAATAAAAAACCATAATTAATATTGATAACTAAGGTGAATGTTTACAGTAGGGATGTCCGATATCACTTTTTTTCAGAGCAATACCATTACGAGTACGACGCTAATACCGATACCAAGTACCGATATCATTAGTACTTTTATTTTATTTAAATTTGAAATTTAATTTAAAAATTTTAATTTAAAATTGCCCCTAAAAAAAATCAAGAAGATCATTTTGAAGCTATATATATTATATCCCAATATTTAAATGTGGCTACTGTCAATTTTTAATTTCTCCAATTTCTAGGTCCTGATAAATATAAATCAATATACAACCAAGAATGGGAGGAAGGAGACATGACCTAAAAGTGAGACAGCATGGAGACAAAGTGACTGCTGGCATACATGGCACAGGGAACATGCCTGCTTTTGTCAGACCTACCACATGTGTTTCCAATGGTATTAGTTTCTGGTCCGGTCTTGAGTGTCAGCTGCAGCTGAGGTGCATGTGTGTACATAGACACACAGCGCAGGAGATGTAGACAGGTTGTGATAGCAGTGTGATGGCAAGTGGCTCGCTCTGATTAAATGTCTGCGTGTGTGCGGCGTGCACGCAAGTGTGTGTGCGCAGGGCTCGGGTTACTCCGCGGCTGCTGAATGTCTAACGAGGGAAGATGTCAGTCTTGTGCGAGAAGCGGGTGTGACAGCAATGAGATTCAGAGGAAAGTGAAACTTCAGCAGAAAAGATTATGTACACAGTTTGAAAAAAAAAAAAAAAATGCAGCCGAATTTCCTGCTCTGAGCCCCCCTTTGGACTTGCGTCTGTCGTTATGGCAGGAAATTAGACACTTTTCAATGCCGGAGAATTGAAAAAAAAAAGTTTCTCAAACTTGGAATGCGGGCCACATTTGGACCCCATGTCTTCAAGTGGGACGCAACCATTATTTTTACAGAACCCACACATGATGAAGACAAAAATGGCAGAAAAATGCGGGAGTACAAGAAATAGAATCAGCAAGTGTCCCGACTTGCCGCCACACGTCAAAAACACACACTTCCATGAGCATGTCAATGGAAAAAAAGTTACACCATAGCAACAGAGAGCTAAGTAAAAGTTTATATTTTCAGCGCCCGTCAAAATAAATAAAAGAACACGGGAGGCTGGACTTAAAGGTTGTTTTAGTACAAGAATATGGACTGGAGGAAGTGAAGGGTGCCGAGGATGATGGAGCACCTGTATATTTGCACAGACTTTCACTCTTGTGATGTCATCGCTCAACGGTAAACATTTATCTGTTTATGATGACCATCCAGAATGGTTAGCATAAGACCACCATCTGTGCTACTTGGCTCTACAAATGATTTGCTGATGATAAATTTAATTTAAGAAACACTCTATTAGAGTTCAATCTAAATAGTACATTTTGAAGAGGAATCTAAAAATACTTTGATGCTGCACTTGCTTTGTGTATCCATAATTGGTGATGGTTGCTAAGCAACCAAGTACATAGTAGCCCCACTAGTTTTCAGCATATCAATTTGAATGTAGCTCCATTCTACACCATTTTCTTTTGTTTACTCTCCACTGGAAGACTTTAAACTCCTAAGCTCCATGTGGGATCTTTCCTATTCCCCAGCAGTCTGGAATGCGGCATTAGTTAACAACAAGCTCATGTTATGGAACATCTCCTTGACCACATTATGTACAAACGGGAAAGCATGATTCGCACTCCTCCCTAGAACGATTGCAGCTTTATAAAATGGACGGAAGAGCATCCGAATGTTATCTCAGATGTGTTCAAAAATTCAAAATCAACTCAAAGCAGTCCAGCAGGAACATCTGCAACAATCATATCTAAGTGCTTTTTTTTTGTATCGGACTGTTTTACACATGAGGTATGGCGCTTAGCAAGACAACAGATAATGGTGCGGAACTTGTCGGCGGCACGGGAGGTGAACTCGCTGTTGTCCTCGCCGCTGACAGTTGTTCCAGCACCGGTCTCTGTGGGGGTCCCAGGCCCACACACAGCTTTAGTACAATCCGAGCATGGAATGAAGAAAGTCAACAGTGATGAAGCTCTCACCTCCCTCCCCATCCCCTTCCCAGTGTGTCGTCCCACCACAGACAGAAAGAAAAACAATGTTACCGCCACGATGATCCGTGCGAACAAAACAACTGTTGCTTCGGGTCATGACAGGTAGTCAGCCAAATAAGGGGGAGACGTGCCTGCGTACATTTGTAGCATATCTTTTTTTTTTTTTTATCAGATGCACAGATGTTAAGTCTTTGAGGATGCCTTTCAGTTTTGAGCTTTTGAGAATTGTAGTGCCATCCTCTTTCTAGACCTCTCAATTGGTTGCTGCCATGGAAGCCTCCAGGTCTGGGATCTTCATCTCCACCTACCCCCCATGGGAGGATCTCACGTTCCAACTCATTGAGAAGCTTTCACAGAAAACCTAAGAAAGAGTTGTTCCGTAATTTATTCCCCATCAATCTTGTTTTTGAAAAAAGAAAAAGTCCAAATAAAAACAGGAAGTGACCTGACTTGGTATCACCAATTCAGTAAGCACGACTTTCTCGACTATTGTGCCGTCTTTTCTACGTATGACGTTATCCCAAGTTTCTGGCTCTTCCCTCATCTGTTTTCGATGGGGTTTGTTTGAGGAACACTAGCTGGACCTCTTTGAGTAGCAGAGTGGTCTGTAAACACTTAGGATGGATTAGGTCTGGCGGGGCAGAGGGGTGAAGGCAGGTGAGGGAGGGAGGGAGGTTGGGAGAAGAGCGCGAAGGAGCAGGAGGAGGAGTTGTTGCAAATTTTACTTGCTTGCTTTACATGCCAGTATACGTACAACCATCAACAAATTAGCGAAACAAGTCACACTCGGGTGTTCCTCAGACCAGCACCTCGTCCATCATCTGCTCGATGCTAAAGCTATGCATATAAAAGTCTTGGTTTCCAGCGTAGTGCCAGAGTAAACCGGGCGCTATTTGGCTTAAGAGACATTTCCCACTCGAAGAGAAACAGTCTCAGGTCTCTGTTTGTGATGGAACGCAACGCCTATGCCCAAGTGCCGGCCGGTCATTTCTTAAGGTCTCTTTGTGGCTCGGAGGAACACTTTAAAAGCCGCAAGTTATCATTGGAGCAAGGGAAGCTTGTGGAGGTCCATCGCCATCAACCTTCACTCTATTATCCTCTCCTCAACTAACCCACCTTGCACAAACGCCGTGGCTTGCACTTTCCATCTGTCCGTCCACTGCCAATTTGCACACCTTCCCGCTCAACAGTGCGTCCCTCTCCGTGTGCCAGCCGTCTGTCTTGCTTTCCTTCCTACCCTCTGTGCCATCAGTCTTTTCGGACTCCCCTGACAGGATGAATGGTGGCGCTTCTCGCCAGGTACAGCATGTACTGCTTTTGAAAATATTGCTAATTATTTATTCTGCTGTGTGGCCTTAAACAGTCACCCACAGATGGCTGTTGAAAATGCTGCTAATAAAAATGCTAGTATAAAACATGATGCTAATAAGAGAGTGATGAATACAGCTACTAATTTCATCCACATAAAATATCAAATCCTGGGAGTTCATCTGATTAAAACATTTGTATAATTCAGAGCAAATCTAATTTTTCGTGTGTAAAAAAGAAAAAAGTGTGCACAATCTGCTTTGGCATAGTTCTGAATTTCAGAGCAAGAGGTTAGAAATTTCCTCGAGCGCTCGACGGAGCCTAGCAAATTTCCACAACTCTCCCTCAGCTTGGTTCCATCAGCACGAGTACTCGAGCCCGTCTTTGCTCCGGGTCAGCTCCGCTGGGAGCCCGCGGGGGGGAGCGGGAGCGAGAACGGCGGTCGGCCATCAGCCGCAGAGTGCGCCGCGCCTGTTAGCGGGCAGCCCGAGCCACTGTGGATGAACCCCGGTCACATATGAAACCCAAGGTGCGTAGCGGATCGTGCACAAGATTGACTGTTTTGTAAATCAAAATGTAGATTTTGGCTGAGACCTTTGAATGATTTTTATTGTTATTATTTTTTTAACCCCCCCCCCCCTTGCTCCACCTCCAATGGTTGAGGTTCTAAATGCACTGATGCAATAAAAAGACTTTCTATATTCAGTATAAAAGTTATATCAAATACCATTAAGTCTTCTTGCTGGTTAGGTTACATACACTGTAGAGGGACTCGGGCCTCTCGCCTCTCATCCACGTGCCCTCCTGCCTAAACACACGTTTGTCTTTTTCTCCACTCACCCGTCCCAACTTCCATCTATCATCGCCCGCCTTCTGACAGATGACATGTCTGCAGCTCCCTCACCTGTCAATCTTTGCTCCTCGGTTCAGTCAGAGGACTCGAGAATATGCTGACGTGGGATTGCTCCGTTTTGGTGCCAATGTTCAAATATAGACAGCGCGGTGTGCTAGTGGTTAGCGTGTCTGCCTGACAGTTTTGAGGTTTTAATATCGCCTCTGGGTTTCCTTGCCTTGTAACATAAATATGTGTATAAAAAAATCTTTAAAGTCATAAATATAAAACATTTTGCAACATGAACCAGTTTGCAAGCAAACAAATATTTTTTAAATTTTTGCAAGGTTTGTATATCACTTAATTGAAAAATCTAGAAACAATCTATTTAAAAATGAAATAAATTAAGAAATGGATACATGTTGTCCTCTTACCATGTATGATATACAAAGTATTTTTCCTGAAGTGCATATCTAGTATAATCATTACTTTTGAATTTATATCAGCGTTTCAAGTTGTAGAATTAATCGTAACCATTCTTTTTGGCGCCCCCTTGAGGCCTCAACACTGTTAGAATTTGCGTGTGTACATTAAACAAAAAAACAAAAAGAGAGTGTTTGCATGCAGGTTTGTCTGACTGCATGCCACATGCTGTTTTCCACTGGGTGTCCTATCTTCACAGCAGGATGATCTGCTCGCTCAACTTCCTCTCCATCAATCATTGGGCCCATTTGTTTGCACAGAGCTGCGCTGACAGCCGGAGGCTCTTATTGCAGCACTGAGGCTCACGGCGGCGGCGGCAGTGGCGGCATGTGTGATGAGGAATGAAGGGGAAAGCTATCGAAGGAATACTTGTGTTTTTTTAGTGTCGCTCCGTGGCTCCCCCTACAGTTGTGGCATGCAACTTACTCACAGGCGGTGTTTACTTTAAGTATGAGAACGTAAATAATTGCAATGTACAAAAAAAAAGAGAAACATAACATGGGATAGGACAAGTTATGGCAGATTTTTCCCAAAAAAATTCTACTGAATGCCAAAAAAAAAAAATGTCTTATGCTATGCCTACATCACCTTTCTTCACAAAGTGACAGACAACACATTTTCCCAGAAACCCATTTTTGCAAGACCACCCAGTTGGCCCCGGCTGGGCAACCAGACGCAATGCTTTCCTTGTGGAGCTACAAACCATCACGCCAACTAATTTCTAAGTCCACTCTTGTACAGTTAAAAAAAAAAAAAAAGGGGGGCATTTGCATGGTCATTAAAAAAAAAAAAGGTAAAAATGAGATCATTATTTCTGCTCAGACTTGTATTTGACTGGCGAGGGAAAACCTGTCATGTGACTCATGTGACCGGTCAGACAATTGTGGTGGTCGGTGCTGTCAAATAGTCTTTGCTCACTAAGCAAGTTTATGATTATGAGTTTTGTGCTCGGGGAGTCCTCCAGTGGAATGTCTTCTAACGCACATATGGTTACAGTCAGTGTAATACGGGAACGGTGATGATTTAGTTGCTTCACGTGGGAGTGGACGAACATCCTAACATATTAGCGGCTCGGAAAATGGAGCGGGGGAAACGACTATTACCCTTCCTTTGAGATTGATATAATGTTTCAAGAGAGAACCCCCGACCACTAAAGTTGTAGATAATGCGGTTTCGTCTCGCTGCCACTTAAGTGCAAAATCACTTAACATAGATTGAGCGTGTTGGTGGGTGGCTTTCATTGTGCAGAGGAAAGGCAGGCGTCTTTTGGTCACAGTTTGTTTGATTACGTCTTTGTCCGTCAACGGGGGGCTTTTAAGTGCCGGAGCAAAAAAAAACGCGATCCCTTCTTGACATAATGTAAGGACAGGTAATGCATGAGGCTGTGCCCGTTTTTAAATCGACTGAAATGGGAGGACAACCAAAGACAACATAGCCAGGACGTTACATTTTTTTTATATTGTGCCGGTGAACATAAAATGGCCACAAGAGGGCGGCCAATATTGGTATGAGTACCGATATCGATACCTGGTATCGGGGTAATCGCTCAGACATGAAAAGGCCCTCATCCTACTTTGGCTGATGTAATCACCTCCATAAAACGGGGAGGTGGGGAAGCCTGGCTGTTAGATTTACGGACAGAAAACAAGCCCAGTGTGACACCAAGCTGAAGCTTGAATCCTTAATCACCAAATTGGGAGTTATAAATTCACGTTTTTTTTTTTTTAATAGCCTGTCAGCAGCAGCGCATGCCCATATTCCTTCTCCTCATACTAGATTTTGCATGATCTTGATATGATTGTACATCTGGGTCCCTTTCTATCTCCATCTGATTGTATCTCTTTGCATTGTTAATGTACGTGTGGCCCCGCAGCGGCCAATGGCCCGTTACGAGTTCCCTCAGCAGCCGTGAAGAGGGAAATGACCTTTAATACGGCTCGCCTTCTCCCTCAGTCCATATTAATGTTAATCTATCAGACTTGGAGGCTCCCTCACCATACAACGCCTCCAATGTTCCCGGGGCCTTGGGGTGCAATCAGTGGCGTCAAACTAAGCACTGCTCCCTCCAAGGGTGGAAGAAGAAGAAAAAAAAAAGCATATGCTACTGCATGATCTCTTGCTGTGTTTCACCAAATACAAGTTGATCTTAACCCGACCCCCAAGAAGAAAAAAAAATCTTCAAAGATGCAGAGGTAGATATTTGAGTATAGCACTATTCGATTTATACATGTACTGTAAAAAAAAAATCTTTTAATATTAGAAAAAAAAGGAATTTTAGCTTTTCCGCCAAAACGTAAATAACAAATTAAGCTAGCAAGAAACGTATTTTATTTACGTTAGTTTGGCCCACTTTTGTAGTCATCCAAGAATCTGCCTAACGCTTGTCACCAGCGTAAATACATAAACAAACACAAGTTGCTTATTGATGAAGACTTAACCAAAAACAGCCTGTTTCCATTCTGGTCTCCAGCGACTGCTGTGATTTGATTTGCGTAATCTGCCCAAGAAATGTGCTTTATCATTCTTCTCCATCTAGACCTCACCTGATTTTCAGTGAGTTCTCGTCCCAACAATCGCTCAAGTCGATAATGGGGTTAGATAATACAGGTGAAGGTTAATGCTGGGGCTATTGAACGAGGAAAGCGTTTGAATTACGTTCTGAAAACGTGCAGCTATATTAGGATGGACTACGAGTGAATTACAATCAGCATATGGGGTCGGAGGTCATTCGACAGCTCGAGATGGAGTAATGTGGAGGAAAGCTGGTCAAAGAGATGAAGAGAACGGTGAGGGTCATTTGTGTAATCTCACTGCAGATCTGGCCACTTATTCCATGAGTTTGTGCTAAGTGCAAGCCGGGAGTCCAACTTTTAAGGGAGGCTTGTGGAAACAAACTACTAATGTGTTTTTTATTTGTGGCCGGGAGATCTTATCGAGATACGTGGCGTAAACTGTTTGGACTATTTTCTCTTCACCTGCAATTTTGTATTTTTCTTACCGTGTCATAGTTTTTTAGTATAGACCTCATTTGGAATTCGCATTGGTTTTCCGTGCTCATAAATTAGTTTCTATATTTCCATGTCTTATATTCTGTCTCCTACTCAGTTTTGGCTGGAATGAGACTATAACAACATATGAGCGGTCACACTGGCAAGCGAGATGGTGGCATGATGGCCAAATTGGCTGTTGTCAAAAACGCTGCATGTTGGCAGTCGAGCAGTTTAGCCATTAAAATTAGCTTTAATTAGCTTATGCTGAAAAAAAAAAAAGAACATGGTTGACATTAAGTAGTCTTGTTTGTTTGCTGCTCAGGTAGGTCCGGGTTACTAAGCACCAACTCGGATATAGTGGAGTAGAAAATTCATGTCCAGAGGTGAGGATAACTTAGATGTGGACATTAAATTTATTGAATGGGACTTTTATCGGAAATGTACTGTAAATTGATAAAAATTATATTTATGTACGTAGATGTTGCAAGGTACAATTTGTGAACGAGATGTCAAGAGTGGAACCTGCTCCGAAATCCGAACAAGTCGGGTTCCTCTGTCTAAACAAGATCCAGATGGGTGTGTCCATCAAAACATTTCTCTAATTGACTGCTGTATCAGAGAACATGAAATGTGTGTCTTATTCTAGTAATGGACTCTGGAGCAAGCTAAAGTCCAGTGGATGTAAATTGACATGACTAAGCCTGACTCATATCCTTACTTTTGGCCTTTTCAGACTCCGCACACCTCACCCTGGAGCCTGGCTATATAAAATAGATATTTTTTTGTTTCTTCAATCTTTGCTCTGAGTAATTCCCTTTCTCATTTCCATTGTTATGATTCCATCTCATACACGTTGGACCAGGTGGTTCGATACATTAACGCTCTCATCTGCCAACGCGCCGCACCTCCCGGCTGCTGTGTTGTTGTCTGGTTGTCATGGAGACCAGCATGGAAGGTCCGGCTTCACCCCCCGTCCGCCGTAGCGGGGGCCCTAATCACCGTGCGCCTGCGACGGCCAGGAGCCGGCGGTTTGTTATGGCGTGTCGCCACCCTCGGCGAACCACATGGCCTCGTGTTTGTTTGAACAAGGCCCCCCGATGCCCGAGTGTTCTCTCGCTGTGGTGGAGAAAAATAGAACGTAAAAGGCTGTCAAAGCTCAGCTGTCACCAAGCGAGAAACTGTTCGAAAAGAGGCGCTACGAAGGGAAAACGGGGAAGGAAAAGCTGCGTTCAAATTGGAGGTTAGGGAAGACTACTGAGGAAAAGGGAGTGGAGATGCCGAGATGGGAGGAAATGAGGATGGACAGCAGTAGACGGCCGAGAGGAGGAGTAGCGCAAATGTGTGTCAGGAGGACAAGTGAAGTCTGTCGCTGCTGAAGCACAGAGGACCACTCCTCTGTTTCCATGACTAATTGAAATCTTCCACTGGACTGATGAAGCCTCGCTGCTTTCCGACCACCCATCTCCGTCTCTCTTCTAGTCTTACGTCTCTGATCATTTGTCCTCGGATATTTATTGAGTCAGGGGACTGACACACCGTCACCCAACTGCTACATTTTCACTGACTTTCACTCCGCAATAATAAGATACCCGAACGAGCACTGGCGGAGCTAGAAGGGGGAGCACAGGGACACTGACCCCCCTGAAATATACTTGGACCCCCCAGGTGCCCAACCAGATAATTGACTATTTTCATCCGGTTTGCGGACCCCCAAGGAAGTCGAAAGGAGTGGACGATTCAAAATACAGGTTTTACGTTCGACCGTCAAGGCTGATTAGAGGACCTCGGCACAAGAACAAAAGTGTTTGGGATGCTGATTAATGAGTTCCTCCCTTAACCAGGACCTTGGTTCCCAAACAGTCATTAGTCACATTGCCATTGCAGATTAGACTGTTAGCATTGGACCTTACCACACACATACCATATGGATTTTGAGAAGAAATTACTTAACTAGCAAAGACAACATTTAATGATTGATATTATTATAAACTCCGTTTGGCATACAGAACAAGAGAAAACAGCTCAGCATGTGCTTTGAGTAAATCCAAACTTCCATCAGGTTATTCCTAAAGTTGATGCCAAACTAGCACTAATCATGAAAGTTCTACCATCATAACACCCAATTTACATTTCAACACATTTTTGCAACAAGAACCCCCAAAGAGTCATTTTTCAAGGTGATTATGGAGAATCCAGGTAAAACAATAACAACTCGCTGACATCAGTCAAAACGTTCTCCAAGGACATGCTTCTATCTTAATTTTCCAAAAATGAAACAAATATACATACAGTACACTTTACACACTGTATTCTTTGACTTGTTGAAATTAGCCTGATTGAAAGGCTCTAGCAAGCAAATGGACAACCCATTTACTGCCGGGCGGGCTTGGGTCGAACTTGGGTATCAAACCAGTAAGTCTTAACGCTAATCAGTGCATCTTTCCATCTCGAATTAGCCATAAACTTTAACAAGATGTGAGTGAGGGGCCACACATGTGCGACAGTGTTTCAACCCCGCAGCACCTTGCATGCGGCAAAAGCAGAGGCCCATTACCGGGTCAGGAGCCTGCCTATACTGACACCGATGGGTCTATGTAACCCACACCCCTCACTCCACTGAGGTTACAGTTTGATGGTCAAACTACTCGCTTGACTGACAAAGCCACACATTAATATCTCCAGCTTCACCCAAACATGTCAGGCGTACAATGAGCCATATCCACCCAGAAAATGAATGCTTTCTGTAAATAAATGTTGGATACTATAAGCAGATTCGATTTCATCTAGCATGAACTTGCTTTGACGTTGAAATCTAAACATGGAAGATTTGAGAGAAGCTATACGTGCATGAAACATGATTAGCAAACTTGAGTGTTTCCCGCCTGTTGGAATTTATCAATGTAATACTGTGAGATGTGAAGTCGTGACCATGTTAGCCACTCTTCAACCGTTTTATGCCCTCTCCTGCTTAAGTCAGTGGTCGGGCATAGACATGACAGAGGATCCATCACTGTGGTTTCCAATTTTTTTTTCTAATAACCTCAGTCACATACTTAACACACAAGAAACCAAGACCACACAGAGATTGATGTCACGCGTGTCAGCTTAGGTGTTGACATCAGGTAACCTTTCTCTATCCATACATCCCACCCACGATTGCACGACCCCCCCCCCCCATCTGAATTATGATTAGTCAGCAACTTATACGTGTGTGTGGAGATAACCGGAAGTCTGCTATAGTGTGTGGCAGAGTGTGAGTTGTCGTGATGTGGTTTGCACAACTCACTGCTCACATACTAAACTGAATCTACCACTATATAAATCTTTGGAGAAGACAGACAGAGGTGAGTAAATAAAAATGGCGTGGGAGATGAGGTGAGCTTAGACGTGGTGGATCATATTCTTGAATGATGTCGCAAGAAGCAGGTGGAAGAGTTTCGAATCTACCTGAGCGAGGCGGACTCCGGGTTTGCGAGCGACTGTTGCTGCGGCCACATGTTGTTTTATTTTCCTTCGCTGGAAAGAGTTTGAGCGTCTACCTGCCTCGCCTCGCGTGTAATGAGATGAAATTAGCCTCAGAGCTGGCTAGCCACTCCACGTTAGTGACCTGGCACGAAGCTGGAGAGACGCTCGGCCATTGCTCGC
Source organism: Syngnathus typhle (assembly GCF_033458585.1). Lineage (NCBI taxonomy): Eukaryota > Metazoa > Chordata > Actinopteri > Syngnathiformes > Syngnathidae > Syngnathus > Syngnathus typhle. The sequence goes on along the minus strand of NC_083755.1, from coordinate 4,407,930 downwards.
GTCACACATCACTGTCGCTGTGTTTTCAGTCATAATAAAAGCCAAAATGAAAACCATAATGCAGCTTTCCGCCATATACATATTCCTGGCTGGACGTCACCGACGGGCAAGCCACGTTAGGGTGGAGATGCTGGCGAGGAAAGCAGACGCCGTTTCAGCCTCCTCCCGTATTATTTCGGGGGGTCATTAATTCCCATTAACCATACAGAGTGGAAGAGGTTGGATAGGTGCGAGCGTTCACCATGGCGACGACCCACACCAATTTACGTCTCCGCTGCGGTGACATTTACTGGTAAACAGTCCCAAGATTAGTTGCAGTTTGTTTGCTTTCAGGTGACTAATGCCGTCACTTTGGAAGCAGGCCGCTGGGTTCCTTGCGATGTGTCACCTGTTCCACACAAGGAGAGCGTAGGGGAAAATGGAAGTGAGAGAGGATGTAGGGAAGAGTGACACCTGCGGCCGTATAGCGAAGGAGAGAAAGGGAATAGCGAGGGCGGACAGTGAGATCCCAGTTCTCCGCTCCAGATTTGAGGACAGCGACTCTCCGGCTCCACGGTTGACTACCGTACGGTGACTACCATGTTCCACTCCGCTGCCCAGTCGCCACCGCCGCTTAAGCTGCACTGACAGCACGTACAGGAAACGCAGTCACAGCCAAGACAAGCAACCGGGAGAGCGACGACAACCACAATGACAACTTCTAATGTAGCTTTTAGCTTCTGCATAGTGAGATTGCAATTTATTAGCACGGATCGTTTTGGGGATTATGGAGGAAGTTACATAATCGACTCCAAATCGTTATTATTTGAATGTATTTACTCCGCCGCTTTGCTACTGAAGCTATTTTTTGATGATTATATCACTTGTGAGGAACAGAGCCAACGTTGAGCATTACTCACCGTTTGAAAACATGACAGCCGGGTTGAATAATAGCGAAGAAAAATGACACATGCTCCGCCGTTACAAATGACTATCAATTAATGCTCGCCGGGAGTCGTAATAGCAGCCGTGATTTACCACTTCCACAAATGCACTGGGAAATTAAGTAGCTCTCAAAGTGGAGCTCCGACTGAATTTAAGGTTCAAGTGTGTTTGGAGCAAAACGATGGTGGTTGGTTGGCTCCCAGAAACACACATTGTGAGTCATCCGCTTCCCCGAGGGGCCGCGCCATTTCTCTTGGCCGACCACCAGGGAAGCTGAGCTAGTTTACGGCGAGAGACCCTAACAACACTCCCGTGAACCTGAAAAACAGCCGGCCGGCTCTCTGTTTCCTCTGCTCAAGACGTGAGCGTGTGAGCTCGGGCCCCTCCTACGCCCCATTTAGGTGACTGATAGCCGGGCAGATTTTCTTAAAACAGCCACCAATTATCAGACGGGGTTACGCCCCCCCCCCCCCCCTTTCAATAATTACAACAAGCGTCTGTATGTTTGACATGGTGTGTTCCACTTTTACTCAGGCTTAATTACTTGTAAAAATGGCAGGATGATGAAGAATGATTGTGATCCTTCATTCTGACTTGATTCATTAGAAGTAATAAAGGGGGGGAGGAGGGGTCAAATTGAAGAAAAGGGTTGACGGAACCATTTGACATGAGGAAAATGTGGCTTTTGGTCTCTGGCGGCTCCGTGTAAACCAAAACAGCAGATGCTACGGTGGATTGGAAGGAAAGTCTGGTTCAGCGTCAACCCACAATCATACAAAGCATTAACGGGTTTTGGTTTTCTTGCAACAGCTGTGGGGGGGGGGGGGGGTACATTCCACTTTCAAGCAAAACTATGAAGTGGCTGAAAAGCTTTTATATTTCCATAAGTGGAATACACAAAAGGCAATTTGATCAGAAAGCAAAACGACACTTGACCCGATTTGCTTATGTGGTCGAATCAAACTATTTCTGTGCAGAAAAACGGATTTATTGCATAACATGCTGCTTTGAGGTTTTTAAATATAGGAGAACAAACTCACTATATTATTGTTATAAAATCTCAACTCTGCCCAAGGCCGTGCTGATTATTTACACTGGATAGCCTCCCGAACAAGCACCTGGAGGCACTTGAACTCATCTCCACAAGAGGGGGCAAAACCCCCCAAGTGGGAGTCGCATCATGACAAGGATGGAAATGCCTTTTAGTTTATTCCTTTCCGATGAAAAAAATAATCTATTGTCATATGCCCACAGGCATGGACATGATTACATACAGTTGGATGTATTTATCTCTCTGCCTTGTCTTCTCGCGCAATGATTGGTGTGTGTGTGTTTCATGTAATTCTTTTTAATTACGCTCATTTCACTGTCAGGATCCTAATGATGCCAATGAATTACTCGGGCCACCTAGTTAAAGAAGCTGTCATCCAAACTATGTCTTTATTAATGATGTATACAGTATTGGTTAGAGCGGTGAGAATTTTGTATATTGTTCAAAATAAATGTTTTATAAACATCCGGGTGCTGTGTTGCACGAAGTTGCCGTGTCTGTCGACTAGGAATTAATTGTGCATTAATTGTGTGAGGTTTGAGGTTTTTAATAATCAAGGTAGGTCTGATATTTCCTTACAGTTAAAAAAAATACACTTCAATGAAGATTTTGTATTTAAGATTAGATGATGTATTTGAGAGCATCTAGCGAAACACGCATTTGTATGCGTCATACTGTAAGTTTGCAGCGCAGGTATGATTTCATAAGGTTTGATTTGTGAGCCGATGTCCTCAGACCTTGTTTGGACTGAATCATTTTTCTCTCCGATACGCCTCATTTGTTTGAGGCAGAGAGGAAAGCATGACAAAACTTTTTAGAGCCTTGATTTATTGACAAGAACAGGCCTTTTTTTTTTCTTTTTTTTTCTACCCTGCCAAATGTCTGAAGCCCGTCACATGCCGGGGAGGGTATTCATTTCTTTACGTCCTCCTCTTTATCCCTTGTTTTTATTCCTGTCTCGCGGTAAGGCTTGAGAGAAAAGCCAGGGTGGCATAGACTCGCAGCTCCAAGTGGTACACGAGTGTGATTGGCGCCTGGCACCCGGCGCGGCGCCCCGGCCTGAGTCAGCGACCCGACAAACCGTGGCAATAAAGGTTCCTTCCCCCCCACCCCCCTCCTCGTTTTTGTCTAGTTTCCTCAGTAAAATAAGATTGGTTGAGCGGTTTTCTTCTTAGAGGAAGAAAAGAAGTAAATAAAGCACTAATTTGTCAGTTAAATATCACGACGGAGTTTTGACGGAAAAATGAGCCCAAGCAATGGCGTATTGGTAAATAAATGACATTTTGGCAGATAATATTCGAGTCAATACAAATATTAGAGGTGCGCATTACATCATGGCCTTGTCAATCAGCCGGCAAATTGCTGTGTTTGCAGAGGCTGAGAAAAAAAAAAAATTTAGTTGCAAGGCTGATGACATCACTTCGTTGGTTCCAAATGGAAAAACAACCGTGAGGTCAACCCGATTTGCTTTGCCCTCCATTTGGGCCTAAATGGAGACACGTAGACCCAATTTACATGTGCGTCAGAGGCTGGGTCAGCAAAAACACAAACAAGGCGGAACGTAGGTTGTTGTGAAAAGAGCAGGAAAAAAAACACAGCAGCGAGAAGTTGCGTCCCAACGTAAACACACACGAGCCAAACTGTGTCACACAGGTACGCGTGCGCGCAAAGAAATAAAATGCCGAGTTAGCATCAATAAAAACATGGGCATTGTAGCGCTTGAGTTTCCACAAGAGTGGCCACGGCTCTTACTTCATCATGTTCGGAACGTCCCCGAACAGTAAATCACTCTCCGGATCAATTGAGAAGCGTATTTATTTTGGAAGTGGCAGTGTCATGGCAGTGCTCGCTCTCACGGCCGATGCCCGATGTCAATCTCACTTGATCCGTCCTGGATGAGAGTCAGCAGTTTCCTGTAAGCACTGTTGTTTTACCACTACAGTAATCACGGCTGTCAAAGCTAAGTCACCCAAACCCCAACTATTAACGTCTCCATTCGCGCTTCTTCCATTCGCTCCATCTCAGTTTTTCCCTCGCTCGCAAGAATGGGGGTTTCATAGCAACGCTAATTCTCGCGTATGCTAGGTATTGTTTGGAAAAGGCGTCACAGATCTGGAATCTATGTATTGGATTGGACGGCCGATTCTTTGCACAAAGGGAAGTTACGATGAAGGATTTATTAAATGCTTCTGATTTCAAATACAGCTGCTTCAGTTTAATTAATTGAAGTTTTGCCCCATATGTGTGAGGGCGCGCACCTCTCTGATGTGCAAATGGAAGCGTTTACATTTTATCGCCTGCTTACTTTTGACGGCATGGTAATTTCGGTGGCCTAAGAAAATAACTGACCAATTGCGGATAATTGGGAGAGATGGCTGCCATGTCGGCTGAGGGGTTAAAGGTCGACGGTGACAGGCTGTTTGCCAGCTGTGGATGGGTCACCGGAGATTACGTTTGAAGGATGGTCAGCTAAAGGAACTGCGAGGAGGTGTCGGGGAATGCGGAGATTTAATTGAATCTCGTAAAATGAAATGGATATCATATACAAAGGGTGCATTGGAGCGGAGCTGATTTTGAAGGGGAACATTTTGTAAATATGTTTTTACATTGCTTGATTCTTTTTCCTATTCAAAATAGAAATGACTCACACGCGCACCTTGAACCGAGACAATGTTCAGCGAAATAAACTAATTACGTTTTACATTGGGGATAAACAAACTATCACCCGCGTTAAATATTTGGATAAGGCGACTGTATTGACTTAAGGCTCGATTCACGTTACTGCTATGACAATCCCAATGTTTACATGAGCAATGCTCATAACATAATGATGTAAAACATTTATTTTTGATGACCTTCCCCACGTTAGCTTGTAATTGGATGAAGCAATAAAACGGAGAAATGGATTTTTCCAGTCACGACTTTCAACACAAAACTCCTTGATTGTCTTTTGTTTAATGCCAATATTAGCGTCAACATTTTGAGGGATTGCCAGAGCCGAATGGGCGCTGTGATGATCGCGACATAAAAATGAAACTCTCTCCGATGTCATTGCAGTGTCGGTCAAATCCGACCGCCGAGTCTCGGAGCGCAGAGTATAATCAGCGCTTTGATTTTCCTCTGGCGGCACAACATAATCACAGCGCCGCACCGCATCGTGGTTGCATCTTCATCGGCGGCCGCCCGCCCTCGTGACAGCTAAATACCACGTCCGTGTACTCCCATTAGTCTCCTTCTGATTGGCTAGCTTAGTGCGGTTCGACTGCTTAATTCCACATCATGCCTGAGTGGCTTGGCCTGGCTTTTTCTTGCTCTGTCTTGTCATGTCGCTGGCAATGTGGCCATTGGAAACAACAAACACACAAGTAGAGTTTTCAAACAAAGTGAAGGCTACGATTCGACATCAAGTTAGCATTAGCATTTCATTCTGACTTTGCTCAACATTCAAAGTATGTCTAAACATATCTGCCAGTGGAACCTAATTCATATGAAATCACTACATGGGCTCCTGTTGAATAGAAGCCACCCAGGCCAGACTTGCAGGCCTTTTGGCATTGGCCCATTTCCAATGCTGAGGACCAGCCAGCCCCCACCAGACATTTGGCCTCCAAGGCTCCAAACGCTTCCAGGTTCACGTCAAGACTTAGAAAAGGAACAAAACGGCCCCACCCTCCATCTCTCCGTCTAAATAGTTGATTGTTGTGTATAGAGAGTAGGCGGGTGCACTCTCCACATTTGTGCCCGTCCATGTACGCTAGCGGCTTAGTTTCACTGTTTAGTCACGGCCTGACTCACCTTACTGACAGGGAAACCATGAGGAGGCGCTACCGTCGGGTCGACCGGCAGCAGCGGCGGACACGAGCCACGCAAAGTCACATGTAATCCAAACGCTTAATTGCTCTCAACGTTGAGCTATGAGTGTATGCGTCTGGGAAAGTTTAATTCAATGTATCTGTTGCATTATGCCATGACCGTGCCCTTATTAGCCTCGCCGATGAGTCATATCTGCTGCAGACGAAGAACATGGCTACCACGGAAAGAGCCATAATCTCAGAGGAAGCAGTCGGATGACAAGTTATTGCTAACGATGCGCATGGCGGAGGCACTGGAGAAAAGACGCTCATGTTTTACGGATCCGTGTTAGCCGCAATGCTGCACTTCTGTTCATCATCAATGTTTGTGATCTATTTGTTTTGCTTTTTCAGAGAGATTTGGGTCATGTTCGGCATTGCAGCTGTGCAAGTTCTGGAGGGGAGGGCCCTGGTTGGTTTTGTAAACCACAATGGAGTTTGTTGACAATGTGGATTGACACCACTCAGGGTAGAACTTGTAGACTGATTAATGATTGTTCTTTTCCGACTGACTTTTTGTATGTTTTTGCTTTTTTACCCCTCTCGAGGCGAGGCTTACTGGTAGTGCTGTTTTCGCAGCTCTGTTTGGTTAAAGGTTTGAATTTCCCCTGGAACATTAACGTTCATTGTTCTTTGCACATAGCCAAACTATTTGCATTCTCAGCATTCTTCATATTCGTCTACGCATTTTTGCAACAATGTTTTCAAATGTGTTTCGTAATTGTTTGGATTCTAAGATCGCAGTTTTGCAATGTGACAACTGCTCATCTATTAACACTTCTTTAACAAGGCATAAGGTCAACACTGATGTTATCTTTGGAGGACAAAGTGTGTGCAAGTCTCAAGATTAGGACAAGGTTGGGTGGTGTCAAAAAAAAAATCACTTCTTGTAGCAGGCCTACTATCTGATCCAGGAGCAAGAACGGTGGTAGGCAAAATGAGTTTCCCAGAAGCCAGACATGAAGAACAGCTGCTGGAAGCATTGAGGTTTGTTGACGCTTATGGGGCTACTTCGCAACGTCACCCCTGGGGTACCCTCAAATGGAGAACCCCTCCCTTCTACAACACCGACATGCTTAAGTTTACATCCAATCAAACTGTCTGCTGTACTTTCACTCTCAGCTTACTCGGGTCAAAATGGATCTTCAGCGTCACCTTGCTCATCCGTCTATCCACACTTTCTCCTCCCATGAATCACTCGCTTTGAAAGGGGACCCCGATGCATGGGCCATAAGAGGCGGTGGATCATTATATCTGGCTGTCAGCGATGACTGGTGTTAAGTGTAGTCTGGGGAAAACTAAGCACACTGAGCGAAACTTTCAGTTTGTCAAACTGACAAAGGACACATGAGACAAAGTTGCGCAAATGTGATGTTTCTTATTAGTGGCTTACTATTATAATCAACTGAAGCTGGTTACTATTCATCGCAGTGGTCCCTAACCTTTTTTGGGTTCGGTGGCTACTTAGTCGTGGCTAAAATGCTAATGCTACGATGCATTATTGGTTCAAACGATCCAACCATGAACCAAATGAGATACACGCTTACGAGAACAGGTAGGCCGTTGCTAAGCATAAAAATATTCCCCCAAAATATAGTTAGTAACACCTGCCAACTAAAACTGCTGGAGAATTTGGAAAGTTTTGCATATTGAGAGATATTAAGGCTAAATGGCTCTTTTGGGATCTGCTGGATATTTCTGCCAAACACGGCTTTAAGAGTTTCTGGAAAAAAACACCAGAGGGATTAGATAATTTGCACTTTATATAGCGTTGTCAAGAATAATATTCCTATTTTTCCTTTGATGCAAAACAGATACTTTCAAGTTAGCCGTCACGGTCCATTAAGAAGGCCACGCTGTCCGTGTCTTTCGGTCTCTCGGCTTCCATTTGTGGGATTCTCTTTACTTGAACTTCAGTTGAAGTCCACCTCAGCGAGGCATAATCAGGTCAAAGATTGGGAAAATATTGACAACCTCTCAGATTGCATTTTATTTCTTTGGTAAGATCACTTCGGCAGATGCTTGACCATATCTGTCACATGAGCATAGTAAAAGAATACTAAATTCTCGATAAAATAATGTATTACTATTGCGCAACTAAGATCTTGGATCTGTAGGAGAAATGTCATCGCGCGAATCCATTTTGATCCGATCCAGATTTTCTATTCTCTCATATTTTATTGGATCAGAACAGAGCTCTGACACGAGCCACACCAGATCCAGAAACACTTTGGGTATCTTATAACATTGCACTAAATAAAACTGCCAGACAGTTACCATCAAACAAGTCGAATCCCAGTGTCTTTGCCCGAATAATATGCAGTCCGTTTGCCAAATGCCTCTCTGGAAAAGCGCATTTCGCAGTATCAAATGATCGGATTGTCTGGGAGGCCTGAGGATATCATGTTGAGCAGTTTGTCAAAATAAACCTCTTTTATAGATTACTTTGAATGATTTGGACTTTCTTTGACAGAAAACGTCCAACGGCCGCACGTGAAAGTGCATACCCAAGTGTTAATCCAATAAGTCTTTGGACCCAAGCTATGAAGATGTCACGGGTGGTTGTGCTCGCGGGTGTGCCTGGGTTTGACCACACGTCAGGTTTCGGTATATAACGTGATATCAATTTCATGGTTTCCAGTCTGTCTTCCTGAAGTTTTGCCCTTTCTAGTGCTACGAACAAACTAGGACAAATAAGGGGCGGGGGAACAGACATGACAGGTTCATCCATCAGCTTGTCTGGACTTTAACTTTGATGGCTCACGGGGAATAAATTGCTTTTTTTCCATCGAGTCCAGCTTGTTTTGCTATAACATCCTGACAAGTCCTTGGGTATATGCCCCAAATATGATCGTAGCTGTACAACGTGGCAAGTGCCAAATCAGCACGCAAGAATTCATGACTACAACATTTTCGTTGGCATTCGAGCAGCCCAAATGTAATAGTGCGACTAAACTCTAAGTCTACCGGAGTGGACGAGGAACTGTGCAAATACAGCCTCGAGCCAAGACCCCGGTATAGCAGTGAAGGCATGTGTAGTCTTTGGACAATCCTTGATGACAATTTGAAATGTATCTTTTCTCCAAGGCGCGAGCGAACGCGCCCGAAGCGGACTTTGCTCACCGATGGGTTTCGCAAACGGGGACGAGCTTTTTATTCCGAGTTGCGTGAAATCAAATACATGAGAATATGAGCACATCTGTCTCTGAATAATTGGGCAAATATTTTGAATTAAAACAGCTTTTCCACTGTCAAACACGGTATGTCAAACCAGGCACTGGCCTGACACGGCTGTTAGGGGTGTTGAAAATGACGGACTCAGCATGCAAGTGGAGAAAGTGCTGACTCGGCACCAGCCATCTCTGTTACGGTGGAAGCGGGTGAACACAGGCGGTTCACGTTGGCATCCAAGTTGATTTGTGAGTCATTTTTGCAATACCAACGGTTAAGCAGTAGAGAATAGAAAATCCATCCATTCTTTCAGATTTGCGTTCGTTGGATTTATTTCATCTTCGAGTTTGCAAAAGATATGTGACAAATGCACACATCTAACCACACGTTCTCAACAAGGTCAAATTGACCATGCCACCAACACATTAAGGTTTTTCCGTGGACGCTCGATGCCCGTGTCTGCTGGAGATTTGTGTACACGCTGTCCACCGCAAGTGTTTATCTAGCGCTGAGATTCACTGAAGGACACCTACACTGCTCTGCTGTTCTGCCTTTTGATTAAACATGAGGGAAATGTTTGCCTGGACACGGCAAATATTTGTTCATTGGGCTTCACCCACCGCTAAGCTCTTAAAATATGTAGTGATTGATACGAGAGCACAGGAGGTCGAAAAGCTTTTTGCATTTACGTGTCAAGCCGTCTCAAATAGAAGCCCGTTGAAACCGATTTGCTTCCGAAGAATATAAAATGAGATCCAAGGGCTCTAATTGTATCATTTGACTTAGCAGTCTGGGAAGAACCAGCAAAGAGAATATTACAATTCCCATGACTGCGGAGAAAAAAAATGTTCCAGCTCTACCGTGACGTTTCTGCAGCAAACCGGGAACGATGACGCCACCGTATACAGTCCGCAACATAAACCCCGTAACGACGACTCTCTCGACCGCTGCGATGATATTTTCCTCTGCTTCATCGCTGCGAATTAAACTGATTAATTTGGGATGTTGCGGATTGTGGCGTATTTACGTCAACCTTATTTCCATCTTTATTCAAATCCCGATGTCGTTGAGCCCAGTAGGAAGCCGGTTTATCCGGATCAATTGCGCTTTGAGGAAGTACCGACGCCATCTTCCTGTAGGAATCTCTCTTGTACGTTTGAGCAAATAGAGTCCGAGGAAAGACCAACACTGAGCGCTCCCGGGTATTAACCGAAGCTGTCCATCAGGGTCAGGCTGATTATAGAAGCGGTCACTCTGGACAGCTCTGCAATCTTACATTTTCCAGTCTATTTGAGATGAAGAGGGATCACACGGGTGGTTGGCCTGCTTACGAGTTAATGACGGCAGAAAACAGGGTTATCGGCTCTGAAAGACTCATCCATCTTCTCGCCGCTTCTGTGACGAAAAGCAAATACGGGGAACAAGACGCCCATAGAGCGCGTGGCGCTAACACGCTTGGCCAAATACATCTTACAGAGATAACAAGACACTTAAAGGACCAGGAGGGTTGGGAGTCAGCCACCGCGCTGGAAAGTAAATAAATGCTGCTGGTTCAACATAAACAGCTTGAAAAATCTCATGCACTGCTTGTATTTGGAAATATTGGGCAGCAGTTAAAGAAAATATGTTGGACATTTTCACACTGCAAGATTTGGCTTAGGTGGGGGGAAAAAAATATAACCCACATCATAATGACTATCATTTCATTTTAAATTCATGTAATGTATTTAATTTTCGACACAATATTTATGATAGAATGAATCCACACAAATGTTTAGCGATGATTTCTCTATGCTTTATTCATTGGTCGTGAACCGATATTATCTGAGTTTTTTTTCCTTAATCAGGCATTTCCCTCTCCCCTTTGTTATTGTTTCTATATTTAGCCGCAGAGGGTGAGGACACACGTGCCACTCACAGAGGGACATATAGGGCCTCTGTTCCACGAGTCGCCGTCACAACAGGCCACTGTGCTGCCGCTCACAGTGGACTCTGTGTCCCGCTCGTATTAGCATACAGGACAGCGGGTCACCACCATGCACGCCGCAGCGCGCTGGAACTCCAGCCCCATCACTCGGTGCCAACTCATAGGATCCCAGTTTGTTTTAGACCTCAGATTGTGTATCGGACAATTTGGCTGCACAAAGCTGAGCTGTTCTCCTCCCCAGCAAATTAGAAGGTATCATATGCCAGCATTCACTTTCTACTCTAAATATTGGATTTTTCGAACTCGTAATTTAAAAGCAAACAGCATTTTGGGTTGTTAGGCTGACAATTATTTCAGGATTTTTTTTTTTTTGCAACTGAAAAGAATCAATGTTATCTGTTCAACAGCACCAAATGCAATTTGAAAGCGCTCATTCTTCTCGCAAACAAGTCTCGGCCCGAATCTGACGTCACGAGAGCTAAGAACACCTCAATTAATATTATGTGAGTAAAATAACTTTTGATGATGGTTCCAGACAACCATGCTAATTGCGACATTATTAATATGCTATATTTTGAGCGTGGCAAGGTTTTTTATTCCTCTGGAAAGCAGTAAGGCCCTAAAATATTAACAACCCAATTCCTTACACCTATTTTCCAGCTATGTCTGCTGGCTCACAACTGCTTAGCGATTCTCATACACACATCTGAAATAGTAGCTCTAAAAATGTCTCCCTTTATCTGAATATGTAAATTGTGGATTGTGTAATGCAAGCCATATAACCCAAATAGAACAAGGCTGGTGCGGGAGAAAGGATAAAGTGTGTGTGTGTGTGTTGGGGCAAAGGAAAACAAGAGGGAAGTAAAAACCCCAACACAGGAAAGAAAGAAAAAAATATGAGCAGACATTGCCTTTTTATATAAATAGAAAGAAACACGTGCCTAAGTAGAGAGTGTATTTTGGAAGTGAGAAATAGATTGTTTTTGGATCTGGCCTTTTTTTTTCTCTCCTGATTATTTGCACATATTTAGCACATGGAATTACAAGCCTGTGCATACATTAGAGAACTGCAAGTGAAATAACACGTAAATGTTTGCAAGTTACACGACGCCGAGGTGAAAATATAAACAAAGGTAAGAGAAATTACTCAAGTGGGTAAAAATAATGGATGGAAGCGAAATGGAGTTTTGCTCCTGTGGATGATGATGATGATGATTAGAAGGACGATGATGGCAGCGGTGACATTGACGTCTTGCTCCCTTGGGTGTCCTTAAAATGCCAGAGCAGGGGAAAAAGCGCTTTGCTTTTTCACCCGTCACTTCACCCAGGTCTATGACATCACAGGTGAGAACATGACTTTCGATTCGTCACCTCAGATACACGAGCGCTCGTTTCATAAGCAGCTCGTTAGGTTTGCTTTGACGGAGAACAGCTAGGGAGATGGAGAGAGTGTGACACATCTCCAATATTTGGATGGATCGCCCAACTTCATTATTTTTCAAAGTGTGTTGCTTTGACATTTTAAGCCGAGCCAAGCTAATTTGATAGAAAGCGTAGATCCATTATGCAATGGTTTGAAAGCTCCTTTGATGCACCCGGGGGCTCAGCGCTAACTGAGCAAGACAGGCCGAGCTTAACTCTCTATTTTCTATTTGAGTCATCAGCTTTTGACATTATTCTTGGAGGCCCGCTATGATGCAAGTATTCAAATTCGCTCCAGTTCAAACAAAGACTTTGGCATCGCCACTGTCCATCCATCCCGTGGGCTCCATCTGCTCCCCGATTGTATCGAGTTAAAGCCACTCCCCTCTCATCTTGTTCGATTCTTGGTTCACTGCGAAAGGTCCCCGGCCTGCAAGACCTCAGGCTGTAGTAATGACACTGTTTTCCCTAAAACGCTCTCTCTCAAGGCAGACACTGCCTGGATTGGATTTCATAGGGCCGCTGGTGACTCATCAGAGTTAGCCTTGCTGTTTAGTTTTCCCCTGGTTAAACATCTGGAGAAGCCGCGGCCAAAGGAAGCCGCTATGAAATGTCGAGCTTGCTGATTCACGCGTATAAAATCAATACAAAATAACTTCGGATGACTAATTACTTAAAGACAATATTGTCAATATACAGTTCCTGTGTTCTGAGCAGTCAAATGAATGGCAACATAACGCATCCAAATATTTCCTCGCCAACCTCTGTTCAACCGCCGACAAAAATGAGCGATAAACTAGCCATTAAAAGGCAAAGACAAAGCGCCGGGAGCATAACTCACGCCCTGTGGGATCCCATGTGGTGATCTGTTACAACTTAAGCAGTGGAGCTGCTGCCCGCTGCCAGGAACTGTCACAGTGGCTTACATTCTTGGCTGAGGGGTCCAACAAGCAGCCCCAAAAGAAGGAACATCCCGTGGCCTATTAGGCAGGCTGACAGGATTGTGGCTAAGGAGTTGCTAGTTTGAGTCCACATTGGAGCAAATCGGTTTCTTCTAAAATGTTTGCATTCTGAAGCCACATCAGCCCGCTTTGATTTGCTGTGTTCACACCCACAACGGCGCAAAATACACTTTTATATGCAACATCACGGCTCCACTGTATTTTGTTTCGGTGTTGCTGTGCAAAGGTCTCGGTGAAGCAAATGCTGCCGAATATGTTTTTACAATTTCCTTCGAGTTTTACATGGGAACACTACTGTGATGTTCTTGGTAGGCTGCCTCAAAGAGCAAAATATGATTGATGTTACCTTCTACTTTTAAATCATTGTCACAAATGTTCTCATCTTAAACTCACTTGGAAGTAGCCAAATTCACTCCAGAAATTTCTCTTTCAACTAATTCCAGCTCGCACAGCCTACTTGGCCGGACAAATTCTTTTAACCCGGGACCTCTCCTCAAGGAACAGGGAACGTGCATTAAAAAACGTCCACGGCCATTTCCGTGCGTCTCGCAAGGCCTTGCGTGCACCTATCCAAACAACATCAGTGGATTTAGTTCAAGTTCACGAGATGGCCTCAGTTCTCTTGGTCCAAATCAAGCTCGCTGATAACAGAGCCAGAACCGAATCAAAGAAGAACAGGATGCTAAAAGCAGCGGGGGTTACCATTCATCCCAAATGCCTTCGACGTGCCAGAAAATGCAACGGGGAAACGTAATGGCAACATAAAAGTCATATGTTGTTAATTTGTATTTCTTTCGTTCGATATGACTAAATACACAGGGAAAGAAAAAAAACGCTGTAGAACAGCGTACGGATAAACGTTACGACCTTGTGTAATAAAACGACGTGGGGAAGCAGCTGTGGTCGGCGGCATTTGCACGACCAGACACCCCAGAGAGGTGCCGGGGGTTGAAAAACGTCTCTCAGCATTTCTGCTTCACCCGTCGTGATGAAGTTAACGCGTGGAGAATTTGCCGGTGATTGGCAGCGCGTACGAGCGATCTACTCTCCCTCGTACATTTTTCAACTTCTCTGAGGACGCTTTACATGTCATACCGTGATATTAATTCAAGCGTGATCAATGCCAATAAAGCAATAAAATGTCCCAAATGGGATGTCGGGGGGGGGCTTTACTGAGGCGTGCAACGGATTTCTGTTTTATTAGGATGTTTTAAAGCGGCGAGTGGGATATTGTGGTTATTTTGATGTAGGGCAAAGTAACTGCGGGCCGCTTTGGTTAGGATAAGTATTGAACAAACAGAGAAAATGGAGAGAGCTTTATCACTACCATTTGACAGTTTGGATTTTACTAGAGGTGTCAAACTCAAGGCCATGGGGCCAGATTTATAAGATTTATCAGTTTATAAGCATTTATTGTGTGTTATTGTGTTTTGTTGATTTTATTTTCGCCAGAAAATCTCGGCATTTTTTGTTGGTGGTGTTGTTTTTAGTTGCTAGTATTTTAAATGAATACCTCTCTGAGAATGTCAGTCAAACATTATTTTATGTATTATGATATGTGTAGAGAGTGCAAATTTAAAATCAGCAAGTGGGGATGAAAAATAAACACAACATGACTAAATCTAATTTCTATTCAAACAATCGTGTGGGCAGACGAAGAAGACGACAAGCTGGGAAGTGAGCCTGTCCGCATTTCCATGTACATCTGTTGTTTTGGACAATTCCGCCTACACTTAGCAACTCAGGAGGTTTGCTGTAATGTCACTTGTCTTACATAAACATATACAGCTGGGCTCATTATGGAGTGTAAAATCTTAAAAGTTTTATTGTGACGCACAAAAAAAAATCGGATTATTTTTTCATGAAATAGGTAGGCTACCTTTAAAAGATAATTTCAATTTGGAACCAATCGGACACTCATCCAACCAAACTAAGCAACATTAATTGTGCTTAGTGCACTTAATGTTGTGTGTCATGTGTGTATGTTTCTCCACACGTCAAATCTCATCAGATTCTCATTTCTCAACACTCCCACGAGTGGCAGGCGCATTCCGAAAAAAATCACATCTACTTTTTGCTTTGCGTAAATACAACCATTTCACTTGGGAGCAACAAAGCGCTCCATATGGGGTCTGTTGCGTGTTCTTTGGCCACCAACTCGTATTTTAATATGCTGATTTTTAGACACCTAGTTATGCTACATGAGCGCTAATCGCGGGGATCCCAAGCAGTGAGCCGCCGTAGCCTGGCCTGCCCTTGGCATCATCAATCACGGCGTGACAGTGAATGGCAGGATAATATTGTTGCTGGTGCGTGATTGGGACGTGCCCCTCGCGACTATACGAGAATGTTTGTATTTGTATATACGCGCGCAAATGTCTGCACAAATGGACTTGTATTCTTTTTTTTTTTCTGGGTGTCCGTTTCATATATATTTGGGAGTGGCGGTGCAGATTTCATGTCACACACTGCACAGAGTACACACACACACATTGCACACAGTAGGTGTACTTTAACTCCTTGGCGCCGGGGTCTTCCTGGAGCGGCGGAGCTGTGCAGCGGCGGCGCTGGACAGACTCTTCCCGTTAAGAGCCTTGTGGTTACAGAGGGACCATGTGCCCATTCACCACTGTTTGTTTTTGATGTCATTATGCGTCCAGCGCTCCTTCACTTGACCAGCGCCATCGGAATAGTCGCCTTTGTTAGACCGAGGCTCCGGCCCGTCACGGAGCCGTATAAAAACATTTGGCTAGATACACTTAGGTGTGCTTAGAGGTGTATGTCCAAATTACACATAGATGGAATCGACATGCGTGCACGGGATAGGTGCGCACACTGCTTTCCATTCAGCTGCTAATGTTTCTTTACCTAACATTTGAAGTTCCTCAAATAGGAATGTTAGTGAATCAAAACACTTTGACCTGCTGAAATGTGGATAGCGGCTCGATCCGGCAATGCATTCTGGGTTATTATGTTTGGGCGGACAGCGTGCAGTCAGTCAGTCGAACCAAATGCTGATTTGATTACAACGTGGCACGCGGGATACGGAGGACAGGAGATATTTTGTCTATTCAACTTGTACCTAGTGAAATTGGAGGGTTTTTTTTCCATTTCCTTGAGCCACGGCAAATGTTGTGTTTCAGGATATGAGGTGGCAAGTGAAGGGTAGACGTCGGTAATTACACAAATTCTGTCAACGGAGGAACGCTGGAGGTTTGCAGGTGGAAATAGGCCGTAATAACGGGGGAACGGAAAAAGAACATACCCTTGCTAACCTGTCCTCTGTGGTCGAGACAGACCGACACAAGCAAACTTGAGGGTGAAGCAAACTTGAGGGTGAAATGAAAAAAAAATACCGCAGCGGCAACAGGTACGATATTTTCGGAAAGGAGGGATGAGGCTCCTTCCTGTTTTTGTTCTTCAAGTATGTTGCCAAACACAAAGTTGCTTATTATTATTACAAGTAGTCACGATGAAAACATATCCAAAAGATTTACGTGCTAATCGACGCCTGAGTATTATTAAGACAGGTAAAGGTAAGCTAAAAAATAAGCTTGATTGGAGGATATCAGAGGTCGGTTGAAAAACTACATTCCGATTTGATGAAAAAAAAAAACTTGCACCAAAATGTTGAAGTTGTGCAACTGAAACACGCTCACACACAAGCATTTTGGAGGGAGCCGCCTTTTTTCCAGCAACAACCGCAGGCGCCTTGACCTGTCTGCCTTGTCAGCGTTTGATGATATCATCCGGAGGCTTCCAGCTCGGTAGCCGTCACACGGCAGCATGACTGGCCGGGCAGGTGCTCCGCATCACGCTCACTTCACAGACTCACATTTTAAGTAAACACCGGGCAGTAGACAGCAAGACTGCCGTGCCCTTGTGGTCTACACGCACGTAGCGGATGGACAGGATGCAGAAATATGAATAAACATACAGATTTTTTTTTTTTTTTTTTAAGTATCAAACCCCACCCGGAACAGTGGCTTTGTCCTTGGCGCCATTTTGCTCTTTCAAAGTAATTTTTTCCCCTTATGAGAAAACTCGATCGTCCCCGTTGAAACCAAAGAAACCAAACTGGAAGAAGTGAGAAACGACAAGCAAACCTTTTCAATGATACGAGTGTGTCAAAGAGGAGCAGGGAGAAAGAATTGCGGAGGAATTGTTGGCTTTTCTAGGTTACGTCAAGTCAAAAGGCTCACCGCAGCGGCGGCGGAGCCTCCATTTTGTGGTTCCCCAAGTATACATTGGGTGCTCTCCAGCCTGTGTCACCACTGTCACTCTGATTAGTCTGCCGCCAATAATCTCCTTGTGTTTGCCATAAAAAATAACAAATCAAGATGACATATAAATATCATAAAAGGGAGGCTCCACGTCAAGCAACAAGAACACCCACATCTTTTTTTTTTCTTACTCCAAGTCCCTAAAGACATTGTCTGGAGCAACTTCAATGCACAAGAAGCAATCCAGCTTTTCCCACTGAAGAACGGAGCACATAAATCATTCTTCGCAATCATAAATCATTATTATGGAGCTTCTCTACTAAAATGTGCAACTGGCTGCAATAAGTTTTGCTGTGTGCCAGTCAGCCAGACACATTTAAATACAAACAGCACAAATCTTGTTAAATATAAAATACATTAAAAACAACACCAATATATTCCTTTCCTGCTTAACCCGACATAAAAAAAAAAAAAACACCGCACGTGTGCTGTTGAGTGTGTGCGCCTGTCTGATTAAGTGATGTGGGCGCGAGTGAGGGACCACTTGACCCCGCACTTGCAACAATAGCAGCGTGCCACTGACGCAGCTGCCTCCTCACACATTCACACTCTGGATGCAATTACAAATGTTTAGGGAGAAAATAAAAAACAATTATCAACACTCGATTGTGGCTAATTTCTTATACCAGGGCAATATTTACTCAAAGACTCACGCAAGCTTTCCTTGTTTGCTTTGCCACGCTTGTATTTACCTAAAGGAGATTGGCGATCATTTGATTACTCCACCGAGGTATGCAAAATATAATTACTGTCATATTGTATTTCCGTGTCGTGTGACGCAACGCCGCCGTGTCGGATACGTTTTTTCTCACCAGGCCGGGTTGCCAAGTGTATCACGTTTTTTTTTGTGTTCATTCGAATGTAGAACAGTTTAACAGCTTTTAGCCGGCTGCATTGTCAAACGTGCGCAGCTTAAAATATCAGCACTAGGCGGCCACAATTTATGAGCCACTTATGACGCCGCAGTTAAGCATATGGCGAAGAGGAAAAAAAAAAAAAAAAGTCAGGGCTTAAAATGGAATGGTGTCGAGATTTATAGCACAAAGGGATACGGGATAAAATCTTTCACTCGTTATAAATGAACGACTACATTTTCGCCAATCGAATAATTTGAAGATACATTTTCCGAAATGGACTAAATAGTATTCCCGGGTTATTGTCGTAACACATTCCTCTCACATTAACACATTTAACCTGATAATGATATCAGTGTTTGCATAGTCGTACAGAAGTTGGAAGTGAACTCCTTCCCACAGTGGTAAGTAATCCTCCCAGCGAGTGTCTACGCTAATCATTCCAAGATTTCCATCTCGTACAGTAAGATAATACATTAATTGCACTGGCACGCTATGCAACGCTATCCCTCAAGGGGTCAAGTCACCAAAAGCTCAAAGGCCGAAGCCGACACGGCGAGTTCACGTTTCCTCCAGGAGACAATTAGAGACGTCCGCTGTGCATTTCTCGTGTATTGTAAGTCTTGCAAATCAATTTTATACAATCTTAGTTTGGAGAGGGAGGAGGGGGGGCAGACTTTTTCTCTTCTAGCGTCACCGCCAGACGTATTTGGATTAAATGGTCCCTTCTGGCTCATAGGTTAGCCCAAAGTATTAGGTTTCACCTAAAATTAGCCATCAGACTCAATTTATTACCTCAATTGAGAGGCGCAAAAAGTGCCCATAACAGTGTAACATTTGGTCAGGCTGTATAATGTTGCATTTTTATTTCTCTGCCAGCGAGGGCCAGCCTATTATAAGCCACACTTAGGTGTGAGCTACAATATTAGTACAAATGTGTTAGGAAAACATTAAAATCCAAGATCATTTTATTAGGGTAAGAATTGCTTTCCCCGTCAGCCACATGACTTTTACAAGGGGTGGGGGGGCATTTTCCAATGTGGCGACAGAAGACGCACGCATGTACGCGTTAACGGAAACCGCGCACACATGCACACTGGTTGAAAGGAGTCTTGATGATTGATTATGATTGAGAATCAAGTTTGAAAGCTGTCAAATCTGCAGGGGTGACTTTACGGTATCAAATAAAAGCAGTATGGGAGCTCCTTAAAGAAACGACAAAAAATGCTCACAAAGATTGTTGTGATACAATTAAATACAGTATCATGTGACTTTTTCCCAATTCCTCCTCCTCCTCTCCTCCCTCCCCTTCATATCTTCTCGGGAACTATCATCAGCCACTTTACTCTCTTCAAACTATTCTTAGCTTCAGCTGTGGGCGCTCCGGTAATATTTTGAAAGATTATTATAGTATTTGCTAACTTTTTTTTTTTTTTGACGTATCCATAGAGTTTCCACAGTTTCTTATTCTCCCTCCTTTTTCATTTTTACTCGCCCTCTTTCTTCTCCCCCTTCCTCGCGACAGCAATCTTTGGTTGTAAAATAATAGAGCATCAGCCAGCAATAATTTGCAGTCCAAACAGAGCAGACGCTGGCTGACGTTCATTGAAACCTCATCCCCCCGCGGGCCCGTTTCCCTTTTCCCCCCCTTCCCCTCTCAATTCCGTTGCTGAATGTTTGCACAGACAGGGTCTAAGTCCTGGCCATTGCTCTTAATAATGAGGCCTATGGCCGGCCTTGGCTTCAGCTTCGCTCGGGCAGGAGGAGGAAGGCGAGGAGGGCAGGGGAGGGGAGATGCTTTCATTGGCTCTCATTAATCCCAAAGTCGGCAGTAGAGGCCACACTGTCAAACAGACGGACAAAGCTACCTACAAGGCGGGCAGGTTCGGCTAATAGGGGCCCAAGGCTGAATCACAACTGGGAAAAGTGGGAATGTATAATTGGACTAACTCGCCATTGGTTGGACTGGCAGTGATGACCACCAGGCAACGTTCGCCTTACATTTTTATATAACAGCAAAAATATGACTTACTATGGAGGCATTCATTACATTGGCCAGTCAAATACATGACTAGACAATAATAAGGTGTCGGGCCAAAGTAAAGCAGCCTAAAGAGCCAGACTGTGTTCTGATAGAAAAGCAAGACTAATGGAATCAGTCTGAAATGTCGCTACAGTATACCGTCGAGCATTCAGGTGGTAGACGTACTCTATTTTTGAAAATGTCCGTATTTAGGGCGAACTGGCCTAAAGGATTTCAAGAGTCCCGAAAAAATACGCTAAGCGTAATGGCCAACAAACAATCCAGCCTAAACTCACAATGACAGGAATGTCTTCAATGAACTCATGTTTTTGAACGTAACCCAGAAACTGAGAACTGTGAAGCATGCTAACAAGTTTGCAATGTACTTAGCGGTCTTCTAGTTTGATACGCTTCGACTGTCAGAGGTTTAAATAAATATGTGAAGACAATGTGATGAATTGATGACTTGTTATAATAAAGAGCTCATTGTTATTCGAAGTAAAAACGAGAGGTCGAGATAACTGTAATTTACCGCGCTATATTTAGCATCAAAGAGGATCAAGCAAAACAATTAGGTTCCAATACAAACCATATTTTAAAATGAGCCAAAAACTATATCTAGTACGTAAATAAACGAGATACTTAAATGAAATCTCTGCAGCGCTGGTGAACTTGAATCTAACGTATCCCCTGTTGGGATCCAATTAGCATTAGACATGCTTGTTGAATATTTCAAACCAAAAGAGGCTGAACAGACTGAGGGGGTGAGGGGGGGATCCCGTGCAGCCTTAAAAGTGAGAGAGAAAAAAGCGCGGTGGTTCTCAGGGAAGTAAAACACTAATCTTCTCCTCAGTGTCTCGAGCTCCACTTACTGGAACTCCCGTGGATTCATCTGGTCAGCGGTCGGCTAAGACAAACTAATCACCACGTTGAATGGAGTGAGGTCTGACCACAATGCTGCCCAGTACAAGGCCTGGCAGACTGAAAAGCAGCCGCTCGGTTTTCCACCGTCATCGCCATCACTTGCGCTGGGCCAAAAAAGCCTCCCAGAACATTAAATACTGTATCAATAGTAAAAAGTTGGCAATTAGTTACATTTCCTTGTCAAGATCAGGGCACACAAAATGGAGGACCTTTAAGTGGAATTTTAATTTTAGAATTTTTGGCAAAGCCTCAGCCGCAGACAGGTTGAAAAAAAA
This sequence comes from Syngnathus typhle, assembly GCF_033458585.1. Taxonomy (NCBI): domain Eukaryota; kingdom Metazoa; phylum Chordata; class Actinopteri; order Syngnathiformes; family Syngnathidae; genus Syngnathus; species Syngnathus typhle. The sequence continues at coordinate 4,386,263 of NC_083755.1, read as the reverse complement.
AAAAATCCATACGTTTGAGTAGACACAAAATAGTACGAAGAGCTTACGTTTCCTCCTACAGAACTTCTGTAGCCAAGAACAATCTCGAAGAGCACTGCTGAATGTTTTCATTGTGTTTCTTGTGCTGAGGTGGGCACAGGAGCGGCTTCCTGTTTCTCGCCGAGGCTCCGTCTCCAATCTCACACCTACACACGCTTACGGAGATGATAACCAAAACCGTTGGCTGCCAACTTCCAAACTTTCTCAAGGGAGCCATCCCGGGAAGCGTGCCAATAAACTTGTGAATACTTTCATTAACTTCCAACATCATGGACAGCGTTGTAGCAAAAAAAAAAAAAAGAGAGATAGATGAACCCACTTATTCCTCTATTTTCTTTCATGACACTAAAGCGCAGCAGACAGCAAAGTGTGGAGAGAAAGAAAATAATAAAAATGTGTCGAATGATGGAAGGAGATCATTAAAAAGGCCTGCATTTTCTACCCTTGCAGATTGGTGGCGCAATTAACCCATTAGATTCCGCCCCCCCGCCCCTAATTTTTCTTTGAGGGTGAAGACTTTGGCAGGGGAGTGTTTACACGCGCACTCCAGTTGGTTCACTCCAACATGCCGCAACGGTCATTAATCATGAGCCAAGTTCCAAAACGGTTCGCTGAACGCTTTTTGGCTTGTTGGCCTAAAGTAATAAAATGAAATACATTTGTCAAATGTGATAGTCGTGTGTGGGTAACAATAGCCAGGCAAAAATTGGATTCATTGCAACTTGAATTAGTTTGCACATAAGGGCTGTTGGGGAAGAGTAAATTAAAATAGATTATTTAGATTAAATAAATGGATAAATAGCTAAAAATATTATTTATATAGTTTATAGAGTTCAATTAAAATTGAAATACTGTGGCCCTGAAGGGTCAAAAAAGCAAATATTGATTCATCTCAACTTGTCTAGGCCTCTTGGGGAAGAACATATTAAAATAGATTATTTAGATTAATATATTAAAATACATTTAGATAAAATAATAGTTAAATAGAAGAAATAGATAAAAATATTATTTATATAGATATAGAGTTCAATTAAAATTGGAATACAGTGGCCCTGAAGGGTCAAAAAGGCAAATGTTTGATTTATCTCAACTTGTCTAGGCCTCTTGGGGAAGCGTATATTAAAATAGATTATTTAAATTAATATATTAAATAGATAGATTAGTTCCGTTAGAGGTTGAGTACAGTGGCCCTAAAGGGTCAAAAAGGTTCACAACTGCATCACGCAAGCGCAACGGGTCAGCGGGTTGCAACGTGCAAGTTCTCGACTCATCCCGGGCCAAACTACAACACCATAAATCAAAGCGAATGCATGTTATGATTTGTTATATGTTTGAGGATGTTAGAATATTGATGATGTGCTAGCTACGATTAAAATGATGTCATCAAAATGTAAAGGAGTTGGAAAACAGAGCGTGACCTACAAAAAGTTGGAAAGCACATCACTCCATGATGGAAAGCGTTCTCCGGTAGTCTTACTCATCGTGTCAACCGTCGACCGCTTTTGTTTTTCAAACATTTGTCTCTGTCATTTGTCCGCACCCACCGCAGAGTTGGAGCTTCCCATTTTGTGTATGATAACGTGATTTTGCGTGATGAAATGAACGCCAACACAGCTTATTCACCTCCAATCAGGACCAAAGTGGTCTTTCATCAAGCATGATCCAAAGAGACGAGAATATGAAACGGCGTACTGACACGAACGAGCATGACATGATTAATACGTGCCATTATCAACGCTGCAGATCTTCACCGTAAAATCATCATTCTAATTATTTACTTTGGTTTTCCTTCCTTTTTGTCAAAGCAGCCAATTATTGTTTAACTGAGAGATGCCAACGTAAGAAGAAGAAGCTATGATTAGAATGGTTCAGCCTTTGGGGTGCGCTTTTCATTGCATTTCCAATTCCTGGGTCAATTAATCGGCAACAAATCGAAAAAGAAATAACCAACTCATATTTTAACTCTTGCATGCTTACATGTTAACTACCATATTCCAAACCCAAAGTTAATCAACTTTTTCCACTTGTTTTATTTGATGTTTTTCTACTGCTAAGAGGTCCAGCAGCTTTTTTTCTTTTTGAATTTCAACACACAAATCGGAAAGTTGTCAGGACTGCAGGTACCTGCACTTGGGTATATTAAAACTATGCTGTGGTAAGTCTTGGCATTGTCATTGGCAAGGAAACGTCTGGCTACAGATGTCTGGACAGCAGCACATGTTGCTCCGTAACCAATACGCAGCTTTTAGCATTAGCGGTGCCCTCACAGATGATCAAGTTACACGGTTACCTTGTGCCAAGCTCCCCCTTTTGTGCTATCCAGATTGCCCACTTTTAATTTTAAGATGGTAACAATCTTTATAGCGCGCCAAGGTCACCTACGAGAATTCTAAAAATAATTTGAAAATGCAGAATTGGATGATCAGAACGTACTTTTCCAACATCTGCACTCACTATTATCATATTATCCAAAACAAATGTTCAAATAAGCAACCCTTGGGATGGAGAAGGCTCATCCCAGAATCAATTAAGAGCTTGTTATTCCGGGAGACAACTTCCCCGGGACAACAGTCACATGCAATTCAGCTGATCAAACCGAGTCCCGAGCGTTGCTGTCGCCATTAGCTGGACAGGCGTGATTAATGCGTGTGAACCTGCGACCTGTACCCCAAAAGTGTTTGCGTCATGACCTCCTCCTTGCTTTTATCATTGTACTGAAATCATTTCCAACGTTGTTTGTCTGAAGGGACGAGCTTGAAACCACAACACTAAAATAGTCGGAAATACTCGTCAGTAATTAGTATCACTTTTGTCATCCATATTTTATTTTATTAAAATCCTTCATGAGGTCATCAGTGTAAATCTCTTTTCAAATTTACCACTGTATTTTTTTTAAATTCCGGAAATGCATGAAAATCCCTTTTGAGCTGTGACGGCTTGATACTTAAAGCCAACTCACAAACACCCTTCACTCATCTCCTTCACTGAGGTGCGATTCTTTTAATATCGTGTGTACCCCCAACCCAAATTGTTTGTTTTGCTCCAAGTCAGCTTGCTTGGGATAATATTTCTTCTCCCAATCTCCCAAATGTTATCTTGCGTCGCTATGGATACGATCAGAGCAGAGTAAACATCAACAACCCCGTCATCTATTTGCTTTTGTGATCTCTCTACCTGCAGGAGCTGTGCAGACTGCAGAGTGATGGGAAAATACCAGTAAACATCGACCCCCTGCCTTAGGCGTGACCCCGCCGGGACTCAGTCAAGTGCCCACATGAGGCTAAGTGAAGGTGAAGCACATCAGCGTCAGTTCCGCTCAAACGCCACTTTGTTTATCTGAGACCTCCCGGTTCACAAGTTCATTAACCAGTTGGGCCTTTACACATGATGTGTGTTTACAATTTTATTGCCTATGAACATTTTAATGTCACAGAAGTAAACTGCCAATGAAAAGGTGCCCAAGATCTTCTCATGGCACATACAGTCGATCTATTATGTAGGCCAAGACAAACTTTGTGTGTCGACGTTTGAACGCATTTACAAATGGAACACGCACCCCCGCCCACACAATAACCTCTGACAAATCATTCTCACCTGCCTCTATGGCCTCCTCAGCTGCTCACAATATCTTGTCATCCTGCCCCAAATTGCTTTGGCTTGTATCGTATTCCCCTTTCCACTGATCCGTCCAATTACATTGCGTGTGTGTGTGTGAGCGGTGCAGCGACCACATCGTACATCTCCCCTCTCTAACTATGTTTTTACAGGGACCAGAAGCAGACATTGAGGTATTTGGGTTATTCTTTTGGTATGATGTGCAGCGCGACTGGAAATCCCACCAAATCGAATGCTAATCGAGCATCGGATTGAGAGTTAGGGTTGGATGGGGTGGCGGGGAGGATATGGACTCCAGTCTATGACCTTTTCCTCTTAATGTCAAAGTACTATGAAGTCATTCTTTATCGAGGGGAAGGCTATCAATTCGCCGTTGCACGTAATATGGGATTTTGAAAGAAAGCCGGAGCTGAGAAAACAAAATAAATCCAATAATGCGGTTCGAGAAAAAAAAGTCAAGTTGTGGTATAGTGGGGGCATTTGACTACTCGTGATCAACGTCCGATTTTCCCAACACGCTCATTATCCCAAATCTGTGCTTTCCGTGCGTCTCCTATACCCGCAACGCAATTTTCCCTGTGTTCCTCCGAGGTGTTTATGGAAAGCCTTCATCCATTTTGACATGCAAAAATAAGAGATGGAGAAAACTTTCAACAAAAAAAAAAATCCAAATGTTGAGTTTGTCCTAATCAGATGCAAGCGTCCAGAACGCTTAAACTGAGATGTTATTCTAAGTGGTTTTGAGGGCAGCGAGCGAGCTTGTCGTTCCTGCTGTGTTTATATTTCAGATTTTGAGCAATACATCTATAACAAATTATGCACATCACCTTCTCCTATTGGGCACAGGCTGGAGCATTGCTGTAGTTGGTAAAGGTCTGCCAAGGCTAAAAACCACTGGAAAAAGCGTGTGGGTTGAGTCGTGGATTCAGTCAGGTCTTTGTAACATGTGAGATTTTTTTTTTTTCTTTCTAGAACATGTCTCAAAGAATGCAGCTGAATTAATTCGATTTACCAAAGGAGTAGCCTCTACCTGTCCAAAGTCCATTAATGAGTCTTGGAATCAGACTAAATCAACAATAACAAGTCGGCACATAAAATTTGGTACTGCGGTCGGACTTTTGCCTCCTAAAACATTGGAGTCGAACTTTAAAAAGACGCCCGGGCAATGAGTATGCAGGAAAAGAGGAAGGAACGCCCCCTCCCCTTTCCCAGCCTCCGCCGCAGAGATCATTTCGAGATGACTGGAGTTGAGCTCTTCATATGTCTCACATTTCCCGTTCCGATTCGAGTGCAATGGACCGTTTCTTCACGTTTCCCTTAAAGTTGACCCAAGTGTGGTCGGAATTTGGGCTATTATGAAAAAAAGGAATCGAAAGCTGTTGCTAAGATCGGACATGCGGCCACAATCAACCGAGGGATTCGTAAAAATTCTCATACCAAATGTTTTATTTTATTGTCAATATTTGAGTTGATCTCATCCACATAAATTCATACGACATTATTGAATTATTTATTGAGACGGATGAAGCATTTTAGAAGTCATTGACAGGAGCCACCACAACAACTTTTAAATGTGCGGGAATTTTCCATTGTAACATTCAAATGACTTTCAGTCAACATAAAATTAGCCGTCTTGTGTTTTTATGTTTTCTCGTTCTGCTCTATAATTTTGGGCTATACACTAAATGTATTCTATGGAATTTGGAAAGCTGATTTTCCAGCAGGCTGTTCCAGAGGTGTCACACTCACTTTGCACGTAACAAATGATTTCATTTATTATGCAAAAGTATTCAGCGTGGGAATGTGAAGTTGGAAAATTCTGCTCAATCATCTTCAATTTTTTCAAAATGAGAAAGGAAAATGCTGATGTTTGGGAGCGACAACAAACAACGCGAATGACTCGAAAACCAGCGTAGTGACAAACTGATCCGCCTGACTTTGAACAGATTTGCATTTTCTTCTCTGACCCGCAGTTGCTTGGCAAGAAGATCAAGTCAATGCATAATCAGTCCCACATTTTTCAAAGCGAAGCTCGACGTCACACCCTCGACCATAATTCACATGGGAATTAACGTATTCCACCGCTTGGTATTGATCTGCATCTCCACTGCCTGGCAACTGTGTTTGGTGTGTAAACTGCAGCGCAAACAAACCTAACCACATAATACGATGCTCTTTAATGAGGGCTGGTTTGTACCGAGGGCAGAAAAAAAAAAAAAACTATATCCCATAATTTACGTACAGTGTGTGTCAAGCAATATCCATGTCAAATCTAAACAGAGACAGTTTGGCTTTTGGGGCTTTTCTATTTCTAAATGAGACCATCTTAAATGTCTTTCTTTTGACGAGTATAAACTTGTATACTGTTGTTTGCGGTGACTTGAAAATAGATAATATTCAACTGGCAGGACCACTGATTTTTTTTTTCCTTTAGTTAAAGGCTTGAATAAAAATGTTAATAACGTGAAAGAACGTTTTTGTAATATATCTTATGATTAATTAATTCATCCATCATGGGCCAAAGTTGAAACTTTATGTGCTCAATTTTGTTTACAAATGGTTTGCGCTTACTGTTTGAAATACATCATTTATTTTTATATTTTATTTATGATTTGATATATTACCAGCCTATACGATCCCAGTGTACATGGTAGCAAAGAGATAAAAATAAAATCCAATTCAACAATGACCAAAAAGATTTGCACGCACATACACATGGGACTAAAAACTACGATTTACTAAATCATGTGTAAATAGCCAAATGCAAAAAAATGTCACATTGCTGATATTTGTATAAAGACATGAGTTTGCCATCAAAAGCACATTTGAATTGATTCTGCTTGGTAGAACCAAATCACCCCACCCGACATAAACCTCCTATTTGGCAGCCTGCTTTGCATCTTAAGATCTTGTTCCTTCCTTTTTTTTTTTCCCAGCACTCTACCCAAGCCTTTGCCTTCCCCCGACTGCCCACGGCTACAGCTTGGCTGGGCTCGCAGCCCTGTGGTGCCCGGTGATAAATGAGAGCTTTCACACTCTGAGTTTGTCCTGGCTCCTGTGTCAGGAGGAGATGTTGCCACCTCACACGTGCTGATGAGCTTTTTTCTTTTGCAAAATGACAACCACCTGAGGAGATGATGGAGGCGACGCGATTAATTAAAGATGCGGAAGAAATCGAGGATACAAAAGTGGATCCTGACGATTGAGCCAAGAGTCATCATCTAAAGTGCACCGTTATGAGTTGTGTGTACTTACATGTTGGTTTTAGTCAATGTCCAGTATTTATTTAGAGGTTGTCAACTATAAAAGTGTTTACTTGGCCAGTTACTTGCAGCTCATTTGTCAGGGGGGGAATAAATTCTTTCCAAGCGCAAACAAGTTTAAATTTGAGTTTTTTCTTCTTCCTTATGCAAAGCCAAGTGTGAAAGAGTAAAATAAATAACCTGACATTGAATTTAATGTCAATAGGCAGGCGTGTGTAGAAAAGATTATCTGACAGGAAAAAAACTAAAAATATGTCCATAAAAAAATATTGATAAAAATATAACATTGAATGAAATCATTTCAGCTGAAAATAAATAATCAGATGACGATGAGAAAGTCGCTGTGGATGAAGAGGAAAAAGCCAAAGAGCAGGAACCAGTTGGTTGAGTTTTATGTTGTCTGGCTGTGTGTCTTGGTCCATTTGTGGTTCCGTTCAGAATTCCTTTACAGACCACTACAGGCCACATAAAACCATGCGCCTGCGTGTGTGTGTGTGAGATCAGTCCTTCTTTCAACAGTGCAAGTCTGCTCCATCCTCTGCACTTCCACTGCGCACAGCATGGAAGCAAATTTACGGATGTGCTCTGCTCCTCCCCGTCCAGCATGAGTTGCTCACATCAGAACCCACGCTAAGGGCAGCCACGGTAATCACCCAGGATTGTCACATTGGAGCAAAACCGAATAAGGAAAACAAAAATGGAAAAAAAAAAAGCTAACAGCCAAGGAAAATGGATAATAAAGCATTGTGTTGTGTTATTCTTCCTTTCAGTTTCAATTGTTGCGTCTTGCGTCAAGCGGGCCACCCTTTAACAAATGTGTGGGTGTGTTTTGGCTTTCTGCGACGCTTCTCTTTAAGCCGTCGCCGACCGCACGGCGATGTCAGCTGATGATCGCTGGCAAAAAATACCACGTATGACGTATAAATACCAAGGTTGCAATCAGTCCACAAAACTATAGATATATACTCGACCGTATGTGAGCCAGCCAAGACCTATGGAAATAGATGGGCTATACTTTTAGTTGTGATGGGAAGTGATGGCTTTCCACCACCATCGTGGCTTGGCAAGGGAAATCCGGAAACTTGAAGGAAAAAGGGAGTGTGTGGGAAAGTGTCATTTGAATGGAAACTGTCCCTAATCCCATAATTCACTGTAATGTAAAGTTTTCTGGCATCACGGTAAAATTATGTTGAACATGATAATCACTGTTGCTATTTTTTTGCTTGCTGAAGCAGGAAGGATCAAAATGGATGCAATTGTACTCGATTATTTATTGCTAGTGGGATTAGTATTAGATTACATTTTTGGAAGCCTTTTGTCCCATTGTGCCTTCCGTACTTCCTGTCGCTCTCCTCCTCCATTCACCATTCTCATCGTACAACCCGTGAACTCTGACCTTTCTGACTAGCAAGTTGAATCACTGGGGCCATCATCGCCCACTGCTTTTGTGCACGTGCGGAAAAACAGAGTCATAAAACAGCCAAACATGGAAGTATGATGAAAGGAACATTGTCTTGTTTGCAAGATGAATTAAAGCGGACTACCAAGATGGAGCTTCTCCTCCTTTGCTTCCATTCATGAACTAAGTCACAGGTGGCCTTCAGATGTGTGGCTCCTCAATTAAACGGCTGCTTTGTGTGGGATGGCGAGAACCTCATTCACTGACAAATTTATTCATATGGAAATTATTTCATGCTTTTATCCATTTGTCTCCATTCATCCAAATATTATTCTATCACTGTTATTGGTACTTTCCTCTATCTACAACTCACAATTATTTTCCAAAGTTTGCCGGGTCTCTTAAATAGAAAAAGGTCACCGATACAAAAAGGGCATAAAAGGTTATAAGCCACGAGTGAGTACTCAGAGTATCACGACTGCCTCTGCCGTTTGGTTATCCACAGGTAATTGGATGGCGTATATTGTAAACACCATCACATCTGACTTCCATTAAAAAGCACCATTTAAATAAGCAAGAGCCCGAGTGGCAGTCGTCGGCGGCCGTGGTCACAGGTTGTGTCAAAGTTTTGGACCTAACCTCAATGTGCTGCTACATCATGAAGTACTTTTCAGATGTTAATTAACACAATCAAGCACTTTGCTTTCTGCCTCAGCAAATAGACAAATTAAAAAATCCATTTCCTTTTTGTGCCCAAAGTAAGACCCACACAAAATTAAAAAATATATATTCTGAAAATAGCTATATGGACACATGATAAATTAGCTTCAGATAGATTTTATGACCCCCCAATGTGCGTCATTGACTATCTGTATTTTCATATGTACATGCATGTACTAGCATGTACTTGTTGTCTACTCCCCCCCTCCTCATGGGAGAGACATGGAGTGTCAGTCTACAAGGTTGTCAGTGCCTGCTCAGTGACAGCCTATAAGTTCCCCCTGGTTCCCTTTAGGAATAACAAGCGGCCTTATTAAATAACCTCAGTTTCACCCCCTTTAGCGAGCCCCTCATCTCCATCCAAACCCAAATGTAAGCTCAATCTGAGCCAGGCTGGACCTACTATTGGTAAATCCACGTACCTTAACCCAGCCGCTACAAATTACCATATTATGGGGCTTACGGGCATTACTTTTAGGAGGCCTTGACCCAAATCAAATGCCTGAATTGTTTTTGTCTGTCTTGGCAGACGCTGATGGCTGCAGTCGAAAAAGAGTCCCGAATAATGTAAAATGTTTGAAATGTCTAATGATGGTCAGAAGGTCAACATCTTCCCTATTGCTCAAATCCCCAATGACAGTTTATGGAGCGGCCGTTTCCCTTGTGGTGACGTCACTCTGACTCACACTTCTGATGACTCAGCATCCAATATGAAAGTCTCATTAATTTAAGCCACTTAAGGCGATTTTCCAGTTGGGCTTGTTTTCTAATGAGGCAGGGCAGGGCAATTAGGTGATTAGTCTTATGGCAGCGCCGTGCTTTTTTAGGCATATAGTAGTGGACAGAATCTAGCTCACTGTCTAAACTGTGAAGGAGTCATTAGATAAATAGATGACAACAAAACGAAAGACTCCTCACTTAAAAGGGTAAGTTCATGTTTTAGTCCTTCACTCTCGCAGGTGTGGTCACAATCGTCATTTTAATTCCACATAAATCCAATAAAGTGGCAGAAAACTTGTCAAACACTGCCACACTCAACATGAGGACGTCTCAATGTTGGTGGACACCAATGGTAAGCGAGTCCAATTGGACCTTTTGGGCCAGTATGACCTCGACTCAGATAATGAACTGTAGTGTGAGCGCCAGTAGAGCGAGGCAACGGATTTCTGATTATCCTACCGTATTTTCCGCACTATAAGGCGCACCGGATTATAAGGCGCACCTTCAATGAATGGCCCATTTTAAAACTTTGTCCATACGTAGTATATAAGGTGCACTGGATTATAAGGCGCACTTTCAATGAATGACCCATTTTAAAACTTTGTCCATTTATAAGATTAATACATTTGGCCCGCGGGCCGGACTTTGGACACGCCTGCTGTGGTGGCTCAATATTGGTCCATGTATAAGGCGGACCTTATTCAAAGGCGCACTGTCGGCTTTTCAGAAAATTTAGGTGCGCCTTATAGTGCGAAAAATACGGTATTAAAATACATTTAAATGTGATGTCCATGGCGTGTTTGAGTATTTACTAAGGCAAAGGACTTGGTTTGTGTTGGCTTAACGGATGGTGACACAGTCCTGCCCCTGATAGCCCTGGCAGCCATTTTGTCTCACTGTACCGTCACAGAAAATTCAGGTAAGGGATTTACTAAACAAAATATTGTCTTAAAGAGACTGAAGGAAAGAAAAAGAGAGTGAAAGAAACATTAGGGGACCTCTCCCTATGTTTACCTTAGCAATTTTGTCCAATTTGTCTAAATTGCTTAGCTGACCTCTGAGAAAAAAAAGAAAGCATATGCTTAATGTCAAAAAGCAGCAAAATATGACTGATCACCTTCATTTTGTCCATTTGGCTGCTTGGCGCGAGACTCTAAATTGTGTATTCTTTCCATGGCGCCAAACCGCCCGCCCTGCATTTAATTAATTTCCTCTTATTTATACGGCCAAACTTTACAGCGCTTTTTCTTTAGGCAACATAGACCTTCCTGTCTTTGGAAAACCAAGACTGCTTTGGGATTTGGTTAATCGGTCACTTAAATTATCTCATTTGTCCTTTTCCATTTTTGTCACTGCACAATTGAGGTGGTGAGGTGAGTGTTAGATATTCAGGTCCGCATCATATTTTATATCAGAGATGCTACTCAGCACAGAACAGTGCACCGCAGGAACAGGACGAAAGAACCTTAGACACACAAAGAGTGAAATAATTTATACAGAGTTGACAAATTTACAGGAATTTGAGAATTAATTTACACTGCGTGTTTTTGTGTGTTCCGCGCCTCATGCAGTGGAACAAGCAACATCCAAGCCCTGTATTATTCCAGTGACCCAACCTAAAATAGCACTGTGACAGTTCATTTATAGTGGGAGCCTTGTTTGTGTGTGCGTGTGCCGCAGCGTGACACACTCTTACGCATAGGAGGAGGTGTTTCCCAGCCCTTTAAATACAAGCAACAGGATTCCCTGTTCTATTTTTGGCGACACACCGACTTGCTCTCACTTGCTCTCTGCCTACCTAGTGGGTTAGAGACTCTATCCCTGTCATACTTTGTTCAAATTCTGATTTACTCCAAAATACAATACAATAAAACTTTATTTATATAGCTGGATGTAGAAATAATAGGGCAGCAAATACAATGAAAACAGCAAAGGCCCCAACATAGAGCCTTGTGGAACGCCAAAGCGACTTAGGCTAACACAAAAAGTCCTGCCAGTCGAATAGGATCCAAACTGCGACAAGTAATGCAAACCTAGTGTCCAAAAGGGATTACGCCTGGATTGCACAAGTGCCTCTCGTTCCCAGGGAGTCTCATCAAGTGGCCATGGTTTGAGGCTATTCACTGGGGAGTTCAATGGGGGCTGAAGCGCATGCTTCCTGTCAGCACAGATGGAGAGTGACACAGGGATTTTCTCGGGTTCATCTCAGGCGAGCCTGAAGAGTCTGCGGTACCGCTAACGCGAATAACAAACAAAATCACAGGCAAGGAATATTTACCGCACAACTGGTCCGAATTTGTAGAGGTTTTTCATCATGCCGCGGCACAGAGATTAGGGAAACAACTGATGCGAAAAGAAAATATATTTATTTGTGTGCCTTAAACGGGGCACAGACTTGCACTACACAGGACAAGCTTGTGAAACTTTGTCCTGTTAGTTTTTATTTTATTCCTTGACAGCAGTTCATTTACGGTTCCCATAGCATGATAGATCACAGCATCCAAATGGGGACAGTTTCATGACATAAGTCACGCTACATTTCCATCTGCGAGCCAGTTTTTGATTAGGGCTGTAAATCTCTTTTCAATGTAACTATTGCTCACAAAACACAACGTGACACAAAGATCGATGGCCGTCGACTTACGTTTTAAGGATTGTGCTGCTTACAGCTATAGTCTGAAAAATGTCTTGTATTTTTTGAGGGGGGTTTGTATATCAAAAGTGGCGGTACTCGGTATCGTGATTACTCAAAAACGGAGAAATCGAACAGGTATGGGTGTGAAAAAAACTCCATTGAACTGGAGACTGGGGTTTTTTTTTTGGTACTGGATGTCCAGTGAAATAACGCAACCGAGCTCCGGTCAATTCAGGGCTACTTTTGTGGTTTTTGAGGCCACATTACACTGTGCAGGGTTTGAAATATTCCCATGTCTTTCAGTGAAATGTTCCATTGACAGTGGGGAATAGTCATCCACCCAGGCCACAAGAGACACCGCTATTTAGGTGAAATGTACGAACGTGCCGAAAAACGTCGGCTCACCGCATTGTGGCTGCGACCATATGTTCGCACGTAGCTTACATTTATTTGACACGCTCTATAGCATTCATTAAAAGTTTCCCCCCTTGTTACGAAAATGACTGCGAAACTTATTATTCACCTAATTACGGTTCTGCCTCCATATTACCCTCTCTCTCATTACACTTACAAAAACACATAAATCAGAAAAGTATACACCGTAGCCCCGCAACAAAATGCACAGGGGGATACCCCTTAACTATCCTTACACGTCTCCCATTTAAATTTCGACTGACATTCCAGTTCCCCAATCCTCAGATCAGGTGTCAGAAAATAACAGCGAGGAACTCGCAGCGCGCTCTCGCCGGCATTATTCCCGCTTGAAAGGTAAACAGAGCGAGGAGCAGGTGGTTATGGGGGATTTCGAGCGAGACTTGGATGTCATGTCTGGTGGCAATTAGGTGTAATACAGGATGTCAAAGCCCACAGCCACTAGCCTTAGATATATGCTGCCTAATGTTAGCTTTGCAGATTCACTCTGGCATATGGCTTTGACTGCACAGCCCAGGGCCAAATTAGTGAAAGCTATTACCTCCTTTCCCTCCGTGGCAAAGGGCACAGCAGGGAAGAAGAAGAAACAAATGGCAAATTTAAGGGAACGCCGTGCATGACTTGAGGAAAGAAAAAAAAAAAACCTGACACTACATGATATATAGATAAGTGGTGAAAGTAGATCTTATTTCTCGGGATTGTTTTTGGTACTCTCGGGCCGTTTTTGCTTCTCATACTTTTGGCTGCAGTGTTTTGAACAATAACATACTTCCCCATTGTAGATCAGATGACTTTTTCAAGGTGTTATCTGAATTCCGGCAAGTAAGAGTGCAGTACGAGGCCTCGCAGCAGCAAGCCGATCCCAGATGAAGGGAGTGGTACTGCTTATGCAGTAACTAAATCGCTGATCTCCTTCAGAAGGGTACAATGCTCCGGATTGCTTGAATGCAACACAGATGGAGACGGGTGGAATACATCTAAGAACGCCCTTGAGAAATGCCAACAAAGAGCAGAGTAGGAATAAAAAAAAAAAAACTGGATATTGGCATCTTGTCCAAGGACGCAAGTTAAATTTAGCTGGCAAATTTTATCTCGCTAACTGAGTAATAATGCCAATTTACCCTTCTAGCCACAGGAATAATTCAATCTAAATACTTTGAGGTTTGGCCTATCAGTGGCTCAGATGATGATGTAATATGTAAGGCATTTGAAAGAGGGGAATGTGGAGTCTGAGTCTGGCTGTCTGGCAGCAGTTTACCAAGACTAAACACTAGTTGGTGCAATCTCACCTAACTAGACTAAGCCAGACCACAATCAATGACAAGAACAGAAACTAATTTATTAAAAAAACACTTGGGGGTCTTATCTGCCTCTTTTCTTTCTCTCAATTCAATTCCACTCTTACAGAGTTCACTTGTCTCCACGTACAGTTTTCCTCAGAATTGCGGATAAGGAAATTTGAAAACCCAAATAGTCCCCATAAATCAGCATGACCTCCATCCAGATCCGCAATGTCTACATGGCCTTCCAAAAGGCACCGTAGCGCCAGACAGATTGCAATCTGATCTCAAATAAACACTGCAGTGAATCCATTGCTAGTCCAGCCAAACAAGCAGCAGTCAGCACCACAACAAGGCCACTGAACCCAATCCTTCACGAGTCAAAGCAAAATGGACCAAACCATGTGTGCGACACTGGAAGCCACTGGAAAGACGTCTGAAGAGCGGCCTAAACTGCAGGAGGAAGTCGCATGTCAATGTTTTCCTCGTGCGTGAAAACGCTGGAGAGTTTGCCAAGCGTCACAACCAATCGAGGTTAGCGCGCCGCTCGATGGGTTTCACATAACCGGCCGGGCTCCTGAACCCGTTGCGTGAAAGTGACTGGACACGTCATCAAGGTAAGGAGGGAAGGGAGACTTTATGCAGGGAAAGGATCTGGTCCGCTAGTTGTATGTGTCAGTTTGTTTTTCGGATTAACTAGCTTCATTTTGTAGAACTTAATTATTGTGAGGTGGGTCATTATTACAAACACGTGCAAGAGATTGATTTAAATCTGTACCATCACAGATGATTACTTGCAGATCCATGTTATTCAAATGTATTATTCATCAAGTAAGATTTTTTTTTAATGCCAGATCAAGCATGTTAAATTTGTAAAGAGTAATAAAAAAAAATAGACATTGCTAAGCTAACTCGCAACTGTTGAGCTTGGCATTCATCGCAAGTAATAACATCAGTAGTCTCGAGCAACGCTCGTCTGTGCAGGTTCAGTGTCGCACGTCAGTTTCTGAACACTACGACCAGGACAGAAAACAGGTTGGGTATATATTCCAGCATGTGCAAAAGCTGCGCTTGGTAAAACACCAACTATCCCGACCAGCCAGCCAAGACTCAAAGCCGTTGAAACTTAAAAAGCCTCATTGGTGAAATGAAGACAAATTGTATACTATAAACTAAAAATGGAATCTTTTTTCCCCCTTATAAAACTCGAGACAAATTGAGTTGGCGCAAAGAAGAGAGAGGTTTTTACGACTTTATTTCTTCAATACATACTATAAGGGAGTGTCATGAAAGCGGCACTGCATCCCAGAATAGAAAAGCTCTCCTATGCCCGCTTGCCATGTCTCTCTTACAAGACCAGACAGAGGGTATTTCAAATAAATACAGGATGCCACAGAAATGTACACTTCCCTCTTGAGAACCACGAGCCAGAACTGGATCTGTACACCTAAACACTATATTCATTATACCGTGGCGTCATAAAGTGATGACATTAGAACTTGATGATTGGGATGAAGTTGCTGCCAGGGGTAACTTTCCGTACTGAAAGCGATTTTATCACTTGCAAACACCCAATTTCATTGTCCGTGTTGCTCGTATTCAAAGTTTTGTCACTCTCTTTCAGGGACATTACTTTTCAAATGTTGTTATGGCGACGAGTGTGAATACACGACGAGCTGAATGTTGAATGCAGTGCAGCTGGGATGCTGTTGAATGACAGCGGCATCCAATAGTGGGGATATAAGGCCATCTTTGTTCACCCCAGGTGTCCACCCGTTCAACATGCATGGTCATGCTCAAGCGCATATGTGAAAGTGGTGATAAATGATTTATATCTGAAGGCACCACAAAACCCATATTGGAGTTCTTCATTGAGATCGGATTCACGGTTGAACTGCTTTTTAGTTACGTTAGTTGGTAATAAAAAAAAATACCTGAATGAATTTGTGGAAAAATATTGCTTAGTTAGTCATTTGGATCCCACATCTCCCCACCACCAACCACCAAATCAGTAGGGGGTTCTTGGGTGTAGGGGAGGAAGCTAAAAATGTTTACCGAAAAAACATCTTTTGCGGTCGTCGGATTGAGAATCGTTTTCATTTTTTCGAGCCACGTTCCAGACCCGCTGCCACCCGCGGCCTTGAATGGCTTCTTTCATAGTCCGAGTGAGTTGACCAGTGAGGCTTTTCAGTTGCGTTTGACTCCTCTCTGATGCATCCTTACGATTTGCGAACGCAAGATGTATGACTCTTCTTAAGCAAACAAGTCAGCTGTATGCAGTCGCCCTTCCCGCCGCCCCCTGACCTCTCATCCATCGCACGTTGGGCTTCCGATTTACGGTTTCTGTTTAGCAGGCAGGACTGGAAAGGTT
The DNA here is from genome assembly GCF_033458585.1 of Syngnathus typhle. NCBI lineage: Eukaryota > Metazoa > Chordata > Actinopteri > Syngnathiformes > Syngnathidae > Syngnathus > Syngnathus typhle. Next base: position 4,369,789 of record NC_083755.1, on the reverse strand, counting down.
GTAGCATCTCTCTTCTCGGACAGCTTTGGATTTCAAACGGATGCCGGCGCGGATCCTTTTGCGAGGTGGGACCACAGTGAAGACCACCGCGGGCCCTGGCTAAAAGCCTCGTCTGTTTACCGAAGGAGGTTGGCGTGTATGCGTAGCGTGGGTGGTGCCGCCGCCGCTACTGGAGATAGCATTCGATTGAGAAAGCTATTTTAATCGGAAACGGCGACGGCAAACGGTGGATGCTTTTCCGAGCTGTGATTTTTTAAAGTTTTGACACAAATTCGGTAGGCGGGCGAGAGGTGAAAACAAGCAGACTGGTTGTGTTTTAAGCCGGTTTGTCATGAGACGAGGAGGAGGAGATGAGGATGGGGGTTTACTTCAAGGTGGCCTGTGGTTGGAGGAGAAGCGGTCAGTAGATTTGTTGTCCCAAACCTCTGCTCCAGTTTGCCAAAGGCGGGAGCAAAATTATTGCAATTTTTCGTCGGGAAACGCCAATAATTGCCAAAGTCCCATTGCCAAATACAACCGCTGTTTCTTGCGATTCAAAGCTTGTATAAATGCGTCTTTAGGGAGTCCATAATTACACTAGGTGATGAAATGTCTAGAAATCACAGTGTGTATAAGAGACCAAGGTTTGAAGCAGAATTTCTCACACACTACTTCAGGTAGGCTAGAATGGAATATATTTTTCATTCATACCGAAAATGTATTACCTCTCTCATTTATTTGGTACATGACATGAACCTTAAGTGACTATTTTAAAGCGTGTCTGGATTTGGATGAGACGTGTCACATGCTAAAGTGACTTTGAGCATGTGTTGGTGTCAAGCCCATACATCTAATCTTTCACTCTTCTTCTCTTGATGTCCGGCAGAGAGGTCAGGATCAGAGAGAGATGAAAGCAGCTTTTAAATGAGTACCTCGCTGTTGGAGTGCTGACTTTTTCACCTTTGACCTTCAACCACACGACCCAGCCCTCCAGCAGTTTCACTACTGGCTGAAGAGACTGCCGGTGGGTCATTAGAAGCATCGTGAAGACCTAAGAAGGGGGGGCAGGTCCCTATCAGGGATGCGACCTCAATTCCTGATTGTAGGAATGGTGATCGAACAGCGACACCTTCTCTGCTGGCCTCAAGACTACCAGAAGCACCGCAAAAGCACAAAGTCGAAACAAAAACCCGCACGTACGCTTTCTTCAGCACATGCTCAATCATTGCTTTCTGTTTGGCCACCGTGTCCTTTGGCTGTGATGTCACAGATGAGGTCACTGCTTAGGTCACCCACATGGCAATGTTGCTCCTGAGGGAGCTACAGGTAATTATGATGTCATGGACACACACATATGCATCAGCGAACACGTACATGCACACTGACTTGGAAGTGTGTTGTAACACTCTCCATTGGCAATCAGAAGTAGCTGCGGTTAGAAAGAGCCTCCTGCTATGTTTTTGTATTAAGTACAATGTGCCGGCTAGCCGCATATACGCGAAGACTGAGTGACTAAAAGCTTTACAAACTCGAGGGATGGGTGTCAAGCCCATACATCTCGCCGCTTGCAAATCCGTTTGTTTACAGACAAGCAGGACCGTTGGCGCCAAAGAGAAACGGTGTGCATGGCTAACGTCTCCGCGGTGTAAAAGATGTCCCGGTGTAAACAGTCGAAGACAACGTACCAATATGTACGCGGACGATGCGGATTAACCGCAGACCACTTTGCACGTCGAATGCAAGCAAACAAAGAGGAAAGCGCAGTGTCGACCTGATGGACTGACGCTGACTGTTCAGTCAAAGAGAATATTGAAAAGGCAATTAAAATAGCACTTGTAAAAGTTAGCATTAGCATTTGAGTTAAAGTGACTGTACTGCAAGATATTGAACCTGTCTGTTTGCGTCTCAGCACTTTAGCAGGACGCATTGAATTTTTGCGATGTTTATTTGAAGTGTCCAATTTAAGCAACATCAGCTTGAAAAGCGTGTGCCTGACTTTTTTTAAGCATGAACCAAAAATGTTGTAAATGTAATAAGAGGATACATTTTCAGGGGTACATTTTTCACCATTTTATCCTCAACATCTGTTATTTGGTAAAATAACCCCCCCAGCTATGTGTAACGTTTTGGGTAGGCGGTCTGAGTGACACGGGACCACCGGCGTACAGTGAACCAGTCAGGATCGCCGGCCACCTCGCCGCGCCGGCCGTGGAAGCGTGTCCTCTGTGTGGCCGAGCGCGACCTGAATGTAATCAAGCCTCGATCTCAAGTAATGGACTTTACATTAAGCTACCCCACAATGCATCCTAATTGCCCACAGGAGGACGAGAACTGCATGTATGACATCATGCTAAAATCACAGATGAAAGTCCTTAATGAGCGTAAAGCCAATGGAAGCAAAGCAAGATTGGAAATGCTTGTTTGTTACTATTAACGCACACTTCATTTGGGTATTTCTGCATAGCAACAGTGGAATGAAGACAAATAAAATCATATGCGAACGATATGTTTTATGTATACCTGCGTGCAAGTAAAGTGGTCGTGGAGGAGATCTGGCAGCCATCCGACTCAGGACATTTGACCTTGGAGAGTTTTTCTCCCCCCTCTCTCTTTCTATCCACAAGTTTTTTTTTTCTTCTTCAGACCCTCTCTCCTTTTCCCCTAGCAGAGGCTAAATGGCTCAAAAAGGGTGGAAAGCAAAATATTTTCTTTAGTCTCCTGGACGCCAGGTCGCATAAAAGGTTCCAAAGCCGTTTGCATCAAACCTCGACCGTCAAAACCACAAATGCTGTTTTTCTAGCCATAAAACTACCCCCCCCCCCCCCGCCAAAAAGGGGGAAGGTAGGGGGAGGGGTCGAAGAAAAAGATTTCCATTCAGTCGATTCTTATAAATTTAAATGAACTTAAATAAATGGTTTACTCCCCAAAGAAAAACACACGATGTGTGTCTGTGCTTTGTTAAGGACAAATAATGACAGATTGCTTGATTATTTTGATTGATTTAGTGCTGCAATCAGAGTCAAGCATAACATACAAATCAGTCAACACTGTGGAGCAATTATACCTTTATATAATCGCATTTCAAAATGTAAGCTATCTATCGCTTTCAATCAAACTTGCAAAAAAAAAGGTCCACTGCTGTATTGGCAATGAAACACGACATTTTGCAAGAATATATTTTAAGTGCTAGAACTAGTCAAAAGATGGTCGTGAGATTAATATTGCGTTGAAGGATTAAGAATAAAACAGGTGAAATAATAAGAATGCTGTTTCGTTTAAAAAAACGTTCGCAAATAGTAATAATTAGCCGCAGAATTAAACATTACATTGAGCTATAGGAGTTATTTTTACATTTGCTAACTAGCGCAACTTGATGGTTGACTGGAAACAGACATGCTAAATTTATGAACCGTCTTAAAAATGCACGCAAATGTTGCGTGACTAAGAAATGATTTCAATTCAATTTTCATCTGCACATTTCGCTAAATGTTGATCCACGTCAAACTGATTCATGTCCTTTACGAACCAAACGTATGTGCAACACCCAAATCATAAACTATATTTGCACGCTTGGTCGCATGTTGCTGATGTGCACAAGTTTATATTGCACGCATGTAGCACTGTTGACATGTTTACAGAAGGACCACACATAAGACGAGTGGCCGGGCTGCAAAAAAAATCCAGCTGCAAGTGCATCAACACACACACACACACGCATGTAGAAGCCACAGAAATGTAGCTGGCAACATGCTATATTTTACATGAAGTGCCTCTCCCATTCATCCAAGTTAAGTTTGTCAATAGAAACCATTTCAGTAAATATTCCCGGACGTGGGTTTGCCTGTGATAGCTTTTGAGTTTCATGGTATGTTGCATTCCTCACAGGTGCGCCTGGAAAGCTTCCACTCGCCGCTTCAAATGAAATAATTCAGACAAAATAAACACTTCTTTAAAAACATACAGACTACATAAAGCCGCACTGTTTAGCTCAGAGTTTCGGATATTCTATATAATCTATAGGAAACTAATTTATTCAAAATTATATCCCCCTCTCCTTCCACTCAATGATGAAAGCAGGTTTACATCGATGAACACGTCAGGTTCTTGCTTCCACTTTGACCTCTGACAGTTTAATGACGGTCAAGCTGCGACCTCTCGCTGTCGTCGCCCGGCCCCGGACGGCTTTGGACATAAAAAGACACGATGAAGGATAGGATGGGGGGACTCGGGGTGTTATGCTGATGTGTTGACACTGAGGTTCTGTCAGGCTGACAGCTGCAGTTGTATTACGCCCACCTGTGTCAAATCCAGGAGGGATGACAAAGTGGTATCGACGGACCGCCTATTAAACTCCATGCTGATAAAACACAGCAGCGCTGAGGTCGACTGAAAGAGACTTGAGAATTAATACCAAGGAGAAGAGGCAGAGAAGGTCCCCAAGAAGTTCTGAGCTCAATGAAAAAAAATGACTTGAGAACACGTAAATGACAAATTTGCGTGCTACTCAAGCTGGTCTGAGTGTGTGGACTCAGCTGGAGGTGACTACATGGCCTTTCGCTGCCCCGCTTCCTGCTGTAACTATAGCTCAATGTGACCCCCCCCCACACACACACACAAACCAGTATCCCCCCCCCCTCCCATTACCATAAAGCAACACAGTGTGCACAATTAAAGATAATTTAAGACTTAAGCAATTAAGGTCACATCTCCTCTGGAAACATACGCCCACGGAGGTCCTGGTATCTGTCCACCACAGGATGAATTTGGACAGGTTTGGTGATGTGTGTGTATGTGTGTGCGTCGCACGGCTTTGTAATTGCAGCCAAGGCGTAGGGTCAAGCGGGGTCTATGGGGGCTGTTTTGGACTGAATTGCCCAAGAGGAGATTAGGACAAAATGACACACAGTGCTCCAATTCCAACGAGCGAAATGGTCATGTATGCAGCAAAAAACGATGATACCTTTCTATAGATACCAGAGGTGTTCTATCTTAATTAAATGTTCTCTGAGTCCATTTTACTCAATATTGTTATATGAGTGGATTCAAACATACCATGTTTGGGCCCACCACAAAGTCGTCTGCCGTCCATCATTGCAGAAATGAACTGACTTATCACAACCGCTCTTCTCGCTATGTGGCTACCTTTTGTACTGCACTCGTGACTTTCCACCTAAGGCGATACAGTGGTTAGGGGGGTTCCGTGCCGTGTGGGGTGGGCAGGAGGACAATGTGTTGCACACGTGACAGATCAAACAGACGGGGTGAACAAGTAAAGACCCTCTGCTGCTTACTGCTACTTTATTGCCCACTGCACAAAGCAACAGGACACCAGTTAAGAATTTGGCCTCAGGCTGTCGTATCCACTTCAGTCAAGGTTTGAAAATCCTATTGATTGTAAAGGCTATATGGCCCAAAGGTTCTATCAAAATGATGAAGCATAATCTGGATGACGTAAATGTCAGTATTTTTTAAATCGCCGGCAACGATGATCAGGTGATGTTTTGGAATGGCTCTGCTATGTTTTGGAATGAAATCCTCCAGGCTGCACAGAGCCGGAGGACCAGAACACAGGGCGAAAAGACTGAAACGCAATACTGCATAATAATAACAACCGGTTAAAACCTGTTATCCGGCTGGAATGTGCCGTGTCAGAAATAAAGAAACTTGCACATCCAAAAACAGCACTGCACCCAGATTATTTTGTTTTCAACCAATTTTGAGGTTACTAAACTTAGCCGTCTCCGGGCAACCATGGATATGACTAAGTGCTGGGAGAGACAATTATTGAAGTGGAAATGTGCTCCAACTGATGTGTGTACGTATCACACACACATTCCCTCATGGTGGCCATATCTGGAAGAACTTGGCGTATGGTCCTATGCGGTCTGCAGGTAAAAAAAATGCTAGACTGGTCTAGGTGGCTTGGAGCAACTCTCTGTGTTGACAGAGACCAATAAAAGTCAGAACTGGTAGAACAATCAAAGCTATGGTTCTTAATTTGATGTAGTAGTTCAATTTCAGCTCCTCCCAATCAGGAGTTGCCACCACATGATTTGTTTGGCACCATTTTGAAGCCAGGTGCCCTTCCTGATGAAACCCAGCCATTTATCCTGGCTTGGTGGGCCGACGGCTGGGAATCGAACCCGTGTTGTCTGCAGAAAATGCAACAACGGGAATTCACCAATGGAAAAGGAACTGAATACGTTTTGGTTGTGGGGGGCTCTCTTTCGTTGCCCAACATGTGCACCCAATTCTGGGCTTCTTCTACAGTTGTCTAACCTTTTCCTTTGCTAGCTGCTGATTCATTTCCTCCTCATCATAATCATTTTAGCCATCATCCATCCAGCTCTGGTTCTCTTGCTGAATCATGAATCACTCCCCCGTTCAAGGTTCCTGGTCCAAAAGTGCTGATCTTGTTCCATTCTTAGCCCTGCCTGCCATCTCTCCCTCACCTATCTCCACTGAATGTGTGGAATTGCAAACACAGTGTCTGAGGTCTGACAGATGGAGTAATGCAAATTCTGGCAGAGTCTTTTCCTCCGGCTCAACCCGAAACCGCGACCCCTGGGGCCAAGAATTCAATCCAGAAGTGAGCTCAACCAATCCAAAAAATGCGATGAGAACACATGGAACCAAAGCTTAAACACCTGCTTTGGCAAGCAAAACATCAATGGTGAATCTTTTCAATCATTATTCCACCACAAAGCAGAAAACTAAATGGAAAAAGCATTTTTGCCTTCACCTGTTATTTTGTGCCCCCCACTCCTACTTCTACCACCACAAAAACCAACAGACCCAGACATCTGGTCCCCGAGCCGAGCCCATTAGGACCTCTATTTTCAACCTTAATTCATGGGACAGGAACAGAACCACACAAATTGGCCGAGGGGAGCTGTCCCATTCTGTTCTCACCACAGGAGGGGAAAATAAATGCATGCCAAACCCTAAAAAATCTGGACTAATAGAGCGGCACTCCAGCTAAAATTGCCCATTCGGTACACGCATGTAGAATGCCTGAACGACTCTGAAGTGTGCCCTCATGTACCATAAAAAATTATTATTATAGAACAGCTCATACTGTTGTGGTGAGCTTGACTACATCAAATGTGTGTGTAGAAAATGAAAAGAGCTGCCTGAGAGTTATTGGTTACAAATCACAGATATCACACTTGTTCTTCATGTTGTGGATAATGTTCACCCACATTAATGTCAAAGTGGGGTGAAATGAATCATGTCAAGACATGGAAGTGAAAAAAAAATGGACAGACAGAGAGAAATGGCTGTAATTCATTAAATAATATGGAAAGGATTATCTCTTGGCTAGGTAGCTTCAGCTGGATTTTGCAATTTTCTTTCCCTGTCCTCAAACATTGATGCACTATCTAGTCGTATAAGACTTTTACAGGAAGTCAAAAAGAAAAACAGGTGACTGGGAAAATCCAGAACCCAATAAAGAAAAAGTAGGCGAGACATAATGAGGTCCCTGGTGGTCCATCAGCTTGCCAGTCCAAATTCTATTTTATTACAAGATGTGGATGTGATTAATACGAAGCGAACAATCAGTCCGACACATCACTGGCGTGGATTCACCGTGGCGCCACACTTAGTTTCATTCGGAGCCGTGACTGATGAACATGAGATGGCAAATTGAAAGACCACTTCGTTTTTCTAATCAATCACTTCCTGAGGGAAATTTAACAAAATGTTCCCTCAATTATTATTATTTGTAAAGGATAGACACAGGCCATACCCTGAAGAAGACATCCTCCAACCTTAATTTCACCGTTGTCCTCTATTCAAGAGGACAAGTTTAATGCATTCCCTCAACAAAACACAGAAAGCCTGTCCAGTTCATTCATACAGTCTGTGTTGTCAGTATACATGCCCACAACTCCACCATTACCGCAACTATTTCCCCTCAGGAAATGAATTGGGATTCTGATTGGCTTCGGTCCCCGTCTGGCTCCGGATGAGCGCATCGTGATTGGCAGCGAGGTAACGGCCGAGCGCCAGAGTTCTCCGCGGGAGGCAACTCTGAGAACATATTCATCCAGAAGCACGCATGCCGAGCCACAAACCGCGGTGTCCCCAAAACTTCTGATAGAGTCATCAGCTCAAGGAAAGCACAGCAGGAATTGAATTCTTTCAAGGAAACGTCTTGGCTGGTCAACATGGATGTATGTTCACATGGAGGGAGAACATTTGGAGTTCCGAGGAGAATGCTGAGTCATACTCCTATGAAGGGAACACAATTTAAGGCAATAGAAGGAAGGCCACTGTTTAAAAAATCCCCCCCCACCACCACCAAATACCTCTTAAATCATGTGAACACTTCCTTGTGGATATGATTTATGTTCCTAAAGACACAATTTCAAAACTGAAGCAGATGTCAACAAAGTAACCACATATTCCTTCTAAAGGAAATCAAGGACTTGTCCCTAAATTGACCCGAAGAACCTTTCAGCAGATTCGGTAACTATCTTTCTCAAAATTAAATACGACAAAATGACAGTTTGGTGGGATGGCACAAGTGTGTCCTGATTTATCGCCACTCTTTAAACGTCCTAAGTGCTGCGGCTGAGTGTGAAAATCATGTTTTACACCTCCCACCACTCCAGGTTTTGAGGAATGACAGACAGAGCGCGAGCCAGAAGCAGATTGGCTTTTGTTGCCAGAACATGACACATTGGCTTGGCTTTGGTGAAACACTGCCCTCCGAGCATGCTTCCACTGCTTATTATTCCACTTGCTGAATGTCCATCACGTGGAAATTTGGGGATTGATGTTGGCTCTATCAACCGACTAGCCACAGTAAAGTACCCTGAAGAAAGACTGTGAAAGTGGACCAAGATTGACTGAAGGCAAAGCAGGACTAAAAAGGTCCATCTTGATTTGTGAAGTAAGAATAGATTTTCCACAAATAAAGCACAGAAATGAATGCCACCCATGGGAAACTTCTTAAAAGCCCATAAAGTAAAAGACGGGAATACATTTTCCTTTTCTTAAAAAAGAAAAATTCTATAGTAGTTCCATAATATTTTTTATGTAGGACTCTTGACAGCAACCATGAAGGCCCCTAAAGTGTCAATGTGTCACAATGTGCTCCAAATACAATGGTGCCTTGAGGTAAGAGTTTCATTTGACACGTGACCATGCTTCTAACTCAAAACAAATGAAATAATTCCTCCTTATGGAAATAAACTCATCTTCGTTAGAGGCTCATTTGGATTGCCACTCCTTCTCGGTGCTACTGTGGCCTGCTCTGTGTTCAGCCTAAACGCTTATGATGGTGCTCGCTTGATAAATGACAAGCGGGTGGAAATGGAGAGCGGCTGGCGCGAGGTGTTGTTTTAAATGTAGAAGAAAAAAAAAATGGGTTCCTACTCTGTACACAATCATGAATGTCATCTCGCTTATTTATATGTATTGGTTATCTTTTACTGTATTCAAACATTACATTAAATACAATTCCAAATTTGCATTTACTCAACATTCTGCTCGGACCTGCCAAAGCCGCCATCTTTTCTCCTTGAGCTATGATTGATCAGCTTTTCCAGCAGGAAATGACAGGGCATCTCTCTGAGGCCTTTTTAAACAGCATGTTCTACGCTTACAAAGTTGTTCCAGGACAGCTTTCACGTGACGGTGACGACCTGAGTCATTTCTGCCTACCGGGTCCTCATCTAAGAAATGTTCTTAGCTTGGAAAGAAGGAAGCGGGTTGAAATAATCAAGAGATCGCCGGCATTGTTAACGTCGTGCTCAACTTCCTCCCTTGTCGTCCATCACGTTTTTAATGCTGGCTAATTAATAGAAACCACACGGGGACTTTATGCCAAATCTCAAAAGCGGAGCAATTAGTACATTCCCGCCTTGACAATTCCAAGATCTCGGAGCCAAGAAAGAACTTGACAGTAGAAGAGAGTACTAGAAGGAACATGGAAAATGAGTCCTTTTCGATTCATCCAAACCAGACTTATGTAAATGGCCAGCCCATTTGCGGGCAGGTCCCACCTCAGAGAACGAGGCGGGCTCGAGGGAACGAAACCCCGCAGCATTAGTCGCTCCCGACGCTGCATATTAATCAGCGTTTAATAAAAAGAAAATAAATTGCCCTCCACTCCAAATATTATGAGTGTGACGCTACCTGGAAGGCTTGCCCCCCCCCCCCCCCCTAAAAAAAATAAAATTAAATAAACAGGAGTGTTGAAAGAAGGAGAGCGAATGAAAGACAGAGATATATGACTACGGATTTCTGCGCGCGTGCATGTGAAAATATAAATCTGAAATAAAATAAATGGAAGTTGATGAGGAGAGGTTTTTGACACGCTTCGTCTCACCTTGTCCGCAATTGAAACATTGGTGGTTTTCACTCCAGACACAAAATTTCCATGCTAGGCAGCCTTCCATTGCTCTCTTTTTTCCACACGCGCAATTAAACAAAAGTGCTGAAGTTGAAAAATAGCCACGATTAATTAAGGCGATGATTAATCGGCACCGGTATCGAAAATCAAGAAAATGACACATACTACAACAATTCTCGGGCTGTATTTGTATATTTGTCTGTCTGAAATGATTTAGTAGAAGCTTTGCAATAAATTCTCCTTTGGGCCTCAATAACGTTTTCTAAGCCGCCATAAACTTTCCACTTTCCATGTCGCGCAAAGCAAAATACTCGACGCGTTGAAAAAAGGATTTTATACAACTTTGCAATGCGCTGTGATTTATGTACGTACATCTGACAAATATGGTGAAAGCCGAGCTCGCATTAGCGCTCCGAACAGAAACACCGTCTCTGCCTTTGTTATCTTAGAACAAGGCGTTTAACGTTCCTCTGTTACGGCGCTACGGAGAAAAGAAAACTCCTGTCGCCCTGAGCAGCTCCCACGTGTCAATGAAAAAGGTCAGATTGGGCCCATTAACAATTTTAGTGCATAAAGGTTAAAATAAAGTATATAGAGGCAGTTCCTAACTATGTTTTCATCTGATGTGCAGCCAGAAGATTGACAAACTAGCACACTGGGTTTAACTTTCGACCCAGAATTTCCAATGAGATTTTTGGTTTCTAATATTGTAAAACGTGTATGTAATTTTTGGCACTTGTATAAACTAGAGATGGAAATTAGCCAACTGACGGATAGCGAGATGCTAACGTAGCGGTCTTTGTTGTTCTTCCGATTTTTTTCTAGCATCTTGTGACTACGCATGAATGAGTTGAAGATTTATTTCGACAAAAGCAGTGCTTTGGCATTTAACAAATAACTATGTTGAAGTGAGTTCAGGAGTATTATTCTGAAAAACAATGTCCGCTTTGCCGCCATCTTGTGGCACCTACGGGCAATTACGATTCTTTACGTTGAATAAAAGAATAAATGACATATTTTCTCAACTAGCACTACTCTCCAAAATTTGCAACAAGCACTAAATCTGCTCGTCAACATTCAGGGCGTCCAACTTGAAAGTTCTACTGGAACGCAGACACACGGTGAGTGTGAACAAGTCTACAGTGACACCCTGCACACACACGCACGTACGCTGACACACTGCAGCCCTTTTTTACCTGCAGGCTCTGCTCTCGCTCCAAGCCTGCTCTCAAGTTACCTGTTTTCCTTCGCGTGAGTGTAAAGTGTATTCATATGCTCCTAAGAGAGCTCCGATTGGAAGGGTGACTGTTTAGCCAGAGATAAAAATCACTTGGCACCTAGCGAGGGGCCGCCATTGAAGTGCGGGATTTTCAACGGCGCATCGCATCACGTCACAGGACGAGGCTGGCGGCGCGTCAGAGTACTCTGAATTAATACCAACTCTCCAGCTACTTAACCACACTGTTAATAGGCTGCATACTTTACCATCAGGAGGGAAGAAGGTAAACATTGGAAATAAACTGAAAAATATCTTTGCAAAGGGAAAACTCAACTGCTGAAGACTCCCGTGAATGAAGCTCTTTATATTATGCAACTATAAGATATTATCAGCGGATAACATTCGGTCTCTGGCGCCATCATATTTCAAAAGTATACCAAAATGACCAAAAAATGATAATTCAATGGATACTTTCAAATAAAAAGGCTTCGAGTCGAATAGAAGGAAGGAGAACCACATCGACAACTTGACCTCTTTCCTCAGATCAACCCGAAAGACGGCAAGGGTGTCGCACAAAGGGCGCCTGTGCGATAAAACACCTTCAGGGCGCCGTGTGTCTTCTGGGAAGTTGTCTAAGCCCCCCCATAATCCGTATTACCCAGACCGACGTCAAAAGGTTTTAGCTTATGTTTTGCCTCTGCATTAACACTATGTACAGAACCCAAATGAGTTGATTAAAAAGCGGTCAATCCAAGCAAACATCCCGTATTGCCAACATTTAAAATCCACGTGGGCCTTTGATATCGAGCCGCGCTCATTACTGTATATGTTTAGCTGGACGTACCCAATAACCGAGGCCTGTTCGTGAACGGGCTATAGCGAGCACTTATCCGGCCTATTTGTATTAGCTCAGCCAAAAGAGTTCTCTTATTAGAATATTAAATTTGAGTTTGCAGGACAAACGCCAAAAAGACTCAGACTGGCCACTTTCCGTGGCGACTCACACTATTTCAATGTGTAGCGTGTCCTAATGGCTAAGCGAAAGTGAATACTTAAGCCGGGGCACACACAGGCCTCCATATCTTCACCGGGAACCACCTACGTCGTCGTCGGACCTGCCAAACCGCACGACTCAATGAGCCTATGAGATAGACAGAGCGCTGACTGTTGCATGCGGTCCTGAGCTACTCCGCCACTCGCTTGCGGGTTTCAGAGAAGGGGTGGTGTGGGGGGCGCAATTTCATAACAACAACTCAGTTATTTCTTTTTTTTTTTTTTTGTCAAAACAATCAATTACTGCTGCAATCAGAGACAGCGCGACAGAGCAGGCAACCCGGGAAGTTAGGGCCCTAGGCTAGAGGGGACCCCGAGGGACGGCTGTCATTGGCACGGTATCAATGACAAAACAATTGCTAGTTAATTAAATCCGATCGCCTCACGTATCCACGTCATCGTCTGCAGTGTCTTCCGATAAAAAGTCCCGCCTCCAAACTGCGTCACAAACAAGACCACACTGGCATGGCGATGGCGCCGTGTTTACCTGGCAAGCGTCTCGTTTAGTGGTCACATCCGCCCACCCTCGTCACCTAAGAGTCAACATCCCTCATTACTTCCCAACGACGCCCAGAACTTCATCCACTTTCCATTGCCAAGTTCCTACCGTGGGTCATGCTGGCTCACGCTATCAGTAAATCGGAATTAAATAAATTTAAAAAAATGCAATAAAAGAAAATCAAGTTTTACATTATTCTTGAGCCTAAATGTCTCACAGTGGACATTTTAGACTCAAGTTTGTAGAACTTACCTTACTCATTTGTAGAACCTACCTTAGTCATTTGCAGAACTTACCTTACTCATTTTCTGCGACATACAATGCAAAATGACAGATGTTTGTGTTTTTGGGGTGGATTTAGAAAACTATCCAATAAAAGAAAATCAAGTTTTACATCTGTTCCTGAGTCTAAATGTAGCAAACAAAGTTTCAGAGTGGACATTTTGATTCAAGTTTGTAGAACCTACCTTATTCATTTTCTGCGACATGCAATACAAAATGACAGATCTTTGTGTTGTGGTGGATGTTTGTGTTTTCGGGGTAAATTTTTATATTTCAAGTTAATTCAAGTGACTTGGATTTCATTTGAAATAGAACATATATGTCCAAATATGTCAACTTGTCAAAGTGTTGCAACTTCCATGACCCCCTTCAATTTAAATACATTAATAAATCTCACAAAATATTTTCAAATTTCCCCAATATGAAAAATCCACAGCATGGCTGTGCTTACCTTTGTCGCTTCACTTGGGGGTTTTTTTTCAGTGTCCATTGCCTTCCATTTTTGTTCCATCCATCTTTCTTTTTGTCCAAGTTGCGTCATATGCAAATATTTACATTCTCCTTCTTTCTTGTGTGTAGCTTGTTGATTTATTCTGCATTGGCAGCTGAGGGGTCATTTAACAGTAACAACAACAACAAAAACAAAAGAAAAGAAAAGAAACACTCACCTCTGTGTAATCTCTACATTCAGGTACCACACTGCCCCGAGTGGCATGAAAAGCAGGAAAGCCCACAACAGTGTCATGTGTTATTTGGTGTTTCGAAAACCCTAAAAAATATAATAAAGTACCTTTCATTGAAAATGGTGAATTCATTATTGGCAATTTTGGCAATTTTTGGCAAGACGTAACAAACCCAAGTACCGTATGTTCCGCACTATAAGGCGCACCGGATTATAAGGCGCACCTTCAATGAATGACCCATTTTAAAACTTTGTCCATATATAAGATATATACGTTTGGCCCGCGGGCCGGACTTTGGACATGCCTACTGTAGTGGCTCAATATTGGTCCATATATAAGGCACACCTGATTATAAGGCGCACTGTCGGCTTTTGAGAAAATTGGAAGTTTTCAGGTGCGCCTTATAGTGAGGAAAATACGGTAAACACAAGAGTTTAGCTTTAGCCGCAGGTGCTTCTACTCAGGAAGCTCGTCCAAGCAACTGTGGCTAAAAACAAAAATATGGCATGATTTTTACTTTCTGGACCTGGACTTGCAATATTTGACAGATTTTGATATCTCATTGCTGCTTTAGCATCCTTGCTGAGAATTCTATTGCTGCACCCGTCTACAAAAAAAAACAAAAACTACTCATTTTCACTGGTAGACGAAAAGAGAGCCCTAACATATCAAATGTATTTATTTGGAGGTCAATGACAGCTTCTCTCATCATGTAAAGCTGAAAATTGTAGTGGACGCTTTAGAGACTTCTTCTCCCGCAAGTCTTATCTCGATTAAAACATTTTAGGTCTCCGGTTACCATCGGCTTGATCTGTAGACAGCGAGGAAAGAAAAGGAAATCAAACCCTTCTGGCCGCGAGGCAAAAAAAGTCCGCGTTGCCCTCATTAGAGCGTCGGTAAGCTGCCTCAACGCGCCGCCCCGTTATGGTTGGACATCGTCCGCCGCCGGGCCTCGAGTAGCGTTACGCTGCGTCAGAGTTTTTCCTCCTTCAATCTCCGCTTCCATCGCACGTGGCCTGCTTTTCCAGCGGCACGAGCCACCTGCTGACAACTGCCATTCTTCCCCTCCAAAACCACCCTCTCGCATACGCACGCCGTCCCTCACTTAAACCCAAACAAGCGCTCAACATTAAGGTGTGGATCTGTCATTAGTTAGCTTGGCCCGGCTGCTTGAGACCATTGTTATTGTTAAAGCGAGGCCTGTTTGCACAAGTCATATCTTCGGAGGGGAAACGCTACTCCTTTGTGGCTTTATGGACTCGGCCGAAGCGGATCGGGTTTCCCTACCGCTCGTACGGTGCGGTTTGATCGACTAATGCGCCTATTTTAATCAGCGGCGCGTCAAGCTGCCGGGGAAAAAGTGAGCAGACATAAAGTGATCATTTGGATTTCATAGTTCGCCGCTGACTTAATTAGGGACGCTTGGTCAGTGGTACCCAAAATTATTGCCGGTTTAAGCACTACTTTTGTCCAAATGAAAGCGCTCAACTCATTTCAACCACAAGATGGCAGCAAAGCCACTTGAAATGAAACTCCTCATTCACTCCAACAAGGGAGCGCTAAAATAATACTTGGATTGCTGTGGAGGCAGACAGAAACGATTTGGTGAAATGATGGATGGTCAACAGTGTCATCCTCCCGCACGGGGAGTTGCCCGGGTCTTCTCTAAGTGTTGTTCAAACAACATGAGATGCTGAATGACGTTGTGTCAACAAACACCCGGTGCTCAGACGCTCAGATCAGGGCGGAACAGCTGCGCGCAAGCTCGAGGCGGCCATTCATCACGTCAGACTTTCTAAGAATGGCATATCGCACCTATCTGAAGGCTGCACACACCCAGACTTGAGATGTTTTCCTCAAATTCTCTCCATTTCCTAGGTATTTCAATACACGTCATAAAAAGAGCCACTCGGCTTTTTCGACAGAAAACCTTTCGGGCTTTTCTAGAAGCAACGAGATGAAAAAATTGACAGTTTGGACAACGGAGCAAAAAAAAAAAGACATAAAATAGAAACCTGAGCTGCGGTCGTCTTCTTCTTCATGAGTGTAAAATGCAAAGCGGCCCTGAAAGAAAAGCAGAGAGAGTTTAGCAGTTGACTCTCAGTGTTTGCTCAAATTTTGACGCTGTAGCTTCAAGTCAAGATGAGAAGTTTCCCAAGACGTCATTCCGTCTTGCCGCCTGGTATTCTCAGCTTTGGTAGCATCCACCATTTTGGCCTTAGGGATTGTCATCCAGCAACCTTGACGTCCAATAATTAGCCTCAAGGGGTACATTAGGGGATATAAATTGACTCCGATAGCCACCGCAGAAATGCAGACGGATTTTTTCGAAAGCTTTGTCAAACAAATCTAATCAGTCACGCATCTGCAAAAAGTTACTTTGGAAGCAACTTTTTTTTTCTTTTTTTTTATCAAAGCTGATCTGGGGTCTGTGTGGCATGTGGAGGAGGATGAGAGGAAGTATGTTCAGCCATATGTTGCTGCATTTAAACGGACGTTCTGTGGGAGGGAAGGTCATTTAAGCTGACGCCGGGTTTTATAAGCCTTGTAAATTTTGACAGTCGAGGCATCATACGTGTTCTCGCGATTCCTTGTTGATTTGTTTTCTTCTATTTAACTACATTTTACCTTCACTCCCACCCTGTCTGATTCTTTTCATCCCTTCCCTCCTTCTGCTTTTCTTCTTTGCACACCTCCATTAGCCGTATTTACTTTGTGGAGAGTAAACAGCGACTTTTCCAAGCAGCTCTGACGCCTGGCGAGCAAACTGGCGTCACATTCCGAAGCGCGCGCGCGACTGCGACGAGCTAGCCTATTTGTGTTAAACGCAAAGATCTTAAAAATGCTCGTAGCGCGTGTTAAAGTAAAAGCTCGAGGGTGTGCGTAATCTGCAAGCGGCCACACCGAAATGACCCGACATCTGCAAACTATTAAAAGTAACTTCAGGTAGCACATGTTGTCCACATTAGCTCCAAGCCCGATTTACATTTCCACATCTCCACTAAGCATAATAAACAATCAAATGGGGCGTGTGCAAGGCAGGTTCAATAAAGTTAGAAGAGACAATGCATATTAAAAAGCATTTGGATGAAGAAGAGAAAATGGGAAGATTTGGTTAAAAATCTGATTTTATCTATCAGCAGGAAAAAAAAAAAAAAAAGTGTTTGTGAACTGCAACTGTTGCACTGCAGCAGTCTGGGGAGCTCCATCCTCCCTCCAAGGAGAAAGTCTTAGTGGGTTCTGGCTGACTATTGTCGCCCCCTATTGGCAAATATGAGGTACTAGAATTAAAAGTTGCTTCAACAGTCCAATTGATTCCTTATTACATGACACATTTTAAACAACTATTATATTAGGCACATTAATTATAAACATGCATAATAAAGTGAATTTAGATCAATTGCAATTTTCTTCTGTGGGCTTCTTTTTGGATATTTGTTAGCAGCTGGTGTGCAACGTGTGGTGCATTTGCGCGTGCACGCATGCGCGCGTGTGCGTGTGTTTGCTGGTGCACAAGAGGAGAAAGTGATGGTATCAAATTCCTTCACGTTTCCGTCACACGCTGCCCACCAATCAAATCCAGGCTTTCCTGCGCGCCATGGTAACGCTCTTATAAAGTGAGTGTGCGCACAACTTTGCCGTTCAGAGCACTCACGCGTTCTGGGATTCTATTTGGAGACGAGCAAGGAGAACTTTTCCATATATTTGATCCACACAAGTTTTGGTTTTTCTGCGGATTGACGCACTGATCTTTGGATGACTGTGCGTAAAGACGTTTATTTCCAAATCCATTTTACGCCAAAAAAAAGGGACATTTTTTTTGCAGACCAGATTTCTTCTGGTGGTTTTTAAAGAAGAAGTTTCTTCACAAGAGTCGCCAGCGGTTCCTGTTTTACGCGTAAGCTTGGCAGCAAACCGTTTTTCGTATGAATCTTCTCGACCCCTACCTGAAGATGTCGGAGGAACAAGACAAGTGTCTCTCCGATGCGCCCAGCCCGAGTATGTCCGAGGACTCCGCGGGCTCCCCGTGCCCATCCGGCTCCGGTTCCGACACCGAAAATACGCGGCCGTCAGAGAACGCGCTTCTCCGAGTGGAAGCGGCGCTGGGCGAATTTAAGAAGGACGAGGACGATAAATTCCCCGCTTGCATACGCGACGCCGTATCTCAAGTGCTCAAGGGCTACGACTGGACCCTTGTGCCCATGCCGGTGCGCGTAAACGGATCTACAAAAAACAAGCCTCACGTGAAGAGACCGATGAACGCCTTCATGGTTTGGGCTCAGGCGGCGCGGAGGAAGCTGGCTGACCAGTACCCGCACCTGCACAACGCAGAACTCAGCAAAACGCTGGGCAAACTTTGGAGGTAAGTTTGATATCGTCTATTTTTACGGCACGTTTCAAAAGAGGCTCGTGACTTATTGACTTGCTTTTTTGACGCACAGACTTCTCAATGAGGGTGAGAAGCGGCCGTTCGTGGAGGAGGCTGAGCGCCTCCGCGTGCAGCACAAGAAGGATCATCCAGATTACAAGTACCAGCCAAGGCGGAGGAAGTCGGTGAAGAACGGACAAAACGAAGGGGAGGACGGCAGCGAGCAAACTCATATTTCTCCTAATGCCATCTTTAAAGCGCTGCAGCAAGCCGACTCTCCAGCTTCCAGTTTGGGAGAGGTGCATTCTCCTGGGGAGCACTCAGGTGAGCGTGGCTTCAAAATTTCGGGGTTGAGAAGTTTTTTTTAGCTGATCTAACATATGCACAGTGAAATTGGTGACTTAGTTAATTTATAGGTTATATTAATTTAATTTAAAAAATATATAAAATGCCATTAATGTGTCACCGCACTTTGTGACATGTTTTTTTAATTTAAAATTAAAACATGATAAAATATAGTAAAATCAAATGTAAAGAAATAAAATAATTTCATAAAATTTAATTAAAGCACAGAGACTGCAGTACATTTGCGTGTATGGTAAGAAGGCGGGGCCTAATTAGTGATGTCATAAAATGCAATCAATCCGCTTTTTTTTTACAACATAATTAGCCAGCGTTAGTCTTAAGTGGGTGTGTTTTTTTTCTTGCTTGACAAGTACTGCATATAAACCATGTGCCTTAATCCTCCAGGTTCACAGGGACCCCCGACTCCCCCCACTACCCCCAAAACTGATGTCAACTCAGGCAAGATGGACCTTAAGCGCGAAGGGGGTCTCCGATCCCTCCCTGACGGCACCAGCCAGCGGCAACTCAACATCGACTTCCGCGACGTGGACATCGGCGAGTTGAGCAGCGACGTCATCTCTCACATCGAGACCTTTGACGTCAACGAGTTCGACCAGTACCTCCCACCGAACGGCTACCCGGGTTCCGTCAGCGGTCCGGGGACCCCCGTCGCCTACACCGGCAGCTACAGCATCAGCGGCGGCGCTCCGGTCAGCCCGTCGGCGGGAGCGGCCTGGTTGCCTAAAAGCCAGAACCAGCAGGGACAGCAGCACACCCTCACCACATTGGGGGGCAACGCCGGTTCCGAGGCGGGTCAGGCTCAGCACAGGACCCAGATCAAGACGGAGCAGCTTAGCCCGAGCCACGTCAGCGAGAAGCAGGGCTCCCCGCAGCATGTGGCCTACAGCCCCTTCAATCTGCAGCACTACAGCCCCAGCTCGTACCCGGCCATCTCCAGGGCGCAGCAGTACGACTTCAGCGACCACCAGGGGGGCGCCGCTTCCTTCTACACCCACGCGGGGGCCGGCCAAGGCTCGGGCCTCTACTCGACTTTCAGCTACATGAGCAGCCCCAGCCAGAGGCCCATGTACACGCCCATCACCGACAACACGGGGGTGCCCTCCATCCCCCAGAGCAACCCCCAGCACTGGGAGCAGGCGCCGGTTTACACCCAGCTCACCAGACCCTGAACCCCCCACCCCAATACCCATGTACAGCCAAATACATGCATCCCAAAACACTTTATTTCAACGAGACGTCCCGCCTGAATCAGACACTTGAAGTCAACGAGGAGGAGAGTCGGACTCGTGATTGGCTCACGCCGTGCCTTGCTATTGTACCGTGATAGAATCTTTATAGATATATATTTTTTAGAAGAGATGAAAAGACTTGAGAAAGTCCTCTGTGAGGATTTGATTGTTAATATTTCTGTAGGTACTGTTTTTGGTTTTTGTCTTCATACGCTGGTAGTTTGTAACCCACGAGGTTGTTTATGAAGGTTATTTGTCGGGGAAAAATGAAAAGGCTTGTATTTTAAATCCGTCTGCTTTCTGTTGTATTTCATTTTTGTTTTTTAATTTCTTAATGTGCCATTCCAATTTACATTTAATGATGGTTTTTTTATGTCATGTATGAGCAACATTAGAAAAGCAACATTGAGGAGAGTCAAGCCGTGCCTTCAATTCAGTTCATTTTCTCCTTCTTTTGTGTGTGCGAGTGTGTGTTCGCGTCCCTGTGTGTGTGTGTGTGCCAACAGCTGAGATTACACTTACCGTCCAGCAGCTCGTGTTTGACAGCTACAGGAAGTCACCTTTGACCTCTGGGCTGTCCCCTGCTGATATAACCCAATTCCTCAGCCTTCCCCTGTTTAAAAAAAAAAAAAACAACATACTATTTATTTATTTCCTTTAATTTTATTGTGAAAGATTTTGCATTCTAGTCTTACTATTTTTTTTTTTTATAATGTACACAGCGTATCTCATCATTCTCATTTGGATTTCAAAACCCAGGAGGTACTAATACAAAATGGTACATGCTGTAATCGTCTTTGTTTTTTTATTTATCTTACTTAAATGAAGTATGTATTTGCCTTTTTTTTTGTGAGGTTGAGGTGGTCGCTCTTACAAAATGTGTTATTTGTGAATTGTCTTTAATTAAGGCTGAAAGAACTGGAAAATATTATATCATTTGGAAGGTTTCTACAGTGTATATGTTTTGCTTCTTTTCACCTCTCAGTATCAACTTCCCCCACCCTCAACTTTTGCTGTCTTTAAAGAATCTTTTGTATCTGTATTTGCAATAAAAAGGAAAATGCTATTAAACACAAATTGATGTCGTGATTTGGTACACCGTTTTAATACACCAGGAAAGAGTTAACGGACAAGTGCCAAGTAATCGGCCTGTGTTTGTTTTCCCAGCAGCCTTGTTTTCTTTTTGCCTCCCACTTTATTTTCTTCCTCTCTCTCTCTCGTGTCAGCTGGTGAGGCGCCGTGGGGCCCGTAAGAGGCTTTTTGGGAGGGGCGGCTATTGTGATGTGTTTATTGCAGTAAGGGGGAAAAAAATAAATAAAAATGCTGACAATATTTTGATTTTTATAGTGGGGTGCATTTATCTGTACCTTCCTGCAATGAGGCTTGGAACAAAAACGCTTCTTCCCATGATGAGAGACATTTATGCAAGAGGCACTGCAGCGTAACTTCATTGATTATTTCAATCTGCCGACATGCAGATTGAGTTTCAAATTCATCTGCAGCACAGTCCAAGTTCCTCCTGATAAATAGCGCAACTCATGATTTGGAATAAAAAGGATTTTCCAGCATGCACTTGTATTGTTTGTTTCGGGAGCGAGTGCAAATTTGTAAAAAAAAAAGAAGTGAGTCAGATGGCTTGGATCCAAGGAGTAAAATCTCTTTCCAAATCCCAATCAAAATGTGGGGCTTAATTTAAAAAACACTTTTACATATAATAAACTTGATGACGGGCCAAAATCTCCATAATTACTCAACATTACATTTTACAGGCAAAATTAACCACTCATTATAAATTTAATAGAAATTTTGAACTATTAAGACCTAAATAAGCAAGCTGGACTATTTTTATTTTTTTATTGATGAGTGTATGCAAATTTTTTTTTATTTCCTTCACATTTCTTCGGCATCCTTTATGCAGAACTGGGGACTCAATGAAAGGAGCCGCCGCTTTTCCCAGGGAAAAAAAAAAAAAAAAAGGGGAGAAAGACAATTAATATTCTAAAGCAACGCCTCGCTGAAAAGCCCTCCTGAACTCACGGGTGGTCTTTTCAAATGCTAAATACTCTCCAACGAGAGCAGGATGGCAAAGAATTTCTATGGAGGCTTTTTGATATTAACGTGCATTTTGGCTTCACCTAACAATTGTACCGCTTTTTATTTGATAGGTCCCTGAAAATTAAGCAGAGAGGATAATCAACTCATTCACTGCCAATGACGATAATAGACGTCCATTTTAACTGAGCTGGCAGTGTTTGAGTTAATAACAGCTCTGGAAAATCAAGCACAAGCCAAACTCGCAATGCAAGCATCATAAGCATAAAACTGTAACGAGGTATATTTGTTGACGAGAGCGAAGGGAAAATGGGATTGAGCGCTGATTGTGCGGGGTGGGGGATTTGAGTTCTTCGAAAAACACTGTTTGTATTCAAAAGGTGCTGTTTTAATGCCTGCTAAGAAGCACAATGCACTAATGAAAGTGACTTGAAAAGCTTTGGGAGAGTAAATGAAAACCACACAGAGGAGGGCTGCATTGTTTTGTTTTGTTTTGCTGACGTTGTCAAAATATCTATTGGAAGATTTGGCTCGGAACTCACTGCAACTCACCAGACTCAAAACGATTCGGTCATAAATACTTTTTAATTTTGTAAATAAACATTCACTATTCATATATATTCCTACGGCCTCTCCACGTATCTCTTTGCTGCTTCTCCTCCCACTGATACGCTCCCTCAAGAACCTTTGGACCCTGAAATGTGCGAACCATCCGTCTTGTGGCTCACACGAGCGTAAGCCGTTCGCACATATGCGAAAAGCCGTGATAGATAGGCCGAGTTTAACCTGGTGACATCTCGGATCCATCACTGGAGCTTATCTGTCGAGTGAGTTGAGAGGTCGGACACAACATGGGCAGATGTTGCTCCTCTGCATAACACCTGCACTGCTTTCTAAATTATCTTTTTCGACCAAACCTTTCAAAGATTTCGCGGATTCAGGAGAGCATATTATCATAACTTTCCGTAATCGATAGGCTGTCTGGGACAGCGGAAGCATTCTTGTAGTCTGACGTCACACAATGGATGTCGGTGTTGAGAAAACGACGAGTTTGAAGAGTCTACGAAATTTCAAAGTGACGGGGAAGATTTGAATGATGACGGATAACGGAGGGTGAAGGAGAACAGAGGCAAGAACGGGAGGAAGCAATAGTCTGTGTTTTGTGCCGAGGAATCGAGTCCTGGAGCAATGAAATTTAAGGAGTGGAGTGGGAGAGAGCACACACACACACACACACACACACACACTAACAAATGCTTCAGACAGACCTGATTGAAAGAACACTCTGCGACGCTCTGTCATCATATCACATCTTCTCATAACATTAGCAATTTTTGCTAACGTGAGGCTGTGCCGTTAAAGTAATAGCAACAACAGTCTGTCTGGCCATGGGGGAGTCATGTTTGGCTCTGGAAACAAAATAGCTTTTAGAAGTTTATACTTTGACCTCGGTTGTGATGCTACTAATAGTCACATTCAATCGCAAAACATGGACAATAAAACTCGTTTCCCTCGTTTCAGATGATTCCGATAAAAATGAGCGACAGAAACAGATAAGAACAGCAGAGAGAT
This sequence comes from Syngnathus typhle, assembly GCF_033458585.1. NCBI lineage: Eukaryota > Metazoa > Chordata > Actinopteri > Syngnathiformes > Syngnathidae > Syngnathus > Syngnathus typhle. Next base: position 4,346,123 of record NC_083755.1, on the reverse strand, counting down.
TTTAGAAAAGGTTTCCTATGAGCAAGCTCACCAATGGGGCGGCCATATTGGCCAGAATATTAGGAACACCCGGATTCTTCTGTGCAGGTCTCCCTTATTACTGCGATTCATTGCTTCCTTCCTTCCTTGCTCACTGGTTTCCTTCCTTCCTTGCATGTAAAACCTCCCCCCGATAATTAAGGTTTCCAGAACGCTTGTCGTTCCCATGGTGTATTACTAATCCTCTCCCCGCTGCTTATTCTGCTCTTTCCATTGTTGATTTGAGTTGGTCTTGCATTACCTGTGTTTTTAGGTGGGATTATGTCTTGTATTATGTAGCTCTAAATTCCCTAAAAAAAAGGGCTATGAAGTATTAACTTCAATAATCTTTTACAGATGGTGATCTTTTCAAAGATTACGGGCATACGTGAAACAACAACAACAAAAAAATGTGATGTTGTTGATGGAAATAAGGATTCGTATTGTTTTACGTTTTCCAACATTAAGGTAATTTGCTTCACATAGGAAATTATAAATACCATTCAAAAATGATTCGTTCAGGTTCTTCTGCATATCCAAATTTATACACATGACAAAACACGCTCTTTTGGCTAAGGAGACTGTCAAGATGCCAGAAAAGGTTCAAGAGGTCCCAAGATTGAGAGGTTATGACTCATGGTTTGATGGAACGTTGTCTCGGATTATCGCTCGCTTTGAGGGATGGAGGAGGCCGTCACAGATATGCACAATAGACTTTGTGGTGTTCCCTTTTCCGCCAGGGAGAAGATGCAGATAGAGCAGATATGCAGGGAGGAAGAGCTGAGGGGAATTTAGATCTTGTCCTCGTCCCCCACCCCACTCACTCCCCTTTTTCCTCAGTCAGGAAGCCCCCAACAGAGTTGAATGGAAACCAGATCTGTCATCTCAAGTCTTCATGTGCGGGGATGTCGTGGCCTCATTATTATCTCACTCGTTAAACCCCGCCTCCCCTCCCTCATTCATACTATCTCCCACGTCTTTATCTCTCTCCATCTTTGCATCCTCTTTGCGTCTCTCTTTTCGACTGGCTAAAAGGTCCCAAGTTCAACGTTAGAGGTCCAGTGATGTAATCAAATGCTCATTAGTCATTTTGATTGACAGTTGGCTTGACAGGAGGGGGGGCGGGGCTCATTTTCCAGTGAGTCCTTCACTTGCAGATTGTGTGTGTCCAGAGACAGGCTTGTCCTTCATATATTAAGACAGTGAAAGGAAACAGCTTCCTAACAGAATGTTCCCTAAGGCGCACTTGTGACATCATAAATGGCTCGGAAGCTAATTACTCAAACGACTCGGTTTTTTGGATTCTTCTGTTCTCGGTTTGAAAGGTTCCTTATGGGTGGTAAACATCTCAAGATGCATTTATTTTTAAGACTAAAATCACAACATCTTGTTTGGTTACATGCTGTCATCTCGTTTTTACCGCTGATAAAAATATTACACGCGGCGCTAACGAGAGGCTTCGGCTTGCCAAATCTAACAAGGCTCATTTATCAAATCTGTCATGCTACTGTCTCACCGAGGCTGCCAAGAACAATGTGGGAGCCATTATAGATGCCATTCTTTATTCTCGTGACCTTCACCCGTCAAACCGCTGTATGTTTTTTAATGGAGTAATAAAGATAAAGCCCTGAAAATAATGACGTTGAGAATGGTTACATAAAAATGGATGTTCACGGACGAATTGTGAGGAAACGTGTATTTTCTTGTCAACTTGTTAAATGGTCATTTTAGCACCGCTACCGCTAATCTGTCACATCCGCGCCCTTTATTGAAGACGCCTCTTCAGATTTGACACCGTGATAATCATGTCGAACGTGAAGAACTAAGCGCTTGACAGCAATGGACAGAAGAAAGGCAGGAAAAGATGGATGAAGGTTGCAAAGGATGGACAGGGGAAGTGGGGAGGTCTGGCATTGATTAATGAGAGTCCGAGAAAGAGAGAGAGACATCTCCAAGATGTTTTTGCTTTGCTATGACAAGCCTTTAAATAAATCATCAAAAGTTTTACATTTCAATTGCCCTTCAAGAAAGACACAACAGTGAAAAACTCTGGAACAAACAAACGGTGCAGCCAAATGAACTTTACAGGCCTTGCAAATTATTTTCAAGTTGTAAACGCGCATGCCAGAAATCAAACGGCAAGTACAGGCAAACCCTTAATGATGCACAAGCTCCATGCTCTATTTCACACCACAATCAAAACACAACCACTAGTGCATGAACGTTAAATAGCCCAAATGTAGTCGGCGTGCAATTTAGGTCTCCTGATTACTTTACACCCAATGATAATATTTGTAGATGTTTGACTGAGTTAAATCAGGAGAATGGGATTTTATAGTTGCTTTACTTATAAATCTTAGAAATAGCCACAAATTGTGAAGCTCAGTAGATTTTGAAAAAAAAAAAAAAACAGCCTTGACCTCTGTCGGAGGAAACTTCCTGTCATTAAGCGGCCCAGATGATAACATCCTGATGACATCACTAGCCATCCGTCATTTGACTGTCTAGCTGAGCGTGTGCGGTGATTACGAGGTCATTGATAGTGATTGGGGAGGGATTGTCGTGTGATGCTGATTGTGGGAAGCGCTCACTCGGGTAATTGTGCGCTAATTGTGTGTGTGGTCGCACGTGAAGCTCCGTCAGCTGCGGGCGGGGATGCCTTTGCGTTCAAAGCTGATTACCTGCTGGCTAAACCTGACGACCTTAACAATGACCCTTAAAACGACATTTCCCGCAGCCTCGAGAAAGGAGAACGGCAGGGGTTTGTGAAATTATAATGTTTATGCTTTCAATTATGACAACCGCTACTTCTACTGTGTTTGTTTTCTTCTCTCTGTTCTCCCACCCACTGCGCCATTGGCATGGCATTGCTCGAAGCTATAATTTTTTTTAATGTGGATCAGGTTAAAAGGTGCAGATTTGGGCATTTATTATTTATTTCTTTCACTATGGAAACATCTTATGTCATCTGTATTAAACCAATAAGACTGATGACACACAAATATGGCAGTAGCTTTTTATTTTTTGTTGTTGTTGCTGACTGACATTCAAGTTTCTATAAAAGCTGGCCAACATTTTTTCGTCAAAAACCCCAATAAAGCCGTAAAGCACATTTATATGTGCGATTAAGAAAAAGCCGCAGCGCTCATGGCCAGCAATTCAAGAGCAAACGTTCAATGTTGCGGTTAGCTTTTTGGGTAACAATATCTTACCGTGAAGACACACTGGGCTCACCATAGTTGCTTGTAATTATAGCGTCTCATGTGTTGAGGGGGGTATTCAATAACTCACACTGTTCTGCCTCTCAAAAAAACATTACTTATCATTTTTTTTTCCATTTGTGCAAAGATGATTTGCAGACCACAGTCATGGTCATTTTTAAGCCTGAGTTGCAACATCATGGAAGCATGTGCGCCACAATGCCAAAAAAATAAATAAACCAAACCGATCCGGCACCCTGCAAAAGTCTCGCAAGCTTCCACTTAAATGCTTTTTCAAGTATGAAATGACTGGAAATGAATACAAATCCCAAGCAATCCTCTTCGGTTGTATTTGTTTCGGGTTGCGGGTTTGCAGTTACAACACACACACACACTTTACGGTCACGCAACTCTATAAATGTTTCTTATTAGCATTGAGCATCCGAGATGAAGCAGAAGATATAATGAAAGGTTGATACAGTAGAGAAGATGAGACCCCACGGGAGAGGGGAAAGAAGAAGAGAAGACAGGAAAATAGATTACGGGGAGAAGAGGGGAATATAGGAAAATACCAGAGGATGAAAGTTTTTTGGGGGGAAAAAAGGTAAGTAAGGAAAAGCAGAGGCTATATAGTGTCATCTGGAAGGTTAAGGAAAAAAAAGTAACCTTATAAAGAGCTGCTCATTGTGGTTCGGAATTATTAGAAGTTTACAGTTTTAAACCGAAAACACCCTGAATATAAATCTTCCCAACCCCAACCTGACAGAATTGACTATCTTCTCCCATAAACATCAAATTTATTGAGCGGGCAAATGGGTGTGGTCCAAAAGGGAGGCGAGAGAAGTTTGGCTTCCTCTCGTATTTTCCAAGGTGAAGAAAATAAGTCTATTAGTGAGGTGGCCTCAGGAGCAGAGTGTACCTTTTTCGTCAGTGTGGGTTTATGGGTGTGTGTATTGGCACTGACGTACTTTGTGGATCATCTCATTAGATGTTGTGCTGAAATGTTGTTGCCAATGCTAATTTAAAGGTACAGTAAACTTTTGTTTGATTGTTGCTGGGGCGAAAAACAATCCTAGTAGAAAACTAAACGACTAAAGGACTGCTCTGTATTAAATATAAAATAGATAATGGAAAGGGAAATACTGCCTCCCAGTGGTGCAATACTTGGTTCTTTGCCTGTGGCCTGTCAAAGTTAAAGATTGTTCCTGGCATAGAGAGAGTGAGAAAAAATTTGGGAGATCAAGTGTGAGTTTTGTGTTTTTGAGGTGAAAGATAATAACAGCATTAGTTTGCATTCCAGGATTAAAAAAAAAAAAAAAAAACGCCCAAAGGAAAATTACAGATTGATTGATGGATGGATGTCACTAATCATAACACAAAGCGTTTTGTCGTCAAAATATTGATGCTCATCAAAAATATGACTCGGTTCTGCAATACGAGACTTGAGAGTGACAGAGTAATTTGCCGGCATATTGGTGGAACAGGGTTGACAAAAAAAAAAAAGCAAGACGGATGAAGAAACCGGAGAGTTTCCAAACATCCAACCAGACAACTCAAGAAGAATTTCAAACCAGTCGACGGAGAATTGCAATGACGAGATGATTTCTTTATAATGGTTGAGATGATTGGTTATTCTTAAGTGAACATTAAAAAAACAAAATGTCAAGCCTTGGTTTAGATGGGTCATGACAGGTTGCGATGACTCATTGGATTTTGGAAAGTGAGAAATCTCCGGGCATAAATATTGCAACACTTGGGCACGTCTAGATTTTATTTAGTTCCAATGGAAGAAATTCTGGAAAGGATGGAGCTTTCATTTTTTTTTTTTTTGGTACATTCTCTCAGGTATCGAAAGGAAAAATTCACGCAGAAATTGGAAATCGTCTCGGTTGGCATGTTTGTGACTGGCAAAGTTGGCTCGTACTTTGGCAATGACTTAGGGCCATTGTTTGACTTGTGGGAAGAGAAGGGGAAACAAACGGAACATTTCTGTCCGGAGGCAATCATCTTCATCCTCATGCTAATTGCCTTCTTTCATGGCGCGTCGAGAGAGGCCTCTCATGTATCTTGATGATGAAAATGACTTTTGTAGTGCGGAGGCGCACAAGACGTTCGAATACAAACAGCCGAGGACAGACAATGGGATTGAAACAGACGGACGGCCAGACAGGCCACCAAGCTCACCTTGTCCTCAGAGAGGCTAATGTTTCTGGGAAAGTCCCGCTCCACTTGCTGCCTTGCCACGTCCTCACAGCTGACATGGACATGTGGAAAGACACACACAAAGGAAGAAGAGCCAATGAGCTTATTATAAAAATTGGATTGAAAATCGGATTTGAGGAGGAATCGAATTGGAATCGGATATGCATGGAGTCTTTGTCATCACTCCTACCTGCAGCAAATCACCGTCTATTTCGTAGACATAAAAAAAAAAAAAAAACCTGTCAAAGCAGCTGAGACATTTCCCTGCAGTTCCTGAATGTCACTCTGTCTCTGAGAAATCACCGCAAGTCCTCGGGTTAATGGACGGAAAAGCCTGAAATATTTGACAGGATGCTTACGTAGGAAAATAAGGTGGCTGGCAAGAGCCCTTTTTTTTTTTTTTTTGGTTCAACCTTGTTTTGCTTCAACGCTGAGTCCTTTTGACTTCAAGCAAATTAGGTGCCATTATTGGGCTGACAAAGCCAGGCGTTTGCGCCGTAGGGGGAGTGTCAGATTTGGACGGCTTGTCCAAACAAACACAACAATCGTTTTTATTGTTACGTTGGCTCAAATTCACCCACACAGCTTGCCATTGAGTATCAACTGAATTTGGCTGAGAACAAAGTTGACAGCCATTTTATCCAACTTTATTTCCATAGCCTAAAGTCTACATTATACAATTTTCATCCTCACAGTACGTCACTTCATTTTAAGCGTTTTGAATTAAGCCCAAAACACTAATACTTGCTTTTAATCAAATAACACGTTCGTTTTTTACGAGACTTTTTGGGTGTTCCTGGAAATCTTAGGCAATTATCTCTTTGCCTCTCTGCTTTTGTGGTAGAGACAAAGATTACATAAAAGTACATGAAAGTGCTCCCCCCCTCCCCTCTTGTGTTTTCCGTTTTACAACTCCTGTCGCTTGTGTGAATATCGGCGGTAATTCCGCATGAGCTAGCCTCTTTTCTGGCACCAGAAGTCTGTCATTGTGCTGGTTGAAGTGGCCATTTAGAGCACAGCACGGTTGGCATCGCACGGCCTCTCCGCTTGTTAGTGGTTAACCCGGAGTCCCGCAGGGTTTCGCCACTCTTTCGTCAACCTCGCAAGCCTTCGCTGGGAATGGCGCAAAGTTTCTCATGACAACGACGACGTAATCCCAAATCTCAACAAAGCCTGCATAGTTTGAGTTCAAAGCGAAAAAAAACAATTTCAACGACACGGTTGTTATTGTTATTTTTTTGCTTGAAAACAAAACAGCTGATTCCTAGATAACTTGCTGCCAAGGTTACACAACACCTTGCTCCCGACTAAGGGCCCAGTGCTTCCTCCCCTCCTCCAGTCCGTCTGTCCTTGACTCCACTGGCGTTTCCTGTCCTTTCTACACACATTTGTCTTTTGCTCTCAACTTTATCTGTTGTTTCCCCTCCTTGTATATTTTTATCGCCATTGCCCTCCAGCTGCATGCAGTAGCTGAGATAATTGGCTTTTATTGCCATGAGATAGCAAAGTATGCTAATAGCAAAGTAAGCTAATAACAAAGTAAGCTAATAGCTAACAGAACCGCCCCATGCTGTGTTGTTTTATCAAATACATTTTCAATGTCTGAATTTCTGTTTTATTACTTCTCTCGTCCTCTGCCAGTCTATCCTCCTCCTCGTTTTTTTTTTCGATGATTATTTCTCCATGCTGCAAAGTGGAGGCTAATATTTTCTTTTGGCTATTTTTTTAAAAAGGTTGTCGATGGCTACCGTTTTTTTCCATGTATAATGCGCAAAATTTAACTAATTTATTGTCCTAAAATCTGGGGTGCGCATTACACATGGGTACAATTTTATTTTATTTTTTTTAAAATCCGGATATCATACAGATGCGCTTTCTTCTCTGCTGTTCACTTCAAACACGCTCCATACGAACACAATGCTCTCATATCAGACGCTTCCTCGATCACCTGCTCGTTTGCTGTCACAACGTACCAAAAGTAAATCCAAAACATTTCTTCGCTATTGAGTTTGCTAGCGCATGCCCAGTGATACTGACCGGCAGAATAACATCCGGTTGTTCCCAAAGATGATCTTTTGTCTGAAATAATTTTTACGTTTACGGACTTACGTAGGAGTCAAAATTTGGGTGCGTATTATACGTGGGTACAGGCTTTTTTCCAGCATCAACATGCCATTTTTAGGGTGCGTATTATACATGGGGGCGCATTATACATGGAAAAAAACGGTACTCGTGGATGTTAGCGCACCCGTATTGATTGAAGTATTATCTTAACATTTGCATTTGCAGAGAACCAAATCATTTATTTCTGTTTGCCGTAATATCTGATACTCTATCATTACTATTAGAGTAGTCTGTGGTATTGGTTTGATGCTTCAAGTGTTTTTTTTTTCCGCTGTAAACGGTGCTTATGGATTGGAAACTACTGGAAAAGCAAACAAATCTCGTTTTTAGATTCCGCAACGTAGATTGTGTTGTCATGCCAAGTAATCAGGTATGTGCAGCATGAGCGAATCTCAGGGTGATACTTGAGAGTTACAGAGAAGCAAAAAAGGAATAAACACATTAACGGTCCGTTTGGTCACGCTGCACGAGCAACCGCGTTTTATTTCCATTTACCTTCCACTTGTGGATTATTTTCAATTTGTCACTTAACTGCGGACAAGGATCCACACATCAGCCAGCCAAAATAAAAAATGACGCCATGCGAGGGAACAGATTACACATTGTAAAAGTCTGCTGTGATTAAAAAAAAAAAAACAGCCAATGAAAATCAATTATGGGGAACGGTAGAGACATTTTTATAATTGCATCAAGGAGTATTAATAAAACCTACAGCGTACATAAAAACAATGGAGGATGAGCGAAAAGGCTTTTCTCATTCTTGGCACTCGCGACAGATCAAGCGTATGGTTTTCTTCCCGAATTCTGATATCATGAATATGCGGTGACTCACATGTCCCCCGTCGCCTCCATTGCTGAGCACATCCTCATCACCAGAAACTATTAAAGCAGTGAGATGGTTGACTGAACCAGTTTCAGTGATGTCATCAGAAGAAACGTCATGCAATAGCATATTTGTGATTATTTACTAGACTTTGTAACTATGCAGCCTTTTTTTTTTTTTGACAGTCTCAGCGGTAAGAAGGTAAAATGTTCGTATATGGATTTAAATGAGTGGATTGTGATCAAGTCTTCCTCTGAAAGTCTGGACTAGGATGTTTGTTTCTTACCACAGGGCCTCATCGCTGGGTAACAAGACCCCGTATTTCTGACTCTGAGCTGGAACAGATTGCATAGAAAAATCTGAGATGGTAAAAAAGTTGGAAAATTAGTGAAAGAAATACTATCTCCTCTCTTGGAAGAGTCTAATAATCCCGCACATGTGCTACCCACCGGAGATGTCGTCAGACTCACCAGTGGGGGATTAGGTTTTTGGGAGAAAAAAAACAAAAACATACTTTATTAAAAAATGTTTTGGATGAACCGGCCTAACGATCCAAACATTGGTACGCTCGAGGTGTGAAACTACGCGAGTCCGATGTTTAAAAAAACTTGTGTTTTGTTTGCAATCTACTTTTGCAAACACACTTTTGCATTCCTACAGGTGAAGCAAACAAATCTCAAATCATGTATCAGTTGGGAAGTCACAATGGGTCAATATTTGTCAGGCCAGTTAGGCAGTGATCAATACTTTTTTTTTTTTTTAATCGTTGAGCTAAATTGTTGCACTAGATAACCTATTATCTATGACCTAAAGGGATTTTTTTTTTTTTTTTAGCATACTCTTAAGAAACTATCCGCACTGTACACATATCATCAAAAATGGAACTTTTCCACTATTTTCTCATCTTTTCTTTATTTACATAAAGATATGTTAAAAAGAAAAAGGGTCATTCCACAGCTGTCAGTAGCCGCGGACAGAATGAGAAAGTGTCGACGGCAGCCGGGTGCTCCACCCAAAGAAAGGGAAGGTGTGGCACGCAGTGGCCCAAACGGGTCCACATGGCTCAAGGATTAGACCGCCAGACCGGGTCCACATAACATAGACGTGGAGGTGATGTATGACGCTGGTAGCAGGGGCATGTGGGCTTTGCGTTGATCCGTAAGTGCATAGTCATATTCCATGTGTGTGTCTGTTTAGTGTAACAGGGGGATTGTAAATGTTGTGTGACTGTTGAAGTGTGTTGCGCAGATGCAGCTAAATGAAGCTTATCCAACAGTCTGGCTTCGAGGTGTGTTTGTGAGAGAAGGGGTGTGTGTCGTCGTCTTAAATGTTTACGCATTTCAATATGGGAAGCAGTTGCACAGACTGAATAGTAAAACGAAAAAGGCCGCTGACCTCAAAGGCCAAATCGTGGTGTGTGATGTGAGGAGGCGGGGTTAAGGTTAGGGGTTAGTCAGGATTGAGCTCATGACTTTTTCCACATTCAGAACATTGTTTATGTGGCACTCCCAATTTTGATATGTGTGGACTTATTTGGAAAGTTCCTTTTCAGGACTCTCCACGCCGTTTTCCCAGAAATGACCATAATCTGGCCTAAAATTGTCGCGGAACATAAAACGAAATTTACATCCTGACTTCGCGGCAAATTTTGGTCAAAAGTCGTACGTGCCTATAAAAAATAAAAGCCAAATCACTTCCCATGGCAGCCGCTTTGCCCTCTGCACAACTCTGTTTAGAGAAGGGAATCATTCACTTAGCCTTATCGCTTTTTTCACCCACGCTATCTTAAAGCCACACAAACACACTGATACCGATTATCGGCGTGTTTACACGCCGGACACAATGCAGAGGTGGGAAACACGGCCGGGGATTACACCGAAACTGGAAATATAGCCGAAAGGTCCAAAAACAGTGAAGGAACATCAGCAAGCAGAGACCATCTTGATTTAATCGTTCTAGCAAAGCTCTCTCGATTGGAATACAATTAAATGAGGTTTTAGACATTACCAGACGTGCACGGCTTGTAGAGAACATGTTGTAGGTCCATTAAAATTGGCTTCACCTTGTGGAGAAACAAGCAGAATAGGCCTGAGTAGTTTGCTGAATTATTACGGGTTGAATGAAACAAACCATGTCCCGACTTTTATTCCTTTTCCAGGGTTTTTAAACTAAAAGGAAGCTACATTTCCTCTTGATAATAGCAGGCTGTAGGATTTTTTAGAAAACACACTATTTGCTTTGGATAATTCTGCGAGGGGAGCTTGAATAATGATCCCGGTTGTGGAAAGCAGGTGAAACAGAGTGTAGGTGGGCGGAAAAAAGTACGTATGTGGATGGGTGAGTGGGAGGAAAACCTTGAGGTGAGATTGTGGCCAAGGGGGAATGAAGACAGAATGAACGGAGGAGGACAGCAAAAGAGTGTCCAAGTGATGATACTTGAGAACGAATAAGCACATTGCAGTTCCTTAATACAATTAGCCGAGAAGCAAGCGGTGCCAATCCAAAGATTCGTTACGCCTTTCCACCAATTTATTCGACCCGGAATCAAATGGAATAAGTGCTTGATTGAGTTTAGACGGGAATTATTCTTGAGGAAGACTTTTGTCCTAATGTCGGTGCAAGTACATTTGGACGCCGATGCCGCCCGATGAGGAAAGACGATCCACGCCACTTATTCCTCCGAACCTCTCATCTTTCTCTCATCATCCGTTTGTTTATACGTCACCTTCCATTAGTCAGACCTTTAAGTCGCATATCAGGATATCTTGATTCCTTATCCTCATCCTTCTTGCCCCTTCAGCATTCTGTACTCAATGTGCCACTCGCCTGAAGGCAAACTTAATTTAGACTTTTAATTCTAGTCAGCCTCTCAAAGTTAGCGTTGAAATACTCTCCTGTCTAAATATTGTGCACATATTCATCCCAAAATGACTCGCCCCCAATTCCACTCTCCTCTGCAATCTCTTCTCACACTCATTAATTCTGCTGTGAATTAATTAGCGGAGAGGGTGGAATTTTTCCAAAACAGAAGAAAAGGGGGTAAATAATAGGGGGAGGGGATCTGCATTAATCACCTCGCTATTTCTCAGCAAAAAAAACAACAACAAAGCATGAGAATCTTAAAAAAAAAAAACACGATAAAGAAAATTGTTTACTTCGCCCTTTCCTCCGCTGCTGAAACCCCACGGGGATGTGATTAGCATTTTTTTTTTTTTTCTTCCTGCCACTCCTTACACTACTCATTCCACTTTGATGATGATGTGGGAGTTCAGGGAGAAGCACCTTGGCTGGAATATCGCTCAAGCAAAGGAGCAAACTATAGATGAGAGCCGGAAAGGGTGTCTGTGTTTCTTTGAGCATGCTCGCTTACTCCCCGGAGTACTGTCATGACTCATACGTACATGAACTTCAAAAAAAAAAAAAATAAACCTCAAGACGAGGCCGCATCACCTCACTCACTAAATTACTTGTTTAGCATTAAAAAAAAGCACAACAATATGAATACTTGTCAAATTACAACAAAGAATGGTAGTGTTGCCATGGTAACCCCGAGTTCTAATAATGACAGGATATGATGTCAGGATGAAGCCGATTGGACGAACGCTACAAAAATGTCACATTTTTGGACAACGCAACTAATTCAAAACACATTATTCGCATCGTAGCATTGAAAATAAGTGGCCGATTCAAATTATACATTTGAAGTTTATTATAGGTTTAAGAGGTGATACTACCGTCATTTTCGGACTATAAATCGCACTGGAGTATAAGTCGCACCAGCCATAAAATGCCCAAAAAAGTGAAAAAAAACCATATATATGTATATAAGTCGCTCCTGAGTATAAGTCGCCCCCCCACCCAAACTATGAAAAAAAACGCGACTTATAGTCCGAAAATTACGGTAATCAAAAATAAATATGGCTCGAGAAAGATTTTGGATTGGGGGGGCGAGTGAAAATGTTGCCAGTGTATTACAGTAAAAGCTTTGGAATAAAAACTGCAGACATGTTACATAACTTCGGAGGAGTGTTCTTTAACTCCTTAGTTTGTTTTTAAAGATGTTATGCCACAGTGGATTCGATATAGTACATAGCTGAGCCATGCATTTTTTTTTCAATATGTCAATATACCAAATGTATTCTTATAATCGGTGGCCCTGTATTAAAATCTCCATTTCTTAGAAATAGATCTTGTGCTAAGTGTTTATGGTTTCATTCTGTAAAAGCCACATACCTACGTGTTTACGCTTCGGGTAATATCACTTAACTACTACCTGGCACGAGAGAGAAGCTGATATTAGGTGCTACAACTGGAACTGCATTCTTGCTTTCCCTTGCCTATTGTTTTACTCTATTGTCAAACCTCACATAATTTTAAATCTTGTAAAATTGCTTCAAATTATCGCTGTGTTCCGTAAAAAGGGGGGGTCCACATATTTGTTTTATATTCGCACCAGTTCCAAGGAATCAATGCCAATGGAAAGTCCATTAGACTCAAAAGTGATTGGTGGTTGACTCAAAGTCACGTAATTGGAGGCAATCAATATTGTGAAAATAGGTTCATTCCTGCATACGTGGAATAGTTCTGGGTGGTGGTTAGGTTCTGGTATTGGATGTCTGGGGTACATGACATTGCGCAAATTCTTTCAGAGTGGAGAATTTCTTCAACTGCTATGTGGTCGATTAGCCTTAACGTACAAATCAGGATTCAAGCAAAATGGCGGCCTACTTTTAGAGCACATATAATTTCCACTGAGTATTTTACTCTGATCTATTTTTGCTACTTCTATGCTCATGTCTTTATAATTACTTGTGTGGTCTATTTGTTCTGGTCAGAGATACTTTAGTCACATGACTAGTTCACCAATCCAACGTAAACACTGGGGAGTGATATTTGACTCCATTTTAATGATATTGGACCTTTTAGCAATATAGCAAAATTTTCCCCTCAAGACTCGTCTGATATATTGCACACCCAAGCACAGAATAATACGTGCAACCCGAGACTGCAATGTCTGCAGCCACTGCTTGCACGGGATGCATTAAAAATGAAAAATGACAAGAGGCATAACAGCTGTGATGTCATTCACCATTTAAGCCCATTAGTGGTTTTGAGTGTTCCACTCAACAATGTTTAGTTCGTGTTGTGTGGGTGAAAGCATGTTGACATTTTACTATCACCAAAATGAACGTTGAAGGCTAAGTTGGGTCATGGGAGCTCTTTCGATGAGGAAATGCGTCAAAAAGTAAATGTGTCATAAAGGTTCCAGGACTAGTACCGTATTTTCCGCACTATAAGGCGCACTGGATTATAAAGCGCACCTTCAATGAATGGCCCATTTTAAAACTTTGTCCGTAGATAAGGCGCACCGGATCATAAGGCGCATAGACTAAATAACTCAACGACGTTAATGCAATCACAATATAGTAACACTTGAAATAGTGCAAATAATATATCAATAACTCAACGTTGCTCAAACGTTAATATCACACAACACACAAAATAAACCACTTACTTAAATAAATTAGTCCTCATCCACGAACCCATATTGGTCCATATATAAGGCGCACCGGATTATAAAGCGCACTGTCGGCTTTTGAGAAAATTGGAGGTTTTTAGGTGCGCCTTATAGTGCGGAAAATACGGTATATACTTTGTGCTACATTCCTAATGCAAACTACACATTTATTTTCCCTTCCAAATCAGTCCTTTGGAGCGGAATGTTCTCAGGCAGGAACTGTCAGATGCTCAGGGCATTCTGAGCAAGTTTGTTGTCACAAGGAAGCCTGCCACAAGTCTAGCATCTGCAAGAAATCCCTAGTGTGGGCCAAAACCCCCAACCACAACAATTCAAAAACAAACCTCGAATTGGGCTAGCAACATGTTGCATGTTTGGATATTCCCTCCAAAATATGCTCATTTATTCCCTCCCATGGGTAAAAGACGACTCCAAAAACCATCTGTAAGTTAGATAACAGCGCTATTAAAAAGGACCCCACCTTGCCAATCCCAAACTTTACTTTCCACACTCGGGCCAAACGTCGATGCATGTGTGGCCTCTTTTGGGAGCTTCCAAGGAAAATCCACAGCAACAAAGACAAATAAAAACCACACAACAAACTTGACTGCACGCACAAAACCGCAGGGATTTTCATAACTTGGCAGAACCATCTGATCACTTCTGTCGGACCTGGAGCTTGTCAGCACCTAGCCGGTAATTCCAGCCTAAATTCCACATTGCTATTCCTACCGACAGAAGTTTTCCTAACAACCCTTAATGTTTAGGAAACTATTATAGCTGAATATTTGGGGGCGAAATAATATATGAACCTTTTTTTGAATTTTGTTGACCTTTCGAGTGTACCTATTTGAACTATTTCTAAAATGATTCAAAACCTGAGGTCATCCACTTCTTCTCCATGGCAGTCCCAGTGATGCTAAACTCTTCCACATTGGTGGTACTCGATTCACGTTGGTTCTAATTACGTTCGCTACGTCGCAGCCCGCTCTGACCGCAGCACCAAAGGTTTACAGTGCTCTCATTATACACTTGGGCTTATACTCTAAACCAGGAAACAAGGAGCCAATAAGCAGCTGCTCCAAAACCACACTACTTCCTTACCGTATGTTTAAAAAGTTCCCTCTCTTTGTTGCCCTACTGTAATGATTGTCAAACAATTGAAGGAATGTTTGTCTGTCGTTTGCTGACCTAGGCAGAAGTAGAATTAGCAAAACGTACACACTAGACAAACTAGTTTCCACGGCACATCACTATCACCCTAGTGCCGCTGATAAAGAACAAATAGAAATATCAAAACTCTGAAGATTTTCTCAGTGCAGAGCGCCAAGGAGCCAAAGCCTTGCATTAGTCGAATTAGAGGGTATTTGAGAGCAGCTCAGCCTAAGCCAAGACTATTGGGCATACTGCTGAGGATTAGAACACGGCCTGCAGCCTCAGGCAGTGTTTTTTTTTTTTTTTTTTTTCCAGGCCATTTCTGCAAGAGATCAGACTGGACTGGCTGTGTACCATTGCACTAAGTGCCGCGGAGGAAGGGAGTAGTTCTGAGCCAAGTCCGCTGGTCCATTGGCAACAGAGGCTGGCAGTAGAAAAGATTGAGCTCTATTGGTTGATACACAGCAGGAAGAAAAAGATCAGGTAGGAGAAAATAGAGCTGTGTCTCTTGCTGAGTGTTAGAAGGCGAGGATCGAATTGCAGCACTGAGCCCCACCAGCCGCATTTCTTGGAGCGCCCGTCACGTTATTCTGCCAGGATCGTGTCAATCATCTCAGTCCACACACATAAACAGCATAGTGCACAAATATGCGACAAAACAGACTCTGGCGTAACCTCATTTGTGAATGTTGACGCTAAAACAATGTTTTGGCAAGGGAATACACAATCTATACTTTTTTGTTCTTTGGGATTAGACACAAAGTCATAATTTAATATTACACATTTGGGATTGATGATTCATTTTAAATTCAATTGCAGATGTAGACTCAATTTGTTACTGTTGTTTATGGCCGTATGATTTCCGTGTTTATATCTTGTTTTCGATTTCATGCATCTGATTCCAAACTTCCTATCAGATCCGATTCCAGTAGATCACTGTTTGGGTTCATGTGATATCATAACTCGCTGTCATAATCTGTTCTCGACTCATCTCAATTTTTGTCCTATTCACTGCTTATTGTAAACTGGAGTCACATCCGTATCCCTTTTCCAAGGATTCAGCCTTAATCCGGGTCTTACTTCCAGCTCTTGTGCCAAACCTCAAGATGATCCAAACCCCAGGGAGAAATGGGGTCGAAGTCGGGCCCTATGTTTACGTGCATCTGGATTTAATCAGGGACGTTTGTCATTGGGAATTTAACCAACAACAAAAAAGTTGACTAGGGTTCCAAATGGGAACAAAGAGAAGAAACAGAACTTCCACAGTGGATACCAAATAACTATTGTCAAGTTATAATCCCAATAAACCTGATTAAGAAAATAGTTCATATCTAACTGCAAAATTTGACATCAGCAGTACGGTCTAAATTTGCATGATAGACCTGAATTCCCTATTTTCGCAGATGCGTGAAAACACAGCTGACTTCATTTGTGCCCACTAGTCCATAACATGGCATAAGAAGAAACTGATTTCTTCTAATCCTGCGGCAGGTCAAGGTTCATTTATAACCACGAATTCCAAATTATTCATCAACTTAACCGCATTCTATTTGATTTTCCTGCATTTATTTATCCGCACGCAGAATTCCATCCGGAAACGGGCCACTGATGCCCGACTGCTTTCTGATCCGCTGGTGGTAACACTAGTCAGCTGACATTTCTGCAGAGCAACCTAAAGCCTACTTCCTGTTCCAGTCCACATACACAAGCACCTCTATGTAAACTGTCCACAACAGACAACTCTGGAAAAAAAAAAAAAAGGAAGCTTCTGCTCAAATCTCATCCAAGCTAACCACGAGAACTTTCCCTTTCCTATATGATAGATTTTCCCTTGCTATCAATTATAAATTTGTTTGCATGTGTAGAATTGCGTCACCTCTGAGTTGACCTCTAGTATAATTGCAGAGAACAAGTTTGACTTGTTAGAGAAAACGCAGTAAAGTTATGGAAAAGCTGGTACATGGTGTGTAGGGGAACGACTTGTGTGTTATGCATTTAAATATATGTGTGTGTGTGTGAGGCTCACGTGTGTGTTAAAAGCATGTGTGAGTGTGTGCGTAGGCGTTCGGTACGCCTGCCAGTCTGGGGTTCTCCTGGCAGCGTCGGCTTCCCACTGCAGCATCAGAAGTGACGAGGTGCGAGGGCGTACACACACACACACGCACATGCATACACACACTCTAAGGGTTTTCCTCAGCCTTATGCCAAAGTAGGGAGAGGAAAAGACCAGTGTGAGGTGCTGGGAAATAAGCAGTTGCCTTAAAAGAGTGAGGGCTTTTTCCACTGGCACCTTCCCACATCCAGCAAATACACAAGTGACAAGTGACCCCGGCATGGCGTGACTTTTACCAGCACACAAACTTTTTTTTTTTTTTTTAAATCCAAATGCACTTACAAAATGACTCCCACAGAATTGAGTTTTCAGATTACTAATATGAAGCCATAGTAAATCATTAATTTCAACTGTGAATTTTTTTTTTTGTTGAAGTTCCCGTGGGAATATTTGAGTTCTCAGGGAACATCCACTTCCACGTCTATTACTGCTGCACAGACTTTTTCATTGTCGCTACATTTGAAGAGGTCACGGAATAAAGAAGTTCTGTATTGAAATAATATAACAAGAAGTCCCCGCGGGCATCGCAGTGGCTCGCGTGGGGTGAGCCAGTGACTCGTGAGGTCCTCCAGAGTGGAGTTATTAGTGTGTGAGATGCAGGCTGGTGGTGGTGGCTATGAGTCACGCTGGTTTCCTCCTCCGCTATTAATCTGTCAGGGAAATCTACACACTCATTCGGGTTCAAGTTAATGCGTTGGTAATTAAAATCGGAGGAAGTCAAATACGATATTACGTCCATTAGTCATTGTAGTGTCTTTTTAATATGCTCACCTGCTTCAGTGGCATTTTTTTATTATTATTTATTAAAGGATGAGTTCACAAACGCATGTGACAGCTTCGCTGTTTAATTCGCCTATAAAAAGACGGGCGCCGTTATCCATTAGATGGGACATAATAGGCAATATTTTGAAAAATGTATTAAGTGGCTAACAATGCAAAAATAGTATCAAGTGTCTCATAACATGGTTTTTATTGAAATATATCCCAAGGATAATAGGATACTTAACACAACCGATTTGTTTTGGATATTTGCCTGGTCATGGGAGGAGAAATTTGCCGTGGAGGCCGATTATATAAATTAGCCCCATTGTTATGTAACAGAGGAAGTTGACAGACTTTCAAAAATAAGCAGATAAAATAATATGCGGTTGTTTAATCATTTTCAAAAAAAAAAAAACGACCATAACAATACTCGCCAGGTCGTACCAGGCTTGAGTAAGCCGCAAAGGATATTTTAAGTGTAAAACAGGCACTAAAATAAGCTGAGGGCAGGATGAGGTGTCTGAGGTGGCGACACCATTTTTTTTTTGTGGAGGCTGTTATAGTAAACGCATCATCCTGCTGAGTCTATTTCTGTGTTTTATTTACAGCACACAATAGAACAAATGTTAAACGACAGGAGTCGTCATTCCTTCAAAAAGAAGTCGATATAAATCCGGGTCATGGCACTGATTTGAAAGATGTCATACTAGCCTTTTTTTTTTTTTTAATGCTTACGATATTATGCTAGCAGTAAGGCCTGTTTGCGAGCACATATGTGTGTATGTCATTCCAGTTGCCTCCAGCTGTTCAGATGCAGCTGAGCGAACAGGAAATGTGGCGTTAAGTGGAATTTCACTACAGCAGTTCTCCGGTAAAAAAAAAAAAAAAAAAAAGGTGCCACACTCAGAAGAAAAAGGGTTAAATGGAACCACATTGTACTCAAAACATGCACGCACACAAACGAGGACCAACACTAAGATAGACTCGACAAACCTGCAGACTTTGAGAAAAAGTCAATTGTTTGCTTTTTTTTTTTTTTTAGTTTGGTCCACATTGAGATGAATCAAAAGGGTTGCGCACTCTGACGTCAAACCAATCGACACCGTCTGGCTGCGACACCCCTGGCGAACTTAATAACATATGTCGAGTGGCGTAACCACAAGCAGTTGTGCAACCCCGGTGGATCACATTATGTTTCTATTTTTGCCCCGTATTGGCAGCAGTCACTCGATTACACAATAAAACCTTTATTTTCATTTTGCCTCCACTCACAGGTACCACTTTGTGTACACAATGTACATTCACCCCATCTGCAACCCCCCCCTCGCTAATTCAGCAAGCTCGACTAGGAAACAATAAGAACGAGGTACGAAAGTGTGTTTTTATCTGAACCAAATTTAAAATTTGCTCCCTACACTCTCTGTATAATAAATGAAAGGATCCATTGACAAATGAATTTGCATCCAACTTGCTGTCCGGAGGAAGTGAATACTTCAAAGGTGGAGGAATAAGAGGAAGACGAAACCATTTGCTGAAGTTTTCCAGGATGCTCACTGGGTGATAGCGTTCTCCCTTTTCATCCCCAAGAATAGAGACAATATCTGCTCTGTACCGGCAGGGGGGGCTTTGTTGGTCTTGCCAAAGTATACAGAGATCAGAGAAAGATGAGTCTGCGCTCAGTCGAAAAGAGGAACCTCCATGGTGAGATATGACCTCAAACACCCCCCTGACTCATGCTACCTCGATTGAAATTAAAATGTCACGCTTAACAGATGGGCTTCATTCAAATTAGACGGACATAATAAGCAATATATTCAAGCGTGCTTGGTCTTGTTCTATTGCAGGAGGGTCAAACTTACCTTCTATAGAGAGAGTAAAAATGGTTCCAATATTTTAAAAATATGAATGTAATAAAAATAGCGAGCAAAATCTCTTTTTTTTTGTTTTTTTAAAGTGGGGACAATTTTAGTATTGACCCCATGAAGCTGGACAATTTGTCTTTGTGGGCCACATAAAGTGATTAGGTGAGCCATATCTGGACCCCGATCCTTGGGTTTGATACCAATCCTCTATTGCATTAAATACTCAGTATTGATTTTTCAATATTATTACTAAATTGACTTGGTAATTTACAAGTTTTTGGTTTGACTTGGTCACATCTGCCCAAAAGGATCAGATTGGAGATTAAAGCAGGTCGCTTTGACAAGTGTCTGGGCTAACCCCATGGATGAGCTCCCCTCAGGAGATATTTGGATTGCTCTATTACCTTCCTGGACACTTCCTCAGGTGCCGTGTTCCGGATGTGTGTCGCAGCGGGAAGGCCTCAGAGCAGAAGAGACTCGTCCTCGCAGCTGGCCTGGAAGTGCAGAGACAGAAGATACTAGTCCAAAAGACCCAAGCTTGCATCCAGATGCTTTTGCTACTTTGATGCTATTGCTGTCCACTCCTTAGCAACAAGTCATCTGGAAGCTCTCTCTGCCACATCTGTAGATGACTCTCCCCTTCCTCCATGCTCCACTGCCCGAGGGCTCTGCCTCAGGACCTGGCGAGGAACCTCAACACGTAATCTCCACTGGGGTACACTTCACGTCACTACCTTGATACCAGATGCCCAATCGACTTCCTTTTAAAGACAATATTCTGACTGGTTTGTCAGTTTCTGATACTATTCCCAGAGAAAATTCCCTGCGACACGTGCCAACCACAAGTGTACCAGAAATACTTGGACCTGGTCGGTAGTTTTCCGATGCCCCCCTCTTGTGTCACATTATGCACAACATGCCAAGTGGAAATGTACATTTTTTTTTCCCCCCACCTTAAAAGTCTGTTAATTTGGAAAATGTGAATGTATTCCACCTGATTGTTTGGTTGAATAACTTTTACAGTACATATACAGCACCATAAAGCTGGAGACATAGCGTCACTTTTGGGTAGTCCAAAGACTACATTTGGTCGATTGCATTTTTTTTCCCACCTATCGATACAACCTTCTCAGATGCCCCTCCACGCACATGTGGTGTTGTTGTTTTGAGAGGAAGAGGGGTTAATTACTTACATTCTTCAATTGGAACCATCTTTCCACTCCCCCCGCATGACCAGCTGGATGGAACTCCCGGGCAATCTTAAAAGAGAAAGAAGACCAGGAGATATCAAACAGTAGAAAGCAAACAAGGTTAGGAAAGGGAGTCAAGGTGATATATGTGCTTCCTGTGTCTGATATTATCGACTATGAAAAGAGCCTTTCTTAGTAATGAAGGAACATATTGCACATCACAAATCTTATAACGTGGCCTCCAACTGTCATCATTGCAAATAAAACAAATTCCCCGCTGATGGTAAGGAAAGCATCTCAAGGATGGCAGGTTTGTTTTTATGTCCTCGGTAGCCGGTTTAGATGTTGTGTAAAATGGTTGCACCGTGAGCTACTTATTCATTTTGACAGAGCTTTGCTGCCATCCTGTGCTTGGACTATGGAATGTTCTTCAAGCCTTTTTCTGCAGTAGCCTGATTTGTAAAGATCATTAAAGTCAATTTGCTAATGTATAAAAGTCAGTTGTTAAAAATGCTCATGTGTTTACAAAGCATCATTTGCTGCCATCTGTTCATATTTTCATGACATCATTGCGAGGAGTTTATTTCTGTTCAAATTGGCAACAAAAAAAAAAATCCGGCCACACGCCGTTATCCAATGTGTCTATAATAAACAGCTCGCCGCGAGTATGACTCATCATCCAACCTGCCTCTTCCTCCATTGAATGATTCCAAGATAGGCTTGCATGCTGTCACCGTGTTGGTAATGGGCCTCATTAATACAAATGGACCTGCCGGCACATCTTCCTGGTGGCTGTGGATGAAAATAAATTGCAAAAACATGAATGGATTTGGCCATGATTTATAATTCAGAAGAGCCTCATTCATACTATCCGATTGTGACCTCGATTAGCTGCTCATTGACATAACTAACCTACTGTGGGATTTCCCGAAAAGCCCAAAATAGAAAAAAGAGACAATTGTGGAAAATGCAGGCAATTATTCTCAGAGCATTTGCGAGCAACAGCGTCCGGGCAACAACCCCAATGTGTGTGTGTCAGTGTGTGTTTGTGTCAGTGTGTGTGCATGCATGCGTGGCGGAGGTCGGCTAACAGCATCTTTCGTGTCCCTAACCCTCGGATGTTCACTCTCTGCCTTTTTTTAAGTGATAACAATTTATTTGAAGACCACATTATTCATTTGGAGTAAAAATAAATCCACGGAAAGATGACAAACGATGTTTCTAAAGCAATGCACGCTTGAATTTGTTAGCGTCTCATCTAAATCTTCAACCGCAGATAAAGCGTAACGGAACAATAAGTTTAATCAAAAGATGGCCGGGAGAACCAATCTATAACTTGATTACCGCTCTGGCGCAGAATACTAATGAAGTAAATGTCAAAGATCGTGATAGTCAGAGAGAAAATTGACCTTACGGACAAAGATTGATGGCATTATTTTCACCATTTATTTTGTCACAGAGCTTTGCTTTTTCTCTTAGTGCCACCATTTTGTGATTCTTAATTGGCTTCCTTGTCTTTGTCGTGCATACAATTGCCTTTTCATTTCCTACGCCTTAGAAGTGTTAGACCGATTTGGATTGTGGAGGTGGAGGGACTCAACCTTACAAAACGGTTAAAGAACCATTGTTCCGTCAGGTGGGTGTGTGGGTTACAAGAGAACGAAAGAGCTAATGCGATAAAGTAACTCTGATTTTAGTGCTCTTCACTTGCAGTGTGGGTTGGTGCTGTGATTCTTCGCCGGCTTGCTGCTAGGTTTCAAGGGCTGGCCCCTTCTGAAGGGTTTTTAATTAAAACAATCATAGTTTAATTTTCTGTGGCTTCAACTTTAGGGGTATTATAGCATTGAGTTTGCAACCCGCTTCTGGAAAAGTGAACGTCTCTCAGCTCATTACGTTTGGTTAATGAGCCAAATGCTTTGTTTTATTTAATGGATGGAGTCATTCCAGCTGCCATGGGAACCAAAAAAATTCTCTGGTAGAGATAAAAGTGGACAATGCATTAACACTGCACAATTTAAAAATGAATGAAAACAAATATTTAACAACGAAACTAAAACGGAATCGGCCTTTGTCAAAATCTCAATTGTACGCTGCTATTTACTCACCCCCCCAAATAAAAACATTCGGTCTCCACAGCAACCAGTTGCCATGAGATGTTGCTGCCAGGTGGCCATGACAATGTGGATCTTCAATGTAAGCCACTTGACAAAACGCCTTCTCCGTTCTCAATCACTTTAGATCTTCTTTCCTCTCACAGCCACCAAACCTGAAACATACAATGCAATCTCAAATATTTTTTAAAAAATCCAGAATGTATCATCTTTAATAACCACTTGTACTGCAAAATGTCAGATGAACTTCATTGGTTATAATAATTCACCGGCTCTGGCAAACACTTGTGATGCAAACAGTTTGGGAGGCTTAAAAACACGACCTTTTATGAAGGACAATAAACAACACTCCCGTTTACACCCAGTTACCGCGATTACCGACGGTGAATGACTGCGGTGATGAATAGGCTCGTCTCAACACAATGGGTGGCATTTCCGACCAATTTGTGGCTGTCATGGATTATAGTGAATGCATGCAATTGCGTAATTAACCAAAAACAACTAGCAGTGACACCACTCGGCTATTTATTTTTCTCATTTAGAGAAGAAAAAACGGGACGAAGAAATTCTCCTGCGATTTTGGAGCTTCTGAAAGAGTAATTCCAGATTTTTATGAAGAAAAAACTCTCCTTCCAGACCTCCATTTGCATGCATCTGGGACATTTTACCTACAGTGACAGCTGGTGCTGGCCTTTTTCACAACAGTTTTTTGGGTATGCTTTCCAAAATTTTCATGCTCTTGGGCCGAGTTAAATGAAACAAATCTGGGCTTTTATGTGGCAGCTGGCTTACCTCAGGGGTTTCTATCATTGTCAGCCTCTTCCACTAACACTTCCAATTCCTTCATTTCAAACTTCATCTTGCTCCTTTGGTGCTCCCTGTATGTTTCACAATGAAAATATTTAAAGCTACATAAATACAGCAGGTTGATTAGGTTCTTTCACAAGTTAAGGTGAGTGGAATGACAGGAGTGGAATGACATCTTCCACTTCCACTGTTCCTTCTTTCAAGTAAGTTTCCTGCAGACTTTTTATATTTTTACAGCAAAACTGAGGACAAAAATAAATGTTTCAACATTTGGCTAGCACTATGCTAATACGACAATGTAGAAAATGGCGGTAAACAACAACAACAACAAACAAACAAACAAAAGGGGGAACATACCAAGATAGTTTTCCAAACCTGCTCCCGCGTACGTGTTGTATTTTACTCGTATTTATCATATTTTGCCGCAATTCTTAACATTTCCGGTATTTGGGCGGCCATTAGGTGACTATATCACGTGACATCGCCCATTACGTGATGCTGTACGTCACATAAGACGCTCATGAAGCTGATTGGCTGACACGAAGCGCATTTTCTTACTATTTTTCCTAACCGTATTTTTCTTTTATTTATCATATTTTGCCGCGATTTTTAACACTTCCGGTATTTGTGCGGCCATTAGGTGACTTTGTATCACGTGACATCGGCCATTACTTGACGCTGTACGTCACGTAAGACGCTCAGGAAGCTGATTGGCTGACGCGAGGCGCGTCTCATAACTCCTTGCAGATCTTCCATTGGCATTCATTTTTGTGGTTGCCTATGTGATATAAACAAAGAATACACCATCCTTCAGTAAATAATCACTGACGGAAAAATTCCTAGATTTGGTGAAATAATTTTTCCAACAAATCTTTATAAAGAACAAATAATTCGAGTAATTGAGTACAGTCAAATGAACTGTTGTTTGCATCACTATAGTCTCCACCATCGTTAACATCTGTTGAGAATTTAGCAGATGCTATTTCGATTCTTAGTCAATTATGCGCAACAAGCACCAACACATAATTAAATGCCCACTGTGTAGGATGTTGGTAAATCAGGCCCTATACGTACTATTTGTAGTAGATATTTGACGATCAAGCCATTATAGAAAATCACTTCATCCTAAGCAGATGCTCCTCTGAGACCTCTGTTAAAATGAAACCTCGGGAAATAAAACAGAACCTAGGCATAGGAATTTTTTTCCTGTGCTTCACAATAAGAGGAAAGTCAGGTTGAATCTACACCCACGCTGAGGAATAAAAAACACATCCACTGTCTCCCAGGGGAGGCCTGGAGGCCGCCTAATGTGTCTCACCGTCAAGGAGAGAGGCGTGATAAACATGGGCGCATATTGCATTTGGGAATGTCACACATGGCGGTTGGTAGTGGTGTCATGCAGGGAATGACGCACACAATGGAGATTGGGAGGGGGGTGGAATGCAATAGGAGAGTGTGTTCTTATGTTGGGTAAGTATATTGCAAATTAGAGCAATCGAATGGGTGTTAAAATGATGCAGTAGCACAGCAGGGTTTTTCCCAGCTAATCAAAGTGACATCAATTGGAAATAACATCTTTGCCATATTTAAGAGGTGTTAAGATGGCTATGGAGGACCAAAACTGCCAAAATAAAAATAAAAAGTTTGAATTTAGATTCATTTCCAGTGCTTATATGGTTTACAGAGTAAACTTTACATGATCACAAATGAAATGTAGATTAAATTAACTGCCACATTTATTTTTCACCGTCTCTGTGGTTGTCCCATTATTTTATCTTTTTTTTCCAGTCTGAATGCAATAAATGCCTTTTTTTTTTTTCATCTGCGTGTGCTAGCCTTTCTCATAGCACTCATGTTCAAATTGAATAATGCACCAGCACCACTGAATGAAAGCACTCGGCTGTTAACTTCACCCAAAGCCGTCCTTCCCGAGACCTCTCGGCTTCCCGAGCCTATCGGGTGGCTGCAAAATGTCTACCGCTTCCGATAAGCCCCTCCCCTTTCTCATCTGTGATTATATAGACTCATGGACAATGGCAACACTGATGCGCACACACGCACGCTGGAGCTCGTGCTACGAGGCTGCAATGAAGACGTGACGGATTGAGGGATGGTGATGAAATCGGGTGAGTGGATTCTCTTTGGGGCTTTTGTGCATGTGTGTTTGGAGCTAAAAATAACTCCGTCGCCTCACTGTTTTCTGCTCAGTCCACTTCAATGCAAATATGCTTTCCAGCATGAAAAAAAATCTTTCAGCCTTGTGTTTTTATTTTAATGTCCGCTCATTCAAATTGCAGGCACATGCCGGCAAGTATCGAGGGCAACAACAGGAACAAGAGCGACACAGACAGTCGTAGCGCTGTGAGCTCCGGCAGCGATCAGTCACTAACGCACGCTGAGAGGATCCCCCCGTTCCTGCATCGTTCCCCAAGGACGCTGGCTCCAAGATGGGTTGCTCCTCCGGACGCCAACCCCCTGCCTCGGTCCTTCACCCAGACCTGGACTGCAGCCACGGCAGCGAGGCAAACACCTTACCCCAGGACTCTGAAAACCAGAATTTCAACAGCTCCGCAAGTGTGGATGGAGCAGAAGTCAAACCTCCGGAGTCTCACCCGACATTGGAGCGGCTGGCTCAAGCGACGGGCGGCACTGAAAAGTCCTGGTATCGCTGCGTGTTCCCTTTCGGGGTGATCTCGCTGGTTATCGGGATAGCGGGCACGGGTGTGACGTTCACTTTCAACAATCTGCTCCAGACCAAAGTGGTGTCAGTGGCGTTGCTTTGCATCGGTGTCGTGATGCTGCTGGTGGCTGCCGTTTGTTGGCGAGCCCACAGATTGAGAAGAAGGAAAAAGAAGGAGGGGGGGTTCTTCACCACTGATCTGGGTACTTTGTGATGGACGATGTTCGCCGTATCCCTGACGGAACACTTTGAGCGTGACTGTCGGTGACAAGGACAGATGAATAACAACCGATTTGGACCGAGTGTCGTTTAGCAGAAGGATTACATGACATCACCAATATGCCATCAAATTTATTGATACCCTAACCCCAAAGTTGCCTCCTCACGTCAGGGGAACTGACACAGAGATATGCAAGAATTCTAAATAAATCCAGATCCTCAACTTGAAACTTGACACAGCAATGTTTACAATTGTGTAGCAAGCTAAATAAAATATGAAGGCATGACAAGGTGATAGAAAATTGATGGGACGAAAGCTTCTGTGAAAAATTGTTCAAACTGCGAAGAAATGATGCCTGTGTGGACAACTTCTAAAAGCATCAAAGGTCAACACTACCCATGCTGTTCGGGATAACAACCATCCACAATTGTTTGGGATCCATAAAAATCGCCACTATGTGAACGATGAAGCCTTGTGGGGGGGAAATAGTATTTGAAATTGCTTTTCCTGCTGTATGCTCTCTTGGTGGTGCCCCTTTCATTGTATGGTGAGCAAATCCCATTCCAGGCATACCTCAGTGAACACAAAGCGAAGAAAAAAAAACCCAGCACGGACTGTTCCCTTGATCCTCGCTAAATCAAACGGACGCGACTCCCGCTGACATACATTCTTTTTTTTTTCTAGATAACAAGACAAATGAATCCATAGTTTAGCTAACGGTAGCAAAAAATGCTATAGCTAATGCTAGCATCCAACGTCGAAGGCCAAGAAGACGTAATAGTGGAGCCGACATGTAGCATGTAGGTCAGCCAGTGTACAGTAAAGCACAATGTTGTGATGATGTGATAATGATAATGGCTTCTAGCAGCAGCAAGTGATGTGCTTAGAAGACCTAGCGGCACCTACTTAGCTGTAGCATCGTATTTGATGGTCAATTGCTTCGATTAAATGTTAACTGGCTGTTTAAAATGAAGTTTTGTTTCTTTGTGCCGTTAAAATTCGAGATAAGCCCAAAAAGGCAACAAAATGAGTGTTTGTTAAAGTACGTTATGTAAAAACAAATAAAAAAAACACACATTTGAATGTACAATGAACAATAAGTGTCTTATTTGTACAGGTTGTAAAGATGTATCTTCTATTTTGAATAGTGGAGAAAAAAACATTGTGTTTGTATATCGCAATCAGTCTGCTTTTATTTATTTGTATTCTTTTCAGTGATGTGTTTTTGAGGCAATAGTCAAACACCTGAAATAAAAATCTTCATTGAATTTATTGACCTGACCCAGCATGTTCCTGAGTGCTTTCTTCTGTCTGTCACTTATTTCTCCTTCAAGCGCTGGAATATAGAAACTAAAAGGATAGTGTTGTCAAAAAGCCACTTTCTGACATTTCAAAATGTTGTAGCAGCTCGGATTCAAGTGTTACTATTCTCGGTTTTACTTTATATTTGAGGCTTCAGCTGTTCGCTTGACACTGCTGATGATGCTGATAACCAATTTTGTGTGGCACAGATGGATAACGGCTATGACAAAAGCTGTTGCTATTGGCAACTCACGCAAAATGGCCATTTGCAATAGTATCATCTTTCTGGTGGCCTTATGTCGAATTTAAATGACGTGTACATCAACATAGTTTTGCTTCAGGGACATTTTTGGAATGACGAGAGACAATTAACAACCAGCAGGATCGCAAATGAGTTTGCTGGTGACGTCAATTGGATTATTTGAATGAATCATCAGGCAGAAACATTTGATTTGCAGTTTTCATCAAGACTTAGAATAACAGCCATACATTCTTTATCTTCTGCATAGACCGACTCCATTTCATCTTCATCAGGCGACACCAAATCTGCTTAGCACCAAACGCTTGACAGTTGAGAAGAAAACGGAATGTCTCTCAAGGAGCACAGTAAGACCAAGCAAAAACAAAGTTTGATAAGAAAATTGAATAAAGTCACGAGTGCTCCAATTAATTAATCAAGTCTCCTACTTAGTGAGCTATTGATTCTACCAGCCGTGTCCGTCTTTTGTGAGCACAGCTGTCAGTATTTCAATGAGCAACAACCCGAACCCGGATGTGCCCACGCTTCCCACTCGTCCTTTTCCTCCTCTTCACATTCACCCATCTATAAGGGATTGTGTCATCCTTGCTCCCTTTTTGATTTCCCTCCCGGAACGCTCTAAAAATAAACTGAGGCTGACTAGGAAGCAAAAAAGAAATGGGTAGCTAGCTAAAAATCGACTTCTAATTTTTACCCTTGTGCATTCAAGTAACGTAGAATGTTCTTATTTGTCTATTAGTAGCTTCAGCAATTATTTTAAATAAGCTTGCATAGAATTTCTTTTGCTCGCTTGAAGCTTAAAGGTCCAGTATTGAAGGTGGTTCATTACCACAGGGGAAAAAGTCGCTGTCATGTTTTATCTGCCAGCGTCGTTGTCAGTTCTCTTCTTGCTTCTCTTCATGTCTGCTTCACATGATTCAGAGCAATTCAAGAAAAACAGCACCTCGCTTTTTAAAAAGGTTATAACTCATTTTCCAAGAAAAGTAGAAGAGATGAGCCACGAAGAATGTTAGGGTTGTTTTTGGTTTGTTGTGGTTCTTCTGCATGGCTCACTCATTTGCCAGCATTATGAGATGATGATATCAATTATTAAGTTATGTACATGCATAAACAGAATCGCAATTGCTGATGTGCATCATCGCACGGACATTACTGTGGAAAATTGCAATCCGGATCATCCCGTTTTGCCCATCAGCAATTTTCATTTATTTATTTATTAAGACAAGCTTTAATATCTAACCAGCAAATGACTCAAGTTTGTAATAATAAGAATACTCCACAGTTACTGATAGTTCAAATGCTTTTGTCAAAATACTCCAGGACTCAAAAAAAAAAAATATAGGACACTTTATGCATCCTATTTATTGTGTTGTTGAAATTAGCCCATTTAAGAAGGCCAGTATGGATTTTACCGGGACTACAATGATTATGGATATAAATGCAGATAATCTCCAGGAAAGGAGGAAATGTAAAAACGCTCTGGTTAAGATTGTGATGATACTTTAAATCAGACTATAAATTGCAATTTATATCCTGGAGAGAAGGCAGTTGATTAAAACTATTCATATTTTGAGGATGATGCCGTTTTTTTCTGATTAATAATCACCAAGAAGAAAATAAGGTTACTTTTGAAAATTAATTTTGTTCTCATTGAACATGACAGTAAAAAATCCGTCCGCTGATTGTGGAGTACAGAATGAAGACTAACTATTGAATATTTTATGAGAGAAAGACAAGCTATCTAAATGCAATATTAATAATGGTCATAAGAGCTTCTATAGTCAAAGTAGCATATAGTTCAAATTTCATTTGCAAAATTGCTTGTTGCGGTTCCTGTGACTTCATAGTATTGGGAAAGTTTATTTTTTAGTGTGCTTCCGAAAGACTGAGTGACTCAAGAAAAAAAATCAATGAAACAAATATAGCGCAGAGAGGAAGTCCGCTACTGGAGAACCTTAAACCTGTATTATTTTTAACAATCGGCCTGGATTCCCTCCCACTGCTCTCCTATTTAAGCTGTCCTTTCCTGTCAACTCTACAGGTGACAACCGTATCAGGAGGTCGTGACCTGCTCGCTGGCATCTGACACGCTTACACTCTCATGTTTCGTTTCTAAGAGTCCGTGCCAGGTGCAGTTACCATATGGGCTTGATTCAGAATATATTTCCACAAATATATCACAACCAAGCTTTGACTTTGTATTTTCCACCTTGTGGGTTCAATAGTCACAAAAAGTGAATGTTTTGCCCTCCCACTGGCAACCTCACCTTATTATTTGGTTGTCTCTTATTGTCGTCACTTGCAGCCATGCAAAACACCCGCAGGGCATAGGGATTGACGTTCCAACAAAAAAGACACTCGGGGGAACTAAAGCTTCTTTAGAAAGAAAAAAAAGTGCAGATGAACAAAACGTCATCATGACGATATATTGACCAAAATAAAAATGTATCACCGCTCACAAGTCAGCTTGTGTAGGCCCAATCTCATGTAAATGTGTAGGAAGGTGTGGTTTGACTCATGGAACAAGAATATAAAAAGAGAATTAAAGGAAAAAAAATTAAATTGTTTTGACACCCTGCGGTGAGGAATTGCTGTACAGGGTCCATTGTATCTTTTTGCCTATTCATTGGCTCAGCCTGCGGGAAATAAGTGAGAATAAAAAGCCCCACGGGTTCCCAAATGATTCTTGAAGTAGGCTTTTGTGTTAGATGAAACAAGATGGTGTTAATGAATACGTTCTTGTGTCCTGGAAGAGCTATAAAACAAATAAAAATAAACGTCTAGCTGAAATAAATCGAATGTAGACACAACTAATGAGATAAAAATGGTATCGTAAATGGAGGTTGCATAGCTACCATCGTCTGTTAGTAGGATTGCCATGGTGACTTAAGGAACATAGAAAACTGGGTTTTAATAATATCTCCTATTGTGGTTGCTTATGTGTTGTGTTGTGTGTATGTGTGTGTGTGTTGTATGCATATTATTATAGTGCAAACCTTATATTCTATTTGGCATCCAGAAGAGAAATCAGAATTTGCCATTTATATTTATTTTTATTGAAGCACACTAGGTAGATTGGGAAATGAGATTCCGTACACGTTATGGGTAACTATGATTGGAGGGTGCTCGAATGCTGCCGTAAACACTCATCAATCAATTCAATTTGCACACCAACGTGATTTTATCTTCAGATTTCTATTTTTCATGGTTGATTTGCAACAGCTTGCAAAACAAATGTAAACATAAATGTGTATTTGTTTTGTTTTGTTTTGCTTTGTTTTGTTTTGTTTTGTTTTGTTTTGTTTTGTTTTCTTTTGTTTTGTTTTGTTTTGTTTTGTTTTGTTTTCTTTTCTGTTCTTTTCTTTTCTTTTCTTTTCTTTTCTTTTCTTTTCTTTTCTTTTCTTTTCTTTTCTTTTGTGGAAGGTTGCGGGGCGAAAATACGCACACTGAACTGGAAGCCTTGTAAAAAGATGGTTGGCACTGTTTTGAATTGCACTGTCGCCCTCTTGCGGTATAAGTCTAAAGCACATGCTAAAACTATAAAATATAAAATATAAAATATAAAATATAAAATATAAAATATAAAATATAAAATATAAAATGTAAAATGTAAAAGGTAAAAGGTAAAAGGTAAAAGGTAAAAGGTAAAAGGTAAAAGGTAAAAGGTAAAATGTAAAATGTAAAATGTAAAATATAAAATATAACTCTAAAATATGAAATGGGACATGTAAATACAAACATAATAATAATAATAATAATAATAATAATAATAATACCAATGATAACATATATGAATATAAATATGATAAAATAATAATAAATATAAACTCACTATTTTTAACAGCCATGCTAAAACCGACACATGAACATGTTATTTCAAATATTTACCACAAGGTGGCGACAGTGCAATACAAACAGGTGCCAACCATCAATTAGCAAGGTTACCAGTCCAGTGCCGTCCGTGTACGTGTATTTTTGCCCTGCAGCCTTCCTCTTAAAAAAGTGAGTGATATTTAAACACTAAAATAAAATATAAAATTATGTATCTATATTTGTATTCATTCAGACTGCATTTACTCATGATCATTCTTTTAAAATAGTTGCATGTTTTAAAGTGTATTTATTTGTCTATTGTGATAATCCCACACCAATCCTTTTGGTCTCATTTCTAAATGAACATTTCTAAATTAAGACTTCTCTGATAGAGTCCATTAGCTCATGGGTGTCTATAGCAACTAAGCACTCTTTAACACGGGCTGTGCATTTATAGTTCATGGCTCTCACTTGTATTTTGAACTCCACTTGTGGTTGCCAAGGAAAACTCATTATAGTGTCCTGTCATAGAGAAGCACTTGTGACTGACAAAATGTTCTTGCAGCAAAGAGCACTTCACGAGCAGACAATTCTGCAGGTGAGTTCTTGCAACACTCCATTCATTCTCTTCTTTAAAACTCATTATAGCATGCTTTTAAAAAATTGTATTCGGCTTGACTCAGTTCAATTTTGTTTGTTTTGTGAGCGACAGGAAAAAGTTTGGAAATGAAATGTTTGGCATTGTGGCAATGTTTCCAAGCTACGTCCAATAAAATGAACACAGTTCAATAAATTGCTTAGTTTATTGCCATTAAATAATATAAAAATTATTCCCAGCTGGTAGCACGGTGCCAAGTTGACATTTTATATATTTTTTTTCATTTAAGTGTACAATAATTTCATTCATTCTGTCTTGGAGTTTATTGTTCAAAAAATGTGTTTTTTATTTTAATTTAATTAATTTATGACAATTTATAATTAATAATAATTTATCACAATAACCAGATTCATCATAACCTATCCACCTCCTCCTCTTTCCTCACCAGGCTCTCTTATCCGTCCATTTTTCTGATCAAACTTTGCCGTGATCTCAGCCAGGCTCTTGCCTTTGGTCTCAGGGAACGTGATCCCCAAAAACACGGCCGACAGTAAACACACAGCAAAGAACGGCAGCAAGCAAAAATTACCCAGACCCTTGACCATGAATGGAAAAATCATCCCCACCAGGAGCAGACTGAGCCACATGAGCGATCCGGCGACCATATAAGCTGCCGGCCGAGCTGATTGGTCAAAAATCTCCGCGGGCAGCACGCCGGTCACGCCTGCCGGGCCTAAGCCGAAGCTGAGGATGTAGGCGAACACACACGCCATGCTGAGGTAAGGCATTCCTATGAATCCTTGTTTTTGGAGCGTGAGGGCGACAGTGAAGACGATGGACCAGCACGACATAAGAGCGTAGCCGCCAACCAGGAGACACTTGCGACCGACTCGTTCAATCAGGAGGTTGCTCAGGATGGAAGCCGTCAATTCAGATGCGCCTGTGCCGATGGTGGCGTAATGGATTTTATCAGCAGGGATGTTCGCCTGAAGGAAGATGTAGGACGCGTAGGAGTAGACCCTACACAGAAGAAAAAATAACCCCCCAAGAAACAAAAATAAATTGTTAAAAAGTAGCGAATTCTACCTTCCGAGGCGGACCGCCATTGGACCGGCTAGCAAAGCCCCGAGGAGACCTCCAAGTGAAAACGCTGACACAATAAGAGTCCAAACCAGAGTCACATGGGTGCTCTCCAAACCTGACCCCCAACGTTCTGCGTAGGTATTATTGATGAACATCTGGATGTAGCTGGTTGGAGAATTAATGATGGAAAGATTGTATCCATATTGGAAGGTGCCACCAATGGCGGCCGAGCACACGGTCAGCGCAAGCGTTTTGGAACTCGACGCTTTGCTGTTGTCTTGTTCTGCAGTTCCCGCCGGCATGCTAGGACTTTGAACGTTCTAGTCAAAGGACAAAAAAAATGGCGACCCACATGAGGAGCAAAGTCTTTTGTGTCGGGGGTGGAATCGCTTAAGTATTCAGGTCCAGTTTGATATTTTATCGTTGCGGGCCAAGATTTAGGTTCATTGTAATGCTGGGTGGTTGCTGCTTAACTTAGCTTAAGAAGAACTTAAATGGCTTGTGTGATGACCTTCAAGGTCCAGGTAACCCAATTTGACTTGAAGAAGAAAAGTCACAAAGTAAAAAGTGCTTCGGGATATCAGTTTTATTTGCACAAGGTAGAAATTAAATGACTAACTAATTATATATGCACAAGAAATAGGAAGTGGTGTGGGGGGATAAATATCTTTGGCAGGAACAATATTGACAAAAAGTAGAGAGATATGCATCATGCATGAACAAAAACTTGGGTTGTTTGTTTTTTGTTCAGAGTTGACGTTCCGCTCGGAAATAATTTAACAGCCTGAGAAGAAAACCATACAAAAAGGAGCGTCTATTTTGCACGGATGTATTTCGAACTCGAGCGTCGCTGCTCGTTCAAGTGAAAACTCGTAAAATCTTTGGTGCTGTAAATGATTACGCAAAACCAAGTACGCGGTGTTCTTAAATAACGAATGGCACGAAAAAAAAGTGGAGCGTGATTATTTAGGTAAAGTGCGAATAATAAATAAGGCTGAGTTTCTGTAAACATGCTCAAGGGCATCTTTCCCTAATTTTGCGAATATGCAGCATACGATTAAATTATAAAAATAGATTTTGCTACATGTCCCTTATAAGGTCATAAATTGAAAATGATTCTGATGCAGCAAGACTTTAAGACACATTCCCTGAGTTCAGTCTTCAAGGTCAAGACCTTCTGGTAAGGAAGAGAAGCTGGTGACTTCCGCCTGCATGTTGAACTCCTCCGTTGGCTCGTCCAATCGTTTTGCCCGTATTTTCCGTTTATTCTTTTTATCGAATTCTTCTGTGATCTCAGCCAGGCTCTTGCCTTTGGTCTCCGGGACCATGATCCCTAAAAACACGGCCGACAGTAAACATACAGCTAAGAACGGCAGCAGGCAAAGGCTACCCAAGCTCTTGACGATGAAGGGAAAAATCATTCCTACTAAGAACAGACTGAGCCACATGAGCGATCCGGCGACCATGTAAGCCGCCGGACGAGCTGATTGGTCGAAAATCTCCGCAGGCAGGATCCCGGTAACGCCAGCCGGGCCCAAGCCGAAGCTAAGGATATAGGCGAACACGCACGCCATGCTGAGGTAAGGCATTCCTTCGACTCCTTGTTTTTGGAGCGTGAGAGCGACGGTGAAGACGATGGACCAACACGACATAAGAGTGTAGCCGCCAACCAGGAGACACCTGCGGCCGACTCGTTCGATCAAAAGGTTGCTCAAGATGGAAGCGGTCAGTTCAGACGCGCCTGTGCCGATAGTGGCGTATTGGATTTTATCAGCAGGGATGTCCGCCTGAAGGAAGATGTAGGACGCGTAGAAGTAGATGGAGTCATTGCCGCAGAGCATCATGGCGCTGCTCGCCACCATGACAGTCCAGAGTTGAGCTCGTAGGTCGGGATCCTTAAAAAGCGACAAGGGTGTTTTAGCAGAAGCTGCAGAGCCAAGATCGGAATACTTTTGCTGTTCTTCTAGTATTTCCTGTATCTCCAGATCTGGATTACCGCCATCACGGAGTCGTTCAAGTGCCCGAACGCACGCTTCTCTGTCCCCCCTGTCGATGAGAAGATATCTAGGGCTTTCCGGGAACCAGGGTAGCGTCAGCATCTGGATTAACCCTGGAAGCATGTTGCTGGCGAGTAAGTAGTGCCAGAGAGGTTCTGTTCCCAACACCTCCGTCAGTCCCACAACTTGACCTAAGAAAATCCCAAAGGCCGTGAAAACAGCAGATGAAAACGCCACAGCGCCCCTGAGATGTTTCGGGGCGCTTTCCCCAAAGTACATCGGCTGGACATTCATACTGACCCCTGAATTAATGCCCACCAGGAACCGAGCCAAGATGATCATCTCGAATGATCTTGCAACTCTGCACAGCAGAACAAA
Organism: Syngnathus typhle; assembly: GCF_033458585.1. Classification (NCBI taxonomy): domain Eukaryota; kingdom Metazoa; phylum Chordata; class Actinopteri; order Syngnathiformes; family Syngnathidae; genus Syngnathus; species Syngnathus typhle. The sequence continues at coordinate 4,309,908 of NC_083755.1, read as the reverse complement.
AACAGACGCTAGGAGCAAAAATGAGTTATTGAAGAGAAGAGACTTTTTCCTTCCAACGCGCACTGCCATTGGTCCAGCAAGAAGGGCCCCGACGAGACCTCCCAGTGGGAAAGCTGATACTATAAGAGTCCAAACCAGAGTCACGTGAGTGGTCGCCAAGCTTGACCCACTGCGTTCTGTGTAGGTATCATTGATGAACGTCTGGATGTAGATGGTGGGAGAATTGATGATCGATATATTGTATCCATACTCGAAGGTGCCTCCGATTGCAGCACAGCAGATTGTCAGAGCAAGTGTTTTGGAACCTGATGATTTGCTGGTTGCTTCTTCTTGGGCATTTCCTGCCTGCTTCGTGTGAGACATGGTAGTCCCACAACAAAAAGCAATGTCTTAATATCGCAGATGAGATGCTGATCGGATCTTTGGATTTTACAAATGAACCTGCCAAGGTTGTCAGGCAGAATAACGGGCGTTAATAAACGAAAGTGGTTTTGTATTGCCAGATTCTAAATGTATTACCTCATCGTTTACTGTAAGGAGAAGAATACTCATTGCAGCCTCTTATAATTAGTATTGAAACATCAGTAACACAAGAGTATTAAATTAAGTAATGCTGGATTACGTCTTCATAGCCTTAAACTAAGTAATACATTGTTTTAGCGAATATATTTTTCCTGAAAAAACAAACTGAGGGATAATTTTATGATAGGATGCTGATTGGGTTTGTACTTGTTACGTCATCAAAATGCGACTATTGTCGCACGTATATATAAACAAAAAAACTAATATCTTTATTTTGTTCCTCGTAGAGAAATATATTGACTAATCACATCACATTAAGGAATGGGTCTTGATTTACAAATGTGAGTGCATCTAAAGTGTTTATTAAGTTTATGTGAAGTACTTAGTTATTGCTAGCATAAGATACAAACGTTGGATGAAAGCAATCGGTGGTCAGTTTGTCATCATGTTTTTACTTTAAGTCAAATGTATCAAAACATTTGTGTCGATTGAGTTTTATGCCTTGTCTTTGATTTTATATAATAACTGACATTAACTGTAGTTTTCTCTCGAGCAGTTTTGTCTGCATGCAGTAAATGTTTGGAACTAATTTGAGACATGCAGTGGTCCATTTCAGTATTGAAATTTAATCAGAGTTGTAATCCAACAGTGTGCCTTCGCCAATCAAAAAGGGGGATGACAAGGGTAAGCAAAGAGGTAAACGGAAACCAGCCGCCTCAAAAGATGGGGCTGAAAAAGATCAGGGCAAAGTGAAGAGCCAAACACGCCGCGCTGGTTCAAGTGGGAGCAGCAGGTCAGACATGCTTCATTTAAAAAATGTGGAAGTTCTTAAATATATCAACTCCTGTGTACCTGTGAGCAAAATGATTTTCCTCCCACTTGTTGGTGCAGTTCAAGTTCCAGTAGCGGCTCGGGTTCAAGTTCCAGCTCATCCACAAGCTCCTCCGGTTCTTCGAGCTCCAGTTCATCCTCATCGTCGTCGTCCTCGCCAAGCCCCAACCGACAACGACAAAACAGACGGCGCTCCCCCTCAAAGTACAAAATGCCCTGTTGTATTTTGTATTCAAACTACCGAAAGTATTCAGATGTATATAGGACAAACTAACAGAGATGACTATTCACTGACGACAGGTCCAAAGTGGTCAAGAAAGACGATCGGGTTCGCGACCGGCGACGGAGAAGTCCCGCTTCAAAATCTACCAAGGTCTACCTGGGCCGGCTGACAAGAAATGTCGTCAAGGTTACTCAAACCAGATATGCATGTATATTAGGAGTCAGGGCATGTATTTTTTTATTTCATTTTTACAAATACATTAGTAATTGAAGACTATATTAAATCAAAGTGGTTTTGTCAATGTGTGACCAAAAAATGATGTCATAAGGTTTATTAGTAATGACTTGGCAGTTAAGTAAAGGAAAAAAGAGTTAATCATTATCAAAGGGTCTGTTTGCTTTGTGAAGGAACATGTCCAGGAGATTTTCTCCACCTACGGCAAGATCAAGATGATTGACATGCCCATGAACCGGATTCACCCTCATCTGTCGAAGGGCTACGCCTACATCGAGTTTGAGACCCCCGAGGAAGCGGAGAAGGCACTCAAACACATGGATGGAGGTACAAGATGGCCGTGGTGGGATTTGAAGGCATTAATGTTGAGATGATTTCATTTTTGGTATTTTCTTCCAGGGCAGATTGACGGTCAGGAGATTACAGTTATAGCCGTCCTGACTCCGACAGTGCGGCCCCCACCTCGGAGGATTTCGCCTCCCCGCAGAATGCCACCTCCACCCCCGATGTGGCGACGATCTCCGCCTCGAATGAGGAGGAGGTGAATGGCAGCAGGGTCATGCGCACGCCAACCTACAGCCGCATTTCAAAATAAATGTCACTCTTCTTTCAGGTCTCCCCGGTCGCCAAGGCGACGCTCTCCAGTGCGGCGTAGGTCTCGATCACCTGTCCGCCGTCGCCACCAGTCCCGGTCCAGTTCCAACTCATCCCGCTAAATACCCCCCTTCTCCAAAAAAACCCCAAAAAATAAGTAAGGAATTTTGTTGTGTGAATGCTGAGAGGCGAGCAGCAATAAGAAAATTGCTTGTCAAGTTTTTCTTTTCTTTAATTTTTTCAATTGTTAAAAAGATCAACGGAAAAATCTTTAACTGCATATCATCGAGTTAAAGCACTTATAAAATGTACAATCTGATTGAGACACACTTGTGGACCGTATCAACCATTTTAGAAATCCTATTTTGTTGGCTCCCACTTCATTTGTTCTTTATGGAATTGTCATCTTTTGTCGCCCTCTAGTGGACAGTTGCACTCATTTAATTTGACATTTTGTGCGACTAATCTTAATTTGTCAAACATTGGAGTGTTTTTCTATTGTACTTTTGCATGGAGATGGTCACAAATGTCATGTGGCTAAGTATCTATCTTGACTTTTTTATTTTGATATTCATTTGTTTGTATTCTAAGACTAACTACTGAAATGTAAATCAATCAATTGTTGAAAATTGACAGGTCTATGCATGCTTACCAGATTTAAGTTTTTTGAAGTATATTGGGAGTGAATGTTTTCAGTATTAGCAGACAGGTACAATTTGTGTAACCTAAGATTGTCCTTTCTAGTTTGTATAAGTGCATCTTTTTTTTAAACTTTGCAACAACAACACAATGCCTTGGGCAGCTATGTTTTTTTTCCAGAGTAAATGTGGGGAAAATACAGAAAACGAATTATTCAATTGACAACATTCAGATATTTAATATAGACTCCATTTCATGGTATTAAAATAACTCAAGCAAATCCAGAAGTACAGTGCGTATTTTCCGTTCTACTTTGAGCATTTATGGAAAGGAGTAGGGGTGAGCAATTCATCAATAAATAAAGGAAATGGCACTTTTTTTTTTTTTAAAAGACATTCTTTCACTATTCCACCTTGATGACTTGGCTTACAAATGACATGCAAAGAGGTTTGATTGTTTTTGTCTGCACTGGCCACAAATGGCTTGATGAAAAGCCGGCAGAACAAATCCAATGATGCACATATGATAAATCCACATGTCTCCTTTTCTATATAACTACTCATCCAACGACGTGGAGAAATTTCAGTCAAAACGCCAGAGTTGACAAACCTGATGAAACAGAATACGGACGGCGTTGGTCGGGTTACAACATGAGCTAAAGACAAAAAAGTATTTTTACCCAGACTGTGCCTGTCCTTGGTGGCCCAGCAGATGCTGTAGTGCTGAAGGAGCTGCTGCAAAAGTTCCTTCTCATCGAGGAACTCTAATCGCTCGATTCTGCAGTAAATAAGAGCAATATTGAAAAAAATATATATTTCTAATTACAGTAAAAAAAAAAAAAATCCTGTGGTCTGATGAGATAAAGATAAAAACTACCTTGCCACATCATCCTGTGGAAGCAAACTGTAGACCGTCACCATATCCAGAGCATCGGCGTGATCCCAGCCAGACCTGAGAAATCGATCCTTCTGCAAACAATTTTTATGTGTGAAGCTTTTTAATTGTGTCTATACAGAAGTTACATTTCATAAAATTACCTGAGAGTCCAGAGACCGGCATACATCGACACCAGCCAGCGTGCACTGACGCCGCTGCAAATTCTCAATCATCACCTGGCCAAACCGGTCGCTCATGTTCACCTGAACATGTAAAACCTTTGGATTATCGGGGCACTTGTAAATCAAACTAGCTCTGCATGAATGTTACCTGTTCGTAGTTGATGAACATGGCGGTGTGAAAGGTGTCGGCAGCCCAGCGAACTAAATTGGAGGACTGAGTGGGGGTCATGTAAACCAGGACACATTCTGAAAGCAGCAATGTAGGCAACCTAGAAAACAGGCACGCTTTAGAATCGGCCACTGCCAATACATTTTCATCTTCAGTATCGAGATGAAACCCACATTTCATGCTCACATACTCTGGGTTAAGATGGAACTTTTTCAACTTCTCATCCAAGGTAGCTACGTCTCGAAGATCCACGCCGATGATACAATACCGATCGGAGTCAAGGCTGTGGGCGTCTGAAGAAACAAATGCACGTTAGGTGTAAACTAACAGTGACATCATCATAAACTTTACCTAGTAGCAAGGAATCTGTTGAATGGGTTTCGATGATGGGCTTGGACAAGTGTGGTTTGGACCTAGGTAAATTAAAAACATACAAATGTATTAATCTGTACAATACAAATGAAAATGGTTAGCTTACTTTATATAGTGGATTTTCCTAGCCACAACAGTAGGAAAGTCAATTTCAAAATACTTATTGGGCAGAAGGTCTTCATCCTGTTCCAAACACACCATGATCACTTCAAAGCTTGCAGAAGATGATTATGATGATCACGTTACACTCAAGTTGGCTAGCAAACTGACCTTAAGTCTCCAGAAGGCGGTGTCCAGCCCCGCACCAAGATTGATGATTTGACAATCACATTCTGTTTTCCTTATAAATGCATCAAGGAGATGGTTGACACCTTTAACGCGGCCATAATAACCTGTTAGATAAGACAATGGCAAACAGTGATCACGTGACAGTCGCTGGCTCATCATGGGAAGCATTGTTTACCTCGATTGATTTCGGGTGCCTTCCGCTCACCAATAGATCTCACAAAATATTGGATGTAAGGATCTTTCCAGTAGCCTTTACTAATGGCGAACCTAAAAAGCAGACATCATGAAAAATAAAAGCAAAGTTACAGCAGCCAGTGCAGGTTCACCAAAGTTCACCTTTTGCACGCCGTGGCATCATCACACGTCGCCCTCACTGCTTCATCGGAAGTGTCCGTGTCTGTGAAGGGGTGCCGAGTTGCCATGAACGATCCTAAATGCAAAATCTCACCAATTGAAACAACTTTACCATTGCACTCTTGCAGGAGGCTAGCTGTCAGGCTAACAATGCTAGCAGATTGTGCGTATTAGACAAGAAGGGGATACATACATACTAACCCTAACCCTTACTAACAGAATAAGAAGATCACTATGACAGTGATTAAAACAGATTTGATTACAATTTAAAGCAAACCTTGTATCATAGTTTCGGACGGCTAGTTATAACGGTGAAGTTTGGAATATAAATACAATAATGCGCAGGAGGGTTTACTTCGGTGTTTATTGGCGCTTGGCAACCAGCTATGTGTTGCATTATCGCCCTCTAGTGGACAGGCGCCTTTCCATCGCTCTCGCTCGCGCTCCCTCTCCTGCAGTTCACTCTCTCCTCTTGCACAGGGGGAAAAAGCGTTTTGACGGATTAGCTCGTCGGCTAGCGGGTGTCACCAAGCAAACAACAACCGGGCACCGTCCGGGCCCCTGCAAAAGGTCGCCGCAACCGGTGAAGAGCAAGTTCTTGGACCATGCCGTTGCACCATCCAGAAGACATTTCCACTTGGGAAAGGAGAACGTAGAAGCTAGCAAGCTACCAACTCTTGTTAATTGGCTTTAGGCTCAAATGGATCGCGCATGTTTTGCCTGTCATAGCGACAGCTGGCAAAGTTGAAAACGGGGAGAGGCAGTGCAAACTTCATGACAATCTCAAGTCAACATTTTTTTCCAAGTGTGAACTTTCGGACGACTCGAGTGGAACGGAACAGAAAATGAAGAAGCAGTTTAATCGCATGAAGCAGCTCGCCAATCAAACAGTTGGCAGGCAAGTATTGCAACTGTGCGTTATTTATTCTTGTTTATTTTCCGTAATATAACTTTATAAGGTGTGCGCATTGTGTTATCTTTCATAACTTTTCCTTCATACAGTGAAAGTCTTGCAATGAGGCTGTGAAAGGAATGTCACATGAATGGAGACGATGTGTTGTTGGTTTTTCTATTATTATTTTTTTGCAGTTCCCAAATTAGTTTAAAGAAAAAAGGGATTCTTTAAAAAAAAATTCAATTGCATTACAGCATGCAGAAGCAACAGTAAGATGAGGTTCAAGTTTCGAATCCAGCCTGTTAACATTGTATGAAGCAATATAATAATTTGAGATGCAATTACAATGCTCCTTATCATAAGATAATGACTTTAATATGCTTGAAGATAAGCACATTCTAAGCATACTTTTCATGATTATTGACATAATTGTGCCTCTATGAATGACATGGTGACTTTATTCATAATGTCTGCAGATATTTTTGATTCTAAAAACCTCTTGTACTTTTTTTATGAACAGCGTGTGTAGCACTAAAACAAGAGCACGCCTATAATGTTCACTAAGTAGCTTTAAGAGCCACTGCGGCTGGTATCCTCATAATATGCTTTCATACGCTAAACCAGTTGTAAATTAAAGCTGAGAGGAACTTGATGCAGAAAGCAGACGCATGAGAGAATGCATTACTTTCACGCACGAGCAAGTCTCCTTCCTCTCCTCCAGGTGATTTGCTGTTTCGGATTGCAGCAAAAACCGAAGGTGGTGCATGGATTCGTGTCTGCGTCTCGGCTGCCCCCCTTGGGTTCCTGCGATTGTGCAAAAGGCACTATGCTATGTCCAGCATGCGGCCTCTGAGAGGAAATCTCTCCTTCTGCTGCTTTTGCAAACAGGAAACTGCCTCCCAGAGACAAACCGCCACATTCTAGCGAGAGACGCCGAGCTGGCAAGATTGATGCATGGCCAAGCTACACGTGATTATTTCAGATTGGCGTTAAAGTCCGGTGAAAGAAAAACATCCGTAATTGTTGACTTGGTTGATCTGGTTTGATTAATCAGCCCAATATTGATCTCACATTCTAAACCATTGTATAATCCTTTCTGATGCCTCAGCTAGCTAAGCGTTATGCAATCTGAACTAATTCAGTCGGCGTCGGAAGGGCGACTTCCTCCTGACTCAATGTCACAATTGAATAAAGGGAAAATGGGTGTTTTCTTGAGTGTCAAGAGAATCTGCCCTAGGGACTGTAAGGTGTGTCAGATGTTTATTTGGTTTAGTGGCAAGCGAGACGAGACGGCGTTTTGTTCAACCGCAAAAGTTTGCTTTTCACCCAGTTGAAACGGGTGAGACGGAAAAAGTTGAAAAATTGGCGCTAATTTGAATATTTTCCATTCAAAATATTTGGTTCTTTAATGGTTAACTAAGTCCCTGCAGTTAAAATAGATCTTTGACGTCTATAGCCGTCAATGGGAGTGAACGAGTTTAAAAAAAAAATAAAAATGTTGCGCAACAACAATTAGCGTTAGTCCAAGGGCTAGCTAGATCGCTCACATGGTCAGTTGCATTAGAGGAAATAACCGAGTCAGTCAATGATTCTCTCGGTTCCTTTCATCCAGGTCCAGTATCCATTACTGTCTGCCTCAAGCTGCCAACTGTTGCAAAGAGAAAGACCCTCCCTGCTCGTCAGCTCGCTGATTGTCTGCTAACAGAAGCTCTATTGTGCTTCCGGTGGCAGGCTTCTGTTACTCCACTTCCACTTTGATAGTAAATCACCATGGTTACCATTCCCGACTGGGGATGGAACACGCATTTTCGCCCAAAGTTTATTCCCATGCGGCGAAGACAGTCCAAGTTAGCTTGGTTGAGAATGCAGGGTTACCGGCTCGGCATGTTTGCTGACTACATCAATTAGCATTTTACCCAAACCACATAAATATCTCGTCTGAACGCGTACAGCGGAACAAGTAATCCCACACCGTGGCTTCACAATCCCACTTTATAATATTTTTGCTCCCCCCCCCCCCAAATTGAGCAGAAAGTTCTGTTCAGTTCATATACATTATTCCGCAGCTTCATTCTCTGCACGTCATGATTTTTTTCTTTTTTTTTTTTCCATGCATTGGCTTTCGATGACTTCAGCGCTCGTAACCCCCCCACCATCCCCGAACCTCAGTATTTGTGTTTCTTTCCATGGAACCCCCAAACTATCCTCCCCGTCTGTGTCGGTCTCGCTGTTACTGCCTGCTCTCTGCCTCCATGTTTGTAATGGAAAGCAGCTGTTCTGCAGCTCTGATGGGGTTACTACAGTTCATCAAGACCACAGCCTCATTCAAAGCTCCTGTTACCTAAATTGCAGACTCAAGAGTGTCTGCAGGTTGACTTCAGTCAAACCGTCTTGTTTAGCGACAAGGAAAGTGAGTGGCGGATTCAAGATGGCTGACAGTCAAGTCAAATCCATTGATTGGAAAGGACCACGCTTTCTGAGAACCGCCCATATTTGAATATTTGTGCATTGCTGCAGTCTGCTGAGTCACAGTAGCAATGGTTGAAGGTGTGAGCATTAGTTCTTTCTCACTGCGCCCTCTCCCTTTAATTGAATTTAATCTGTCTGACCTCACCGGGCCCGACTATTAGCTGACTAATTATAGGATCGGGTCGGGCACCGCTGTGTTGTTGCTCTCCACGTGTGAGTCATCACATACAAATTGGAGGTGAAACAACTCCCTGTTTGAAACTGTGCCATGTTTTTTGCAATTAGTATTTTATTTTATATGTTTTATTTTTTTAGCTTTGTGGAATTGGTTGTACCAGATAAGTTTCCCAATTCGTTTTTATTTATTTTCATCCAACATGGCTACTTTTGCTTTCTCGGTATTGATGGATTCCTTTTTTGTTTTTCTTTCTCATTGGCAGAGCGGAGAAAACAGAAGTTCTCAGCGATGACCTTTTACAGGTAAACCATTAATCTGACTTTGGCTGTGACCATTTGTTACCTCATCCAGGGAAAGGCTGCATCTGTTACGTGTTGCTCATGCTACATGTTTTTTTTCTTTTTTTTTTTTTTCTAGCATTTGACAAAAATCCGTGACAGCGTCCTGTTCACCAAAAAAATAAATAATTATTAAGCACAAATTTCGTGCTACATTCTTTTAGTGATGACGTTCACTTGATCAAAAATTCCACTGGAAATTTTAAGACAAAAAAAATTTAAATTGAGAAAAATAATATACTTAAAATAAGCAAAATGATCTGTCAACAGAAAAAAACAATATAATTTAAATTTAAAAATAAGCAAATTTGACAATTTCATTTCAAGTAAAAACAACTTAACACAGCAAAAATAAATATATAAGAAATATATGTATTTAGGTTAAATTTAACAAATAATCTCTTAAGATTTCACTTTTTCCCCATTGAACAAAGAACTGTTGACGGACACTCGCCCAATAACAAAGAAGCCCCGAGCCATGCGGTCAGAGGTCAGCGTGATGTGTAACATCTCCTTGTGCCTGTTAACACCTCTGCTTGAGGAAACGGGTGGAGTTGTCGCCAAATAGTGGCAGCTCACCAAAGGCATTCCAGCCATGAAGCTTCTTTGTGTGCAACTGGGTGTTGTCGTCCATACAGGTCAAAGACAAATATGTCGCTTTGAGAAAACGAAGATTGCAGCGATTGTTACATAAGCGACACATAAGCAAACGGCACATTTTTTGAATTTAATGTTTTCAAAATTATTTTTCTGTTGAGCTCCTTTGAAATTTGAGCAAGCAACCTCTGCTACACTTTTCCATAGCCAGCAAATTAGTCTTGACATTTAACCTCACCCTGAGTGAGTCATATTTTTTTTTTTTTTCACCTTTCTCTTAGAAACCAAAAAACAAATAGAGGTAACAAGACAGGCACCTTCTTTGTTTCTGGGATTCCCTGGCCTGTAGTACGTCATGGGATTGTCCCAAATTGGTTAGAACCGGTGATACACACCCTGTGGGTAGTACCCTTCGGAAAATTCTGTTTCCTGTTTTGAAAGGAAGCCATTTCCTAGCGATGCATAACCAATATTTCCTCCATAAAGGGAATCCCCCGTTTTGTTTTTTTAGCGCCAAGTACGAACCGCGCTCAGCCCCGAGTAGCGCGATTTAGATCTCGTGCGTCTGGCGAGTATGTCCTCGACCCAGCTGTTTGGGGAATGCCGGGGGCCGCCACGGGTCACGAGTGACGTAAGAGCGACGGGAGGCCAAAAGGAGACGGGGCCGGCTTATGGAGGCGGTGGAATTCTGACTCAGTTCTGTTTTCGGAACACAATTGTCTGGAATTTGCTTGATCCTCCCCTTCTTTTTTTTTTTTTTTGGTCCCCTCCAGACCCCGGTGTTCTCATGGAACATTGTTTTAAAACTCAGCCCGGCTTTCTTCCTTTCCTGGTGCCAGCTTTTTTCAGAGATAAAGCAGCCTTTTCCTTATTTCCTCGAGGGAAATGCCGCGCTACATTGTTGACGCTAACCGACCCGCTCGAGCACCTGGCATCACAAGGACCTTCACTTGGCCTCCGACCAAAATAACTGTGACTCCCATCATTGACCGGCTAATCAATGAGAGTATTATATCGCAAACACAGCGGATCTGTGTCGCCGGGCCGCAGACAGGAGAAAGCCTGTGTAACCCCAACGCCCTTTTTTTTTTTTTAACACGGCCACCGTTGCCATGGGAAACGCTTCCGATGAGCCTTTCAAGATAACATTCCAACGTTGCTCTGCGGGACCGGCCTTATCAATCGCGGCTGAACTTTGAACTCCCCTCGAGGCAAATCCACTCAAAGCCATCAAGCAAAATATTTGTGTGTTTTTTTGTCTTATCGAACAGATTGAGCGGCGGATGGAGTTGGTGCGCGTGGTGTCCCACAACACACACAAAAAAATGGTCTCATGTCTACAGGGACACATCGGCGCAGATGCCGAGAAAAGACACGTGAGTGGACTTTTGGTTCTGATCCAACACTAGATAGCGACTTGATCCGTTACGGTGTTTTTTTTGTTTTTTTTCACTCACTACAGTCCGTACCACGCCTCTATACAGGAAATGGTCAGGTAAATAAAAATAAAAAAAATGTCCCATCAACTTAGCCTGTTTTAGAAAAATCCAAACTTTCTTTAGCTCTTTCCATTCACTTTGCATGACTTTTTGGGTGGACGCATCCATTTTGCCTGTTTTCAAGGTGCTTGGAAAGAAAACTTCACTTCATCTAGTCACCTCTTGTGTCCCGTTAAACTTCCCGCTCTCTTCTCAGAAAGCTCACTTCCTCTTCCTGACTTTGCGAATGCACCTCTCGATGGAAAGTCTCCATGACATTTCCATCGGCCTCGACCTCACGCTTTTGGAATAGGAACACAAACTGTGGTTGATTTTCAAGTGCTTCGGATTGAGATGAATCTAATTTTGGTTGTCTTCCATCCGCTGCAGAAAAAGCTTCCCCTGACGGCGTTGTCCCAAGCTATGGTGGAAGGTGGAAATCAGTTGGGTGAAGACTCTTTAATAGGGTGAGTTGGCTCATCGCTTGATAAATCTTTTCCCCCTCGCTTCCAAAAAGTCACAAGGTTGTCCCAATCTACACCGACAGGAAGATGATGGAGGTATGCGGGGACGCCGAGAGTCGTCTGGCGTCCGAATTGATGCAGCACGAGCTGCAGATAGAGAAAGACGTGCTGGATCCTCTCAGCCAGCTTGGCGAGGTCAGAAACCAAATAAGAAGCGGGTCATGAATCAGATTTTTCAAATAAAAATGTTCTTCTAGGTGGACATCCCCAATATTCTGAAACAGAGGAAACAGTTGGCCAAGTTAGTGCTGGACTACGATTCCGCCAGAGCGAGGTCTGTCTCGTCGCCAAATTATTATTATTTTTTTTCCCGCTCCGTCTCACCCGTTGACATCGCGGCGTCTCCAAACGCAGATGGTTGCAGGCGACCAAATCGATAATCTCAGGAACAAACACTCAAGCGCTGACAGCCAAGGCGGACCTTCTCAAGGAGGAGGTGGACGAGGCCATGAACAAAATGGAAGTTTGCAAGGTAAACAAAAGCAATCAGGTGACTTTTAAAAGGAATACCGTCTGTCCTTTTATAGTCTGCGTAGGCCCCCGGCCAAACAGTAGAGCAGCGAGTGAACATTCCAAGACCTTTCGGGCCTTCCCCGCCAGTTTGCTGACGCACGCGGATGTCCCAAAATGCCCCGTCAGCTTCCGCCCGCGTGTGTCGGCTGTTGAAATTGGTCATTGGTGTGTTTTAGTGTCGCTCTGCTGTAAGAACTATGTCATATTTTCTGCTCGGGTAGAGTTGTGTTTCCTTACAGGAGGATTTACGACTTTTTTTTTTTAAATCCTGAATAGGACCAACTTGCTGCAGACATGTATAGTTTCTTCTCAAAGGAAGGAGACTACGCCTGTTATTTCGTAACGGTGAGTTCCGTAAGTCAAGCCACGTTGGCTTCCGTGGGAATGTCGTTTGGTATGACATCATTTTCTTCTTTCCTCTTCCCGTAGCTTCTCGAAGCGCAGGCGGAATATCATCGAAAATCTCTCACTTTACTGGAGAGTGTGTTACCGACCATTCAGGCTCAACAAGGTAGAGCGAACATTTTTTTTTTTTTTTTTTACACACAGCTCAATGTGTAGTGTTGAGTTGCGCAACACCTGCCACACAAAACAGCCGCACAATAAATCCTGCTGACTTCACCTAAACTGTTGTGACCCCACAAAAACGCTGCCTCGACCAATTCCAGGCCACAGCAGAGTGACAGTCAAATGTTTTTGAATAATAAAAAAAAAAAGATGGTGATGGTGTGCTCATGAGGAATTTCTCTGTTTGCGTTCAGATTCATGGATTGAGAAGCCCGCCTTTGGCACTGCGCTGGATGAACACCTGAAAAGGAGCGGGAGGGAAATCGCCCTGCCTATAGAGGCCTGTGTCATGATGCTATTAGAGACTGGCATGAAGGAAGAGGTAAAGCAGCCCCCCCCCAAAAAAAAAAAGTTTTGCTGCCTGAAGTGAAATAAGTGCCAACGCAGCTCATTAAAACTCACACGGTGCCGTGGACGCGATTAACCGTTCCGCTAACGGAGAGCGAGCTTAAAATAGCTTTTTCCACATGCGTAAACGCCGCCCGCTCAGCTAGCATGACGATGAATGAAAATTGTCTCGTAATCTCGATTTGGTTTTGCTTCATTTTGTCTTCTATGTGCTCAGGGTCTGTTCAGAATTGCAGCTGGGGCATCCAAGCTAAAAAAGCTCAAGGCGGCGCTGGACTGTTCCACTTCACAACTGGAGGAGTTCTACTCCGACCCCCATGCCGTCGCCGGTACGAGCCAAAGCGGAACTCGTCTTTATCGACGAGGGAAATTCTGAACTATTTGTGCAATTTTAGGAGCACTGAAGTCCTACTTAAGAGAACTCCCTGAACCTTTATTGACCCACCAACTTTATGATGAATGGACACAAGCATGCAGGCAAGACAAACATGTGACCTTCACTTTTTATTTTCCTCCAAAAGATAAGGAAAAAAAATATCATCAGTGTGCATCTTTGCTTCTTCTGTTTCAGTTTATCAGATTCGGACAAGAGGCTTCAGGCTCTGTGGCTTGTATGCGATAAGCTACCTAAGAACAACAAAACCAACCTGAGGTAAGCCAGCTCTCAATTCCTACAATGCTTCACCAATTGTAAACTTTTATCTGACGTTGTCGTCGGCGTGTAGGTATCTGGTGAAGTTTCTCGCTAAACTGGCTCAGGATAGTGAAGTCAACAAAATGACTCCCAGTAACATCGCCATTGTTCTTGGACCTAATCTGCTCTGGGCTAAAACGGAAGGGTGAGTTTGATGATGATGAAAAAAAAAAAAAAAAATGTTGACATTTTAGTTGCGACATAAAAATGTTCTTGCTTTCAGGAGTTTGGCAGAAATGGCTGCGGCTACATCTGTGCATGTGGTGTCCATAATCGAACCCATCATCCAGCATGCTGATTGGTTCTTTCCCGAGGGTAGGTTCAGGTCTTCATTACGTCCCAAAGAAGTTTGGAGCTGGTTCTGAACAATTTTAAGGCCTGTAGTCATTCACAGTTAATAGTCTCTCCAATGAATAGAGCAAGATGTTGTTTTTTTTCTCAGATGTGGACTTCAACGTGTCTGGCATGTTCTCCATGCCCGTACCCTCATCCAACCACAACAACCATCTGGATTATGACAGTGGCACAATTGAGAGGAAGAGACCAGGCAGTTTGGTGGGCCCGGAGACAGACTCAAGCCGCAAAGACAAGTAAACAGCTTTTTACTTTCCGTTGTTTGTTTAGCTGGTCTTTAAGCACTTTGCTTTGCTAGCTTTGATTTTGCTTGCTTGTTGGGGGTCCCACAAACTAACCTTTCTGCTTTTTAGATGCTAACCCCTACTCACACACAGTTGGGTTCATTCTGGGTTTATGATGATTCTTCTTCTGGTGTAATCACTGCTGTGGTGTTCTCTGTTTGTCTCCTTCACTTTCTCGCCGCCGCCCTCGCCCCCCCGAGTAGCACCTCTAACAAGTACTCGGACCACACCCTCCGTAGAGGCAGTACCACCTTAGGTAGAAAGCAGCACACCTCACCCGCCTTCCAGCCACCTTTACCCCCTGTGGAGGCTCCGGGGCAGGGACAAGGCGCAGGGCAGGTCCCGCAACCCTCGGCCGAGCCCCAGCCGGGGGCGGCGGGGCCCGACAGCCATCATAGCTTGGCGCAGGGTCTCGCCGCGCTCGCTGCCGCTCAGCAGCTTCTGGCGCAGAACACGGAGGAGCTGAGGTAAGAGCTGCTTGATTGCTTCTGCTGCTCTCTGGGAGGCTGAGGGACAACGGACTTTTAGTACTCCATCAAACTCCTGCATGTGTGGGATTCTGTATTTTAAGTTTTGTCTTCGTTTGCCTCCATTAAGCAACTCAAAGCCGCGAGACTCCACAACCGCACCGACCCCCCTGCTTCAGCGGAACGGTTCTGGAGCAGGGAGCCAATCCGCCGGCCAGACGGGCACCACGAGCAGTCCGCATATGACGCGTCGAGGTGAGAGCACTCACGAAAGCAGTCATGAGTCAGTCCATCAACAAAAAAAAATGATTTTCACTTCCTCCCACAATCCTCAGTTTTCAAGAAACAGGCCCCTGCTCCCCCCAAACCGCCAAACCCTCCGCCAGGCCAGTCGTCCACTTCATCCCAGCCCTTAAGCCCCCCTCCGAGACCCCTGTCCAGCCACTCCCCGACCTCCACGTCCCCCAACTCTCAGGTGTACAGCACGCCCCGCCGCCACTCCAGTAACCAGCCGCCCATCCAAGCCCCCAGCCATCCTCCCCCGGAGCCACCGACGCAAGCCAGTTCCCCCACTCAACTCGCTGGCGATCCTCTGAGCGCGGACCCCTCGCCGCCGGACTCCCCCACCCCTCCGGATTCCCCTCCGCCGCCTGTCACCCCCAGCTCAGACGTCACCCCGCCTTCCCCGTCGCCCTACCAGACGGGCTCGCTCCCCCGACCGCGGCCCGTCCCTAAACCCCGAAACCGGCCCAGCATCCCCCCGCCTCCGCAGCCCAACCCCATGGCCAGCGACACCAACGGTATCTGCGCCGCCGCTTACAAGATGATGGGTGAGCCCCTTCTCTCGCATCATTTTCCTCCTCCAGCTCGATCGCTAACGGTCACATGTGCATTTCTAACAGGTTAAAGAAGCTCGTGTAAGAGGTTTGTAGTTCAGTAGTTCACCGACGTGTACTTTGTGTCACTGCGGCCATCCGACACCGTCTTCTCTCGGCGTATCGCGTATCGAAAGCTGACACGCAACATCCGTGCGTGCACATGACTCATGAAAATGACCCTCTTTTGCAACGCAACATTCACTTCATGTGGAGTCACACCCATCACGCTTCTATTTGCTTGTCACCCCAAAGCCAACAGCGCCACCTACTGGTGGAACTCTTTTAGGTTCACTCGCAGCACTTTACGTCACGTGCATGAATTTTGGATGAGAAGCACACATCTGGGTGGACTGACACGCTTGTCCCATGAATCATGTGTGCTAACTTTTATTCTTTTGGTTTTCAGACCCGGCTATGACCTTCAAAGGGCTGAGTCGGACTCTGGTTCCGGAGTTCAACGGCGACCCGCAGCCGGCGCCGGTCTCCTCGTCGCCTCCTTCCAGAGACTGTGAGCTGGACAGCGAGAGCACCGTCCTATAAGGGAGGACACACACTCACACACTGTTCTGCCGATTGTTTTTGCGGGGATTTGTGTGCTTGGCTTTTCCAAATATTTTACCAAAACATCCATGGGAAAAAAAAATAGAAATCCTCCATCTTAGCTCCGACTAACATGAGAGTTAGTTGGCAAACAAAAGACAATGATATGCTACTTTGGGATTTTTGATGTGTTTATTTTTTAATGTTGAGAAAAAAAAAAAGGCCTTCGAAACATGAAATGACAAAGGGTGGAACCAAAAACTTAGCGGTGACTGCAGGTTTCCAGTCATCTCAACCTTTTTTTTTTTTCTCCCCCTTTTCATTTTTTTTTTTCTCTCGCTCTCTTGTATTTATTTACCTCCAAAGTTCAAACGTATACATTCCCTGTGTCTGGGCACACTTGCTGCAGTCACTACATGTAAATAAAGCCTTAATTGGATGGAAAGCATTGTAGATTTACCGAGCATTTATTCGACTGCCATTTTAAGGCCTCGTGTCGTTTTTGTTCTCACTAATAAGACAATTCAGTGACGTGCACAGATTTGTCATACTAGTGAGAGCAAAACAACACAAGAGTATATTAAATAAATGCTCAAACAGCTTTTTTTTTTTTTTGTATTACTGCAGTATTTCCGAGAAGCTGTCTTGGTGTTTCAGGGATGTCATAGGAAGTAGCTACTCCCTAAAACCTGTCGCGATTCTTTCGAGACTGTAAGCAGCGGGGTGTCGCCCACGCCGAGCCTCAAGCAGTCAGTATTTTTTATTTTTTTTTGCCTTTCTTCAAGTGTGATGAATGTAAGCGGAAGGATTCTTTCTGTAAAAATGCCTCTTTGTCTGAAGCTGATGTTGCACATGAGCACAGGCCACCAATATTTTGTTTTTCTTTTTTTAAATAAAACTCCCCACTGAGCTGAGAACACAATGTTGTGTCACCTCGGTAGTGACGTGCGGGGGAAATATTTTAACGAATGGATAGGATTGTTCTCTTTAGCTCGCTTTCTTGTGTGCAATGCAGAGGTTCAGTTTTTAGGGATTGACACATAAAATGGTACCAATGGAAAAAGTCTTGGATGCTGCAGTTGCCCTGAAAATATGTGATCCCCCCCAACCAACCACCCAACCCCCCTGAGACAATCACATGTCCTTCTCTCGGATCGTGTGACTCAATGCCTTATAGACCCCCCCCCCCCCACCCACACTGCACATCAAGACCAACAAATGCCATTAAACTAGAAGTGCTGATGCTGCGTTTTTAAGCTCCATAGTTTTGTATGTTTCTCGTCCGGTCAGCTGAAATGTGGAATAAAATCTGTTATATGAATGCTTGGTTATACACCCTTTCCAAAGAAAATAAAGTATATGAAGAACTCAGGTATGTAAAAGTTCTATCTTTTGTTTATGTATATAATAAATAAGACGGGAGAGGCCTTGCTTGTGAGTGACATATCATTTTATCAATCAAAAACAGAAAAAAAAAAGCTTTAACTCAAATGTAGGCGGTCAAGCTATCACACAACTTCTACTAAAAACACAAAACAGACAAGAGGGGGGGGGGGGGGCAACTTGCTCCATAGAATAACAATATGTTCATTTTTAAAATGGAGGTTGTTTGCTATAACCCGCACCAACATGCAACCGATTTAGACCACAAACACGGTTACGATACTTAGCAGCAGCTCTGGTTGACTTTTACAAGAGCTAACAAGCCACTTTGCGATGCTTAAAAAAAAAACTCTTCATCAACAAAATCAAAACCAGAGCTCAGAGGCCCACCCGGGCGGTCACGTTGAAAACAATGAGCAGTGCATAGCCAAAACATGGGAATTTACAATTTCATACAACACAGAGTACACCGCAGCTACTGGTACACTGTGAGTCACGAGGTCACCATGGTAACCAGAATAGCACTTACAATGGATCATTTACAGGTCCTTTGTTTGTTTAACACAAGCAGAACCTTTCTATTTGGAAAATTCAGGAGCTATATTATTTCTGCAGTAATTGATTTTTTTTTTCTTGACACCCTAAACCTAAACTTTCCTATTTTCAAACAGTCATGAATTACCTGCTAATTTCTTACATCACAAAATATATTTTTATATTCTTACAATAAATATCTGTTGCTATCTAGGCTATCATCTGTTGTAGTATAAATTACATAGGCTGATTTTTAGGATAGTTGTACTGAGCACCTGCAATAACAGCTCTCTTCCAGAAGAGGGCACCCCTTGATCTCCCACATGGATGTTGGACATTCTTTCTGCAGAGGAAGTGACTCTTGGTTTGTTTGTGGCGTCACCAGTCTCATGTGTGATTTTTGGCACTTTGGTTGTGGGAATCGGACTGCGTTGTATCTACCAAACCAGAGGGGATGATAATCTGGGGCTTTTGGGGTTCTCCGGTGTCTGGGTCTCATTGAGGGCCCTCTGGAATGACAAATCAATCATTTCCTGTATTTTGATATCCCAACAAAACTGTCCCAATTGAATCACTCACCTCAAATTTTGAAATGAAGTCTGCAAAAATGGCAAAAAATGTATCTGTGCTGGTGCTCTTGCCGTCTTCTCCAAAGAAAGAAGCCACTTTGGAGAACTCCTCCATAGCTCTGCTCTGCAATGACTCCAGAGACTGGATTGCAGGGTGACTGTTCTCCAGAAAGCTCTGCCAGACATCACACAGTATTATTATTTTAATCTAGACTGAAATATGTTTTTGTATTTTAGATAACGTACACTCATGACAGAAGCAAAGTGGTCCTCAGAGGTGAGAGGGATTTTCAAACAAGCCGCTCTGATGTCCTGGATGGTGGCGTGAAGGTCGCTCAGCTCTGTGGTCACCACCCTCTGGTTCACTGGAGAAGCAAGAGACACTTAAAAAGCGACTTAAGAGGTAAAAAAAAAATAAAAAAAATTATATATATATATACCCTTGGCTGCCAGAGGCACCGTAGTGAGGTCTCTGGAAAAGTTAAGAAGCTCTGGGAAATGCTGGCACAGAGACTTGGCCAGAATGTGGAGGAAAGTCGATTTCCCATCCACCGTTTTGGTCGTGCTGAGCTAGCAGACGCAATGAAACCATTAGACACGATCGATCGGTAATAAGAGATAAAAGATGGTACCTCGGTGAGGAAGTTGATCTTGAAACTGGTTGTCCTGTGACTCTTGGGTTGACCGTTGTTGAGGTAGTTCCCCATCGCAAGTACAAACTGTGGGCGGAGCTTAGCAGTGTTAAAGGATGGAAAAACTGAAGAAGCGACGAATGTGTTGAGTGCTGTCACCTCGAGTATTTTGGCCAGTTTTTTGCTGGTCTTCAGTTCCACTGAAGCCTTGTAGATGTAATCATAGGCCACCTTCATTTCTTCCATCCTCTCCTGCAGGGTGGTCTTGAAGTGGAGACTCCTCAGACGGGTTTTATACTCGGGCACCATCAGCATCTGGAATAAAGCCCCACTTATCGTATTTGGAATTTTGGTTCTTGTCCGCATTGCGTAGTGGTTACCTGGAAAATAAATTGGTCGGGTTCGCTCAGTTTGGCCGGGTCCTGGTCGAACTGTTCGTATTTTTTGACTTCGTCCTCGTCGGGGGCGTAGAGGAGCAGCTGTTTGATGTGGGCGGGCTCCAGCCTGTCGGTGGTCATGTCCATCAGGACCTGGCGGAGCTCGTCGGGGGAGAGCTTCAGATGGGCGATGAGGATGGCTGTGAGAAAGGAAGGAGGTTGACAGGAAAATTGAGGGTTGGAAGAATGCTGGCTTGCTATGGCGGAAGCCTCGGGGATGTTCTTCAAGCCTTGAGTCGAATGGTAACAAGATTTCCTCCATCGCCATGGCAACAGTCCTAATAATTACTCACATTATGGAGTGTTAAAAATACTAAAATAGTCAGCCAAAGCACAGCTAGCGCTAATGCTAATAAAAAAAAGCACAACAAACCATCTTCTGTTTAAAAAAACAATGAGCACAGAAGAAGGCAACAGTCGCCATGGCAACACAGGGCTTTCGTTGGAAACCGTTTTGCAAGATGACCTATTATGAAATCCAGATTTATTCATTTAAAAAAATTATTTCATTTTTATATATTTTTTTATTTAAATGAAAATTTATTTGAATTAATTTTAAAAAATATGTTATTTTTTTTATTTGTACTTACATGCATTGTAAGCTTTCTTGTGAGACAGAATCTCCACAACATCTTTCTTTTTAAAGTTCTCAGGCAGGAAGGTCGGCTCTGATGGAGACACTGGTAATTAAACAACGGTGTGAGGATGTGCTCTCCAGGCACCGGGGATCAATAAAACACACACACACTCGCAGACACACACATTCCAGGATGATAAGCTCATAACACAGTTCTGTCTTGTGACTTTCTTGAGGTCAAAGGTCACTGATTGATGACTACAATTTGTCTTTTTCCACGCCAGAACTGTGTTATCACTAAAATTGGCGCCTTATGGAGAATGGAGCAAGCTGTGTGATTGATGGGACTGTAAAAATACAAGCAAAACAAGGTCAATAAACACAGATAGTGACGTCCAACTAGAAGAAAAAAAATAGCGGCACAATTTGGAGCACTAGTGCAGTGAAATGACGATACACAAAGATGAGAAGACATCCAACTTACTGGATCTGCGTTGAGTTCCAAAGTGTTGATCAAGGTCCAAACACTTCACCATGTCTGTCAGCTTGTCATAGTCGGAATCTTCTCCGAGCTGAACAAATACGATATGTTGTAATCTCCACGCGGGGAAGTTTTTTCGTAATTTGACAGCATGACAGCCCACCTGACCCCAGATGGTGCCTTCCGAGTTCTCCACCTGCTCCCAGCGCAGCC
This sequence comes from Syngnathus typhle, assembly GCF_033458585.1. Lineage (NCBI taxonomy): Eukaryota > Metazoa > Chordata > Actinopteri > Syngnathiformes > Syngnathidae > Syngnathus > Syngnathus typhle. Next base: position 4,288,674 of record NC_083755.1, on the reverse strand, counting down.
TCTTCACGCTCATGTGGTTGGTGTCCGAGGCTTGACCTGGTTTAGGCAGAGGGGGTGGCTCGCAGGGTGGGGGCAAAGGTGGTGGAGGAGGTGGAGCAGCCTGAAATGAGAATATAGGAAACGTGGTCCAGTGGTGTTGTTTTGAAGGCTTATTTAGTGGTGTGGTTACCTGCTGGGAGTCCGGGTCTTGTCTGAGGGTGTGGCTGGAGAGGGTGACGTGAGAGTTTGGAGATTTGTGAAATGAGGCAGGGTCTTGTTTGTGACCCTGCGTTGGGTTATGATCTTCGAGGGACGGGGGCATCGGCCCTTGGTAGCTGTGTTGGTGGTGGAGCTGATGGTGCCTGTGCAGGACTAGCTGGCTGGGCCGCAACGTCTGAGGGGACGGCTGGGGGGACGGCTGGCAAATGGGTTGGGGTTGGCTGAGCTGGCGGGGGAGGTAGCCGGGGCGGGATGATCGCAGGATTGTGGTGGTGGTGAAGGTGGTGCGGCCGTGGGATAGTGTTTGGAAACGCCGTCCGGTGGCGTCCTCCCTGGTGGGCGGAACCTTGTGGAGGGGAGAGCGATTGGACAGGAGGGTCCTCAAAGGGGGCGGAGGAGGGGGGATGATGGGGTGATGAGGATGGAAAGGCATCCGACTGCGCGGGACGTGTTCCGGGGAGAAACGGGCGGGTGGGACGGGATCTGTGAACTGGACTGGAGGCGGGAACAAGACCTGGAAGGGTGGAGGAGGCGGGGGGCTCTGCTCAGGGGGAGGGGGGATGTGCTCGGAGCCAGAAGAGTAGCAGGGGGAAGAAACGTCCTCGCTGCTACTGTGCTCCTCACTGCTGCCACTACTGAGCTGCCGACGCATGAAGCCCATGTCCTGATCTTCTGGGAAGCTCATCTGAGGAAGGAAACCATAATTAGAAAAAAAAAATCAACATGACCAAACTTTTGACATTTTTCTTTTGTGTTTCTTTCCAGGCTTGCACCGCAATTGCTCTTCCATCAGTCTTCTATTCAGCAGGTAAAACACATGCACTAAATAAATACAACATAGTTACGCCATTTTAATATACCGTGCAGGGGAAGCAAATATTTTGGTGTGTGAAATGGAATACAACGTCAATGAGTTTCCAGTCCTTATAAGGCAGATCTACTTTAATTAAACTCTACCAATACTTGAATCATATTTTACTTACAGGTACACTTCTTCTTCTGAAACAAGCACCTTGATATATCTGTTCATGTGACACAAGTGTAGTTTGAATAATAATAGTCATGCATAGTTTAAGTAAAAAAAATAATCATCATCATTTCCCACCTCCTCATAGTCGTTCTCGCCCGGCACGTTCACCAAATTGACCTGGTGGCCAAGTTGCTCGCTGAGGGAATCGAGGAACTTGTCGGTGTCGCGGCTTCGGGGCGGGCGGGAAAAGGTGAAGATCTTTTTGCGGCGGCCCAACGTGCCGGGGCTGTGTTGGGGTGAAGTCGGGGGGCTCTCTAAGCTGACGTAGGGGTTGGATTCCACGCTGCTTTGATGCTGCATCCCATAGACGCTGGTTGGGAGGGGCTCCTTCCAGGTGAGGGACAAGCCCGATTTACGGTTACCTGGAAGGTAACAATAACTAGTCATGAAATCAAAGACTACCGAATCAAGGTAATAAAAATCTCGATTTCTTAAAAGTGAAGACAATTTGCAATTTTAATATTGACACAAAGTCAATGCACAATTTGTCTTCACGGGCCAAATTTGGCCCTCGGACCATAGTTTGACACCCCTGCAACAACTCCAAAAACAAATGACTAAAACATTGGGTCACATAAGTGTTTTGATTATGTAACCGTGACATCATTGCCATCCCGGCCCGACTGAATTAAAAGCAACCGCCGTCTAGATGGCAAGTGAAGCACTTTTGGAGCGTGTGGGTGTTTGGAGTACCTGCGAGAGGGGGGAGAGTGAGGGGGGAGAGAGAGCGGCCGTAAGCCTCGGTCTGTCCCGGCCCCTCGGACTCCGCCGGGGTGCCCCCGCGCAATGGGGACACGCTCTTCCCTGCGTACACATTCTCCAGCTCTGTGTACACGCCTGACATCTATGAATGGAAGCATGATTAGCACACAAAAAGGGGGCGGAGACTCCACTTTGAAGGTCATAGCAGACTTTCAAATATGAGAGGAGCAAGCTTGGCTAATGCCAATGCGGGCAGGCATGATACCTACGTGACTGAGGTCAGGAGATTCAGGGAAGGAGGTTCCATCTCCTGACTGCCTCTCCTCTTGACTGCCACATTCATCCACATGAATTCCTGAAGCACAATAAAGCATGAGGAGCAACATCCTCTAGCATCCTTCCCCAGCTGAGACGGGGGAGAGGATGAAGCATAGCGTGGAAGAGCGAAAAGCCATGCAAGGCCGTTTTTTTTTTTTTTTTTTTAATAGCAACTGGCAAGGCTAAGTGGTGTGACAAAAAATGAAAATTCCAGAAAATGTTGACAACATTTTAAGTGTGAAGCTTTTACCCATTCCCAAGTGCGTTCCGATAATACAGTCATCCGAACTTCTTTCTCGCACTCCGCCACGAAACGACGTGCCAGATATTCGCACGGAGCTGCTCCTCCGATGGTGCTCCGAACTGGCGTCAGGATCTAAAACAGCTGCAAAACAAAAATAGAACCTTAATGTCAAAAAGAATCCATTCAAATCAATTCAAACGCTTCAACTCACCGCTGCTTTTAAAACCCAGAAAACGCGACAGCTTGCTTTGACAACGTTCCTGCTCATCATAAGTCAGCAATTGATAAATAAATTGCCAAATCAGCTGCTTCGCCGGCGTGTCCAATACTGGAAACACATCGACGATAAGCGTATCCAAATTCCTGGCCCAAATAAAAAAAAAATCATACAGTTACCAAGGCAACAGCGACTTTTCTTTGCTTAAGAATTTAAACTGACCTGTGCTGGAAAAAAGTCTCCAGGGCTTTACAGACAGTGTAGCGCTCCTGGATTGTCAGCAAGTGCTCCAACTGCTGACTAAATGTCCTCCCGTGGACTTTAATGCTGGGTGGAAGGATCTCCGCCACCCATTGGAGGGAGCTCAGGATAGGAGATCTGAGCAACATTTTTTTTTACACACTCATAGGGTCACGTGATCAAAAATCCGTAACTCACCTCGAGCGCGGCAAAGTGTTGGAAGACAGAGTCGGAGTTTCCTCCGGGTCTGAGGAGTAATCAGACGGACCGTCTTCTATAACCAGGGTGGGCATGGCACCGCTGCCCTGCAGCATTGACACCACTTTTTCATGGGAACAGTTCCTACGCAGGGAATAAATGAAAGGCGGCCCAAACAAATGTTCTTTGAGTCATAGCAAAGACAAACGATGACTCATACTATGTTCATCCAAATATTAAACCTCGTGTCATTAAATAGGTGTTCCTAATACTCTTTATTCTCACTCCCACCCGTGTCATAGGTCAAGAAGTTGTAAAGTACGCAGAAGAACTACGACGCCTCCCACAAGGAAAGTTAGGCTTATATAAACAGTTGCAGCAGCAGCAAAAAAAAAAAAAAAAGATAGATGTGCTCATCTCGCTGCATTGTGAAGTTTTGATTTATAGCTGACACTGGCAGCATATTCGGTCTCAATGCAGCTACGGTGATATAATGAGTTCGAGACGATGACAGTAACCCATAAAAAAAAAAGGCTCTGTGATGGATTATCTAACACAGCAGCAGTGGGCAATACAAAAACTTTAGAGTAAGGGAAACTTGCATTAGAATATTGCTGCTGTTATTAATATTAAGAATAGAAAACATGAGCTGACCTCATGTCCAGTCCGTTGAGAAAGAGGATGCGGTCACCTGGTTTTAGTCCACATTCTTCAGCAGGACTATCTGATAGGGTGATAAAGACAAAAAAAAAATGTGACTTGTAATCCATTAATATAAATATATATAATAAATATAATATATAAATTAATATAATATAAATATTTTGACTTTCTAAACTGTCAACAAGATTCACGGTGACTCATTAGAATCCGTCAGTCTGTCTGACACGCGGCAAACAATCTGATGTCCATGTGACATTTTGTTACGTAACAACGTTGTCACGGGAAACTAAATATGAGTGTCCGTCGGGTGCCATAGTGTGAAAGATGAGAGTCTGGTCCTCGGCGGAGGAGCTGCGATCACGATGAGAGTCACGCCTGCCACCTCCACCATCTCCATACCGACGTCCATAAGGCCCACTGAGTCAACATGTTCACCAGCACATGATGGTGGGAGATAGTGGTGGGTGGGAGCTGTGCCGTCATCATGAAACACGCGCAGGAACAACGCGGGCAAATAAACCTACGCTCACATGTCCAGACAGAAGAATTTCAATTTTTTTGTTTGTTCACTGGCACAGCTAGGATTTTTTTCCTTGAGGGGGGGGATCAGTGCCCCTACAGCCCCCCCTCTAGTGCTTTTTTATCTGAATTATCTCAATTCCATGGTGAATACAAAACCACTTAAGTTTGAGTTCAGCAAAAATTGTTGTTGTGATGGTACTTTTATCTTTTCTTATTTCAACTGAGTCAAATCAGCTTCCTGCTGCATTCATTATTAACAAAAGATGGCCTTCAAGCCTAGGAACTGATAACCACCACACACACAGACACACACATACACTCACACACACTGGGCTGAAAATTGGATTCAAAGATAGAATCACACCTGCAATGACTGAATCGATGCAGACTGGAGCGTGACCTCGCAGCGTGAAGCCGAAAGTCTTTTTGCCTCTGTAGACACGAATGAGCCTGTAGAAAAAAAGCGCATTGTGAAATTAAGAATATGGGATAAGTTGTGCAATTTTCATCTATTGTTGTTTACTCCAGTGGAGACCAACACAAGAGAATAAATATATACATGTAGGATATACGGTCTAGCAGGAACAGGGAGGTTGCCATGGTGATGAATCAAGGCAAGCTTCTTTGAGAAGTAAACAGGGGCGAGAGGCTAAAAAAAATGTTCTTTATAGGTTGGCAGCTCTTACATAAGTACATGCAGATGGGTTGGGGGGGGGGTCCTCGATGTAAAAGTGCACCAAAAGATTGCTAGAAGCCATTTTGATTCCCCAAGTGATCTTATAGAAAGCAGCTCGTCACACTCATATCATGACCCCCCCGCTCTCCCCTTCTTCCCTCGACTATTACGTAACATAACTCTATGGCTTTTTGAACCCTTTTAAAAGTACATCTGGCATTGCTCAATGCCAAGATCCCATTGCACATAAGTATTTAGTCATTTTTATATTTAGGATAATGGCTAAAAAAAAAAAAAAAAACATGCCAGTCACACGTCGTGTCATTGATAGGCTACAGCAATATTAGTTATACTTCATGCATCCTAGGGGGGGCGCTATTCAAATGATAGAAATTGAAACAAGTGAAAGAAGAAGTACACCAATACTAAACATCCATCTTCATTTTATTTCCGTTGTGTGAGCTTGAGCTTACCTTTGATTAGGTCCAATAGCGGGGTGTGTCTGTACCCCGGAGACCGACTTCCTGTGGCTTCTATCTCGTTCCCCCTCGCCCCTCCCACCGGGCTCCCCTCCATCCCGGGGCACCGAACTGGCCCGTTTGGTTCCGCGGTGACGGTCCGAGTGATCCTCGCTCCGGCTGCGACGGATTCTTCCTTGCGGTTCGCTGATGCTCTTACTGCGGCACAGCCTGTTGATTACGTTCTGAGAGACGGACTCGTCGAAGCGCTGCCGGTGCTTCTTGGGAATGAAGATTCTGGCCAACATGGCAACATGTGAAGAAAACACGAAGCAGAGTTGAAGATCTCGATCGAACTTTATCCACTTAAGGAAACAAATGATAAACGTCCACCACGTTGCCCCTCGATGTTTACATCCGATATAATCTTTCGAGGCCTCCAATTTAAAGGGAAGAGCTTTGAACAGACACGCTGGCAATCTTTGTGAGTTGAAGGAGAAGTCAAAGAGATTGAATCTGGCTAGTGTGACTGCAGCAGCCTGAATAGAGCAAGAGAAAAAGGTGTGGGAGTGTATGAGCCTGGGATTCCTCTGCTTCTTTCTCACTCTCTCTCTCCATCTACAGCATCTCCCACACTTCCGCCCATTCGTCACCGTAGCGTAAATCCAAAGCGGCAAGCTGTCATCATCTTGTTGACCCGAAGACCTCGCCGCTTTTACTAATTGAACAAAACTGCCCACCTATGTTTTTGTTTTTTTGCCGTGCTGTAAAAGACCATTTAAATTGTGCTTTGTTCATTTTACGCAAATAATAGCGACAATAGGCAATTAAGATTCTAGCTGTTGTCCATTTATAGCCATTTGATATTTTTTCCCCAAAACACTGCTAATGTGTGTGTTGACGCTGAGACCAGCAGCCACAAAAACAGAACCATAGGATTTAAATAAATGTTCTGCAGCAGCCATGTCGGTGTCGACACCCACGCAGCCCCTTGCTGTTTTGTATTTGTCGCTTGTGTCATCTATTTGTACCATGAAGCTATGTCTCTAGTGTGTATTTAGATTTTTTTTCTAATCCAAGCTGTTTTTCCCCACATGTAAAGTGACTGACATGTTAAAACAGCCATCTCGTCAAAAAAAATAAAGTTTCCAGCTTCTAGTCATGGAAACTAAATGAGTGTCCCGATTTGACCTCGATTATAAGGCGGAGACAATTTATAATTGTCTGATAGAAGCTTGGAGGGGAGGAAGCAAGTAGGGAAGCAGGGGTGTATTTCTCCAAAGGGAAGAATGACGAGGAGAAAACTACAAAGAGCAGACCTCGTTTCTTTTTAAGTGGAGGCCCACAGATGTGACTCAGAGGAAGGCAAATGAAGCTAAACTGTAAATGTGATACTTCTCTAGCGCAAACAAAATAGGCAGAATAAAAAAAAACATTATAATAAGTGTTTCTTGGATGACAAAATTAAGGAAATAATTTTTTGATCATAAATCTGCAAAACTCACACTTAGGGAAATGAAAACACGCAATATTATTATTATTATTATTATTATTATTATTATTATTATTATTATTATTATTATTATTATTATTATTATTATTTTGTCTCCGTGTTGCTAAAAATAGCTAATAGCTGACACTTTCAAAACTGGACTTAAAACTCACCTCTTTACCTTAGCATTTCCGTAATTTTCTTTCTCATATCTTGGTTGTCGTCCAGTTGTTCTAAACTTGTCCTTGTTTTGTTTTCTTGTTTTTTATCTGCCATGTAGCACTTTGAGATTTCCCCAAATGTAAAGTGCGTTATAAATATAATTTATTATTATTATTATTATTATTATTATATCAGATCTACATCATTAAAAACAACTAATTTTTGATTGTATTTGTTTTTTTTTCGTCACAGTTGGCACTGGCGCTATCCATGGTGCTGAAGTTCCAGCAAACGGTAACTGCTCCTTTTCTTCTTTGTTCTGGCCAATCTATATTTAGCCTTTGTCCACATCGGTATATTTAATTTCAAGATTACATTTTATTGGAGTCTTAAACCACTCAAGTGAGTTAAGATTAAAAAAGAATAGAAGCCACAGATAATAACTGTAATAATGATGAATGGTAATTATACAGCACTCATTGCTGAATATCAATAAAAACTCAGATGTAATACAGTTCATCCAAAACATAAATATAGGCACTAGAAAGATTTTAAAAATATATATATAGTACTCACCCAAGGCAATTCATCGTTTCAACGCTCATCCATGGTTCCAAACAAATACCAAAACGCAAACAGAACCGTCGACTAGCCAACACAGTATCGGGCACACCTCAGACTGGAATCAACGCGATAAAAGATATTGGGTAGGATCGTGCAGGAGTCCTCCACCACCGAGTGTCAGGTGGGGATGGACCGCAGAGAGGAGGCGGGGGGGGCTTGGAGCGAGAGGAAAATACAACAGAGGAGAAGACAAATATCCCCTTGGTGAGAGAGTTGTGGAAAGGCAAAATTATGTTAGTGCCCTTCATTAGCACAAATAAAGCATTATAAGTGGCCGTGCCGCTGAATTATTCATGAGTGAGCAAAGGTAGAGTCAAACTTCAAATGTCACCATTGTGACGCAATTGGAAAGAAAAAAAAAATCAAGTTGGAAAGCCTTCTTACAGTGCACTGTAGTAGTTGTGGGTAAGCGGCCAGAGTAGTACGAGAATAATTGGCCGCTTTTATTGGCTAGGAAGTGCAAGCTGTGGGAAAAAAAAAAAAAAAGACTGCAGTCTCTCTTGGCCAGCAGACAAAACAGGTAATTCTGGCTGCCTGGAATGGATTTTTTTGGAAGTATTCCAGTTTTATGAATATCCTAAAACACCAGATGGTAGTGACAATCAACGATATTAAAAAAAAAAACAAGATCGACTGATTAGCTGATTGGTTGGATGGCCAGTTAAACATATCCATTATCAGCCAATCAGATTGCAAGTATGATAGGGATGAAACAAAGAGGGGGTCACTCTGGATTTAACAGATGGAACCTACCTAAATCCAAAGTGTGGCTAATCCAATCCTAAGCAACAGCAAGTGCCTCAAGTAGTTTGTCTGGACTTGGTTAGACAACCATGAGTGGAAACATCTCACCTGATACTGGAGATCAGCTGACGTTGGTCATCAGTGATGAGGATTTCGGGCAAGACGGAGGCCAACCATTCGACATTCTTCTCCGCTGCGTATTGCTTCAACACGCTGAAAAGTTTCTCCTTCACATTTGGGTCGTCGCTTAAAAGCCGCTCAACCTACCGGTGATGAAATCACCATCCGATTGAGTCCCATTCTAGTCCGAGTGGAAATATTCCAACATGTCTGCTTACCTTCCTGTTGAACTCCAGAGCCTTGTGTTTACGGTCCGCTTTTGGGTTTTCCCCTCCGATCTGATTTTCCTCTACGCCGATGCTGATTTTTTGCTTCGCACCGAGACCTAGCACACCCAAGCGTAACGTCCTCCCCTGGGTGGACTTGATGAGCGCCGCAGCCATCTCGTGCTGCCTGACGGGGATGCCGTTGACCTCCATGACGCAATCGCCTGCCCTCAAACCCACACGGCCGGCCGGGGAGAAGGGGGAGCAGTCCTCCACCAGCAGGGGGCGATCTCCTACTATGGTGAAACCGTAACGACCATCAGCGCCTGGTGTGATGTCCATCTGTAAATAAAAAAATACCGTAAAAAAAAAAAAAAAACGATAGATGAATTAATTGATGTCAAACCTGCTGGATGCGAGACACGACTCCAATGCTGGGAGGGATGTTCTTCTGAGTTTGAGCGATGGCAATGACAGCTTGCGGCCCCAGCGTCGACACATCGTGGCCTTCAATTTCCAACACTTGATCTCCGGCTTGAAGGCCGGCCAACTGGGCACTGCTTCCTTCCTCTACGGACAAGATGTAGCTTGGTCCATTACCGCCAACCTGGAATCCAAATTCCTCAGGCCAGCCCTGGTTGGATGTCGGCATGCTGAGGACTGAAGATGGACGGTGTTGTTAGCTAATATCAGTTGAAAGGGAAAACCGCTTAAAAGCTCCTCAAACTGTAACGTTCAAATGAACTGACACGACTGCAATCTCTACTCCCTCCTACTATCACCTCTAATTATACTGCAGAGTGGATTTCTCCACCTTGGACCACCAGAGGTCCCTGACCTGGTTCACAGACTGCATGACAGCCAATTAAATTGAGTCTTTGCAGAGATAGAGACCTTCATAACCCCTGCAGACAAATTCCCACTATCAACGTTCCCATCAGCACACAACGTACATGAAGTCATTAAATCAGAACATAAATGCACAAAATTGGGATTCACAATAGAACACAGCAAAAACACTCACAGAAATCTTTGGATTGACTCCGTTTGGGCTGACGCAACGACGATCTGCCTTTTTTGTTTTGCAAAAATTTCTTCATCTTCACAGTCTAATTGTAGATCCAGTTTGTCTTCCCAAATAATCAACCTGATCACCCCTTGACCCAAAGCCCCATAAATAGAATGACAACGTCCACGAAAAGCGAGTCCAGCTTCTTGGTGTGTTTGTGAAGGAGTTAGTCCTCCGTCTCATCCTGGGCCCATGATGCTCGCCGTGTTAATCAGAAAACTGGGACGCTTGCACCCGCGCACTTCACTTAATAATTCACTCTCCAAAAAGGGCCTAATTTTTCTATAAATACACCCATGTGCCTTTTTCCGCCTCCTCTTCTTTTGGGTAGGTGGCTCTCCGAGGGACCGCTCCTGGCCCAGAATTACGCAAGGAAGCCTGATGATGAGCACTAATCGGAACGTCAGCTCACTTGAATGCTTTGCAGTCTGCCCATTAAGAAGCAGCAGGGGCCATTTAAGACTTAAAACTGCAGGATTAGATGGATTATGTGTTGAATCTGTTGCCCTACCTCCACCTCCCTCTAGTTAAAACACATGCATTATGAATAATCATTAAAGTTCTTTAATATTGACAAAAAAGTTGGCAATACGCAGATCTGAAATCAACAATATTAGGATGTCAGTTATTCGGTTTTATAAGCAAAAGAGAAAATGCAAAGTATTATTTAGAAACATGCAGCTCATACCTTTGTCGTCAGCGTCAATAGCTCCTGGACATTACTTTTATTTTTTTTACCCCCCATTTGAAACATGAGCTGTAATATGAGAGCCCGGACCAGTCCGCTACCAGATCCAGCGGGTGTCTTGTGATGAATTGTTGATTTTTTGTGTTGTTTTTTTTTATAATGACAGACACATAAGAAAACAATAGATTATGCCAGTTTATTCAGAAAACTCAAAAATGTTAAATTATCTGATATATCAATACTTTTTATTATATTACTAATATTATAAAGACTTTCAGACCTAAATATACATGAACAAATATTTTATGTTTTATGAATTACAGCCTAGAATTTGGCCAATAATTCATAACCGTGCAATGATGACGTTTATAAGATAAACAGAAAACATGTAGGATTTTGCATATAAATTGGATAAAACACGAACAAATTTACTTTTCTCAGTGTATGACCCATAAATGGTGTACTGTATGTTATTTTGCTTTCTTACGAATTGCGGTATTACAACAACAACAACAACATAATAATAATACTAATTGTTGTTATTATTGTTTAAACAAATTAAATTCGGCACCTCAGACTTTCCGTACATTTTAGCCCCACCCATTGCCGTTAGCTAGCCACGTATGCTAAGGAAGTAGCAATGTTTACATGAAGTAGTGGCGTAAACCAAACGTGAAACGTATAAACACGTCGCAAACTACAACAACTTAACCAAAGATGTTAAAGTGACATCGATTTTCAAATGATTGTGTTTGCGTTTGAGGAGAAATGAAAAAAGTAAGAAACGTGTTTGATAACTTAACTATGCGTGCTTACTGACGTTGTCCACTTTAATAGTTTAGATGTGACGGACATTTTACTTCCGGAAACATTTATCCTTCAAGTGTTACCAAAACAACTGCGAACATTTAATTCAGGTCATACCACCGGCGTTTCGGTGAGTTTAAACCGTGAACACCTTTAAGCCATGGACTTCCTCACTTTGTTTGCTATTTACGTTGTGGTAGTTCTTACGGCCATTATATTAGTCTGCAAATATTCCGGGCAGCAACAAAGTCTATTTAATTACATTTTTGACGCCACATCAAAGGTAAGTTTATTGATATTCCCGTAAACTACCACTGGAGGGCGCTGTTGGACCAAGTGATGTATTTTTGATTTCTCTTACACAGCTACTTGCGCCACTTACTCCACAATGGCTCAATCGGTGTTTTCAGTGGACATCGCACAGGTTCTTTCATCAAAGGTGTGTGCACAAATTAACTACTTTTCATGCCGTAGTCACTCTTACGTAGCGGCATCTCCTTGTCACTGCAGGAGCAACATGTTCATCTATCTGCACATCCTATTGGAGGCGGCTGTATACGCAGAGTTCACCTATGAAGTTTTTGGTTTCTGCGTGGAGATGGGCACCTCTCTCATCATCCTGTCCGTGCCTTACATTCTACTTGCGGTCAAGACTTTGTTCTTCTACATTTGCATTAAGAGCGACCCAGGTATCTTTTTTTTTTTGTTGGCTCTTTGTCTAATTTTGTGCCTTGTCCATTCCACTCTCAAGTTGTTTTTGCTATTTTACAGGCACTGTGACAAAGAAGACACTCCCCAGCCAGTTGAGCATGTATCCGTATGACAAGAGGCTGTTTCACCCGGGCATCTTTTGTCCAACATGTCATCTTATCAAACCTGCCCGCTCCAAGCACTGCAGTGAGTTCTTTGTCTGCGTTGTTCTGGTTATTCTTCCCTCCTTGTGAGTTTATCATTGTTCTTTCACAAAGACTATTTGGATCTTATCGGTTCTTGTTTGCCTCCATGCTTTTTGTTCATTGCCTCTGGCATTGAGTGAAAGCATTTGTTTTGCAACGACTTGCATTGCATATTTTCTCAAAAGGTGGCTTCCATTCATGACAACATATTCTTACAAAGTTGAATGCCATTCATAATCTCTTCTATATTGGGACAATTGTAAACCAAAGACTCCTATATTACCGTATTTTCTGGACTATAAGGCGCACCTAAAAACCTAAGATTTTCTCAAAAGCCGACAGTGCGCCATATAGTCAGTCCGGTGCGCCTTATATATGGCCCAAATTCCTAAATTTAAACTGGCCCGAAGCATTGTGTCATGAAATCAATCATAAGTGGCCCACTGAAGACTATTTAATCATGAATCAAAAAGACTATGGATCATTATTTTGTGATTATAAAGTGATTTGTTGCGTCTGAAGTTGAAATAAAAAAGATAAAATGGAGAATGATTTGATTTGGATTAAAAATCTGACATGATGCATTAATGGTGCGCCTTATAGTCCGGTGCGCCTTTATATAAGGACGAAGTTTTAAAATGGGCCATTCATTGAAGGTGCGCCTTATAGTCCGGTGCGCCTTATAGTCCGGAAAATACTGTAATGGAATAAATTCACGTTTTTATTTCAGGTATATGCAACAAGTGCGTCCAGCGTTTTGACCACCACTGCATCTGGGTGAACAACTGCATCGGCGCCTCCAACATCCGTTACTTCCTGCTCTACCTGTTCAGCGTGTGCGCCATGGCGGCCGACATCGCCATCCTGAGCAGCCACATGCTGCTCGAAGCAGCGCTGCGTTCGGGGCTCGCGTGGGCCGTCTACCTTGACGAGCACGACCAGCAACAGACGGCTGGGCCTCTATTTGTCATCCAGGTAAGACGACTTTTTTTGCATTGAAATGTAAATTGGTGAACAAGTATCTTCTGTATCATCAATTCCTGAATCTTGTATTGAAATGTTTTTCCCTTTGTAGCAACTGTTCCTGGCCTTCCCCCGAATCGTCTTCATGCTGGGTTTTGTCGTCTTCGTCTTCTTGCTGCTAGCCGGTTACCTATTGTTCCATCTCTTCCTCGTGCTCATCAACCAAACCTCCAATGAGTGGTACAGAAACCGCGGCTACGCTTGTCAACACTGCCAGCCAAATGCCACAGCTGACCATTTCTGTAGCACGCCATCTCACACTTTTAAAAGAAACTACTATAGCCGAGGGATATTCCGGAATTTGAGAGAGGTTTTTTTTCCTCGAAAAACGGGTGGGAAAAAAAGCACTTAGGACATTGCCACTGTGCTGTTTTGTTGACATCCAACAACCAATTACTCGTTTGGAAAAAAAAGTGATCCCCTATCTGGCATGGACTGGAAAAGTGCCCCAACTAGAGAAACAAAAACTGCTGTATTCCTTCCATGCTGTTATATCATTGAACTGTTTTTTTTACTCTATTTAATTTTGGGGGGAATTTTCGGTAACGTTTTAGGAGATTTCGATGTGGTACATTTTTCTAATATATTGCCTTACCTGGATGAGAATGCCTGAATTTTTTGTATTTTTTTCTCTAATAAATGACTTGCATTTTTAATTAGAATTCTTTTTTTTTTGTTATGACCAATCATGTTGCCACAACACACAAAATGGAGTACTTTAGTATTATATAGTATATTTTATTAGTACTATGAATTATATTTCGTGACTTATGTGCACATTTTCTTTGGGCAAGTTTGAGTAATTTGGGGGTGTGCAAGAATTTCTAAAAATGTAATTGTAGGCAGGCACGGAAGCGGACGCTTAAGTGGGCGTGGCTTCTTCTGAGGGTCCTATATCTTAAAGCCGGTGCGGAAGTAACAACGGAGTCAGCATAGTGCTCACTGGAAGGTCAGGTTTTACGCAAATATTATTTTATACAGTTAAGTCTGTATTACGGGCATGTTTGATCTTGTATTTGAGTTGTAACCTTGGGTGTGTTGCGCGCTTGAGACATTTCCTGGTGTTGAAAGGGAAACCCCTTGCGCAACTCCAAATAGCTTGTTTATTTTTAACACTTGGCGAGTTCAGCTTATTGCATCATGGCCGGGTCTAAATGCGTACGACTCAATGTCGAGCTGACGAACAAACTGCTGGAATCCGTGGACAGCATCTTGTTTGATTGCGACGGGGTCATCTGGAGGGGGGACCAGGCTATCCCCGGTGCGCCTCAAGTCATCAAGCTGCTCAAGGAACACGGGAAGAAAGTCTTTTTCGTGACTAACAACAGCACCAAGACGAGGAAGTTGTACGTAGATAAAATGTCCACACTGGGCTTCAACGCAAATGAGGAAGAGGTCTTTGGAACCGCTTACTGTTCCGCCATGTACCTGAAGACTGTGTGCAAGCTGCAGGGCAAAGTGTACCTGATCGGCAGCAACGCCATGAAGCAGGAGCTGGAGGCTGTCGGCATCCAGCAGATCGGACTTGGACCGGACCACATCTTTGGCAAGCAGACCGACTGGGCCAATGTGCCTCTGGAGCCTGACGTCAAGGCAGTGCTGGTTGGGTTTGATGAGGATTTCAGCTACATGAAGGTGAACAGAGCCATGCAGTACCTCACCCGGACGGACTGTTTGTTTGTGGGGACCAACAGAGACACCAGGCTGCCTCTGGAGGGGGGCACGGCTGTCCCAGGTAGGAAGAAATATGTTTGCATCACGGCTGAATATTGAGTTCATTTAAATGTAAATGTATTTGGCGCCATCTGGTGGCAAGGAACGGTTTTGAAGTTAGTTGAATTTTATTTGGGCAAAGGGAGTGCTTTGCCACTATCTTGCGTTATCTGGGTGTGTCAGTGATTTTTAGATTACTGTAGTTGCATTAACAACAATGATAAAGAAAACTTTCATGGAAGTGGAGTAAATAAGATGTAAAATTGCTCTTCTCAGGTACGGGCTGCCTACTGCAGGCGGTGGAGATGGCAGCCCAGCGCCAGGCCACGACGGTGGGCAAACCCAACCACTTCATGTTCGATTGCGTGGCCTCCAAGTTCGGCTTGGAGCCCGGCCGCTGCCTGATGGTGGGCGACCGCCTCGACACAGACATCATGCTGGGTTCCAACTGCGGCCTCAAGACGCTCCTCACCCTCACCGGGGTCAGCACGGTGGCCGAAGCCGAGGCCAACCAGAAGAGCGGCTGCTCGGAGAAGCATAAGATGGTGCCGGATTATTACGTGGAGAGTATTGCCGACCTGCTCCCGGCCCTGCAGGGCTGAGACTCTAAAGACTTTTGCGGGCACCATCGTCTTCCACTTGTCTATCTTATATTAATAATTTATCATCTTTATGATAAGGTAACAACTAAGCAGTATCTGCTGTGGTCTAACAAAAGACACAACTACTCTAGACTAGATTTGCCACTATAATATAATAATAATATAATATAATATAATAAAAGCTAGATTTGATCCTGAGGTGTCCATTTAAAGGTGCTATTTGAACCATTGAAAAGCAAGCAAAACAATCAGATGCTAATGCTAACTTTTAAAAGACACTAAAATGTGTTCTCTCGTGTATATCAAATATGTTCTCTTAATTCTTACATAATTACAATATTTTTTCTTAGCATTCTTTTACCCAAATGTATTTTAAAATGTTTAAATATTTTAAAGAGTATTGTTGAAAGTTGAACAAAAAAAAAAACGGGATGCCAAACCCGACCTAGCTTGTTTTCAAAAGTGACAAATTATATTTCATATATATTCTCAGTGTAACAATGTCAAGAATACTATCAGGAACCACACAGTATATTCATCGAAGATAAATATATATAATTTTGTTGCATCTTGATGAAATCTATGATGAAATATTTTTGCTTTAGCACCTAACATGCACTGCTGATAATGATTAAATATAAACTTCCATCATATTAGTTTTGTTTCTTTCACTTTTACTCCAGAGTGCTGAGAGATACCTTCCGTATTGAGGCTGCTTTTATGCCTTTGTCTATTGTCCGGACTGAGATGGGCTGCCAAAAAGATAGGTCAAAGGCATGAAAACAATCTCCTCAGTAAAAGTTCAGGTGATTTGAGGATTGAAGGGACCAGGGGAGGGGGAATGGGAGGTCTCGGGGGGGATGAAGGGAAAAAAAGCAGCCAGGTGGACCGGATCTCGGGCAAGTATTTACACAGCTTCGTACTGACGGAGTCATGACGGGACACAGGATGATGAGGTGTTGGAATCTTCCAGAAGGAAGATGCTGCATGGTAAGAAATGTATTTTCCCGGTTCTTCATGTTGTGTAATCAACCTGCCGGTCTTTAGGAATCGGACTCCTCGTCTTCCAGTCGCATCCCCCAAAAAGCCATTTGTATAAGCCTCTTTGCTTCCCTCATCTTGAGCCTCCTGGTCTTAGGTTTGACCGGACATCTTGGATTTCCTCAGCGACACTTGCAGGTTTGGCTCATTTTATTTCTCAACCTGTTTCTAAACATCAATCCAAAAACTTTATTTGCTCCCCCCCCCTCCCCCCCAAGAATGAACAGCATCAGACAGTCCGATTCACCGCCCCAGACCCGACCGGGGTCCTGCTCCTTAACCAGTCTGCAGTCGTAGACCAGCAGAACGGCCTGGTGACCTTTTCTGTGACCTCAGGGGCCAATCAAACATCCATGGTGCTCTTTGACATTAAACATGTACGTCCCTCAAGAGTGATGAATTGGATCCAATGGAAGAAAAGCGGCTCATTGAATTCCCTTTTTTCTTTTTTCTCCTAGGGCTTGATATGTTACCAGCCGGTCCACCAGGAGAGCTGCTTCCTGCGGACCATGGAGACGTCGGACTATGAGAACGTGCGCTCCCTTCTTCAAGCGTCGGTACACAAGGTTGGAAGTAGTGTATTTATATCTAAATGTGACTCAGCAGCAAAAGTATTGGAACAGGCACCTGCTTTCCGCTGAAGAATTAATATTCAGCAGGAAATCAACACCTCTAACTAATTCAAGACGTTTCATCCTTCAGCGTTTAAAATGTGGTTCTGCATGACTAACCTCGCTGCAAAGGGATGAAGAAGATCCTTTTAAAGTCTCTCTCCCGCTGGATTCCTCAGAACATGTGATCCCCGCAACCTGGGCTCTTCTTACAGGGGGCCACAGCAGATACAATGGTCTCACTGTGTGTGGGGGGGAGCTTTTTTAGCTTTTAAGACTTCTTTTTTTGGAGTGAAATACTACCCGGCCATTTTAGTTGTCACTTGGCAGCAATATTATGCTGTATTTCATTTACAAAAAGCTGAAATGGTTATGTCCAATATATGTCATCTTAACATCTTGTTGTTTTGTCCCCAGCAGAGTCAGTTCCAACTGTCTGTGAACGAGACCCGGAGGCAGACAGAGTTCTTGGGGGTCCTGTCGGCCAATCAGACAGATGTCTCGACCTTGGATGAACCGCTGAAGCTTCTGTGTCAGAATAGGACAATCCACTGGACCAAGAGGACAGAAGGTAAGAAATGGAGAGCAGACCATCCGACATCTAATTAAGGGGCACTGTGGATTTTTGAGAAAATTAAAAAATGTAAAGTCAGAGAAATACGGTAGTTGCTTTAAAAGTTACGCTATGCTTTATATTTTTTTCAGGGCCGGGCAAACAGAGGCTGGTCTATTTCTGCATCGACATATGCTTTCCCAACAGCATCTGTGTGTCGGTTTGCTTTTACTACTTACCAGAGTAACTATCTCTGCTGATCATGTCTGAAAAAAATTAGGAACTTTTTTGAACTCTGTCAACAAGATTGGAAAACCAACGTTGATGCTGTTAGTGCATTTGAGGGAAATGAGATTGTCAGTGTTGCTCAATTAAAAAAAAGAAAAAGAAAAACCGAGGCTCTTGCCACTTTGTTTGCAGATCAATGAAGGACCACAACTTTGGAATGTGACTTTGAATTATTTTATACTCCCTAAAAAAAATACAGCAAATGAATTTAACATGAGACAAACCACATATTTATTTAAATAAGATAAACAGGTAGAATCAATAGGGAAAAAAAAGGTGATGGCAAGTATACCATCTTTAATTGGATTAATGTTTATGCTGTCATGCTTTCAATGTTCCATAGTCCTCCTCCTCAGGTAAGCACGCTGTCATTAAAGGCCAGACACACCACGGCCTTCTGATGGCCACTGTACTCCCTTTTAATCTCACCCGTCTCCACACACCACAGACGTGCCAAGTTGTCAGATGAAGCTGTGGAGAAATAATGCCATTTAAATGAACCTTTTATTTGCTCGATAAAAGTACGGCGTACCAGTGACGATGTACTGCGAGTCCCCGGAGAAGGCGCAGTCCCACATCCAGCCTCTAGATGTCTCTCCAGGATTGTTGCTCTTGATGCTCAGCTCAGTCATCAGAGAGAAATTGGACGTCCTCCAAATTTTGCAGGTCTGATCCGCTGAGCAGGTGGCCAACAAACTGGAGATCATCGGCGTTATCACTGAATGCGTCATTCGGTAGGGTGCAAATTATGCGTGAGGATGGAAAATCAAAGACTCACGTGGAATCAGGGCTGAACTTGCAGCGAAGTGAATAGCGTTTGTGTGCGGGGATCTTAGTTTTGGGAATAAGTTGCGTAACCTCATCTCCCATACCTCCAGCCAGGTTCCAAACGTAACAGTTACCCTGGAATGGGTTAGGGTTCAATTAAACATATTCATAAATGCCTTTAATGTAACGTTGAGACACTGACCGAGCTGTTGACTGCTGCCATGTAACTGGCATCGGGATCGATGTGAACTGCGTTGATGGACACCTCCGGCTCGGGAATGAGTTGTTCGTTGTGGTCCGTTTTCAGATCCCAAATATGAATCACTCCACTCTGGTCTCCGACTATTAGTTCTGCCTGAAAATATGCATTTGAAGTTCACCAAAATGGCTTTAAATACACATTTGCCACTGTAATAAACATCTCACCTGGTTTGGATGCAGGCACACGCAGTTGATGGGTGCATTGACCTGGAAGATCCTCTGACATTGTAAATTCCGTGACCTGGGCGGGATTTAGTTGTGACATTTAAATGAGGGAAGCTTAATTCAGTCTGGCAATGGAGTACCTCAGGTCCCAGATACGAGCCATGCAATCTTCTCCCCCTGTGTACATCCAGCGTCCATCTTCATGGAAACCAACTGAGGTGATGTTCTTGCTAACGCCGTCATAGTTAATCACTGGGTTGGGATTGTTGGAGTTCAGATCGTACATGCGGATATGCTGATAACCTTAAAAAAAAGGAGGAGGGGGTAAAGTTTAATCCAAGATATTTCCAAGTCATTTTTAAAAAATAACTAACCTGCAGCAGCAATCATACTCCTGTCTGGTGTTACTTCAAGTGAATTCACTTGCTGATAAAAACAATCGTTAAAAAAATAATTTCTCAGATTTACAGTCCTTGAAGAGAATTTGTAAATTATTAAATTAAGAGCAAAAAAAAAAAAAAAGCAAGTAACATTTGTTTTCTTCCACCTTAGGTGTGATACTCATCTGAAGGATACAGAGTCTTGGTGCTGGACTGTCCGGGTGCAAATCCCGCTATGGGCTTGCCAAAAGCGGACTGTGTGGTCGTACCCAGCCGTGGCCAAAATGACCGGGTCGCTGCCCACAGTTCCCTGATTCACGTTCATGTTTCTTTTCTGGCTGCCACTGTCAAAGTGAGTACAGCACACCAGCACCTGTCAATGTTTTTTTTTTTACTACACAACAAAACACGAAGTTAATGGAGGATATCGACACTCCGTTAGCAAAACACGACAAGCTAGCAGCTAACGTTAGCTAAGTAGGAACAATTTATCAGACTTACGAGCCTATATAGCAAACGTAGGGAAAAAAGACCTTGACGTATAAGCTTGGAAAATTAAGTTTACCTTTGGTTTGGTTAAACCTGTGCGTCTTTTTAAATAAGTCCCAAGCAACAAATACTTCGAACATAAACGTTCCGTTATGTTAGCGTCCAGAGCTGCCATCTGCTGACTCGTTTTATTACTACTATAATTTCAACATGAATTGAACAAAGCTGCCACGTAAGTATGAACACCGTGAGTAATATACCTTCTATTTCTTAGAGAAGCTATATGTCTTGAAAATTTGCTTATTTGACTTTATTTGAATTATAACACTGTGTAATGCTTGGAGCATTTCAACCTGTAACTTATGTTGAAGAACATACAGAACATTCCAAACACAAACTATCAATGTTTCTGTGTAATGCTTTGAGCATTTTAAAATTGTAACTAGTATAAAACAGAGTTGAAGAACATACAGAACAATCCAAACACAAACTGTCAATGTTTCGGTGTCATGCTTAAAGGAGATGAACATTAGAACGTCCTCTTTGGATCTTCGGTGAGTTCCTCAGTCCTCATTCAGCTGGGCTGAAGTGTGCTGCGTCGCTTCATCTTCAACCAGTGAACATGACAGGACCACTGCCCGGAACCCACTCTTTGTGCGAGTGGAGCGGAACATCTAAAACGGAAGGTTTTCCAGAAATATTTACGTATTTACCTTGAGATAGAATGCAAATAGCTACCTCACCTTCACGTATGTTTTGCTTGTCTCCAGGAGAAACTTCCACTTCAACGCAGACCGATCGGAATCGGTCAAACGGGTGAACTGCTCAGTCTGCAGCAAAAGGAAAATATAAAGTATGTGGTTTTTTTCCCCCTCTGATTGTAAATGAATACCGTATTTTCCGCCCTATAAGGCGCACCTAAAAACCTAAAATTTTCTCAAAAACCAACAGTGCGCCTTATAGCCCGGTGCGCCTTATATATGGACCAAATTCCTAAATTTAAACTGGCCCAAAGCATTGTGTCATGAAATCAATCATAAGTGGCCCGCTGAAGACTATGAATCATGACTCAAAAAGACTATGGATCATTATTTTATGATTATAAAGTAATTTGTTTCCGTCTGAAGTTGAAATAAAAAAGATAAAATGGAGAATGATTTGATTTGGATTAAAAATCTGACATGATGCATTAATGGTGCGCCTTATAGGCCGGTGCGCCTTATATAAGGATAAAGTTTTAAAATGGGCCATTCATTGAAGGTGCGCCTTATAGTCCGGTGCGCCTTATAGGCCGGAAAATACGGTAATTGTGCTGTTTGTACTACGAACAGTGCATTCCAACATGGCGTCAGCCACGGGGCTTCTTAGGTTGCACTGCAGAGTGCCAGTGCGGTCGCTGAGGTCCATTAGTAGGTCAAAGCCAGTTGTGGACGAGAAGACTTGACCCTTTCCCGGACACACCTGGTTGCTGCAATACTGCATGCCCTCAGTCACCTGGAACTTGCAATTGGTGCTGAGACGTATGACAAGAAAACAATGATTCCGACAAATAACTCAATCCACTGTGGCCGAATGAGCGTACCAGCGAGTCTTGATGACTTTAGAAAAGGAAGAATCCAGATCGAAGCCGGTGATGAAACTGATTGTGATGCCATAGACTGGCTCCGGAGACTCCTGGCTTTTTTCCTTCAGTTGAGCGACAGTGTACACGGCGGTGATTGACTCCACTGCAAAATCGTACACAATTATTTCGATATGCAAATATTTCGGTGTATTCTGAGATCGTAGGCACTGCTAATAATTACAAAAAAAAAAAAACATTTTAACTGGGCTGGCAGTAAATGGGTTATGTAAGTTACGTGGCATGTCATCTTGTTCCAGAGCTCCGGATTTCAACATCTCCGCAGCATATCTGTAGAGCAGGCCGGCCTCTTGCGTGTCTTGACGACAAATGATGATTGATGTGACAGAGCGTGCAAGTTTGCAATGACTACTCTTGTTTTATTGTCGTTGATACTTAGGTGGAACGACGCAGTGACACGCTTACCAGGATTGACAGTGATAATGGTTTTGGAGTTGACTGTTGCGGTCATTCCATTGCGGAAGCTGTCAAAGGTAATCTTTGCATCCGCTATGAAGATCACTTGGAACGAGGAATCGAGTCAAAACACGCGTAAGTTATCTCAAAAATAACATCTCAAGTCTCCAGTTATGCTTGCGTCTAGTATGGAAATGTTAATAGGACGTGACAGCTAGTAATAACATTCATTCCTACCGCTCCCTTTGCACACAGAAGTCTGAACTTGCTTAATGGCTTCTCTGTCCCAACTGCGAATTAATCGGAGGTCGGGAAGTTAGTCTGGAGAGGTCTCAGAGTTTAGCACAAATACACAACACTGAAGCGAGAGGCACACCAAACCAGTGAGAAGGATGAGACCAATTCATCAAAAAGCTTTACTTCCATCCTCTGTCCTGGGGATCCATCTGATTTCTGAAATAGTTTCATCTCGCCGATCTACACATAATATTGCGGCTGGTAAGCAAATGATGGTGAATCGGGACGCAAAAAAAGATGGCAGACTTACTCCTTTCACAGCAGCGAGTATGTTTATGAACGATCCGTCCAGATTCTTCCCGCTGGCCTGGATATCTCCCAGATTGTAGAAGTCCTTGGAGTCCTTAACTGGGATGTGAATCAGTGGCAGCAAGCGGTCTTTGGTGACCATGTCCACACAAAGATGCACTTGAGAAAAAAACTCTGACAGTATCAGCCTGTAGGGACTGACAAAAAGAGAGAGAGGAGAAATGGGACATTCCAAACTAAATATTATTAGTATTACTTACCTTGGTGTCGTCGGAGAGAATCTTTCCTCCTTCTCTGAATCTTTGATGGCCACCAATGGATTTTCTATAGTGACTGGAGACATAATAAATAAGCATGCAGCAATATTGCACCATTTTTTTTTTTTAGACCATTTTTGATGGATAGTGAGAAAGATGCCTCACCAACATCACCGATATTGTAACTGTTGGACATCGTATTAATGTAACCGTCACTTCCCAGGGCCAACACATTGATGAAGAAGTCAGGAGAGTCCTTAATTGTGAAGCCAAAAAGGAGTCTGTCCACTCTAGCATCTAAACAATAAATGAGAAAGAATCATCAAACCACGTTATAATTATTCACCAGAAGAGGGCGCTAGCGGACAAGACACGAAGGTAGAGTTCTAGCGTAAATCAAGCAACTCGGCGTTCAAACTAAATCAACCTCAAACTTTCAGCATGCACCATGATAAAAAAAATTAATGTTACTAAAATAATTAAAACTTGCGGCGAAAGAACTTTTTTTTACTCACAGCGTTAGACAATTTGGGATCAAGCTCAGAGATGCAATTGTAGTTCATGGCGGCCATTTTTAGCACTTTTGCTAGATTACTATTTTTCCTAACAACTCCAATGACAAGACACGAAGGTATAGATATCATATTTTGAGTGTACTGCTATTAAAATTATTATACATTTGATACATACCTTTTCTGGCGGGGGAGTGCTTAATATCAGTTTTTCCTATTATTATGCCGACCACCATCTGGAAAGAATATGCAGTAGTTCTATCGTGAATCAAGCAATCCGGCATTCAAAAAACTATGTCAGCCACAAACTTGCAGCATGCACCGTGATTAAAATGTAATGTGACCAAAAGAATTAAAACTTTTTCCTTTTTTTTTTTTACTTACAAGGTTAGACAATTTCGGATCGAGCTCAGAGATGCAAATGTAGTTCATCGCGGCCATTTTTAGCACTTTTGCTAGATTACTATTTTTCCTAACAACTCCAAAGACAACCAACACTAAAATGTTAACAAGTACGTTTTAAAATGTCGTGTCAGTATCTCTTCAACTTTGTTCAACGTGGTCGTGGCAAAATGGCTTTTTGTTAACTTGATGCTTTCGGGGGCAGTGGGAAATATTGTAGGAATGGAAATATCAATCCTTTCGTAAAAAAAAAAAGTGTCAGAATATTGCTTCACATAGCTAGTTTTGCAATTAGTAATTTAATATTGTGCTAAATTAATGGTGGCAGTTATGCTTAAAACTGGTATTTCAAGTCTTCTTTTAAATGTTAGCCAAGTTAATCCAAAACTCAATTTTAAAACGCAACTCCAGTCTTGTTTTTTCACCTCCTGTAAATCAACCTTTATTGACCCTAGGGAGTAAAACATGTGCTTTATGTTATTTTAAATTCCCCCTTCCATGCAAAATTGTTAAAAATACTGCTTAAACACATGGACAAAATTGTGAAAAATATGCTGATTTAAAAAAAAAAAAAGACACCCTTCATCTCTTGCAACACATGAATTAATGGACACAACAATTAATTCCATAGGTGAAATGGCAAGAGATGTCCCAATACTTTTGCCAAGATGGTTTTCATTTCTTCTAAATGTTGCAACATGGGCCTACATAGTGGATATTGCCATGCTAATCTATTCCAATCATAATTCACAGCACGGGATTCAACAAGAGACAGCTTGGCAAAGATGAATGTGACAATTTCCTGTCCGTTTGATTGCACAAAGCTAAATCTGACTCATGATAGTGTCTTCTATAGCTAAGCATGAATGAAGAGCTGTGACGGTAAACCCACAAACGCAGCTTTTTTCCCCCGTCTCATCTCCATGTTTGAATAATCCTCACAGTTAGCTGATTGGATAGAATATCTTATCCCTTTCGACTAATGTTTGATTTTTACGCTTGGCTGTTTCTAGTTTTAGGCCACGATGTGTGGAGAAAATTTGACACAGCATGGAGGAATATCAGAATAGTCCATCACGCAATAGGTTTTGTAATGAAAACAGCAGAATTTGATTATTTACTGGAGTGCTGGAATTGATCTATTTATGGACATTATTCAAATGAGATGCAATTTTACAGTCATTTGTTTTTGTCATCTATGTGCTATTAATCACAACAGCACATTATAAATCAATTCAAACTGTGCAATTTGATGAAATGATTTATTGACATTGATTCGCAGCCTGTGTTAACGTGACATCAATCATCCTTTGATCCGCTATTGGGTATTGAAGAAGGTATAACTTTGGTTTATGGTGCAATCTTTTGCAGTAGACCATAAATAGATCACATAAAAAAAAGAAATTACATTTGAGGAGTTGGCTGACATAATCAGGCAAGAATGCTAGTTAAAATGTGTTTCTTGAAGATGATGATCCACCCGCCAGCATCTAAGTGTAATTATCTTGTCAGTCCGAAGTAAAAATGCAAAAAGACAATACATCATTTAATCTTATATAACACAGGAGCCATCGCGGCTGTGTCGATTTATAAGTACAGGACTTTTTCGTCTCTCCCTCGATTAGCAAAGCAGATTTGTCTGATCTGAATCCTTACGCCACCACGGTTTTTATTTAGCAACTGGCTGTCCCCAACGGCACCAGACGGGAGATTTGTGGTCCAGCAGCGTAACCCTGTGTAAAACACGAAAGCAGAGAGGATGAAATACAGACGCCAGTGACTACTTAGAGGCATGGCAGCAGAATGACAGTTCCTCGCCAAGCTCAAGTCTTTTCGGGCCTGCAGCACATTTGTTAGTCCTTACGCTGCGTTGTCTTTTTTCTAAGTGCAGGTCTTCATCTAGGAGAGCCTCTGCAACCAGGAAGTCTTAGTCTTGTGTTTACACTAAGTCCACATGCGATGCGGTTTAATGCGAAGCAGGTTTTCCAGTGCTGGAACCAAAGACAGGTTGACGTATTTAACCGGTGATTTTAGTTCACAAGCACACAAGAAAACAATTTTATTGTAGCAGCTCCTGAAAGAGCTGTATTGTCCCATTATTGTATTGCTTCAGCTCATTAAACATATAGGCTGGTCAAATTTGTTCCAGAACCTTCCCCTATCCAGGTTTAGGTTTTGCAGTTGTTGGCAAGGCAGGGAATGCACACTTACTGGTCTGCATGGTGGAATCATACAACGTGCGCGCTCGGTGTCTCACCCAGGGAGACAGCGCTGTGCAGGAAATGTTAAATGATGCTAATAATGAGCTGTTGAAAAGCAGAATGAATAAGGAAAACAGTGGCGCCTATTGCCATCCATCATTTTACTGAGATGGAATGGAAAAAAAGCAGTAGAAATTTACAGCTGGCATGTTTTGCAGGTGTGTGTGTGTGGGGGGGGGCTATTTAAACAAGGAGACATTTGACTAGGGTGCACATTCTGAAAATGTGTAGTTATGTCTAGCAAAAACGGTAATTATAAAAAATTATATTTAGCTACATTCCGTGACCACATAAATCCTCTTTGCCCATTAAAATGAATGGAAATGCCATTAATCCGTTCCAGCCACACAAACTTATTAAAAAAAAAACACACACACAATATTGTACTTAAAAAAAAAATAATAATACAAATAAAAACAAAACCACAAATATACAAGGATTCTTTGTACCATGTCCCTCAGGCATGTTTTCTGTCTCCCGGCATGTCTACCTTCCACAATTCTGGCCTCTTCTTCATGCGGCATGCCTCGGAGGGACAACCTCTTTTAACCACCACCGGTGCCATCGTGATGCATTTTCTAAATTTTGTTTCACATAATCCACTTTGTGTTAGAACTCTAATGAAGAACATAGCCGCTTAGATGTAAACATTAACATCAGTGCTAATCTTTAGCAACTGTGAATAGTTTCTAATGGAGATCAGATCATTGGAAGGTCTCATCCTCTGAACAATATCTGGAAATAATCCCATGACTCATCACACTGCATCGCTATTATGGTTGTAGTCACACGAATCTAAATCTAAGAAGGATCAACAGAAAATGAGACGTCTGTTATTATATTTTTTTACAAGTTCATGACTCACTTTTGAAGTACCACTCGATTGCAAGTGTAGGCTATTATTTACAGTTTTTATAGATTTGCTATAAATAAATATCCATTTGCCCTTTTTATTGTCCTAGCGGACCATTTGTGTATATGCTACAATATTTGATCATTCATCAAATTAATTTTATTTCTCTCTCTACAGTGGTGTTGGTCTTCCTACTTCCTGATCTCCAACCTGTGGGCTGAATGGAAGTTTTTGTTTGCCTGGATTGATTTCCTCTGGGTCCTGGTCCTTGCAAATGAACAGATTCCTGCCATCCACAACACTTACAGTCATTTCAAGTAAGTGAAATTGTGTTTGCTTTGAGTAGAATGAACTGTAAAGGAGGCCAAAATTTAGCAGAAGCCCCCAGTCGTTGAGTAAATGTACTTAAGTTGAATTACACCACGGCTAACGTCGAATCATATGTGAGTGACTCACGCTCGCAATTTTCCTCCTCTTGGAGCTCGATATACTGCCAGTGAAAATGTATCGATGCCAAGAGAAAACTTAATCCATTCATCATCTTTACCCCTGCATACTTAAGGAAAGCCAGTCCATCAAACTGTCTTCACAGACTCAAATCTTTACATCCTTCCATCCCCCCGCCGACAGAAATATCGAACGCCACATTTGACCCCATTCTTTTTAACAATTTAAAAGAGTTCTAAGGATGTAAAAGGGAGCCAAGTCATTTCTTTAATGACAGCCGAGTGATACGTTAAGCAGGAACAATGACGCATTGTCTCGAAAGGATGGGCACAGCTTTGCTATTTTCAATTAAATGTTAGACGGAAAAATAAATGAAGCACAAATTTGCAGTTGATTCATTCCCACAGATTTTCAGCGGGCTCGTAAGATCAAAAAGGTCAATTATTTATAATATTCCCTTGAAGTCGCATCTTAATACGCTTATGTGTCGTGTGAAAAAAATTAAAAAGCATTCTTAACTTGAATGACGAATGGCTGTAATTAAAGTCGCAGATGGGAGTGCCTCATGCAGTATTTTTTTTTTTTCCCTGTCAATATAAGTCGCGAGAAGTTAGCAGTTATGTTGATGTAAAATAGAATATTGTCACTTTGCACGATTCTTCTCAAAAGATTCAGAGGGGTGACGTTCTTTGTCGCTTTGCGATTCGATGAATCACAACGACGGCGACGCTCGGAAATTTCACCGACAGAAGTTTGATGCATGTGCGTCATTGATCATCCTGCAATGAAGTCATTTCTTAAGAAGTAAATCCAAACACCAATTCCTCATCTTTGTCCTCATTTGTCATCTGCCTGATCTCCAAAATGGGACTTTGGACTGTATTAAGAAAAGCTGAATCAAAATATGAGAGGCAGACAAAAAAGCAATTTCACAGCAGAAATGAGTCTATTATTTACTCTGATGGGATAATGTTCTGAATTCATATCGGATAACATTTGGGCCGTTCCTCAAAGCAAACGTTGACATCGGAAGCAAAAAAAAAAAAAAAGCTGCCTTCCTTTTGCCTTTGCTAGTAACATCCCATATGGAAGGCATCAGGCAAGCTAATAACAATGCAGGCTATAAGTTTAATAAAAAGGAATGGAACCAATTATGGCCTTGTCCCAGTCATGCACGTGGCTCCTTGTCACGAGAGGAAGCCTGTGGGCGCCGCAGAGACAGAGGGATAAAGGGAACATCAACAGCACTTCGACAATGATTGTTGATTTGATTCTTGATTAAAATGGAAGGAAGATTTATATGTGGTTTTTATTATTATTGAGAGACTGCCTGGGGTGAATTAACAAGATCCAACTGAGTGTGTGTGCCAGTACCTTTTGTGGTGTCTGCGGATCCAAGAAAATAGATTTGATTACAGAAAAAAATAAAAAATAAAAAAGGCTACTACCGACTTGCGAGCTCGATTCAAATGTCGGACTTTTTCCTCATGTCGCATATCTGTCGTTGACGTCTTGGAGGTCTCTTGTACCGGAGACCACCTGGGTGTATACTTCCTGCCGTCAACACGCTTAACGACCGTCAAGCTACGAAAAGCCAATCGAGTTTAATTAAGTGAACTTTGGGAACGGATGAAGACACAAACAGCAGATGGCCGGGAAAGTTGTTACTGGGTGGGCATGTAGCGGTCCAAAACTTTGTCTATCAATATCAAGCCATGGAGGGAATGGAAATACATCAAGACAAGTGCAATGTCTATTAAAGTGGAATTTCATGACCTGTGTGTCAGCATTTCAGTTCCTGCTCGTGATGACTTACGTCTGGGGTGGCGGCAGACTTATACTTGGCCTGTTGGCTGTCTAAACACGTGCTTTGACTTTTTTTTTTTTTCCCCCGCTTTCAGCGACTTGATAGTGACCACACCAGAAGTTCGCAGTCTTCATCTGTCTGTCTGCCACAAAAACCTGCCGACATCTGCTATATTTGGATTAGAGGATTTACCTCCTCCTTCTCTTTCCATCGGTCATTTCTTTTGACCCCGAAGTCGTTTTCCTCTTCTGTGACGTCATGTTCTGGACCACCAGAGTTGGCCTTCTGTTCCTTCACTCTGGCTACCTTTCTATGTCCAATGACTCAAAAAAGGAAACTGCTACTACTTTTTTTTTTTTCCTCTATGGTTATTTCTCAGTAGCACTTGATAAATGTGTAAATGGAGAGCCTGTGTAATGTTGATATTAACAACATAGTCACCGTGTAATTGATTTCCCGCAGGCCTCGGGCCGATCGATGCCGAGCCTGCGAAGTGCTTGTTAGAAAACGCCAAATCAGGCTTGGTACATTTATGTTGTAAAAAAAAAAAAAAATTACATGCATTAACTCGCATCCAGGTGCACGCATGGCTGCTTGCGGGGAGACAGACAAGTAAAATCACATACATCTGCTTACCATCCCTGTAATTGTGCTTCCATCAATATCATATTACTCGTTCCTTTCGCTGCCTATTGATCAAGCCCCACAGCTGCCGGTCATGCGCTGGTTACGATGTGTTCTATTACCTGAGCTCAGATCAGGGATGTTTTTTGGCAAATGTGCACATTGGTGTGTGTTTGACTGATTAGCATGCAGCCTGCAGATTGATCCAAAAAAAACGCAAAGCCTTCCCGGTGCAGATGGACGCCTTGTGGCATGAGAGCTATGTTTTGGTTAGCTTCATAGATTAAGGTTGGATCAGGATGGATTTTCTCAAGGTGCCAACACTAAAAGGGATTTTTTGGCGTTTAAATTACCCATTCATATGTCAATATTAATTTCAGTTATAATACACGTTCAATACGATACGGTGAGTTGTAAATTTCAGTTTATTACATCTATCGGCACTGGCGGTTATAGTAGGTAGATAACAGTTTGAAATATTTGTACATATTTTTGCAATTTGTGGTTGCTGCATTCTAAATATTTAACTCGTGATCAAATAGCAATTCAAGGGAAAAAAAAATCACGCCTGGAAAGAATAAATAAGCAATGGACTCTCAGCCGTCTGATTTCCTCATTTGAAGTTGCACAAATTGTTTAGCTCCACTTCTCCACGACCTTGCCCCCATTATACTGGGATGGAGTTTTGTTGTATGGGAGCGTTACAATCAAGGGATGTAAGTGGGGGTATCATTTCGTTGAGGGGTGGGTAAATTACATTTCCGATGGGATCATGTAAAAAAAACTGGAATGGTTGTCGAAGGCCATGCTGACCTCAATTGTATAAATTTGTCATTCCTTAGTAATTCGGCCTGCTCAATTATGGCAAAAATGGCTAATTCTTGGCTCTTGTGCTTTAGGATATTAGCCAAGTAAATGACAAGTCATTGTCATAAGGAATGAAAAATGATGACGTAATATTTACTTATGGCAATTTACAGCTTTTCTTCATTAGGGTTCGTGTTTGAGCTCAATTAAGCGTCAGCAAAGTATAGGCTCATTATGGCTGGAAAAACAATCTCATAATTTGGGGCAGATCAGCAGTAATTATGACTACATTGTCAGTGAATTCATATCATACGTGATTCTTTTTTTTTTTTTTTTTGAGACGTGCATGATGACCACATCTGTTTGTAGTTAGTATGAGGATCTTCTATTTCAGCCCATGTGTTTCCTGTCATGGAGCGAAAGGAAAAGAAAGCTGGAAAATGCGTGTGGCCAGCAAATTCTATTTTTCTTGGGAATGTCTTGTCTCTTGTCTCTGACCTGGACACTGGACCACCTCCATCTTCTCTGCCCCTAAATTCAGTCTAATTGCTGTCAATCCCATGTTTTTACTCTTATTCGTCACACTTGAGTCTTTTTTTTTTCCCTCCACCAGTCATTCGCTTATACGCGCTCTCCTCCGTTCGAAACTGTAAATCTCGATATGCTCTGCGCCCGTGATGAAAAACTGTAAATCTCAAACCTGTTTGCAGCCTCTCAATAAAACGTCCTCTATTGCTAAATAATGAAAGTCGGGGAGGCGAAATCTGGTCCTGTTAGGTTCTAGAAGGGATGAGATGGGATATTGTATCTCTGGCTCCTATGAGGGAATTAAGTTTAGCTCGGCTTCCAGCAGCACACAGGAAGAGGACATGGTCCAATCTACTGGGGGCATTGCCGGAGACAATAAAGCTTAATGATATTTTCTCATGCTGACAGCTAATATGTGCTCAGACTGAACTACTGAAAGTCAGCGAGGACACTCAGTCACTATTAGTGTCTTATTTTTTTTATTGTGTGCAGCCCTTGGGGTCAATTCACAAATCTGCAAATAAAAATGTGACTCACAATAATATGAAATAAAAATAAAATGTGATATAATATATAATGTATATAATAATAAGAAATATCTAAAAATAAAAATATGGCAAGTTTTGAGTTGAAATATTTGCGTCTCACAATAATATGAAATAAAAATAAGATGTGATATAATATATAATGTAAATAATAAAAAATAAATATAAAAATAAAAATATGGTAAGTTTCGAGTTGAAATATTTCTCTTAACTTCTTGAAAGGCGATCACGTCCCCAAAGAGTTTCTCCTCAATGGGTGCTTAGGTGGAAACTTCATCCCACCTAAGTAAGTCCTCGGAGAGGGACAGGCGGCATAGGAGAGGAGACATGACTCCCCCGACATCTGTTATGTGGAGTGGCATCTAATTTACCCTCTGCTCAGATGGGGGAGAAAATAAAAACAAAGGTTGGGAGGTAAAAGGGAAACATACAATTAGAAGCAAGGGTCTTTATTTCTTTCAAACATGATATTAGGATGTTAGGTAAAACTGAAAAACAAATGTATGATGACATTTCTGAGTTGACATTCCCTTTAAATGTTTGCATTTCCCCCCCCCATTTGTATATCATTCAATTTTTCCCCCCCACATACCACAATGGGAGAGCCCCACTTACCACTAGTGGAACTCGTACCACACTTTAATAATCACCGAGTTAAGCAAACATTAAAAAAGTTCATGTTGACTCAACAGCATAGTTTCGTTCATTTTATTCCATGTCATACTACTATAATGACAAACCAAGAAAATATTTTCTTGCTATTACACAGGATAACATTTCTATGTAAGTGTTTTTGATGGAACCAGATATATATATTTTGGAGTTGCAGTTGTTCTTTTTCCCCATATTTAACTCAAACTAAAGCGCTGACTGAAACCTTCCGTTTGTAGTTTTTGTGAACTAATTACCACGGGTCGATCTTAAAGCACTTCATGGTGTTCCGTATCGGAGTCCTCCTCTGTCTAAGAACTTGCTATGCACTTGCCATGCACTTTAGGAAGAGGTCAAAGTTCATCCCTAGATATCCACCAGAGAGGTCAGTTTCATTAGGTGTTAATGATCCTCCCCGAGGGCAAGTTTACTCCTTTGCCGACTCAGCCCGACTTACACATTCAATGCCAACCCGATTCCAAACATCAATAACATTGAGCCGATTCTCGAAATCAATTATTTATTTTTTATTTAGTCAACGCCTGGCTGCTTTTCCCTCCTTTCCCTGAAATGTAAATCAAGCAAACCACCAAACGCGTTGGAGCCGAAGCAACGCGAATCCTCACTTGACCTGGCGCTCGCTCGCGCCGCAATCAACGAGAGGGCCCGTTCATTTAACAAGCTGTCAGCAGGAGAGCGCTCAAACGGAAAATAGAACATACAAGCATCCAGCAACGGGGATTTGGATGTCTTCCCAGTAATTATCGTATCATATGAGTCTCCAGCGCTGCCTTGATCTGCCAGGTTGAGAGGAAACGCGGGTGCAAACGGTCGACCCTTCGCAGGCGGGATTCTGCTGGAGAAGCCGCGACCGATCGCACAATGTAAACCGGTTTGACTTTGAAACTAATTAAAACGCCGCCCGTTAAAGTGGACTCGGACGGATAATTAAACCAATCTCATGCCGTGTAATTTGCTAGCCGGTCAGGAAGTTCTAATGAATAGACGGCAGCAGGATTGAAGGATTAAAGGTTTTTGAAGTTTGCTCCCACTCGTGAGCTAAGTTGGAAGCTATGCCGTCGCCTTTGTATAAAACGTCGAGCCAGTGACTCACGCCCTTCCATTACTGTCAGATACATGTTGTCATGCGTGTTTGCCAACAATCCCATAATGATGAGAGAATTGTTTCAAGATGTATCTTATCCCAAATATTCGGCTTCCAGTGGTTTATCATTCAATTAGATGATTTTTGTGTGTGAGCCGAAGCAACGCAATTTAGAAAATGGAAAGCCAGCAAGATTATGGCTTAAGTGCAGGGGTGGGCAAACTTGTGTGCTCAAGGGCAACGTTTCATTTTTATAGGCCACGGGTAACTGATTTTTTTTTATTTTTTAAATAATTTAGTGTATATATAAAATAAATTCAAGTAATTCAATTGAAATAAATAAATAACAATAAATTAGAATTAATTCACTGAATATTTTTAAATATTACTAAAGGTGTAGCACCTTGAGATCCAAGTGACCCGGCTTATGTTTTTCCAGATAGGGAAGTACTAAAGTATATTTTTTCTGTCCCAATGATAATGATGAATAACCATAATCCGCTGTCTGTGTATAGTTAGGATTTATTCAACCTCAAGTGTGATGGATACCGTGCATCCTCACTGTTGCATGGAGACACACACGGATCAGCGGAATTTCAGTGTAGCATCAACAAAGCTATTAGGACCCAAGCCAGGTCTTTATGGTAGAAAGGGCTTGTAGCTCAAGCGTCTTGTTGACATATCGATATAGTTAGGCCTCACTAACATCAGTCCGATGATGAATGAGGGATTTGCTGCCACACTTTGAGAGCCGCTGATGTAAATCATGAAGGTAGGCCGATAATATTCCAATCAAACAAAAACATAAATCCCCGGGTGTGGTTTAGACTCCGTATCGATCGCACATGAATTAAGCGTTAAATAATATTCTACAATTTTTTAATGGCGACCTACGCTTGACCCTTGAGCTAAATCAAAGTGACAGTGAGACATAGCACATATAAGCACAACCTCGCTGCCTATAAACAAAGCGGACACTTATTGATCCACGTTGTCTCCCGTGCAGAGGAAGTCCTGATGATGCAATCTTAATGTGGAGGCTTTCCTATTTTTTGTTGAGGATCTAGATCGCATTGTGTGTGGCTCACGAAACGCGACTCCATTAACTGAGTTGGGGGTTTTGCTCTGCACTATATGATGAGCAGACTCTCAGGTCAAAAGGTCAAGAGAAGGGGGGGAGGGTTGAAGATGTCAAAGATCGCCAGGTCTCCAATCAGCCGGCTGAATTGATTGCTGAGACATCAGAAAGGCTCTGCCTAATGTTAACCTCAAATTTATAATTGACCCTTTCCCTGCAAACTCGTGCAATATTTTCATTGGCAGATCAGGGGAGTCCAAGCCGGCAAGTTTAGAAAGTCACTAAGCTAAATAATACAAAACACATTTCAGAATAAAAACTTTAGTCAGAATTTCAGCAGAATTCCATATACAAAAGTCTCAGGAAAAACATTTCAATAATATCTTGTCATTTTATAAATTAGGATCTCTGAAATAAACTGTACAGCTAAATGAGAGTACGGGCTGCGGATGTTCCGCAAGAAAAAATTCTAATTAGAGAGTTCTGCAACATAAATAACACTTTGCAAAGTGCTTGTTTGCTCCTCTTTCCGCTGCATCTTTCCGTGCTTTCATCTTGTAAAATTGTAAAGACAGTACAGGATATGGAGTTCCATGGGAAGGAAATATAAATGCCTCTTACTGCATATACAAGGTGTGTCAGAAAATTTCCAGGGCTTGTCCATTTTTTTTTTTTTTAACCCTTTCTTAAAACCAACAGTGCCGTTTTGAGGAGCCAAAAATACAACTGGTTCATGAAGCAAAATTGAAGCTTCATTTTCCCATCGCTAGCTTTTATCATGAACACGTTGCCCCTTTGGTCAGGTGACAAGGAAAGTTTCTCGAGCATGGGAAGTTCTGTCTGGCCAGGAACTGTCAGATGCTCAGGGCATGGTAGTGAAGCACCCACAGGGGGGCGATATTGCTTTGCTTTTGTGACCCAAGTTCTGGAATTTATCTGACACACCTCGCGCTATATCTTAATCTAATCATAGCACTAGAGCTAATCTATAAAATTCTCACCACATAAAACCGAACATTTATTTAGCTTGATTGTTGCCTTTTTTAAAGCTAGTGAAATGATTGCAAGGACTGTTTAACACAGTAAAAAACTTTGGTAATGCACATTGTCTCTCGCCGCTGTCAACTTTCAAAAGCTTTGGTGTCAAGCTGTGTTGTCCCAGCCAAAGTTCTGACCCGTCATTTGATAGAATTTGAGGTTAAAAGGTCTGTAAAAGTCCCTGAGTCTGAGCAGGACTTGGGAGGGGATCTGCGGATGGGGTCTGCCCTTTGACTTCCCCAGGCAGCGTGGCCTGCTGCTCCCCTCCGGTTTCTTCAGGCAGGGAAATCCTTTGGTCTGGTTGAAGTAGAAATGCTTATCTGTCACCACACGCTTCAGTCCCAGGAAATCCTGAACGCGACCCATCTCCCCGGCGGGGTCCGTCACCAGACGCTCGCCGCTGACAAACAGGAAGCTGGAAAGCGGGAAGTAGCGCAGCCAGTTCTCCAAGTGCTTGGCGTAGATGCCAATCCGCACCGCGCTCCATGAGGTGTCAATCAAACCCGTGGTGGCATTACGGATCGCCAAGTTCTTGAAGGAAGGGAGGCCCGGCGACTTGGACACGGTCTGCGTGTAGTCGGAAACGGCGCGGGTCACCGGGTCCCGCACCACCACGATCAGCTTGGTGTGGCGACTCATGGCGTAGACACGGCGAGGGGCTTCCTTTGTTATGAAGTAACTGGGGGTCTTCTCCATGGTGATCTGACCCTCTAGTGTTCGGGGCATCAGATCCCTGAGAAGAAAGGGGGGGGGGGGGGGGGGGAGAAATCTTAAAACCCAAACTTCAGATGCCTTGTGGGCTTCTTGATTGTTGTGCTTGGCTATTAGTGGACTTAATGTGTGATTATGCCTGCGACAATGATGGAGTGGCCATATCAGCGCCGACTACTGTAGGAAACCACAAGATGACTCACATCCTTGCATCCTGCTCTTAAACACACTCAACTAGAATGGCTGTCAAACCGCTGATTTTGTAGCCTCATTTGAATTCCCTGTAGTATTCCACAAAAGCCGTTGTCCGCTTTCTTATGAGTCACTCGTCAATTTTCTTTTTTTTTCTTTTTAGAATAATTCCAGGCCCCCACAGATGCAATCGAGAAAGTCTCCTCGATTTTATTAAACACCGCCAGTCATTTAACATTGGTGTTTATTTTTGCTTGTAGTTTACGGTGCTGAGCAAATTTCTTTTTGCTTTATTTAATGACATGAGAGGGACTCGATATTAAAAAACAGCGCAGTTGTACATCACTGCAATAGATGTAAAGAGGTAGCCTTGACTTTTATAGCTTGGGAACATACCTCCACCTTTTTACTTCTGGAAGAAGAGTGGAATAATTAACCCCATGTGGCACATTATATGCTAGCTACCTACTGTTTTCCCGACAGTATAGAACTGTACACTACTTTAATACCTTTCTGGAAATGGTATTATCTTTGTAAAAGCATTTTTTTTGATCAAGCTCATGAATTTGTGCAGGTGTTGCTTAGTAATAGAAAAAAAAAAAAAGACGCTTGTCAAGATTTGTGGTGCCAATGGTACCCGAGGTTATCCAAGGATAATCTCACCGAGGGCCGCGTGTTCTCGTTAAATCTCGGCTATTGCTTTTGGCCCTCCGCTTATTATTGTTCTTGTCCGTTCTTGAGTTTTCAAGGTTTCGGCGTGTTGACATATTTCTTGATTCATCGCTCGTATAAGATGACGACTGGAGTTCAGAGGACGTATTACTTTTAAAAAAAGATGAGGCCGCCGTGCCAAAGCAGATTGGGAATGGAATGGTAAAAACAAAAAAGGGACTGGGCTCATATATTTCATGCAGATTCTAGCAAAGCGGTAAAAAATGGAATGTCGTAACCCCCATTGTGAGAAGCATCCTGCCAACTTCCCTCACGCAAAGGGAGACAAAAGGGGGGATTTTCGGTCCATCTCCGAGACATCTGACAAGCGAGAGACATCGCGGTGGGGGAGCAGCGCCAGTTACACGTGAGAAAGCTCTCTCGGATTATTTCAGCAAAGTTCCTCCCTTTCTCTGGAGTGAGCAGATTTAGTTTGGGCTTTGCGGTCGGTTTCTAAGTGAAAGGCGTCTAGAGCTTTGATGGAGACGACTCTTTTATATCGGGGCGACACCAAACTTTTCGTAAGAGTTGTATTACATGGACTGAAGCTAAACAAAGTCAGACGGGGGAGAAAAGTTCAAAACAATAAAGTAGCTTGGATGAAAATGGATGAGGGTGTATTTCAAAGAGCAATGGAGGCCAAAGTGTGAGTAGCAGCAGAAGCAGTCTCTCGCTCTGAGGCCGCTTAAGTGAAACTGTGGTTCACAGATTTATTTCAGGCACCGTGTGACGTGAGTGGTGTGTAGAATCTGGAGCCAAGGAACAGTTAGCAACACTTTTAGGGAGGAAACTCCAACTGAGGAACCTCTTTCTTTTTTCTTTTTTTTTTCCGCTGTTGTAGTAAATTCACTCATTTAACTATGCTGCCTCATCCTCGGGTAACGTTGACACTTTTTCCATTGGAGCGCTTCAAGCCTGTATGTGTGATAACCAAAGAAACAAATATTTTAATTTTTTTTTTTAAAAATTAAATGGCCATGTCATTTTACGGAATGTTAAATGGACCAGGAAGTATCTTGCTAACTACCGTAATTTTTGGACTATAAGTCGCGTTGTTTTTCATAGTTTGGGTGGAGGGGGCGACTTATACTCAGGAGCGACTTATATACATATATATGGTTTTTTTCCCTTTTTTGGGCATTTTATGGCTGGTGCAATTTATACTCCGGTGCGATTTATAGTCCGAAAATTACGGTAATATGGATAAATATTAATAATATGAACTCCCACTTTAGTTAGTATATATGACTGATAAAATTCTGAAAAAAAACATGGATAATCTCAAAAAAATTGCTTGATTTGTATTTCACAGTTTAACCAAGAGTAGGAAATCCTGAAATTGATCATCGCGAGCTCGTGTCTCGCAGCTAACATCCATGTTGCCTTTCTGGAAAGAAAACCTTCCACAGTTGACTGACCTCAAGTAGATCTGAAAGCAACCACCGGGCCCGCAATCACGAAAGAAGCCCACACAGCGATGGAGCTTTTGAAGAATGTCGGGTGGCGGTTAGCAACAAATCCACGATAGAGGCCGAGCAAAGAGACAGTGGCAGGAAAGAAAACACAAGTCACTCACTAGACTGGAACGACACTTTATCTTGGAAAGATTTTTCTGTCAACAAGGGAGGTTAGGTTGTGATGTTTTTTATGGTAGGACAACTAAGCAAAGACTAATTAACCAATTTCCCTTAAATTTAGGGATCCAGGAAGCGACGTTTCCTTTTGTGTTAACATATGGCAGATTATCTGGCCGTACACATGTGTACAAGTCTTGTGTGGTCTTGAGCTTTATTAGGGCCCATTTACAAGGCAGCCGGTTTGCAGGTTGCTGTTTACGACTTGAATATGAACACATGTGAGCGAGGTATGCTATAGCTAGCGCTAACCTCAAATTCATTCGAAAAAGATACTTCCAGGAGAAAAATTGTCTGTTTCCTAATTGCATCGGATATAACGGATGAGGCTTTTTTTTTTTCAAGATTTCCTATTTGGAAAATAACAGACATCCTAGAACAGATTGTGGTCAAAATGAGCGGTTCCGCTTTCTTGAACTATCCATGTATATAAAGACACTGGTTTTCTTGCCCGCCTTTGCTTTGTTTCCATCTTCAGGGCACGCACGTTTTCATTATGTTTGTACGCAACACACTGGCACATAACCACACACAACTATCCTAACATGCGGATCCACATCTGGGAGCAATGAAAGTCCAGCCCCGCACCAGATGAGAGTGTTTGTGCGAGCTATTTAGGGGAGATGAAGGAAGTGTTTCTGACTTAGGACGTTTTTCTCCGCTCCTGACGTTCAGTACCCCGAAAGCCGTGATCCGCGGCGACACAGCCAGATCTCCGGACCCTCTTTATCCCCCCCCCACCATTCAC
Organism: Syngnathus typhle; assembly: GCF_033458585.1. Taxonomy (NCBI): domain Eukaryota; kingdom Metazoa; phylum Chordata; class Actinopteri; order Syngnathiformes; family Syngnathidae; genus Syngnathus; species Syngnathus typhle. The sequence continues at coordinate 4,249,011 of NC_083755.1, read as the reverse complement.
CCAATGAGAAAATGGACTCCTCCAGCCTAAATTTCAGAGTCAGATGGTAGTGATTCACGAGGCCAAGCCACAGGGTATAATCACTGAGGATCATTTAATGCAAGTTGTCATCATGTGCACTTTTCTTCCCTACACGCTCATACACGCTTGCCCTCTTTCCTCTTCGACACAACCCGTTCTGTTTTGTTCCAATGGAATCTACTGGATGTATGCAAAAAAGTATTAACATCCTCAACCACTTAAGCTTGCTTCAAAGATGTGGACGGAGGGAGACGTTTGTCATTACTGAGAGCAAATAAAAGCCTCTGTGGGTCGATTAGAAGCCGGCAAAAACTGTAATCAACTCCATGGAAAATGAGGGCATTTTGTTGCGTTTTCAACCAAAGAACTTTAATATCTCCTTTCAGTAGACCACAATTTGATTTGGGGTTTTTTTCTGACTTTGTCATTATGGTTCTTAAGATCACTCATCTTGCAGGGGGAACTTAAAAAACTGTGCACGTGTGTGGTACACAATTCCGCACACCTAATGTTACTATTGGCAGACGCTTCTGTGTAGTGAAAAGTCTTGTTTTTTTCTCGCCATAGAGGTTTTGCATCTCTGGGGTAGGTCGGTTGGAAAAGCGTGGAAAAATGTGTGTAGCTGAGGGGAAAACCAGACCAGTACAAGGACTGAAAGCCACAAGTTAGTGAGCACTGGTCACTCAGGGTCCTTAGAAACCACAGTGACCTGGAAAAGGCAGGAAGCTGCCCTTTGTAGTTGAATGTTTGATTGAGCTGTAAATAGTCACATAAGTCAAGCAGATAACGTGATTTTTGTCGGTATGCTAACAAGGGAATGAAATGATGACAGCTGTGTCAAAACAAAAAATACCGCAAAACTTGGAGCGGACACAGGCCGGTAGTTGACGACATTGTTCAGGAAAGAAAAAGTATTTTGCACCGTCAGAATTGTTTTCGCTCTTGCGATTATCTTCACCCCCCCCTCTTTCACCTGTTTCATATTACCTCTCCCGATGTATTTAGGCCGCTATGATGGCTCGTCCCTGTGCCAGCTCGCTTGTTCCTCTTTGCTGGTGCATTCCTGCTGACTTTGTCCGTTTCCTGTTCTTGCTTGCGTAATTGCTCGCCGCGTTGAACATTTTTAGCTTTGTTAGGGCAACATTGTCTGTCTGGATTGTCCATCTAGATTACGCTTTTTGTATCTTATCGAACATGTGCCGAGCGTTTAATTACATTATAGTTTATGTACTTCAGCAATCAGCGTGCATACGCGTCGCCACTGATTGCTCGCTTTATCGAATGGGAAAATCTGCAGCCGTGTTCTCGCCGGGCCCACATGTGGACCACTTTATCTCGACGCTACTCCCCCCAGCCTTCAATCCGCTCTCCTAAACACAGGATGGACCCGCTGAAGATGGGGCGGAGAGATGAGCAAATTACAGATTGGCGTTACTTCCTGACCCCAGTGATGTCATAGTGTCCTTACCACAGTACCATAATTGGGCTGTTAAAATGGAAATATGCGGCTGCGATATCCCTGTGGATGAGCACTGTGGAACATACACAAATGACATATTTCATCCATTAAGAAAAGTTTTTTTTTTTTTCCCCAACGGGTGTGGTTTTTAGCCTTTATTTCATACTACAGCTTTTGTGTCACCAAGGCATGTTCGTCTCTTCCAGTAAACATAATTAGTGCGTGTTTTCCGGGAGAGGCTCAAACTCGCAACGGCGCAGCCTTATAAGGATCTTGTGCGGACTATTTGCACCCCTTGAGCATTTTAAAAGTGCCATCGTGTACTTAATAGCGATGAGACTTTGGATTTAGTAGCATGTTTGTTTACATACACTTTGTCCTCATTAGGGTAGCGGGTGAGCTTAAGGCTATCCCAGGCAACAACAGAATCATAAAAATAAAAAAACTCCAATAAAACAAGTCCTGTAAATGTGCATACGCACAGGAGACCGGTACACAGCCTCAGACAAAGTTTAATCGACTCAATGTGAAATTGGCTGGCAACTCCCCAGGAGCCGGCCAATAAGAGCGCTCGATACTGTCTGATCCTGACAAAGTCACTTCCGAGCAGTTTCCGCCTGTTGCTCCCTGCGGTTTTTCAGGTTCATTGTTCACAGCTTCTTTGAAAGGAAAATAAAAGCCAGATTGTCGGACTGGAAATAGCGTTTCACTCAATTGCTATTTGTATACCATTGAGCAGTCTTTTTACACTATGTTCCCTTTTTGGGCTATTGTGTACAAAAATATTTCTTGTAACGTTCTGCTGGATTTGAAGTGTGTATTGTTTTGTGGTTACAAGAGCAAATTAGGTTCCAAGATATTTGACACTGCTTTTTTCACACTAGTGCTCAACTTCTAAATAGTACCGATACCAGGTACCAATACAACTACCGTAATTTTCTATAAATCGCACCGGAGTATAAGTCGCACCAGCCATAAAATGCCCGAAAAAGTGAAAAAAAACATATAAATGTATATAAGTCGCTCCTGAGTATAAGTCGCCCCCCCCACCCAAACTATGAAAAACAACGCGACTTATAGTTCGAAAATTACGGTACTACTTTTGATAGAGAAGAAAAAAAAGATAGATAAATAAAAATATATACGTACATACTAATGTCGCATTTTCCTTCAAATTGCATGCAATTAATATCGTTTTTCTATTTTGTGTTTCTGTTTACACATCTTTACCGAAATTGAATATTAATGGGAATTTTCCCATGAGATTATGTATTTGGACTGAAGTGAGGCAGTAAGTGGTTCTGGTTGTTTCCACCCTCTATGTCTTGTCCTGCTTGTCCTGACTGTTGAGACCAGGCTGTCTTCCCGGAATAATTAATCTCATTTCCCCGCATAATGAGGGCCAGCATCGCTGACAGTTAGCTGATTCTTCACTGTGTGTTTACGTCAGAGGAGACAGGACGTACTCAGGAAGAGTTCTAGCACCGACACATACAGCGGTGGTGTTTTTTTATTGCTTTCAGGATGAGGACTGGTTTTCATGCTGAGCAAAATCAACCCGCCCCTTCTTCTCAACTTTTCTTTCCATGGTCGTCAGACATTAAGCAGAGGTGGACACCACTGACAGCTACACACAATCAATAATTACCTGCCCTTCCAAACACACTAAACCGGGTGGAGGCAATTTTCAAGTGTTTTGAGTCTTTTACCTACAATGGTAATTATAATAGAAGTGGAGTGTGAAAAAATAACCTTTCAAAAACAATGTTGTTGCTCAGGCTTGATCCTGTTACCGCATAGTAATTAAAATTGGGAGGATTGCCTTCCTTCACCATGTACTTAAAATGAATTATAGCTGTGAATTTATAATTAAAGTTTTCTGGCTCATTGTCATATTTTTTGTTCGCAAACTAACGTCAGATTAAAACCACAAGAAGCCATAATTAAGTCGTCACACTTTTATTGTATATGAATCCTGCAATGCTGCAGATTGCGAAAAGTGATTCAAAGCTGGAGTTTAAACAATATTTTGCATAAAAGTGTCACCTTTCAGGGAGGCAGGAATGATATTTGTTTTTGTTTAGGTTTCATGTCAAGATGATGTTTTTCTTGCAAAGATGCAAAGTCCATGCATGGAATTTAAATTCGCACTCCATTTTGAATGGCACAGTCAGAGCAGGATTAAGTTGAGTTAAAGTTAAAGAAAAAGAATTAGCTCAAGAATTACGATCGTCCTTTAAAAATAACAAGTATACATTTCATCCTTTTATAAAAAAAATGAGGTCATTTATTTTAGCGTGCGGTTCTTGATCGTAAATCACCAGCTGCCAACATCAGCAATACAGTACAATACAAGCGCCATTGCGGTATTTGTTTAACGACATGTTTATTTTGTGGTGACGGCGGCTATTATTTCACGCTATCCGTCTTGACGAGCGCAAGTTCTCAGTACGCAGTACTAAACCACCGCACGCCCCAGTAACAATAACCATATTGTTTGATTAATACCGCTGTAACAGCGTCCATCAAAATTGAGCGTTGTAATAGTTGAATGCTTGATGCGGTTTTTCTACATTGTGCAGGTGTTCCTAATTTTTGGGTCCGGCGAGTGCATTTCTTTCCACGCGTGTAGCGCTGATTGCTTGTGACATGCATCCTGCTAAAAGTATTTCCTTTAAGCATTGATGCAGCTTAAAAAGCATCCCCCCCAACCCCCCATTCCATCTGCTGCACAAAGCCTTCTTTATTGCAGCATAACGTATACATTGCTCTTTTTTTCCACTTGTGTAAAAAAAAAAAAAAATGTGCACAAGGAGGAATTCACCCAAAGATTCCCTCGCGATCGCTCGAAAACTCACCGACAGGAAATAAAACCTGGGCATTCTTGGCTAAGTAGCGCATCTCGCTCCCTTCTGAATTACGCAACGTCGCTTCCCCTTAAAGCCACGAGGCAAGAAATACGGGGGCAGAAGATGAGTCGATAAGCAGACAGATTTAGGGACGCTGACCTAACAAGAAAAAAAAAAAAAGAACTCGGCCAATGGCTTTGAATTGCACAGTTTGAGTGGCCTCAATAAGCCGATAAATCTACTCGGGTGACACCCCGACCTTGAGGTGTAAATGTCAGTGACGGAGAGGAGTAACAACCCCTTGTCAACATGATTGAATACTTCATGCATTTCCTCTGTAACGACGTGATAAAAGCAAAGAGGAGCAGGATCGATACGATTTGATCAATACGGCCAAATGACAAATATTTATCTGTTTACAGTGGCGAGAAGAAGAGTTGATGGAACTTCAGGTAAGAATGGTGTGAACGGGCCCGCACACACACGTCCGCACAAATCGTTCACTCTCCATCAGGAAACCGCAGAATCACTTCCAGTCGATGGCAAATCCGAGGCTTTTCCACATATAAGCGTTTGTTCTAAAACAATTTGCCAAATGCTTCCTTTAAGGATGTCCATGTGTTTTAGTTGGTTCGCGGCTGAGCACGAGGGGCCAAGGCTCTCTCGTCGGAGCTCAAAGAAGCAGACAGCGCTTTGAAAGCGGAGAGTTTAAAAGTGATACTTTCCAGTTCGCTTTCATGATTTTCGATTGGCCTGGCACGCTACGACTCTCCTTCAAATTGATATGGGAGTCGTACTTAGCGTGCGATTATGCTAAAGGAATCATAACACATGGACGTCATGTGTGTTGAAATAAAAGAGAGCAATGAGTGAAAGGATGAGAAAGACTTTGAACCGGCAATAAAGTGTCAAAGGTCTTTTTTTAATACCCTTCCCTTCATTTCCTTTCATTTCGCGGTTCTGTTTTCATTTCCTTTTCATTTCGTTCAAAAAAAAGGGTAAGGGGAAATGGAAAGAAAGGATGGCAATGGAAGTCAAAGATAGGCAACAAATCACCACGAATGGGCAGGAAGGAGGACGGAAAAGAAGATGAGGGAGTAAAAGACGGGACGAGAAAAGTAGACATCCATCAATCTGTTTTCTATGGCGCTCATTAAGATTGAAGGTGAGCTGGGGTGACTTTGGCACTGCATAAAAAAAAAAAAACTTTCACACTTAGGGACTATCAAGTAGTCAATTTACTCAAGCTGGACACAAGTCAACAAAATTTGAAAATTAGCGTCCCCATTTTTTTGGCAAATAAGAATTTGCAGATTTAATTATCCCCCAATTTAACAATATAAGTAAAATATAATCCCGTTTTCCACTTTCCTAACAAGAAACCAAAACTTGCTTAATTAATAAGACTCCAAATGTCAAAACGGCATCGCTCTAATACAAGTCCCATCATTGTGCGGTACAAGGTGAAGGGGAGGGGGGGGGGAGCGACTAATGCTCCAAAAGATCTCGTTTGACTCCGGCCGGGGGGCCTAATCCTTGTCATCCAAGCACCCCCTCGCCCTGCGTGTCCCTGAGCTGTCCGTGTTAATGCCTGACCTGTCATTACACGGGTCCAATTCGCACAGTGTTGACGTGTGCTGTCAGCGCATTAGAGAGCGAGCTAAAGCGGCCCTTTCGTCACGAGAGCGATGGCGACAAATAATGAGCTGTATAAACGAGTACAAGGGACGGGGCGGCCAGTTTGACATCAGCAGAAAGCCATAAAGGGAACATTTGAAAGGTCTTGTTACATGCAACCCGTCGTGGTGCTTTCAAGAGCTTAGTCACCCTAATAAAACCTTATCCGTAATTGCCAGCGTCTCATCTTAAGTGCTTATAAAACAGTTGACATACATATAAAAATGACATATTAGAGTTTCAAATCAATATTTGTGATAGACAGCGGTTTGATGATCACAATGGCAATTTTGTTGAGCCGAAACTTCCTCTGACCTCCAAGTCGACGTCAATCTGGCGCGGCGAAGGCGGACAATTTACGACGTCGACGGCTTTGCTGTAAATCTGACTTTGCTGCTTCTCGAAAATTTTCTTAGCTGTGCATCTGGCACAAAAATCTAAGAGGAAAATTTATAACATCACATGAGAGTTATGGACCGGCGGCATATTCCAGTCCATTAGCTGAAATGATCATGACTAAAGTAAAAAGTGTTTTTTTTTTTTTAACCGTAGAATGAATCATTTTAATTTGAGATGGTGACTTCAAATTAATAGTCTGTGTTTCGATCCGAGGGTGTCGTTTTATTCAAATAATATAATTAGACCTATGATACACTCACCATTGATCATAAAAATAAATCACTTGAGCCAAACAGACCATTGCGGCAAAATAATAAGATGAGACATGCATGGCGGGAAGTCGCCATGACGACCACATTCCCCATGGCATCCTGTATGTGCATACATCTTTTGTATGACGTACATTTATTAGTGTCAGGTTCAATAATAAATTGAGCTATTTGTGAATTCTATTGATGGATTATAGAAGCATATCTCAACAACTTTTATTTTGTATTGACGCATTCTGTATTATGAAATCACCCACCTTGACAAATAATACGCATGAGAGTCCATTTACTAGTCCACAAATGAACTAGGCGCACTATTCAATGCTCTCATCAGAAATGCATTAGCTGAGCACCTCCTGGCTTTTTATTGCATCACTGTTGTGAAACGCGCTACGAACCAAAACAAACCGAGCCTTGTGCACACACACACACACACACACACACACGCTTTCGTCGACTGCTCCATCTGAGCCTCACCCTGACCTGATCATTACACGGCCGTATTGATCCGTCTTAATCTTTTGTACGTTAGGCTTGTTTGTCCTTTAAAAAAATAAAAAATAAATTAAAATTTCTAAATAAAATCGCTTCCGATTCAAAAAATTTTCCAAACTAAAATAATGACAGTGGCTATTATAGCGTTCACACCAGTTAACTGAAGAGCATCACTAAGCCCATCCTCCCTCTCGCCTTGGTGATGGAGGCCACCCCCCCAGGGGGACCAACACAGACACTTTGGGAAGCAGCGTGTCAGCTCAATAAACAGCAATTTATTGGCAAGGGACTGAATACACTGCCGAGCTCTTAGCCGTGTCATATAACCGAGAGTGTCACGCGTGATGCCGTGCAAAAAACATCCTTGTGTTCAGTAATCATGCAGACTTATTTGCTCTATTCATGGAAAGCTGAATTTGAGAAGATGCCTCGGAATCAATCAAACAGACCAATGATAAAATAGTGTTCTTCATGCCAGATGATACTTTTTATTTTTTACTGCATGTGTGCTTTATGGACCTATCAGACCAACCCTTGGCTAAACTGTATTTCGCTGTACTCAAATAGAAACTAAATCCCTGTAAAAATCCTCCCTCATTTCTCACTCAAGATAAAGAAAAGCTCCTCATCCACATTCTAATGTTATTTTTTTGCGTAATAGTATGACCCCCCAGATGTATTATGTAACTATTAAATTCTGATATGAAATTAAAATCAAATTAGGCTGTCCTATGGCTCCCTCGAGGTAACATCTACACGAGGATTTAATTATCGCTCTCCAGGGTAACTGTATGCACATTTTCACATGTCCCGAATATGTAAGTATTTTATAATAGTGCAGTAGTCGTGTTTTTTTTTTTTTTTTTTTTTTTACAGCATTGCTTTTTATGGACTAGTGACAAGACATTGCATTATTAAAGTCAGCTATTTTTTTGGCTAACGGTCAAGAAAAACACGACCACTAGGTTTCGCAATGTGTACTGTGCAGTGACGTTAAACTTCACTGGTGTGCTTTTAGTTGGTCACTGATTCAAATGCACGTCGAAGCTTTATTGTCGGGCCACAATATGAGTCATGTATGCATTTAAATGAGTCAGAAAACAATGAGTCAGAAGAACTTTAAAAACAAAGATTCTTGGTGTGATGCAAGTGTTCCATAGGCTCCCTCTAGTGGTATGCAAAAGGATCGCTGCCTAACTACAGTTCAGTTGTATTTAACTTTTGTATGATGTAAATTTGCATTAAGAACTGTTTGAAAGTATTTAGATGCAGTTTTTTTTATTTACCTTCTGTCTGCAATATATTCGAATTATGAAGTATAACCCATATTTAAGTGTAGCTTTAATATTCAGACTGTGTATACATTAAATAAGCATTTCATGCATAAATTGATTTTTGATGAACACATGGGCCTTCTACACTACTGTATTATAATGTTGATGATAGTGGAGAGCAAACATTGGCATAGGCGGTTCAAATGCATGTAGAAGAGTGAGGGAGAGAAAGAGAGATAGCTCGAGCGCTTTATTATGCCGTGAGGGAAAGATAGTTAAATGAAGACAGCAGCAGATGTATTCAAACAGATCTGAACTAACAAATACAAAGAGTAGCACTCAGGAAGTGTTGACTCTTGTCTAAAGCAAAAAAAAAAAATCGAAATGATTGTAAATTGATATCTATTTTCAATTGGTCAAAAATGACTCGATCGTGTAATGCAATATGTAATTTTGAATTTTGTAGAATGATCTCTAGATTCTTTATGGAATATATGAGTATAACATTTCTACTTTGTTCAGTCGCATCCTACTTTATTTGATTCAAATTCAGTTTGCGTCGTTTCTACTACATTCCGATTTCATTTCTGCCGGTTGCTATATGATCTAAATCAGGATCTTACCTGTACCAGTCCAGCCCTTTATCATAGAAGCGGTCAAAGAAGTGAGGCTCGGCTCCGACTGCCCTCACGTCCGGGTGGATGCGTAAGAACTCCAGAAGAGCCCTCGTTCCTCCCTTCTTCACCCCGATGATGATAGCCTGAGGAAACTTTTTGCTCCCAAAGTTATTCGCGATGGAGATCGTGTTGTTAATTGCGCCGTATGGAACGTCCGATAGTTGGTCCCGTGCAAATGACGCTTGCTTCGGCGATGCCACTTGTGCGTCGTTGTGGACATTTTTGTGGTGGTGAGTCTGTTGGTCATAAACGGGTCTGGGCAAGGACTCGCAGAATCCATTAAGGCAGTAAAAGAGATAAACAAAAAGGATGATCATGGTCAAGAAGACTGACAGCTTGGACTGCACCTTGAGGTGTCCCAAATTGAACGCAGCTCTCCATTTACTACATCCCATGAGTCTTCATAGTTATGTTTTTGTTTTTAAGAGGCACGTTTTGAAAGACGAAAGAAGAAAAGATCTCCTCGGAGCTGGAACAAGTGGTGCCAAAGTTGCGCGCCGTGCGTCAAAACGCGCCCCATCTTCTGTCTGCGCTTCCTCTCAGGAACGATCACCCCCGCCCAAGACGACCCGAGTCCCCCCACTGGGAGGATTTTGAAAGTCTTGAGTGTCCAACACGAATCCTCTTGTGCTGGTTTAGTGTCTCTGAGGGGAAGCGCTCATCTGCTCATCCCGAGTAGCTGCCATTTCCACGCCCTCGCCATCAAAACGCACGCCCCTCTATCGTCAGTCGCCCAAATAATTAGCTGACGCCTCCTTTGCCGTGTTTTGCAAGCAAAAATGTAGTTAGCAATATAAAAGAAAATGATGTTGATCTTCTTGTCACATGGACATTTTAGTCCGATTTATGTGACTTCTTAGTGGCCACCTGCTCTGTTTGAGCCCCCCCTCTGACCACACGCTCCCATGGAAACACCAGTGACTCAGTTAACCTTTGCACTCTTGCCATTCTGGGACAGACAGGTGCCATCACTTCTAGCTCATTTCTCACTATTTCTGTGCGAGCGTGCAACCTGCAGTGATCCCAACCACCCATCAGCTTTCTGGAAAAAACTAACAATGGAAGATTATTTGGAAAATGGATTGTCATGTTTTTTGATTTTGAAATTAGAACAACCACCACCCATTTTTTTTTTGATTAAGATAAAATTGAAGCTTTCCTAAAATTAGAAATCTACTAAAAGGTTTTTAACCAACCCGAGAAGAATCCATCAGTGGCATTTCTGCTGCTAATTGGGACTGTAGCAAAACACACTATTTGTGTTTCAGGATAGATCCGATATTATTGGCACCTTCAAGAACACGTGAGGCGCAACACGACAGTACATCCATACGGATGACACACCCGGAGGGGGCGTAGGCAGTCTCAATCGACCCCAGCCTCCTCCAACCTGGCAGTATGTCAATTTCCAGGAGTCCCTAAACGGAGGCGACATCATTTATCCGTCTGTAGTTACCACGGATTGATCAGATGCAATGTCGGAAAAACAACTGTCACTTTTTGGTTCTATAATGAACTTTCTTGACTTTATTTTTTTTGTCGGACGTGGCTGTTTGTAGAACTAGGATATAAATTTGAACAAATATCTCATTTGCATTTTAACATTATACATTTCGTGCATTTTGAAACAGAAGTATACTTTCAATTGAAATGGGCTTGGATAACCAAGCCCGAACCCGCTTGACGAAATTCACTTAAGCTCTTTATTTGATCTGACTTTGGCAGCTAGCATTAGCTAATGACTGCTAATGCACAACTTCTGTCTCCACTTAGTCGAGTAAAAAAGAACTTGGGTTGATGTTTTGTCAGCTGTCCATTGAAAAGCAAGGCCTCACTTTACAATGCAATGCAAAGAATCTTTTATGCACCTATTGCCATATTTAAAAAAAGTTGATTTAAAAAGAAATGTGGATAGCCCCGATTGTGGCTTGTTAGAACACGCATGCAACTGAATACATTTGGTTATGTAACTTTCTTAGAAGCATTGGGTTAAAAAAAAAAGCTTTGTAAGCAGCATGTCAAAATATGATCCACACAGGTACATTTTTATGCTTAGTGGCATAAAATGTCAACTGGCACGTGCAAACATACTGTAAACAAGCATAAACAAACTTCCTCCATGTTGAATACCTGTCCACCTGTCAGGTATGCATGCGGCTGTGGGAACGTCGACAGCTGTCCAAAGCTCAGCACGCACACTTGTGCTCTGTAATCCTCCCGAAATTCCCTTTGACGGCCAGCGCCGGCTGCTTCAAACACGTCGCCCGTCATTATCGGGCCTTTGAACGTCACAATAAAAAAAAAAAAAGTCATGAGATTAATTTGCGGCGTGTTATCAGATTAAATGTGGAGTGCATGTTTTGTGCGTGGAATTGTGTACTTTTTGTCCATGCAGACTTTCACATTAAATCCATCAAGGGGTAGAATTGAGGAACTATGTTGGGGTGTGTTAAGGATCTTCATTAGCACAAAAATAAAGTACCGTATTTTCCAGCCTATAAGGCGCACCGGACTATAAGGCGCACCTTCAATGAATGGCCCATTTTAAAACTTTATCCTTATATAAGGCGCACCGGACTATAAGGCGCACCATTAATGCATCATGTCAGATTTTTAATCCAAATCAAATCATTCTCCATTTTATCTTTTTTATTTCAACTTCAGACGGAACAAATTACTTTATAATCATAAAATAATGATCCATAGTCTTTTTGAGTCATGATTCATAGTCTTCAGCGGGCCACTTATGATTGATTTCATGACACAATGCTTTGGGCCAGTTTAAATTTAGGAATTTGGTCCATATATAAGGCGCACCGGACTATAAGGCGCACTGTTGGTTTTTGAGAAAATTCTAGGTTTTTAGGTGCGCCTTATAGGGCGGAAAATACGGTAGTGATTTTCTGCCATAATTTAACACCTATGTTGAGGTTAGTTGAGTGGTTTCATTTGTTCCTGTTATTTGTAATAGCAGAGTAGCCAAACGGTCAGTTGCTTATTTTAATAATTTTGACAATGGAAACAAAGCAAACTGTGTGGGGTTAAAAAAAAAAAAAGGCAGTCACTGAGGATACAATAAAGCAGATGTCCTACTGAAGAGCTGCTCTTCAAATGGCCTGTTAGCTCACCTGCATGGAATGCACACACACACACACACACATGCACATTCACTTGCCCTGCACGCTTGTCACCGCAATCCCCCTACCATTATTATTAAAGGTCAGCATGGATTAGAGGATGAATGCTAGCTTTTTTATTATTATTACTTAATCAAAGTTCAGGTGGAGGGATAGATCCACCATTCTGTTTGGTAGTGAGCAGGATTTAACAAAAAAAAAAAAGATTCGCATTTTCTGTTAATTTCGCAAAATAAATACAGGTGGTATGTACATACGTCATATTTTCTTTTGAAACGTAATTGGCCTTGAGGACGAAACAACAACACGTTTCTGTGGTATTTAACCGCGACGGCCGCATTTCACACTCGGCGTATCGTCGGAAAAAACAAACCTCTTAAAATGGTAATTTGGGAACATTATATACAAAGGATGGACGGACGGATGGACGGGAGAAGGTATTCTGTGAAGAGAAGCTGTGTGAAGGCCAGCTGCAAGGCCACACACTCTCCCGCCGTAACTGCAGGGCAGAGTTCTGTGGTGAGCCGGGTAAGTATAGGGCACGTCAACAGCGTGCATTACCGCGTGGGTGTGGCCTAAGAGCTCGCAACGTTTTAGCAAAAGAAAGCGTGACAAGCATGCCTGCACAGGACTGTCAAACTATTCCGTGACAAAACCAAAATCATCCCTGTTTACCCATCTTTTTTTTTTTTTTGTAGTTTAATGATGGGGTCCCGTCAAATCTCCAATTTCATTAAAAAAAAAAGAAGACTTGACAAAAACATGTTTGCAAACTGTTAAGTGCATGCCAAATTGACAGGTGGCGTGCAAGCCCTGACCACCACGAGGCCATTTTAGGGAATCAGGAGCATTTGCTGAAATGGAAACATATACTGTGGTGATCTGAGATAAAAGCGGATCATACGATTTATTTTAATTTGTTTATGTACGTTGCCTGGTTGTTTGGGAGAAAAAGGAAGAAGTGGAACAAATCAAGTTCAGATGGGCCACCGCAACAGGGTAGGCAAACCCTTAGGGATCAGAGCTGAAGGGGGCCCCGAGAGTCAATAGCAATAAAAAAAAAACAATGGTACTGCTTTAACTCAGCTGCTTTTCGAAAAAAAAAAAATTCTAATGAGCTGTTGATTTGTGTCGAAGGAATGCTGACCAATCACACACTTTCAATGTGAAAGGAGCCAGAATATCTTCACGGAGGAGCAACACAGAGAGCAAAGTGACTTCATGTCAGGTGGGCCCCGTAGACACAACAAAAACACATTTGATCTCTTTACATCTGACATGTTTGTCGCGATAAGCCTTAAGTGATGCCTCTTTTTTTTTTGCTCATTGATGTCCCCAAAATATGCAGAAAGTTGAGTTGGCTTTCCGGAAAGAACCTGACGCTTAATAAGGCCACATAATAAATCTGCCGGACCAAATCTGGCCCCGTAACCTTGAGTTTGACACCATCATTTTAAAGTTAAGAAAAAATTTAGAAGGTACTGTAGATGATCTCCTGCATTTTTTGGCAAATTATCAAACATGTCTACATTGAATTAATAAGACCACCCTGTCCTGTATGGAGACACTCAGCCATTACATTATATGACTTCTCGATACTGTGTGTTCTTGCACGTTGGCTCTCCTCCTCTAGCCTTCCATTTTCCTCTCTGCCAAACGCGAACCTTTCAACAAGAATCTTGGACGACATGCTACAGCTACTATGCGATTTACCGAGCCCAGTATAACCCTTCGATTCCATGATCTACAGTCATGATGTCATTCATGCAATAAAGACCGCTCTATAATCGCTCCAGTCCATTCTCGCTGCTACCAAATCCTGCAGAGGAGCACGATATATCAGAAGCTCGGCAAAAGCTGTAAATATAAAGAGCGGGTAGACGGAGCCCAAGGCCAAGATAAAGACTGATGCTAGCGGTATAATTTTCTCAAAGTTAGACCCAAAGTAGGCTAGGTGACGCCGTTCTTCGTTACTGAACTATTTTTAAAAAAAAAAGAAAAATCAGGAATGCGTCTCCGAAGGAACGACAGGTAGCCTAAACAAACCTCATCTAACCTCCCGTAACACACACGCAGGCTGTCATGGCGTATCACAGTTGCACGTGTGTCGCCGTGGAAAAGCTCCTGATTAAATAGTTTTGCCGAGTGTGTCGCAGCGCCTCAATGAGCTCAGCAGCTTTGAAGCCAGTCGCTGAAGTTGACTCTTATCGTGTGTCGTGACTGAAGATAACGCGGTTAGACAGCGCTCCGGGATTGTGTTTACCAACAGACACCGTGAGGCAGCCATGTTGGCTCAAGTCAATTGTATGTCAAGTCATATTTCTTCTTATGTGCCATCTCGCCCAGACAACAAAAATATATTTTTTTTACAAATGCCACTAAAGTGGTGGAGCACTACTTTTATCTAAATGAAGCTCCACAGTTTATATATGGAGAATAACCAATGGTAGATGATGAAGCCTTTTTCTAGTCAGCCATTGTGAGACGAACATAAACCCCGTAAAGGCTGAAAGGTGTCGATACTCTGTTGCCAGACGTATTGAGCGGCAGCTACGTGTGTGTACGTGATATATGGTGACCCCTGGGTCCAGTGTGTAACGCGCCGGGGTGCTGCAGCCTGCAAGGTCCCACATGCCAGAAGTGCAAGATGGATGGTTGAGATTTGCTGCGTGTCCAGAGGATTTAGCTCTAATTTAGCCCAGATGCTAAGTGACGTTCGTCATGCTGGCTGCGTAGCTTGCCTGCGGGTTGTGAACACTTAGGTTTGAACTTTTTGGACCACCAATTTGTCACCCACAGGGAAGGATGAATGATGTAACCAAAGCACTTCTCAGACAACTTCTCCATTGTTCTTGAAGCAAACTTTACGAGTAGCAATCCGAGCAGACATTTGATTGTTTCACTGCCAATTGAGCTTTCGTAGTCTCAATAAAAATATGTCTCATGGATTACCGAAACTACCCTATTTGATGATCATTTGTATTTAAGCACATCAATGTGACCACGTTTTTTTTTTGTTGATCTCCTTAAACCAATTTGAAAATTCTCTCTCTAAATTCTATAAGCCCTCTCTGTCTGGAAACAAGTCCGGGCCTGGTAATTTGTGCATTCTGGGACATGCTAGCAGGAAGTCACACTTAGTAGTTACAAAAGGCGGATCAAATTAAACCACAGCTGCACTGTTAAACTTACATCATCAAATGATTTTCTTTCTTTTGTGTGTGATGTGAGGATGAGGGACACACACTCACGCAAATATCGCAACCAAACCACATTTCGTCTCAGACTTTTCGGATGTGCTTTTTTTTTTTTTCCGAGTGTATTCTGTCAGACAGTAAACCACACACAAAAAAAATGTCGTTCCAGTTCAACAATTGCAAGCGCAGTCCCAAAACAAAAATGGTATGTGTGTGTTGGCACCGCAATCGAATAACAATGATGTCATACACAACACCTGCTTTTGCCTTGGAGGCTGACCGAGATCATTTTAAGTCATCTTTAATCTGATCTGGATCTTACATTGTGGCTGAAAGCCCAAAAAAAAAAATCATCTTTTTTTTTCTTTTACGTCCAAATCAAACTGTCTTTTTTTGGGCCCTTGAAGACATATTAAATGGTTGCAAATGTATTTTCAGTTAATGTATTATAAATACTCCACTGCCACAAAGCAACCATGTGAAACTATAATAACCCACGAGTGGACTCACTGAGCCACACCGAGGCTGTAATTCATTGGAATACCTTGGCCTGCTGACTTTACTGTACACACTCATTGAAGTTCTTATTTGTGCCCGTTTGGAGTCGACGAGGGAACAAGAGCTCGAACAAGGCAAGAGAAAAGCGTGACACCAGTGAATATATCAACAAAAGTTCAAAGTAGTAGCTCTCGTGGGCCATATCCAAGAATACAGCCATGTGTTGTCTGCCAAACACTCTTCTATGACCGTGTGTGTGTTGCTTGTCTAATGACAGCCTTTCCTCTCTAACCAGGCGGCCCGGCTACTCCTCAAAACCGCCGCGACTTTTGCCAAGCCACCACCGCAAGGAATGCGGCCTGCAGCTGAGCCAGAAAGCGCCACTCATGCAACCCGACGTTCACATTCAATCACATAAACATGGGCGGTGTAGTGTCGTGATAATTAGACACTACCCCTTTAAGACACGGAGGAAGTGAGAGGGCGTGACACAGAGAGCGGGAGAGTTATAGTTAAACAGAACGAGCGAGGAGTCAATGTTGCACTACCTGTAACTATGAATGAAAGTTATTAAAGCTTCAACTTCAAAGACCCAAACCGAGAGGACATCCAGTTTCTACAATGGCGACGAGGATATTGCGCGACTGACGTGAACGGATCCCCGCGACGGAGTTTCTACCGCTCACAACGGTTTGCCTGCTGGATCGGGGCTAGCAACGGCTACGCACACACGTGGACAGTGGTATTCCTGTGGAAAGGAAAAGAAAACGCTGTCGAACAAAACCTATTGTAACGATGGCTGGTGTGGCTGGTTTACCCGCATTTCCCCTTTTTGATGTACATGCAGAGCCGGCTTCCCTTTCCCTGAAATGGACGAAGTGGATGAGGAGATTTGAGACATTTCTCACGGCGGCTGCCATAACTGATAAAACAAGAAAAAAGGCTATGCTTCTGTACTACGCTGGGGAACAAGTGCAGGATATCTTTGAGACTTTTCCTGAAAGAGGCCAACCAGGTGATTTTGATAAGGCAGTACAACTACTCACCGAATATTTCAGTCCAAGTCATAATGTAGAATATGAAATCTACGTGTTTAGACAATCGAAACAAAACCCAGGTGAAACTGTTGATGCTTTTCACACCAGACTGAGACAGCTATCTCAGAATTGTGAATTCACTAATGTAGACAAGGAAATTAAGTCTCAGATAATACTCTGCTGCACATCATCACGTCTCAGGAGGAGGGCACTGAGGGACCCGGACATGACTCTGAAAGGTCTATTGGATCTGGCCCGAGCTTTCGAGACATCGGAACTTCAGGCGTCTGGCATGGAAAACAATCAAGATACTGGACATGTTGCAGCCATGCTCAATTCAAGACGCAGAGGATGGTCCACCTCTGAACACCGTATGGAAAACATGGACCGTAGAGATCAGCCAGGGATGAAATGTAGGAATTGTGGAGGTGCGTTTCCTCATCAGGGTGGTCAGGCAGCATGTCCAGCGAAAGGTCTACAGTGTCGGACATGTGGAAAATTCAACCACTTCGCCCGCTGCTGTCTCTCCGGCCCTGGCATGAAGGTGAAACACCGTCAACATGGACGGAAAATGGAACCGACACAGAGCGCACAAGAGATGTCGTGGCCTAACAGGCGCAGACAAATCAAAACTATTGTTGCTGACGGTGCTGACACCGCTCCCATCAGTCATCTCGCGGCTGATGACTCGAGCACGGATGATGAGTACATCTTTGTCACTAGAGCTGCGGAGGGGAGAAAACCGCCAGTGAGGTCAGTCATGGTAGCTGGTGAATGCATTGATGTTCTTGTTGATTCGGGAGCCTCAGCTAATCTCCTGGATCGAAGAGCCTACGGCGCGTTGAGAACGAAACTCAAACTCGAGCAGTCAGGCAAAAGGATATACCCTTATGGTACAAACGTTCCCCTTTCCCTTCGTGGTAAGGTCACCTCAACGGTCTCTGCCAATGGGAGAACAGCTCGGGCAGCGTTCTACGTTGTTGATGGAAACCACGGCTCACTGCTGGGACATGACACTGCAACTAAACTGGGCCTCATACATGTGGTGCTCTCCAACCACACCGTGCCACAGGACATGTCTAAAGCAGATCAGCTGTTCCAACAATATCCAAGGCTCACCTCTGGCGTGGGGAAACTTAAAAACTTCCAAGTCAAATTGCACATAGACCCGAGTGTGCAACCAGTTGTCCAGCCCCACCGTCGTATTCCCTTTCACACGAGGAAGAAAGTGGAGGAGGAATTACAAAGCTTGGAGGACCAAGGCATAATCGAAAAAGTAGAAGGCCCAACACCGTGGGTGTCACCCATTGTGGCGTCACCGAAACCAAAAAACCCGGAGAGACTACGCCTCTGCATAGACATGCGCCTGCCGAATAAAGCTGTCCAGAGGGAGAGACACATATCACCTACGGTAGATGACATCGTGCATGATCTCAACGGCGCCACCATGTTCTCGAAGCTGGACCTCAATGCAGGATATCACCAACTTGAACTAGCACCTGAGTCCAGATACATCACTACTTTCTCAACGCATGTTGGACTGAGACGGTACACACGCCTCATTTTTGGAATCTCTTCAGCAGCAGAGGTCTTCCAACACACGATCCAAAATGTGCTCCATGGAATACGGGGAGTCAGAAATTTCAGCGACGACATCATCATTTTTGGAACCACCCCTGCAGAGCATGACCGCTCCCTGGAAGAAGTCTTCGAAAGACTCCATGAAAACAATCTCACAATTAATCGAGATAAGTGTGAGTTCCACAAGACGTCTCTGGAATTTTATGGCTACATCTTCTCAAAGGACGGCATCTCACCTGACCCGAAGAAAATACAAGCCATCACACACATGCCACTCCCTCAGGATCCGAGTGAGGTCCGCAGCCTGCTGGGGATGGCTAACTACAGCGCTCGTTTCATCCCGGACTTCTCCTCAATTACCCAACCGCTGCGCGAGCTCACAAAGAAGGACACAGAGTGGTCATGGAAGACGGAACATACGGAGGCCCTCAATCGACTAAGAGACAGGTTGATCAGCAGTCCGGTCATGAGCTACTTTCACCCCGAGAGAAGGACAAAGGTCATTGTGGACGCAAGTCCAGTTGGTCTCGGTGCAATCCTGGCACAGACTGACAGGGTGGACAACAAAACATACGTCGTAGCCTATGCAAGTAGAGCTCTGACCCCAGTGGAACAGCGATATTCTCAAACCGAACGAGAGGCGCTGGCTATTGTTTGGAGTTGTGAGCATTTTCATTTATACCTATATGGAGCTGAATTTGTTATGATCACAGACCACAAACCGCTGGAGCTCATCTTCAACAACCCAAAGTCCAAGCCTCCCGCTAGGATTGAAAGGTGGGCCCTCAGACTGCAACCTTACAAGTTCGAAGTTGTTCACAAACCTGGAAAATCAAACCCGGCAGACTACATGTCACGCCACCCACAAACGCTCCACACGCCCAGTATCACAGATGACGTGGACACTGAAATGCATGTCTCTTTCATTGCTGCGCATGCGGTACCCAAAGCGATGACACTGGAGGAAGTGAAACGGGAGACTCGAGGTGATCCACTGTTACAACATGTTGTAGGAATTATTCACTCAGGTAACTGGGACGGCCTGCATGACAACGCCACGCAATTTGATCAATCAACTCTGAGGACATTTTACAACATTAGGGAAGAACTTACGACGGTGGATGGAGGCAGCCTCGTTCTTAAGGGCACCAGACTCGTCATGCCTGTGACCCTGCAATCCAGAGCACTCGCACTTGCTCATGAGGGACATCAAGGCATTGTCAAGACTAAGCAGCTACTCCGAGAGAAAGTCTGGTTTCCGAAGATAGACAAACAAACCGAGGAACTGATATCCCGCTGCCTTCCTTGTCAATCATCCACGCCCAAGACTGAGCATCAACCGCTGCAAATGTCTGAACTCCCACAGGGGCCTTGGGAGGATGTTGCGGTGGACTTCTGTGGCCCCTTTCCTTCAGGTGACTACCTGTTCGTCCTCATAGATGAGTATTCAAGATTTCCCTTTGTGGAGATTTTGCCATCCACATCGGCATGCAAACTCATCCCCGTCATGGACAAAATATTTTCAACAGTGGGAATTCCAAAAGTGGTGAAAAGCGATAACGGGCCCCCATTCTCAAGCAAGGACTTTTCGGACTTTGCAAGATACCTTGGATTCCACCACAGAAAGATAACCCCCTACTGGCCACAGGCCAACGCTGCAGTTGAAAGATTCAACAGGACTCTGACCAAAGCGATCCACACAGCTACGCTGGAAGGCAAGCCGTGGAAACAAGAGCTATACAAGTTCCTCAGGAACTACAGTGCGACACCTCATCATACCACCAACCGGCCTCCGGCTGAGGTGTTCTATGGTCGCCCCATAAATATAAAGCTACCGTCCATCTCCCATCCCCCCAGTGATGATGGTCTCCGTCGGACAGATGGTTTGAGGAAGGACAGAATGAAGGAGTATGCGGACGAAAGGAGAAACGCGTCACACTCGGTGCTCAAGGAGGGTGATGTTGTCCTAATACAACAGAGGAAGACAGGAAAACTTGTGACACCCTTCAACCCAAACCCCTACAAAGTCATCACAGTGAAAGGAACAATGGTCACTGCACAGAGACATGACCACAGACTCACAAGACATAGATCGCACTTCAAACTCTTGAAGCACAGACCGGAAGTCCCATTCACAACACGAGACGGTGATAACTGTGATGACGACAGTGTTAATGGACAAGCAGGTGATCCTGAACACGTTAACCTTGAAACCAGGAGGCGACGCCCTGTGAGGGTAAACAGACGACCGCCTCAAAGACTCATCACTGAGATATAGCAAAGGCTACATAGAGTGATGAGACACTGACAAATTCTCGCCACCGTTATGTTTGTTATCGACACAAGAGTAATGTGTGTTCAGTACTGCTCAGAGATGTTAAGCTTAGTTATTTGTTAAAGTGTTTGTATATCTGATTTTGAATTCATAGTATAATACGGAATCACAATTTTACATGACTGTATTTTGGAAACCACTTTATTTCAATTGTACATTCTGTCAGGGTAAGTAAGCTGAAACTAAGGAAAGACATTTCATTTAAAAGAAAAGGAGAGATGTAGTGTCGTGATAATTAGACACTACCCCTTTAAGACACGGAGGAAGTGAGAGGGCGTGACACAGAGAGCGGGAGAGTTATAGTTAAACAGAACGAGCGAGGAGTCAATGTTGCACTACCTGTAACTATGAATGAAAGTTATTAAAGCTTCAACTTCAAAGACCCAAACCGAGAGGACATCCAGTTTCTACAGGCGGCAGATGAAGTGCGTAAGTAGTGTGTTTTGTACAAGGACACTTTTGAATCAGGTTAGCCTCAAGCTAATGAAGGAGGAATAGCTTCCTCTAGAGGACAACCCGGCAAACGGCACTCAAATTACAGATGCAATTGCAAAAGTTGTTTATGAAGTGTTCTGTATTTCACATGACAATGGCAAAAAATTATCTTAAAAAAAAAAAAACTGTGCATAGGACCAAATAGAGTGCATAGATCATGTGAAACATTTGTTGACCTTCGACCTTAAGTGGTGTATAACTTGCTTGAATTTAGATATGAGGTATAGTGTTTTGCTAAAGCAGTATTTTGATGTGGTCCAGCATCCATGTTGTGTGTAAGTGGCTGGTCTGAGATACTTCAGCAGACAGGATGTCCTTCTCGGGACTTTCTCCTGGCTGCGTCACATGCTCATACTGGCCATGTACAACAGAGAAAACTCGCTCTTTAATATTTGTCCTTGCCTGGAAAGAAAAAAAAATAGAGAAATTTACAGAATGCATTTTACATCCTGGATTAGTTCTCAGCCCACTCAATAATTATCTCGAGTAGTTTTCTCACCTTTATTGGGGACAAACTTGAGAGAGTGGCTGAATATTCAAAATCGGGACACCCCCTCTTCCGGCCCGTCGTTTACAAACTCGTGACCCAGCCCGTTGCCGCATTTGCCGCATAGAACCTAGAAAAACACACACGTGATGATAAATTCCCACCTCACACTGGCAGTTAAATCCACACGGACCTTGAAAGCTGTGAGGCTCTCCATCAGTTTGGTCACGCTGTCCTCTCTGATGGTCTCGGTGAAAGCGGGCCACGGTGATGAGTGAGCAAACTTGGAGCGACTCGAGAACAGTGGATGGTTACAATTCGAGCACACGTACATGCCTGGATCAAAGTAATTCAATAATAAATATTCATTCATTATAAATAGATAATTCATTTAAAAAAAATGACAGCTTTGTGAGTGAACTGGAACCTTTCCCAATTGGCAGTGAGTAAAATTGGTCGCCACGGGCAACGAACCACAATCACATCAACACAATCACACCTCGTATGGTTACATAATTCTCCAACACTATTCAGTAATTGACAATATAAACCTACAATAGTCAATAGTCAAGGCTGGCCTGCATCTATTGTAATCCACACGAAAGACAGGTTTAGTCACACATTATGTAACAATGCAGGTTTACCTGGTTTAAAATGATCCTTGTAGGTCTCCCCGCCAAAAAATCGACAGAAAGACATGTTGATGGTGTGCACCCGATCAATATTGATTTAAATTAATCAAGGGGATGTGAGTGACTATGTAGAACAGATCTAAACTGCAGCATCCCGTGTTTTGTTTTATCGTGGGATTAAACGGGAACTCCTCCCATTGCATTTGACTTTATGGCCGCTAGATGGCAGCGTTTGACAATCTGAGCTTGACTTTTGAATTGAAATGAAAATATCCAAAGATAGCATTCCGTTTTAATTGCTTCTTGTCGTAGTGTACAACTGCACCAACTGGTTTTCTGGTTAATTTTACACCACAGGAAATTTTAGCCACAATATTGCAGGATGAATCTTATTTATCCCAGTTGACTCCTAAAAAAAAAAATGATAGTAAACAATCCCAGTTCACTTTGTCGTTGTGAATCAAAAGGAAACTCCTCCATGGCTTTGCCCGTTATGGATTTTCAGTTTTCACTCGTACTTGCAGAAGTTCTTGAGTGCCTCTGGTAGCTCCAGCCAATCAATGGCCATTCTATGGACAATGTGCTTCTGGATTGACTTCCTGCACAGTGTCTGCAAAGAAGAGACTTAAAAAAAAGCAGATCATTTAGGAAAGAGGTCAAAGAGATAAAAACAACCAAAAATGAGGGTTGACACTCACATCCGTACTCCACCTGCACAATCCTGACACACTTAGTAGCAGCGAATACGTCCACGACAGCGTAAAGAGGCTCTACGGTAGGGATGCCTTTTGCCGAAGCGCCCATGTCCTCCCCGTTGATGACGATGTGCATGTCACCTCGATCGCGGCCTTTCGCCACATACAAAACTCCTATCCGGCTGCGTCTAGCGGTAGGCGGCAAAGCGTTACTTTTGTACAAGTCATCCAGAATGTGGCTGAAGCGTCCAGGCCGGCTACGGCCGACCAGCTTGTCTCTGGGGATTCGAACGTCGTCAATGTGCAAATGAGAGTCTGTGAAAAACATCTTTGGTTTGCTGTTGGCGTCACCCCGATTATCGGCCTCCCCTCGTCCGAGTCTCTGACCCCCGGCTAGTTCTTCTCCGCGGTCTTGACCACCTTCACCCGCATCGACCCCCTCCGTGACCTTATTGTGGTTGCGGGTGATGGCAAACACCCAGCTGTCGCCGAGGTCAGTCAGGTCGGGGATGGAGTATTCGGGAACCACCTCCAAGTCCCTGGGGTCCCTGGCGGTCAGGCCCATCCGGAGGTGGCCGCACCAGCCGAGCTCCTTGTCCTCAATCTCGATGAGAAAAATCTCCCCGGGTTTTAACGGTTGTTTGCTGAAGCACACTCCATTGGCGAAGCTCTCCACACGTATGGCCTGGGTCGCCGAGTAGTCCAGTTGCACGTTGGTCCCGTGGACCGGGTGGAATTCCATAAAGTGGTTGGAAAAAGCTTCCATCTTTTATGAAGGCGTCACTTCAGTGCTAGGAATGGAAGAGCATGATTGAAAAGTGCAAGTAAACACTCAAGTTCCGCAATCGGGACAGCAACACCAGCAGTCGGTCAAGCTATCACTTCACTTGGGAAGCTTCTGGTTGGGCTATTTTTGAACACATGAGAACAGATGGTAAGGTATGTGTGTCTCTGCATGTGTGTGTGTTGGTGTAAAGAGGGGCTGGCCAACATGCAGTCCCCCGCTTGAGCAATACAGAGCCCCTTGGATAATTCATGCACATTGACTTTGGAATACATTCATCGTGATGTCACCGACCTGAAAAGCTATATTTAGCACATTGGGATCTATTTGAATTGTTCTTTCAAGGTGTGCTCTAAATATAGATCTGGGTTAGACGTTACAGAGCAATTAGAGTAGTTAAAGTAGCAGTCACATGCCACAAGCAATTATTTACGAGTGATTCTTCCGATTCTTCAGCCATTTTGAATGACATCAGTGACTCCAGTCAGAGAAAATTTTTTTTTGGGCGGGGGTGGACAGAAAATATTTGAATAGTTGTATGTGCCTGAAATTAAAAAAATAAAATAAATCAGCTTGCCACTGCCACCTACTGTAGTGGATGTGCAATTACACTTTATTCTAATACGGCCTAAAAACTGCATGTCTCAAGCGACCCCCTCACACTGTCATGAATCTTTCCTTTATGTAGGCCAAGATGAAGTGCACAACTAGAAAAAAGCCGCGACAGCCAACCCGACTAATGAAGACTGATGGAGCATCCCGTACGAGCACGTCGGATGGGCGAGTTAGTTTGAGTGCGTCTGTTGGGGCTGCCCTACTCTAAATCTGGATTATCATGCCGAGCGGCCACGCTTTTCATAATCAGTTGGTGACTCTCTGCAGCGCATGACACATCTGGATACGGGCAGTTTGGCTTAAGAGGAGGTGTGTGTGAGCCCACGAGAAAGAGACAGAGAGAGAGAGATGGTGGTGGAGGAGAGTGCGCTCACGCAGACTCGGCAGATCTTCCCGCACGCCAATGGGAGATGGACGATGGGAGACCATTTCGTTTTATCCCGTGCTTAACACAAACAGACGGGTGAGTGTTGCTGTCTTTGTTTTTGCAGATCATCTCTCAGCACAGCAAACAAGTGCAATATAATCCAGAGGTATTAAGGTTTACTCTTTTTCTTTTCTTTCTTTTTCTATATTATTATCATTGGCGGGAACTCATGAGAGTTTGGAGTCGAGGTATTGCACCAAACTATTCGGGGCAGAATAGTTCAAATTTGGAAGGATTATAAACGTGTATTTATTTTTCACGGTTGTCCATTTTTATTCGTTGTGTTTTATTAGCAGTGAGAATAAGCAACGTCCCAACTATCACCAAATTATTTCGTGACCTTAGAATGTGACTTTAGGTCACAGAGATGAGCTAGCTTGGAAAACCACACTGCCAAATGATGGCTTATCTATAAGCCATCCCAACGTGATTTGTCAGATTTCACAAGTTAAACCCTGAATTAATGTTAATCGCAGATTGGAACTGTTTATGTCTGATGAGATGAATTGAAACTTTTGCCTTATTGACTGAAATGGACGTTATGGTTGAGACAATATCCGAAAATAAATGATTTCACTGGAATCCATGAAAGGTGAATCAAATCGCATTCATAGCGTGGAAATGTTCCGGCCCCCACCTAACCACCCCGACCCCGTGTGAAAATCTATGACGAAGGTCTAACGTCTGCATGTGTGACTCTCCGAGGTTTTATCTCATGCATTTTGGGTGCGAGCAGATTAGTCACAATCCACCATCTGCTGTGGAATTGGTTGACATCGTGCCATGCAAACCTGTAATATTGTCACATCAATCTGATTGCTCCAAGACCATTTGAAAGAACGAGGCTATGAAAAGAAAAGTCTGCTTTTATTAATAATCCTGCCATTCTTCTCTTTCAGTGTGATGTAGTCACCAAAAATGGCAGCGAGCGGAAACAATTTGGCGCGGGGATGCGAGAAGGATGCGAGAGGAGGTGGCAGAACCCCCCCGGACGCCCACAACCCAGATGTCCCGAACCCGCTCGGGACAAAACGCCATCTCCCTCGAGGGATTGTTATCCAGCTGACTGGAACGGAAGGAGAGTGGAGCAGCCTGGACGAGAGCGAGCTTATCTTCTCGCTAGATCACCACGAGGACTATCCTCATTCGAGTCCCAAGCAGATCTCCAGCGATGAGGACAGAAGATCGCAAGCGTTCCACGTTCCACTTTCACCCTCGTCTCCCGGTTCTTTGGGTAACTGCCCCGCCGCTTTCCTCTCCCCGGGCCCGTCCTCACCAACGCATCGGCCATTGGCCAGTCTGGTGAAGTCACTTTCCACGGAGCTGGAGCTGAGAGAAGGCGCCACCCTCAGGCCCAAACCTCTCCTCAACCTGGTGAAGTCCATCTCCACCGAGCTCTCCCGTTCGGAGCCGGAGGTGTCGCAGTCCAAATCGGACTCGCGTCTCAATCTCCACCTCTTGAAGCAGCTCACGCAACCCAAGAACCGAAGCGGCGGCGGCGATTCTCGGACAGCGCCGCCATCTCCCAGCGGAGAAGGTCTTAAAGGCGGTTTCTTCAAAATGGAACTGGAGGACACCAAGAGGAAACTCTCAGAGGCGGTACAGGAACCGCTGAGCAATATGTTCAATAAGATCAGGAGAGAAGATAGCACCGGCAGCCCCAAGCACACGTGTAAGACCACCCAGGTCATTTCCAGAGGGTTGGGCCGAGAAGCTAGCGCAGACACAGGCGTCTTGGAATCTCCAGTGAAAAGTGGCGGCAGGACGGATGGGGATGTTTTCGACTGGTCTTCCGTTCGACATCCTGGGAGAAGCCCACGCAGCGCCTGTCCCGTCCATCACCATCTTAGCGACGAAGAGCAAGGATTTTATTCCGATGGAGACCCAATGTGGGTTTCTCCCATCGTTCCTCCCCAGCGAGCCCCAAAACCAGCACAGCTTGCATCTTCACTCCACGCAAGCAATCCTCCACCCTTCATGAGTTTATTCTGTGTGGCAATACTATCCTACGGTTATTTTACCTTTCCTCTAAATCCATATTTCTCCGGTCTGGCTCTTGGTCTGGCAATGGGTTTCTTGCTGGGACTCGTGCTGATTCGAATGGGCTCTTCCGGGTCTTTCTGTTCAGCTACCCCGAGCAGACCGCTTCTAAACGCTTGCTCCACTGAGCCAGACATCATGAAGGTAATAACAAAACGATTTTGTAAGATCCCAAGAAAAACTGGAATAAGTTGTTCCTTTGTTTGGTGTTTTCAAGGGTTGGATGAATGAGATTCAAGATTACGACCCGGAGACGTAT
Organism: Syngnathus typhle; assembly: GCF_033458585.1. Lineage (NCBI taxonomy): Eukaryota > Metazoa > Chordata > Actinopteri > Syngnathiformes > Syngnathidae > Syngnathus > Syngnathus typhle. The sequence goes on along the minus strand of NC_083755.1, from coordinate 4,221,672 downwards.
CATTCGGCGCTGACCCACTCCGTGTTTGCCACGCTGGAGGGATCCCGTCTACGACTCGACACCCCCCAGTCAAACATCAGCCGCAGGGCCACGTACGACGAGAAACTCAACGAGCCCACTTTCGTAAAGTCACGCGGCTACCGGCTGGAACAGAGCAAAGTACGAGTACTATTCGATCATAAAAAGTGACGGTTCGTTGGTTTCGCTTTTATGTCTTCCTGAGAGGGACACAAATGCCTATTGCAATTTGAATATGAATTCATCTGGCAGACATTTGACCCAAAACCACAGATGGAATGCTAAATGATACATCTGGGAATGTCCAATCCAACAGATGTTAATTCATCTTGAGCCAACGTGAGAAAGACTTCCTAGCACTCATGACCTTCACGTTTATGTCACATCCGTTGACTTGGACATATTATACAAAAAAAAAAAAAAAATCTTTATCTTCTCTCCCAAAGGTATTCTTGCTGCCATCTGTGTTGGCTCGTAAGCGACTATGGAACCCCAAATATCCAATCTGCATCCAGCTGGCCAGTGGAGGAAACTCCCAAGAGGAATCTGGACGAAGGTCGGAGGACAGTCAGGAAGTAGAACAGCCGAGAACTACGCCCACGAGTTCATGCCAACATTTTTCGGAGCCACCCAAAACTCTTTACCTCTTTGGCCGCACCGGGAGAGAAAAGGAAGAGTGGTTTCGTCATTTCCTGCTCGCATCCACCGACAAGGAAGGGGGCGGGTTGAGGTCCGCCGGACGTGTGCCTCGATCGGGTAGGAGAATCACAAAGGCCTCTAGATAAAGCAACGTGTGGATTATGGATTACATGCTCCAATTCTTGACATGTCGAAGCCAATCCTATTTATGAGAACATACAGATCTCAACTGGAGTGTTTGTCTTGCTTTGTCTAAGAAACTTGTCCAAATTGAATCCCTCCACAAGCCTTCTTTTTAGCTAACTACAAAAAAAAATCCATTTCCCCCCGCAGGTGACCCAGTACTGTCGCAGGCTATCAGCCATATCCCGAGCAGCTCCAGCAAAGTGGGCAGCAGTGAGGACGACACCTCCTCCACGCCCGCAGTTCCTCCCAGTCAGACTTCCTCCGGCAGCAGAACCACCAGGGGCCTTTCACTGCTTGACTACCCCGCCTACATGTCTGGGGTTCTGTCGGTAGAAGACTCGCCCCCTCTCGGCAGCCCCGGAGTCGGCAGCGCAGAGACCAGCCCCAAAGGAAACGTAAGTCGTGCTGAAGGTGAAGCATCTTCAAGGGGGACTTCAGATTTCCTGCCCTCCATCAACTCAAATCTCATTCCCGCAGTGTACCTGCGATCTCATGGATCGCTCTGGGATGAACTCGGCCCTGTGGGTGAACGCTCTGATTGGTCGAATCTTTTGGGACTTCCTGTGGGAGAAGCACTGGGCTGATGTGGTTTCACACAAAATCCAGAAGAAGCTCAGCAAAATCAGAGTAATTCATCTTTCCACCTTCCCTCACTATTAATAATACTTCCTAAACAATGTCGTTTCTTTTGACAGTTGCCTTATTTTATGAATGAACTGAAGCTGACTGAGCTGGATATGGGCTCTTCTATCCCCAAAATCATATCTACCTCCCGACCAGAGATAAATCACAGAGGTGAGCACTGAAATTTCTTTTGGGAATTTTTATTGAGTGTGTGTTTGGCTTACGTGGCCACGCATGCATACACCTGCAGACGCGCCCTGCCATTATGGCGAATGGTTGCATAACAACATACTCGAGTATCATTATCCTGTTCATCTCACGTTGTAAGGTGAGTTTTAAATCAAGCACCTGGCCTCTAAATTTAGCACAGCCTCCATATTTGTTTTGAAAAGATCATGTGTTACGTGGCTTCCTTGGAGTGCATCGTGAATATGCAAGGCCGCGTAATCACAAACTGCTTCGGCGACCCAGATTAGGTTTGAGGGAGATTTGTTTTACCCGTGCTGCACTGATTCTGACCCCTCTGCGGTTTTCCCCGCTTTGCAGGCTTGTGGCTGGAGCTGCAGCTGGCCTACAACGGCACCCTGCAGATGACCCTACAGACCAAATTCAACTTGTCCAAATTGGGTAAAGAGGGCGGCCAGGACACAGACTGGTTGACTGAAACTGGAAATGCACGGTGACTAATTATATTTTATGGACTGTGTAGGCATGGGAAATAAAAATTGAAAAAAAAAAGAAACGATACATTGGATGACGTAAAAGATTCACACAGACTGTCGCACAAGCTCACTTGTGGATTAAAAATCCAGCCACAGTTCGACATCCTCTGCAAGCCCTTTTAAGTCTCTCCCTGCAAATTAGACATTCGTGCTTGTAAGCTCTCCTGTCAAAGAAGCATCAACTTCATATTTAGTCTTCATTTAGCATTTTAGTGCTTTGCTAAAACTTTTTTTTCAAATTGCCTTTGTAGCTGCAAACCAATTCTAAGTGTGCTGGCAGACAGTGATGAGGAGTCCTCCAGCGCTGGCTCGTCTGATGATGAAGAGTTTCTCCTGGCTGAGCCACAAGGCCCCGCTGGGGAAAAGGTCCCTTCGTCTGCAACCGATGGGTAATTGCAAATATTCTTAGAATGCATTTTTCCTTCTCTTCAATTCAATGTGTGCCCACGCTAATACTTCCCCACCCCTCTCTCTAATCATGTCTTACAGGACAGGAGGCGGAAGGACGGGAAAGAAGATTTTGAGATTTGTGGACAAAATCGCCAAATCCAAATATTTCCAGAAGGCAGCAGAGAATGAGTTCATCAAGAAGAAGTTTGAAGAGATGTCAAACACGCCTCTGCTGCTCACAGTGGAGGTTCAAGAGCTGTCAGGGTCTCTGGTTGTCAACATTCCACCGCCCCCTACTGACAGGATATGGTGGGAGCCGGGAAACTGTCATAAATGTTTATGAAAAATAATAAGTAGTAGCTTGATACTTGCATTCTGTACTAAATATTCTTTTGTCCCATGCAGGTATAGCTTCTGCATACCACCCAAGCTGGATTTACGGGTCCGACCCAAACTCGGCGAAAGAGAGGTGACGTTATTTCATGTGACCGAATGGATTGAAAAGAAACTGCAGGATGAATTCCAGGTAATGAAGTACAACCTGCCTCAATGAATGAATTTCTCTTAGTTGTGTTTGCTTTCTTTTCCTAGAAAGTGTTTGTCCTGCCAAATATGGATGACATCTACTTACCCATGACGCACGCCGGCGTTGACAAACCCGGCGCATCTTCTCATTTCTGCCAGTCCCAAAGCTCCACTGAGTCCTTAGAGCCTAATCCACCCGAGGCGACTTTAAACGAGTCGGACCTGAGGGCGGCTCCGGTGTAAAACATTCGCTATTCTCCAAATTGAAGGTGAGATAAAAAATAAAATACACATATGGAGCCATGAGGCTGTTTTGACTCTTATTGTTCCAAAGCAGAGACTTCAATCCCTCCGTCAGAACCAGGAGGTTCTTCGAAGATGGATGCACTCTATTGTTAGTGTTCACATGGCAAGTCAGATTTGTTATTATTATTTGAGTTATTAATATTATGAGGAACAATTTGAATTGGGTCACCAACACGCTGCATGGATGAAGAATTGTTGCGGTTGATTTTTTGTCTTTTTGCCTTTTTAAGTCAATGTTGCTAATCATTCATATCAGTGTGTTTACAGATACATTTGAGGAATGTCTGACTATTAATACTCAGGGCCCATCAAGTAACAGTTTGGAAAAAGTTGGTGAGTGCTGATCTTCTGGACAGTAAAAAAAAATGGTGAATGATGCTTTGGACAAATGTTTACATTCCTATGAGATTATTTTCCGCTTTGATATTGGCCGGTGGTGATTATTAAACAAAAAACAAAGAAAAAAAAAAAAGAAAAAAAATGACAAGAAAAAGAAAGAAAAGACACAAACTTGACTTCATTCTTTTATTGAATTTGATTTATCAATTTTGCTAAAAAGCCTCGGTGAGTATCCGTTTTCTCTTTCACTCTTGTTCTGAGTCTCGCTTGGCTTTGGCCAACAACCAGACCAGGGGTAGCAGGCTCACCCTGTTCTTCTTACCACAGGGTTCATTCAATGACTTGAATACTAATCATAATTACATACTGTCGCTGGCCAATGAAAAGGAAGCATCCCGAGAATTGTATTTTTCTTTTTGTTTTTATTTTTAATTCGTTTCAGACGCTTGCTTTTCAATGAACAGCATGTAATTAGTTTGAGTCACTTTTGAGTCAGTCACCTGTCATGCTCTATGAATGATGATGACGATCCAACATAACTCTACTATGCTGCAAAAAAAAAAAAAATATATATATATTATTGTGTGGCTAAAACAGTCATTTAAGTTTGAACTTTAAAATCTAAATAATATAATATCAACTTTTTTTGGAAGCCCAACGGTCGCTGCCAATGTTGTAGCTGGGCGCTAACCAAACAACTTGAATTACATTAACTTTTAACATTTGACTGTAAATTAGTTCCACAAAACAACAACAAAAATGACCTTGAGATCAGTAAGTGTTTACCTTGCTGTTGCGAAACCTTTCACTGTGAATAGTGGCAATTAATTCAAGTCAACTGAACAACTAATAATTAGTGCACTCATTAAGCACACAAAATTAAATGCCCGTACGGGAAAAACAAATTGCCGTGTGGTTGAGCCACGGCACCTTAAGTCGCTTCAATAAAACTACGCATGACCGTGTCACCAAGTTATTGATAGCACCTATGCTTGTTCGGTTATTATCTTTATTACCTTAGTTTTTATTTCTCCATCTAAACACATGAAACCTTATCTCTGAAGTCATCCGTCAAGAATGTTGGGTAGTCTGTTCACATTACCGTGCACGCATTCTCAAGGACTAATGTATAACAAAAAAAAAAAAAAAGACCCTTCTTCCAGTCAGTCTCATGTTTTTGGTCAACCATTCACTGGTTATTTCCTTGTCTTTTGTCAGCAAATTCAATCCGTGCTTTCCCGGCTGACGATATCTCCCTCCCAATGCTAACAGAAATGTGACTAATGACCTATTGTGTGCGCAAAACGTGAATTAAAGTATTGCGTTTCTTTTATTCAATTTGTCCACATTATTTTTCTGAAACTAATACTGCCGTTTGAGCAACTACTAAAACTTTTATGGTAGCTTTTAAAAAGAGTCTTTTATTTCAGTTAGTCATAAATGCATCACCTTGAGAAGATAATTAAAAGTTGCTCCTCACTGAGGGAAATTGTTCTGTGCTGGGAATTGGAATCCAAGGTCATAAAGCTGATTGTTGTCTCAGATTCAAAACTTTTGAGCAACACATCATCTCTCGGAGCTGCATTCTTTCAACGGGCATTTTTTTTGTTGTCATCAATTAAGATAGCCTGCATGTTTTTGGAATGTGTGGGGCAAATATGCAAACTGCACAGCCAAGTTTCAGACCCCGAACCTCGAAAACTGCTATTTCTGCGTGCTCTAATTCCAAAATAATTTGTCCAAAAATATAATACAATGTTGCCACAAAAACACGTGCATCTCAAATCGTCTTTTCCCATTGAAAACAATGGAAACGCCATCAATCCGTTCCTGTCCCACCTCAAATATTCCCATTCTACAGGCTTCTTCCCACAGTCCAAGACCATGCACGTGTTCTCGCCCGTAATTAGCCGAGCTGGGTTGGCTCTCGTGCACCGCAGTCCATTCACATCATTCTTTACAGGCTACTGAAGTGCAATAAACAGCCTTTCATATTTTGAAAGTCGTTACATTGCCAAACCGTGATTCATGGTTGATGATCACACTTGCCAAGTGTTGCTTCACATGCAAACAAGAGTTTGTTTTGTCTGTATCTTTAATAATTTACTCAAATATTTTTGTTTTGTTTCTTTAAACAAAATAAATGTTATAGTAAATTAGAACACGTACAAGGCGTACAATGGCTTTTAATACGTAGTGGCAATGTATTGTGAAAAAGTCAAACCTACCAATAGTCCACACCTTAAATTAAAAGCCAATTCTCACTTTCATTTGGACTACAATGGAACCACTGTACTTGTTAAACACACAAACAAAACCAACATTCCAATCAGTTCATTCATTGGGACCTTTGGAGGATTAGCAACCTTTGTTGTGGTAAAAAATGAAAGTTGTCGTCAAGCCAAAACAGGAGTCATGATTGTTAACTTCCAATGGATTGTGTGTGCGTGTGTGCGTGTGTGTGTGTGTATGGTCACGGAAGAGTTGCTTGTTTTTGCGGTTCAGTCTGAGTGCAGTGGATAGAAAAACGTGGCTAAATAAATGTCTGTGACAAACATCGGCGTATATTAAAATTTACAATGATCCTCTACGTTATAAATATTCAATATAGTCACCTTCCTAAAATGACAGCAGAAGTAATTTATTTTATTTATTTATAAATTCATTCCAGATATATATCACAGAAGACAGACAGTAAACTGTGGGGAGTTTATCAAATAATCTTTATATCACATATAATACAACTTACAATAGTTATTATTCTTCATGCTAGTAAAATATACAATTGCTAACAGCGTCTCTCGAAGCAGCTTCATTATTTGAAGAAATCAGGAAAGTGTTCAGTTAAGCCAAAATATTGAGATCCAACGATCCACTTTAACATCTCAATTATTATTATTATTTTTTTTACCAACAATGTGTTGTTTCTCCTGGTTCGTTCTCGTGCTTCATTGAAGCTACATGACACTTGTATTCCTTCTCTTCTCCAGTCAAGTAATTCTGGAATCACTGGATCGATGACTTTGGAGCAAAATACGTACGTGTGGCTTACTTGCTTATAAGAAAGAGTGAATGAGAGCTAGTGTGAGTAAATCATGAAGAACTCCTTTGTGTGTCACTTGGGAGGTGTCCCTACAAGTAACTTTCAATGGTTGGCTCGGCCCACGTCTGGAGCCGAGATTTGGCCTCCAGGGCGGCTTTGCGGGTCATGGTGGAGCACCGGTTCAGAATCTCCTCTTTATTGGGTCTGGGTGGCACTGTCGGGGTAATCGGGCTTGTGTCGCTGTCTCTGGAACTGAAGCTCCCAGAACTCCAAGAACTTCCATAACTCATATAACTGGTGCTGGAGTTGCGACGTCCCCGGTCACCGCACTCGTTCGGGCTGACGCTCGACACGTCCGCTCTGGAACGTGAAGACGAGGTATAGACGGAAGAAATGCTGGACTCTGTGCTTGTGCTAATGCTGCGAGTGCGGTTTTCTAAGCGGGCGTTATTGACCTCCACCGGGGAGGGCACAGCTGACAGGTTTTGGGTCTCTAACAGTTCCATCGATCTGGCTCTGGACAGATAGCCAGGGCCGCTAGACCGAGAACTGGGCTGGATTGCAGACCTTTGCCCTGCGTGGGGTTCCCTGACAATGCGGGCTGAAGAAGAAGCATCCAGAGGAACCCCGCTGATGGTCAGGTTGTGGGTGGATTTACTCATCTTCTTCTGTAAAGTGAAAAGACCCGAACGAGGGTTGCTGTAGGGCTGCAGGTACATGGAGGGGACGTGGCCCACCTTGCCATTGAATCTAAAATCAAACAGAAAAGTTCCAGAACTTTTGTTAACCTTTACAAACCGTTTAAGAGAGTAAAAAAAGAAATCTGGAATTTTAACCCCTTTTTTTCCATAACCATATACTAATTTGGCAGACCAGCCACAGCCAAGCCGGGCAGGCCGGTGTGGCAGGTATAGTCTTGGAACAATGCCGAACTAATTTAAATGTCATCAATTTTCACTGCAAGTCACCGTGCCCTTTTTTTAATGCAAAGCACAGACTGGTTTCTGACATAATGGGAGCACCTCTCCCATTAATTTAAGTTGGATACAGAAAAAAAATGTCCTTCCGTAATTAATTAATACCTATATGTCTTCCGACAGATCAAGAACTCGTACTGAGAGAGCTTCCATTGCTTCCATTTAAATTCTCCACATTTGTCCGTAAAATAAAACAGCAGCATCAACTCTAATCGTGTAAGTTCAAGGTTATTATTCTTAACTAGGTTACCTGGCAAGCCACCAGCCATCATCAGACATCTTAAGCACCTCCACAACAGAACCAATGGGCACAGACAGCTCATCAGCTTTCTTGGTGACGACATTTCTCACGGCACAGTAGAAAGCACCTTTATGTGACAACACAGAGACGACCAGTTTAGCAAATTTGTCATGAATAAATTGTCTGTTGATTTTGGTCAAACTGCGGAAAACGTTGACGCAATAGGCCATTCCAAAACAAGCCATTTTAAGAATTGCTTTGTTTCTCCGTACAGGTTGCACTTGTTGATTATGACTCATTCCTAACAAACCTCTTTGTTGGTTTTTCAAATCGAGGTTATATTTAAGAGTGGATGGCGCACCTAGTCTAAAATATCCAATGATACTCTTAGAAGTAACACAAATGTCCTACCTTCCCTCTGCAGTCCTCTCTCATCATCTTCCTCCTTTTCCAGGTAAGGAGCCGGAAACCAGGCAATGTTCTTGTCTTCATTCTCCACCAACCACCAACCTGATGAAAAAGTTGACAGACAATTAAACAGGTAGGATTAAATCCCTCCTTTTCCAACAATGCTTATTTAGGCGGAACTAGCAAAAACTAGTTCAACTTTATGGAATGGATTAAAACTACAGTGCAAATTCGGAAAAAAGTACGCACCTAAATTTTCCGACGTGCCTCTAATTCATTCGAAAATATGATACGTGCATACGTGGGAAAGGGCGAGGTTGTAATAGAAGAACAGCGTGTAGCGGTAATTAAAATATCTTCACATGTTGGTGGTATGTAGAAATGTACAGTATGTGTGTAGCTGTCAGTGTGGTATGGACACTTATTTATATTTTATAACCTGGAATTCAGGGGTGTGCAGACTTTTTATATATATAAATGTTTTTTTTTAGTACTTAAAGGTTGATTTTTAAAAAATGGAGCTAGATTTATAGTCGTTGACTGACCGGCAGGGTCCTTGATCAGGACTTGGAGGGTTTCATCCGTGGCTACTTTGAAGGGCTGGTTTTTGATGTCTTTGGTCTCGTAGGCAGCAACGCAACGATACGTCTCGGTGACAAACGGTCGAGTGACCGAGGCACTTTCGTCAATTCCTCCTCCCCCTCCTCCATCTGAGTTGTCATCTGACAGCAGCATCATGACGCTGAATAGCAGAGGTCAGCGGGTTAGTTTGCCTTCACGTGACCATTGATTGAGGAGTAATTTACCTGTTCTTGGTGAAGTCTCCATCCAAGTCGCGGTCGAGCGGCGTGAAAAATTGGACGAACTCCGAACAACGGGTCACCGTTTGTTCGCACGTCACCAGCTTGTTGCAGTAACTCTGCAAGTTCTTTATGCGTTGAATAGCTCGCTTCGATCCTCTCTGCTGGAGGCCGTTCTTCTGAGAGTCCCCTGAGGAGAAGACATGGCTTGATTTTTAATTCCTGCCATCTATGATCTTTGGATTTTCATCAATAGTCATTCAAATTTAAATGCACTAACCACTAAATTTGGGGATCATTCTGTTGTTATTCTGCGAAGGGTTGAAGTAAGGAAACTTCTTCTTCAGCTGCCTCTGTTTGAAGAATATATTTTTTTAAAAACTTGAGAAATTTAACAGCTGTTCTTTCCCAATGATGATTTCAACTTACATGAAAGTTCTTGAAATCATCATGAGACCTGTAGATAATCACTTCATTCTCATCCGACCACAGCACTGATAGCACAAACATCTGTAAAAGCACCACCCCCAAAAAAAAAAATACATTTATCAATCCAAATGAGGTTCACTTTTGGAGCTTCACACTCACCTTGAGTTTTGGTGTCTCCCTGCGCATGGCTCCTATAATACGAACGGAGAACACAAAACGCTTTTCTCCCGGCATCTTGACTGGTCACTTTGGCGGGGATAAAAGCTGCCAACAGTGATGCTTGGGGAGTGTTGCAGTGCTGGTTGGCTGCCTGGCTGCCTTGTTTAAATAGTAACCATGTGCCTAGTGGGCGGAGTCACAAACTCCTGGCAAAAACAATGCCTTGCGAATCTGACTTGGCACGCAGACTGCACGTACACGAGAATGACGTAACATGTACAGTATGTGCTTACAACAAATTAGATGTTGTTTGAGAATATTTATGTGATAGATGGATAGAGCGTGTGATTATGGATGGAGAGAATCATAAAGAAATGATTTGCTGTGTAATATCAATAGCAATTCTTCTGCCTTTAATTCAGAAAGAAAGAAAAATCACAAGCTTTTGTTGTTTATGGCAAGATGAAGGGAAAAGTATGTCACAAAGTTATCTGCCATGTCAGTTGGTTTTGTGGTTTGCGTTTGGCTCAGGGTGCGAGAAGAGGCGACAGTAGTGCATCTGACAGTTCCTAGCTGAGAGCAATCCTGGATCTTTTCCGACACACTTTATAGTTGAATTGTGACTCAAGAAACTTAAATGGAGTTGAGGTGATAAAGCTTACTTTGCAGTTTAAGCCAAGTCACATGACTTGAACTTTGTGTTTGTGATTGCTGGTGTGCATCTGCACCGAGACATATTGAGAAGTTGAAATATTAGATAAAGCCTGATGCGTGCGGTGTGCTGATTAGTAATCAACATGTTAAATCTCTGCAAATTTCAACATGCAGCAGACTCTGTCATTTCAGACGATTCAACATGACAAGTTGTCTCTTTTCATTTGAGATTTGCGTGACAAGAGACACTCCTGTGCTAGAAAGAAATATGACGCGCAAAGGAATGGTGTTTTATGATGAGCACGCAAGCTTGCATTGTGGAATGTAAATTCCAAATTTGACGTAGTCATGTAACAAAGGGTTGAGTAATGATTTTTTTTTTGTACCCATCATAAAGTTCTTGTGTCTACATTGCTGTACATTGCTAAAGAAATGCTCCAGGGAGGTATGAAGCCGTGTGTGTGTGTGTATTTAGACTGAGGCTTTTTGTTTTTATTTCTGCAATTAAGTGAAGGATTCCTGGATTCCCTAGCGGCACGTGCAGTTATCCCAGACTTGTCATGTGGCAGCAATATTCCTTATCAGCAACTCAAGAGAACTTTGCCTGTATACGATTGTGTGTGTGTGTGAGAGTCACAGGTGTCTCTTCAAAGACGCTCTGTGAAAAACTCTTGAGTGGCTTATCTCAAGCCCTTGTATGATGTGAGTGTGTAGTTCCTGTCTGAAGCAATGCCAGGATTTCTTCTGTTTGACACGAATATAAACAACACACACACACATAGCATCCATTATTCAAACAGCATCAGTGAAAAGGTCAGTGAAGATGTCAACACCTGAGTTGAGGAGCCACGTGAGTTTTCCCAAATTAAGCATGGGCACGTTTTTTTTTTTTGAAGCACAAGTAAAGACAGCATAACACACTAAATCACCTGGGTCTATAAAGAGGATTTAAATATTATATATAATATTGGCTAAAAGTGATGCAGATTATTAAAATATGCATGTCGATGTAATTTGTAAAATATCTTGGTCAGGGTTCCGCTGTGTTGTTGCAGGATCATGACAATTATTCTGACTACAATTTTACTAATTGCAGCGAATGAGGAAGTGTATGAAATTTGATGAGAAAGAAATTGATGGGACGCTGTGAGGATGCCACTAGTGCTAAGGAAAGTGAAATATTTTTATTATGTATCCAATATCAATCATTATTTTATTTAATATTTTAAATATTTTTTGGGAAATAAAAAGACATTAAGATAAGTTTTTATGGCGTAAATTTCCCACTAGGGAATCCCCCCCCTGACACAATATTTGCTTGATTTTTTTCCCTGCTTTCACAATCATCCCTTTGTCAGACACCTCATCCCCCCCCCCCCCCCCGCCTCGCACGGGCTGTGCAGGTGCACAGCATTTATTTCATTGAAATCCATCTGCTCAACATGTGCACCGTAATATGTCAAATCCCAACAAACCCGCACGTGTACGACTGCAAATATCCTGCTACATTATTAATAACTAATAAATATGGAAGCTGTTGATCTTTGAATGCGTTAAAAATAGGAAGATGTTGCAGAAGTGAATGCCAAAGTCCTAATCTCTTTTTTTTTTTACACTGCCATTTGGTGATGACACACCACAGAAACCAAACAAGGAAGCTGACGGAGAAGGAAGTCTTTATTCTACTTCTTGTCATAAGGAAGGAAATCTGAGTTGATACTAATGTAATTCTTTTATCAAATGAAATGAATTCACTGAACAGCAAAACCCATTTCATTAAAGCTATTATTTTATATAGCTATATATTATGCTAAATTGCCATTTTTAATTACTCTTTTTACATGAAATGGTCCTGATTGGAAATTCCATGCCAATAAAAGAGGCAGGGTCACGAGAAAGGAATATAAAATGATAATGAGTCATATAGAATTTATCACTAAGTCTTGCCTCTGTCGGTAAAACCTAATCTTGGCATCAAAAAAAAAAAAAAAAAAATCTAATCTGCAGCATATGGGGAAGTCCCGATTGTTATTATTATTCAAATGTATAAAAAGAATTAGTTGATTTGGCATGTTCGCAATTGAATCCACTCTAACTGCATTGTTGGTTTTAAAGTAAATCTTTTAGTGAGTGGAAACTAGTTGTGCAAAATAAACACTAAATTATTTCTGAATGAGTGTGTTTATCTAATACGGGTCTACCCTGACTCTCAGTCAAAGTCAGATGGAAAAATCTCCAGCACACCCGTGAGAATGAATGAATGGATGGAATTTTCATTCCACTGCAAGAACGTCTGTTTGGTATCAGATGATTGGAGTTTACCGATTCATTGTCAACTCAGTTGAGTGCATTAAACAGTATCGCACCAGCCGACATATGAATTTTACATAAGCGCGTAACAGTGACTCAAAAATACAAACAAAACAATTAAGCCTCTTTGACTTAAACGCCTGAGTAGATGCCTTTACATAAGAGGAACATGCTTGTCATTCATCCAGGGCATTTGATTCGCAATGTATTGAATTTGTCACAACCTTTTCTTCTGGTTGGATATTTTGTGTCTCGTCCAATCATGCGTCAAGGCTTATTGATGCATGAACCGATGGGGCCTGCTCGGAGGAGAAAAGATGACACCGCTCGTTATCAATTCCATGCCTTGAAAAAAGACGCCCCTCAGTCTTTTTTTTTTTTTAGAAAATGTTTCATAAAAAAAAAAGCATTACATAAGCTGACCTGTTGAACTCGTATTATGTAGACGACGCAATAGGTTGCCCAACAACAATTAGATGGTGTATCGTACCCTGTGTACACTGTCTGTTGCACAATTAGGATTATAAGTGCACTGACGTGGATGTTCATAGCTCAAACTAGTTTTACAAGGCATTCCCCTATCATGGACATGCATCATCAAACCTATTTGTTCTCATGCTGGAAAGTAGTACGTGCACGGACCAGGATTAAATATTATCAAGAAATAAAATGGATGGCATTCTTAGTTAGTTATTGATAAAAAACTTAAATAATTAATTTTTGAATCAAAATACCCGGGCTACATATTCTCTATTGCAACATGCCTATCAATAAAAAATAAGTGATGGGTTACTTTCCAAAGAACCTACTTTTATTTCATTAATCTAGGTGACCTACAAACTTGGCTACTTATGGGTTAGCATGTACCATTACCAACCACTAGGGGGAAGCAAATGCGTAAAAAAGAAAATACAGAAGCACACTGCCAGCAGGTCGTTTTGATATTTCTCTTTCTTTACAATCAGTCAATCCAACTCAGGCTCAATCGGAAGAATGATCTGTTATAATACAACTCTGATAAACTTTAAAAACATGGCACAGTCACATGATTAGGGACTTTGTAGAGAATCTTAACAAAAATAGTTACTTTTAACTAAGATTTTTTTTTTGTTGATTTCATATACTTTAAGGATAGGATAGAATCAAATCTCTTGACAATGGAGGCTTGGTGTTTGGAGAGTGCTATGTTGAACACGTTGCATAGTCAAAAGGGACGTCGATGGAAGGAAGAGGATGGGATTTATAATTTAAGCGAAACACTCAAAAAGTTTAACACATAGTGGCAGAGCCGGGTAAAAAAATACTCTGTTATAATGTGATTTGTCTCTCAACACTCCAACACACGAAAATTAATGAGCAAGCCTCCTCCGTACAGCTTTGAGCTTGTGAACCAGGGCCATGTGAGCATTAGCATTAATAACATATCCTTATTCATCTTTGTGCAAATGGTACAATAAACAACATCCACGGCAATCACTTGTGATTAAAAAGCATATCTGACAAAACATCAAGGATGGGAAATGTTTAGCGTGTCACCCGCTCAGGGTCATAAAAGTGCCGCAAAGTGTCCCATCTTTTGTGATAGAATCACGAAAAAATATTCTCTTGGCAGGCAAACGAAGAAGCGGCTTCAACCAAATGAATGTACATACTGCCATGTCAAAACCTTTGGGCTGATTAAAGCTCCATCTCTAAAACCTGAAGAGCCCCAGTTGCTTCTCCAAGCAGACCCCCCCTCCCCTTGGAAGGAATCCTGTTCCAACCCCTGTCAAATGTCTGGAAAGCTGCGGTCCCGACTTTGCTTATAAAGTGTCTTGAGAAAGTGTGCCAAATTTTACACAACAAAAACCAGACATTTAAACGTGGTGACGGGTAAGAACCACATCCGGGCTCTGAGGCTGGATCGGACTTTACCCGCTTCAGCCAGGGAACACAACGGCATTTCCTTTTTTTTTTTTTTTTTTTTTTAAGAAACCTCATTTCATACACATACATTCAGAAGTCCTTTCGCATCCACTGGTCCGCACTCTATCCGCCCAACTGTTAACCCACGTTGGCTTTTGTCTTTTTTTTTTTTTTTTTCTTTTCCTAGTCTCAGTAGCATCTGCAGACCTCTGCTTCGCCTCAAGTCCATCCCAACAGGATCCACGATGCCAGCCGGGGTCACCGGAACTCATAGATGGCGGCACTGTGCTCGGGGACGTGGGTGAGGTTTAGAGACTGGTACCTGAATGAGGTGAGACAGCGTACGTTTTGAAATGTGAGCCGCTACGGCAGCAAAGAAAAAAAAATGGCGATGATTACCATTCAGAGCTTCGGTGGTAGTAGTAGCCCTCGATCGTTGCTGTGGATTTCTGGAAGCAAATGTAGTAAAATCCAGCAAAGGAAGCGCCACTAATGTCTTTGATTGTGTGATCCGGAACCAGGAACTGCTCCTAATGAAAAGCCGATATGCCCGACATTATTACCAGTACAGTATCAAACTTAGGCAATGAACTGATACCTTACCTTCCACCTCATAAAAATATAGTCGGAATTTTTAAGATCCTCGTAGTCAAAATCATCCGAGTTGAACGTCTTTGCATACTGGTAGAAAGCCTGAAACTTGCCCTGATGACAAAAATGAAATGCTGGTCATTTTAAAAGAAAACTGAAATTAAAACATCTAGTTGTAAATGATTACCCAATGTTTACGATCCACATCCTCATCTGCATCCCACTTCCGGGTGAGAAATGGTCGTTTTCTGCTGATAATCTCTCCAGCGAAGAACGTGGTTAGAGTCGGGTATTCCTGCCGCAACAGACAATTAGGTTTTTGTTTTAAAATTTCCAGGGGGATCGTGTGTGGAAAATTTTCGATGAAATTGCTTCTGGAGTAAATGGAGCAGATTGTTGATGAATGTCATTTATTTCACATGTCAATTCCGATAGTGATAATAACCCGGCTCACCTCCGTTAGTCCTTTTATTTTCAGGTAACCACATAAGTAGGAGTCCTCCATCGTGACGTGCTTGAGGGAAAACAAAACAAACGTGATCATGTTGACATCACCTCAAAGCAGAATTGCCAAAGGAATGTGCCGCCATTCCGAATATAACGCACAAAAATCATGCAGTTGTACAAAGGAGGACTTAAATACATTTATATCCGCAAATGCAAAATCAGGGTTATGAATAAAATGTGTCGTAATGTTTTAATTGCTATGCGATTGCTAGCTTGGCGAGCTAGGCCCATGCTCATTGATTCTTTAACTGTCAATCATCACGCCCCCGTTTGACAGCTCGATCACCATTGCCCCTCGCAGTTCACCTTTCAAGTGAAAAATACCACACCGATTGCCCACCTGTAAAACAACTTCCACGTCGTACGAGTTCCCTTTACTCTTTTGGTGTCCCCTAAATTTGGAGCCGCTATACAACAGCGAGGTGACAACACCGGGCTGCCGGGTGTTGATCGGGGGCGGTGGAATAAGCGAAGCCGAGGATGCGAAGGCCGCGCACTGGGAGTCGCTGATGAATCCAGCGGGGACAGGCATGGTTCCCGCTGACACTAGTCAATCGCTGTCTTCGTGATCCCGGCGTCCGCGAAGAAGCGTTGCAGGGACTGAAGCTGTCCTCCAGCCTATAAAATCCCCTTGGAACCTGAAAGCTGTACTTTGCCAGGGACCGAGCTCCCAGGAAAGTAGTGGACTTCGTCGCAGCGACGAAGGCAAAAGCATCCGCACCACTCATTGGTTAACCCTAATCGACGTGCTTACATCCTACATTCTCATTGGTTCGTTTGGATGACAGCTTCGCCGGTTTACAATGTAGTTTTTTCGTGTTGTATAAGAGTGCAAATAGTAATGTGGAAAACTACAATTCCCTACTCTTAAAAATTCACTACGCCAGTGCTGTCAGACTACGTAGAAGGTCACACGCGTGCTTGAGAACTCTGAGGCTGCAACTGAGATAAAAAAAAAAATCTGTCAGTCGACTTATTACACGGGTAACCATTGCATTGTAAAAAATGTAAATGCTCCCAAATATGCAAGTAAAAACGTGGCGTCTCGTTTACTAATAACAACAACAACAACCCGTTGTCTATGCTCCTTAGCTAACCTAGCTTAAGATTTCACATCATCGCTGCAATGTTTAAAAGCCTCGCAAGACTCCACCATCAGTTCGGAAAAGCACTGTCGCAGTGTAAAACACGCACGAAGCCTCAAAACTTCGAATGCTCGTTAAAATACTCCTCATCGGCCGCGACAGGTAAGATAATTACCTTATAATGTTTTTGATCTGTACTGTGAACACTCAACAAAACATTATTTGCCTACAGAGAGAAAACGATTTTATCAGGACGTCAGTATATCTCAAGGTGAAGGTGTGTGAACTTCCTTTGTTTTATATATCACAAATGTTACAGTAAAATAATAATGTATGTTGCCCAATCGTCTCCTTTAGGAGGTTTATTTGAGATAAACCTAGACCGAAGGAAGCTGAAAACTCCTGGAGGGAAGCTGTTCACCGTGCCAAATGAAGCCCTCGCCATCGCCGTGGCAACTGAATGGGATGCTCAAAGGGATACGCTCAAGTTTTACACCATGCACATGGTAAAGTTTGTCACCTGACATTCAAGAGCGTGTCATTCAGATATGATAGATATATATAAATCGATTTTTCCTGGTATTATTTTTGCAGACAACACTTTGCAACACTGCTTTGGACAATCCCACACAACGCGACAAGGACCAAATGATCAGTGCGGCATTGAAGTTTCTGGAGACAGACACTGTTTGGTATGTTACTTACACTTATCACGTCAACCTTTATACATTTCTACCTTAGATTGAAACTAGCTATCGCCATGCTGCTAGTGGTAATAAAAAGTTATGGAAAGACATAAAAGAGGAATTCTGTCAAATCTATATTTATCTGGTGTAGTTACAGAGTTGACGAGCCCTACGGTTTGGTTGATCTACAGAAGAATGAGTGGGACCCTGTATTGCAATGGATTGAGAACAGGTAATCATGGTTGAAGTGCATGAACTCATCGGCCACAACTTTAGGTGCACCAGTCGGAATGGAATTTTTGAGTTTGTCATTGCAGATGTAATTTGTGATTGATCGAGATGAATAAGGTTACAGTGCTTGACTTGTAAAGGCCTTTCCAGATGTTCATTAGTATGATGTGCATTTCAGATATAACGTAACTATCGGGTCCTCGTCCAATATTATGGGCCCAGAGATCCCTCAGGCTACCAAAGAGACATTCTGCCAACATCTCAAATCATACAACTTCTGGTCTCTCACAGGTAATGCATGTGCAATTGTTTACTTAATAACAAAAGCTGCTTTTTGTCAAATCACTAATATAAGGTCCAGCAGCTTGACTCAACTTTCAAGTTGTTATTTGACTAGAGTAGAGGTACATAATAATGTGATTATATCCGTGTAGGACTTGAGTACGTCATCACCCAGCTGAAGTCTGTCGTGTTATCACTTGGGATTATTGACAGACATTTGAGTGTGGAGCAGGCTGTGCTGCTCTCTAGGCTGGAGGAGGAATACCAGGTGACAATTGTGTTTGCATTTTTGCTCAGCGACAATGACAAGATTGTTCTGTTGACTCAACTAATAAGGTGTTGGTCTTCCTCCCTCGCAGATTCAGTTCTGGGGAAACGTGGAGTGGGCTCACGACTATGACATTTATGAGCTAAGGGCTCGCACTGCTGCCGGCGCTCTGTTTGTTCACCTCTCGTCTGAGAGTTCGACTGTCAAACGCAAACTTTTGCAGGATTGAGAGGAAGCTAGAAGAACGAAATGCAAGCTTCCAGATCAACTGACTCAACACAATGTATGACTCAAATAGTATATATCCTGTTAACTTTATTCTGTATTGACGGCTGCTCAGTCTCTCACCCATTGTGCTCATGTCCACCCTTCAAAATACATTCTTTGTCTGACAGACACCAAATGTGTGTGTGTGTGTGTTAGAGGAGCCCATCCCAGCTAACCTTTGAGTTTCCAGCCTGCTGTCTACTACATTGAAACATGCTAAATGTGTGGAGAATGCACTAAATATTTCTGACCAATAGATTTGCAGGAGCTACCACAATATGCATATAAAATGCACATCAATACAGTCAAATCGTAATGGTTATTTAAAGTTGTAAACCAGACAATTAAATAAACAAATAGCAAGAAAGCTACAAAACCAGAAAAAGAAACACAACCATAAAACAATTTGCGTTTTATGGTCTTAACCTTTGGAGCCTTTGTTTATAATTGTCTAACCTCAGTGAGTGAAATCACGACCTGCCAATCGTAATAAAGGGCAGAATTTCTCGGCCAATGAGATACCTCTAGGGGCGGGGCATAGAGGAAGTTTCCCGATGTAGCAACAACACTATTCCCTGACCTGACTTGTTTGTTGACGAGCAAAGATGGAGTTCCTAATGGGAAATCCGTACAGTACCCCAGTGGGGCATTGCATTGGTATGTAAAAAGACATCACGTTAACTGTATTGTGTTCAAATATGCGCTTAGGTTTCGAATATGCATCGAATCTGTGCTTAAGTTGTTTACGTACAAGCTAGCACCAAGCTAACGTCAGGGCGCTTTAAACCATATCCGTTAGCCGCCTAGCTAGCATGTTATCCCATGTTGCTTGTATTATTGGTGACAACACCAAACTGTTTGTAATACATAATCCCATAATATGCCGTATGTTATCTGCGAAGACATTTGCTCGTTCTTTGGAGCATTGGCGAGTCAGAGCTAGAGCTAAGTTAGCCGGGTGTTAGCTAAGCATTAGTCATCACCTAAGTGCAATCGTTGATAAAAGGTGACTTAACGTCTTTCCCTCCCTCTATGTATTTATATTCTAGAAAGAGCTACTGACGGATCCCTACCAAATGAAGACTGGACGCTTAACATGGAAATTTGTGACATTATCAATGAAACAGAAGACGGGTGAGTTGCACAGAGAAAGTCAACACATTGATCTCTTCTCTGCTGCTTCAATTGTATTTTGCATTTGAAAATCATCTCCTCTTTTGCAAATACGATTTATACTGAGCTCCACAGCTGTAGTTAAGCTCTTGTGTGAAGTCCAGAGCGTGTTTGATTAGTGGATTGTAATTTGTGTCCGATGGGTTAAGCTTGTGCATGCCACTTTATAAAGAGTCTGCTTGAATTTGCTTTTCTTCCTTTGTATTCATTGTATGATATTCTTATCGTATTTAATCACAGTCCATGAGTTAATTATTACAGTCTGTTCACTCCAGCTTTGAGGAAATCATTGACTTGTTAAATGGATCGCTCAATGTTTCGGTTGTTTTCCCTGTTTGAAAATACTCCAGGCATATTTTTTATATTCGGTGTTCATTTTTAGTGTGTGGTTGTGTGCAGGCCAAAAGATGCAATAAGAGCAATGAAGAAGAGACTGAATGGCAATAGAAACTACAGGGAGGTGATGCTGGCTTTAACGGTGAGTGCAAAGCTGAGGTGGAGGAAATTGCATTGTACCTCAAAGTTTGGCGTCCTGTTTGTTCGGGATAGTTCATATGAAAACTTTTCCTCATTTTACAGTTACAATGACGAGAGGTGTTCATTTGACAATCGTTTTGACACCCCTGCTTCCATCAGGTGCTGGAGACTTGCGTAAAGAACTGCGGCCACAGGTTTCATGCGCTGGTCACTGCCAGGGACTTTGTGGACGGTGTGCTTGTTAAAATCATCTCTCCTAAAAACAACCCTCCCACCATCGTTCAGGACAAAGTATTGGCGCTCATTCAGGTAAGATCACAACTAACTTGCTTTTCATTGGCGGCACTCGACAAATGTTTTTTTAAAGGAGGTATTGGAAGAGGGGTTTTATGACACGTTTATGAGGCTGTGCAGCAGTCAGATAAAAGCGAGTATCTCTCGGGCTTCACCCAGTGCGGCTCATGTTACCGGGCTCGGCTTAGGTAACCTTGCAATGCTCTTATTTCCGACTACAGCGTGGAACATAGCAGTGTTTGTCGAGCCATTAGGCTAACCAGTTTTCTTCCACTAGCATCATGCAAGAATTGTTACCATGTTAACAGATGTACATATACTAATGCAAATTGGGAATCAATCCAGTGGTTTTGTTTAATCCCGCTATTCCTCGTCTCGTGACTGCAATCGCAGGCATGGGCCGATGCGTTCAGGAGCAGTCCGGATCTCACAGGCGTTGTCCAAATCTACGAGGAGCTCAAGAGAAAAGGCATCGAGTTCCCCCTGTCGGAGCTGGAGACCCTCTCGCCCATACATACACCTCAGCGGGTAGGAGGACATCACACGGTGGCAAGCGCGGCTCGATGCTCCTCTCGTGTCATGATTTGTTTTGTACCCAGACTGCATCGGCACCAGAGGGAGAATCGACTCTGCAGTACAGCAGCCCCCCTCAGCCTGCACCGCATGTTGTTCCGGCAGCCTACACCACCCCTCAAGTTCCAAACGTTCAACCGTCCGGAGCCATCAACCCAACGTCTGAACAGGTGCAATAAGACAGACGTACAAACTACTGGAAATGTCAAATGACTGTGCTTTGTGTTGAGGAGTGAGCCATCTACATATTTTTTACATTGTCTTTTTTTTTTTCCTCGTCAGATTTGCAGACTGCGCAGTGAATTGGATGTCGTTCGCGGAAACACTAAAGTCATGTCTGAGATGTTGACTGAGATGGTCCCGGGACAGGAGGATGCTTCCGACTACGAGTTGCTACAGGCAAGGAAGCCCTCGTGTTTGTGTGCGTCGTAATGCTTCTCCACTCATCCCATTCGCATATATTCACACGGTGTGTGTTTTAGGAGCTGAACAGGACCTGCAGAGCCATGCAGCAGAGGGTAGTGGAGCTCATCTCTTGCGTCTCCAACGAGGCAGTGACCGAGGAGCTGCTGCACGTAAACGATGACCTCAATAACATCTTCTTGCGCTACGAAAGGTGAGAAGACGCAGACGGTTGTCACGGGCTACACACGGGACTGTGACACGTATTTGTTAACGTGCCTTGGGTGCCGCTGCAGATACGAGAGGTTCAGATCCGGAAGGTCTACGGTTCAGACTGTCAACAATGGGGTGAGTCAGCTTATTTTTCTCTTTGTTGGGTTTCCTTAGAATAAGGCACTGTATACATTTCACTTTTTTTTTTGGTCACTGTCGCCCTTTGGTCATGTCACTTTATTCACTATCTTTTTTCACGTTTCTTTTCTGTTCTCTGTTTCTGTGGCTAGCTGAGACAGGCAAGTATGAAGCCAGTGTCGGTCGCCCTCCCTTAGCTCAGTAGCCCGTTAAGTAGTCTTTTGAATTTTTATACTGTCCTGGAACTGCATCAGCTCGATTTCATTTCCACACATTGTCTTGTGCAGCATACACAAAATTCCGGGAAAAAAAAAAAAGATAAGCTCAAGTGTGATTTAGTCTTGCGTTGACTCACAATATGTAATATTCTCCCTTTCCCGTCAGGTCTTGAGCGAAGCGACAGAGGATAACCTGATCGATCTGGGCCCCGCCTCGCCAGCAGTGGTCAGCAACATGCCCAATGCGGCCACGACAAGCTTGCCCCCGAGCGTCACCCCCAGCGCCGGGGGAGCATCCTCTCCGGCCTCCCTGGCGTCTCGCCTCGCTGGAATGGGTACGTCTACCGCAGTAACCCCCTCAAGTTGAGCATGTGGTAAGTTGTGAGGTGTCTTGCTTACAGATGTTGCCGCAGACACTGTGAGCAGCACTCTGAGCTCTTTATCCAGCGGCAAGCCTCCACCTCCCCAGGATGACTTTGACGTGTTCGCCCAAACCAGGACCGGATCTCTCCCTGAACCTAATAAGATGTAAGGCAAATCGGCAATCTGTCAAAAAAATAATTTGTGTCAAACCGGCCCATACTGCGAAAATGGTTTAAATGACACATGAAAAGAAAAAAAATATGTATTTCTTCCTTTCTTAGGACTCCGGCAAAGGACAGCCAGGCAGCTGCTGCTGCTGCTGCTGCTGCTCCTCCTACTCTGGATGTCCAACAACCACCTGCAGCAACGGTGAGTCTCCACTCTTTCAGTTCGTATATGTTTGAAAGAGACGTAGAAGTATGCACCCTGGAGCAAATGTTGCCAGATCCCACGAAGCCAAATTGCAAATCAAGGTAGCACCTTGTTAATTCACTCATTTCTACACGAATCATTAGAATAGCAGTGGTAAATGATTGTTTTTAAATGAACGCATCACTAAACAAGCAGGGCTGGGCTCAGAGAAATAAAGCAAAACTCTCAAGGGGTAAAACAAAATTTGCCAAAAGTGGTTGAAACGGAGTCTCTGTGGAACGCCTTCATCAACTTTTTTCATCACTTATTTTAAGTTGTATTATTTCATTCCAAATTAGTCATAATTATTTTTGTGTTTTGGGCCTGGGTTTTGTTTTCTTCTGTGGCTTTGCTACCCCCCTCCCCATGGCCACCCCCTTTTGATGTCGCCCTCTAGTGTGTCGGAGGTCAGTCCTCTGTCATGGATGACATAGAGGAGTGGCTCAGTACTGATGTGGTGAGCCCATCATGATTTTGTTTTGTATTATTTATGCCTCCTCTTTACTTTGTTCATTCCGCTTCATCCTTTTGTCATGGTACATACATTTTTTTCCCTCTGATCATTCAATTTTAACATCTTAGAATGTATTTCTAACACTTGTTGGGAACCAGTGGCAGCATATTGTAAAAATGAGCATCAATGAAGCTGTGACTACCCCATTTTCAATGCACAAATTACTTTTTAGTCTTATGCTTTTTTTTTTTTTTTTTTAATATTCATTTCGAGGGCCATATACTAACATTATAGAACAGAATTGCCAGCATCTGCTTGTGCACGCTTTCTGCTCATGCTCATTTTACCCAAATATGCAATCCTGTCATGTCTTTATTATAACCATCTGTAAGTTTTTGGCTATATAATTCATATTGGTGTCATTTTTTTTTTTAAGTGAGTGGTAATTGAATGGCAAGGGGGGGGGGGGTCCTTGTATGAACTAACAAATGAGTGTTCATAAATAGTGAATGGTTGCATGCTGCTTCTGAGAGTGCCTCTACTGTGAATGGGATTATTTTTCCCGTTTGGTCAGTATCACAAGTAAAAAGCCCGTCTCCCATCTACAGAAAGGAGATGAAGGTGAGGAGGGTGTGACAAGTGAAGGTTAGTACAAAAACGTGAACTCGCATTTAGCCCAGGGACACCTATTTTGCACGTGTGGGATTTTCATCGACTTGTTTGCTTTCAGAGTTTGACAAGTTCCTCGAGGAGCGAGCCAAAGCTGCAGAGATGGTCCCCACCCTGCCGTCCCCCCCGAGTAGCGACCCCGGCGCAGCGCAGGGAAGCCCCAGCCGCAAGAAGTCTGACAGACCGGAGGACGCTTTGTTTGCCATGTAGACTTGTCGGCCGCTTACCTGACAGGATGGCCCGGACCAAAACACGTCCACTAACACTATTTCGATCAGCGGCAGTGATGTATCCTTATTCAAAGAGAATCTGTCTGTCTAAAAGGGAAAAACCTAACAAAACAGTCTATTTTCATAGGTTAAAAGAAAAAAAGGGATTTCAGTCCCTGTATGCGTATCTTCATGCTAGCATGTGGACATAAAACCTCCACGCATGCTTTTTTTTTAGCTTTGGTTCTTAAACCCTGAGAATTTTGCGTTTCCGCTAGTGCCCCTTCAGTAAGCCGGCATGAGTTCTGTTGTAAATGTGTAAATGACAAATGATCCCGTGTGTATATTTCAAGCTTCGTATGTACCAGAGGAATTTATTATGCGGTGGGATTGTATCGGGGGGCGAGGAAGGGAAGGGCCAATGAGCTCAAAGTTCCTGTCTGCTATGGATGCGCCCCACAATGCTGCACAGGGATAGGGAACCTGTTGACATTAAAAAAAGAAAAGAAAAAGTTGATGTAGCTGTACAAAATGTGTTTTATTTGGGGTCCAATCTGCCTTTTTTGTGTGTGTTCGGCTTAGTATTTGCTGAGGTTAAGTTTTGTGCGGTCACCGTAATGCTGAAAAAAAAGTTGGACGGCAGTTGTATTTTATTCTCCTTTTTCTTTTAGTTGAAATGACCAAATGTGTTTTTCAGGAGAACAAGTTCAAAATACAGCTCGATATCAGTCTTTTGTGCTGCTTGCGCAATATTTGTGTGCATTTCCTCTCCGCTGATGTTTTCAGAAAAGGAGCTGACCTTTCCAGCGCCACTATTTGTTCGTCAGAAATGAGCTCGGGCGCAACAAACCAGACCTTTTACGCTCTTGACGGGCGTGAACGTGTTCCGTGAGCTCAGAGCAAGAGTGCGCTTTCGACTGTGGCGTGGCATTTGAACTTGTACTTTTTGTAAATCAGCTGTGTGACAAGCAAGCACTTGGATGTAATTAAAGATTCAGGAAGTGTAGAAATTATTTATTTGTAATCACCCCCCTCCCCCTTTCAGATGAGTATTTTATTTTTGCGCTCAAGGAAAATATATGGGGAAATGATCTATGGAAGGATTGTTTATTTTTGTGGCTTTTTATGGAGTCTTTATGTTTTATACATTGCTGATGTGTGTGATGTTAATAATTCCGTTGGTGTTCTTGTGGGTTGAATGTAAACATGGAAAGAAGCATCACGTGTCATGAAGGATCCATCTTTTATTTTATTTTTTAGGTTGACATCCTCTCCTCCCACAACTTAACATCTTTGTAGACTGTCAGACAAGGAGTGTGGCAGAAAAGTTCCAGGACTGATGTCACAAAATTTCACGCAAGCTGTTCCTGGCTGAGAACATCATCGCCATAGGTAGCTATCAAGATTTTTTTTTTTTTTTTTGGGGCACCAGTCTTGGAACTTTACTGACATACCTCGTACATTGCTGCTGTCCCGTAAGCCTTGTGAATCCGTCCGTCCATGCCAGTGTGTCATCTTTGATGTGTAAATGGGTCCTAGGACTTCTCCCTCATCGGAACCATTGTGTTTCTGTGTGCATCACTGGACACTTTATAAGAAGAGAGACGCTAATGTTTGTGTGTGGAGGTTTGATTTTCCTCTTTGTGTTTTGAGATCTGCATGAACTAAATAAAACCTTGGAAGTGTGATATTCTCCTTAGTGTGGGGTTTATTGAAGAGTTAAATGAACAAAGCTGACCGGTGGTAAACTCTGCTGATTATCCCCCCCCTTACGTCCCACCCCTACGGACAGGAAGACTGTGGGCCCCACACCAAGGGCCTCCCAATTGGGGAATCGCCATATCCTGCAATATGCCTTTGTCTCTGGAGGGAGCTTTTTTTTTTTTCCTAGTCAAAATGAAAAGTCTGTGGCTGCAGTTTAGTGGCAGTTTGGTATGTTTTTCACAATGGAGATTTAAAACAAGCTTGCTGAAGGTGACCATTAGTCATAATTGCTTTGCTGTGTTGTTATTTAAAATCATTTTGTAAAAGTATACCCAAAAACGTTTTTATTGTTCTGGTTAACATTGCTTACTCAGTGAATAACCACCTATGGATTATTGCAGATTTCCATTCATCTGTGGAGGCCCAATGGAGAGCACAGCTTGCCAGCGACCTCTGGTGGTAAGATGAAGTGACGTCATCGCAAGTGGAAGAAAATCAATTATGGCCAGCGCTGAGGTACATTGTAGTTATATTGCATGTTTATTCCACTCCAAGTGCGATGCTGTTCATGTTTCAGTAGACGCCGAAATCAACACTAGGGCGGTCTGTTTACCTACCTGGCAAACAAACTGGCCAATATTCAAGCTGTATTTTGATTTAAATGTCACCCATGATTTTTAAACTAATACAAAAACCCTTCCAGTCACTCCAAATCACATTTGTGCTGTTGCCAACCAACCACCGCAGGATCTCCATCACAAATCAAAGTAAAAAAAAAAATAAAAAAATGTAAACACGTCGCCTAGCGGCCATTGATTGACAAGTAGATTTTCTCATTACAGGACTAACACCACGTGCCAGGTCAATGTAAAGACGACTTTTTTGGGGTTGCCATTTAATGGTAAAGGTCACGCGTACATGTGTCTGTGTGTGTGAGAAAGACTTAAGGGTATTTCAACAAAGCTCATTAGCTGGCGGCGCATGATGATTTCACTCAATCGCAATAGAAAGCACTTTATGATGATGTTAAGAATATAAATGGCTTTATTTCGATAATTCTTTCGTTCCCCTGCAGCACTCTACAAAGGAAACATCCTCATCGTAATAAATCGATAATATAAATAATTGTCAAATATTTATCCTTCCCAGTGCTTTCACGAGCCTCATTATAATCACTTGAAACTAAATGACCCATTTGTGTTTATGATTTTATAAGCGTCTCACATCAATGGCTTTCTCAATGTAATCCGACCTGCAACACTACTTCGCCCAAAGCTGCTCATTTTACGCATTTAATGAACTTATCAAAATCTATTTAAATGGGGAAAGATGGTCGGCGTCAGCAATTATGAACCACTGGCTCAAGTTGAGGATTTTGAGCGAGGCTTGTTATTTAATAGCCCAGTAGCTCCTCGCAATCTCTCCCAGCACAGTGACTTTTCAGGCCTTCGCTTTGTTGCTGCTACGAGCCCCCCCTCCCCAGTAGCCTCGGAGCACTTTATGCTAAGTTAATTTACCCAAATATATCCACGGCGTGGCCCCCGCTATTCGACATCAACAACTTTCTTAATGGAAACTTGCTGATCCATAAACACTGGCGCCGCTGCAGACGTTTGCTGGGGGGCACCTCATGCAAAAAAAAAAAAAAATCTCACAGATCGATGAGGGGCATTTGCAAAGGAGGTATAAAGTGTTTAATTAGAATAGCATCAGAGGTTTGCTGGTGGAAGTGGGGGGACGGCGTTGTTAAAGCTCAGCCGCAAGCACCCCCCCCCCCCCACCTATTTAAATAAGGTCACATCTGGGCCTCACCTTGCAAGTGTTATGCTATATTAAATGCCACTCATGTTAAGTGTGTTCTCTGATGTAGTCAACACATTATATAAAGGTTAAATTGAAAAATGTCCCTTCAGCGGCACACAAGTATGATTGATCTGCCTCGCGCAGGAAATATGTGTTTTGTTTTTTTCCATTAACAAAAAGGTGCATATCATGTATTCTAATAAGGAGCGGGTGGATTAGGATTTAAGTGTCAGTCAATCAGGATTTCCAAAGGTCAACGACAAAGAAAGAATTTAGGCAGGCGCTTGGAACACGTCTCCAGCCGTCATGTCCGCTTGCACGCTACATGCTAATTCTGAGCCGCCTTTGTGCAATATTTACGGCATTCCGCGTTTACTTTGTTCAAAGAAACAGGCTTGAAGCTGTTGATTGCCACTCTTGGTGGAGGTTTACTGTCAAACTAAACATAAAACAAAGAGCATTACTATTCAATTGAATTGATTATTCTTTATCCTCTGCAAAGAACGACAGCCAATCACAGGCCACATGAGAATAAGCAACCATTGCGACGATTAAGTCTCAGTGTTTTTGTAATGAGGCTAAACTTGTTGCGTGATTTCAATATTTATTTTGCATGAAATACTTTGGAATCTCAGTAATGTTTTCTAAATATTGAATATATATATATTTTTAAATCATCTGTTTGAATCTGACGGGTTCATCAACATCTGACAAAATATGCTAATTATTCCTTAAAGCTATATTTTGGTTAAAGAAAAGATTTTGGATTCAGCAATGTAAAAAAAACAGACAAAAACATTACCTTATTTCAATTCGTGTATTGGTATATATATTTGACACGATAGTTTTTTTTTTTTAATATATTTCCGTGTTTCAAGCCAACATATTAGTTTGTCACCTAATTGCAATTTAAAGTCAATGGAATTATTATTGTCTTTGGGAAAAGAAAAAAAAAAAATCCTCAGTTTCCCCCAGAATCAAGCAGGCCCGCCACCCTCACAGGGTCCAGAAGTGCAGGTTCAGGTGCTGGGGCTCCAGAACATGTAAGGGCGGTCCTGGCGGGCCTACGTGTGAGGATCTGATCCCAGGCACGGGCGGGTCCGGGGTGGACAGGATGTAGTCAATGCTGAACTTGATCTCCGACTCGGGTTTTGGGACGGCGGGGTTTGGCGTGGGGCACGGCCGAGGTCTGTAAGCGTTCAGAGGGCGAAGGTCGGAGTCTGCCTCGGGGTGGTGGACCGCAAGCGCGCGCTGCTTGCCGGGGCTCTCGGCGGGCCGGAGCGGGGCCTCTCCTGGGTCGCGGAGGCCAACTTTCACGTTCCGCCTACGCCTGCGACGTCGAAAGTTGCCGTTTTCAAAGAGGTCAAGCATGGATTCGCATCCTGTGGCAAAAGTCCAAAAGTTTCCTTTTCCTTTCTCGTTGCCCTCCGTCCTGGGAACCTAGGACGCATTAGTAAGACGCTTTAAATGGCCACCGTTCCGCATAAATGCTGCATAAATGACTTGCGTGTCCACCTTGATGAAGCAGCTGTTGAGCGACAAGTTATGTCTGATGGAGTTCTGCCAGGCTCTCTGGTTGGAGCGGTAGTAAGGGAACCTCCTCATGATGAATTCATAAATGCCCGACAGCGTGACCCTCTGCTCGGGGCTCTGCTGGATCGCCATGGCGATCAGGGCGATGTAGCTGACGCACACACATATGTAAATTTAAATCAGGCAACGGTTCCAACTTTCTGTATTTATCAAAGTTCATTAGAGTATTTTTAAAAAATTTGCGCATTAAAATGTTGTATCTTTTTGTCGATATTATTATTGTTATTATATCAACATGAATTTGAGTCAACATTTTGTGAACTTAACATTTATATTTTAATTAGAGTGACCCTAAAATGTACGGAATCTGTTTAAACTATTTAACAATCTAGACTTGGCCTGTGTTGATAATCTACATTGAAAAAATAAAAAGGGGTTAAAAAGAAAGAAAAATCAAATAACTTGAAATTAGTTTTTGTATATTTCTTAAAAGGAAATCAAATTTTTTTCATTAAAATATTTCAAAGGCACCAAAATAAAGTCACTAAATGTATTTAGTATATAAAACCAAATTATAAATGTACCATAAACTTAGTTTTTAATAAAAAAAGAAATTAACCAACACAGTATCTTTTATAGCACAAAAAATGTCTTGACATAACTTTTTTTTTGCAACAGTGCTATAAGATAAAACGAGGAAGTTTTCTTACCTGTAGGCGGGCCGACACATCTTCTTCTCCTGTTCGCTGCTACAGGAAGCGTATGCGTCTCCGTCATAGTTGAAACAGTTGAATGGATAGTGAGAAGCGTCAAACATGTCTACGCTTACACTTGTGTGATCTTCCCCCCCCCTCGGGAAAATAACTGTGTATCTCCAGCAGCTTCTCCTTGCTCTCCTGCTGCTCTGCTAAGCTGGTTGTCATCCACTGGGAGCTCTACCGTTGACGGCCTCCTCCACCGGACCCCCCGCCCCTCCCACCTTCAACATCCCCAACAGCCCCTCCACCCCTTCGTCTTGCCCCAGATGCTCTCCGGGAATGGCTGTCACCACTCCTAACAACAAGTTAGTGTTATTCTAAATTAGAATATGTTGAGCAAGTGCATTTTTATTTGTGGAAGCTTTGACAAGTTTGGTGTGGAAGAACTTGACCGAGCCCTGACCTCAACCACTTAATGCAGATTTAGGATGGGGAAAAAAAAATACACACCATAAATCATCCATTATTTTTTAATTTTTCTAGTGGAGGACATTGATCATGGCGCTAGTCAGTCCAGACCATCTCACAGTAGCTGCCTGCTTGTCCAAAGGGAAAGAAAAACACTCCCGTGAGCCGCATTCAAGAAGGTTCTGGGTGGTCCACATCTCTTACGAGCTGCTTTTATGTTTTATTTTGCTTCTTTTTATAGTCTAATCCAGGGGTGGGCAAACTACGGCCCGCGGGCCACATCCGGCCCACGGGACCGTTTAATCCGGCCCGCCAACCCTGAACAAATTGTATTATTAAACTTTTTTTTTTTGGTCATTTTGCCTGCAATGACTGCGTTTTCCCAGTAGATGGCGAAGCGCTCGCCTGCGCATTTACTACCGGAAGCCGTGTCAGAAAGCTCGGTGCACACTCACAAGTGCGTGTACGTACTCAGTAGTACGGACTTGGCGCACTCTCGCTCTATTCGTATCAGTCCCGAATTTAGAGCGTGAGCTTTGACGACAGCATTCTTATAATTCGCGCGCTGAGCTTTCAGATGCAGTTTTGCGCTAAAGCCACCCACAAACCTTCCCCTGGAATCCTTCCATTAAAATGAGTGGCCCGAAAAAAAGAAGTGAGTGCCGAATGTTAAAAAAGAGTGGACAATTTGGCTCGACGTACGCGACGTGACGTTCAGCCACATCAACATCAACCCGTCACAGATCAAGGTAAACGGACCAACACCTCGGATCTCGCCTAAGAATTGCCACAACAAATTTTACTCCAGACTATGACGCACTAGCAAAAAAGGGAGACCAACAACACTGTTCCCACTGAAAATGAACGGGAGGCTCTCAAGTTTATTGTAAAAAAATGCATTTTGAATATGATTTGTACACATAGCAGGGATTGAAACTAGCGACCATTCTCATTTTCAAATAATGCAGGATGCTCAAGGACATTCATGCACCACCTATTTGCGACTAATCTTAACCTGTAAAGTTCTTAAGGCTTACTTTAAGGAGGTGTTTCCCGTTTCCTCACCTCTGTTACCAGGTGTTTGCGAGTTAAAACTCTGCTCTGATTTTCAGATACCCCTCACCGTGTTGCTGTTTTGATTACTTTATTTGGATGTATGCTTTCACCGATTCTTCAAGATGATATATTTGGTCAGAATGTTTGCCGTTTGATGTGATCTCATAAGATAAACATCTTTCATTAATCTGACCTGCAGGCACTGAAGTGATGGAGATTGTTATTCATAATAACAGTGTCGTATTTTATGAGAATCACTGATAGCAGTTTTTTAGTGAATTATTATTATTTTTTTAATGCTGTTAATAAATGCATTTGTTTTCAAAAAAAATGTTTGGAATATCCATGCTTTACTACCTACTAAAGGCCAAGATCTTTTATGCAATGACCTTTACAGGTCGCTTATATGACTTCACACAACACCTACGTCCATCTGCTCCTTGTCCGGCCCTCCGGTCCAAATTTAGAACCCAGTTCGGCCCGCGAGTCCAAAAGTTTGCCCACCCCTGGTCTAATCTCTGCTGCTGTAGTTGAAACTGCTAAGCCCAAACCAACAAACAAACGCTTTGCATCTTTGTTTTTTTCTTTCCTCCCATTTAACTCTTTTGACTGTATCGTGTGTGTGTGTGTGTGTGTGTGTGTGTGTGTGTGTGTGTGTGTGTGTGTGTGTGTGTGTGTGTGTGTGTGTGTGTGTGTGTGTGTGTATGTGCGTCCACTCCGGCAGACATTTAGTCAACAACGGGAAGTTTTGGAGATGCTATCTGTAATGATCTGTAATGACCATAAATTGTTTCCGTGTCTATAAAATAGAGGGGATGTGTATTTTTGTGGGACTCTTAACGGAGCAATTGGACGGGTCCCGTGAGGCGGCCGAGGCGGGGAAAACACCCCGAGGTCTGCGAGGGCCTCTGTGTGTGGGCCCGTTGGCGCAGGAGATGACGACGCGTGGCTAGTCTTGGACAGTACTAGTGTGACTTTACAAGGATGCAAATCTTTGTACACTCTTGCTTGTTGGCACTAACATTAGGTAGACCTTCAAAATCTAATCCAATTTTTAAATCCAATCCAAGACCTTGCCAGACGTGTTTAAATCTACAATCTGTTTTTTCCCCCCCAAGTTTTCAATGCCATATGTTTGTCATACAAACAGGATTACAATAAAACATCCATCAAATCCGCTGCAAAATGCAAACATGACCTCTAGAGGGCAGTATTCGCAATACTGCGGTAATGATCGATGCAAACTGAATAATTGGATCTTTGAGAGACTCTCATTACTCCATACAAGAGTCTCAGCCTGACCTAAAAAAAATAAGTTGCTTCCATCTTGAACTTTCGGGCGAACCGCGTGCATTGTTGCCATCTGAATTTCCACCTATTCATGCATTATCTGTACCGTTTGTTCCCGTGGGGGTCGCGGGCATGCTGGAGCAGACATGCAGAACATGAAAATGACCAAAATCTTTTCACGCAGGTGTGTTTAACGAGGGTCACTTGGAAAACATATTGGAACGCGGCCCCGAGGACTAGAGCTTGACACCTGTGACCTTTGATCATGATATTTGTTATTAGATACACTTGAAAATGGCGGCGTACCTAATGGAGTGTCCGTGTGCTTCCCTCGTTAAGTGCACCTGTGTGAAAAGTTTTAGCTCCTGCAGAACGTGAAAGGAGCTAAAACTTTTCACGCAGGTGCGCTTAACGAGGGTCACTTGGAAAACATGTTGGAACGCAGCCCTTCGAGGACTGGAGGTCGGCACCCCTGGTTTAAGTGAAAAGTGCCACACCCGCCCTCACCCCCACTTTCTGATTGGCTGTTTGATCTGTGACGTCACTTGGACACTCAATTAGGTACACCGCCATTTTCACGTGTACCTAATACAGTGCTTCTCAATTATTTTCTGTTACGCCCCCCCCTAGCAAGAAGAAAACTATTCGCGCCCCCCCCTCCCCACCGTGACTATCCTAACTTGTCTTGTAAGTCGTAAAATGTTGCACTGTCGCAAACGTGACAGAAGTAACAATGAGAGCGCCACTGCCCTCTGCTGTAGTAAACGCGCAATTACACTTTATTCTAGTACTGCCAAAAAAAAAGCCTGTTCCCCAGGGTCACACGCGCCCCCCCAGGAATAGCTTAGGGGGCGCGCCCCACTATTTGAGAAGCACTGGCCTAGGTGACTGATTCACAATTTGGTTTTGTCTGATATCAGAGATTAAATAAAGAAAACCAACTGGCTGATTGATTTGTTTTAATTGAGAGGAAAAAAAAACAGCAGAGCATTTCACTAGCTGACCAGGAGATGGCGACAGCGTGGCATCTGAAGACCATGGATTGTTTGTTCTGCTATAGCCTAGGTGACTGATTCACAATTTGGTTTTGTCTGATAATAGATATTAAATAAAGAAAACCAACTGGCTAATTGATTTGTTTTAATTGAGAGAAAAAAAAACATCAGCAAAAGCATTTCACTAACTGACCAGGAGATGGCGACAGCGCGGCATCTGAAGACCATGGATCGTTCTGCTATGCCGGTTTAAAAAAAACAAAAAAACGTAATTAGCTAGGGGTCAAAGGTCAAAGTTTACGGTTCAAAGTTCACCCAGGGGTCAAAGGTCGGTTCAAAGTTCACGGGGTCATGTGCACATTTTCGATTTTTAACTAGAGTTGAAAGTTCAGGGTTCAAAGGTCACCCAGGGGTCACCACGGGGTCACCACGGGGTCACCGCGGGTTCAAAGTTCAGGGTTCACTTTTTTTTTTTTTTTTTTTAGGTTAACCTTTATTTAACAACAGGCCAGTTCATTAGGGAAAAATCATGGCCAAAGCTTAACTGAAAGTGAAAAGTGCCACACCCGCCCTCACCCCCACTTTCTGATTGGCTGTTTGATCTGTGACGTCACACGCCGCCATTTTCAAGCGTAACTAAAAAAAGGCCAGTTTATTAGGGAAAAATCATGGCCAAAGCTGAACTGAAAGTGAAAAGTGCCACACCCACCCTCACCCCCACCTCCTGATTGGCTGATTGATCTGTGACGTCACACAGACGCGAGGTGGCACCAGCTTCAACGGTCATTACTGACATCTACTGGTCGAAGTCATATGAACTTTTTAGAACAGCGAACTGCGCAAAGCATCCCTTGATCTTAAGCTCCCAAGAGAGCAAGGAAAAACAAACAAAAAAAACGCTTTTCTGCTTTCGTTTCCGAACAGCGCTCTCTCCTGGTCGGTAATGAGATGCCATCAGTGACAATTTTGTTGAGTTTAATTTGGGAAATTAAAAGCGATTCGTTTAAAAAGGGGGGCATGGGAGTTGAGTGTTTATTATGAATGTGGTCCTCAAGGCATTACTTTATTAATTACATCAAGTAAAATCCATTAAATGTGCAAGTTTGACAAAAGAATACCAAACAGTACAAATAGTACAATTAATTTATTGGCAAAAACAGTCAGACCACCAAAATAACTTAAAAAAAAAAAAGATGAAAATGGAGCAACAGTTATTTTTGCTTTCTCTCAGCAAGCACCAATTTTTTTTTAACAAGAACAAAACAAGTGGTCAAAGATTCCATTTCAATACTTAACAAATATTTAAATAGTATTACTTCCAGTCTCTTCTTTATTGGAGCGGAAATAATCAACAAAACATTTTTGTTCAGTTGCTGTGGGTTTGTACAGTGACCGTTTGTTTACATCTATAATCATGTACATGAAACATTTCTTCAAAGAGGATGGGATAACTATCTCCCAGGGCAAAATGAATGACTGTCTGCAGTGTCGTTTTGCATCACCATATATTTAATACAAAACAATTTTATCTAATAATTCTTGTAGCTTCAAGTTTTACTTCCCAAAAAATAAAATTAAATAATATATCTATATATAAAAGACAGTTTTTCCTTGGTTCTTTTTTCTCTTTTTCTTATAAAATAAGTCTCAAGATATATTGCCACCTGGTCCCCCCCCGCCCTCCCAAAGCAACCTTTGAATGAAAAATAGTGATCATGTTACTGTTGTCTTTGCAAAAAGCTAAATAACCACTTTTGAAATCCTTATGGTCACATGACTAGAAATCAAACCCCGCGGCGTCGCATAGACTTGGCGCTTTTCACATCCAGCTTGTGGGATTGTTCATGTGTGACTAAACGTATGCTTCACTCCAAGCATTATACAAGGGGAGGGGGGGGGGGGGGGAAGGCGCATCGGTGCAGGTTGCCTCCAAACATCTATATCGAACCTTGAAGGTCAGCCAAAACCTCAACACTGTACAGCTTGGGTGTCCTTTTGATATACATAATCATCCAATGTAAAGAGGGGAATTGTAATTGTTTCGACTATATACACAATGTTTTTGTCATTTCATTTGCATTATAAAATACAGTATCAAATCCACCCACTTTGCAACTTTGTACAATACTACAATGAATTAAATTTTGTGGCTGAGAGCAAGTTGTGAGGATGAAAGAGGGAGTTGGATAAGCCCGACAGACATTTTTGCAAAACTCTGCAACATTCAAATAAAAATACACACACAAAAATATAATCTCTTCTCATAGCTCCGAAGCCAGGATGGAAAATATATGTACAGTACACAAATTTAAATTAATCACAACCCAAACTCTAAACCTAAATTGGCCTTGCCAGTTCTTTGGAGGGGGGAGGGTGTAATAGTAAATCTATAAAACCACCCCCAAACATCTTATTTTAAGTGGAACGTACTGA
The DNA here is from genome assembly GCF_033458585.1 of Syngnathus typhle. Classification (NCBI taxonomy): domain Eukaryota; kingdom Metazoa; phylum Chordata; class Actinopteri; order Syngnathiformes; family Syngnathidae; genus Syngnathus; species Syngnathus typhle. The sequence goes on along the minus strand of NC_083755.1, from coordinate 4,185,506 downwards.
TGAAAAAGAGCTGAAATGCAAAATCTGTTGAGGCTTGTTTTATGATCCGCTGACTGAAAAACCAAAGTTCAGAAACAAAATATACTTCTCATCCTTCTGCAAAATGGATACAATCATGACTGGACATTGGAGGAGGAAAACCTTTAGAAAAGGGGGGCAGGTAGGGGAAAGGTACAGCTTGTTAACTCTAATTTTTTGCCACATTTAAAATCTTAAAAATATTCATAAAAAGGCAAAAAATTATCCATCCCCAAAAATATTGTGTAATAGACTATGGAAGAAATATCTTAAACCTGAAATGTTGCCCTTCCACTATTTGTACACAGTTGGCAAAAATAGATAGCTATATATTAACAGCAATAACTTACCATTGTTTTTAATTTATTCATTTATTGACTTCTTGGATTTTCGGCTGCCTATCTCCCATAGGAAGCTTGAGTTCGATTTTATACATCACAAAAATATTTAAATAAAAAAACGGAAAACTCGTAAAATCCTTAGTTGGGACTCCCCTCTCTGGTGGCAGTTTATCATGAAGACACACAAACGTGTGCTACATGTGGTCCAAACTGTTGTGGTTTATGTTTGGTGCCAGTTCCTGGTTGTTGTTGTTGTTGTTGTTATTAGTTGGTGCCAACATGTCTGGCTGCCCCCCTTGGTTGGCATGCATGGCTGCCATGCCACTTAGCTGAGAAATGATGGAGTTCTGGTCCGAGCTGAACTGTCCGGGATCTACGGTACCGCCCGCCGTCGGCTGCTGCTGCTGTGGTTGTTGCTGCTGCTGCGGCGGTTGGGGCGGCGCCATATTGGGGTGATGCTGGCCAATATGGGCGGGGTGGGGCGAGCCGCTCTGGGTCTGCGGGGAAATGCGGTGGGGCGACGGCTGCGGCTGGGACGATGACGACGACTGCATGCGCGGGGACGGGCTCGAGTGAGGGGGCTGCGACTGCGGCCGTGGTGAGGGCTGCGGCGATCTCACCTGATTGCCCAGCGCCCCCGCCGGGCCCAAGCCGGCTTGGCCTTGGAGGTGGGGGTGCGGGGACTGGGCCAGTTGCTGCTGAGGGCTCATGGGGCTGCTGTGCTGGGCCGGGGATCCACCGCCCAGGTGCTGCTGCTGGAGGAGCCTCTGGTGGATGTTCTGGTGAATTAGAGCTTGAGAGGTCTGGGGTAGCACGGGGCCACCTTGCTGTTGCTGCCCCGGTACGGTTTGTCCCGTTGGAAGCTGACCGCTCCCTGGCGCGCCGCCGCCCGGCCCTCCGTCTTGCACTTGAGAACCTCCCATGGAATTTTGCGACTGTTGTTGGTGCATTTGCATTTGGTGCAGCCTTTGTTGGAGAGCGGCAGCCACTTGGGAAGCATTGCTTGGGTAACCTTGCTGCCCCAGAGCGCCCTGTGGGCCTCCTTGCTGCTGCTGCTGCCCCGGACCTCTTACGCCACCCCCTGGTTGGGGTTGGGAAGAAGGGGGCATTCCTGGCTGCCCTTGGCCGGGCTGCATGAAGCTTTGCTGTCCTTGTTGGAACTGTCCGTGGTTCGCCATCTGCTGCTGTCTTCTCAACAACAGTTCTCTGAAATGAGGAGTCATGCTGGACATATTGTTTTGTTGGCCCGTTTGCATGGGCCCTTGCTGCTGTTGCAGGACTGCCATTTGCTGTTGCTGCAAGTTGCCAGGCAACATTGGGCGCTGTTGCTGTTGCAGTTGCTGAAGTTGAGCCATGGTGGGCACACTCCCCCCAGCGCTGCCCCCCTGGGCCATGTTCATTCCCGGCTGGCCCGATTGATTCACGTTCATCTGCTGGCTGTCCATGCTGGCCAACTGGTTAGGCCCGGGTGCTCCTACGCCAGGTAGCCCGCCGGCAGACCCTTGGAACCTCACGCCTCCAGGACCTTGCGGAGGCCCCCCTTGTACCCCGGGTCCACCTTGCGCCCCCTGATATCTGGCCGCTCTCTGCCTGATGAATGCCGCCATGAGCGTGGGGTTGGAACGAAGGATGTTGAGGACTTGCTGCTGCTGGAGGGGCGAACTTGGGGAGCGCAGAGTTCTCAGGAGATCCTGCAGCGCCCCTTGTGGCAGGTTCCCAGGCCCCCCTGCACTCGTCGCCCCTCCTGACATCACCTGCATCAGCCCACGGTTTCCCGGCTGGGCTTGTTGCTGGTTGAGTTGCTGCTGCTGGGCAACCGCTGACTGCTGCTGCGCCGCCATGTGACCCATCATGGCAGACCTTTGCTGCGGGTTCATCCCCGGTCCCGCTGGGCCCCACTGCTGGTTGGCTTGCTGTAGGTGCTGCTGGACTTGAGGGGGCAACTGCGACTGGGGGCCGCCTTGCTGCATCCCAGCCAGCATCCCCTGCTGCTGAGGGTCTAACATAGTCCTGCCTACCATCCCTTGAGCCTGTGGGGGAATTCCCTGAGCTCCCATGTGAGGCATGCCCATCTGGGCCGGGTTGTTTTGGTGGTGAGGATGTTGGGCCATCATCCCTCCCTGTCCTAAACCTCGGATCTGAGCCTGGGCCTGAGCCATCTGCCTCTGGGTCTCTGCTAGCCGTTGGATTTTTAGAGCCGTCTCGACGGCCGCCAAAGGGGGTCCGTGCGGCTGGCCTTGAACGGGCATGGACCCTTGAACCTGGCTGGGTGTTTGTTGCTGCTGAGGTGGGGTGGTGGGGCCCAGTCCAGGTTTGCCCAGTGACTGGTGGAGAGGAGAAGCTCCCGGTGGTCTGGGATTGTACGGCGGCAAAGGGCCAGCATGCTGCTGCAATTGCTGGAGACTGGGGGGCTGCTGTTGCTGGAGCTGAGGCATCCCCATCTGCTGCTGGGGGGAGTTCATCACCCCCCCTCCGCCACCTGCGCCCATTGACTGAAATTGATGGTGTAGATGATGCTGAGGAGGTATGGCGCCGCTTTGCTGGGGAACCTGCTGTTGCTGTGCAGCAGTGACACCCATCGGGCTCACCCCGACTCCCTGCTGTTGAGGAAGCGCCAGCATATTTCCCGGGGTAGGTGTCTGCGGCGTGGTCGGCTGCGTTCCGACAGACGTAGGCGTACCGGGACCGGTCGCTCCGTTGTTGGCTCCCGGAGAGGGCAGGCCGTTGCCCCCCGGAGCCGGTTTGCCCACTCTCTGCATGCTGGCCATTCTCCTCCTCAACATTTGGGCCTGCTGGAGCCTGTGTTGCAGCTGCTGCTGACAGAGCTTTTGCTTGATGTTCAGGCAGAAGGGCACCGGGCACTTGTTCTCCTGACAGTGCTTGGCGTGGTAGCAACACAATGCGATAAGCTGCTTGCAGATGGGGCAGCCGCCGTTGGTTTTTCTCTTGCAGCCTTTAGTGTGTTGTACGACGCGCTTCATCTTCTGGCAGGAAGGCAGAGAGCAGTTGGCATTTCGGCACTGGCAGGCGTGAACCAGCGATTGGATGCAGCGCTGGATGCTGAGGCGACGGGAGTCTCCCGGGCTCTGAGTGGCGGCGCCTGTCTGGTTGCTGCTCTCGTCGTCCAAACCAAGGCCTAACTTCTCCATCTTGTGCTCGTGGCCCTTAGTGTTGTAGCACGTGATGCAAAGGTCATAATCCTGCGAGAAATGACATGACGAGAAATTACTTTCATCATTCCTTGTATTAATCTACCTCATAAAAAGTTAGGAATATTGGCACTACAACCCCAATGAATCATGAGACGTAAATAAAAATCATTTGCTTTTTCCAAGCAAAAAGATGTTTTCAATAAAGAAAAAAGTCCCGCAACACTTGCCTCCTTTCCATAGCTCACCTCGCACACGGTACAGTGAAAACGAGTCTCCACGTGGTGTTTGCACATGTTGCAAGTGTAGACAAAGCGGTCTTGGCTTTGGTTATGCAACTCCACCAACATGCACATGGAGCTCCACATAGAGCGCCTCAACGAGCTGAACTCCAGGTGTTTGTCCCGGGCTAGCGTTAGGAAAGCGTCTCGGCCGTCCATGAGGTCGCAGGCCATCAGAGGATCGGGGTCGACAATGGGAGGCAGCGCGTTGGCCATTGGGCCCGCGATCAGCCGGATCACAAAGAAGACCTACAGTGAAACAAACGTGTAATATTAAAAACGCCCATTGAACAGCATCAATAAAATAATATGTTAACCCAGCCCTCACGTGCAGTGAGCTATTTGCTCGTACCTCTTTGTGTTTTTCCATGGTGGCATAGAGCTTCTGTGAAAGGTCATTGGACACATTGGGCATCCCTGGCTTCTTTTTATTGGCTCGACTCAGGCTGCTCTTATTCTTACTCGTCTTCTTATTGTTCTTCTTCTTGGCATTTTTACTGTCACCTTTACTGTCCTGCGCACAAAAGAAGTGCGGGGTGTCAGTGTCACTGAGCACAACTCGATGTGTTTACAACACTCCTAGACTTACATCAATACTCTCATTAGAAGTGCTGTTCTCCTCCCTCTTCCGCTCTTCCTCTTCCTGCTCCAGCTCTTTAATACTCTCTTCCAGCACATTGGGCCAAAAGTCACCTTCAAAGTATGGCAACTCGTTGGCGCTGGTCAAACGATCCTCTGTCGCCTGCTTGAAGATGTCCTACAAGAGAAGAAAGGTCTTGTGAGTTTTCAGTGAATAATGGAGGTTTGGGAGTGTTCAATGTAGCGAGCTTTAGCAAGCCAAAGAAAAACGACATTTGTGCCTCTCTACCTTGTAGTCGTGCACTATTCGCTCAGCCACAGCTTTGTCCAACATCTTCTTATACCACTCTTGGAGGCGTTTTGGCTTGGGAATCTTCTGATCAGCAGGGTGGCAGTGAAAGATGTAGTCATCCCCTTCACTGGGTGGACACGCCCAGATGTGGCCCGTTGTGTAGCTGGGGAGTAAAGCGAAAAAAATGTGAGCAGACGGAATTTGAAGAGAACCTATGCTTGATTGTCGGAGCGACGTGATTTCTGCAAAGATGAACAAAGACTTACCCCAACTTCTTGGCATACTCCAAGTAGCCAATGAGAATTTCATGGTAAACAGCCGTTCGTAGACTTCGTGGTCGAAAAAAATGCACACTGTCCAGGTAGGAGATGTAAACTCGTCTGGGGGGGAAAAAAAAGTTTGAAGAATTTCATTTGATTAACTTAGCGGCAGCAGTATTTGATTTATGAAGATTTGTTTACTTTAAAAAACTGAAATCATTCACAGTTGCTCCCAATCTTACTTGCAAAATGTGCATACCTCTGATTAGGCTGCGGGCAGTCTGATCCATACTCTTGAACGTGCATTCCGAAAAAGCAGACATCTGCGCCGTCAATGTCTTCAAATGCAAAAAGGGCTTTTGTCCTGTACGGGAAAGACTCCGACATCTCTCCACTATCCACAAATCTGCAAAGACAATCAAGAAAAGCCTACAATTTAAAACCGCGGCTGCAAAAAAAAAAAAAAAAAAAGGAAGTGACTTGGTAACAGTTTGAACACAATGCCTCTTTGTTGTTGACATACCTGGACTTCATGCCAGGTTTAACTTCCACAATTTTGTCCGAGACATGCACCATGCGGATGAAGACCTCCCCAGCTTCTGGGTGGTTCTGACGCTTCAGAAAGTCGTTCACCCTCGTCTCTAGGAAGCAGCCTAACTTTGTCTGAGGCAACCCTGAGGGGAGAAAAAAACAGGTAAGTAATTTTCATAATTCCGCAGAATAACTCAAGAAAAAGAGCGACTTACGTTTAGCAGAATACTTGTTCTCCCTCCTTGTTTTATTAGACTTCTTGAGGCAGCCATCGCATACAAAACTGAGGCATAACAAAAACAAAATGGAGTTTAAGCCAACGACATCATTTTCCTTGTGATGACAAGAAGAAGAAAAAAAAACACAGTCCCCTTACCCCGATGGCCAGATTGTTTCATTGTGCAAGACACAAATCTGGTGCATCTTGCGTCCACAGTCCAAACATTCAACAAGCCTTAAAATCAAGAAGGCGTAAGACACACATTACATGCGATTTGGTCAATTTTGATGCCTGTGAGTGAGCGGTTTGACTTACAATTCAGGGTCCAGTGTGTCATTCTTCTTCTTCTCAAACTGATCTTTGTTAATAGAGCTGAAAGAAATTGAAGTCAAGTGAGCACGAGAACACTTCAGTAGCAAAATGAAAACCAAACAAAGTGCCCTGCGAGGTTTGATTTTTTTACTCGCAACATAAAACAAAATTAATAAATAAAAGTAACATCCGTTAACCCAAAAAACTAATGGTGTAATTTGTAGCAGATGAAATACAGTTGAACAGTTTGGCTTGTTCATTTGAAGGTCATTTGCACTGAGGTTAGCAGCACTTTGAAAATAAATGTATCCTACTCATATTTGTTAATGAATAGAACAATACTTACGTCTGCGGCTGAGTGGGGTCATCGCCCAGGGACACGGTCTCTCCCTGGATCTCGTTGAAACACTTCTCACAGAAGTGGTACCTGTCAGCGATAAGCCCAAATTTTGGTGAACTACACCATTTTCCCCAACAGCACAGTCAATGACCGACAGCGCATGGGAGGGCAGTCCCCAGGTGGAACATGGGCAAGGCAGCAAGCAGAAGTGGCAGCACAGGACAGGAGGAAGTCGTCAGCGCAAAAGCCCGTCATATGTTTGGTACATTGGGGTTGGGGGAGGGGGTCATTGAGCAGGACAAAAAAAAAAATCACAACCATTGGAAGGGGAGGAGAGACAAGTCACATGGGGCCAGGAACATGACAAGACAAACATGGATGACAACACAAGAGCAGAGAGCCGAGGCAAAGCAAAGATTAGCTATTTAGACACAAAATAGGATGAGCATAAAAAAAAAAAAATCAACAGCTAAGTGCAAAGGGGGGGGGGAGCACAAACAATAAGTGCCTTAACAGGGGAAGCAAACTGCAGCACAAGATATTATGCACACACATGAACAAATAAACACAAATGATTGCTTAATCGCAGAGTCATTGAAATTCTTAATTTTAATGGTGGTGTGATGAAAGTATGGAAACTAGGCAAAAAATGTTGAGTTTGAGAAGACGTAAATGAACTTCTCATTTCTACAATATTGTCATTTATCAAAACGATACTAGAAGATTGATTTATAGAAGGCCCATGTATAAGCTCCCTCGATCGGAAATTCCTTCCTCTGTACCTGTTCTGATAGCTGAAGTAAGCAGCGTCTCGGGGAATAGTGCACAGCTGCTTTCCATAGCAGCACAGTGTCTGAGGGGAGAACTCCAGCTGATGGGCACAAGCACAGAAATTGGTTGTGGCAATATATTATTATTAAACAAAAAAAAACAACAACATCATTTTGGAACTTATGATAAAAAATGACTTGCTACTGCTTATTTATTTCTTCCCAGATCTCACCTTTCTTCCACAACAGTAGCCAAGTCTCTGCATGACTGGGTCAATCTCCTGTTCGAAGACTTCCGCCAGTTTGGAGCAGCACTTGTAGACTCGAGATGTTTTGCGATTGTACAGCCAAGCGTTGTTGAACATCAACCAGATGTCATCCACATACTGCCAGGGATCTTGATATTGACCTAGAAGCAAAACACTTGGCGTCATAAGAGAAGACCTACAGTAACATGCAAATGACCCCAAACCAGTAGATGTTTCTGCAAGATAAAAAAAAAAAAAAAATCTTTAAGAACAAATCCTGACCTGTATCGAGCTTCCGCTTGATAGTGGACAAATCCATAGGGTTCTTCACAATGTCAAAGTAGTCCTGTAAAAAACATCCTGATTATGTAATATATCCCATAAAAGTGGATCAAATCAAAACATTGTTGACCAAAATGAAAAGCCACAGAGGAAGTGTCTATAATTTGCCTACGTACAGGTATGCACAGCAGCTGTGGATCAACAGGCATCCTGAAGGGCAGCGACTCCGGTTCCTGCCTGTAGAGGGACTCCAGTGTTGGCATTAGGGCCTGGCGAAGCTCTTCTGGCTTGAAAACTTGAACAATGGAAACACATTTTGGTTATGATACAAAACAAGTCATCAGAGTAGATTTAAGATCAACTTGTTCGTACTCTTCTTTTTTGCTGGTGCTTGTGATACAGCTGAGTCGGATGATTGTTCTTCGTCTTTTAACTCCTTTTTCACCTCGGGTTTCTTGTCCTCACTTTTGACCAGCGACGTTGGAGGGGCGGCTGATGTATCCATTGGTACTACCTTGCCTCCTTCTCCAGAACACTCCTTCTTCACCTCAATTTTCACAGGACTTTCCTCCATTGCGACGTTGCCGAGCTTACCCCCCTTGGAGCCGGCGCCAGAGTCGCTGTCTTCCGCATCATCTTGTAGCTTGACTTCGGACTTATGGTCGAGGGTGGCGCCCGTGGAGTCCGACTGTACGTGCTGAGAGGAATTATCCAGGCTGTTGACCGAGGCTGGAGTCAAAGCCTGGCTGTCTGCTTGAAACGAACCTTTTTGGGACAACTGCAGAGAGAGAGACAGAGAGAGACAGAGAGAGAGACAGAGAGAGACAGAGAGAGAGACAGAGAGAGACAGAGAGAAAGACAGAGAGAGACAGAGAGAAACACACAGAGAGACAGAGAGAAACACACAGAGAGACAGAGAGAAAGACAGAGAGAGACAAAGAGAAAGACAGAGAGAGAGAGAAAGACAGAGAGAGAGAGAAAGACAGAGAGAGAGAGAAAGACAGAGAGAGAGAGAAAGACAGAGAGAGAGAGAAAGACAGAGAGAGAGAGAAAGACAGAGAGAGAGACAGAGAGAGAGAGAGACAGAGAGAGAGAGAGACAGAGCGAGAGAGAGACAGAGCGAGAGAGAGACAGAGCGAGAGAGACAGAGAGCGAGAGAAAAAAGAAATAACCTCAGTTAAAGTGAGGGGAAATAAATGCAATAATTTAATGTTCTACTGATAAAAAGAACACAGTCAAGGACTGTTGCTCTTTACAAGTAGCAATTCTCAGAGACACATTTTGAGGACAATACAAAATTCCAGTTTTTGTTACATAACACAAAAAGGCAACGACTAGAAGATTAGAACGGTGCAGCGAAACATGGAAAGACTGTATCTATCAAATGTGTTTATTTTAGGGCTTTAGTGCAAATAGTTAAACAACACTGACCGGAGTGCGTGGCAGCTGAGCCCCATGTGGTGTTGAGCCCGAGCCAAGTCCGGGGTGGGATGGTGTAGTGGAGCCAGCCCCAATGTGCGGCTGCTGGAGGGGCTTGTTGGAGCCAGGACCCTGGCCCAGCTGGGTCTGCTGGGGGGCTTGCAGTGATGCCAACTGCGGCGCGTTAGGGGTGTGAGGCTGAGGGGTTTGGGAGCCGGCGAGTCTGGGGGGGGTTTGGTGAGGCGTGGGCGAGCGACTGTGAGCCGGAGAGGGCGAGCTGCCGCGCATGGCTCCTAAATGGGGGATGGAGTTGGCTTGCTGGTTTGCATTCGGAGTCATGGAGGAGGTAGGGGCTCCAACGGTGGAGTTGGGGCCTCCACCACCAACACTCTGAGGACCCATGGGTCCCACCGCAGAGATTCCGCTTACAGAACCTGGTTGCGCTAATGGACTACCAACTGGGAGAGAGGGAGGAGTGCCCATCTGCGTCTGAGAAGAGGACAAATACAATAAAGGGTCATGAAAACATCACTATCATTTGTTGATATGGCAAAAATATTTCTCCGTAAATTCAAATTAAGCAAAAAGAAAAAAAAAACATGATACAGCGCAGAGCCATAATGAATATGAGAAGCAAGCAAGTATTGTGTTCTGAACATAGCTTTTATGACCGTACCTGTGCCATGCCTCCCTGGAGTCCAGACTGTCCCATCCCAGGAGGAGCCGTTCCGACCACAGGCCCTGCGGCAGGAAACTGCCCCTGGGACAGATACTGGTTCTGGAGCTGGTTGACATTAGGCTGACCCATCCTCGGTCCCACCATTCCCATCTAGGTGTAAACATAGAAATCATTGAGGATTTTGAATTATAATGTGTCCATCTAATAGATGATTAAACAGCAGTCGTCTGCCACTGTGGTCCTAATCAAAACAACAATCGGAAGAGAATCATCCAGTAATAAATCTGTAGACACAAGTCAACTTTACTTTGCACTGACCTGATTGCCAGATGTTCCCAAGGGGAGAGGAGGAGTGGACCTCTGGCGCATAGACTGCATCCCCATCTGATTGAATTGATTCATGCCTGGCAAAACACGTCAACTGTTAGCACAACACTTAGCGCTTCAATCGCTTTGGAAATAATGTGTGCTGGTCCCCGGTGATTTTATACCTGGGCTTTGCATCCTGTTGACCATCTGATTGGGTCCGGTGGGTCGTACCATAGATGGGTCAGGGAGGGGACCATCTGGGAAAAACAGAAGTATGCTTATGTACGTGCCGAAGAGGGTCCAGCAACCCCCTCTTACAAGCTATTTCTTAAGAAACTATTCTTAAGTTGTTTTTTTCCTTTAGTAAGATTGTCAGGTAACAAATGTGGCATACCATCCCCAAACTCACTTGGAGGCAGTCCAGTAGGAGACTGACCCATACCAGCAGGGCCAAGACCCAGACCCTGCTTTTGGAGACGGGTCCTCCTCTTCTCCTCCAGCTCTTTCTGGATTTTGTAGATCTTCTCAGCTAGCAAGTGATAGTACTCAGCCTGCCCCAAAAGAAGTCAAAGAAAGCAAAATTCAAATAAATACCAATACGCATCATCAACTGCTGTGGTAACTTACTCTATTGTTTGCCGACTCGTACATGTCCCCTTCAACCTTTCTGGCGTAAGCCACCAAGTTCTCCATCCGGCGGTCTTTTAAAGCTGCGGGGTCCGGAGTTGGAAAGATGGCCTGAACACTGCGGGTGAAAAAAATTAATAAAAAAATACGATTAACAAAGGGTCAGATCATTCGTCAGTATCCTATAGACAAAATGAGAATGAGTGGGGGGGGGGGGGGTTGTCGGTACTTACAGCTTGTGTACCAAGTGGTTTCGCAGGTCCTGCGTGATGTCCTCGTGCCAACTTTTTCTCATTCCTGTCGTAGAAGGAGGGCCTGCTGCAGGCATGGAGCCGACGACCCCACTGGCATCATTCATCAAACTGAAGAACAGAAAAGGAGGGCGTCTTTCAAATCTTAGCTAACGTTCAAAACTATGTTGAGAAATAGGGACTAGTTTAGTTTGAAGTGATTCAGGAGGATTCTTCCTGCGTACCCCTGGCTATTCACATTGAGATGCATCATAGTGTCTTGCAGTAAGTTGGCTTGCTGATTCTGAGAAGGACCACCCACGCCTCCATTAACTCCCATAGGATTCGCTCCTAGACATGAAGAGAACACAATCACTTTACACATCTGCATCACTCATTAACAATCAAACTGCATTTAACTTCACTGCTGTAAATTGAAAAGTCTTCATACAGCCAACTTACCCATCGGGTTCATGGGCCTCATACCAGCCTGGCCTTGAAGGGCCTGGTTGACCATGTTAGACTGAGAATGCTGACCCTGGATCTGGTTTCCCTGGTAGGTAAGACCCAGGGCTGCGTAGGCTCTTTCTATCGAACTAGGGTCAATCTGGCTCGGCGGATTTAGGTTTGGAGCACTTGGTTGGCTACCGGGGACTGACCCGAGAGAACTGCTCAGACCTGCGGCAGCTGCGCCCAGAAGAGCTGTGAGGGCATATGAAAATTGAGGACTATTAGATACACTTGAGCATAAAATTCGCAATGACAAATTGATAAATAGAAATACGAAGGAGCTCATATCTTCCAATGATGGGACAAATAATGGGGGGGAAAAAAAAACTTTTGGTCGGATACAGACACTCACACTGCGGGTTCCTCTTGTCCCCAGCATTCTTCAGTGGGAGGCAGACAGGACAGTCCTGTCGAGTGCAGTTCTTCCAGTGGGAGATGATTTGCCTTGACGATGCACAGTGAGCGACTGAGGAAGAAAAGGGATGAAAATAAACTTTGTTGCTGTGGCTTTGCTGTTTGTCTTCCCAGCCATGAAAAAGAAATCAAATTGTACAGAAACAGACACATTATTTTCAATTGTACACTGACGGTTGTTCAACAAACGACTGAAATAATCCTTTTTAATTGTTGTTTGACGAGTTCATTAAAATACATGGTGGTAAAGAACTGATAGCGAATGACTAGGAAAAGTAATTCATGTTGAATTAATGAGTGGTGCTTCGTCAACTGACCCTGACAATTCTTGCCGGCTTGGCAATGAGTCATGTGATTGAGGACGTTCTTCATGGTGCGGCAATGGGGCAGGTTGCACTGTCGGACCTCGCCGTTGGCCTGCTCGCGCCGCTGACATTTGTGGGCGTGGAGCAGGAGAACGAGCTGCTGCTGGATCAGTTTACGCTTCTCGGGATCAGCGGTGGGTGGTGCCCCGGCCGCGGCGGAGGCCGCCGAAACCTGGGTGCCGGGACCCACCAGTCCTCCCTGAGCACCGGGAACCATGCCAGGTGCCCCTCCCACAGATGTAACCGAGGGCCCGCTAACACCTGACTGGGACTGCTGTGAGCCCTGCAAGAGAGAAATAAAAGGGCGTGAGCAAGGTGCACAGGATAAGTACACAAAGACATAAAAGGTGATGAACAGTTAAATGAAGAGATAAAGAAAAAAAAAGGAGGAGGAGGCGGAGAATGAGAAAGACAAGGCCAGATAGAAGATTAAAGTGAACGGTCACCGTTGAGTCACATTTAGAATACAACAGCCAGATAGCTGAATAATAAAGTGTCAAGGTTACATGGAAGCGAAACATTTGAACTACAGTACAAAGCAGTATTTCTTACCATAGTGGCCATTCCTTGACTCTTCTTGTCCATGTTGAACTGAGCCAGGCTGTTAGCCATTGGGCCTTTATTGGGATGTTGAGGGCCCATTCCCGCTCCACCGAGGCCTTGATTCCCCTGCCCGGCATAAGGACCACCAAAGGAGACCCCTTGGTTGCTCATCATCGCCATCTAGACCGACACATGGCAAAACATTTAAGCGCAAGGACGATGACAAACCTCCTGCCAGCCGTTGTGCACTGTTAAAAACTAAGCCTGAGACTGCAATCTTGGCCAAAAGTCAAAAGAGTGTTAAATGATCTATTCATAAAACCACAAATGCAAGAAATTAATTACAATGTCTCCCACTGGGCATCTACCAACCAATCATCGCAAATGGTTCTGTTAACTGACTTCTATATAACATCTACCTGATGAGAAGGGGGAATGAAAGTGTGACCAACATAGTTGAAATATGCCCTCAGGCTCACTATGTAATTTCTAACGACCATAACGATTCGGACATGCCACAAGTGTTAACAGCCTACCTGGAATTAAATGACTGGATCTTTTGCGGTTAACAGCGATTCACATTCTCTCACTAGACCGAAAGCATAGATAGATCTATTTATCAGCAGCTCCCATTTCTATGATTTTGCCCTAGTTCCATTCGTCACCAGCTTCAGAAGCTCCTTTTGCAATTTATATTTATGACTCTTCTCAAATTTGAATCCGATCCAAAACCAAGAACATGGGTACGCAAACGCTCCTGATTTTACTTGGGCTATTTTCCTATTATGTTTTCACATATACAAAATAACCTGGGATAGTAGAGGGGGGGAAAAAAACAAATGACATTTATAGATGGTCTGGGACAAGATATTGCTGTCGATGAAATGACAACCAAGCAAACCTCGCAACCTCTACCACGTATTCATAACATCCAATGCATGCGACTGTACCAGTTATTTGTCAAACACATGAGCAGAAGAAATTCTTGTAATTTCGAACAGGACACACACACACACACACAACATGCACTTTTAAAATTCATACCATTATGATTGTTTAGAAGAGTTCTCACCTTGTTCAAAGCGCCAGGTTGTTGTCCTCTGATGCCTGGCTGGCCACTGGCTCCCTGTTGCTGTAACGTTTCAGCCAACAGGTTGCTGTTGCTGCCCATCCCTTGATTCCCAAAGCCCATCCTGGGAGAACCATTCATCATGTGGTTGCCCATCATGCCCGCTTGCGTCTGTCCGTTATTTCCCTTCTGCTGTGCCGCAATCATGGCCCTGTTCATGCCACCCATCATTCCAGCCACGGCATTCTGCTGCATCATGTTTGCCTGCTGCTGGGGGGAGAGGTGTTGCTGTCCTGGCCCCATTATCTGCTGAGGTACCTGGCCAGGGCATGCCTTCATGTTTGCCATGTGTTGTCCAATGGCGCTAGGGCCTCCCGTGCTCCCCAAGGCCCCTTGGTGCCCCTGCGGGGCGGATGTGGGCGCCCCTGAACGCAACAGCTCCGACAGCTGTTTATGCTTGGCCACCGCATCCTGACCTCCGCCGATGCCACCGGCGCCTCCTCCCGGACCGAGCCCGAATCCCATCCCTCCTCCTGGGCCCCCACTGCCTCCTCCGGGACCGAGACCTCCGGGGCCTCCCCCCTGGGTGGTGTGCAACTGGTTGAGATCACCCCCATTGACAAGGCCCGGATCATTAGTGCTGATGAGCTCGTCTGGAAGGTCGTGCTCCAAGTCAAATAGTGAGCCAAAATCTGAAACGGATGACAAAGTTTGGATAAGTCATAGGATTGTAAGCATAATAACACTTTTTTTTTTTATGTGACAGTGAACATACAATGAACACACTTGAGGCTAGTTTGTATGTGCAAACACACACCCCTCTTGTAAATGTGCGCAAAACGGCATCATAGCTAATAGAAACAAAGTCGGTAATTATTGTTTTGCGTTTCACAGCAAAATGAACAGGCAAAAAAAAAAAGACATTTATGTTGACCAAAATACATGACTGAATTGCTTCTTAATAATAGTTAATACTACAATGTGAGCACGCATTCGGATTTTCTTACTACAGCTGATCTACTTTACTTTTTCAGCTTTGTAGATATTAACATAAATCAATCAGAGGTATTTTTTGCACTGCATAGTTCGTATAAGTTGACTTCCTACATTCCTTACTTTGCTGCTTGTCTACATGGACCATAACTACCTTACTGCCATTTGCATTGCATAATTTTGTGTTCTTTGGTGTTGCTTTTGCTTTATATTTGCTTTATATTTTCTTGTTCAAAAACCAACTTGAGGCGGTTTCTGCTATTTCAATGACGATAAAAAGTCTATTCTGTTAAAGAGTCGCACAAATCGACATGTCCGATGGTTACGCTTCCATTTCATTTTCCAAAAAACAAACTTTGAAGTCATTTTGATGGTGCGAGAACTATATCAAAGCAACTTAACACACAAGGGAAAAAAATGCACAACACTTTGAAAGACTGCCCTAACATAGGACAAGTCATTTTAGTACTTTGAATGTACAACACAAAGTATATTAATTGTGTGTAATGGCAAAAAGTTGACACTGAAAACTGATTGCAGGTGTTTCACATAATACACCTATTCAGAAAATAAAGTGAAACGAAAACGACAAGGTTTAGATAAGACTGACTTTCATGCACGTTGAAGTGTCTCCGTGCCAAACTTGATTCTGATGCTTTGGACATGGCGCTGTCCATACTCCATGCTACACAGTTTGACGATGAGGCCACTACCAGCTATGGCAATTAAAGCTTAAGCACCAGTTTAAAAGAATAGCTCAAGTTCGACCCTGCCTTAATGAACCCCTTTAACTGTTGCTAACTATCAAGGGAAACTCGGGTTTTTGATTTGTTTGAAACGCTTGCAAAATATGACTTCAGTAAGACAAGGCCGGAAGCTATTGGTTTGTTGTCAGTGTAATGTAGTGTCCCATCGTGACCACTTGAGCTTGGTTTTAATTTGTACCGAAGCCCGGTTATAAAGGCAATTAAACACGGGAGTCTTCGGTTGGGTAGCTTAGCAAACGGCTAACGGTGGCTAGCCCCGGCTGTAATGGTTGGAAGCATGCGAGCTAGCTGAGAGGGCTCGTCCATGGCTCCTCCGCAAGGCTAACGTTAGCCAGCTACGACAAAAACACAAGCGGAATCCCTCGTCTTCGCCTGCTTCCAGGCGCACAAAAACAGGCGAAATGACCATGTTGACAAATAAAACAGTCCCGGGTGATATATTGAAGCCATACGTACCGTTTCCATCGCTGGCAGAGGCGGAAAGTGCCGGAGAGGAGAGTTTAGGCCTCTTGGCTGAAGGCGGGCCAGAGTCCAGAACGTTCTCGGCCATATTTTTTCGAAATAAAAATATATAAAGTATCGACAATTGCGGACGATTTCACACCGTCAGAAGCTCATTCCTTTCCGTTTCCAATATTGCGACTTTTCCCCCTCCTTTAGGGGGATGAAGAGGGGGAAAGTCCCGTGTACAAATTACTCCTCTTTCCCTGGGTTCGCCTCTCGATTTCAGCCTCGGCGTATAATCAGCCCCCCTCCTCCTCCCTCCCTCGTCGGATTTTTTGTTCTTTATAAATTTCTGCCAGCGGAGTAGGAGGAGGGGGTCGGTGAAAGTAAAGAGGGGAAAACGCACGTAGCGGCTTCCCCCCTAAACTTGGACAGCTTCCTCGGATGTAAATAAACTGTTCCTGGGTCTCACGTCCATGGCTGCATCCGTCATTTCAGCCTCCTTTCCAGCGGAGTCTGACTGGAGATAATGTCGGGTAGAGACGGCTCGTTTGCCTGCCAAGTGCTGGTGGTTCCGCTGGTGGGAGCGGGAGAGGATGAAGCGATGTCAATTGAAAAAAATATATAAAAGTGAGCATACAACAAAATAAATTGACTCGTCTCAATCCGGCGGTGGGGTAAAAAAGTTTCCCCCCTTTTGCATTCAAAGTTGATTATAAATAAATCCTTTGCCCCTTCAAAACGTCTGCTTTTGATTTTTTATATAAACAAATTCCTTGTAGGTGCATAGAATATATACATTAAAGTAGTTTTGACATTTTAGTGAACCAAAGCAGCTCCACTTTACACCAAATAGAATCCACTTTGGAGATAATGTGCGCAACTCTCTCAAAGTTTTGTTATTTGTTTTGCACGAGCATTAATATTATGTTAACAACGTTATTTAAATTGTAATTTACAGTTTAAGACAATCACTGTTTCCAGGACCTCAAATGTATGATCATACAGTATGCGAGGTCTGTCAGGAAATGTCCAAGTATGATGTCACAAAGGCATCCTTCAAACCCAAATTGCATCCAATAGTTTTTGCTTCTATGTGGGCCAGATTATCAACCAACAAAGAGAATGTGATGCCTTTGCTTAGTTCCAAGCGCAAGGAAAGATAGGCGTTCTCAACAACCTGAGCAGCTGACAGTTCCTGGCTGGAGTGAGAATGGCGTAACACCAAATTGACGGGGTGCAATGGCCCCATCAGAAACCTGCGTCACCCCAGTTAAGACATTATTTAACTAAATTAATTATATCTTACAATTATTTGTTTACAAAATACCATAACCTGACCCAAAACACAAAAGAATGAGCATGTTGGACAAGATGCAACAAGAACAAAAAGAACAAAAAGTGGTTTTGAAATAAATTGTATTTGATAGGTTGTATAGCTAGATAAATTGTCGACAAAAAGTAATGCTACAAAAATGAGACACACTCGACAAGATTGACATGCCAGCACAAAACACAGACAAAGATCAACACAACGGCAATTCTGTTATTTCATGTTATCTAGAAATTTTAATATAATCTCCCTTACAACAAACCATAAGACAAAAGGTAATATACTTACCTTTGACCTTAGGGTCCAATGGAGAACCAACAGGCTCCTTCTGTCCAACTAAATCCTTTCTGCAGACTGAAAAAACAAGTAGTCTCAGCATATGAATCATTATAACCATACCTTGAATATATTTTTATCATTCAATTCTATGCAATGTATTTCATGAGAATAAATTGTTGGAAAAATAATGCACACATACTGTTGCATAAATAATGCACAAATATACTATTGCACGGAGGAACGCATGTCATGAGTTTTGAAAAGGTGCATAAGATTTACAGATGGTGACTAGATGAGGTCTAAGTCCAATAGTTTCCTCAATGGGCAGCTTCAATCCCACTGTAATTGATGAGCGCCACTGTGTGCAATTCTGGTGGAACAGCAACTCGATTATCTATGGGCAAATCTTGTCACGTTTCTCGTTGAGAGTATTGGTAAAAACAATTACACGTGTTGACAGTGAAACTATTTTTGATTGATTATTCAAACCATCAGCACGTTGAGGTATTTTCGATTTTTATCATTGGCAGGGGCTATTTTAAAATTTCACAAATTCCGGCATGAATCACCTGAGCCGCATACTCGAAGGAATTTTATAACCTATGCTTTTATTCTAAGTATTTATCAATTGAACGTATAATCTCACGCCTCTCTGGTCCCAGAATACAGGTGAACTCGCGAGAACACGGGCGAGAGTTAATGATGACGTAGAATGTAAGCGACCGTCGTTTCCTCTGTAAACAACTTGTACCATCAGTGTGAAAACCTGATCTGTGAGTGCAACTTAAAATATCCATTCAGCGAATTATTGCAATATTCGGAAAACGTTTCGTTCTGATGGAATAGTTTGATTAAATTTACAACGACGTAAAACACCGTAACGTTTCATTCACAGAACTTGGAGGACGGAGTAGGTCTGCTGCAAACGTGTTAGATGAGCGCAATCGGGCTTGTCACAATTACCACAAAATTTCCATTTTTAGAACAGCGAACTGCGCCGCAGCGTGGTCGGACATTTACTCGAACAGGTAGTAAACAATAGGAGCGCAAAAGGACCAACTCGCTATTTCTGATCAAAAATAATTATGGTAACAACAAAACACTGCTGCTTTGGTTTCTGCCGGAGCGACTCGCGATATGCTCACCGGGATCATATGAGGGGAGTTTTCTTCATATCTTTTCCAAAGCCGAGGAGGAACAAAGAGAAATGCATTCGCTGGGTAGAAGCTTGTAAACGGCAGGGATTTACAGTAGAAAATGTCAGCAAACACACATATATATGCTCTCTGCACTTTGTCGGTAGAAATGGGCCAACGTCTGAAAATCCCGATCCAATACCAGCAACGTCTGAGGAGGTAAGTTTATGGTCTGCTTTGAGTCGAAAACACGCTATTGCTAGCCATAACACGTGGGACATTGACTCCACGAGTTTACCCATGGAAGCCACTGCTGCTTGTATGAACATGACAATTAATATACATTAAATATAGAGACAAATTCTGAGATATTTACAAAATATGGATGTCTTAAAGGAATGAGATGAAACATTTTTCTGTTACCTTTTTGAAGAAATTGTACATCTCAACTAGCTTCATCTTACAGTATTATTTTCTTTTACTTTTATTTTACAATGTATCATTGTCCTCCAATGTTTTGCTAATAGATAGAGCGGATGGCACGCAAAAGGAAAGTGCTAACCCAAAGAACCGTAGACACCCCTGATGCATCACTGGAAATGCCTTACCACTGTGTGGCGTACGGATGCGGCAAAACTGCGGAAAACCATGTCACACTATTTCCATTCCCCAAAGACCCTGAGGAATTTCGTAAATGGGAGAAGCAAGTTCAACGTACTCGCAGCGACTGGTTGGCCTCACCCAACTGTCACCTCTGCAGCGAGCATTTTGGCAAAGACTACTTTGAGTCCATATCACCCTTAGGGGTTCCGAAACTGCGATCCGGAGCAGTTCCCACTGTGTTTGTCCGTCCGCACTGCACTTCCTGTTATGGCACTGGCTGTGATAAATGCCTTGCTACCGTCAAGCATTGGAGCATTGATGCAGAACCAAAAGAGCGTAATATTACAGTGAGTAGTTGTTGTTTTTCTATAGCAATGTACAAGTGCATCAACATTTTCAGTCACTCAATCAGCATCTTTTTCACAGAGTCCTTCGCCGGCAAATATTGTTGAAATAGTACCATCACAGTCAAAAGATCCAGATGGACCAAGTGATGAGCAAAAACAAGGACAACAAAACGAGCAGTCTAAAGTAACACAAACAGGTCAGTGCACAATAAAATGATGGAAAAAGAAAAAAAAAAAGTATTTAAATTTGCTTTTTTTTTTTTTTTTTTTTTTTTAACAGTGGCGTGTGAGACGTGTGGTATACGTGGGTGCAGTAGCAGCTTTTACTCAAAAAGCAAACGTTTCTGTAGTCTAACCTGCTCACGCTCTTTTGCATCTCGCTTCAAGAAGTCCGTCATGCGGGCACGCCTGCAGGTAAGAAATTATTGTGTTTCACTAAACAACGTTATACAATTGGCACTCATAAGTTTTTAAATGCCCACCTTCAGTCAGGTATCTTAAAATGCAGCCTGTACTGTACGGTGTTTAATCACATTTGATGGACTTTACGTCCTTCTCTGCAGGAAAATCCTCTTGCAAAAAAGGCCAAAATATTTAGCAAATTTACCAAAGCTCGCTCGGCAGTACTAGATGGTGAGTACTACACACTCAAACACATAATCATCTGCTGATTGGTCAAACTGTTAATTATTTTCATGCTTTCTCCATGAATATACAATACCGTGTTCAGAAAAAAAAGTTGCAGATAACACGATATTTTTGTGAATTGCGCAACTCATTGTATTGTTTGACTCCATGTGTGGGCCACATTTAATCCCAAACGTTATCTATGCAAGCACTGAAATGGCGGCGTGCAACATGTTTTCTAACTCAGCATTAAGTGTAGAGTTGGAATTGGAAGTTGCAGACAACCAACAGTCCCAAGATGAAGATATTACAGAGCTGGAAATGATCGTCATCTTCAGACTCTGTGAAAAGGCTCAAGCTTCCAGAAAAGTCTGGTGACAGATGCTTGTATTGAAAAAATGTGTGTTTGTGACCGTGTGTACGTTTACTCAGTGTGTGTTGTCGCTTCTAAGTGAATGTTTTAATTATGTGTGCTATGATAAATGTATGCAAAAGAACATTCTGGCAAAATAGTGGCAAACTGACGACATATGTCACACATTAGTTGCCATGACATCAATTTCTTAACTGATTCGTGCACAGCTCCGAAAAAAATCCTGATTTCACATGTCCTTTAATGTTGGCAACAACTGGTATCTGCAACTCTTGTACCATTGAAAATTATTTGTCGTTTTTGTTTTAGTACCCACGTCACGATCAATATAAGGGGAGGCGTACGTCATCGGGCCACATGGTTGTCGATTTGCTGGCTGAAAAGTTTTTTCTCCTGAATTACGTATTTGGATTATGCCGTCACGTTGCGTTGCCGGCTTTTGCTCGAACGGACGGACCCTATATCGGTTCCCCAAAGATTATTATTATTATTATTATTATGTGCAACACCCAAGGGTACTTTTGACAACGACATTGTTTCCACGGGGAATCGTTAGTCGCCGATATAGAAAAACACGTGGTGTAAAGAACAGTGCATCGAGGACCATTGAGAAACCACAAAGAAAGCCGGTAAAAATTCAAATACGGTAATACACACGTGCAATCGTACTGTGCTTTCCTGATAAATCGTTTGTATCATTTTTATTGTACATTGGTCTTTATCACACCTCTATCAAACTAAAGGCTCGGGGGCCAGATGTGGCCCGGGAAATCAATTTTGGTGGCCGGTGAAATCTTTATATCGACTTTGTTTCTTGCTAAAATAAATGTAGTATTTGAAACTAATGCCAAACGTAACTTATTTATCAATTTGTAATGTTTATTTAATATGAAAGCGGCCCACCGATGGAAAATATAACTAGTATGTGGCCCGTGAGAAAAATGAGTTTGACAATCCTGCTCTCTAACAAAAAGGGGGAAATAGACATAAATTTAATAAATCACATCTGATGGGAAAAAATGTTATCCTAATCCCAGTTTGCTACGCTGAGCTGTGAAATTTTGATTGTCAGTATATTTTGAAGATTCCGTGCACGAGTCAACAAAGTTCAAACTTTCTTTCAGCTGGTGGATGAGGTGCTTATTGAATATGAGCAGATCAAAGGTGATACACAGATGACACGTGTTGAAGGTGACTTAGGTGATGAAACTGGTGTGGGCATGCAAAATGTGAGTAAATGATGAATTGAGCCAATTTGTGAATCCTAATTTGCCCTCCACCTTTTTTGCAAATTGATCATGTACAGAAGGCACCTGTCGACGGGCCTGAATTTTGTAGGTCTGTTAGAAAATGCTATGACTGCAATTTAACATCATTTATTATTCAAATATGTTGTGCTCATGCTCAACTTGTGCAGGTTGAGGCTGGTTACAGCCATCTTCAGAGTCTGAAGACAAACCCGGCCCAGGATATGCACAAGCCACGTACTTCAGATAGGTCTCAAACAAATACGGCTGGATACATAACAGGTCTGAAACTGTTGGGCATCTGCAACTTCAAATTGCAACTGTGTTCGATGCCAGGCACTTGTTTCAGCTGACTGACGGATAACGTGTGCCCAATAACTTCACACGTGCACAGAGTCAAACAAAGCGTCGCTGCCATGTCTTGAGCAATTCACAAAAATATTGTGTTTTGAGCCTTGTTTTCTAAGACCTTTTTATTGGGGCCGGGGGGGTTTGATTTATAGCCTGAAAAATTTTACTTTTGTTCCCGTACAAGTTTAATTTACCATCTATTCTCTAGCACCTGTTACAGTTTTCAATTGGGGTGACTACTTGGAGAAGGAAACATCCTTGGGGGCATCCGTCTCTTCCTTCAGACATGTGAGTGTGTCAAATACTTTGCGCTGCAGGGCTTGCAATTTTGGGGTTTTCGAATTCTTTTTAAACAAATTGTAAATGTGGCATTTAATAAGTTGAAATGTGTTTAAAGTCTCACTATTGTGGATTTGCACCTATTGCAGAAGGGTCTGTATTTTAAGCTTCAAGTTTACATTAGGTGCAAATATCGAGAAAAAGGTTTCAGCTTTTGAATTGGATTAGCACTTAATTAAAGATTTCTGGCTTCCACAGGCTCCCATGTGTGCCCAATGGGACGACATCAATGTGGGGATGAAAGTAGAAGTCTTGAACAGCAACGCAGTGCTGGCGACGAAGGTTTACTGGATCGCTACTGTCATACAAATTGCAGGTGCGTATATGTTCCCATCAGTGCTGTAAATTTCTAATCTTCCTTAAGATTGCACAATAGTACACTAAAACTGTCTAAAAAAAAAAACCCGGTCTGCTCTTGCTAGGATACAAAGCCTTGTTGCGATACGAGGGCTTTGAGCATGACAGCAGTCGTGATTTCTGGTGCAGCCTCGTTTCGGGCGAGCTGCACCCCATCGGGTGGAGCGCCATGACTGGCAAGCTCCTGGTGCCGCCACAAGGTGAGCAGGCACAATTGGGAAGTGTGAAACTTCCAAATATATAGTAGAACCTCAAACTTCAAAATAACAAGTAAATAGATTGATTGAAAAGACAGCATTTTTGATGATGTGTGTGTTGTAGATGTCACCAACATCCTTGACTGGAAAGAATATCTGATGAAAAAGTTGGTGGGATCCCACACTTTGCCTGTTGAGTTCTACCTCAAGGTAAAACTAGTAAAAAAAACACTTGAGTATAATTAGAATTAAGCATCCATAATTTAGCATGTAAACAAAGTATGATGTTGGACTCGATTGCGCAATGTGCATCACCTTACTTTTAGCTGAACGAGAGCCTGAAGCAGCAAGCTTTCAAAGTGGGCATGCGCGTGGAGGTGGTTGACCCCAAATACATCAGCCGGACCCGCAAGGCCGTCATCGCATCCATTACTGGTGGGCGCCTACGGCTGTTATACACGGACCAGAGCGACTCCCCCGACAACATTGTGACGGATTTTTGGTGCCATCTGGCTAGTCCTCTCCTGCATCCGATTGGTTGGTCCAAACAAGTGGGTCACGACATCAAAACACCCGGTAAGTCACCTGTTTTAATCAGTTGTTCTGTTTTCTGTTCTGAATTTTAGGGAGGGGTACTTAATCCTTCTTTTTCTTCTTTTTTTGTGTCACAGGCGTGAAATCACCTGGTGCTGGTTTGAAGGGTAACTGTGACAGTACGTACAACTTCTTTAAAAAGGTAAAGTGATAAATCTACATGGACTGCAATGTGTTATGCAATAAAAATGATTCATGTTGTTGCTGATTTTTGGAAATGGAATTGATGGACCGCTTAAGTCATTCATATGTCATCACCAGCCCAGATATGTCTACATGGACGGGTGTTTCTTTGAGGAGGGAATGAAGCTAGAAGCTATTGACCCTCTAAACCTGGGCAGCATCTGCGTGGCAACTATACACAAGGTGGAAAATGTCCGACTTAAAAAATGAAAATTACGCTCAAACAATACGGCAGACGTGTATTCTATCCTCGATGTACATACCTTTCTTTTCACAGGTGCTGTCAGACGGTTATCTGATGGTCGGCTTTGACAGTGGGTCATTGCTCCTTTCCGACCGGTTCTGTTACCACGCTTCCTCTCACGGAATCCTTCCCAAAGGCTTCTGCAAAAAGAATAACATCCCACTCACTGTGCCACGAGGTAATTGGAATATTGTGTGTGGTATGTTTGCTCATCGCTGGAAAAATCCAGGATCTTGTATCAGAATCGTTCTATGATACCAGATCTATCTATAATTTTAATATGGAAGAACATTTCATGTCATTGAAACAGTGATGCATGAATCAAATATTTGTTTCTACCAAATCCATACATTAAAAAATATTAAATATAGTTATTTTTAAGGTTTGAGAGAAAGTGTAAAAATGAAGTGCTTGGATTTAGAAAGTCTTTTAATACTGATCTGGAGTGTCAATCTGACAGGTTTTGATCCCAGGACCTTCAACTGGGAAGATTACCTGGAGCAGACCAATTCAAAAGCTGCACCTCCACATCTGTTCAACACTGTAAAGATCAACTTTTAATAGATGAATGCGTCATTTCTTTCAATTTGAATCCATGACAACGGAATGTACTTGCGCACCTGGGTAGGACTATCCAGGTCACGGCTTCACCCCTAACGTGAAACTGGAAGCGGTGGACCTGATGGAACCACGACTGGTGTGCGTGGCCACTGTGAAGCGTTGCGTGGGACGCTTGCTCCTCATCCACTTTGACGGCTGGGATGATGACTTTGACCAGTGGGTCGACCACGAGTCCCCCGACATCTATCCCATTGGCTGGTGTGAGCTCACCGGCTACCAGCTTCAGTCACCCCCTGGACTCGGTAAATGCTTATACTAAAAAAAAAAAGATTTCATAGTGGTGAGGATTTTTCTTTTAGGTGCATACAAAGAGAATTAAATTGTACGTACATGGTGCTTTCTGTGTCCCCAGCAGTTGAAAACCACGTGGTACAGGTCAAGAAGACAAAGGTACCCTTCTTTAGGGGAAAAAGTAAGTTCTCCCTCTTGCCATCACACGCTTTATGTTCATACATGTTGTCAGACCAATTCTTCATGTTACTTTAGAGAGGAAGAATGCAAAGAAGCGCTCCCACCTTCTTCATAAAATTAAGGACGACGACGACGGTGATGACTATCAACAATCACCTTTAAGCAACGCTTCTGCTCAACCTCCATTCAAGAAAAACATGACTTCTCCTCCAAACATGCTCCTTGTCCAACCCAAAAGAGAACCAGAGGAGCAAGAAAGTAAGTGATTAGAAACTGGATTTCTTTCCTATCATATTTATGGCCACCATCTGACTTTGTTACAAATCTTTAGTTGCTGCAGTGGAGGTGAAGGTAGAGGAGGTGGAAATGGAGACTCTAATCACCAGTCCAGCTCAAACATAACACTTCAGGAAACCTCGGCAAAGAGACTGCAGAACATCAAGTGATGCGTGGTGACTATTTATGTCTTTTGTGTCCAGAAGAAAACTTGTTTTTGAGCAGAGGTCTAGAAGTGGACACAGGAGACTGGGATAGAATCAGGGACTTGAAGAAAAAAATGAAATGAAGTTTTCCTGTTTCCTGTTGTTGTTTTTCCATTACTGTGTACCGTTTTTTTCCATGTATAATGCACAATTATTTTTTTTTTTGAAGAAAATCATGGTACAACAATTTTTGAAGAAAATCTTGTCACGGATGGTGCTTTACAACGTCACTTTCCTCTCTTTTCATTTTAACCTAACTGATCGCGGTGGTGCCTTTCTGGGCATTCGGAGAAATCAACGCCAACAAAAAAAATACATCCAGCCTAGTTAAGAAATCACCAGAAAGATCACCATGACAATTGTGAATAATAAATAATTGTGATAAATAACTGGAACATCACTCAAATATTGGTGATCCCGTTGAGAGTCTCACATATTTCTTTGCTATCGAGTTTGCTACTGCATGCGCAGTCATACTGACCGGCAGAATAACATCCGGTTGTTCCCAAAGATGATCTTTTTTCTGAAATAATTTTACTTTACGGACTTAAGTAACCCGGCCGGGTCATACCAAAGACTATAAAAATGGGACCCATTGCCTCCTTGCTTGGCACTCAGCATTAAAGGTTGGAATTGGGGGGGTTAGATCACAAAATGATTCCAGAGCGCGGCGCCGCTGCTGCTCACTGCTGCCCTCTCTCCCAGGGGATGGATCAAAATCACGCGGGGATGGGTCAAATGCAGAGGGCAAATTTCACCACACCCAGATGCGTGTGTGACTATCATTGGGACTTTAAAATAAAAATAAGCTAAAATTTGGGTGCGTATTATTCATGGGTACAGGCTTTTTTCCAGCATTGACATGCCATTTTTAGGGTGCGTATTATACATGGGGGCGCATTATACATGGAAAAAAAACTGTAATTTGTTTATAAGTCAATGTCTTAAAAAATCTTGAGATCAATTGTATTGTCTGTGTCTGATTATCTTGCACAGGGTGCAATTCAAGCTTGATTCATCGCTGCTTTGAGCAAAGTGAGAGTACATATCCGTTCCCTCTGAGAGTCATTTTCCAAAATAAGCAGATAAAAGATTTACTTGTTTTTTTTCTTTTATTTCACACTTGACTATTTCTACTTGCAAATCAATTGAAGTGCTTGCCAGCAACAGGGCAATTGTCAGTTGTGTTTTGATGACCACTTCAAATGGTCAAAATTTTAAAAAAGCATTACCTTCACAGAGAATGTCCATCTAATGGCGCTATGAAGATTGAACACCTATTTTCATCCGAGCACATCATACTGCAAACATGAAACTAAAGTAGCTTTGGTTAAGGTTCACGCCATGCTCAGTCTCTTTGTTTTCTTGGCCCCTTTTGTCTTTGGATTCTTGCGAAGATTGGATTTGCTTTTGTGCATCTTACCCTGCTTAACTCTGCTGCTGAGGTGCATCGGCTTCGGTTTGGTGGCCTTGGGCGTCTTGCTACGCTTTGTGGCAACACTGGGAACAGAAGGGAGTGAATCGCCTCCTGGACATGCCTTGAAAACATGGACGTCTTTGACTCTGCGGCCCCTCAGCTCAGGCGGGTTGGCACAGGTGGCTCGCACCTTTAGGTTGACTTTCTCAATCCAGCTAGACGAAGGGTGTCAAAGATAACCACAAATTTACAAGTAATTAATAAACTTTGCTAGCCCCAAACAATGAATAGGTTATTCATTGACATACAGGCGTAGTGGCAGCAGAGGGCAGTCACACATCAAAGGGTTGTCCGCCAGGTTGATGACCTCCAAGGAGGTGAACTGACGGAGGTCCGGCACCTCTTCCAGATGGTTCCCCTCCAGGAAGAGACTCCTCAAACCTGGACCCAAGCCTGCCAGTGAGCTTTGAGACATCTGCAATAAATAAATAAGACTAGTCATGTTCATAGCCACACATAAAGTCATAGTGGAGTAAATAACTGATGAAAATGAGCGTTTACCATTAGTATGAATTGCAGAACTGTTGAGTTTGATATTATTTTTGAAAACTGCAGCATTTCTTTTTTTTAACACAATTCTGGAAACAACTGTAGCAACCAGCAAGGTCCACCTACCTTCTCCAATGCCATATTATCCAAATAAAGCTCCTTCAGTGATTTTCCCAAAGGCTGAAAAGCATTTGGGCCAACCCACCGAATGGCGTTCCCTGACAACCTCAGGTCCTTCATGTTCCCCAGCTTGCTCAAGGCTTCAGTGGGCACTTCTTTCAGCTTGTTCCCTGCCAGGTGTAGCGTATCAAGGTCGGGCACGTGCTCCAAAGCCTTGGGTGATACGTGGTCAACAGCGTTTCCGGTGAGGTAGAGGGCTCTGAGGCTCTTAGTGCCATCCAGGGCATTCGCCTCAAGTTTGGAAATAGAGTTGTTCTCCAAATGAAGCGCAAGGAGTCCCGGAAGCAGTTTAAAGGCCGCTTTTGGGAAAATGGTGAAGTTGTTCTTCTCTAGGTGAAGGTAAGTCAGCTGAGGGAGTCCTGTGGATTACAGTACACCCAATGAAGAAACAGGGGGAAAGTGCAACATGTGTCTTCTCTTAAGGAAATGAACAATGCAGACAAGCACCATGTAACGTGGCAGGAGCACAAAGTAGTCAACATTTTCCCTTTTTCATATTTGCATAGTTTCAATACCTTTAAATGCTTCAGGCCTGAGGGATGAGATGAGATTCTCTGAGAGGTACAAGTAGATGAGGCCCTTCATGCCATTGAAAGCTCCGTCCTCCACCTCGACAATTTTGCAGCGCTGCAGGTGCAGCGACACCACCTGAGAGACGGCGGGGAAGCTGTTGCTCGGGACGTAGTGGAAGTTGTTGCCGCGCAGGTCGAGGAGGCGTGTGTCCGGAGAGAAACCCCGAGGAATTTTGGAGTGACCGCGGTTCTCACAGGAGGAATGGTATGCCTCAGCCTGATATTATGGAGGAGATGGGGAAGTTGAACTCATTCGCTAACCTCGAAAGGGAAGTCAACTAAAAAAAAATCTTTACAATATATTATTGTGGAAAATGAACTAAGCAGCAAAGTCCACCACTTTTAGAATAACTGCCATCTACACTCACCTCACAGGCGCAGTTAGCGGGACACTTGGCTTTGTTCTCCGGCGCCTCAGTGGGTGGCGGCGCTCTTCTACTAGCTTCCTCAAACTCGGCCTTCAGCATGGCCTCCTGGCTTTGACAGCGCAGCTCCGGAGGATGGACCGCTTCGAGGATTTCTCCGGAGAGGTGTAACGGTCCTGCACATGTTCCTATCAGCTTCACCTTACTACGGATGGCCCACTCCCTGTAACACAGAGAAAAGACAAGTCGAGTGGAGTCCACTGAGATTTGTGTGCTGAGCGAGGCTTGCTGGTACCTGAGCGGACGCATGTAGCAGTTACAGTAAATGGGGTTTCCGGCCAAGTGGAGCCGGGCCAGCTTAGGGGTGCCGTCCGAGAAGGGTTGCATGACACGCAGCTGGTTATGGCTGAGATCCAAGTGGATGAGATTGGGAGACTTGGATATGGCCGTGTTGGCCAGATCCTGCAGGGACATGTGATCCAGGAAGAGGTGGCTCAGCTTGGCCATTGACACAGACTCTTCACCCAGGTACGTCATGGGATTGTAGCTCAAATCCAGGCGGGTCACTTCTGGCAATCTGTACAAAAAGGCTTCTGTTGATTTATAAATTCAAGTTTTTTTTTTTTTTTTTTATTATTGTTGTTGAGAAACCTTTCTGCAGGTATTTATGGAATCTCAGCATATATTGGGGGGCTTTCTGTAATGCCGTAAAATGACACCTAAGCCTAACAGGAAAGTCCCGATTTTTTAAAAATAATAATACACAATTGTGTTACACAGGGCCCCAATATATTGGAAGAACATTATTTTTCATTTATCTTTCTATTTTAATTAACGACTCATGTCAGCGCTAATGTTGTCAACCCACCTGGTCATGGTCTCAGTTGGGAAAAACTGCAGCTCGTTATGGTCCAGGCTGAGCCGGTTGAGAGTGAACAAGCCGGCGAAGGCTTCAATGTCCAAGTAGTTCAGGGAGTTGTGACTGAGGCGAAGCCACTTGATGTTCAGTAAGCCCTGTTGGGAGAAGGTACTACATATAAAATCTCTTTTTGCAGAATTCACCCTTGGCAGAGTGTGAGGCTGCCTTATGTTTACCTGGAAGGCCATGTTAGGGATGTAGACAAGATGGTTGTGCGTAAGCGAGAGCAGGTTGAGGAAGCCGAGCTGGGAGAAGGCTCCGGGCTGGATCTCCTCAACGCGGTTCCGGTCTATCATGAGCTGCTTCAATGAGGACAGACCGTCGAAAGACTCCTGTACGTCACAAGGCAAATAAAAATAAAATATATTATTCAAATTGTACTTTGTATAGTTTCTTCTTAGAAAAGAAGGGAAGACTGCATGGATTGGTTTTAGCGGGTTTAAGAAACTGTGGTTGAATCATGACAGTCCTCTAACAAAAAAAAAAGAAAAATGGAAACCCATGCTGCAAAGTGATCATTTTGCATACAAAGCCAACATGTCATAAATCATTGTGTAAAATCACCTGGTACAAGATGTCAATGTGGTTGCTTGCCAGGTTGAGGAAGACTAGACGGCCGAGGCCTCTGAACGCGCCCTCCTTCACCCTACGGATGTTGCAGCGTTGCAAAGATAGGTGAGTGAGATACGGGGTTTTTTGGAACGCTCCGGTGGGGAGTTCTTGGATGTCGTTCCCTCGAAGGTCAAATTTCACTGTAATCTGCACAGAGGGGAAATCAAGACTGACATGAGTCAAGATGTACACAATGTCTAAATGAAGCTCTTCAACTCAGTTCAGCAGTTCCTGGTCACTATTAGTACCTCGTCCACAGTGGGCGGAATCTCAGTCAAGTTCTTGTTGACACAGGTGACGGCGAGCTGGATCTGGTCGCATACGCACTGCTCTGGGCATTTTGCAGCTTGCGCCACGAGGAGGAAGAGGAGCGTGAAGCTGAGCAGTGGGACCCACACTTTGTCAGGAGAGAGCGGGGAGTACATCTGAAACGTCAAGCACACAAAATGCATTAGTAGGAAATATATAATTCTTTGTACAACAATATTGGTTGGATGATCGGGTATAATCGGTGTTGCTGCCATTCCATTACCTTTAATATGAAAGGGGTGGGGGCTTCTCAGGGGGGGGCTTAGTGCCACTTTGGCAAGATGAGCCAGCCCCAGTGCTCACTGGAATGCCTTAAAACCACATTCCCATGTTGGATCAACCGTCTAGATCCGCAACAATGGACTTGGAAAGCTCCATGTTATGAAATTTGGAGTCTCCGACGGGGTCGCTGATGGCGTAACGTTTATTTGTCTGACTTTGGTGTAAGGTGTGTGTTCGATTCTCACTCAGTGATAGGTTGTCGGTCTCTATGTATAACCACATACGAGATCTCTAGATGGTCCCACTTGAGGAAGCTTTTATTACAGTGTCCATAAATGATTGAAGCTAATATGCTTGTTGGAACTGAATGGTTCTATTCAATGGTGTTACAGAACATTTGACTTTTCACATCATTTCAGAAGCATGGAAGAGAGAGGCCCAAGAAATTAGAGACGGGAGAAATTTCCTCCACCAGGACGACGTGTATGCATCCCCCCTTGAGATCAACAGTGCTGACCGCAGAGGATCACGCATGCAGGATTGCCTGTTGTACACAAAGACGCCCTGTGTCTCCTGAGTGGCCGGTGCCAAAATGTCTTTTCCACTGAAGGTGTATGTGTGTGAGCAAGATGTGCATCAATTCTAGGCTACCAACTATGCAGTCCTAAGTGACATACACAGTCCTGTAAACATAACTCAGAGGTTATAGCCAACTAAAGAAATACACTGAGTTAAACACATTTACAGTGCATGACTTTTTCATGGCCACCAATCATTTGTAATTGAGTACTCTTACACTCCTATAGGTTTATCATTGGGCTCCTTTATTCGTCCTGAAATTGAATTAATTTCAACTTTGCTACTGCCCCAATTTTTCTAGAAAGTGTCACAGAAGTCCGTCAAACAGTTTTGTCTGTTTAGTGTTGTCATATCATCAAATCAATAATACAGCGATGAAAGCAAGATGACGAACCTGGACTGATTTAACGTAGTACTAATACAGTAAAATAGTATTTGAAACACGTTTAGGCTATAATTATCAAAAACAAAGTACTGATTGTGCTGTCATGCGTCGCCGCTGTGTACTTTACTGCGCACCGTTCGAAACCTCTCATGTCGGTACAACCCACTTTAATTGACGGATATATCCCACATGCAATGGTTCTTAACTTTAACTAGTTCGGTATTTAATATATATTTCCAATAGTATAGTAAAGTGAGCTCACCTTGGTTCCGTCCAGTTGCTGGTGAGTTCTGCCGTCTGTCTAACATGGGCCGCTGCCCCCTCCCCACCTCAGAAAAAAAGTTTATCCCCTCCATTCGCAAATACAGTCACTTACACTAACATAATACACAGAACCAACACTATTAGTTAGTTTATTTTAACTCCTGAAGTGAAATCTTAACATTTTCAGTGTTAATTAGTAGTAACAGTGTTTACACAGTTCGATGATGTAATTAAGCTTCGCACCTTCACTTCCGCGCCTTTTTCCTCATTACTGAAAAGCACAATTACATTCGAACAAGAGTTTGGTACCATAAATTCATTTTCACTCACCAAAACCTTGTGTATTAATGTTGGCATTTTCATCTCTGCTGTTAATTAAACACATTTTGATTCTCTCTCAACTCAGTCTTGAGGTTGATTGACGCGTAGACGAGTCACTGGCTGCGTCCAAATTCACAGCCTGTGATTTTCGGACGCATGACGTCATCTCTGGCGCGACTCACAGTGTGTCCAAATACGAATTAAGACACAGCCATTGTCATAGCAAAACATTTGTTTAAAACAAAAAATCAGGCCTGTACGATTCACTTTATTTTTTTGAGGTTTTAGTACAAGTCGAGATATTTAAAAATACAATTACAGAATACTCCCTTTTCCTTTAAATGCTCACTTATATTTTTAAGTACTTGAGGCAATTATGGAATTGTACATGTGACCCCAATAGAGAAACACCTTTTTTTTTTTTAAATTAAGACTGATGGATAATAAAAAGGATCATGGCATCACAGCCCTTTCCTTTTACATTAAACAATTGTATTGTAAAGTTATTGCTTGTTTATAAAAACACTAACGACCAACCGTAGTGAGGAACATTTGTTTTGGAGTGGACAATTCTTGTTGCAACACATATGACTCAAATGGTCAGATAATAAGCAAGGTTTGGCCATATTAAGAGTAGTGAGTTCCTGAATTAATTAATCCCTTTTTGAAACAGTGTTTAAAAAAAAAAAAGTGCATGCTTTGAAAACAAAAAAAGCTGCCGGTTTACTGTAAACATTCTTAAACTTACTGTAAACTGTGTATTTCCTATAAAAATATAAATTCCTATCAT
Organism: Syngnathus typhle; assembly: GCF_033458585.1. Lineage (NCBI taxonomy): Eukaryota > Metazoa > Chordata > Actinopteri > Syngnathiformes > Syngnathidae > Syngnathus > Syngnathus typhle. The sequence continues at coordinate 4,152,306 of NC_083755.1, read as the reverse complement.
GAACAAAAATATCAAAGTTAGAAGATGCCAGACAGCCGTTTAAAAAAATATAATATGGTTGGAAATCAGTGGTTAAAAAAGGCTCTATTTTAGAGAAAATCTATCCCGGTACATGCCAGTGTATTTGTGCGTAACCTGCTGTTGGTTAATCAGGTTTACTCAAGACACCTCTTCTCAAGCGCGGACCTAAACCTGTCCATGCTTCCATTGCATGACTTGAGAGCCTCGGGGTTCCTGTCGAGGAATAAGCACAGTGTATAAACAACCGCTCCGTCGTGGCGACATTGTGAATGTGTCGTTCCTACTTAGACAGGATGGTGTGCAGCAGGGAGATGTGGTGCTTGGCCAAGTAGTCCTGCTGGACCGCATGCTCCAAACACAACAACAAGCCTGGGGCTAGAGGCACTTTTTTCCTCTTCTCTTCTCCCTGAAACAGACCAAGAGAAACAAAAATGTATTCCTTCCTCTTACTTCGACATAGCACTCGGACACTGCAATGGTACCTTGAGGACTCCTAGAAAGACCAGCAGGGTGGAGAGGGTGGTATACGCCTGTAGAGCTGAACCGCAGAGAAGCTTCCTCAACAGCATGTCTGTGAGATGAAAACATTTTTAACACATCTTTAAGAAGGTCAAGCAGTGCCAAAATCTTACCAAATGTTTCCAGCACTGTAGTCTTCACCATTCCTTCCTCACTGTACAAAGAAGCCACTTTGAGAAGGACTTCGACAGGCTTGCGTGGATCCAAAATATTCACCTGATGAGAAGGAACATTGTCAAGTGCACACAAAATTATGCCCCCACCTTTCTTACCTCCAGTAGCAGATGTGTCCTCATTTCTCCCAGCTCAAGAAGCTTCTCGGCAGACGGGCAGTCGAGAAAAGAGAAGACCTCTTCCTAAGACACCAAAAATTAGCTGCTCTTTATGATATGCACAGACCTGCCACAATATTAGGTACATCATAGTGAACTGCAATGCATGACCCACTCAAGTGAACAACTAAGGTTTCTAAATTGTTCGACAAAAATAGCATCTTACAGGACACTGAGATTTAGAAGGACTCTCTTCATTTCTTTCTGTGCCATTTTCTTCAACAAAGTCCTCTTCGTCACAACCATTACATCCATTGCTTCCATTGCCGCCGTCCTCCTCCTCCTCCTCCTCATCATCATGTCCTTCATCATCATCATCCTCTTCACCAGGTTCTCCCTCATCATCGCTACAAAGAGCAACAATCAGAATCTCTCCGTCTGAGCAAACTGCAATTCCTCCACAGTTTTACCTGAGTGAAGCCAGCATGTCTCCTTTATCCTGGCTCTCCATGGTTTCTCTTAGAGCCTCACAGCCCTCCTCCCCCAAGCAGTTGCCTGGCATGTGGAAGAACATAGACAGTAAGTACTTGCCATAGACAGTAAAACAGAAAACAACCTCCTCCGTCTTGTTTAAGTGGGTTCGCGCGTCTACCGTTCAGATCCACTTTCTCCATGTGCGTCTTGTCCATGAGAGCCTGAGCCACCACGAGGGCCGCCCCCTCTGAGATTTCGCCAAATGACAGATTCAACTCCTGTAGGCAGGAAACATTAAAGACAAAATACTGCAGAGAAAAAAAAGACAAGAGTCCCTGAGTTTGCTGGACTGACCTTGAGAACTGGCAACCCTTCTTTGAGGACCGCCGCCAGGGCGATGGCACCTTCACAACGGACCAAGCAGTCACCAAAGTTGATCACTTGGATGTTTCTCAGGTGCCCCAAAGCCTGTGGGGGCCAAAAGGAGTAGAAAAAAAATTTTTTTTTTGCATTTTGAATGTGTTGAGCCCTTACCTGAGCCATAGCCAGCGTTCCCCTCTTTGTGAAGGTATTGTCGTTAAGATTGAGCACACGCAGATCCGGGTTAAGTCGCATGGCCGCAGCTAAAGCTGTCACGCCCGCGTGGTTGATGCCGTTTTGTGGCATGTGGACCTCCTCTAGGCTGCCCATCATCTGAAGTGTCACATAGAAAAGAATGAATAAAAATGATAAGTGAATGAGAGTACATGATGATGATATCCAAAAATGAATCAGAATTGTTTTTCATGAAGATATTTTTACTTGAAAGGCCTTGGCCAAAGCGCTGGCTCCTTCATTTTCCAAGCGGTTCCTCCCAGCGACAAAGACTCTGAGTCTGAGTGGAGTTCCCGCTAGTGATGACTGCCTGTGACACTCCATCAGTGCTTCAGCCAGGATCTACAGAGACCACAGAGCATTTACATTCTCACTTCCGCGGTGTAAAACTTCCTTGTCGTGAATTTTCATTTTCTCCGAGCTCACCTTTCCTCCTCCGATTCCCATTCCGCAATTGTTGAGTCTCAGCTCCCTCAAGGTGTGACAGGCAGCGCTTCTGAGCAACTGATCGATCCCCTTCACGCCATCCGGTCCAAAAGCATTGTCACTCAACTCCAACACGGTCAAATGGGTTCCGGCGATCATTAATCCACTGCTCAGTGATTTCTAATGAAAATATACGAAAGAATTTTGGAAAAGTACTTGATGATAGTATCAGGAATATTCCAGATAAAGTCATAAATGGGATCAGTCATGAATTAGCTGGATTCTCACCAGGGCCAATGGGATTTCGGAGCGTAGTCTTCCAGTAAAAATGTCACTCCAGTAACATCGCTTTAGAAAAAAAAAATACATTACTGAATTTGTGATCTTTTCAACAGTATTATAATGTGTTGACATGTTCCTGGAATACATAGTGTCTGGATAATATGTACCTGGAGCTGATCTTTTCTTTCCAGTGCCTTGGAAATGGCTCTGGCTGCATCTACACCCAAAGTGTTTCCCTCCAAGCGCAAAACTTTCAAATCCTGGCTCTGTTCGATCTCCTGAACCAGGTCTTCCACTGTAGGCACAAATAGTGTCAAGAAATGATAATAATAATAATTTCTTTCGGTATGGCGCCGTAAGTGGCTGCCTCCCAGCAGTGTTCTCTCTTTTCCTCTTTATTTCTTTCTTTTCTCTTTTTTCCTTCTGTCTTTTGTCCATTCGGCGATGCTGGTGCCTTCTACCGCACCTCGGTATCTCTTCGGATCGGATATTTTGTATTATTATTTTTTCTTCCTGGGACCGGGATCATCGGTCGAGACCGGCGTAACTCTACGGCGGCTTCCTGCTTATCCGGCCAGTGATGACCGGGTCCCTCGCCTTGGCCTTGCAACCGCAACCCCTGTGGGGACTCCGCTCCCTCGTGCTCGTCGGAACCAACGACTTTCGCCATGCTAGCACCGTGGTGACCATCCGCACGTGCATCCGACTGGGTGCCCAGGACGCTGCTCGCACGTTTGCCTGCTTTGTGATGTTTTTCACCGATTCACGACCACGGTCCATTGGGCGCCGTTGAACTGGACTGCCGTTACACCTGTCTATGGACCCCGTGGAGGCTATTTTGTGTGTTTTGGGGTGTTCTCTTGTATTGAGGGGTGCTGGTTGGCCACAGTTATTTTTTTTCCTTTGTCTTTTAGCTTTGTTTTGCTTTGATGGCTTTTATCTTGAGCACTTTCTGGCTTTCTTTGTGGCGCCGTTGTGTGGCAGCCTTATGAGAGCCTATTGAGTTGCGCTCATGCCATCTGTGTGTCTTTTGTATACCCACTCTGTGGTATGAATACTGCTGGGGCCTGAATTTCCCCACCCCTGGGGATCAATAAATATTCAATCAATCAATCAACATGCATCATTCAATTGATATCAACCAAACCTGATTCCGCATTGTCCAGTTTAAGCCCCTGGCCTTTATAACTTAGCTCTCCATCTCCTAAATGGGTCTTGGAAAGACCATTAACCAGCTGGGCAATATCATCTGCAGCCATGATGTCTAGGGAGAAATCCATAAACAAGCATTTTTGGTTAAGTATTGAAAAACCTGAACATACAAATCCGCCATTGTGACGTTCAATTGAATAACTAACGTTATCGAACGTTTAAGTGTCGTTCAATACAAAAATAGTAACAAAGATGCTCGGATAATTAGCTCAAGAGAAGCTAGCAGGTGCTACTCTGGATTTATGAACAACCCAACAAACTCTCAAAAGTATTTCGTTCAGTCTTCGCCGAATATTTTTTAGCTGTTATGAACAGCCACACATCACAATCGGAAAATAGAAGGCCCTTACAGCCGACAGCGAATTCCTCGGAAATGATGGCGAAAGAAGGCACGCCAACTGGTGAATGCGAACGAAGCCCGCCGGTTGCTCAATGTGACGCCACGACTTCCGGGTTTCTTTTTTGGTCGTTCTACGTCACGCTTGTGGGAAAACATAATTAAGTTATTTTAAACGTTTAATTTTACCACGTTGGCAAGTAACATAACATATTACATTGTAATTAATGTATAAAGCTTGTTATGTGTGCTACATATGACGTTTAAGCATGACGTCACACAGTTTCGGGTAGCAAAAATTGTGCTTTTATGAATAGGTTTTTTTAACGATAAATGATGACTGAAATATGTTCATTACTACTAACTAGTTAATTTCTCCTCGCAGTGCCTGAATGAGAACAGAATAGGGAATTACTAAATTATCCAATGAACCCTAAACGTATGAAAAGACGTGGCTTTGCTGCCCTCTAGTGGCCACTTTGGATTGAAATTTACTGCACTAGCCAAAACAGCTATAGAGAGGAGGCTAACATTTAGCAAGCAAGCTGTTAGGTAGCAGCTGTAGCTTTAAAAAAAAAAAAAGAACTCGTGCTCCATCTACAAATCAATGACAAGAACATCAAATTTATAAATATGCTGCCTGGATCATAACTGATTGTTGTTTATTTCAACCCAATTTATTACCTTTGACGCTTCGTGAAGTTACGAGTGATCCGAAACGCTTGAAACTTAAACTCTGGGGTAAGTTGTGCTAAAAAAAAAGAGGGGCTTGACTATTCACACTAGCTTGCTACTCGGTATCGTCAACTAATTTGCTGTTAATTATACACAACTACAGCCATGTTGAGTATAAAGTAGACATTTAACGACACGATCCAAACAACCTTGTTATGGCATATAACATCGAAAGCTCAATTTATTTTCACTCAAGTTGGACTGTTAGCTTTTAGCATGTTAGCAAGTCGGACAGCGATTACCTCTTGATAGCTTGATTAACATTAAAATCGGTTAACCCAAAGCTTAGTGTCCATTTAATCAATTTTGTCGGTGCAGCGTTCAATTGCAGCTGGTATTATTTTCGATTGACGCGAGTTAGCATATCAACAATGCTAATCTACCGTGCTCACTGATAAAACGTAGCAGTTAAGGCATCATACAACATGTCGCGTGTGTTCAATTTTATTTTAAAAATGAGTAATATTCTAGTCCCGGTTCAGATTTTGCGTCATACCACTTGTAATTGAACCGGAGTTGTTATTTTGTTAGTTTGTTTACGCTAGGCCCTGCCGATGCATGAAGCCAGCTAGCAATTTTGACACTTTTAAATATAGCCATCATGTAATGTAGAGGAATTTATGTGGGAATATTCCGATCATGGCAAATCTGAAAATAAGTAAATTTTCCGTTTGCTTTTATCTACAGGCAATGGACTCAGATAGACTGAAGCGAAGAGAGGAGATCCAGAAAGCTATGAGTTTTATTCAGTAAGTAGTGCCTCACAGATCTGAGGTTCTGGGTTCGAGTCTGTGAAGAATTTGGATGTTCTTCTCATGCCTGTCCGTGTGGGTGTTTTTTGTACTCCAGCTCTCTTCAACTAGCCCCCCCCCCCCCCCCCCCCAAATAATCCCAGATGGAATTAAGACTCACATTTTTAATTGAGCAAAGTGTTGACTTTGTGATATCCTTTTACAGGTCTTCATTACCTTTCCCAGAGCCAGAGAATTATCAGGTTTGGTTATGTCCATATTTTCCCTTCATTTCTTAATTGTTCCTGACATCCCCAAATTCATTTTATAATGTGCTTGACTGACACTGGGTCGCTCTGACACATGGCATTTTTAATTTGTACTGGTCCTTTTAGGCTTTTCTGACCCAGTTGGTGTGTAACCTCCTGGATGAGGGCAACTCGTGCTTCCGACGAGACAGCGACTGCCGTCAGGCAGCTCAGCAGTACGGAGAAGGCATCAGCGTAGCCCGTTACGCCCAAGCCGAAGCCCTCGTCATCCCCCACAAGCTGATGGAGAGCCTTTATGTTAACAGGGCGGCTGCCTTTTATCAAATTGTGAGCGGAATCACTTTTTATTGTCTGCTCACAAATTATTATTGATTAGAATTTTTTTCCCTGCACTGGCTTGGTTACAGTTTATTGATTGTTCTGTTTTTGCTGCCACAGCTAAATGCTTGTTTTTCCTCCTCAGAGGGAATTCGAGCGCGGCGTTCAGGACTGTGATAGCGCGCTGTATGTATCCGAAGGCAGTCGAAAGGCTCTCTACCGCAAAGCACTATGTCTGAGGGAAATGGGACGACTCAGAGAGGCGTACGAGTGCGGCACCAAATGTCTACTCACTGAGCCACATGTATGATGATGCATTATTCCCAATATAGCACAATATATTTTTTTCTCTGTATCAGGTAACGTTCAAATTGTTTTATCTTATTACATATTGCTTTCTAGGACAGACAGGTATGTGATCTGGCTCAGGATCTGGCCAATAAGCTGGGCCTTAAGGGCCGAAAAGCTTACATCAGCCAGTCGGAGTCCACGGCCGCGGAGGGAGAGAGTCTTGGCGAGACATCTGCACCCACTGGAGAGGTGTGTGTAATAACATCAATATTGATTTGGGAATTGTTTCTTCACTTGATATGCAGAATTAATTGGTTTTCTTCATTTAGTTGTCTTCCAATGGAATGGAATCTCTGGGTGAGATGGGAGCAGGTGTGGCAAAAAAAAATCATCTAACCGCTGATCCTCATACCTATTTCTTGTATCAATTCTTTTTTGTTTTTTTTGCACACCCTCAGAAGACCTGTCCAACGCTCAGTGCATCCCAGCACCTCTGGCCACGCCCATCCCAGTCAGTGACGACCCCTCGGTCCTGACCCCGTGCGCAGACTTGTCCGAGAGCCCCGGCAGCCAATCCCAGCCACCGATGCCGTTCTCCGTCCCCGTGTCTGAACATATGGACGAATGCGGCAGCGTAATTAAGGATGAGCATCACAGTCTCCTGGAGTGCATTCCCAAGAAAGTGACTGAGGTGAGGACATTTCATCACAGAAGTCAACCTCCTACACGTTTGAGACCAATAGTGCCGAATCCTGTATTGCGAAAAACAAAAACGCTCCACTTGTGTTCCCGTTTTAGAGTCCCGCAGGCGCCATTCCCACCAACCTTCCAAACACAGCGGTGGGTCTACGGCCTCCATACTCCCCCAACCTCCCCTCTCCGTCAACCCAGCTCGCCCCCACCTTCTTCGGCTCCTCCATCAGTGACCTACCCGAACTGGAGCCTTTCTCCCAGCCAGACCAAGGCTCCACCCAAGTGCAGGACGCTTTGGGAGGCTTCTCAAGTGGAGCCACGGATGGAGATGGCAAAGCTGGGCTTGTTTCTGGTGGGCTCGACTCTTTATCCGAGTACACTTTGCCCGGTGAGTGAAAGTTTTGGCCCAACAGTTGAATAAATTCTTAGTTGTTTATTGACAAAGGAATTTTCAATCTTTTTTAACTTCATATTACATCTGTGCTACACTGCTAGTTTTTTAGCTTATACATCTATGAAATACATCTTTTATAAAGTGCTCATCACTGTTTGTGGTCTTTAAGGGGGACGAGTGTGTCACAGCTTCATCCCCGGGATGCGCAACCACGGCTCTGCGCAAGCAGTGAGTCCATTCTTTGCGAATTTCTCTTGCGTCTGTCAAAGCATTTTATAAACCCAACCGTAAATCGTCAATGGATCCACTTGGTGTCGTTGCATTACATCTATTTTTGGCATTTTCTCTCCAGAATGGCCCAGCGGGAACAAACCTCTCCATGCTGTCCAGAAATCCTTTGGCTGGCACACACGAGTTTCGTCAGGCCTGCCACGCCTGTTACAGTCGAATAGGTTAATTATTAAAATGTTGTTGTTTTTTTGGTTCTTTTTCAATATTTAGATACATTCAACAAACGTTGTTCCCTTGCTTACAGGTCCGCGAGTGATGGACTACAAATACCAGCCAGAAGCAGCACATCGATGTAAGCGGGACGTCCTGCTGTGTCGCCTTAAAAATAATGACGACCACACCTGGAAGAGGATTCGGCCCCGTCCTGCACGCAACAACTTCTTAGGGGCCTTTGTACTGTGTAAAGGTCTGTGTTTCTATTTTCAGACGGCAGAGTTGTGTGTGTGTGTTTGCCCAACATCATTCCCCTTCTTCATTTGGGTGTTGCAGAGGTCCAGGAACGCCAAGAGTGCCAGTACGGTGAGAACTGCACCTTTGCATACTGCCAGGAGGAAATAGACGTATGGACACAGGAGAGGAAGGGCGCGCTGAGCCGAGAGCTGCTGTTCGACCCCCTGGGGAGCACGGAGAGACGTGCTCTCAGTGTCACTCGATTGCTGCAGCTCCACATGGGCATGTTCATGTTCCTCTGTGAGGTGAGATCAGTTGTTGAGGCGTTCCGAAAGGAGGAAGAGTGATTTGTATGAATTTGTTCTTTCAATAGGAATGTTTTGATAGTAAGCCCCGCATCATAAGCAAGCGCAGCAAAGAAAACTTGGCGGTGTGTTCCAACCTCACAGCTCGACACCCTTTTGATGACAATAAGTGAGTGGAGGATTATTATTTTTTTTTGAAAAGGGGCGGGTTGTTGACCACAGCGGCGATGACATCCCATAATGTGACTGCAGGTGCCTGGTGCATGTGGTGCGGTCAGCCAATGTGCGCTACAGCAAGGTGCGCCCTCTCCACCCCCTCTGCCAGTTTGATGTGTGTCGTCACGAGGTTCGCTACGGCTGCCAGCGCGAGGACAGCTGCTCCTTCGCACACTCGGTCATAGAACTCAAATGTTGGGTGCTTCAACAAGACAGCGGTAAGTGGACAGAGCACATGTGATTTTTGTGCAGAACCACAGATTTTGTTGTTATGATGAAATAAAAAAAAAAAATTATGGTCTTTTTGCTGTTTCGCCCATTATTTTCTACAGGCATTACCCATGAAGAAATGGTGCAGGAGTCCAAAAGACACTGGCAGAGATTAGAGCAGAATGCACAGAAGCAGCAGAGGGTAGGCTGGAAAGGCTGCGGATTTTTTTTCCGACTGCAATTTACCCTGTGCAACGAACTTGTCGTGTTCTCTTCCAGCCAATCCATATTCCCCACCCGAGCAGCAGCATGCCTGTTGGCGGACTCGGGGCGATGGGTATCGGAGCGGGCGGCGCAGGTGGCGGCGACGGCCTCGGCGTTGGTGGCATCCCTTCTGTGGTAGGGATGGGGGTAGGAGCGCTAGGAGGCGGGGTCGGGCGGGGCCGCCCCCTCAACCTGAAAATGAAGTTCGTGTGCGGCCAATGCTGGCGGGAGGGGCAGGTGAACGAGCCTGACAAGAACCTCAAGTACTGCACCGCCAAAGCACGGCATAGGTGCGGGTTGCACTTTCCAAGCACGTGCTAATTAAGTGATAAGCCATGTGACAATCTGTTTGTTTTCCAGCTGGACAAAGGAGCGTCGAGTGTTGCTGGTGAAATCCTTTGAGAAGAAGAAGTGGGTTGTTGTTCGGCCTCTCCCTTTCTCCCGCACCTATCCACAGCAATATGATGTGAGTGCCCCCCCTCCCTGCCTCTCATTGGACAATTAATAGAGGTGTTTCATTCTCGAAATGTTTTTCCCTCTGCTGCCTTTTGATCTAGATGTGTGTGCACGTGATGAAGCAGAAAAAGTGCCACTATATTGGCAACTGCTCGTTTGCCCACAGCTTGGAAGAAAGAGACGTCTGGACGTACATGAAGAACAACAGTTGTAAGCTGCACGTTCACAAGCCAAGACTTTTTTTTTTTTTTTTTTGTGCTGTTTTTTGAATTGATAATTGCTGCTCAGGTGACAATTAAATCCTACACAGCAACTAATTACACGGCACTGATTATTATTACTCAGTAAGGTCATAATTGCACCGTCACATTTTTTTTTTTCTTCTTCAATAAATAAACAACCTCCACTTTCTCTATTTCTAGTGAGGGACATGCAGCAGATGTACGAGCTGTGGCTACAGCTAACCAATCAGAGTAGACGTGCGGACAGTACTGCCATGACCCCGCCCCCGGATGACAAGCAGGTCACCATAACGGCCGACTACAGCGAGAGCATGGTGAGTGATTGTTTCCTCACGTAAGATGATTAAAGGCAAGAAGGTCATATTTCATGCTTGTAATATAATTGTGTGTATTGTTCCAGGGAGGCCGGCGGTTGTCCAACGGAGACGACCTCTGAGAATCGCCCAATCGCCGCCGAGACAGGAGATGAGCCAGCCGTACCGGCAACAACTGAGCAGCCCGTCATCTCACTAGTCCGACCTCTTGCCTTGCGGGAGCTCATGTAAACACAGTTTCTACACACGCGCTCACAAACACACACATTTACATAACACAAAGCCACAAATCTCAGCCATCAATCAAAACTTTGAAGAAGCTTTGTTTCCGCAATACCTGCAGGTTCCCCCTCTGTCGGATTTCCCTGCAGGGTGCATTTCTCGTTGACTGAAGTAATAATCGCAATAACGTAAGAACTTTTTTTTTTTTTCTTCTTTTTAAATCCTCGCAGCACCTAAGCAATTCTCCGATGAGCGCGCTGGCCGCAGTTCTTAACGTTTTGTTTGGCAATAATGGAAAATTCTCTTGAAGAATGGAGCTGTCATGCTAAAAGTTGACCTTTTCAACTCAATAGTGCCAAAAAAAAAACTTTTTGAGACCCAAGTAAGCGTAATTAAAACAAAGCGTCTGATGGTTAGTGTGCTGCAGTGTGATCCAATTCTGTTTTTTTTTTTTTTGGGGGGGGGGGGGGTTCATCGGGAGTTGTACTTCCTCGTTATATTGTCTGCCATATTGGTAGGGCACTTTGAATGTAACGCCTGAACGGGCCTTTAAAATGGGGAAAATCGATCAATCAGCGAGGAAAAAAAAAAGCGTTTTTGGAAATATGCAATTCTGCTTACCATTCTAAAATCATAAGCACAACAATGTTTTCCCCTCTTCTTCCACACATTGTTTTTTTGAGAGGTGGCTGTATTTTACACACACGCGCACACGCACACACACACTCACACACACACGGCTATAATGGCATAGAAAGAAGACTGTCCTGGTATTAAAAAAAAATGATGACCTCAATTGGACTGAATGAGTGTCAGTGCTGCCATAGCTGAAGACTTGTGTTGTATTTAATTAAGAAGAAAGGAAAAGCATTTGCAGCTAAAAATCTGGACAAAGATTTCATACATTTGAATTGATTTCATCCAATTAAGAATCTATTGCGTTAGAATAGTGAAGCTAATTTGAAAGTAAAGGCAAATTGATACTTCTTCAGTCCCACTGAGTTTTTTTTTTTTTTTTAATCCAGTGGTCCAAAATGAAGATTCGCACATTTCTTTGGTGCCTCTGAGCAAAAACACATGCATATGCTGTACACACAAACACACAAGTAGGATACCCGCCTGCCATCTCATGCAAGCCTATAATGCAAATCACACACACACATGACGACATATTTACATATAAATGCTATACTACTACTAATTATTGATAACTTAGCAATCAAGCTTAATAAATATATAACCAGAAAACTGTATTGATTACATAGAACTTTTCTGTTATTGAGGTATTGCTATATGACATGTATCGCTGAACTAGATAGTGATTTAAGAAAAAGAGAAAAGCAAAAAAACTCTTCTACTTTTTACGTTGTCATTTTTTCTTTTTTTGTGTGGGTTGTTCCAGACAAACAAGTGGGTTGCAGCTTTAAATGGATGGAGCCAGAGTTTAAGTGCTGCACACACTTAACGTGTGTTGCTGTGTCATCTTAGCATCGTTAGCTGTGCCAATGCGCCCTCATCTGGAACAGCCCACCGTTTAGCTTCTTTGAGGGATCGTATTATTACTACTACTACCCTTAGTATTATGAATATGATAATGATTGCTATGGACTATTTCTCTCGTATACGCTATTGATTATATGTACGTTTATTGCAATGTATACCTATATCCATGTATGAATATAATAACGGTAAATACGCGTCTGTGTATGCAGCCTGTTGGGGGAGGTTGTAAGTGGGCAACAAAATGGACGCCACAATCTGTCTTGAGGCCTTGGGATAGCTATGTGGCTGTAAATACGCCAGAGAAGATGTGATCTGGGAATCGTACACAGATGCTTATATACTCCTGCATAGCGCCTTATTTGATATAGCACACGTATAAAAATAATACATACCCTTATTGTATAACCCCGCTTACTATATACAGTACAGTATATGATACCTGATAACCTATGATAATACTTTAGCACCCCGGTAAGGTAATTTAGATAAGTGATGGTGGAGCTGTTTTTTTTGTTTGTTTGTTTTAGTGGCTTGGCAGAGTTTAACTGGGCTGGGTAGATTGAACCACACCAACTTATTTTAGTTCATCGTATTTCAATTGAAACTCCTCCTGTGCACTGATTTGCAATCATCCTATGGAGGTATGGATAATGTTGTTTTACTGATATGCCTTTTCTCCCACCCAACTCTCTGTGATTTGTTCAAGTTGACAGCACTTTGTTGGTAAAATGATCCATCTGCCTATTTTTGCCTTTTTTTTTTTTTTTTGACAAAAGAAGGTTGTGTGTTTATATCTTTAATGATACGTCTCGCCAAGCCACACAGTACAAACGTCACTGCTATTCCTGTAAACAACCGCCACCTCCCCATTCCATTTGAGCCATGCTACCGAAAGACTTAAAGAGCCCAAATTGAATCATGTTACCGGTCGAAGAAAGTATTGGTTATTTGAATGGATTGATTTCAACAATCAGAAAATAGAAACCAGGGTTGTAAAGACTTGGACAAAGAAGGCCTCTCATTTTGTACTGTACTTTTTTTTTTTTTGTTTCCATTACATTGATTATCTTGTTTTTATGTTTTGACTTTGTTTTCTCTCCTCCCTGGTTGGATGTTAATAAATACTCAAGTGGACCAAATCTCTTGAAAGCATTTAATAAACACTTTTAGAAAAACAAGTATTTTCAGTTTTTATTTTAATTGAAGTTCTCCAACCCTTTATTATAGATGTAAATAAAGTGTGCAGCTGTGCAACAAAAATAAACAAATACTGGTAAATAAACATAGTTTAGATACATTTACGTTATTGTGCAGGGTGGGACAATTAAGTGGTTGATGTTCAACAGTTCAAGGATTCCATCACGAAGGTCTCTATGTATTTTGACACATTGCACTGGTTAAAGCTATTGCATTAAAGTGTTAAGTCGATTGTATTGTGCAACTCTACGTTTAAGAAGCACACGCAATTTATGCAACCAACATGTTTTGTTTTTTTTCTTCCTTAAGTAATCGACACACATTCGCGATTGGCCCACTGTAGTTTGATTGACATATGTAAGAGCCAATCAGCGGTCTTTCCGACTATCACGTGATAAAACACAAGGAACAGATTGGCCGTGAGTGAACGTTTTGGGCGGCCGCTGTTAGGTAACGCGTGAAATTTGACAGTTTTCCGCCCCTGTTTTATTTTTCTACAGAGAAGATCTGAGTGACTGACTTGTCAGCGATTCTGACGTTTCTCTGCTCACTTAATTTTCATATTTTATAGCCAAGTATCGTTTTGTTTCTTTATTTGTGCAAAAGTAAAGGATAAAATCATGTTGTGGTAGATTGGAATCGAGCACTCGGTGCTCGACTGTGTGGTCTGTCTGTATTGAGAGTCGGGGAGATGTTGACTGAGCGGGCAGTAAAAGATCGACTTGTACTGCATCCTTGCCTCCGTGTATTATTGGTGAAACAACCAGTAAGCAACCCACGGTTAGTGACAACACTACAACAGTGTATCAGAGCATAAAGCCACAACATGGTGTCAGAAGACGGAGTTACGGAGTAAGTCAAGGACAGTATTCAACACGTGTTGACCGAAGATAAGCGGCAAGCTAACGGGAGCTAACACAGCCGACATGGAGCAGTTCAGGCCACCGTCTCCGCTGATAATCACGGGGAACCTCGCTGAAAACTGGCGCAGGTGGGAGCAGCGTTTCCAGCTCTATGTGGTTGCTTCTGGCGCGGTGGATAAAGATGAGGGGGTTAAAATTGCCATCCTGCTCCACACTGTCGGCGAAGAGGCGCTGGAAGTGTATAATACACTTGCCATTACCCCAGAAGGGGAGGAAGCAACGATGGAGGAAGTTTTGGAAGCATTCAGAGGCTACTGCAGTCCACAAAAGAACGTTGTTTTTGAACGCCATCAGTTTTGGTCACACACAATGTCATCAGGAATATCGGTGGACAGATTCATCACAGAACTACGTCAGAAGAGCAAGAACTGTGAGTTTGGAAGACATGAAGATGACATGATAAGGGATAAATTGGTGTTCAGCATTAGTGATACCCATCTGAAAGAGAGACTGTTACGTGATAATGCACTTACTTTACGCAGAGCAATGGAAACATGTAGATCAGCAGAACTCGCCAAGTCACAAATACAAGCGATGCAAGCGTCACCTGTTGTCCATGATGCCTCAGTGGATGCGTTAAATAGAGCAAGAGTGCAAACACGCAGCTGGGACAAGAACAAACCAAGCTACAAGAAGCAGGTGATGACTGTGTGCCGTAAATGCGGAAACAAGCACGAGCCTCGTCAATGCCCAGCTTACGGCGCTGTGTGTCATAAATGTGGAAAAAATAACCACTTTTCAAAGGTGTGTAGGGGTGGCTATGAGAAAAATAGCCATTGTAAGACAAAGACTGTAAACAATTTAGAAAAAGAAATGGACTGTTTATACATAGGCATGATTGGAAATGGAACCAAGAAAACAGCACACCAAACAAAGGACACTGTATGGCGCGAAACTGCCACGATCAGAGGTGTTGCAATTGACTTCAAGCTGGACACTGGTGCTGACGCTAATGTGCTGCCCAGGCAGCTATACCAGCAGCTACCAGGTCCCGTTCAGCTGCGTCCAACAAAGACTATGTTGATAGCTTTTGGAGGGGCACGCCTGACAGCAGATGGTGTTGCATCTTTAGAATGCAGAACGTCTAAACGCAAGGCTGTGCTGGACTTCCACGTGAGTAGCCAAGCAGACAAGCCAATTCTAGGAGGGGAGGCTTGTGAAGAGCTGCAACTGGTGAAGAGGATGGGGTCGCACGCGGCAAAGGCTCCACAACAACAACAACCGCCAGCCACCAAAGAGGAGCTACTACTAAGATATGCTGATGTATTCACAGGATTGGGGGAATTTCCTGGAGTTCATCACATACACGTCGACCCCAGCGTCACTCCTGTGATTCACGCATGCAGGAATGTACCCCTCTCCATCATGGATGCGCTGAAAGTGACAATCAAAGACTTACAAAACAGAAAAGTGATAACACCGGTGAATGAACCAACAGAATGGGTGAACAGTCTTGTTGCCACTAAGAAAAAGAACGGGTCGCTGAGGGTGTGTTTGGATCCTTGCAACCTGAATGAGGCAGTCAAGCGCCAGCATTACTCCATTCCTACTCCTGAAGATGTGCGCAGCAGACTGGCTGGAAAATCCATCTTCTCCATCTTGGATGAGAAGGATGGGTACTGGCAGATCAAGCTAGATGAGCCATCATCTAAGCTCTGCACCTTCAACACGCCGTGGGGACGCTTTCGCTTCCTCAGGCTACCATTTGGGATTAAGTCGGCCAGTGAAGTCTTTCAACAAAAGAATTGTGAGACCTTCGGCGACATTCCAGGTGTGTACGTCATAGCAGACGACATGATTATAGCAGCATCGTCAGAGCAAGAACATGATGAAATCCTGCAGAAAGTAATGGAGAGAGCAAAGTCTGCCAATGTGAAATTTAACAAAGACAAAATCCAGTTCAAAGTGAACACAGTAAAATATATGGGACACATCATCACGGCAGCAGGACAGAGGGCTGATGACGCCAAGATCAAAGCGATTGTCGACATGCCGACCCCGGACGACAAACAAAGTCTCCAACGCCTGCTGGGAATGACAAAATTCCTGGCGCAGTACATACCAAATGAAGCCTCACTCACGGCACCCCTCAGACAGCTGCTAAAGAAGGACGTAGCATGGCAGTGGTGCCCACACCACAGCGCAGCACTACAGACGCTGAAGTCTACCCTCACACAAGCGCCTGTTCTGAGGTACTACGATCACAAGCAGCCGCTGACTCTGCAAGCAGATTCCTCAAAGGATGGGCTGGGAGCCTGTCTGCTGCAGGATGGCCACCCGGTGTGCTATGCATCAAGAGCGCTCACGGACACTGAAAAAAGATATGCGCAAATCGAGAAAGAGTTACTTGCCATAGTGTTTGCTGCTAAAAGGTTTCACCAGTATGTTTACGGAAGAACAGTAACAGTGCAGTCTGATCACAAACCTTTGGAGGTCATTGTGCGCAAACCAACTGAGAAGTAGCTTATCTAGTATCGGTTACCTTAACTCTTTGGTATCAACATTGATCACAATTTCGACATGCATATATCAATTACAAACAAATCATGTTTCAACAACCCTAATGGCTTTCAACAATCTTTTTTTTTTTTTCCTTCCGAACCTATAACATTTTATAACACTTCACGATAAACACAAAACAACTAGGCGCCCTGCCAGGTACACTGAATGACAAAGTGATGTTGTTACTCAATGTTAAGAAAGAAAGTGATGGAGAAATTAAAGTGTGGATGTTTTGTGTTTATCGTGAAGTGTTATAAAATGTTATAGGTTCGGAAGGAAAAAAAAAAAAAGATTGTTGAAAGCCATTAGGGTTGTTGAAACATGATTTGTTTGTAATTGATATATGCATGTCGAAATTGTGATCAATGTTGATACCAAAGAGTTAAGGTAACCGATACTAGATAAGCTACTTCTCAGTTGGAAAAGAGGGATGTGGTAGATTGGAATCGAGCACTCGGTGCTCGACTGTGTGGTCTGTCTGTATTGAGAGTCGGGGAGATGTTGACTGAGCGGGCAGTAAAAGATCGACTTGTACTGCATCCTTGCCTCCGTGTATTATTGGTGAAACAACCAGTAAGCAACCCACGGTTAGTGACAACACTACAACAGTGTATCAGAGCATAAAGCCACAACACATGTCTACAGCAGACATACCAGAGATATTCAGGGCTTTTCTGGAAACACCATTTACTTTACCAAGCTTTGACATAAATGGTAAGTAAAACCCATTTAGCACTGTAACATGGCATTCCATCTATTATTTATGCTACTAATGGTGTTGGCCTACTTTGCATATACCATTAAATTGATTTAGAACGGAAAAAAAAGAAAATATTTTTCGAGAAATACTCAAGACGAAGAAACTCAATGCAAACACATTTAACATTCATTTGATCGATTACTTCTGAACATAACTCCGGTTTCCTCCCACATCCCAAAAACCTGTTTGGTAGGCTGATTGAGCACTCCAAATTGCCCAGAGGTGTCAGTGTGCGTGTGAAAGGTTGTTTGTCTCTGTCTGCCCTGTGATTGGCTGGCAACCAGGACAGGGTGTCCCCCGCCTACTGCCCGATGACTGCTTGGATAGGCTCCAGCATGCCCGCGACCTCAAGCGGTACAGATAATGGATGTATGGAATATTTTTTAACATAAACACATATTCAATTGAACAAGGTGTGTAAAGTATATCCGATGAGTGGAATATAATAATGTTACATACTTTTTAACTTTTTGATTATTTTCATGCTCATTTTCATTACTAAGTTGATTGATAAAATTGAATAATATCGTCAGCTTGCTTGTGTTTTATTGTGACCCCAATTACAATAATGCAAAGACTTGCAGTAGCATTATGATCAGGTCAGATGTTCTGCCTTTACCAAGCTAATAAAGTTACGTTTTAATCTACGCCATCATAGCAGGATCTATTTAACATATTTATCTTTGTAAGGCTAGTTTAGAGTGGTGTACATGACACGGCTTTTGTATTTGACCTTTTGACTCCTTTGGTCTTGTTATTGTCTTGCAGCAAAATGAGAGTCACAGTGACTCAAGTAAAATTGGAGAAACACGTCCCTCCCTTCCCATTTCCAATATTTGTTTATCCTGACAAATGCAGCACAAAGAATGTTATCACAATTTAAGTTCTGGGCTTCAAGTCTCAGCTTTGGCCTTCCTGTATGGAGTTTCTATTGTTCATAGATGTGAATATGAGTTTGAGGACATGATGAGGACAAAAGTGCTATAAATTATGGATGATGTTAATTTAGTTTGCAGATTGGAAGGTATAGGAAACATTTTGTTATCTCTGGCCATTTAACTGTGCTTCCTGGCAACTGTATTTGTAAACTGGTGAAATGTTGCACTAGTTGACCTTGAGAGCTCCTTCACTGTGCGCTACAGCGCCTCCTTCCATACATGCATGACACCATTGGTATGTTGACATGTACCGCAGACTGCTGCACATGTTCTCCCATGTGATCGCTGCTCCTGGTCTACCGACAATAAACAACATATGCTATGCAATTCTAAGTTTCTTAAAGTTTCCTAAAGAATGAATGAGTAGCAGATGGTTAAAAAAAACTACATTTGAATTAGAATTTAATGAGTTGTTTTCCTCTTGACACGTTTTTCTGCACTATACAACTCCGTCAACCAATGACAAATCTGCTATTTGATACCACGTCTCACATTGGCTCCTCACATAGACCCGCCCAATCAGAGTTGCTCATTAATATTTAATTTATTTATATTCCCAACCAATCAGCGCAAAGATAGGATGTGGCTTATTCTGCTTACCAGAACGTCCGGCTCGCCTTATCTTGTAGAAACGCTCTTGGGTGGATTGTAGATGGTTTTCTATTTTTACGGATAACCGAATAAGCAAATAGTTTATCTCGAGTCGACAGTGAGTAGATAGAGCCTTTTTTCTCAACGCGAGTAAAGTACGCCAACAGGGGAAAATGTCGGTGGAACCGATTGTCGTCACGTTGGAAACGGCCTCCGGGGCCCCCACCTCGTTCCCGGTTGTTTTGAAGAAAATTATGGAAATGCCTCCACCCAATATTTTAGCTGGTGACGACGGTAAGGTGTCTTGTAAAATATGACTAGAATCATAGGGCGGGTTAAAAAAATGAACATTAATGCACGTCCTGTTTTTTTTTTATTATTATGACGCTTAATATAGGACACAATGTACATTTCATTCTCTTGGTTTTAAAAAAGTCTTTAAAATATCTTTTTACATTTTATTTTCACTCTGACAACAGGCTGCCATGTCCAAATTTGTTGAAAAGCATTTTAACATCGAACTTGCTGACCTTTATGTCCTTTAGATTGTTTCCAGTTTTCACGTATTCAAAACGAAAATGACTTTTTTTGTCCTCTTGCACAGACTAAAAAATATGTTAGTAATTTAAATACATAATTTTGTCGGACAAAGTAACACTACATGAGTATAATGATGCTAATATTCAGATTTAATATATCTAACAGATTCTCCAAGAGCACAAATATGCTTTCGATAAATATTTACAATATCTAATATGGAGTCTTACTGTCTTAATTTTCAATGTATTAGAAACAGACAAGGAGAAGTTGGGATTGGACAATGATGCCGACCTTAGCGGAGGAGGCAGCGGGATGGAGCCATCAGCCGCCCTCACCCCAGCCATCTGGGACAAGACCATTCCCTACGACGGTGAGAACTTCCACTTGGAGTACATGGACCTGGAGGAGTTCCTCATGGAGAACGGCATCGCCAACTCACCCGAAGAAGAGGTCACAGTCAAGACGGAGCGGGTCAAGTCGAAGCCGACCGACCCTGCGTCCCTGACACCTGTCAACGAGCTGGTCAAGGGTGATGAAGAAATAGTGATCATCACAAACAGCGAGACTGACATCACATGTGACGTTACAGCAGGTGAGTGAGAAACCTCTAGTAATAAACAGTTGTAAACATAAAAGTTGTCGTTACATCTTCTTGATCTTCTCTCCACAGAAGTAACAACAGATCCTGCCACCCCAGACCCCATAGATCCCGACGACATCCAGGTTGACGTCAACTACGAGCCGGACCCCACCGACCTGGTCCTATCGAGCGTACCGGGGGGCGAACTGTTCGACCCTCGCAAGCACAAGTTCACCGATGAAGATCTCAAGCCTCAGCCCATGATTAAGAAAGCCAAGAAAGTGTATGTCCCTGACGAGCAAAAGGTATGTAATGCACAACAAATGTTCCTTTTCAAAGTGTATTTTTTTCCTCTCAATTACTGTTTATTGATCGATTATTATTATTATTTGCAATGCCTATTGCCACATTGATGTGAATTGCAGAGAAGGTGGTCGTTCCATACCTAGATAATCCATTTTCATGTGTCACAGTGACTCGACAATTCTTTCCAGTCAGTGAGTGACTCTTTGTTGACATAAATTTAGCCACTATGTTGACAGGAAGGAAATATTTTCTCCAAGAATGCTGCTGAAAAGGAAATTGGAAAGAATGAGTCTGCCCAATTGGAATTTGAAAACACAAACAAGTCATTAATGTTAAATATTGTCTATTTGTGCTATTTTTGTTAGATGACAGTTTAGAGAACTGGGTTGAAAATAAAAAAATAAAACACAGAATTGCATTTTATTGCTGACATAATCACACGACACATTATCATGATTTTATCTGGTAAATTTTAAGTCTTCAACTACATGCGGTCACGTGTAGCCAAATTACTGAATACAGCATGTTCTTCCAGGACGAGAAGTACTGGCACAGGCGAAAGAAGAACAACGTGGCTGCCAAGCGCTCACGTGACGCCCGCAGGCTAAAAGAGAACCAGATCACTGTGCGAGCGGCGTTCCTGGAGCGCGAGAACTCTGCGCTGAGGACTGAAGTGGCCGACCTCCGCAAGGAGTGTGGCAGCTACAAGAACATCGTGGGGAAGTACGAGGTCAAATTTGGAAAATTGTAAGGAACTGGGAAAACACTACACTATTGTGAATGACACAAGCCTGCAACGACTTGGAATCTTTGTTGGCCATGTTTATCAAAAAGGAAAAAAAACGCCCAGGAAGGGAAGTAAAAAAGCGTGGGTGGCATTTGTTGCCTCGTAAACGGTTCCAAGTCATGACATAAACACAAAATGATGCATCTTACTCCTTTCTTCTCTTCTCTTTCAAGTGCGCTGCCAGAAGATGTATAAACTACGCTTGAATTATTTGACTCAAGTTTGAATAAATAAATCGAATGATGAGGTTTTAGTACTGCCAAAAAGAGATTAAATCTGAGGAGGAAGAAGAGGAACAGAAGATTCAACATTTTTGAGGGATGTGCTTCTCGTGTTCTGTACTTTTATCATATAAGAGATTTTTTTTTTATCTTTATCACATCTCTTTTTTTAGATCAATTACATTAGGTAAGGCTTAGTTTAGCAATAGTTTAACCTCAATTTATTGGTCGTTTTGGAGCATGGTAATTCTTCCAGGTTGCTTCCATTTCTTTTCATGTTAAACAAAATGTATATTTTTTTTCTTTGGATAGAAATGTAAACTGTTGGAAAATATTGAGATTTATTCAGGGAAATACATTGTCCTGGTTTTAAGTGTGTGTGGTGTGTCTGGATTGGATGTGTGACACTCCATCATTTCACGTCATGTAAATAGTTTTTGCCATATAATAGTACTTGTACGCCATGCTCAACATTTTTGCATCCTGTTTTGCATGTGTAGAAAAAAAAAAGTATCGTTCAAATAACGATACTTGGAGATCATCTTCGAGGAAACGGAACTTGTATAGTTTGTAAGTTTGTTATTTGACCTTTTTTTTCATCATTTCAAAACTACACAAATGTTAAAGTTGAAACTATTGTCAAAAAATGTTTTGTTTTAGTCCATAACTGTTGTGCTTCCTTTAGGTACAGGAATGTTATGTAAGCATTTCCAGTGTTCTTAATTCATGTTCAATTTCTCTGCCGCTTCCACATCGGCATTATTTGTTAGCAAGGAACATGTTAATATATATAATAATTTTGTGGACTTAAAACATACCTCAATATATCAAAACACTTCCAGCCTTATTCATAATCAAGTGCAGTTTCACAAGATCTCAAGCATCACCTATAAGTGAAATATCAGGGCTTCCTGACCTGTTTGTACTTTTCATGCTTTCTGCTACGGTTCAGGTTGCATTGCCTTTACAGTTACGTCTTTGTAAAGTACTATCTTGACATTTTCAGTGGTGTAGTTACATTTACATAAACTACTACATCGTGTATAAATAAAGCCTTGTTGAGAGAATTTTGATTTATTGTCCTTCCGTGATATTCTGCAAGAGAGCCACCAATAACCTACAAGATTTTAACATACTTGTTAGGGTGTGCAATTTGCAAAGTGTTAAAACATTCAAACCCAAATAAAGGCAGGAATAAAAAAAAATGTTTTTATTGAAATTATGTAGCAAATTAAGGTCACATTTTTTTTTGTGTGTGCCAAAAACATAAAAGAGAAGTTGGCAGAACTACTATTTGACTGACTAAAAATGAAGACTGGTGTCTTCACCTCTTCTTGAAGCCATACTTCTTCCTCTCATAGAACAGATCTGTTTTTGAGCTTCCTAAATTCACAATTTTAGGGCAGCCATCTCGCTGTGAAAGAAGAGAACAACAGAGTATCAGTGGATGTGGCGCTTTCCAGTTGCTTAGAGATTAAATGAAATGTATGACAACTAACATCTTTCTCCTGGATGGTACACTCTTTACAGTAGTAGGCGTCCGACACTCCCGGCCCTCCGCAGATGACGCAACGTCCCTGGTAGGAGCCGTAGTTGCACTCGTCGCAGATTCGGACCAGGGTGCACGGCCTCACATACGAATCACAAATGACACACTTGCCATCACCTTGAGAGTGAAAAGGTACAGATATGCATTGGTTAGGCATAATTCTCTATCGTTTAAGAGGAGTTTAAAAAAATATAGATACTGTATTACTATTTGAGAAAGCAATTGTAATTAGTAATGTAATTATGTCAACTTATTAATGTGTGCAACAGACACAAATAGATTTAACTGATAATTAGATACAAAGAAGAAAGGGGAAAATACTCACATTTTTCGCAAAGCCTCCCGATTGCTGCAGAATAACAATAAAAACATTTAGTCAACTGTACATTTGATTTTACTTAGTCGTATATATGTTTTATACGCAAAAGTGCATTCAATAATATTATAATGTTCATTTTGCAGACATGGACTTCATCACGCTAAACCAGGCGCTAAGTTTCAATGAAGTCCATGCCGCAACTGTTAGCAAATAGCATTAGCTGTCTTAAACTTTGGCCAAGAACGGCCAGGTAAGGGGAATTATTTTTTTAAAAGATGCTGTATAAGGCGTAGCAATATATAAAACATACCAACACCAGCTTGTTTTCTGCAGAAGATTAAATCTGGATGATGCTTTGCCATTGTTGGCTAACGTACTACGGTCGTAGAGTCAACTTTCACCTTTGAACCCATAAAACACATTGCCCAGATTTTACATTACCGCCACCATATGTCTAAAATAAGAATTGCAGAAGAAAATAAGAATCGCAGCTACTTGAGCGACATTTGAAGCTTGCACCTTTTACCCACATTTTTGTGTATTTCTTCCTGTCACTAAAAATAAAAGGATATTTTTATGTCGTTTCCAAAATAAAATGTAGCCACAGAAAACTACAAGTATAAACCTGTTTATCCTTTCAGCTACATAAAAACCATCACCACGTTTTATTTCTGCCAGTAATTTATCTAAAAGCATGTAAACTGCTCTACTAAAATTAATGCATAAATAATTTGCAAATGATGTTATGATAACGATATACTTTCAAGCAAGCATGAATGAACCTATAGCAGTGTATTTTTGTTCTTCAAGGACTAGCAACCATTGCCATATAAAATATGTGACGTCATTAAGAATGGCCACATCTTTGTCAGTGAACAAAATGGCAACTTACTGTCTCACCGTCGCGCGACTTCAGGTATGAGACGCATTTGCTTGTTTTCGTCCTGTCACTGAGGATGTGGTGACTGTCATTTTGATATTTTGCCTTATCATCGTCTATCGTGCGTGTGTGTAAGAGCAAAACCCTTCAGGGTCGCATTCTGTGGCTGGTAGCCGGTCGCTGCTAGCTAGCCGGGTCATCGTGTCCCTCTATACGCTCATCAGAGGGCAACAACTTGCATCGCGCTGACTTTTTCCCTATATCATGCCTTGCACTGATTTATGACGTTATTACTTATTACTATTGTATATAACAAAGGGTATTGTATTGGTTTTATGTCTTGCGAAGATATCAAGTTGATTTGACAAGGTTAACCACAAGGTTAGGCTGCATTTTATAGTACATTGCATTTTTTTATACTCTGTATGAACTTAATATGGCATAGCATGTACCAAATCAGAAAAACGTAAATGCAGCAGGTTTGGCAAATGACTTTTTTTTTTTTTTTTTTTTTTTTTTTGTTTTTTGTTTTTTTTTCCCCAAGGAAGAAATCACACTATGTCGATGGAACGACAGTACACGTCCATATATAATTTGCAATATAGGTGCATCTTTTCCTCTCATAGTCAATCTGCAATGTTACCCTCTCATGTAGTTATATTTCTGGTGACGTTAACTTGTATGCTATAATTGATATGCTTTTATTTTCAATATGTTAATGTCTTTGCCATCTTTCCCAGCTTGCTCTGGGCCATGGCGCACGGCGCCTGCATGTGGCGGCCGCTTACAGAGCCAAGGCCCAAGTGTCCATGAGTCGCTTTGAGCCTACCTCCTTCGTCAGCTACGACAAGCTCCAGTCCAATGTTGACGTCGTGCGAAAAAGGTGTCTACCTGTATTTTTCTCACATGCATCGCTGCCCTGCCAACTTCCTGTTTGTTTGCCATTTGGCACAGTTATTCCGCAGCAGCATATGCAATTTTTGTCAAGCCGCTTTAGACACATGGAGAAGTGGTAACGCCTGCTCTCATATTCTCACTCAGACTCAACCGACCTCTCACGCTGTCAGAGAAGATCGTGTACGGCCACCTCGATGACCCCCATAACCAGGAAATCGATCGCGGGCGCACCTACCTTCGCCTGCGTCCTGACCGTGTGGCCATGCAAGATGCCACAGCGCAGATGGCCATGCTCCAGTTCATCAGCAGCGGCCTGCCGCAGGTGGCGGTTCCCTCCACCATCCACTGTGATCATCTGATCGAAGCCCAGATCGGTGGCGCTGAAGATCTGGCCAGGGCCAAGGTGAGTTTGGGCTCGGCACATATGCTGTTCGAATGAGTGGAATAAAGAAAAGCATTCTGGGTGCTCATCTCAAACCAGGAAGTGAATGAAGAGGTCTACAACTTCCTTGCAAGTGCTGGTGCAAAATATGGAGTCGGTTTCTGGAAACCAGGTTCTGGAATCATCCATCAGGTAATAAATCAGAATGTAAACATAAAACTACATTTGCAATTTTCGCTAAGGCATTTTTTATCTGTTCAGATCATATTGGAGAACTACGCCTATCCAGGTGTGATGCTCATCGGCACCGATTCCCACACACCAAATGGTGGCGGGCTCGGTGCCATCTGCATCGGCGTGGGAGGCGCCGATGCTGTGGATGTCATGGCGGGGATCCCCTGGGAGCTTAAATGTCCCAAGGTCAGAGAAGCATTTATACTGCACATTCAAAGAAGTCCAAGAAGCACAATACTGCTCTTCATAGCATTCTAACTCATTTTTGAAGGTGATCGGGGTGAGGCTGACTGGTTCCCTCTCTGGTTGGACATCCCCAAAAGATGTCATTTTGAAGGTGGCTGGCATCTTGACGGTGAAAGGCGGCACCGGAGCTATCGTAGAGTACCACGGGCCTGGTGTTGACTCGATTTCTTGCACTGGTGTGTCTTTTTAAAAAAAAGAAAGCCGGCTTCTTTATCCCACCACAGTGGGCCTTTTTTTCGGATGACTTTATCATCTTTGAAACATAATTATCCTGTGTAAAGTCATTCATGTTTGTGCATAGGAATGGCCACCATTTGCAACATGGGAGCGGAAATCGGCGCTACAACTTCCGTGTTTCCCTACAACCACCGCATGAGGACCTATATGGAAAAGACTGGCCGTGGACGTATGTTATTTAAAAGAAAAATTCGCCACAGAATTGACATTTTGAGTTCAGAAAGTAACACCAAAGATGATGAGATATAAATCCTCCTTAGAGATTGCTTCCCTGGCTAATGAGTACGCCGATCTGCTGGTGCCGGATCAAGGCTGCGAGTACGACCAGGACATCGAGATCAATCTCGATGAGGTCAGTCTCCATTTTGAACATCATGATACATTTGCATCCCTCAAATGACTAAGAATTTCACTAGATAAATGTGCTTTATAAAGTGACAAAATCAGACTTTGAAAATTAATTTCTGAATTTATTCATAAAAATATTTGATATAGAAAGCTGAATAAAGTTAGAAAAAATCACGCAAATCAAATAAAACACACATTCCTTTCAGCTCCGTTGTAAATGTGCCTATCTATTTATTATTTTGGCAGCTAAAGCCCCACATCAACGGTCCATTCACCCCCGACCTGGCTCACCCAGTGTCTGACGTCGGTGCCGTGGCTGAGAAGAACGGCTGGCCACTTGAGGTTAAAGTCGGTAAGAAATCCTTCATTTGTTTCCTCGCATGTTTATAAGATTTAGCAAAAAAAAATCTGCTTTTCTGTTCCTATTAGGTCTGATCGGCAGCTGCACCAACTCCAGCTACGAGGACATGGGCCGCGCCGCCTCTGTGGCAAAGCAGGCTTTGGACAAAGGCCTGAAATGCAAAGCTCAATTCACAGTTACACCCGGGTCAGAGCAGATCCGGGCTACCATTGAACGAGATGGTTACGTGAGTGGTGCTACAGGAAAAAAAAATGGCTGTTTAAGATTGTAATCTAAAATGATTCTTTTTATACAGTCCAAGATCCTTGGTGACGTTGGAGGTGTAGTCTTGGCCAACGCTTGCGGACCCTGCATCGGACAGTGGGACAGGTGGGATGAAACCCTGCTGGGAAATCCTTAACACTTGGTCCTTTTGGCGCTAACACTCTTTGTTTGTATGAAGACGGGATGTGAAAAAAGGCGAGAAGAACACCATCGTCACCTCATTCAACAGGAACTTCACAGCTAGGAATGATGCAAACCCTGCAACACACGCCTTTGTTACATCCCCTGAGGTAAGGTCACTCAAAGCTCGAGTGTGTTATTTGATTGCTAGATTAAAAAGAAAAAAAATCCACTTTTTCATTTCCTTTTAGATTGTCACAGCGTTGGCAATCGCCGGGACTCTCAACTTCAACCCTGAGACCGACTACCTGACAGCCGCCAACGGTGAGAAATTCAAGTTAGTGCCCCCGACCGGAGACGAACTCCCCGCCAGAGACTTTGACCCGGGTCAGGACACCTACCAGCACCCACCTGCTGACGGCACCAGCCTCAGGGTGGACGTCAGCCCTCAGAGCAACCGACTGCAGTTGCTGGAGCCCTTTGACCAGTGGAGTGGCAAAGACCTGCAGGACCTCAGGGTTCTCATCAAGGTCAGATTGTCATGCTTGAGCAAGCTGCGGACAACCTTATTTTTTATTTTTTATT
Source organism: Syngnathus typhle (assembly GCF_033458585.1). NCBI lineage: Eukaryota > Metazoa > Chordata > Actinopteri > Syngnathiformes > Syngnathidae > Syngnathus > Syngnathus typhle. Next base: position 4,124,558 of record NC_083755.1, on the reverse strand, counting down.
ATTATGATACCATTAAAGGAAGATGTTGTGTTGCAGGTGAAGGGAAAGTGCACCACAGATCACATCAGCGCCGCCGGCCCTTGGCTGAAGTTCCGAGGCCACTTGGACAACATCTCCAACAACATGCTGATCGGTGCCGTCAACAGTGAGAACGACGCCATCAACTCGGTGAAGAACTACCTGACGGGGGAGTACGGAGGTGTGCCCGATGTGGCCCGTCACTACAAGGTGAGGACTTCCAGCATTTTTTTTCTTCTTGAAGGACAAGGACGATGTGTTGGCGTTTTGCGCAGGCCAACAATGTGTCGTGGGTGGTGGTGGGAGATGACAACTACGGCGAGGGCTCCAGCAGAGAGCACGCCGCACTGGAGCCTAGACATCTTGGAGGAAGAGCTATTATTGTAAAGAGCTTCGCTAGAATCCACGGTACAGCACGGCAATTTGATGCACAGCTTTTTCACACACCCCTCCACTTGGCTGACAATTTCCATCCTTTGTAGAAACAAATCTTAAGAAGCAGGGCCTGCTGCCTCTGACCTTCAGCAACCCGTCAGATTATGATAAAATCTGCCCCGATGACAAGATCTCCATAAAAGGACTCGAAACCTTTGCTCCCGGAAAGGTTAGTGGCTACATTTGCATTTACATCAAGTGCCATCTAAAAAATACTTATAAAGCTTCATTCAATGTTATCTTTAAGTCAGTGATTCCTTCTTTTACCACAGGAGGGCGCAGTTTTAATAATACCTCAATTTTGCATTAATTCCTAAAAGACCACTTTGAATGCAGGATTACTACCAAGACTTTTGTTTTCCTTTTCAGCCTTTGAAAGCCGTGGTGAAGCACAGCGACGGCAGCGAAGACGTTCTGGAACTCAACCACAGCTTCAACGAAACGCAAATCGAATGGTTCAAGTCCGGGTCGGCTCTCAACAGGATGAAGGAGCTACAGCACTAAGGGATGAAACATGGAAAGGGGGGGGGGGGGGTCGACGGCGGTGGTCGTGAAGGAATACGTAAAGATGGTTTCATGATCTGCATCGAACTGACATCCTGACATGTCACACGCGTGTCCAATCAAATGATAGTAGTCATGATTCTTGTTTTTCCAACATAACATTGTTATGTGTGTGACGCACATTATGTACAATGGACACTCTGCCCCGTTAAGCTTTGAACTCACATGTGACCGCTCCCTAATGTTTCCAGTATTCTCATAATGGGTCAGAACGTGAACACAGGACCTTCTCCAGCTCGATTAGGTTCAACCAGTTTTCTGTGGTGTTGCACACCCCGTGTTATTTCATGCGTGTGTGTGTGTGCAGAACAGTTTATGCCAACACAACAATTCTGATATTTATTTTCCAGATTTATTCAACATGGAAAGGTTCCTAAGGGCTTAGGAACTCACGTTATCACTGTTACCACTAAATTATGTATGTATGTAAAAATAGAATCATCAAATTAAGCTGATTTTATTATAATATGTCCATAATGGCAAATAACTAAATCATTAGTAGTCATGTTTAAACATGATATGGCTATCTGCTCTCTTGTCTATATGATTTGCGTTTAGAAGCTCAGAATGGGTTGTAGAATAAATTGTGACAGATCTCACTTCATTGTTTGTATTTGTGTGATTCTATTTGTGTGCATAATGAAAAGAGGTTCCAATATTTTGTCCGCCTTTTTCATGAAGAAGGGGGAAATTGGAAAATGTGTGTGCATGATTTGGAATGTGAAGTGTCCAAGAGGGAACTCGGGCCGATTTTGAACGTCAGTATGCAGCATTACATGCGAATACAACAATAAACATTTAAAAAAAAAAAAAAATGTATTGCACATTGCGGAGTTTTGTGTGAGTGTAATGGTGAATATATATATATATATTTTTTTTTAACCCCCACCCCCTTTTATCAATCCTCCCCTCCCTTCTCCCATTTTGGTCTGCTCCAGCTGCGTGAGTCGCATCCACACACACTCCAAAACACAAAAACACGGACTTTGACCGCCTCGGCGCGTCTGTCCACTGTGGTCGGACTTTCTAAATGACGTCTGTGCAGCGCCTTTGATTGACATCCGATCGCTTGTGATGGTAAGTGCGACAATTGCATCAACCCGGTTGCTGCAAGATAATAATAATGGGCGGAAGACATTCCGGATTTCTCGGAATTGTCGCTTTTGTTACGTCACTACTCGTAAAACAACCTGCACAATTTTAATATGCGGTTTTTGCTTCTGTTCAATATAATTATCTATTTGTGTGATGGGGAAAGTGGCACAGAGAATGTTCTAGAAATAAAAGGCCTGAAGGGGTTTAATGGTGTAAATTATTTAAACCGTGCAAGACATATGGGGCTATGGTATGAGGGCTCCTAGTTGGAAGTTTCAAGTGCGTGTATGAGAGTGTTGACGTGTCTTCCATACCAATGAACAGACAACTACAATGACATGCTTTCTTTCTCAAGGGAGGAAGCTGAAGAGATTTTTTTTTTTTGGCCTCGTCTGTGTTTCCTCCACCCAGCCAGACACTTGCTTGCTTTTCAGCTTCTGTTATCTGGCATGATGATGATGGAATATGAGGAACCCGTCATTAAAAAATAAAACATTTTGAGGTTGTTTTATTTTTATTTTTACTACATGTGTATTTTTTTGTTATTCTTATTTGCATATATATTTAAAAAAAAAAGACATTTTTATGTTTGTTTTTATTCTCAATTTGATTTATGTTTAATTTTACCAGTTTTGCTCCTCCATAGTCAGGGCCATGACAAGCAACAGAAGAAAACGTCGACTCACTTCTCCGCGACCTTAATAAGCTTGCTAATAAAAAGAGTTGAGGGTCAGGTTGTTCAATTATTTACATTACTTATCAAACTGGGGCAGCTAACAGTGAGTGTGCGTGCCATCTGCTTTGAAGATAATCGATTGTTCGACATTTACTGCACATGACAAATTTGAGAATTAATCAAATTTGATTGCCATGTTTTTTTTCTTCTCTTTTGTTCCAAACTAGTTATCAATTGCCAAATAATATAATCATTATGTAATTTGTTAGGGCCGATTATTGGGGTACCTTTTTTATTAACCGCTTGTCTTTCTTTGTCCTACTTCAGTCATTCCTGCCTACCATGCATAGGCCTTAACCTGCGCGTCACACAACATGTCCGACAAAGACCCCTCGTCACCGACGGGCCCCTCGCCGCCTCTGGCCTCTCCTCCCACCCCGCTTCGGATCTCCTTCCCCTTCCTGCGGGAGGGAAGCAGGGTTTGGGAGCGAGAGAGGAAGCCCCCACAACCTGGAGGAGAACTGCCCAGCCCACTGCCCACCAAACGCACTCGCACGTATTCGGCGTAAGTTTTTTTTTCCTCTGGAGAAAAGTAAGTTATGCAAAAAGTTTGAGAAGGTCCAGTAAGGTGATCATACAGTAAGTTGACTTAATTAGTGCTGTAGTCCACAAATTTCCTCACTTGTCTCCATCCTGGATGTGTGCAGGACAGTACGAGCTAAATCGGGTCACGTGTTTAAGGGCGTGTGCAAAAACTTCTCCCGCTCGCAAGGCCACGGATTCATTCGGCCCGTTCATGGAGGAGAAGACATCTATGTCCACGTCTCAGAGTGAGTGAAGACATCCGTTCATCCAAAGTACTTTTATTTTGCTATATCAATCCACTCGCATCTTAATCAAATCGTGCCCTCTCTGACAGCATTGAAGGTGAGTATGTGCCGATGGAAGGGGATGAGGTGACGTACAAGGTGTGCCCCATCCCGCCCAAGATGCAGAAGATCCAGGCGGTGGAGGTAGTGATAACCCACCTGAAGCCGGGAAGCAAGCACGAGACTTGGTCGGGTCAGCTCATCAGCTCCTAGATCTTTGGAGGAGGGTTGGACTGGAAAAATTTGAGGATCGGTGAGAGGAGCATGACAGGTAGAGGTGAAGGTCGAGACGGTGGAGTCGCAGCAGGTAGAAAGAAAATCACAATTGAACTGAATGGAAACACAATGAATTCAGTTTCCGTCCCACCCAAAAAATATTTTGATTTTCGAATGAGGAAGCGAATTATTATAGTCATAAAAACGCATTAATAACATTATAAATAAAATACAGCATCATTTCAAGCATCAATGCCCAATGATATTGTACTTTGGCCACCAGGGGGCAGTACAATACATTCATTTCAATTGTAGGTCTGCTTAAAGTTGAGGTGCCATTCTGGAACGATTCAATGAAAACCAAAAATATGAGCCACAACATATTCTTATGCGATGATGCACTCTATTTTATTGGGCTTAAGATGTAATTATTTAAGTAAATATTTGAATGACAAACACTATAAATAGAAACATATCGAACGGGAAAGGACGGAATTACCTGACCATGTGAGGGAAAGGAAAAGGGTGACATGAGAAAAGATGACAGGATAGTCAATGACTATTTATTATTTATTAACTTATTTATTTTGTTACTCTTTAAAGGCTGCCTTTTTACGTCTTTGAGCAACGTTAAGCCTTTTGGATTATTGCACTGAATTAATCGGCATTAAGACTAATTACTACCTAATCTATCGTTATGAATATTTCACAACTTTTGCTGTTTTAGCAGCTCTTCACTAAATGTTGAGTAGAAAATGTTCCACGATGCAGTCGGTCGGAATTTCTAGCAGAATGTGTTGATTCTCACTTGGCTGTGTTATAAAAGTCAAAAGCCCTTTTTTTTTTCCATTTGTGTCTTATCACTGTGATTGTGTCTTTTGACACTTGGATAACACGTGTGCGATAACATGTTGGAAATAAATGGAGAGATTAAATTGCGGTGACTATTTTCATCATTCCTTTTTTTTCATCTTCTTTATTCTTTAACCACAGTGCTTCCACGCTTATCTCCGATGTGCCCCTGTTTATGTTCATAATTTACGCAGACCTTGGCATGACAATAGACCAAGTTATATGGCCTTCTGCTGGTTGTATATTAACTAGTTGCTGCGTGTAAAGTGGAGGTGAGAGACAGAGAAGTGTTTTTTTTTTTTTCCTCGAGACACACAAACGCAAATGAAGAGGTCAGTTGCTGGATTTTCGATGCCTTTTCTTTTTTACAGTTTGTAGAACATACCAAAACTGAAGACCCAACTCCTTCATGGATTCTTTTCTTCCAATCTAAGAGGCTAAATCCAGCGGAAATGGCTTCTTGGAGATGGTCCTTGTGCTTGTTCATTTTTCTGACCCTCATGGGATCACATCAAGGAATCAGACAGTGTTTAAGAGGCGTCTCCATGAGTGTGATCCTTCTGGATGATGAAGAGTCTCCCTGGAGCTTAAAGTTTGTCGGGGGACAAATACTGAAGGCCTTGGCGTTCGAGTCGGTGCAAGAAAACAGTAAGAACCCATTTGAAATATCTATTTAGATATTCAACAATAAGACTGAGGAGCCTCATGTTTTCTCTGTTCCCACCCAACATATTAAAGACACTACATTCAATCTCACGGTGACTTTTGGTGGTTTCAACACAACCTACTATCGACAAAGAGGCTGCCACAGTAGCGCGTGTGAAGGAGTGTCCAAATTAAAATACCTTATGGTGAGTACATCTGTAAATCATATTAGTATTTTCTATTTAACAAATAAGAGTAATTCCAAGAGTCATTCTCTTTTATATATTTGTAGGGCACCTCAGATTTGATTCATTTATGAGTATAACTATCTCTGATAGTTTTATCATACCCCAGTTAGATAGTCTTGTCCGACTTTGTCAATCTCTGACGTAAGCAAACAGGAACTATCCCCCAGTCGGAAAATTCTAATCAGTCAATATAGTCAACAAGTCAGATATGGAAGCATAAAAATGTCAAAAAAGCCTGTGACATTGTGAAGAGGGTGTGCACACTTTTGCTAGCACACGTTGTTTTAATTTATACTCTCATTTTTCAATTGAGTATTGAACGGATTAATAATGTTGGGAAATGTTTTTAAATTATTTAGGTTACTTTATTTTGAACAGGGGTGTGTAGACTTTTGACATAAATATTTGAAGCATATGAGGTGATGGTGTAATTTCTCCGCAGCATTCACATAGCCTGGGCTGTGCTGTGCTCGGCCCCACTTGCACATACGCCACTTACCCTTTGGTTGAGTAAGTGCATCTCCGAACATCTCACCAAGGATGTTCCTCATCTGTGTCCTAATTTTGATTGATACCCTCTTTCACTCAGTGCTGAGAAAGGTCTCAAATTAAGCACGCCCATCATCTCGGCCGGCAGCTTTGGACCCGCCTGTGACAACACGCTCAACCTGCAGCGCCTCCTGCCGCCTGCTCGTAAAATCACCGATTTTTTTGTCCACTTCTGGAAAGACGATAACGCAATCAAACCTGTGTGGGAGACAGCTTATGTGTATAAGTTACCTACACACACAGAGGATTGCTTTTGGTGAGAGACCGCAAAGTATCTGTGCTTTGGAATATTTACGGTGTACCTCAGGGCTCTGTACTCGATCCTCTTTAAAAAGGAATCAGGATTTTTTTTCAGTCAGTTTTACAAAACTGATGTCCTGTAATATGCATGATTGGAGTTATGTCATTTTCCCCAGGTATATAAATGCACTGGAATCAGCCCCTCACATGTTTGCTCAGAAGGTGAAAAGAACGATGTTGCGCAAACCAGAGGACCTCAAAACAGTCCTTTCTTCGCACAGGAACCGGACAAGCAACTGTAAGTCTTCACTGGAACAAACAGAGTCACACTGACTTTAAAGAGACTGATCATTTCCATTTGCAGTATTCATCATGTGCGGCTCTGTGAAGGATGTCGTGGAGATGAAGAATCTCTCAGCAGAAGCAGACAGCAATGAGATTCTCTTCATCCTAATCGATCTCTACAAGTCAGTACTTGGTCAATGTGGATGCACAGGCTGAATTTAAAATGAAAAATTATTTCCACAGTGATCAATACTACATCAACACTACGTCTCATCCAGCTATGAAGAATGTTCTGGTACTCACCATGCCCAACACCAGGAATTATACGATCAACTCGGACCTGAAAAGCAACAACACGGTAATTCGATTGATTATTTGGAAATCGATCACATCACAATCATTTGTCATTTTGAAATAGATGAACGACTACATGGCTGCATACCACGACGCGGTGATACTGGTCAGTCGGGTGATTCGGGAAATAATCGCAAAACCTCACTTGGGAGCTCATCAGATGCCTTACGTTACCGTGCAATACCTTCGGAACACCTCGTTTGACGGTAAGCGACCCGATTTAATCGAATCATTCTTATGATGGACAGTAAAAGAAGCCTGTCAATCATTTTCACTGACATAACAATTGGTTACCGTGGCAACATACTCTGTCCTCTTGTGCAGGCATCGCTGGGAATTATCGGCTGGACGAGCAGGGAGATAGAGATGTTAATCTCTCTGTCATTTACACCACTAATGATTACAAGGTACCGTTTTTTTCCGTGTATAGTGCGCAATATTTTACTAATTTATTGTCCTAAAATCTGGGGTGCGTATTATACATGGGTACAAAGAAAAAAAAAAAAAATTTTTTTTTTTTTAATTTTTTTTTTTTTTTTTTTTTTTTTTAAATAAAGTCATGGTACAACAAAACCAACAACAGGACTGACCGACAAAGTCGTGGAACAAAAAGACAGGGTGACATTACCAAAGACAGGAACAGAATGACAGTAACACATGCAATGATCCAACGGTGAGCGAGGGGCAGACAGGACTTAAATACAAAACACGTTACATCGATTGAGGTGACACAGGAAGAGCGGGGTGACACGAACAGAAACTATGGCAACCTAGACACATAGCAAAACTGGGGACGAGACATGACAAATCTCCCCCGAAATAAAACTCACCTTTCTTCTTGTTTGTTGTCAATCGCGCATCGCATTCAGCCATCCTGCCCAACACACTTAGTAAAATTCATAATTGACGACACATCGTTTGATGCGATGGTGCAATCCTCGATGGTGTGTTATTGTCAAATATTGTTTGTTTTTTAATCTCCATCGCGGACCGGACGTCATACGGAGGCCGCCATTACAGATGCGCAGAACGGTTGCGCAAGACACGTCAGCTATATAAAGAGCGAGAGTTCAGTTCTCCACCTATTAGTTTCAATTCACAGTTTAATTAGCAGTTTCAATCAGCAAATAACAAAATGCGTATTACAGGTAATATTTTATTTCACAACACTTTGCCTTGTTCCTTTCGTCTCTGCTGTTCATTTCAAACACGCTCCATACGACCGCAATGCTCTTGTATCAGACGCTCGCTCGATCACCTGCTAGTTTGCCGTCTGCCACAATGTACCCTACACAAATCCGAAACATTTGTTGCGGCTCCGAGTCACGACGAGGGGCAAGTTTTGGTTTCCAAGGGTGTTTTTATTCCTCTTCAACGTCTCTCCCATACAGAGCCGCCGTGTGCGCACGGAGCGCGGTGGTGCGTTTAGGGGCAGTCGGAGAAATCAACGCCAACAAAAAAAATGACATCCAGCCTAGTTAAGACCATACCAAAGACTTTAAAAATGGGACCCATTGCCTCCCTGCGTGTGTGACGATCTTTGGGACTTAAAAAAAAAAAAAAAAAAAAAAAAATTAAAAAAAAATTAAAAAAAATTCATAAAAATTGGGTGCGTATTATACATGGGTACAAGCTTTTTTCCAGCATCAGCATGCCATTGTTAGGGGTGCGTACTATACATGGGGGCGCACTATACATGGAAAAAAACGGTATTGTTTTTTTTTTCTAAATATGTCAAAATCTATACTTGAACCCCCCCCCCCTACAGTATCGTACTTTATTCGAGTTTGACACGGAGCACAGCCTGACCATGCTGCTTGATGACAATCCCTCCTTTGTCTGGGGGGAAAGACTTCCAAATTTCAAGCCAGATGAAGGTAGGGTCAGTGGATTTTATATTTGCACACTTTAGAATTTGAGCATATTATTTAAAATAGAAACTCGTTCTTCCTCCAGAGCCACCGTCGCTTGATACCGTTGTGGTTGTTTTGGGTGTGATTGTGGTGGTGGTGGTGGCCATTGCTTTCATCTTCTACAGGTTTATTTTGAATTATTCTAAATTGATTTGATCATTTATTGGTATTGACCTGTAGATATTTGATTGCAGACAGAACAGGAGAGATCGTCTTTTGCGGTTGTCCATCTCCCACATCCCCTCTGATCTTGTCACGCTGCTGGAGGACAACACGCTCAATGAAGTCTATCTGAAGGTATGAAATAAAAATAAAAAAAATAAATAAAATTGCCCTTCACAATCATCTCTTTTCAGATCGAAGAGAAAAAAAAGGATTTTAAGATCCGCCGTGCGCTCTATGATAAGAAGGTAGACGAACAAGCGAACTACTTCTTGTGTTTATGATATATTATTGATCGGAGGTGCCATTGCTCATTTTTCAGGTTGTCATCCTGAAGGAGCTCAATCACTCGGATGGGAACTTCAACGAGACACAAAAAGTGGAACTTCATGCGGTGAGGCACGCGCAAGTGGGTGTGCAAATTTTCTATTTTGAATAAAATCGACCCATTTTGATCTGCAGCTCCTGCAAATCGACTATTATAATCTCACCAAGTTCTACGGCACGGTGAAGTTTGATCAGGGCGTGTTTGGGGTCTTTGAGTATGGTGAACGAGGGTCGCTCAGGGTGTGTATGAAAATATCAAACCTTAAAGCTGAGTGTATTTAATTAAATAACAAGCTTCTATTCTTCACTGCATCCAGTATGTGCTGAATGACAAGGTGTCTTATCCAGAGGAGACGTTCATGGACTGGGAGTTCAAGATCTCCGTCATGTATGACATCGTTAAGGTGACACACTAATGACGATTGAGACTCATAAAAAAAACAGCACGACTTTAGTCCAAATTAAAATGGTCATTTCAAGAGGCAAAATGGTATTGCAATGCCATTGTCCCCCAGTAGAGGGCGCCAAAGCTTGATTAGGCTTTTCCAATTTTCCAATGTGTGTCTGTACAGGGTATGTCCTACCTCCATGCCAGTGACATCCAAGTGCATGGGCGCCTCAAGTCCACCAACTGCGTGGTGGACAACCGCATGGTGGTGAAGATCACAGATTTTGGCTGCAATTCTTTCCTCAAGCCCGGCAGAGGTACAAATGCAATGCATCATTGAATTGATTGTCAGGCCATTTCGATGATCTCTTTTGTGTCTCCACTTAGACTTGTGGACGGCGCCTGAGCACTTGAGGAAACAGGGCACCTCGCAGAAAGGAGACGTATACAGTTTCGCCATCATCGCTCAGGAGATCGTTCTGAGGAAATCAACCTTCTACACGGAATGCTGCTCTAACCGTGCAGGTGAATCACAAACATGTTATTTTATTTTAATTCTATTTTATCCAATTATTTATTTTATTGTTTTTTTATTATTATCATTTTTTTTACATTTACTTTTATGTTACACAAATTGTGTGTGTGTGTGTGTGCTCAGAAAAGTTATCCAGGGTCATCATGTCCTACTTCAGACCTGATCTGGACTTTGACACAGCTACAGAGAAAGAACTTGAGGTATGAGGCCGCTATTGCAAATTGCACCATACACAAAAATTACATAATTATTGCAACATACATTTTAAAAGTAATATTAAAACTATTTATTGCCTTTACCTGATTGCCTATCAACACTCTTTTTTTTTTTTGTCCTCAATATACCCCTCTAGGTATACATATTAATAAAAAGTTGTTGGGACGAGGATGCTGAAAAAAGGCCAGATTTCAAAAAGATTGAAAGCTGCTTGGGAAAAATCATCAGGTAATTGTCACGTTTGTTGCATTATTACATGACGATCAATGCTTTAATGTTATTTCTCTTTTTTTTTTTATCCCCCGCTAGTAAAATACACAACAAAGACAACGAGAGCTACATGGACAACATGATACGTCGGTTGCAGATGTATTCCAAGAACCTGGAGCACCTGGTTGGAGAGAGAACGGCTCTTTATAAAATGGAGAGGGACCGGGCGGATTGCCTCAACTTTATGCTTCTTCCACGGTTTGTTCAAATCAAAGTTACATTTGAAGCATTGACCTGAAAATGGTGGCTAAACAAGAACTTCTTCCCATGTTTTGTGTCTGCAGTACTGTGGTGAAGAGCTTGAAGGAGAGCGGGGTCGTGGAGCCGGAGCTGTACGACGAGGTGACTATTTATTTCAGCGACATCGTGGGCTTCACCACGCTATGCCAGTACAGCACGCCCATGGAGGTGGTAGACATGCTCAACGACATCTACAAGGGCTTTGACAGCATCTTGGACCACCACGATGTCTACAAGGTACAATTCTGCCTCATATTTTCTGGACCTAGAGTTGATATAGCTCTGATTCTCAGGTGGAAACAATCGGTGATGCCTACATGGTGGCTTCCGGACTTCCAAACCGGAATGGCAATAGACATGCGGTGGATATCTGCCGCATGGCCTTGGACATTTTGACCTTCATGGGTAACTTCCAGCTCAGACATCTGCCCGGCATCCCCGTGTGGATACGCATCGGTGTGCACTCAGGTAGACCATTTTTAGCTCTAAATTCCACAGTTGGCTGAAAATTATTAATTTAATTTAATTTAATTTAATTTAATTTAATTTAATTTAATTTAATTTAATTTAATTTAATTTAATTTAATTTAATTTAATTTAATTTAATTTAATTTAATTTAATTTAATTTAATTTAATTTAATTTAATTTAATTTAATTTAATTAGCATCTTTCCGCTAACTCATTAGCCTTCCCAGTACTTCTTGTTGGTGACCGTACTTGGCGGATTTCACTTATCGTAGGGTTTTTTTGGAACAAATGATCCGCGATAAACGAGGGATTACTGTATTATTGATTATTATTTTTGATTATTTATGTATAATTCTAATCTGTCAATTTATTTGTGTTTCAGGTCTGTGTGCAGCAGGTGTGGTCGGCGTAAAGATGCCCAGATATTGTTTATTCGGAGACACGGTCAACACGGCGTCTCGAATGGAGTCTACAGGCCACCGTGAGTGAGCACGTTCTTTAATGAGCAAACTGATTTATTTCGCCATTAACCCAGCGTGCCAGTCAGCTCCTGCCCTGTGACGTTTGTAATTATTTATGTGCAATTAGAGCATCCTCATGGTCACGCTAATGAAATGATTGTGACATTTTGCACCGCAGCCCTGCGGATTCACGTCAGTCAGCCGACTATTAATATCCTAACCAGGACAGACTGCAAGTTTGAGTATGAGTACAGAGGGGAAACATATCTCAAGGTAATGGAGGAGCCTCAGAAAGTTCACTTCTGGAGTAGGGCAACCATTTTTGTTTTCTCAGGGTAAAGGAACAGAGACAACATACTGGTTGACGGGTGAGACGGGTGCAGACTACGACCTCCCGACTCCACCCACAACGTATGTAAATCTTAAACCTGCAAAAAAAAAAAAATGGCAATTGGATATTAACCTTGACTTCCTTAGGGAGAACTTCCAGCGGCTTCAGCAGGACCTCGCCCACATGATCCTGGCATGTCTGGAGCGGCGTTCCAGAGGCTCCGTGCGCCGAAGGGGTCGTGGCGAGGACGCGGATAAGGGGCGATGTTCTGAGGTGGAACCTCCAGAATATTTGCATCTGGCCACTGTGGATAACACCCTGAGCACCTTCCTCTAGGACCAACACTGGAGAAGACTTTTCAATATGTACGTACAAAATTGATCTTTAATATTTCCATATTGTTAGGTACCCATCCATCATACAATATAGTAAAATAAAACAACACTTTAAAAATAACAAAAGGATGTTTTATTTTTTTTTTAGAGTAGAGTCATTCATGTACATAAAATACATTTTTTTTTCAGAATGCTTCCAAAGTCCCGAAAAGTTAGCGTGCCACTTTATTCTTTATGAAGAGGAAGTTAAGACATTCGCAATCTTATTCATATTTTGACAAGTGGTAGCCTAAAAAAAAAAAAATCCCCTTTAAGTACATTGAGGCAGCATACTCAATTAAATCCACATTTCTTAAATTCCACTTTTGTTAATGTACAGAAATAATAATTTGCCCTTTATGGGTTATACACATCAAATACAGCAGGAAGCATTTCATGTATGGTGTATAAATTGTGAGGTTGTCGCAAAGCACTCTCGCCATGCAAACAGAAAAGGTTGAAAGGAACTCAAATTTAACGCGTGGCTGTGTTGTTCCAAACACACCAGCATATTTTGTGTCATATTTTTGTGCGGGTCAAGATGATTGAATCAGTCCAACATGACAACTATTGAGTATAAAAAAAAAAAAGCAAACAAAACCCTGTTTTTTTTTTGTTTTGTTTTTTAAAAGGGAGACATTCCAAAGAAAGCTTGATAATAAATAAGTCAAATATACAAAAGAATATTAAAAAAAAAAACGACTCTCTTGCAATCAAAACAAAACTCGGCAAGAGATTGTAATGTACGCGTGAAGTGAATTCTAAAATACATATAAAAACATCCGTGACCATTTTGACATGTCAGCTTTTTTGCCGTTTGAACAAGGCACTGAATGTTTAAAAAAAATAGGTAAAGTCACCGAACAAAAATCGTCGTCTATACCACCGACGTGATTATCGTCGGCTAAACATTTTATGCTAACATTAATCCCGCTAATCCCGCTACAAGTGTCATTATAAGGATCGAATCGTTTTCAGAACATGCATTACAAAAAAACTTAACATAAGGTGCGACTCCATGAAACGTTTCTAAACTAATTTTGTAATACTTCTCATTTACTCTTTTGCATTCCATCCTACATGATGCAATAATAACGATCATTTTGTCGTTAACTGTAACTGCTTCGATGGGAACTCAATATATCGTATTGTAATCCGGGTTCGCCAAAATCTTTGGTCATAAATGTACTAAGCTTCGCTAACCTTGTTTGCACCACAAAACCTATTTGCCAGGTCCTTGGAATATACTTTTGAGAATATTGCTGTACTGAACTAAAAATGTCTTGTTTCACTTCATCTTCTTAAATTGGTCAATAAAAATGCTACAAATCTATTTCCAGCAACCACACACACACATTCCATATACAGGATGTTGTTATGAGCCTAAATAAATAATTTAGGGCTCTCGTTACGCCTACATCCGGGAGCCGTGGATCTGGAAAAGCTGCGGAAGAAAAACAAAACAGTTAGCGACTCGATCCGCATTCGATGGCAGTGCGTCTTCATTGCAGTTATCGTCTGGTTGCCATGACAGCGATGATGTTGAAAATGGGGACATACGCGATGGCTAAGAAAGCAAAAAACAAAATGTGTGTGCTCTTGTGTATGAATGTCTGGGAAGGACAACGTAACGTCAGAAGTGCCGCAGTCAAGGGTCAAGGATATTTCATGTCACAGCATCGGAAATTAGAAGCCGCCGATTGGCTGCGCTGTTATTTCCAATGATGAAGACAGAAGACATCTTGATCTATTTTGAACTAAACCCGATGCAGTGGCATGAAACCCCAAGGTCACACACACACACCAGTTCCTCACCCTTTCCCCCGACTGGCTTTCGAACAAAGAAACATGACTCCCTCATTCTCTAAGCCACTCATTCGGTGTGGTTTCTCTCCCTCCCTCTTCTTCCTCCTCCTTCGCTGCTTCCTCCTCCTGCGGCTCCGTCGGCTGCGGTCAGCAGGAAGGACGAAGGGTGGGGAAAAAAATAAATGGATAGAAAATGGGAAAAAAAAATGAATGCTGATGAGTGTCAGTGAGTAGGCAGATATATATTGACACTATATATCTTTTATGAACGAGAAGAGTTGAAAGGTCACTTGATGTGGATGAAGTGGATGACATTTGTAGGCGAGTGACATTTGAAGCTTTTTCAAAGCATGAATACACACACACACACACGCATAAACACTCCAAAAATTTACAACCCGACTATGACACACTAACTCAAAATATTTCTCGTTCTATTATGGTCATGTTTATAACCGCACTTTGGTAAACACATTCACTGCCAGCCCAGTTAAAATGGATACAGCTGTCAATGGCAGTGAATGAGTTAAAAAAAAATAGAAAAAGACATTAAACTAGTCGGAATTTAAATTAGATATTTTGTAGAAAATATATTTATTTAAAAAAATAGAATATGAATTAAAAAAATATGGCAATTTAATTGTATACACATTGAATGTTTACTTATTTGTTTTAAATAATATTATTTTTAGCGTATTCACTTCATATTTAGTTGTTTATTTGGAATGCGTGGGAAAATCCCAAATAGCTTCAGTGGGACAAATTGTGGTCCACCCTGCGCATAAATTCCTCGTTCTATTTAAAACCCTCACATGAAGATAAACATGGGTTTTTTTTTTGGAATAAAAAATTCTATATTTCTAAATTTCAATTTGTGCACATATGTGTGCCACGGAGAATTTCACCTTTGTTTTGTGGCTTTGCTCTGTACCCAGTCCAGACCCAGGCGTGTGAAGCTCCTTGGAAACGACGCACAGAAACTCGGCCTGATCTTCTGTTCCGTAGCTGTACGACGAGCCGATGTTCACCATCTAGACACACACGCGCGGAAAGAGAAGATTTATCAGCAGGAAGTAAAGCTCATCGAGGAAGAAAAACACGTGAGTGAGGAGAGACTCTGGTTTTCATGCATGCTGGGTCAGGTCGGGGAGCGGACAGCCGGTTGTTGCAGACTTAGCCGTGGACATTTATGTTAAAATTACAGACAATGTGTGCTAAGCAAAGCTGTATTGTGCGTATTTGAGCAAGGTGGCAAAGCAGGGAGGGGAGGGGCTAAATGTGATTGCTACCCTGATTGGTTGGAGAGAAGCCTGTGTGAAAAAAATTGAAATAGCAACTGTTGTGTTTCCATCTTTGGTATACTGTAACTTACTAGCGGACAAATTTAAACCAGTCTTGCCTTATTCCACAAACTTCTCCAGTGAAGCCGCAATGACTAATCGATTAATCGACGACTAGTCGATGATCGAATTAATCGATAATCTTTCTTGATAACTGATTCATCGTTTTGAGACGGCGATGAACTAAAAATTGTCCATCCTTAGAATTTCAGCCTCTCATAAAACATTTGCAAATATTACTTTTTACTTTGGGAATATTACATTTATAAATGTTTACGTATCAAACCAGTAACTGAAACGCAATCATTTGTTTTGCATTTTTTGCACGGTCAGTTTGAAATATGTTGCCGTTCTTGAATAAACGAATGGAAATGAAACATCGGATTCATCGATTGGCAAAATAATAACCGACTGATTCATCGATTATTAATACAATCATTAGTTGCAGCCTACTCGCCAGTAAATTGCATTGCGTCTGAAGAAATAAAATAAATAAATGAAACCACAATTGTAAGGCTTCTTAACAGAGGCACTTGTGGTTTGGGAATGTGGTTGCTATCTGCATTCTCTGGCGCTTCAGAAAGCAGAAGCTAATGGAAGTGCAGCGAGTAGGGCTCGGGTCAGGGGTGGGGGGTGGGGCGAGAGGGGGTCAAAGTTGAAGGGTCAGCAGCAGCGTGAGTCCAACCCACAGTCCAGAGTAGTCCAGTGCGGGGCTTTCTGCAGGCGCGCACGCTGACCTGCTCAAACTTCCAGCCGTCGGACATTGTGGAGACCATCTGGGTCAGCTCCTCCTCCTGGCACTGTAACACTCGATACACATGCTTAGGGGGAACCTGCTGATATAGTGCAGGGGGGGGGGGGGAGAGATAAAGGACATGACAATTAATTTGAATAGTCACATGAAACCAAAAATGAACGCAAAGTGATAAGATCATCTTTAAAACAGAAACTAATTGAACTGTCAGTAGTAGGCCTTTACTATTTTCAGAAGAGTGTGCCGAATGTGACCCCCAGGCATGTGCAGTTAAGTGCAGTACAACACAACACAGGGAGAGAGTGGGAGTATGCTTAGGGATGGTGCTCTGATTATATAAGTGTGAGTGCAATCACCCTGAAAAAGAAAAAAAAAAAAGAGAGAGAAACAGTGGCAGCAGCAAACTCTTTACACAAAAAACTCGAGGCAGTAACAAAAGATCTTGGAGGAGATACAAAGTGATGTGATATCTATCACAAATAGAAGCGTTGTAGATTTTAAAAAAAGCTCTGGCAAAAAACATTTGTGTTTTACCTGCGTGGACTTGGTGTCCCTCTCTATGATGCGATCTTTGATGAGTTTTATAAGAGGAGTGATGTTATAGAACTCAGCCTCCTCCAGGACTCCTAGAAACCCAAAAAGGAACACACAAGTTAGTGTGTGCCGCGGTAATGTGTTAAGTTTTTCACTCAAATAAAATAACAAAAAAGCGATATAATTTGTTAATAAACAGTCATTAAGTAAAAAATATTTTAAACAAATACATTTTAATACAAATAAAACAATTATTAGATGAGTCACTAATCGATTGTATTAGCGATAGCGTTGGCACCTTCTTCAGCTAGTTCCTTGTTGTAGACCAATTTGCCGTGTCGCAGGTAGTTGAGGATGGGTCCGAAGTAGGTGGGGTCTCTGTCAATCACGTAGGCTCCTGTCTCATCCTGTTCCATAAACCCCCCCCACAAAATTAGCATTGCCGTCAACATTTGATTCAATGCCTTCTACAAACAAACGTAATTTATTGCTCTTCGGGCATAGAAATTAGAAGTCACATGGAAAATAAGCAGTCATGGAAAATAAGCAGTTTGAGAAGGACATGAAGCTATTAATAACACCCTCAAAAGAACTTTGAAGGGGACGGAGGATGAAGATGGGTAGAGAATAATCACATTAGTGTATTTTGGGAGTGTGGTGTGGGCAGAAGCTTCCTTGGTGCGTCAGTGTTTTGAAATAAAACGGGTGTCATTTTGGGGAAGGAAAACATTTAACGAGTCATCCTTTAGTTATGATGTAATAGGCGTGTCCACAAATGTTTTTCACCTCGACTGTACTGTTAAGTAGATTACGACTCCCCGCAGAGGTTAAGTACACACAGCGTGAATTCTCCGATCGTGATTGGCTACTTGTCAAACGATAATATCAGCCTTTTTTTTTCTTCCCCTCATTAAACATTTGTCCTATTTGTTATATCGTCGCATAACACAGATGAAAGCGAGTTTGGACTTGTAGCGGAATCCACATTGGCACCGTGACATGGGAAAAACATTTCCACATTTCAAACAGGGGCGGGAAATAGGGCAGAAACGTGCACAGACACGCCTTGATTCCAAACAACCTGTGTAACCTGATGAAATATTGAATCAGTATCAAATACGAAACAGAATCCGAGCTTCATAAAGGGGATTATAATCTGCAATCCTGTTACACGTTGATCATCCAACATTAACTTTGTGTAATTAGCTCGGATGGATATAATCCAGATTAGGGAGTTAGATTTGCCGTTAAAAAAAAATGTGTGGCACAAGCAAAATGAATCAATTCATATTTTGACCTTCAATAATATGAGACAGCAAATGATATGATTGTCGCATTGAATCCTCCGATTTTGAAGACGAGGCAATGAGCAGCACCATTAGACGACGACTTTAAGCGTCCCTTCTTCCTATACTTATCAACATATCAAATTTTCATTCCATTTCACTCCACATAGGATGCAAGTGGGATTTCGCAGCCCCTTGCAGAAATTGGCACGTGTTCCTCCATCTGACTCCAGCTACACTCACACCATGGAAGGATGCTGAGACACGCACACACTTCCAATATAAAAAGGAGCGTATGTGATAAACTGAAAAACCTTTTACATTGCACTTCTTTTTCAGCTCACTCACAATAGCAAGGAAATTAAGCATTTATTTGATATTCTACTAGTGCACTGAATTGTCTTACTAGTGAGGATATAAACTGGACTAGTAAATAAATGCTCATAAATAAAAGCCAATGACCGCATATTTAACTTTCAGGAGGAAGATTTAATTTGAGTATACTCGTTATAATGGGTTACTTACCCACATTAAAGGGACAATATATTAGAAACACCTCTCATTGCATTGTGTAGGTGTGCCTAATGAAGTGTCCCGGGAGTATGACGGGAGGATCGGATTCTATTACGCGGTACTAAACATGCATAATGGAGGTTTTTATATTTACTTTCGTCATTAAAAGAATGCTCGATTGTGGACCAGGGTGTCATGGTTGGGCTCACCGTGTCCGAGTGCAGGTCTTGCTGTTGGCACAATCGGTACAGGAACGAAGTTTGTTCTTTGAGTAGCGTCTGCCTCGTCGTCAGGAACACGGTGCCACCGACGTTCAGCCGAACCCACTTCCCATTATTTCCTCCCCCGGGGTTGATGACCGCCGAACCGTTACCGACGCTATGCGACGTCTTCCCACCGGATTCGGTGGAGCTGGTCGGAGAGGAGGTCGCGGTCTCCCCCGCTTCGTTGTCTTTGTTATTGTTGTTGTTATTGTTGTTGATGTTGTGGTGGCATCCGTGGAGTGCGGGATCCCACTCGTCGTCCGCCGTGGTTGCCATTTGGGAAGGGACCGCTTCTCCTTGCAGAGTGGAACCCAGCGAGTTGGTTCCTCCGCGTTTTCTATGGGTTGCCAACCCGCAGCGGTTCTGGGCGTGGCCTGGAATGGCCCCGGTGCATTGTGGTCTTGGTAGTTTTTCTTCGGACATTTGCTTCTGTGCATTTAAGACCCTTCAATAGGGATTTAATTCGCCCTTTTACTAGGACCACTATGTAGCAACTAGCTATATCAACCCACTTACGTCATCTGCAGCTCAGAATCAATATTTAGCTAATCTAAAACTCTTTAAAATATAAAAATATGCATACACTGTATTGTACTTTGACACATGTACAGACTTTTTGAATATAAACTGTGTTAGTACATGGCTGTTCCATCATGCTTCTTTACTATGTTGCTCAACTGGGTGTTCACTGTTTAGTATCTTGCTCAATGTAAGCAGGAAGTGAAAATGAAACCTGCAGACAAAACAATAGCCCTATGCAAACAAAGACGAAAATTCATTTCACGTGTGGGTCAGTGTGTTACTTCATTTCAGATTTGTCTGTATTATTTGTTTCATCCACAGGCATTGCCTTAACATTAAAAACTAAACAATATACATTACATGTTAATGATTCTTTAATCACTTTTATTACTACATGTAATAATCTACATAGAATCCACGTAGTTGCGTCCTTTAGCATCAGCGCTACATGTCAAAATAGCCCTCCAGTGGTTAAACATTAACATTTGCGGGTGATGCTGGAGGAAAAGGTCGCCCCCCCCCCCCCCACTACTCCAGGGAATAACACTTTGCATCATATCCAAAAACCTGCAATCTGCAAACAGCCTGTGCCATGTCTCTTTGTGTCGAATGGCAATTAGCAAATGTTAGCATAAAAAAAAAACCGACAAAACGATTCCAAACCAAATATTACAGAGGTGATGGTAGGTGCGTTTAGGGCCGCTGGAGAACGTGTTTCATTGTGACAAAAGAAAAGTTATACATGGGAGGAAGACCCTGGTGGGCGGTGATGTTAAAGGAGTGCCACGAGAATGGTCGAAGACCCCCCTGGGTTGTAGGGCCGTTTATTGCCTCTGCAACGAGCTGGAGAGCCATCTGGTAGTCAGTCACCTGTGTCATGTGACAGGAGTGAGAATTTTTTTTAATGCACTCCCTCAAACGTAATTTTGAGTGAAATTGCACAACCGAACAAAAACACATTCACCTTCGTGTCATAACAACCTCCAGGGCGTGGTCTCTTTAGGCGCAGGTCGTTCCGGCAACAAATGGTTTTACACGGATGGCCCTTGGCATAAGGATCCCTTTTGTAGTCTGAAATATAGTCAATATATATAAAATAATGAAGCTGTAACTCCACTGTGTGTGCGGATAAATGGAGTCAGCTATGTCCACGCCCACAACAACGCAAACTGCCCTTTCAAAAAAAAGGCTAACATGTCTTCGAACCACTAATGGTAATAGAAGCCATTTTGTATTGATATTATATTTTAACACCTACTATTGTATCGCATGATGTGCTTGAGGGACCTGAGGTCATACACCTTAGCCTGGTCCCTGCGGAGAATTTTGGCTCTGGGACAAAGATCGTAGGAAAAGTCTTCTCCGTATCGCCTCCACATCACATCGTACCCACTCAGGTTGTAGATGTCAACATGAAATGGAATGTTGTAGGATGGCCAGTAGCCTTAAAGAGTGAAGCAAATATTATTACTAAGATGACTTTGACTTGAGTCCGATAATTCAAAAAGTACTCGTAACCTCCTCGTAAAGCTTGAGTCTGGTCAGTGTGCCGAATTTTCCCGGGGATCTGCTCCACGACAGTCAGAGCTCCAGTCCTGATACTCTGCCTCAGCGAAACCTTACTCAAGTCCACCACCATGTACTGGCTGTTATATGTACCTGTATTACGAGAAGAAATGTCACTTTGTTTCCAGCATAAACATTCTGAGCCTGATCACATTCTGCTTCTAACCTGAGTTGTATTTGGAGAAGATCTGCGCCCACTCATGGCCACTGTGCGCCAGGCTGTTGGCTAATCGCACTCTCTGCCAAGCCAGAAGGCTGTGAGGGCTGATCTGAGAAAACAGCGAGGCGTTGAAGATACCGATAGAGGTTTGAGTCAGCAGCAGGCCGCTACCGAGCAGGTAGAAATCATCCAGAGATGAGAGGAAACCTGCGGAATGAGGATGAAAATAATGAGGTGTTCTGAGGTTACATGCAATTATTAACAACAAATTTCTTTGAAACATCTGCTGCTCCAGACTTTTCATGCATTTTACTTGAAGTTGTCATAAAAAAAAAAGAAGAAATCTCTTCATTGTAACACAGTGAAGTCACATCCTTCCCGTTCTAAAAATAGCACGTTGTATTAGAATAACAGAGCCTGTAAGAGGATTTTTGTACGCCTTGGGCTTTGACAAATCTTTGCTGATGAAATGACTTAGCCTGATTTGACCTGACTGTGAGGTCAAAACACAAGATATTATGGCTCACATTTGATTCTTATATGTACAGTATTTTTCTCTACCAGGGTAGCTGCTGAATGACATTTTTCCAGTGGCTGAATGTGACACCCTGAGGTCCCAATGTTTATAGATGCGCATGGTGGCTGCATAATTGTACCAACTGGAATGGCCCAACAGCAGATTCTCAAACCCAGATGTCACCTGGCACACAGAGAAGAGATGTTTACATTTTGGTCCAATTCCCCCCCCTGACTCCAAAAATAATTTTCAGTGTGAGGGGGGAAATGGAGCTTCAAAATTGCTTCATGATTCATCAGTGCTCGCTCACAGTTTGGGCCAAGTGAGTCAAGGCTGACCTTTATGAGGGCCGTGCAGTGGCCCATTCCCGGCATCCTGAAAGCGGTGGGCCCAGTAGACTCGGGGCGAGGCGTCAGCGCAGGGACGAGATCCAAGAGGTCACCGACACTATTTAAAAACTGCACGGCAAATGCAGACAGAGGCTGGGAAGGGAGGACAGCGAGGTGAGTACAATGACATGGTAATGATGAAAATATTTACAAAACACACTTCAATGTGTTTGACTTTGGCCCATTGTCCAGCTCCAGCGATTAAGCCGTCCAGTTGGGCTAGGATCAGTCCCAAATGTTTCCACAAAGGGTCACTAGTCTTCCTCAGGTTTACTTGCTCCCTGGCCCACTGGTCCTGTTTGCTGTGTAGAAGCCCGTAGGATTGCTTTGTGAGAAATTTAGTTTATTTTAAATACTAAGGAAGAAAACATTTCAGGATATTTTAAATATTTACCTTAAGAATCTTTTCAAGGGATTTAAAACCCTCTCATCCTTTATTAGCTGGGGGTACATGTTGGAGTAATGGTTAAATATTTGTCTGCAATGAAAAAAAAGGACAGTATACTTGTATCAGTACATGTACATGATAATCTTGCAATTCCATTTGTTAAAAGTTTATTAAGGGTTACACCATAAAAAGTAGTCCCATCTTCTCACCCAGCAGTGAGGTAGCCTTCCAGGTAGCCAGCCAGGAAAAATGTCATCTCATCTTCCTCTTGGACGTCTCCGTAGCCAGCGCGGATCTCCAAGATGCCCCATCCAGTGAGTTGCAGGCTGTCATTGAAGTAACCATAAGCACCACCCTCTGTCTCCTTCACCCCCTCATTCAGGATCACCCTTTTCTGGGCTGCATCCCAATACACGGTGGCCTCATTGAGGTCTGTCATTATAAGAGGATGGTTCAGGGTCACGTGGTTGAGGTTGAATAACAGACATTATGGAACACATGTAATAACAGTGTCATCGGTATTCAATTATTTAAAGAACATGTTTCTCTGTTCCTCTTGTTTGACCTGTCTTGCATGCTTCAATTTGTATTGGCGAATATGAAGGCTCTAAAAAATATGCAGGCAGATGTATACATTGTAATATTTGACAGCATTTTTTTGTGTAAACTATCGTTTTTCCAGGAGTATAGTTAGGAGAATAATTTAGATTTGACTTGTTCTACCAACAAATTCTAATACTCACGCCAAGTGTGCACTGATGCTGCCAAAGTGTTCAACAGGATGCACAATTTGATGCCATGCTGCCCCATTTTTTTCCTGATAAATCCCTGCTGTTGTCCCGTATTTCCCAATGTAACACTTCCTCGCGGAGTGGCTGTTGGAGAGTAACGATGATGAGTTAAATGGAAGGGAAAAAAAAAGTAACCACCCCAGATGGGACTCGAACCCACAATCCCTGGCTTAGGAGGCCAGTGCCTTATCCATTAGGCCACTGGGGCCTGAACATTTCTTGGTTCCAACCTTTATTTTATTCATATCAATAGACGTCATTCCTGCCGTGTTAATGGTAAAGTACATAAATGTTCATACACCAATAAAATCTGAGAACATTTTTATTATACACAATAATGAAGCGGAAGGGAATCCCATCACTATGGTGATGCAAAGTCGAACGTTCCATTTTCTCGTCTTTACAGGGGCCCAGCACTTTGGCTATCAAACCTAAACGTCACAGAATAACATACAAAGAGTGATGCATGCATACTAGATTTCTTGCCGTTCTAATAATAGACTAAGGGTAGTGTACTGTTAGGCGTTCAATGTTTTTGTGACCAGATTGATGTGGTTTTGAATGGAACATTCGCACTTGCGCGGTACTGCTGCGCTGTTTGACATAGAAGTCGACAGCATTAGGGATTTCACTAAAGTCTGTATGGAGGTAATTATAAATATATAAACTCAGTCAGTTATCTGCCACCACTAACCTGTCTAACAACAAGTCAACAGTATCAATTAAAGGTCAGGTATGAGAAGTATCCGAGTAAGCGTGTAACGGTTAGCAACCTAGCATTAGCTAGCCGCATAGCGTACTAACTACTAGGTAACCATAAACACGCGCTGGCGTGAAAAGCGTTCTTGGCATTTCCATTCACGGTAATGTTCATCTCGATCTTATTTAGGATCTAAAAATGTCCCTGAAGCTCCCTCGATTTGGGAAATCATTCAGTCCGAAGAAGATTCCTCCGCGGAAATCAGCATCGTTATCGAACCTTCACACAGTAAGTTTATTCGCCTTCAAAACAATAAAAATGTGGATTTCATGGATTTGTGGAGAGTAAACTGATCTAAGAGACTAATGTCCTTTATTTAAGTTGGACCGTTCCACACGGGAATTAGAGTTGGGTCTTGAATATGGACCTCCTTCAATGAACATTGGAGGACAGACGTTGAAATTTGAGGATGGACAATGGATATCAGGTGATTACTAACAGTGTTGTTACATAACAAACCAATGCAGAGAATATCACAATGTAGCTTCTTCTGTACAGGAGGTTCTTGATTTAGAAGCCATCATCTTCCACATGCATCATGCAAACTCCACTTACGAAGGCTAATACAGATATTATCAGATCTTGTCAAACACCAGTGTGCTGCTGCAATTAAAAATGTTGACCCCCTCCATATATTATTTGTCTGATCAGAATCAGGGGGACATGTATCAGTTCGAGAAGTCGAGCGACTTAAGAAGAAAAACTTGCAGCTGGAGGAAGAGAACAATACCCTGAAATTGAAGATAGAAATTCTTATTGACATGGTGAGAGCAGAGGTTTTGGTAACAAACAGTTACTCTGTCTTCATGAGTGTTATTCTTCTCCATTTCTTCTAATCCTCTGTATTCTTTTCTGTGTAGCTGACAGAATCGATGGTTGAGTACCACCTGATGGAGAAAGAAGTGGAGGACATAAAGTCTCAACATTAAAGAAATGAAAACGTGATGTAATGTCTTCCTCATAGGAAGTTTTTACGTAAAATGGTGTATTTTCTTCACTACATTATAGACAAAGATTTATGTGTGTATAAAAGTCAAGTCTAAGATTATTCGTATCCCAGTGCTATGAATAAATTTGGGCATAACTCTATCTAGTCTATTTGCAACGATGATAGGCCTGCAGTCATATTTTGCAGATTTTTTAAATTTCCTATTGTATATTCAATATTGATCTTTTGGACAAATGTTTTTTTAATTCATCCTTACATTAAAGTGAAAACTGTAACAATCAAAGTCACTGGATTTATTTTATTGGGGTAATTTAATAATTTGCCAATATATTAGCATGTTAAAAAAAAGGTAATCATAGTAAGCTTTGGTCACCAGATATTACGAAGGACTAAAGGTGCTGTAATTAAATAATTGTATCGTGAAATATTTATTTTAATGTTTATTTAATTCTGTGACTATTTATTGAATTATTCCAATATTTAATTCGTAAATATGTATTTGTACTTTTATATATTATTTGTTCAAATTTGTTGCTTCTAACCCCGCCCAAGAGAGTCAGTACGTGAAGCTGATTGGCGGTCGTAGCGAGACGTCATCAGCCAGTGACTGCGCATGCACAGATTGCTGTGAGCGCTTTCTTTGCTTAGCGCTTTAGCTGACGAACGTCAAATTCGAACTGTTTTAGCTGTGTTTTAACGGCGTGTCGTAGAAAACTTTACGTTTACCAGTGGTATTTAGTTACATTGTTGTTGGTGACGTTATATTTCATCATGCCCAGAGGCGGTAAGTGTCACCGCCGAAGCGTCGTAAACAAGTTTAAGCTAACAGTAGTGTCGAGAGGTAGCTTTTACGCATGCTTAGCTTGTAGCATGCTAATCGAATTCTACGTAGGTTGTAATATTGGGTGATGCGACCCAGGCAACATCACTAATCTGCATATTTTGGTACTATTAACGTTACCATGTTTATCGTGGTTGACAGTCTCACTTTTATTTTTAAAGACTGCTATAGTCAAGTCAATGTTTTCTAATATGTGTACTCAGTTTGAACCTACTGTATGTGACGCAAGACTAATATTTGTGGATTTTAAGATGGTATTTTGGAAATGAATTAATTTAAATAATTCCAGAAGTCACATATATGCAACTAATTGACAGCCGAAAATAAAAGGCTTTTCCCCCCTGTAATTATAGTGTTTTATAACCGTAAAATGTATATTATTTAAAGCACAATAATATTTTTGTGTTTATTGTTATTGGCATGCAGGAAAAAAGGGCCATAAGGGCAGAGGGAAACAATTCAGCAATCCAGAGGAGATTGACCGACAAATGAAAGCCCAGAGAGAGCTGGTAAATAAATCAATTCATTTTTCAATCATCAATTGTCTCAGTCTGATGCACTAATGTGTCCCCTCCCTCTAACAGGAAGCAAATGATGGTGTCGCGAAAGAGAGCGGTTCAGAAGAGGAGAGTAGCAGCGAGGAAGAGTCTGAGGTCAACATCGTTGCTGTTATTTTAGTTGACTGCCAGCTTTCATCAGAGTAATGCGAACATGTTTGTTTGTGCATGCAGCATAAGAAGAGGAGTGGCGTGGAGGGACTTATAGAAATTGAGAATCCAAACCGCATTTCTCAGAAAAGCAAGAAAGTGACCGAAGTAGATGTCGAAGCTCCTCGAGAGCTGTCTCGCAGAGAGAGGTGGGTCTTTCATGAAAGATGACATTGCATGTCACAGTAATGTCATAGTAACAATGAACAAAAATGCAAATAATTGACACACCTTTTTAAAAGTGTGTAATGTAGCACCACTTTTTTCCTCAGTCACTGAGTTGACCAATTTGTGCAGTTGAGTAGAAGCTCCTCCCTTCACTTCCGCATAGCTCTTTAGCAAGGTTCCATAAGTTGATGCCAAAGCCCTCCTTTTTAAAAGAACTCTAGCGCCATCTTGTGGCACTTAATGGCATTCAAGAAATATCCCATGAATGAGTATTAAATGGTAACTGGACTGCGCTGATGGCAATAAGCTCACTCTTTTAAAAACTACACGTTGCCATATTCCTGGTTCGTAACCTCAAAATGACTTTTTGACGTTGT
The DNA here is from genome assembly GCF_033458585.1 of Syngnathus typhle. Lineage (NCBI taxonomy): Eukaryota > Metazoa > Chordata > Actinopteri > Syngnathiformes > Syngnathidae > Syngnathus > Syngnathus typhle. Next base: position 4,097,195 of record NC_083755.1, on the reverse strand, counting down.
GGCATCCGCCAGGGAGGAGATCGAGAAGCAGAAGTCTAAGGAACGCTACATGAAGCTTCATCTTGAGGGGAAGACTGACCAGGCAAAAGCTGACCTGGCCAGACTTGCGATTATTAAGAAACAGAGAGAGGAAGCTGCTAGGAAGAGAGATGAACTCAGGAAAGGTGAGGCCACTTTGCACAAGCTCCTGGCAGGAACTCATGAATCCAACATTGTAAATGCTGGATTCTTAGACTTACTGGATTTCCCATTTTAAAATGTCAAATCTCTTGTTTGCTCGTTAAAGATGCAGAGGACACCAAAGCAAAGCGCTAGGCACCTCCTCAACAACTTCAACATGCACATCGGTCTCAGAGGGACAGACAGAGGCAAGGGAAAACATTTGAGTAACGTCGGAACATGATATGGCTGCCCCCGAGCTCCATCCAAGTTCTTGGCGTAACAACAGCAAAGAGGCCGACGTGCTCCACAGAGCCCAAAAAAAACAAACCAGGTGAAAACATCAAGGGATGAAGACAAATGCAACATTTGGGATCCCCCCCTGCGTGGGTTTTCTCTGTCTCACTCTTTACTCTTCTTCCGCCATCTTAATGTTTCTAATCATTTGCATTCCCTTTGCCATTTTTACAAAATTTTGTCGGGACTCACAACAGCAAGGAGTCGACACCGGGAGGCCTTAGGTGCTTTAACTTTTCTTTCCGCCTGATTCGTTATTGTTGGATAGTTCGAGAATTGCACGCAAATTTGGAATAATAATTTTCATTTCCTCAACACATGACAAGTTAATGAAGTGGACATTTCTTGTAATGCCTCAAAGCAGAAGGACTATTACTTGAACTACCTTTTTGTTGTAATAGATAAACACCGTCTTTGGAAGCCTTGCGTCAAAGTGGCCTTGGTGCGCTTATACTAGGATCCTCTCGTTGTCTCTTTTGTTGTACCTCAACTCAACACCCTCATTGTTTACAAAAGACCACCTCGCCTGTGATTATAGTTTTTTTTTTACAGCATTCCATTTCAAAACAGTCTTTTGTAACTTCTAAATTCAACCAGCAAAACAATCGAATATTGTTTACAGAACACAAATTGGATGCTGATTTCAAATCCAGCCTGTCCCTGAGCAGGTATTAAGCTTCAATAATAACAGTCACACGTTCGTATAAAAGAACCAAACCGCCAACTGTTTTTAGGAAAAAGGAAAACAAATTGCAGCATAGAAACGAATCCCTCAACTTTTCCTTCTTGTAGTTGAAGTCATTTAATAAAGAAATTGATTCATAAATTGAAATTTGCTTTGTATCAATGCTCCATGTGTTGATTCAATCAGATTTTTCTTTTATATTATTTTTTTTCTTTTTAGTCACCAAAAGCTACATCAGCAATAATACATTTTATTAATATAATACGAAGTAGTTGCAAGTACCCGGACTTGGTAAGTGTTTGCTAGTCAACTGAAAGAGAGAAGAAAAAAAAAAAAAGCCCACATCTCTTCGAACTCTTATTGCATCTGTGCAACTTCCTCATTAACCGCTTCAGAACTTGAAAGAGCGCGTTTGAAACGAGAACTAAAAGACGCACACAAAAAGCTCACTGTCAAGTAGGTCGCAGCCCTTCAAGCATCCGGAGACACTCTAGAGAAGACCAACAAGTGGCAATGCTCCGACAATCTCTGAGCATTCTCAAGCAGCTTGGCTCTTCCTCAAAGTAAGTTCCTTTTGTTACTTAAGTCACTTTCAATATAACGCTTGTTTGAATTTGGAAGTGAATCAATCTGCTTAGGTGAAATCACAACTTTTGCAATGTTGTGTTAGCATGTTGTGTTGTCACAAACATGCAGCATGTCACAATTTGTGTTATTGTGTCACTTGGGTTGTCACTCTGGCACATCCTGAGTGAGAACAGCAATGTGCATCTGCAAAAGAGAAACCGCACTAGCACGCACAGTCACAAACATAATATATACACTTTTACTGTCTGGCTGTATTTCCCCTTTTCTTTCATATCAGTTTCCTGATTGAGAATTAATTTCCAAAAGTGACTTTTATAAAAGGGAACACATTTGCTTTTTATTACTCATCAGTCAGGCCTGGGGATGTTTTCAATTTGCATTACGATGTCGATGCTTGATCATTTTGATTTATCAGGCAATGTGTGGCGATCAGTTCAAAGAAATAAGAACAGTTCTTGAATAATGCACACGTGAGTAAATTGTGAAAGGAAACTCACAATATTGTATGTCTAATTTATAGGTCACAAGATGTCAGCGAGCTTCTCCAATCAGACCTGGTTGTGGTGAGAAAAATAAAATGGCATCATTTGACTTCAGCGTAGTTGACGGCATTTCATTTTGATTGAATCGAAGGTGGAGCAGCGGGTGGAGCCAGCCAAAAGAGCAGCACAGATGCTCCACAAGAAGCTCCAAGGTTGCATGCAGAGTCAGGCGGGGCTAGATGCCGAAAAACGGATGGTACGAATACCACAAAAAAAAAAAAAAAACTTTCCTTGCCTTAACCGCTCACCGCCGCTTTTTACGCTTCTCCACAGAAGAAGCTGCCTCTAATGCTGCTGTCAATCAGCATGGCGGAAAGTTTCAAAGACTTTGACGCCAACTCGTCCATCAGGTGAGCCTCTCTGAGCTAAGAGTCATGTGAGAAGTTCCTGATTGGGGTTTTTAGTTCTGTACCAACTAGGAAGAGAGACAAACCACACTAGCTTGTGGTGAAACATGCGACGGAATGCATTTGAAAGAACAATAACCAAAGCTCTTTGTGGCAGGAGGGTGTTGGAGATGTGTTGCTTCATGGAGAAGATGTTGGCCAGCCTCTTGGCAGACTTTGAAATAAAAGTGGAAAAGGAAGTTTTGGAGCCACTGAATAAACTCAGCGAGGTGACGTCATGGACTTTTTAATTATAATGTCTCCTTTTAATGTCTGCTTGCATCAAATTTACTTCCTTCCTTTCTCTTCTTGTTTTTAAGGATGATTTACCCGAAATTCTCAAAAATAAGAAGCAATTTGCAAAGCTAAATGCCGACTGGAACAATGCACGACTCAGGTGAGTTATTTATTTTCTTTAAAATACTTTCTGTTCAAGTTGATACATGACAAGTCTGATTCCAGGAGCCAGGGCAGTACCGGTCCACAAGCCAAACAAGACGGTCTCAAGGAAGAGGAAGAAGAAGCTCTGAGGAAGTTGGAGACCATCAAGGTACCATCATTGGTTCTCAAAACAATAGAACTTTTAACAAAATGTTGTTCTTGTCTCTACAGAATAATTATTCGGCTGACTTGTATCACTTTGCAACTAAAGAAGACGACTATGCGAGCTACTTCATTCGCGTAGGTTGCATTTTAAACTACTTAAAAGAACTAATTTTAATACAGTAAAACTTCATTTATTACATTATCCTATGAGAAAAAAAATATTGTTAAAAAATTAGCAATAAATTGTGATATAGCTGCACTCTTCTTATTCCTTTCATTGAAGCTTTTGGAGCTGCAAGCAGAATATCACAAACATTCACATGAGTTCCTGGATAAAAATATCAACGAACTCAAGGAGAATCACAGGCAGCAAGGTAAGTGCACGCATTTATTTGCCACACGGATTTGCCCTCGACTTAACCTACATATGTGATGAGCAACAGGGCAGCCACCAGCGAACCCCCTTGGACCCAAAGTTTTCGGGGAGCCTCTTTCCTCTCACCTGCTTCAGAACAAGCGAGAAATCGCAGCACCCATTCAAGAATGTGTTCATATGCTACTCAGAACAGGGATGAGGGAGGAGGTAAGACTTTTAGTTGAAGTTTGCGTAATAGCTGAAGGGCCTTCGACTACACTTCATCTCCAGGGTCTATTTCGTCTGGCGGCGGCGGCCTCGGTGGTGAAGAGGCTCAAGATCTGCATGGATCAAGGAACTGTCGACCACAGCGAGTTCAGGATAGATCCTCACGCTGTGGCTGGTAAGATATCTATTTTTATCTCACTTACATCAGTGTGAAATTATGTTGAATTACTCCAATAGGAGCTCTGAAGTGTTACCTGCGAGAGCTTCCTGAACCACTAATGACCTTTGAACTCTACAATGACTGGTTTAAAGCTGCCAGGTGTGTATGAAATCCACTCCACACATGATGTTTCATATCAGTTTCAAATCTATGACTTTATAGAAAAGTGACAAAAAAAATGTTCTCACTTCTTTTATATTCAGACAAATTTACATTACAGAGCTGTGTTGTTTTGTTGTTAGCTAATAATTAGCTTCTGATTTAGTGGGATTGTGGTTCTTGACTCTTTGTGGAATTAGTTTGTGTTTTATATTAAGACACTTGAAAACTGATTAAAAGCTCATTTGTTTGTATTCACAGTGAAAAAGACTGCACAAAGAAGCTGGAGCAATTCCGAATACTATTGAAGAAGCTGCCGCCTGAAAATTACAACAACCTCAGGTTTGGAATGATTTGCTTTTCTAATCATGTGGAAATTAACATCTCGTATATTTTCAGGTACCTGGTGCAGTTCTTGTCGCTTCTGTCCGAGCATCAGGCTACAAACAAGATGTCGCCCGGTAACATTGCCATCGTGCTAGGGCCCAATCTCCTCTGGCCACAAGCTGAGGGGTAACTACACGTGTCCACCCTCACGCTTTCTACCCTCGGTCAATCTCATCTTATCTGCTTTCCCTTTTAAGGGAGATCACCCTGGTTGACATGGCGGCCGCATCTTCAGTGCAGGTGGTGACGGTTATTGAGCCTCTGATTCAATACAGCTCAGAGCTCTTCCCTGAAGGTTTAAAAATACTTACAGATTACTTCAGTCTTCCTCGACGCTGATTTCGATTCATACTGACACCGAAATATTCATTCAGAGATCTCCTTTGAGATTCCGGAGCTTCCCAAGGACCAAGAAGACCTGTCCATGATCTCAGAACAAACACAACTGTGCAGAAAAGTTTCCACAGCCTCTTGTTCTTCAACTTGCGACAAGACGAGCGGGTATAGCGGAACAATTCATATTTTGACATTGACTATTACTAATGTAGATTGTTTCTGTTTGCAGCACGTCATCTCAGGACGGGATAAGCGTCTCCTCTGTAACTTCCATGAGACGCCAAGCGTGGGCTGCTTCTGCACACGACGCCGCAACCACCAACCAAAAACACATGACGATACAGAGCAGCTCAGCCCCCGCAACACCAAGCTCATTGCCAAATCAAAACCCAGCACCACATCCCAAAACTGCAGCGTTCACCTCAGGACAGAGCAAGGACCCCGTCCAGACGCAGCGCTCGGATCTGTTAGAGCCTGTTTCAGAGGCACGGCGCGTCTCACTTAAAACAGTCGTCAAACGTGAGTCAGAACGCGCTTAATACTTAACTTGCTGTTGTTTTTGTTGTGCGCAGACATTGCATTCAACCCATTTTGTTGACACATTCTTGACATCTAATCTTTTCCTCCCACAAGTAAAGTTAGTGCAAGTCTGCAGAAGGAAGATAAATACAGATACAAACAGGATGTTTGGCACTACCCACTAATATATCACACCTTCAGATCATCTTGCATGTTGTTCTAACCCGGGCCCCCATGGCTCACAGTACGTCCCCAAGTGCTGCCTTTTACTTTGTCCTTGTCTGTGTTCTTTCGAAAGATGTAAATTTGCCATTGATCTTACAGTCTGTACATTGTCTCTCCTTTGCAGCAAAGAGGAGCATCAGTGTGAGAAAAGCCGACGAGCCGGTGACGGCTCACTCCAGCACGGTCAAAACGTCAGCGCCGCCAAAGCCTCAGCACCATCCAGCTCCCACAACAACAGACGGGACCCAGGTGACACGTCCGCCGCCTCCAGCTCCATCGGTTGGTCATAAAAAGCCGCCGATTAAAAAACCCAATCTTAAAGCTCCTAGTTGTCCTCCACCTCTACCCCCGGCGTTACAGTCCAAAGTGGCTCCCTCAATAGCCCAGTAAGACGAGCTCTATACGGACTTTAACTTTGACACGTAGATAATATTTAATTTGAATATGTCTTCATATCAAGACAATTGTATGCTTTGCCGAAACACTTTTCTTGGAAGGTCTATCGAGGCCATGATGGATTGAAGCCGCTCTTTCCGATGTTTTTAAACAAAACAAGTTTGATATTCATTTCCATTCTTGTACCTGTAGGAAGCTGTAATGATTACAAAATCCGACATTTGTCCACAAATAAAAATATGCATCTAAGATAATAACATCACTTCCAAGTCTTACGGTTGAATATTTAATTTGTTTGTTTTATTAGTTGTGAGCTTACAAAATAAGATCCTCAATGATAGCATCGTTATTCCCAATTAATAAAGTATAACGTTGGGCTGCACTGTTATTAAGGTGCTTATGCGTTTATAGTGTCGTCAGCTGATACGTTTGTGTACATTTGGAGGCGATAACATAGACATTACAATTTGTCTATTAAAAACAGTTCCTCGTTCAAGGTGCACAGAGTTTATTTAAGAGGTCTGCAGCATTCAAGGAGCAATTACTGGAGTTCATAACACCAAATACTGGCGTCATTGGTCATATTACTCAATTTGATGCGATAAATGTCATTCATTAGAGTTTAAGTCTTGACTTGAAATGTTCTAAACTGAAGGTAAGACTTAAATGCATCAGGACAGGTAAGTTGACTAAACATTTTACTTTTGTCTATATTTGCTATTAATGACCAAGTATAAAGTGAATGGCAGGACCTCTTTACTGAGAAATATTAGTGTTTCAGCTTTAGCTTAGTCTTCGGTTCCTCAATTAATTTCAACATAGTTCCTGGCACAAAGCTACCACAAGATGGCGCCAAAGTAATTGTTAATCTGAATGCTAAATATCCTGAACTTTTTGAACATTAAAAATACTTCAGTCCTTTTTAATCAATTTGTGGCAAAAAAAAAAAAAATCATTGCACTATTAATGGAAAAAATATGTCACCTTGAAAAAAAAAAAAATCCCCCGTGTGCAGTTTGAGTGTCGTTGATTTGATTATTGGAGTAGGATTATAATGGAAACAAAGAGTATATCCGATAATGAGTTTTAGTTTCATGTTAAAACAACTCAGACTTTGATTTCTTCTTCATCGTCATCATCATCCGTGTAGCTGTAAGAGATCTTGTTTATCCTCTCCGAATCCACCACCTCCATTCTGTTTTGACCGCCGTAATGGCGTGCAAGCATATTCACGGCACTCTGGAAGCGCTCGGTCTCCATCCTCATAGCTAACCTCACTCGCTCGGGTGAGGCTCCCCTTGGCACATCAGGAAATTTCCCACACACTGCGACTCCGTTGACCTCAATGGCGCTCCCCTCGTCGTCCCATTCTGCCCCTTGTGGACTCTTCCCCCCCGTGCAGTCCTCTCTCAGCAGGGAGTCCACGTAAGAGATAGTAGCCGAGTCCATTTCGGATCCTTCATTGGTAAGCCCACACGGCGATCCCGTGTCATCTCTCTCCCAGTTGTGATTGTCTCCGTCTAGTAAGCCAAACACTTCGCTCATGAGGGAGGGGCCCAGGTCAAAGTTGAAGGTGTCCAGGGAGGTGAGGGAAGCAAAGGAGCTGGAGAAGGCGGTAGGCTTGGGGTCATAGGTCACAACGGCAGCAGAGCGGGCGGTCAAGACGTCGTCGGCGGGGTCGGTCAGAGAGCCACGGTGCACGTTAGCCGGGTTGGAACCAGAGGGCTGTTGACGTTCGGAGCGGGACAGGCGAGGGAGTGTGACGAAGCCCGACTCCAAACCTGGGGAGAGAAAAATGAACATTAAATGGTTGAGTAGGACTATCACGATTTACCTAATACATCCAACAGGGGGCAGTACAGACCATCATGTCTAACAACTACTAAGCTTCAACTTTAGGAATTTCCTCCAGATCATCATCATATAACTGCAAATATACTAAAACTACTCTTAAGATAGACACTAAACAGAACACGTATGTTTACATCCCATTTTTATTTATTAAATTTGGCATATTTCTAGTGCAACTCCCATCATCATATTGCCTGCTGTGTCAATATGTCTGTCTTTTATCAGCGCAGGAGCAGCTGACAATGCGCCAAAATGTCGAAATCATTGAGTAGACCTGATGGATGATTCGTACTGCAGGCCCGCGCAAGGTCGCCAAGTCTTCGCAGAGTTTACAAGGGGGGGGTGGGAGCCCGCGTTAACTTATTTGACCCCCGCTTGATGTTTTACTGTGTTTAGCAACCGTGATTTATCGTTTCGCCCAGTCGTAATCATAGAGCTTACTCAAGGATTCGGTTATGTGCATATGACTCTTGGAATTTCCTGTGAGGACATCATAGATTTTTCAAATGTGACCACTCAAGAGAAAACAAATATATTGCAAATTGTACATAATGTTACACTGGCTTAAATATATTACTATATACTCAGCAACCCCTGTAGGAAAACACATGGCCTTTCAGCAGTTCACCACTCCAAATGTGCATCTTAATGGATTGGAATGATGTGCTGACACGACAAAAACACAGTCAATGGAAATTCAATTGGGGTCATTTTATTGCGGTGGATTCAAACGGTCTGCTTGAACAGCGGGTGATGCTGATGTTATTTCAATGTACGAGCGCCTGCTGCTGGAAAGCAGGTCGCAGTGGTTGGTGCAATGCGCACACGACCCGGCAGCAGGAGATCAGTTTTCACCATTTTTGTGCCTTAACCTCACCAGACCATAACCGTAATCACACATTGTAAAACATTTGTTTTAAAAGAGGGAATTATTAGTTATCTTTCCAGTAACTTGACAGTCTGGCGTTGTTATTGTTATGCCGACATGTCATTTTAACAAATGATCACTTAATGTGGTATATCATGATCTGGGGAGATTAATTCAGTGACATGATCCGAAGCTAAATTGCTGCTAACAGACGCCTGCTGCGTGAGTCATCAACGCTGATGAGAGCCCAGAGAATCAACCGCAAAATCCAAATAGTCAGCAGATGTTAAAATGTTCAACAGAGCAGAAGGAAATTTGGAAAATTGTCCAATAGTTTTTGTTGTCTTTCCCGGAACCTGAACCACAGTAAATGTTGAAAATTGACTCGATAGAACGTCTTTCAGGCGACTTGCCCCTGAGGTCACACAGTTTGAAATTTGATCAAAATTTGGGTGTGCTTCTAAAATCACAAAACGTGTAATATCAATGCTAATTTCCGTTAGCCTGTCTATTGTGTTTCACATTATATGTTAGCATTAAGCTTAGAAGTGTTTTAAATTGTATCACTGTGCTTACCGTAAGAACTCTTCCTCTCCCCTGGTGTGCTTTGTGAACTGGGGAAGAGGACCTTTGTGGTGGGGCTCCCATTATACATGTCCACGTCCAGCCTTGGAAGGGAGACTGCGTTCTTGATAATGGGAGAAATGGCCGGAGGAGGCAGTGACACATCCTTGGTTCCTTCTCTGATTCTGTTGTCAGAGCCCCTCCTGATTTGTCGGATTGTCCTGGAGAAAAAGGCCCCGAGTTTGTTGTCGGGGGTAGACACCGAGTCCGTTTCCCCGTGGCCCCCGTTAGCCGATCCGCCGTGGTTGCTGAGGAAGGAGGTGTCCCCGAACACCTCTCCGCCACGGCCCACGTGCATCGTGTGGCGAAAGTCGCCTAGCGGGGGGCTGATCATGTCCACCGTCAGATCAGCTTTACAACGCCGCTTGCTGTGAGAGTGTGTCACCAGACCTTTAAGGCCAGAGAGCTTTTCTTGGAGATTCATGTTTACAAAGCTCCAAAAAAATGTTCCGTTAAACGTGAAACTATTTGGAAAGTAAGACTTCAGTTCACCCCGACTCTTACGGTTACCTCAAGTTCTGAAAACATGTAATCTACAAATCTGAGGGCTGCGGCGCAAGATACTTGAGTGGAATATTATCTATGTTTATCATGCGCTAGCCAAAGTCTATCCCACTCTTTGCCGCTCATCGTTATGCGGCGCTGGCAGAAACAAACCAACATAAATTGCAGAGAACACTGTGCAGTTGTGTCCCTGGCACAAATAAGGCCAGTTGGACTGCAGTCAAGTCCCTGGTTTCCCTCGCTTTGGCTTTGTCGACATGGGCTCCGAAATAGGTCCGGGTCCAGCTGCAAATGCTTCTGTGGTCGCAGCGTCTACAGAGGGTAAAAAGAGGGAGAGAAGGTCTATCTTTAAAATGGAGGCAGGAGAAAGTCATGGATGGCAGTAGGAGTTCCTGTTGTGGGAGTTGAGAAGATTTAGGGAGAGACCACGACACTTCCTTATACACACAAGTCAGAATTGTATTTGACAAAAGAGACAAAAGTACTCAAACTGCTTACGATGCAGACTCTGAAACATACAAAAGTAATAAGATATATATTTTTGTAACTTTTGCAGTTGGATAGAATGAAAAACTGGCGGTTATTGTGTATACGAGACCAGAGGGAGAAAAAAAAATCGAATAATTACATGTTTATTTAAAACAATCACTTAGCTTTGCTTTAGGAAAGTCAGATTAGCTAAATGCTAACAAATAATGGAAAAGGCCATTGACATGCTAACGGTTATCATTGATAACTGCGATTATAGAAGCAATATGTGACAATACTTTTTTGATAATTATATTTATGAATAGTTTAGATAACTTTTATAATTCAGAATCCTTCAACTGCTCTGAATTTGAACTTCTCAATTATAATTATTATTGCTTAAAAAGTCAACTCGTCTGGAGGAAGCTAAATTTAGTCCAAAATCATTTCACATAAAAGTCTGCTTCTGGAACACAATAAAAAACTTAGTGTAATTCTTCTTCTATTGTCCTGTTTTAACTGTCGTAAATATCACCCGGAGGAGTTCGCTTTTGGCCCATTCGTCACGTTCGGACAGTTTTATATCGTACGTGTGTAGGAAATTGTTGTTGCTGTTCTTTGCCAGCAGCAGTAATAGATAGCTAGTTCCTAAATATTTTGATACCGAAAAAGACCCCTGACAAGCTCCTCTGGTTCTCTTTAAAACTCAATCAGGCCTCCGTCTGGCTTCCTTAATGACTCGCTACGATGGCGATAGCGTCATGTCCAAGGTTCTAATTTGCTGCTGACCGCAGTCACCAAGCCCTCCGTTCCACTTCCCCCTGGGCTGGCGTTTTAAGAGGGGCATCTGGAAGCCCGAGAGGGAGGAAACAAGCCACATACCAGTGTTGAGCGGAGCCATATCAAGCCTTGCCAAAAAAAAAAAAAAAAAAAGACGGCGATGGCATAGGCCTACAGGGAACTGCTGTACATTCCCATGAACTAAAAGGGACTTTTGTAGACTCAAAAGGCAGGGAAAAAAATGTCCCTATCAAGATTTAACAAGTCGAGATAACCCAACGGATTACAGGAACACACATGGGGTCGTGAATTACCCCGACTGTGATTTTACGGAAAGCTTGTGATGTATCGTCTTTGCCTGTAATCCATTGGGAGACCTTTGACCGTAGCACGCAGGCGCTTGCTTCACAGTTTCGGACTCCCCCAGGCCAAAATACTGCCGTTCACATTTGTACTTGTTTATGTGTTTGCAGGGTTACATAAACACACTTTTTGGGTGTCAGATAAATAGCCTGTTAAGCACCACCAGGCTGTAAAAACATACGGTAATAGCTTTAATGCTATAATCTTTCTGGCGGTCTGCCTGAGGGATGGGGGGCTAGATAATCCTTTAAATCTTCATCCCTGGTACCCCTAAATATGCATGTCTCGCTGGCATAGGTCTGGGAAACTAAAAAGACACGAAAAGAGACTTGGAAAGGAAATGGAAGGGGCATTTTCATTTTAAAACACAGCTGTGAAATTTAGTCGATATTCCAGTAAACCGAGTTACCGGTTGAGTCATAGAATACTTTACTTACAATTTATCTACCGTATTTTCTGCACTATAAGGCGCACTGAATTATAAGGCGCACCTTCATTGAATGGCCAATTTTAAAACATTGTTCATATATAAAGCGCACCGGATTATAAGGCGCATAGAATAAATAACTCAACGTTGCTCAAACGTTAATGCAATCACAATATAGTAACACTGGAAATAGTGAAAACAATATATCAATAACTCAACGTTGCTCAAACGTTAATATCACACAACACACAAAATAAACAGTTTACTTAAATAAATTAGTCCTCATCCACAAATCCATATTGGTCCATATATAAGGCGCACCGGATTATAAAGCGCTCTGTCGACTTTTGAGAAAATTTGAGCTTTTTAGATGCGCCTTATAGTGCGGAAAATACGGTATTTATATTTCACTTACAATTGTGTAAGTCAATTATTTGATTAATCGATAACTAATACGTTAGACGTTATTATTTATTAATAACAGTGTTGTAGTTGCTCCCCCCCACCATACTTAATGAAAACATCTATTTAAGCACATTTGGAGTTCCTCGACTCTGCTGTAGGTCCACATGAGTGGACTTTAAGCGTCTCTATGCTCATGTCCTTCAGACTCTAACCAGGTGAACAAACATACAAGATAAAGCAGCATTTTCCAAACTTACGCTTTGGCTTTCTACTCTGTTTCTATTTTCGCCCAACACACTCAACCTTAATTCTAAACAAAGCACTTCCTCTTCGCTCGAGAAAACATGTTGGGCCCTTTGATGAATATCCACACTGACTCTACCGCTCCGCTGTTTGTTGTATCTTCTTGGAAATCATATTAGATTGCCAATAACCATGCTTCCAGTCGTGCAAGTGTCCAAATCGCATAATGACAGTATTCTGTAGAGGAATGCTGATGTGTTTTTTTTTTCCTTTTCTGTCCATGAAGACATTCTTGGATGAGTTTAGCTGAGGACGAAAAACCTTCCAAACACCTTTGAGATTAACTGGCGCAAAAATTGTGAGCCGGGCTTTTTTGTCCCAAATGGTTCCTCTCCATTCTGAGTGCAAACTGCCACAAAAGGAGAACCAGTTGGTGTCGGAGTTGTTGTTTTAATGTCCAGGTGTCCAAACAACCTCTTTTTAGACCGGTGTCATTTTTCAATCAAACTATCTTAAGGTACCAGTTTACTGCTCAATAATTACCGAAAGACTTCTGAAGTGAATCATGTGATTGCTTGGCTCTGTTTGATTGGTCAAATTGAATTATGGGCATTGGCAGAGTTCAAGACATTAAAAAAAAATGAAATTATAGTAGCAGTGATTGCGTGGGAATGGCCTTGACTTGTAACTTGAAACACGACATATTCACTTTCCATGCTGTTGAATTATCTTGCCTCGGGAGGGACTTGCAACCATTTGGTGATGACAGACAGATTTTTTTTTTCTCACCAACACCACCATGTGTGGTTTAAAAAAAAAAAAAAAAAAAGCGGTTGGGAATCCAGCGGCGTAAACAAAGCAGCCGGAATGTCAAATTTTCATAGTTAAAATAAATAAATAAATAAAAACAGGCTGTGTGACTAACTAATAGGGGAAAAAGCGCCTGCGCCTGCATCCATACAGGAGCAGGAAATGTCTTCTGCAACTTGAAACAATCGCATTGTGACGCAATACTAGCACGTATCTAGTCTGGCGCCACATTCAGCTTCCGGGCAAACTGCAATTTTATTTTCATCGATTGTGCTTGTCTGTTAGCTTTCCAGCTGGCATGTGCATGTGTGTGGCATTTCACACTGTGGTTTCCCTCAGGGTGTGGAGCTCATAAGGCTACCGCTCCCAACATCGTGCAAGCATGCCCAATGCGTCCTAATTGATTTTAGGTTATGTGATGGAGCTTGTAATTACACGATAGGATGATTAAAAAGCAAAGCAGGTCATTCACAACCAAGTATCATAATAATGATCTACAGCATTGTTACTGCTGGCAATGGCGGTGTATAAATATATCAACGAGCAGGGTTGAGTTTCACCGAAGAACTCCGAGGAGACTAGTTTTGACACCGCAGAAAAGGCCCACTGCAAACATAGCGGACATTAACACCACATTGAAATCATTTTTGCCTTACCAAGAAATTCAATCTGGTGTGTTTACTAAGATACGCCGAGTCGGCTAGAAATAGGCTTTACGCTAAATGTGGTTTTCTATTATTCTAGGATTTTATTTTCTTGAATAGGCCTGACATCCTGCATTCCCTTACCTTCCTGCTTCCTTGCACTTGTCCACCTTTTCCCCCTTGACAGAATAATAATATATATATCATATGGTCCAGTGCCATGATTAGCTGTGCTGATTCATCAAAGCCATGACCTTGTATATTAAATTATCAGTTATTTTCGGACGCAAAAGACCAAGTGACAAATGTTTTAGCGTGACTTGCTTCTACATAATGCATTATTATTCTAGAACACTAAAATATTATTTCTATCCAGCTGCTGAATTTGGACAAGATGCTAAGTAAACTGATCGCCACTCAATTACAGGGCACATAGACAAGCAACACATATGGCAATTTAAAGCATGTTTTGGTAAGTGGGAGGAAACCTGAGGACACCTAAAGCGAGGCCTTGGGCCTTGATTCAAACCCAGGACCTCTCTATTATGAGGCAGACATGCAAACCACTAATGCACCGTGCTATTTCGAAAAATGTTAACCTTAAGCCAAAAAATAAAATAAAAATCCAAACCCCATACAATTTTCGATAGGAAGCTTTAGAATGGCCCTACAAGCCATGAAAAAAAGACCACAGTTTCTATTTATGACAGAAATAACTATTTAATCCTAAAAAGTTCTACATGTATGCCTGGCTAATTAACAAAGAATAGCAACTCACCTAAAAGCTGGATAAACTCTTATAACTAGAGATCTTTCCTAAAAGGATAGAGTTGAAGTTGATCCGAGTGCGCTGTTTGCACGACAGGACGGCCCCACTAGTGTGCGCGTGTGTGCAGAAGCGCAGCACGGAATACAAGGAAAGGGGCGGGCCGTGGGTCCGATCCACCACAGGAGTCCCCCACCACGCTCCTTCCATTGATGTGCGCCTACAAGTTGCCAAATTGACTTGTCAACACTATTTAAAAGCATTCAAGTGGGACTTAACACTGCATAATCAAACTCCCAATTCTGATTTAATGACCATATTGCACAGAAATAATACAAATATGAAATTTAATAGTTGAATGTGGCATCAAACGTTACGAGCAGTAAATTGTAAACATTTAAAAAAAACTGCCATTCCGTTTTGTTTACTATAAACCTGTGATTATTAAACTAAAACAAGCTCCCTCTAGTGGTAGCTAAAAGAATCACTCAAAAAATACAACCAATCAGATTAAAGCTTGTAGCCATGCTTAAGTATAAATCACTCAAGTATCAGCTGACTGTAAGGAAAAGGGGAATAGCCGGAAAAAATATTTTTCCTTGATTGCTTATTCTTTTGCCATACATAAAATCGCTCGCAGGAATCAACAGGTCTCAAAAGGGCAACGAAACGCTGACCAACAGGAAAGCGGGCCTTATCAACAGGAACCCAAGCATCCCCGCCCCGTCCTCTTCAGTCGTTAAATCGCAACCTAGGACCAGTGACACTTTGGCCACGCGACTCTTCATGATGCCCTCCCCTAACTGAGGTCACTGTGATAGCGTTTAATAAAAGAACTGCTTGACCTCTAAAGACAGATAATGTTTGGTACATCTAATCTGTCGAGTGCTGGTAGAGAACATGTCAGTATGTCCGTCCCTCCAATCTTCATATGTGACGTATCAAAATCGTCACCCTCTGATGGAAACAATTGGGGTGAACGGAACAGCAGTTATTTGAGCCTCGCACTTTGACTCATTCCAGATCAGCTTTTTGCTTATCGGTGACATTTTGTTTTCCAGGATGATGATCTGAAGACATTCCACTAATGTCGCTGTCACATGTAAAAAGTGTTGCGTGCTTGTTTTGAAAGTCCAAATATGGTGATAAGATGTCTGGTTCACACACATCCTCGTCTGCGGGTTTCAACACAATGGCGCTTTGCTTGACCCCAGGGACGACCCCTGTAAATCATTTAAAAGCACAACACATTCGTTTTGAGCTGAACACACACACACTAAGTTTTAAAGACAGACTGAAGGGAACTGAAATGTTTTTTAAATTTTTAGTTCTGATTTAAAAGAATGAATGCTTGAGCAGAAAAACATATGGAAGAGTTCTCCTGGAAGTTACTTTTACACATTTCTGTCTTGCTGCCAAATACACTGAGAGGAGTTCCAGCGGCATGAAACGCGATTCAATCCATTTTCAAAGATGTTGAGACCGTGGAATTGTTTTTAGGGAAGAAACAACACTGCTCTGAAATTATATCCAATGGTTTGGAAAAAGTCTATTGTTCAGAAGCATTATATAGCGTTATGAACCGGCGTAATTAGTGCACTTACAAAAAAAAGAAAAACATAATGATGTGTTTTTTGTGGTTTGGGCATTTTCGAAAAGAAATGGAACTAAGACAGGCTAATTGAAGTTTTGAGTAATGTTGGGCAGAAAACTGGAAAATACACTTCTGGATTTGGAATTAAAAAAAACATTTTCTTTTTTTAACCCGAAAGGTCAAACAACCGCAAGTCTCTCCACAGGGTTCCTTTTGAAGTTTAGAAGTTGATTACATCCAACAAATATTTTACCAAAACTTAGTTAAGGCAAGAAAATAAAATGGTGAGGCTGAACGGCAAAAGTTTTAATGGACTAATACTGTTTTATTTTATTTTATTTTTTTATTTTATTGGAATTCCAGATGGAATTATGGCCGCCTGACGCTTGCGCCCCGCAAACCAGACGGCTTTAAATTAGAACTCTATATCTTTTTAGTGTGCTAATTTGAACCCCTAAGAATAACAGTTGGCTACTGTGTTTTTTTTTTTTCCTTTTTTTTTTTTTTTCATGAGTCTGGCACCAAATGTCCGTCGAGGGAATCCGCAATGGACACAGGTACTTGTTTGCCCTCTTTCCTCCATCAAGGATTTTCTTGTGTTCAATCATACATTCACAAGTCAATGTTTTATGGAGTGTGCTATTTTAGTGGTGGCCTTGTTTTCATTCACTCCAAACTCCTGATTGCATGTTTTTGTAGCACTATTGACGCTGATAGAAAAATATTTTTGAACGCACTGAGAGAAAAAAAAAATGGAATTGACAGCACAGCTCTGCCACATAGCTCTGTGTCTGTAAATAGCTTCCATCTTTCCTTTGGATCATCAATCATTTGGCCTTGATCCTAAATTGAACGTGGTCCAGGTCACACGCTTTGGATGTGGACGTCATAGTTAAAATAGTCGAGGATTTTTTTTTTTTGGTTCTTAAAGAAATTGATGTTTGCTATCTTCTAGTGTTAGCACATTTTCCATTCCGTTGATGATTACATGCCAAATATCATTTTAATAAAGACCAAATGTCTCCAGACATCCTTTTAATATGTTGATTTAAGAGTAATAAATCAACCTACAACATATTCCCGCAGTTATTTCAGTTGTGCTTGCCACCCCTTTTATGGCCTTTTTTCAATGCTGATTTTTTTTTTTTAGAATGGATGAAGACATTCTTGTTTTCCTGGCACAGGAACAGCATGCCTTAGTTTGCCTTATTGGTCAACGGGTCAGCGAGCCGCAGAATAGTTCTCAAAATGAAGCACATGAGGAAAGTGAATGGGAACATTTTAGGTTCTTTTGTAATGTTTAGAATTGCGTGTGAGTCCCTGATGAGTGTGCAGACATAGCAACGGTAACTGGATGGTAGCGTGTGTGCGTGTGTCCGTCTTGGCGCCCTTTCCTGTTTAAGCCTCGCGAGCACATAAAGTGCGGCTTTACAATAGTCCATTGTCCCATCCAGCCTCCACTCTTCCTGTCAGGTCAGAATTCACGGAAATAAGGACACGGTGCAAAACAAACAGGCGGCCTAGGCTCCTCCACCCACCTACCCGCCGGTGGGCCCTCCGAGAGGAACCCATTGCCGCGGTTTTAGCGGGGCGGGCATTCCTGACAGGAAGCTAATCAGCATCGCATCCCAGTTTGAAATGTGTGTAAGGCATGTGAACGTTGAATAACGACGACGTGAGGTAGCGGGAGATGGTGAAGAGATGCGTTGGGGTGTGGAAAATAAAAACCTTGATTTCCTTGGTCCTTTTCTTTTTTTTTATCTTGGTATGTGAACACATTTTTAATTATTTCAATAATTTTCCTCCTAGTTAACCAAAAAGGGTTCATATCAGGTGACTTCATTTATAATGTTTGTGCTTTGTAAAACTCTGGAGTATCTTCTCAGCTTGAACTATTTTTATCTTTTATCTGTTTTTTTCGGACTCTCCCTGAACTGATTTATTTCCCCGACTCTTTGTAGCTTCCCAGCTTTTTTTGAGTGCTCCAAAAAAATGCTCGTTCTAGCATAACATATATAACCCCACTATTTTCTTTCCGTGGGATTATAAAAATGTCATCTCTTAAATATAAATGCTGCCATGTTGCTTAGGAGCAGAAATAAAAGGATTTGCTGAGGAAGCAGAGTGGACTCCACCCTGTATTTCAGCTGTGTGTGTGTGTCAATGCTGAGGCTTGTAAGAACACGTGAGTACATATCGTGTGGTGGAGTGTGTGTGGCATCCACTCGGAAAGCTACTGGCAGATGCTGTGGCCATGGAGCGGCCGGACGGATAATTTCGTCTCGAGCCACGCTACACACTGACCAAAGCAGACTGACCATGCAAACACAAAGTAACCTGGTTTGTCACACATGAGAAATAAAAGTAGAAGACAATGTTAAAATCGGGCTCAGCATTTTCTTGTTTGGTTCCTCAACTGTGCTCGCTGTTATGTAATAACGGGGGAGTCGATTCATCACCGATTTCGACGTTATCTGGGACGTCAGTTAGTGCAAGTCATCATCTTGTCTTAATGCAACAGTAAGATTTCGTCTTTTTTTTTTTAGTTGCGATTCCCTCAGTGGTTATAAATCCTGTTGTAACAGTGAGAAGCCATAACTTAGCTTTCACAAGTCGTTTACATCATAGTTCGGAAATAAACGTACATGGTCTAACCAAAAGCTATCTGGAAATACTTACGGCGTTATATAATCACATCGGTGGTTTCAGGGTACGCTGGAAATATTTGTAGCATAATAATGACGGCAAAGAAAAGTCTCAGACGGTAGCGGGGCAAGCTCATTTTTTATTTCCCCAACTGCATTTTGTTGTGCATACCTTCTCTGCAAAGTGATTGATTTGAGCTTGAGGAATGCGGGCTCACTGTTTAGTCTTCAGTGGCCCGGAGTCGTCGGCCTATGACCCTAACGGACCACCAGACCACCTCTAAAGACCATCAGATGTCACCTTATCTAAACGGAGCACAGGAGAGCGGCCTCCTCCCTCTTTACATCCTGTCCTCCGTCATAAACCAAATTCAGTCTTCTCTAAGAGTATTTTGATCACTGCAGACTCCGAAGGGCCCCGATTGGCATTTCCTGTGGGCGGAGTCGGGGAGCAGACACATTCTTGGGCCAGTCACCTTCACTTCCTGTCTCTGCTAACAGCCCACCGAAACCCGTACTTACTGAACAAGGCCACCATTTTACTTTAGTGATACTGAACGATAACATTTTTAATTCAATGTTTTATTGTAGATTTGAAAGATGCCAACTGTACCTGAGTCAATAAACACAAAATGAAAATATAATAAATAATATTGCAAATCAGGAAAACCCAAATGCCCGACAGACTCCTCGGGTGTCGTCTGGCCTTTCGAGAAAAAAAATCACTGCAGGATTTCCTCATATTTTCTGGTGAATAATTGTTTGACTTAAAATCCACATAACCGTGGGAAAAGTTTCAACTCGGCAGGAGATACGGCTGAGCATGTCTAGTGTGTAACATTACGAGTCACAGGGGAGCACCGGTAATGTATTTTACTGACTCGTGCCCCTGAATCACACTTTTCTTTTAGCCTATATTTTTCATTGAATGGCATTTTCCTGCTGTGTTCACAACTCAATCTGCATGCTCGCAATGCTTCACTGTCAAGGGATGTGTTCCCCAGTGTGGAAATGCATATTTATGCACACGGCGGTGAGTATGAGGAGGTGTGACAATCAATTACAGTCCTCCCAGGGGTCGGCAGCTGCACCGGTGTTAATATTCGACAGCTGGACCTGTCAGTGGGTTTTACTATTGATGCAAGACCTCAAGCAATCAGTCAAGCGCCCTCCACTAGTAAAAGGAATCATTGTCCATGTTGAGGATTTTGGAATGCGGGAGTACGGATCTCCAAAAGGGAAGGTTGAAGCCGAGATTCGAACCCAGAATCTCATAACTGTGAGGCAGATCTGCTAATGATTATCAAACTATGCAGAACGTGAGTAAATAATTTCCATTTCAAAAATGTTTGTTACCTTTAACATGGAGCAAGTCACAATTTCACCATCACCTTAAATGGTGGGGAGGTTTTAATGAATAAAGAGATGCAATTATTAATTTATTAAAATTTCAATGTGGGCGATGGAATTTGCAAGTGTACGTATTTTTGTAAAATGTCTCCCTCTAGTGGGTAAGTGTGATCAATACGACTGATGTCAAATTGATTAACTTTATTAGTATTTTTGACGTAAAGCAGAAAATTTACCGGAGAAAGTCCATGTAAGTTACATTTCAAAATAATTACGCACTTATTTCTGGTGAATTTAATTTTCATAATCGTACTGCTCAGATCAAATTTACTTTAAATACAACTGTATTTAGAGGCGCATTTCAGAACAGCTGTAGTTATAACAAATCGCTTTATATATAACAAAAATAATGAACGTTTTTAATTAATTCACATTTTCAGTATTTCGAGTACTTTTAGTGAGTGCGAGTACTTTTGCATCATCTGCATCTGCACGCTCAATACTCAACCACTCCTGCAGAAAGAACCTTGCGCGTTTTCTTTCTCCAGGCTCCTACAACTTGGAAAAATGTGATCTTTGTTTGAGCAAGTGTCTAGAAGTTTATGAAGGTCAAAAAGCGTTTTTTGATGCATCCCTCCCTATCACAGGCAGCCAGTCAGAGCGCTTCCACGCAGCTGCTACTGGCTGCTGGCCATTGGAAAGTCTTCATGCTGAGCAGCAAAATGGCCGCCCGTCTACCGACTGACTCCACAGCGCTTTGAAATTGAAACATTTCTGCATATTTTGCTTTAGTCTGCAACAACCACAGTACTTCTTTACCAGCCTGTGGCGCGTTGCGAGTATATTTTCATTATTGTACAATTACTTGACGTATCCGCTCAGGCGTCGCTGTTCTTGTAGCTTCGACGAATGCCTCAGAAAGCTAAAAAGAAAAAACGCACTGAAGCACTTTAGCTAGTTAGCACGCTAGCTTTTCTTCATATGTGATTGCTGAGGTGAGTTTTGCAATGTTTCTTCATAGTTTCTCCTTTTCTTTATTGCATGCAAATGCAAATTCACTAAACGTTGTGTTGTCTTGATTGTGTGTTTGGTAAGCTCGCATTTTGTGCTCAAGCTAACGCTATTAGCCTGGGCTACTTGTAGCTGTCAATGTGTAGCATTAGCTCTATGTTTTCATATTCAGAGGTCAACATTTGCTTTATAGCACAGTGCATTTAATAAATAGCTGCTTTATTTACACAACAAAGACCAGCTAGTTTACTTAGATGGGTGAAAACTGATAAATGTGTTTTCTTGCTGTTTTGAGCACCTATATAAATTCCACCCACTCCTGTTAGCCACCAGCGGAAGAGCATATATTATGGCTTGCTTGCACCTGTAAAGACATTTAGACATCACGTCATCCACTTAAAATTGTTGTTTGTTGAGATCAGTCTGTCATTTGAATATTTTTTCCTCCAGCTTCTTCTTAACCGGTCGTACCGAAAACGTAGCTATTAGCAAACTGCTCATGCCACAATGACTAGAAGGTTAACACATAACGCAGCAGCATGTTTTATGTAATCTACTAGTGATTGGTTACAATTCGTTTCAAGAATCAATTTGGGCTTTGTTTGGTATGTATGGTATATGTGCAGTGTCTATTCATATAGTATTCCTGGCCTATTCAGTACATAGAATGAATCACAAGCATTGTGCTAGAAATGGCCATTGGGTTTTGCCGACAGTCGTTTGTGCTTTGTAATCCCCTACATTTGTCCTCTTTATGGTTGTCATCCACGGGGTTATTTGGTGTTGTCAGCTGCTCCTGAATATTAATGCACGTCGAAGAAGACCAAATCACATCGGCGGATCTAGTTCGTTCTTTGGCATTTGTTTGTGCACAACTCCGTTTAACCAAATGACTGTATTTTAAATAACCTGCTTATTTTGCCCAGAAGAAAGGAGTATCAACGACTGGAGCGGTAGTTCATGGAAGACAAGAAAAGGAAAAAAGAAGAAAAAAGGAAAAGGGAAGCCTCCCAGAAGGTATGTTCAATGTTTAGTTTTCATCATGTTTATGACAATCACCCGGTATTTCTTATGGGCGAGCTAAACTAATCGATACGGTCTAGCCGTACTTGTTAAATATAAGACAAGTTTCAAAACAGATAAAAAAAAAAAAGTAATTGTATGCTGTGACTGACTTTATAAATTGTCGTCTTAAGTTACTGAAGCTGACAAGTGCATCATCATAATGTGAATGAATGAATTTGGTTTTGAATTATGACGCCAGTTACAACTTCATGGAGAGATTTAATAATATCTGTTTTTTGTCCTTTTTATTTTAGGTTGCAGAGCAAAAGAACAAAGGTAAGCTGGACAATAATGTCCAAAAACCAGGAAACGTTTAATTGCTTTGAAATTAAAACCTCATGCTCTCATGTCATCAGATTATTTTTACTCTGATCTTGTGTTTTATTTTACATTTGAAAATATGCACGTTTCTTTTCATGCAAATGAATCATCAACTTGTCGTGATATCTGTATTTAAAGATTTACCTTGTTGATTATTAACTGTGCATTTTCTCTCCACGTCTCTGTCTGTCTGTCTTTCAGTGCTAGATTTGACCAAGCAGGCGTCTGCCCATCCACCTGCAACTCAGAGCAGCTCTGCCTCTCCCAGCCCTGGACCCACCCCCTCTGCATCCCCATCCCCAGCCACTTCAGGCCCTGGCAGTGCTGCCGCCCAGTCACAGGGTGGTAACAATGCCAAGCGCCTTGCTGTGGCCAACGGACAGCCCGCCTCCAGCGCCAGTTCTTCCTCTGCCACGGGCAGCACAAGTGTTCCAGGGAACGGGAATACAAGTAGCGGAGGTGCGGCCCAGGCGCCTCAGCAGCAACCTCGCTATATGCCGAGAGAAGTGCCGCCGAGATTCCGCTGCCAGCAGGACCATAAAGTGCTACTGAAAAGGGGTCAGCCGCCACTGTCCTCCATGCTGCTGGGAGGGGGAGGAGGAGGGGAGCCCCCCAATGCAAACATAGCTGCTAACTCAGGTATGAGTTACTCACTGTTTGGTTGACCGCCTGCCTGCCTGAAATTGCCATTTACAAGTAAGTCTCTAATCCTTTCAGATTCTAGTGCAGCTACCACCTCATTGGCCCTCACCTCATCATCAGTTGCTGCTTCTACCACTACTTCTAATTATGCAAATTCCATGTGGGGCACAAGCTTAGGCAGCCAGGCCTCCTCTCAGGGCAGGGAGAAGGTGATTGTAGATGGGAACGACCTGGATGAGTGGCCCAGCATCGCTGGAAGCGATGGAGGAGGAGCTTCTTTCACTGTGGCTGGAGCTGGAGGAGGGAGCGGCGGCGGCGGCGGCAGCAGCAGCAGCAACAACGGAATGCCTGTGAACAGCACGAGTGCCTCTGGCAACCAATCCTCATCCACTTCCTTGTTCTCTTTGCCCAATGAATGTATGCAGTCGTCCGGTAGTGTGGCATGGGGGGCGGCTGCCGCCCAGGGCCATCTTGGAGGAGGGAATGCAGTAGCTTCAGCTGGGCCTCTATTACAGCAGTCCTCCTCAGTTTCCAAAGCCGCCGCTGTGCCAGGAAGCCATGATGCCAGTGGCCTCGCTGATGGCAGCAGTGGTATTCCGGGTGCCAACTTTAATCCAAACGCCAACCCTTCGGCCTGGCCTGCCCTGGTGCAACAGGAGGGGCCCGGCGTTGTCGGGGAAGGACCTTCGACGGCCTTCCATCACCAAGGCCCCGGAGGGACTTTATCTGCCAACAATTCTGCTTCCGTAGGGCTAAAGGCGGGGGCAGTCGGGGTGCTAGGCGGTCACCAAGCTTTGTCTGTGAATCAATCAAGCACTCATCAGCACCAACTTCACCAAATGCAATCTAGAGACCGAGAAATGGCAGAGGGCAAGTGGGATAGTGAATCAGCGGGACCAAAAATTGCAGGAAACGAAGGAGCCGCGGGAGGAACGGGAGGCGACGGAGACCACAATCCTTCTTCCTCGTGGAGGGGCCAACCCTCTTACCCTGCATCCAACTCCAAAACGGGTGCCTCAAGGACTGATGGATGGGAGGGCAGAGAGGGTGCCACGGGGGCATACAGAGCTGCTGAGGGTGATAACGGGTCTTCGGGTTGGGGTTATCCGGGGCCCTCTCGTGGGGTTAATACTTGGGGGAGCGCTGGAAATGATAGTCAAACTGGGGTATCTCAGGGAGGGTGGGGGACATCTGGAGTAGAAAAAGGGGTGTCTAGTGTGGACTGGGGTGGGAGTTCCTCCAGCACTGCTGGAGTTAATCCTGGAGAAGTGATGGGAGGAGCCTGCAGCAGTAACAGCAGCAGTAGCGGATGCAGCACAGCCGGCAATCCTCCCGTCACCTCGACGGCAATGAACAGAGCTTGGGACAATCAGAAGGGAGAGGGGGAAACGGGGGAATGGAGCGAGGGTGCACGGGGAGGGTCTTTATCCAGCGGTGGGAATTCCAGATGTGAAAGGGAGCCCAACGGCAGTCGTTTCCGGCGTCAGCCACCCGATACTGAAGCTGCCTTACAAAACCTGCTCAGCCGTCCTGATCTCGATCCAAGGGTACTGTCAAACACAGGCTGGGGCCAAACGCAGATCAGACAAAACACAGCTTGGGATCTTGGTAGTCAAGCCGAATACAATAAGAGCGCACTCTCATCAACCTCTTCCAAACACCCAGCTTCTCTCGGCAACTCTTCTCAGTATTCTTCTGGACCCAGAATCCCGATGGGTGATTCAAATGGACCAGGGGTCCACCCTCCCTTGCTTTCTTCTGCTGGCTCTTCCGGGGAGGCCTGGGAGACCAGCAGCAGCAGCAGTAGCAGCGGTGGGGCCTCTTTATCCGGGAGAGCCCCACCTCCTTTGGTCCCAAACATGAGTAATCTTGGCGTCTCGCAATCTGGTCCAGTCATCACAGCAGGTACTGGTGGTGGGTCAGGATCGCTGGGACAAAAACAGCAAGGGAAGCCTACTGGCTGGGGTGCAGGAGGGACGGCGGATAATCAGGAGACCAAAGGGTGGGGTAACGAAGAATGGAGAACCAATCGAGGAAATGGTGGCGCTTGGAGCGCTACGGGGCAACAAGGTAACCTTGCGAGTACAGGCTGGGGAGGAAATGACGAGAGGGGAGCAGTCGGGTGGAAAGAAATGGGTGGGGAAGGACGAGGAGGTGGTTGGGGCTCAGGGCACAAGGTTGGGGCAGGTCGGGACTGGGGCGAACAGGAGTCCAAATCAAATAGCGGCGGCGCAGGATGGGAAGATGAGGCGAAGAATGGCGGAAGGAACTCAGGTGGGGGGGATTCAGGCGCGGGTGGTTGGGGAAGCTGGGACGAGGATGCTCCGCGGAGATCCTGGGGGCCAGGTGGCACAGGGGCGGGAGGGAGTGGCGCAGTTGGCGTCGCTGGGTCCAAACCCCATCAGAGTTGGAGCGGCGGAAATAAAATGCAACAGATGCCAAACAGCCAGTCAGGCTCTATCACAGGCCTACAGGCACAACTGCAGCAGCAACAATCACAAGCCCGCAATCAGACGCCACAGCTGCAGCAAGCATTGGACCAAGGGGCTATGCAAGGCGCCGGTGGGAGAAAACCAATCACTCAAGCCCAGAACCAAAGCTCAGGCTGGACCTCAGGGCCCATCCCTGCCAGTCATGGATTAGGTGGAAGTGGATCTGAACCAAGTGGTTGGGAGGAACCTTCCCCGCAGTCTTTAAGCAGGAAAAATGAGATCGATGACGGAACGTCAGCATGGGGAGACCCGACCCATTATAACTACAAACCGGTTAATCTGTGGGATAAGAACAGCACCCCTGCTGGTCAGCACCAGCAGCCACATGCTCAACAACCTCCAACACAGCAGCTAAATAGGCCTGGTACGGGACCCGGAGGAGGCAGCAGGGACTTCAACACTAGTCATGGACAAGGAAAGGTTTCTCCCATGGGTAAGACACCAGCTACTAAATAAAAAAACAGTGCTATGTTTGCACAAGTCTAACCGTATATGTGTGTGTGCAGGTTCCTCAGGTTGGGGTGGTACACCTCCAGCTAGTCCCACAGTAGACAACGGCACGGCTGCTTGGGGAAAAACTACAGATGCTCCTTCTGGCTGGGGGGAACCTGATGACGCTGGTGCCAAAAGTGGCTGGGGAAACCCTCCCCCCAATCCCATCAAATCTGGTTAGCAATATAATATGTTGCCTTTAACTTGCATGATCCTGCTGCAACGTGACAACAATATTGACTCTGACGATCTGCTCCGACAGGTTCAAAGTCTATGCAAGACAGCTGGGGGGACAAAGAAGGCTCCGTCACAGCTTCGCGTCATTCGAGCTGGGAGGAAGAGGAGGAGGGCGGGAGCATGTGGAACAGCACCGGCTCCCAGGGTAGTGGGTCGTCTTGGGGACAGGGTAGCAATGGCGGCTGGGGACAGAGCCACAATGTCAAGAAGCCTAGCAACAAGGTGGGTTACCTCCATGGAATGTTGCACTCATCAGTATTGCATCATCACATTTGAGTCCTGCTTACAAAGTGTAACGCAATCTTATTCAGGGTCCGCTCAAGGTTGGCGGGGATTCCTGGATGAGCCCAATCAACAGACAATTCTCTAATATGGGGCTTCTGGTGAGGCACTTCAAACACGCCGTGGTACCTTGATGACCATTTATGAGATGGCCGCCCTTGGTGATAATGTAATGTCCTCATGCGTCGGACAGAATGACGATCCGAGCGGTCTGAACATTGACCTGGCTCCAGGCGCTCTCCAGGAGAAGAAGATGGAAATGGAAAAAAGAGCCATGGGAATGATGGACTACAACGGAGACATGAGGAAAGGAAGAGGAGGAGGAGGAGGGGGCGGCATGGCTTATCGCTCGCCCATTTCCAAAGAGTCAGCACATGGGGATGCCGCTTCTTTTTACGACAAGGTACGTCCTCACGATACAGGAATCTTTTTCCTCCTCCTTTGCCTTTATTCCTTCCTTGTCTCACTCTCCCCCCCCCCTCCTGTGCCACTCGAATTTGTTTCCCCTGGGCTGTCACTTGGGCAGACCTTGCTTTTGAACAATCAGGATGGGTACCTTGGGGAGGATGGCCCTTGCTCTCTCTTCTCACCACCCACTGCCTACAAGCCCCATTCCCTCTTCAATCACACTATCCCCTTTAGACAAGTAAGAAACCTGCTCCTCTTGTATCTGTCCTCCGGTCTCTTTCTGTGTTCACTTCAACACAACCCTCGAAAGTTTTAGTTTTATTTTAAGGCCGTTCCGTTAATGTTTTTTTTCCTCCCCCCCTATTGGACCACAGGGTGGCCATAGCCTCCTCGGCAGTAGTGGAGGGATGTCTCAGCCCAGACACCAGCCCAATATTCCACCCATGAACCAGTCCCCAGGGATACGAGCACAAGTGCCTCATCAGTTCCTGTCACCTCAGGTACGCTTACTTGAAGTAGCCGTTTTATTTTTAATTTGATGGATCAAAATGTTTGTGCCATTTGTCTGCGCAAAATATGCAGGTTTTTTTCTAATTAGATAGTATTACATAATCACTCGTTGAAACAACGCTAACCCCTCCTCAGGTGCCAGGCTCCATGCTGAAGCAGATGCCCCCTCCCAGCGGGAGCGTGGGGGGTGTTGGCGGTGTGGGAGGAGTGGCAGGAGTCGGCGGCGGCGGCGTGTTCCCTCCTCAGCTGTCCCCCCAACATATAGCCATGCTCAGCAGCATCTACCCACCCCACATCCAGTTCCAATTGGTGAGAACGAGCACCGCGCCCGCCGTTGCAACGGTCTCCCTGTATTTTCATCGGCCGTAATGATTTGCGTTAGGCTTGTCAGCTCCTCCTCCAGCAACAACAGCAGCCGCAACAGCAGCTGCTGCAAAACCAGAGAAAGTTTCCGCCGAATGTCCGGCAGCAAGCTGACCCTCAACAGGTACGCACAAAGCGTTCTTTCTACAGCTATGATTAGCACGCTTATTGACAAAAACTGATTTCTGGCTTTCTTCTTGACTTGACCTACAAGGCGGTCGCAGACTCATTTCTCTTTTGCGTTGTACACCTTGGCAGTTGGCCAGGATCATGGCAGTACTCCAGCAGCAACGGCAGCAGCAGCAAGTCGGGAGTCTAGGTGGCAGCATCAAGCTCTCACCCTCCCACCATGGCGGAAGTGGTGCCAAATTACACGGGGCTGACACTTTGCCCCACCAGGGCCTGGCAGGTTCTGTGGCTGACCTCCATCAGAAAACGCTTGGACCCTACTCGAGTGAGTTAAATTTGCTATTCGGGCCTTCTATCCACTTTTTATCACAGCATAGCATAAATATTTGCCACTTTATTGTCTCTACCTACAGACTTTAGTTCTGGTATGAACCTCACTGGTATGGACCTGGGTGGCTCTGTGGTGGGGGGGCCCGGAGGCATGAAGGACATGGGAGCTCAACAATCTCGTTTCAAATGGATGATGGAGGGGCACTCCTCGCCAGACACACCCTCACCTGAAAATGCATTCCACAAAAATGGTGGGACTCCATTTTTATTTTGACCTTTTTTTTTGTGTGTGCCTTCTGTTGTGTATTGACAAGAATTGTCATGCAGGTCCTGTCAACCCCATGAAGATGCCGGGGGGCTCGCCCTACTCGCAGTACGACATGCTTGTTGGAGACGCGCAAGGCAGCACCAATTGGCATCGCACCCCTGGCAAGATGAGTGCCAAGCCCACCACTACGGCCAGCTGGCCCCCCGGTAAGTTTTGACGCTTTACGCAATCCTTTTGCCGCTAATTGCCTGACATGTGGAGTTGACGCTATATGAATTTTTAAATGGCATGATTTTTTTTTTCCCATAAATTACGAAACAGTTCCCGGGTGTATTAATTAGTTTTCATGGTCATAATACCCCAAGGACAATTACATGACACAATCAGGCGGTTTTAAAGGTCTCTTCTTTTCTTTTTTTTTTTTTTTTTGCAAATACCGGCCCTTCCAAATTGGGTTGCTTATTCGTCAGTTTTGCAATTTCACATGTGACGAACCTGTATTTCCGTCTACCTCTTTCTCAGAGTTTCAACCTGGTGTTCCCTGGAAAGGAATAGATCGGGTCGACCCCGAATCGGACCCCGACATGACTCCGGGGAGCATGATGGGGAACACAGTCTCTCCCGGCCTCAATGACTCTGAGCACCAGTTGTTACAAGACAATACTGGTTTGTACCGGACATCTGCTGTTTTTTATTTTGCCATTCCAATTTGTATGTTTAATGAGCCAAAATGAGGGAATTCAACATCAGCGATTCTCTGTTGCAGATTCCATCCCTCCCCTCAACACCTTACTGCCTTCACCCGGTGCCTGGCCCTACAGTGCCTCAGATGCCCTTAACAACGCACACAACTCAGGTAAGCACAAATGCACACTCGCGGCCTCAGACAAGAGGGTCTTTCAGTCCTTTCAGCCACCTCTCTGTCCTCCCTTTGAATAGCAAAGTACACAGACTATAAGACTGGATGGCCCCCCGAGCCCATCGGGCACAAGTCCTGGAAAGGCAGTCGCGGCAGCAGCCAGGCGCAGCTGTCCCGCCCACCTCCAGGCTTGGCCAGTCAAAAGCAGATATCGCCTAGCCCATGGTCAGGCGGTGCTCCTCGACTGGCTGGCAGGGGATGGAGCAGTGGCTCAGGCACCGCTGGTAAGATCCGAAGTTTTTTTTTTTTTGTCGTGTTGTAAATCTCTGATGAAGAAACGGTTCCAAGTGGCCCAGGTTAGTTAAGCTGATTCAAATGTGTTTTGCTCTCTCAAGGCTCAGCTTGGAGTGACGGCAGCTCTCGTGAAAGTTGCTGGCTGGTGCTCAGCAATCTCACGCCACAGGTCTGCTCACAAGCATGTGCAGCTGAGCCATCAGTGCTCAGAAAAGCTGTCGGTCAGATAGTTTGGATTCGTATTTCGACCTTTGCCAACTGCGCATCTCTATTTCTGCAGATTGATGGCTCCACGCTTCGAACCATCTGCATGCAGCACGGCCCCCTACTGACCTTTCACCTCGGCCTGACCCAGGGTAGCGCACTCATCCGCTATGGCTCCAAACAGGAAGCAGCCAAAGCCCAGAGTGCCCTCCACATGTAAGTCCAGAGATTGTTTTGTGGGTTGTGGCCTTGCATGTGCGTGACTGTTTATGATTTCAACAGGTGCGTTCTGGGCAACACCACCATCTTGGCAGAGTTTATGAGTGAGGAGGACGTGGCCCGATACATTGCACATTCCCAGGCTGGAGGCTCGGGGAGCGGAGGCAGAGACGGCTCTGCCACCGCCCCGGCGGCATCTTCGGCGGTGGGGACAAACGGTAGCGGGACCACCTGCGATCTCGCTGGAGGTGGAGGAGGAAATGGCACAGGCGGAAGCAGACAAGGAGGGTCTCCAGCAGGGACGGTCGTACCCGGGACAGCTGGGCATTCCGAATCCACGTGGCAGAGCCTGGAAGGCAGCGGCAGCTCATCGGACCAGTCGACCCCCTCCGCGCCCGGCTTGGGCATCTTCTCCCAGTGGAGCGGCAACAGCGGCGGGGGGGTGGAGGCGGGAAGGCAAGGTCTGTGGGGGGGTATGGGTGGCATGAGCGGGGCCGGCTACCCCGGTAGTAGCCTCTGGGGTTCGCCAGCACTTGAAGATCGTCATCAGATGGGCAGCCCGGCCTCGCTGCTGCCCGGGGACCTTCTGGGCGGGGGCGCCGACTCGATCTGAAGGGCCCCCGCTTGACCCATTGAAAAAAAATCATTGTCACAACCTCCCGCTCTATTTATTTCCACACACACATACGATGTGAATTGAAGCTACACTGGTCTCCCGTCACACAGGCTCCATGCAATACATCCGCTATTTCACTCATGAAATCGTCAATATTAAATGAAGACCACAGTGAAACTTGAAGCGGAGGGGACTCTCGGACCGAGCTGGGTAGTTCTGTCTTTTTACTCCACGACCAGATCACTCAGGCATGTACTGTAGACGGGCTCAGCCGAGTCCCACATGTCAACGCGTTTAGCTCTCGCTGTTCTTTGTGTGCCACACTCGTCTTCCCCGCCGCCTCCCCTTCTCGAGCACCCCCCCCCCCCCCCCCTCGTCTTTTTGTATTTAATGTCGACGACTTGCAGACTGAGCCCTCTTAGTCCCGGTGTACTTCTCTTAAGTTCTCATGTTCGGAAGCTTGAAAGTGACAAAAGGAATCCGGAGTGTGTTGTGGCAAACGCGGGACGACCTCGCTTCGCTACCGCTTTCAACTGGACCAGTGGCAACCTTTTTAGAGAAGTAGAGGAGCATTTTTACTCTGTAAAAAAAAAAAAAGAAAGGAAAAAAAAAAAAAAACTAAAAATTAGCCAAACTTGCACTATATGCCTCTGGGGTTTGTTGTTGACTCGTCCAATACAAATCTTTCCACAACTCGACATCGACCTTACAGGACGACTTGTAATGTTACATCAGCAGTGGCCTTGGCCCACCTGCCCTCACACATACACACCAGTTCCACACTGCTCTTAAGTTTGACAAGCAAAACTCTTATCTCCTCGTGGATGTACGTACATCAGTCGTCTCGGTGCGAAGAGAAACGTGAAACTTTGTAGAGATCTCTTTGTTCCCCATTGAAACACTGACCTCGCTATTGTATTTTTCTTTTTTCTTTTTCTTACTCAAAAGAAATCAAGTTGGTTGTTATTATATATTGTCCTGATGTTAATGCTGACTTGGGTCACTTATTGACTTGCTGTTCAAGGTGCCCTCCTTGCCTGCCTTGTGTGTGTGCATGACAGGAGAGTTGACGGTATGACCGAATGGAGGCTGGAGAAAGTATCAGGAGTGTTTATGTGAGCGTGTTTGCGTGCGTGTGTGTTATTGCTACAACGTTGAATGTTATTTTTGTGCGGGAGAGATTCATCCAAGCGTGTACGCAGGCACTTGCTTTTGAACGCTTACCTGCTTCGGTCAGGGAAGTGAATAGATGTTTATCTGACAGCTTGGCTTTTCGGAGTGTTTGTATGTGCGTGCGTGACCACCGGACATTGTGATAGCTAAAAAGTTCAAAAATATTGGCACTATTGCATTTGTCTCAAGTTTTTTTTTTTTTTTTTTTTAGCAGCATTTTGTTTATGTTTTTTTCTTTTTGGTTATTGCAATTTGAGGAGCATTTGTTTTTAAGACGAAGCAACTAACTGAAGGCATTTCTATTCAAATGCCCAAATCCTACCATACCAAGCTCAGCTGGAAACAGTGTTTTACAGACACGTTAAAGATAGTAGCTGTTATGTTTGACTGTTTTCTTGTTTTGATGTTCTGTGACCATTTAAATTAAGTCGGTCTTTATCACTCCTGTTCAGGATGTTTTCATTTATTTCAGATGTTACAAAAAGGAGATGAAATTAATTTAAAGTGGGAAAGAACAAGATAATAAAGGTTCAAATGAGGTAGTTGAGTTTGTCGTTATTAAGCAGTTTTCTTGCTAACATCTTTTTTTATTATAATAGTTTCTTCATTCAGGCAAAACAGAAATTTCCCTTCAGACCTTTTTTGATTTGATCCTATCATTGCTGACATTTTTGGCCATGTACACTCTGCCTACTTTCCAGTGCTTTTAATGTATTAGGTTTTCTTTTACAAATTCTAATTTCTTTTCACAAAATAGGATTGATGTTAGAAGTTGCTAAGACACCAGTTAACGTTTTGCTGTTTTTTATTTATTTATTTATTTTAGTTTTGTTTCCCATACGGTCAATGGCCTCGCAGCACCTCCCATACTGTCCACACGGTGGTGCTGTTTTACCTTTTGTATTAACTTGTGACGTTCTCCTTCACAACCTCCGAGAACAAACAAAAATGATAAAACACATTCGTAGTTGATAGTTCACTACATCTTCAAAGTGCATTAAGAGCGAAATAAAACATATTTGACGTGCACTCGCTCCTTTCATACTCGAACGGATGACGTCATAGGCTGTTGGCGTAAAGTGGGGAGGGTGTGTGTATGAGGAAGACTAGTCGGAGGAAGAGGAAAGTAAGAGGGTTACTCGTGGCTTCTCCGTTCTCTTCCTCCCCACACGTCAAGATCGTGACAGCGGGTGGAATCTTGCAATCTTGCGTGGAGGATGAGCCGTGAGTGTATGTCGCTACCCAGGGCCCCCGAGTGAGACCGGAGTATCGGCCCAGACGACCGGTGAGCTCATCGACGTGCTACTCTGTATGTCAAGGTGTCATGTCCTAAATAAGCCTTTATGGACTAGTTCCAAGTTTTGCAGGAATTGCATGTCTTGCTGATGTTGCGGCGTTTTTACTGCAACACCTTGTTAAGGGGAGGCTGAGCCAATGTGCAGCAGCAGTGTGTGTGTGTGTGTGTGTGTGTGTGTTTATAGCGGATTAAGATCCAATGCAACGATTATCTAAACCTCACCTTAAAAAAATAGATTTACATTGCTTCAATGTTGGGTCATGTGATATTGCATCCATGCATGCATCAATTCATGCATCTAGCATCCATCCATCCATTTTGAATATCATATAGGTCCCCCACACCAGGCCATGGACTAGTACCGGGTCATTCGGTACTGGTCTGAACAAAAAAAATGTGTTATTGATTATCAGAGTGTAATATAACCTAATATAAAAGATTTTGAAATGCACTGGTGATGTTTGAGCTTTGAACCTCAGGGTTGGACTTTTAAGGTCTAATCACTCGTGATGAATCACAGCGACTGTGTGTTCCAGTCAGTTGGAGCAGTTAAGAAGCCATGGAGTTGCGAGTGGGAAACAAGTACCGCCTCGGGAGGAAGATAGGGAGCGGTTCCTTTGGAGACATTTACCTTGGTGAGTTTCCCTGTTCTTCTCATCCTCCTAATAAACATGCAATATTAGAATTTCAGTTTGATCATGTTGCTCCTCTTTAGGTTCCAACCTCACCACGGGAGAGGAAGTGGCCATCAAGCTGGAATGCGTAAAGACCAAACATCCGCAGCTTCACATTGAGAGTAAATTCTACAAGATGATGCAGGGAGGAGGTGAGGCTCACAGAGGCCAGTCAAGCTTGTAATATGTATGTAATATTGAAATTATAATCCTTAAATATTCCATCCCCACAGTGGGTATCCCGTCCATTAAGTGGTGTGGAGCTGAGGGCGATTACAACGTGATGGTCATGGAGCTGCTGGGCCCCAGTTTGGAGGACCTGTTCAACTTCTGCTCCCGCAAGTTCAGCTTAAAAACCGTCCTGCTGCTGGCTGATCAAATGGTGAGCTTGAAAAATATTAATAATATTAATTCTGTATAAATACAAATATGAGAGAGTGCCAAAGAAATTATATATCATTTCCTATGTTTTACAATATTATTGTTTAAGCATGTGCTTTAATTTTATTTTATTTTATTTTATTTTATTTTATTTTATTTTATTTTATTTTATTTTATTTTATTTTATTTTATTTTATTTTATTTTATTTTATTTTATTTTATTTTATTTTATTTTATTTTATTTTATTTTATTTTATTTTATTTTATTTTATTTTATTTTATTTATTGGCCATGCTGCAGGGCAAAAATACACATCCACGTAACGCACTCCACTGGACTTTGGAACTATGTGAATTAACGATGAATTGACGTTTGCAATTGTACTGTCGCCCTCTCGCGGATTTGGTATGAAGTACATGCTTAAACCATTATAATAAATACACTTTGGAACTATGTGAATTAACGATGAATTGACGTTTGCAATTGTACTGTCGCCCTCTCGCGGATTTGGTATGAAGTACATGCTTAAACCATTATAATAAATACACTTTGGAGCCATGTGAATTAACGATGAATTGACATTTGCAATTGTACTGTCGTCCTTTCGCGGATTTGGTATGAAGTACATGCTAGACCATTATAATAAATACACAGACACGATATATTATATTATATTATATTTTATTATATTATATTATATTTTTAATTATATTATATTATATATTATATATTATTTTATAGCACATGCTTAAACAATAATATTATAAAACTGTCTAATGATACATAAATAAAATAAACTAGACTAAAATATGATAACACAACATTTAGTATAATTTACATTTTATTATAATAAAATATAATAAAATATCGTGTCTGTGTATTTTTTATAATGGTTTAAGCATGTACTTCATACCAAATCCGCGAGAGGGCGACAGTACAATTGCAAACGTCAATTCATCGTTAATTCACATGGTTCCAAAGTGTATTTATTATAATGGTTTAAGCATGTACTTCATACCAAATCCACGAGAGGGCGACAGTACAATTGCAAACGTCAATTCATCGTTAATTCACATGGTTCCAAAGTCCAGTGCAGTGCTTTACGTGGATGTGTATTTTTGCCCTGCAGCATGGCCAATATATTATATTATATTATATTATATTATATTATATTATATTATATTATATTATATTATATTATATTATATTATATTATATTATATTATATTATATTATATTATATTATATTATATTATATTATATTATTTTATATTTATATTTATATTTATATTATATTATATTTATATTATATTTATATTATATTATATTTATATTATATTATATTATTATTATATAGCACATGCTGAAACAATAACAATGATACATAAATTAAATAGACTAGACTAAAATATGATAACATAATATATTTAACATTATACTTTTATTTCAAATATATTTATCATCATATTTATTAGTATATAGTCATTATATATTATAGGATTTGGGGTGAAAAAACCTAACAGGCTCTAAATACTAATTACAACTAACTGAATTCAAAATACAAAACTAAATAAAAACAAAGTGGAAAAATCTTATGCCACATATGTCTCCACTAGATCAGCAGGATCGAATACATCCACTTGAAGAACTTCATCCACAGAGACGTGAAGCCCGACAACTTCCTGATGGGGCTCGGCAAGAAGGGCAACCTCGTCTACATCATCGACTTTGGCCTGGCCAAGAAATACCGTGACGCCCGAACGCACCAGCACATTCCCTACCGAGAGAACAAAAACCTCACCGGCACCGCCCGCTACGCCTCCATCAACACCCACCTGGGCATTGGTAAGACAACATGAACTTGTCGACTACGGCAATATACACACAAAGTTACACACTTTGTTTTTCCTACTTCCGCAGAGCAATCGAGGCGGGACGACCTGGAGTCGCTGGGCTATGTCCTCATGTACTTCAACCTGGGCTCGCTGCCTTGGCAGGGGCTTAAGGCCGCTACTAAGAGGCAGAAGTATGAACGTATCAGCGAGAAGAAAATGTCCACTCCTATCGAAGTGCTCTGCAAGGGCTACCCGTGTGAGTATAGCAGAAACCACTACTGTTACTAATAACACTGTACCAGGCTAAATACTATAAATGCATTGGAAAAATTGAAATTAAAATGCTTCGTTGTCTTCCAGCTGTGTTTTCTACCTACTTGAACCTTTGCCGCTCCCTGCGCTTCGACGACAAGCCGGACTATTCGTACCTGAGGCAGCTCTTCAGGAACCTTTTCCACAGACAGGGCTTCTCTTATGACTACGTCTTTGACTGGAGCATGCTCAAGTTTGTGAGTGGGACAGTGTGTTGATAAATATTAACGTTGAAAAGTAAGCTGGCAGATAATTTATTAAACGTTTTTTTTTTTTCAGGGGGCCAGCAGGACGGCGGAAGATGGAGACAAAGAACGTAAGGAGGAAAAAGATGAAGAGGGCCATGCAGGAGAAGGCCAAAAGGTCAGCGGAGTTCGAGCTTTGCCATCCGGACCCAAACCTACGGCGGCCAACCGAGCCAAAAACGAACAAGACGTCATCCAATCCAAAGCGGTCACACGCAGCGTCCAGCAGTCGGGTTAGGACGAGCGTCACTAAGTCGTCCTTTTTGGTTGTAATTAATTGTAGGTGTTTGGATACAGGTAACCGCTCTCCTCAGGTGGGCCGGGCGGAACGGGTGGAGCGAGAGCGCAAAGTGGCCATGAGGCTGCATCGCGGTGCACCTGCCAACGTGTCCGCTGGTGACCTCTCCACACGCCTCGACCAATCACGCATCACTGCGTCGCAGGTAGAACGAGTCATGGAAGTCAGATTCCCCCCAAAAATATTCTTTATCTTATTTGTTTTTTTCCCCCTTCCATGTACAGGTCAGTGTGCCATTTGAACATTTGGCAAAGTGAAAAATTCTTCCCTGCTGGTCAGAAGCAGGTAAGAAAACAAATCATAAAATCAAATGTACCGTATTTTCCGCACTATAAGGCGCACTGGATTATAAGGCGCACCTTCAATGAA
Organism: Syngnathus typhle; assembly: GCF_033458585.1. NCBI lineage: Eukaryota > Metazoa > Chordata > Actinopteri > Syngnathiformes > Syngnathidae > Syngnathus > Syngnathus typhle. The sequence goes on along the minus strand of NC_083755.1, from coordinate 4,059,559 downwards.
TGGCCCATTTTAAAACTTTGTCCGTATATAAGGCGTTACCGGATTATAAGGCGCACCTTCAATGAATGGCCCATTTTAAAACTGTCCATATATACAATTTTGGAACAGACTTTGGACACGCCTGCTCTAGTGGCTCAATATTGGTCCATATATAAGGCGCACCTGATTATAAGGCGCACTGTCGGCTTTTGAGAAAATTGGAGGGTTTTAGGTGCGCCTTATAGTGCGGAAAATACGGTACACTCATTTGACGTGTTTTTTCTATCATCATCCAGCAAGTGATGGGAATCAACTTCCCCTCGTTCTGAGTTGGAGGAGCAGGAAAGAGGATGCGTTACTGGCGTCCAAACGGGAAGGTCAGCCTGCCAACTCTGGTGACCAGAAGGAGCGGAAGTAACGCTTCAATGATGGAAACCAGTCGGCCAGGAGGAAAAAAAGAAAACTTCAGACTGGCTTTTTACTGTTTATAGGGTGCAGTCTGAAGTGGGAAGTGACATTAAAACCAATTATCACGTGTCAGACTCAGAGGCTCAACTCACACACGGTATATCCAGTTGCACAAACTTTCAGGTTTCTGTGGTTGAATAAACTACAAGTGAATGCTAATGTTAAATATGATGCATATTGATGTCTTTCATCTGAAAACAACCGGCGTGCCCGTCAAACATGTCATCGGTGTACTTTGGACTTTCTTCGAAATAGTCGAAAATGTTATCATTGTGTTTCATCACACGGCTTTGCCTCTGAGTCCAAAATATATAACAGGAGAATGTGTTTTCTCTCTTATGAGGTACTAAAAATACGAAGAGTTGGGGGGGTGAGGAGTGAGCCTCATTGAATGAATGTTATTCTGACTCCTTGTTCCAACGTGTAAGTAAAACAATCTTGCTGATGTACATGTCTTTTTTTAATGCAACTTGTACAATGTGTACAGTATGTTTTATTTGGGCAGAATGTAAATGATAATTGCCAAAATGTACAAGATGAAAATGGCTATCCCTATAATGTCAAAAATTAAATTAATTATCAAGGCTGATGTCTAGATCTGGTGATGTCATGTATGTTTCTTTATTGTGCTTCAAATTTGTTTCTCTGATAATTGTATATAATTGTAAAATCAATAAAAGAAATATATACAGGCTGACCTGTAGTCAATATTCCACGTTCTTCCCTCGCTGTCTCACAAATTTGAATATTGTTTGAGTATTTAGTTTATATTCGCATGACATTTACTCACTGCATTTTAAACATACAAATACAGTATATATGCACTTATTCGGTATTGTATTTTTTTTCTATTAGCAAATGCAGCGTTTTTGTCAGAATTTAGCTTTTTTTCCTCGAAACGTTTTATTGAAATTTTGGTGTAAATATACAAGAAAATAACTCACAAAGGTGTTGCACTGTAAAAAAAAAAACGTATTTATTAGTTCATGTTTTAGTTTATTAGTACGTACAAATTATGTATTCTGCAATATATAATGTATTGTTAAAAATAAATAAAAATATTAAAAACTTTTCCACGCCTAGCTCACCTACTTCCGTGTTATTAATATACCCGGGCCGTGATTGGCTACGTGCTTCGCTCCCACTAAATGGGCGGGGCCCGCCTGATTTCCACAGTCGATCCAAAGTCTTTCAGACAGGCAGGGCGACGGGGAACGACAAGTTTGCCGTCTCCCCTTACGGAGCAATCTACGGACTTTAACTGGTGCAAAAGTGGGGACGATCGCGTACGATATTGCTCAAGTTGTTAAACATGAAGAAGAAAGAATAGGTGAGGAAAAACGTGGAGGTTAACCGGTCGGTGTTGGCGCAACAACATGGATGTCCTCGGGGGCGACGGTGCAGCTCTGAGCTGGAATTAAGGCCGTTTACGTGCTATTTCTGGTCGGCACAAAGCATTGGATGATTTTGTTTTGGTAAGCGTAGCCTTTAAAAGCATGTGTGCACCCGGATTACGCATGTCACTAGTAATCAAACATTTGATTTGTTTTTGCATTGCAGGATTTAAAGCTCCACGTTGTCACGAGTAAATATTAGCAAAGGTGAGACTTTGTTTTATTGTTTGAAAGCATTCACATTTTAATAACCTGTTCGGGAATTAGCTGTCGTCCCACACATTTATTTGTAGATAAACACAACCCCCCTTTGTATCCCCCCCACACACCCCTGTGCCCCCATTCCATCTGTTGCAAACTCCTGACCTTATGACACACATAAATTATTATTCCAGCGTGATTTATTTGCCTTTTTTTTAATTGAAACACGCAGCTGTTCCTCGCCCCAATGTTGCTGATGCCTTCACTTCACCTCTTTTATGTGTACATCTGCTGATCCCTTGCGAACCATTACAAATGACCTCGCGGTGCACAAACAAGAAAAAAAAAAATCGCTCAACCCTCCATTGAGACGTTAGCGTAACATCTATTTGAATAAAATGCCGAATTCAATTTGTTAGGTCCACGTTGTGCGTTAATGATTTGCGATCGGTTGCCAGATTTCATCTGAATTTCATAATCTTGTTTATTTGACTATATTAGCAGCAAGCTCTTTGTATAAAAAGCCACAGGGCAAAAAGGATTACATAATCTATTTTTAGACTCATCATACAGAGTAGAAACCTATAAAAAAAAAAGCAACTTTGGATCATGCCAGTTAAAGAGGACAAGAAAATATGGCTTCCTTTTAAGACAATGATGTCATTATAACCAGTCAAATCATATCATGCTTTATGGTGTCATGAATGAAAGGCTTAACAGTTTTGGAGAGTGCATTGGGGTTGCTTGTTCTTCTGACCAATAGCTCAAGGAACCAAGAATTGAGGTATGTTGTTAGGTAAGGATTGAATGGGTCCTGAAAATGATTTCCGCTGAATATATTGAAACACGGGTTCCATTGTTTGTATGAGTCATACATTCTTGCCCACATGACACTCATTGATGCTTCTGTTTGAGTTCCTGTTTTTTTTTTTTTGTCCACGATAACTCATTACACAATGATAAATCAGTAATATTTAAACCAAGTTGAAGATTAAGTGTGGAAAAGGTGTGTCCCCTTTTATGTCCAAATTGAAAACCTCGCCAGATTTTCTTTTTTCAGATGCCAAGGCTGTGGAGGCGAGATGTGCCCTTATCAGAGAGGTTGGGGGTGGACTCTCTTTTGGCTGAAGCGGCAGGGACACCACCGCCGGGAGGGCCCAACATCTCCTGGCTCCCCGAAGCCCCCTTGCTAAGCCAGGACCAGCCCACATTCCTCATGACCCCTATGGCCCAGGCCGTGTCTGGCATCTTCGTCTGGACTTCCCTCATCCTTACCTGCCACCAGGTAAGTAAGCAGCCGTATGTCAATAAATAAATAATAATATAATTATTTAATATAATTACCGTATTTTCCGCCCTATAAGGCGCACCTAAAAACCTAAATTTTCTCAAAAACCAACAGTGCGCCTTATAGCCCAGTGCGCCTTATATATGGACCAAATTCCTAAATTTAAACTGGCCCAAAGCATTGTGTCATGAAATCAATCATAAGTGGCCCGCTGAAGACTATGAATCATGACTTAAAAAGACTGGATCATTATTTTATGATTATAAAGTAATTTGTTTCCGTCTGAAGTTGAAATAAAAAAGATAAAATGGAGAATGATTTGATTTGGATTAAAAATCTGACATGATGGTGCGCCTTAGAGTCCGGTGCGCCTTATATAAGGATAAAGTTTTAAAATGGGCCATTCATTGAAGGTGCGCCTTATAGTCCGGTGCGCCTTATAGGCCGGAAAATACGGTAATCTCGTTAAGGCCTACATGTTTTGCTGTATTATCTTTTTTTTTTCCCAGATCTACATGCACCTGCGTTTCTATAGCTCACCCCGGGAGCAGCGGCACATCGTACGGATCCTCTTCATCGTCCCCATCTACGGCATCGACTCTTGGCTCAGCCTCCTCTTCTTCACCAACGACCAGTACTACGTCTACTTTGACACCATCAGGGACTGCTACGAGGGTAAGAACAAACTTCATGCTCACTCATATTTTATCTCCTTGTCCAATATTTGTGTCATTCTATTCAAAATACCAAGCAAGTGAGCCCTGACCCAATGCTTTCCCCGAGTAAGGTCGACTGGCCTGTCGCATGGCAACAAGACTCCGAAACGGTTCTGCTCCTGGACAAGCTGCCACAAGATAATGAGTTACCCGCTCAACCCAACTTGCAAAGTTCTCATTGTATGCACGCCTACTGTATCACCGTGACAACCGGCCTCGGGCTGACGAGGGCATCCGCGGGGAGATGGGAACGCGTGGTAAATAAGCCAGAGCGACACAAAAGCAGATCAGGCGAGAGCTCATTCAAAGGCAAACCGATGGAGGGAGAAGCGGCTAACGTATGATGTAATACCAAATGCTGGCGGGGAGTGCAGCTCAGCCATAAAATGCCCCGCACACCGAGTGCACGTCACAGTTTCACACTTTTGCGTTGATTACACAAATCATCAGCCATGATTATACAGTGCACAAAGGAGGAAGATCCTAGGGGGAAGGGGGGCAAAACAGGATTAGCACGCTGGTGTTTATGAGCCGCTTTGCTTGTCGTCATCCACATGCTGAGAAAGCACACAGGAGATTTAATCCACTTCCCACAGGAGACATTTGGTGACCATCAAACAATGTTTTTTTCTTCTTCTTCTAGGAAATAGAAATAACAAATATCACTGTTTGTTTGCCCCCTCCCCACCTAAAGCGTTTGTGATATACAACTTCCTGAGTCTGTGTTACGAATACCTCGGAGGAGAGAGCGCCATCATGGCCGAGATCCGAGGGAAACTCATCGAGTAGGTCTCGCCCTTTTTTATTTGCAAGCGTTGATGTATCATTGTGATAATCGATTTACAATGTGTTCCGGCGCCACCAAGGTCCAGCTGCATGTTCGGCACGTGCTGCCTGAAGGGAAGGGCCTACTCCATCGGGTTCCTGCGCTTCTGCAAGCAGGCCACGCTGCAGTTCTGCGTCGTCAAGCCGCTCATGGCCACCATTACCGTCATCCTGCAGGCGTACGGAAAATACAAAGATGGAGACTTCAAGTAAGTCAACAAAAACTGTGTCAATTCAAAATGGCCGTGACGTTTGTGTGTTTTGTGGCTCCACAGCGCCGCCAGCGGGTACCTCTACGTCACCATCATCTGCAACGTCTCGGTCAGCTTGTCTCTGTACGCCCTCTTCCTCTTTTACTTCGCCACCCGCAACCTGCTCAGCCCATACGGGCCCGTGCTCAAGTTCGTCATCGTCAAGTCGGTCATCTTCCTCTCCTTCTGGCAAGGTGTGCCACCTCCAACCAAATTCATGGAACATTTGATAGAAGGTTGCTTTGATTTCTACTCAGGTGTGTTTCTGGCCATTATGGAGAGGTGCGGCGCCATCCCCCAGATTGACTCCGTGGAGGTGTCCGTCGGCAAAGGGACCGTCGCCGCCGGTTACCAGAACTTCATCATTTGCATCGAGATGTTTTTTGCCGCGCTGATCCTCCGTTTCGCTTTCACCTACAAAGTCTACAAGGACAAAAGTATCAGCGCGCAAGGTGAGAAGATCACGTCGATGGCGAGCATTCATTTTAAAATCCACTTTTATTTTATTTGACACTATTATGACTTTCTGGCTTTTTCCTACTTTGTGCCCACGTATTTGTAAGACAAGAGTCTTGCTATTCTGTCCTGTGCTTACACAAACCTTCATTTTCCCTTTTCTTTGCTGCCTTTTGAAGGACCCCTCCCTACATACGGAGAGTTTGGTAGGTTCCACGCTGACCGTTTCGACTCTTCTTGCATTGTCCATTGATGTCTGTTGCTCACCACAGTCACTTATCAAATCCTCCATGAGTCATTTTTTCACATTGTAGTATAGCGTCCTTCCTTGATTGTAGCTAACCGATTGCTAGCTAAACCGTTTTTTGCAACTCACTGCCATCTAGGCAGCTGCGCCCCGATGAAGAGCATCTCCAGCAGCCTGAAGGAGACGATGAACCCGGGCGACATGGTCCAGGACGCTATTCATAACTTCTCGCCGGCTTACCAGCATTACACCCAGCAGTCCACGCTGGAGCAGGGCGTGCCGCCGCCGCCTGTGTCGCGCACGCTCAGCGCCGTTAGCAACCACGGGGACACGGAGAAAACCTTCCTGCTGAGCTCGGACGATGAATTCTAGACGCGCGGAAATGTGATTCATCCTCCCGGCAGCAGTCGGCCGCCTCTCATATGTGAGAATGTTTGTTTGCCATTTCATGAGAGCATGAATGCAAGTATAAACACGGCACGTTTGTGTTGGACGCTATAAGCTAGTCTGGTGTAAAACACCTGCTTGATTAGTAAGTCGTTTTCAAGTTTTACTCAAAAGATTTGCTGACTTTGATAGACTGTTCCTTTTTTTTATAGCACAACTTCAATTTTATTCTGATAATGTTGTGATTTTTTGTGAAATTTGATATGTTTCATGACAACCTGAGAAGGACTTCAAAAAATGTTTTATTCGGTTTGCAATAAATTGACAAGGTACTATACAAATTTGTGGACTAACAGTTAGTGATGTTTTGTGGAAATTCATCTCTGGAAATTTTAGGTGTGTGTAAAAATGAAACTGCCAAGTGTCTAAATGACTCATTAACTTTCCCCTGCCAGCTCCAATACCGCATGTGTACACTAGAGGGAGCCATATGACATAGCTCGAATTCGCATTCTTAAGTATCGATTCATCGAAGCACCTGTCGAGACATTCCTCAAACGTTATATCATCAGGAAATGCAAACCAGCACACGCATGAATCACGTGATATTTTTTCTTCTCTGCTTACCTGTCGTTATGAGAAGTCATGCTGACCTATTTTTAAATGCTGACTGGGTAAATAAGTTTGAGCACTTTTGACATGGATACCGAAGAAGATACAAGAAGCAAGATACCAAGATTTAATCTATTGGTTTTCTTTCACTTTTTTAAGGTCAAGTTTCAGAAGCAGCAATCCAAACGTAATGGTTCCTGAAATAACCAAAATTTAAAAATAGAAAAAACATTTTGTCCAAATGGCCTATTTCCCATTCACGCCTTGAGATAAATATATTTTTATTGAAGAACAATCCAGAATATATTTTCATATTTAGCTGCCTTTAACTAACCTCGATCTAACCCAGTGCTTCTCAAATAGTGGGGCGCGCCCCCCTTGGGGGGCGCGGTGCTATTCCTGGGGGGCGCGTGTGACCCTGGGGAACAGGCTTTTTTTTTGGCAGTACTAGAATAAAGTGTAATTGCGCGTTTACTACAGCAGGGGGCAGTGGCGCTCTCATTGTTACTTCTGTCACGTTTGCAACAGTGCAACATTTTACGACTTACAAGACAAGTTAGGCTAGTCACGGTGGGGAGGGGGGGCGCGAATAGTTTTCTTCTTGCTAGGGGGGGGCGTAACAGAAAATAATTGAGAAGCACTGGGTTAAATAAAGGTTAACCTAAAAAAAAAAAAAAAAAAAAAAAAAGTGAACCCTGAACTTTGAACCCGCGGTGACCCCGTGGTGACCCCGTGGCCCCGCGGTGACCCCGTGGTGACCCCGTGGTGACCCCTGGGTGACCTTTGAACCCTGAACTTTCAACTCTAGTTAAAAATCGAAAATGTGCACATGACCCCGTGAACTTTGAACCGACCTTTGACCCCTGGGTGAACTTTGAACCGTAAACTTTGACCTTTGACCCCTAGCTAATTACGTTTTTTTTTTTTTTTTTAAACCGGCATAGCAGAACGATCCATGGTCTTCAGATGCCGCGCTGTCGCCATCTCCTGGTCAGTTAGTGAAATGCTTTTGCTGATGTTTTTTTTCCTCTCAATTAAAACAAATCAATTAGCCAGTTGGTTTTCTTTATTTAATATCTATTATCAGACAAAACCAAATTGTGAATCAGTCACCTAGGCTATAGCAGAACAAACAATCCATGGTCTTCAGATGCCACGCTGTCGCCATCTCCTGGTCAGCTAGTGAAATGCTTTTGCTGTTTTTTTTTCCTCTCAATTAAAACAAATCAATCAGCCAGTTGGTTTTCTTTATTTAATCTCTGATATCAGACAAAACCAAATTGTGAATCAGTCACCTAGGCCAGTGCTTCTCAAATAGTGGGGCGCACCCCCCTTGGGGGGCGCGGTGCTATTCCTGGGGGGGCGCGTGTGACCCTGGGGAACAGGCTTTTTTTTTGGCAGTACTAGAATAAAGTGTAATTGCGCGTTTACTACAGCAGGGGGCAGTGGCGCTCTCATTGTTACTTCTGTCACGTTTGCGACAGTGCAACATTTTACGACTTACAAGACAAGTTAGGATAGTCACGGTGGGGAGGGGGGGCGCGAATAGTTTTCTTCTTGCTAGGGGGGGGCGTAACAGAAAATAATTGAGAAGCACTTATCTAACCCAAAGCTTATCTGATACGTTCAACACATCCTGCACGTAAAACCTCTTCCTTTCCTACTGACTCAGCAACCACAGAAGCACGCCATTTTATGTACAATATGTACAACATTTATTATAATATATATAAAATAGATGATGTACTTGAATTTTCACAATAGAAAAAGTACAATAAATACAAAGACCATTTTTGTTTTGCAAGTATCACAAAACATCCAGCACAATTTGACAAGAGGTGAGACATTGGAAATATAGATAAATGCTTTTTTTCTTTAAACCACACATATTCATATAGCTAAATAGAAGCTTTGTATATCTGAATTATTTTTCCAACACAAGTGTAATTGTGTCACGACGTTTTCAACTAACATTATGGTTTTTCAAGTGAATACGCTTCACACCTTCGTTTCCTTGTCTTTTCTTTACCACTTGCTTTTTCCGTCATTCATCCATCTCTCGACCTCTTCCCTCATCTTCTCTTCCTCTATCTTTCTTCTTAGCCTTTCTCCACACGAATAACATAAAAGAAAAAAAAAAATCCCTCCAAGAATCCACTATGGCAAGCCAGTACAAATATGGCAAAAAAAACAACACACGTGCACGAATCATCATCACACAGCAATATGGCCGTCGGCTTTCTACGTAGCTAATTTAACATTTTTGTGAAGTAGGAATCGTTGTCACACAATACAATTAGACATGAAAATACGCCCGACCTCCCCCCCCCCTCCCTCAACTATGGAAGTACTGAACCCATACATAACATCACAGCACTCAGTTAGCTTGTCTTGTCAAAATATCTACTTTTAAATACAAATAAAATATAGAATATATCTCTGATAAATGTCACTCAACATTTGCGTCTTGACGGCACGTACAAACATTACAAATAAGAAACACGTAAAGAGGAATGTGCGCGTTTTTCAGCTAAATGTCCAACGCGTGACGTTGGGGAGTCGAGCGGACTTGTCCCGGAATCGTTACTGCACAGTAGGAACTGTAGGACAGGTAAGCTGTGTGCTATTTGAGCCGAGACAAAAAAAAAAAAAAGTGTGATGGACGGTCAGCAGGTTTGGTTTGATACCTCCCACAAGTACTGAAGGCACTGTGTTGGTGTACAAACCCTGAACATCAGTCATCCTCTAGCTCCCAGGAGTTCCGAATATCACCCCTGCAATAATTCGAATCTGCTTTGAATACAGATCACGGCCTTCCACGACCCTGTTGTGCCATTAAAGGGTAGTGATAACCAAAAAAAAAAAAATACGGTAACAGAACCTGGAATGCAGAAGTTTGTAGAACCTGCGCGGGAAGCTCAACGGTAAAGTTTTCTTTTTTTTTGCTTGCGTTTCCAAAAAGCAGAAGCAGAGGAAGCTTCGCTTTTTCGCCCGCATCAAACAAAACAGTAAGCAAGGCTGGATTGCCAATGTACAGTATGGTGGAAAAGTCTTGTTTCAACAGCTACATTCTGAGGATTTTCAAAGTTGCAATTTGGGGATTTTTTTTTCTTAAAAGAACTTAAATTCAATGACATTATATTTTAGCTGCTGATTGACTTGAAGACATGCAGACCTTACAGTGCTAAAAGGGCAAAAATCCACAAGTAATCGACACTACCTGTGTTTTACTGTAATTGCCTATATATGCTTCAAAATAGCAGCAAAGGACTAGTTTTGTCTAAATTAAGATCCTCAATTCACTTCAGCAGCAAAATGGCAACAAAGACAGCAAATCGGTGCTAAGAGTTTTCCACAGTACTGTACAATCCAACCACGCAAATATAAATGAACATTGGCCATTATTAAATAGCGAGCACTTCGACGGAGAAGTGGCTCGTCTGGTCCTGGATGACGTCATACGTGAATGACTCGTGTGTGGGCGTAGCACTGATGTTTAGTATTATCCTACCGATATAGTTCTCGTGTTCCAATATGTGTATACGTGTGTGCCACACCCCCTCAGTCAGTTTACAGAGCCTAGGAAGACTCGTGGCCCCTCTGAGGCGGAGCTTGCGCTGGACTCTTGACGATGGTGATGACGGAGGCAGTGTTAAGGCGCGGCGCAGTGGCCAGCAGGTTGCCCCCTCCGGCCTCGAGGCCTCTAGCGAACCTCTGCAGCGCGGCCAGGCGAGCGCCCAGGCCTTCCAGCTCTTTCCTCATGCCGGCGTTCTCGGCCCCCAGTCGGTCCACCTCCCTCTGGAGCTCCATTTTCTGCTGTTCAAGGGCTTCGCGCTGGGACACTCGCTTGACCCGGCAGCTGGCGGCGTAGCCCCGGTTCTTCAAGGTGCGTCGGCGCTGCTTCAGTTTCTGGATCTCCTCGCGGGACATCCCGCGCAGGTGCAGGTTGAGCTCCCGCACCGACAGAGACATGAGCTCGCTGTCGGACAAGAAGGGAACGTTCTCGCCGCATTCCTGCTTCACCTGAATGAATAACGGAAGAGGATTAGATGATCAATAACTTGTCTGATAGAAAACAAGTGCTCTGGCGCCCTCATGTGGCACCTATAAGCAATTACAAGTAAAAACATTTTTGTATATATTGCAAATTTTCAGAACATTACGAAATATTTTACGAGTCAAATGTTTTTTTCCCTTTCATTCATATCTATGCTTGTGCATGTTACCTTCAGGGCTTTGCTGTTTCTCTCCGTCGTCATGATGCCACCACTCTCCTCAGTTTCCCCCCCGCCCCGTGAACCAGTCAGCACAGATTCAGACACTCTAAGAAGAGACAAAGAGGATTGCAATTTTATTTTTTTTAAAGGTAAGTGGTCACATGCGAGTCAGGACATCACGCCATTTTAGTTCATTTATAGCCTGACATTTGCGTCCGCTCACAAGACCGCCTGTCATGCAAGGCGGAGAAAAGGAGAAGCCGCACATCTCTCCCGCTCTACACACGCGCTCTCGTCTAATCCCGCGGTTTAATATCAGAGGAAGTTTTTTTTCTGTGTGTGAAAGTGACAGACGTCTTTGTTTGTTGGCTGCTGTGCTAAGGGGAAGTTACCAAGACTTTTTGGCCTTGCTCTTGCTCAAAGCAGGTGTCCTAAGCAACACTTCCTCCTGTCAACCGCCCACAGTTTTTGTTTGGTGCTTACTACAGCAGAAAACGGCGATTTAACTTTAACTTAAATAAAATAAGCCGAACTAAGTACGGACATTTACGTAACATGACTCTCATGCTTACATTAGCAGAAGTGTTTGTTTAACCGTGCGGTGTCTTTGAGCAGCTCTATTTAGAAACGTTATCGTCATATCTAACATTAAGTCTATGGAGGCAGTGTGTGTGTGTGACTTCCTACATTCCTCTTAAGGTTACTTGTTAGCATGAGTTGGGGTGGGTGGCATGCTGTGTATGTCAGGTCACTGTCACGATGACTTTAACGAGAGGTTTTATGCTAGGCTAGAAAAAGCCTGCAAGCTCATCGTGGCGGCATGGCAACAATACTTTCTTTCATCGTGTGAAAAAGTTGATTTTTTTGGGGGGCTCTCGTGTTTAGCTGAGAAGGAAGTGTGCTGCGTGTGAAAGAACTGTCAGCGCACACTTCCTGGTTGATATTGACCTTCTGTTTTTTAGCGTAAGATTTGATCCCCTTGATAGCGCTAAGTGAAGATTTGGATCAGATGTTGTTGAATTGTTATATAAGGACACACTTTCTGCTGACATACTTTGTTTACAACGCGGCAGAAAAACATAACATTTGACGAGGTACGTCAACCACATTTGTTCTCCAAGGTGCGTCAGAAAAGTCCTGGGACTGCTCAAAATGCTTCTGAAATTTAGAAGACAGTCATAATTCACGAAACAATTGTTTAAGGGTTATTCCACTTTCACTTTCTTTTTCCGATAAATACCTCTGAGCTCATCGGGTGTTTAACTGAAGTACATGTTAGGTGTTCTGTGCCATTTAAAACCACATTCCAGGAAGCAAAATCTAATTAGGGATAGAAATAAATCAATTACGATCAAGTCCATTTTCTTCCTTAGTGAACTAACTCAAAAGCACGTGTTGATTTACAACATGAGGAACAACTACTGTTTATAATATGAAAATTACAACACTCTGTAATTTTGACTACAGTTAGTGGAATTTCCCGAAAAGCGTGGGGCGTGAAGTGCCCGCAACCGCACTGGCGTCCCAATAGCCGGTGGAGGCTGTAAACCGTCGTTCGTAAAGTCATGATGATTCAGCAATACACCAATCGCACCGCTAAAAGCTAAACCGGCTACCGCCAGTCAAAAATCCAGGCAAAACTAGCCCGTTGCTATATTTGTCACAAGACTCCAGGATATCCGCGTAAATGCTCGGCTAAAAATACCTAAGGTCTGCTGGATTTTGCGTGGAAGCTTACCGAACCCGAGAGCAACAAGTGAACGCAACGTCGCCACGCAACAGCAACAATCTTGTAAAAAAGCCAAAAATGTCTATTACGGATCATGGCAAACGACTAAATAATAGTTTTGATTGTCACAAAATGGCAGATAAAACGGACAGATTAGGGTAAAATAAACGCTGTAGTAAACAGCCGTAGCGGCTGCATTCGACATCCATTTTAGCATGACTGTAAAAATGTGCTGCTGTTATATATGTTTAAACGAGTAGTTACACCCAAGACAAAAATGTGTTATTCAAACAGCGCGACGTATTAACAATATTACGATGGTTATTAACGTGGAATATACATCAGCCACACCGTTTTGAAAATGCTAGTAATTCGAGCTGTTAGCATCTTTAGCATCAACGTTGTCGGCTACGAGAGATTAAAGTAAACAGCTGCCCACTCACTTGTCCTTGGCTTATTGGGCAAATTCCAAATGGTTACGGTTCTTCCGATGTCGCGTCGTTGTTCCTATCGATTCGCAAATACCTCTTCGGTAGCTTGGTAGCTTCCGATCTGTGACAATTTTACCGCTGGCTCGAAGCGACAAAATGTCAGTCCGCCTTTTCCCGGAATGACTTCGCTGCTCTCTGAGGTGGGATTCTTTCATTCATAAAAAAAAAAAAAAAAAAAAACAAGCGACAATGACGTCAGGGGCAAAGAATGAAGGCGGAGTTACACCCGCCCCCGCCGCGTACTCCGAGAGGATGTAAACAAGGAATCCCTGAGTCCCTCAAAAACAACAGGCATAAAATACTGGCGATTTATGTAAAAAGTCAAACATGCTTTCAACATTGTATACGTTTGTGAGGCTAAGTAAATGTTGAGTAACTTTGAAAGGTTAATATATTACAGCTTATCATTTTAGTCAGGTCACGTGTTGGTTGTGCTGCTTTAAAGCAGGCTTGTGCAAACGTTTGTGATTTTTCAAACAGACAGATAGGCTAAGAGGTCATTCGTAAATATGGTTATAAAAGAAAAACAAGTTCAAAGGTAATTAAATTGTATTATTTGTTAATATTTCTAACCAACCAATTTAAATAAAAATTCCACAACTGCTAACTACACACGTGGAGAAAACCGTCGGTATCCCTGCTTATGAAATAATAAAATAACAAAATAAATGTTTATGAAAATAATTTCTCGGTGTATGTGTGTTACAGGTTCATCAGCACGGACCTGTTGGACAATGGAGCGACAACCCCCCCTGCTGGTCAAAAAGCATCTTTAGTCATAGCAATAACGATATTGTGCAATTATTTCAAGCGTTTTGAAATAATTGAACTCGACATTTATGGTTTGGTGTGTGGATGTTTTGTTCCTGACTGAAGGAAACAAAAGAGACGTGTGTATTTTATTCAAGAGGTCAGTGTTTGCGGTAAGACACCAGACGCTAGACGGCGCTGTGTAATTTATGCGAAGTATCAAATGACCTTTGTCACCTGACGTCACCCGACACGGAAGTGCACACGCGCATGCGTTCCGCCGGTGACCTCAGACTTGCATAGATGCACGCTTCTTAGCATTAGCAGGTTTTCTTTTGAGCAACTTGGCAGTTAAAACTACGGCAATTTAGCAATCGACATTGTTATATCGTCTGGCGAGCTGAGTTGTCCTGCCCGCTGCTTGACTGACGAGACATTCTCCGAGCGGGACTGAAGAGGAGCCATGCCCGGAATCGAAGAGCTTTCCCCGGCTGCGGGCCCGGTGGCTACCCGGCCCCCCGAGGACGAAATTGACGACGACGACGATGATGATGTTAGTTTTCAATTTAAATCGATTTAATTTATCTACTAAACATAAAGTTTCATTCATTTGCTTAATTGTTCTTGCTAGAACTGTTGTAAAGATGATCAGATCCCTGCTTGAGGAATATCAGATTAAGTTACCATTTCCAACATGTATTCAGTCATTACATACTACATAATATTTATACGTTACAAAAATAGTACGTAGCACTACCGGGGAAAAACCCCCATAAAAGTGGATATCTAATATTTAATGGCACATTTATGTTCTTACCCATTACTGAAGTATTAGGAATTAACTACTAAGTGCATTATTTTTTATTAATATTATATTAGATACTTATTTACTGCTTGTAAATAAGATCTAGGTGAGCTAAAATGTACTTTTCTCTTCTGTTAGATTGACGAGACCTTGGTGGAGAGGTTGTGGGGCCTGACAGAGATGTTTCCAGACACAGTTCGTACAGCTGCTGAGTTCTCAGCACAGTGTTCGGTCTCACTGGCCAAAACGTTTTACAGGTACACTTGCTTCCATGTGTTTAGTTAAGCCAAGCAACAACTGACCCATTTTATGCATTGTTGTTCAATTTCCACCTTTCTGATGGTTGCCATTTTCTTATTCAAGTTTCTCCCGCTCGGCCCTCTGGGTGGGAACGACTTCCTTTATGATCCTGGTGTTGCCTGTTGTGTTTGAGACAGAGCGGCTACAGCTGGAACAGCAGCAGCTACAGCAGCAGAGACAGGTGATTGTTTTATAACAACATAACATCTAAACATGACAAGAAATGGGATTATTTTCATATTTCCTCTCAGATCCTATTGGGACCCAACACCGGTATGTCCGGTGGGATGCCAGGCATGATGCCATCAGCCCCGGGAAAGATTTGAGGGAGGTGTGGACCAATTATAACCTGGAGTCTTCTTCCACAAACACGGTGGAATCTGGTGGCCGCAAGGGGAGACAGAGAGACTGTGAAGAAATGCAAAGAACTGCTGTAACGACAAACAAAAGGAGGCCTAAGCTTCACACCAGTCATGCAACTTTTAGGTCACTCCACCACTCATGCCTTGTCTGATCCAGTAAGGTGATGTGTTTTAAGGCATCTGTCTCACTGTCTCCCCTTAATCACAGAGACTGATTTTCAGGATTACCGGTTTCCATCATTTTTTTTTTTTTTTATCTATATAGTTGTATGAATAAATATATCATCCTGGCCGTTTGAGGGAAAGCAGGAAAAGGAGGTTTCACTGAATGAAAAGAAAAAAATAACACAGGAAAAGGTTACAGGTAGTGAGTCAGCTGTTTGTGTTCTAAAATGTTGAACATTTTCTGAAACTTTTCTGCACCTGTAGGATATGTTTTAAGTTTTAACACTGGTGTGTGTGACATTATTGACGTTCACTTGTCACAAAAAAATGCCATAATTACATTCAATATTTGTTTGTAGGAAATAAACATGTCTGAAGCATCTGTGAGATAAATGAGGCTTTTCTGTGTGTTGCCTTTCTGTCCCAGTTCAACATTGCACTGTCCTTTAAAAATTATTATAAGGTCCTTGTATAGGAAAAAAATAATGTTTAGTCCTTTGAAACTACTAACGATTTACTTCAATGTGTTGTTAAAAAATTCAGCTTTAATGCTAAATAGCTTTACTAAGCAGAATTGTGTAGCTGAGAGCACGACAATGCAAAAAAAATGGCTACAGGTATTTATTTACAATTAGAAGCAACAAATTAAAAATGATTGGTCAAGAATGCAAGTGGTAGCTAAAATTTACTGAAAAAAGATACCAAACCAAAATTATAATCAAAATTGTGCTGTCCAAAATTGTATACAGTCGTGTATTTAACAATATGAAAAATTACTACCTATTCCCTAATTGAAACTACCAGTCGGCACCTGCACTTGAACTCACCATTTATTCTGTCTGGTGGCAAAACTAGTTATTAGAATGTGAAAATCCCATTTCACTTGAATATATCATCACTTCTCTCCGCGAGGTGTGCTTATTAAACTTTCGATATTTAGTAATTTCTAACAAATCCTTCAATAATAGGATGAAGAAAAGTCACTAATACTGCTTACATCAATAGTATTTTAGTATTTACTCATTAGACTTAGTTCGTTGTTAAACTTTGGAATACTGTGCAGAGTCTTTTGCTAATTTCGTAATATTATCTCGGCTAAAGCTAATTGTGCTACCGTGGCTAAATTCATTTCTGACAATTTCGATTTGGTTTTGACAACACACAATTCACAATGAAAGTCTCCGAGGACCAAAATGTCGAGGACGGTGTTTCATTTCAGGATGAGGAGGTAAAATGCAATTTTACTTTTCGAACCTTTACAAGCGGTTCTGAAAATGAATGGCTTTGTGAAGCTAAGCAGAACCGTTGTCCCCCTCTATATGACTTCAAATGTATAAATATGTATATATTAAAAAGTCATGTCATTAATTAATTTCTCATAACTAATGAAAACTTTGTCTTCCCTCAAGCAGGATCTAATTTTCCAAGACATTGACTTACTACAACAACATGGGATAGTAAGTAAATATAATAGTAACTACAATTCTAATTTCCTCACCAAACCAAAGTTTAGATATGAAACAATGCCCTTAAACCTGTTCCCATTTGTCACCACAGAATATGGCAGATATCCAAAAACTCAAAACCGTGGGCATCTGCACCGTCAAGGGAATTCAAATGATGACACGCAAGGCTTTGTGCAACATTAAGGGATTGTCTGAAGCTAAAGTGGAAAAAATTAAGGAAGCTGCTGGGAAAATGCTGGTAAAAATCACTAAGCTAGTTTTGTAAACTGGCCGTGATTTAGATTGAGCAGTAATCAATTTTGAGATCAATCCTGTCCTCGTAGAGTCATGGTTTCCAGACTGCCTTCGAGTACAGTGTCAAAAGGAAGATTGTTTTCCACATCACAACCGGGAGTCAGGAGTTTGAGTTTGTATTATATTCAGTTATCATTTTACTAAGAAAATATGTTTATAAATGGGTCACAATCTTGCTTTCTACTAGTAAATTGTTGGGTGGAGGAATGGAGAGTATGGCTATCACAGAAGCCTTTGGAGGTGAGGTATTCTTTTTTAGGCTCATGTTTATAATTTTGTCCATTTTTTTAATATCTACTTTTTTTAAATCTTGCAGAGTTTCGTACAGGAAAAACACAGCTTTCCCACACACTTTGCGGTGCGTAAAACAACAACAATAAAACGCAAATGCTATAACAATAAGTAATACTGTGTTGTTTTTATCCTAGTCACCGCTCAGCTGCCAGGAGAAAATGGCTACTCGGGTGGGAAAGTCATCTTTATTGACACAGAGCACACTTTGTATCCTCGCTGGAATGAACAAGAATTTTCTTCTTTCTTTTTTTGTTTCTATTGCCCTTAATGTCTTTTGCAGTCGCCCAGATCGACTGAGAGACATTGCCGATAGGTTTAATTTGGACCACAATGAAGTCCTTGACAATGTTCTATATGCTCGGGCTTATACCAGTAAGAATATGCATCAGAAATGCTTTACATGAGGCATAGGTGTTTCATCTCATCCCATTCACTTTCGGTTTTTCCTTCAGGTGAGCATCAGATGAAGCTATTGGACTTTGTGGCAGCTAAATTTCATGAGGAAGCGGGAATCTTCAAGCTTTTGGTAATGAAAACTTTGATCAATAGTTGATTGTTTTTATATTCTAATAACATGTGTCTTCATTAGATTATTGACTCCATCATGGCCCTGTTCAGAGTTGACTTCTCGGGTCGAGGTGAGTTGGCAGAGAGGCAGCAGAAACTGGCCCTGATGCTCTCCAGGCTGCAGAAAATCTCTGAAGGTCTGAACCAACACAGTGTAGCTTCCAGAAAACTACACAATATAAAATAATGCATATTACGAAGGTATTTTCTATTTTCCTCCTTAGAGTACAATGTTGCTGTGTTCGTGACCAACCAAATGACTGCTGATCCTGGCGCAGGGATGACGTAAGGAAAGACACATTCTCGTTTCGTGAAACTTTGACGAAGCAGATTTGCCTATATTCCCTCCATTTAGATTCCAAGCTGATCCGAAGAAGCCGATCGGCGGCCACATCCTGGCCCATGCTTCCACCACAAGGTTGAGCTTGAGGAAGGGACGTGCTGAGATGAGAATTGTCAAAATATTTGACAGGTATGGATTGTTTTATAATCAGTTCTTATTCCATATGAATCATTTTCAATTTTCTTGAATTTTTCTTTGCAGCCCAAATATGCCTGAGAAAGAGGCATCTTTCGCCATCACAGCTGGAGGTATCACTGATGCTAAAGAGTAAAAGAG
This sequence comes from Syngnathus typhle, assembly GCF_033458585.1. Classification (NCBI taxonomy): domain Eukaryota; kingdom Metazoa; phylum Chordata; class Actinopteri; order Syngnathiformes; family Syngnathidae; genus Syngnathus; species Syngnathus typhle. The sequence goes on along the minus strand of NC_083755.1, from coordinate 4,040,676 downwards.
ACAAATAATACATTATTCGCACAGTTAGCTGTTTCCTTTTAGTCACATTATAGTTTTTTTACTACTCTATTTATTCCATTTTCATGAATTCCAACGAGTTTAATGTTTTTGCTTTGAAAAATGATATATTTATTAGCACACTTTGCTATTCAACGCTAGTGATATATCTATTAGCACAGGTAGCTGTTCAACTCTAGTCATTTAAATGTATTTTTTAGGAATATTTAAAAATTCTATGTCTTGTTCTAATGTATTTATTCCATTTGTACTGTTAGTAGTTTGGCACCTTGTTAATGGTTGGACAAAATAAATTAGAGATGATGTTCAACGTGATCTCATATGACTCGACCTATTGACTTCATTGACTTCATTGAGAGGTAGAAAGCAGAGGGAAGAATCCCTTGTCAGCTCCTTCACTTCCCGGACGTTGAAGGGATGCTACCAAGCATCACCTTTCAGACTTTAAACACTGCGTCAATACTTCTCTTGAAACTTTCCTCTGACTGGGCTGTGATACATGATTCGGGTAGGCGGTTCCAGCTATTAACTACACGGGTAGAGAGAGTGGCGTCACCATGGATGCGTAACCTCCTCGGTTTGTATAGCTTCAAACTGTGACCACGTGTCGATGTATCATTATTTAAGATGAAATACTCCCTCAGGTCTTCACCAAGTTCGCCTCGGAGAATGCGCCGGGTATATATCAGATCTCCTCGGTGACGACGGTAGGCCAGAGAGAAGAGATTCAGCTGTTCCAGTCGATCTTCGTAGGAAAGCTGGTGAAGTTTTGCAACTGTTTTCGTACCGCGACGTTGAACTCGCTCCAGCATATCGGATTCGTACTTGGTCAATGGGAATACTGCAGGCAGTCCGTACTCAAGAATGGGACGCACGTGAGAGATAAACAGGGGTCTGAAAATCGCAGGAGTCATACGGGCAAAAGACCGTCTGATGGATCCAAACATCCTGGTGGCAGCGGTGACCTTCTTCGTGGTGTCAAGACTAGTCTTTAGGTCTGACGACACTATGACACCAAGGTCCTTCTCACTTGTGGTGTTTTTAAGGAGATATCCTCCAATATGGTACGCCCCGAGTGGATTCTGAGTTCCCATGGAGAGCACTGAACATTTGGCATGGTTTATTGGAAGCAGCCATTTTTCCGTCCAACTTTGGAGCCTATCTAACACGTCTTGGAAACGGTCAGCATCCTCGACGCTAGTAACTTCAGCCCAAAGTTTTAAATCATCCGCGTACAGTAAACACTCAATGTTCAGTTCTTGCGGGAGATCGTTGACATAGAGCTTGAAGAGTTCGGGTCCAAGGACCGATCCTTGTGGCACTCCACTAGACATAAGCACAGGCGCTGAGTATGCGTCGTTGACTTTCACTCGCATATAACGTCCTTCCAGAAAGTCAGCAATCCAGGATAAGATCTTCCCAGTTACACCAACCCTTTGGAGTTTAAGCAGGAGACGCATGTGAGGTACTCTGTCAAAGGCTTTGCTAAAGTCCACGAAAATGACATCAAGGCATTTACCAGCGTCGACGGCAGCTACCCACTTCTCTCTGGCTACTAAGAGATTCGATACACAGGAACGTCCTTCCTGGAAACCATGCTGAGCAGCAGTTAGCACGTCAAGCTCGTTCAGGTGATTTTGTAGAGCCCGCTTTAGTAGTTTTTCCATGACCTTACAAACGATCGAGGTCAGACATATGGGTCTGTAATTTGTCGGATCATGGCGAGCTCCTCCCTTGAATATTGGTTTGACTGTGCCGATTTTCCAGTCGACAGGTAGACGTCCGGTTTCCAAGGAAAGCTGGAGTATGTGTCGGACGGGTTCTGCAATATGCTCGACAATAGTTCTGAGGAAAGCTGGGTGCATCTCATCTGGCCCAGGAGAGGAGTCCGGCCGTAACGCCGAGTCCCGTCGTAAGCCGAGGTTCACAGCCAGCAGGGGATCGGTGGTCACCTCTAGCGGTGGTCTTTGCGAATTACAAGGACTAAACGCTACTCCGGTCAGCTGCGCGCTTCATATGCTTGTCAAAGCAGCATAGCAATGGGAAGTTCACCAACAGCGCTGTCAAGTGTTTAAATTTACTCGCAACGAACCGACTTTTTAGCAGAACAACAAACATTTATCAGGTCTACCGGCTCAGGTTAGCTTCTCAGCTCTAGTAAAAGGAGCGATGGACCCGAGAGACACGGCACCGGATTCGTGGGAGCTGGAAGAAGACGCCGAGGCCCCTGCCGCCTCGGCGGCTCTCCCGTGCGCCTTCGCCGCACTCAACGTCAACGCCAAGCCGTTTGTTCCCAACTTCAACGCCCCGGTGTTCGTGCCGAGCTCCATTCAAAGCACGCCCGCGGGAATTCCTCCATCCGACGGTAAGGTTACGCGAAAGCTAGAAAGCATTTAGGAACTTAGCCTAACTTGCTAACTATCTTGCTAACGTAGCTAAAGTTAGCCTTTCAGTCGCACGCTTGCAACACGTCGACTTCGTGTCGTCACCATTCATGACAGTTAACGTGGCCAACATAATGTGATGACGACAAATGATTATTGAAAGTGTTTTTATTTTTCTCTCCTTTAAGACACGCCTGATCAAGTTGGCAGCATGGAGGTGGCACAGACAGTCGGTATGCATCCACAATGAATGAACTCTAAAGACGGAATGTGCTTGTCGTCAGGTTACAAAAACGCATGACGTTTACACGGGCGGTGTGTAGTCAAGCACCAGGGTGCGCTGCTTCCTCCCAGCAATTTTGGAAACGCCAAACTATTCCAGAATGTTCAAGTTTCACATAGTGAGCCTTATTTGGATTGCTCGTATTGGTGAACCACAAGCACTGCCTTGTGTGAATGTAATGATGCAACGTTAGAAATAGACTTCCCATTGCACACCCGAGGATTTGGTTTTATTTCAAATCAAAACGAAAAGTTCGAACAAATGTGGGTTTTGTTTGTTCGGCAGCTCCGGTGGAGAACGGCGGCTCAGAAGCAGACATGGCAGCCGACGGAGAGACATGGGAGCAGAACGATGAGCCGGGAGGCGGCGGGGGAGGCGGCGGAAAGGAACGTCCTGGGGCGACGGGCGACTGTCAGCCCTATGGTGCCAGCCAGGAGGATGAGATGATCATGGAGGAGGAAGAGGAAGAGATGCCTGTGCCGAAAGTGGCGCCTTCCACGTCGGACGCCCCCAAGAAAGAACATGTGAATGTTGTCTTTATCGGTCATGTGGGTGCGTAACGTTAGCTTGCTGTTAGTTGGATTCAAATTGCCAGTTTAATATTATAACTATAATTTTGTTTTTATTTGGCCGTTAGATGCTGGAAAATCAACTATTGGTGGACAGATCATGTGAGGAAACATTGTGAAGTTGTCAACTTGCAGTTGATGCGCATAGGATGCATTCTGTCTGAGGGACGTGAAACTACCTACATCTTTTTTATTGCATTTTGTGCTTGTTCTTCTCAGGTATTTAACTGGAATGGTGGAAAAACGAACTTTGGAAAAATATGAAAGGGAAGCGAAAGAAAAAAACAGAGAGACATGGTGAGGGTGCATTTTTTTTCCTAATGCATAATCGTGTTTAGTTACTAATTTGATATGAAAAAAAAAAAAGCTCAAAAATGATCAAATAGATTACCATCATGAATATGTGTCTTCATTGACTATTCATGGTGGCTGCAGGTACTTGTCGTGGGCTCTGGACACAAATCAGGAGGAGCGAGACAAAGGCAAGACGGTGGAGGTGGGCAGGGCATATTTTGAGACGGAGAAAAAACATTTCACCATCCTGGATGCTCCTGGACACAAAAGCTTCGTCCCCAACATGATCGGAGGGGCGTCGCAAGCCGATCTGGCTGTCCTGGTGAGATAAACTGAAATGTTAATTGAAGTTATAGTTGCATGATGCAAATGTGGACTTTGCTTGCTCCCTGCGCTGTGTTAGGTGATCTCGGCAAGAAAGGGCGAGTTTGAGACAGGTTTTGAAAAAGGTGGACAGACCCGGGAGCACGCCATGCTGGCTAAAACGGCAGGTGTCAAGCATCTCATCGTCCTGGTCAACAAGATGGACGACCCCACTGTCAACTGGAGCCTAGACAGGTAAACACGGCGTGGCTGTGATTGATGCAGAAGGTGGGCTAGCGGTTAGCCTGGCTGGCTCTTGAGATGATTCCTATCTGCTGGCAGGTATGAAGAGTGTAAGGAAAAGCTGGTGCCATTTTTAAAGAAGGTTGGCTTCAACCCCAAAAAGGACATCTACTTTATGCCTTGCTCCGGACTCACAGGTGCCAACCTTAAGGAACCCGTCTCCGAATGTCCCTGGTACACGTAAGTGGAACTGTTTGCATGATTAGCTACTGACATTTGACTCACTGAAATTTGTTTTAAAGACCACTTTGATGTTTGCTCTCCACCAGGGGCTTGCCATTTATCCCCCATTTGGATAATTTGCCAAACTTCACCAGATCCATCAACGGTCCAGTCAGACTTCCCATCGTAGATAAGTACAAGGTGAGCAGATGAATAATTTACTTGATAAGATTCACATATTACAAATAAGATGACAACCTTACTGTAGAAAATTAACAATCCGTACAAAGGAACAGCAAGAAACTAAGAGTATGGTGTGTGTTTTAGGACATGGGTACTGTGATTCTTGGGAAGCTGGAGTCTGGAACCATCTGCAAAGCCCAGCAGTTGGTCATGATGCCAAACAGAGTGAGATGCATTCACGTTCTTGTCAAGTTGTCAGGAATATTATGTCCATTATGTCTAATTCTAACCCTATTTCCAGCACATAGTGGAAGTACTGAGCCTCCTCAGCGATGAGGTAGAGACTGACGACGCATGTCCCGGGGAGAACCTGAAGATGAGGCTCAAGGGCATCGAGGAAGAAGAGATCCTGCCCGGTTTCATCTTGTGCAGCCCCGACAACCTTTGCCACACCGGCCGCACTTTTGACGCTCAGGTGACTCATTTGATTACAATGACGAGGAGTCCTCCATTCGCGACGGTCGCAACCTTTTGAGGTTACGAACAAACTAGTAACTAATCTCCTTGAATATATCTTGAAGGAGTTGGTCCGGCAAACCTTGAGCAAGTTTTGAGTCCTCTTTCATTTCAGATTGTCATCATTGAGCACAAATCGATCATTTGTCCTGGTTACAATGCAGTCCTTCACCTCCATACTTGCATTGAAGAGGTCCAAATCTCAGTAAGTTGCCGCACAGGCTGCCTCAATGAAGCACGTGTTTTATATTCTGGCAATTTGGTTTTATCCAGCACCGTTAGATTTGTTCTATTGAGCTAACAGCAGAATATTGGTACTTTTTTAATATTTTGGTTTTACTTCCATCCCTATCACAGGCCTTAATTTGTATGGTGGACAAGAAGACTGGGGAGAAAAGTAAAACACGGCCACGCTTTGTTAAGCAGGACCAGGTTTGTATCGCCAGGTTCCGGGCGGCGGGAATCATCTGCATGGAGACTTTCAAGGACTTTCCTCAAATGGGGCGATTCACGCTCCGTGATGAAGGTAAGGACACTCCACTCGATGAGTTTGCCTTTTTTTTTTTTTTAAGTATTATTTATGAGACCTTTTTTTTCCCCCCTCCAACCAGGCAAAACCATCGCCATCGGAAAAGTGCTGAAGTTGGTGCCGGAAAAAGACTAAATGCAACAGTGGCCCAAGTTGTGTGATTGTTCTGCTTGCCACCAGAGGAGGAATGCTGCCAGGGACAACCACAACAGCGACTCCTCTCTTCACACTAAACTATGCTAAAGAGAAGAATGTCCAACAAAGGAGCAAAGAGGGGAATTAATTGCGTCAAAAGAAAATAACAAGACTGGATCAGTTTTTATGATGAACATTTGAGAGTGAGAGACAGTGTCCAGTGCTCTCATATTGAGAGCTCTGCTATGCCACTAATGTAGCTACAGTACATAGCTGAAAGCGCTGTCGGCTGGCTTTTACTATCGGGATGGATGCAGTGATAATGAGTCTGAGGAGGACAAAAACAACTACAAAATGATTTTGTCTCCTACAAAGAAAAACAACACCGATCAATTCAAATTTGAGGAATGAATTTCCAATTTTTAAGAACGAGTGTGTAAGTCCTTTGGATATTTTATTTGCTAGGTGTTGCCATGCCAACAGTTTGTTTAGGTTCTCACACTACTCTCATAAACCAAGGACGAACAAACGCTCACATAAACAAACATGCAACTGTTGCATATTCGAAGCCACATGAAAAAAATAAAATAATAATGACGCTGAGTTGAAATGTGTGGTTTTTTTTAAATATATTTTAAACTCCAAACTTTATCTTTTAATAGTTACCGTACCTTTAACCAATGATCATTTTCTATTGTAATTTAATTATTTTTATACTTTTTTTTTTTTTTAGTGATTTTGCCAGTTACAAAGGGTTTATTTCTCAAACATTTCAACCTTCTTGGGCTGTACAGTACAATAATACCAACATGTGAACCAAACTTTTGAAGATAAAACATTAAAATTAATTGAAAAGGATGAAAGTAAAGGACATATTTGCTAAAATTATAGTTAGCATAGTTTTATGATAATTCGCGTTACGTACAAATGCACGTTACGTCTTTGTCCTCGGGATTTCGTCGTAAACCGAGGAACATCTGTCAATATTTGTCGTACGAATAAAGTTTTTGTAGCATTTTGAAATATCCTGACGTCACCTACTACGCAGTACGCATGCGCGTGTGTGGGCACACGTGAAGGCAACATGGGCGACAAAGTAGTTGAACTGGACCGGTCGCAGGTAAAACTTTTAAACTAATCGTTTTTTTACCATTACTAGGTTGTTAGGTTAGATTCTCCGTTTACAAGTATGTATACAGATTTGTGATAATATTGGGCTTTCGTGTATTTGTTAGCTGCGAAGCTAACCGTCCAATGGAGGCCTCGAAAATGAGTGGCTATGTTATTATTTAACCAAGTGATTATTATCCATAGGTGAAAAAGGCCGTGCAAGCTCTACAGGCGTTCCTCAAAACCAAGTCATCGAAAAAAAAGCTTTTCACGGATGACTTTCATAAAATCAGCGTACTCTTCACCCTATGGAAGATCCCCGGGGAGGCGCAGACCATTCGGATGTAAGTGGACCCATCAGCGTGTTTTATCCACACAATGTGCAAAGATGCAAAAATGCTCTCGATTCTGCACTGCATCATTATTTGGTTTACCTATTGTAATGTCCAGTGAGTACTAAAATGCTATCATTGCAAAATAAATCTTAATTTGATGTTATTTGAAGATTTAACAGCGCTCTTTTTGTCCTCTCATCAGTCCATTGCCTCATAGCACACGCACAGACTCCGAGAATATCTGCCTCTTCACCAGAGATGAGCCGAATATGACCACAGATCAAACCGTGAGGTTTTATAAGAAATTGATGGAAGAAAGGGGAGTTAAAAATGTCTCAGAGGTAATCATATTCACTTCGTAAAGTCCTTATGGATAAATCTGGATTGACATTTAATGAGTATTCGTTATCAGATAATCCCCTACAAAGTCCTGAAGACGGAATACAAACCTTTCGAGGCTAAACTACGCCTGCTGGGGAATTTCAACATGTTTTTCGCTGACAGCCGCATTCGCCGCCGTCTGCCGTCCCATCTCGGGAAGCACTTCTATGAGAAGAAAAGGTCAGCTTTAAAAAGATTTGAGGAATTATTTTCCCAATCTTCAAAAGTTTGAGGATGACAATCTTTCCTTGTATCCAGGGAGCCACTTGCGGTGAACCTGCTGAGCAAACATCTGGCCAGAGACATCCAGAAAATGTTCATGGGCACCACTGTCAAGGTCAACAACAACGGACCCTGCAGGTTGGTTTAAAATGCTCACCCAATTTAAAATCTCTAACCATGCATTTCATTAACATAAAGGAAAATTGCATTAAATTGCCTGTAATGTGTTTTTCAGCATGGCACGTGTTGGCCACTCCGGCATGACTGCCGATGAGTTGACGGAAAACATCGAGGCGGCTGTCCAAACGATGGCGGAAAAAATACGCATGGTAAGTATAGCAACAGTGACCACCTTATAGTTTCACAAATCTTTATTTTATGTTGAGAGATTTCCACCACAGCACTCATTTTGTCTAAATGCCTGTTGTAGAAGGGACCAGTGCTGAAGATAATTCACTTAAAGAGTGAAAAATCCGTGGCCCTGCCCATCTACAATTCAAATCCGAGCCAGCTTCCGAAGCTCGACGCTACAGAGGCAGAGGTGAGGATAGATTGACGGTCAAATACTTCAGAACGTTGTGTAATAACTGTCTTGTGTGTGTGTGCATGTTGTGTTTCATCAGTCTGCTGCTGAAGGAGATCTTCCGGACACAAAACAAACCCCAGTAAAGGAGGCAAAGAAAAGGAAGGTTGAGGAAGATGATGAAGAAATTCCCCAGCTGGTCCCCATCGAGGCAGAGAACAAAAAACCTAAACGGAAGGTCAGTGTTGGACACAACCACAAAATTTCAATTGTCCAATAAGATTTCTCTCATTGATTTTTTTTTCTTCTTATTTTGTCTTGTTACAGCAAAAGAAAATCAGACCTGCTGATAAAAAACATGCAGGCAAACAGCTCAAAATGAAAACTGGCAGGGCTATGAAACCAAAAAGAAAATCTAAAATGAGATGATTTTTTTTTTTTTTCTAGACTGCACAATATATTTTAACATTGTCAATATGTTGAAGGTTTCACATCTCAGAATAAAACACTTTTGATCTTACTAAATGTGTGCGAAAAATCAATCGTGGCCCTTGACTGCTTGTTTTTGCCCATCTTGCACTAATGTCAACATTGCTCATAATGCTTTTTGACACTTTTTTTACGTTCTCCCCCAAGTGCCTCAACCTCTTTCAAGCCAATGATGTCATTTGACCTGGGTACACATAGCAGCTGTTGTATGTGGTTTCGTCTCAAGCTTGAGCAGTTGCTGCTTGTCATGGCTTTGCATCTTTTAACACCTTGCAGGTATCAATATTAAAAAAAAAAAAAAAAAAGAAACATGATGAAGATGGAGCGAGGTGACCAATCATCTGTCATGGAGTGGGTGTGTCTTGTTCATTCATCCATGGGGAGCTGTTTGGTGTGGGTGTGGTGCGAGGCCATCTGGAATTACAATGCGTCAACAGCTTTCTGGGCAACACATGACAGATGATATCGCTCTCTATCCGGAGGCGGCTGGATGATCCCGATCGTGACCGATTATGATTCAATTTGAAGCTTTTTTTATTTGTGTAGTGGACTCAATGGAAGGATATGATGAGATGGTGTTTTGTGATCACTCCGGTAGCTTGTGTCCGAATTTGGACTCGCCGGCTTCCTCGGATTGGGCCTACCTTCATAAGTCTATCATCTCCATTGTGATGGGGTCTCTGATGTCAGCCGCGGGAGTGGTTCTGTTCTTGTTGCAGTTCTGTAAGGTGGTCCAGGCGGGACCTGTTGCTTCTGGCTGTGTGTCCGTGGGACTGATATTTGTGGTGGTGGGCTTGGTTTGGATGCCGATATTGAAAGAGAAGCAGAGGCGTCGGTGTTACTACCAAGTCGCTTGACTATAATGGCATGTATTGATTAAAAAAAAAAGTATCCATTAGATTCAACCAATAGAAACGATTCATAATGTCTTTTCCAAGATCTTAAGCAGGACGGTGGATGAGGGGTTTGCACATCTGCCTCATAAAATTAACACAAGGATCGAACTCAATGCATTTCATGAAATTTATACACACCTTTGTTTTGACTTTCCTCTTTTGAGTATTGGCCCCACGCTTGCTCGGAAGTCAGACGAGTGAACCATGACGCTACAATGATGATTCAACAATTTTTTTCTTCAAGTCAGCTGGCCAGTGCGACTTGTTGATAACCACATGTGCACACTGAACTTCGACCGTTGTTACTGCAGAGTTTGTGAGAGCTACAAGGCGACTCGCAGCACACGTTGCTGCTCGGGGGATCCACATCTGGATTGATTCTGATCTTCTCAAGGATCATGTCGATGACCTCCGTGCAGATGGAAGCGGCGGTGGAGAGAAGGTACACAGGAGTGGGCCGTTGTAAGTGCTCCTTCTGGTTCGCCGTGGCTCACGACATCCTCGGCGTGCTCATCATGATGGTGGGGGTCTTCGGGGGCCTGGCCATCCACGACCTTTTCATCTACGCCGGTGGTATCGTCATCTTCCTCAGCCTCATCTGGTGGGTCTTCTGGTACTCGGGCAACATCGACGTGCCGCCTGAGGAACTGGAGGACGACGTGGGGCTCATCAAACCGAGGAATAAAGGACTCAGCCGAGTGGTGAGGCGCGTGTCCAACCAGCTTTCCAGCGGGATTCGGAACTCTCTGAGAAAGAATGGCGGTTCGACCAGAGAACCCCCGGCGGGAAAGAGAGCCCCGATCACAGAAGGGTCATCACTTTTCACGATCTATGACAGCAACATGGCCTCGTCATCAAAACAACTTGTGAGAGAGACACTGTCAATATGAACTAATCCTTGACATTGGCATCCAAACCTTCGTTGAGCCATTTCGAGCTATCTCTGTTATGTATAGAAAGAAGAAACAAAGCTTACAAATTTTGGATTTGCACCCTTGTCAAGCTGAACGAGGTTTCTTTTCATTTAGACTATTGTATACTTCACTGTTTTTTTGTCTTGATCTTGAATGTTTATTTGTATTTCCTTTGATTTCTGATTGTACCAATTTGCAAACAAAGTCATGCACTCGTCTGAAAACGTCTCGCCTGTTCAATATTTTAATCCAGCAGTGCAATTTATTGAAAGTCATTGGAAGAGTATTTTGTTGTTTTGCCATGTCTGCGACATAGAAAGATGAACAAAGATGCATTTGTAGATAATTTCCCTCATGGCACCATAGGAGATAGGTTGGGAATAACTTATTTACAGTTAAAAGCGGGTAATGATTACACAACACGGTCCAGATAAGTTCACGTGGTCTTATCTCGCTGATAAGATACCCATCTTGGACCCTTTAACAAAGTGCTCCAGAAGATAACAAGGCAAAGATCAGGCAGAGATATTATGAACCATTTTAAATGCAAAAAAAAGATAATGGGTTTTTATCATGTTCAAGTATAATATATTTATGTAACTTTTTTGGTGGTATTAAAATCTTCTGGGCGCACAGACACAAACAACCATACACACATCAACATCTAAAAGCAGTTTAGAATCTAATAAATCAAAATTTTCAGGAAATATGTTTGATTTAATCCAAACGCCCCGTTAAAATTGTTTCGTCACAAGGACTGCGAAAAACTACATTTCCCATCATCACTTAAGCGAGACCACATGACAGCTGCGTTTTATCACGTGACCCACACACGAATTGGCTCTCATTCACAGACCCGCTTCCGGTTGTCGCTACTGTTAGTTATTATCATGTAATAAAATGTTTACTTCGTGACTTCGACATTTCACTGGGGCTTTCGACAAGCAAACTTTGGCACACTCAACGCTTGCATGTCAATTCCGCGGAGGTCACTTAACTCCGGCGACTCACCACCGGTAAGGCCTCTCCACTTACCGACAGAGCATCGCTTTTCTATCCGCCGTGGGGCGGGTCAAGCTAGGCTACGGAGACAGCATGAGCCCGGTCCCTCCCTAACTAAGCCGGTGGGTGATAAACGGCACAAAAAGGAATGAATAATACCGACGGGGAAGCGTCAAGCTTGGATGTTACTACGCCTGAAGTCTTGTCGTCATAATGAACGGTAAGTTTAGCTCGTGTTTTTAAAAACAGTGTTTAACGTGTTTGGTCATTTTACACGGGTGTTTCAGCACTACTAATTAGTATAATTGCTTCCAGTTTCTACTACAAAACACCGTTTAATTTGTCAAATTTTGAAATATGTCTGTATTCCAACGCTACGGAATTTGAAGATGAACTTGCTGAAATGAAAATATATTATCATTAAATGATGTCTGAGCTATTTCTTGCTTCATTATTCCTAAACAATGTATGATGGGCCCAAAGATGACACTGCAGTTTTCTTTTTGAAAAGTATAACACAGTTTAAAATATAGCCTTTTTATTCTTGTATTTATGAGACATTGTTTTGGTGCATTACATGATACATATTTTCTCCCCAATGATGAAAAAAAAAGAAAAAAGTATGTGCTTAATACCAGCTGACCCAAGATTGTATTTCCAGTGAGGCTGTACCTATCAATTGATTATTCCATTGGTTGACTGACTAATCTGGTGAAATCTTAATAAAACTAATACATTTTTCACTGACATGTATCAGCATTTTTGCAATTACCTTTTGTCCACCAAATATTGTAACTAGTATTAATTAATCTTTCAGTGTTTTTATGTCATGAATGTATTGTTTTAACTTTTAACCATTGTTTGACAAATTTTTACTCCATGTACGCTGCTTTGCATACAGTGGTGGGTGTTTTAAAGTGCTGTATAAATGAGGTTGACTTCTCAATTAATTGATTTCATTTTGACCTATAAGAAATTAAAAAAATCAAATGCCACAAAGTCCAATTTTGCCTTTGTTCACCTTTTGTAGGCACTGTGCAAAGTGACGCCAAGCGACAGAACCTCTTGGAAAGGTTACTTGATGCTGTCAAACAGGTTAGTACAGATCACATTTCCAAAGTCTGTTGTATTTTATTTGTGTTTAGCGCTGTTGTTTTTAGAGAAATGACCCAACTAATCAAAATCTGTAAAAAAGTTTCAGACATGGTTATAGGCACTAGCAAAAGATTGACATGGTTGTTTTATTTCACACTTGGTGAAGTGGGTAGAGACATAATAATCACAAGACATTAAAAAAAGTCATTTTGCATTTGTATATCCTCTGTTGGCTAATATTATGTGGCATCATTTATCATTCATCTCTTTTCGTCCCAGTGCCAAATCCGCTTTGGAGGCAGAAAGGAGATTGCAACGGACTCGGACAGCAGGTGTGTATTTGCCACCCCCCCCCCAAATGACTATTTACAGCTTTACATCAAATTGTGTCCGAATGCACCAGTGTATTTATTAGGGCTAAACCATCCTCTCCTTGCCGCTGCAGGGTCATCTGTCTTTGCGCCCAGTTTGAGGCGGTGCTGCAGCACGGCTTGAGAAAGAGCCGAGGTCTCGCCCTCACCGCCGCCGCCCTCAAGCAGGCTGCAGGCTTCAGCAGCAAGGCTGAAGCAGGTAGAGTTGGGCAAGTGTAACAACACTAAAAAGATGAGCAGACAAATGAAAACTATTTCGAATTTGGGGTATTTTCTTTCGTGGTAATATCATTTGAATTCAGTATGTTCTTTTTTTATTTAAAGAAAGGGGCTGTCCGGACACCTTGGCAGAAGTTTCATGTGGGTTATATTTATGTACAGTACTTTTGCTTCCACTGCTCAGCCTTGTGGCTTTCTCATGAGGAAGTATGAATAATCCTCTTTTGCTTGTCGTCAACCAAGCTCGCCATTTAAGGCACCATTAGGGCCGCATAAAACTGCAGAATATTTACGAATGCACTTACTGTTAATTCCACTGTAATGGCTGCCAGCTCCTTGGTGATGATTAGCATTTCTAATGTTCGCCTGTGTTTGAACTTGAGGCTTTGCAGCTGTCTAATGAAGCCAGACCCATCACAGACGTAAATTCCACGGTGTTCTGGAGTTGTATGCTAATTATATGCAAATGAGTTGCATTGTGCCATTAGGAATCACTTGTCTGAATGTTTAAACATGTGATAAGGCACATCTTAAGTGAAGTGTATGTTAATGGCAATTATTTATTTTTCGGACTCAATCAATTCATTGATCAATTTTGCTCTTTGTGGGGTCCTAATGTCTTTTCCCCTCCATTCCAGAGTTCACCTTCTGGTTTTACGTGAAGGAGCATCTCAACCGGCACGAGCTACAACGCTTCTATACCCTCCGTCACATCTCGACCGAGCTGGGCCGGGGTCGGGCCTGGATGCGCTGTGCTCTTAATGAGCATTCATTGGAACGCTACCTGCACACACTACTCGCTGACCGACTGCGCCTCGGGTTGGTGCACCGTTGCTTTATGGGAGCATTTTTTTTCTGGATGAAAACTCCATAAACTTGTTTCTCCGAGTGTGCAGCAATAAATAGGAGATTTATGTGCGTCCTTTTTAATGCACTCTTTTGATTTGAGCCATTTGCCACTTTTTTTCTAGCACTTACTATGAAGACTGGGCCTTCATACTTGATGAAGAGAGAGCCAGTATGTTGCCTACGATGGCTGCAGGTGAGTTTGGGAATGTCATATTTCATATTCCACGTTTCCTGCCTTTGGAGCACTTAAGTACAGTTTCTGGCAAGTGAAATTCAGGAAGTCAATGAAACGAGAGCAGACATGAGTAGGGACTTTTACTCTTGTAAACCACAACAATAGGTACTTCTGCAAAATCGAATGAGCTATATTTTTTCAGATAGCCAACCCATCTTTTCAAAAATAATGGGCGACTAGACTGTCGTTCATTTTGCAGCACAAGTAACTGCTATTAAATGACTGTGTGATAATAAAATCTTTGTATTTTTAAGGATTAGTGAAATAGATTTTTTTGTGATCCATCACATTACTGCAGCATTGTGGTATTAAAGTTCTGTGACTAAAAACGAAACTAGTTCAAACCGTTTGTACTGTTTTATGGGTACTGAAGATGAATGCTCATTTTGTGCTTCCCCTTTGAACTATTGATAAGTAAGGACAAACTTTAAAATATTCATATGTTGGACTGATCTTATGCTGGCTTTTGTTTTAGCTTACTCCTTATGTTTTCACAAGTGCCGAGCAAGCGCTTTTGAGCAAGTTGAAAAGTCGCAGACGTTTTAACAAGAACATTCGGTAATGACTTGCTTTTTCCTCTCCTCCCTTCTGCAGGTTTGAACTCCATCCTCTTCGCCATCAACATAGACAACAACGACCTGAACGGTGGGCCGACAAAAGGCGGCGGCTCCACCATGACGCACCTCCTCAAAGAGTCTACGCAGGGCATCGGCAGCCTGTGGAAGGAGTCCACGCAGGGGGTCAGCAGCCTCCTCCGAGAGATCAGCACTGCCACCTCTGTGGTGCCAGGCTTCAGCCCCAGAGTGGACGGAACCTCGGACCCTCTACCCGTCCTGCCGCGCAGCACCTCTGCTGGTAAGTTTGCAAATTTGTTTACATTATCCAATAGAAAACCGTAAGATATATTGCTTGACTAAATCCTAGTCATTACGGATTTAGCCCACGTGGTTAGCGGCATGTGACTTGTCTTCTGACAGGAAATATTCATTTGCGCTCGTCTCCATCCTAACGCTGCAGCGGGTAGCGGTGTCCGCAATAAAGCGTCCAACCGTCCAGACCTTCGTGTTTGACCTCTTTTAGCTGTCTGCCCGATTCCACTCCACTGGGCCCGGCTGACACCGTTTCCCCTTAATGTGTTCTACTTAACAGCATGAGCGACGTTTAAAATTTAAACTGTGGTTGAAAAATGGTGGTTTATAATTCTTGCGAATACACAGGAGAGATTTTAGGCTCGGAACAGCAAGTGTTTTTGTACAGTTTTTTTTTAAACTAAGAAGTTCCAGAAGTTTGGGAATGACCCAAATGTTTGTAAAAATGTCTTCAATGAGGCCCTTTTGTCTTTTCCCACCTAGATTCTGGGCTAAGGAAGGAGCGGCGGAGGAAAAAGAAAATCACCAACATCATTTCCTTTGACGACGATCTGGAGGCAGGGTATGAGGAGGAGGGCGACAACGATTTCCCCAAGATTGGCGGAATTAGCAAAGTTCAGGCCGATCCCGTTCAAAGCAGCGTGGAGGAAGGCATCGATCTCCTGGAGCCGTCGTTCCAAGAGTCACCCTCTCACAACGGGCTGGATGACATCGCTACACTGACTTGGGTGGGCTCGCCCCATCACTCTCGTACGCCACCCTTGCCTACGCCTCCTTTGCCAGACCGAAAGAGCATCGATAATGAGGAGGAAGATGAAGACGAGGAGGATGAGGAGGAAAAATACAAGGGCAGAGCTCAAATCCAGGAGGATCAGAGAAGCAGTGACCAGTGAGTTGTATTACTTGAGATGAATAGGACGCCAAGAAAGCTCACCCCCAGCTTGACTGAGTTCCAAATGTTTCTTTAGGATGGTGGTTGGAAGTCTGTCCAGCGTGTCCCCGTGGAGCCCAGTGCAGGTACTGATGGACCGCAGCAGCTCGGACATCCTCATCCCCCTCAGTCCCACCACCCCACAGCCAGGTATTGTACCTAAGTGCTTATTTATGGCTAGTTTTGAAATTGAACATTTGTGCCACAACGCTACAGGCCCCACAAAATGACATCTTGTTTTGATTTCAGTCAACTCCGTGGAGGACGCGGCAGCCTTTCCCCCTCAGTGCGCGTCATCGGGTCCAGTGGAAGACTGCGTTATCCGCGAATCGCAGCCGCCACTGAAGTAAGCATCTGCTCTGCTGTATGTTAGTGCGAAGATGGAGTCTCGACACTTATTATAAGCCACTTTAGCCATCTCCATTCGCAATATTGACGCATTGATGTATTTCAGTACAGAGTCCAGTCCACTGGTGCTGTCGGTTCCGCTCAGTGCTACACTGCCAACATCTGCTCTGCCAGAGTCCATGACAGTTGGTGAGTATTTCTATCATTCTGTCGGTCAGCGCTTGCTCATCCCGTCTGCCATGTGAGCAAGCCTTCCGATCGTGTTTGTTCCAAGGCTCTCAAGCCAAAGATTGTTGTTACAAAAAATATCAAGTGAATTGGATTTGTTATTTTGCCCATTTATTAGTTAGCAGTATCGTTTTGCTACACTGAGATTTGGCGTCGCTCCAATAGCAAGAACATTGGACAGTATTGAAGACACTGATACATTTTTTTAATAAAGTGGAGGCATCGTTGTTGAAATGGTAAGTCTAAATAGATTTTCATGACCTTAAAGTTTCTTTCCGGTCGTTTTAATGAATATTCCAGATTTCGATGCCAACTTTTCAGTTTAATAGAAAAACATTATTCAGAAACAATAGAACAGTTCCAATAGTTTCCCATACGTTGTCTGGATTATTTTCTTGAATTAACATTGTGCAACATTATCATAGAAGAAATTTCTGGAACAAATTTAAACATCTCCATTTTTTTCCCCCTTACATTAGTTATCATGCTACAACAAATGTTATGAAACATTAAAAAGAAACATGTGGTCATGAAAATGCAATCTCTAAAATTTTACCCTTCAGTGCAATTCATTTATGTTAAAAAATACATTACGGAAAGAAATTCCCATATTCCCAAGGTGTTTTGTCCACCTGGTGGCACTGCTGGTCCAGTGAATAGGTCATTGACAGAGCCCAATGGCTTTCAACACATCCTTGAGAGCAATGTCAATGAATGGAGTGAAATCAAAGTTTGGGAGGAAAAAAATTATTCACATCTCACTTGTTTGATGGAATTTTACTCTTAGTAAATGCTGAAGAGACCAAGTCAAAGTGTTTAATTGAAGTAGAACTATTCTGAGTTTGTTTACTTTTGTGATGTGCTTAAAAATGGTGCAGCACCAACCACCACTAAGGTAGACTGCCAAGTAAACTGCAATTGCACTCCAATTTAATTCATTACACTGTCACAGGACAAAAAAAAAAAAAAAAAACGATTGCTCCCATTTCGATGTGACCACTTGTTGTCCGTAAAAAAAGGAACAAGACTGTGTACACAATATCTCAGTTGAATCACTTTTTTTGGTCTTGCATCAAATTTAATTGCATTAGTGTGCCGTTTGATACACACCTTGTGAGGGGGCGACTTATACTCAGGAGCGACTTATATACATATATATGTTCTTTTTCACTTTTTTGGGCATTTTATGGCTGGTGCGACTTATACTCCGGTGCGACTTATAGTCCGAGAATTACGGTATACGGACAAGCAGAAGCATTCATTTCCTCTCCCTCGCCAGCAATGTTGTATGTTAAGTCCCCTCTGTGAAGACCAAGGGTAGTCTGGCTCGACACAAGTCCCTAATGGATCGTCTGTGGCACCCACTGTGAATACGTGGTCGTACTAAAGGTTACTTTTATTTCTGGCTCACTGATGTCGAGCTGTATAGACGCTCCCCACGTCCATTTTTTTCCCCTTTTCTTCTTCTCTTCACCACCACACACCTCCTCCTCATCGTCAGCCTCCCCGAGCCAAACCCGGCACTTAGGCCCAGGGCTGCAAGGAGACCTACTTGTATCTGGGGCGACACGGACACCCTACATTAGTTATGAGACCAAACTATATAATTTGTAGCATGAAAAAAAAAAAAAAAAAGTACCGGGTAGTTAATTTCTTGTCTCATGGTTATTTCTGGACATCTTGCTGGTTAACGGGTCGGCTGCATTAAGTGAGTGCATAGGCGAGCCAGAGTCAAAAGTTTTGTGTGTGTGGTGTCTTTCCAGCGGAGCTGCGGCAGGCCATTGTAGCCATGATGAACAGGAAGGATGAGCTGGAGGAACAAAATGGGTACGTTGGGGATATGCAGCCTCCTTATCTGCCACTTGCAAAGCCAAACGGGGATGTCGACGCTCACGTACACATGCATAGTGAGAGCTGTTGGATAACCTTTCCATTTAATACGCCGCTCTTTTCACAGACTTGAGGCATTTTCATGCTGACTTTGCCACAGACTGATTAGATTTACACTAACTGCCAACAGTTTATAGTTTTGGTGTTTTCACTGCAGACGTGATGAATGATGCAGATTTCTGTTTCATTATTGTGTACTTGGTCGAAAAGGTTCAATTGGACCATATGAGTCTGTGCGAATTGTACATGGATGGTCCACTTGGTGCATTTGGCAGGTCTCTTCGTAGTTTGCTGGATGGGGAAATGGAGCATTCAGCGGGTCTGAGGCAGGAGATTGAGCTGCTGAAGAAAAGGCTGGCTGAGCTGGAAGAGAGACACGCGGCTAAGGTCCAGGCTCTGGCCAGGTAACATACATGAGCGTTCTTAAATAAGACAATGGGGGTGACAATAACGCCAAAAAAAAAAAAAAATCTAAATCGTTCTATTATAACCAAAAAACATATTTGATGCTTCTTAGTCCCTAGAAGCATCAAAAATGTTTTTTTCACTTTAGTCTAAAATGAATGCAAATTTGATTTAATGCTCATTCCAATAAAATCCTTATTAAAATGTAAAATACCCCAGCACGAACCTTGAAGCAAGTTTTCTGACTGTCATATTAAAATTCTTACCTCATTGTAAAGAATTTGCCTCGTCGAAGTCAAATAAGCTTTAATGTCATTACTTCCATGAATCTCTACCCACTTGAACCACCTTAAGGCCTTTCCTACGCATTTCAAACACTGGGCCTGTGATTTAAAACGAGTGAATCACACGCTGAGTGTTACATCAGCCAAAGGAGCCAAAGATCATAGCTACCTAGCTATGGACCTTTTCCTCTTCCACTCTTTTAAGATTACCGCCTCATTACATCGCAATTTTGTTTTTTTTAAAACAGACCTCAAGCCTCGATTGGAGGTTTTGCCGTAGTCGCGCCGGAACCATTATTGATCATACTGCTCGGCCGTAACCACCAAAGGGCGCTAATAATTCAGACCCAACTGCTTTGCTCTCTAAAAAATGAACAGTAACAAAACAATAGGGATGAGTTAAACGGCCAGGAAGCAAACAAGCATCTCCGCAACATGACATTTGTCCACAGCAGGACGAAAAACCATGAGCCTCCAGCTCCAAAGACCGAGTCATTACAGATGCTTGTGATGTGTAGTTTTTCCAATAAACAAGCACTGTGCGCTGTAATAGCCCACTGGAACTTTACGGAATTGATTAATGGGTCTTGTTGTTGTGCCACATTGGGGCTCATACTTTAGCTGCATCATTGATGTTCACATAATCACCATTACTCTCCATGCAAAGAAAGTTGATCTAAAGTCACACACACATTTTTTAGAAGCAAGCCCAAAAGGCTTTTTTGTTCGATTAATTGCATCCAGGCTGCAAGTCTTCCGGCTTCCCATTAGTCGGCCTAGCGCTGTCTAAAGAGAAAGTCTCGGCATGTCTGTTTTCACACGGTGGACTCCTATAAGTCAATGCCAATTGATTGGTGTCAGAGTGACTCCAGTTAAGCGACTCGGGGGCGCCAATGTTTCCTTTTTCATTGTGATGCTTGGCGCTCTGTGTTGTTCCCTGATCCACTTGTAGAGTTCAATACACGTCCGCTCCCCGCTGTTGTCTTTGATTTTAAAAGCTGGTCTTTTTTTGTCTTTATATTGCGAGGTCATTGATTCGTTGCCACATGGGGGAGCTCAGATGTCGAACTTGCCCGCTACTCAGATTTTGTATGAAAGACATTTGAGACGTGAAAGTAGATACTAGATTTCATTCTCCAGATTTTTTACCCCCCCAAGAGTGTGTATAGAATCATCATCAGCAGTTTGTGGAAAAAAAAAAAATTGGGGGGTTTATCGAAAAAATGTTTTGCAGACCCCTGAGATATACTTGGCACTCCCCTCAAGGAATAGATCCTTTCCAGGTTTGAGCCCGCTGCAAAACCTAGCTCAGCAATCTTGAGAGGGCAGTGCGTCAGCTTTTTAATATGCGATGATTTTCGCATCGGCACGGAACATCTTAATGGAGCGGAAATAGCAGGCGAGGTAGAGACGGCCTCAGGCTTGTCTCGCTCTCGCTGCAGGTGACTCTGACATGCAATGTGCATCTCAAAACTGGCACAGACTCACAAATCCGATTCTGTCGTCAGCGGCTAAATCTCAAGTGCCGCCTTTCCTCCTCGGCTAAAATCTGTCTCGATCAATAGCGGCTATAAATACCAGCAAAGGAGCAGCTAGCCATTGAATGGAAGCTGGAAGCTGTCAGTTTCACTCGGGGAATGAGGCTACACTGGTAGCGCTTGCGAACAAAATCTTTATTTTAGTCATTCCATTAGAAATTGCAAGACTAAATAATTACTTTTCATTTTGCTTCTATGAAGAGCAAGTAGAATGGTGGACAAAGTTGGAGTTCTACAAGAACTACTAATTGGAGCCATTTTACAGCACTATAGTAAAACACACCTTAAGAGCCCACCAAACCAATCTTAAAATGTGTCTGTTGGGCTTTAGTCAATGCAAAATAACGAGTTGCCAGATGATGCCGTTTTCCTCCAGGACTGTAAGTCTTAATTACAAAATGGGCAGCTAGAAATCACCCAACGGTGGGTGGGAATAACAAATCAAGCTTGGCTGTCAATCAATCGCAATATAAACTACTAGCAGCCATTCCTTCACTCCTGTAAACATCTAAAATGCATGTCACCTTACCATGGTGGAGGTGAACCTCTAGTCGGATCCAAACCAGGCAAAGCAACCAAACGACATTTATCACTGAGACCCAAGGTTCAATTCTATATAACGTCGACTTGAAAGAATATTATTCAAAAGCTTGACGACTCTTCCACTGTATTACGGATGACAGAAGGCAAGTGAGTTACCCTAAATAGAATTGAGCAGATTTACTGTAGCCTCTCCTGCTGTTCACTTTGTAAGTTACTCACAGCCAAGAGATTAGATATATAGGTGAGGTATTACTCAGTCATCCACCCAAATAGAACAGAAAAATATAAGATCCTCGCTCACACATATCAACCCACACTCACAAACCCCGGCTTTGTTTATATGACTACAACACATCTGCTCCAGTCAGTATAGAACTCTTTCAATATAGGCAAAATGAATGATCTCCTGGACATCTCACTTGTCAATGTTGTGAAACAAAGTGAGTGAGCTTGATGACATTTTACACACAATAACCAGCTTTGATGACTAAGAAGGAAGATGTGTTTACTTTTTGTCGTAGTCAGCAAGGATAACATTGTGAAAACATTGAGCTGGTGTTAAAACAACATCAAGAAGGAAGGGTAGTGAGTCATTTTTTTGGACAAATCATCTGCTCCTGAGATATTTGAAACTGTGTTGTTGATTTAAGCATGATTTTTCATTTTGGGTTATTACAGTTGAAAACATTGCCAGTTTCAAGTACAGCGAGTCAAATTTTCAAAATTCTTGGTAGAATCATTGATTGGGCTAAATGTGCTCCAAACCAAAATACCCCTCCCCCTTTTTTTTTTTTTTTTTATACCATCAGTTGGCCAAAAACAAGAAAAAGTAGCCTTTCGGCAGCGAGAAGATGGGAAGGTGGCCAGATGAGTGGGTTTGGGAAGAGGTACTCCGTCATTGGGAGAAGGGGGTGGTCGAACAGGCACGCTCACACATGCAGCCTGAAACGCAATACGCAGGCGACCAAAATTAAATTAAACACAGATAAAAAAAAAAAACACGATAATCATTATGATGGTTTCGATAAAGATAATGAGATGGTCACCTGCCTAATAATTGTGCACACGGAGTTGGCTAGTTCATCCTTGAAATGAGAAATGAGCGTAAATTGCACTCAGGGGCATTTTTCAGTGTCACGCATCTCAGTGAAAGTGTCTTGGTAGCTAGCTCCCTTTTATTACTTCCAAATAAAAGCAGAGCATAGAACAGCCAATTCGCTGTGTTATTGTGGATTAAGGTGACTCAGAAGCATGGAAATAATAATAATAAAAAAAGTGTTGAGGGAGATGCAAAAAAAATAAAATACTCGAGTGGTTTGACTCACCTTTGGCAATTACTGTAGGTATCTTAGTTTAAAGAGAAATATTAAGTTCTATATATCCATTTTTTAATCACCGTTTCAAAGAAAGGGAAAAAAAAAAAGCATCTTGTTTTATTAGCTTGCTTCCGTTCACCAAATGTTACCAATTAAAAGATGATCATCATAATTAGACCCGATTCTTAAAGTTAAGCACCAATAATGCCACTTTAGGAGCTACATTTGCAGTTTATGTGCATACTTCAGCTCATGCTGCGTCTTGAATCACACAACAAGCCAGTGTTACATCAGCAGAAAACATTTCACGCTTTGAAGGATCAATAATTCAACAAAACGAGTTCATTATCGGGCCACGCAAACCAACAAAAAAAATACAACCGTGGCAAGACAGAAACGCTTTAGTATTGTTACTTCAGATAATCATTTATTCACGGAAGGAGACATTTGCTGTAAATAAAAGATTATTGGATCAAACAAGACAACAACAAAAAATATGGATAGGAATAAATTTGCAGTATCTCAAATTGTGGGGTGCCATTAAATGTTTGACACGGGCTGTCATGTTATAAAAGTAAATGTCAGGTTTTAATAGGAAATCCTTCTAGACGGGTCTCACCGCTACCTCCATATCTCCTCCTGCAGTTATTATTCTCAAATCAGCGGATATTTCAATAAATTCTGTTCATGAAATCATCAGTCAAAGGTTATGCCGATGATCTCAGTAGGCTGTTAAACTTTGGACCAACCAATTGGATCCAAATTCTGAAGATTTTTTTTTTCTTCCTACATACTAATGCTACTTTACATTTCAATATTAATTTGAATCATTTATATATGTTCAAATCAGATCAGAGATTCATTGTGAGTAAAATGAAATTTTCCGATATCTCTCTAAATGACCGACGATTTGCCTGTGAATATAATTAAATTAAATTGAACTGGCAAGAGCAGAAAGCCTCACTCCAACCTTGATTGATATCAACACCTTGTAAGGAGAGTCCCTCGCTCATTTTGTGCCTCCCCAAAAACATTTGATATCATATCTCTTGCCCTAATTTGGAATATCATTTGATTCCTATTCATGTCTCTCTAATTCCAAGAGTTTATTTCTATTTCCCCCCCAGCTTACACATCATTTCACACACTGTTACAAATATAGTCTGAAACCAATCTGATCTAGTCTCTAATGGATTCCCAGTAAGAATATTAGGCGGGCAAAACGTA
This sequence comes from Syngnathus typhle, assembly GCF_033458585.1. Lineage (NCBI taxonomy): Eukaryota > Metazoa > Chordata > Actinopteri > Syngnathiformes > Syngnathidae > Syngnathus > Syngnathus typhle. The sequence continues at coordinate 4,016,777 of NC_083755.1, read as the reverse complement.
TAAATCACCTCCATACCGCGCCCACAACCTCTTTTATTATTAGCCGTTATTGGTTATGTGATATCTGTGTGTGTCTATTTGTGCAGGGAAAATGAGGTCCTGAAGGTCCAGTTAAAGAAGTATGTGGGGGCGGTGCAGATGCTGAAGAGAGAGGGGAGCCAGGGCAATGACGGTAAAACACACACGTACACACACACAGAGGTTGCTCGTCCATATTTTGCTCTCAAACATGGAGTGTCATGAATCCATTGGCGAGGCCATATCAATTCCGGTGCCTTTTCTCAAGTGGCTCAAGTGTCTAATTTCACTTTTAGTGATGTGAGGCTTTGGCAAATACCACCACGGTTATTTGTGTGTTTTGCGAAGGGGGCGGGGCCAATAACTTTGCCTACGGCAGGTCAAGTGCAGATGCGTTGGGGACGGAAGCGCGGCTCTGTGTAAATAGGAGTGAGACAAACTGCCGCTGTTTGAGAGCAAATACAATGAACTAGGCAGATTAGAGAGGGACATAATAATGGATAATTGCATTTTTGGGGGGTCAAAAGGGGAGCCGTTATCTCTGTCAGCCTGAGGGCTTTATTTGTTTGTCCTGCAGAAAGTGAAAGGTAAGGACAAATTTCACGAGGACTAAAACAACAAGTACATCAGAGCATAATTATTTCTGGGCGGAATTTGCGACTGAGATAACTTTGTGCAAAAGGACAACTGTGATTACATCACAAGCAAAACACAGCAAAAATAACAAATTTGAAAAACACGCTGAATTTCCATCGGACTGAAACAATAATAGCTTTAAATCTTAGTAAATTTTAGCCTTTTTTTTTTTAGATGGTTGTGGTGGCCTGTAATTAATTTTCAGTAACCCTAAAGGTACGTAAGTCTGCCTCTGTTTTGTAATAAACCACCGCCCACCAATTATAGTCTGCACTCGTCAGGAGGTCAAACACGGGCGGTGGGCTTCGGCGACGAACATTGCTTGTTAAGCCGTCCGGGACCTTCCGTGCTGTGTCTGCACTTATTGGCGTCATGTTTAAAACATAACAAGGGCCTTTGCGTTTCATCTTTGCTTCCTGTCAATTGCCGTCTCAAACAAGGCTTGGTCGCTCGTGGACACCTGTGGGGGGAAAAGAAAAAAATCACAGAGGTGATGATCGGAGCTCAGAGCGGCTGATTATCATCCAATCAGAGTTGCCATTTGTGATCCGGCGTACTTTCCTCTTATTTTGACTCAGGCCTTTCTCTCTTCGTCTTTGCCGTCGACAGGCGTAGCAATTTCCTCTCCACGGCGGCGTCTAAATGATTTCATCCTCCCTTTCCTCTGTCTTCGCCCGCTAATGATGTGCCTTATTCTTGCCTACTTTTGATGTTGACTACCACTGTTCTGCAGGGTTCTAAGAGTAGCAAGTATAAGGTTTGGGGGGGGGGGGGGTGTAGAAATTGAGGGAGGAGTGTGAATTGACAGACAAATGGCTGTTTTTTTTTTTTTTTTTTTTTTTTTACGTGCTGTCAGCATGCTTCCCTGTGATCAGAGCCTCTCTCTAATGATAGCGCCGCGGACGCGTTCTCTCAAATGCTCGGTAGCACCGCTGGCATCCCGCTAAAGAGGCTTCCTTTTTACCTCTGCTGTGATGGACTGATAATTAATTGTTTCCTGCAGGATGCCGTTGCAGGATTTTCCCCCCTTTCTTTTTTTTTTTTTCTTCTTCTTCTGTAAAAGGGAACAGTGTCTTTGAGGGTATGCTTATATTAATACGTCGTACAAGATTGGAGCGGAGATTACGCGTGAATGCACCGGGCACGCATTTGTGTACCTTCCATGCCGCATTAGCACAACGATCATCATGTGTAGCGTAATGCAAAAAGATGTGTGTATTTTTGTCGTGATCTATTCCTAGAACTCCTCATTAGTCAAAGCCGAGTGGACGTGCAAGTTGAACAGAATGTACGAAATTGTGAAGATGCTTTGCCTTGAAATTCAACGCTGAAGTCAATCGGCGCAATGTTCCATAGTCAAGATTAGACTCGAGGGCTGTGATTGGTTAAGAAAAGCAAATCATTTTTTTTCTTCCCAGAGAATGTCGAGCGTCTCGCTGCCGTCTTCCAGATAATAATGCTTTGGCTCTCTCCCAGAGGAGCTGTAATGGCCTCCTGGTTGACCGTTTGCTGTTTGAATGAATGATTTGCCCAAGAGATCGATTCTCCGCGGAGATAGTCTTTGCATCAGAGGGAAAGTGGCCGTTTGCCGTTGAAGATGGCCCATTGCGCCATGCAGCCTAGTATAAATTGGCCTGCTGTGGTGTAGATTAAAAAGATTAGAGTGCCAACTCCAAGCCAGTGTTCGAGCGATATTAACTTGTTCAGTGCTGACGCGGCTCTCGGGAGAAACGACAGGAGATCAATGAGGGGGTCAAGGGCCGCTAATTCCCTCCTTTCCGTTTTCAGGTCCAGACCCAATTGATGTTCATTTAATCCTATGTCTATCACGTGGCCCGTTATTTTATGTTCCTGAAGAAACCAAAGTTCACTCTTTTAATCGTACTTAGTTAAATATACTTTGTCCGGCTGACTCTTAATTTCACGCAGAGGCCACTCTTTATTTTGCCTGTTTGCCGCGTCCGTGTTTAATTTGAGCGTAAATAAAGGGGCGGCGGGCAGAGGCTTATTCATCTCCAATCAGGAAATGCATTACATGGCTGTTAAAAAGCAAATAAGGTTACTCCGTGGCCTTTAGTCTCTCTTGCTCCCGCTGACGGCCTAATGAGTGAATGAGAGGCATTTATCACCGCTGCCTGTCCTAATAGGCGTGCGTAACTTATTCATTACACGCACAGCTCTGCATTTATTGTCCCTCACCGTGTTTAGCTTTGCCCTTGTCGGTCCCGGGCGAGGTCAGGCTTGCTGTTTTAACGTGCCACTTGTGTATTTGTGTAAATTCTGTTGTTGGTTTTACACAAGGGGGATCTGTGAATATAAATTGATCAGGGAAGGTGTGTGTGCATGTTAATTAAAACTTAATTCCTTGGAATGGCCTTTTTTTTTTTCTCCCAGACTGTCAGTGTGGGCAAGTGTTTATTCATTACTTTTAACAGGGGTGGCAGCACGCCTTCCAGGAGGGGCTCGGCGGTCGGAAAACAGGTCACGGTGGCGAGAAGGGAGTCGTTATCCAACAATGTGCCAAGGCATGCATCTTTTCAGGGCAAAAGTGCATCGGCTATTGTTCTTAGTTGATTCATTTGGATTCTGCAGACTAGGCTGAGACCAAGCGGAGACCCCCCGAAGACAGTTGGCCGGCGTGAAACTGTTAACGTGCGAGTGCTTTATGTTTTAAAAAGAAAAATTATTTTAAGTCTCAGTAGGCTGCGTGTAAAAGAGCAAATGATGAGTCATCCTCCATGTGACTTGAGCTTAAAACTAGCAGATTGGTCTTGTTTACCAGCTCAAAGGTGTGAGGGATGTTCATTTCATCCAAGACAATCAACCAAGCAGCCCCGCCGGCTATTAATAACGTGACTTTGTGTTGTCAACAATTTTGTGTCCAGGTTTATTACGTGTGTGTATTTTCCGTGTCGCACCGCAGGGGTGGGCGACACATTTCATCACCTCGGCGGAGGCTTCTTAATGAACGCTTTAATCATCCTTCTCTGCTAGAGGTCTCTTGATGTCCACAAGTGGCGAGTCTGCAACTTAAATTGTCATCTCTTCGCGTTAATTTCTGGCTGAGAGATTATTTGGTCTCCTTACTGGCGCGAGAGTGTGTCGTGTACTTGAGACAGTCACGTTTAGGCCTTGGTGGAGATATTCCACTTAATATCTGAGGCATTCCACTTTTGTTTTGATGCGGAGAAATGGATTGGTTAGAATTACAAATTCAGTTAAGGGAGCTTGAAATTTCATGTGAAGCTGAGGGAAGTCCTGTTGTGTGTGTGTGTGTGTGTATATAGCGAGAGATTCACCTTCTGCGTTGCCTCTGGCTGTTTTTGATTTTTCCAATAATACACACTCGCACAAGTACACACACCTTCGGGCCATTACTGTACCTGGCGCTCAAAGTAACCGCAGGCTTAAACTCACCACATTGCTGCCATGCAAGTTTTACATGCACACTCAAGTGGATGAACACGATGCTATCAAATCCGGATAAGTCGTCATCCACAGTATGACTTTACAATCTCTCCACCTAGTCTGTCTTGCATCCTTATCTCCCGAGTGGTTGCATCTGCTCCCAGCTCGACATCCCGCCGGCCTTCCAGTCGGCGTCGGACGTGCCGCCGGTGCCTTGTCAGGGTCCAGGCATGCTGTTCATTTCCTGCATGAGTGCCCACGCTGATGATAACGCTCCTCTTAGCATGCGGGGCGGCGAAGGGAGCATTAAACATTCCCCGTGTTTGCCAGGTAGAGGATGTCGGGGACACGGGGCGAGTTTGTCAGACCGGCCTTTGTCGTACTCGGACACGTGTTTGGTTACAGCGATGGCGGTGGTGGCCAAGTGGAGATATTTCGTCTGCTCTTCTCGCTGTCCTTTCTTCATGCGTCTTTTCAATGCACTACTGCGCCTTTGATATAAAGTGCAAAAAGCCAAGCTGAATCTATTGTTGCATCATATTCTTATGAAAGCCAGTGATTTTCACGAGTGCACAGCTGAGCCTGTGCAAGAATCTGTGCGTCATCGTGACATTGTACCCGTGCGCACATGCCTCATTTCCACCCCTATTTTAAGCCGGGAGTGGACGTTAACGATTCCTTAATTACTCATTTGCATATAGAACCGCTGGTTGGACCTTTATTAGACACAGCAATTAGATTGGTAGGGCAAATACAATTATTATTTTTTTTTTATAGAGCGGCTGAAAAAAAGAACAGTCCTTTGTAAATAATTCGGTGAATCAATTCACAAGGGGGAATTTTTTTGTTTAAGATGTCATTTTTTTATGATCAAATTAGAATCTCAGATCCCAAGTGATAGTTTCCTTAGGGCGGCCCAGGAATAAAAAAAAAACATGTAAAATAGGCTCCGATATTCATTCTCTAGAGTCAAACCTCTGAGTTGTATTGACACGTCACCTCCTGACAGGCCGAGAGTAAAGCAGCAAGGGATTTACAGCGAGTGAGCCGCAAAAAGGAGCTGATAATGAGCCGTGCTGCGAGAGTTTCTTATTCTAACAAGCTTCTCATCTTGACTCCAGAGGGCTCTTTAGTTCTGGTCAAATACCTGCGCTGCGGAAACGAGGGAGAGAGAGAGGGGGGGGGTCTCTTCATAAGGTCTTTGCGGCACCTCGGCTCATTCCTTTTATGCTTCTGTGGTTTTGGGACAAAGGCAAGACTTTGTAAAACCACCTTTGCAGCCACATTAAAAGTTCTGAATCGCTGTAATGGATTAGATTGTCTTACACCGGACACTGGCGGAGCTAGAGGGGAGGCTGTGGGGGCACTAACCCCCCCCCCCCCAAATCAAATGTTAAATGTCGCTAGAAAAATAGATATATTTGTGATTTGAGTACCATTCTAGTTTAACTCTGCATACTTTTAATTAAGATTGCTTTATTAATAGCAGTTATCGACTGAACCCTCAACATACCTTCACTGTTGTGTTTCCCAGCCAGAAGCTCTTACACTAATTAAAGCAAATCCTACAAATGAGCATCTATCACATGCTCACTCTATTGCACATGCAACACCCACAGCATCTTATTTTTATTTTATTTTTTTCTGGCTCCAGATAGATGCATTTCACCCAGCATAATGAACACTCACTTGAAGGGAATTCACTTAGCGAGTAACCCCCCCAAGTGAATCCTACTGTGCACGAGCCAACTCAACAAAGTGCTTGTTTTATAAAAGTCCTTTTGGAGTTTGGATCAAAAGTATTTTCTTCTTTTCCCACAGCAATCCGTGGCTGAAATATTTAAAACTAGAACGGAGTCCATTCCCTTTACGTTCTCTTCCTCTTAGTTCCACCTTTGCCGTCCCTTTCGTCTCCCATCTCCACTTCCGCTTTCTCTGTGTTTGCATTAATAAAGCGCACTAATGCAAAGCGGACGTGAGGTTATAAATAAGGAAGTTTGTATGTGCTTTATAGACCTTTGACCACACAAAGAAAAAATATGCCATTCTGGAGTATTCTTTCACAACCCTTCAATCTTTAACAGGTTATTTTTATTTTTTTTTGGCTAGTGACAAGACAGCTAATTTGACTCCCTTCTTGTTTTATGGAGAGCATCTGCTTAACGCAATCCAGTGTGTCAAAACAACTGCGGGGGGTCATGTCGCAACAGTTCGCAGGCATCCTCCTCATGTTTAGTGCAGGGGAGCCGAGATGTTGATTAGGCGTTTGAAATAAATAAAAATAAAAAAAACACTTTGCAGATAAGTTTGCATGATTAAAGGCCACCTAATCAACTTGGACAAGTTTTGACGTCGGAACTTATTAGCGCCGATGCACTCAGTGGGTCTGGCGTGTGAGTCACAGCGATGTTGAAACGTTTGCAAAAACAACATCCTCCGAGTCGTCGTTGTTGTTGTTATAAGTGCGTCGGGCGAGGAGCAGGTGGTGCTGATTGAAAGCGGATGTGATTAGCTGTCTTAATGTCAGAGTGGAGCATAATGACTTTGCCTATTGATTAGATAACATATGCACTTGGTCATGTTTGTTTGGGAAGTTGGATTTGAAGGGCGGGCGCCGCTTGGTGTGTATTGAGCGCATTTAAATGAAAAGTGGGCAGATTTGCAGCGTTCGTCTCACTGTTACTTGATGAGGCTACTTGAAGTTATAATGAAGTCATCGAAAAGAACATTTTTCTGACTCAAAAAACGAAATAATAAATAATCAATTATTTACCGATTGACATGGCAGCCAGTCCAATCCCCCCCCCCCTCCCCCCTGTCCTCCATCTCATTCCATCCATCACTCCTCTGATCTAAAATCGGAAATGTCGAAATTACACTTGCTAATAGGTCACGGCCGCACCATTTCCTCCCTCACCTCAACGCTCCGTCCTCGCTCTTTTTTTAATTCACCGTTAAGTACAAAGAATATTTCATTTGGCACTAAATGAAATTGTTCTTCTGGACTTTTGGAAGAAGAAGAAAAATTCTTCTCCCCTGCTGTTCCTTGTCCTCCAGATGGGAACATCAATTCTTAATGCTTATTTTAAACGCACTACTACCAGTTCCCCCCACCCCCCCCCCCCCCCTTCAGGCATGCGCACAACCACCACTGGACACTAAAGTGAACATACTCTCACTTAAACACCTTCACAGAAATGTTGTCTACTCGTTGCTAATAAATACTCCAGGGACTCCAACTCCTCATTAAAAAATTACACCACGCTGCGCCAACAGATCAGCGGATGATTAACATATTAATTCCGAGCTGAAGGATAAGTGCTACGAACAAATGAGAGACACGGCCCATTTTTTTTATGCTTTCTATCGGTTGTTGTGGCTTGAGTAGAAGCTAAGTGCTAAGCTAGGTTAAGCCAAGCCAAGCTCTTGACCACGGACATGTCACCTTCATGTAAGAACGGTTGAATTTCTTAGCGGGCACGCTCGGCCCGCTTGTAGCGTTGTGTGGTTATTTCGACGAACCCAAGTAAGCAGACATGCATTTTGCATGCCATACATTCGCCAAATGTAAATTCCGTCGGCATGTGTGTGCACCTTCTCTGAATGCTTAATAACTCTTTTAATAGGACTGCAGCAGATTGAGCTGCCATGTTTTCTGGCCGAGACATTTTTGGGTCACAGAACCCCCCCCCCTCTCTAATAATTTATTTCGATCAAAGGAATAATTATTTGCTTTTGCTTCCCTCGCTCGCACATGAACACCTGGTTGCACACATTGGTCGCCATTTTGTCTTGTAGTGTATTGCTACTTCTTGTCGATAGGAAATGACATCACACTGCAACTGTGCGACCTGACCACTCGTAATCGGAGCCCTCCGACACACACACACATACACACACACACACACACACACACACGCTCTAATCAGTTTTGTTCTCTCTCAGATGACGTGAATATTTGGCAAAGCTCCCCACACGCCTTCACATTTGCCACTACCTAATATTTCGCAACTTGCGTCACTCTGCATAATCCCAATATTGATCTCGCACCCCGCCCGGTCTGCGAGCAGCCTCCCCATCTTATCTTTTTCCATCAAAAGCAACCGTGCGACGCCGTCACGCTGGGAGGCGTGAAGCTTAAATAAAAGGCGCAAAGCTTCAGATTAGAGCAGATGATAAAATGAAACTTTAATCATCCCCGTGAGGAAAGTGGGTCACTGCTGGAGTGTGGGAACAGAAGAAAAGAACAGAGAAAAACGGGGTCCTGAAGGTAATGCGCGTAATTACAATCAAAGCATATACTGTATTGTCGTGAGAAAAAAGAAAAAAAAAAACGAGATATGACTAGCTTTTATGGTCTCCAGTCGGATTAGGATTCATACATACAATATTCTTCATATTATGCGATAATAATAATAGTAATTTCACAGGAGGAGACAATATATTCTTAAAACTGAGAAAAACATTTTCAGATTTGTTTGTCATCCCCCTATGGAGGAATTAATTTTGCCGAACCGCCACACTCCACGTATTTTAACTTCTCCCAAGTCACAATGAGTATCGATTTTGAAAAGTCCGGCTTTCTTGTCACAATAATTTGCCACTTTGTACCAGCGGGAAAACGATATGAGTGCCGCAAATTAAATTTAGGCTCCGGGTAATGACTTAGTAATGATTTCCCCACTTTCCACAACATTTTGGACCACAATTGCTTCCGGGTTTTCCTTCTTTTGATCGCAGTTATCTGACACAAACAAACCCAACACAGTGCAGCTCTGCTTCTGCTTGACGACAGGATTAAATTTAATCTTGTTTACACAAAAATTACCTACTTAATGTGAACCACCATATGTTAACACGGCTAACAGTAATTTAACATTTACGTGTTCTTGGCACCCTGAATGTAACTTCCACAACACACCCACAAAAACCGCCGTTATCTGAGGAAAGGGAACGCGAGAAATAAACGATGCGCGATTAGAAAATGAAAAAAGATTGCTTTTGATTAGCACTAGTTAATTAACTCAGCCAGATGCCTTCCTGCTCCCTAGCCAGCCCTTCAACAATGCACGGCCCGTGTGCGTGATTAACCCGACGCTGCATGTGTGTGTTTTTCCATCCTAGCGTTCCTTTGTCAAAAATTGTTTTGGCCTTTCTTCCTGTGTTCAGTCCTGTCATTTTATAATGAAAACCAAATTAATTTAGCATGTCTTGCATGTACATTTCAGTGCAAAAAAAAAAAAATTGTGTATAGCTGAGAGTGGCTGGCCTTCCCCATATATTTGATTAGCAACAAGGGACCACTGATGCACTGCGGCGCAGTGTGCTGCCAAGTTAAGTAGAACAGCAGTGAATGATTGATAAGGTGGAAATAAGATGAGAAACAAACAAAGGAGATTGGGCGCATAAAATCGTAGGGAAGAATAAAGATGAATCAGATTTACAGTCACTTTGAAGGTATTTGACTACACGCTTTCCATCCGGCTCGTATTAAAAAGCAGATCACAGCAGACGGGAAATGTCAGAGCTCATCGGTATTGGTCACAGTTGACGCAATCTCGATGTCTTGACCTACAAGTCTGCTCAGTAAAAAAAAAAAAAAAAAACTTGCCGTGATGCCTTCCCCTCTACTCAGGACTGCAATATTTGTCAACAATAATCAGTTAAGAGTTGCTTGAAATGTGAAAAGGTAAATAAAATAGAGCCCAAGTAAATGTATCTGCCTGAACCGATTTAGAGGCGACCCGGAGGTAGGATTAATGTTGTTTATTTATTTTGCCCCATCCACAAGTCTTTTGTCCTGCAGCTGGTCTGAAAATAGGAATAATAGTTTTCAACCTCATCGTTTTTTTTTATCTTATCTGAATTGGGCAGTAGTGAATTCAGACATTAGTGTTTATATTGATAGTTATTTTCCGTGCTTTTATCGTTCGCAATTTGGGATAGCTCATTATCTCACTCAAGTTGGACCAATGGGATGGAAATGCTCAGGTGAGCAGTCCAAGGAAGCAAGTCTGCAAATGGGAAACGCCCTCGCACACACACACACACACACACACACACTTGGTGCTCCCGATGCAACACATTGCTCATGGGCAGCCCAACGTTTCCTAGCGCACAACACAGCTGTCGGGGAATGACGCTCAGTTAGTTTTGTTATTACACACCAGCTGTCAGCCCAATTTTCTTTAGCCAGAAACATCTGTGGTGTCATCCCCGATTTTGCTCCTCACCCACCCCGACGCACATCCACACCGTTTTTTTATTCCGCCTCACACAACACTCGTTTCCTGCTTGTTTGTCCACATTAGTTACATTGTGACAGCTCCTAAGTGGCATCATCTGCAGCGCACCGTTTTTTTTGGAGTATTTCGTGAAATGTTCTGAATTCTAGATTTTGTGCCACTCTTTTTGTGAACAAAAGAAGGTTAATATTTGACCCCTCACATGTCAGCAAAACCTATGCGCATTATGAAGTTTTTCCACGTTAAATTCCCATCACTGTGTTTTAAGTTCCCTAATTTTCTTCTGCTCTCAGAGCATGTCTTCCCATCTCTCCCTTCAAGCTCCGCCGTGTCTGTCTGTGTCAGCGGGGCGTGTTGACGTCGAAATTCCAAAGTTAATTTTCTTCGGCGGTGCTGAAAATCCAATCAAACCGTTGCCCGCATCCTCCGCTGCAAAGACACAGCGCCTCCATTTCTGCCAAGTGGCGCTCTTTTTTTTTTTTTTTACTCCCCCCCCCCCCCCTTTCCACAGAGGGAACCCTATTAGTTGATGTTTATGAGCTTAGAAACAACGCTTTAGGCGCTGCCATGATGACTTAAGCCTGTGAGCGAGCTTCAGTATTACAAAGAAACAATGAGCTGAGAGGAAAAGTCTGAAAAGCAGCCGCAATGGAATCAAGGGGACATTTATCATCTTAATAGAAATGACAGCAAGGGGGAGGAAAAAAAAAAACGGTGTTTGACTTGCCGACTTACATTGCAGCACCGTGTGCGAACAAAGAAAAAGAGGATTTGTGTGCTTAAGCATCTTTGTGTGTTTTCCTTGTCGAACCCTTTGTGTGTGACTTTTACTCCGGTATGACATTAATTTAGTGGAAGGCACTTGAGAGCCTGCCAGCGTGTGTATTATACAGACTTCTATTCTCTTGAATCTTGATCAAAAAGCCGCTGCAAGTGTCACAAAGGAACCGAGAGGAGCACTCGGCGGAAACATTTTCAGCGTCATTCTTTTTCTGTCTCTCGCAGCTCTGCCGGTATTGCCGTCGAGCGAAGCGCTCGCCCCTGCCCCTCCGAGTAAATGCATGGGCGACATTGAAGAGTTGGCAGCCAGCTACGAACGTAAACTCATAGAGGTGAGTGTTTGATCTTGTCGCACAACCCTCGCTACTTACTGGAGTCGCATTTGTGAGCGACCACACTATTGATTTTTGAGAAAATGTCACATTGAGAGGGTTTGTTGGTTTCCTAATGAGGGCTGCCAGAGCAAGATAAATATTCAACTGTGTTTACCTGCATTTATTAGGGAAACACAGCTGTGTTTGTGACCGGCCTCTGTTCTATTTGTGTTACACTGAGGTTGACTTTGTACATTTTGAGCCAATTCTCTGGATATGCATATGTGTGGTGCAGAAAGCAAAGATTTTTTTTCATTTTATTTATTATTAGATTTTATGTGGTGGTGGTGGGGGGGGAAATAGAACATTGGAATGCCGTCTTGTAATTGGAACGGTACCAGTTCACCCCTAGAGAGTGTCTAAGTGAGAAATTGAACACCTAATTGTGCCTGATGAATTTAAAAATCTAATTTTCCGCTCGAGCTGTTCTGGCTTTATTACATATATTTTTAGAGCCCTTTTGAAGGCGATAATACAATTTTAAATTTCTGTAAGCAACTCGTTTTCCCCTGATGGGTGGGAAGCCAGTGGGTTATCCACAGTGTTTTGGAATTGATTTTCTTTTGAACTTTCCGAGTCGTGCGAAAATAAATGAAAGGATTATAGAAGGAACTGATGCAAATTCGCAGTTAAAACAATCACCAAGCTAATAAAGGACTTTGAAAACTTTTTTTTTTTTTTGTAACTCTTCTACAGCTTCCTTGGTCAAGCAGCCCATAAATTGATGACGTAAAGTTTGGTGATGGGGTTCTGTTGTAGTTCAACGTGTGCGTATGCAGAAGTCTGCCTGACGTTCCTTTAAAACAATCTGACTTTACACATTTTGTGACTCTGCATTCATATTTTCAGCCCATATAATTTAGTGTCACATCTACGTCTGCCTCATGCCTCCTCGTAGTAAATAAAAAGGAGCAAGCGTGATATAGGTCAGTGGGAGGAGGGATTCTCCCTTTTGATCCACGAGCTCATTAATTAACCATCCCAAAAAGATTTGGAACAAGAACAACAATTACGAGCCACCGGCTCAGAATGTTGCGTTTCAGAGGAAACGTGGAGAGAACATGACGTACAGTAATGCAAGTGAGTGGAGCATTTAAAGGCCAGCAAGAGTTAGAAAATGTTTGCTCCCAACATTGTCGTCAGTGGACAAATGACAGCAGAAATCAGCTTATGCCTTCCCTATGTGACATTTGCAGACACCATTAGAAGGCAGCATTGGAATGGCTTTTTGTTTTTGACTCCCAGTGAATGGTGGACAGAACAGCTTGTCTGTTCTATATCGGTCCTTACTCACCCGCTTTTTTTTTTGTCCCCCCCCCCTCTTCTTCCGTCATCTTCAGCCATGTTTCCTCCTGTTGAGGAGCAGATGTGCTCAAGTGAGTCACGCATGGAATCCAACATGCGTCGGGCAATAGTCATATTTTGGTTGTCTCGTTTCTTTTTTCTCCCTCCTCTCGGTTCTCCAGCTTCCTCCCACATTTCAAAATAATCGACGATACCAGTGTGCCTCTGCTTACACAACCAATAAAAAGTAAAGATGGCAGCGTTAGCAGCAGCGCAAAGTACATTTGTCATGACTAATTTCATCCGGTGAAGATGTAGTGAGGTCATTTCTCCTCTCGCCATCCAATTTCAAATCCAATCTCAGCCCTCTTACTCTCACTTAAGTTTGACTTTTTAGGCTTTGTACATGTCCTTGTGCCACTTTCTCTGTTCCGTCGGAAGCGACATCTCCAAGATGTAATGAGTTGAAGTGAACTGGATTCTTATTCTTTACATAAAACATTACGGGAATGTAGGATGATTTGATTGATGTTCCTTTTTTTCCTCTTGAGAATTTTGAATGTCATTTGCAGCCGCCGGATATTTAAATATTCTTCTGTGTATATATATACACGGATATATATATATATATATATATATATATATATATATATATTTTTTTTTGTGTTTCTTCTACATACAGAATTGATTCATAAGACTTTATCGTGAAACCAGACTGACAATATTTCATTATTTTAGCGTTTGTCAGGTGTTTCTTTGACTCAAAAGGAGTATTTCCGAATCCAGCTGCATGGAAGAGAGCGTCTACCTATTTTTTATTTTTTATTTTATAAGACTGCCCGAGGAGCTGGAGTAGTGTGTTTGACAGAGGAGAGATTTAAGCGGCAGCCCGAGGACACGGCACGCATTGAATTCTCTTTATTACTTCTGAGCTGCAGTTAACAGCCATACTACGACAAACAAAGAAGAATGCACGAATCAAAACGCAGTCTCCTTGGGAAAAAAAGTCTTTTTCATTGTGGTTGTGATGCTGAAAGACATTTTCAGTATTAATTAAAAGGTTTTCCTCTACCGATCCATCGCCCTGTATTTCTACAGCTATATGATAATAATAATACGCTCTTATTTATTTGTGCAGGTGCTCCTCTTGCTGTATATATAAAAAAAAAAATTGCCTGGAGGCAGTTAAGAGAACTGAAACCAAGCTTTTTGTTCTTTGGAAATTGGGTTGGTACGACAACAATGAGTTTGGTGACACCAAAGCAGACCGGTTCAGTATTAGCATTTTACAATTTGCATATTGAATATGAAGAAAAGTAGCGCTGCCCCTGAAATAGATTTTAATAGCCACCCCTCCATATTTCATTACTTGATGTCAAAAAGTGATTCTAAGTGTCTTCTTGGTTAGGGTTGACTCAAGAGTCAAATCTATATTTGGGTTGAGCAGAGGCAGAGTTGCATGTGGAGATAACATCAGCCGAATCCAACCTCAATTACAGCTGCTTAGGATTTGATTTATTATTTTGGATTATTTGCTGTATTGAATCATCCAAAATATTTGCCGCAACAAAGGAAACACTGCGCTAAAGAATTCACAGCATGCTCTTTTAAATAGTATGTGAAAAAGCAAATGTGCTGCCCGAGGATGTCGCAATAACAGCATTATCTCACCCGTCGGTCATGTGACGTCGCCCCACCAAAGCGCTCGTGGCAGCAGGGGCCTCGTGTAAAGGCACTGTGTGTGCCACAGCTGTCACTCACCTGACAAAGACCTGTCCGGCCAGGTTAGGGAGATTGGGCATCCGACGCATACACATCATTTGTCGCTACTATTAGCATGAGCGCACGGAATGGAGGATAGCGCTGTCAAGGTTCGTTAGAGCTGAAGACAATTGATTAGCTGGCTGGCAGGATTGTGACTGCCAGGGCTCTAAATCTGCATTCGCCACTTGACTTGACTACAACTGTGGCGCCATTCCTCCACCACAGGGTGGAGTTTAACTGCGCCCCTAAATCTCTTCTGCTGTCAATTTTAATTGGACTCCACCTAGACTGCTCCTTCTGTGTGTGCGCCACTGAGGATTGTAACTTTTATAGTTTATAACCCCCCCCCCCCCCCTTTTTTTTTTTTTTTTTTTTAATACAGCCGCGGGTTTTGTACTAATGATATGTTGTGCAACTCTGCGTCTGTCTGTGTGTGTGGTACAGGTGGCCGAGATGCACGGCGAGTTGATCGAGTTTAATGAGCGCCTATATCGCACCCTCATGGCCAAGGACCACCTCATCGGGCAGATGAGACAGGAACTTATTGAGTTGAGAGGACCGGTGAGTTAATAACAACCACTCATTTTCTCTGCTCCCACACTTCCCGCTTTTGACTCTTCCTCGCCGGGATTTAGATGAGCCGGTAGGTTGGATTCCATTACGCTTTGCCTGACCAGGCTGGCTGGTTGAGTGTAACGACCAACCAACTGCAAGTATCGATTATTTTTAGAATCGATTAATCGGCCAATTATTTTGACGATTCATTGATGAACCCGGTTTTTCAAAATATGTACTAATTTTCCTCACACTAGTTGGCCCAAACAATTAATTGATGATCAAAAATAATCATTGATTCGTTTGATTTTTGATTGGTTGTCATCAATTATTTGTTACGCCGCTCCAAGCAGCCATACAGGCCTTTTTGGATCACAATTAGCACACCATTAGTCAAACCATTCGTTCTTCCTCCCACGTTTCTTCACAAACTCTCCAGGCAATACAAACCTTTTACACAAAATTTGTTTACCCCCGCCAAAAGGCAATTAATTTGTCAGAATAATAGCTCAACAATTCCCAGAGGGAATTGGAACTGTTTGGTCACGTAGCCTAATTAAATTAAAAGTCTTATCATGTGCCGTGTTAGTCTTGTGCCAAGAGTATTTGTTTGTCGTACATCTTAAAACGATGCTCTTTTGATCAGACAAGGTAGCTGTCAATATTTTATCCTCAACGTATCTTTTTTTTTTCCTCCAGGATAGTTTTCGTAAACACATGACACTAAAATCGGTTTACATATAGAGCACCCTGACACACACACACAATCTGTCACCATCTAAGGAGAGTCTTGGATAAACGAAGGTGAGACCTCTCATCTTTGAACTCACCAGCTTCCCTTGTTGGACTGCTCAATAAATGTGCACGCTACTGGACATGCGTAAGCGTGTTAGCGCTCGTGTCCTTGGAGTGACATGCTCAGAAGCTTCAAAGAGTTCAAGCCACGGTCACTTTAACACATCTCCTGTGACCTAACAATCTATGCATGTGGCCCTTGGAGGGTGTGAGCAATGCCGAGACCCCCCCCCGCCACTTCAGTCAGCTTTAGATGACTTGGATGGAGAGATGTCCTACATTTTACACATACAACCACTCCGATTGCCAACATCTGAATCTGCTCATGTGCTGTCTCAAGGGACCGCCGGGTAGACCGATGCAGATCGCCAGAGGCTTGATAGATTCACACACGTGTGCCTAACACATAATCTCATCGGGCAATGTCACATTAGGGTTAAAACATCTCAATGCACAACATACACAAATGTTCCAGATGTTTACTTGGGTAAACAGTTACACTTCAACACTTCATCCATATTTATGTGATTTTTTTTTTTCTTCTTTTCTCTCTCTAACGCTTAGGTCCCAGGCGATTTGAGTCAGACGTCAGATGATCCCAGCCTCTCCGATTTTGAAACGTAAGGATTGTCCGCTTATTTCCGTCTTCAGGAATGACTTTGAATGAAAGAGGAGAGGGCGGAGGTGGTTTTAATGAGCAGGCTCATAACAATGGCAAATAATTGGAATGGTCATAAAATGATTTGGAGAAAATCAAAACAATATCACTCTGTTTACCATCTATGACAAATTCTACAGTTCTCTGGTCTCATCGTGTGGCACGCTTGATCCGTTTTGACCACCCACCAAGATGACCAGATGTTCTTCTCTCTCCTCATATCCAAATGACACCCCCCACCTCCGCCTCCTTCTCTCAGCGGGCTTTGATACACGCTCGCGTAACACTTTGCGCTTCTTTCACCGCTCTAAGCTGTAATGTGCGCATTGGCACGGCGTCGGCGGCGATGATCATGACTACGATAACGGACGTAATCGGCCATAGCAGTGAAAGCGCTCGTTGTTTATGTCCCTTAAGGGCGCATCGTGCTCTCATCAACGTGTGGATCCCTTCCGTGTTCCTGCAGGGCAGAGCTGCTAACGCCTACCACGTCTATCAGGTAAATTGTTTGCAAATGCACGGCAGAGTCATCCAAGGCAGCACAAAAAGATTTGCTTGTCAAAGTATGTTTACAAATACAATTGTGGGATTTTTGACCCAGTGACTTCAGAATAACTTGATAGAACATATTCAAGGAGAGTGTGCAGGGAGCGTAACTTGGAGTGTTGTCCAACAAACTAAATTGCTGCTCCTGCTTGGATCTGTCAAGTTCTCATGCAACTTTTACCTTGTCGTTAGCATTCACAAGGTATTACATTTGAACGCTGACTCTCTGACACACACACACACACACACACACACACACACACACACACACACACACACACACACACACACACGCACACACGCACGCTCGGCATTGCCAGGAGGTACAGCTGTAATGTTAGTCAGGTGAAACCATTCAGGACCGGAAGAGACAGGTGACACATCCTTAGCGCTAACTGAACATCAGGGACGGCTTGCTCCCGAGCTCGGCTCGGCTCAGTTTATACATAATTGATGTGAATTCACATCTCGGGCAGAACGAGGTCTGACACTTAAATTATATCCATCGTCACTTCAAGACAAAATGTATAATTGGGAGATACCATCACTGCTTCAGATAATTTTTTTTATACAAACAAATATTCATTTGCTGATACCTAATCGACTCACTTGGCTAACTTGACTAGGCAATTAATCGCAATATTCAATTTCCGGTGCGTATAGATAATGTGTGTGTATTGCACCGCTATCTTATGATTAGCCTCTCTCAGGTCGGCGGTTGTCCAGCTCTTGAGCCCAATAGAAAGTTCAGCCCATCTGGCGCATTGGAAACTTTCCTTCCCAGAGCTATATTGGTCTAATGGCTCCCTCTGGAGAGGGCTTTTTGTTCTTGGACAGCCTAATGGATGGCCAAGGTTACTGGAGTCATTGTTGTTAAGGTGAGCTAGTTGTCGTGATTGAACGTCCGGACGAATGTTTAAAAGACAGGAGGAGCATCATCAGGGGACAGACCCCCCCCCCCCCCCCCTCTAAGTATGAAGTCTTTTTTTCTTTGAGCTTTTCATGACCATGGGCTTTAAAAAGGGAGGTGGTTATGGGCCTAAGTTAGGTCACAGCAACCTTGTGGTTTAAAATAAGCTCACTAACAGCCATGTGCTGAGAGGAGGAAAGCCTCATCTAAACACCACTTCTCACATTTTACCTCCCTCAAAGTCTCGCCTCAGTCCCCTCTTCTTCATCATCCCCCCATCTGTCTCCATCCCTCCCTCCACCAGCTTGCGCAGCATTATGCTGAAGCTCCTACTCTATTTTCTCGCCGTCCTTTTTTTTTTTTTTTTCCTGCAGTCACTTTTCTCTCCACCTTTTCTGAAATGACTTCCACCAAGCTCAGTGAAGCTTGGGGGATGGAATCGCTCCATCATCAGTGGCCACTTTTCCTTCCTTCACCCCTCGTGAACTCATGAGCACATTATAGCGGCCGCAGTCTTCTCCCTCCTCCAGAATCCCAGCAGTGGACTCTTTAACGAGATGAGGGTTAGGAAACGTCATTTGTATGAACGTCACCCGACACGAGTCATTTGTGCTGTACGGGAGTGTTAGCTAGTGTGTTTTAGAGAGATTTGAAAAAAACTGCACGATTGGTTGTTAGCTTATTTTTCTTCTTTTAGCACAGTAAAATCGTGGCATCATCCATCTCTGCAATTTTCCCCCTCCTACTTTTGACCCCAACCACTCTCCCCACTCGTCTTTTCTTTTCTTTATTCTCTCTTGTTAATTTCCCCCCCTCCTCTATTCATATTGATCAGATATGTTTGGAAGACGGCGACGCGGCGGATGATTAATTCGGAGGCGATGCGAGTGAGACTCTCCCACCACCAACAATGAATCATGAATTTCACCTCTTTAACATCTTCCCAGATTAGACGCTCCTTTCATTGATTCTCAACACAAAACTGAAAATGAAGCGCCGGCAAATAATGATTTCAGCGCCATGCGAATACGAACATAGCTAAGATATTTTTCGCCAACTTTTAATTTCATGCATCATCCAGCATCGTCCACCTTAGTGAGGAAGACCGAACGCACCCAATTAACGGCAGTCGCACGAACAAACGGTCTTTGGCTTCTTGGCTGCTTCTCTGAGCTTTTTATATACAGCCGCATAAATAAGCCGCTCGATGAATAATTGAGACATCCTCATCGGTACGTCGGCGACACTCGTGTCCCGAAGCCCCTGGAGAAATTCAAAGTGGGCTCTGTCCTAGCACCTTTAATTTCCGTTTCAGCTAATGGATAAATTGGGGTTAACTTCAGAGGCAGTGCGCCTTGCGTTTGCATGCTGGCTGCGAGACCTTGTGATTAACCAGAAAGTTCTGTCTTGGTGATGATAAGTCTGCTTTAAATGTCCATCTCCAGCGCTTGAGAAAAATAAATTACAGTTGCGATAATGGCGGGTTAGTGACACCGCCAGATAACTGTTGTGTTAATGATGAATGTTTTACAATGCTGATGACAATTACACTCGTCTTGGTGTCATATTCATCAATCTTCGATGAAACATCATCGCTCGTCTTGTCGCTTAGGTATCACATCCACCGTCTCATTTACATCGCATGCCCTTGCAAGCGGGGAGGCACTCAATTTTACGACCAGACGGACTCACTATATTGTGTAAGCTCATTACTGACCTACAAGGGAAGACGCAATTAGTTCAGACATTAGGGATGAGTACTGTCTGGAAAAAAAAAAAGTTCTTCAAATTGATCAGGGGGATTTTCAATATGGTTGCAAAATACATGATTTTTTTTATGATCCAAATAAAATTATTTGACCACCCAACCATCCCACTTACGTCGATGCGTCACCTTGATTTGAACCCCTCCACAAAAGAACACGAGGGACGCCCACTTTAGCCCGTCACGGGTGAGCCAGCCATTGAAAAAGCGCTCCGTCGGTGTGTCATTGGCAGCTGAATGTGACATGTGAGAGGTGGGATGGGAATTTGGCCTGTCTTCCCCTTTCCCAATTTGGCTGGTGCCGGCGATTTTAGCCGATGAGCTCTTGAGCTGAAGTGTAATTTGTCAATCAGCTCTCTTAGCCTTGTTACTGTCAATTTTTCCATTCCTCCTCCTGTCCGGCCGGGGCCTTTAATTGTCTGCCTTTACCTCGCACGTTTAATCTTCTCATCAGTCAGCTTCACTCCTCTCTGTCTTTGTGTCCAATTCATCTCGTCTTTACATTGCAGCCGGCATTTGCCCGCTGCTTGCCTCAAGACGGCTAATCCTCGGGTGTTGTTAGTGGCTCGTCCTCAGGAAAGCAGGAAGAGATGCTATCCGACAAAGACTCTCAGTCGCGAGGAACAGAGGAGGCGATGGGAATGATGGCGGTAATTGTGATAAAAGCCCCCTGCTGGGGCGTGAGAGGGATTTTCCAAGGTAGCTTCCAAGTTGAAAACGTCGCCCTGGTGTATTGATTGATTTTCTTTTATGAGAGGAGAAGTGTGAGGAGAAAGAAAAGATATCGGTGTTTCACCAAGTTCGATTTAATTGCACTTAGCCTCCCGTTGCGTTCAGTTGAATTTCTTTTGCCGCTCTTCAGTCCTTACTGGACTCGCTCTGTTTTTTTTTTCCCCTTTGTTGGCAAGGAAGAAATAACTAAGTGACTGAGTGTGGACACAAATCAAACAGTGATACAGTACTATTGCAGAAAATGTGGATCCTCCCAATTTTAGGGGTGGCTCCAGGCTTTTAGTCAATCTCAACAACTTGTTTGCTGTCATTTAGAGGGAATCGCTTCCAATCAAAGCGTGAAGAAAAAAAACAAAAAAAAACGGAATATTTTATACAAGCATCCCTTCAATAAATGTTCAGGCAGAGTCAACTAATTCTCTCGCCGCACTCTTTGGGTTTCAGGTGCTGCATTTTAATGGGATTGGAAAACAGCAGCTTGACAACAACAACACAGCTGCTTCCCGTGTTTCACATTTTACTAATGCAAGCAAAATACAGACAGCCTGTTTAGACGTTCCTATTCCCAGTAGGGAATGTTGGAGAAGCCACTTGGAAAATGCGAGATAAATAAGAGTCACTCTGCATTAAACAATGCTCTAATTTATGGAAACGTGACAGAGCAGGCACATTTGAAACAGCTTGTTTGTCCCGCCATCTTGCTCTGATGTTTTGCTGTCGTAACTATGCAATGGAGGTTTTTTTTTCGAGCGGCAGAAAAGCAGGATAGATTCAATTTGGATCTGAACCCAGAACTGCCGATCTGTGAGGCAGATGTGCTCAACGCTTCCGCACTGTACCGATAGAAGATAATTGTCGAATCATTCGACAAACTTTTTGGGATATCTTAACATTCCCCAGACACGTTCACGCCGTCGATGATTCAACGAGACATTTCCCGTGGCTAACAAAACACAGCCGATGCCTTTTAATGACCGTCCAAAATGTCAGATTCGTCATGTTCGCATTTCCCGCTTTGTAGTGTCATGCGCACGCTGACAAAAACACCAGTGAGAAAAGTAACAGTCGCCTCAAAACAAGAAATGAAGCCTTTTTCCTCCCGAGCCATGTAAAGGTCATTCACTTTGTTAGATAAGAACCACGTCTCCTGGGTGACATGGCTTTGAGACATTTCAATTTCAGATGCTCTACTTATTGAAGTTGTTCATCACATCTCACCTCATAGTTTAGCAAAGTTTAGCCTCTGAACATTTTGCCATTGTCAAACTGTTCCTTCAATGGCTCAAATGTAATCTCGACATCACAACAAGCATAATCTAATGATGGCCCATGGAGTCTTGAACTTGTGCTTCGCGGCCCTTAAGTGGTCCGTGGCGGTATTGCAAGTAGTCCCTGAAATTGGAAAATAATTGTAACATTTTTAATAAATAAAATGTATTTATTATTTAGACGTGTTTTTTTTCTCCACTTAATTTTATGAATCCTTTACCCATCCGAATTATATCAAATGTAGCTGAGATTTTCCTAAAATAGACATACAGATGCAAATAAATAGGTCTATCCTCCTTCAGCGCAAAATAAAATAATATTAAGCCAACACGAGTTGCTTCTTGGTAATAATGGTGGAATGATATGCAAAGTGCTATAAAAGCAACCAACACCATGTTTGGTTGCATGTAAACTCTCGAGCGTGCTCCCGTCATGCTTGATGAAGCTCTTGTAATATCAGGGGGTGCTAAGGAGTGACACGCTAACAGTCAGTCATCCCTCAGGTGTCTCATCGGAGCACATCCTTGACGTGGAAAACGGGGTCAAAAGGGACGCTTGTGACATCAGCATTGAAGTTGCGTCACACAATTCAATTGTGAGGTCACATGGTTTATTTCAGCCCCCCTTCCCAAACTTGTCACCATAAGTGCTTCAGCACTACTGCCCACAACATTTTTTTGTATCAGCTCCTGTTTTGAAAATGAATTAAAGAAAAAAAAAAAAATCATCTCTCACTCCCGGTTTTCACCCCCATGAAAACAGAAGCCCATCTCCTTCTCGTGTAATAGGCTCATTTTGTCTCCTCTCCCCGCTCCCCCTCTCTTTTGTGAGTGTGAATAAAGCAGCTAATGGTGCATGGAAATGGTAGCAGAGCTGTCACGTCTAAAGACAGACTCTATCTCTGCGTGGCATTATGTTAGCGAGATGATGTGTAAAATCTTTTTTTTTCTCTGATTTCGGTGAGGCTATATGAAACTTTAATGACAAGCTTATCAAATGCAAAACTCACGTTAACCATCCATATCTTATTTGTCTATTCCTCAGGTCTACATCCGCATTCTGGACAATGAGTGGAATGTATATAGACGCTACACCGAGTTTAGGGAGCTGCACAACCGTCTGAGGTCCCAATTTCCACAAGTGGACACGTTCAACTTCCCGCCAAAGAAAGCCATCGGGAACAAGGTGAGCTCAAGATTGTCTTGAATTTTTTTTCGGAAGTTCGTGAAGGTAAGCAGAGGCTCTCCGTGACAACCCAGGCTAACGTTAGCTCCTCCCTAACATATCAGGCTCTCAATTGAGATGTATGACTTTAATATACTTTGGAAAGCAGCTCATTTTAGTTTTGGTACACCCACATAAAATTCACTCTATCGAGCGCTCTTATTTAGAAGTGGATTGATGATTTACATTTTTAGATTTTGTGTCGTCACGCTTGACTTTTTTTTTTTTTATATCCCCCACAAATCAACATTTATAGTGATTATGTGTCAGTTTTAAGTTGGGATCATTAAATTTGATCAGCCTGTGTCAAGCATGCATCCAAAATGTAACTGGTGCGTTGCTCATTTGATCTTCTGCTGTATTTACTGTACATGCACACATTCTTCACGGGCAGTGACAGCCCGAGGTCCACATCGTCCCCACCGTCAGCAGCCGGTTCCTCCGACCTTAATTTGGTTCTGACCTGGATGCTTTGCTTGGTTGGGTTTGAAGCCGCCATGGCGGAAAGCGCCGGTCAAGCTCGCTACCTTCAAAGTACTCTGCAGTTTCATGGTTGGAAATCTAAACGGACCGAGATAAGCATGCCTGCCCCGTTGTGTGTCGTATGGTTGACCACATAGTGGCCGCTATCACGTCCTTGAAAGCCCCTCTAAAGCTCATTACACTGGCAGTTTGTGTGAATTATTGGTTTGCAACATCCCTTGGAAATCAGCAAGCATGGCAAGAGAAAGCCCCGACCCGGATTTATCGCTTTTAGGCCACTTCTCAAAGCCTGCATGCTTCTGGAGACATTTCGCAAGTGCCCCAAATGACAAGCAGGTGGAAATATTCAAAGAATTGAGACAGGGCTATGATTTTGAATTCAGACCCCAGCCTCCCTAATATTTTTCCCACGGGTTACCTCAATCGCCCCGTGATTGCACATTTATCCCAAACCCCCCCCCGAGTAGACTTTCCTTTCTTTCTCCTCCTGTCGCCCTTCATCATGCTGTGTAAATCGCTTCTCCCCCTTTTTTTTTTTTTTCGCCTTTGATTTTTCTTTTCTATTTTGAAATTTCACAAGCCAGCCCCCCGCCATCGGCCTCTTTTCCTCAGTTTCCTCAGTTTGCATTTGAGCTCATTTTGTAAAAAAAAAAAAAAAAAAAAAAAGCTTCGATGTCTTTACAAATACACTCCCCCACCACAGCAACTATTTGTCCCACCTCCTCATCGTCGTTTATTTCCCAGGAGACTGAAACACAAACGTGTTTTCAGTCACTTATTATATCCTTCATTTTGTGCCACGCTGCTCACTCTGTGCCTCCTCCATCTTGTTACAATCTTCCCTACCTACCGTCTCGTCCATCTAAAAACTCAGAAATGTAACATCGGGCCAGCGAAAATCTCCCAAGTCTTTTTATCTGCACTTTTGAACATCCACACTTCAAGCAGCTGTAAAAATCACACATCCTCGCTAACTCAATTACACGCCCCCCGTTCTAGCGGTTTCATCATGCCGCGCCCCTCAACGTGACTGACAGCACGGAGCTACCGAGCTAAGGTTCTCCAGGAGCCATGAAGGAAGTCACGGTTCAGATGTGTAAAATCGGTCTAGCCTGCTTTTGAGGAGATGCCTGTGAATGTGTCATCATCCTCTTTTGCTACTTGGAGCTTCGCCCGGTTTAATTAACGCGGGCCCAGTTACGTAATGTCAAATGATTCCTTTTGCTCTACTGGGGTTTCCGGCCATCATAGGATCAATGTTATTGCAATTTGAAATGAACCAATACAAATGCCATGATATGTATGGCAAAGCAAATCATATTTTCAGCTCAGCAACGGATTTCAAAAGACTGATCTGCGTGATATTGAGAGTGAGTACATTTTGTAAACAGTGTCGTATTGATCGGTGTGATTCGCTTAAGTTCTCCCCGCACAAAACATCCCGTTGACGCCTCGGGCCTTCTTCTCCAAACACCTGCTTTATGGTCCGACCTTCTAAATGGCCTTCACTTAAACCGCAGTTACATTATTTAAAGTCGGGCACTTTTCTGTATAATTGCGGGACGTGAATTTTCTCGTCGCTGGTTGAATTGACCTCTGGCCCCTGCGCGATTTGTCACCATCAAGCCATTTTTACCTCATTTGCGCGTTTCTATCGCGGATAATGAGCTTAATAACGCACTGGCCATGAATCTCCTGGTGCTTGAGGTCAGACTGTCCAGCTGTGTAAGTGAACTGTACCTCACACACACACAGACACTTCTCAAACTTCTTTGACTACTTCTTAACCAGGCAAACGGTTTCCAGAATTGGATCATCTTTGCAGTAACGCTTGCTCCTAACACCGCTTTTGGTCCGGGCAGCCATAATGGTAATTTGAACAAATAGCACACCATTATGCCTGCTAATAGCCAAATCCGAGAACATGTGTTGGCGTTGTTGATGGAAAAGCTGCTCGGTGAATAGAAAAGGACTTTTTGTGAAAGTAGGCCTGCTGACTTATATTAGTGGCAAATGCCATTCAGAGGTGCAATGAAGTCAATTTTCCTTCAAATGCACAATTTAAGACAATGGCAGTTTTGGTGTTGGACATAAGAGATATTTTGAAAAAAACTAATATTGGGCCTTATTTTTCTGCTGTTTGTTATGGTTCAATCCCATTTGGAGAAGCGTGCCGGAGTGATCAGTCAATCAAGCTCCTGACTGATGATTCAATTATAAAATCTTCACAGAAAAGCTCGTTGAAACGGGATAACTGTACGCCTGGTGGGATATTGAGGCAGAGTGGTGATTGCAATTACGGTTGCTTATTGACAAGATAATAGAGATGATTGCTTAAGTACCGTGTGCGTCTATAAATAAAAAAATCACCATTGTTTGCCTTTTGATCACATTATATAAGAGTCCCGAAAAATGAATGAGCCTCTTGCGCAATCGGCACTAGTGCCAGGGCTGCCCTGATTAATTAATCAGAAACTACAAAGTGAATTATTAACCAATCCTAGTATGTTGTCTTCATTTATTATGCAATACACAGGTTTCACGCTTTTGAAATGATGACATTGTGAAGGTTCTCGTATTCCTGAATCGCGTGTGTTGTTTTATGCATAGCCGAGACCTGCGCGTTGGAGAGTGTTTACATGCGCCGTGGAGAGAACAGAATGTTCAGCCCTGCTGCCCACTCTCGTTTCGTTTCTCGGGTCCAAATCACCGTCGCTCGCGTTCATGCTGATTTAAGAAGTGACCAGAAAGAAAGAATATACGAATATATATTTTTTCTTTACCAGCATTGTTGCTGAAAAGTTTCCGACTTGATCACAGTCCGCTCATTTCCTCAGCTATGCCTTTTTTCCTCCTAAAACGTCTTGTTGCCGGGCAACATTAAGTTCTTCTTCAGAACTGCTATCAGGAGTGTTTTTCTTCCCCTGTGCCAGACTTGAATGGTGTAAAGCTGCCAGGAAATCCAGTGAGCATATGTGACTACGTTGGAGCGTCTCTCCCATTGACAGCTTCCCCTCTTGTGCTTATCTGAGCTTATCGTTTCTCTCTCTGAAGTGACATCCAGCATCATGTGTTTGTGTGCACATGGCCATTTCCAGGCCCCCGTATATCGCCGCATGTTTTTATGACAACATCCACCCTCCATTAGCGCTTTTACGAACTCGCCGGACCCTTTATTAGCAACATCATGGTTGCAAATGCAACTATCAAACCATCTAATTACATGCCGGCAATTTATTTTAGCTTGGCGGTCAAAATCTGAAGTGTCTTCGTAACACACTTTGAGTCCTTAATACCAATTATAATAATGCTAATGTTTTAATCAGACTGTGTAAAAAGGCAGGACGTAAAAAGAGCTCCGCCAGTGCAAACGTTCATAGGTTGAGGAGCTGTCTAACCATATCTGGAAAAGGTTGAGAGCAACATACGTGTCAAGCTGTCCTCGCTCATACAGCAGTTGCGTGTGTTAAGTGGTGCAGGCGTACGTTGACAGAATTAGGCCCCAAGATGTTTTCTTTAAGCTCTACTCCGCCTTCATGTGTAATATCCGCTGGCACCTCCACTTGATGTGACGATGGACTGATTCGGGATGGGAGGAGCCAAGGGATGATGCAAAGTCGTACCTGCAACAGTTGCTTCGCCGTCTTTCCGAGCGAGCGGGGTCACCTTTTTGCTACCGCGTTTCGTCTTCATGAATGTGTCACTATGTCCAGTAGGGTTATTACTCCTCTGACATCCATGAAAGCAGTCAGGGTGTCCCTTCATGTGTTGGCAGAGCATGAAACTCACACTGGCACGCAAAGCCTAATCTGACACATCAGATTTGCACGACTCGCTTGCCGTCTCTTCTCCTGGCACGAGCCACTCGTATTTGTGTTGCTAGTTAACCCACAGTATACTCAAACGACGCTATTAGCTCAAGCTAATTGGCAAGCTAAGACAACGCAATGCAGCTCCGCTTACCTCGTCGAGTTTTTTGTTACTTTGAATCTGTTACTCTCGTATTTTCACCCGTCAAACCACATTGCAATTGTTGAAGGATGAATTAAAATTTGATGGATACCTGCGTGTTTAATTAAGTCTCTCGGTCCTTTCGGATTTTAGCAGTTAGCCATGTTCCACATCACCAGCACAACAAACGGTTCTTTGAAGAGCGTCTTTTGAGTCGGCTCAACGAAGTGTCCTTGGGATTTGGATTTGAGATCAAAAGAAAAAGCAGTAGTTTCCATTTCAATTCAACTGGCGAGGGCTGTTAGTCCCAGTAAAACAGAGCGTTGCCCAGGCTTTGTTGTGAGCTGGACTACCATTAGCCATGCTAGCTCGCGCCATGTGGCTGCATGCCGCCGCCTGCAGTGGTTCACACCATGAAGGACTTCTGAATGCGCTTGAGCTCATTTTCTTTGTTCACCGGCAAGCAAATGGCAAAATAACCATAAATGATTTCTTTATTCTTGTCATTCATGTCAGCTTGTCTTTTGAAAGTCAAAACTTCACACACTCTGTGAAAATATTTCCAGGAATTCACACTGATAGCTATTTTGATTGTCGGATCGAAACGCATCTTCCCGCCTCATGCCATCCGCTTCTCGTCCGTGTGTGTTCAAAGGACGCCAAGTTTGTGGAGGAGAGGCGGAAGCAGCTGCAGTGTTACCTTCGTATGGTCATGAACAAAGTGATCCAGACGCTGCCAGACTTCACCACCCATCCCACGAAGGAGACCCTGCTGTCACTGCTGCCTTTTTGTCTGTAAGTAGACACACATGCACAGATGCTATGAACCAATTCCAACTTTCAAATTGAACCGAATGACAACAGAGGTCAATAGTAGCAATCAATAAACCCGAAAGTTACACTGAACCAAAAGTAGAGTACATGTTCTGTGACACACACTCAACCATGTCTGATTGCTCAGTGACCCACCTACCTAACCCTACCAGCAGCATCTCCAGATGACACATTCTAGTCATTTCCTGTCAGCTTTCCACCACATTTTGCACTTACTGCAATCAGTCAGCGGGAAACGACCTGTCTCTGCCGGCTGACCGGAATGTTGACATCTCACTTAATGGCTAAAGCAGCAACAGTCATTGACAGTCATGTAGACTTGTCACTCTTGAAATTACCCAAAGGCACTGTTATTAAAAGAAAACATTGACATTTTGGACAGAACACCAAACTAATTCAGTGCTGGAATTTGTAACTTTTCAAACCATTCTTCATAATTTCCTCTATTAATTTGTGGCTAGGTGAGGGTCGGTTGTTAATTAAAAGCAATATAACATTGTAAAAAAAAAAAAGAAATTAAAATGAGAGGTAGCGATTAACCCAAATGCCTGACACTGTTATTATCCAGTAGAATGGAAATGGGCCCAGAGGCCCCGCTAAACAGTGAAAGCACAGAAGTCTCAGGAGCTTCTCCCAACGAGAGGCTCTGTAATTATATCTCTTTCACATCTCCAAGCTCAAGGAGAAATGTTTTTTTGATTGCAAACAGAGCATGTGCAAAAGGAAATACCGTCACATTTGCTTGTAGCACACATACCTGATGCATTTGTGGTCAAATCATAGAACGTGAAACAAAAAAAATAACGTTCTTTTCTATCGTTTTTAAAATGAATGGGTCATGTGTATATTTAAAAAAAAATATATATATATACATAGGTTTCCTAATACTTTTGTCCATTCATGTCATTAATTCACCATTCATCTTTCATTTTTGAATTGTATTTCTTGATGCACTTTAATTCACATATTCAACTTAAAACATGTAAGTTGATGTATTTCTTATGTTGACGCTGCAGTCCCACGTTTTCATCAACTTGTCTGGCCTTTGGACTCCCTAATAATTTGAATGCAGCTCCATGGCGAGGTGTTTGTTTTATTCAGAACACAAGACTCCGCACTCGCTGGCTTGTTCCCTGCCTTATTGACTTGCTGTCGACGGGAAAACAAAGTGCTTAGGACCTTTGTTTTGCTGTCGAGAGCAGTTTGGGGCAGTTTGACTCCAGAATAAGAATGTAACCTTTCATTGTGCCAGATTAGGCAAGTGTGTGCTGTACGTGTGTGCTTGAACGTGCAAGAAAGAGGAAAATGGAATAGTTTATCCGGCATGTACTATTTGCTCGAGCCCACCACTTCCTGTCGAGACGATCAATTAGATTGCGGCTTGTGTGTACCTGCTTGCTCTAATTATGCTTCCCGACAGTCAAATGAATAACATTCCAGCCGGGCCTGGCAAAGCTGGCTCTCCCGCTCAATGTTCAAGTCAAAACGGTGTCGAAATGCAACGGCAACAAGCTGGAAAGTAGAAATGTGAATAATAGAGAATTCCCATGAATGATGACGTCGCATCCTTCCGTTATCTAAAAACAGAGAAAATATTTTCCCTGTGCAAATGAGTATTCAAAAGGCTACTTTGCAATTCACTGAGAATGACTTTCCATTTTTGAAGAGGACCTGGACGTGCTGTTTTTTTTGTCGCTGCCATTTTTCCATCCGCAGTGGTCCCTTTGTCAAATCATCATCATCATCACGCGCAGCAGGTGAAAGGTGACTGCTCGAGCTGTTAACGCGTCGCTAATTCACCGTGCTGCTTTTTCATCGCCATCTTTCATCCTCGTCGTCATCTGATACTAGTTAGGGATGAAGGTTCGCTCGTAGCAGCGACGACGGTGACGCTGGTATCATCACTGAGGAGAGGTTTGTGGAAGTGCTAAGATATCTGTTATGTCGTTGACTGTCAAGCTAGTTGCAGATTTAACTGGTGTTTTCTTCGGTAGCGAGACTTTTACTCATACTGGTATCGGTCTGAGAAAACGGAGTATCGGAACGTCCCTAGAGTGAAAGGACTAAATTCAGATGGCACCTTCTAGTCATTATCGGATTGGTGTTGAAATGTATTGCCTTGGTCAGTTATACTTCCTTTGTTAAGCTGTTCAAAAACTCACTCCCATTTAATCTGATGTAAAAACTGATAAGCAGCTGCAATCAGCATTATCACGCCTGGCCAAGCATCTAAAGTTGCGTCGTTATCTCATCTATCATATCAACATTGTCTTTTAATTAAAAAGTTGTTGAATCGGATTTCAAATGGAAAATAGACCAATTATTTATGGGGATTTTGCTTAAGAACAGCTTTTTCGGTATGGTTTTGACTAAAGTCTAGATTAAACAAAAGAAGTGCTCTGGCAGAAGGGCGACGATTCGGGCCAGCAGTTGTCTGTTTGAATAACAAACCTCAGCAGATGTTCATTTGAATCTTCTTGTCTTGTGGCATTTTAGGGATGCTCCCCAGACCAACGACAGCGGCCCCAAGACGCCCCGCTGCAAAACGTCATCCCGCTTCCCGAGACTAGGTCGCGGCCACCACCAGGAAGCCAGACCCGAACCCCAGAGTGGTGACCTCTAGCACTTCTAGATGTGTCCATGAAGACTTTAAGGGACCAAATCACTCTTACCTCACCTCACCTCAAGACTGCCACTATGAGGCTTTTATTTCTTACTATGCTCATTTTTTTGTAGTAAAAGTGTGTGTAGTCACAGTGCCTACCGTGTATAATTACAGCTGTGTTGATAGCTGCATCAGTGTGCTTCGTCATGATGCCCGTTCGATTTCAGCTAATCACGATTCACAATCGGGCGGAACAACGGCCTAATAGTCGGCCATTCATTCTGGCCAATTGGCTGGCAACCAGTCCAGGTATCTCGTGTGGAGCGCCAGGTAATGTGTTCTTTCTGATTTTCCCTCCCATATTTAATGAATTTTCAACAATTAGGGTTCTACACCACTGACACCCTAAGTAACCTTTTCCACATCATCAGAGCCAAGAATCATTCCCCAAGTACAATGGCCTCTATAATGCCACGAGAGAAAGTCCCTATTTGAGGATTAGGGCTAATGTTTCCTAGCAGGATTTAACACAGCGGTGCATTTGCAAATGAATGTCATAAACACTTGAAGTGAAGCGGAGCTGTTTATTAGGAGTGCAAGGAGAGTGCCCGTGACCCAACAAGTGTGTACATGGAATAGTGTACAACTTGAAGCTTAGGGTCAAGACACCTTAGCTGCTCAATAAAGACAAATCATATTGGAAAGAATGTTGATTGTAGTTTTTTTTTTTTTCACCCAACTTGACCATATTTGTCTTGAGCTAAAAGAACTCAAGACCATTTAGTATGGTTGTTTTTGTTTCATACGCCCCCCACTGGTCAGTGTTTGGCTACTGCACCTTGAGGTGGACATTGCTTACTAAAGTTAAAAGTAAGATGGCCACCTCAGATGTGGAGTCAATAGAAAGGCATAGAGGGCATTATGGCTTTTTATTATTCAGCCTTGCAGCATCGGAACACAGTACAAGATTAATGTTCATTCTGTACAGTTTTCTGTACTACATGTCACTTTGTGCATTCACCCATTTGGAGGTTCTCCGCGTGTCCTAGCCGTATCAGCGTCAGTGCTTTGAATTTCAACTCTATGCATAAATCTATCAAAATGTCCCGATTCTGTAAATGACATCTCTGCAGCATCCCAACGTGTCATTGAGCTTTAATTCAAAGATGTACACAAGACTATTTGTGCTTCCATTCTATGTATGTGACTTTCAAGCTTGGAATGTCATAATTTGCCGATTGAATGTTTAGGGGTTCCATTCTGAGCATTTCTTTTCTCCATGTGTTCCAATAGCCGTCGGGTAGTTGTTACTCCCTGCAGTGCCAAACGGGATAAGCGCTATCAAAAATGGACGGATGGCTGGACCCATTTCCTTTCTGAAAAATATATTTTCCTCTATCGCCTGTGCATTTTTTTTCGTATCTCAGATTGCACTTGATCCTCCCTGCTGTGGTGCAAGGCACACCTGCAGATGTTCTCATCACACTTGTGGTTTGAACAAAAGCGCGCCTTGGGCTACTTCGAGCGCCCGTGATAGTTTTGTGATGACATGCCGTGGGAGCACTTTAGTCGCTGACCTGCGGGAAGCGATAAGGAAACAAAGTCAAATGAAAGACAGAACAACTTGATAAATGGGAAACAACAGCTTAGTTTCTGGATTAACTTCAGATAACACAACACAATTATTGTCTATTTCAGAGACAACACTTTGTAAGCCGATTCACAATTTGTTCAGCGGAGATGCAAGTAAAATATCATCACAAATGACTTCCAGTATTCCTTCAAGTGGAAAGAAGGTAAGTGTGATTCATTTGCTAAGTTTGTCTCTAAGTAGCCGTAGCAGACACGTCAACACCCTTACTTAGAATTTTAAATAATATTTAGGAATTATTTTTACTCGAGCTACATTTGCATTTTGTCTCAGGAAAATTATAAATAAATGCAGCAATCACATTCTTTGCGTGCTCCGCACATCATTTTGTTCTTTTTAACCACAGACAATGTGAACTTTACTTGAAGCAACAGGAAGGAGCCGGCAATCAATCTGGAGTCAATTTAAAAAAAAAAAAAAAAGATGAAAGGGCCGGGCTAAATTCTCGGAAACAATCAATTTCCCAGCGGAGCATTCAAAGATTCCGCAGCAGGAGAGCCGGTTCGCTTTTGTGTCTCGCTCGTCGCTGATGAGCAGGAAATAAATATGCCAAATAGAGTTGTATAAGTAACAGGCTTGTCCATTCTTCAACAGTAGATTCCCTTCAAATCACGAGGTTCCACTCGAGCTAGAATTGATATAAAACTGAGCGAGAATAAAAGAAATAGAAGGGTAAAAAAAATATAGGTAGTGACGAGAGGAGGAGAAAAAAGAGCAAGTGTGTTGTGAATGATTGGAACGTAATTGGCAGGTCAAAACACAAGGTTGCTGTCACGTCGCCTCGACACACGGACCACCCAAAGGACAGCACAAGTGGCCATTACAAGTCAATAAGATTCCCGCTGCTGTCATTCAAGAGACAACGGCGGAAATTGTCATCAAGTTCTCCCCCCCCTGCTTTGCTGTGTTAAGTCCTGACATGTTTTTCTTGGACCAAAAAGTCTTAAATCCCAAAAAAACTTTCTGGCCTTGCATATTTCAAGGCTCTGTTGCATTCAATGCCAGTAGGAAATATGGCCTCTCATATCTTATCTGCCAGTCAAAGCCATTGACCTCAACCTGGCCAGGCACAAAAATCTATCCTAGTCGCCACTTCTACACTTTTTACTGTGTTGAAATAGACAATGACGCATGGACTGTCACCCTAAAAAAAAAAATGCAAGGTCGGCTCAAAAGCAGAATAGACTATTTGTGCCGCAGAATTTATGACCCCCGCATTGGATATCAGGCGAGGTCAATACCAGAGTGAACTGCGGTTTGGACAGAGCTGCTTTCAATTCACTAATTAAAAAAAACTAAAAGGGAAAATTTTAAATTCAATCAAATTGACCTACGATAAAAAAAACGTACGATAAGGTCCAAACAGCATATTGTTACTTTAAGGTTGAGCACAGCCGTTTCCACCCACCGCTACTTTGAAATCACTTGTGCCGTGCGAGAAAGTGACAGAAGCACTGAGTCATAGGTGCAATCTTCGTGATTAGGAAGACGCTATGCTAAGCTGTTGATGATCGCACCCTTTTCCAAATGTAGCTTCCCTCCTCGCCGACACGAGGCTTCCCTCCTCGCTATGCATCAGTCGTCGCCACCTTTTTTTAGAATTGTATTCTTTCGGTTCCAGGCAGGGGTGTGAATTTTATTGTCTCTTCATGTGGACAAATGTTATGTGCGAACGTGAGTGGTGTGTTGGTGCTAATTACCTTTCTTTTCGAGAGGTGTGACATCACGCCGTCTCAGGTTGCCCGCCATGTTTCACCTAGTCCGCACTTTTTCAATTTGGACGTCTCCTTGTTGAAATGCATTTTTGAGCGACTTTTTTGAGTGATATTCTCGCATATTTCTTCGAATCTGAGATTGCTTGTTTAGTCACCTCATTCTGCTCATTTTTAGAGGTGACAGACCATCATAAGTTTTCTATTCATGAGATCAGCAAAGGTACAAAAGTAAGCTGGTGCTAAATTTGTTTATGATTGATTTTTCATTTCGTACCTGTGCTATCACAGCAAAATCTTTTGTGGCGTCACGCACACACACACACACACACACACACACACACACACACACACACACACACACACACCGCTCTGAACTTGCACTCAAGTCGAAAAAACTTTTTTTTTTTCCACGCCCTCGGGTTGCTTCAGGCCATGTCTGCGAATGATTGTTTCCCCGAAGCCGCTGTGATTCCCCGTTGTTGTAGCAACTCGAGTTGTGTGTTTGCAGCGAAGAGAAAAATAAATAAATAAAAGATGGAATGAAGTGCGACTGGGTGAGCGACAGGGAATAAGTGATTTTGTTACTAATGATGCTGGCAGCTTCCACGCCTCTGTTGAGTTGTAGCAGGAGCAATTAAAAATGAGCCGAGGTGCCGGGGGTTAGCTCCTGTTTGTGTGATCTGGATGATAGCCGTCGCCCCATCGTGAACGGCGACGTCTGTACTGCAACACGACGCTCGGGATTACTCAGACACGTGCGGCCAAAGACAATTTGGTAGTAGACATGTCAACAGGGACCGAGTTAGTAGAAAAATGGCGGCAGGATTGTAGTATGTGACAACTGGAAAATAAATCCACTGAATACTAACAATTAGAGGTGTCGAAATGAATCGATTAATCGGCAATTCTTGATTAAATTCATCGGTCTTTGGTAATAGCGCTGGAATTAATTTTGGAGTCATGTTTGCTAGTGGATAGGGATGAAGTCAGGATGGTGCCAGAAAGGGCCCCCGTCCACCGTGCCAGCGATGATTTAGCGATTCTGTTGGTTTTTCCAGCAGGCTGTCGGAGTTGTGTGGGTTGAGGAGTGTTTACTGAAGTTAAGTTTTTTTGGATTGCTTGCGTTAGGAGAGCAAGGTCTGTGCTGAAGTTGTTTGATACTGATTTTGTTGGAGGTCCACCCAGGGGATATTGTGACTTTCACAGTGGGAAATTAGAGAGTGCTGCTCTCTTATTTTCACGACAAGCTGGCCTCCAGACAGAGCTTGAGACTCACATTTTCTTTTTTACAGACTTCTGTATTCAGTCAAAATGAAAGTGTGGAGTTTTTACTACAACAAAGAACTTGTGGCATTTCCACATGAAATTTTTATTTGCGTCAATTATGAGGATCTAGCAATGTTGTTTTTCCCATTGTGACAATTTCCGTGAGTTATCAGTATTGCTGTTTCGGATGACACCGCGGTGGGCATTTGAGCTAGTCTTGAGCATCGTCGTTCTTTTTATCCGCCTTTTGCTTTGCTTTTCAATCAGCCTGACACAGCTCAAGAATTCAAGCTTGGAGGGGAAATCATGAACAGAAGCGCCATAAAAACAAGCGGAATTTAAAAGTACTTTATGGTTATGACTGAGTGGAATGGTTGGATTGTGGAGTGTGAGCAGTAACTTTTTTTTTTTTAGATAATAGTCAAGAAGAAATCGAGTACCGATTTTTCCGTGTATAGTGCGCAAAATTTTACTAATTTATTGTCCTAAAATCCGGGGTGCGCATTATACATGGGTACAAAAAAAAAAAAAAAAAAAAAAATTTTTTTTTTTTTTTTTTTAAGTCCCAATGATCGTCACACACGCAGGGAGGCAATGGGTCCCATTTTTATAGTCTTTGGTATGGTCTTAACTAGGCTGGATGTAATTTTTTTTGTTGGCGTTGATTTCTGCGACTGCCCATAAACGCACCACCGCGCTTCGTGCGCGCACGGGACAGCAAACGAGCAGGTGATCGAGCAAGCGTCTGATACGAGAGCATTGCGGTCGCATGGAGCGTGTTTGAAGTGAACAGCAGAGAAGAAAGGCAAAGTGTTGTGAAATAAAATGCACAGAACGGATGCGCAAGACACGTCAGCTATATAAAGAGCGAGAGTTGTTTTCTTCCTATTAGTTTCAATTCACAGTTTAATTAGCAGTTTCAATCAGCAAATAACAAAATGCGTATTACAGGTAATATTTTATTTCACAACACTTTGCCTTGTTCCTTTGGTCTCTGCTGTTCATCCTAAAACACAAAGGCGCTCTTTAAGCAATGCGACAGTGAGCGCCCGGCGCGCTGCGGTTGCGCGACCGCACCAAATTAAGCTCCCTGCGCAGTGCGCACTGAGGTCCACTTAAATTTTAGAAAGTACATCAGGACTTTAAAAATATCTTCTAAATTTCAGCGACGGCTCTGTCACAATAATCGACCAGCCCGGTGCAGTTGGGCGGTCGGCGGCGCGCTACGGTTGAGCGTTCTCTCGCGCGCTCTCTCTCTCTCGCTCTCTCTCGCTCTCGCACACACGCAAACCAGATATCATACGGAGGCCGCCATTACAGATGCGCAGAACGGATGAGCAAGACACGTCAGCTATATAAAGAGCGAGAGTTCAGTTCTCTACCTAAATCCGTATTACAGGTAATATTTTATTTCACAACACTTTGCCTTGTTCCTTTCTTCTCTGCTGTTCACTTCAAACACGCTCCATGCGCACGGAGCGCGGTGGTGCGTTTACGGGCAGTCGGAGAAATCCACGTCAACAAAAAAAATTACATCCAGCCTAGTTAAGACCATACCAAAGACTATAAAAATGGGACCCAATTTTTTAAAAAAAATCATAAAAATTGGGTGCGTATTATACATGGGTACAAGCTTTTTTCCAGCATCAGCATGCCATTTTTAGGGGTGCGTACTATACATGGGGGCGCACTATACACGGAAAAAAACGGTAGTTTTCTGAGAGACGAGCGGAGTGGTCCGAAAATCTGGACCCCCCTCTTCCCTCGATGGAGCTCGTACGCTCGGCTTTCTCAGCCGTCCACGGCTCATTACGGCGAAGCCACAGTGCACGGCGCTGCCAAGGACCTCGGGAAGCTGTGTTTATCTCCAGAAGATTGAGACAGATTGAATATGTAAAGCAAGAAGCAAGTAGAATCCCATCACACTGATTGCTTTAGACCAGCTGAGAGGCTCAGATTGATTCCAACAGTTGTCGGAGAGGGACAGCACAAGCAGCGTGTGTTTGTGTGCGCCGCACCAATTTATATGCATTACATCCGCTTGTCTCATGCAAAGCATTAGAAGACAGGACAGCCGATGGTTTGCAGGTGCAGTTTGGATTCGTGCTTGCAGCCAAGAGAATTTTTCATTTTTAATGACACCACTCAAGGTGACCAATTATTAACTTTTTGTTGGTGCAAGATTTGTTTTAGTAGTTTAAAAAGTAGTTTCTTCATCCACAAGGGAAATTCACCGCTTGTCCTACTTCTTGAGTATGGCCGCATTAGATTCCATTCAAACACAGTCAACACAGCTATTAATTGGGAATTTGTCTGAATGAGGGGAGGCTTAGGAGGCGGGCAAATCTGCTGGCCTAATTAATGAAATTTAATTTCCTCGCAGGCTCACGTGACTCAAACCTCGACGGTGCATTTCGAAGTAGGGATGATTCATTGGACAACAAACCTGATGTAGTAGTGCAACTGGTCTGATACGCATTCCACAAAGTCAATCTGTAATTGAGTTGCTAATTTTTCAAGAAATGTTTTGTTTGAACAAAAGGGGTTCAATCTCCCCTTGGTAATTTGTTTGCTTACCAGAGCGGAGAAAATGTGCTGCAAGTCAATCGTTGGATTGGGCATTGTTGGCTACTTCTGATTTAGGTGTGTGTGGGTTAGATGGTGGTGTGGGTGGGGTATGATTAGTGTGTGTGTGTTTTTGTGTGTGTGTGGGTGGGTGATGCAGGCGTTGGCAGAGGCTGTCTAAAATAAAACAATGGCGTCTGAAAGAAAGGGAAAAAAAGGTATCACTCACTCTTAACTGAAAAATTTTCCATTTCTGCTTATGTGGCAGGATGCAAAAAAAAAAAGTGGGATTTGGTTCGAATTAGTCATGGATTACACATCTATTTTTGAGTCTTTTGTCCACTCAAAATGTGTTGCATGCTAAAATGAAGTAGGCCTTACTAGGTGAAAAGCTGAAAAACAAATATTTGAATAAAAAAAATAAAATAGTGATGCTTCCCCGGAGATCAATCAAATATATTCCTGATTTTTTTTGTCACTTTGAAAAACTGCAACTCCATGAACGCTCAGAGCACTTGTTTTGCATCCTTCAAACCCCCTTTGAGGGGCCAGTTTCCATAGAAACAAGAACTGGGAGTGTGGGGAAAAAAAAAAAATGGTATCCCTTCTGTTATACAAAGGAAAAACCTGCAATGGTCACAGACTTGTTGCTTAACTTTGTGTCCTTGAGAAAATCCTTCCAAAATTTCTCCCCACTTCTATTTAACATCTTCATTTCCTTGACTAAATCCTCTGTTGCTCTTTTGTCATTTTTCACTTGTCACCCACTCACGATACATCTGTCCGCACGTCGATGAATCGGTCCTCCTGTCATGGATCAAAGTGCTCAAAGATCCTAGTCGCGATTGTTGTCATTTGTCCACCTGTCAGAGTGAGCGCTCTCCCCGTATCCTCCCACTTTTCTCCTCTCCTCTGCCGCCCTTGATGAAAAAGACAACAATCGGAAAGAGCGTCACAATGGACAATTGCACTAAACTTTGAAAGTATTGCTAATTCCAATCGTTAAATTCAGCGCTCGAGGAGAAAATTAGTCGCACTTAATCGGATAATGTCGTAATGAGCTGTAATGTGTGTCTAATTGTAATTTTGATGTCAGCACGAGAAACACGACAAGGACTCTTGTCTGAAAAGTGTTGAATCCATCAAGGATGGCTCAAAAATTGTCTTTCAAGTTGCCATGCTGGAGTAGTCACATTTATTTTTAAAGCTAGATTAGAAATGTATCGCGGTGACATCAGTCCCGGAACTTTTCTGACATTTTATTCGGTGCAGTGGGGCGAAACTCTTTTGGATGAGCCCGGCTTTTGGCACCCAGGTGGACAAGACCACCATTTGGTCACGCGGTGGGACAATTAGATAAATGACACTGGCAAATGGGTTCGGTGGCTTGGAAAGTTGTGGAATTTCAGAGAAGGACAAGCAGGGTGGAGATAGCTGGAATTACAAGTTTGCTCAGAGGCTTCCTGGAAAGAGCCGTCGTCAGGTGTGCCAAATAGAGCAGAACGGTTGGGCCAGCCATTTTTTTTGAGCCTGGATCAGCACAGCTTGGCATTATGCTGATGTAACCCGCTGCCACTTCTAGCGACGCGAGACGGGATTGGAGAGATTGCATTTCGGGAATTGTGTATGCAAAAAGAAGAGCTCGTAGCATTTTGTGAGATCATATATTGGAATAATGCAGCAATAACGAATGAGAGCAGAGTTGTTGCCACGTTCCTGACCCGTCTCTTTCATTGGGCCCATTTCAACTCCATGCAGTGCATTCACTTGCCTAATTACCCACTTGTGACTTCTCCTAATTGGCTTCGTACACTGGTTCAATCAGCGAGAGTAGCGTGATTAAGAGCGCCACTACAAAGTTAAAGGCAATGACAAGCAAGAGCATGGAGGACTCACTATATCATCAATTCCTCCGTTCAGCAAATGACAACAAAGTACTTGTGACATTTCAAGCCGCCCATCCGCACATGCGAGTACTTAATGATCTGCGTCAAAGCGCACTTTTATGAAGGAATGTGTCCAAAAGTTTGCTCTGCCTCTGATTTATTCATCGGGCGTTGTAGGATAAATATGGAAATACCCCCTGGCCTTTTTAGACCACAGCTCAGGGGGGATCACCCAGGCAGAATATGAATTTAGATCCACAGGGTGGTGACGTCTTGTTTGAAAGTGGGATCATGATAGCTTGTTAGAGGGTTCTCGCCGATAGCTGGAATTAGATGTTTGCTTCATTCCATTTTATATACATGCGCAGAATTAGTCATTCCCTTCTCTTATAATTTATATGCAGCTGTCATATATGAAAATTTCCGTCTGATTGATGCTTTTTTTTTTCCCCCCTCATCTCTGGTGTACCTCAGGGTTAGACTGTCGGGCCACTAATCTTTTCTTTCTTTAGCAGATTCCTTGGCCTTGTAAGCTTTCATGCATTATTCAAATTGCTAATGAGAGTGAGATTCTTTGACCTTGTAAGTAACATAGCAGCCGACGATGTTAAAGTACAGTCAAGTAACGACCGCGAATATCGAAACACAAAACTGAGAGGGGAATTATACATGAACTACTTAAATCGGCATATATTTGTTAGTGTTCCGGAGAAAGGCTAAGATTTTTTACCCCCCTTCCACCTCAGTTTAGAAGCGATCATTTGCATATTAGAATTGTTTGGCCTTGGTGGTTGTCTGCTGAAGGCCAGTTTTTCCAAGAATTGTAATAGTTTTCTGCAAAAAAAAAAGTATTTGCTAGTCATGAGGAGTACCTCTTTGAACATTTTTTTTTTTTTGGCCTTGTCATGCGTGCGAAAATAATTCTGACGACATCTCTAGGGTCCAAGTTATGTTTTTTAAAGACCACAAAGAGAAAAACATAAACCACCATTATGCATTTAGAAAATCTCATAATTGCCGTTGTTTATAAATCTGTAGACGACACGTCCGACCCACTTCAGAACCTCACTGAACCTTTTCCCCAGTGCCTGTCTTCAAGTCATCTTCCAAGAACTTATTCTTCTCGCGGATAGTGTTGCATCACGCCAGCCTGTCTCATGTTCATCTTCCTTAGCTACACCTGTCTTTGCAATAATCCCACAAAAAATATATTCCCTGCAGTCATTTGCATTCTACGTTCAGGCGTCTGCGTCTCCTGCTTTTCTTCTCCCAACACATCTTGCCAGATGTCTGTGAATGAATTACTCCCGCGAACGCTCGCTGGGTAATGTCGTGGTAGCGCTTATTTCACAAACCTCAGGCAAGTACTGTACACACCCGCTTTTTTACCTCGGAGGTACTGGGAAAATAAATTCCGTGTGTAATAACGGCAGTAATGCCAATCGGTGTCCTGCGGGAGGGCCGCCTTGCATGTACTGTACATCAAAGCGATGATGCACAGATTGGCATCCAGGCGGGCCGCATATAGAACAAGTTCCCGTGTGAGCGTCCTGGATGAATTGCACGCTAGACTGAGTTTCTCGGCTTTCTGGAGGACACTTTGATTGAGATCAAGTTGGAGAAACCAGATTGTGTTTGTTTGATACGTCAAATTTGAACGGACGGTTATCGGCACTTTATCTATTCCGTCATCCACTTCACCTCCGCCTTGCACCTTATCTCTTTCTCGATCTCGTCGTCAAGACGTAGTTACGCGCAAATTCTCCTTTAGATCAAAGCTGCCATCAGTGACTAAAGAGCGATGACGGATATCTGTGGCCAAATCGCGGCGACGCATCACGCTCCGACGATTGCGCCGCATTTCATCATGCGTGCGCCTCATCGGTGTCAGTCGCCGTCGACTCGCAGATAGATCTTTAGCACCGGCCCGACGGGAGTTGTTGACTGATTGGTCACGGGTGCGTTGTTGATTCCCTGAGCTGTCAATGGAGCCAGCTTGACAGGCAGCTCCGAATTCGACTCCATAGAACCCAAACAAATGGTGTCCTCCATTTTAAAAGGTGAGAATATAATAGTTGAATATAATAAGTCCACATCTCCAGACTTTGCTACATGCCTGCTCTACATGTTGGAGTCAACAGTCGAGTGTCAGGTGGGTTTCACTTCACAGGTTAACCCGATAACCCGCCAACCACCCTCCCAGGACTTCCTGTCACAATCAATTACACCACCTGAGGCTGTGTGTGTTTGTACGCCGAGGCGAGGGAGAGAATGTGCAAAGTGCTGTGACATAGATACTGTGCTGGAAGGGAAGGGAAGAGCCTGATGAAAGTTTGCACGGAATATTATGTGAGCGCCGATGAATGTGCACACACAAACACACAAGGGGACGCCTCTCGGAGGAGCGCGAGGGAAAAAAAAATAGGCCGGCGGAAACTTTAATGTGATTTCCACCGGCGCTTTTGAAGTCCCGGCCGCATCATCCCGGCCGTGCGTTTGACCTGCAAAGCAACGTTCATGTGTCACATCTAGCCGATCAAAAAAGGTGCTTGAGACTGATAAGGAGAACTTCTGTTAGCCTTTGACAGTGAAGAATATCCCCTCGTTGGAAGAACAAAAGCCACGGTAACCTTAGATCTGATAAAAAAATGCAGCGTTGTGTGCATACCGAAAAGTCCGATTGGTTCGGTTGGCTCTCGTCGCCACGGCGATGATCCGACAGTGGTAGTGCATTTAACAAGATGGCTGCCATTGTTGAGTTTGAATGCAAGCAAGTGAAAAGTCCAAATAATTTTATTCCAATTTCCACAAGCCAGTGCTTCCGTTTCTACCCCTGCACTGTAAAATATTGCCGACTTTATATGCTATGATTTCTGCTGTCACTTTCTCACTGGTCCGTGTCTTTGGACCATGTAGTGAGCGGTCTCGCTTGGTTTCTGCTGAAAAGTAAAAGAACCTTTCAATCTACGTTTCTATCCGGATATACTGTAAAAAAAAAAAAAAAAAAGATGGTAATCAAGTGACAATGATAACATGCTGTTTTATGTGATAATTATGATATAGTAATTGTCATCACAGCACCCCGTCAAAATAAACGTTTAATGAAGCGCATGATGTGTCGCAATATCCTTTAATTTGCCTCACCTATTTATGCAGAGTTAATGATGCCATCCACTGATTTGTTTGAATTTTTCAATCCGAAGTAACATTGCAGTTTTTTTTGTCTCGTATTCATCCTTTAATTAAAGGCTACATCGGAGTCCGTGCTCAAGAAACGCGATAATCCTTGATTTCGTACGTGTCTGCCAGTCCGCATTAGCACACGCGCACACTTGGCAGGAATTGACAACATCCCCTACAAGTCTGTCAGTAGGTGGTTTAGCAGACCCATGACAACACAAAACAAATGCTTTCTCCTCTTTTTTTTTTTTTTCTCCCACTGCCAAACAATTACAAAATGACACTGACAGATTTTGCTGCTTTTCCCCCAGCAGATGCGATTTGCTGCTTTTTGCCATTAATCAAAGCAATATCATCTAATTTGTATTCCATAACTCTGCCATATAAAAAAGATCATTTTCTCCAGCATGGGATAAATATATGTATGTCTGTAATATTGCCTTTAATTATTCGGAGTGAATTCAGACAATTTGAGTTGAATAATGGTTGTGAATATTTCTTGCTTTACAGTCATGCACACAAAACAAAAGAGCATAAAATCAGCTTGCTTATAGCTTTTATGTCTATATAATAAAGAGTATATATAATGGAGATGGGAATTCTATAGAACGTAGTACTTAACTGGACTAGCGACTACAGACCGAGACACAAAATACTGGCTAATCTCTTCAACTCGGAAAATGGTGGCTCTCTCCCAGTAGTAAATAGTCATCTCTCTCAAGTGCGGCAGAGACCCGGGGATCAATAAGAATCCCAACGCAGACAGACGCATCATTCTGCTGCCTCACTACCGCAACAGGTTTAATATTAGACTTTTCTCATAAACGTAGGTCGGGGTTGGGTGGGGCTTTGAAATGAGTAGACCGATTGAGAATGACTAATCTAATCGGAAGTTCCGCCTGTGTGTGTGTTGGAA
The DNA here is from genome assembly GCF_033458585.1 of Syngnathus typhle. Taxonomy (NCBI): domain Eukaryota; kingdom Metazoa; phylum Chordata; class Actinopteri; order Syngnathiformes; family Syngnathidae; genus Syngnathus; species Syngnathus typhle. The sequence goes on along the minus strand of NC_083755.1, from coordinate 3,972,762 downwards.
AGAGAGAGCGAGAGAAAGCCCCATCTGCGTTATTAGTATATGACAGCATTCCAATCTAAAATAGCTTTAGCTAACTGAAAATTATTTGCGTTGCCATAGTGACAGGTGTGTGCGCGCGCCGAAGCCGAAACCATCCACACATTGCTGCAGTTTGCATCTTCACATTCCGAAACAAACTCATTGCTGATCGATGGGCTGTATTCTCCGCTCTCCTTCATAAAAAATATAATTAGCTATCCAGCGGCTGAATCCATTTTCTCTTCCATTTTGACTTTTTTCGCCATTTACTGCAAATTTGGACGAGGGTGTGTCTGCGCCGTGTAATTTATTATTGGATATAACGAATGTCACACACACGCACATATAATTCATAGTTGGACAATACAACAAAATTGCGCACGTGTGTGAGGTCAGCCATTTTTTTTTATATCCCCCTCATTAAAACTGATAAAGTCATACTCATTAAAAGTTATACTGTCTGTCTCCTCTGCTTCTGTACGTCCTTTTCTGCGTTCTTCTCAATTTGCAATTTTTTTTTACAGTCACTCATGTTCTTGTCTGTGACGATAATGTCAAGGCAGATGCCGTCTAGACAGCATAAAGATTGGCGTCGGTCGTTCCGAAGCGTCAAATGAGAAATGTTGAAGCAATGAAAATTGCGAGTCGTCTCTGTCTATCAGAAGAAAAGCCGACTAAAGTTAATCCCGTATTTACTGCTCAAAAAGTTACAATAGTAGTCATAAAAAGGAAGGCTAGCGCAATCTGACTCGTAACTGCAAAAAAAAAAAAAAACATTTTTAGAGGCACTTGGTTTGGCAAAGCTGTTATTTTTTTTTTTTCAACTTTTTTTGTTCCATAAAAGTGGGTCACGACTTACAATAGCAAAATGCACCGCGTGTCCCCGAGTGACAACAGCGCCGCACTAGACTTTTGATAATATTCCAAATGCCTGTCTTAGTTTCTCGACAATATTCACAGCTAGTTTGAGTGCTGCTGTAGAACATTGAAGAAAAAAAAAAACTGGGCAAATCCTATTACGTTCCCCCACTGCTTCGCAGGGACTACAACGACCCAACTACAAGACATAGTACAACTTGCGGCAGTTGTCGTGACGACGACGTTTTGCGAATCTTTAACGTCTAATTCCAATCGCACCGACTATCCGATTCTATATTAAGGGCGAGCAAATGGACGCAGCGGGAGCAGAATGAGGCTTCTCATTATCACTGGCACTGACTGCACTTTTACCCCGGCTACTGGCAAAGCTCATTAAAGTCTCCAACAATGAAAAGTCACACTTTGCATTGTCGGATTCCTTCTTTTCTTGTTGCCGGTGTCCTAACGAAAACTCATTTAACATGTGGTTCTCTCACTTGCAGAAGTTCCTGACTTGAGACTCGCCATTTATGAGCCAAATGAGGCTAACGTTGAAACCGTCAAATTTGAATTCCTTCCATCAAGACATTCAAAAGGTATTTTTTTTGTGTCTTTGTGATCAAGTATCTGTACTACCTGAGATTTCTTGGTTGATTGAAATAACGAGCGCCCCGAGAGGAAGCCAATTTGGTGTTAGCTGTTCTTTTCCGTGTAACTGCCTCAACTATTGATTAGACTCAGTGATCCCGCTTTGTAGTGAAGCCGAAGCAGACAGCCGGAGACCCTTCGTCGGTACCGACGGACCGAACCGCCCACCGGCCTTTCTTAATAATATGATCGATACGTGAAGAGAGAGAGAAAAAAAAAAGAAGACGTTAGCTTGCGTTTCTATTTCTCACGAAACTTGTGTTTGTTTGTATTTACATTTGAGTGAAATCCCCCTCGTCCGCCTATCCCCTAATCTCTCCCGACTCCCAAGTGAGCTAATGGAGCTTACTGACATTTAAATATCCCAACTCCTCGCCCGGAATATCAATTAGGGCCGAGGCGACGCTCGCAGCTTTCTCCCGCCGTCGCTCTCCCGCCGCGCTCGTCACTCCAGCGGGCCCCCGATTGTGTCTAAGTTTGAATCGACTCGAGGTACTGATCCATTATTGTTCTGCGGGCGGGTTTGGGTAATCTGGTTTGATTCAATTTCAATCTCTCGGCTTCTCGCCGCTCGCGCGTGAAAAGAAGTTGAGCGGAGTGTGCAAGGAGTACAATTTGAGGGCTTTGAGTAACGAGCAGTGGGGAAAAGCGAGCCTCGCATAAATCTGCATACATAAGCCAATGTAACCACGAGCTTGCTGCAATAAAGCCATTCATCGTCTCTTTGTCAAGACACTCTGTCAACTCACCGTTCTCCGGCCTGGCATGAAAGTAAAATTATTACATTATTCATTACATTTATTATGGTGTAGATTGAAGCGCGATGGAGCCACTTTGTGTTTTTCATCTCACTCTCACATATGCTAATTTGGAGACAGAAACACTTCAACACTTATTCTTCCCTCTGCTAGATTTATATAGTCAATTCAAACACAGTGGGGGATTTGTGGAGCCCCACAGCAAAGCAGTTCAAAAGTTATCAAAACGACTCCAGTCTATGTTTGGAAACTCCACATTTGGTTTGGAGTCTTTCGTCACCAAACGGATTGCGCTTGAGGCTCCGGTAGATGTGACGGCCAGGTGTCCCAATATTTTTGTGTATTTCTTTTGGTGTGAATTTGCTGCAGTGGAGTCTCTGGATGTTTATTTTTCATGAGGGGAGATGCTTCTCCACCGTCAACCAGCATCATAACAAGGCAGATACTGTACAGACAGAATAACAAAGCCCAAAGTCAAATCTTTTGTGTTTCATACAATTCACCATGCAGCTCCTCGCGTTGTTGTTTTTCCCCCCCCCCCTCCTTTTCTTCATCTTTCCTTCCTCTTCTCACATTCCTTCTCACTCCTCACCAAGTCACCTCTCCTTCATCCGTCCATCCTCCCCTCCCTCGTCCCTGCTATCTACAGTAGTTGCCTTGGTAACAATACAAAGAGATTTTCTTTGCAGCGCTGTCACCGTGGCAACGGTTGGCTTTCCTCCAGGCGTTTTTTTTTTTTTTTTTTTGGAAGTGCGCCGCCCTTCGGTCCACTCCAGGCTGCTTGTGGTGACCGCTGTGTAGTCAAGGCCATCCATTAGCTAAGCTGGATGTCACTCTTAAGTACAGACAGGATGTCAACACTCCAAGCTGATTGGTCCGTAGTTGTCGAACTAAAATCCAAAGCTTCGTTGCTTTGTTTCAAGCTTGGCTGCAAGTGGTTATCAAAGAGGCTTTTGTCATTTGTTTTCTTTTTTTTTTTTTTGCTCTTTCGCTCTGCACAAGCCAGTTGAAAGTCTCTGATGCAATTTGAGGGGGGGGGGATAAAAACAACAGCTCAGAGTCACAAGTCCGCAGAGACTGTGTTCCTTTTTCATATCTTTCGGATGGTTTTGATCTGCTTGAGTAAAAAAAATAATAATAATAAATACGAGGAAATTCTTTTCTCTTCATGGTGTGACCTTTCCCACTGATTTGTTTTGATACTCAGCAGTTGACCGACTGCTGACTGATCACAGATGATGAAGGCCACATTATTTGGGTCAGGAGGCGAATATTTGTCAATGTCACTTTGTTCCTGATATTTTCTTGAAGCCTTTTCACAACATGACGGTCAGTAAGCACATTAGTTTGTCCTTCAGTGATCCATTTCCTGTTGGAGGCCAAAGGGAGACCTGCTGATGAACCATCTGGCATGCAGGTGGATCTCAGCCGTAGTTTGTATGTTTATCCGTCGGCGTGCTCCAGTCTTATTATGTTCGTCTTCACTCTTGCCCCGAGGCGGCTTCTCGACCCCTGAAGGCAACACGCTTGCCTCCCCCGTTCAGCAGGGAGCAGTAAAGCTCGGTTTTGTCGCTATTACCCGTTTCTCACTATCGACTCTAGGCTAGAAAGCAAAATGAGGAATAAAAAGCAGAATAAGTCAGCATTAAACATGTGGTCCAGTCAATCCTTTTGACAGGATGACTCGCTGAACTTTTATTCCAGCACCTCCAACTTTGCATTTGACTCATGTGACATTTGAAATCCACGGCTTGCTCTCGGTAAAAGGCAGAAAAGCTGCCGAGTGTGTTTGTTTGAGAAATGCCTAAAAGAGGCAGAAGACAAATTAGTATGGCAAATAAAAGTATGATGTGGAACTGAGTAGCAAACCAGTACAACTTGCAAATAAAAAGACGGAATATATCCAAACAGGATGAGGAATGATATTGCGACTGTTCTGAGTGTGCGGTTCAAACACACACACACACACACAGTGGTACAAGACGACAAAGTGAGTTCCCGCGTCACTGTCAGGGTTTCCCTTTAGGCTGTACATCACTTTCGCTTCACAGATAAGAAGAGCCCGACTCCTCCTAGTCTGAAGCTACTGAGGAAATGGTTCATTTTTTGCGCCAATTCTGATTCGGGGTCCCTGGGCCATGAAAATATCATGTGCTTTCTGAAAAGCCGAGTGCCATCTTCATTTTAAAATTCATGTGTGGCGATGTAAAACAGTCGTGTTTTTTTCTATTTTACAAATAGGGAGGCGGAATGATTAACTGAGAGGGGACGGTGTGACATCCTGCCGTTCACTTTGCGCCAGAGATTGAACACATGATGCCAAAACTTGCATGACCCCCCAAATGTTGGCTTTAAGCAGCCAGTCTAGGGTCATTTGAATATTTCCAGCAGTCTCTTCCAAAACAAACTTGTCCTCCACGAATTTGCATGGCTTCTACCAAATGTTGTTTTGGTCTGTTGATCTCCACAATTTTAGTCCCACTGCACCTAGGAAGGTTTTATCTCACCTTGACATTCTGTTGAGAGGTGCTTATGCTTCTGTAGATGGTGAAACTCGATGAGCCAATCCATTTTTTTTTGTGAAGGTAGAACAGACAGCTCTACAAAGAGTAGAAAGCTTTGTTTCCACCGAGTGTTTTAAATCCATGTGACCACTGAAGATTTTCTTGGCCCTGAAGTGACCTTTGGAGCACAGTTCAAAGATAGTTTGGATTATTTTCTTTCACTCGCATACCTCACACGGTTCACTTCAAGGTAAGAGACTAAAACAATTTACAACCAAAACAGTGGGTGTGATTGAGTGTGGCGGGTATGTTCTCAGTTGGGGTTCAAAGAGAGTTCGACTTGATAGCTTTTGATTAGCTTAGAAAACACGAGAGAACTCGCGCTTCAAATATTGTAATGCAGTTTTCAATGTTATGCTTGTCCTAAGAGAGGGAGGCCTGCGCCGCTATGGGAGTAAAAGAAGAAGAGGCAATTAAAGATGATTTTTGCAGAAGTCATCTTTTTATTGCCACGTAAGAAAGTCGTATATAGAACAATAGTAAGATATTAATAGATGTCAAATCAACAACAAAACCAACTAAAAATATCCCTGTGAACCCTCCACCTGTAAAAAGGAAATCAAAAGAAGTTCATCTTAGCAACACTATGCTCATATATTTTGGGACAAAACACCTGCTATGTCTTTTTCTAACAATAGTCGAGAAGTACCAAAATATCTTTTTTTTTCCTCATAACTTTATTTCACAGAGTTCAAAGTCAGTAAAAGGACAACGGGGCATCACGGTGCATATTATAAGCTACTGTGCAAACAATAGTGGGAGATGGTCTTCTACCATTGAAAATATGCTTTACATATACGTCACATGTAAATGCAGTGTCAGGACCATAAGTATTTATTGTACACGTATGCATAAATACCACAAACTGGTCCGGACATAAAAAATATCAAATCGAATGTCTTTGTGTTTAGTCCAGGGCAAAGACACAAAAATGAGCCAATCGGTTAGTTGTTCTACAAAAAGATTAGCTTGCTAGTGGATAATAATCGTCCCACAAATAGCTTATCGATTCTGCTGCGGTTATGGGAAATCCCTTGGCGCTGGACATTGCAGGTGTCAATAACTGGTGGATTTTTTTTTTCGTCACCATTCGCTCTGTTCCCGCTAAGCTCACAGAAAGTATACATAGTCATTATCGTTTGCTGACATTCCATAAGAAGGAGCAAAAACAAAAACAGTACATTTCCTTTTTTTTTTTTTTTGCCATGTGCAAAAGCCAAAAGTGAAAACAATGCGCATACTGTACAGACGGAGGCTATACAAACTTGTAAACATTGCTGACAAGAAAACCCCCCCCCCTCCCCATTTGATGTTGGAGGAGTGGGTTGAGCAAATAGCAGGATGCGGTTTAAAAAAACAAAAAAATTGTTAACTAAAGTTGTTTGAGCCCTTAATAGTCACCACTGTACATGGACTTTCTATTTTATCTGTTCTTTCCTTCATCAAATTGCTGTATTTTTTTAAAATGGCAACTATAGTACGTGGCTGAGTAAGTGAAATCCTATTCACTAGGAAATTAAGGCTGCAAATATATTCAATGGTGAAGGAGTATTGAGTCCCGAAAATAAAAACAAATTATTATGGGACTAAAGCGAAAAATGTGACTATTTAAAAAAACAGTCTATGTTTTTATCATTTTGAGAGAATAAATCAACTACCAAGATCAGATTTATTCCCCCCAGAAAACATTATAAAAATGATCAAAAATGAATTCCAAATTTAGCCAGAAAAAAATAAGACTGTTTTCATGATATTAACCATTTATTTTTAGACTTTTGCTACTTTTTTTGGTCAGGGTGGCCCATTTTCTTTTTTGTTTTTTCTTTTACTGGTGTCTATGGTTTAAGATGCTGCATCGATGCACCATATGCATGTCAACAGTCATATCAGATTCACAACTTATCAACGTATCAATTATTCAATGCTTCCACCCTATCCAGGGTTGACAGTCTTGTGTTGCCACGGGGAAGTTGCCTCTTGTCACGTTCTGGTGTTTAAAGATCACAATGAGAGCTCCTCATCCCTTCTGGCCACAAGTCTCGACTTATTGAATATCCCTAGTGGATGTTTTTCCGAGTGTTTTTCTCCCGCTTCTCACACCAATCAAGCTCAATTTCAGCGTGACATGTCTAATGGGAATTGTGTATTTTAATAGAGCTCTTCAACCAAGAACAAAATAGGACCGCGAGATCCGTTTTTTTGTTCTCTGAATAAGGCCTGGCCGTTGTAGCTTTAAGACAAAGGAAAAGGGCATGAGATGAAAAATCTTTGAGATTCTCTCGGCTTCAATTATTGACCGCACGCTTGACAGCGGAGACTCTCCACACTTAGCTTTTTCGGCACCATGTAAATAGAATGAAGTACAGTACGGTGTTTTACAATAATGTCACAAAATGCGCGCAGAAGTCAGGTCGTTTATTTCGCCGTGTGCTTCGATGTGTGTGTTTTAGGTGCGAAGAAAGAATTGTGAGGTGTTTCAACCACTCAGAACCCCCCCCCCCCCCCTCCTTCCATTTTGCACGTGAATGTTGTGGCTAAAATGATTTTTCATTTTTCCTTGACCAACTCCTTGCCACAGTATGACTGACCAAGGCTCGTAAGGTGGTGTTTTTAGCTGCCAAAATAATAGACAGGATGATTTGTAAGAGAGAGAAGGCACGTAGAAAAGAAACAGCAAAAAAAAAAAAACCATGTCAAAAATCATCCGGGAGTCCTTACTGGACAACTTTATGTTTCAGTATTATCGAGGATGTCATGATTTGATAGAAAGAAGACTAAGGACATGACCTTACACCTACACGGAACTTATTGATGACTCTTTTTGGTTCTTGATTTGTAATGTAACCAGTATTGTAACGCTGAAGTTGATCACTTATTGCGCGATTCAACCAAAGCTAATTACGACAAAGCTTCCGGTCTTTCATTTCTCTCTATTTCCCAACAAAACGTCAACAAGCTTCCTAGAATGAATTGTTTCAATTATTATAGATTTTTTTTGTCTGTCTGACTGCCTGAATGAAGAATTTCCAACATGAATCTTAAAGCTGGTCATCTGTGGCCATGACCCCATCAACCGTGAGCCGTGAGTGCAACCACTTCCAGCTGCCCCTACTTTTTTTTTCTTCCAATATAACATAAAATCTCATGGCAAGGGATGCGTATTTTTTTAAATTTGTTTTTACCAATTGCTTCCACCTCTATAGCCGCTTCACAATTATTCCGGTGACTGCTTCTACAAAACGAGATGAGCTTTCATGGTGAAGCAATAGCAGTTGGCAAGTGGGTTTATATTTCCACATTTTGATCTGTGCTCATTTGGTTGTGATAAACATCGAAAGCAAGCAGTGACCTTATTTTTCCACAATGTCCTGAATTGAAAATCTGGGAATACATTTTGTTGTTGCTGTTGTTTCATTTATTTTGCTTTTGTGTGTGTATATATGATAAATGTCCAAACCTTATTAACATCCCAAAATGATGTCCAGTCTTATTTTAATGAAGGCCCCGTTCTGACCACTGTGCATATTTGACTGCAACTGTGTAAAGCGAGTTCCCTAAATCTCATAAGTACCTAATAACAAACTCCATATTTCGTTCCACTTGAGATTTAATTCAATATGTAACAAATATGCACAGCTCACATAAGCAAACAAAACAGTAAATGAGTTGTAAAAGCCAGATGAGTGACATTTCTACAATATGCTATGTGTTGGCCCCAATCTTACATGTGAATCCTTGGATGTGCACTTGAGTGTGATTATGGAAGAAAGATGCTGCAGCAGCATCCGGATCCTGCTTCTCTGCCCCACCTCTGGGCCAGCTGTCAGCATGCAGATGAGAGCTGAGCAGGAACAATCCGACTCCTCAGCCCAATATTATCTGTGCTGGAGCTTTGATTGAGAAGGGTGACCTTCAGTAGTGAAGCTTATGAAGAGGCTTCTGACTGGCCTCGATATAAAACCTGCTTATGAATGCAGTTCAAAGCCCAGAGCCCTTGTCGTACGTCGGTTCTGAACCCATTAAGAGATTCTGGTGGAATGTGGTTGAGTTCAACCATGCTTGTTTAACAGACGCTGTGATACTCGGTGTGACTCGGCAATGCTTTCAAAGTCGGATCCCTTGTATTGCTTCTCGGGCTTGCTTCCCTTTCGTATCTGTATCGGCAGGTTTCCTTTTCCTTTGTAAGATACAACTTGAAAGATAGTTACCAACTTAAACCTTGAGCAGTGCTCTCGGCGATATGTAAAAAGTGACCGAGCAGGCCACACACACATCACAAATGTGGAGGAATCTTTGACCAGTACCAACAAGCTTTAGCTTCATCGCACAAACAAACAGACCTGCGCCGTTTGGCCAACTCTGGTGTCGGTGTCTCCGTTGGGAAATTACTTGTCACCATTTCACATGCATACTTTACAGTTTGCCTTCATATCGTGGCTCACACAGTCACCTCTGTCTTGCTGTTGGTCACAAAGTAGGGCTGTGTGGGGAGGAAGTGTTGGCTGTGGCTGTGGCCTCTGCTGCCATGGAGCTGGTTTGGTTCCAGCACCGTACACTGAGGCCTCTTGTGGCCGTAGTTCTTCCTCCGGCCCACCGTCTCTGTCCCATCCCAGCCCCTTAAACCCATCGTATGCCCGGACGAGATGGTATTAGAACTGTACGCCAGCGGTCGACCCATTGTTGCAAAGCTGGAGCCCACGGGGGTCTCGGGAACCCTGGATATTCCTAGGGATGTGCCCCCGGGCATAGTACCCCCCATGTGTGCCAAGGAGGTCGTCCCCAGTCCTGTGGTATTAGAACTGTACGCCAACGGTCGACCCATTGTTGCTAAGCTGGAGCCCACGGGGGTCTCGGGAACCCTGGATATTCCTAGGGATGTGCCCCCGGGCATAGTACCCCCCATGTGTGCCAAGGAGGTCGTCCCCAGTCCTGTGGGCTTGCTACTGTGGCTGTGAAGGTGAGTGAGGGCACTGTGGGAGCCGTGGGTGACGTGGCTGTGGTTGCTTTTGGATTTCTGGCCGTTGGGCTTTAACGACGTTACTCCGGCGCCGCGTCGGTCTGTCGGGAGGGTTGACACGGAGGGGATTCTGGACATCTCTGTAACATATGTTGCCACCGGTTCTGGGGTCAGCGGTCCCAATGAGGTCATCGGAGTCATAGAAGTCATTGGGGCAAGGGAGGTCATGGGTGTCATTGACGTCATCGGGGTCTTGGAGGTCATGTGGTTCATGGAGTGGGAAGCCATGGGGTTCGAAGCGATCGGGTTGGTGGTCATCGCTGACAAGTTGGTCATGGGGGGTCGGGAGTTGCCCATGGGTTGGAGCGGAAGACCGCCTTTTGTTGGGAGCTCCACCATCATCCTGCGCTTATTGAACACATCACCGTTGTATTTGGCAGCTGGTAGAAGAGGGAGACAAAACAATCATGGATAAAATTTAATTCAGAAGTAACTTCATCTCTGTCTGTCTGTAATTCCGTCTTGACTTTCCTACTGCATTAGAAACAGAACGAAGTTGTGAAGTGAGTCGTGTGGCAATGAGGTAGCTGTTCCAGCCATTTAGTTTATCTCCAAATAAAATCTGCAGCTGTAGAAGTTCTCTTTAGTTAACAATAGCAGAGAGCATCTTTAGTCTTAATTTTTCTCGCTATATCTCTAATGCATGAATCTTGCTGAGAACAATCAGGAAAATACACGAGCTGGGTTAGGTAGATGGCGTAAAGTTTGGTACGGATCCAAATGAGGATTATGTCTATCTTGGCATTATAAAGTTCCGTTTACAGCCTTTGGTTTAATGCTCCACGCCTCTGTCAGTCACCATGGCTTGAGCCGGTGTGTCTTATCAGCATGAAATGTTTTCTGTCCTATCCGTGTTCACAGTCCAGTCATTACTCTTATGCCCTTGTTGCCTCTGTACCCTTGGAGATAAAGTTAACACACTCAGCGAGTTTCCGCTACTATTGCAGCTATAAATCTACTTTATCACAGTAAGAGCAGGTGAGAGACAAGCGGAGAGGTTCGCGGGTGAGAATCGGGAAGATGGGGGGGGGGGGTCACCCGCTGAGACGCTGCTCGAATGGCTGCCCGCGGTGGGATCGAACTTGCTCAGTCGACAGTTGAATCAATTGGGCGGCAGTCAGCGCAACGGTGCACACATCCAGGGGTGTACGTGACAGGATACAGAACACGTCGCTGTGGGTCTGTGCATGAAAGACCAGCGTCGTGCTGAGACTCAAACAATATGAATTGAGGGTGGGAAAAAAAAAAAAACACTGTCATCGCTGCGTGTCAACGTCGTCTTATGCTAACTCATTGTGCACCGTTTGTAACCTCGAAATGCCGGGACGGAAGCTGACGGAATATTTTGTCTTGCTGTTATTTGTCGGAATTGCTTTCCTCATTAATTAAGTAATGTTAATTGTCATCCTATCAAGAAGCCTCTAAGCTCCAACCTTTTGAATATCTGACTTGAGCCATGGAACGGCGATCCTTGTACTTCACTAATTAGCCCCACGGGAAACTTTAGTGGACATATGATTAAAAAAAATATATAACTGTTAATCCTATTTGCATTAGTGCCAAGCAGCCTTTGAGTGCATCTGGAATAAACAAAAGTGTCTACTTTTTTTTTTATTGCACTCATTTTGCTCAGTGGATTATGTTTGGGGAAAAAAAAAAAAAGATCTTGCATTATGAGTAGTAGAAAGAAGGCGGCTCGGTGGGCTTTAAGGCAGACATGTTCGGATTTGACAGTACATAATTGGTGATTTGTACTTGCTGGAGACTTTCTCCAATAAGAAGCAATTAAAAAAATAAACTAAAAAGAGGCTGGTCTGGAACATGTTGATCTTAGACGATGATGTATCGACAATAGCGAGAGGTAAAGACGACTCATTGGTTTTGCTCAAGATTAGCTCAACCAAGAACATAATGTGACGCCCTTTTCACTCTGCCGGTTCCGTCTGGCGTATACAGATTGAGTTTGCCGAGTGGAATTGAATTCTCAGAAATCTCTTTGAATTCCACTCCTCGAGCGGAAACCTCTCACGTGATTGTAACCCAGGTGATGGTCGGCAGAGATCCTGCTACCGAGTAGAACCCGAAATAAGGCTGGAGATTAGCAGCCTGATGATTCTTCAAGCGGTGATAGGGATCATGATGGACTGAAGGGAGCTCAGCGGTGGATTGGAGAGGGTAGGTGGAAAAAAAGGAGAGATAGAGAGACAAAAGAAGATTAAGGAGAAGAATCGAGGGGAGAGGATGCGATGCAGCCGATAACGACAATATGGTGGCTGCTAAAGAGTAGTCGGGAAAGGTGAGCGAGGAAATTGCAGCGATGTCGAAATAATAATAAGACAGTGATAAGAATGTGACAGGATATAAAGACTTGTGTTTTGCATCTGTCAAACTTTGCTGTCAGCGGGAATCCCATTTAGTCAGCCCCAATTGAATTCACTAAATAATTACCATGCAGTATATTTAATATGCAGGTATGCCCCAAAAAAACAGATGTTGTTTTGAAAGCCAAGCGTTGTTATAAAACATGTTTTTATCGCGAGTGCGATGTCAGCAGAATTATGATTGATATTCCATGTATGACAAGCTTTCAAACAAAGACAAATCAGGTGGTGACACAACCGAGCCGAGGTACCACGTGCTCCGTGTATTTGGTGGCACGTGGTGACGCTGTCACCCAGTTTGATAAACAGCCTCTTTCTGTTTTACGCCATGTCAGCTTGGGTGCCACGATCAATAACATCTGTCAGATCTCCGCGCAAACCTGCTACATCTTGTTCACATTGTCCCCTGAACCGTCGAGGTCCCGAAGCGTACGGGATTCCTGAATGAAACAATGAGATCACGCGGGTAATTTGTATTGAAAAGAAAACATCTGTGGTCCGTCATCAAAACAGTTGCCGGGCAGTGTGACAGTGATGCCGTTCTCTCCTAGGAAACAACAGCTTGCGCTGGTGTAACACTACAGCAGTGGATGTTGAGTGATAACAAAATTAAATCTTTTTATTTGAAAAGGAACGGCGTGAAAGGTGTTACGATGATTGGCACTCACCCACAGCCTTCAGGGAGGCATATTTGTTGAAGTCCTTGTTTTGCTGCTGCAACTGTTGAAGCTGCTGTTGCTGTTGTTGCTGCTGCTGCTGTTGTTGTTGTTGCTGCTGTTGTTGTTCCTGTTGTTGTTGCTGTTGCTGCTGTTGCTGCTGCTGATGTTCATACACATGAGCCAACTGGCTGAAGCTAGGATACGGGTGCTGTTGGACCATGTTTGACCCGGCTCCAACGTTGTTGTTAATCTGAGCACCCTCTGTGAAAAACAGATCCAATAATTAGCTTAGCATTAGCTCGATACGATCAATTGACGGAATGGGATTGTTTTGAGGGCTTAGCATGTTTGTCGCACATTTTGTGGGTGGTAAAAAAAATATTTACAGCAGAGTATAAATTAAATTGGTCCCTTTTACAATGTTTTTTTTTACACTTTAATAGTCTCACACTACTCTATCGTCATGATGGTGGCAAATCCAGGCTGATGCTTCTTAAAGTATTGTGGATTTTTTGTTCAAAACTCAAAGCATGCTATTAATTGATCAGTCTTCCTCCACATTTTAGTCGTGCTACTGGCTGTTGCCAAAAACAAGTTGGTATGAATATTAAGTGCACAAAGCCATTCTTGTAGTGAGGCACGGATGGGAAATCGTGTAAAGAACAGCCAAATGTCACAAGTAATGTGGGAAATTTTCACTTCAGTTTTCTTCCGCTGTCCAAGCCTGACAAATAATTGCAAAGTGCTGTTACTGATGGCAAATGTATGAGTACACTGTGTTAAAAGCATCGTAACGTTGCCACTTGATAATTCTAGAAGCAAGAAAAAGCAAACGACAAAGCGATTTAAAGTGCACGAATGGCGGAGGAATTAGATGGCAAGAAGAAGCATAATATAAGAGTGGCGCGATATTAATCATCTCCAACGTGATGAAGAAATGAGACACATTTGGGTCTCATTTTTTGGTCTTGTAAAGCAAGCTGGCTTTGAAACGAAAATGTGTGCCTTGTGGCAGTGGGGCTGATTTGCATAAGGTCCAGAACAAGCCAACATTAAGCAGGTCAGAGAGTTCATAGCAGTCTGGATAGCCTCGTACGTACTTAGCATGAATAATCAGCGTGTCACAGCGAGCGGCCTAATAATCGAGTATTTTATTTGGAACCATGAGATCTCATAGCCTCATGCTTATTTTGGTTCCATGACCTTTCGCCATTAATGTGTTCTGGACAAATTGAAATTGCACAGCAGCACAAATGAAAATGGCCGCTTATTTTCTTCGTGCCGATAAGAAACAAGTAAAAGTGGAGTTTGTTGCATTGTCACACACTGCTTGCAGAAAATGTTGGAGGGCTCCCGTCTCACATTTGGCTCCATTGCTACCGGCCGTATGGTGTAATCCTTTCGTTTATTTATTTATTTTTACTCTGCACTGAAAAATAGCAAGCAGCTGACTCATGTATTATTCCCTTTTTCTGCACTGGGTAAATGCATCAACCCTCTTCATCTGCAAAACTGCTTCTCTGTCATTACTTGAGTCTCTTCATCTCTCGGCTCCACTCTTTTGTCATGGCAACAATATTTTTTATTTTATTTTTTTTCCTCGTGTAGTAGTTTTGCATTGTCGTGCAGTCACCCGCGCCCACATATCAACAGGCGAGTACTGAGAAAAGTCATTGTTATGCAACCGATGTTGGGTTGCCAGTTTATCCCCCCCAACCCCCCCCCCTCGCAGATTTACCTCTCAGGTCAAATTTTGTCAGCCATTATCACCCACGAAAAAAAACCCAAAAAAATGAAATCCTGATCTTGTTTTGAGAGAAAAACAATTTCACGAGTCATCTAACTGAGCAGAATATTTTGAGGATGAATAGATGTTGACGTAAGAGTCTGCACAAATGCCGAAAACCTGCCTTTTGTACAGTTGCGTGTATTGAAGGCGGCACTGAGAGTAAACAGCTTGTCGACCCAAATTTTTTTTTTCTTCCCCATTTTATTCTCGAACGTGAAACCAAATCATTCACTTCGGGTTGCAGGGTGCGTCCTGGTGCTGAGTGTGTGGTCCCTTCTGTGTCTCCGCATACGCGTCTTTAGTCACACTTAAAACGCTAAGCAGGTTATGTGAGAGTCTGCGAGAGGCGAGAGAGTCAAGTGCTTTTTATTTCGCCCGCCGTCTGTTTATCTGTTTGCTACACGAGACGCGTCGCATCTTTCTGTTTGTTGCTCCAGTGGTCCTCATCCGTTTTTGTCCCTATCTCGTCTCTGCAGCATGAGGACGTTTAGGATCAC
The DNA here is from genome assembly GCF_033458585.1 of Syngnathus typhle. Taxonomy (NCBI): domain Eukaryota; kingdom Metazoa; phylum Chordata; class Actinopteri; order Syngnathiformes; family Syngnathidae; genus Syngnathus; species Syngnathus typhle. The sequence continues at coordinate 3,957,573 of NC_083755.1, read as the reverse complement.
AGAAGTGTAAAGAGAGGCCTCACTATGAGACATTTTCATCCGTGGCTAATGGCTATTGGAGGGAAAAAAAAAAAAAAGATTCCCCGTGATAAAAAAAAATAGACGGCGGAATGGAATGCCTTTGACACTCTTCATTTAAAGGTGCTTCTATGAGCCGCAAAACTAGCTGTGTTCACGCCCACAACGGCGCAAACTGCCCGACTGCAAAATACACAAGTCATCATCGTGCACCTCACTTTTGATTCCACTTTCTAGTCGCCAAGTCACTCCATAATTTGAATTTACAGTCTGATCCTCCATCACTGGCGCAGGTTTTCATTTGTGCCTCGAAACAACGCCTTGAGAACTTGAGGATACAGGGCCCCTGAATAATACATGATATGCAGCTTCGCCCGAGAGCTGCTGCTCTTCTTAAATTCATTGGACAACACTGTACACGGCAGATTCTGCACTTCTATACGGCCGACTCTTTCCCAAACACCGCTCATCTCATTATCACCTCCATATGTCACGCTGTCACTTTGGCTTCTCTCATTAACTGTCCTCCCATTTAAGGAAAGGCAAAAGAGAAATACATTGGAATATGCTTGGAAGGTTTTTTTTAGTCATCCCCCTCGAGTCTGCCGTTAAACACATAGGCTTGAGATGAGAGAGAAGGAATATTGAAAAGTCCGTCATGGGAAATGGCGAGGCGAGATTTTAAACACCTAATTGTTCCTTCCTGAGCATTCCAAAGGACAATGGCCTCGGGCGCATCCACCCAGATGTCGTAGCGTTCTCATTTTGAGATACTATTGATTACTATTGCGCCGCCTCGATTGTTTCTATTATGTCGCCAGCATCCAATGCATTGACTTGGGGTCTTGCAGGTCGTTATTAAGCCCAGCAACAGAATCAACAGGAAGAAAACTCCCTGAGATTTATGAAACCTGAAAGCTGTGGAGAGGGGGGAGAAGAAAAAAAATCGCTAATCGAGATGAAAAATGTTGTGATAGAAACCTTTGCCGTCCTGCGAGACACTAATCTCCCTAAGACACAACAGATGGGAGCAACCATTTGTAGCGACGTTCTAATGTGTCATTTCAACTCATTTCACACTCATGTTAAATGCAAAATGAATCAAACTCGTGGCATCTATCGTTGCGCGAGTGATCGGAAATAGCCCGAGCGATAAACCGGCCGTGTATGATAATCGTTTATTATTTTATCTTTTTTTTTTTATGGAATATTTTTTGGGGGAATCTATATTATTTTTGATTTTCTATTGATTATTTTACATTGACATAATGTCAGCATGGTATTTTAGTGTCAAATTGAAAAAAAAAAACAAGACATGCACTTTTTCGAACATATATTCAGTCAAGCTAGGCTGCACTCTATCTCCTGAGTTGACAGCGTTTATCATTCAAAGAGTCACCAAAAGGGACAAAGACAGCAAAATACCTGCTCCACTAAAGCGCAACTGTCACAGGGAGCTCTTATTCATCACCATGATGAAAGAGAAAGCCACAATAACATCATCCGGGCCTATTGTGTGCCTCAACGATCTTCTGTCTCATTCACACAAAGACGACGTAATTAGCTTGAAATATTGCTCTTGCGAAAAAATACGAAAAAAAAGAAGAAAAACAGTGAGCCATCATTCTTCCTTGGCTCCATTCTTCTTCCCTACAAGTGCTGTCCTAAGTAAATATTTGTGATTGACGGGATGCTAACACCGCAGCATGCCGTCATTCACTCGTACCTTCGCCCTAATGGGGCCGTTCGGGCTTCCCCGTTATGAGTCAGCAGCGGGAGCGCTTGGCGCTCCGTCAACCCCGACGACGACATCCCGCCCGAGACAAAGCGACACAGACAATGAGTGGCAGGTAGAGAGGAAGGCATGGCAAGATGGCCGTGATAAGGATGTGTCCCCACAGGGAGCTTGACACCTCTGACAAGATGTCAGCAGTCGTGACCCACTTACCACTCGCGGATACGCTTTTTCCACTTGACTGGCGTTTACGTTATTAGCACTTTGCTGCAGTTAGCATGTCTGCTAGCAAACTTTAGCCCTCTAAATTGTTTTTAACCAAATGTGAAGGTCACTGAGCCAAAGCAGTAGTTATGGTGGTTTATTTCTGCTCTAAACGTGAAGTGATATATTTGTCCCAGCTTCATATTTAATCCAGCTGCCTCTGAAGTAACAAAGCAGATGGACTGAAGGCAGAGCGCTGATAGTATTTAATTACCTGCAGCCATCCCACTGCAGTATTTTAGAATCTGCTCCTCTGGCTCTGCCCAAGTGATGCTTTTTGTCAGTACACTTTTAGTCTGCTGCACCTGCTCAATGCTTGGCAGGTGTGTGTATGTTGGAACACATCTGTGAGCAGCTTTTCCCAGCCTCCAAAGACAAAGACGAGGGGGCAAGTGTTACCCGGGAAAAAACAAACAAACAAAAAAACAGCAGCACTGGCAAGTGGATTGTGCACTGCTAATTAGGGAATTTAGGCGCCGACTGTTGTCCGCCATTCAAATGGCATTGCATCAAGCTAATTAACCCGAAACTGCAAGTTACAGTTTGGGGAAGCGAGAAAAGTTTCTCCTTCTGGTTCATCCTGCATCACCCTTCTTGTCCATCTGTAAAAAAGAAGCCTTTACTGCACCACATCATCTCACTGGATACCTTTCGCTTCTCCCAGCTCATGAATGATGTACTCTTTAGAAGAATGGCATATTATTTCGGAAATCTCAGAAGCCCAGAGGGACTCCTCCTCCCCCTCCTCACTAAGACATACAGATTAGCCCCCGTAGTGAATTCCACACTCGGCCGGAAACATTACCTCGGTGACGTTCTATTATTATCTATGTCAACTAAATACGCCGCGTATTGATGGGGCATCTATACTCCCTTAGAGGGCTGAAGCTAAAATGAAGAGGGCAAAAAATGAGGTTAAGGAAGGCTGTCTCGCCTCATTTATGGTAGGATCAACAAAAAAAAAGTGGCGCTGTCTATTTGACTCTAGTTTGTGTTTTATTTACTTTAGGAATAATAATGCAAAAACTCAGCCAAGGTGTCGTAGAGTTTGGTGGATCCTGGAATAGTGGTGTCCTGGCAACAAGGAGTGTGATGCCCCCCTCTGCTTGATGAATGCTGCAGTGCAGCGAGGCAGACAGGCAAAGTGGCTCCTAAGCAACAACGTAACGGGGGTAAGAAGAAGTGGGTCACTCGGAAATCCCATATGGGGAACCCCTTCAACCAACCATTTATTGCCACTGGGCATGTTAGCATGTGATAGGTTTTTTTTTTTCAATATCAATTTAGTTTACAACAATGGATACAGTTAAAAAAAAAACTACTAAGAATTCCACGCCAATGCTTTTCTTCCCAAATGAACCACATTCAAAGTAGTTAATTATGAGATTCATTTTATTCCACACCTTTTTAGGTAATAACTGCTAACGGCTGCTTTCCGGGGGAAGAAAAGTATCCTTTAAAAAACACAAACTCGGCACACATTACTCCCTTTCGTCTCTTTTGTTACTCGCTGCTTCTTTCACTCTCCCTCGTGCTCCCTCTATTGCTTAGCTCAAAGCTCGTTTTGTTTGTTTCTTTTTGATTCAGTGGCCAACTACAGCGAAGATCAGAGCCCAGAAACCCCAAATCTCACAAACGTGATGCTAATTTAACATTGCGGCCCATTCGGCATGTGATGATGTCGCTTCACCAAATTCCACGTCTAGTTTAATATCCGACAAAACTATCAAACTGCAGTTGTGCTTTTCCCTCGCCGCAAAAAGATAATCGTGTTGTTTTTTTCCCGTTGGAAACATAACCTGAAATGGCATGAGGTGCATATGAATTTAGGCAGCGGGAGATAAAGATTACGGGTCAGAGGAGGCAGTCATACATAAATCAAATCTGTTGCGCTGCCGGCAATGCTGCGCGCAATGAATTATGTATCATTTATAACTTTTAACTGTTGATCTTGGGACAGAACAGAGCTGCTGGAACAATTTACACAACATGAAAAAAAAAAAAGAGGACAGGGTGACAAAGACTGCGGAATATATTGGCGAGAAGAAATGGCTGCTTGTTTTAGTGCGGCGAAGATTAAAATCAATACAAACATGCAGCCGGACGAGAAAGCTGGCGCGGGCAAATAAGATCCAATTTGTTGTTGGTATAACATGAGAGGAGACAGGCAGAAGCATTAATCTTTGAGCATGATTACTCTCGCATGTGCGGCAAATGTTCACATTCAGCTCCTTCCACTGAGCTGGGCAAATTTTTCACAGTATATTAATATTGATGGGTTGATTTTCATCATATCACACCTGCCCATTTACATTTTTTTGGGCCATCGTGACGCATTTCCAACGGCCACCTGTCACCTCGTCACGGGCCAGCACCCAGCATGGTTTGTGATGTCGACATGTATGCAAGAGAGCAGCAGGGTAAGCTTGGGGGGGGTTCCTTCCTCCTCCAGGCAAGGCCATACTGACGCCTGTGGGCAAGATTGAGGTGGGTGGCGCCTCCTTTCCAAAAAGACTGGGGCGCCATGAACGCGACACGCGGATAAAGAGAAGGTTCACAAATACGCCCCCAGCGTGAGCTGTCCCGAGTTTTACATCGCTGGTGGCATGGAGGAGCTAGCCAAGCAAATCTGCTGCCTGCCCCGAAGGCTTCAGGCCCAGGAAATAAATGTGCGCATGACCTGCTGATTTTTGGTGTCCATATGCACACGCGGAAAAATATTGTCCTAATTTTGTCGGGCACAATGGCGAAAATATAAAAAGTACTACTTGGCCTGTTCAGTCTCAAATAAATTTGCTTGCTATTTTAATTGTTGTGCATCACATTGGGAGTTGCTTCATACATTTAATAGGGTCATATTATGTAAAATGGACTTTTTAATTGTTCGCATACAAATAGTTGAGGCCTCTGGTGTGCCTGTACACTCATAAAGTGTGAAATTACACAAGCAATTATATGCGAGCGGGCTATTTTCTTCTTTTGAGCAAACTGCTCAGAATTGTCATATCACAGTTGGGCTATTTTTCATCGTACCGCCGCGGCGCACTTAAACCAAACTTCATGTTTGTGATATTCAAAGCTGTTTTAAAATACGCACATATGTGTCCACACTTGATTTCTACTTTATTGTCATTCTAGAACATGCTCGGTATTATAAAAAAAGGCTGTAATAGAAGCAGATTACACGGGGATTTAACACAACAACATGCTAGAGAGAGCCCATGTGGGCTAACAATGCAATTTGAGCTTTGCCTACACGGCATGTTCGACAGTCAGCGGTTATTATTGTTCACAGGAACGTTGCGGTTTTGAATAATAAAGATGTCCGCCGCATTCAAGTGAGCAAACACATCCGAGCATGACAAATAATAATACAAAAAAAAAACCCCGAGCTGTGCTTTTCCACCATCGTGTTTTGCTTAATCATTAGGTTTGCGCTTGATTTACGGTGACAGAAAAGTGTCACAATATTTGCTGGTCTCTTATTATATCAGATGATTACATTTTTTTTTTTTTTTAAAAAAAAGAGTCAGCGTAGCAGTTAATTACAACGCAGCGGTGATAACCACCTGTTTCAACATACAGATGGGAGCGCTTTCAACCCATTCCCTGACAGTAGATAGTCCTATATATGTAAATGAGGAAACGGATAAGCGGAGATGGATGCAATTTAGCCTGCCGCACTCAAGATTTGACTGAAGTGCACCACGGGTCACGTGGCTAACATTTGCATACGAATGCTAAACGCACAAGCGCGCATAGTCGGACACATGAACACACTCCCGTACATAATTACCTGTCAAATACCACGCGACTCGCTCACAGGAAATGAAATGATTACCGTATTTTCCGGACTATAAGGCGCACCTAGAAACCTCAAATTTTCTCAAAAGCCGACAGTGCGCCTTATAGTCCGGTGCGCCTTATATACGGACCAAATAGAGAACGATGGATGGATGGAACTTTACCTTATTAAGTTTACCGATCTATCTGACTGTTTTGTTTTGTACTTATTAAAGTAAGCTTTACATGTTTATTTTGTGTGTTGTGTGATGTTAACATTATTGATATATTGTTATTGTTTTCACTATTTCAAGTTATTAAATTGTGATTGCATTAATGGTGCGCCTTATAGTCCGGTGCGCCTTATATATGGACAAAGTTTTAAAATGGGCCATTCATTGAAGGCGCGCCTTATATTCCGGTGCGCCTTATACTCCGGAAAATACGGTAATAGTTATGATGAGAAACGCTTCCGTCGTATAGGTCGATAACGTCAGATTTCTTTTACCGACAACTCGCATGGTAGCGTTCAGTGCCGTTTGACCCGATGCATTCGGCTGGTGTTCACTTAAATCAACGAGACCTCGGGGGCTAGTTGACTGCAAGCCTCGGTCTTCACGTAAAAGCCCTTTAAGAGGAAAACAAAATCCACTCCTGGAGTAGACTTCTCATCATTTGCCGAAATTGCGTTTCCTTTCTCTGTTTTGCCACCTTCCTATTCACCTTTGTGCGCAAACTGAGTGGATTTCTGTCACCGTGTTGATGGTTACGCCTCGATTCTCATAAACAGCCATCTAATGGGGTCTTGGGGATGCTGAGGGGCCTCACATTGAGATAATTAGGCAGGGAGAGAGGGTTCCAGGAAAGAAGCCCTGGAGGGAAAGAAGAGGCATGGATGACTTACTGCCTACTTTGTATATTGTTCAATCTAAAGTCCAGTTGTCATTTTTTTTTCTTCTCATATATGTCCAAATGAGGCACATACAGGCGCGTGACAGATCGCTCGGCCCTGCAGAGTCATGTTCCCTTTCACAGTCTCTCCCCTCGCCAATGTATTTTCAGCCTGGCCCTGTGAGTCGGATCTGTAACTGAGGCTCTCGCTTCCGCTCTGACACTCTGCAATCTGATGTGAAGCTGTGAAGGCTCCACTGACAGCGGGGGGCACAAAGGTCACACTCTTTTTTATATGTATATATATAGAGAGAAATACACCAAGTTTCTTTTTGACAAGTTCGCGCCATGCATTCTAAAAAAGTATGGCAGATGAAGTATTTTGCCGACAAGGCCTTTCCTCATATCTGTGAACTCTCACAAGCAATTACCTATTAAAATGTTATCTTTCCCATCTCGGAATGTTTAGGAAAAGATTATAACTGCTGGGGGAAGATAATTAAGACTGCAAACGGGGGAATTGCGTTGCGGAGACAGCGCACAGCGTGCACGCGGCTGGCGATCTCTTTTGTCTTATTAAAGCTCACCTCAAGCTCTAATGCAAGAAATGTCAGATACATCACTGTCAATATTGATTAAAGTGCGGGAAATCATTCCTTGGTGCTAATTTACAATTACCCTGTTAATTAAATCCGCATTGAGGTTAGACGTAGTTGGGGTGAGTTTGCCTTTCGAGGTTCCACTCTACTGACATTTCACTTTGAAATGAGACCTGATTGTTCTTTCCAGTGCAAAGACAAGAAATTTGAAATGTATTCTGAATTAAGTTTGAATTGCCTTAGGGGGCTTTCTGTACATCTCGTCCTCAATTACAAAAGGAAAGCCTTCAGAGCTTGGGAAATGGCTGCTGCCACCAGTGTGGGTGTTTGCCACTCAGATCTTTTTTACTCCACACATTATGCCATTCCCTCTCCCCGTTCCTACTTCCGCTCTTTCTCCAAGCCTCCCCTTCTTTTTTTTTTGTCTCTTCAGCTCTTTGACGCTGAAAGGGAAGCGCTGCCGGATTTTGAGCCTTTGAGGATTCAAACCGATACTGCTGAGACAAAGTCCGCCAGCCAGTCGGTCCAGCTGGGGATATAAAACCCAAAACAAAACAGCCATTGTAAGAGTCCCCAACATTACAAATACCTCTAGCCATTGCCCGATTCATTAATATTGTGTGTCTCCCTCTTATTGTGAACAAGAAATGACCTCCCAGCAACGAGTTGCCAGATCCGTCGATGTCAGTAATACGGTAATCATGTCATAAACTCTAATCAATACATGCGCTAAGAATAGATTTCCCGGCAAATCCACTCGGTGCAGCACATTTAACCTTCGCACTTGTCTTGCCATTGCAATTACCACCCATCTATTATCCTCTCCCCTTCTTTGTATTCAGTCTATGCATCATCTGATAAATCATTTCAAACAAGAATAACATGTCTATAGCCAGGAAATCCATATGGAATTCCTATCCAAGCCAACTTCCCCTCTGACACCTGGAACCAATCACGCTTGCCCGTCCGTCTCGGATCGGTCTTTTCCCGAGCTAAGAGGTTAATAACGGTCCACGTGATTACCCACGAGCTGGAGGATTAGAGTGTAGTTTCCACACTGCAAATAGTAATGGCCGTTTCACAGCAGCGTCCACTCAGGTGATAGGTCACCCCACTATCTCATCTCTCCCACTGTGAGGACAGAAAAAGATTCCCACTCGCAAACTGCTTTTTGGTCTTTTCATGCCAACAATATTAAATCATAGCAACTTATGTATTTATTTTTCCACTCTTCGATGTAGTGATGCAAATTATTTTCTCTCGCCGCCAGCTCATATAACATGAAAGGCTCCGAGGAAACATAACCATCAACATAATGAACAATAATCACATGACTAAACGGAAGTCGTCAGTTTGATCTTGGATGCTTAAACACAATGAGGCGTCGGTTGGCGTAGTAGCCCACGGGATTCCTGCATAACTCCCAGCCGACACACCATCTCACGTTCCTTCCTCTCCAACCCACACACACACTCACTTTTCAAATTACATCATGTGGACATGATGCAGAATCTGCTGATGCAGAATCTGCTCCATCCAAAAACTATCCAGAACATTCGGGGGGGTAACAAAGCCTCATACGACAGCCACCGGAAACTTACGAAGGTTGGCAGCCCCGGAGGCATAGTGCTTGGAATGCAAGCCGAGGGCCTCCTCTCCTCGGTACTGCTCACCTGGACATCCGCCTTGCAATACATTGGCCACCACCCTGTGACACATCAGAAGAAAGAAATGAGGAACCTGCCTGTCGCAGCCCAAGATTTGTTATTAATGAGCATTTGTATTTTCCATTTCACTTATTCAGTCTACTGTGTGTGCTTTTCCACAGTGAAGTAACACGTGCGTTTATGGGTGTAATTTGATTATTCAGCTGAACTGCACTGGGCCTCGAGTACGCAGAATCTTTCTACGCAATTGGACACATCGCCGATGCGGGATTGACAATAACAACTACTTAGTTCATATTAATTGACGCAGTTTTCCCCGATCATTACACATGCTGCAGTTAAGCTCCTATGAGAGCATTTGCCGAAATGGAGCGCGATGCCTTCCACTCGGGTGAAAAGAAACCGCCCCCGCCCGTCGAGAGGAGCGTGGCTCGCGTAATCCACAGTACAAGTGGATGCGTGAAGCTGAGAGAGGCAAAATAGTATTCAACTAAAGCAGAATTCGATTCGTGTTGTTTTTGGATTATTTTGCGTGCAAAGGTGCGCATTGCGCACGATCGGTTTGATGAGGAAACAAAATAGCAAGTTTGCACAAAAGAGAGGGGGGCGGGCGTGTTTTTATCTATTTAGATATATTTATTTATTTTTTACGACAGGAAACGATTAACATTCGACACTTACCGGTACATATTCTCTCTCTGCGGACGGTGAGCTTTTTCAAGCCCCAATTTGGTGAAAATCCCCACAAGCGCCATGATAGCCACAACTCCGCATATGATGTAAACAATCAAGTTCGTCTTGTCTTTGGTGCTGTCGTGCAGCTTGTTCGTTTTCTTATCCGAAGTTTGGTTCTTCATCCACAGTGGGGTATCGTAGTTCTTACAGGTGCTCTGATCCAGTCGAGAGACTTTGAAGGAGCAGCAGAAGCGGAATCCACAGGTGCCGCAGCAGTATAAATAATCGCCCGTTTTGCAAATAAACGGAGGGTCCCACTGGCCCATCACGTCGTAATAGCCCCTGCATTTGTCCTCGGTGTGCGGGGGCTCCTCGGACACGCTCTCCTCCTCCCTGGAGCCATTGGAGGTGGCGATCATCACGAAGCCTCCGAGCAAGCCCGGCTCCCCGTCAGCCTTGCACACCAGAGCGGTAACTTTGAGGAGCAGGAAGCCGAGGAGAAAAGAGCCGCCTCTCATGGTAGCTTCCTCCACCGTTCAACTTCACGCTGAAACGCCGAGACTCGAAGAAGAGAGGCGGTCATGCCACGCTGGAAAGTCCAGGAACATACACCCAAACAGCAATGCGCCTTCGTCCGAGCTGATGAACATCTTAACTAACATCATCTGAAAGCATTCGAGATTCGAAGCACTCGTGGCTCTGCGTCTGATCAGTAAGCTTTTTTTTTAAATTTATTATTATTATTATTATTATTATTATTATTATTATTATTATTATTATTATTTCCCCTCTCAAAGAGAACTGCGCTTTACGCATTCATCGGCGCGCTCTTACGCACCAGACGCAGCACTGAGAGCGCAGTGAGAAATGTGGTGGGAGAGCCTAGTGCGCTAAAGAGAGGAGGAGGAAAACAAGCAGAAGGGAGAGGAAGAGAGAGAGAGAGAGAGAGAGAGAGAGAGAGAGGCTACAAACAGAGGTCCAACATTATGGAATCATGTGAGCTGACTGAATACAACAAATTCATTTAATATTGAGTCTAGCTGGATCTTTACAGAATCAAACGAATCACACAAGCATAATGACTTTGAGCACTTCTTATCACCTATTACTGGTCTAAAAAATTTTTTTTATTCCCAAATCATACCTGTTGGCTATATCTGAGGGAATCTTTGAGTTTTGTCGAACTGGGACAGACTTTGATTAGCTCAATGAGCTCGGCAAATGAAGCCAGTAAAGGGTGCAGATCTTAAATTGAGACACAGCAACCATTCACACTATCAGTGAGTGGGAACTGCACTCACGCTGCCTGCACGAAATTCAGGCTAGTGAACCATGACAGCATCAGTGACTTGCTACTGTATCTATTTTAATCTGCAACAGGCAGTTGGATAACTTAAACATGGAGCCGGCACAGCCCTCCATGTGACCCAAAACAGAATAAGCAGTATATAAAATGTGTGTATGAATGGATTGGTCGAGTCTTTAGATGGGATCTACTGATATGAAACAATCACTGTCCGTGGTGCTGAAACGCCCAATACATCTAAATCACCAAATCAAAATCTTGCTGTCAGTGAACGCCACACAACAGAAGACAAGACAGGCATTGTAATCGATCACCGATTGTCACTCCGGTTAGCTTCAGCGGCTGCTGCGCCGTGACGAGAGGCTGGCTCGACAAATAACAACGGCTTTGAAAAACTCTACAACCAGTGAATTTAATGGCTGGGACGGAGAATGTCTTTCTCAGGGCAAAACATAGAACCTTCCATGGACTCGGTGAAGGTACTCTCGCTTCGCAAGCTCTTTTGGTTACGAAACTTGCTTAACGATTTAGCTCCCTCTTTAATAAGTTGAGGTCGCCGCTTGTGTAAAACAACTACTTAACTCGTGTTTTTAAGTTGTATTCACAGTTGCTTTTGTCGTTTAAACGCAAGTTAAGTGGCGATTACGCACAGTACATATAATCGAATTCTCGATGGTCAGTCCATTTTAAATCTACTTTCGGTAACTTTGAAAATCGTAGCTATTACTCGAAAAGGGAACTGAAACTTAGCACTAGTTTCGGTTTTTAAGTTTTTAAATGCGTCAAAGAGAACAAGCTAAAGTTGTGTATAACTACCATGCATAAGGTTTTGCTAAATGTGTAATTCATATTGTGCTCCAATCTGAAGATAGTCCAGACACTGACATTTGGGAGATTCTACGAATTGTGTTAGCTTCCTTCTCGTGTTGTGTACGTGTGTGTTTTTAATCTTCCTCTTTGTCTGGAAAATAGTTCGTATATCTGACTACAGTGAGAGCTTATTGTACTATAAATTGCGCCTGGAACAACAAAAGTCTTGCAGGATTCATTTGAGCTCCCCCCCCATGCAGCTCTATAAAAGGAGCGTTTGCTTTAAATGTTTTAAAATGAAAATTGTTTTGTGGCACAGTCATTTTCTTTGACATGTCTCAGTTATTTAATATTTATATGTATATTTTTTGCTCTTAATCTCCCCTTTTCTTTCTACTTTGCAGATATTGAGGATGGGTGGACGGGGCCGTTCTACTTCATCCAGGCTGCAGACCCGCAACTTGGCCTAATGAAGGCATGGCGGCAAGGCGACTCTAAAAGTGGAGGAGACGAATGGGCAGAGGAAGTTGAGCTCACCAAACAAACGGTGGAAGCCATGAACCAGTTACGCCCTCGGCCGAGGTTTATGGTGCTGTGTGGAGATCTGGTCCATGCCATGCCAGGTAAATAATTGTAATATAAATCAAACAAAAAGGGTCAATGGGTAATATGAGATGCAGATGTAGCTGTCTTTTATGCATTTGATGATAACAAGTAGGAGAGGTGGTTTTGCTTGTCTAAGCCTCCTGGGGCTGATTAAAAAAATACACTGTACATGTGTACAGAATGTACAATATTAGTACACGGACTCTTATTTCAAGGTTCCAGTGCTTTCATTGTTCTGATCAAATGAACTGATTTGCGTTTAGGCAATGGGATGTGGTTCAGTGATGTAAGATATTCTATGCCAAGGAAGGTTTGAGCCTGAGCCCGCTCTGTTTCCCAGCCAGTCTGTAAACAACATCCTCCCTCGTGACAGCAGCTGATATTTATCTATGAAAAAGCACAGGCCTCCTGGCTATTCTCTGGAAGCTTTAGTTTCTATTCTGAAAAACGATTTCGGCTTTTGATCGGGCCAGCTTTGCTGAGCTTTTGTTGCTTTGATTACCGTTGGGAATCAAAAAAAAAAAGAAATCCATGCCATTTTTTTAATATCGCAGTCTCAGACAATTGTAGTGTATTTATTTTTTTATTTAATAAGAGTGATGACATCTTGTGCTCAGCACATTAGTCATCAATTCATGTCTCCAGTCTGGTTCAAGACTAAAGGAGAAATGCATTTTTCATTTTGCTGGGTAAGCATAACTATCGTAAAGGTTCCGGTAAATTAAAAAAAAAAAAATTAATCAGAGAAAGTAATTTTCTCCATTCCCCCCCCAATATAATATGTAATATAGTAAGTCCCTATCTAACAAAACCAAAAACTACTTCAATCCACTCACAACCGTTATTCTCTCTTTTCGCCACCCAATAACACCGAATACATCATCATAGAAATGGTTAAAAATGTTTATGAACTGTGTGTTCAGCAAACAAAACCAAAAAAGCCGCAAGGCATCCATCCACCACTGCAAACTATGTTTGCATGATAATGAGGAAGCTAGCACAAGGTGCCCGTCTGGCCCTGAGCAGTGGCCACAGAAAGTGGAAGCGAATCCGTCTGTCTCTTGCTCGCTCTGCAACTACTCGATTTTTTTTTTTTTTTGCCCATTGTGATCTGAAAATTCAGTGAGTTATTCACATTTTTAATATAGCGCCACTGTCAATGGTGCTTGCCTGTTGGTGACAGCAAATTGGCAACTGTATTTCTGTTCTCGCATATATCTGACATTTTTCTCTTGACGTCCTTCCTCAATCTCGACTCGACAGCCAGTTTGCTATCTCATCTCCCTGTTTTGACATCTCTTATTTAATGGCACTGACATACCCTTGCCTGCTTCTCATCCATCTTTTCAGTGCATCCAAAGTGCTGAAAACATTTGACAACACTTTGAGGTTTTTTTTTTTTTTTTTTTCTTATTCCTCCCCAGGCAGCATTTTTTTGCCTATAACGCTTTTGTTCTATTACCAAGCCCCCGAAAGGACGCAACTTTTATGCAGTTTTGCAGTCCCATGTAAAAAAAAAAAAAAAAACTACATTAACCCCAAGAGGCTCTTTTAAACACTGCAACGGTATATGGGACTTGTTTACACAGCCATCATCCGAGCTAGCGAAATGAGTTCATATAAGGTACATCAACAACATCAACCTTTTATATGCGCTCTTGTTATGGTTGTCCCACATTGATAGGTTATTTTTGCTACCGAGTGAGTTTGCTGGCCAATTGGTCTTCATCTTTGTGACATGTAGATCAAGCAGTTTCCTCACCAATTTATAATATACTTGGCCTTAAAGGTAAAAGGATAATAAAAATTGTCCAGTTTTCTATTTTCACTCACTGGAGACTTTTTGTTGTTGTTGTTGTTGTGGTTGAGATGTTAGGAATATTAAAGTAAAGAAACATGCTGGACATAACAGGCTCCTAATGAGCGCTACAAAAATGTCTCTAGAGATGCGTAAGGGATTTTTCCTCACGGTACAGTGGGAGTGAGTTTGTTGATGCAGGCATGTGTGTAAAGCTCGCTTAAAGAAAAATAATGTTGAATATATTGTCATGTTTTGCAAAAGTACTGAGACAGAATAGAATACAATTCAGTAAAAGGGGATTTTGTTTTTCAGACACCCCAACTCAACTTTTGTCTTCCAAACTCATTCTGACTGCTCGTTTCTTCGTATTTGATTTTTTTTTTTTTCTTCTCGATTCTCCAAAGCACCCAGGGTGAAGATGGGAATGTTGATCGACTTTTAGATCAAACGCTTCACCTACGGGCTTAGATCTCTTCATCCTTTACATTCCAGTCAAGCCTTTGCATTACTGCTGATATCACACAAGTTTGATCGGGCTCACTCTATTCTCGCATCAATTTGACACCACTTGCAAAAACTCACACTGGGAAAAAAAACCCTGTCTTTGCTTTCACACCATACGATAGTGACAGGTCAAGGTTGAATTTGTGAAAGCAGCTAGTTGACTTTTGATGTGTTGACAAACATTTATCATGTTTTTTTTTTTCTTTGACTGAAATAGATCAATTGCATGACAGGTCATCTCAAATGAATATTTTGAAAACAGAGTTAGAGAAGAAAATAAATCATTCTATTGAGGTTGCCCTGTAAATCAGGAAAGCACTTGACTCGTTAATGACGCACTTTCATTGATAAAAGCCGCTGCCGTATTCTTCGGACTATAAGAACGGAAACGTAAAGATGTTACATTTTCTTAGCCACATCCAGCTCGGCTTGAAAATGTCGATTTCCGTCCTTAGCCCCACACGTGCCATCTGGCCCGGCGATGATTATAGATCACAGTGGAACGAAACACAAGCTAACTCCATCGTGCACACTTGCAGCTCTCCAACTGAAAAACCCTTCAGTGCTTCCCTTTTTTTTTTTTTTTTCCATTTCCTGCAAATTGCCCACATTTGAGCACTTTGGACCTGTTCAGCCCTGTCATTAACGTCTATTCAAAATTTCTCTACTGACGTAAATATAACCGTAACATAGCAAAACAACGTTAGCAGATGTATACACTCGTTGCCCTGAGCAATCTCTTCATATTTTTTTTTTTTACACGGAGCACGGAAATGAGATCCAATCACAAGTGGTCACTTTGGTGTAATCACAGATTTGTCACATTCAGCTCAGATGGTGCATATTAATGCTGTATTTAAAACAGGCCTTATTTCATAGCGTGTTGTAATTCGTCTACAACTCCTTCCTTATTTCCCCCGGTAAATAAATGGCAACATAAAAACAAGAACTGATCCACTTTGTTAAGTAAGCTATAAAACTTGTCCGAGTCTTATTTAACAACAAGCTAAAAATTGAAACTGCACATGCCGCTCAGCTCAGCTAAGCCATTACGGACCTCTACCCCAACCTTGTATATCTTCAAGTTAATGCATAGAGATTGGATTTTATGGGCTAATGTAGGGAGCTCACAAAAATAGTCAAGATCTCCTTCCAAGGTTTACTTTCGGTTGAGTGCATTAAGTTGGTGCAAAACAAATTGCCTTGTCTGTCTTATAAGTATAGATTGGTTAAATGCACTGAGCTACAAACTCAGGTTGCCAAGGTTACCGTGGCAGTCTTACGTGTACCCTTGGTGAAAGTCTTTTTTTTGCAGAAACCACTTTCAGAGATGCTCAGGAACGAGACCTAAAGACGGCATTGGAGGGGACCGACCCTTCGATCCCGCTCGTGTTTGTCAGTGGCAATCATGACCTTGGAAACACGCCGACCCCCACAACAGTGGAGCAGTACTGCCGTACATGGGGCGATGATTATTTCAGCTTTTGGGTAAGCACTACGTCACGTAATGCAGTATATTTATATAAGTATGTAAATAGAGTCTAAGTCATTCCGAAACGTTGTCACCTGTTGCCGTTTTCAGATGACAATCGGCCATTTTTTTTCCATTAAGTGTTAATGAAGGTTTCATTTTGCAGTGGAAATTTTTAATTGCGCCGGCACGGGAACGTAATGCATTTTTACCTCTTCCACTGACTATCGAGCTATCAAAATGCAGATGAGCTGACGTCATCGACGTGACATTTAAATGTTTATCAATGTGTTTGTCCATTACTAACCAGTGAGTTGAACTAATGTTTTTAAGGGGATTGGATGAGTGCTTATCAAGGAACAAAAACAAGGATAGCACACTCTTGAAATGGAAATATGCTGTTTTGCTTTGTGACTGAAGCATTTTGGTGTTTCTGTTGTCCCAGGTGGGTGGAGTCCTCTTCCTGGTTCTGAACTCCCAGTTGTTCTACGATGCTTCTGCCTGCCCTCAGTTCAAGGAGGCTCAGGAAAAATGGCTGGAGGAGCTTCTGAGCAAAGTCGCATCCTCCTCTGTAAATCGCGCCCGTCGTTATTTAAGATACCCCGCAAGGCTCGAAATTCGCCGTTTGGGTGGCAGTTTTCAATTCAGTATTGCTGAGCCTTGCTTTATTATTTGACACGGATAAATTGACAATAGAATGATCACAAGTTTGTCCTTGCTCAGGCACCCAAACACATCATTGTGTTCCAGCACATTCCCCTGTACATAAAGAATCCCGATGAGGAAGACAACTACTTTAACCTACAGATGGAAGTCAGACAAAAGCTGATGGACCAATTTAAGAGAGCTGGTAGGACAAGTTTAATTATTATTATTATTATTATTTTTTTTTAAATAAATCTTTCCTGTTTGACTTTTTTGCACAGTGAATCTGTATGCCTTTTTGCGGCAGAACAGTTTTGCTGTGCAAAAGCAGAGTCGGTGTTTGCAAATTAGATTTTTGAGGTCATATTGCCCAGCCCGCCATTTCACAATGAGTAAATTTAAATAATTTTATCGTTTTCTTCTTTGGCTACCAGGTGCCTGCCAAAATGAAGGAGTCTTATTTCAAACCACTGTCTCATCCAGTAAATAGAATAATGTAAAATGATCTCTATAGTGGTTTAAAATAGATTGTCTTAATACTTTGTAGCTTCTTAGCTTTCTGTCAGCCCTCTTCATTGCCATTTAAGATTCTTAACCCAGAGGAATCATACGCCGCTAAAACCAGAAGAGAGGATTATTTTGCGCATACGGTACAGCCACAATTGATTTAAATAATGACTTCCTAAAAATCTTCTTCAAATTCCATTATTATGAATTTAGAAGAGTCTGTAACTGTCTTTACTTGACACGCACACATACATAGGACAATTTAATACAACAGATTGACAGGCCCACCTTCTTCTCCATCATTTACCAAGGTGACTGTTGGAGGAGAGTTTTAATCAAATTAACCGTCCATTATGCCTGCATGTATTTAACCATGTTTTGGTCTGATGAGCATTAAAGGTTCCTCCTCCAAACAAACAGCGGTTAATGATTTGAAGGGCAACATTCAATTTTATTTGCAAAAAAAAAAAAAAGATGATAGATAGATAGATAGATAGATAGATAGATAGATAGATAGATAGATAGATAGATAGATAGATAGATAGATAGATAGATAGATAGATAGATAGATAGATAGATAGATAGATAGATAGATAGATAGATAGATAGATAGATAGATAGATAGATAGATAGATAGATATTGATGACATTCTTTCTAGTGCTGACTTTAAAAACAATGCACAATGCATCCTTCTCAGGTCGCTCCTTGGGTGCAGATACATTTTTTTTCTTATGGCCTGTGTGCTTTACTTGAGCTTCAGCTCTGGAAAATGATGCGTCTTCTATTGATGGTAATTTACCTCCCATCATCCCCGCCCCCCCCCTCCTTGTGTTGCATTATCCACGCATCATGTCCCTCCCATGTGTCTGTTCACGCCACTGCACCGTATGATCTGAAGCCTCCAGATGTGCTCTTGTACTCTGGTGATTAGTACTGTCATTGCACTAAAGGGCAACATCATTAACCTCACATGTACGCGCAAGCAAGCGCACCTTTAGCCACTCGGGAGGATTCAAGTTCAATGCGGAACAATCTAGCATCAGATCGTGCATGACTGCATTTGCACCCACCCCCACCCCCCAGGCATAGCCGAGTACAGATAAATTCCGGTACTTGTAGTGGCCAGCAGGAAAAAAAAAAAAAGTCTGAAAAATAATGTATGGCAATTAGATTATGCTAACAGAAAGATAAATAAGTGTTTTTCATTCTCGAGTAAAATGTGTCAAACTACCAAAAAATATATATATTTGTGTCGCATGGGTTGGTGACTACGTAAATGGTTGTGCAGCGGTGCATTTTTCTATGCCTGATAAATTTGTCTGCGAGTATCTATATTTTATCTCGCCGCCACAGCTGCATATCGGACCAAGGCACAACACCACTTAGTCTTCGTCTGGCTCGTCCGAGTGAGCAGTTCACACCACGGGACTGTTGACCGCATTCCAGCTCATATTAATGATAGTGTTTCAGCGTTATGACCCCCCCGTTGGGCTAATAAAGCATCACAGTCCCCTTTTTTTAATTGCACAAGCACTTACCGTGGATTGGGGATGTGACACTCATTTGTTTGATATTAAATTTAGCTTTTCCTGTTCTTGCCCGTCCTGTCAATGTTTTCTTTTTCAACTTTTTAAATCAAGCCTTATATTTAGTATTGTTTGTCCCAAATTGACTTAATGACCTCAAAGGTAGTTTTCCATTTTCCCCGAAGGTGCTTTCATGCTGCTTCATCGCTAGCATACCTGTAATCGTTGTAAATAAGGCTCCCTTAGGCTTTTACCGTTACACTTTAGCCAGCGTTTTTGTGGTCGCTGCCAGCATAAAGTTTACTGTCATATTTGTCGAGTAAGTTTGATGCACTTCTCTTTGATGAATATGGAAACCCCGTGGCTGGCCCACTGGTGTGTTTCTATTCAAGAGGCAATTGGAGGAGCAGGAATCCCACTTGTGCTCTCAGCCTCTCCTCTCACCATACAGTGGAGTAGATGGAGGATTGTAATTAAATTCCTATGCCACCTTGCCTCTGAGAATTTCTACCCCTCATCTGGCATATTTTCAGCCAACAAATTGGTTTATGTACAAAAAGACTGACAATATATTCTTGTACTCCATAGGAGTGGAAATTGACGGGGGAAAAAAAACAATAGCGCGGCTGAGGAAGTCATCAGGGTTTCCCAATTTAACCGGTGGCTATAGAGCAGTGCATACGTTAGCCAATTAGCGGGCAAGATAAGGCATGTTCTTGTTCTGCCGATTCTCTGTCGCTTATTCTCTTCTCGTTATCAGCGAGGATGCTTCCACTTTTCAAAAGGGAAAGCACATTTATCACCCAGCAGGGATTTGATAAGAGGTCACAGCTAAGCCTTTAACCCCACCGTCTTGATGATGAGCTTGAACAAGGCTTTTTTTTTTTTTTTACTCGAGTATCTCGGAGAGTATCAAGGAGAGGATTTATTGTGTCCTCATGCTTCTAGGACATCGATCAAGATTAGCGATGATGAAGCAGTGAGCCTTTAGACCGTAATAATAATAATAAATAGAGACGCTGTTCCTTTATCGTTTTAAAATGGTATGTGATGAGTCTGCGCTGACATAAAAATATACTTTTTTTTTTTTAATTTCCAAACCCCTTTTGTGTGTCCGTGTGGGTGTTTGTTTGTAACCGGAGGGCATACAGTAGGAAACGGATGCTTGGTGGTGACTGATTTATGAGAGATTGTAGCTGGGAGATGCCTCAACATCATTTTGCTTCCCTCTGTCATGCAAATTGCCGACACCATTTCAGATTTGTAATCATTCCGCTGTGCTTTTGATGACAATGTTCTCTATTGCGTGCACTTTGTATAGGGGAGGAGCCGTTGAAGGTAAATGGCTTCTTCGGGTCGATTGGTTGAGACAAACTAAATGGACAATTAGTAAATCCCGGCGAATCAGTCACCAGCAGATGATAGGGTGATGAATTAAAATGGCCGCCTTGAAGAAAGGGTTGGAGGTATCAAAACGTAATTAGATTTTTGTACGCCTTTAATCTCGCCTTCTATTTGGTCGTCATTGTCAGCGGGGGGACAATACAGCAAAGAACCTTTCTGACTATTCAACAGACTCAGCAATTGTGTTATACACGGATGCAATCAGCCCTATACATAACAGTCGGGGGGGGAAACATTTTAATTTTCCAAACGTAAATTGTGACTTTTCTCACCCATCCGAGAATTCAATTTGACTGCATGTAATGCCTCCTCTCGCCCTTTTGCGTTCTGTATGTTTTCATTACTGTAGCTGCTTACTCTAGACTTTTTTTTTTTTCTGAATGAACAAACAGCTCTCTCTCGCTCCATCACTCCCACCCACCCTCACAAGTTAAAGCAAAGGCCAATCCTCTCATATGGGAGTCCTTATCATTAAAAAAAAAAAAAAAAAGCGGGACTATTTTCTGGCTTACAGGTAAACAGGATTTCCACAGAGAGCCAGACAACACCAGGAATTATCAACCCAGCGTGTGCATTTTTTCAATTCGGGTAGCTAGCTAGCCACTCAGCAAGACCAAATATCCCATACTCGCACGCATCATAGCAAGAAATGTCTTATAGCGCGTATTTCACAGCATTTATGGCTCATCGTCAGTAAATTTTCATCCTTGATGTAGCTTGGCTGACTACAGCAGCGACTGGAGCGTTTAAAGGTTTGAAATCCCAGAGGGCCACCCACACCAACTGCACCGCAAGGCGCTTTGATAACAATACACAGTGTGTGATGTAGGCCTTCTTATGACGGGGAGAAGTGAAATCACTTGTTTTATATTTGATCTTTGTCAAATTAAGGTTATTTTTTCCCCCCCCAGCTGTCATTAACAGCGGAAACCTATAGCAAAGAATCCAAGGCCACCCGTTGTGAAGCTTTCAATTCTGCCGGGAATTAAAGCAGCCTATGTAGTTTTTTCCCCCTGCAAATTTCAGAGCGCTCAAAGATTGAAATGAAAATGACTGCACTACCTTGATTTCAATTAAAATGTACGACTTTATACTTGTAATACACCGGAGCGGAATTATACAGATAAACAAGAATTTTCGCATGGCCAATGATTACGCCACAGTGACGCGGCGCCACCGCCGCAGGGCAAAGTCAACCTGCGCCGCTCTGATGAGAATGTAGTTTGTAATTGAAAATAAATTGAAAATCCCGACTCCCTAATGCATGTTCCTGCTTTGTCAGAATATTTAAATGGAAAGCTGAGAGATCTTTCATTATAACTTTCTTTTCCTCCCACGTTTTTGTCCGTACTATTACTTTGTCTTAGGAGATTTTTTTAATTGTGAGCTTTTGAGAAAACATCACTAACACCCCCCAAAAAAACAAACAGCACGGTGTCGTTTTAAGCATACTTTTAAATGAACTATTCTGCACAGTGTCACCCAATGTTGGCTTATTTAGGTCATTTTTGCTTTCAAGTGTTAATATTTTTTTTTTCCCCATTGTCATTTGGGATGGCTGAAGGACATCAAGGTCGGACATGGTGTGAATCAAATAGCTCTGTAAAAATCATAGAAGCCTATCTTAGTCATAGTTCTCTGTGGATGTGAAAATGATTTAAAAAAGAGAGAAGGTTTATCATAGCCATTTGCACCTCGCTGCAGGGGTGAAGGCAGTCTTCTCTGGCCACTATCACCGGAATGCAGGCGGTTGCCACGACGGCCTCGACATGGTCGTGAGTTCTGCCATCGGCTGCCAACTGGGCGAGGACCCGCACGGCGTCAGGGTGGTGGTGGTGACGGCCGACCGCGTGGTCCACCAATACCACAGCCTGGAGCGGTTGCAAACAGGAGGGATGGACGAGGACCTCAAGAAGCTCCTGCAGGCATGATGGTCTACCAAATTTTATTTCTCCAAATAAATGTGCAAACGTTCATTTTTTATGCCCCGAGGTCTTACAGTATCAACATATTTTTATTCTGTCGAACGAAATTCAAATTCAGGTCAATATTAGATTTGCCTGAATTTAGATTAAAATGTTTTAATAATAATTTCCAGGGTCACTATTATAAAAAAATTAACTTTACCATTACGATTCACCCACTAAAGAAGATGTTACCTGAGAATGGCAACCAATCACGGCTTGCCATTTGCTACAGCTGAGCCGTGATTGGTTGTGACCTGGCCACTGTGATGTCATTTTCAGTTGACAGCAAGTGGCAAAATGGCCGCTCACTGAGATGGATAAAAACGTGGATTTTTTTGTTTAACTCATAGTCCACTATCACAAAATTATTCAAAATGGCGTTTTTAGACTAGTCGGGGCACATATGACATATTCTTGTAAATCATTTTTGGGGGTTGACCTCTACTTTTAAAACGCTAAATGATATCTACATTTTGATTGTATCCACTCCAATTGAATGAAATGAGCAAATCTGATAACAATTGCAACTCTAACATACATACAGCAGCAACACATACCAACATCTCATGTAATATTCAGAGGCAAATATTCTCTTTGCTCTGTGGGAACAACTATTAATAGAGCTTACATAGTAGGGAACATTCTCTGAAATGCAAAATGTGAATATGTTGCCATCTCACTTGGAGACAGTTGTAGTGCTTGCATTTTTATACAACTCTAAAGGCCTGTTTTCTTTGCAAATGGTACAACCGGTGGGATATTTGAAATTCGAGCTTCCACTATATTGTGAATTCCCCATCGGGGAGTCACTGACTACAAAATGTGCCACATTAGACCAAGAAGTTGGATTGTCATTAAGTGACGCTAAATACTGGTGCTTTTTATGTCATGGCATTGTACTTTTTTTTTTTGGCAATGTGAAGCGCAGCTACGAGTCGCACATGTTTGCAGCATAGCTCTTTATGTCTGGTAGAATTGAGAGCAGTTCGAAGTAGCACGTTAATGTCGACAAATGTGATTGGGCTGAACTACCAAAGAAATGGATCTGTCCCTTGGGGCTTATGAGCAGCATTGAGATGATGATGATAATAATAATGATGATGAACCATTGTTGCTTTTTTTTCCCCCATTATTGTGATAACGTGATTTTAACGTTAAGAATTTATCATTAATGGATGAACTGTGCTCCTGCAACTAGCAGGAACGATTTGGTAAACTTAAAAAAAAAAAGAATTATGATTATTATTTTATCTATTACACAAAAAAAAAAAAAAAAATCCTATGAAATCACTGTTAGGAATTTATAATAGTTTATTTGTGTCGCACTGATCTGTACTAATCTTTCATGTCTTTTTCTCACACTGAGCAAATAATCCCTCCGGAGTTAATTTGTTTTTCTGTGTTGAGGATTACAATGCAATTTCTTATTTTTAGGGCTTGAGAATGAAAACAGAGTCAGATCTGTTGTTTTTGTATCCCTATGATAGGATTTTCTGCTTATATCTCGCAAGACTCATCTTTTGGCTTTTATTTGAAGTGTTTGGGCAAAAGAACATTAAGTGTGATCATGTTATTAAAAGTCTCATTTAAAGAGCCTGGGCTCAAATGCAGTTTTCGGAACATTTGAAGCCATCTTGCTGCGTTGCATTCCACCTATATGAATATGCCGTAACCAACGCACAAAGACTCACACAATCAGCCAGACGTGCTGAGATTGTTGTCACGGTAACCTTTTAGCCACACATCTGTGTGTCTTGGTGAAACTGCCAGAAAATGTGTCCATCCACTGTCTCCTTGGTTTCATAGGTGATTTTCCATCAGCATCGCTATCACTGACCTCATTTCACACTGACAGTTTCTGTCTCGTCTCTTCCAAAAATGTCAGCAAGTGATGGGTGGGTGAAAAAGGGGAGGAATGGCCAATAAGCATGATGTGAGGAAGACCGTCTGTCTCCTTTTTTCTGCCTGAGAATGTACCTTACTTCTTTTTTTTTATTCCTTCCTATTAGCCAAGCACATTAATAGCTTCACCCTGTGTCGTAGTGGGTGTCACACAATTGAAACGTCTAATTGTAATGAAAGACCGCTGTGACCTGATTGGTGATATTTTTATAATAAATGCTGATTTAAATGTGATTGCACCTGCAAATTATCATTTTATATATTTATATACAAATGCACTGTAAAATCAATTATACTCAATTGGATTTATAAGCAAAGCGTGGAGACTCCCTGTCCCTGAAATTCAGTGAATGAGACACGTTTGTGGAAAGGTCATTTCTTCCTGGATAATCGTGCCAAGTTTTCATGGTTCAATAAATAATCCATTGACAGTGCTTCGGTACATGCTTTACACTTACAGCTCAGAAAAAAACAGTTTCAACCCATGCTGAGTTTTTTTTTTTTTACTTTCAAACACTGTGACTGTTTATTGGCCTTTAGAAAGATGCCTCACTTTACTATTCAGGTACGTGCAGCATTGTCACTTTCAGTTCTGGTTTTCGAATTCACGTGACACTTTTTGTCTGTGGCCTTTTCAAAATGCACAATAGCTCCAAAAGCATCACTGTGTCAACTCTCTTCAGTAAATGGTGAGAAATGTGACAGTCAGTTATTTTGTCACTTTTCTAGACAGATGCAAAGTCTGATACGAACAGATGCACTGGGAGTCCAGACAAAATACTCCAAAAAAAAATGCAGGTGTTATGAATGCAAGTTGTACATCCAAATAATCAGCCTGGTGGCACCAAGCCTGGTGACAGAGTGAGCCATCTGGGCAGCAGATAGCCGGTGACGGTCCACATCCATTTCTGTGGCCTGCCCTCTGGGCTAGCAGCCAGCTGGATGGGGGGGATTAAAATTTAAGTGGCATGTTTTGATGATTCGGGGATTTGGTGGGGTCAACTGGTCACGGGATTTGATGCGGCTGCCAAGTGAAAAAGCTATTGGCAAATATTTCACTTGATTGTGAATATCCCGTCAGTCAACATTAGCTCGGCACATCTTCTCGATGGCCGCCCGGTCGCTAATGGGGCCATTATGCCGAGCAATAAACAATGTACCATTATCACAGGAGATGCAAGCTAATGATACCTTAAAGTGTCAGATGCTAAGCGGCGGTGAAATTCACTCGTCATAATTATAATATTCTTTCTCAAGTAAGGATCAGGAAGGGAGTCTCCCCAAAAGAATCCCTCTGTGTGTTTATGGCCACCATTGCATGCCTGTAACATGTTGACAATTCCATTTTAATCTGTTTTTGTAATTAGCCAGCCAGCACCAAAATAAAAGCCGAGCGATTTAAAGAGGGAAAAATCCAATCAAACATGCTTCTCATGACACGTTCGCTGATGGTGTAGACGCCGAGTGCAGAGAGACAATTACCCTTTTTACGCACACTGCCAAGTACACAAACACAAACTAGGTGCGACACACACACACACATATGCTGGCATCACAATGCTAATTAATCCACATATCTGTTCCCACACAGGACATCCTTGGCTTTCATCCCATCCTCAATTAGATTGAACTTCCAACTGCTCTGTTAGTGTTTGGATTAGGCGGCATTATGAAGGAATTCGAGTGTTTGAAATCCTGCCTTGCCTTTGACCTCCTGCATCAAGCATTTGACAGCTATTTGGCTTTAAGAAGGAAACGTGTGTGTTGCGGTATTTTAGTGTGCAAGAGCTTGTGTTTATTCATACGTGTTGGTAAAAGCTTCCTTATGTTGCTATGTGTTGTCATGACCTTACGTCACACTCCTTAACTCTTCTTTTTCGTACGCCATCGAGCGAGATACGGGTCAAAGCAAGAGCGAGGGATTCTTTGAATGTCCCCTTCTCAAGCCTTTTTCTGAATCTGACAGTAAATAACTTGAGTGTGAATCATCACTGATGTTTTTTTTTTTTCTCCTTTCATATTTTGTGCTGTATGCTAAAAATTCATGTTAAACTGGGAAATGGGAATATTTGAATCTAATATGAGGATCTCTTCCTACCAGCTAAGCGGACTCTCCGGGAAGTCTCTGCTCAAGATGAAAATCTCCTTATGAGCCATCTTGAGGTTGGTTTCTCCTCCTTTTGATTCTAAATGTGTTTAGCAGTCAGTTTGAGTGATAGAAATTACCGTGTGTTGCTTTATGTGTCCACATGATGATGCTCATTATTGACAATGATGCTCTTGAGACACCGAAACTAAAACGATGCGTGCGAGTCCCAGTGCACACACACTTGTTGTACACACTGATTGAGCATCCCCATAATGCGTCACAGCCGGCCCACTTGGGCCTGGCAACATGTCTCCCCTGTCACATACTGACGCCATCCTCCAAACTTCCAATCTGTCTTGAATTATTCATCTAATACTGAATACGCTTCAAATCCAACAAACATTTGCTTGTCACATTTGAAAATATTTCATTTTTTAGAGATTTATTTCCATATTTATTTCTCGTGCAAAATTCTCCTCCATCTGGTGACGCTTGACCCAGCTCAGGGTGACTAAAAATGTACTCGTCCCCCTCATTGCTACTTAAGAGGCTGCTGTAATAATCCCAATTTGTGAACACGCAGCAGCCACCGCAGCGCCATTTCCACCCAAATAATAACCTTTCTTCCCATTCTGCAAAGGTGTCGGGGTAATGAGGGCTGAAAGGGTGAAATCGAACACATGTAGTGCCTGCAGGAGCTGGTATCTGTTCAGTACTTCCCCCAGAACTGCTCTTAACGCTAAAAGGCTTTCAGTGAGTCATATTGGATGGTTGATACAATCTGCGCTATGGTCAGAGGTGATGTTATTTGGGAGAAAAGAAAACGGTGCCAGATTGGAATGAAGGCAGTGACAGATGTCGTATACAAATATTGAGATTTTTGCTGATTTTAGCAACTGGCCTCACGCACAAAACTCTTCTAACCTAGCTGAGCAGGCAGAGAGGGAATAACTAAGCATATAGTGGTTTCTTCAAAGATGGATGGAGGGTACGTTCCCCTCCTGAGGTAAAGAGTTTGCCCTTAGCGGCCTGCTGACTTTCTCGCTTAGCGTCCCACTTAAAACAAAATGCACGCCACTGCTCTTTTTCTGGGTCCAATGTATGCATTTCAATTTTGTAGTGGAAACCGATTCATTTGGTTTAATAACTTAAACATAAAAATGCAACTATTAGTGCATTTATCTTGGTTTTGACTACCTGTTGGGAGAAGCTCTAGTTCACCCTTAACCAGATGGGGACAAATTCTGGAGAGAAAAAAAGGTTACAATGTCCCGTTGTGTGCTAGCGACATCTAGTGCATACACGAAGAAGTGCACAGAACCAAAACTATTTTTTTAATGGTCCGACCTAACACATACTTGTGTTGTGTAATTTTAAGCAACAAGACAAGCTCAGCAAAACAGTTTTATGGGTTTCTGTTTATGTTTGAAGTCTCAAATAGACGCAGCTTGATACAAATCAGTCTACACTTCCTAGTTTGAACATTACATTAATATTGCTTTTGATGACAACTTGGGCATGGAATGCAACTGTAATTTAGTATTGTCATGATGGTGGTACTCGGCGAGTTGAATATTTTTTAGATGACACTTGTAAAGTTTGAGAGCCACTCAAGCAGATTGTTTATCCTTGTTGTACATCATTACACCAGGAGATGGCGCTAGTACGTTTGCCCATGACCTCTTTTGTTGATTTCGTCGTTGTTTATTTTGTGTGTCACATGACCGGAAGTTCGGCGTCAAAACATTAAACAACAGGCGCGCATCATCTAAACTGCCGGTTGAATTTTACAATGATTTTAACATTTGTTAGCTGACTACGGAAAGCGAAATAGTTTCTTTTTATTTCCTCCTGCTTCGGGGCGTGCTTCCACTATGGCAGGCCCTCTGCTGGAGTTTGAGACCGAAATGTTTCTGAACCTTTTCAGCAGTGACGGGTTGCTCGTGGTGGCGGAGGGAATGGGGATAGACCGCATTTTGCTGCAGTTCATGCGGGTCTACTCGGAACAAGGCAGCCTGGTCCTACTGCTTAACACTACCACCCCCGAACAGGTTAGGACCACCGCGTCGTTAGCCCCGTAGTCCTTTCAACAACAACAAAAACAAAACAAAAAACACCTCGAGTATATTTGCTTCTGTTCACCCTGACACTGATGACAGGCGGCATGCAAAAACATTTTGAGCATTTACATTGTTTTTATTTTATATTGTGCAATTAGAAAGGTCTACCTAGGTGTAATAACAAAGTATTTGCACTATATGTTTTCACTATTTAGGAGTATTTCACGGAGCAGTTGCGAGTGGAGGGTGTGACCCACTTGCCGAGAACGGTGACCAGTGAGGTCCAAGGCACCGAGCGGTACAACGTGTACACCGAGGGAGGAGTCTTGTTTGTCACCAGCAGGATCCTGGTGGTCGACTTCCTCACCGACCGCATACCTGCTAATCTTATATCAGGTAAGTGTGCGCTTTATAATTGTCTGTTTGTTTGGAGTGGGATGTGCCTATATTTTCTCTTTCCGATATCTCCCGTCAGGCATCCTGGTGTACCGCGCTCACAAAATTATCGAGTCGTGTCAGGAAGCATTCATCCTGCGACTGTTCCGACAGAAGAACAAGACGGGCTTCATCAAAGCCTTCACTGACAAAGCCACGGCATTTTCTTCGGGCTTCTGCCAGGTGGAGCGTGTGATGAGGAACCTCTTTGTCAAGAAACTATACCTTTGGCCCAGGTATGTAGCTTATCACAACAAATTCCAAATTGTGCCAAAACAATTATTTTTACGAACCCCTCACCGTTTTGTCTTTTTTGCTCTATTCTACATTCAACAGGTTCCAAGCGTCAGTAAACACAGCACTAGAAAAACACAAACCTGATGTGGTGGAGCTCCATGTGTCACTGACTCCCTCCATGAGGGCCATCCAGAGCTCCATCCTGGACATCATGGGCGCCTGTCTGAAGGAGCTGAAACGTTACAATCCCACTTTAGAGGCGGAGGATCTCTCCTTGGAGAACACGCTGAGCAATGCCTTTGATAAGGTGGGTCAAGTTTCTTTCACGTGAATGAACCATTCATCCATAATCTAATGCAAAAGTGTGTTTTTCTCATTTGTTTTGTCATCCAGACCATCCGCCATTACTTGGACCCCTTGTGGCACCAGCTGGGAGCTAAGACCAAGGCACTGGTCCAGGACCTGAAGATGCTGAGGGTTCTGCTGCAGTACCTCACCCAGTACGACTGTGTCACTTTCCTTAATCTGCTCGAGTCCCTCCGCTCCAGCCAAAAGAACTTTGGCTCCAACTCAGGTAATTTAAAAGGGTGTGCTGTGATTAATGGCAGCCTTAAATTTCATTTCCGCTCAATGTCCAACCATTAGTGACAGGTCGTAATTCATTTTACAATTGTAATCATTCATCTCAGGGTGGCTCTTCTTGGACTCCAGTACATCCATGTTTGTTAACTCCAGGTCCAGAGTGTACCACATCCCAGAAAACAAGAAGAAACTTAAAGTCGGCGCTGAAGCGGAGAAAAAACAGCCACCCACTGTTTCAGGTGACATTGAAGACAAAACAAGAGGACCTTTGAGTCTTCATTTCTAAGGTGACACGTGCGTGTGTGTGTGTGTTTCAGAGGTGAAGCGAGTTTTGGTGCTGGAGCAAAGCCCAAAGTGGGAAGCTCTGACTGAGGTCCTGCAGGAAATTGAGAAAGAGAACAAGAACTCCCAGCATGAACCAGGTGAGAATTGTCATCCTTGGGAATGTTCACAAGATTTACACAATCTCTGCCCTATTCGAACTGTTTTTTTTCCTGACCCTTCAGGTCGCGTTCTCATCTGCGCCAGCGATGACAGGACGTGCGCTCAACTGCAGCGGTACATCAGACACGGCGCCGAGCGGCTCCTGAAAAGACTGTACAGCCGCACCGTCGGCAAACAAGACCCGTCGAACGCCTCTGCTTTTGAGTTGGCGAAATGTAAAAAAGACAAGGGCTTTCTCAAAGGCGGCTCCAAAGGAAAAAATGGAAGGAACCCCAGAGGCAAAGAGCAGAAAAAGAAACCGGGCAAAGCCAAAAGCAGACCCTCTCTGACCTTGACTCAGATGATCGGCAAAGAGCAGACAGTTGTCGAAACGGCGGTGATGGGCAGCAGTGAAGATGAGGAGGACTTTGGCGCAGAAGATGAAATGGGGGAGGAAGACGCTCCAAAGTTGGACTTGTTATCAGACGCTTACTACGCCGTTCTGAAGGAGCCTCTGATGGTCATTCACCCGCTGAGGGGCTGCACGGACCCACACAGCCTGACACGGGTGCTCCATGAGGTGGAGCCCATGTTTGTGGTGCTTTACGACGCTGAAGTCAGCTTCGTGCGACAGCTGGAGATCTACAAAGCCTGTCGACCTGGAAAGCCGCTCAGGTGTGTCGGCAGTTTATTGTTCATTGTAAAATCTCATCATATCAGCTTACAATATGTTCTGCTCATGTGGGTGATCACTGTTTTTTTTTTTCTCACGAACATTTGCCTCTGCAGGGTGTACTTTCTCATCTATGGCGGCTCAACAGAGGAACAAAAATACCTGACCGGGCTGTCAAAGGAGAAGAAAGCCTTTGAACATCTCATCAGGTCAGACTCCGAATCAGAACGTTCACGTTCGGTCGATTTGGCAAATTTGGTGTCAAATAGCTAACCGGTTGACTTGCGACTGCGCAGGGAAAAGGCAACCATGGTCATCCCAGAGGAGAGGGAAGGCCGAGAAGACACCAATTTGGACCTCGCTAGGAATTTAGAGCCTGCTAATGCCACCACCAACACTCGCAAAGCAGGCAAGTTTGTTTTGGTTTACCTTTTAGGATGACTTTCCAATCAAGCACGTTCTGACAGTGCTCCGTTAAAAACAACCATGGTTACAAATTTGATTTGTGTTTGTCACAATGGGGGATCTGAATTGAAACAGGAGGTCAAGATCAGCCTAAAGAGCCCTCGCGAGTCATCGTTGACATGCGCGAGTTCCGCAGTGAGCTTCCCTCCCTCCTCCACCGCCGCGGCCTCGACATCGAGCCCGTCACTTTGGAAGTCGGCGACTACATCTTGACTCCGGATATCTGTGTGGAGCGCAAGAGCGTCAGCGATCTGATCGGCTCATTGCAGAGCGGCCGCCTCTACACCCAGTGCCTGTCCATGAACCGATATTACAGGAAACCCGTGTTGCTCATCGAGTTCGACCCGGCCAAGCCCTTTTCTCTCATGGCCCGCTCGGACTTCCGCCACGAGATATCGTCCAATGACGTTTCCTCAAAACTCACCTTGCTCACGTTGCATTTCCCACGCCTCCGCATTCTCTGGTGCCCCTCGCCGCATGCCACGGGCGAGCTTTTTCTCGAGCTGAAAAAAGGTCGCAATGAGCCGGACGCCGCCGCGGCTCAGGCGGTCACAGCCGAATCAGACGCCGTGGCCGAATCGACAGAGCTTTACAATGCCGGGCCGTACGACTTCTTGCTCAAGATGCCGGGAGTCAACGTGAAAAACTTTCGAGCGCTCATAAGAAATGCTGAAAGCTTGGCAGATTTAGCCAGACTGAGCCAGGACAAGCTAGCAGAAATACTTGAGAATGCAAATAACGCCAAGGCGCTTTATGAGTTCTTGCACAATGTTGCAGATGTTCAAACTCCAGCGCAAAAGACCAAATAACTTTCTAATATAGACTTTTTAAAATGCATTTTTCATTACACATTATGAAGTATATTTGTGCAAGTATAAATAATAAACTAAAACATTCAACTGTTGAAAAAGCCCTTTAAAACATGAGGGGGGATCTTGCCAAAGAGGTTGAGTTCAAGTAGTAAGTAGTAGAAGTAAACAACTCTTGTTTATATTTATTTCATGCAGTGTCATTTAATGAGTTAATTACAGAGTTAAATGCTTTGTAGTGGTGAGTCAGCTGTTACTATTGCGTAACACGACGACACTGCTATTGTCACGTTGGGACGAGACTGACGTACTAATTTGACGCTGAACTACGGTGTCAGGTTCGTATTTGTGCCCGAATGATGACCCACAAGGGAGGTTAGCGAACCCCCCCACCCCCCCCCCCCACCCTGCTCCTGCGACCACGCCCCCACCCGCTTTTTTTCCCCGTTCGTCTGCGTCATGACGTTACTCCGCATCAGCACCCCACGGAGCAGTCGCAGCCATTTTACTCCGCCAAATAAACTTCAATCTCATTGCAGGAGGAGAGCAAAACATTACCCAAGACTAGCACCAACGAATATATCACCATGAACGACAAGTTGGACACTTTGGACTTTCCGGTGTCGTCGAGTGGGTAAGTTCTGCTCGACATGGCGGCACCTTGTTTTTAGCATGTTAGCTCGTTGGAACGCGCAAACCAGCCCAGAATGTAAAGCGAGCGAGATGTGCTCATGGAGACAGCGACATAACTATTGATTGGGTCCACACTTTAAATCACCGTGAGCATTGGATATTTATATTATTTTCAGTATTCGAAACGGGACAACAATGGCGGAGTGATAAGTATTTGTTACTGTGGGGAAGTCACTCACCTGTCAGATTGAAGCTGACCGCTGCGCGCCCACACCCACCGGCCTTCTCCTTTACAAAAACATTCCCTAAAGGGATGCCATTCACAATTTCACATGCATGTCACGTATAGTTGCAGCCCTCTGTGTCATTAGCTGTTTATTTTCATGTTTTTTTGTGACAAATGTCCTGGAAAAATTAACAATTATACAATATTTACCCGTAGTTGAGCATGGTGTAATATCCCGGTAAAAATGGATGATTTGCATTTTTGATGGCAATATTCTTATACGTACCGGGCAAAAACATCTTGACTGTGACTGTTATGAGCCTGGAGTCTTGCAAATGAGAGACAGAACAAGGTCCGCCTAGCCCACATGATGTCATCACCCTTTAATTTGTCGAAGTGAAGTGATGCCTCAGCAAATCCAGACTCTTGAGTCATGCATGGCAGCCACATGTTGAAAAGCGTGCATCAATTTAAACATCATCCGAGCATACGGGTCGATGGCAAAGTCATTATCTCTGCCCGTCCGTGTTTTTATTTCAACCTCCGACTGCTGTGTGAATTTACAGGAAGTCGGCTTATATACGTTAATACCTGGTTAATTCAAGCCGCTGTAACGTTTGATGAATGATTTAACACCCTTCTTGTGATATCACACATTTTCCGTTCCGTGCTACTCGCTTTGGTTGTCACAGTCGTTAAACACACTTTGCCCGACCCTTTTCCAAATGATTGACAAATTGGCGACTCCATACTAAACAAGCCGCTCGATGTTTGTTGCTATGTAATGTGAAAACATAAAATGACTCTCCCCTTGCTGACGAGTCCATATTTATTGCAGCTAGCCTGGACCGCTACCTACCTAATAATTATGGTTTACATTTTCATTCCACTGTCTGTACCATTGACATTGACAAATTGCCGTCTTGATACGGTTAGTTGAACTCCAGCTCGGCTACGCTGAGCTATCTGGAGATGTTTGTGTGATGTACTTTCCCAAAAACTTTGTGGAATCGGGTCATGTTTTTTTGTCCTTTGTCCATTCCTTAGCTACCATTTTCAGCACACAAAGGCAGCCAGGAAGGAAGCGGCCGCGCACGTGCGGGTGACTGTGAGAAAAGCACAGGCCTCTGCTTGATGAATCCAACTTCCAAGTGATGACATCATCGCTGGTCTTATCTCTGGATAAAGGCAGACGTTTTTCTTGGACCAGAACTAGTCTATTTAGGGCCCCCAAACTGCAAATTCCACTGAGTCTGGCACGGGTGGGATTATCATGCGTGTGTAATGTGTGTGTGAGCTTAGAGTTTATAAATATACTGTAAAATTCAAGATAGCATTGTTTACAATACGTTCTAAAATAGTGAAGATGGTTGAATGATAAAACACAACTGATTTGAATGAGATCAAGATGTCCCAACCAGACCAACAAGTACTTTTGTCACTTTTTGCGTGTGTGTGTGCGCGCGTATGCGAACACTTTTTTAGTACATTAGCTGTGGGAGTTTACGTGGCCATTGCTATTTGTAAAACAAAGCCTTTTGACCTCTTGTTGTTGCAGTAAGACTGTGGGATACTGAACTTTGTATTCCCCTTACGATGGATAAGCGACACATTTGTTTGGTTTGTTCAAAATAGACTTTAGAGTTTGAAGTATTTTATTGGTTGACATCCAAAACGTTCCCCCATTCGGGATGGTGTTGTTTTCATTAAGGATGGAAAGTCATTAGTGTTGTGTTCATCAAGAATAAAAAAAAAAGTCAGTCCAGACTGTAAAGCCATGTTTCCATTTGGAATGCCTATTTTGAAGTCAGTTGATGGAATGAATTCATTAATTGCATCTAATGAACGACATAGAAGTTTGAAAACAAATACCCCACATACATTTAATGCTGCCTATGTAGTTACAATGTTTACTCTTCACTGGCACTTGTTAGCCGCGACAGCTATGTGGCTTGCATTCTCTCACTGACTTGTTTTTTTTTTCTCCTCTCCTTTCAGTCGTTTTTCCATTTCCATTGAAATTTTGTAGCTGTCGCAGAGAGCAATAAACATT
This sequence comes from Syngnathus typhle, assembly GCF_033458585.1. Classification (NCBI taxonomy): domain Eukaryota; kingdom Metazoa; phylum Chordata; class Actinopteri; order Syngnathiformes; family Syngnathidae; genus Syngnathus; species Syngnathus typhle. The sequence continues at coordinate 3,922,806 of NC_083755.1, read as the reverse complement.
TGGTGAAAAAGATTTTTATATTCTGAGAGTGTCTCTCCTCAGACTGCAGTGTGGCTCTCCAGTATTCCGTTTCATACAACCGCTGGCTTTGTTCCGAGCAACCTGTGAGCTTCTTTTTGTCTTTCCCTGCATCCTTGAACTTGAGTTCGCTTAATTCAAGCGTCTTGAAGTGGTGCTCATCAACCATCCTTTTGTGGCTCTCATCTTTTTTAGTCTATTTCGGTTTCTTTACAGATTTGTTCAGTTTAGGAATCCTTAAGCGGCGATATTTGTAAATCTCTTCAAATTCATGTCTGCTATCTGTCTTGATAAATGTCTCCTTTTGTCCCCTATCAGGTGTGACTCCACAGCCTAACATTAGGGAAAGAAGCTTTCGATCACCTTCTCTTGCTGTCCCCTTCTTCTTAAGGTAGGTACTGAAAGCCCCAACAGCAATAATGTGGTTATTAAAAATGAAATCGTTGTGTGGCAAGTTATTGATTTTTATTCATATTTGTTTGTTTATCATATTTGTACTGTCTGGCTGTAAATAGAAGGAAAACAAGCCTTCCCGTCCCCTTGAGGGGGAAATACAATGTTATATTGAGCATGCTACACTCTTCGTCTGAGCTGTATCCACACATGCACAAGATGTCAGTGAGGAAGAAAAGTAAACCAAGCCATTGGGCGAGAAATGGAACACGAGTATTTCCAGAATTAGGAGCAAAATACTACGTCATTGGATTAGTCATTGAGCATATTGCTTATCTAGTATTTACATTATTATTATCATTTGTGTAATTGCTTGAAAATATTTGCACCTTTTTACAAATCCTTAAGAATTTTTCCGCTGTAGGAAGACAATGTTTTTTTTCCTCTCTCTCCCATATTCTTGTTGTAGGGCGAAATGACAGAGTCCACATCAACATAGCCAAAAGTAACATCGGGAAAGTTCGTAAGAGGTCTTGGAGGTCCTGGAATGAATAACCATGTTGGCAATGGCACTGCTGGAGAACTGAATGGCATTAGTGTTTTAAACGTCATCTGCTTATTAAACGCCTGTTGGGAAGCTTAAACGGCTTGTTTTACTCCCCGAAATGTTTCCGTTGCCTCCGTTTGAAACCACCACCACTATTATGTCGTCATATTCCAGATTATGAAACCTGTCTGAGCACTGTCGTTCATACGCAAACAGACATTGTTCCCCATGGACAATGGTGATCCACTGTCATGACCTTCCTGACTCCCTTTAATAAATCATTTGGGTTTGGATTGAGCTCTTCCAGATGGCTGAAATGAAATGCCACCCTCAGCATTTTGCAACAAGTCGTCATGCAAACATAATGATGATTATGATTCTTAGCAAGACAATTGATTATTTTCCCTTATCGTTGGTTTCTAACAGGTCATAACCTCACTTAACCTAAAGAACGGCGGTTGCTCAAAGGTCGCCAAGTTCTCCCCTGACTCAGGATGGAGCCTCAGGTTTCCCAGGGGCTCCTCAGGGCAGGAGGGATGTGTCCGCTGGTGCCCAGTCCACAGAGTGAAGCAGTGACTCATGAGATGGAGGAGTTGTCACTGCAGCCCACCCAGAACCTGCCGCCACTCAATGAACGCAAAAACGGTGAGGTTACTAGCCTACTTTTGGACACGATCATTAAGTGGGCCAAGAAGCTGAAAGAGTGCAGGCAAAAGTGGTAGTCAGTAATTTACTTGTCACTTGGTGAGTCCCCCCCTCCCCCAAAGCCAACATTTGCTGAGGTCTGCAGGAGAGCCCCGGTGCAAAGTTGGCGGTGGAAAAGTTAGTGCGTAATGTCAACTGTCCAAGTGCCCACTCATCATATGGGCTTTTGTCATTTCCCCTCCAGTGAGAGAACACACACACACTTCATACTTTCCATCTGTAGCGTTTGGCCAACCACAGACCCCCGTTTCAAATATTGGCTTCGACGTTAACATAAATCTGCACGCCACTGAAATCACTGAGCATGCAGAACGTGAGAACAGTCACTTGGAGTTTGACTAAGGACATGTTAATTGATTGTTTATTGATTCAATGCATTTCAAGGGGGGAGGAAAAAAAAAATCCCCTTTTGTGCTCTGAATTTCATGTGCTATTTATAATCTTTGACTGAAAGTAGGAAATGCCCTAATTCCACCAAATGACCTGCCGACTGCAATTGTCTGCGTAAACGGCTCACTTGCGTCACTGCTCGTTAATGCGTTTGTCGAGTTCAACAACATTTGACTGGAAGCGTCTAATTCACCCGAACCAAATGTGGCTTTGCGTGCCGTGTTCGATTGCATTGTTTTTGCTAGTGTAACGTCTCAACAACCGTAACGGCTCATTAGTTGCTGTATCAGTGTTCCCCTCCAGCGTCTCAGCGCCGATGTCTGTACTTTTACGCAGACGGAAGTTGCCAGGCAAACTTTACAACAACAAAAACACTCACGGTGACGCAAGCGTTAGCAAACGGGATTGTGCAACTGGGGCCACTTCTAACTGTGACACACCCTATGAAGCTGCTCTGTTGTATTCTGCTAAAAATACACGCCACATCTATTTTTGCCGGAGGATTCATTAGATTGCACGGTGCGAACCAGATCAAGCTGGGCAGGAAGTCTTCATTGAACTTTCAAAATAAGGTGCAAAAATGAGTCATATTTAATTATTTATACCTATTGTTCTAAAAAAACAGGAATCCCCTTTTAGTATTTATTTTTGAATTTGTGTACCCAAAGTATGTCGTGTGTCAAAGGTGAGGTGACACACATCCCAGCATGCATTGCAGTGGTCCTTGTAAATAATTGCTGCGCTTTATTCGTTTTGTTTTGAGTGCGTCTTTGATGATAACTGACAAAGGAACATCTCGGTAAAATCACGGGCGAGACAAAGGTTCAAGTCGACCGGGTTTGAGTTGTGGTTGATAGCAGCTCTTGAATGGGTTGGACTGAACTAAAATGGCGATTGTGAGTCTTCTCATTATTACCCAGAACTACAGTATGGTGTCGACAGTTGGTTTGCTTTGAAGTGTGTGCTTTTGCTTTGAATGTCAAATTATTTTTGTTGGTCCCTAATCTTGGGTTTTATTTATCTTAACCAGTGCTGCAGTTGAGACTTCAGCAAAGGCGAACTCGGGAGCAGTTGGTGGATCAGGGCATCATGCCACGTGAGTAATGGCGCCTGTCAGTAGGCGCATCATCACTCAATGTGTTTGTGTTTGGGGGGGGGGCTTATCTGACAAAGCTGATGATTTACATATTTTAGTTGATTATTTTCTGAATAACGTTTCACCAAAATGTCTTGTGTGTAGCGCTGAAGAGCCCGGCTGCGTTCCACGGGCAGATTCGGAGCTTAGAGAGAGCCAGGGTATGAAAAATAATTGTAGACAAAAGACAATCAAGTGTGTTTTTAAAATCATGACATTTTTGTCTTTTGTGTAACCCACCTCAGACTGAGAATTTTCTTAAGCACAAGATCCGCAGTCGTCCAGAGAGAGCAGAACTGGTCAGGATGCACATCTTGCAAGGCAAGTATTGTATACATTTTATATCAATGTTTGGAAGTTGGGAGTCCTTCCCTACCGATTTCCACTGCTCGAGACAAATGTTCCCCCCCCCTAACCAACTCCACTTCGGTACTGTCATATTTGTATACCTAGCGTGCAATGTTTTTCTTCAGAGACCGGAGCCGAACCGTCACTACAGGCCACCCAGATGAAGCTGAAAAGAGCCCGACTGGCTGACAACTTGAATGAAAAAATAGCCCAGAGACCCGGGCCCATGGAGCTGGTGGAGAAGAACATTTTACCTGTGGATTCTAATCTCAAAGAGGCCATAATAGGTGAGAGAGGAAATAATCTGTGAGGGGTTTAATAGTTGCCTTGTAACCAAACAGTTATATGGAACGATGCTGCTCAGTGACACTTGTCATCTCTTGTGGTTTCTTGGTAATAGGGCAGGTGAACTATCCGAAGGTCATGGATGAGGACAGCAGTGATGCCTTGTCCCCGGAGCAGCCTGCCAGCCAAGAGTCTCAGAGCTCAATGCCTTCACCTGTGGACAGCAAATGCCCAGAAACTCCCTCGCCAGCCCAGCCTCCTTCAGGCCCATTGCTGAAGGTCAGAGAGAGAGAACATCAGTCCCCCCAAGCTGCTACAAAAGCCACTACAGACTCAATGAGAGCAGTCACTACTAATGAGCAGCCAACAAGCCGCCCAGCCTTTTCTCACACTCAACTAGTCACTCCAACCGCTCCCTCCAAACCTGCCCCAACATTGGTGAAGGTAAGTGTCATCAGGTCTCTTGATATGAAAATCTGCACGGCACATTTTTGCTATTCCCCCCCCCCCCCCCCCCCCCTACAGCAAAGCCAACACAAACTGCCTTCTGAGAAGATCCGTAAGAAAGGCAAAGACGCCAAGCCTAGAGTGAAAAAGCTGAAGTACCACCAGTACGTTCCACCAGATCAGAAGCAAGAGCCCAGCGAAACCCTGATGGACTCCTCCTATGCCCGACTTCTGCAACAGCAGCAGCTGTTCCTCCAACTGCAGATCCTCAGCCAACAACAGCAACACTACAACTATCAAACTATATTACCAGCCCCACTCAAGTATGTAAAAAAAAAAAAAAGTTTCCTTTTTTAAACCTTCCCCCCCCATTCTTCTTTTTTCAGTGTTCAATTCATAACGTTTGCTCCCATATCAATAAGTGTTATTTTTTCCCTCTGCGTAGGCCTGTGGCAGAAGGCCAAAGCAGCAATGCCAGCGGTCTGCCGGCCTCCATTGTGGTTTCTCTACCCACTGCACCTCCGCTTCCCCCAATGTCTTTGGCCCGGCAGAACAACTCATTATCCAACCGCAAGCCTGGAGTCTTGCCTGCCAACCTGGAGGAGATGAAGGTACTCGGATACACTTTGAACTGCGTGAAGCGGCTCGACGGACGCGGCACCTCGAAATCTGGAATCAAGCAGAAATTGAGTGTGGGGCTAAGTGATGTAAAAGAGGCAAAGTGCTGCAAAAAAAAATCTATTTAAATCAGTTCAAAATCATCCAGCAGATGCTGTTATGGTGATCCATTTTAGAATGACCCATAGCTAATCATGATTTCTCTCCTAGGTAGCCGAGCTGAAACTAGAACTAAAGCTGCGTGGCCTCCCTGTGTCAGGAACTAAAACGGATCTGATCGAAAGGCTGAAGCCCTTCCAGAATCTTCCCAGCTCCTCGGCCCCCAACACTATTCCCACACCTGTTACGACCACAATCACCGCCATCCCCATGGAGACAACCACTACTAGCCCTGCCATTGTCCTTCCACCCCTGCTGGGAGCTTCCGAGCACATGAGCGCCACACCTCCAGTTTCCCCTGTTCCTAATGACCCATTTACCCTCCACCAAGATGCCAGCATGTCAGAAGTCCAACATGAAATCCAGTTAGTGTCAAGAGGGCCCGGCTCCTCACCTCTCCCCAGCTTGCCCGTACCGGAGAAGGACAGAAGGCTCCATGAGAAGGAGCGGCAGATTGAAGAGTTGATGAGGAAGCTTGAGCAGGAGCAGAAGTTGGTGGAGGAGCTCAAGATGCAGCTGGAGGTGGAGAAGAGGTGTCAGAGCAGCTGTACCACCGATTCGTCCGCCATAGCCTCCAACTTCGCCACTGTTTCATGTTCCTTGAGCCCCATATCAAGCATCCCGAACGACAACACTGTAAAACAAGAGAAAACGGTCTTGACAAACGGCTCTCCGACTTCCCTACCTAACTCGCTGCTGGGCTCCCAGACTCCCACCAACCCACTGCAAACTGCGGTCAAGTTGGAGGATGTGACTGTTTGTTCTGGAAAACAAATCCAACTCCAGCCCCAAAATCATTTTCTCACCCAGACCCAAGTCAACACTAGCCCACAGCTTCTCTGCCATTCCCAGAGAAGTCCCAAACTCAAGACCCAGCCGCAGTCCCAAACGACCACCCCCACCCTGCCACAGTTCTTCATCAGCCATCCCGGCAGGATGTCCCAGGTGCTCGGTCAACCGCAGACCTTGTTAACCGCATCTGGACAACCTCAGACTCTGCTCAGTCCCAATGGCCAGACTGGAACTCAGATCCTGCTCCCGGTGTCACTGCCCAACAACGCCGCCGGCATCCAGCTGCCGAGCACCACTGTCAACCTGCAGGTAAGGATGACATTAAGTGTGTTCGCAGTTCACCTCATCTTGGAAGGATTTCTGGCTTTTGTTTCCACTGCAGTGTGTGTTGATAGCCGCAAAATGATGTTACATCATCCACCCAATGATTGGTTGCTTGTTTTGGAAGGCGCAAATTTATTTAAAGCTACTCTCTTAGCATGGAATCACTACAGAAAACTAAAAGAGTTTCCCCCCCTCCCCCTTCATCTCAGCCTGTCCTTCAGGCCACTATCTCAAATCCAGGCCTTATCCAGACCTCCATTCCTCAGCTGCAGAGCACCAAGATGGAGATGGCTCCTAACCAGCAGTTGACCAACAACAACTCATTGCTGCAGGTTAGCCACTCCACTCCATGGCAACATTTGATTTGTTTTTTTATTCTGTTTTTGACAATACTTCCAGACTTTGCCCATGTGCAACAATACGACTGACATGGAGACGCACACGAGGCCTGAGATAAATCCTCAGTCTTTCCTGGGGAGCTCCCCAGACAGAAGGGCCTCTCCTCATGCCTCGCCCAACCACGTCATTAACGGGACACTCAATAAGGTAACCACAGTGTCATGTGTCAAAGTTCATCACATCTACGTTATGATTTGATTGTGCTGACATTGCAGTTTTTCTTTGTCAAGTCCTCCTCTCCACAGCCGACCTTCATCCTCCAGCCCGCGCCTTTTCTTTCCCAGCCTCCCAAGAGACGGGAGCCCCCTCGCTATGAAGATGCTGTCAAACAGAGCCGCAACCTGCACGTTAACAATCTGTCCCAGGTTCGCTCCCCCTCCACGCACACACGCTATTCACACCAGCGTTTCCCATCCCTTCTAAACAAATATATTTGTCTTGGCAGGTTGCCACAGCAACCAGTCAGCAGATGGATGACTTGTTTGAAATTCTTATACAGAGTGGAGGTAAGGAGGCACTGAATCTGTTACTCATTTACATTTATGGGTCAACTTGTATGGTGTGGTAAATTCCAACCTCTCAAGTGCTCCAGTTTGGACTAGTGGAGCGAAACACAATAAATTGGTTAGTCAAGTACCCCGAGCTAGCGGGGCCTCAAAGACGACTTCATTCATGATGTCTTCTTCTTTCGATCTCCATTTGACCACCCTTTAGAAATCACTCCATTTGTCCAGCATGAGCCTCCAGTGTCTATCAACAAGACTCACCCGGTCACAGCCAGCATCACCACCCTTCCAGTCAACACCGTCCTCTCCAGGCACCCTCCCCAAATCCAGGTGGCCCCTCCTCCAACCTTAAGCCTGGCTGTCGACCCCAACCTAGCCAACCTCTCCTCGCTGGCCACCGATAACCAGCTGGAGGCCTTCCTGGAAAGGACGCTGGCCGACACGCCGGCGGCATCCGACCCTCGCACCAGGGGATTGATGGAGGAGCTGCAGGCACAGCTGATGGAGCACCACCCTTACTCGCCCATGGACACGTCCGACCTTTCTTTTTGCGACACCTCTCCCCCTTCCTCGCTCAATATAGGCCTGTCCGACCCGGGGTTGGATAACATGGAATGGCTGGACCTCACCATGGCGCCGGGTCCCGGCGGCGCACTCACGCCACTCGGGATGCCGACGGACTTCCTGGACACGCATGACCTGCAACTGCACTGGGACTGACCAACAAATAAGAGAAGAGCCGGCCGGGCAGGAGTAGCTAAGCTAGCTAGTAGCTAAGATAGAAGGATGACGAGAAGAAGAGAACCACACCACTGTACAGGCAGCGCACTGCTTCACATGGAATGACAGCCCAGGCAGGAGATGGCACAGCTTTAAATCATGATGTCATTTCTGGTAGCAAGGACATTTGTACATAGATTTTCGCCACGATTTCCAGGCCCGAATCATATCCAGCGATAGTGATGGCTGCTGTTTAAATATGAGGTCACGCTAACACAATGGCAAGATGACCTCAGCAGAAACAAACAAAAAAAAGAATCCAGGTGATACTGACCACTCCCTGACTCCATAACTCAAGCTGTGGCGAGGATAAAGCCTGATCCATCCCATCCTGCATGATTGCCGACTCATCAAATGTGACTAGTTATACCGTCATGATGCTGATGGACTGACTGGAGTGGATGCAGGACTCCATGGAGAGCCATTTGAACATTTTTGTTAGCCTCCTTAACCAGGAGGTCAAATGACTGCTCTCCGTAGGACGCACCTCTGACCACGCTATGCACTAAAGAGGCACGGCATCGGCCGCCTCCAAACGACGCTAATGTGAACACCACATATCACCAATTTCTTGGAAACGATCAACCGTTGATTGTGATCTCACGAGGCTGATCAGCTTTAGAGATCTGTTGTCGGGTCCTTTCATTTTGAATGTATTCTACAAAGATGGATTTTCCTCATTGTGCCGGCAGCTTTTGTGGCAAACAAATAGGAAAAGGGAACAAATAGCGACAGTCGCTGTGACGCATAAGTAATTGTATTTGGGGAAGTTGACGTCCGTATCTAAATGTCCTGCAGTATCACTACACTGCGTGTGTGTGTGTGTGTGTGTGTTACAAGTGTATGTATACAGTAGAACCTCTAAGGTTGAATTTGGTCCATTTTGAGGTAACAATTAAGTTCGAAACTGTTATTGCAATTGAATTAGTTTGGCCCAGAGTTAAAGTCATCGTTTTGCCGTGTCACCCCACCAAAAAAAACAAAAGGCAATATTTTAATGTCAAAATTCTGGTCCAGGTTTCCACTCGTCTGTACAAGGAGGCCAGGAAGCCAAACGGTTGGAGAATTGTGCCGCGGCGGCTGTGCAAGCCAAGTTGCATGTGCTTTGTGCGTCGTCGTCTCGTCTTTGTGCGCATGACCGTCCCTCAGTCGGGTTGTGTGAACTAAATGTGCTACCACAATCAAATGATTGATGAATCTGTAACAAAAGGCTTCTAACGACTGTTTTCTTGGCTGTATGTGGGCCAAACATGGCCGGACCACCTGAGAGGTGTTGGCAAAAGGAGGGCTCTGCTGTTTTCTTTTTTAACTTTGTCAACTTTGTCAACTTCTTATCTGCAACTCTGGTCCACGTCTTGAATTTGGTGAGTGCGAATGTGCTTCTTTACCACATATACCACTTGTGTACTTACGTCTATAACCGCTAGAGGGCGTCGCCACGTTTTGTTATCACCTACAATTTAAAGGCTATAAATAGTTTTAGGATGGCTTTACACCGCCCTATTTCGATGTAATTCCAATGTTATTGTTTATGGCATATTTACATACATATTTCAGGTAACACACATTTGATTAGGCTTCTCAATAGTTTTTTCTGTGTTACAGATTAAAGCAATAAGTGAATCAATTTATGTATTTCAATGTAAATTTGAAACCATGTCCTATTTTACATGGAAAATTTCAATCTGATTATTCTAAATAATAGACAGTTTATGGTTATTGAAAAAAAAAAGAAATAGTTGCAGTCCTAGTCCAGGGCTTTTTTTTTTCCTATTGGTGCTGCCATAATGTGTCAACAAAATGTGCCACTTAAGTCTTGAATCTGAATTTGTCATTTGAACCAATGTAAATCCATAATAACTGAGCCAAACTTAATTTCTGTAGGAGGACAGTTTGGCTGGAGGTCTACTTGTTAGTTCTGCAGTCCAAAGCCAACTTTAGCTTTGCCTCCAAATTGCTAAATTTTAAATCCTTTAAGACGATTTTTTTTTTGTATTATATTTTAGATTTGACGTCTGTTTGCTTTAAAGCGTGTCAATTTTTTTGTGGCCAAAAGGGCATTGGGATATAGTATCACTTTTTTAAGATTTATCACGTGTCTTCAGGTTGATTACAATTTATAATCCTTTTTTTTTTTTTTTTTGCCTTTGTAAAGCCAGTCTTGTGTGCATTTTTTTTTTTTTTTTTTTAATGTTTTGTAATATCGGACCTCTCGGCTGCAGTTGTACCGGTGACGCGAAGCTTACAGGCCAGTTGAGGACGTAACTCTTGTAATGACAGCTACTCTCCTTGATTTATTGTATTGTACTTGAGTGCAGACTCATGCATTAGCACTCAATCTTAATTCATATCAGAACTCTAAAACTGCCCTCTTACAGACTGCACACTCCATCACCATGGTAATTTTCAAGCTACAATAAAACTATTCTGGGGTGGTAGATTAAGCACAAGTGAGCTTCTGGCCCTTGTGCAGCCGATCCTTTCATTGAAGCTTCTAGTCTCCCTTTTCCCATTCTTGTTTGTATGCCATACGTTTTGCACATTATGTACATATTTGTATAGATGTAATGCATATTTTTATACATGTGTTAATATCCACGGGCTCTCTATTTTGTAAATATGAGAAAAAAGTTGTATGCCTTTTATGTGACAATAAAAAAATTGGAATCGTTCAACGAATCGTTCCCCCCCCCCCACACACACACACACACACACTTTCTAATTGGCTGTTTGAACTGTGACGTCACTCGGACACTCCATTAGGTACACCGCCATTTTTCCCACTAAATTTGGGAAAAATCATGGTATTAGCTAGGTGACTGATTCACAATTTGGTTTTGTCTGATATCAGAGATTAAATAAAGAAAACCAACTGGCTGATTGATTTGTTTTAATTGAGAGGGAAAAAAAACAGCAAAAGCATTTCACTAGCTGACCAGGAGATGGCGACAGCGTGGCATCTGAAGACCATGGATTGTTTGTTCTGCTATAGCCTAGGTGACTGATTCACAATCTGGTTTTGTCTGATATCAGATATTAAATAAAGAAAGCTGGCTGATTGATTTGTTTTAATTGAGAGGGAAAAAAAACAGCAAAAGCATTTCACTAGCTGACCAGGAGATGGCGACAGCGTGGCATCTGAAGACCATGGATTGTTTGTTCTGCTATAGCCTAGGTGACTGATTCACAATTTGGTTTTATCTGATAATAGATATTAAATAAAGAAAACCAACTGGCTAATTGATTTGTTTTAATTGAGAGAAAAAAAAACATCAGCAAAAGCATTTCACTAACTGACCAGGAGATGGCGACAGCGCGGCATCTGAAGACCATGGATCGTTCTGCTATGCCGGTTTAAAAAAAAAAAAAAAAACGTAATTAGCTAGGGGTCAAAGGTCAAAGTTTACGGTTCAAAGTTCACCCAGGGGTCAAAGGTCGGTTCAAAGTTCACGGGGTCATGTGCACATTTTCGATTTTTAACTAGAGTTGAAAGTTCAGGGTTCAAAGGTCACCCAGGGGTCACCACGGGGTCACCACGGGGTCACCGCGGGGCCACGGGGTCACCACGGGGTCACCGCGGGGTCACCGCGGGTTCAAAGTTCAGGGTTCACTTTTTTTTTTTTTTTTTTTTTTTTTAGGTTAACCTTTATTTAAACCAGTGCTTCTCAATTATTTTCTGTTACGCCCCCCCCTGGCAAGAAGAAAACTATTCGCGCCCCCCCTCCCCACCGTGACTATCCTAACTTGTCTTGTAAGTCGTAAAATGTTGCTTGTTGCAAACGTGACAGAAGTAACAATGAGAGCGCCACTGCCCCCTGCTGTAGTAAACGCGCAATTACACTTTATTCTAGTACTGCCAAAAAAAAAGCCTGTTCCCCAGGGTCACACGCGCCCCCCCAGGAATAGCACCGCGCCCCCCAAGGGGGGCGCGCCCCACTATTTGAGAAGCACTGGCCTAGGTGACTGATTCACAATTTGGTTTTGTCTGATATCAGAGATTAAATAAAGAAAACCAACTGGCTGATTGATTTGTTTTAATTGAGAGGGAAAAAAAACAGCAAAAGCATTTCACTAGCTGACCAGGAGATGGCGACAGCGTGGCATCTGAAGACCATGGATTGTTTGGCGCGCCCCACTATTTGAGAAGCACTGGCTTAACTGAAAGTGAAAAGTGCCACACCCACTGTCAATCAATGGATAATCAAGGAAAGCGTTTGACCTGAACGTTGGCTTTCTCTATTTTTCCATGTCCAAACTTGAATATATATATATATATATTTGCTCTTTCTTCAATGTAAGAATATATATAAAATTAACGCCCCAAAAACTTATTAGAGCTCAAAAGTAGGACATGTCCGGTAAATAGAGAACGTCTGGTCGCATTAAAGAAAGAGCAAAGATGAAAAGGAAAAATGGACATTTTCCGCTGGTTTACATACAGGTGAATGGGGGCACTGCCATCTTGCGGTAGCTTGGCGTCATTGCATGAACCGCTTCATAAACTATCGAGTCAAAAGCCTGTATATTTAATATCGTACGACGTACGTATTTATTTACTTCTACTTATGTGATGTTTTTTTAAACTAAACAAATGTACAGTAAACTACTCATATGTCGAAGTTCTAATAATTATATTGTAATTGAACTGAAATGATATTTACATTAAAGAAAGAGCAATGATGAAATGGAAATGAACATGTTCATTTTACGCTTGGTTACATACAAGTGAATGGAGGCACTGCCACCTTGCGGTAGCTTGGCGTCATTACATGAACCATTTCATTGTAGTCAAAAGCCCATGTTCAATAATATATTAATTACATTATATATATAATATTAATTAAATATACATGTACACATATATAATTATATATATATATATATATATATATATATATATATATACTATATATTATATATGATATATTAATTTGTTTATACATATTTATGTATACAAATATATAAGTTATATATCGTTTTTATTATAATTATTATTGTTATAGTTATAGTTATTATATATATATTTTTTTTATTAAATATATTATAATTCTAGATGATCTAATTAATATAATATAGTATACATAATTCAATTAATATATATTATCAAACATATGGGCTTTTGACTATCGTCAATAAAGCGGTTCATGTAATGACGCTAATCTACCACAAGACGGCAGTGCCCCCATTCAATTGTATGTAACCCAACGTAAATTGAACACGTCCATTTCCATTTCATCATTGCTCTTTCTTCATTGTAACTATCATTTCAATTCAGTTACACTATGGTTATTAGAACTCAAACATATGAGTAGTTTACTGTACCTTTGTTTAGTTTAAAATATCATCGCATAAGCAGGATCAAATATATACGTACGCCGTACAATATTAAACATACAGGTTTTGACTTTATGAAGTTGTTCATGTAATGACGCCAAGCTACCGCAAGATGGCAGTGCCCCCATTCACTTGTACGTAACCCATCGTAAAATGAACATATCCATTTCCTTTTTTTTCACCCTTGCTGTTTCTTTAATGTAAATGTCATTTCAATTCGGTTACAATATGGTTATTAGAATTTAAACATATGAGTACTTTACTGGACATCTGTTTAGTTTTAAATATCATCACATAACCAGAATTAAATAAATACGTACGTTGTACGATATTAAACATACAGGCTTTTGACTATAGTTTATGAAGCGAACAAGTGAATGGGGCACTGCCGTCTTGTGGTAGATTAGCGTCATTACATTAACCGCTTTATTGACGATAGTCAAAAGCCCATGTTTGATAATATATTAATTAAATTATATATATTATATTAATTAAATTATCTAAAATTATAATATAATTATATTTAATAAAAATAATAAAAATAATATATAATAATAATATAACAAACAAGAATAATTATAAAATACTATATATATAAACAAATTAATATAGTATATATAATCTATATACATAGATGGATAGATATATAATATATGTATGTGTATATGTATATTTAATTAATATTATATATAATTTAATTATTATATTAAACATGGGGTTTTGACTCTACAATGAAACGTTTCATGTAATGACGCCAAGCTATCATAAGATGGCAGTGTCCCCATTCACTTGTATGTAACCCAGCGCATAATGAACATGTCCGTTTGCTTTTTTTTCATTGATCTTTCTTTAATGCAAATATCTTTTCAATTCAGTTACAATATGGTTCTTAGATCTTAAACATATGAGTATTTTACTGTACATTTGTTTAGTTTACAATATCATCACAAGCAGAATTAAATAAATATGATGATAATAATGACGATTAAACTATCAAAGCTTTGTTGATTTCAAAGTTCAAAGTCAGCTTTATTGTCATATGTCAGACACACAAAGAAACCGAAATTCCGTTTCCTCCATCCCACGGTGACGAGACACAGTACACGATAAACATACAAGTAGATGACACAAAAGAAAAACAAGAAGGCACAAATAATAAATAAATAAAATGAGTGATGAATAAATAAACAAATAACCCAATAAATAAATAAATAAGAGGAGCAAAACTGAGCCAGTGTGCTTACAGCAGACAGTAAGCATAGCGCAAAGTACAGGACGCTACGCATCCTAAGTTAGGATATAAATTGACTTTATTGTGTGACCGGAAATTGTTTTCCGGGAGCGCGCTCTTTTCTACGAGTCGCTGTCTTGACTACAGACGCCTCCCCCCTTCTCCCAAAAAATCCGACATTCCTTCCTTGGAATCGCTGCTGGATTCGAAGCCTGCTGGAGGGTGTCTGCGTCTGGAGCTCACACATTTGTGCAACAAGGCCTCTATCTGAAATTAACATCCCGTTTATTTTTAACAATTACAAATATTTTAAAGGGTTCATTTATCAGGACAATGTTTGCCACTTGCATCGTCCCAGTCTTCGTCCTGTTCGTGTGTTTCGTGGGGTGCAACCCCAATCCGCTTGGCGATGTAGTCGTGGACAGACGCTTCATTCCCCCAACTTGCACGCGGGAAGCCCAAGACGGAGATCAGGTTCGGTATCACTACAACGCCACTTTTCTCGACGGAAAAACTTTTGATTCCAGGTAAGAGCATCCGCATTATTCTTTCCTATTTTGAGTTTTCTTTAAAGAGTTGCGGTTTCAAGTTACAACTTTGTACGGTAGATGGCGTTGTTGATGCACTTTTCTGCTCGGACTTGACACGTATGATGTCGCCCCCCCCACCCCCCTTCTTCCTCCTCCTCCTCCTCTTTCTTTTAGCCACCAGCGAGGGGCGGCCAAGGTGGGCCTTCTCGGGGAGGGTCGCCTGATCGCAGGCGTAGAGAAAGGGCTAATAGGTATGTGCGTCAACGAGCGGCGCATTATCACCGTCCCTCCGCACTTGGCCTACGGTAGCAGTGGAGCAGGTACTATCAACTAGTATACAGTACAAGTTATAATATATATATATTATATATATATATATATATATAATTATATATTACATATATATATATATATATATATATATATAATTATATATATGTATATATATAATTATATATATATATAAATTACTTTTGTATTTTTTTATAATTATTTATAAATGTATTAAAAAATATATGTGCTGGTGAGTCTCACAAAATTAGATCGAGAAAAGTTCATAAAACGATTTTGAGAAAAAAAAAATGTCTAAACCAGTGACTTCCTGACTGCAGGTGATGTAATCCCTCCGGACACTACGCTGGTCTTTGAGATCCTTCTGCTGGATTTGTGGAACAAAGTTGATCTGGTGCACACGAAAACCATCAGCACCCCCAAAGACTGCAAGCGCTCAGTGATGAGCAGCGACTTTGTGCGTTACCACTACAACGGCACCCTGCTTGACGGCTCCACCTTCGACTCCAGGTGAAGTCGGCCACCGAGCGGGCGAGACACCGTACACCCTTTAAAATCTTGGGAAGGAGCTTCTCGTTCCAGTCCGAGTGACACTCTTGTGTGCTCTCTGTACTCTGTCACACAGGGGTGTTGTCTGTTCTGTGTTTGACTTTTTGGCTTGTATGAGCCCCACGCAGCTATGTGCGGAAGCAGACACGTGACTCTTTGGTGGGCGAGGGCTGGCTGGTCAAAGGCATGGATGAGGGCCTGCTGGGGATGTGCGTGGGCGAGATCCGCAATATCGTCATCCCGCCTTTCAAAGGCTACGGAGAAAAAGGCTCAGGTAGATGATGATGATGTTCAGTGTGCACTTGTGCAGCAAGATGATGGACACGTCCATTGTATGAGAGGGGAATGAGATACGTCTCGACAATCGTGTTGATCCAAATTTTTGTAAGTAAGATACATATGATTAAATTCATATTCGATTGAATCAGGAGTGGAGGTTCCGCCCCACGCTACTCTGGTGTTTGACGTCCTGCTAGTGGACGTCCACAACCCCAAAGACAACATCACCGTGGAAGAGCAGCAAGTGCCCGAGTTGTGCGAACGCAAGACTGTGGCGGGCGATTACATCCGCTACCACTACAACGGAACCTTCCTCAACGGCGTCACCTTTGACACCAGGTCAGTTCACAGCGTTTGAGCTGAGGCACATAATTATTTAAGGTGAAAAACATGCCTCTGTTCCAACAGCTACCAGAGGAACGCTACATACAACACGTACATCGGGATGGGCTACGTGATCGCCGGTATGGACCAGGCTTTGCTGGGGGTCTGCATGGGCGAGCGAAGGAGAGTTATCATCCCGCCACACATGGCGTACGGGCAAGGGGGAGCAGGTACCTCCGACCAAATATTGGGTCTTTGTTTTAGAGATGATAGCAAGCCTCCTATGATGCCTTAAAAATTGTGACTAGTGGAGGTATGTCACCAATATTTCACCCCAAAATTCTTATTCAATATAGATTATTATTTGAGGGAAATCTCCAACTGTAAAACTAAGCTCCATGTTTCCCCAGGCGACGTGATCCCGCCGTCCGCCGTGCTGGTCTTCGACATCCACGTCATCGACTTCCACAACCCGAGCGACAAGGTGGACGTGCAGGTCCTCCACCGACCTGAAGCCTGCAACCACACTAGCGAGGTGGACGACCTGGTCCACTACCACTACAACTGCACCCTAGTGGACGGCACGCGCCTCTTCTCTTCGTGAGTCCATGCCACATTTTGTCTTTTGCAGGGCTACAAAGTGTCTGTTTACTTTTATTTGTGTATTTATTAACAAACACAAGCAACAATGATTTGGATTGGGGACAGGCACGATTACGAGAAAATGCAGGACGCGGTGCTGGGTGCGGACAAGGTGATTGACGGGCTGGACAAGGCCTTGCGGGGCATGTGCGAGGGCGAGAGGAGACGGGTCACCATCCCTCCTCACTTGGGCCATGGAGAAAAAGGAGGCGAGTTCACCAGTTTGATCATTTCTCCGCATTGTTTTCCTTTTCTATTGAAAATAAAAAAATCAAACCAGCCTTTTGTCCGTTTCAGCTACGGGCGTGCCGGGCAGTGCCGTGCTGGTGTTTGAGATTGAGATGGTTGTCGTGCAGAAGGGCGTGCCGCCCGGTTACCTTTTCGTGTGGCTGCAGGACACACCTGAAGATTTGTTCCAGGCCATGGACGTCAACAAGGACGCAGCTGTACCACAGGAAGAGGTGATGGGCAGCCATTTTGACGTACCACCACTTCCTGTAGACTAAAAATGACATCCCAATGCTGAATGCACCTGACTAGTTTATATTTGTGAAGTAGAAGAGTGAACGCCTCAGTCTCACATAGCTCCTGCGCGGCGTTTCCGCAGTTTGCCGAATTCATCAAGCTGCAGGTGTCGGAGGGCAAAGGTCGCCTAAAGCCCGGGATAGCGGCAGATCAGGTGATCGCCGACATGTTCGCCAATCAGGACCGAAACAAGGACGGCCAAATCACAGCCGAAGAGCTCAAATTGAAGGTGGATGAGGACAACGAGCGGGAGCAGCACGACGAGCTGTGATAGGTGGCGCCGCCGCCTTTCCTCTGGTCGTCTCAGGGACACACGTTAAGGGCACACGACAGACTTTTTTGTTTGGTTTTTTTGGGTGTGTCTTCTTCTGTGTTGACAGGCTTTTTTGTTTCAGAAGAAAACAAGCACCGTAAAAGTTACATGATTTGAAATGTCCTTTTTGAGACGCATTAAAAGTCAAACCATTCGAATGGAATTGATTTTAAACATAACATAACCCCACAATCAATAAGGTTGCACTAAGAAAACGGCTTTTATCTTCATGTACAAAACCTTTGTTTTTTTAATTTGGTGATGCATATTTTGAGATTATGAACATGAGATTACAATTGCGCCTTAATGCTCAGTTTTTCATATATTTTTTGTAATTCAAGTTTGCAATAAATAAAATGGGAACAGCTAAATATATAGGTGGAGTGTATTGGAGCATCTACCACTCTATTAGGTACACCTTCACTATCTCCTGGCAATTTGACACGAGTGTTGAATCAATGTTTACTGCAACATGTTGCACAATGACAATTCTATTTGATTCAGTTCTATTCAAATGTGAATTCCTATTCAATTTTCTTCTCCAATTACCGCCCGATTTGGAATTCACTCTATTATTCCTAATATGATTTGATGTTTTCATTGAACTTTCCATTCCCAATAGCTGACTACTTCTGATTCAGTTTCATATTCAGGTAATTCATTTTTTTATTGCTACCAGATTCTCACTTGGTGTAAAATACATCAGCTGGAGTCGATGCAGTGACGGTGAGGGTGTACCTAATGTGTCAAGCAAAATTGGAAGCCAAAAAGTAGCGGACAACTGAGTTAGAAACTCTCAAGTTAATGGCCAGTCAAGAGAGGTCAACAACACAAACATAACTAGTCAAAACATAGCACCGGCGGATGCTTGTACAGTAACACTGATGTATAACTCATTCTGAGCTTCAGGAACAAAATCCTATTTGAGATGCATTTTATCCTTGCTGACATTACATGCGCAGCCACAATTTAAATATAACACACATTGGATTCAGAAAGTGCTTTCAACCTTTCCACATTTTGTTATATTGCAGCCATATTCCAAAAATGGATGCTTTTTCTCAAAATTCAATTCCACTTCATCACAACTGTGACAATAATGTAAAACATTTCCAAAATCATATATTCACAGTACTTGTCAAAAAGCGCAAAATGGAGACCAAGTTCATCATGTTCCCAGGCTATAACAATAAAATGTGGAAAAGGTCAAGCGCTGCCAATACAGATGCAATTTCTGTCACCGTGGTAACGCAAGATTTCCATAAAAGGTGCAAACATGTGGTTTGAGCTCCCATCTCACATCAGCTTCAATTATCGTCTCCTGATGACATCACAAACCTGAGGATGGCGTTGGGGACGTCCATCGTGTCGTCCGGGGCCAGCACGACGATGTCAAAAGAGTTGACGTACGACTCCCTCCTTGCATCCACCTAAGAAACATGCAATGTATTCTTTCACGTTTTCTTTTGCATGTTTTATATTGGTGATGTTCTCACCTGGTCGTTAAGGAAACCCACGGTGAGGAGGCGGCGAGGCTCGGGCACGCCGGCCGCCATGTTGAGGTCACCCAGGGAGTCTCCCAGCAGCAGCACGCTGCGGCGGCCCTGTAGTTCGGGGAAGCGGGCAACGTGTGACAAAGCGCTCTCACGCTTGTTGAACGTGTGGATCAGGTCACCCTTGAAGGCCCGCAGGACACCCTGGAGGAGATCGTGGTGTCAAAGTATGCTCATGCTACATTATATTCAGCCAATGTGTATCATGTGATATTATTGCACATTCCATGTCACAATCTTGGAGTATTTTTGCATTGAAGAAATGATACTTTTATTCCATTACACTGCACTAAGTTAACATTTGTGGCTATGCTACATACCTGCGTCATACGGTACGTGAAAACTCACGGCATGGTCAAAGTCCATGTAGTTGGCAATGATGTGAATGTTGGGATGGAAGACGCCGTACTGTCGGATCACTTCCTCTAGCACATCCCCGACACCGCCGGAAAAGATGAGAAGAGGGACGTTGCGATGGGCCAGATGGTCAAAAAACACCTGGTAGCCATCCCTGGAGACACACGTCACATGACATCAACAGGAGCAACTCAAAAAGCGGCAGTGGTCGCTTGCCTTCTACCTGAGTATGGCGGTGTCGGATGTGGACTCCCTGACAGCCGGAGCCAAGAGGTCCTTCCTGATTTTCTGTTCCACTAGCAGGTGGTGAACCTTTGTCCACCTGCCAAACCACAAACAAAGTCACCATTGTAATGGTTAGGAATGTTTTAATTGTCAACCATTTCTTACCACTCCACCATGAAGGGCAGCTTCTCTTCAACAGTCCGGCTAACATCAATCTCAATGGGATAATAAGTGTGTAACAGCTCCCTCATCTGGAGGCATAAGCAGAATGTCATGTTATTTTTTTTAATTAATATTAAATTGAATATATTTTAAATTAAATGGTGACTACAGTATAGATTAAAATCATCACTGTCTAATTATTTCTTTGATATAAAAAAGAACATGATGAAAACAATTTCGAGTCAAATAGATTAATTAAAAGAAAGATAATCAAGCCCAAAAAGCCCTGAAAACACAAACTATGAATCCACATGCTACTACTTAAGTACCTTTTTGCCACCGTCTTCATCAACCAATAGCCTGTTGTCCAGAATGTCTGCAGGTATTACAAAACAAAGTCTTGAAACAAACGTATGCAGGCTGTTACTGTACAGTAAATACGCCAGTATGTCTTACTGTGAGTTGTAGGAACTCTTTTGCCGTTGTGGGCAAATCTGGTGAGTGTCATGTCAAAGTCAGAAATAACCTGAAGACAGACAAGTTTTTTTTTTTTTTTTTTAAAGCAACTTGAACATAGTGATTTTTATGCCATCCAGTGCAGGGTGTATGAAGCCCCCACTGTGGGATAAGCATCAGTTAACCTTCAACTCTACCGATATATGGTTATCCTGCAAGCCTACTAAACTCACATGCAGGCTGGTGGAACCGGCGATTTGCATGGCGTCCAGCGTTTCCTCCACTTGGTGGCGCTCCCTCATCAGCACCGAGGTCCTACTCAGCTCTGACATCACCTGAAGCATAGAAAATATTAATTTTAGTTGCAATGCACATATCTTATGGCAAGCATAAACTCCATGTGCTTCATAATAAAAAGCAAAACGCTAATACAAAAGTGCATTGGAAAACTAACAAAGTAAACAAGCCTTATCCCCGTCAAAATTCCATACACACCACATAATGGTAACGTAAACAAACAAAAATTAAATTAAAAAGCGGGGAAAATACACTTAAATACTCACCTCACGTTTTGTGAGCTGTGGCCATATATCCACCAGAGTTCGCAATGGTGTGCACAGCCATGGGATTTTATACACCTGCAAGGTAATGTGACGGAATGAAGTAACTGTCAGTGTCTAAATGTGTATTTGACCGAGGTTTGCGCACCAACTAGCAGAGTTGGTACTTACCAGTTTTAATAGCAGCAGAGAGCTGTCAGCAGCGTGTTTACTACTCCTTAGTCCAAACATCGCGTTATCATTATACAAATTTACTTTGTGTATTTAGAGATGTGTCACTTGTAAAATGTTTGCATTATACGACAATTTGATTTACGTTTAACCAGTGTAACACTCATTGTATACCGACTGGTGTGCAGCATAAAATCAGTTCCGGAACGCGTTTTGTTCCGGGATCACGTGTTCGTGCGTGTCGCCGGTGATTGGTTGGGGTTATTACATTGATGAAAAAAGACGCACTTTTATTTGGCATACATAGCTATACTATTAACGTAAATATATTGAAATGTTTTGCTACTTTAGATAAACGATAGATGCGACAAATAAACGTGTCCGTTTTTTCAAATATTGTACTTGCTACACCGGATTGACTACAACACAGGAGCGCAAAAGTAAAACAAAGTCTTTATTAAACTACTCTGACAGCATGTTACAAAACAAACAAATAGGTATATCTTCACAGTTAAATAGAAGCAACAGAAGGAGTTGTGAGTGGGGGAAAATTCAAAATTATGGCGAGTTTTAAAAAAGCTGTTTAGGAGTCATTCCCCAATGTTACATTTCAGTTTTTCTTCCTTTCTTGAGATTACAGTAGTCTTTTTTCTTCACTTATCGGAGCAATGATTTTTCTTAACTGATCTAAACTGCAGAGTGTGTGAAATTACCAAGGCATTTAAGGAGTTTTAATGAGCGACATTAAAGTACTGGAGTAGCCGAGCGGTAAGTGTTCATGAAACATTATTGCAAGTCACTAACATTATGCACAAATTGAATGTTAACACTGCCTAAATACAGGAGAATTGTACTAAATATTAACTACTTGGGCAGTGTTTCTTTCAAGTACCACCAGAGTGAGCCCGACTACCGCTTTGTGTATTGCTGAACTAGACCTTAAATGAAGGTAGAAAACATGTGGACCTCACGTTCGAATGAAGGCCTAAACAACCGTTCGAATAAATAAGTTGTCATGATAAACATAAAACAGACAAGATAGTAAAGGTTACCTGATTCCATGCGGTCCAAATACAGAAGCAATCCAAATCCTGTTTCTTTGTGCTCTGGCCACAACTCAGTTGTTGTCAAAAAACAAAATCTAAAAAATATACTTCCCCCTTTCATCCTTTAAAAACTAGACTGAATGCTTCTACTCTGAACTTTCAATCAGGATGTACCGTACTACTACTTCTGCCGACTTTTCCCAAGGCAGAGAGCGAGCGAGAGTAAACATTAGGCGGGTGAGGCGCGCTAGTGTGTCACATGGACATGTGTTCGGGGAGGACGTAGGAGATGTCGTCCCAGGGGTGTCGGTACAAACCCTGCTTGAGCCTTTTCTGGTCCAGGTAGTGACCTGTAAGGACGGCAAGAGCTTTTGAAGTCTCAAAAAAATAAACGAGTTAGGAACACCACTGTGCAGTTTGGTACTCACCGATGAAGCCCATACTTCGGCCGAGGACAAAGATGCCATTTAGCGCGCCGATCTCCACAAACTCGTCAGCCTCGTCGCTGGGAGTCACACGACAAACAATACTTGACAGTGTGCACACAAAGCTTCCATTCGGCGGGGACCATTTGTCCACACCATCACGTCTCGTCATTCCAGCGGCACTTTACGTTCTGCTCTTACCGAGTGAAGCCGCCACACGTCCTGAGTAGGTCCACGAAGGCGACGCCGATAAAACCGTCGACGTTGAGGATGAGATTGGGTTTCTAGATTCAGATTTAATTATTAATAGATGCAAGTGAGCTAAAAGTTGATTCATTCACTTCAATTAAAAATGTTATCTTACCAAACACTGACTTCCTGAAGTATCTATCGGTGTCTTTAAAGCGTTCACTAACACAGCTACAAAATTTTGGCGGCAACCTACCTTTGAGGTGGTGATCTTTTCCACATCCAAGGCGTAGTCGAGCAGCTGACTGGAAGGGAATTGCTGCTTCACAAAGTCCTTCAAAATCTGCACCCGCATGTCTGGGTTGTTGATCTGGAATGCAATATTTCATTTATAATTCTTTAACCTTGAATTTCATCTTTTCATTGAACCTTTTTTTTAATCAAAACATCGTTTTGGAATTATTACTCTTGTCCACGGTACTTACTGATTTGACACGGTGTCCTATGCCCATGATGAGCTTGCCGTCCTTCTTCATCTTGTTGACAAAGTCCATTGGCAGCATGCCGCTGTCGAAGGCTTTGCTGAACTGCTTGGCAGCTGCGTCGAGGGCGCCGCCAAAACGGTCCCCCTGGAACGCACGAGTAACGGTTTCAATCGGGCCAGGCGAGCGACAAGGGGGGCGCGCGACGGGTACTGACGATGGTGAGCAGGCCGGACGTGAGGCTGGAGATGAGGTCTTTGCCGGCTCGCGCACACACAATGGTGTTGTGCGCGCCGGAGACGGCGGGCCCGTGGTCGGCCGTCACCATCAGGCACATTTCGATGAAGTGGCAGGCGTAGCGAGGCAACCTAAAAGCGAAGAAACACTCTTTTGAAAGCTCTGGAAGGTTTTTTCCCCCCCAGGTCTGCAAAACATCAACCAACCTGCGTTGGAACCAAAGAAGTCCCAGCACTCCTCCTAAACCCATCTCCTCCTTGAAAACCTCAGTGATGGGCATGCCAGCATAGATGAGCTCCTGGCCTCGCTCGTCACAGATGCTGGTCATGAAGGAGGCGGGTTTACGGATCAAGCCCAATTCCTGCAGAAAAGGACCATAAGGCACTAAAGATCTCAAACTCGGTTAAGAAGTAAGATGGAATTCTTACCCTGGCCCAAGAGTAATCCATCGGTACGGTCGGGGGAGGAACCTCTTGGGCGGGAACAATGGTGCCACTGGCCACCAGTTCATCATAAACTGTCCTATTTTACAAAGATTTTGTAAGCGAGATTCCAACCCGTAAGGTCTGGAAATGACCTCACCTGATGACATCACCCAGCTCGTCAAAGCTCTTGGGAACGCAAGCTCCGGCGTCCCGCAGCGCTTGGTTTTTGGCCACTGCTGTTTCCGACGCTTGGTTGGCGCATGCACCGGCATGGCCGAACTGGACCTGATGAGGGATGGTTTTTTTTTGTTTTTGTTTTTTTAAGTAGCTTGCGAGTAGTTCATTGCTCAGCACTCAGCGAAGCAAGTCTGTGTTTGCAAATACATTCAATATACCTCAGATGCAAACATGGTGGCGCAAGTTCCGATACACCAGCACACGACCGGTTTGGTGATCCTGCCCTCCTTGATGCCCTGACAGATCTTGTACTCCTCCGTGCCGCCAATCTAAACGAAGATAGGAAATAGATCTAGCATTAATCATGGTAACCCCTCACAGATTTAATTGAAATCAACGGATTATTGCTATTGCGCAACACATACAGAGAAAAATGCTAAATTTCCTCCCACCTCTCCCAGCACCACGATCATTTTAACGCCTGGAGTGTCCTGGTAGCGAAGAACATGGTCCATAAAGGTGGAGCCAGGGTACCTAGACAGGAAAGACTTTCTGTAAAGAAACTGTCCATGTCACATTGGGTGTCACATTGCTGACCCGACCTGTCTCCTCCGATGGCCACGCCTTCGTAGACGCCGTCAGTTGTGCGGGAGACAATGTTGTTGAGCTCGTTGGACATGCCCCCGGAACGCGACACGTAGGCCACGCTGCCGGGCCGGTAGAGCTTGGAGGCCAGGATGTTGTCCAGCATGCCGCCAGTGTTGCCAATTTTGAAACAGCCCGGCTTAATTCCACCAACCTAGACAGAGATCAAAATAAAATTTCACCACTTCCTGCCTTAGGAAGTACTTCATCGATCATTAGCAGACGACTAATGTCGATTACCGTCGCGGGCCCAATGATGGTGACACCTTTCTCGTCGGCCATCTTGATCAGTTTCCTGGTAAGCGCTTCCGGGATGCCCTCTGCGATGATGGCGATGGTGTGAATCTAATCGCGGCAAACAGGAAATCGATTGATGCGTGCCGCTTGGCGGTCGCGCTCGCCAAACAAACCTGCGGGTGCTGCATAGCCTCCACTGTGCTGTCGAAGGCCGAGCGCAGCGACGCAAAGCTGATCATCACGTCCACCTCAGGGTGCTTCTTCATGGCGTCGCTCATGCTTTTGTAGACTGGAACCAGGATCTCCTTGTGCCCCCAGTAGAACTTCTGCTTGTGGTCGCCGCTGTCCGATCAATAAGCACGCATTTTAGTCAAATGAGACAGATGCCGTCGACACATTGCAATTTCATTTGTGAGAAACGCACGTAAAGGGGTAAACCATAGCAGCCACTGAGGGTTGGTCGCGGGAGCACACGTAGTCGAAGTCCAGCATCCCTTGCACGGCTCGCGTCTGCATGCCCCAAACCACGGTCTTGGTGTGCTTACTGAAGAGTGTTGTGGCTTTGGCTGAAAAGCACAAGAGTTTGTTTTTTTCCCAAAGTCAGTGAGGATGAATTTAATAAGAAGATCTGATTAGCAGCCACAACACAACACAACACAACACAAAGGAAAGTCACTCTGCAAACAGTTTGGAGATACGGGAGGCGGAAAAAAAATAATCACAGGAGAGACACAACAGATAAAAATAGAGGCTCATTAAGCACACTACACCTAGTGTCAGCAAAAATAAATCTTATTTAATGAACTTACTCACATTTTATTATTGTGTCCATCCTCTATTATTGCAACATAAAATTTATGTCACTGAATCACAGCATGGGATTAAAAATCACTTTGTGACAATAGTAACGACAAACACTTGCGCAACTAGCCCGCTTCCCTCACTTTACCTGTGTGGCAACATTTTGCCTTCTACCTAACGACACGGACATTAACAATATGCAATGAATTGAATTTTCCATCCAGCAAACATAGTGAAGCAGCATTTAGCTGTTAGGCTGCAAACAAATGGAATAAACTGGCAACAAAAGTGAAGTCAGCCCATTAGTAAATACTTTTGAATTGTGAAGCACATGGAGTCACCTGGTGGATGAAATGCCACCTTGCCTTCAACTTACAAAAGAAGTATATTGCAATATGCACACGTAAATAAATGCAATAATCGGCATTTCTGTTGACTATGATGTATTAGCAGTCCGCTGTGTTAAATGCAAAGCGACACCAATAAGAGGAGGAGGCTGAGGACACTAAAAAATAGACAAGGCAGGCAGGGGGAAAGGCAGAAGGAACACCAAGCGGATTGTCGCACCCTTTCATACCTCCGCCGAAGCCTGATGAGGCCTGCGCTTCTGTGAGCACAACAATAAAAACGAGTACGGGAACAAAAAAAAAACAGAAAACAATGAGTGCATCTTGTTTTACTATTTTCTCAAAAATCGAAAGCAGATGTGAGAGCATGCGAAGCTCAGCGTGGCTGGACAGCTCCAATGAGGGTGGGTGGGCTAGTCTTAAAAATATTATCGCCAGATATAAGACGCAATCTAAACACCGAGGTGAAGTGGAGCGCATGTGCGGAATAGCGCAGTGCGGATGTGCCTGGTCGCGCCCACAACTTACCTGTCCAATCACCTGTGACCACATTCTTCAGAGGCCACAGTAATGAATGAAGAGGGTCTTAGAGAAACAAGCCCGGGGAGGGGGGGAGGGGGGGAAGATGAGGGTGAGTGGACAGTTTGTGCAGCACGCATATACGCACAAAAAATGAACAATGGAAGAAAGAAATCAGCAAAGGGAAGAAAGAAGCAGACATGAGAGGCGGACGAGAAGTGAGCGCTGTTAATATACCTGCCGGGAGACCCGCTTTGGACTTTTTGCTCGGAGTGACGTCATCGCACGGCTTGGCTTCCGAGAAGGAGGCCGTCCTTGTAGCAGCTGGAGTCTGAGGCGCCAGAGTAAAGACATGCTGCCGCTTGAGACACAACTAACGCTCGCTGACCCTCAACTTCCCCTTTGAGCGTATTCAAAATACCATCACGTTGTTGCTTGAATTGAGCAGGAAGTTGGCGGTGTGGGCGTCCGTTGGTGGCTGGTTGGGGATGGGTTTGTGACCTAGCGCCATGCCCACGATGGCCGTCATGTGCGTCTCTGTGCCGAAAACGTGGATAGGAATACCTGTGGTCTTCCCTAGAGGACACACACCCCAAAAAAAGTGGCTTTTAGAGGACTTACGACTTACAATCATTTTCTAAAAGCTCCTTTGGTAGCGAGGAGTGTGTGTGGAGGGCTTACCGACTTCCCCCATGACCCTGAGACCCTCCTGGTAGTTAGGCCCACCCCGTCGAACAAAGATGGTGACCTCGTTCTCCTTGAGGGGACCCTGGTAGTCCTTGATGGCCCTGACGATACCCTGAGAAAGCAAAAATAAGCTCGGAAACCCTGCTCAAAATGTCAGCCAAGTGTGTTATCGCAAGGATCTCGTTGTAAGGGGAGAATTCTGTGTGTGATATGACATCATTCACCTTGAATGTGGCTGCTACATTTGTGAAGTTGGCAATACTTCCTCCGATGATGAGGACCTTTCCTGCGGGGGAAACACAGGAGGAAGGTGGCGACTTGAAACTCGACTCCGACGTCACATTCTCGGCCAGTGAGTCTATTACTGGCTCCACGCACACACACCTTGAGGGTGCTTCTCACGGGTCATGAGGGAGAGGATCGTTTTGGCATAGTCGTACGTCTGCTGCTCGCTGGGCGCGCCGGAGTACTCGCCGTAGTTGGCCAGTTCGTCTACGCCGCCCAGGTCGCAGATGGTGTCGCTGCTCGGGCAAGACAGAGATTTCCGTCAAGTGCGGTGTGGTAATTTTGCAAAGACAAAACGTTTATTCACCTATATACGACAGAAGCTCCGCCCCCTGCCACCATGGTCCAGATCCTGCCACGAGGGTTCAATAACGTCAGCTTGAGACTGGCACCGCTCTTGGCATCAAGATCAGCTATGTAGGCCTCCTACAAGACAAACCACATTCAAACATTCCAAATCAAACTATTGACTGTGCAAAGATCGCACTTTTTCATGGACGATTTAATCCAGAGAATACGTCTGACAGTACAAGTTTGCCAGGTCTTTTTACAATGATGTGGCTTTGTTCAATGTGTACAGTAGGATCAAGTAGTTGACCTAGGCTAAGGTCATTTTAGGCCACTCAAATGCGAGAGCTCCTTTGGCATGGATGCTTGAAAAAACACACAAACCCCGTAACAACCAACATGAAATGGACAAAAGAAAAAAAAATTCTGTCCTTCACATTCTTACCTCGGGATAAGCTTCCCTGCCGAAAGGCGGCGGGAATTCCACGTCGCCCCACTTGGCCTTGCAGATGTAATCGGCAGTGGCGTCGATCTTAGCCGCCATGTCGAGGACGTAAACGCCATCCTGGGTGACAACTGGTGCGCAAGATGATTCGATTCACTCACGTGATTACGGCACGGTATTTAAATATGCAGCAAGCAATTTGCTTCCTTTTTTGGGGGCGGGGGGGGGGGGGGGGGGGTGGCATTAGTGAAAACCCACGTGAAGGCCTGCTAGAGATAATTACCCAAAGGGTTGATCTCCAGGTATGTGAAGTACAGCTCCTCGTAGAGGTTGAAGAGCTCCACTATAAAGCTGGCCAGGATTCTACAAGGAGAACATCAGATTCAAAATGAGCCTCTAAATGAAAGCTGGAGCACAGAAATCTCCAGCGGAGCATCAATACGTACTCTTTCTTCTCATCGGATATGTGCGTGAGCAGCTGCTTGGTCACTTGATCCCGGCCGAGCTTGTCGTCCACGGCGACCATCAGCCGCTGAGCTTTGGCGTCCACGTCGCCCACCTCCACGCCGCCTTGGTGGTGGAAGAGCAGGTGGTCGCCCTCACGCGTGGCGTACACGCACACGTAAAACTCCTCCTCCTGCGGCAAACAAAGAGGATGCACAGGCTTTTTTTCCCCACTACGCTCATGCGACCCTACGGCACAAAAATGTCTCCGATTATCATCTGGACTGTCAAAACAATGCGTGTGATTGAATTACCTGCTTGTGGGGGACAAAAGGCTCGATGAGGAATTTCTTCAGCACGCCTTTTGCCTTACCCACCTATTGAAAACAAACACTTCATATCACAAATCACCAAGTTGGTTTAACCTTGACG
Organism: Syngnathus typhle; assembly: GCF_033458585.1. Classification (NCBI taxonomy): domain Eukaryota; kingdom Metazoa; phylum Chordata; class Actinopteri; order Syngnathiformes; family Syngnathidae; genus Syngnathus; species Syngnathus typhle. The sequence continues at coordinate 3,893,347 of NC_083755.1, read as the reverse complement.
TGCGACAAAACAAACACTGCGCCCTCCGTGTGTCAACGTGTCAAGGACAGAGATGCTTTCTACCACGCTGCGCAAATGCAGCTGAGCACGTTTGCATGTATGAAGGACAAGAATAGACCACCCTCGCCTCTTCCACTCACATTACATAACATGCAGCCTCGTATATGCACACTCATGACTGTGGCGGAAAACAAATGTGTCGCTATATGGACAAGAGGAAACATGTGACATAAGAAACCAAAAACGTGACGTTTTTTTTTTTTGCAGTCTCTCCAGATTTTCTCTAAAAACACAGCAAATTTTCCCTGCACGGACAAAGACAAACTTGATCCGTCTCAACTACTCAACTTCTACACAATAGTGCAAACAAAGCGTAATGTCCTTATCTATGATGAATGAGGTCAATAATGGACTGGAGGCATCATAAAATTAACAGGTCGCTCCCACTTTTATCTCAGAATGAGAAGCTGGCATTCCCTTCAGATGACTTTGAAGAACTGGGCCTTGATGTCAACTGAAAAACATGGAAGGGAACTGAGGAAGGCTGAAGTCTACTCACGGTGGTTTCTTTCATGAGGCGGCTTTTGAGCCACTCCTGAACGCCTGATAGGTCCAAGTTTAGGCCAACCAGTCCCAGCTTCCCGCGCCGCTTGATCAGCTGATCCGGCTTCACCACCAGTTTCTGTGGAGTGAGACGGATGATGGCAAATCAAAACCAGAGTGCATCTCTTAAAACATCAGGAAATACGGAGCAAATTTTGCCCACCTGTACGGGCTCATGTTGAAATCTCACGCAACAATTCAATATTCTGAACTGTTTGTGTGTAAATTGAATGTGACTTTTCTTACCTCAGTTAGCAGCCAAGGGTGCTCCTGTGTTAGGCGAGCCCAGTCGGTCTCGGCGGTAACACTGGCATAGCGGAAGCGATTCTGCACGGCCGACGAGGTGCAGATGTGTTTGAACAAGAAGTCCTTGGCGGTCTGTTCTGAGATGGCCTTCGCCGACATGGCAGCGGTGGATCGCACAGGACCTTTTGGGAGATAACGGATTCTCCTTTAAATCATCAACCATGGACTGTCCCAAACTTTATTAAGTCAAGTCGCAAACATACACAAAGTTCACAAGTAAACACTGTACCATTGAAACAATGACGATATCACTACTACTACTACCTTTACAAACAGTGGCCTGACATTCCAGTTTTCAGCATTTGTACCTGCATGCAGTCAGACCTGCTCAGCCTCTGTCCAACTTCCTCAAGATAGGATTGGGAGGAAGTGCAGCAGACTGACGGCCCGCGAAACTTGTCTGCAGAACTGTTGCAACTGGTCTCGGACCAAGTTTTACAAGCATGACAAACAAACACAGCCTGATAAGACTGATTTCAATATTTGACTACAGATAAAAAATTTGCCACTGAATGCAATCACTGAGCTACTTATTAATATAGGCAATCTAAAGAAAGTGTGAACATGACCCAATTATCATGGGCCCCGTCCCTCAGTTTTGGAACCCTTGGAGCAGACTCATACAGCCTGCATAGATTGCCTCAAGTTAGCATCTTTCTATAATTTCAATCAAATGTATATGATGAACAACTTAGGTAAGTGTGCATTTATGCTAGAAAGGAAACGCCTATGAAAGACGTTTTGAAAGCGATCTTTGTAGCTGTAGTAAAATGGCATGAATCATACAGCGCATCCTTCACGTCACGCGCGCGCACGGCCGTCCGCTAACCTCGAGCTGTCACTAAAGCTAACAAGCTAACATCGAGCGGCTAAAATGACGTGGTTCCAAAACCTTCGGCGTGCACACGCTTACCTCGACGACTTGCTCCGCCTGTTTTCCCGAGTTACAACGAAGATACCCGTTGGGGAACCAACACGGCTTGAAAAACTCGGCTTCTTGTGCTCGTCGCCTGCCAGCAAGTCGTGGCCAAACTCACCAGTCGCCTCACCATAATCTGGCGAGTTGAGTTCGGCTTCACGCGGTTTCCTGATTGGGTTGACTTCGGTCACGCGGAGTCGCCGGGAACGCCCACACCGTCTCACCGGACATGCTGAAAAGAAATGAAAGGGTGACGTCATAAACGACAACCTTGTCATGGAGATTTTAGTGTGATTATCCAATTTACAACCATTTTATCAATTAAAGATGGGCCTTTATAAAAAGAAAAACATGGTCCTTGAGCAAAAATACAAAGCACCAAAGCAATCAGAAATATTTGTTTTTTGTGGGCCTTTGAACTGATGAAATAAAGAGAATGAGGAAGGTAGTTTTTCCTCCCCTTCCATTCAACTCAACTCATAGCTTCCTAAGTTTATACCATGAGACTTGAGAATTTACAAGGCAAAAAAGTAGCCCACTATGGTATAACTCACTTGCAACCAACTGTTGGGCAACACAGTCGCATCACTTCCTTCTGGTATGGAAACACTTCAAAAAAAAATAAATGAGTGCTCGGGTTGAGTTCATGACCTAAAGAGGAATATCAGAAAACGTTAGGCACCCCAACCGTTGACCAAAAATACTTCTGCAGATGCAAACTTGAGTATTTTTCAAAGAGCAATAAATATAAATTGACCACAAAGAAAACTACAAGTAGAGGGAGGGAAAAGAAACATTTATGAACTTTACATTCATGTGAAATATACATTGCAGCAAGATGGAGGAGAGGGAGAAGCCTGACTAGAGATGAGACAATTTGTTAGGATGTCCTGAGGTCTAATATTGACAGCTCATCCCATGAGGACAAATAGAAAAACAAAAATAACGACTTAATATCTAAAACCAATCAAATCGGATTATTTCCAGGAGCACAACATAGGAATCACTTGGCTCCAGCTCAGTGACCTAGTGGTAGAGTGTCCGCCCTGAGACTGGAAGGTTGTGGGTACAAACCCCGGCCGGGTCATACCAAATACTATATAAATGGGACCCATTGCCTCCCTGCTTGGCACTCAGCATTAAGGGTTGGAATTGCGGGGTTAGATCACCAAATGTTTTTAACTTAACTTTAAATGATTCCTGAGCGCGGCACCGCTGCTGCTCACTGCTCCCCTCTCCCCCAGGGGATGGATCAAAATCACATGGGGATGGGTTGAATGCAAAGGAGAAATTTCACCACACCCAGATGTGTGTGTGACGATCATTGGGACTTTTAACTTTAACTTTTGAAATAGCAGCATGATCTGATGGCTTAAATGAACAGCATTGTTTTAATTTTGTTATCATATGAACAGAATTCAAAAGTTTTGAAGAACAGGTGAGTTTTGAGCTGACTGTGGATCCATCTTGAGGTTGTACACTAAAGAGCTGCATTATTCAGTTCTCTTAGCCAAACTGGAAGAACATATTTCCAGGTGCAGAACCTGAGGGAGAAGCATAAGTAAAAAAGGGTTAGTTTGGAAACTTCAGTTAAAATGTAGAGAACACACAAAGGAATATGAAAGACAAAAACATTTTACTCTAACATAAGTTATTTCATTTAGGAAGAAAGAACATTCTCTTTAAAAAAAAAAAAAATCAAATTTGTCAGTTTTATTTTTAAAATTATAAAATTTTATTCTTTAAAAAACAACATCATTATGAATATACATAAACAATTATATAATTTTGTTCTTTACAAAAAATTCTTTAGGAAACAATTACCTGCATTGGATTCAAAAGTAAATCCTTGACCACCGAAGAAAGCCCTGAAGATGTTGTTTGCATCGACGTCTAAACAGAAAAACAAAATGAACAAAAAGCATTATAAGAATTTTAGCATTTAAACTGGGAGGAGACCGATGTCTAAACATGTTGCGTTTACAAACTGCACATTCTGAGAGGTAAAAAAAATATTTAACATCAAAAGTATATTAAAAAATATATTTTTTGATGAGCAAGGGAGAAGAAAAAAGGACTACATTGACCTTGAAAATCCAAGATGACATGTAGCACCATCTAGTGGTTATGCATTTTACCGCGGCACCATTGAGAGGGTCTTCTCCAGCTGTATTGCTGTTTGGGGTGGCGGCTGCACTGACTACAACTTGAAGGCCCTGCAGCGCATAGTGAACACGGCTGGTAAGATTGCTGGTGCTTCGCTCCCCTCCTTGAAGGACATTTACACCTCCCATCTCACCCGCAAGGCGACCACGATTGTGAGTGATGTGAGTCACCCCGCTCACTCTTTGTTCGAGCTTCTGCCCTCTGGGAAGAGGTACAGAAGCCTGCGCTCCCGCACCACCAGACTCTCAAACAGCTTCATACTCCAGGCTGTTAGGATCCTGAACTCGCTCCCCCGTTCTGCGTAGCGTCTTGTACTTTTACTGTCTGTACTGTCTGTATGCACACTGGCTCTTATTTGTTGTGTTATCTGTTTATTTATTATTTATTATTACTCTTATTATTTATTGTTTGTGCCTTTTTGTTTATGATGTTTTTTACTTTTGCGCTATGCTTGCTGGCTCTGTTTTGCTCCTCTTATTTATTGTGTTATCTGTTTATTTATTATTTATTCATCACTCTTACTATTGATTGTTTGAATTTCTGCCTTCTTGTTTTTATATTGTGTCGCGTACTTGTATGTCTATCGTGTTATGTGTCTCGTCACCATGGGATAGAGAAAAACGTAATTTCGGTCTCTTTGTGTGTTGTGACATGTGGAGAGATTGACAATAAAGCTGACTTTGACTTTGATGTTTGAAAAGCATCACATCTTAGCTCCTAAATGGGACAAAATGAACACAGGGTCATTTACCTCCGCCTTCGAAATTTCCGTCATCACCGAGGTCGTGCCCGTTGTCGTATCGGGTCTTCTTTTTAGGGTCTGACAAAACGGTGAAGGCCTCGCCCACTTCTTTGAATTTCTTCTCCTCTTCCTTTTGCACCTCGGGGGCGGCCGCACTGTGGCGGTCTGACGCACGTGGAGAGAAGGCAGCTACTTAAACAACGTGCCACAGGTTTACCGAACGGGATACGTTTCCCGTACCTGGGTGGTGCATCATGGCCCGTTTGCGGTAAGCTTTTTTTATTTCGTCATCGGTGGCGTTCTTGCCCACTCCCAGGACCTTGTAGTAATCTTTCCTCTTGCTCTTCTTCAGCTCCAACTTGGCCGTCTTCAGCAGATGCTTGTGGTCTGGAGGCCGACAGGTTGTTTTAGTGATGGGCCCCGCCGGTCATTCAGTAAACGAGGCACAAAGTTTTACCTGAAGTTTTTTCAGTCTGGTATACTTTATCGTAGTCTCGGACAGCCTCTTCGTACTGTTCTGTGTGCATGTAGCTGAAATCGGGCAGAAACAATTGGAAAATGCAATCACATGTTTGGAGAATTAAGTCTGTTTAAGGCAGACAAAAAAAAAAAAAAAGAATCTTACGCGAAGTCTTATTTTTTGTTGTTGCAAAAACTAGATGTCCCGATCTGATTTTTGTTTTGCACCCAAGTCAGTCATTTTTTGCCGAGAGGCAATTTTGCACAATCCATTTTGTCCTACGTACCACTGCGCTCTCCTCAAGTAGGCCTTGATGTAAGTGTCGTCCAGCTTGATGGCACTGGTGCAGTCTTCGATGGCCTGACTGGGTTTATTCATCTATAATGGAGCAGCAAGTGAGTGAGGACAAAATTGCATTTCACCACTGTGGGACGGTGATCTTCTAATGTCACCTTGGCTCCTGCTGCGGCTCTGTTGCAGTAGAGTTTGGCGTTGGTCTTGATGTTGTTGGGATCTATCCTGAGGGCTTCGCTATACAGCTGATAGGCGGCTTCATAGCTGTGGTTCTTAAATGTCAGATTTCCTTCCTCCTTCTTGGATTTCAAGGCTTTGGCATTCTGAAAGACACACTCGTTTGAATTCTGCGCTCAAAATCACAAGGCGTTTTGGACGACAACAAAACAAAAACCTACTCTGCAGGCGAGCCGGGCTTTCTCGTGGTCGGGCGCCATGCGCAGAGCCTGCACGAAGAACTGCACGGCCTTATCGATGCAGTCCTCGTAGTAAAGACACAAGCCTCGCACGTAAAGCGCGTCTGCGTTCGTGGAGTCCAACCTCAAGATATCACTGCAGTGAAGGAAACGGAAAGGTGGTATTCGACGTACGGAATTTGCCAAGATGGATGTCTTATACCTGGCGACGGACTGAGCCTCCGGGTAGCGTCCCAGCAGAGCCAAACATTCTGCCTTGAGGATTTTGAAGCGATGGCAGGCGGACGCCAGAGCCAAGGCCCGGTCCATACAATACACCACCTGGTTCGAGATGACAGCTTTTTTTTCCAATTTTGTTCAGTCACAACATATCGCAACAGCTTTTGTGTTGTCGTTATGACCTTTCTGAAGTCTCGTTTTTCAAAGCCAAAATCCGCCAAGCGCTCAAACTCTAGCAGAGTTTCTGCATTCTTGTTCTGGAACGAGAGGACAGGTGGAAGATCTGCCTCGAATTAAAAGAAATTGTATATGTGATCTCACCTCTTGTTGTGCCTCTCGATTACTGGGCTCCAGATCCAGAACCTTCTGGAAGCAGCGTGCGGCAGCCATGGCGTTGCCCAGAGACAGGTGGCACTTGCCCTCACGTAAATGACCCTTGCGGGGGTGGAAAAAAGGCCACCTCGTGAAATAATTCCCACAGTTGGGATCGGGAACAGGAGGAGTGTGACGTGTCAAACTCACTTTCATGAAGCAGTCATCCAAGCGCACGGCCTGCTGGGAATCTTCCAGCGCTTCCCGGAAGCGGCAGAGCATCATGAGTGTGGCTGCCCTGTTGCCGTAATAGCTGGCGTTTGTGGGACATGAGTCTGGAGGGAAGACAAACAGAATTAGTCAGGTGACACATTTACATTCAATAACATGACAAGGTGTCTCTTCATCTCTACATCTGATTTTAGAATTCTCCCTCCCAGTGCTTTGTCACCTTACCAATTGCCTTGGTGTAGAAATTGAAGGCCTCCGAGTAGTCTTTCTTGCTGTAGAACGCATTGCCTTGCTCCTTGAAGCCTTCAGCCTGACTGTAAGGGCAAACGGAAGCACAAGATCAAGGTGGAGGTTCTGAGCATTTCACAACCACAAGAATATTGATCGCAAATTCAAGAGTACCTCTCTCTAAATTTAGAAGGGCTGACACTTAATTCCTGAAATCCTGTCACACGAGTGAAGTGTTAAGTGGCAACGATGTGGAACTACCTGCTATGCTACTGCCAAAAATATCACATTACAGTGCACCCTCACTCACTCACTCACTCACTCACTCACTCACTCACTCACTCACTCACTCACTCACTCACTCACTCACTCACTCACTCACTCACTCACTCACTCACTCACTCACTCACTCACTCGGGAACTAACCTACTTAAAAAATGCTTGTTAATGCTTAAACTGGGAAAAGAAGGCTAGCTCAATGACACCATATAATAGTTAAGCTAACCAACCAACCTAGCATCAATGCCACTGTAGTTATAACTCGGGAACCGAAAGACATTGATTTTGATGAGGAAATGCCCCTAATATAACCATTTAAGCAACGGATTAATAAATACGAACGGCACATTAATGTAAAACATGTCACAATTACTGCACAAATAATTTTGTATTATCAGCGTTTGTAGGTTAAACGTGTAGGGGATTTTCCTGACTGATTTGATGGGTTACTTTGTAGGCTCAACAGTCACTTTTGAAGTAGTCAGTGTAATTTTAAATTAAGTATTTAAAATAACGGTTCAATGCTGCTTTTATCGTTTCCCAATTATGTGCCAACCGTGAACACGGGTCACGTTAGCTTGGTTAGCTTAGAAGAAAGCACAGTTGTGCCGGAAACAACAAGCTAACAAGCTAATATTTCGAACTCGAATTTTTCTCGACGCAATTATTTTTGGCGAAGTGCCGTTAAATCAAATAATTTCACATCTTACCGTTCTAATTCGCCCGCATTGTGAAGCTGAGCTTCAGCATCCACCGGCACGTCGATGTCAACAGCAGCCATTTTTTTTTTCTAGAAAGGACGACCGCGTCGTGACGTCATTTGCAAGTGACGGCCGCTTTTTTTAAAATTATTTTTATTAATGTATTCTTTGTTTAGCGAAATAAACCAAATATAACACGAAATATTTTCATATTTATTGGCTCACAACAGAATTGGAGGAAAATTTAGTACAGACAAAAAAACAATTTATCTGCATTTTTTAAAAACAAAAATACGATCATATAATTATTCATTTTGGCTCAAGAGTACATGCTAGCGAGGTTAAATGCTTTGGCAACAAACTTTTAGAATTCCATGGCTGATCTGAGCAAATAATTTCCAAAATATACATGTGTACTTCCAGTGCATACATTTTTGTGATTGTTTCAATGCAGTGGGAATGAACACAACCACAGCCACGTAATAATAATACTACATACAAATGAATACATTGTACACACTCAACACATTTATCATAGTAGCCTACATTATTGCACTTGATGAACAGTTACGGCAGTTTTTGTGCTCAAGATGGAAAAGCTATTAAAAAATATTTTACAGATTGGTATGACTCATGAAATAGGATTTTTGTCAGACTGCGTCTTCGTGTTGCACAACAAGCATCTCAAAGTACATAAAATTAAAGTATTTGAAGAATGTGTGTGTGGGGGGGGGGTCCCCATCCCTACTTTAATGGCTCATGTCCAATATAGTTTTCACTGTTATTAATTGATGAAATCAAACTACATTCACCAAGTTTAGTGAAAGTTCTTGGCTTTGTATTATGGCACAAGTCAGCAAAAGACAAACAGAAAGACGGAACGGGGTTCATTACATACTTGATGTTCACGACCAAACAATTCTGGTTTTGATCAGTAAGACAAGTGATTTATACACGGAACCTAATCCAGGAATGATACTGTTTTTCCCAGAGTACTAGAGAGCTCACATAAAAGTTTTAACACGTGCCCACTCTTGTGTAATGGCAGATTGTTCTCATAAATAAAACAAAATATATTCACTATTATGGCTTCCAATAAGATTTAGACCCCTACTAGGGAACATGCACTCAAACACTTGAGTCATGGTCCTCACATAGTGATTCCTTGACTTATGAATTCATTAATTTATTTACATCTTGAGTCGAAAGACTTGTAAATGTCATAAGTCGAGGTAGCACTTTTGGTCAGTGTGCATACTGTACCGATGATGTGTCAAATGTAACATTTTGTCCTCATTGTCAATAAGGAGAGAAAATAATGGCCGGGTGCGTGGCCCTGAGGGGTCCCGGGGCAGGCCTGAAGAGGGCGGGGCTTATCAGCGGACTGTGGACGATGGCTGCGGGACCCTGCGGCAGCCGTAATGCCAGCGGCGAGGACGCCAGAGTGCACAGAGCAGCTGGGTTGAGGGCGCTGGTCAGCAACCCTGGCGGCAGGGCCTTGGACAGCTGCTTGTGCAAGGCCAGCTTTGTCTGCAAGGGACGTCGGAGGGAAGCGCATTTCAAAGTGTGTTCTAATTTTTACCCAGTCATTTTATCTCCTAATTGTAGCCAGAAATCAAAAGTGTGTGAGTATAATTCTTACCGCGAATGCGGTGCTGGGGTGCAGTTTATTAAAGGGTGTGAATTTGGACTTCACCTTCACAGGCTTCCCGGCCAAATGCTCTTTATGTCTCCTGCTGTTCATGTGCTGTTAAACACATTTGGATGACACTTCAACAGGTTTTCAGGATTTATGATGCGTAAAAATGTTCTTTCGCCATTTGCAAAACGTTTCCGGACTTTTCCGATGAACCTAAAACACCTTTGCAGGTGGACTTCATCTCACAGTCTCTAAATTCTCTGAATGCCGTTTACCTGTTTGAGCTGTGACTCAGAGTTGACAGACACTTGGCACAGCTGACAGTGAAAACGCTGGCCGGTGACACCCGCCACCACGTTGGTCTTGTTGCCGACCATCCGCTGCTTAATTATTCGGCAGGGGCGTCTCGGCGACGACGTCCTCTTCGGCCTGCGGTGCGAGCGGCTGCTGTTGGGGCTGTGCAGCATCTGCTTGTGTTTAGAACCTGGTGAGTGGGGACATTAAAAGTATTTTGGAATTTCCTACAAATAATGTATCTTTGTTTAGTGATGTATAGTGACAGACAGAACAATACAATGCTATTCCACTAGATGGCAGCAGAGACTGCTTGTTGCCATTTGTGGCAAAGGTTAAAGAATGCAAGTGCAGATATCACACCTACCACTACAATGAGCTTCCAATTGGGAGCTGGAGTTCACCGTCACTTTGCAAGTGGGACAATGGAGCTGTTTTTTGTTGCCTTCCTTATCCTCCACCGCCCCAACCCCCTCCTTGTCTTCTTCCTTGACAACAGGATGCCCTTGAGCGTCGAGTGGTGCTGCCGAAGCGGGAGGTATTCCGCGGCCTTCTAAAGGTGTCTCCTCTTGTGTTAGATTGGGAAGCGGCGGGCTGTGAGGGAATTGCTGGGACAGTTGAGGAGATTGGTTTGTAGAGGAGTCTGTAGTGGGGGCGGCGGGGACTGGGGAACTCCCGTGGCGTTTTTCCACTTGTGCCGTTGTGCTTGATAAATCTGAACACACACAAGCATGACAAACATGAAAAATGGAGAACTTGGTAGTCATCCTGTGTACAATAAATGCAGGCGACTAGTCAAAGAAAAATCCAAATAAAAGTAGGTGATGAAAATTCTCCAGGTGCTTTTTGCGCCTCTTTGCAAGGCGTCGCTGCTTTATGGGAGTAATTAGCCGTGTGACAGAGGCTATGATTGCAGGGCAGGTAATACCTGCTAATCAGTCAGCGGTGGCAGCTTACAAGACTTAGCATCTCATCGTCGCTTGCCTCAATTACCGCTCATCACCTTCAGGAGGGGGAATGAAGGTCTAATGCGGTTCATCTTTGCACCCCGCTCGCGTATATTTTCCATACCTGTTGTGTCGTTTAAATTCAAGTCTGTTCGCGTGTCACTTCCTCCCGCCGTCCCCTTCTCTTTCTCCGCTGCGGCTGGCTTGGGCTTGTTCTTCTGTCGGTTCCTCTGGGTCTCCATGGCCTTCAGCTTGCGAGTGTGCTTGTGACCTTTGTAGTGGGCCTCGGCCTGGTTCTGGACATGAACACATTTGAATTTCAGAGGTGGTAAAAGAAGTGCAGTAACAAAGTATTTGTACTTTCTTAGTTCCCACCACCAACACACACACACACAAACACACACAACAGCAGAACAGTTGGGTGATTTAATTAGTGAGGGGCAGCATGAAGTCAGTTAAGTGTAATCGCTCCATCTGCCTCATCTCTTCGGCTGCGTGTGCAAGCACGGTGCTGGGGGACAAACGATAAGTCAGCGTTTGACTGCGAGGAAGTCCCGGCATGGCCGCCGTCCTGATCATCAATGTCCGCACAAATGAGCGCCCCGTTTGGAGTCGCGGCATCTCATGACCGTCCTCCCGAGCTCATTTGCTCATCTCACCACTGATTCGGTGTGACACAATTTGCCCTCACGTCTGTGAACACTCGCATGACCTCGGAGCTCATCTCCGCGATAGCATGCGGCCCTTTATACTGCTAGCTAACAATATAAATGCAAATATGTGTAAAAATGAATTATGATTGGAAAGGTAGCTACATTAATGTGAATAGGAAGATCCGATAAGAGGAGGGGAGAGGAACTCGCTGATTGGTTTGCTCTCAGAGGCCAGAAAATGGAAGAACGATAAGAAAAGGCTGCCACGGCAATATTCGAGTGGACAGACAGACCGTATGAAATGTGCAAAATGAGAGCCGGGGCACTTACAGTGGAGTTAAAGCGCAGGTGACAAATATTACAGGTGATAGTGGCTCTTCTCTTAGGTGGGGCGATGCCGAAGGTGTGGTTGATCACTGCCTTTTGCACGGGATCCATCTGTGGAAAACAGATTTTGGTCCAAAGTGCAAAAAGCAAGAGATTATTATTATTCATCGTTTTTATTTTATTTTGTTATTATCTCTGAGGGCATTTTGTGGACTAAATCTCACCGCGTTGAAATTTGGGAAAAGGCTGAGGGGCGAGGAGGTGCTGATCCTGAGGGGCAAGAAGTGCTCCAAGTGGTTGTGCGGCTGGAGGCTCGCTTGGGCCGACAGTTGCAGGGAACCCAGGAAAGGGTGGACCTGGCTGTGGGACAGCGCACCTGCAAAGAAACACACCAGTCCAACGCTAATAATACATGCCAAAGATTGTCCGAACTCAACGGAAAAGTTGTCTTTCTGGTTGAAGACCTCGTCACACTTGGCCGCCACGAGCGCTATTAAATTATCATTTACACGCACTGCGACCTTTGTCGAAACCCAAGGCAAACATTAGTGAGGTGACATTTACACGCGGTGCGATACAAAGGTGGGGGGGTGGGGGTGTTAAGGTGTTAGTCATCAATGACGTACAAAATATAATTTTATTCTACTTGTCTTCATTAAAGGCTCTTGAACAATAATCAAAGGTTTCAGTGGGATTTAATCAATGTTTAAGCACTAATCTGCATTCGTCCCCCCTGTTTTTGATCTTTCTCATTTGGCTATAAAAAGAAAATAAAGTACTGTGGGAGAAAAAACTATGTGAAAGAATTAATTGCTATTTTTTTCCAAGATTGGTCTCCGGGTGATTCAACAGCGATGGAGGGAAAAGCTGCTTTGGTTCTTTTGGCGGGATCCTGGCTCGACGGAGGCCATTTTGGTGATAACTGATAACTTACTTAACCTTTTACATGCACTTATAATTCACAAAAAAGCTAATGTGCTGGGAAATGAGCACTATCAGCACTGATCAGACGGAGCAAATGCTCCGTTATCAAAGGCACTTAAAATAACGCGCCGCCATCTGCTTGAATCGAGATAAGGCGGCCCGATCGAATGTGCCGAATGACGGTGTGCCGCACGTTTTTGCCGTACAAGCGTAAAGTGCATTGAAAAGAAAAATTAAAATCTATCCACCACTAATTTATATGCAAATGGTATTTAAATGAGCAGCTAATCTGATGCCGTGCGTGTTTGTGTACTGAGCTGAGCAAATCGTGGTCTATGTGACGACGTCGTTTACTTATCTCGCTTTGCATGAGTTTCCTAATCAAAGTACTCGTAATGAAAAATATCACAGTCACTATATGAACAAATATAACAAGTCAAAAAAAAAAAAGATCATCATTTCCTTCCAATTGCTGAAAAAAACCCTACAAATTAAGGACAAAAATGGCTTTTATCTAGATCAGACTTCAATTATGCGAGCTAATCCTCAGGGAGGCATTGGCATAATTGGCAGCAATCTGCTGTGACATTGGCCATTTTTTTTCCTTGCCTTAAAATGACTTGGCACATCTGGGGAACAGCGTGGCGCCATTGTGGGGGTCACCACCCCCCACTTGGCCCCTATAAGAGGGGCCAATTAGTCCAAGAAACAGCCCCGACTGCCAAAAGCACATTTTCCTAGAAGCACTTGTTCCATCCCCCGAGCGAGCTTACCTAAGAGCATCTCCGCTTGTTTTGGGATTCTTCCGCTAGTCACTCAACTTCTGTCAGTTGAACTCTCATCAGGAACGTTTGGGTAAATCGGGTCCTACTTTTGAAATAGCCGTCCTCTCAGTCAGCGTCACATTGTGGCGTCCATCCAGAGCGCCGGGCGGTACACCTCGCAATTGAAAAGCGCCATGCTCGGTCGGTCCCCGTACCCTTCCCACCCCCCGCCCCCTTTCGGAGACGACGCAGGGAAAGCGGGATGCTGAGTGTGCGTGAAGAGCAAGTGCGTTACTCTTCTGGGTGCGTGAGAACGCACCATAGCAAAGGATGGAGCGAGCGAGTGGGAAAGGGAGGAGAGAGAGAGAGAACGAGAGAGGTTGGCTATGAGCAACATCCTTCATCTCCCCCCTCCTCCTTTTCCTCTTCCTCCCTCCAGCACAGATTTCTATTCAGAACTGCCACCTGCACGCTCCCCCCCTGAGGACACTCAACTATAATGTCTTTCCTTCCCGGGATTACTTGAAAACAATGGGAATGATTTGTTAGCGTTATTCTTTGCAAGATGGCAAGCATGCTACATGGCAAAAAAGGAATAGCGGAAGGCGCATTTAAAACGAAACCAAACTCATTTGCACAACAGATGTGCTCGGATTGGGATGTCATTAATGAGATTGATGACATCAGCGCTCCTGTTAAAAAAATACCAAAGGTTGAGCGCGCATGCAGGTTCAGAATTTAGACTTTTTGGTTGTGATACTCAGCAGCGGCGGAGCTAGGGGGTGGGGCGGGGGTCAAGGCTATCTCAGGGGAGAGGAGAGAATATCTCCTTTGAGACCGTGGAGTTTATCAAACGGTGATAATAGAAAGTGGTTTGCTCCATTCCCATTTCCAAAGGGGGCCCCTCACGGAGAATGACCCTATTAAACCTCATTTCATTCGCAACTGCTTCATGCAGCTAAATAAAAGGGAATGTTAGTTCAGCTGCGAGAACGGGTATTATTAGGGTCCTTTAATCGCAGAGCAGGTGGAATGACGCTAAGCGTCACCTTAATTGACTTGGCTCGTTTTGTCTCGAGCAAAAAATAGAAAGGGAGTTAAAAAAAAAGCTTGTAGAATTAATTGTGCCTGATATGAAAATGCATAATCCAAAGAGCAACATGCTCGAGTTTCCCTTTGTCGACAGGGTGACTGGCAAACTTTGAAGTATAAAAGGTTATTTTCTGACACATGTGCAAAATGCCAATACGGTTGTGATGATGACAAAATTAGGTCGGAGCAAGCGAGGCATTAAACAGCGGCGACTGAATTAATTGAATATTGTGCGGAGCGGCTAAATACGCGCGTTGAGCTGATGGAATGAGACAGCTCCCTACATCAACATTAGATGTGGCCTGCATTGGCTCATTACAGCTTTTGCTTGAGAGGAATGGCAGCGGGCGAGGGTGATGAATGGCCTCGTGTCAAAACAGGTGTGCAGGAAAAGAAAATTACCGAGCATCTACTCGGGAATGGCGAGTTTCATCCCACTAAACACACCAAAAATATATACCGTTTTTTTCCGTGTATAATGCGCCCCCATGTATAATACGCACCCTAAAAATGGCATGTCGATGCTGGAAAAAATGTACGTATAACCCATGTATAAAACGCACCCAAATTTTGACTCCTACTTAAGTCCGTAAACGTAAAATTATTTCAGAAAAAAGATCATCTTTGGGAACAACCGGATGTTATTCTGCCGGTCAGTATCACTGCGCATGCGCTAGCAAACTCGATAGCGAAGAAATGTTTCGGATTTGTGTAGGGTACATTGTGACAGCAAACGAGCAGGTGATCGAGCAAGCGTCTGATACGAGAGCATTGTGTTCGTATGGAGCGTGTTTGAAGTGAACAGCAGAGAACAATAAATTTGTTAAATTTTGCGCATTATACATGGAGGAAAACGGTATATATAAAAGATGAGCAGTACCTGATCCGACAACCTTGGCCAGTCTGCGCAGTCTCCTCTGGTGCGTTTTGCCCTTATAATGAATCTGGGCTTGGGCTCCAGAATTAAGCCGGATGCTGCACACCTGGCACACGGTGGCGCTGGCGTTGCCTTGACGTCGCTCGCGCTTAGCCCTTGGTGCCACCCTTTTATTGTCTTCATTTTCCTCTTCTTCTTCTTCTTTTCCATCTAGGGCGGGAACAATGTGCGTTGTTAGGAAGGAAATAAGAATGGAAAATTTCAGAGGGGCCAGCGCCCCTGTGGGCCCCCCCCTGTCTAGCTCCGCCAATGGTTGGTGGTGGTACTTGGTGTAAATAGTTGTCCAATTTGAGAGAAGTGTGAAAGACGCCGTGTCAAATGCTCTCCCAAAACAAAACCGTTTGCTAACAACAATGGCCTGACATTTCTCCCCCGAAGATCGCCGACAGGCAAGTGTCACGGCCCACAACAACAACAAACCCATCAAGATGTGAGCACGCCCAGGGGACACACATGAATAGGGGAAGTCCACTCCTTCAATTTACAACTGGAAAAGCCTTTTAGACATGAAACGTCTTCAACTTTGTGCGTTGTGTGTGTGGTACGTCACTGAAGTCTCCACAGGGGGGCAACATGACTCCACAGGATTCAAAATGTAGCCGTGTCATTACTATGATGGAGGAGCATGCTCACGGTGGCCATTCTTTTTCCAAACAGAGATATCACACAAGAGTGATTGCTTAAGGCTCAGATTTATCTGCTAATAATCTGTGGTGGGCGCCACTGTGTCAACAATACAGCCAGTAGAATGAGGTGTGCATTAACCGCTAATAAAAGGCCTATACAGTATCTCTGGCACGTGTCAGGGCAATATATCATAGCTACGGTGGTAATCCAGGTCCTTGAGCTTGGGAAGTTTGGAGTTTGAAAAAAAAAAAGTTCAGTGTTTTAATTCAAAAATAAAAAAAGGCTAGTAAGGTTGAAAAATATGCATAATTATGCATATTAGATTATAGTCATAATATTGAGGGTAGAGTAATAATTAAATGTCGTTAAAACAGTTACTAATGTTAAAATGTTTGTACAGGTAATAAGGTTATCACAGTAGGAGTGATTTTTTTTTTTTTTAATGGCTTGATGGTTTTAAGCCTCAGCATCCACTGACAATGTGTGAATGTTAGCCCATGTGTAGCTCAGTTATTTGTTTTAGCACATTTCATGTGATAATAGCCGCGATTAAAACCACGGCATATTTGAACATTCTGCCCGGTCTCCTTCATTTGCAAAAAAGAAAAATCTGTTTGCAGAAATTCCAATTTGTCCGCTGGAGAGATGAAAGCGGAAGGAAAATCTGTTTTGGCTAGAATTTATCTGCCTCCGAGCAGCGGCGCGCACTTCAAAGCCAGCCATCCGTCACCGGGATTAATTTGAGTGATGCCGCGTCCTGCCATCGGGCAAGATGCTGCACAAAAAAGGGTAACGGAATAATGGTTGGTAGTTGAACGCAAGCAGGTGTTCATTTAGACCTCGGACACCTTTAACTGTGCTCTCAGACTGCGGCCTTTTATTGTCATTTTTTTCCCAGCTGAATTTGGACTGGACTGGCTACCAGCCATCCACAGCACCAAAAAAAAAATTTTTTTGGGTGAGTATCTGTTTTTTAAATCCCTACACAAAACCAAATAAACAACAGTAATTGGTTGATACACAGTCAATGGTTTTGTAATACTAAAAAACCCAAAATTGAATTAAATAAAATTTGATCCGATTAGTCGATTACTCGATACAGTAATCGACTCTGAAAATATTCAACAGTGACAGCCTTGAAGTCTCAAGTCAGGTCACTCAAGAGTTGCGCGTTTGTATTTTAGTTTGAAGGCATTCGACATTTGAGGTGCACATGCATGCGCTGGCTGCCTGCCGGCATTGTCATGTCTGTAAATATCAGACGAAAGCCAATCACGTCAAGCCGAGGTCATGAAGGCCGATTTATGTCTCTATCCGCTACTAGTGAGTGTGAGCGCCACAAAAGCAGAAGTCACCACCTCAGTGACCGCAGAGAAAAAGCATCGTGGAGGTTGCGCCGAACCTCGTCGAGCGACACAAAGGAATTCAATAATTCCAACAAAATACAGACGCTCCCCCGAAGCCGACGGTCAGAATGAATACTGAGACGCTTGATTAATGCAGAATGACAGGTGGACTATAATTAAAGTTGTCGCTAGGCAACCGTGCTGCTTTTGTGAGAGCACGAGTTTGAAACCCCCGTCACACACGGCTCAATTACCCTGTAATTTGAGCACAAAAGACCAAGAAATGGGACAGTTTCGAGTGAATACGACAGACATAAAGCGGCTTCCGGTAGCTGCTCTCCATAGCAGCAATGCTAACAATGAACTTTCGTATGAATGCTAACACACAATGATGCAAAAAGCCATTGCTAACAAAACTAGCATTAATGTCGAGGTCATTATAAATCTTCAGATCTGAATTCCGAACACATGACTCCATACGGTGAAGAGTCTCAAAATATTCCTCAAAGCATCGGCCGGCCGCCTGCGCGGAGGTTTTATGACGGCGACAAGCAGTCCTGGTGTCAAGGTCATTCGCAAACTCAAATACAGCAGTGATTCACACTGTTAGGTAAGTGAGTGGGAGTTGTTAAATGGATGCATATTTTTAGTCGCTCTGTTTCCACTGGGACACTCAACATGAGTAAACGGTGCCAAATAAGTTGGAGATGAGACGCACATCTTCAAGAAGCCCCCACACTCACACATCTGTCCCAGCTTGACATTCATCTGGTGGACACCTCGCAGTAATCAGCAGATAACACACAGCACTGTGTAGCTGGAGATTAACTGCAGTGTTAAACAAAGAGCTTGAGCAGGCTTGGGACATGCCAGCTCTTTAATTAGACCTCTGCTATCTGACAATGTTCACCAACACACACAGGTGCAAACACACACCCATTGTTGCTTCAGTTTAAACAGTATAAAATATCAAACGCGGTGGAGTAGCGGGATTTTTTTTTTTTTAAATTATGTAAAGCGACTCTTACTCCAAAACAAAACTTTTTAAATGAGAAAATAGCACTGATGTGATATTTTATTTTTATTTATTTTTTCACTCGTAAGTCAAAGCAAAAAAAATAATGAATTGGCTAAAACTAGGTCACTTGTATGTCAAGGCACTGATGTATTTATATATTTTTTTTTAAAATGTGTATTTATGCAGAGATTATGCAGACATATCGGACAAAAGCGCAAGAGAAGCGTTCCTGCCGTGCTGGCTACCCAGTAACAGGACACACAGCGGGGGTCTAAACGAGCGGCCCACCTCACGCTGGCGAAAACCCTTGGCGAGCGTCCAGCAGAGTAAAGGACATGCGACCGAGCCAAGGACAAGAGCGGCGCGGCGGGAGTGGGGAGATAAGAGGTTAGCGAGGCAAAGGCGGCCAACGCCAAGAGGAGAATGCGTTTGTCTGGTGATAAACACGGCGAGGGGGAAATATTAGGACAAAGCCCGTGATTTATATTGCGATGCAAATAGGCCCGCAATGGCCGGCGGGATAAGACAATTTGAGTCAAAACCAGTAAAGAAAAAACTAATATTGGAAGGGAAGTTTTTTTTTTTTAACTGCAGGGAGGGACTGTGTTCCAAGCAAGGACAACAGCAATTTTGGGCATCTGTCAGCGACCATCTGGGTGGACCCTAAGGCTGCTAAAGGGATGTGACCTCTGTTTAAAATGGAACACAGTCCTTCAACTCCCACCGGCCACAATATTAGGAACGCTAATTAGGAATTTCGCCTCTGTTCTATGTTGATCTAGGTTGTTTACCGGGGCGCATAAAGTGTTTCGGTGGACCGGATCTGGACCCCGGGGCCTCGGGTTTCACAGCTACAGACTACAGGAAGGCGATACAAATGACATGGAAGACGCTTTTATAAGTCATCCTCATGAGTCATCCATGCCTCAATGTTTTCTTCCACCCACGACTATCGCTTCACATGGAAAGCATACGGTCGGTTCGCTCGGCCTGCCATCCCTCAGCGTTCGTTACGAAGAAACCCCTCGCGGCGGAATTCAAGCGTCCGCTTATTGAGTGGGACGGAGACAGTCAGTCATATCAAATGCATCCCGGGACATGTCACGCGTCCCCCGCTGCACGCATCCATTATCAACGTGGCAATGTTGCCGTTCCGGGAGCTGTCAAGGGGCACGGATGAGGCAGGAAGTGTCATAACCCCGCTATGCCCTGAGATTGTTTCCAAATGTAAACGCGCGTTCACACCCTTGTATCCCTGCCAAGAGCACTTGAATAGTTGTTGGCTGAAATTCCACGGGTGGCTTTTTATAGCCAACTCTCTCTGGGATTTACATATTCAGGACTAATAATGGAGCCAGGGTACTTACTGCGCCGTATTGACATTTAGCAGTGTGATGTTTGGAGCGTTAATGTGTCTATTAATAATAGTAGGATATACTATGTGCTCACCGGTCAAGACATTAGGTAGCACTTGGTTACATTATTAATCATTAAAGCCCAACTGATTGTGATATTTGGCAGAATAAAATTCAGATAATCAAATGGTTGGTATCATTTAAATTTAAATTCAAAATTTCAATTCAGTGAGCCAAACTGACGCTTCCTTTCAGCCTCCTTGTTGCTAAAGCCATCCGAAAGCATTGCGGGGGAAATGTGGGTCGCGTCTTTATTCTGAGTGTGGAAGGAAGGAAGGAAGGAAGGAAGGAAAGAAGGAAGGAAGAGTGACAAAGAATAAGCGACTCGGTCTAATTTTACTGGATGGCGAACGATTACTCTCAACTTGCTTTATGGACGTGTCGGTAAATAATAAAGCACTACTATATATGTACCTGTATTTTCTTGTTGTTCTCATCCAGCCATTAGTTATCTAAAAGATGAAATGATATTACCCTTCAGTGAGAACAGGTGAAGAAATCCAATTTATTTTTATTTTTGTTTTCAAACCAAATCATCCCCGACGCAAGATAAGATCGCTCACATTCCCAGAAAAGCCATCCATCCTGCAAATATCTTATCTTTGCCGACTCCTTTTCGGAGCCTTGACAGGATAAATTGAATTGATTTTTTTTAATTAGGTTCACTCTCTGGGTAAATGGGCCTAATTGCCTGAATTATCACACCGGATCCTTAAGGTGGTTTGGGTTAAGCACAAAACGCATTGCCGCTGCAGTACACCATGCGGTCGCATACAATCAAATTCTTATCAGGGGGCGAACACATTTTTGCAATTAAAAGGCGAGTCGAACGTTAGCCGATATTATGCTAATGTCAAGATTTGATCCATGTTAAGAATGGTAGGTTTTATAAAAACAATATAATGTTTTGCAATCGTGATTTGATGTGTTCAGTGAATGTAAACAAAGTGAGACCAAATATAAAATGTCTCTGTGTAAAATACTTTGACCTGCATTGTAAATTCATCCGTGGACAGAGGAGAGATGATTATAAGTGGCCATTTAACTACCTACAATGGCTGCCTCAGTGTGTTTCACTCATGACTGGGGGGAAGAGTGTGTGTGTGTGTGTGTGTTGGGGGGAAAGCGTCACAAAAATCAGCAGAGCAGTGAATGCCATAATGGCTCCCTAATTTAACGGCCATTTAATTTGGTCTGCAGGGCGAGTCTTTTGTGTCGGGTAGAGATGGCTTTTAAAAAGGCAATAGAATTTGACGATTAATGGCAAAATTTGTTGACAATAGAGGGCACCTGTCAATTTCTCCCGCAAACCCGGGTTCCCACTTTTACCGGGATGTTTTTTTGTCATTTACGTTTTCCGTCTAAAACCAGACAATAACGTTGCAAATTTCAAAGGTGGGGGGGAAAAAAGGGCCACAATTCGCATTCGTCGCGCTTCATTTTTCCACCCGAGGCTCCAGCCAGCAGCAGAGGTTTATTTGGGGGCGGGGTCTCCCCACCCTCACACCCCCAAGCTCTATCTTTGCTTGCGAGCAGCAGAATAAAGATCACAGTTATCAGTGCACGGGCAGGCTGTCATGTGACTTGTAATGACACAGCCCAAAGACGAGCCATTACAATCTCTGAAGGGAGCCTCGACACAAAAATCCATTTGGCCGTGTCTGAGGTGGGGGTGCGAGTCTGTTGCGATAAGCCCGTGCGTCGTTTGTAATTTCGCGACTCACGCTCTCCGTTTGAAATATAGTTTTGAAGATAACGAAGACAAAGGTGCATTTTTTTCGCCTTAATTTTGGTAATTACGGGGTTGTTGTTTTTTTGAGGGGCGGTATCCTACCATCGAGACATCTGGGCGACGGGGGGGATGGATTTCGCAAAGCTGGCCGGCGGCAAAGCACACGCCATGACCGAAAATGGCTGCTCGAAGCACACGGGTGGACGCACAGTTCCATCATTGTGTTTCTCGCGCACATTTGTACGTGTCGAGCCTTTTTGTTTTTGCGTCATTTCATGCAAATGCCAAATAACAATCGACGGCATATGATGTTTTGCACACAAAGTGATCAGCAGGGGCGGCGAGTCTATAGACGTGGCGAGGGAGGGGCGGGGGCTATACTGCAGCTCAAGCTGCTCCCATCGCAATCCCGTTCCACTTGGTTAGTCTCAATTTCACAGATGATGTTCTTCACCGAGACCGAGTCTGGAAGTCAAACGCCACGACGCAGACGAGACGCGGAGAAAAATTCAACTTCATCGCAACTGCGTGGCTTAAAAGTCATCGGCAAATGTCACCCTTCGGCCGGGGCGGGGCAACGAGGAATGCGGCGAACGCCGAGCAATGAGGCAGCTGGATACGAATAGGCAGAAATTAAACAACATTTATTATCGTGGATATTTTTGAATAATAGATACTACTATAAGTATAATTCATTTGTGGAAAATATATAAAATTATGGATCAGTCTTTTCTAGTTAAATAAATGTAGGTTAAAAAAATGTACATTCAAAACTGGGAAATACGTAATAATACAATAAATATATTTCTACTATTGAAAGCCCAAATTCCTTACTTGCATAAAATTATATACTGTACTTTTGTCCATATGAAGGCCTTTCACTTCATAAACACCTCACCCCGACTGACTGTTACTCACGAGTAAATTACAGCAAGAAAAATGTTATATATTATTTTAATGTTAATCAATTCTATACAATCAATAGCTGAAATGCTCAGTTAAATAGCAAAGTAATAATAGTCTCTTTTTAAATCTTTGAAACAAACCACAAACAGAAACAAGCTGCTATTTAATAACAATTGTTTCAACACAATCACCAACACACACACACACACGATACAATTGGCAGCGTGAATTTCTCACGCACATTTTCACAAACCCATTTTGACACAAATGAGCTGGAAAAAGCCCTGTAGCCGGACTCGCCGATATATTTATGATTTCTGAGAAAAAGAACGGCTGCGAGTATTAAATCCACAGCGGGAGGATTCGTTTGTGAATTAACACTCAGCGTTACGCTCAAGCTCAAATTGTCACAATACAACATGGTAAGATATTCTGTGCTTTGCGGGAAAATATGCGTCATCTTCGAGTGTGGACGAGCGAGGCCCTTATGCGTGCACACCTACGTCCCAAAAGACGAGCGGCGGGCAGGTGAAGCAAAGTGGTGAAAATGACAACATGGCTTTGAGGAGTGGGCGACGGATTTAATGAATCAAGAACCTTTTGTTCAATGTAGGGGCGGGGGGGGCTGTTTTGCTCGGAGAACACTGCCGGGCGTCGTTTGGAGCTATTTAGCCAATGCAGAGGAGGACGAGGGACTGGAAGGATGATGATGATGCAGGGCGCTTAAGTGGGCCTTCTCGGGTCGAATCGTTTTTGAGCTCACGGTAATCATGACCACACTACATGTATGGATAAATACAGAAAAGAGGATGTCTGTGTGATTTCTATTAGCGGGTTCGATGTTTGAGGCCTTTTAGAACATTTATTTAAGAATCAAATGCTCTTACGGTGGCCCACCAGCCTTATGTTGCTAACCATTGCTCTACACAAAGCTTTGATTACAAATACACATTTTCTCCATGTAATATTTATACGTATCCTTAATCCTAATTTAATATCTTAAATAAAACTGTAAATTAAATTTGAGCATTTTGAATTTTTTTTGTGGGTTTGTTTTGTGGAATTAAATGGCAAAAAAAGTAATAAATGTTTTAGTGAATAAAATATTGGCAATTTTAAAGCAAGGCACGTCTTTAAACGACCGAACTGATTTTTTCTTTAATAAATAATAATCGTGTTGAATAAAAAAACATTTTTTTAATCAAAACAGCAACTCCCAAAAAATTAAAAACCAAAGCATGAGCATCCTTTTTCAGAAAATATCAAAATGTCTTAAAAGGTGTAATAACGGCATGCTTATGTGGTAGAGTAAGTTATCCGACAGTGCTAATCTGCATGTAAATTTATTCTAGTTGCATTTAAGCATAAAAAAACATTATTTTTATTATTATTATTGATTAGTTTGTCTGAGTCCCATCAGCCTATTTAACGTGACATTCGTATTAGTTTTGAGATCATTACAGTCCAAAATGACCAAACTAGCCGTCCTCTAGAGAATTAGTCACAGAAAATAAATATGTATACACAGAAACCGTATAAATGTTTAAAAAAAAACAAAAAAAGTCTCTCCTACCGACAGGAGGTGTCCCCTCTATTTTACCGCTGCTGATGTCCATTTCCTGGCTCTCGACCTGACTGAGCCCGCGCTCAGCTGCCTCCTCCTCACTCTCTCCCTCTGCCTCCCTCTCTCTCTCCCTCGCTCTCTTCGACACATCCAACATGGCACCGATGCCGCCGCTCGTCAGCAAGCCTTCCATATTTGATGTGTCATAGCCGCCCCACCAACTAATGCAAATAAACAGTTAATCTGATTTATGATCAATTAGGAAAAAGTTGCACGGCGCGGACACATCAAATCCTCCGCAGCTGTCACTCTTATTGTCTGCCCTGTCAGCAAGCATCCTTGGCTGATCCCGCCCACTCACCCCTCCCCTCTCTATTAACATAGCCGGGCCATGTTCAAAAAGCGCATGCCTGCAGATTAATTCAGGCGTTAACCTGCTTCGGTGAGTTGCGGCTCAGCTGTTGGCCATTTGGTGCTGGATGAACAGTGGAAACATACTTGGAGTTTGAGCTATGTCCTTCTTATTGAAGTTGCTACATGACCCCGGCGTAAGGCCGCTCACCCTAAAAATAAAGGCTAACACGAATGTGCTGGCCTACAAGCGCAGACAAGGGTCTTTTTTTTTTTTTTTTAAAAGAACCAAAACAGGCTTGGTCCACTTCAAGAAAGGCCGATCAGGATGCTCTCAGGACTAAATTTAGCAGGAGCACTTGGCGGCAACATTAGCATAAGTGCTCACTTTTTGTTCAGCACGAGTAGCAGGCCCGCGACACATTTCAATTAAGCCCGTCGCTGTGGCAACATTTGCCGCTCCTCTAACAGACATCGTGCTCTTCAAAATAAAAGCCTCACCTTCAATGAAAACCTCAAAAGCAACATTTACAATTTCCTATGACTTCCATACTCTATTAAAAGCCTTCTTACCTTACCCCTTAGAGATGCCCAATACAGTCCACATATCAATATCAAATTAAGAACACTTACTTCCACATATTTGCATGAAAATAAATGAGAAAATCTATACTATTATTATTGATTTGAAAATCTATGTGCAGCATTTTGAGCTGACACAAAAAGTAAATTTGTGTCAGCTCAAAATGCAATATAACCTGTAGTGACCTTTGACCTTCTCTTTTGAATGCACACATCCAACTGTTTTTATACAACTTTCTGTGATTCTCCCAGTCTCTGTGTTACTCAGCATATTTGTTACTTGATGCGTTCATTTGTGTTCCTTGCGCATTTCGACACGGCTCCACCGCGCGATCTTTCATTATAGATAACAGACAATTATTGTCGTGCGTCGCTGATGGGATTGTTATCTGCGCGCACCTCCGAGCGAGGCAATCCAAACGCCGCGTGCTCGTGCCCTTGCTACTCACTGACAATTCTCCCAGCCCCCAAAAGATAAACACAATGCATTAGAAGGCAAATTTGTCTAGGTTGATATTTAAGCTTTTTACTGCACAGGGGGCTAATCTGAAACAGCCTTGTTGTTATGACAACCATTAAGGCCACTTTTGCTTGTCCATTTCTTGCGCAAATTGGACACAAACAACAATTATCACCGGCGGGGTAGAGAAAGAGGTAAAAGGTGCGTGAGGGGTTTCTTCCTGAGTCTTCCGCCGCTGCCATTCACACAGGCCAAGCATGAAATGAGTTCCTCTCCATGACACATGGTGATTGACAGCGGCGCAAATGAGAAATTATTTACTGTGAACAGAACGGGCTGCCTGCTCTTTGGCAGCGATGCTGCATATCTTGCAAGCGAGTGAAGAAGAAGATGATGCATCATCATAACCACTGCAGTACAGCGGATGGGGGGGGGGGACAGTCATTATGATTCCCATGGAGACGCGACTTGATTTTGGAAATGGATGTGTCATACATACGTTGAAGCATTTACAGATATTTAGTGGAACTCGTAAAAATAAAGCAAGTTGCTACTGCAGCTGTACAGACATAAAAATGTACATTCCTATTTAGGGTGGCCATCAAATACCAGTACTTAAATGTTTTCTAGACAATTCTATATGTGCACAATTATTCATTTCATTTCGAGATACAAAAGAAAAAGAAATGCAACAAACGCCTGGATTGCAGTGAGATGCTGCTATCTAGTGGTCAAACATGGTTTCTACTACAGAATTTTCTGACACTGCATATTTTTCAGATCTTTTTGTTTTTGCTTTGAGAAATAAGCCAAGTTGATCATGAGCCTTCATATAAAAGTCTACAAAACCCAAGTTTTAAAGAGAAGTCAAATAAAATAAAAATACACAATACTGTGGTTGCACAAGTGGGCACACGCTTGTAAACTGCGATGTGGCTTTTTTTTGTTTTACCCCAGTTGAGTTGCATAAGTCATGCTATTAATGGAAAAGGTATGAAAATAATTTTTCTTGCTCACAAAACCAGCACATCTGTGTTGACTTTTTATACCCACTGGTGACATAGCAGAAGACAAAGCACAAAGCATAAAATATGATCTTGCATGAGCTTTATTATATTTCATGTGTACACCTTATTTCCACCATTCTCATTTAAATCAATGACGATGACATCAACCTCCATTAAGACGTTCCTGGAAACAAAGTCTATTTTCTGGTGATTGCTGAAAAGGGAAGTCGATGAAAGCTACTACACATGGTATGTAACAGTATATAATATATATAGTATTCATGTGTGTATATAAATATATATACTGTTTTTATATACACATAAACATACAGAATATACACACAATACCCACGCAAAGATGGGAAGAGACAAAAATCATCCACCAAAAAAAAATAATAATCAGAAGACAGTTTTGAAATAGGAAGTGATGAAGATGAGGAGGGAGGTAGATAGATGGAAGGAGACCAGTCAGAAGGGATCATCCCGCTTAGCTTGTGATTCTTGTCGTTTAAAAAAGAGGATCCAGATCATTGCATTTTAAATTTCAGTTTTAGAGCAGATGAAGAGGCGGCAAGGGGGAGGAGAGGGATGCCTGTCCTCCAGTGTTACTTTTCTTAAGTGTTGTCCTGACGAAGGCTCTAGTTGCCGCCGCCGCCCATGGCGCCGCTACAGCAACGGCTGCTGCGGCTCTGAGAGGCGGTGTCGTGCAGATTAACTCCCGCGCCGGTCCGGCCTGCTTGGCCGCCGCCCGTCTGGGGCTCGTTCTTTGGTAGCTTGGTGGCTGAGAATAGACCAGGACACAGGTTATTGAGAAGCAGCAAAAATTGTTTTGGATAACACATAATAGGACTACATTTGTTTGCAGAACTAAAAATATGAATTTAACCAAGCTTAACAGCCAAAAGCAGCGCAAGGCAAAAATAATTCAACACCAATTAGTTGTTTAAGTAACATGATGCTGATTGAAGTGCTTTGACGCCCTCTTGCGGCCTGTAGACATAATCGCAAACTTTTCAGTCTTTATTCCACACTAAGATATAAATTAAAAGGCCTACCCGCCTTTATTACAAAAAGAAAAAACACTTACCAATAGCCATAAAAATATTATTGACATTGAGTGCGGTCTTGGCTGACGTTTCCATGAAGAGGAGCCCGTTTTCTTCAGCGTATTCTTGTGCCTCCTGATGCTCCACCGCTCGCTTGTCTGCGATGTCCGCCTTGTTGCCGGCCAGAGCGATCACGATGTTTGGGTTGGCTTGTCTCTGCAACTCCTTCACCCAGCTTTTGGCGCGCGCAAACGTGTCCTGAGGACCGACAAGCTTTACTTGCCTTGCTGTCGCTCGTAGCGCTAAGTACCGTATGTATACAGTGTGTTCCAAAATTCCTAGTGCCCTCACAAGTTTTTCCTGATTCGAGGCGTCGCTTGGATTTTTTGCCTTCATTTGAGAGCGGATAAAGAGCGGTTTAAAAAAAAAAAAAAAAATGGCGGGGGAAAAAAAAGAGAAAAAGAGTCATACCTTGACTCACAAGTTTGCAAGTTTGTTCCGTGCCCAACGTTATAACTTAATTTACTTGTATAGAATTAACTGATGGGTATTTTTGTGAGGAAGCAAATTTGGCAGTCAAATAAAAAAAAAAAAACTGAATTAGTCGTAACTATTCAATTTTAAAAAAAGATAATAATAATTAACTTCTTTTTTTGGTCCCTTACCTCATGAATTACAAGCAGAATATTTTTTTTCTGATTATCTAGGGATGTTATAATGTCATGATTCATTGTCTTATGTTTAATTGTGTAGGGAAAAAAAATATATATATATATATATATATTTGGCTGTGACTAATTTGGTCAGGCCCTAAAATTAAAATTCCACTTTGAAATTAATTGAAATGGCCTTGATCCATTCCAGCCCCCAAACCACTACCATATTTTACTCATTATGCATGTATTGTTGTTTTATGCAGCGTTGAATTGTGTGTGTAAGGGTCGCAAGTGCGACTCACCGCGTTGGTGATGTCGTAGACCACGATGGCGGCCTGAGCGCCTCGGTAGTACATGGGCGCCAGGCTGTGGTAGCGCTCCTGGCCCGCCGTGTCCCATATCTCAAACTTGACCGTGATGTCGTCCAAGCTGACCGTCTGGGTCAGGAAGGCCGCTAGGTGGACAAAGTACACAAGCTTGTTGGAAAACATTAAAGAGATGAAAATAACAAACCTACTCAAACAAATGAAATTTGAAACACCAGGGTAACACCAGAAATAGCTTACTATCCAAAACTACAAAAATAACCATGTGTGATCTTACCTCCAATGGTGCTCTCTTGGAATTCATGGAACTGGCCTTTGACAAAGCGCAGCACCAGGCTGGACTTGCCCACTGCTGACTCCCCCAGCAGCACAAGCTTGAACTGGAAGCTCTTGTTGGCTGCCGCCGTTGCTCCGTTAGGTCTGCTCGCGCCTCCACCGCGTCCCGCCATTAACAAAGATGGATGAAGCTGTTTACGGATGGGGCGGCCCCGGGCTGGAATGAAACCAGACAGGCGACTCAGGCACTGGCGGTGGGTGAAGTCGGTGATCAGACTCCAGAAGGTGCTGCATGAATGAGAGGGGGGGGGGGGCAACGATGATTTCCTTAGATTTGACAGATTAATGCAGTATTAAAATAATTGTTAGTTGCAGACATACTATTTTTGGATTTGAGGAGAAAACAAAGACAATTAAATACACATGTCACTTAATTGCCTATACATTGATTTCATTAAAGATGTCTAATTGTTTTCAATTTAATTTTACAAGATGTCAAAAAGTTTTGAACAAATTACTTAATGTCGAATTGGTAACGTTGTTTTTTGTGGAGATGCTAAACAGCTTTACACGGAATTTATTTATCGTTCATTTTACATGTTTTCAACATGTCAGAATGGGCCAGGTTGACCGCGGTGTTTTTTAATTCGCCATAATGTACCAAATTATTTTCTCAATCTTTTAGGAAACGACTTTTGCCTTAAGAAGACATTTTAGTCGTAAAGAAATATAAATGTGGCGAAATAAAGTCATTTATATAGTGAACCTGTTCGGTATTTACCTTATGTTCGGTCCAGGGTGTATCTAAACAATACTGTCGAATTAGCCGCGATGCTAAATCCTGTTAGCAGCCTTTTTAGCCGTCGTTTTACACGAACAGTTCGCGCGAAATATTTAAATCACCGCGCCAAAGTTCTTACCAGTAACGAAAGCTTGGTCAAAATTCAGCAACGACCATGCCAGTCCTCCGTAATAACAGTTTTAATGCTTTTCTTGTGGCGGAGTGTTTAATAATGTTTCATTTCCGCCTTTTGGAACTTCTTCTTCTGCGTCGTCTGTCTTTGCCAGTACTGTGCGCGCATTTCACGCTACTGCCGACAAGTGGTGAGGTTGGAATTGCAAATATCCCTTGACCGTATTATTTTAATGTTATCAAATTAAAGAATTTAACAAATTATACTGATAAATTTGAATAGTAGGTAACGTCAAACTACTTGAATTAATTTGAACTCAATTAATATATAAATAATCAGAATTACTTCCATAACTCCTGCCCAACAAACAATTGCATAATAAAGACATTTTATTTGCAACCACTCCAACAGACGACTTGATTGATAAATAAACACCTTTGTATTATGTACTAGCAAAACCGGTTTAACAGCCATAAAAACAAAGACGTGTATCTTAAGCCCCACCCATTTATACTGCTTTTCCCTTGCTGCCAGATAGCGATGAATACATAAAAAATGTAAAGTATTACAATTCAACTGTATAATTTTGCAGAGTCAAGAAAAATATTTATGATCATTTCCATTAATTGGTGCAAAACCTAGCCACTTATCTGTAAACTTCCTATTTTCTCCACTAGATGGTAATACATGGCCGGATATATTCCGATCCAGTTACTTGACCTATGTCTGTCTTCTTTCAAATTTCTGTGTCGGAAGGCCTGGGAAAAGTCCCACATCGTAAATTCAAATCATTATCACATATTTGAACCGCATTTATGCCTTGGACCTCACAATTGTTATTCAAACATCTTTTGTCCTAATGTAATATATTGTGAAAATGACCGAATTAGACGCTGCATGAGCGTCAGGTCACCAGAGATTTTGTATGGGGGGGGGAGCTGGGAATATTAATAAAGTTCACCTCGGGGGAGGGAACTTTGATTCTGGAGCCACCAGGCTGGATGCACGCAGAGGCCGAGCTTCTGAAATGCCACTGGAGCACTGGTGGGAGGGTGACGGAACAACAGAGCAAAGATCACGTTGGACACTGAGGTGAATACCACTCAGCGTGCCTCCGTTTGCATGACAACATCACAGCCATCCGTTTATTCATTGTGGAAAAAAAGGACGTCCTGTTCATTGCAGAATTACACCGAGTGCAAAAGTCTACACACCCCTGTTCAATCTACAGAAAAAAAAAGACAACAGAATGTTCATGAGGCAGCTTTAGCAATGATGAAGCAAGCGAGGAATGCTGGCAGCACATGAAAACTAAATAATTGGCTGAAACTTGCACAAGACTTCCTGCAGTCTTCATTGCTTGTTTTAGTATGAAACAAAATGTACGGAATCAGACTTTAACACTGCATCCATGTGCATGTTTAGAATCTGACATCTGTTTTGTTTTTCCCTCCCACCTTTCTTTTTGAACTGCAGTCCAAGTGCATGGAACACATCGCCAATGTGGACACGGGATTACAAAAGCAGGTGTTGGAGGGGGGGGGGGGGGGGGGGCGTGGGCGGTTGTGTGGCGAGTCAAAGTAACGCTGTTACTGCAGCAACCTGCAACAACAGTGTCTAAAATTATTTCTGGGTGTGTATGTGTCTCTTGTGCAATGAATAAATAAACACATAGTTTTGTCCCTGTAAGTGTGAGCACCCTAAAAATAAAAAAAACGTGAGCGGTACCCGAGATTCTCACGGTTGCCATGGCGACAGGAGAGCAACTGCCCTGATTGAACGCGCCGGCCTCTAACCTCCGCCTCTGATCACCGGCGCCCCACTTTCACTGATTGAGGTCAAACTATGCCGAAGTAGTAGCTTATAAAAAAAAAAAGTTAGTTCCTCTAATTCAGCCATTCGCCATCCATCTTTGATCACATGTGTCAAAGTCGTCGCTTCCAAGGTTGTAACGCGCCTTTCTTCAACAGCCATAAATATGTCAGCATACATTTGGCCCGACAAGACAAAGCATGTCGGTCTTGCTCGAACATCAGAATTCATTAGCGGCGTCGGCAGCCGTCCAATCCGGCACACCCGATCGGCTTTTGATGTATTGTGTATTCTAGCTTATTAAATATGATTAAAACATTCGCTTTGAAGAGCAAAGCTGTCATTATATTCCTCACCGGAAAGAAAAAGGCTGTCTTATCTGCCGACTGCTTTGTCATTAAGCAGCGACGGCGCAGGGGTTATTTTCCTCTAAATTCCATGAAAGTGAATTGAAGCAAGGCCTTATTAAGAGATTATGGCAGGCAAGAAGATGAAGCCATCACTCTTCCACCCTGGTGGTTCTTCTCAGCCTCAAGCTGAGCACAGAGGCGACTCATTTAACATTCCACGCGTGCACGGCAAATAAAACACTCATCGCTCGTGTGGAGTCAGGCCAATTCATTTCTTCATGCGCTCCCTCCACCGTCCATGTCAAAAGAACCTTTTGAGTATGTCAGCGTTCATTATTAGGCTATAATCTCAAGTGTTTTGTTTTTGATTCTCGGCATAGTTTCTATACTCACTTGATATCGCAAAAGAAATTGGAACACGATCGTCCATGCTGAAAGTTACTCCTCGGAATGTTTTGATGGAGGCTCAGATAGTAGTCAGGAAGTGATCACTTGCTGTGTGGGATGTCCTGGCTGCACTTTGATGCATCTTCTGGAAAATGATCCGATCCACTTGATGGCCTTCCCATTTGGAGTGGGCGAAGTGAGACTTTGATAGTGTGCCAGTCCACCCACTTAAGATTCCAGAGTTGGATCAACTTTTCCTTCAAGATTGGTTTATTTTATTTTGTTTGGTTGTTGTTTTACTTTTACAATTAATTCCGCATCAGTAATGTGCAATGAAGCAGCACATTTAATTTCAAGTGAGTTGAACGCTTTTTTTTTTTGACTCGGCCAAGTTTGTCTTGCCTCAGCTTGATGAAACGTCAAAAGCTGTCCCGGTGGGTCTTCTCGCAATCTCCTCAATGCCCGAGGCGGGACATTCTCTGTGTGTCCAGATAAAGTTCCAGAGCAATTTGGAGGGATGCAAAACTCTTTTTTTTGCAGCTTATCAGGTGCTGGACTTCCTAAAAGAAGAGAGAGGCAACTTTCCCAGGCTTCCAGCAGACAGAGTGGGAGGAGGTGGAGAGGAAATGCGGATCTTGAACACTTCTCAGAGACTCCAAGTGTGTGTGCAGCCTGCCTGAGCAGAAACACACACACACACAAAAGATTTTTTTCGAGTCACCTGCCAGCGTCCAAACTCAAGAGCTCTTTCCCTTTTGCGCCTCTCCCTCCCTCTCTGCATTTTTCACAGGCTGAGGCATCCATGGACCCTCTGGCTCCGCTGCTCTCATCAGCGACTTGGAGAACTTTGTGAACTCTGAAAAAGCATTGGATGGGACGCGACGTGGCGGAGCACGGCGGCAGCAGGCTCCTAAGGAGTCACCAGCAGGACCTTTAACTGGAGTTACCCCTCCCCACTTGGGTGGTATCATGACGGGTCAGCACCGCAACCTCTTCTTCCTTCTGGCTTTGCTGGGATTCCTGGCAGGGCTGGCCGACCTCAGCCAGGCTTCAACCAGCGAAGACCAGGACTACTACATGCAGGAGCTGTTAACCAGGGAGCAGTACGCCCGAGTCCAGATGCCCGAGGGGCCCGAAGGACGTGAGCCACCCAAACAATACAGCAAGAAAGCGGCCAAAGGGAAAGGAGACAACGGCAGGCAAGCAGGTAAAAAGCCACACTCAAGATTCGCTTTTGAAGTTCACAAATCGATTGAGTCAAGATTCAGACAACAAAAGCGTTCACTAGCATGTCCTTAACGCCGCTTGATTAAGTCAGACAGGGAGTTCGGGTTTGGCGCTGAGTTTCCTAGCCCTCCGGGAATTCAGCCGACATCTTAAATCAATCGACAACATGATGGATGTGCTGGGAAAACGTTCTCAACAACAACGTCCACCACTGCGTGTACATCCATCAACACTGTGCAATTTCTGCCAAGTCGACTTTTCTCCCCCCAAAACATGCCAACGATAGCAACGTGCTATAACGTATGAATTCAAGCTGTGACAAAAAAAAAAAAAAATTTGAATAAATGAGATCTGGTAGCACACACAGTAGCACACGGCACTTGAAGCGGTTCCGTCGACGGGTAATGAAAAGCAGCTGCACACACAACCTGACCTCACGTGTCACCTGTCTTGTCTGCTTCTTCCATCTAACCTTGTAAAAGTCCATAAAGGAGATCTGAGCTTAAGTTCTGGGAATGCGATGGTGACCTGATGCGTTCCTCCGTGCCTGAATTGGAGGATAAAGACTTTCAGATGTGTGACGGATTGTTGGGTGCACTCTTGACGTTTGGCTGAATAAAGAAAAAAAAGAAAAACGTTCCCCCTCATTCCATCTTCAATGGAATGTGACTCCCAGGCCCAGTCGTGCCTCTCGCGGGGTATTTGATGGATGACGAACCGGAGCGTACCCCAGTTGAGTCAAACGGTATTGTCAAGTCGGTGCCGAAAACAGTCACTAAATCATCGAAAGCATTTTAATTGTCTTCTCTCTCCGCTTGACAGACATCTGCTTTTTAAACACAAATCAAACATGAAAACAGAAGCAAATCTGCTCACTAGCCAATCTGCACATTCTTCCCTTAGACAAATCGGCCAATAAAAAAGCCGAGAACAAGAAGAGCAACCCAAAAAGCCCAAATGGAAGCTTGGAAGGAGACGGACAGCCCACGCGATACAAAGGCGGTAAGGAATCAAGTCCATCGTGTTACTTTTGACCCCCCCCCCTCCAATACACGACATGTGAGGCCTGCAACCTCCAACCAGATGTTTTATTCCCGTGCGGTTCTGTCAAAGAGTTGCACGCAGATGACGTTAATGATTTAAAGCTGGGCCGGCTCGGAGGACTCTTAATATCTTACGGTCCGACAGCCAAGTGGATTTTATATGCAATGTGTGACGTGTTGCTTTTAGTCCTTCAGATATGTTCCGAGATGATTTCCACGAGAAACATTTTGGAGGGAATTTGAAGTCGTTCTGACTTTGGGGTTTTTTAATTTAGTCGATGACGCGAAATATAAATTGTCTCATTGGGTGGTAAAGTAAAAAATGAGGGCGCATGAAACATTCATATCCGCAGTGCTCCTCCAAAAAAAAAAAAAAAAAAAAAGACTGTCTGGCCGCATGTCGATGTTACATCATTCTTGAGCGGGAAAAGCGAGAAAAAAATGTTCGCTTGGCCGCGACTCTCTCGCTCTCTCGTCCATCGACATGATGCCGCCGAAAAGAGCGTCCAATCTTTTACTTCTTTTCACATTTCCCTTCGCCTCTGCAAGCACTTAATGGCCGACGTCCGCTCCAAACTTCACTTCCAGCTGCAAAATGAAAACATTCCTCCATGATGTGCAGCATTTTTTTTCACTCGATTTTTTTATTATTGTGGCTCTAGTTTTCCAAATTAAGTGCATCCAACATACTGCCTCACCCATGCCTGACTATTGATGTAGTCGATTTATTGGGCACAGACAAAAAAAAATAGCTGGGCTGTTTCAGACAATAAAGAACAAAAATAAAATAAAACAAGTTTGTCACATTACCCAGAGTGCCCTCCCATGGGACTGGAGACGCTGAAGATCGACGACTTCCAGCTCCACGCGTCCACCACCAAACGCTACGGCCTGGGAGCGCACAGAGGTCGTCTCAACATTCAGGTGAGGCTAAATTGAATTACGGAGAAATACTTAGCATTTTTCCCCTCCTTTCATAACTTACCAGGCAAATTTGGGCTACAATATGCATTCTAACCACGCCTTTGCTAGCTGAGATATTAGTACTTGGGTGGAATTTGGCGTCCATCTGGACTAAAGCTCCACCCCCTTGCAGGCCGGCCTCTACGAGGACGACCTCTACGACGGGGCTTGGTGCGCCGGCAGGGATGACCCGCTGCAGTGGCTGGAGGTGGATGCCAGGAGGCTGACAAAGTTCACGGGAGTCATCACACAAGGCCGCAGTTCCCTCTGGTCGTGAGTACGCACGCACGCCGAGGCGCAGATGGTCACGCGGCGAGGATGAAAAATGTCCACTAGCGCATGTTTGCTTTGAAGGAGAATCACCACGGGAGGGGTCAAAGATGTCCCATTGTTGCATTTTGAGCCACGGCACATATTTGGTATTTTAACAATCTCCTGGCACGCCGCCAAACAAAAACATCCCGAAACAGAAATGCTGCTGGGGTTCCACAACACAAGTGTACCTAACGGAGCGGCCTGGTGATAGTCCTACATGGCAGCTGCAAAGGCTCTCAGCCACCGGGGCTCTGCGTGCCGTCGCTACCGTGACACAGGCGGCTACAATCTCGCGGGATATTTGTCAGATGAACCGGAACGGTGCCGCCTGCAATATCACAGCAAAGACAAATGTACAGCAGCAACACAACTTTTACCGCCATTGTTTTGACGCCTCATCAACAATTGCATACACCCCCATCCCCTCCTGACGTTTGCTATGTAATTGTATTTGACACGTTCCAATCTTCTTAATTGGAAATACTCTTACTTTTGAAAACAAAACCAAAAAAAAGCGAGGTGCTTTGTGTTCTGCTGTTTGCACCATCCGTGATGCCTGAGACAGAATCTCTCGCAATTAGCTTTGCGGTCCGTGTAGCCGGCCTCGCTCTCGTGTCTTGTCTCCACAACGCCGCCTTAATTAGCCGAGCCGGGAATTCCACCGAGGCGGGACCGGCCGAGCGCTTATGTCTTTATCAAGGAGAGCAGGAATCTCTCTCGACCTACCGCTAGCCGCAGCATACCGAGACATGACGGGACATTTTTGGCCTACTTTACTGTCAGACTCCGAAACGCTGTGCTCTGAATTTGTCAAGGTTTTGGGACTAAACTTTCAAACTACTTTAAAGTATCCCATTCATTTGGTAATTTGTCACTCTACTTAGCAGTCAATGAAAAAAACATTGACCAATGACAGGAAAAGCTAATTTGTTTGCCAGGTTAGCAAACAAAACCATGTCTGTCCAATGAAAAGCAAAATTAGTCTGTAAATGTTTTTGTGTTGTCAAAAAGGAGCGACTGGGTGACCTCCTACAAGGTCATGGTGAGCAACGACAGTCACGCCTGGGTGACGGTGAAGAACGGCTCCGAGGACATGGTGAGGAGCGTGGTTTGTTGATCTGAGCGTTAACGCTAAACACAAACGACCCTCCAAGCTCATCTCAGATCTCGCAACCATCGGTGACTTGAATTATTGATCCTATAAATGTGATTAAGTGGTTATTCTGTGGCCTGATTAAGCTCCCGCCCCCCTTTCCCCTCCCCCGCCACAAGCCACCCACTCGTCTTCTTGTGCCAAATGCCAAACGCCGCCATTTGTCTTCGTAAATACCAAAAGGTGCCGGGGGGGCGGGCGTTCCAAACTTTGGTCCAGTAAACCTCCAAAGGTTTCATGACATTCAACGAGGGCTGTGTGCGAGCGGCCATGTTGACTCCCCACTGCTGATTTCTAACGTGCCCAATGAGTCCTGACTCAGCATCTCGTTTGCCTCAGTAGATCTTCAGAGGAAACAGAGAAAAGGAGATCCCGGTGCGCAACATTTTTCCCACTCCCTTGGTTGCTCGCTATATCCGGGTCAACCCTCAGTCCTGGTTCAACAAAGGCAGCATCTGCATGAGGGCCGAGATCCTCGGATGCCCTTTGCCAGGTGAGCCGAGATCATCATATGTCGCTAGGCAGATTATGTTTTTTTTTTTTACCCCACAGACCCGAATAATTACTACCACCGGCGCAACGAGGTCATAACGACTGACGAGCTGGACTTCATGCTTCACAGTTACAAGGAAATGAGGCAGGTCAGTCGTCTGGTAGTACGCACAGCGCGACTGTTTTTTTTTTTTTATGTGGCTCCTTGAAACGCTCCAGCGTGGCCATCAAAGTCAGCTAAATGGACCACGTCCTTCTTGGCTCTGTGGCTTCAAGGGGAGGCCCTGGCAAAAGAAAGGAGGTGCTATTTTTAAACCCCCAGAGGCTTTTCACCTCCTCCTCCCCGGCCAACCCCTTTGACATTTCTTTTGAGGGCGCAGCTAGCTGATAGCGCGCCTCGCCTTCAACCTTGCCGCTTTTATATAATGCATTGAATATGGCTATTGTTAGTGAACACCCCCACGCCGGAGTTAGGATTAGAGTCAAATGAGGAGAAATTGCTGAAGAGGCAGAATGAGAATATGGATTTAGTGCTTCAAGACGAAGGCGAGAAAATGAAATGGTGGTCGGGGTCAGCAATAATTAGCTTAACATGTTATTGGAAATCACAATATGGTTTTACAGTGACATGACAGCAAGTTTGTTTTTGTCCAGTTGATGAAGGTGGTCAACGAAATGTGCCCCAACATCACTCGCATCTACAACATCGGCAAAAGCCACGGCGGCCTCAAGATGTACGCCATCGAAATTTCCGACAACCCGGGGGAGCACGAAGTGGGTGAGTGTGTTTGTACAAAATGCTTCTTATTC
Organism: Syngnathus typhle; assembly: GCF_033458585.1. NCBI lineage: Eukaryota > Metazoa > Chordata > Actinopteri > Syngnathiformes > Syngnathidae > Syngnathus > Syngnathus typhle. The sequence continues at coordinate 3,855,116 of NC_083755.1, read as the reverse complement.
AGCATGAGCTCAGACTTACTTGTTTTGGCGTCCAGGTGAACCCGAGTTCCGCTACACGGCCGGTTCCCACGGCAACGAGGTGCTGGGTCGCGAGCTGCTCCTCTTGCTAATGCAGTTCATGTGCCTGGAGTATCTGGCGGGCAACCAGCGGGTCCGACACCTGGTGGACGAGACCCGCATCCACCTGCTGCCGTCCGTCAACCCCGATGGGTACGAGAAAGCCTTTCAAGTGGTAGGTGGGCTGCGGATGCGGCAGAGGACGCCTGCAACGTTTCACCTTTCATCCAGCAAATAGGATTAAAAGCTGCAACAGAACCAAAATAAGATCATTTGGGGGAATACAATCAAACATGTCTTCCCGGTGCCACGCAGGGATCCGAGCTCAGCGGCTGGTCTCTGGGTCGGTGGAGCAACGACGGCATCGACATCCACCACAATTTCCCGGACCTCAACACCATATTGTGGGAGGCCGAGGCCAAAAAGTGGATCCCACGCCGGATGGCCAACCACTATGTCTCCGTTCCTGACTGGTACCAGTCCAAAAACGCTTCGGTTAGTTCGCCTTTACTTCCGTCTCGTATTATTTATTGTGGTTTAATTTGCTGAAGAGCATTCACACATACTTTATGACTCAAAAATCCCCCCTCCCCTCCACACTACCACCTACGGTCTGGCAAATCCCACAGCAAGGGGCTGCCATGCCTGGAAAGGATTGAGAAGAAAAAGAAAAAAAAAGCTGCACGTGGGCGTAGAAGCGGCGGCTATTTCGGGAGGAGCGGAAGCGCCGCCGTCTGATAGTGACAAGCGGAAATAGAATCCGAGCGTCTATAAAAAGCTCATCGGCGGTGTTGTGACGTGGGCTGGTGTGAGTCACACACTGGGGGGTTCCAAAATAGATGCTGAGGTGCTAGTAGCATCAGGACCGCTGCACCGCTATCAGAAGGCTGCTTAGTAATCAAATTAATAATGTTTGATTTTCAAAAGCCTCCATTTAAATCCTGCTGCAGGTTGCCGTGGAGACCCGCGCTTTAATCACCTGGATGGAGAAGATCCCTTTTGTGCTGGGTGGCAACCTCCAGGGGGGCGAGCTGGTGGTGACCTTCCCATACGACAAGACCCGCTCGCAGGGCGTGACCCGGGAGCCCACGCCCACGCCGGATGACCACGTGTTCCGCTGGCTCTCCTTCGCCTACGCCTCCACCCACCGCCTCATGACAGCCGCCAATCGGAGGGTGTGCCACAGGGAGGACTTCGCCAAAGAAGACGGGACCATCAACGGGGCGTCCTGGCATACGGCGGCAGGCAGTTAGTTGACATAGTCAAAAGTATTGGGACGGATGCTGATGTCACTTATTCTTCACTAAAAGTGTCCCAATATCCATATGGAAACATGACGAATGTGTGTGTGTGGCGTGTTGGCAGGCATGAACGACTTCAGCTACCTCCACACTAACTGTTTTGAGCTGTCGATGTACGTGGGCTGCGACAAATTCCCTCACGAGAGCGAGCTGCCAGAGGAGTGGGAGAACAATCGCGAGTCTCTTCTCGTCTTCATGGAACAGGCAAAACACACGCGCACATAAAAAACCCACGCACAGTGAAAAATAACATATAGACACATCTGAGGTAATTTAAGGATTTGGTTAGCTTGTAAGAACACTGTCGCTTGTTGATGCATCCACAGGTGCATCGTGGGATTAAAGGCATCGTGAGGGACCTGCAAGGCAACGGAATAGCCAACGCTACCATCGCCGTGGAAGGCATCAGCCACGACATTCGCACAGGTACACAATCTGTCATGGGGGAACCACAAATCAGAGTGGCTTTCAATTTGTGCATGTACGTACCAGCTGCCGACGGGGACTACTGGCGCCTGCTGAACCCGGGCGAATACCGAGTGACGGCGAGGGCCGAGGGCTACAGCATGGTGAGCAAGAAATGCGAAGTGGGTTACGAGATGGGGGCCACCCGCTGCGACTTCACGCTGGGCCGCACCAACTTGTCACGCATCCGGGAGATCATGGAACGATTCAACAAGCAAGGCGGCGGTAAAGCGCCTGTTAGGCCGCTACAAGCCCGCCGCTCCGGTGACAGACGTCCGGGAACTTAATGGCGGCGTGAAAGTGGGTTAGAACTCTGAGGATTGAAACCTAATGATGACTGTGGGGATCTCCAAGATGGAAAATGTTGAAAATAAGACTCAAAGTTGGATCCACATATTACAATGAAACAACCATTTGAGTGCATCGACCAAAAGTCCGCTAGCTTATGCTAACTTATTATAGGAAACGCCATAGACAGGCTACTGAAAATTTAACGCAAGATACAAATAATAAACCGGCATCTAGCGAGGCAACAATGCCATCCCAAAAATGATTTTTGTGTAAATAATAAAAGCATCTAATCTCATATATGTACATACAGGACCTGTTAAATTATGTAAACCACCACAGAGGCAATGCAACACATACACGCATTGCCTCCCATGAAATAAAGTTGAATTACTCCAATTGAGATTTTCATTTCCCTCCCCAAATTTCTGACTATTTCTATAAATGTGAAAACGATCAGAGCACAATGACGAACATTTTCCTGCCAAGGTGTCCACTTCACAGGATGTCACTTCGGACCCATCGAGCTGTGTTTATCATCTCGACCCGTTCTCGAGGTGCAAATGCACATACGGCCCAGACATTGACGCCCATACCGAGGGGTGGTCAATTTTTTATTTTTATCTCAAATGTGCGCACATTTTCTTCCATCGAATTAATGACAACAGCATCAGCCGCTATTGTGTTGACACTTTAATCACGGAGGTCACAAAATCTGAACCCGCCATTATGTTCTCCGCTCGCGTTACAATTTCGGTAATTGTCCTCATCAATACCGGATCATTAGCATCTAGCATTTAGCTTGTGATATTTCAAACTGACCACACAAAACAAAAATAAGAGGTCCTACCACCAGAGCTCATTTGCATTTAAATCCCGTCACGACACAATGTACTTTCTATCAAATCAGATCAAAAATTTCAAAACAACCACCAATCATGAGGTTAATAACAACTATTGTTGTCCGTGTAAAGCATCAGCAGCCACACAAAAACACACATCAGACACACACATGTAATAAGGCAACAGTTATTTCTTCCTATAGTTGTGTATTTGTTTGGAAAATAGTCCATGTGACCCAGACTACAGCATTTAAGGCATTATTTGTCTTGGTGTGTCCAACAGTACAGTACGCCACACAAATAGTTGCTAACGCTAAAGGTGTTTAGCTAGCATGCTCTGTGACATCGAATCATACATCCAGACAACAACGAGTCGAGATTCGTCTACTACATAAATACAAGCGTTATGCGCTTGCGTGTGGCTGTAAACATCTAATTGTGGTTGTGCTTTGAAACGCTGCACATTTGTCATCCAATTAGCGGCAGATTGCGCCTGCGTCGCTACGACACAACCCACGACTCGGCGTCTGCACCAATCTGCTTAAGTATTATTGATCGATGATAATGGTGATAAACATTACGTCCGTGCACACCATCACTATCGTATTAAACTGCACAACGTTTTTTTATTCTCCCTCACTATATCGACCAGACTGAGTTGAGGCCTACCAGTTTGATTGACACTTCAGAAATAACACATTTGCTACCTTTGTTATCAACTATGCAAAGATACCAATCATCATTTCTTGATAATTATCAGCAATAATTAGGAACCGGTAAATATCAATATGCAACACTGTATTTCTAGAAGTCTCTCTTTTCAAAGGATCACGTCTACAACATTCCTAGGAAATCACAATATCCCATCACCACTGACTATTTTCAGGCTACTTATGTGACCCTTAGGGACAGGCACGTGCCCCTTTGCTCCGGAAGTGCCGTTTAGTTATTTTAATCGTTTTGTTACTGTGTTGGGTTACATACATCGACGAAAATCGTTCTTGTAGTGGGGGGGGGGGGTAAATGTGGGCCAAAAATGGGTCACAAAGTACAATCAGTGGAACCATAAAATAAACACAATTGGGACTTTCCATCCACTTGTAGAGTAATAAAACTCCTTGTAGCTGAAATCATCCGGATTAAGATGCACTTGAGTACGATCAAATCACTTGATCGGGAACGTTCAGTGCTACGTATCACTCTTCGATAAATAATTCACTCAAGTCACGTGCTGGAAGATCCAGTATAGCTACCCTTGACTCCACCAGGCGCTCGTGCACGTAGTCCACGGCAGTTCCTCGTCGTCACTCCACCCGGGGTAAACTGAGACCTCGACCCTCTGGGCTCGGCCTCGACTCGTTTGAGGAGCGGTGGCGTTTAAGCAGCCGGTCCACGATGTCGCCGCAGGTCTTGCGGTACTGGTAGCGCAGCAGCGAGTAGACAAAGGGGTCGCACGCCGCCTTGCTGTACGCCAAGCACTTGGACACCGCGCCCCAGTGGGGGCTGATGGGCACCGCCGGGAACAACTCCACGATCCTGCAGGCAGGAGGGGCAAGACAATCCTGAGATCCTGGGACTTTCTCCCAGAAGCGTTGTGACTCACCTTGTGATGACGTAAGGAGCGAAGCAGAGCATGAAGGTGCCGATGAAGGTGCTGATCTTCTTGGTGGCTCGCTGCCTCCGCCGCCTCTGCTCTTCCAGGCAACGTTGTCGAACACTAGAAAATAAGAAAAATCCAAAAGACACCATTTCTGTCATTTTTTTAATGTAGGCATTAGTTGCATGAATTAATATTGATCCATCTTAATATTTCTGCAGTAGTGGATAATAATAATAGAGAATAAAATAGAACAATGGTGGCGGTAACAAACGGGACAGTCAGCATTATTTTCATGATGGAACAACACAAAGAGTGGCATAAATGAACTTCCTTGGCGTAGGAAACATAAAAGAGGAATACACGTTATTTCTAAGTTCCTTAGTGGTGGTTAAAAAGTAACTATTTACAAGATGTTTATTTTTACTGTCACCTGGGGTGAATGTCGACGAGTAGCACCAGAGTTTGCATGGTGATGACGTCGATCCTCCTGCAGTGAAAGCGGGCCACTTTGAGCACTTTGAGGTAAGTGACGCACAGCACGATGAAGGACAGCAGGAAGCTGAACGCGTGGAAGAGGACCGTGAAGACGACGAACTGCGTGCGTCCGCTCGCCCGCTCCCTCGGCGCGGCCAGCGTGCAGGCGGCGTAAAGGCGGTGGTAGCCCAGCGCCGAGAGGCAAGTGGCGGCCGTGGAAAAGCTGATGGAGTGCGCCCAAGTGTAGCCCAAAACCAGGGCGGCGTCCCGGTGGCGCATCTTGGAGTGGTAGCGGAGCGGGAAGACCACCGCGACCCAGCGGTCGATGCTGAGCGCCGCCATGCTCAGCATGGAGTTGGTGGACAGAAAGGTCTCCAGGAAGCCGGCCGCCTGGCACAAGGCGTCGCCGCCGGGCTGCGCGCGGCTCGCCAGGGCGGCCAGCGTCAGCGGCATGTTGGCCACGGTGAGCAACAGGTTGCAGAAGGTCAGGTTGAGGTTGAAGAGCCCCGGAGCCTGCTTGCGGATCTCGGGGCTGTACGCGAAGCAGATCAGCACCAGCGCGTTGGACAGCAACGACACCACGATGATGACCAGCACCAAGGAGAACACCAACGCCTCCGCGGGGTCCATCCTCAAATGGCAAAAAAAGACACTTTTTGGGCGCTCATGTCCGTGCGGCGATGCTCCTCGAGCGGCCACCCCCCACCCTTCTCCGGGCGCTCGGAGATCCCCCCGTTCCCCTTTCCACTACATTGCTTCAAAGACGAGCGAGAGAAGGCTTCCCTACTATTTTTTCTTTTCTTCTTTGACGGGTGGGGTGTCAACCAAACGCTGCGTCCAGTGGGGGGCTTTTGTCGTCCTGCATGTGATGCGCTTCTGGAGGTATCACCCCCTCCGCACACGCCGAGCAGTGTGTGGGCTTACTTCAGCCAAGACCCTCAGACACAGATGCGCGCTTAGGAGGGCACATGCAAGAAAGAAACAAAATCAGTTTGCTAAATATATATAATGCAACCAACTTTATGAGTTTGGGTCCTCCATTTACAATTAATTTGTACAATTATTGTTGAATTTCCCCTTCAGTCAAAATCAATTTATATAGCATTATAAATGACAATGGAAGCAAAATGGCATATTGCATAAAATCTATGCAACAGTAAAGTGCAAAAACAAACATTTATAGCATAAATGAAAACCTAAAAAGACAATAATACAGTTTGTGCTTCAATTCAATGGCCATTTTTCTGCTCCTGATATACATGCACGAATTGGCCACTTGGGGCAGTATAACATACACATGGGAGTGGCACAGAAACAGCCCAAAGCCTTTTTCTGCTCTGATTTGTCTGCCACAAGGACTCGCTCTCATCTGCGTGACATTTTGTCACGCTACTGGTGCGTACAGCATCTCTCACTTCATGCATTTCAACGCCTGCATCCCATGTTTGGTCTCTCAGGACTCCCGATATGCTAATCACATCTGCTCCGTTAAGTCGTTAGGACAACTTGCTTTTCCCTCCAAGGATTTCACGGATGACGCCACCACACTTTGCAACAACGCCCACCAATCCCCCCCCCCCCCCATACACACACATCTGTCACCAGTATACGGTGGTCTTTCCTGTTCAAAAGCATGGGCCACTGCACGTGACAGTGAGGATGGAGGGAATCAGGATGGGTGGAGTGAACATGAGTGGGTGGATGGGTGGAGAGTTACTCTTGTACTACTCCACAATTACGTGAGCGTGGATGGGAAGTCATTGTTGCATTTAGTTCATCCTTGATAATAAGCTCCATGCACAAGCATGCTCCTTGTCCTCATTAGTGAGCCGATTCAGCAAACTAGAGAACGACTATTCTTATTCAGACTCAACTTTGGTTGGGGGTCATGGATTACTTAAAAAAAAAAAAAAAGTTCCTGATGCTATTCTCCCTTTATGTGTGTTTTAGTGCTACAGGTCGGCTGTTTGAGTGTGATTCCTCTTGTCAGAAGAGTGAACACGCAAAGGATTTGACAGTGTGCGAGAAGGCCCGCAGCGCTCTTCCTTTTCGCTGCGACAGCGAACGGGCTGCCGCTTCCCATCCCACACTTGATTTGCCACCGACTGACGGGCCTACGCCTACGAGATGAACGTGAGCCGCAGGCTGCGCTCACCTTTTGCACGCAGGTTCCTTTCCAAGAACTCCAACCTAGAAGATGTTTAGGAAAGCTCTATCTGAGAGGTGTGTAAAATGTCTGGCAGTTTTTATGGGGGGGACTAGCAAATAGAGTGAAAACATTGACACTGCCATGAGTCATTTATAATAACTAACAAGCCTGTGGGAGTGTACTGTCTTGACATGGGAATCATTTGCTTTCTAAATGTCACTGAAAAGATGAACGATGAAATAAGCACCCATTCTACAAGACTACACTTTATGAAAACATACATTAGTAAAATAATTGAATGTAAGGGCGCCTTGGCTTCTTGGGTCCTCCTGTATCGTACACAGGGCCGTATTCCGGCCATAATATACATATACATGCTGCGTGGCAAAAGTACACAAACACGTAAGCACTGTAAACATGAAACCTTGTAATTGATGGTTGGTGGACGTTTTGAATTGCTCTGTCGCCCTCCTGCGGTTAAAGACTGAAGCACATGCTTAAACCATTAATATAAATACATAATATATATGTAGATTTGACACGAAATATACAATTAAATATGAAATATATACTACTACTAATAATAAATAAATATAATAATAATTATTATGATTTTACTATTAATATAATATAATATAGTATAACAAAAGCGGTACAGAAAATGGATGGATATATAATACTTATATAATATAATATAATATAATATTATAATATAATATAATATAATATAATATAATATAATATAATATAATATAATATAATATAATATAATATATAATATAATATAGCCATGCTGCGAGGCAAAAATACACATCCACGTAATGTACTGAACCGAAACCCTGGAATTTGAGGGTTGGCGCAGGCTTTGAATTGCTCTGTCGCCCCCTCGTGGTTTAAGTCTGAAGCACATGCTTAAACCAGTAATATTTGTATTTGACATTATAGTTTTTAATTATACTGACAATTAATTGATATTATATTAATATTATACTATTCAATATTATACTTGTATTACAAATATATTTATCGTATAGTATTTTTTAGTATATATTCATTATATATTGATATTTTTGGTTTAAAGTCTGAAGCACATCCTTAAACCAGTAATATTTGTATTTAATATTATACTTTTTGGTTATACTAATAATTAATATTATATTAATGATATACTATTTAATAATATACTTTTATTATATAGTATTCATTAGTATATATTCATTATATATTGCTATTACTGGTTTAAGCATGTGCTTTAGACTTAAACCACGAGGGGGCGGCAGAGCAATTCTAAACCTCCGCCAACCCTCAAATTGCAGGGTTTCGGTTCAGAGCATTACGTGGATGTGTACTTTTGCCCCGCAGCACGGCTAATATTATATTATATTATATTATATTATATATATTTTAATTCCTGCAATAAAAGGCTTGGTGGCAATACAGTATATAATATTTTTACACTACTCTAAAATGAAATGACAGTACAGCTGTGATGTTCCATTTCTATTTTGTTAGCTATTGACACAAAATATAAGGATTAATATTAGATCATCTACTACACTCTTATTTTTTTTATGATTATGTTACATATTAGTGGGTGATTAAACAAAAACATTTTTCAAAATATTAAAAATATAATGGACCTAAGAAAACGTTTTTCTTATTTATAAATGTGTCCCCCCCCCCCCCATTATTCTTTTGAAAAACATTCTATGATACGTTTGACAGGTTTAAACAAACAGACTCTACAATATAGTTCTAAACAAGAAAACAAACAGCACTCACAACTGTGAAGATGTTGTCAGTGTTTCAAATACAAACAAAACAAATACAAAGACAATTGTGTCTCCTTACTTCTTTAAATGTGTAATTGGATCATATCATCCTCTCAGCTACAACAACTTACCGTCTGCGTCTCTGATCAGTTGCATCACTGAATAAGTCGCCCTTCCCCTTATCAACTTTATGCTCCGGTCCATCCATTTGAGCCTGTATGATATTTTGCAAAGCATCAAAGCAACCAAAGCAAAAAAACACTTTGTGATTTCTATGTTTTCTGTAACCACAAAGCAATGTCGTACATGGTACACCATCAAACTCTTGGAAATTTCCCGCCGCCATTTTGGGGGATTTGAATTGACCGGTTCTATACAGAAGAAAGCAAGTCGCCATCAAATTCATTGTCTTGATAGTAGTGTAAATATTTGCGGGAAAGATCTATATGAAGAACTGTCCACTGACACGAGAGACAAATTGACACGTGCTCTATCTACTGTACTCCTATTTTGGACTCGTCCTGCCTGCAGGGGAAGGGTGGGGGAGTTGGGGTCTCAATTTATCCTAAAACTTCAGCTACACCATTGCAATCCATTTAATTAGCACACACAGGAAATTACCCAGTGAATGTGCAGATAAGAGGCCAAAAATCCAAAGCGAGCGCTAGCACATCTGATTGTCGTCCACGTTCATCGTTTATATATTAATCAAATTAATGGGCGAGAGAAAAAAAAAGACAAGACGACCCGAGTCATTTGCCGTTGGCTCATTTTTCTGTTGTCAGGTCCACCATGGTTTTCATGACAGAATTAAAGAGGGCAAATTTCTTGGTTGTTTTTGAGGTGGGCCCAGCTGCTGCCCTCCTATTACACCTCCATGATTAGACAGCAGCCAGTCACTCACATTTGATTGGGCCAGTTAAGTTCTTTATACTTCTCACTGCTCGCTGGTGGTGGCGGTGGGGGGGGGGGGGGGTCACTCGTGTTAATAATTTAAGGAGACGAGTGCAAATGAATAGCGCTATTAGCCCACTTTGCCAAATGAGACACTTGGTTTAAATGGGTGGTGGTTTAAAAATGGAAATGGTGGTTTTTACAAAGAGTGTCAGATTACAGAAATCCTTACCACGATTATTGCCGAAATTGTATTCAGTTCAACAACATACATTGAGGCGACTGCAACTTCCAATTGCAGAATGTCGATTGTGTACACCATGAAAGCATAACATTGCTTTTGTCCTGAACCTCTGCCAGCTATCGCTTTTGCTTTAATTTAATATCTATTTATCTCCCTCCATTGTTTGTCTTTTATTGAGGTTGCGCCTGCATCGACTTATCGTCGCCGATCTCCACGCCAGAAGTGAGGGTCAGGAGGAGCAGAGTGCCCTCTTGTTTATTGACTTCCATTCAGCCTCGTGCACAGCGGCTGATTTGGCTATCTGCTCTCATATTAAGCTCTTTCACGCTTGTATTCGGGACCACGCGGATATTGTTTGTAAGCACATGGAGATATTCTCCAGCACCGGCGAATTAAATATGCTACCGTCGCTTTTGTAATATCCTCTCGGCAGGGCCTCACGCAGGATGTGAGAATGTTCGCTGATCTTTATGGTTCAGGCGGAACGAATTCAATCTTGATCTTCATACTTCTCCCCAAATATATATTACATTTTAAGTGAGCCTATACCTGGAAATTTGTGTTTATATTATTTGACACAAGCTAGGTACAGCTTTAAAAGTTGTATCTGTACTATATTCTATACAAACGTGAGGAATAATATAGCAGAAACGGCTTTTCTTTTATTTTGTTATACAACGATTTACTTTATGACTTTGTAAAATGGACCACATACGTGTTCAAGTGAAAAACTATTGTTTGAAGTACGTCAACGACGTAATGACGTTGCGCTATGACGTCAGGACGCTGGCTCCGAAATATGACGCCGCGTACTGCGCACATGGTCGCTTGTTTACGTCCTAGAAGGAAGGAAAGCCAAGGAAGAAAGGAAGGAGGGAGGGAGGGAGGGGAGGATTGTGAAACAGACTTTTCAGGATAATATACTGCTTTGAGATCGCGACGCGAGGTGTAAACAAACAAAGACTTTGTTTTTTTAGGGGAATGTCAGAAGATTTGCTTTGTTTTTATACGATTGCGCAAGATCATCGACGGTATGTAGTGGCTTTGTTTATCACAGTAATTACGAAACTGTCGTATGACAGAGAGGGGGGGGGGGGGGGGGGGTAACATCAAGCGACTGTTTAATTTTGCTATCTTGCTTGCTCATCTTTTATAACTGTTTTTTATAACTATCTTTTATATTGGCATTTTGTCCAGAATAACAGCATGACGGGCTTTGTGTTTTTACAGCGCAACCAACCACTGACATCATCAATAAATACACCAAAACGTATTAAAACTGACTTTTTAAACACGCTATAAACACGTGGTAATAACAAAACAAATTCCAAGCAAAGTATGTGGGGCTGTGGTAAGAACTGCACACAAGCCTTTAAGAGGCGGGGCTCCTTGGTGTTGTCATCAAGTCTGTGGGGATGTCTGGCTGAGAGCTATGGCTGATAGCAGCTTTTGTGTCAGTGCTCATTGTGTTTTACTATTCTCAGCATTCAACAAAAGGCTGACAATTGAAGATTTTCTTAATGAAAAATATCTGCACCGCCTCAGGGAAACACGGTTGTAAGATGCTTCAGCTTGGCAGCCTGTTGACCCAGTTACACATCAGCGGCTGCAAGACTCCGCAGAGTTCAAGAGGTCACCAAGTGCCGCAAACGCAAACTGACTTCCTTCAACATGTCAGGTAACAAGTTGAAGCACACAAATGTGAGAATTAAACTGGACCCACGTGATATTTTTTGTCAGCCTCCCAACCTGGCTAAAATCTGTAAAAAGACATTAAATGGAGGTCATCGGTGGCTTTATGTATAATGTATGTTTAAAAAGCCAACTGTTGTGTGCATCTATACTGCAGGAAACTCACCGGGCTGAGGAAAGAGAACATCTACTGCAATCTGCGGATCCCCGACAACTTTCAAGTTGTCAAAGATGACATTGACATCGTGATTGTCACAAGTAAGGGAAATGTTATTAAATTTAGAGTTCCACATGACACTACATTCATGTTTTTTTTTCCCAACTCCCAATTTCCAAGGCCAAGGGATCTTCTGCGTCGACGTAAAACCCTGGCGAGGTCTGGTGTCCGCTCACGACCAAAAGTGGCACGTTCAAGTCAAAGAAAAGGATCACGACTTTAGCAACACCTGCATCGAACAGTTCGAGGACCCCCTCAAGGCCATCACGGTAACAAAGGAAAAAAAGGGAGGGGGGGGGGGTGAACTTTTCAAATAGCTCATGTCAAACGTGCACACTTGTGTCCGCGGGTCCAACCAATTGTCCGGCAAATGGTTTTCATCCAGACCGGAGCCGGGGGTCAAGAGCATCACACCGGCAATTTACATGTAAATTTCCAACACTTGTCGGTGGCTTCTGAAACTTGCAGAGTGGCTGCTCTTCAATGGAAAGGCCGCAATTATGTTCATGTATTGTGGGGGGGGGGAGCGGGCAGGTGCCTAAAAACACAGCTGGCTCCTCGTGTGACCCGCTTCATCTCTGGAGAGCTTCGCTTTAGTCACACAGGCGCACGCTCGACATTATCGAAAATGGTTTAAACGAGCCCTTTTAACTTGATTAGTTTACACAAAGTGGCTCTAATCGTAGGTGCCAATTGTGTAAGACACAAAAGGGGAATAGGCATTTCCAAAATCGGATTATTGCACTGTGAATGCAGAAACAGCCTTAGCAAAACGGAATTCCAATGAAGCCACCAAATTGTTCTCTTCCAAAGCAGAATAGTTTGAAAAACTGCCTTGGCGGAGATAATTCTTGTTACTGGTTTTCCCCCCAGGTCAAGACGACTCACTTATATGGCCATTTGAGGCAGAGCAGCGTGCCCGTGCACCAGAGCCTCTTCTTCCCCAGGGTGGTCTTCCCTTCGCTCGAGTGCGAGCTGGCCGAGGGGCTCCGAGAGCGGCGGGAGCTGGTTTCCCACGACCAAGTGGACCGCTTCCTCAGATCCTTCAAGGAGGACTACGTGGCCTGGATGTTGGATGCGCTGACTCCTTCCTGGCTTTCTGGTGAGAGGAGGACATGTTTTGAATCAGGCGTGGCCAAAGTGTGGCTCGGGGGCCACGTGTGGCATACACGTTCCTTTCATTTGGTCCACAGAGCAGTTACAAAAGCAAATTGAAGGTGACGGCGCCCACCTTGTATATTGGCAGGTCATCTGTCGTACGGGCAGATGGCGTTGACGCAGGAGGTCCTGAGGCGCTCGGGGACGTGGGACTTGATGCGGCTTTGCAACGGCGAACAGCTCCGAGGCGACTTCAAGGGGTGTGGCTACATCGCGCTGGACCGCAGCGAGACCGACACGTTGGAGTTCTCCACGCTCAAGACAATGTGGGCTCTGCTGGGACGCACTCCTCAGGTTGGAATTGCTTCTAAAATGTGGAGGAAGAAAAAATTGTCATTGAAAGTCTTTCTTTGGTTTTTGCATTCAACACACAAAACAGGCATAATGCGCCTTAAGACCTGCAGGGGGCAGTAGCACTTTAAACCTGCATTGCTTTGGGAGTTGAGAGTTTTCAACTTTATATATCTGCAGTTTAAATCCAAGCTTGGAGGTTAACTTGTAAAAGGTCAAACAGACAAAGGTCAGTCTTGTTGACACTAAACTCAGGGCTTACTTCGCCCTCTCCTCCCCCTTCAGCTTCTCATGTAGTTGATACCTTTGCTCACTTTGTTGCTCACCCACGGGGCACGCATTGACACTAAAATGTTCGACTCCCGGTCAAGTATGTGGCAATGGAAGCAGGCTTGATCCGCTAGCCTTATACTTAGTGGACAAATTGCGAAGGTCATAGGTCACAAATATAGAACGTAAAATGTCCTTGTACATTCTTAAGTCTTAATATACCGCCTCCTGGTGGCCAAGGCACATAGTACAATGTTCAACTAGTTTTTTTTTTTTCATGGAGCAGTTTAGGAGTCAAAAGAAACCGGATACCTCCCCCAGGCATATTTTAGAGAGCCTAGAAATAATGCCTCCTTTTGATTTGTGACTTGTAAACACGCAGGCCACGAGATGTGCGATACGAGACCCCTCGCCAGCTCACTCAGCCGTCACTGCGCGTGAGCGTCGGCTCGAGGTGTTTTTTTCACGGGGCCCAGTCAATTACTCTGGAGGAGAAAGGGATGTCTGCCACCCCATCTCCAACTCCCCCAAAGTGGAGAATGATTTAGTAGAGAGGCTGTAATTTATTAATTATGGTCTATATTCTTAGACCACGACTCTGGCTTCATTCAATTTGTATGGATTGAGCGGTAATTACTGTCCGTGTGTGTGAGTGTGTGCGTGTGTTTGGAATGAGTCAATTGCAGGTTACTTACAGTATGTTGTTTGTCCTCTGTCAGATCGTTTGCTTTTTTTTCCAAATCCTCCCATTTTACAGACGTTTAATTGCTGTTTAGCTGTGGTTTTCATGAAGAACAAAGTCAGGGTTACAAAATTAGAATTGGTGCTAATATTGTCACCGTTTGAGCAATTTTTTTTTTTATCTAAAAAACGTATTTCATTTCTTAACAATTGTCAGTGGGCTACAAAATAGATGGAAGGGCTGCAACGATAATTCGAATGACTAAAATAATTAGATTTAAAAAAATATATATATATATACAAGCACAATCTCTGCCTTGCTAAAATTTGTACCGATAAACTAGAAGCAATGCAACTCTTTAATTTGCTGCAACTGAAGGGTTGGATCTCTGCGCCCAGAAATTAGCCTCTATTAGCTTAACAAAAGTAAATAAATGGAAATTGTAGCCAAAAGTGAGCCAGATGCTCAGCTTTGTGTAATTGCAGCCTCGCTCTCAACAGGGAATTGGAAATAATAATTGGAAATAATTTGCCAGCGCGTGTAGGAAGCCACGGAAGGACGACGAGTTGCGCAATTACACGCCGCAAAGACGCGGGATGAAGCCGCTCGAGTGTCCCGCCGAGAGACGGCGTCGGTGCGAGCGGCGATGACTCAACGCCGCTCCCGTCCCGATCCGCGCTTTGCTCGCCGATGCCAGAGGGCCCTTGTGGCTCACTTTTGTTAATTTATGTACAAGCGAGGCGGCGAGAGTTCATGTTTGACACATTACGGCTTCACTCGGGTTAAAAAATAACATTAATATTCATTGGGAAATAATTTATTTGACTATGGAGCGAAGTGAGTTATGTCAAGACTCCCAGTTTGAAATCATTGAGGGAATCAAAACATTTGCTAAATGACAATTATTGGCGTAAAAGAACCAATTCATTTTTTTGCCTCAGCCAGCCGCTAGATACGATCAAAAGGCGGACACTTAATTACGCTTTGCAGAAGCCGTTGTGGCTAATTGAAGAGAATCAAGATGGCTCGAGTGGATGACTGCTGAATGCAAACTGAATTTTGTCTGTTCTCAACGAGACGCCTCCAGCTTTGTTACAGCAAACGATCATCTGTCATTTGGACGTTTTGAAATTGGAGTTAGTTTTATATGCCTCAAGTCGTTTCCTTTGACCCGAGTATTGTTCTTTTTATGTAAAGGATAATTGCCGCGGGTCCAGACAGCGCCGTGTGCCCGCCATCTGTTACAGTTAGCTGAAACTAGCGCTAAACGACTTAACGGACACTTTGGCCCATTGTCTGCCGTTGTCATAATCACCCCAAATAACGAGCGGCATCAATACAGTCCCCAAACCCGATTTGGGAGTTAATGGAGTCAGATTGGGGGGTTGTTCTGCGGGTTAATGCTGTTAGAGATGTTGGCAGAGAGCAAATTAAATCAGTCATAGATTGAGGCCTCCACACGCAGCCAGACAACCAGAGCCATTGAGGAGAAAAAAAGAAATTTGGAACCCCCACCCAGCCCCACCCCTCCTCTCCCTCCTTTACAGACGTATAGAAATAAAATTCTGGATGTCAGCGGTCATCGCAGTCATTGAGTCTAATGCGCTTCCTGTCATCCGGGAAGCAGACGCTATGACACCATTCCGAACTTGGCCGGCCCTCAAGTTGCGGTCATGGCTCGGGGCGAGCGCACCCGCTGACAGCTGACGCCCGTGTCACCAAGTAAAAGTTGATTTATGTCTTTAACGGGCCAGGTGATTAATAATCGGAGGCTTTACACCTCGAGCTAATTTTTCCTTTCAGTGGCTGCCACTTCAAACGGAGGTCATGCAAGTTTGACTCCTGGGGTCAGTAAATTTCAGTCGCCCCTAATGTTGCCTGCCCCGAAGCACGCTAAACAGTCCCTCGTTCTCCTCGGAGCACAATTGGAGTTCATGACTAATGCCAAAGCCATCGGGACTTTTCAATCCGTGAATCAATTAAGTCCGATTAATCGGACTAGTTCCAAGTAGTGGAATAAGAATGTTTGAATGGACTCGGCAAAAAAATGTCAACTTTGGTATTTAAGTTGACAAAAGCAGATGCGAGGGCAAAGTTGACAGTTACCCGGGCAAGATTTATGTGCAGTAGCAGACGATAAACAAGAAGATGTCTCCTGGCAAGGCCAAGATAGATGACGGTGCCAGTCCGGCCCAGAGTGAGAGGTGGACTTGGGCCAGACAGGGGTCACGCCGTCACCTTTTGGAAGAGGACTCGACTTTGCTGCCACTAATTGCTATTTTTTTTTTTTTTTTGCACATGGCAACAATCCGCCACAAAGTCTTTGTACGACTGAGCGTTCCTGTCTGCCACCAGCTGTCGTTAATAATACATTTCTTTTCTTTCCCGGCCTAGCAAATTAACACACACTGGCCGACCTCTTGGTGCGCGCGACGCCGCTAATGCGACGCGATGCACGACACGATTGTCTCCGTCACTCGAGTCTTATTATTGAATGCTCGCTAATGAGTAAGTAAATGGTGGGAAAAGGTGCACATGTGAAATGGTGGCGGCCTTTGTGGCGAGTAATTAGCAGCGACGAGAGGCGTGCAGGTGCAGACCATGGGGGGGGGGGGGGGGGGGTTTCTCCGAGCTTTCCCGACTATTAAAATGATCACTTTCAATAGCGGACAAAGGGAAGAGGGAGCATATCTAGCGGCGGGTATTTTTCTCACCTCTAATGCTTTATCTGCCTTTTGATGTGGCGCTCATAAAAGGCCTATTGGGCTCCCACAATGACCGGCCAAATGGACAAGGGCCGGCGTGGCGGGCTCCGACTCTCGCCGCCATTAACTAAAAGGCCTGGACATTATGAGAGACACCGGTGGATGAAAGAACAGAGGCGGAGAAATAGAAGGAAAAAAAGTAATAATAATAATTGAAAAATTGCCTAATGCTTAAGTGAAAGAAAATGGAGCTGCGGAAAGGCACTGTGATATTCCGTTATCTCCGGTAAATGCGGCCAAACAAGACGATGCGGGCGGGCATTTTGTTTGAAATGGATATATTTCAATTACCCACACGTCCAAATCTAGTTAGGCCAGCCAACGTCCGAAGCTCAGATGGCATCGAAGCGAATTACACCCTACAAAAAAAGCAGTACGAATGAGATTACCTCAAATTTAGAATCACTTTGGAGCTTTAAAGAAAAAAAAAATCTGACTTCCAAGTATATCCAGGACCATTAAAAAGTCAACAAAAATGGTGTCGATTGTTCATTAACCGCCTCTTCCTGCAGGTGGCTGTCAAAATGTACAAGCGCGGCTCCAACGGATGGTTGGGGAAGACGCTGTGCGCCACCGCCAACGTACCCTGCGATACCTTGGTGGTCTTCCAGGTCAGCGGCGACAAGGTCGACACCAAGTTCCCAGCCAGCGCCATCCACAGCATCACGCTCAGCATTTGAGTCAGAATGCGAATTTTTATAGTCCTTGAGTGTCTTTTAATTAGTCCGATTTATTTACTACAAATAAGCTATTTTTGTTCCATCCTTGAAAAATGCTATACAAATCTAAGTGATGATTATTCACTACCGCTGCATAAGATACTGTATGCATACATATGCTAACCCATTTAGCAATACGTGAAATTTATAAAAAATTTAAACCACAACACGTGTGTCACGAACCATCTTTCCACTAATTTAAAAAAAAAAAAAAAATCATGAGCTGTCACCACTCACGATATTGTACTCGTGCCGTTCCTCAGGGATACGACGACGCTGATTGTTAGTATCTGTGAAAATAACAGGAATTAGTCTTTTGTACACTCTTTGCCTTAAGATGATTATACAACATCTTAAAAGTAGCATTAAATTATTTTGTTGACTTACCTCAGAGCGAGCATTTTCTATACCCCAAACAGCACTTGCTTTCTTTTCATAGTTTTCCATGTGGTGGGTGCATGCAAGTGTTTATATTTGTACATTTGTAGAGTCTGAATAAATGCATTTTAATCACCATGCCTTTCATTTTAATGAACTCAACCGGCAAAAGCAAGAGAGCCAATAAAAGTTGTATTAAATAAGCTTTTACAGGGATACAAATTCTAAATTAACTAATAAATCATATCTTAGTTTTATAGTCAAGAACTTTTATTAATAGAACAGCAATTGGTCAACAGGCGTATGGTAAATAAGATAGCGAGGCGCATTCATTTTGCCTTATTGAAAAGGAACAGTTCCTCCTAGGGTAACAAGACAAACAATTTTGTCTGTCGAACAAAGGGCAGTGGCGTAAATGCCGTTTCATATTAGGCTCTGATCCAATCAGACATCCAGCATCATGGAAATGACAAGCGAAAAGCCAGCTAGCTAATCATTTCCAGGATGCAGCGGAGGTCCATTGAGCCATTAGCACTTAAATAGAATCATTGACTGTATATCTCCATCGTCTTTGGCTGAAGGGGCCTGACAAATTCTATTATGTGAATTTCAAAATCCAAACTGAAGGAGGAAGAAAATGGTCACCCTTGCCCGTTTTGTTCTGTATCTCAAATGATCTAGAATGGAACATCATCATGGTTATTATTTTTTTTTTTTGGGCCAAGTTGCACCCAGCCTACCGGACACAGACTGTCGCGATGACTTCCTTGCCAATAAAAGGAGATCTGCTGATGTCTTATCAGTGTCAGGCCACAGTCTGGGTGAAACGCTACACATACCACAAACTTCAAAATGCGCCACGGAAAATGTATTCAAAATGTTTTACTACAGAAGTGAAATTACTTGAGCAAGATATAACATGACCACAGTAGAAGAAAGCCAAACAATTGCGCAAAAGAAAGAAGAAACGGGGGGTGGGGGGGGGGGTGGGGGGGCGCGTCTTAGACTGGATGCCAGTAGGTAAAATCTTTAAACGCTGAGGCCACTGAACAAAGTTCAACTTGGGCGTTTGTGTGTTTTGGCTGAAAAAGTAGAGCAATTTGCGACAGTCTGTCGTGGACATAGAACAAGGGAGTGGCCCTCCGGACTCACTTGGGCTTGGTCTCGGCATCTGTGACCTGGCGGATGTAGACGGCGTCTTCCGGGTGGCTGACGTCGCCCATCTCGTACATGTAAGAAGAGGCGATGGCGATCAGGCTGCCGTCGCTGTTGAAGGACAGCGACGCGATGCTCGTCGGGTAGCGGTGGAACTGGCACAAGCGCTTCTTGTTGAACGGATCCCAGATGTTGACAAAGCCATCAGAGCCACCTGGAAGGAAGGAAGGAAGGAAGGAAGGAAGGAAGGAAGGAAGGAAGGAAGGAAGGAAGGAAGGAAGGAAGGAAGGAAGGAAGGAAGGAAGGAAGGAAGGAAGGAAGGAAGGAAGGAAGGAAGGAAGGAAGGAAGGAAGGAAGGAAGGAAGGAAGGAAGGAAGGAAGGAAGGAAGGAAGGAAGGAAGGAAGGAAGGAAGGAAGGAAGGAAGGAAGGAAGGAAGGAAGGAAGGAAGGAAGGAAATTTATAGATTAGGGTTAGTCGAAAGACAAGTGTCTCCCTTATTAAAGAGGACTGTCAACTTTTAAAATAAGCAACAAGTCCTGATGCCATACCAGTTGCAAATGTGTTGTGCACGCTGTGAAAGGAGATGGCGTTGACGGGGTAGACTTGCTCAACTTGCTCCTTCAGCCGGTGACACTTGAAGGCGTACTTCTTCTTCTGGACCTCCACGCTCGGGTCCAGGTACTCTACAGCCACGCGGCCCTCGATGGAGCTCAACACGTAACCCTGCGGCAGAGAAGAAAAGTTAGCCACCAGACAAACTGAGATGTTCTTGAATAAAAGTTTTCTTTTTTTTCCGGGCTCCACCTGCTTGTTGGGGAAGGCTCGGATGCAGCGGGTCTGAAACTTGAGACTGGACTCTCGCCTCTGCTGCACGTAGCCCATGTTTCTCAAGTCCCACACCAGCACGCGTCTGCCCGCGGTGCCGACGATCAGTCGGTCGCCCGCCACAGACATGGTGTACACCTTTAGATGAAAAGAGAGTCGATACTCAGACACAGTCAGGCACTTCATTAGGTACACTTGAACAATCCAATCATGTCGTTACCCTCTCCGGTTGCGTGAAGGTGCCGGCGTTGCAGGGCGCCCTCGGATCCCAGAGTCGGACTGACCTGTCCCAGCTTCCCGTCACCATGACATTCACCTCCGGGCAGTGTTCCACACAACGGATAGCGGCGTCGTGCTTTCCCACTACGGTGTCTGTAACCAAATTAGTAAACCACAACATGTGTAATCTGCAGAGTAAATAAAAAGTTTACACACACCTATTTCAATTTTCATTCGGGGACATAAAAAGTATGGTTCAACTGATGAAATGCAGCTTAAACTTTTCAGAATCTGCCCAGCACATACCCTGGTCTGTATTCAAGTCATGCATTTTCAAATTTGCATCTAGATCTCCACTCCAAGCATGTGTCGGGTCCTGAGAGAGAAAAGTGACAATGTGTTCTTATCACAACAAATGAGAACAAATATAAGCAAATATCTAGGTGGCATTAAAACTGCTACATACATAAAAAGCACAATCCAGGACCGGAACTGTGTGTTGATACTTCATACGCATAGTGTTGGCTACCACGTCGTAGAGGCGCACTGTGGAGTCCCAGGAGGACACCAGCAGCAAGTGTGCGGTGCTGGTGCTGAACTTGACGGCGGTGATGCCATCTTCTGGCCCCTGGTTCAATTTGTACTCACTTGCGACCATGCTCTGCAGAAAAGAAATTTAGGTAACACTCTTCAACATGTGATTGATTTTAGATCTGAATGTGAAATGTATTATTTAAGGAAGCGGATTAGGGCCAGTGAAGAAAAAATAAAAGGGGGGGATGGCAGGATTCAGACTTTTTTTTCAGTCAGAAGGAGCAGTACTTTTTTTTTTTTTTAATTTGTGTGCTCGTGATGAGCATAAATAACTGTTTTCGCGGCATAATGCAGAAACGACTTGCTTATTTTGTTAGGTAATCCTGATTATTTCATTCATCTGACAGAATCACAAGAACGTGTTTGTATGTGGAACAGAACGATATTTATCTTTAAAATGGAGAACATTCAGGAGTTAGCCTTAGCCCCGGGCAAACCGATCGCTCTAATGCTAATGCTAGCAACAGTGATGGCAAATACTTTGCACTTACCTTTGGTAGTGGCGGGCGGGTGTCAGGTAATAAAATATTTTATTCTCGACTTGAGTACGTTTTCCTAAAATATTGAGCTAACAAACACATAAATGTGCGTCGAATTAAAAGAGGATAGCTAAGCGCTTCAGTGCATAAGCGGTCCGACAGCAGTTGCTAGTACGTTGATGTTGATTGGCTAGAACAAAATTTTTGCGTCGCCCGCCTGCGTCGTGATTGGTTTGTTTGATTCTTAGGAGTTCTTCCGGGGTCTCGGCGCAGGTCATGTGATACAGACGGCAGCATGGTGTATGCGCATGCGTGATAAGGTCAAACGTATCCAAGAATAAATAAACCGTCACGTATTTAAATGAGTAAATCCAGTTGTGCAGAGATTTGTGAAAAAAAAGAACAAAAGTGAAAAACATTTGTGAATGGTTATATAAGCGTTACATTTGGAAAAATGTGATTGAATGTATATTAACCTTACAATAAAACCGCATTCTTTTAAATTCTAACAAATATATCTAAATCTGTTTTTTTGCATCAATATATTTATCATGAGCCTTGTTGCAACCATATATTGAACACGTAAGGTAATATCAAAATATTTAATCCCACAATTTGACATAGTCACGAGCACAATAAAGAGTCTTAAAATACATTATGTACAATCTTGCACATTTAAAATACTGTAAAGTAAACCCAAACATTTTGGAATGATCAAGGACACTTATGGAGATTGTCTCTAAAAAAAAAAAAGAAGTGTAAATGCATGGGAAGTAATAGAAGATCAGACGTCCAATTTACAATACGTATATAGAAACTTAATTTCCCAGTTACAGCAGATTCGAGGTGGGCTCAGGTATTAAACAGGTCTCAATAGAGGAACCGGGTTGGGGTAGTACATGTGATGAGAAAAGGCCAGGATTGACGCGTGGCCCCCGGTGGAGCTGCCGGCCGCACTCCCGCCGCTCTCCGGAGCTCCGTTCTCATGGTACAAGATGGGCACCCGCACGATCCTCTGCGCCGCAGCGTGGTTCAGATTGGCCGCCTCCAATTCGGCGGCCAGCTGCCTTTTCCACTTGTTCCTGCGGTTCTGGAACCAAATTTTCACCTGGGTCTCGGTCAGGCGCAGCGAGGCGGCCAAGCCGGCGCGCTCCGAGCTGCTGAGGTAGCGCTTGATGTCGAAGGTGGACTCCAGCTGGAACACCTGGCTCCTGGAGAACACTGTGCGGGTCTTCTTCTTCCTGCAGGGCTTCCCGTCAGAGTCGTCGTGTTTCTTTCTCCAGTCGTCCTCTGCACGCTCGCATTCCTTCTTTGGCTCCTCTGG
Organism: Syngnathus typhle; assembly: GCF_033458585.1. NCBI lineage: Eukaryota > Metazoa > Chordata > Actinopteri > Syngnathiformes > Syngnathidae > Syngnathus > Syngnathus typhle. The sequence continues at coordinate 3,832,261 of NC_083755.1, read as the reverse complement.
GTCACTTTCGTCCTCTTCTGCGCTTTCTTCTTTGGTGTCCGACTCGCTTTTGGGGGGGTCAGGTGAGGGTCTGTCGGGTGCCAACCGTTGGTTCTTCTCTGGAGCTGCATAGTAACAAAATAATGTTACTGCAAAGTCATAAAATTATTACATCACCACATAATGAGTTATTATTATATGAAAGGCAAAGAATTTAATTTTCATTTAATTTGTAGCTGCTCGAATCGAGTTTTCTGTACATGTTGATGGAATGCAGTCACATTATATTCGCATCTTTATATTCAATTTTTGCCTCCAGTAACTATTCTCATTCATGAACTTTGTTTTCAGCACCAGTGAATCGATCAAATTTATTACAAAAAAATATTCAAAATAAATGGTATTATGTTTAAAATATTTTTGCTTTCAAATATTGAGTTTTTCCCGTAACCATTGTTTGACCGAAGATCAATGCACTTGTGACCATATATTTTAAGATATTTAGAAAATAAAGATTAAAGATTCTTTTTGAGGGGGGGAAACACCCAACAAACATTAAATGAAATGTGACGTACCTCCAGTTTTGGGGTGCGCACCGAGCGTGTAAGGATACCACCATGGGGACGCTGAGGAGAGACCGAGACGCTGTGAGGGCAACTCCAGCCGGGGTAGAGACAAATCGGCAAGCCGGGAAAAGAAGCTGCCCTCCAGGAAGCTTCTGGGCCTGGTGAACTTTCTGTGGTTCTGCTGGTCATCGATGCTGAGCAGGTTCTTGATGGAGAACTTGATGGAGTCTTTGGCTGACTGGCGCGTCTCTTGTTGCGCGTCAGGGTCTGCCATCATTCTTTAGTTCCACACCATCAAAATGTTACAAGTGAAAGTTGAAGAAGACAGCAACGGCCTTGCAGAAAAATAATGGCGTTCCAAAAAGTATCCAAAAGATGCGCTTTCGGGAGTGCCGGAGAAGAGCAACAGGGTTGGGCTGGTGTCTTGGGTCTTTATGGAGATGTAATGATGACAGCCGAGTTAAAACACACTGGGGTCGTTGTGATTGGCCAAAGCCGTGAGCAAATGGGCTTTGAGTCTGCAATAGGACAATCATAGACTCTAAAAGGAATAAAAAAGCTTTTTTTGGGGGGGGGGGGCAGTAGCCACTTATCCAATAAGAGCAGAGGTGGGCAAACCAAGGCCTGTGGGTCACATCACAATGTTCAACATTGACTTGAGAGCCGTTAACATTTTTTTAGGATACTTTTTGCTTTCCTTTTTCTTGAATATTCTGCCGTTTTAATAATAACAATAATAAATAATTTTAAGTCACCATTACTTCTTTTTGTGTATAACTGTGTATGTGCGCAGCCATAATGTAAACAGCTCATCAGGTGTACCTAATGAAATGGCTGTCATTGTAACATGTTTCACACGGAAATGTAATCATTCCCACCTGAAAATAAAACACATCAGTAAATTAATTATTCATAATAGTCTCCCTTTAATGTGGAGCAGCAGAAATGATTAATATGGCAGGCAGCTCATTAAAGGTACGCTCAGTAACTGTAATTGACTGCTGCGAGTTTGTGCGAGGATGCCGCCACCTAGTGGCAGTAACCGGCAAAGGCACTAAAGCAGGCAAATAAAAAGAATGAACCACTACGGAGATATTGTACATTTCTGCATGATCCTAATTGGAAAATCCTTACAAAGTGACGAAATCGCAATGCAAAAACAGTAAATCGATGTCTTGTAGAGAGGCGACTGCATCGTCCTTTCTAGCAATCTCACACAAGAACGGGTGGAGGGAGTGTAACGCGGCAGTGCAATCCGTCAGGCTCCAATTCAGAATTATGTTAAACGTCGTACTCCTTATCGATGAATTTTGCCATGGTGGACAGCTGGATGTTTGTCGTGCCCTCGTAGATGGTACCTGCAGAAGAACAGCATTGAAGTCTTTAATATTGCTACATTTGAGTCCAATTTAGTTGTACGTACCAATTTTACAATCCCTGTAATATTTCTCAATGGGGTAGTCTTTGGTGAAGCCCACCCCTCCCATCCATTCGATGCATTTGGACGTGGTCAAGGTTGCCACCTGGAGGAGACAAAACCAACATCAACCATTTTGGTTCCACTGTAGGAGTTCATGATATCATAATAGATGGAGAGTGTGTGACGTCACCTCGGCAGTGAAATATTTGGCCATGCAGGCCTCCTTGATGAAGGGTCTACCGGCTTCCTTCAGACGAGCGGCGTTGTACGTCAGCAAGCGCGCGGCTTCGATCTGCGTCGCCACGTGGGCTATTTGGTGCTGCATGCCCTGGAGACAAAAATGTGTCTTCTGTAATATTTAGATGAGGGGGGGGGGGGGGAAATATATGTGAGGTGTTTCATTTACCTGGAAGTCAAAGATCCGTTTTCCAAACTGCATTCTCTGTCTTGTGTAAGGAACTGTATGGTCGAAGCAGCCTTGCGCAAGCCCCAACATCTATAACACAATGCGCATTAAATGCATTTTTTTTTCCAATTAAATTTTTATTTTTATTTTTTTTTACCTGTGCTGCAATTCCAATCCTGCCTTCATTGAGCATTCCAATCGCATACTTGTATCCATGACCAACTTGGCCCAAGATGTTCTTCTCGGGCACCTGTACAAACGCACAACACAATTTAGGAGCAGTCACCGCATCCATTTGCGACCGCCGGGCTGAGTTTGGACCTTGACGTTGTCAAAGTTGAGCGGGCAGGTAGAGGAGGCGCGCAATCCCAGCTTGTTTTCCTTCTTGCCGATCTCCAGGCCTTCTGTTTCCCGCTCGACGATGAAGCAGGTGATGCCTTTATAACCCTGTCATTCAAAAACCATCAAGGCCAGAAAGCCCTCCATTGATCAGAACTGTGGTGTGATGCCAGAAGCTACTCACGACTGAGGGGTCCACATTGGCCATCACCAGGAAGACGCCAGCATGCTCCGCATTGCTGATCCACATCTTCGACCCGTTGATGACGTAATAGTCCTTATGTTTTTCCGCACGTGTCTTCAGAGCAAAGGCGTCACTGCCTGACTCGGCCTCTGACAGGCAAAAGCTGCCGACCTGCATGGGAGACTTCTCCTTGTAAACGCACTTCGGAATGTGCTTCAAACAAGGAAGTGGGAAAATGTCCCACCGTGTCAGTGGACAGTCTGCTGAGATACTTCTCCTTCTGAGCAGCCGTTCCCAGTTGCATAAAGAGCGTGTTGATCAGCGTGTTCTGGATGTCGCACAGCACTGACACGGAGGCGTCCACCTTCGCCAGCTCCTCAATGACCAGGATGGAGGAGAAAAACGTGGAACCAGTGCCACCGTATTCTGCGTCAATCTCAATGCCCATGAGCTGACAGGGGATCAGATGATTACTACGTGACATTAGCCAAACGCATAATTCCTCATTTTACAACAAAAAATAGAGAGAGAAAAAGGTTCTTACACCCTGTTCAAAGAGAGACTTGATCACTGCTTCGTCCATACATGACTGCTCATCCATCTTTGCCACAAAAGGCGCAATACGCTCTTGTGCATACTTTTTCACTATAGAAAACAAAAAAAAATACCTTTCAACATTTCAATAGATGCAAATTGATTTAATCTGTTCTGGCTGTCTCTAATAAACACCCACTCACCTGCTTCCCTCATCATGCTCTCCTCCTCTGAATATGACTGCAAGGGAGGAAAGTTTGCAACAGAAGACGCCTGGACAGAGCCCACATCTAGGGCAGACTTGGTGGACCTGCTCCTCCATCCTGGTTGGCATCCAACACACGCCCGAGTGAGCTGTCTGCAAGACTGATAAAAAAAAGACACAGATAGGAATGCAATGATTTGCTTATCTTGTAATAACTCACACAGCCTGTGAATGTCAATGCTAGCTGTTAGCAGATGCCGTGCCAACAACGGTAGCGACGTAGCTGCCGTGCGGGCGTGCAGTGCACCGGAAAACATAATAAAAAGTACTAATTCAAACCAATTTAAAGTCCGATGACGTGATATCCCCGTTTGCTGGTTTACCTTAGACAAGGTCCTCACCAACGCAGCAGCCATATTTTGTTACGCAATGTTTACATGCTCACTCATGTTGCATTTAGAAACCTAGGGCATTCTGCTATCATACCCACTTCATGACATGACAAGACAACGACTTTTAATCACGATAAGGATGTGATAGTATTTTATTTTCGACAAGATATACATGTACACGTAGTGTTTATATTACATTGGAGATATAATCGGAGATTTGGGTGAACATTCTGTGCGAATGAAAAGGTAATTACCTAACTTTATTGAATGCAACATTTCCCAGACTGACAACAATGGCGTGATGGAAAGCGACCGACAGCTGCTTAGCGATCACCTACCAACGTTATTATAATCGTGTCCATTCAAAAGAATTCCAAGTAAATGTTACATTTTGATAGACGCCAGAAAGAGTTTTCACGGACGACACAGTCCTGCTAAGTCCGCTGCGGGGTCTCGAAATGGCGTGCTAACGTTAGCTGAGTTGCTATCATCCGCACAGGTTGAAAGTGCTTCTTTAGCCACATACTGGATCTGGCCCACAAAGTGTGTGTCCTTTTAGGGACGTTATTTAGCATTATATAGTTATTTAGTTATCGCGCAGCTAAATAAGCACCATGGAAGAAATCAAGACTGAACCTGTGGATTTTGTGAGGGAATTCCAGGAGTACCTAACTCAGCAAACGCAGCACGTCAACATGATCTCGGGTTCCATTTGTGAAGAAAAGGACCCAGGTATGAAAAGCAGTCAGAACATTTCTTCTCCGTCCTTGATATCCAGTAAGCTTCATGTGCACTCCTTTTGTAGGACAACTTTATACTTATAGGATAAGTACTAGAATGAGTTACTGTATTGTTTGTGCTTTCGTCACCAGTGGCTCCAAGGAGTGAGCACAATGGTGTGGACGCCCCATCCGTGGAGGTAAGCCTACCCGTGGAGGAAGGGTCGGACGTGCAAATGGACGGCCTGGAAAGGACATGTGACGGCAAATACAAGTGCAGCTTCTGCAGCTACGCCAACAAGGGAATGGCTCGCTTGATAGAACACATCCGCATCCATACGGGTTAGTTAAACTATTCAAGTCTAGTCCTCTCTCTGATACGGAATACAAATGTGCCCTCCCATGTGTCCTACAGGGGAAAAGCCTCACCGTTGCCAGCTGTGCCCCTTTGCCTCGGCGTACGAACGTCACCTGGAGGCCCACATGCGTTCTCACACAGGGGAGAAGCCGTACAAGTGCGACCTGTGCGCCTTCCGCTGTAGCGACCGCAGCAACCTGTCGCACCACCGTCGCCGGCGCCACAAGCAACTCCCCGCCCGGGTGGCGCGCCCACCCTTCGCTGGCAAGCGTGGCCTGGCCACCCTGCAGAAGCGCAGCAGCTCGCTGGGTTTCGGCAGGCGCCTTCTCCTCAATTACACACCGCCGCCGCCACCGCCCAAGTCGGACTACGCCGACGACGTGCCTCACAAGAATCACCACCATCTGAACATGAACGACCAAAGGAATTCTCCCAGGCTGTTGCAGAGTGACTTCAACAGAGGAGCTTTCAACAGCCCGCTGGAGCAGCTGGCTTCATTGCAGCCGGCCGACCTCCACTCCGGGCCCCCTCGCGTGCCCCCAAACGTTGACGAGAAGCCAATCGTGATCCAGGAAGTCACGGGCGCACGCCCCACCTTGTGTTCCAACGGTGTGCAGACCTTAACACCTAAAACCGAAGACCCCGCCTCAGAATACCAGAGTTCTGCGTCCGGTCTGGATTTAGACACCCACGATGAGGCTTTGTGTGCGGGCAGCAGCCGGGCCGGCACGCCCATCGCCGCCGACGCGGCGGAATGCGACAAGCCGCAGCGATGCCCGCATTGCGACATCCATTTCCCCGACAACGTCCTGTACACCATCCACATGGGATGCCACGTCTACGAGCACCCCTTCCGCTGCAACGTCTGCGGCCACACGTGCACCGACAAGTACGACTTTGCGTGCCATTTCGCGCAAGGACAGCACAGAAAGTAACTCTGACTGAGTTCGGAATCACTCACAAGCCAACATACACTACTCCTGAAAAGTTTGGCCTTTCACCCCTGCCTCAAGAATTTTGCCGTACCGACGTCATTATGATTTTGTTGCCGTTATTATGGTTAACTTTGATGACATGTTTTGAGCTAATTTAGCTGACGTAGTTTCTCAAATCGTGCTTATGCTCCAATAGATCCCAATCACATAGCGTGTTTTGAAGGATTTTGTATTTCTTTGCAGGAATGTTGTTTTACATAGGCAACCACACATGAAGCTAAATGAAAGTTGACAGTATTTTACATTGGGTTTTTTTATAGCTTGGGTGAATTAGCATGACACACCTTTCATAGTGCCTGTAAATTTTGTTTTTATGTGTATATACTGTACTGAGTTTTAATTTGTTTGTACTTAATTTTTAATGTCTACTTGTTTTGTACTTGAAGAAGTATAAAGGTGAAAATCTTAATTTAAATCACTGGTTTGAGTCATTTGTTGTGGAAAAATATCCAAACCTTACCTGATGACTATTTTATTCCCAACATATACAATTCAGATCACGTACAAATAAATAATCTGTAGTACAATATAAATATATTTTTAAACAATTTACTGGCTAAATTTTGGAATGGTTGTGGATTATTTTTAACAGGATTTCTTGCTTTTGATCATCAAAACGTGCTACTGCTGTCTTCACCACATGATCCACAGCTACATCATCTCCTTGACTATAATTCATGTTTTGAAGAAAGTGTTTGCGCAAATCTTGGAGGAATTGAGCTTTGGATTCAGTCAGATGGGTGGCCAAGGACTTCATGTGTTGAGAAGATGTGCCAGTATCTGAAAACAAACAAAAAAATGTTGAAACAATTTTTATTTTTTTAAATCTGTAAATTGTTAGACAGCTTACCTCTGGCTTCCTTCATGGCGTCGGAGATGAGACGACGACAGGCCTGGTCAGCTTGGTGAACCACGCTTGCAGCACATTTTTGGCGATCGGTCTCCTGCAGGGTTAAAGTTTTTTTTTTTTTATTGTATTTTTTAAAGTTTAAAATGAGACTTTTATGGAGGAATGGAGAGAAATGGCAACAAGCAAGAAACTGCTTCGGTGCTGCTGTTTTGGTTAGCAACAGAGTTCAATATGTTTTCCACAAACCTTTTGTTCGTCGTCATCTTCAACTGGACTCAGAGGGTCGTAGAGTGCGGAGGAGATCAACTCCATCACTCCCTGACTGGGGAAAAAAAACCTCGTGAATATCAAAACAAAGGGTAAAAAAACAGTTCATCTGCCCATCTTACATGTCACGTTCTGACAAATCCTTTGCTGTGTCCACCATGATGCTCTTTGCCTCCCATGTGTTTTTCCTAGGATTAGGAGACTCCAGACGCTTCGCCATCTCCGCAATTACCTCAGCAGCCACGGGTTGAGGTCGGGTCTCGTTGCGGCTGAGGCAGAGGTCCAAGCGGCACTGCACGTACACCTGACAAAAGCCCAGTGAATCTGCAAACATGCCATGTATAAGTGGATAAATTAATACCAGTGACATTCATTTCAAGTGGGGGTATCCAAGAAACATAAGCCTACACTTTTTAGCCAACTGGAAGACCTCATATCTCATGCTTGGGTAATAGAAGTTGTCATCCAACAGAAACAAAAGCGGCACTGAGTCAGCCAGGCCAAGGTCTAGAGACGGCATCAGCAGAGCACGGGCGCAGCGATCCCACGCGGGCCCATCGATGCCACTTTTGTCTGGAAGCTCGAGGAGCTTTTCCTGTTTCTGCAGGATCTGCTCAATGCACCACAGAACGGCATTTCGGTGGGACTTCCACTGTGTGCGCTGGAAAAGGTAAACAAAATGAAAATAAAGGCCCAATACGATCAATAGACATTTGCGGCTACGCTATAAAGTTTTTGTTCAATTTACAGATCGTAAAAACCTACAGTAGCCTCTTGCGATGTGGTGTCTTCAGGTGCCTCTTGGGGATGAAAAGCCTGATCTGGGATTAGCTCGTCGTACTGTACTACTGCGGCTCCCCAGCCACGCCGTCTAGCTGCGAGACAGACGCTGCGGGACAGCGAGGACTTCCCCGCAGCAGGAAGACCGCAGAGGACGCACAGACAAGCCCGAGCACAATTGACGTGCTCGGGATCGGCCACTGTTGCCATACGACCCCCGTGAAAGCGTGTTTACGATGACAACACGGCCATGTTTGTTTACTTTCGGGTTCGTCAGAGAACCGCCCACATCCGGTTATGACGTTTGATTGTTTACCTATTTCGTCAGAGAACCGCCCACTTCCGGTTATGACGTCTGATTGTTTACATATTCTGAGCGGCTCATAATAGACATACGAATAACACTTACACTTTGGTCATAGTGAAAGTAAAATGTTGCGTTCTATTATAAATTGATGTACATCGGATATATTGCTTTCAAGTCATATCCCAGCCACATTTTCCCCATATTCCATAATACTCAGCATTCGAGCATTAGACAAATGTTTTTATTATGATTGACATTTCCTTTAATTCACAACAGCATTAAAATTACCTGGAAAATATACAAATATACAGTATATCTGATTTACTTAATTCCATTTCATACATTCCAATAAATATTAAGCATCAATACAAATGACAGCATAAGCTACGTTAGAAAAATCAACTTCAAAGATTTTTAGTGTATTTTTGACAGTTTCTCCTCAGATGTAAAAACAAAACAAAAAACTTTTCACATTAAACATACAAAAAAGAAAAAGAAAGATCAACTTAGTTCAGTGGTTGAGGGGAGGGAATGGGTTTGGGGACCCCAGGTCCCTGCCTGGGAGCTTGTGCAGCGGTAGTATTAGAATCTGTGTTCCAATAATCCAGTTCTCCATTTCTGAAACTTGAATAATATGCACAAATAAATGAATAAATAAAGTTTGAGAATCACTAATGTGAATGAGGAATACAAATATTGAGTTCTTACCCAGAAATTGGAGCTGAGGTAGCTGGTGGATATGGAGGCTAAAATGAAAAAAAGCAAACAAAATTCATGGACCTTTCATTACATTAAAAAACGCATTTAACACGTCAGACCACATCCTGAGTCCTATTTACTAACTGCTTTTACCTGCTGCTGAATAGAGATCGGATCAATTGAGGAAAATATTTACTCTTGGAGGAACTTCTGTTGGAATACGAGTATTGGCATGTGCCTCAGTATTTCGGTTTGAAGATCCATTGGCACTGCCCTGTTCAGCACGTTGTGGCCTGGGAAGATTTATACAAGCAAACTTTTATACAGTAATTTTTTTAATCATATTGTAAGATTGTGTGTACCTGGAACGGCGTACTGGTTTGAGGCATGAGTTGAGTGTATCTCTCCGAAAGACAAACAGAAGCACCAGGATGAGAAGAACCAGTAGAGGAACAACCAGCAGAAAGAAGATCAGAAGGCCGTCCCTGAGCGAGTGGTCTTGAGGCACACAATGTACATTTGATGAGGTTCCACAATTAAAAGTCAAATTAAAGTCTTGACTGCACCTATTTTAGGAGGACCGCTGTCAATGCTCCCGCCGATCCCTGCTCGCTCACAGTTTGGTGGGTTCCAGCCGTCGTCGCAGTGGCAGTTCCCTTGGTCGTTGCATACCTAGACAAAGTCAACAGCGCAAAGTTTGGACATGGGCGCAAGAGGCGGGCGGCAAGGGTCATCCTAACCCCGTGGCTGTTGCACGTTCTCTCAGCGTCGCAGTCCAAGTTGGGCAGCAGAGCCGAGGCGTTGACGCATTTAAAATCCAAACAGGACTTCAAAAGAAGAGAACACATGAGGAAAAAGCTAGAATACAGCAAGCTAGCTCAGGTTACAGTTCTTACTTTTCCTTCAGCGCAAGGACTCCCAGAGTTGACATAGGCGGGATCCAGCACATCCGTACCCAAGTTGAAATCGGCGTTGACGCAACTGAACCCGTTTATGATCTGGATACTGACGTGAGCGCCTGGAGGTGGCTGGTTGACGTTCACGTTAGTGCACTGCACCTTCCCGCACATGGCGTCCCTGGAATATAAACACTCATTTGAGTTTTTGCTACACACAGATTCATTATCAAATTTAGATCAACAAATAAAATTCACACTCACGCCACAGCACACTTGATATAATCTCCGCTTCTGGTGATCCCGCAGTTCCCGAATAGGTTTCCCTCCATGTTTGCATGCAGGAAGCAATCATCTGCTGCCTTTGTTGCCGAATCTGACAAAATCAGGGGAACACATTCTCTGAAAGCTGATTGGCCACTGCTGTCGTTGAAACACGTACCTGGCGCAAAGAGACTTTTACACTGGGAGTCGTAAGTCTGACACCAGCCCTCGTAGCAGTACGCCGTTTTGTCCTGACAGGAAAGCCCGTCCATGAGGTAGAAGTCGTCGGGGCAGAAGGCGCTGGTGCCGTTACAGAATTCGGGAAGATCACACGCGTTGGTAGACCTCCTGCACGGTGTCCCGGATACTTCGATCTAGAAGGATGAAAAAGGTGGCCAAATCTCAAAACGGATGAGACAACCTTTCCCAAGAACATACATCTTTAGAATTGATCCCACCTGACAGTCGCTGCAGCAGCTCCCTTGAGCGCAAGCCGACCCGGAGGTGAGTTTGCAAGTCGCGGCGTTGCAGCATTTATTATTGCATTCCTATAGAAAATATGTTGGAATTTGGAGTGGGTGTGGCTTGGTGAAGTACTGCCACGCATCAATAAAGACGTGCTACCTCTGGTTCGCCGCAGTCACAGTCCTCGCCTTCTTCCAACAAGCCGTTGCCGCACTTGGCCGCGCCGACCACGTCCGAAAGGGAGGGCTGGTTCATCAGACACACTCCTTTCCCGCTAATGATGAGCGTCTCGAAATCTTCGGCGCTACAGCGGCTGAAAGTTGTGGCGCCGCTAAAACAGTACACAAAAACAACAGACGGATAAATAACAAAATGACGTGGTGACGCGCACCAAGTCAGATTTGTGTACCTGGCGGTCGCTGCCATGACGCAGCCTTTTCCGTCACAGGTGCAGCGGTTGTCGTCATGACTCATGCCCAGGTTGTGACCGATTTCGTGGGCCACAACACTGGAGGCGTAAACCAGATCGTCGTCACCAAACTGCCAAATCACATTTAACTTTGTCAGAGACGCTCAGAAAATGGAGGAAATACCATAAAAGTATGTGAAACTGCGCTCATTCCTTTAACTAGACACCCCATTACAGTCAAATGGAAGGAATTTCATAATTCTGCCTCGTCATGATGTCTCTGTCAAACTGGTTGGACTCCACCTTCCACCTGTTCGACATTTCAATGTGAGGCCTCCCCTTTGAATAATAGAAGCAGTATCATTTTCCACACAAGCTATTCCGCACGTGCGACGCTAGCTGACGTTTGGAGTTGAAAAAATAGATAATGTGGTGTCGTACTAGTTGAAGGAAAATGGAGTTAAGCTAACCATTGTTCTGTTCTGATGTATTAGGTGTTAAAAGACTTTACAAACTAACCACGGTGATTCCTCCAGAGCTGGTGGGCGAGCACACAGTGCCAACAAAAGCCATCCCCAACACACCCCCCGGGTACGAATTGGGCCGACCGCTAAATAAAAAAATGACAAACATTCAAAAGTGCAGATTGCGCATCTTCCAATCATCTGACGGATTGGAACTCACACCACGAGCTGACCGATGTCGTGCCGTTTCCTTGGCAACAAGTCCGACTTCCTCCACTTGACGAAGCTCCGCAGTACGGTGCCCGCGGTATCTAGCACTTGGAATGGGTTGGGCTCGCTAAAAATCTCCAGGCCCACAAGGACCATGCGGATGTTGAGCGGCTTGTAAAACTGCAATACACCAGACAGCATCATTCAAAACTGGGGGGGAAAAAAAGCAGGCAATTGGATGTCTTACCCCATCAAGCAGGTTGGCCATTTCCACCATCTCCTCGAATATCGCTGACTCATTTCCTTGTTTGAACTGATACTACCAATTAAAATGAATACAGTGAACGCTTTGCTATTCATGAAATCACCCACTGGCATTTTGTATTGAGAAAACCACTGTGAAGAGGCCCCGTTAATTGAAACTCACCCTGAGATGATCCACAACCAAAACCAGCTCCACATATCTGGTCTGAGGTAAGTTACGTTTCTTCTACAAAAACAACAAGAAGAACACTTAGAATCTGATTAAGGGGCAAATCGGGTTGTAGTAACAATGAGCGTTCGGACCCGCAGCAAAGCCGAGATGGTGCGTGTGGGCTGAAAAGGTTCATGGCTCGGGGTGGCGTCCGCCTCGTGGACCACCCCGCAGTTGACGGGTTCGGTCTGAATATCGGCCAGTCGGTACAGGAAGTGATCGTCGGTGTGGGACAGCGGCACGGGCTCGATTCCATAGCTGTCGTTTGCGAAAATGAGCACACCCCTGGAGAGGAACGATGAGTACATGAGCTGATTGTCACCCATCAATCAAGGTCCTTCAACACATCCAAACCTCAATCCGTAGCATGTGCTGAGTGCCACCACTGAATTGTCGTCGCCTTCCACCACTCCATGATAATAACAATGCACCTGGAGAAAATGAAAGCAACCATTTGAATTTGAATTTCTATCAAATCATTATTTTCTATTTATTTAATTCAGGCCAGCCATTAACTTACATGTTTTGGACGAGTTGTGTGATTAGAAGCACTGTTTAAAGTATCCCGAAGAAAGTCCGGATGTAAGAAGTCTCTGAGAAGCAGGAAAGATCATTATGAGTCATAACATTATGACAGTAAAACAATTGCAAAGTGGTGAAAAACCTGTTCCTCTTTAACTGAAGGATGCGAGATCTGTTGCCTATTTCTAGCACGTATGATTTATTCTCCTCAGAGTTCTGAAATTGTTAGAAAAAAAAACTTTTACGATGGGAAAAAACCACCTGATACTTAGTACCTCTGATTACAAATGACCATCATTTACCTGCGTAGGAAGCAGCCGAGGTTGCACGATGGAATACTTTGTAACTTTTAGCCCTTTAGTAATGTCTAGAAGAAAAACGTAGAGGCAAGAAAAAGTTATTACCTTTAGGTTTGCACATTGCTGGTCCGTGTTTTCTTTACCACGGAAGAAGTACGGCTCAGCAACCTTAAACACGTACGACTCACCTGTGCTGTCTACTCCAGAAATGCAAAATAGCAATAAAGCAGGGATGATGAGGTAATTTTCGCCCATGTTCTCACAACAACCTGTGCCACCTACGCCAAGTCGCCAATGAAAGCAGTTTGATTTCAGTCTTACTTTAATTGACCTCAGCTTCCTTCTGGAGAACCGGTGCGTCACAGTAGGTGTGGCTTCTACACCTTTCACGTCTTCTTTTAATCTTTCACGTTTATTGTATTTAGCAAATTACAGATTCTTCAACCTACCCATGTTATTATATTCTCACTCTCTTATTTTGAGTTGCAGAAATTTTGGAGAACAATGGTTTATTAATTAGCACGAAATAACATGTTTCTACTTTATAAAGTATTGTCAAAAATCCTTTTTCTTATAATCAAAATAGAAATATAGAAAAGTCCGTTTTTATTTAACTTATTTTATATTTTATTGCGCTGAAAAACAGTAGGAGCGCATTCTTGAATTATCGCGAGACCATGCGAGATCTGACGTCACGCAACACGGAAGTCTTACGGTTGGAACAACAAATCAATAATGTTGAAAAGAGTCGTGGTCATTCCGCTTCAGCTTAACGTTGCTCGTTTTAGCAAAAAGCGTTGTCTTTCATAAGGTTTCTAGTTCATGTGTTTCCACCCTAAAATGCAGGTTCACTGTGTGACTTACGGCGAATTATAATAGCATGCAAGCTAGGTTCGCTGAACTGACGTCACTGTCTCTGGCTGTTTATTCACCTCAATCACAAGCTAAATAAACCAACTAAACTTCACAGGCCGAACTGTTTGATCATTCCGTCAAATAAGATTCGGAAAAATGTCCGAGTAGGCTACCAATGCGGCTAATAGTTTGCAAGGCGCGTTCAGGTCATATAAACGTTTTAAAAACTGTTCATATTACTGGAAACAAAGCAACTGGTCACCGTGAGTAATACTTGAATAATACTTGAGTCAGACCTTGGAAAATGTGTCTTTACTGTTCTCATGTTTGGTCATTTCTTCCTCATTTTACAGAATGACAGACTTTGAACCTTCAGTAAAGAGAGCCCGAATTAAAACCTCAACGTCTCCATCAAAAACACTTCTCCAAGGTAATTTGATCATTTTCAAGGAATTCACTCGTTGACGTTTGAACCAAAGTGTTTTTTTGTGCCACAGACTTAACGTTATGCAATCCCAACGACACTAATGGGACATTAGATCAAGAAAAGGACAGCAAAAAGATGAATTCGAAGACAAAGGCTGGCGTGGATGGTTTGCGAGGTGTCAAGACCAAAAGTTCTCATCGCAGGATCGGCGCCAGACAGCAACTGTCCAGAAACACTCTAGAAAGATGGTTATTGCACCCCACTCAGAATCCAAGCACTGCTGAAGCGATGGTTGAAGAAGGCTGCCAAGGTTGCTCTCAAGATAGCCCGGACGCTGTCTCGGACTCTGATGAAGACACGCAACCTCTATCGCCTCAAGATCTCGATTTTGGCGGCCGTGTCTCTTCCCTGTCGACGGATTCAGAAAGTCAACACACGCTTCATACTAGCAGTTCCGAGGAACAGGAAGTAGCGTCAGGCTCCACAAGCTCATTATGCTTTCTCAAAGCCAAAATAACAGACTTCTTTTCAGGGGCTTCGTCCGCAGCCCCGAGAGAAGAAAAGCATGATAAACGCTGTGCGAATCAAGACGCAGATGAGGAAGATGAACCTGACGTTACCTGGCTCGGAACGCCAATTTGCGAGCTACGGCGGATGCCCCAATGCGGCCGACCTTTTGCGCCGCTGAAGAACATTCCTGACGTCCACACTGTGATGATAAGGGTTCGAGTTACTACCTCATCACATCATTAAAACATCCAAATCGTTTGGGACATTCATCTTTTCCGTACGAATTCTGTAGAAAATAATTTTAATGACATTTTAATTAATTCAATTATATTTTCCCTGTTGTTGACAGACAGACCTTGTTCGTCACGCAATTGTTCCATATCCTGCCACGTTTGCCGATACCTGGGATGATGTCCATGTCAAAATGCCCTGTTCGAGCAGGAATCTCTTTCCTGTGCCAGATGAGGTAACACTGATCAATCTATTCTCACTCGTCAATCCATCTATACATCTGACGTGGCTTCTCCTCCCGCAGGAAACACAACAACTTCAGAACAAGAGTCGGTGGGAGCTGATTAAGCAGACTTTGACGAGAAGAATAAGCAGTACTCAAGAATTGCAGGCAAAGTGCTTTCCTAATTTGGTGTTGTCTGTCAGTACCAGAGTACGCCTTTAGATGGCGTCCTTATTCTACACGAGACCTACTGACATGGTATTGGTTTTGCAGCTAATAGGTTTTTTGATTCTTTTTTTTATGTATTACAGAATGCAATATTGAAATACTGTGCTTCTACTGCCAAGAAGTGGGACTTCACCGCATTACATTTGTACTGCACAAAGGTAAACTATATTGATTGTATTCATAATATACTTCACGCACAACATATTTGTCTGTAAAATGTAGACAAAATATATTTAGGGCCATTTCCGTACAAATTACTCCAGGTCAATTGAACCTTATTAAATAACATAAATAAATAAACATCAAATAAATAACACAAATTTGTACAACAACACAGGACATGCACAGTGGGAATATTCCATTTGTTCAGCCAGACAGGCTGCATTGACACTTGGTGATAGGAGAAATCTCTCCTGAGCTTGTAAACATGAAAAATCTTCAAAAGTGTTATTATCCCAAAGGGCTACTTGCTGCAATATCAAGAATACATCAAATTTGGATGCTAAAAAAAATAAAAAAATACCCTGAATTTCTTTTCCCCTCCCCATGCATGCGGTGATGAAAAATGTGTTGCTGTCAATCTGGAGGGGGGAAAAAAATGGAATGGATTTTGCATGAGAAGAATGCCACCCTTCACCAGCAAAGTGGGCGTGTGGAGCGATAATTTAATCTCGGGCCCAAAAGGTCACGTTTGGTAACTTGTCAGGAAGGAAAATGGCTGACATTAGGAAACGCTTTACCCCACCCACTTTTCAGTGTCGAATCTTTCGGGCGTCGCATGCGTGTCATAAATCATGTAAGTATGGGGGGGTCAAATTCAAATGCGTTGACAGCTATTAAGTTAAGCAAAATTTGGAAATGTTCATTGATTTTTCATGATATATATATATATATATACACACATACACACACGTGTGTGTGTGTGTGTGTATGTATTGTGGCATTTTCCATCAATATTGATTCCTCAGGCTGCAGGAGACAGTGAAGCGGAATGCATTTGAGTGTCAGAGGGAAGTAGACATGAGTGGCAAAGAGTGACGGGCCCGGCGCCTCCCTTGAATATTCATCTCGGCGCGCGCACTCCTGGCGCATAACAAAAGCTGTTGACGGACAGTTTTTCTCGGCCGTATTTACGAGCTTGCGTGCGTGTGTGTTATTTGCGCGGGCAGCCAAGCAGATTGTTTTACGGCTCCGACCTGTGGGGAATAGAAAGAGAAGGCACACACACACACACACACGCTCTGTCGCTCTCGTGCATGCAACCCTCTTGACTATGTTGTCAGTTTAGCGTGATGTACAGGTCTGCACAGTTAGTTCACATTTGACGGCGTTGATTTAAAAGGGCCGAAGTCGTGCCGCCTCGGCACCGTCCGCCGCCTTTCCCTCACTAAGCGCCTTCCTTCATCACACCAAGGACGATGGCTTCTTTTGCCATCGTACAAATGTCCCGGGCTTCTCGGCATGGCGAGTCTTCCTCTGGCCTCGCCTGTTTGCATTTACACGCCACTCCAAAGAGTATTTAACGACTTGGCTCGGCACAGCGCTACTGATGAGATCGCTCGGTGATTGATCTTAATGACATTTGTGCGAATGTAAATATGTCGTTTGTTACATTGGACCCGTCCTCTTATTTGGCTGTCAGTTTGGGTTTTGATATGATCTCAACATTCTGAAAGTGGTCCCTGTGTTTTTGGTCCTTTTAGTGAGTTTAAATGAATTGTTGCCTGGTTCGATGAGATCTGGAGTTGAAACAAATATGATAATCTTGAAATGATCTTAAATGCTTTGGTTAGACTTTTTAAAGAAGATGCACAAAAGCAGCTGTATCATTTGCAAAATTCCACATTTCTTCCCAGTCTCGCGAGTAACCACAAACACAAACAGATATTCTCCCTTTTTGCGCTCTCCAAGGTCCTGGAACCTGCCGCCGCTGAACATCTGTTTGGTTCCCTGCTGCCAAAGCTGGTGCAATTAGCGCTGAAGGCGTCGGAGCTGTGCACCAAGGTAACGCTCGTCGCTAACTGGCAAATGGACTCCGCAATGGCCACGAGTTGATCCCGAGACTCACAAACAGCATGACAGAAAATCCCAAACAGCAATCAAAGCGTGAGGTCCTGGAGCCCACAGCGCTTGTCAATGCTCTTTATAACCATCCTGCTCCAGATCTGAGAAACTGATAATTCCTTAATTACATTTACATAAATGTGACTCTGCCTGGGTTGATTAAATAGTAAATTTGCCAGTAAAAGTCTGCTGAATTTCAGCAGGATTGATTTATTTTTGGCTGTATTTTATTTATGTAATATTGTGTTGGGATAAGCTTAACCTGATGCGGCATTTTTGCATCATCCCTTACCCGTTTGTATATTTGAGGCCCTTGATTGTGAACATGATTCAAGAGGCGGGCAAAAGTGGCGCCAAATTAGCACTCGTGCGCGACGTCCTTCAACATCTCATTTGGTTAATGGACTAAACAAATGCTTTTGACCTTGCGCTGCAGTCGTGCCGCTCTTCTCCTTCCTTTCCAGCCCATACCTCTCCTCAAGAGGGGCAGCAGCCACTCCATCAGCATGTCGCAGGAGCAGGTGGCCTGCTTGCTCGCCAATGCCTTCTTCTGCACCTTCCCGCGGCGCAGCTCTCGACGCAGCGAGTACCGCAACTACCCGGACATCAACTTCTTCCGGTAACGTTCAAGCCGTGAAAAACTTTAGTGGTGCCATTTGCTATTACATAATTCACCTATGGCCTTCTGTCAAGACTTAAAAGCTTGCTCTCGCCAGCAAGTCAAGTCAAACTTTACCCTCAGGACTCCACGGCGCAGGATTGGAAACACAAAATGAGACTCTGATGAATGAAATTCTCGGTTCCCCCAAAGGGGCTTTCAGAGCATCAAGCTTTTGTTATTTCACTTCCCCCCCCCCCCCCCCCCTGCTCAGAACACACTCAGGAGTGAGATGGCGTCTTTAATGTGCATTGAAAACTTTTGCCACGAGCAGCGTGTCAGGGAAGCGGGGTTGACCTCACGCTTCCTTGCTTTAAAAGCAACGCAGTACGGCGTCTTAATGTCTCCTCGAGGACGAGGGCCAAGCTCCAGCTATCGCTTTTTTTATGTGTCGTGTGTGTGAGAGTGCTACAAAGTGGCACAAGTGATGGAGAGCCCGAGGCGACTCCATTGTGGCCACAGCGGAGGAGATCCTACATAATCGGCGGGTGACTGAAAGGCAGGCTGAGAACTGAAGCATGACTGAACTCACGTGGACACAGTGGACGGCTCTCATCCCTGGGACACTTTAATTGCCACTTGCTATGCGGAGATGTGATGTCACAAATATTCCCCTCGCTTCGAAAATGCTTTCTAATATTTGAACACACGTATAAATAAGAATAATAAAGAAACAAATGAGTCATTCAATCGGACATGTCATGTTTTTGCCTGCAGGCTGTTTGAAGGGTCTTCATCCAGGAAGATTGAGAAGTTAAAAACTCTAATGTGCTACTTCAAAAGTGTCACTGAGCAAAGTAAGTTTTCCTTTTATTTCCACAACAAATATGGTACACAAAGGCAAACGTGTTCCCTCCATTTTGTGCGTTTCAGAGCCTACCGGTTTGGTCACCTTTACACGGAAAAGCCTGGATAATCTTCCAGATTGGGAATGGTAGAGTTCATTGATTTTGATCATATATCATGTTTTTTTTTTTTTTTTTTTGGGGGAGTACAATAACCTTTTTATTTTTCATTTTAGCTGCGAGACTCGGCTCACAAAACTCTACATTGCATCTAAAGGGACCATTGAGGATGATGGTTACGGAATGCTTCAGGCAAGTGATTCTCAAAATATGCCCCTGGTTTTGCTTTCTCAAAGGAATCCCAAAATTTGATTTCGAAGCAAATCTATCACAGTGCGCATTTGCTAAAAAGTAGATTGCCATTGCATTTCAGTTGCTGCGTTGTGTAGCTCTTCACCCAAAATGCTTACGGCTGGCAAAAAGGCCTCGGGGATCGGCCGCACTTGCCGCTCTCTTGTCAGGACTGGCCGCTCTGCCTTTTCACCTTTTGTTCGCCTTCAGTCGCCGGCGGCTGACAGCTGACGAGCGCTCGCAACCAACCCCCGGGAACGCCGCGGCCCAGATTGATGTCCGCTCCGCCGGGGTGGGGGGAGGCCGCTGTGGTGGCTTGGTGTGCTGACAGCCTGTCAAAGTAGGCTTTAGCGCTCTGGCTGACTTTCCTCGGAGTTGAGTGACCAGTTTGGGGACATCCGCCCCGAAAGGGGTTGCGACGGCAGGGGGTTGCTCTGCGGGCCGATGAGCAACAACTGACAGTCTTCAAATTGAGAATCATATCTTCCACATGGCCGCTTTCGGACTTGTCAACGTCCGAGCGGAAACAACGGAGCTGGTTCCAGTTAATGAAGTCAAATGCTCGATGAGAGCTGTGTCGCAAAAGGCTCAATGTGACGCACAAAAAAAAAAAAAAGCAAATGGGGCTTGATTTGTTGCTTTTTGGGTTTCAGGTGGATTTTGCCAATCAATTCGTGGGAGGAGGAGTCACCAGTTCGGGTCTCGTTCAAGAGGAGATCCGTTTCCTTATTAACCCCGAGCTCATCGTGTCTCGCCTCTTCACCGAAGCTCTGGATCATGACGAGTGTCTGATTATCACAGGTGATTATTCCAGTAGAACAATGTCATGTCAGAATGTCGTTCTTCTCGTGACCTCCGTTGACCCCATCTCTATCCGGTTTTGTCTTGATTGTCTTGGCGGGGCGGGGATCGAGCTTGCCTGATTGTGATGCTGAGTAATTCCCACCGACTGTCCTTCAGCATTGAGTGGCGGCAACATGGCGAGAGAGGGTCGGCGCAAATAGACAAGGCGCGACTCAGGGGAGGCCCAGCACGAGATCATCAGCCTCCTGCTGAGACTCCAATCTTTGTTTACTCAGTTTTTAGTAGTGACGCATTCAGACTCCTGTGGCTGCTTGATTGCAAGCATGAAAGATGGACGCAATCAATATATTTTCAATCGCAGAGAAAACCGTGCAAAAAAATTGGTCTTTGTTCCCAGGAACTAAAAGCGGAAGTAGAGAGATGCTGACCGAGGGAACGGATTCATTATTCGAAGATCCCGACAGTGAGGCGTCAGCATCACGGAAACCATTTAAGTCACGACTTTTCCCTCAGGGAGAGTCACCTTCTCGTTTCTCCCGCTCGTGCTCGTGCTTGGTCTTCTGCCTCCACTTAACTTGATTACAGGAGCCTGAAATTAAATATATCTGGAAGACCTGCCCAAGACCCGCTCCACTAATGGACTCTCCCATTCCATCATTTTTATTAAAGCTCGCCTCGTATCTGTCTTGTCCCTGTTACGGCATGCGAGCCCGAGCAACATTGTGGCCGCGCGGTAAATCGTATTACCCTGCGATGGCAACGGAATGGATCTCTGCAAAAGTGCTCGGGGCTAATTGAATTGATTGTTGAGATTACCGGTGGACATCGGTGCGGTCAAACCTTTAAGGAGACTTTTTGCTGATTCTGTCCATTGCAGAAAACAACGTCGCATTCATACATGGCTGACCGAATCGGTCCCACCGGTCTTGCGCTCGAGAGATTCGCCCCCCCCCTCCTCCCTCCCCATCCCCGCCACTGCTAATCACTCACTTCATTCGCTGCAGTGTGTGCAGCGTCTCAGCGAGCGCTCTCAACGGTCGGGGTCCTAATGAGCACTAATGAGAACTCCGCCCTTATGATTTAACCATGACCACTTCACCTAAAGTTCTCTTTGTCCAGCTGAATGTGGATTTGTTTTACTTTGCAGGAACACAGCAGTACAGCAAATACACGGGCTACGCACAGACGTACAAATTTGGCGGCAGCCATCAAGACACCACCCCGAGGTATTTCACTTACATGTAAAAAACCCGATGCACTGTTTTTAGCCAGCAAGGTGGCGACATCTCTATTTTGCTACCATTTTGTTATTATGATGTAAGGAAACTTATTCGTTTCAGAGACGACTGGCAAAGAAGATGCACAGAGATCGTAGCGATCGACGCCATGCCGTTCAAGAACTACCTGGAACAATTTCATCCAGAGAGATTAGAACGGGAGCTCAATAAGGTTCTTTTGGCTTTGGCTTTTTTTTCTTATCGTACTTTTTGTGCCATAGTATCAAAGTACAGTAAAAATGAAAAAAAAATCCCCTAAAGTGGTCCATAGCTTCGCTGTGATCATTAGCAGCACCGCAAGTGCTCATGTTGACGGTTCTCGGTGTAAATATTTGAGAAGCCCATGTGTTCCAAACAGATGGGACAGTAACACATGTACAGAATATCACTGAGCATTAATACACCTAAAACGATCAATCCAAAGGTATGCCTTTTGAATAAAAAATAAAACTAAGCATGGCGGTAGAGATATCCATTCGTAACGAAAAATGAAGACATAGGCAATGTCATGTCTGCCGTCAAACGGGTCGCGATGTGTTTGACAGCTTTGACACGGGTGTGAGCGATGCACCGGCGTAAAGATCAATCCCTTTTGGAATACTCTACTTCCCGGGATAGAAGCCTGTCGGATTTCTGATCGCTCCAAAGGACGGGGGGGGGGGGGGGGGGGGGCGTCCGTGTTTGTCTATTTGCTTGAAAGTCCGCCGAGGGAACAAATGAGCCGAGGTCAGCCCGATATTAGTAACGGGCCGTGCAAGCGAAATGACACACGCTTGATATATGATACAAATGTGCGTTAAGCCAGCCTCACTAACCTGGATGCGCTCATGCGTTGAATGACTTGTCAAGCGCGAGCCTGCAGGCAAATAGAATTGCTTTTTGGAATCGCCGCCTTCCATAGTCCATTTACATTGCGCAGCGTGGAAGTGATTTTGATTTTATTCAGGATATTAAAATATGTCATGTTGATTTGAACTGTTCCTCTATTGCAGGCCTACTGTGGCTTTGACCGCTCCGGCGAACACCGCGACAACCTTTCGGCGGTGGCCACGGGAAACTGGGGCTGCGGGGTTTTTGGAGGCGACACGCGTCTGAAAGGCAAGTCGTGACGCAACGCGACTCAAATTCTACCCTCGCCGATCATCTTCCTGCATTAGAAGGCAATAAATGTCAGGGTGAGCGGCTCCAACGCAGGAGTGCCGTCATTTGTCTTGCGTCAGTTTACTTATGGTCTATTCGTCGCCTTCCTCCTATTGATCAAGTGACAGAGCTAATACGGTTCATTAATAGTGAAATTGATCGCCAGCCCTAGTCCATCAATCTGCTCCTTGTGCTTTCCGCCATGAGGAGAGGGCATGCTAGAAGCTGCAGTCTTGTTGTGTAGCGCGTGCACACCTTTGTGCATATTTGTTAATTATGTGGTGTGACGTGCGGGCGGGCCTCCGTAGGCCCAATCATCTACTGTCCGCTTAACGCGATGCCTCCCGGAGAAATCTTTGTAATTGTGATTCAGCTCTTCCTTGCTTTCCTGTAGGATAATCTAATTGGGTGATATTTGAAGAAAAAGAGTTTAGTGGGGAGATTTGTATATATTTTTTTTAGATCCACACAAGCACCCACTTGACTATAAATTGGCTACCTCTTGTCAGAGAGTGGCAGTATTAATTTAACGATTTAATATTGTGGGTGCAAACTCTAGCGCATCAACTTGTGAGCTAATATAATAAATAATACGGTAACGTCGCTAATGACTTGGCTGCTGAGTGTATTTTCAGTCTCTTTAAATATTCACACCTCAGTGGGGGCTGAAAGCATTTCCCAGTTTACCCCCCTCCCCTTCCTCCTTGCCAAACAGACTGTTGCTGTTTAATTTAGCTGTAACTTCATTACCAATTTGATAAGTAAGACTTGTCAATAGACTTTGCAAGTGGTTTCAAACTTTGGTGACATGTGGCGAAACATTTTGCGGCACTCCTAGCCGAGCCGTAACGCCGACCTCCTTTCTTCCCGACCCAGCGCTGCTCCAGATGCTGGCAGCTGCCGAGGCGGGACGCGACGTGGCTTATTTCACCTTCGGAGACAGCCAGCTCATGACAGATGTCCACGCCATGCACTCGTTCCTCACGCGGAGGCGCGTCACTGTCGGTGAGAGGCTCGCAGGTGTCCCACCTGCATCTTGTTTATACGCGACTTTGCTTTTTATTCACCTGGAGGATTACACTCTTAAAGAAAAAAAAAAAAATTAACATGCCGCCCTCCACCAAGGCTGAGCACTTTTAAACGTGCGCCCGATTCACTTGATTGAAATGATGATGACCTTCTGGGCAATGCTGTTCCATCTTGACCTTGGGGTGTGAGTATCTTAGCGTGAGCTGTGGCCCGCAGCAGCCGTTTAATAAGTAGCTGCAGATCTTATGAGGACATGGCAGTAATTATGAACAAATCAGCCAACAGGCAGTGGTAACAACAAACTCACCAAAACACACTCTTTTTCACAATTCATGCTTGTTGGAGATAACCACATTTTGTTTGCTTTTGTGTTTCCATGGCAGGGGAGCTCTACGATCTGTTGGTCCAGTACCACGGCGACGTGTGCGAGGGCTGCAGCGGTCGGCGCCCTGACGTCAGCCTCTACTCTTTCATCTACAGACAGCTCGGCTCCTCCCCGCCTACGCAGTGACTCCCGCCAGACGCTACGTCCCTGCGGATGACGCTTGCTGTCAGGTGACCTGTGAGTCACTGTCCCTTTGGAATTAGAAAATACAGTCGGAAGCCTTCTCGCTTGGCCTTAAGGACACGTTCGGTTCGTACTGGTAGTTCACACCAGTCCAAAACTAAACCGCAGGAGGTGGTTAGTGTGAAGGAAGTGGACAGTGTTTATTTTGCTGCTAATGTGCAAGGACAACAAGTATGAGTTTGGAAGCAGAGGTTGCCCTCCCTCATTTAGCCTATTTCTTTTTTTTTTTTAACACCCACACATTTCCAGTCTAATTGAATTGGCTGTCAGAAATCGGGTTAGACACTAACTAGATTGGACATTGTGAAGCTTGGGAGTCATGAACTTGGAAAGCAAGCAAAATGTTCACGTATTTACAAATACAAAGTGAGGAACAACAGTATATCCATATTTCTTCCAATTGATGAATAAATGACAGCTCGTCCTCTACTGTTGCTGTGAGCGGGCAAGTGTGCTTCCTCGCCATTTATCCTTTAATAAGGTCATTCACCCCCTTATATAAAACTGTACATGACACCTCGTTAAGGGACGAAGATGGGAGAGCCAGTCAAAGGTAAGCGCAGTGGGCAGTGAGAGTAACACGGCTTCATTGAGATATGCAGACTTGACCCTTTAGATATTCTTCCCAATTTTTGAAAGGTTGAAAGACATGGAGACAGGTACCAGATGCTTTGCGAAGAAACCGCCCACTGAGGTCAGGTCAGTGTCGATTTAAAAGTGTTACAAGTTGCGGTGACTCGGCCGAAGAGCAGAAGAGGCCACGCGGAGCCTGTCATCACGTTCAGATGAATCAGACGTGACAATCGTGGATCCACCTTGCAACATTCAGGTTAGTTTTGGTGAACTGTAAAAGTAATGTAAATTCCATTTATCAGTTCTAAACTTCCCAATGTAAAAAAAATAATAGTAATGTAACAACACATCTTGTTAAATGAACATTAGTTGAATAATATTTGCCAACGGTTGATCAACAATGTCGGCAGTGTGCGCCGCGTGAGGTAGGGGGGTGGGCGCAGTTGTCTCTGTAGCCTGCCGAGTTCAAAACTAGCCGCCGGTGGTATTCCTGCACATTGATGTGCCGATCTCAAGTCTCCTGTGTTTTTGACCTTTGATTGCCACCTACAGTCTTTTAATCCTGTTTTGACCAAATCCCAACCGATCAAGTTTTACGGTTGTAGTACGACTTTCAATCTTGATTCAGTTAAGTGTACAGTAGTACGTTTTATGCTTTATTAATGAATCCCAGATGAGAATAACACGCATTAAGGATTCATTGATACATTCCTTTTGAAGCTTTTTGCTTCAGCATCCAAGAGGGTCACCTCTGATAATACAGCTTTATGAATATGAAGGCCTACTTTGAATGAATTACACTTATTTACACCCCCATTAAAAAAAAAGAAAATGGTGAGCGTAAACTCCCCCCTGGAGCCAAGAAGCTTCTGGCTGCAGATTAAAGGCATTATCAGATGAATATTGATATGTTTGGCGAACCCCTGCTTGCGAGCTGCGCTTTACACGTGTCTTAAAGATGAAAATACGATTTGCAGTCACGAGCTCACTGAATTAACAAATTATTCAGGCGGGTTCCTCGACAGCATTATTGTTTCGGGGAAAGAAAAATCTACTGTAAAAATCTGCAGAATCTCTTTGCCTTACTTGAGTTACAGCCCAATGACATTTCAAAAAAATTCTATAAGCGTTAAACTTGAGAGTTGTTTTGCATCGTCACGATGCTTTTAAGAAGCCAAGCTCTGCCCGTGTCACGCCGCTCGGAGCTGTGATGGTGTGTGAACCCTAAACGCTGGGCCGCTTTCAAACATTTGATGGTAATTGCGGCTTCATGCGTGCTCGGACGCTTCCCCGTCCAAAAGCGCTTCCTCTCCCACCCGCAAAAAAACTTACTCGCATTGTTTTTGTGTGTGTGGCACGAACACCGCGCA
The DNA here is from genome assembly GCF_033458585.1 of Syngnathus typhle. Taxonomy (NCBI): domain Eukaryota; kingdom Metazoa; phylum Chordata; class Actinopteri; order Syngnathiformes; family Syngnathidae; genus Syngnathus; species Syngnathus typhle. The sequence continues at coordinate 3,806,164 of NC_083755.1, read as the reverse complement.
GTCAAAACCACAGCGTCTTATAAATCCTCCGCGCTGGCCATTATTTATCAGCGACAGCCACGGCCATTTTTAGTCGGGTGTTTCCACGGCAATTGATCCGAAGGGGCAAAATCCATTTTTATGTGATAGCTGTAGCTTTTAACCAAACTGACTGCCGTCTCCTTAAGGTCAAGGATTGAGTGAGGGAAGTTATTTTTGTTCCCGGCATTCCTTGATTGACAATCTATCATTGCAGCCTCACCCTGATTGATACCGACTCGCTCGGAGTGAAAGATGGCGCAAGGCCAACAGTAAGGTGGAGCCCCATCTCAACGGTAACTAAGGTGACTGCAAGCATTTAGCATTTTTTTGTGTCTACATCAGCATATTATTGTACCACTTCATTTACTGCATTATTAGCTTAGCATCCAGCATGTCACATTCTCCCCATTCACCAGAAATGAACGATTGATGTTTGCAGCACACGGCGGGTTGGTTTACGCTTCCTGTTTTTGAACCGAAGGCATCTCCTCGGGCGGCTAATTGCACACGTGTTGCTCTTTCCACACGCGGCGGATAACACCAGCTGTTCGATGTCCCTAAAAGAGAAAAATATATGTTGCTCCTTGGCAATCACTTCAAAGTTTTCGGATATTTTTAGATATTTTAGGGATAGCGGCGATGAACGTTGACGTACGACACACCGTGTCGAAGCAGATGTCTGGGAGACGCTAAGGGCCAGATGTTTGCCTCTCATTTCCTTTCCAAAGCCGCATTTTACTGCCTTTTGCCGCTAATCACGTTGTGATCAGCGCCAACACATGGCAACGCTCGTTAGCAAAAGTAAAAGCCTCATCTCCGTTCCCTATGTCTTTTTACAATCACAAAACTTATCCTGCTCAACCTCCAATGTAGATCAATTCCAAACGCATAGGAAGAATATCAAGAAGCAAAGCCAGTCAGTAATGTCGAAATGTGTCATGAAAATGTCTGACAGGGTGGACCTCCAGGCTCCACCTTGCATGGGGGTTGTTATGGAGCTGTCACGGTTAAGGTGACAGCAAGCAATGTAGCAGCCTCGCCCCCCCAGGATACATTTGCAGCCCTTAAAGGCAAAAGGGTGCGAGTAAATGAGTTGCTCTCAGGCCTTGCCATGTGCCTCTTGACAGGTTTAACAGCAAAAGGAACCATTTGATTGTTGTACCCGAGAAAACCCCCACTGTAAAATCAGCATCGATGTCGCGGGTGGAAACGACGACCCCGACGACCCCGACGACCCCGGTGAGGCTTTTATGAATTGTCACTTAAAGATCATAATCCAGCAACATTTTCTTGAAGTTATTTTTCAAATCAAATATAGAGTCGATGATCCGAAGTATACGTTTGGTTTGGAAAGTAAAGTTCAAGGAGGCATGGACACAAGCCTGTTAGAGAAAACTCACTGAAGGATTTGTCCTTTCAAAAAAAAAAAAAAAAAAAAAAAAAAAAAACATCCGCCGGATATTTGTCACTTTGCGATACGTTGTTTTGTCTTTCTCAATGTGGACACTCGAGCCGTTTTTTCTGAAAAGTGGACTTTGAAGGACCATAAAACCTGTCTGCGGTTATATATGAACCCGAGTCTAATCAGACAGGCTCCTTTACACCGAGACACATGTTTCCTTGAAAACGCCATCTTTCCCCAGCCAAGTGCCGCTGGTCTTTGTGACAAACTGAGAGAGAACTCCAAGGAGGAGGGGGGTTCAAACGGATTCACCCGTCATTTCATTAGGATACGCTTTCTTTACGGATAAGTGGATTAGACACTCCAGCTGTTCAATTACCCAAGTGCTCGTAAAAAGCTGAAGTGGCGTCTCCCGGGTGAGATATTGTCACGCCGCCCGTAGCCATAATGGTAAGATTTAGGATCCGCTGTGACAAGAGTTTCAGCTGAGGGAGCCTTTGCATCACCAGATATTGCGCTCCCCGGCCGCTCGTGAAAGATGGCAACCATTACTTTGGGTACGGCTCGCTTCTCGCCGCCGCCGTCACCGCTTCATCTAGCTTCACAGCTCCCTGGAAGTAAATAAACATAAATGAGCTCAAGAATAGGCAGACGGCACCTGGGCCCGACCTGTGAAGGATTTGAGTAGAGTTGTGCGCGTCATTACTTTCTTAATCTGTCTCATCGTTATTCTACTAAGTGCCAGTCCGCACGATGAGCCGGGACTATATTTAAGTTTATTTAATATTTAACTTTCCCACATTTGGAGATGTTTTTGCAACTTGGATAAAGTCTTTTGCCTTGGCGACTCGTACGCATGCATGCAAACTCATGCCTTTTTATTTAGCCCGTGACAAGCGCGGCTATTAGCTGCCTGGTGGCGCTTTTCACTTGTCAACCCTGATAAGGCGTCCCGTCACAAGCCACGGCCAGCGCATGAATTTCGAGACGGGTTCTGCGAGTGAAGCGCGGCACTCCTAATGAATTCCTTCCTTCCGAGTTTTTCTTTCACCGTCGCCTCGCATCCACTCACGTTGGACTCCGGTCCGAGCTGGGAGGCTCAGGCGTTGTTACTCTGATGTGAGGAGGACATTTATGCTTCTGTCTCTCCATGATGGACTCTCATGAGTGCCCAACTCTTATGTCTGACCTCCTGCAATTTATCTTCACTTGCATCTGACCTCTTACAACTTATTGATGCACAGTCAGTCAATAAACGTAATTATGACGATAGTTGTTTCATTTCTTTTTTTCTTTCCCTTGATTCACACTTTTCACTCCGTAACCTCTTTTCCCGGGGCCAGTGAAATTAGCCCGAGTCTTTTTGATGAGAGCCCGGGGCAAGGCGCGACGTGTCGCTGGACAGAGGAGGCATAAATCATTCCCGGTGGCAGGCCGGAACGTCGGATCCACTGTCTTGAGATTTACACCGCGCAGCAAAATATGGCCTCCGCAATCTGGATCCTCTTCCAGCGGCTCATCTTAAAATTGGTTATTGATCCAACCAATAACAGAATGAATCATTGGGGTGCCAACCAGTTGCTACGTTTACAGTAGCGTGGCTCGTCTTACATTAGCGATGGATTTTTGTTTAGAAGCAAAAAAGTGCCGCACGGGGAAAAAAAAGAAAAAAAGTCTACTTTGAGATGAACGTGTCATCCGGAAGCTCATTAGAACAACTGCAAATACCACCAGCCAGCTGAAGAGTTGGAAGTTTTCTTGGTCTCAACATATTGTAATTGAGTCACTTTAAATAGTTTGATTTACAGATATGGAAAATGTCAACAATGCAAGCTGTAATTTGACTAAATATAATACCCATTTGTATATTTCTGTGAGATTCTTTCACATTGTCGTCACATATTTAATGGGGCTTTGTTTCTTGCCCAATTAGGCTTGAAGATAGTTTGTAAACGCAGCTTCTGCCCCGGGAGTGCTCCAAACACTCCATAAATGCCACGGTGGCTATTATCACAATTCCTATTGTGAGTGAAAACACACACCCTAATAATATAGCCTCGGCCCTAATTGAATCATTCCAACAATGGCGGCGGTGCCACTTTTCTTTCAATTCCCTGCTAAATGTCAATATTGGAGAAACAAGACAAAAAGGATTTTTTTTGTAGGCAAAATGTCAGATTTTCAAAGGGGGACGTATCATTGCTCACTGGCCTCTGAATTATGATTCATTCTTGTTCGGAAATGTCTTTGTTTGGCGTTCGTTTAGACTTAATTACTTTTTTGGAGGATTCTTGTTTTAACTGAATCAAGTCATTAGTCAAGAAGCTGTCTGGTCCTGTCTCTCTCGGCCCACAACAGTTCCTGAAATGATGTTTTGTTCTCAGTCCGGGGGCGCTGCCTTCTGAGTCGATAGCACGTGAGGCTGCACCTGTTTATTGGCATGGTGGGTCTACGGGTGGGCATCCGCCATTGATCCAGATGTCAAGCGCCGCTCCCCCGTCGTCACCCTAAAGCCGACCCGGGTTGATGCTAAAGTGGAAGGCGCACAGCCGGCGAGCTGTTTAGCCCTCTTCAATAATCACGTTCAGACCGGACAAGACTTCCAGCGCCGTGATTTGTCTGTGGCTCAAAATGGAAGTCGACCCGTCTCAAATATTGACCACAGAGGTCATTTGAGGCAAGAGGTTTTCTGCAAGAACAGAGAAGAACACTTACCCCACAGTGGGCTTTCTTTAGCATCCCCAAGGACGCCGCTATTGCGCTGGGAAATAGACGGATGAACGCTTATGATGGAGTCATTTGTCCTCTGCGGAATGGATTGCCATCCAAATCGATCTTCTAAGCACTGGACTGTACGTTGTGTGAAGTCTCTCATATGAGCATGCAAATCAGTTTGGTGCATGGCGGCGGTGCTGTGATTAATTGTGTGCTTTTATGCAAATCCAGTTTCAACCAGCTTGTTTGTTTTTTTTTGGTTTTGTTTTATTGGATGTGCGACTATAATCACAATTAACATGCTGAGTTGTTTAATTAATAGGAGGTGATTATGGATATGAATAATGTTTGCCAAGTCAGTTGGAGCTTTTCAGGGAAGCTGAATCCAGTTAGATTTTTGTTGAAAACACAAAATGAATGGCTAATCGAATAGACTAGTACTGTATCGTTTAAAACAGAATAGGCCTTTATTTGTCCCACAATCGGGAAACTCCAGCTCGTGCACACGGAAGACAAGCACACAAAAAACCCTGACAACGTATATCTTTTTTATTTTTTATTTCTATGCCTAAAATATGTTATATCACATTTTAAATACACATTTAGCAAAATATTTCTGACTGCACATTCATCACTGACTCATTTATGGATTATTATCTATAATAATTATATATATATACGTATATATATATATATATATATATATATATATATATATATACACACACACACACACACACCAACACAAATATAGTTTCTTATCACTTCCAGTAAATCAACACATGTAACTGTGACATACAGTATGTTCCTTAAGGCATTTTTTTTCTCCTGCATACTTTTAGAATATATTTCTCCTATAGACTCCTCTATATATAGGAATAAAGCATGCTTTTGTTTGGTACGTGAATCGAAAAAAAAATCGACAGAATCATTTTACATGACAACACTGTTACGTGTATGGTGACAGTTGAACAAGTTAACAATTCAATCAAATACAAACTACCTGTCACGATTGTAATTATTACTCTCATCTATCCAAAAATTGCACGTGACCTCTCGTTGAATAAATATTGCACTGCACGATTATATTATTGCACATTGAGCCAACGTAACAACAGCTACCTCTACAAAAATATCTTATTTGCTGTACACATCAACACAGTGATTTGCCTCATTCATCTCATACAGTTTGTCTCACTTTAAAGTATTATTGCTATATTCACAGCTCAAGGCTCCTCCCATTCCATCTGTTACATTTATAGGAACACATGCGGCTACATTTGCACGTAGCCTCTTTGGCAACTTTACTATCAGCGGCATCACATTAACACAGAACTGAATTCCAGCAAAATAGACAAACACCATAACGGCACATGTTCAATGAAATAGTTTGCCATGTCCTTGAAAAGGCAGAGATGGCCACCGCTACGCTAATACTGTATCTTTACAATACATCGGAGTAACTCAAGTCAGTCTGACAGGAGAACATGGCTCGGGTTTCCTTAAGGTCGCCGACTGGTTCGAGTCAAGCAGTCAAAAAAAAATAATCATCACATGTTACATGATGTTCTGATCTTGCATTTTGTGGTGATATTGATTATTGCAAAGACAACCAAGACCTATCCAGAAAAGTTATGTCCCTGATCTGTGAGGCTTGCTTCCACCCTGGCGTCCATCCGCCATCTTGGCCGCAGCGTCGCACAGGTCCCTGATTTCCAGCAGCCCCTCGTTCAGTGCTTTGACAAAAACGGCCGAGCTCGTCTGCGTGCTCTCCCAGAAACTGGACACGCAGAAGACTATGTGGTCCGGCTGCGGGTTGTAGCAGGCACCGTAGCCGTTGGGCACCACCGGGCCGTAGCAGCAGAACATTTCTACCGTGGTCGGGACCTGAAGACCGATGAGATTGAAGCACTTTTGCGTATTCTGCATTTTTAATATTCCACCTCGATTGGAACACTACCTGACTGGTGGACAGGATGAATTGGTTACTCGCCAGATACGTTTCATCGCAAAAGATCTCCGGACGCTCCATGTTGAGTTCCTTGGCGCTCTTCAGCAGTCCCAGTAGATGATTGTCTATTGCCATTCCTGTTATAGCCTGAACAGGAAGAGTCTTTCATGACAATCTGGAAATTATGATTTATTTTTTGTAGCATCACTCTAAAGACCGTGTTTGGAATCAATGGCTACTCCCAAAAGACAGCCTGTGATTTATTGACAGTTTTGAAAGTAGTGATCGTTAGCGTTGTCTCACTTACCGCAATCGTATAATCCGTCTGGGCGTTTATTGAATCTCTCAGTCGTTTCATTTTTTCACTTTCCTGTAAGAAAATGGAAAAAGATCAGTCACGGGCAAGTTACGGTGTCGTTGTGTTAATGGATTTTTGGAGGAACGTCATCTGTTTGCTGCGTCGAACAAGCATCTGGAAGTCAAACTGGGAGGAAAAATGGCTCACAGTGTAAGTTGTCCTTTCGTCCGTCATGCATTTGACAAAAGCCAAAGCTTCGACAGTGGCGGAGCGAATGTTATCCACCCGCCCGTCCCGGAAACGCCTGATGGAGGCGCTCTCATATGTGGATACCAGCTTTCCATTGCACCTGCAAAAAAAAAATGAGCCGGGTCATGGCAACGTTTTCTTAACGGCGCTCGATAAATACCGAAGTCTTACTTGAAAAATGCAAGCTGTAGGGCCACTTGTACAAATGCATCTGGACTCATTTTTTGCTTCTTGATAAATTCCTTTCCGTAATCTTTGAAGGTGAAAACGTCCATGTCCAGATTATTCACCAGCCTGAAGCAAAACCACAAATCAGACAGAAATTTGGGCTCTCTGGAAAGATTTTTCCTTTGATGGTTTTACCTCTGCAGTCGCTCTTTGGAGGCCACGAGGAGTCCTTGGACTTGGGGGCTACATTTCCACACGAGTCTCCTTGGAGCCGGAAGCTTTCGACAACTGGCCGGCTTGGCGGGCTCTAATGTGGTTCTGGCTCTGTTCAAAAAAGCAAAAACTTTAATTCTCTTCAAAATTTCATGCAGTCTTTCTCTGCGGCAACTCACATGTGTTTAGTCAAATGTTCTGAACATTGCACCAGAACGACACCTTCAAAGGCGGAATGTTCGCACACCACTCCGCATATCCCGTCCATTCCTACAACAAACTAAAAAGGAAGGACATTCACCCGTATTGTGTTTACAGATGGTGGACGTCGTTGTCGGCCTCACCTGCATGGACTTGTCATACCAGCGATTTGCGCCGTTCTTCTCCCACCCACCGCCGTGGAGCATCTGCAGGGCCCGGTTGCTATCAGTGGCCTTTGTCCCACTGGGCTCATCCAAGCACACCACACACAGGCAAGTCTCTATCAGGACCAGAGAGTCCATGTTGATTTTTTCTAGAAGATCCAAAAAAATTGTTAGCACGTGTTTGAATTTTTGTTGAAGTTTTCCCGACATTTGCACCTTTAACGAGAACGTCTCGGGCTCGTGCCCATTCTGTTCGGTCGTCCGATGTCAGGATACCGAAAGGGGGACATCGCTCTTCCGCGTTTCCTGCCATCAACACAATTTTCTCCAGTTGGGAGAAGATCTCCGTCTCACTAAGCGGCTTGCTCTCGGTCACTACATCCAATGCGAAAAACTACAAATAGGACAGCAAAAAAAAGAAGCATTTGTTTATAGTAATCCCACATAGGGACAATATGTTGTTTGTTAAGAGTAGAAATGAGCGCAAATCAATGGTCTGTGCTATATATAGCTAATAAGGAAGCTCTCAGACAAAGTGGCAGATTTAATCCGTTGTAATTCAGTTAACTGACGATATCTCCGAGGGGAGGGCCGAAGCACCCTGACAGTACTTAGTGAGTATTAGTGGGTGAAAACCGGCTGACCTGGTACAATTTATTGAGAATAAAATCAGAGCCTTAAATCACAAGTGGGAATCGAAACCTTCCTAATAGCTCGCATTTAATTGGAGGAACAATGTCGAGGGCGTCGTTAATTAATTAGCTCTCCGTCTGAGCGTTCCGCCGTTACTTTTGAAAGATCATTCTCAATCATCCACAGTCCCGGGGGAGCCGTTGGTCTGTCTCGTTTCTCGTCTGTGTTCCCACGCAGGATTTCATGTGTGCGTGCACATTGATGCATTTCTCTCCCACCAATGTTAGTGCCCTGACCTGGTTCTTGCACGCCACAATAATGTGCTCCGATGCCGCAGCGCCTGGATTCACCCGGACCTTGAGCGCGTCGCTCTTCGGGCCCGGGTAGCGGTACGAGGTAAACAAGCGGGAGTATTGCTCCATGCACAGAGGGGTCCCAGCCAGCTGGCCTCGGGCGAACTCCACAGGGAGCGCTCGCCTGCCAGGGAAAAGAGTCGCAGGGCTGACTTTGTGATTTCATCATAAGTCGACGTGTTTTTTTTTTTTGGGTCGACTTACGCGTCGATGAGGGCCTTGTACTCCAACACGCCTCGAATGAGACGTGCGGCGTAGCTGAAACCAGTTAGAAAGTTAAAGCGTTTGCTGAGAGCACACGACCTCTTCCGGCCAGCAATCATGATGAGGTGCACTCCCGCCTCGAAGGACCGGTGCTAATCACGTTAGTGGAAATTAGCACGCCACAGAAGGGGAAGCTCGCATGTGCTTGTCTGTGTTCCTGCGACGGGGAAACACTGAGGCTTGTCAGACGTTATCCCGCTACTCATTCATCTTTGGCGTTATTACGTTGCGGAGGCAGATCAATGCACCACACCCCTAAATGAGGCCTGACTAGCGGCCTCGGTGGGGAGCTTAGCCTTGTCGCTCCCAATTAAATAAGTGGCGCTGGATCATAGCAGCTGCTTGCGGTGCTCTGGAAATATTCACTTAGGGGCATCAAAGCTGTCAAAAGCAAATGGCGATCTGGGAATATTTCTTGCGTCTTACGCAAAAGTGGGAAAAAAATACACGTGGCTTACCTCAGCGCGTCATTTCCATCTTTAAACGGCTGTTTGGGAAAAACCATGGCGGGGCTGGAGTTGACCGGCAAAGCCAACCTGTTGCTCAGGTACATGTCCTCCAGCCAGTAGTCGTATACCTTGAAGGATTCAAAAATATGTGATTTTTTTTAGGGGTTATGTTCAAAATGGAAGTTGGAGCGCAGTGGAGTAAAAAGTCCATTAAAGTGCATTTCTGTGTGGGTGCGGCCCAGCCAGAGTGGGTGCCGTGATGGATGTCACCGGGCGAGCTGTCACCCACAGTCTCAACAAATCGAGCCTGTAATAAATCTCATTTACTTGTCCTTTTTTGCAGCCTCATTACATGTATCCATCATTTTAGGTCATCAAAGGAGAACATGTTCAAGTTATCGATTCAAAATGGCCGCCGGCTAATTCGCTACGTCAATACGGTCAATACAGATGACTGAAGCGAAATTGAATGCAATTTCCCAAGGAGATGCTTAAATAAATATATTATACCCAGTTTTCTGTCTTCTCCCTCCTTTCCAGGAGCTTCTTCTGCAGAGCTTCACCAATTCCACCGGGCGCTCCGAATTTCTCCACGATGGCTTTGGTTTTTTGAAACTGCTCATCCTTCACCAGATGCCGCACGCACTTCAGGTAGGTGTCCAGCGTTTGCTTCAGCGGGGGCACGGGAACCTTGGGCAACCTCTGATATAATCAGATGGGAAAGCACCATTGCTTTGATTGCGGCAGAACAGCTGTGAAATGTCATCATCCCCGCATTGCCTTCTTCCAATGATTGTTCATTAGCGAGACCGATGAAAGAGACTTTTACGTGTTAATTATTAGACGGTTAATAATTCATTCTTAATGCTTCAAGGCCAATTAAGCGATAAATTCCGACACCCTATGGGGAATACGGTAAATACGAATATAGTCTTTTAAAAAAAAAAAAAAGACTAAATGCAAATGAATGATCTTTTCTGTCTGATGTTTGATCATTTGCATGCGGTTGCCGTGGGCGACCAGCTGTTAAGGCTGACCTGTGCGTTGGCTTGCTCAAGTGATTGCCATAAATTGGTCTTTTTTTTTTCTTCTTCTTCTTATTAACAACATAACCAGAGCGAGTCAGCTAATTACAACCACCGGTTAAATAATTAGGTACACCCGCACCTTCCAAAGAGACAAGAATTCTGCCTTTCTAAAGATGATAATTATGTTTATTGGTTAGTTATAATTTTTCATAATATTTTTGTTTCCTTATTTATCTATAGAAAGATGTATAACATATGGAAAAACACGTTTTAATTTGATAAGGCTATTGCATTAGTTTCCCAACTTTTATTGAGTCACAGAATTTATTTAACATAGAAAAAAAATCTTACAGCACACACCTTTACAAAAATGTCACATAAAAAGGAGATGCAGAATTGAATGATATCAAATTCACCTCGTAAAAGTACTTTTTTAATTGTTCTCTGCCTGTCGCTAAACATCGCTTGCTTGAACACAAATACCTTGAAAAAGAAATATTTTCAGGCCAATGAAATGAAATAGGGGCAATGACTGCACTAATGCATTTCCGGAGCTGTCCAAAGTGCTGAAACTAAAGCTGTACGCTACCCGTCAAACTTAAATGCATTCAACTTCAAAGAAAAACAATGCAAGTGTCAAAATGAGCATACCTCCGGGGCTGCTGTGGCCATGTCTCTCTCCAAACGAGACATAGTCACCGTCAGGAGCAGTGGGGGCAAGCGTTGGCACCGGCGGCTGCGCGAAGCTTGCAAAAGGAACTGACATCAATATTGACAGTAAGGACATACGCGTTTGATTCCATTTCCATTCGGTAATTAGCTGCTTACAATGACATGTTTATTTAAACCGGGGGTGGGAAACCTACGGGTGGCGGGTCACAAGTGGCCCGCAAGTGCATCGGGTCTGGCCAGTCATTCGTTTCATAAAACTGAAATGACAGGCATCCCCTGCATGAGACGCGTCGTTAAAAAGTTATCCTACCTGTTCAGGGGAGTTAGATCAGCGAGACCCCCGCGTCCACGCCGCCGTATCCCATCGTAAGACGAGTCCCCAGCTTGGGAGTGGAGGAGGATGAGGAAGAGGGGGGCAACGGGGGTGGGTGGACCCAGGCTACTCCACGATACTTGTCCTCATGCGCAGTGGCCGTGTGACGCTCCACGTAGAAAGGCGGTCGTGCAAAAAGATGCCGAAGGAAGGTGTTCAGAAGGACCCTACCTATACCCTCCCTCCATCCTGGAGGCGTGAAACTCCTCCCATCAAAATCTATTCTCAATGCACGTTATCGGACACCCCCACCCACTCCAACGTCCCAACTCATCCCCCTGCCCAACACTTTAAATTATTATATAAATGAGGGATAGTTTTTGCTTGTTAAAAAGAAAGCAAAACTACACAAGAAGTTTCATTTATTTCATAATTTCTTGTGCACGCCCACCTTTCATTTAAAAGGGGTTGGTTACCGAGAATGCGTTGTTCAATTTAAAAAGATGGCTGAAATATTTAAAGCCAAAAAAAAACAATTGGATACAAATTTTTTTTAGATATATTTATAAAAATATTTATTTTCCATAATGCAACCCCAAACAAAACAACCCTCAAAATAGGTTTGCTTTGGACTAGAAACAAATAGTGTGTCAAATTACTTTTTTATATTTCTTTTATATTCATTTATGTAAATTTATGAAGGATAAATCTCTGTAATTTCTCAACGTTTCGCTTGCGCGCATTGATAAGAAATGAAGCCACAGCTCGACTCACAGATCCAAACAGATTTATTAAACCCACAGTCAATAAATGAACACGCACATTTATTTGTCATAAGGAGATCTGACTTGTCTTGACAAAATGCCCCACACTGACACACACACTCACACACCCACACACACACACTTGAGCTTATCTTTTTGTACTTTTTTTTTTTTTTTACATTGTGCATCTCCTGTTATCCACATATGTACAAATCCAGTTGTGCTGATACATTTAATTCCCGACAAGATAGAAATTAGATGGCGGCAGGCCCTGTTGTTATCCAGCGATAAAATCTGACCCTTTCAAGTAAAAACAAAAGGACTAAAAAATATATAGGCTTCTTTTTTTTTTGTACGAGTGGATGTGTGCTGTTTATTTTTGGTCCCACATTTATCTGCACCTTTTTTTCTTTCACAATAATCAAACTCACAATGAAATTATATAGAACCAAGAAAAAAAAGTCACTCATACCATTGTAATTTTGGTGATTGGGTGTTTGATATTGCACATAACTTGGAATTTGACAAGGTGAGATCCACGCGGGAGGGAGAGGGAGGGGCTGTCCCGTGTAGTTTGCCCGCCTCAAGTGAACTCTGTGCCGGACGACTCCTCGGACTGCGAGCGCTGCGCTTTGAAGGCGTCGAAGCCGTTCTCGTCCACCGGCAGGCAGTTGCCCGCCGAGTTGTAGCCCTTCTCCTTCTTCTTCTTCTTCTTGGTCCGCCTCTCCTCCATGCGGATGGTGTCGTACAGCCCCTGCGGAGCCTCCTCCAGCAGGGTGTCCCTTTCCGAGTAGGATGGCCTCATTTGGCAGACGTTGCGCAGCAGGAGCAGCGCGGGCGCGTACAGCACGTTGACCAGCCCCATGCCCAGGTTGAGCTGGACGAAGCCCAGATTGTGCACGACCTGGCCCGCCACCACCGGCCCCATGGCGTACGCCACCGAGTAAGAGATGTCCGCGATGGCGTAGACGCTGCCGTAGACGGAGACGTGGCGCACGTCCACCAGGAAGGCGAGAGTGGGCAGCAGCGCCGTGTCCACCAGCGCGATGCCGAAGCAAATGCCGCACAGCGGAGCGATGAGCTCCCCGAAGGTCTTGCACGCGGGCACCGTGCACGAACTGGCGCCGATGATAACCAGGCCAAGCGCGCCGTAGAACCACTGCAAGTTGGGGTGGCGCGCCGCCAGTTTGACGGTGATGTACACGCCGAAGACGTGCGGGAAGAAGGCGGGCAGCCAAGTCAGGCCCATCTGCCACTGCGTGGAATGCATGGTGCTCTCCATCCAGTTGGCGATGGTGGGCTCCAGGAAGGCCAGCGGGATGTTGCACACCGTGAGCGCGCCGGCCACCACCGCAATGTACGGGTCGATCATGAGCCGGTAGATAGGGGTGCCCACCGGCATGTTCTCTCGAGTCCTGTTGCTGAAGGGTCGGATGACGGTGAGGAAGAGAAAGCCGTCCGCCAGGCACACAAAGGCGAGCACCAGGAAGGGCACCCGCTTGCCGGCAAACTCGTAGAGGACCCCGCCGAAGGGAGGCGCCACGAGGCTGCCGAAGGAGATGAAGGCCAGCGCGATGCCCAGCGCCCGGCTGCGCTCGCCCTCTTCCGTGTACTTGTCGGCGATCATGGCGAGGCCCGACGTGTCCGCGAACGCGGAGCCCAGACCCTGCAAACTTCTGGCGATGAACAGCGTCGCGTAGTTCTCCGCGAAGGCGAAAATGCACGTGGAGAGAAACATGACGGTCAGCCCGATCAGCAGCGGGATGTCGTAGCCCACCCGGTCGATGAAAGTGCCGCTGAGGGGGTTGACCAGCAGCTGCAGGATGGCTTTGGACGCGAACAGAACTCCGATTTGGACGTCCAAGTTGTTGCTTGTGTCTCGACCGGCGCCCGTGCCGTTGCTGTACGCGCTGCCGTTGGGGCGCAGCACGACGTGGACGTGCTCCGACTGCTCGTTCTCCAACTCGGCGAGGTAGTCCGGAATGATGGGCACGATGACCATGTAAAGCATGTTGTCCAGCAGCAGCGCCACGCACACGATCACCAGGATGACGCGCCGCTGCTGGTGCGGGTCCTGCATGGCGGTGCCCAGCTGTTTGGTGCGCGCGCCCATCTCGGACAGCTTGACCGCGGCCGACCTGGCCAACCCGGACGATCCCACGTCGGCATTCATGATAATGTGCTTCTTCTTCTCCTCTTCGAGTCAAATTGTGCAAGATTCTCTCATCGGCGCGCTTACCCCGACCTCCTCGCCCGTGCGTAAAAGGAGAGGAAATTTACGCACACCCCTCGGCTCCCTCCATGCTTCTCGGTGCTGCTTTTCCCTTTCACGCGGCGGATTTGGCTGCAGCTTGCTGGCGCCACCGAGGACGCGCAGAGTCTTCCATCCTCACCTGTGGCACTTTTGCGCTTGGCTCAGGCAGCATCAGTGGTGCCTCCGTGGCCATTGGTGCACATTAACAAGCTATTTTTGGTGCCTTTTTGTCCCCCTCCCCACCTTCCTTCCTCTTTAGATGTGACATCAGCATCCGAGACCTGCGCCAAGTGGATCCCTCCAACACTTTGCCCCCTTTATGCTAATTTCCCATCCTGGCAGCACTCAATTCAGCCAATGGGAGACATCCAAGCCATCCATGCATGTCTCCCTCGGAAAGGAACATATAAGAATATTTGCTTAACTTTGGAGGTGCACTCTCTTCCCCCATTGGATTTGTCATCAGGGCAAATGCAGATAGGCCTATTTGTGTGTGCGTTTATGCTTTTATAAGTACTGCTTCATCTCAAACTAAAATATTAGGAATATTTCTTCTCCAATCCAAAACATTAAAGGTGCGACTTAAAAAATCTTACCGTGGCAAAAGTAGAAATTTGGTGGATGTGACTCTGGCAACATCTTGTGGTATAAAATGCGAGATGCACACTAACGCTCACTGTACTTTGAATTATTATTATTATTTTTTAAATCTGCACAAAGAGAGGTAGTGACGTGTTTTCTGCTGCAAATCTAAGCAATTATGTATGTAACTGTTTAAATATAACTTGTGTAGTCGTACATATTGTGACCCGAGTGTCCATTTATCATGAAATATTACAATTTTACTTTTTCTCATATTTAACATTCATCCTCGGCACTCTTTCTGCAAAGGTTTGTCATAAATTGTCCTTTTCCTTCCCCCCTGTACAATAGTTGTACGCAGGCTATTGTATTGCTGAGTTGCAAATTACTTTAAGCCACTAGAGGGCAGAAAAGACCAAAAATCCAAATACTGTACTTTGTAAGCACCATTTATTCGCAATAGGACCGTTTCTTCAACCAATCTGATTTAAAATTCATCCTCACAGGGCCAGAGCCGTGGCCCTTGATGACATCATCAAGTTCAGATTGGTTGGTCAGGGCAAAACACGGTAAAACCAACGTTGACTTGCAACTCGTCCCGGGTACCAAATGCAAGGCCGCCCAGATTGTGTTCATTTGAGATTTTGACGCAACAACAGAGGGGATTAGGACAGACAACAGAATATAATAACGAGGTCTAGCACGTGGTACATCGGGCGTGCGAGGTGGGGGAAGGTTTTAATGAATATTCCAGACGACACGTTCGCATCACAAACCACTGACGCATGTGAACGTATAATCCCATTGTCGCCTAATCGTTTTGCAAATGCTTTCAAGAAAAGTCCGCATCATGGCTACAGCAGTAGCAGCATTACGTAATCGCTTTGGTCAACTGATCCAACCTGCAGACGCTGACGTCATTTGACCTTTGACCCTTTTTTTTTCTCCAGTTGCGTGGTTTTCACCTTTGCACTCTGAGGATCAAGTAGCCGGATATGTTTTGTGAAACGCGATTATTCACTCTAGTTCATTTTGACTCAGGTGTAAATACGTTTTAGATTGCGACGCCCCATCCTCCTCTAGGGTACGCAAACATATACGCACGGCCCGGCTATATCCGTCCATGACTAGGTGTCCCGTTCTTATTCCGATTAGAGCTCTAAGTGCTGCTTCTTACTCAGGCTAGGAACTGAATTGGATCACTAGTCCAGCCGCTCACTTTGCGAACGTTTTTCTAAGAATGTCACACGCTAATCTCGCCACGCACTCGGTCAACTCTGTATGGGGATTATATCGTGGCTAATTTAACATTTCAAATCTGTTATGCAACCTTTTCTTAGCATTTCTAATTGAACCTCTCACATGTGATTTCAACAGTAACTATACTCATTGGCCACTTTATTAGGTACACTTGTGTTTCCCACCCTTTATTGAGCCGTGCCATAGTACATGAAAAAAATGTCACGGCTCATTAAATAAGAATGTCAGCAAAAGTTGAGCATGAAACGATGATGCCGAGTCTTCTTTTCCGTCTATTTAGACTTGGACTTCTTCAGATCCGGTTCAGCTATTTTCTGCCCGGTGAGGAAGTACCACACGCCTCCGCGGTAGAACTCGTTGCCGAAGGAGTAGAGCAGCGCGTTGAAGATGGGGTTCGTTTTGGCAACCACCGGAAGCACCTAGAACGGAATGAGTTGTGTTTTCGAGCGCTTGGAATGTTCAAATACGACAAGTCTGGGTTCATTTTGCTCACCATTCGTAGCTTTGGAGATATAACCGTGACGTCTCGGAAGCAGGCGTAAATACACATGAGGACGTAAGGGCCCCAGCACATTAGCATCACCCTCAATGGCAAGCTGGTGTTGAACTAAAAACAGAGCAGTCCAAATTTAAATCACTGTCACCCCGAATGGCCTTAGAGCCCAGCTTACCCGGTGGTGATGGACCTTCTTAAAGTGTTTGTGGATGGCGCTGTAGCACGACAGCATGGTCAGCGCAGGGAAGGTCAAGTAGAGCACCACCAGCGTGAGCATGAAGGTGACAAAGTCCCTGAAGAGAATATCGCATGTTAATGTATGTTGTTATACATCAGTGCCTCTCATACCTGTCTCCTCTGGTGTAGTCCAGCGTGCAGCAGGTCCTCATCGGCTCAAAGTCATATACGCCCCAGCCCATGAGAGGGACCGCAGCCCAGAAGATGGACAGGACCCAAATGATGGCGCTCATCACCATGGCCGTGCTCCAGAAGAGCTTTTGTCCTGCGTGGCGATAAGGTAACGGCTAAATGAGTACAATTCATCAAACCAAAAAACACGTGTGACAACTCCGATTTTGAACTCACTGGTGCAGTACTGGTGATATCGGTCCCAAGCGATGGTTGCCATGAAACTGATGGACGCCAAGACGGCGATCATCCCCTGGAAGCCGTGCAAGGCGCATCCGTTCTGGCCAAAAGGCCAATGTCTACATTTGTAACAGAGGCACACATACAAAATATAAGATTTTTTTTTTTTTTTTTAGAATGTTATTTTTCCTTCCACAGTACAGTTTCTTTTCCTATTTTAAAAGCACAGCATTATGCATAATGTTGCAAGATAAATGATTCATTTATTTACTTGTGTTTATTTTGGTTTGTTTATTTATTTAGGGGGCGGGGCTTGTCTACTAAACTAGTAGAGTTAAGATATATTAGTACTAGTACAAATTTAAACCAAATGAAAAGGTTCCCATGTTCGGGGTTACCGGACCGAAGGTAGCTGGCGTAGGCTGCCGTGAGTCCGTTCACGTTGAGGCAAATATCGGCCAGAGCCAAGTTGACGACCAGGTAGTTGCTTGGTGTCCTCATCTCCCGCACGCCCAGGAAGGAGGCGACGGTGACGACGTTGAGGAGGAACCCGAGGACTCCTGTGGGTGCACAGTCCAAAGTCGCAACCGGTCAAAACAAATGTGCGCCGAGTCCTCGTTTCCACTTACCGCCGACAAAAAGCGCCGAGCCGAACAAGAACATGTCGAAGTCGGCGAAGCCGTCAGGTAACGTGTACGCCGCCATGTTGTTTACTTGCGAACTTTCCCCCCACTTAAACTTATTTACTTTACCCCGCACACGAAGAGTAAATTGAACTGTTCTGGCTATGTGTTCCTCCCACAAAGTGAAGCTTTGTGTTGCCCTTCTGTCACATGAACGGGAGGGGGTAAGACCAGAACAATGTGCTTAAGATTTGTTACTCGGTGCTGCTGCAATCCCCCCAAGAATGTCCTAACAAGAACCCTTTGCTCTTATTTAGTCGGACATTTTGGGTTCTTTATCTCTCATGACCTAAAATGTGAGATAAATGAATAAATAAAAACTCAAGTTATGTCAACAAAAACAGTCCTGGCACCCCCAAACTTTTGAAAACTGTGTTTAACTATGTATGTCGTTTTTAAACAACTAAGAATAGTGCAAAACAATACAGCAGTTGCTTGAAATGTTATATACACATGTTCATATTCAAGATAAAGGTGTTACAAGATGAGTGGAAGCCCTCTAATGTGATAAATGCCTCTTTGGTGAGTTAAATAATCCAAATGTCCATTTGGTGGGAATGTGTAAATATTTATCAAAGTCAGCTGGAACAGGCTCCAAGTCCCTCGTGGCCATCATGTAAGTGCTCTCGTAAATAGATGGATGTTTTTGGAAAGTTGACCCTCATCTATCCCCTATTTTGAAATTGTTTGCTGAGCGTCTGTTTGCCAACTGCATTAATCTGCTCAGATTATCACCAACTCATCAACAAATGAATTAATGATGTTTCTCGGTGGACTTTTTTTTGTGGGGCAGTGCAGCAGCGTCACGTACTGGTGACCTTGAATTTGAAACCCTACGAAAAATGGTATCATCTGCTACTGATGAATATTTTAATGATCAAAATGTGGATTTTGTGGTTGATGTTTTAATAGTTGTATCATGGTTGTTCGCCCCTATGATGATGCCCACATAAGTTTCAGTGCTCTTGACAGTTCTTTGGTATTTGCAGAAAATGAATTTGAAAAAAGATATATTAAAAAAAGACTAAGATGACTAGATTAAAGGATTTGTTTTGTGTATCAAAATGTTGCACCTGTTAAAAACTGTAACATATTTAAAATAGGCCAGTACAAAAAGATTGCGTAAATTATTCACTCAGTAATAAGACTTACAGACCCATCAAGATGCTTATCTTTCGTAAAAACATAAATGGATGACAAAAAAAAAAGAAAAACGTGTGCAAGCCACATGATAAAATGTCCCCTTGAACATTTTCTGGAATTATTCAATAAAAATCAAATTTATAGTGACTTTTTATGAGAAACTTGAGGATTCTCCAGCATGCTCCAGTTGTGCGTCTGTAAAAATGTCAACATTGGTAAGAAAATGAAAGGGACAAGTGTGCAGCCTATCAGCTTTCGGGATAGCCCTGGTGTAATCGTGTGAATGGAAATAACCTCAAACTCCTCCTCCTGCGTCTATAATCCAAGCGCATCCTTTTTATCAGAGGATTGACTGCGGGCGGAGCAGAATGGAACTGACGGACCACCATGCATCTCACATCCCCTTGAAGAAAAATAGATTTCTAGTAGTGAAGTAGTTTGTTGCATTTAGGAGCCTCGTGGGAACCAAAATGAGTCGACACTTTTCTTGTGCGTTTTGCGTGGCTTTATTTATTTTCCCGTTCATGAGCACTTCGTGCCCTGCACAGTGCAACTGCTTCTTCCACAAACTGAGCGACGGTTCCAAAGCCAGGTAAAGACGAGATATTTTCTTCTTTTTATGGATTTTTATTTTATTTTTTATCTTACATGCAAAATTGACAGCATGTTGGTGCTTTTGTCATTTCAGTAGTGGAGGATTAACTCGGAGTTGCCCTTTAATCTGCTTTTCTTGTTATAGGACAATACTCCACTACTTTTATTGAACTGTTTATTTCAAGTAAATGCTATTTTTGATCTGAATCTTGCGACAGTTTGAAATTTTTTGCAAAATTAACAAATGCTAAAAAACAATATTTGTACAAAATCTGCTAAGTGCTAAAACATCTGCTTTACTTGAGCTAAAATGAACCATGTTTTGAATCTATTTATACATCATCATAAAGAGTTGAACAATTGCCCCCCCCCCCCCCCCCCACTTGCAGAAGCGTCCTTTGCAATGATCCCAAGATCACCGTCATTCCTCCAAATTTCCCCATGGACACCTCCAAAATACGCATTGAGAAGACAGCCATCACGAGGATTTCCAGCGACGATTTTCGCTACCTCGGCAGCATGGAGTTTCTGTGGATGTCTTTCAACTCCCTGAGTTCTCTCAGCGTGGACAGTTTTCGGGGTCTCGCGAACCTGGACGAGCTGAGGCTGGACGGTAACGCCCTCACCTCATTCCCGTGGGAGTCTCTGAGCGATATGCCCAATCTGAAGCTACTCGACCTGCACAACAACAAGATCTCCAGTATGCCCGCCGAGGCCCTGGCATACATAAAGAACATCACTTATCTGGATTTATCTAGCAACACTCTCACCACCATCCCTGCAGATGTCCTCTCGCTTTGGTTAAGTGTAAAACCACTTCAGGAAGCTGATTCTTCCAAATTCATTCTTGGTGAGTTTCTTGAATCAGGAGACTTGTTGTGCCTAGTCACCACAAGGGCAAATTAGTTTCATTTTAGTAGTCTGGTGTGTCTTTGTAATAGCCTACACGCAACAAGGTTTCAGTGACGCACTTGGTTTTCAGGCCTCCATGACAACCCGTGGTTATGCGACTGCCGGCTTTATGATCTGGTCCAGTTCCAGAAGTCCCCAAGGTCATCGGTCGCTCTAATAGACCCCAGGCTGCGATGTTCCGACCCGGAGAGTCTGTCTGGGGTTTTCTTTACTGAAGCGGAATTGCAGAGGTGCCAGGGCCCTCGGGTGCATACCGCTGTTGCGCGTGTCCGGAGTTCGCTGGGCAACAACGTCCTGCTTCGTTGCGGCACTGTTGGCGTTCCAATCCCTGAGCTTTCTTGGAACCGCGCTGATGGCAAAAAAATCAACGGCACCAGTGAGTTCTCCTGAACTAAATCCAGAAGTGCTAAGATTAGAGCATCTATTTCCGCGCGAGTGTCAATGAGCTTAAAGTTATTCTCTTTGTGTCAATCTACTTAACCCTGCCAACCGTTTCTCTTATTTTCAGTTCAGCAAGAGATCTCACAGGAGGGCCTCATTTGGTCCATTTTGAGTGTGCCGGCAGTCTCTTACAGGGATTCGGGAAAGTATGTGTGCAAAGCCACCAATTTTGTGGGAACTGCAGATGCCATCATCTCCTTGGTGATCACAGACACGTTTCGTGCTGAAGAGGCAGGCGGTGCGGTTGCCAAAAGACCTAGAGGAA
This sequence comes from Syngnathus typhle, assembly GCF_033458585.1. NCBI lineage: Eukaryota > Metazoa > Chordata > Actinopteri > Syngnathiformes > Syngnathidae > Syngnathus > Syngnathus typhle. The sequence goes on along the minus strand of NC_083755.1, from coordinate 3,785,088 downwards.
AGAAGCCCGGCGGTGTGGGGAGGGCCGCGTATCAGGAAAAGCTTATCGCTAGGTATGTCCCTCCCCCGACGACCTCTCCCGGCAAGCCCGTCATCCAACCCCTCGACGGCAAAGGCGTCACCCGGAAGTACGAGGTCGAGAGCTATAGCGTCTCCTCCGGCTCCCGAGGACGAGGCCGGGGCTCGAACCCTCGAAAGCCGGAGCAGGTTGCTTTGGGTAACATGGTGGCCAACGCCTCATCCTTACAGCAAGCCCCTGAGAAAAGAGTGGTGCGTTCGGTGAAGGTGATCGGCGATACCGACCACACCGTCTCGTTGAACTGGCGAGCCCCCACGTCCACAAATATCACCGAGTTTAGCGTCCTATACGCCGTGTTCGGCGAGCGGGACATGCGTCGGATAAACGTGGGAGCGGGCAAAAACCGTATCACCATCGACGGCCTGGTGCCTAAAACAAAGTACATCGCTTGCGTTTGCGTCAAAGGCCTGATACCGAAAAAGGAGCAGTGCGTAATCTTCTCGACGGATGAGGCGGCCAGCGCAAGCAGCACCCAGAAACTCATCAACGTAGTGGTCATCACGGTAGCCTGCGTCATCGCAGTGCCTCTCACTCTGATCGTCTGCTGCGGCGCCATTAAAAAGCGTTGCCGCAAGCTCTTCGGCCAGCCCTCCAAGGAAATACAGGACTCCTATGTCACATTTGAGACTCTGGGCCCCGGGTCCAAAACTAAAGGGACGGAAGGCGAGTATCTTACCCGGTTAACCCCTGACGAGTCCAACCGGCTGCTTTCCGCGAGGTCCAGCGTCGATTCCGAGGCCATAACGAGGACTGAGGGCCCACCTAATGAGTACTTCTGCTAGAACTCGACATTTGCCTCAACTTGTGGGAGATGCACTTTAAGACTGGAGTTGTCAAATCTGATCCCTCGAAAGGAACTTGACAGCTCATTTGCCACTGGATGAAACAACTTCTTACAGACTTGTGGAAGAAAGCTAAATATATGTATAAAAAAAGGAAAATGATACACAGTGAAATGGTTATTTACATGTTAATGTATATAAATGTGTTTTGGGACCTCTTACTAAAAGGTGACAGTTCATCTTTTCAACCTAAACAACATATTTGATCTAATGTAACCTCTGCACTGTGTACAAACCTTTACATCAATTATATTTCGCAACACCGACGTCGATTAGTCTGTTTTGTCCGTCGTCACGTGCCAGGTTTTCCAAACAAAACTCAACACAGCTTGCACAGTTTCTAATATGTAAATATGTTGTCAACTAACACATCTGTATATGAAAGAGTTGTATGTAAATAAAAGTTGTTTTTATATACTGATAACATGATTGTTCATTATGTTGGACTGAAACAACATGAGTGGATATCAGCAAACACACAAGTACTTTTTATTTTTATTGAATAGTTCCAGACAAATGTTCAGGGGAACGTTTTATTAAACCAACTCCTATGGCTTGCCCATGTGGTTTTCTTCTTTTTTGAGAGTGAATTGGTTTCTGCTGCCCGAAGTACAATCTGCACTAATGTACCTTATTGGTAGTGAGGGGAAAATGAGGCTTCAAATTTGCTTGTACTTTTTTTGAGTAAATTGCTGATTGAGCAGTCTGCAAAGATGAGTGCTACTACAACTAAAGCAAGAGTTTTGGCCTGAATGTTGATTTGTGGCCATGTTCAAAAATTCTTTACGACAAAACCGTTTGCAACTTTTTAGGAACCTTGACGAGATTCGCTCAGTGTTCAAACCCTCGCGGCTCAATGAGATATGGGCTTTATCGAGGTCAGATTACTGTCCTCTCCAGACATCTGTCGCCATCTCTCTTGGCACCGCTAACCGGCCCGGCCCACTTATGCAGACGGGCCTTCTGTTGTCGCCCATGCCCTCGTCACACTGAGTGGCTGACCGAGTATTTGTAAAATTCTGAGACAACAGCTCAAATGAGTCTGTTCAAAGTGGAGACTCTGTGACTGAAATACACCCGAGTGCGTCCTGTGTATCCCGTTGTCTGCTTTAAATGTTACGTCAAGGAATCTTAAGCTAATAGGCTTTGTGGTCACATAGCCTGTCCATGCCGCGTCCTGCACTTAACAGGCTTGTTTCCAATGGTCCTCTCGGAAAATGGATGGCTTTTGTGTTGCGTTCGGCATTTCTTTTTTGATGTACTTCATCACTCCCGGATCGTCAACTTGTCTGAAGGGTTGCTCCTGCGTAGATGAGACCCTAGGAAGGTGAGTCGACCCTAATTTGTGAAAGCTAGGTTATACTTCAAGACGCCTTATTTCTCTCACCGGTCGTTAAACCTAGGTCTTTGCTCTGCATGGAAACGTACATGGGCCAAATTCCAGAGGACATCCCGCGCGATTTCACAAAGATCCGGATGGAAAACTGCCACCTGATGGAGCTCCCGCTGGGATCCTTCTCAAAATTGGGTACTTTGGAGTTCCTGTGGCTCAATTTCAATGATATCACCTTGATGGACATCAAAAGCCTGCAGGGGCTGGCCAACCTGACCGAGTTGCGGCTGCAGGGCAACAAGCTGACTTCGGTTCCGTGGACTGCGTTTCAGGACACGCCGCGACTCAAAATTCTGGACTTGAAACACAATCGTCTCGACGTCCTACCAGAATATTCCTTAAAACACTTGCCTGTGCTGACCTACTTAGATTTATCCTTCAACCAGCTTAGTGTTATATCAAAAGATGTATTTATGAACTGGCCCCTTTACCAGAAAGCAGAGCGAGTTTGGGCAAAGGAGGGCTCGGTCTCCAATGTGGTCTTAGCGCTTCACGACAACCCCTGGCTGTGCGACTGCCGCCTGAAAGGCTTCGTGGAGTTCATCCAAGCGGTCAGGCCTCCCATCATTCTCATGAACTCTTATTTGTTATGTTCGGGCCCCGCCTCTAAAGTGGACACATTTTTCCACAAGATCCAGTTGAAAACATGCACAAAGCCCGTGGCCTCTGCCCCGGAGACTAACATCAACGTGCCTCCAGGAGCCAACGTAACGCTCTCGTGCTTAGTCAAGGCCAGGCCGGGCCCAAGCATTGAGTGGATGAACAGTCAGAAGATTATAAGAGGATTTACTGGTAAGATTGTGTTTTATTTTTTATACTGTTGTCCATTAAACGGTTGCAAAGCACTCAAACCACATTTCTAGCTAGTGACCTGATCTAGATTTTAGGGACAGGCTATAGTAAATGTCAAATGACTTAAATAAGAATAGGACCTTATTGTAGGACACTAGTTTTTTTTTTTCCACTTCTTGAAGATACTGATCTATTTGTTGGAAGTGACCATTTTGTGGTCATTGGTTAATTGCTAGCAAATGTAGATATTTACGTAACTACAGATAGTTTTAAATGAAGAGACATGATCTCCTCATTTTCTTTATACAGCTACTGTGACTCGCATCGACGAGGAGACTGTCAACTCCACTTTGGTGATCCCCTCGCTGTACCTAGCAAACGGAGGCCTCTATACCTGCCTGGCCAGCAATTTCATTGGCAATTCCTCTGCTGAGATCACGGTGAACATCAGCGCTTTGAGTAACTCCGCTCCTCTCCTGCCACCTTCACCCATCCTTTCCCCGGATGAGAACACCTCCATTGACATCCGCATCGCCAAGCAGACGGTTTACGGCATCACCGTGGAATGGCGTGCCGCCATGGAGAACCCGTCCGAAACCTGGTTCACCATCCATTTTGGAAAGTACGACTCACCCAAAAGGGAGACCATCTACATCGGACCGGGTATCAACAGCTACTCGGTCAGCGATTTGCTTCCCGTTACCAAGTACGAGGTTTGCGTGACCCTGAAGAACCACCCGCCAAGGGAGGGCCAGTGTGTCGTCTTTGTGACGGGAAGTGACGTAAGCGAGATGGAGCAGAGGGAGCGTCTGATTCACATCGTAGTCGTCGTTTGCATCATGGTGCTGTCCGTGCCGGTCGGCATGTACGCCTGCACCACCGAGGCCCGCTTTAGCTGTGCGGAACGCTGCGGGAATCTGTGGAGGAAGCCATATTTGTGGTCTCGCAATAGGAACCGCCAGGAGGCTGAGTTTCAGGGGGTGGAAAGTCAGGGTCCCGAGAGTCAGGGGATAGACAGTCTGGGCGCGTTCGACAGCCTCCAGGTGGCCAGTGATGAAGTCCTATGCAGGGACTTGCAAGGAAAAGCCAAAAAGAAGCAGAAGTCTGACGACAGATGCAAAGGAGGAAGTGCGGCCTATCTGTATTAAATCAACCACTCCCTCCATCGATCCATTTATCTGATTGAGTGTCACATGGAACCGGAGCCTATCTCGGCTGACTTTGGATGAAAGGTGGACAACAACCTCCCACTGGTCGCTCGTCAATCACAGTACAGAGCACCGTCACAAATCAATCAACAACTCTGCCTTTTTTTTTTTTGCAATAATTGTTAATAATTACTTTTTAATGTATATAAACATCCAATTTACTTTCCCATTTTGATACCAAATGTGAGTAAATCATGAATAATGTACAGTTTGTATCATTCCTGGATTAAAATGAGCCACACAAATGCCCAGGGATTCTATTTTTTATTTTTTTATTTATTAAGGATTTGTTACATAAGCGCTATATTCCCGTGCATTTATCCATACACTGCTAAGAAGATTAGAGTGATTTTGTTTGTTTTTTTTCCTCCCTGAACCCTTGTCAGCGAGACATGATATTTCTATTTATTGACAGGTCTGATTGCACATTAATTGGTAAGGAAAAAACAAATTCAAATGATGTTTGAGAATTTACCATTGATTTTCTCTTCTGCCTTGTTCTATTTGATAATAGTTTTAAAAATGCAATCGTAACCTCTGCACACCCACAAAAACATGACTCTATTTCGTTGAAATATTTATTCAAAATCAATCAAATACAAAGACGGTACAAATATGTCACATGCAAAGACCAGGCAGTGTGTCTTATAGTTAATGCTGTATTTTTCCACGTATTATATAATACAACAATCACATGACATTTAAATTGCCTACATTTGAAGGCATTGATGAAAATGGATGTAGCTCATATATTTTGATGTTGATTCCATTTCTTTTGCGTACTTACAAAAAAGCAACCTGTATGCAGTTGAAATACAAACAATTTTGTGCACACATTGAAAACAAATATAAAAGCATGTGTTTCAATACTACATAAACGCAACCTTGTGAGCTAGCTTGTGTTTGAGCGCAACACGACCGTGGCACATGGTAATTGTACAAAAAGCGCAAGTTCTCGGCGTGATTTTGAGAGGATTTAGCTCTCCTAAAATATTCTAATGTGAACTTCTAATGTCCGTGCGTTACATAAAACAAATAGTAAAAAAAAAAAAAGGAAGCTGCTGCACGAAACTATTTTTGTCAGAACCAATGTCGGCTTATAAGCAGTTAGCAACAGTAGCACTTTATCACATTTATATATAAATGTGTGTGTGTGGGGGGGGGGGGGGGGTATAACAGAACGGAGATGTGTGTTTCCTTGCAGTCACAGAAACGTATTAGACAGTATCTGGGTAAAATGCGATCCTCCTCGAGATGGCAGTGTGATGATTATCTTTTGCTCTCTGGAGTTATTTGTACTTTGCTATAAGTATTTATTTCTGGCTATCTTTACTTTCACTGCCTTAAATGGTCAAAATAGCCTTTTTACTATTTTTAATATCACAGATCAAAAGATGTAATCTAGCTACCAATGTATTTTGTATCTGATGTTCAATTTATCTTAAATATGTGAGTACTTAATAGTAACCTTGATTGTTTTCTATAATCTTCTGCTCCAGCCTCATTTTCAACTCGGAAACCAGCGCAGAGCTCATATTGCCCTCCTTGCGACGACACGAGTTGCCTTTCTTTGAGCCTTTGGAGGACAAGGCTCCAGATATGGTGGGAACAGCACGGGACCACTCGGGGGGTCGGTAGTTGGCCGGGGGCAGACACGGGGCGCAGGGTGGCGGTGGCGGCCTCGCTTTCTGATTGCCGCTCTTCTGCTTGGGAGTTCCCTCCAGATCCTCCATGAGAAACTTCTCGGAGGGGTTGCGAATTTTAAACGCGGACATGTTGAAACTCCAGGGCTGCCGATGCCTGGGTCTCCTCTTGATGATGCGGCGCGCAGGCGTCACCCTGTTTTGGGACTTGGCGTTGCGCATGTACATAGCCGTAGAGATGAGAACGGTCGCTCCTACCAACAAGCTAATAATGAACGTAAGCATGCCCAACGCTTTCATGGGGTTGTCCCTGCTTTTCATTAAAAAGGCCGCCATAGGCCCCTTTAGAGGAATCTGCAAAAGATCACAAATAGAATCGGAATCATCCAAGCGTCATTCGAAGCGAGCGATAGATTGATAAGCGAAGCACTGGCAGAGGAGTGCGATTTGACTTTGGCATGGAGCTGATATGATGGATGATGCGTCCGTCACAAACCAGAGCCCTGGGGCATGTTTGTGTAAGAAAAACTTTAAGGCCAAATGGAAAATGTTTGGCAGCAATTTGTTCTATAATGGAAAAAGCTCTGCCATTTACATCAGTCAGTCTCGAAACTACCCACGCGATTCTTTCCCGCAAGTTCTGCCTGGCGACAAGCGGCCATGGAACTAGAAAAACGGAAATATATTTTGTACCTCTCTCAAACACGCCCTAAGACCTTCACCGAGCAAACCGAGAAACAAAGACGGGACACGAAGGTATCCCTTCCCTCACTTGGGTCTGCGAACCACTTTGATATAGTTACTTTCCGGGTTGATTCTGGACCTTTTCACTGAGTTACAGTACAGGATTGTGGATATGCAGACGGTTAGCAAAACGAAGGTCACGACAAGGCCGAAACAAATTCCAAAAACGGTCAGCGGACGCTTGCTGAGGCCCAGGAAGTACGAAACAACGCGTCCCTTGACCTGGAAAGCACGATGCACAACACACAAGACCAGAAACAAACAATCATCAACATGCGGAATGACGTGATGAAAACATAGGTGAACATGTATAGTTGCGTATAAATGCAGAAGGGCGATAGCAGCAGCCGCGAGCGTCCAGAGTTAGCGTAGCCTTACCGCTTCTGTGATGTCAATGTTGACCACGGCGGTGGTGCTAAAAGACGGAGAACCTTGGTCTCGCGCCTCGACCACCAGCGACCACTTGCAGGCCTTCTCCATGGTGATGTTGTTCACTATCTCCATGGACTTGATGTACGGCTTCAGCTTGATCTCGCCCGTTTCGGCGTTGATGTCAAACGCGTTGTCGGGATCCGCCGTCATGATGCAGTACTCCACGACGTTGTTTGGAGACTCTGCGTCGTCGTCCACCGCCTGCGAGCGGACCGGTCGTAGTCGGACATTTTATCTACTCGAGCAAGAGTTGACCGTATTCCTCTTTTGTACACACCCTATTAAATACTTCACCACGCACCTCTACTTTGACGGGCGTTCCGATGATCATAGTCTTCTCTAGTAGCGGCTCCTCAAATTCAGGCCAGTGGTCGTTCATGTCGAGCACGGTGACAAAGACCTCGGCCAGGCTGTACTTTCCCTCCGAGTCTTGCGCCTTCACGTAGAAGTTAAACTTGGAGCGAACCTCAGCGTCCAACGTTGTCCACGGCTGCGTGGAGATGATGCCCGTCGACGGGTGGATGGAAAACCTGCGCGATATTGTCTAAAATTCACCAAAGGCTAACGAAATAAATACGTTATTTATCCGGATGTGTTTCAACACTAGGCTTGCTTCCATTTTATTCACTGTGATAACTCACAAGTCTCTCGCAAACTGCTAATTTTCACACAATGAACTCAGGTGGTCGCCTACAGAGGAGCATAAATTTGCACTTTAACACCCGTACACGTTCTCGCCTTGCCACAACCCCGTTTCTCGGGCTCCAGCTGTCAGCCTGTTTGTTAATTGGCTCTTCCGACGCGAGATGGCCGACTATTTTTAACTCCCCAATCCAATTAGGAGATGAGCGGGAATCTTGCAGCCATCTTAGGAGCGAGGCTGTTTGGATAGCGCTGTAGCCGAATAAACCGGTTTTCCTCTTCTCTTTTCGATTCGGAACGCTAATCGTGGATCAGGACCGTCGCTCCCAGATCTCTACGTGCGAAAGCAGTAGTTAAACATCTAATCTAGTTTACTTACAAATCTGATCCTGATCCATAGATGCTGTATTTGACTTCACCCCAGGGTCCTGAATCGGGATCATTCGCCTGGCGGAAGAAGCAGGATAAAATTTCGATTGTGGTTTGGAATCAAATGTCAGAAAAGAGGATGACTGACTGTAACAGTGGAAACACTGGTGCCTCCGGGCGAGTTCTCTGCGACCCTGGCGATGTAATACTCTGACGTAAATTTGGGAGTGTTGTCATTAGTGTCCAGGAGGTTGATCACAATGTCTGCCGTCGCGCTGAAGCGCTCCGGAGTGTCGAGCTCCACCGCCAATAGCTGTAATAATAATACTTCATTTTATTGATAAACAAAGGTTTCTCGAATGGATAAAATATCCTAATGCCATAATATCATTTTCAATCCCGACCTTAAATGAGAGCGTTGGTCCCTTTTCGTAGTCAATGCCGGACGTGTCCTCCACGATAATGGTCACCTGGGCTTCGTTCAGGACTGTCTGGGGCACCACTCGGAGAACACGGCTCGGACCTACCAGTCTCAGTTTGAATTTGGCGTTTGCCCCCTTGGGAAGAAAAATGACAGACATGAGAAGATAAGAAGCTAGAAAGTGGAGGGATTACATCCAAATAACAAGCCTGCGTCCGAGCCAACCTACTTGATCAGAATCGTTAACGGTGATCTTAAACCCGCGCAGGATCTCGCCCGACGGAGGGTGCTCGTACATGGTGACCTCGAACTTGCTCTGCGGCCCGTTCTCGCCGTAAAATGTGGGCGGGTGGTTGTTGAGATCCACCACTCGTACCGTCACCACGGCGATGTTGTAGTCCTGAAGCAGATCTTGGGCTCCTACCTCAGATGCCTGGTTGGGAACGTTACGCGCTCATAAATAACCAAATTGTTCATGTCAATATTTTCAGAAGCTACCTTGACTTTAATTTCGTAGAGTTCGTTTTTGAGCAGTGATGGGTGCGTTGTCAAGGTGATGCATCCGCTGGTGCTGTTGATGTCAAAGACGCCGTCACTTCCTGTAAGAGACCTTCTGCGTTATCGTGGCTAAATGGGTCAAGAGTCATCCCACTGCACGACGTTGCTTTTACCATCGATGATGGAATAATAAATGGGATTGGGATTCCCTTGATCCCCGTCTCTGGCGTACACGGTGAATACCTCTGAGCCCTAAATGACAACAGTCGTATCAAACTCGTGTGTCGTTCCGGGCTAGTGTAGCCAACCGCAAAAAAACTTACAGGAACGGAGACTTCGTAGATATAGCCAAAGTAAGGCGTTCCTACAAAAGATGGAGGCATGTCTTGGGCATCGAGGACGTTGACCGTTATGGTGGCTGTGGAGGACAAAACCTGAAGTTTGCCCTTGTATTTTCCTCCTCCATCCTGAGGAAAACAGTAGGAGGAACTTTTATTAGAATTTCTTCGGGTCTGTGAACCTTGACTTGTCTGACCTTGGCCACCACTGTCACAAAGTGCGTGGGCGTGGTCTCGTAGTCCAGACGCTCGCCGGGTTTCACCCTCAGGATCCCGCTGTGGGCGTCGATGGCGAACTTGGAGAATGGCGTCGGCTGATGACAGACAAGGGGTTCAAATTTTGGTTACTGTGATCAGCGACAACATGACAGACGTTTGTCACTCGTGTTGGCTTGCTGGAACGGAGCGAACGTAAACCCTTGTTAAGCTGTCAATGCAAAATGTAATTAAATTTTAATCCACGCAAGTCACACATTTACAAACTGCTCATTCGGTATGAGATTAATCTTTTCCCGCCACGCGATATTCCATCACTCCAATGACCTTTTTGTTGTTGTTCTTTTCATCCCAAACTCGTCTAACTCGGAGGAAGCGACGGTGCGCTAAGTCTCGCTGTCCCCCCCCCCCCCTTTTGTGTGCTGCCCCCACAAACTGGACTAAAGAAAAAAAGAAACTGAAAATCCAATTTCAAAAGAAAGAAAATGACCGGAATCCGATCAAGACAAAAGTGTGCCTCTGCGAAATAGGGCAGCTTTGGATTTCTGGAAATTCAAATGCAAAATAAATCCCACTTCTCACGCTCAATATGATCATCTGCATAACTGTGAAGGCTGGAAGCTCACCTGCAGGGAATAGGAGACGCTGCCTCCTGAGCCCAGATCTTTATCCCGCGCCAGGACTCTGTAAATGCTGCTGCCAGCTATGACATCCTGAAGAAGCACAAAACGACCATTAAAATGTTTGCTATTTTTGATACACTTTTGTCATCGTTTCAGATCAGTCCTACCTCGGCAATATCGACGATAAAAGGCAAGTTTTGGAACCGGGGCGGTTCGTCGTTGGCGTCGGTGACAAACACTCTCACCTTTTCAACCACCTGAAAACAAAACACAAGACAACTAAAACCTCTCGCCTTTCGGACAATGGTAACCCGCCTTTGCTTACTTACTTTATTCCGCCCGTCCGTGATACTAACGAGCACAGAAATCTCATCTTGTTCCTACAAAATAAACATTTTGTTAATTGCAGCAAACTTCCCGAGATCACCCTAAGAACTCACCTCTCGATCCAGCTCCAGAACGAGAGTCACGTTTCCAGACTTGGGATCCACCCTAAAATACTCCGTGGAGCCCATTTGGAACGTCAGACCGTATCGGATGGGATCGCCCTCGGGATCGCTGCCGTTGAGGACATAAATCTGCGTGCCTGGAAATAAAAGCACGGTAAGACACGTTATCAATCATCCGTCCGACAAAAACAAATCGAATCAGATAATGTAGAAAATTCATCTCGTACCGACCGGGGTGTCCTCAGAGATGCTGAACAAAGCCATGTTCCCATTTGTACCGCTGGGTCCATTGTCGTAGAAATACGGAGCGTAGTCCGATTGTCCTTCATCGGAAAGCCGAGTGAGGATCAAATGAGCAACATTGACACCGATAATCGTTAGATTTTGTCCCTAAGAGTAACTTACTTGCTAGAAACAAAGCAGGAGGCGAAAGCAGTGATGAGGAAAAACAATGGGGAACATTCAAGTGTCAAATGACATTTTTCATCGAATTCAAATCCAAAATAAACCTTTTTGAAGAGCGGCGCTCTAAAGATGGACCATCCCAGAAGGGATTAAGCGCCTGCCTAAGAAGTCTTATCCATGCGCAAATGAAAACAAGCCTTACCCAAACTGAAGTGCAGGAGGAGAACAAAGGTGAAAGCCGACGTTTTCTTCTCTAGCTTCATCCTGGTGGGGCACCGAGGCCCGGTTGGCTCATGTGGAAGGCTTTGGGGGGCTGGCGGGCGCTTGGTTGGTCGGGCGGCGAGCTGTGTGCCCTTCTTCAGGCTGCTCAAGAAAAGGCTGGGACTCGCTAATCCAGTGACGCATCCTTTCTCTGCGCATACTACGCTGCCGACGCCACAGCTCACACCTTTGCATACGCACAAAAAGTCAGCCACGCCTCTCTTACACTGCTCTTTTTTAGCAGCCTATCCAATTTGCTTCTTGGCACCAATTCTGTCAGTGTAGAGCTTCATGGGCATTTGATTTGCATCCAAATATTGATTGCATGTGCAGAGTTTTTACACCTTAGCCCAATGTTAACATGTTTAATTGGTGTCAGGGAGGTTTGACAATTAGCAAGTGTGGAACAAAAATAGCATTTGACGCTCAATTACGTTAGCCAATCACAATGCAGGATCATTCGGGATTGGAAATATTCAGGACCACCTGCATTTGTTGACGCATTGCATGCTTTCATAATTCAAATGAGTGATTAGTTACTAACGTTTTTTAGTAACGTTTATAAAGTATGGTTTTGTAGACATTACATGGGGAGGTTCGAATGAGGAGTGACAAGTTAAACATTAGAAACAGTTAAATGTGTGTCGTTAATGTAAAGTTGTGGGATCCAGATGAGTGCACCTTTATCGCATTTAGCTGCAGTTGTTTGCATCTGCTACGAGTGTCCTTGCTTGGTTGGGAGGCTTTAATTTGAGCGGAGCAACCAGATGGTGGACAAGAGGATTATTATGTGCCCTAAGCCTTTGTCATCTGCACTCTATGTGCGTGTGTGCGTGCGTAATGCAAAAGCAAGTATAAATAAGGTAATCAATACTGCCTTTACAAAATCTAAAATTAAAGTCCAAATACACAGAAGACTGAAAATTAAGTATCAACATGCTTTGGGGTTCAAGTTTCCTTTATGATGCATATTAATAATACTTACAATTCACCACTAGGTGACAGTGTTGCTGTGCAAACGTTTCTGATGTCTATTATGCATCGTCACTTGGTGAGTAGTCTTAACTTATTTTAATATACCATGACTAAGGTCTGATGAACATTTACTAAGGACTAATAAAGTGATTGAGACAACTAGAATGCATCAATTGACCTAAATTACAAGTCAAAACAAGGACAAATGTTGTCAATATGAATCATTTATTGAATTCCACTGTTCCCTTACAAACAGACTCCGAACAGATCCGTTTTCGACAATAAATACAAAATGTTAATGGATGACTGGCAGAAAGGAATCAATTCTACCATGACTGAGGTCTCTGCCTTTAAGTGCTTTGTTACAACTTCTTTACCACGTGTTTAGAGACTGCTTGCGATAAACACCTTGTTTGTTGCTAACTCCAAACACCAGATAGCTCTGTGGAAGTGTTGAAAGAAAAAAAAAGAAAAGAAAACTCCTTTGGCTGTTCACTTCCTTCTGCCGCCGCCACCATTTGCCAGGATCATCACCAGCCTGGTGAAGATGTTCAGGGTGTCCATGTAAATCCCCATACAGCTGGAAAGAACACAAGAACGATTAACGCAAAAACAAAAGACGCTACTCAGTCGCCGTTTGGCTCAGACGTACGCGTTAATAGGGTCGTATTTTTGCACTCCGTAGAACGGATGCGTCTCGGCCTTCTTGACGACCTTCTGCGTGTCGTAGAGCAGGAACATGCTGAAGAGGACCAGGCCGCCGTAGACGGCCACAGAGTACAAGCCGGCTCCGAACGCCGAGGTGGGTGGCAGGAACATAGACCCTGCCCGTGGAGTTAGATGTCATCTTCCAACTTCGAGTATCCATCTTGTTTGTGTGCACTCACCAATAGAGGAAGCGAAGACCAGCCCGAAGCCGACAGCCAGGGGTCCGCCCATGTTGAGGAACTTTTCGCTGGGGGCGCACATGGCCACCGTGGACAGGCCGCCCACAATACCTGCCGTGTACCAGGCGGCCCGCACCATCAGGGGTCCACCCAGGAGAGTGAGCGGAGCCACCACAGCACCCATCACACCTAGACGGAAAAATATTCAGAGCAAGTATATTTGTGTGTGCCTTGCCTCCTCAGTAGAGGTTGGGCAACATTATTTGAGACATTATTGCCCTCTAGTGGTGTATCGACGTACCTGCATGCAGCATCCAGGCCAGGTGCTTGGGCACCGGGCTGTGCTCATACGAAATGGACCGGACCAGCATGCCAGCGCCGATCATAGCAGCAAAAGTAGCTCCGATAGCCTGGAAGGAATAAAACGCCTCTGTGACTCCACTGACGCTGATACCCTAATGTTCTTTGCAGTGATCCTCACTATCCAGGAGCCTCTCATCATGAGTCCCATGAGCGCCGGGGTTCGATTCACCGCGACGGCGGACAGAGCCGTCAGTCCGACGCTGCCCGCAAAGTACATGTAAGTGGAATGGATCCGGTCCTTCACATACTGAGGCCAGATCCTGCACAAAAGAAGGGGAAAAGACAAACAAAACATTTAAACAACTTGTGCAGCATAGGGACAGACCCTTCAAAAATGAAGGAACAAAGCAAAGTGTAAAATGAATGTAATTGTAAGGTAAGGCAAAATGTAATAAGTTACAAGGAAACAGTATAAAGCTAAGTATGTAGCATTGAATGAGCCACTATGTACTCACACTGCTTTCTCAATGGCACCAATCTCATTGGACATGCCCATGCCGTAGTAGCATAAAGCTCCCAGGCCCACTGCTGCACCGCCAGCTAGAATCATTCTTCCCATGCTGTCAACTGAACAGATATCACATTGAGGAGACGAGGTCTGTTTACAGGGCAAGCTACTCTTTCCAGAAACATAGCAATTCCCTCCTCTTCCCGCTATTCTTACTTTTTAAAGCCGTGCCCGTGGCCGGCTCGAAAGCCGCCTCCTTGAGTTGATCTCTGGTCGTCTTCGCCCGGCGGAAACCAAATCTGGCCTTTGAGGAAAACCCCTGGGCAAAACAAAGAAAGTTTCCAGTGCAGAACTTATTGAAACATATTGTGAGACTGGAAACGTTTCTGTTGTATTAGAATCCGAACAGGTTTGTCATTGCACCACAGGGTGAGTTACCTGCTGGGGCGTGAAGTGGGTTGGGCATGGCTTCAAGTTGAGGGTGAACGTCCTTACAGCGCCGGAGCCTTTGGTTAGCCCGGGACGGAGCCCGGCGCCGAGCGGGGGGAGGCTCCTCAGGCATGTCAGTCTTGCCACAAGCATGGTTTCGTTTGTTCGTCAGCCTTGAAAAACAACACCCAGCTCGGTGATAAATATCGAAACTACAATAGAAGCCTTGACAAACGCAATCGAACATTCGTTTGCGTGACGTACACTTTATTGACATGTGACGCAGAGACAAAGTCTGAATGCATCAACTATGCAAACGTTGGTAAATTACGCTCTACTATATCGATAATGCGGTAAATGAATGTTACTTACGAAGATGTGCGTTGTTCACCTTGTGGTCAAGATCTAACCACGGAGAATGATGTTGCGCGAGCTTCTGACGCAAGTGTTTTGCAAGCTTCGTGAAGCTTCTCGGTGACGTCATCGCGGAGCGACGTGTTGTTGGGAAATGTAGTTCTTAAACGTCGAGTAGAAGGCGTCATACAGAAGGTAATAAAGAAATAATTTACTGTTTTGTAGTGATGTAATAATTGTGTTCAGGCTTAATATTTACTCTTGTGCTTATTTTACAATGGGTTGTTGGGATTGACGATGTTTCTGATAATTTGATCTCATTAGAGGATGCAAATTATTATTAAAATTATTAAAACTTGTTGGTTGCATTTGTAAATTGAGGTCCATTTCTTTGTGCAAATGCATCGACACTTATTCAAAGTTTACCCCACTAGAGAGAGCCAATTTGCCTTTGTTGTGACTATAATGAATTTGCATAAAGCAACAATTGAAGACGGAACGTTGTGGCAGAATGTGTTAAGTAACATTTTGCATGCAGTTTGCGTAAATGTGCAGTTTATATATTTATTGCCTAGGCTTTTTTCCTTTTCTTTTTTTAGATCATTCACTTTTTCTATGGGAGGTCTCTTCGTACGTCATCCAACCAGGGGCAAACAGTTGGTCCGAAAACTTTTTTCATTCAGTTCAGCGCACAGTCTGACCCGCATCTCCTCCACTGGAATTACGGAACCCCACACATGCCTCCTTTTGGGACTCCTGGACAACCTTTTATGTGTGGGTGGAGGAAATCATGGAATTAATAATCCGAGTTGGACGCGCTCGTTTTGATGGATTAAACAGCGTGGACACATCAGCATGGTGAGTAGACGACTAACGGGACACCTGATTCAGTCGTTACAGTGGGAATGAAGAAGTTAATGTAATGTGGTGAGCCGCTGACAACGCAACTCAGTTGCGAGAGGGTGTGACTTCTAATTTAGAATCTTCATTAAAATCCCATGACTACAGTATTACTGTGGCGGACCTCAGTAGCAAGCCTACAGTTCGAGGTAGGGTGACATGTTTGTCTTTTGCGATGTCTTTGTTGTTTTGAAGACTTATTGTTGGCAGACAGTCATGAAATAGAGTTCCTCACTTCTACCACATTACTTGCATTATTCAATTATCTCAACCAATTGTATTTCAGGCACTTAAATAATTACAGTCAGAAGTTAAAATCGAGATTTTGTATTAAAAAATAGAAATTAAAAAAAGGCAATAAATTGTGTTCGCCTCGCGAAGCGCCTCAAAACGCCTGCGGCAATTTTGCAGGCTTTATTGACTGTCTCTGGCATTACATGACCTGAGACGAACCTGTGGTCTGATCCCGTCTTTGACGTGCGAATGACCCCGATGGGTTTGACCTTTGATGAGGGGGGGGGGGGGGGGGGTCACTCTACGTGAAGAGGCCTTTTGTGGTCGCGGCATGCGGCAGAGTGGTGCAAGATGGAGCTGAAAATGTCCCCCTCCCCACCCAGTATATTTACACCAGTGCTTCACAACTGTTGCCAATTCCTGTGCATTTGCTGCAAATATTGTACTGGCACAATTGGTTTTGAAACAAAAGGACGGGAGGAGTGAGTGTTATTGAACAATGAATGAATGCGCTACTCGGGGCCAGACAGACAAGGCCAATTAGCAACTGGTATGACTGCTACGAGTCAAGGTTGACTACCGTCTGCTCTAGGTCAGATGCCTTCCTTGTGCAGATAAGATAGGGCGTCATATTGCAGTAAATTTCTCACTCTGGCAGCCTTGTGTGGTTGTTCTCCACAGTTTTGATGTTGTTTTTATACACAGGTTGAAACATTGCAAGAACCGCTCTGAACAAGAGGGCAATACAAAGAACTGCGAGACCTGTTAAGACAACCCTGGTGGCGGTGCGGGGACGGGGTTTGAGCCATCGGCAGAACTCATTAAGAAGCAGACCCGGGCGCCGCCACAGCCGAGAGAATGAGGATCAAATACAGCCTACCCGTCGTCTTTTTTGTGGCGCTGGTCATCATCGAGAAGGAGAACAACATTATCTCAAGGTGAGTCCGCAACGTTTACTGACAATATGTATTGGGTTGTGATTGTGATTCCATTCCTTGTGTCAGGGTGTCTGATAAACTGGCCTTGAAGCAGACCCCCCAAACCCCGATACAGCCCAGCCGATCCGCCAACGCTCTTTGGAAGCGCAACGATTCCTCCGAAGGCAAGCTGAGCTCGGCTTTCATGCTGATGAAGCGGCGCTTGGAGAATTACAGCGACTACCGGCCGCTGGCGGCCGAGACCAGTCGCAGAAAAAACATTCTCCTCCTGGCCACCACCAGGACGGGTTCATCCTTCGTGGGTGAGTTTTTCAACCAGCAGGGCGACAACATGTTTTACCTCTTTGAGCCGCTGTGGCACGTGGAAAAGATGCTGACTCTGGCGACGGGCGGCACCAACGCCACAGCCGCTGCCAAAGCGTATCGCGACGTGCTCCGCCAGCTCTTCCTGTGCGACTTCTCCCTGCTGGAGCGCTTCATCGACCCCCTCCCCGTGGATCACGTCACGGCCTCGCTCTTCCGCAGAAGCTCCAGCCGCTCCCTGTGCGAGCAGGCGGTTTGCGGCCCCTTGGTCAAAGGCGTCTTTGAGCGCTACAAGTGCAGCAACAGACGCTGCGGGCCCCTCAACCTCACCACAGCGTCCGAGTCCTGCCTGGAGAAGGAGCACAGGGCCATCAAGTCAGTGAGGGTGCGCCAGCTGGAAACCCTCCGTCCTCTGGGCGAGGACCCGCATCTGGACGTGAAATTCATCCAGCTGGTCCGCGATCCTCGGGCGGTGCTCGCCTCGCGCATGGTGGCCTTCGCCGCCAAATACGACAACTGGAAGCGGTGGGCCGACAACAGGGACGTGCCCATGGATGACGACGAGGTGAAGAAGCTGAAGAGCAACTGCAACAGCATCAGGATGTCGGCGGAGATGGGCCTCGGGCAGCCGGCGTGGCTGCGCGGCCGCTACATGCTAGTGCGCTACGAGGACATCGCGCACTTCCCCATGAGGAAGGCGGCCGAGATGTACAAGTTTGCCGGGATCCCCTTCACGCCGCAGGTCAAAGCCTGGATCCTGAAGAGCACGCAGGCCTCCAAGGAGACCGGCGGCATTTACTCCACTCAGAAGAACTCCACCGAGCAAGTGGAGAAGTGGCGCTTCAAGCTGCCCTTCAAGATAGTGCAAGTGGTCCAGAAGGTGTGCGGGCCCACGCTGAAACTCTTTGGCTACAAGTTTGTGACAAGCCAAGAGATGCTAACAGACAAGTCAATCAGCTTGATAGAAGAGCTTTGGTAGACTCTGACGCAAGGACGGACACAAACGCATATTTATTAGTTATCGTAAAGCAGATGTTTATCCAGATATTTAACAACTTTTTACTTTGTTTTACTATTTAAACTAGCCGGAGGGAGATGATTTCGTCTCGTCCACAAATCGCAAGCTCGGCCTGTGAAAAGCTGCCTTTGTATATTTTTTTGCACTGGGGCCATTTTTGTCACTCCAACACAAACGGGCATGTCGTGCGACTTGAATTTCGGAGCTAACAGAAGCGTTCCCAAACGAGCAAGTTAATGGGGGGGGGACGGTAAACATTAACGACCTGACTCTGGGAACCTCCGCTGTGAACAGCTCCTGAGTTGGCAACCAAAGAAACTCCAAATGAAGCGTTCGCTTTATAAAAACAAAGAAAGTGGAAAGAAGCTATCGCCAAAATCAGTCACTCCAGCGTTTTCATCATTCCTCCTCCTTTGCAGATTGACGTCCTCGCTAACTGTTTGGAGCGGTCATAGACCAATTTGGGGGGGGGGGGGGGGGGGAAGATGTTCACATTGCCGTCCAAACACGCCGGACCCCGCAGCTGGTTTGCAGATCGGTGCATCGTTTATTTGTGAGTCTGGCGTCTATTGACACAAGCCTCTTGACCGCTGATAGAAAGATGCGGGGAAAGAGGGAGGCCTTGATAGCTGCGCTCGCCGCTTTAAACATTGGTCTCCGTTAACACGCTTTGACGCCGACTTGCGAGTACCCTCTTTGTGGGGAGGGCGCCGGGTTAGCGCCACATTGTTATGTTGAATCGTGACCTTATTTGGAAGAGTTATCGCTTATCTCTCAGTGATCATTGGGTAATGATGCTGTAAAAGGAAGTGCACAAACACTGTATGGGGAAGGGGGGGGGGGGGGCAGAGTGCAAAAACAGACATTGTACAATTCATCAGAAAAAAAGGTTCAAGTTGTTAAATGTCACATTGTTTGAATTTAACTCAAAATAAACAAATGGAATTACACCTTGTGTAGCTCAAATACTAACCCAAATTGGAAGTGCTAACGATTAGCATCAATAGTCACAAATAGTTGTAATATTTTATTGTTTGTCTGCAGGCCAATTATACTGCCTCCTAGTGGCCAAGGCCAGCACAGCAGAAGGAGCAGCACAGAAGTGAATTGGGGCATTAAATCATGTTGAATTGCTAGCATTTGATTACATTCTGTAGTTATGGTTTTAGAAAGTGCAATGTTATAGAGTATTACTTTTCCTTCTGAAAACAATTGTTTTTTTTTTCTTTCTAATTGCTAGTTATAATGCTGCGACATAACTTCCTGGTGCATAGCGGATGTCAAACAGACTGAGAGTGCCACCATCATCATCTTAACCAGGAATGTGAGAGGGGTTGTGTTTGATTGCAACTCCCTCCATCGTTTGGAATAAATGCCACCCTGTGTAGGTGTAACCTTCCTCTAGCGCACGTAAAAAAAAAAAAAAAAGCCTCCACTTGTGCCGTCCGCAAAAATGTCTATGTAGCAGTGAAGCGCTCCCCTTTTGCACACTGGCTGCTTTGTACGGCGCACTGTGTGTTTACCGCAGTAGCTTCGGCTATTTCAGTAACTCAAGGTTGCAATTAGGCCGACTTTACATATCATGTGGTCGGCTGGGTCATTTTGACCCCGCCCTGTCACATGCACGCCATATCTTTTTCTACTCTACTCCCTTTACTCATTCTTTCATCTATTAAAAACAAACTCCTTTGCCTCCAAATTAGGCCACCCCACCCTCCTGCTTCATCGCCCACTGTGACCAGAAACAGCATGACTTCTGTGCAGTCATTTTGTGAGTTATCTTGAAATTGTTACCATCTTTGGTTTTCAAATTCCCTTTGTCACTTCTAAGCCACAACAGGAACTACATGGGTATATGTGATAGACCCCATGTGCTTTAGTTTCCGCTTTCCATCTTTCCAGCACTGAAGTCGCTTTAAACCGATGAATTGATGCATTGCAGGTCAAAGTCAACATATGTTTTTATTGTTGTATTTCTTTTTACATATTTCTGTACCGTGTGTTCATGTGATTTGGATGCCATTGGGCGTGTGACCTTTTCCAGAGACTTGAACCAAAATAACTATGTTCACCCTGTTTGCTTTTCACTGCTTCTCAATCCGCGTTTATCACTCAGATTAGATTTTTTTTTTTGCCCTCAGCCACTTTAGATAACGGCTTAAACAACGAGCTTTTTTGTCGGTTGAGCGGCCAGCGCAAAGTTCCCAATGAAAAGCTGCGTTGGTGTTAAAACCCCAGACGCCTGCATGATGTGCTCAAGCCACAATGTATTTTCTGCCGCACCATAAAACCAAACTAATTATTAAAGGGGTTAAGGGCTATATCACTCATGTGCACCGTTACGCCATCGATGACTTTATACATCCGTAGTCCAAAATGTGCTGCCATTTTTGGACTTCCTCAGCCAGCCGAGGAGCACAAAAAAAGCGTCAGGGTTTGCTCGCATCAATGCAGCCTTTTGTATATATGCTGCTAAAAAGAAGTGGGGGGGGGGGCAGATTTAAGAGGCACTGAATGGATGCTTCCCATTTGTGGCCTTCTGGCTGCACTCCAAGTATGCCGCTTTCACGACACTTTAGCACTCAAAATTACAATCGTGTAGCCACTATCTTGCCTTAAATTGCGATGTTTCTAGTTTGCAACAATGTGGCGGAGTTCAGAATTAACCAATCGCATAGCTAATAAACTTCAGATGTTTGAGATGTTTTGCAAAGGGAGCTGAACAGCAAGTGTTCTCCTAAGATTTTTATTTTTGACTTTGCTTGACCGTGTAAGACGGCCTCTCCTTTCTTCTTGCACTTTTTCCATGTCGCTTTGTTTTGTCTTCTTGAAGGAACAAGGTGTGACGGTATTTATTTTAACGTGGCCCATAATGAAAGGCTTCTGTGGGCCGTCGTTTAGAGTTGTCATGGATGTAACATTTGACGCATATAATTAGAGGATTTTACATTTATAACGTGGAGCAAAGCAAAAATAGAGTGGTGAGTGTTGTATTAGTAGTGTAGTGTGTGTGTGTGTGTGTGTGCGTGCCAACTGTGACTTGCGACTAAAAACACAGTGGGCCTCACCACACACACACACATGCATTTATATGAACCCTTATGTACTGTTGGGTAAAATCTGGCCTAGTTTGACATTTGCCAGCAATAAAAATACGAAATGTCATTCTTTCAAATTTAAGTTGCCTCAAAACACATGAAAATGGAAATCTTTCAACTCTCCACAGATGCCACAAAGTTCTCCTTCCCTTTCCTCCCAAACGCATCCTCCCTTCTTTTTCCTTTTGCTTCCTATTCATCCTCGTCTGATTTGTTCCCTTTTTTCCTCCTTGTTTCCGTCCTTCTCTCGCTCACATTCCTCTCCATCTCTTACAGTACAGGTGGGGGAAGTGAAGAAGGGAACATGTTCCACACTACACACAAAGCTGCTCTCTATCTGGCACACTAGCACGCTGCATAAACACGGACAGCAGGCCGACGCCTCGCGGAGGCTAACGTTTCGTCTCATGTAAAAGAGCCGCTCCAGTGTGTCATTATACACTCAGGTCAGTCACACAAGTACAGTAAATGCATTGCTTGCATTTTTGGAGAGACGCAATTACCGCTACAGTCAAAAAATGAAACTTTTTTCAAGTGTGTGCACACTTAATGTGTCCTGTAAAATAATAATTGGAAGGGTGTGTTTTGGTGTTATCATCCCCAATGCCGGATGTGAGCTCGTCAAACCGAGTTGCCGCTCGTGGCCATTAAGTGCGGATTATCGGCTCTGGCTCCCTTTGAAGGTCTCATTCCTCCCACTTCCTTGCTTGGGACCTCCAGGAAGCAATCACACTCACGGATGGATGCTGCGCACGGAAGCAGCAGAGTGCACCCGTGATCGTTTTGACTGTTTGACCCACTTTTTCTACCACTTGCAATTAGGGGCTGGAGGCGCCGTTATGGCGAGCCGGACTGTTCAAAGGTAACATCACATGCGTCCACAGTGATACCTGTAAAATATTTTGAAACTGTTTCCTTCATTATATACACCCATGCAAGGCAAAGAAGTTGCAGTGTGTAGTTTGTTGCCTTTTCTCATAAGCCTTTTTTAGCAACGTCACGGTAGGCCTTGAGGCAGGGCCGGACTGGGAGATTTTTTCAGGCCAGGGGTCAGTTATGTAACCAGGCCACCCTGGCCTTGCCCACACGTGCATGTTCACACCCACACTTAAATGCATGGGTACAAGCAAAACGCATTTGTGCGCACACACATGCACACAATCATTCTTTGGGTTTGTTGTGGGTTAGGATATCTGCAATATCTGAGATATCACAGATATCTCAGATATTGCAGATATCACAGATATCACACACATGGCAATCTGTGACTGAATAATAGTCTGTGATATCTGTGATCACAGACAGAATGCCCGAAAATGCGCACTCATTAAGTTGTCTAGATATCTGATATCCCAGATATCTCCGATACCTCAGATATCACAGATATCACAGATTTCAGATAACACAGATATCCCAGATAACATATCTCAGATATCTGAGATATCTCAGATATCACAGATATCACATATCTCAGATATCACAGATATCTCAGTCTTGATCATACTATGACATTTTTTATTATAATTATTGTTTGTTATTATTAGTATTATTTATTATTTTTATTAAATATTATTTTAGATAATTTAATTAATATAATATCTATAATTTAATTAATATATTATCATGGATGGATATTATCAAACATGGGCTTTTGACTATCGTCAATAAAGCGGTTAATGTAATGACGCTAATCTACCAGTGGTTCGCTTCATAAACTATAGTCAAAAGCCTGGATGTTTAATATCGTACAGCGTACGTATTTATTTAATTCTGCTTATGTGATGATATTTTAAACTAAACAGATGTACAGCCAGGTACTCATATGTTTAAGTTCTAATAACCATATTGTAACCGAATTGAAATGACATTTACATTAGCAATGATGAAAAGAAAAAAGAAATGGACACGTTCCTTTTACGCTGGGTTACATACAAGTGAATGGGGGCACTGCCATCTTGCGGTAGCTTGGCGTCATTACATGAACCACTTCATAAAGTCAAAACCTGTATGTTATGTTTTATGTCCCATCTCACCCGCAAGGCGACCACGATTGTGAGTGATGTGAGTCACCCCGCTCACTCTTTGTTCGATCTTCTGCCCTCTGGGAAGAGGTAGAGGAGCCTGCGCTCCCGCACCACCAGACTCACCAACAGCTTCATTCTCCGGGCTGTTCGGATCCTGAACTCTCTCCTCCCTTCTGCGTAGCGTCCTGCACTTTTGCGCTATATTGTGACTGTCTGCTGTAAGCACACTTGCTCCATTTTTGCTCCTCTTATTTATTGTATTTGTTTATTTATTATTTATTCATCACTCTTATTTATTCATTGTTTGTGCCTTCTTGTTTTTATTTTTTTGTGTTGTTTACTTGTATGTATATTGTGTACTATGTCTTGTCACCGTGGGATAGTGGGAACGTTATTTCGATTTTTTTGTGTGTCTTGGCATGTGAAGAAATTGACAATAAAGCAGACTTTGACTTAATATTGTACGGCGTACGTATAGATTTAATCCTGCTTCTGCGATGATATTTTAAACTAAACAAATGTACAGTAAACTACTCATATGTTTAAGTTCTAATAACCATAGTGCAACTGAATTAAAATGATAGTTACAATAAAGAAAGAGCAATGATGAAATGGAAATGGACGTGTTCATTTTACGTTGGGTTACATCAGTGCTTCTCAAATAGTGGGGCGCGCCCCCCTTGGGGGGCGTGGTGCTATTCCTGGGGGGGCGCGTGTGACCCTGGGGAACAGGCTTTTTTTTTGGCAGTACTAGAATAAAGTGTAATTGCGCGTTTACTACAGCAGGGGGCAGTGGCGCTCTCATTGTTACTTCTGTCACGTTTGCGACAGTGCAACATTTTACGACTTACAAGACAAGTTAGGATAGTCACGGTGGGGAGGGGGGGGCGCGAATAGTTTTCTTCTTGCTAGGGGGGGGCGTAACAGAAAATAATTGAGAAGCACTGGTTTAAATAAAGGTTAACCTAAAAAAAAAAAAAAAAGTGAACCCTGAACTTTGAACCCGCGGTGACCCCGCGGTGACCCCGTGGTGACCCCGTGGCCCCGCGGTGACCCGGTGGTGACCCCGTGGTGACCCCTGGGTGACCTTTGAACCCTGAACTTTCAACTCTAGTTAAAAATCGAAAATGTGCACATGACCCCGTGAACTTTGAACCGACCTTTGACCCCTGGGTGAACTTTGAACCGTACACTTTGACCTTTGACCCCTCGCTAATTACGTTTTTTTTTTTTTTTTTAAACCGGCATAGCAGAACGATCCATGGTCTTCAGATGCCGCGCTGTCGCCATCTCCTGGTCAGTTAGTGAAATGCTTTTGCTGATGTTTTTTTTTCTCTCAATTAAAACAAATCAATTAGCCAGTTGGTTTTCTTTATTTAATATCTATTATCAGACAAAACCAAATTGTGAATCAGTCACCTAGGCTATAGCAGAACAAACAATCCATGGTCTTCAGATGCCACGCTGTCGCCATCTCCTGGTCAGCTAGTGAAATGCTTTTGCTGTTTTTTTTCCCTCTCAATTAAAACAAATCAATCAGCCAGTTGGCTTTCTTTATTTAATATCTGATATCAGACAAAACCAAATTGTGAATCAGTCACCTAGGCTATAGCAGAACAAACAATCCATGGTCTTCAGATGCCACGCTGTCGCCATCTCCTGGTCAGCTAGTGAAATATATATATTATAATAACTATAACAATAATGATTATAATAAAAACGATATATAAATTATACATTTGTATACATATATATGTATAAACAAATTATTTAATATATCATATGTAATTAATATCTTATTAAACATGGGCTTTTGAGTCTACAATGAAACGGTTCATGTAATGACGCCAGGCTACCGCAAGATGGCAGTGCCTCTATTCACTTGTATGTAACCGAGCGTAAAATGAACATGTTCATTTCCATTTCATCATTGCTCTTTCAGGTGTACCTAATAACTTTATGCATTTTTTTTGTACATGTCAAGAATGTGTATTTGACTACTTGCTCTTTATTTGGGGGGACACCAACACATTACACAATGTAAAACACATACATATTGTCATATAAAGCAGTTAACCAAATGCACACGAGCAAATGTTTGCCTTTTGTTGCCGTTTGTCACTAATCCAATGACTTTTCCAGTAGAGGTGGACAAAAGCCTTCTCTCCGGTGAGTTTTGTCGATTGCAGTGTAACACGGTAGGAGCCACAGAGGGCAAACGGAGCAGAAGTAAATTAAAGCTGAAATGGAGTTGCTAAGGGGTCCAACTCAAACGCTATGTCTTTGCAGGCCTTGCTCAATGGGAAGCCAAACAAAAAGATTTTTTGGGTCAAGAGTGACTTAAGTGCAGACCAACTCCTGCATTAGTTTCTCCATGCTGGACGTCTGGCTTCATCCAGTACACACATGACCACACTACAATGTGTCTGAAAACTCACTCTGGCATAAACAGCACCTCCTGTGTAATTTTCTTTTTGTAGTGCAGCAGATAAAATAAAGACACTAAACCTCTTGTACTATTTTATTTACAAACCTACTGACAATTATGCTGGACTTTTTTCTTCTTTTACTCTTGGCTGGTGATTCTTGTCTTTATGACTTTTTACATATATAGTGTTTTTGTGATACGGAATTAACATGCATTAAAAAAGACCAAGACAGTAGATTTAAAATAGGGTCACCTGCTTCCATAATACAAGCGTTTTAACCTGACATTGTGTCACTTGTGTTTCGTACCGTGTGATGTTATTGTCTTCGTTTTGACTTCCAGTCAAGGCCAGGCGTCCCTATTCCTTTGTCCACACAGCAAGTCCACCTGAGTTTTGGACAATCATGACAACACAATACATTCATCAGGACTCCTCCTCAACATAATTCACAGACTTGGGACCATTAAATACAACACAAAGTCGACCTTGAGAGCAAACATGCAGTACAGTCCATAAAAGTGGCATTGAACTTCACAAAATGTCTGCCACATTCCAAATCATTCAAACATCTATGTACGTTTTGTCCTTTGACATGCCGCCGTCCTACTGTACAAATCTGCATCAATACGTGCAGGTTGAAAGATTAAATAACCGTGTATGCTTGCAAGAAAATCTTTCAGTAGACTTACTTGGACCTTCCACGCACACCTTCTGTTGCTTTAGAGACATTTGCTACTTTTTAAGACCTGTTGTGAGGTGGCCATGTGTTAAAATAAACTAATACCACTACCAACAACAAAATAATCAGCAGTCTCATTTGCCGCCGTCCTCATAGTTGCTATGGGAACATGCAGAGTCGTTTCACCCATTGGGCAACGTACCACGGCGGGTACCGGAAAACTGGGAAATGATTCACCTCCAGGAAAGTTATACTAGCTACTACTACTAACTAACCCTCCAAATCGGCTAAAATTTGATTTTATATTTGGGTAACTAGTTATCTTAGACATGAAAGTTGATGGTAAAAACAACATTGGAGCGCCACCTACATTGGCTCTGCGATAATGTGACAATAAGAGGAAACAAGGCTACAGTGCTCTTTCGAAGGCTTCTTGAGTACAGCCCAAATGACTTGACAGGTTAGCAAAGTGCACTACTAGACTAGATTGCGCACTACGCCGCCGCGCTCGACAGCTCTTCTACTCGCTTCTTATGGATGCCTTCTGTAAAAGACAGCTTGGCTGCCTACTGGATATATGGAGCTGTACTGCTAATGTAAATTATGAAGGCACTTCCTGGTAGCACCTAGAATCATATATTTGAGAGAACCAGTAAGAAGCCCTTATGTGACGTCGGAGGGGAGCCTGAAGCGACAAGGTTCGGGGATCACAGCAGGCAGAAGCCTAAAATGTACTGCAGCAGTTTGTTGCGGTTGGCCTGAGGTAGGAAGGTGGCGCTCAGCTCCAGCGTGGTCAGACGCTCCTCTCGTCGCTCCTTGAGGACCTGAGGACAAAACACACGCCGCGAGTCCCATCAAATTCCTAAAAGGTAAACGTTCTGAATATATTTCGGTTACCCCGAGATCCTTGAATGTCCTCACTGTGTTCTTCACCAGGTAATGAGTTGCACTTTCACCTGAGGCAAAAAAAAAATAAAAAAATAATCGTGAAGACAAGTTCAAATCAAAATTTGGATCGAAATTGATTGAAATGGTGATGAAACTCTTCACTTTTACAACCCCAGCGTCGTAACACGCCGATGTACATCTTTTAAAGCAGCGGCTCGCGCGCAATCACCGTAAGCAGCGATCCTCCTCTCGGTGCGCGTGAGCAGGTATCGGAAGAGGCGCTGCGTGTACTCTGGCTCGGCCATGGGCTGACTCAAGCTGTGCACGAAGATGGCGGCGCCGCCGTAGGCCTCTAGGACGGGGCTGAGGAGCCGCTGCAGGAACACAAAGAAATCCCGGTGCTCTGCCGACAGGCTCACCTGGAAGCAGACTCTGATTTAATGCTCCTCAAACTTAATAGTCCCGGGAAGACTATAAAGAGCAAAGATGAACCTTCAGATAGCGATCCCGCTGCTCCTCCCCAAAGTCGCTGTCCTCGTCCTCCTCGTCGCTCCTCCAGGAGAGCGGCTCGGGGAACTTTTGGGGCCAAGGTTCTTCGGTGGGACTGGGGCTAAGTTCCTCCTGGTCCTCCTGACACACAAAAAGGCCATCAGGACAGAGATTGCCAAGGGCACAGGTAGGGCGGTTCTCTCGAAACAGACCTCGGCCACATAGAGGACGCCGTACTGGATGAGGCGGGTGACGGCATCGTGGAACACCTGGTAAATAGTCTGGCAAGGCTGCAGGGTGCAAACAGGCAGGCTTGACTCTATGTCACGTGCATGATCAAAGTGCAGCAGAGAACCTACCGAGGCCACCGCCACCTCATTGACCAGGAAGTGCGAGAGGCCGGCGGCCTTGCGGATGAGCTTCTCTTGACTGAGTGGAGAACCGGCGTCCGCGGCGTCGGGATCTCGTGCCGACGCCGGCGACGACAACTCAAACTCGGCCGCCTGCTCCCGCTGCAGGGACAGGATGCTGCAGGCTGCGCGCAAATGCATTTTGAAAGTTAACCCCTTTTTCTTTTGCACCAGATCGGAGAAAGCGGCAACGTACCGACGATGGCGTCGGCGATGAAGACGTGGAAGAGGCCGTTGCTGTAGAAGTTGAGCTCGAAGAGGGCCGGCACGGTGTGGCCGGGTGCGATGGTGAACTCGCCGTTGCGGTTGGCGCCGCCGGTGACGGCGATGCAGTTCTCTAGCAGGTGCAGGGCCCGCATCACCACGTCCTCAGAGTTGCCCGAGAAGCCCAGGTCAAAGTCACGCGACAGCACCTCCTCCTTCATGTTGAAGAAGTCCTCCACCAACTTGGAGAGCGCCACGCCCTGCGAGAAGAGAAGCAAGCTCACATTTCATCACATGTGCGTCGCAGTTCCTGCAGGGGGCACTCGTGCTTCAAAGTTCTGATCAGGGAAGCAACCTGATCTCTGCGCAGTCAGGTTAGGGTTACTGTGACATTTGCCTCACCTTGCTTGCCAGAGGTCAATTCATTTTACAATTGAATATTCGACTAACAAACGAGCAGACATACCTGTCTGTGTCGGTAGAGCAGCAAACAGGCCACGATGTGCGTGGACATGATGGCGGACGACTTGTTAGCCGCTGCAAGGGGGTGGGGGGGGGGATGACAAAAGGAATGGTGAACACAGAAATAGACAGAGTGGCAGCATGGTGCTTATCTACTCATATGCAGACAGACAGGAGAGGCCTGAAACTGAACGGACGGTACCGCTAAACAATATGGATGAAAATTTCAATCGGAATACATTATACAAGACATGATTTTGGTCATACAATTGGAAGAAAAATGAAGTGGAACGTGCGAGGGTTACTCCAAGTCATGATAAGCATCATTCCTTAGTGGGGATGGAAGGCAGCAGAAAACCGGCACTGGTGTTGCATTCCAGCCCCACTTACCCCTTCCAACTCCTCCTGCATCCTATTGGCCGAAAACAACATGCCACGCAGCTGAGGGCATTGTGATTGGCTGCAGCCCATTGAAAAAAGTGCAGGACAAACCGGTTTCTGCTGCTGCAAGCCCAGTCGTGCTTTTCCAATGAGGCACCTTGGGACGTGACATTGGCTTACTGAAAAGAACGTGCTTGGCCAGGTTGTTAATGAGCTGTCGTCGGCACAGGTCTTCGGGAAGTTCTCTGTTCTGCAGGGCCTCCTCCTGACGGTCAAACAGCTGAGCGTCGGGCCTGAAAGCATTTTCAAGAAAAGCCGTCTCGGAAAGATATCGTTTGCCGTGTCTCATTTCGAGTCGCGTACAAAGAAACGGCCAGATGCGAGTAGTCCCGAGGTAATGTCAACTCCAGCGGCGTGCGCAAATGACGGCGCCTGCAGCGAGCAGACATCTCAGAGGCTTTATTGGAAGGTTTTAGGAAGAATGCCTTGCTTACTGCGCATCAATGATGGTGGGCATCAAGGAGTGCTCGAGGGACAGCGGGGGGGCCACATGGCGGCTTCTCTGGCTGTCCAGGTACTCCTGCGTTCATGGTATAAAAGGTTCAGTCATGTTCTTAGGACTTGAAGTCCTTCACAATAGGGCCCTCCTCACCTTTAAGGAAAAGGGCTGGTTGAAGTCAACGCGGACGCAGCCGTAGTTCTTCCTCAGCATCCTGAACACGCCGCAGGCTATTCCCCACAAGCTCTCGTTTTTCTTGGGCTTGCCCTGCTCGAACGCAACATTTCAGACATGGCCCCGTCGGCCGGCCAGCTTTGGCAGATGTCGCCGATGAGCAGCCTCACCAGCTGCTCGCTGTTGTAGTTCCCCTCGATGATGCGGTCGTACGAGATGCCCACCGGCACCACCAGCACGTCGCCGACGGCGCCCGAGTGCAGCGCGTCCACCACGAGGGACAGCATGCCGGCGCGCGCTGTGGACATTTTGCCACTGCGGGAGCGCGTTCCCTCCAGGTAAACCTCCAGGAACTGCTGCTGACGCAACAGCTCTTCTGTGTACTGGAAAGGAAAAATCGAAATTAATGTTTTGATAGTTTTTGTCACATTAATAACTATTGTTTCAATGCAATTTAATAGTGGGAAAAATATCTAAACGCTATCAAGGAAAAATAACGTTAGAGCAAGTAGAAAGTTCTGAAAGACACCTTGAACAGACAGGTGATAAAAAAAAAAAAAAAAAAAAGAGGTCCAGAAATGGCCCGCAAGTCAGACTTTGAACACAGGCAGTGTTGTGCAACCATATCCTTTCAATGCAGCCTGAGGACATTTGTGTGTGTGTGTGTGTGTTTGAGGGGGGGGGGGGTTGTCCTGAAATAGACCCCCGGCTTGGATTGATTCAGCTGCAAAGACGCGGCTGGGGACTTAACAACATTTACTTTTGCTATGTTGGGATCGCTGCCAGGTACATACAGATTTGGTCATATTGCTGAGTAGGCCTTCTCTCCGTCTATTCTTGTCATCTCGATGAGATGCGAGGCACAATTTTGAAGGTCGACCGACACGAGTCGGTCATTATAATCCCAACAAACACACACAAAACTGCCCTCGGCTGATAGCGCTTATCTTATTGGCTCAACGCGCAATTACTTTTGCGGGTCGATGCAAAGTGCAGCGTGTCACAGACAACAGGCATATTCTCAACCAAAGGCACATTTTTCTACTTTTGCAAGTTTGCAGAATTCTATTGCTATTTTAGCAACAGCAGATTAGCATGTATAATAGGCATTACTAAAACTGGATTTACGTCTGTTTACAAAGGAGTACGAGGGCCACGCTGAAAACCAAACTGAAACTATGAGAATTAAGTCATATGAGTCTCTTTTGAAACGTAAATTTTTCAGATAAAAAAAAAAAAAAAGTCATAGCTGTTACATTTGCATATTTGGCTAAGACTTCAATGAAGCGGAGTGAGATGCGGGGTGAACTAATTCAAGATAAAATACAAAAGCAAGACTTACAGCGTATAAGAGCGCTCTGTACAAAATATCTTTCTTGCCGTCCCCAGACTCCTCCATTTTGCGCCGTATGAAGAAGCCTCCCAGCTTTCGGATCAGGGTGCTGAAAGGACAGAAGTGGCGCTTGGCATTCTCCCTTGTGCAGATACGAGGCGAGGCGAGGCGAGGCTCACCTGAGGATGGGGATGCTGAGGTTGTTGCCGGCGGCAATGTGCGGCGCCTTGATGTTGTGACAGAAGAGGATGAGCGTGATGAGGAGATAGTCGATGTGGGACTTGTGGACGGGCAGGAAGACCATTGGAGCGTTGCGCTGCATGAGCCACAGACAACATGTGCAATTCGGACTCCATATTCTCATCAATTGCTCCACCACAAGTTTTTTTTTTTCCCCCTGACCTCTGCCGCTGCTTTTTTGACCATTTCCAGCTGGCCCTTATGGATCTGAATGCTCCAGAAGAAACCATTAAAGAGCCTCAGCAGAACCCAGCCTGTCAGCCTGGAATAGACAGACAGGAAAAACTTGCACCGGGAAAAATTGGCTCCCGGTGATGCGATGGGGTCGCCGCCGCGTCTCTAATGAGGATGCATTTGCACGTACCTGATGAAGGCGGGCGACACGCTGGCCACCATCTGCTGGAGGCAGCGTCGGGCTTTCTGCTTGACTTTCCTGACCGACTTGCCGCGTTCAGAACAGGGCCGGCTGGAGGCGACGCCCGCCTCGTCCAAATCAGCGGCCACGCTCAAGACGGCACTCTCCACACTGCACCAGAAGCACGTCGTTGAAAAGGAATCAAAGACGTCTTGCACACATTTGGCGCTCTGGAGTGCACGCCCAACAATCAAGTATCACATTTAAAACAAAACAAAAAAAAATCGACTACAGTGGCGATTGCCTCTTTCTTAACTTCTTAATTTAATCTAATTTCGTACCTGTTGCTGATCAGCACGTTTTCCACCACATTGCGGGGGAACATGTCCTTGTGAACGTCCCGCTCCATGACAAAGAGCACATAGCTCAGTTGCCGTGCCAACCAGCCGCGTTGCCTGCACACAGCAAATAAAACCCAGCAGGTAAGCTTTTCATTTAGCTGAATTTGATTCATTTTGGACTACAGCTGTATTAAATAACTCTACTTTAGAATTTTGAGGGGGGGGGGGGAACGAACACTTTTGGTTTGCATGTAACGCTGCTCTTATTACCGCTTGCACTGCAGTTGAAAATGTCCACCTCATAAAGGTTTAATGAGGACGGATGAAGTGGATACATTGACTTTGTTATTCCCTGTGAACAAACTTGTTTGGATATAAGGAAAGACTCAACCAGCGTCGCATACATGTGACTCCACCGACGTTTTAATTATTTACCCGTCTACTCCAATGGTTCGCACAATTCAATACACGTGTTTCCACAACTAGTGACGCCTCAAAGGGTGCACAAGAGGCAAAAATCACCTAAAACTGCCTTATATAGTATAAAAACACGAGTGATATTGCTCACTTCTTGTGTTGAGCTCACATTGCCATCATGTTGCAGGTAGCAGAGCAGTATTTGGGACACGCT
This sequence comes from Syngnathus typhle, assembly GCF_033458585.1. Taxonomy (NCBI): domain Eukaryota; kingdom Metazoa; phylum Chordata; class Actinopteri; order Syngnathiformes; family Syngnathidae; genus Syngnathus; species Syngnathus typhle. The sequence goes on along the minus strand of NC_083755.1, from coordinate 3,752,248 downwards.
AAAAGGAGAATGAAAACATGTACATAATATGAGAAAAAGACATGTTTACCTGGTGTGGGTCTCATTTATGTAGATGACGTTACGCAGGCCGAGCGACGGAATACTGGGGTTGAACAGCTTCTCCTGTGATGGGAATGCAAATGAATGAATGAAAATGTGCCTCTTCTGCCCCACTAATTCTGAATTCTTTAAGAACCAGCCCTCGGTGAGCTGCCCAATATAAACGATCCAACTTTCTTTATGCACTTAAAGTATATTATAGTGTAGTCTCAAATGTCTGTTGCTGGGGTACGTCAATTTCGCTAATGGCTAAGAACTAATTAGCCGCAGTGTGTAAGGTTACCCAGCTCTGGGGCGTGCAAGAGTGGCAGCAGCGGCCGACGAAGGGCCTCTTCCTGTTCAGAAGCCCCTCCTTCCACGTGGTGGCCACGCAGCGCAGAACTGACGGACTGGTGCTGCGGTCCTAAAGGAGATATATTACACAAATGTACTTTCTGTACAAACAAAGGTATGCGCAGCGGAAATGCAAGGGCGCTAACAGTGAATTATTTGAAGTTGGAACTATTTCAATCTGCTGGGTTTGAACGCGTGCCGATTATGGCGGGCGACTCTTACGGAGTCATCATTGGGCCGCTTCCAGCGGTTGCACCACTGCTCGCCGTTGTTGACCTGCAGCAGCAGGCCGTCCGACAACTCCATGGCCTTTTCTTCTCCTCCCCTTCCGACCCAACACCCTCGAACTGGACACCTGGGTGGAATGACAAAAATCAAAACAAAACATTTGACATGATTGTGACATGGTCAGCTTTAGCCCTGCATGAGTCCCAGGGAGTATGAATATTTGCACAATTGGACTTTAATTTCCTGCATTATTTGACACAACTTAGTATGCATACACTAGTTAGTAGTTCAGCTGGCAAGTCCCTTTCATGAATGGATGGTCCACCGTCCAGTGTGGGTGCTGCGTTTCAGCACCAGTGCCCGGCGCGCACACCGATGAGGGGGCAGAGTGGGCTTTTTTGTGAACAGGGTCATTGGCCGAGAGTACTCCCCGTCATGGGGTGACTGTTGGGAGCCAAACAAAAGCAGCTGAGGAATGAGAAGCCGTGGCCATTGGGTAACAGTGGAAGCTTGTTTCCACGACGCTGTCACAGATCGGAGGAAAAAATGGTCTCCCAGTTTTTGCTTCAGTTCAAATAATTCATTTTCTTTTCATTTGAAACTTAAGCTAATTGCCATCTGTGTTCCCTTTTCAAGACATCTCTAATTGGTTTGAATCGATCCTTCTCAAATTGAGGGGCACATATCATGTTGTGGAGACCTTTTAAATCATGAATGGAAACTCTACATGAATAATAATCTGGTTTGGACTCACACAAGGATGCTCGGGGAGGTAGACAAAAGACTGTTGAGATCCCCTTCAAGTGATTTCTTAAATAAGCAGGTCAAACTGTCTAGTGACAGATGGGCATGCAAATAACAGGTCGCACAGACAACAATGGTGAGCTGGACGTCTGGCATCACACTGCATCACTACGTTAAACGGAACTAGGATTGGCCACATGCTAACCGGGATAACCTTAGACTGGCTGAGTTAGGAAGCATATCGGGGGGCACTTGAGCCCTTACACTTCAATGTCACCGTGGAGGTAACGCGACTCAAAGCGACGTAGTACAAAAGTCGCTCGATTGCGGTCCCCAACGTCACTAACTGATGGAAGATGCTACGGGTTGCTTGTTTCCATGACAATGACAGCACGAGCCGACCGATGGTTTGCTAGCAAGGCGGCGAATGGGGGGTTGGGGGCGATAGGGGGCTTACCTTCAATGTCGCATTACGTTGACTCGTATTTATGAAAAAATCCAATAACCTGTCAACACTAGTGTCCACTCCACAGAGCTCGGCCGCCGTCGGTAATGCGGTACCGTATGCCACGCTAAGCCGTTCTGACGTCTCCGGCCCCGGCACACAGAATGCGGTGCTTACAGCCTTTCGTCCATTGGAGCAAAACGCCTCAGGCTCCTCATTAATATTGATAACATTGTCTTATCTCGGATTCGCTGAGATCAAGTACAAAACCCAATCACGGGGAGGCACATTATGACTATGCATGACGTAGTGCGTTCATTCATGCAGTGTCTCCCGTCTTCTTCGCGTTTACTTCTAATCCCTTCGAAACAAACGCGACTGCCACCGCCGGGTTAAATCAGGGACTACATGATTCGTTCAAATCAGTTGTCATTTTTCGCCCTCTAGGAGTGGAAAACAGAAGTGCATTCACGTGGAGCACACCACTCTTCGAGGGTGGGGTGTTGAATTAAATGCTAAAACTTTAATACGTTACGTACAAGAATCACATTAATTTGTGAGCCATTGATATTCCAATTGCTACATATGAATTGCAAACGACGGGTTTATTTCGCCTTTTGTAGCCGCGGATGTGCTGGTGACCCTTGACGACGACTGAAATGGTTGCGACTACACTGTCTAGTTTCTCCTGTCTATGTCAAACTCGCCGTAGGCATGAGGTAAGTTTCCTTGCTGTTCCACGATCAGATGTATTTTATTTTCGTAAACAAACGGTTCTCATGGGCTCCGGGTAATTTATTTCAAACACCAGTAGATACATTCCGTCAGGGGTTGATGAGATTTAAAACGTCATGGAAGAAAATTGCTAATTTAGGCCCGGTGCTAACTTTACAGACATGCCTGACGTCACAACACATAGGTAAACAAGTCGAGACGGTGTCAGGAACCATTGCAACTCTGACTTACGATTTCACACCTTCAGGGACAAAGGTATTTCAAGTACAAGTCTGCTATAAATTTCATTCACTTAATGCATTGAATATGCTATCACAGTTCAACAATGGAATCAAAGCAATATCTTTTCCATAGTAAATCATCCCCGACGACATTGTTGGGAGTAACTGTCAAAACAAGCTTGCTGCTACTTTAAGTGAACGATCCAGTTTGGGTGGAAAATGTCCATGACAATTTTGCAAATGGTTCAAATTCGGTGTAATGGCTTGTCAGTCACATAATTGCATCTAATCCAACTTGTTTCCCCAGTATGCTCAGGCTTCAGAAGCGCTTGGCGTCCAGCGTCATGGGCTGTGGCAAGAAGAAAGTTTGGCTGGACCCAAACGAGACCAATGAGATTGCCAATGCCAACTCGCGTGAGTTGTTTTACCGGCTACAGGTTATCGCTTATTTGTGCCATCTTAAATTGTTTCAATGCAATTCTACACAACAGGCCAGCAGATCCGCAAGCTGGTGAAGGATGGCCTGATTATCAGAAAGCCTGTGACAGTGCATTCCCGTGCCCGCTGCCGCAAGAACACGCTGGCGCGCCGCAAAGGCCGTCACATGGGCTACGGTTGGTCATGCGAAGTCAACTGATACAATAAAATGGCTTTTGAACAAAACTGTAAACTCACTTTCTTGGCTTTGCAGGTAAGAGGAAGGGTACTGCCAACGCCCGTATGCCCGAGAAGCTGATGTGGATGCGGCGCATGCGCATCCTGCGTCGTCTCCTCCGCCGCTACAGGGAGTCCAAAAAGATTGACAGGCACATGTAAGCGGGAAGTGTTATCTTCGATTTCTCTCTATTCCCAATTCATTGCGTTTAACTGAAAGTTGCACCTACCTGTCTAGGTACCACAGTCTGTACCTGAAGACCAAGGGTAACGTGTTCAAAAACAAGCGCATCCTGATGGAGCACATTCACAAACTGAAGGCAGACAAGGCTCGCAAGAAGCTCCTGGCGTAAGTTATTTCAATTTGATTAAACCCTCGTGAGGGTTTATCAAGGATATATCACACACACACCAATGAATGAAATCAATATGAGTTCACTGTTGTTGTAATTTCGACTTTTGTCCACTGGGTGGCGCCAATGTTGCTGGATTCGAGTGTTGACACTCTTCCCAGCTTTTTTTTTTTTTTTGGCAGCGTGCCTCACAACTGAAATGATAATACTGTCTAGAAATGTCTATCAGGATAAATATTAACACTTGTGTCCTCTGGCGCAGCGACCAGGCCGAGGCTCGCCGCACAAAGACAAAGGAGGCTCGCAGGCGCAGAGAGGAACGTCTCCAGGCCAAGAGGGAGGAGTTCATGAAGAACTTGGCCAAGGAGGATGAAGCTGGCAAATAGCGACTGCATCTCTGCTTTGGTTATTAATAAATGAGGTTAATGTTACCACATGTTGGTCAATGCTTTTCTTCTGTGTGGAGGTTAGATTTTTAAATACTGTTGTTTCTGCCAACTTCTTCATTAGGTCCACAGGTAAGCTTGAATTTTAACAAACCATTTCACGCCAGTGGTATAAACGGCCGGATTCCATCCACGGCGGTGAATGAGTTCAAATCAGCCTGCCTGGTTTAATCTATGATTCACATTTTATTAGCGTTATCAGTATAGCACTTTATGGAGTCGCCATATAAAAGCAATCCTGCTGTGTGTAAAAATAAAGAGCCATCTCAGGTAAAGTAGATGAGCCCGCATGAGGGGGGGGGACTAGGCGGAGGCCATTTTGTGACTCTCCTCATCTTGGTTCTTCATTGCGGGGAGGCGCCGCTGTTTTCTGGAGCGTGAGACTTAATGGGATTAGACGACGGCAAGGAATATGAGCCGCTCTTCACGATTACGCCCAGCCCTCAACGCACTCAGAGTCACATTTTCCACATGCAACAATAACAACGGAGCTAACATAAATACACGTCACTGAGCCGCTTCGCTGTTACTATTTTTACTCAACTTCAGAGGATAGTGGACCTTCCATACTGGAGGTTGACAGAAGTTTGCTAATACGACAGAGGGCAATTTATTTTCGTACGCCTTGTATTTGTACATCTGCTCAATTTTCATGTTAATTTTTAAGGGTAAAACTGTTTTTTAAAATCTAAACAAAATAGAGGTCTGCCTATACCAGGGGTGGGCAAACGTTTTGACTTGCGGGCTGAATTGGGTTCTAAATTTTGACCGGGGGGCCGAACAAGGAGCAGATGGATGTAGTGTTTGTGTGAAGTAATATAAATGACATGTAAAGATCATTGCATAAAAGGTTTTTACTTATAGTAGATAAAAGCATGGATATTAAAAAACTTTTTGAAAACAGATGCATTTATTAACAGCATTAAAAAAATAGTTCACCAAAAAACTACTATCAGTGATTCTTATTAAATACGACACTGTTATGATGAATAACATTTTCCATCACTTCAGCGCCTGCAGGTCAGAGTTATGAAATAGGTTTATCTAATGAGGCAAAATCACATCCAACGGCAAACATTCTGACCAAATACATCATCTTGAAGAATCAGTGAAAGAATACATCTAAATAAAGTAATAAAGAAATCAATAGTATTGTTGGTTTCCCATATTTGCTAGTGCATCATAGTCTGGAGTAAAATTTGTTGTGGGAATTCTTAGGATAGAGCCGAGTTGTCGGTCCGTTAACCTGAGTGTCCACTGAGTGCCGAATGTTAAGAAACATTGGAAAACGTGTTTTCTTCGGGCCACTCATTTTAATGGAAGGATTCCAGGGGAAGGTTTGTGGGTGGCATTAGCGTAAAACTGTATCTGAAAACTCAGCAAATTACGAGAATATTGACGTCACAGCCTCGAAATTTGGCACTGATAGATGAAATTACTAAGTACTACTGAGTACGCACACGCACTTGGGAGTCTGCACCGAGCTTTCTGACACGGCTCCCGGGAGTAAATGCGCGGGCGGGCGGTTCCCCATCTACTGGGGAAACATAGTAATTGCAGGGAAAATTACCCCCCAAAAAATTAATAATACAATTTATTCAGGTTTGGCGGGCCGGATTAAACGGCCCCGTGGGCCGGATGTGGCCCGCGGGCCGTAGTTTGCCCATGTCTGGCCTATGCTATGCTTTATTCAACATTTGGCACACATTGTATTTATAAACAGATATAGTTGGAGGCGGAGCTTTAAGCGGGGAAGCAAAAAACAGCTGGAGGCAGCAAACAAAAACGTTTCATTAAATAATAAACAAGTCAGCAAACACTAAACCCATTAAAATGCTAAACAAGTTAAGCCGCAGCGTGATTCGTTTTTTTCACTTTTGTAAGCTGGAGAAGTTTAATTAACAGCGGGGTGACAAATGTGATATGAATTCAATTGTTATGGACTTATTTTTTGTCTTTTTCACTGTATGCATGTTGCTTACGTGTCTAAACATTAAGCAACAAAACACTAATTTCCATTTGAAGTGCGACTCGGCGCCAACGGCGGTAATTGAGTGCTGCCAACAGAGGGAGAGATGAAAAGATGCGACGAAAAAAAAGGAGGCCGAACGTGCTTTGGAGCAGAGTCATTTGAATTTTGTGGTTCATGTTGACCCCGCCCACATCCTACGGCATGGGATTTAAATCCTTTGCCATCTGGTATCTCTGATTTGGACCCGTTTAATTTAAAGCTCTATCAGTGCAGAATCCCTGCATCTCGACAATCTTTACAAAATTGTACAGTAATGACATTGTTACATTAAATCCAAGCGTTTTTGCTTCAATTCAATAGACATGGTGCTGCACCTTTTGTTGTGCACGTTTTGGCCTCTTGGGAGCAGTATTGGGCAGACCTTGAGCCAATCCTGCCACCTCAGTTTGGGCAGTAATAGTTGTTCTTGACAGAGGAAAAAGAATGGATGCATTTTTAACGTTTATCCCAAATAGTTCAAAATTTAAATCGGGCCAAACGATAATATATCCGCACCTTTACTTGTGTACTTTTGCCACCTCTGCTGCTCCATGGCCATGTAGGGAATGGAGGGGCGACAACATCAAAAAGGAAGCAGGTGTGGAGGTGGGCCAGCAGACAGTTGACTTCCCACAATGTGCCACATGGGCTTAATCCATCTGGAAACAAACAAAAAAACATCTGTGAGAATCGCTGAGTCAGCCACCTGGAGCCGCCTGCAGCAGCATTCACCCCGACTTTAAGGACACGTTCGAGTACGGTAAAATTTGCCATTCTTGAATTCACTATTTGTGAGGGTCTTTTGTGACTGTACCTTCAAATGATCATTTCATGTTGGGAACCAAGGTGGGGGGGAACTATTATTGGCTATCGTTTTTGTCTTTTTTATTTTATTTTCTGCCAAGGTTGCTCACCTCTCAAGTCGCACATGTCATCAAGAGTTATTTTTGGTGCACAATTTCCCCCCGCATTTTGCAAGGTGGACGTTTCGTTTCCCCCGAGCTGTCAAAGATTCAAGTGTGAACGCACAAGGAGACGTCGACCTGACGTTTCAAGCACACCCTAACAAGAGGAGAGACGTTTTGGTTTGGACTTGTAATTAAAAAAAAAAAAAAAAATCTTTGAAAAAATGACAGCAGAGCAAGTTGATGTCCTGCCACACGTGCATCTTTCCAAAATCATATTACTGTATATTCAGTTTGATAACAAAATTGGGTCATGATTTGAGAAATGGCGGCACGGTGCACGCTGGCAGTGCCAGTGTTGTCCATGGCCTGCCAGCAGCTTTTCCGCTGCCAATGACTTTTATTGGGCGTTAATGTGATTACTTGCGCTCATTACGAGCAGGCGAGTCGGGGCTCCTCCGGATGGAGGCGAGGGGACCGTAAGCGTGATGGATCCTCCCAAGATCTGCAAACAAACAAAAGGGACTAACAAGGATAGAAAGATACAAAATGTCTTGTGTGGGTTGATTTGACGGCTTCCCGTCATTAAGCCCACCCACCGACTTGCTAACGACACCATAAGATGGCGCTCAATCACACAGCTTTGCAATTTTCATTGATGGATGTCAAACGTTCTTCCCCGTTGAGGCTGGCTAATTAATTGACTTTTCTATTGGTCACGTTAATGGTCTTTTGGCACTGCTAACATTTTACACCCGAGGTCAGCAACCTCTTGGAATCCTATGGCTACTTCTTGGGTACTGATTAATTAATGTAAAAAAAAAAATAAAAAATGCTTGAATTATTTTTCGCTGAATCATCTCTCCTCTAATGTTTCATAAATGGTTTTCAAAATTTAACATCTCAGCCAAGCGGTAAGCTAATTCTTAATTGCAACACAGGCTATCAACCAGCTTGTCAAACAAATGACGGCGCACACAAAGAAGTGAAGGAATTCATCGCATTTTATTGGGCGACGGCAAAATACGCAATATGGCAAGTCAAAAAAGGATCCTGAGCCCAGGTGTGTATTTTTGTATGCATGTGCAGACAAAACAGAGCCAGTAACTCGATGGGCTGTGCATAGTGTTGCTTCAGAATGCTGCAATGGGTCGAACAGAAAATGTCTTTTTGACTGTGAATACCTTCCAGATTCATAATGGACAAAAGTGGTTAAGATGCAATAAGAGTGCCAATAAAAACACAAACGGTGCTCTGTTATAATTGTGGTATCAATGCTTGTATTAGTCGCAGAGTAGCATGAATGTTTTATTTACACTTATTGCTTTTACATCTTTTTTTTTTTTTTTTTTAAACGCTGGCATTCCGAGACGCACTATGTAACGGCACATACAGGATGAGTGCAGCAGATAAGGCAAATTGGAAGTGTTGAATTTACAGACTAGCAGAGGTGCAATGGTGTAGAGACATTTACACGTATCCCTTTTAGCAGATGCTAACATAAATAAGATTTAGCTCACAGCTCATGACTAGCGTGAAAACAGCGCCTCAATGTTTCTCTTGTTGATAGTGATGATGTAATCTATGACTATTGTTATTATTGTGTACATAATGAATACGAGACTGAACACACGTAACAAAGCCTTTTGTAGGCTTCCCGTGGTCCTGTCGCATTTTCTGAGTTAGCGGTGAGGTAGCCTGTCTTCCCGTTCGTTCTCCTTGACGCTACATTTCCCACATTGCGCTACACGGTGAGTAGCTGGAAAGAAAACAAAACTAGCAAAGCTGTTGTTCCCTACCCCGTCAGCGAGGGCGTTTGGAGGTGGGAAAAACATTCCCGAGGACTCTTCCGTCAATTTATTGTGATCACAATTATCAGTACTATTATTAGCAGACGTCATATTTCGAGCAAAATGTCCGCCGGCACCAAGCCTCGCTTCTTGCCGCTGCTCAAGCGCAGGAAACCGTCCGTCTCCTCGATCTTGCCTACGCAGATCTGCGGCGGGACAATGCGGGGCGAGGGATGGTGTGATCAAGCCAGGATTTGGGAAGGATGAATTATGGGCAAGAAATGAATAGTCGGACAATAAAATGGCCGGAGTCCAATTGAGGGGAAAGGAATGGGAACAATGTCGAAAGATGAGTGGAATAAAAGAAATGCACAAGCGATGGGATAACAACGAGGATGAGGTGGGTGGCGTTAGGGACGATGGATTGGGAGCGAGGGAAAAGAGACATTGGGAAAAATGTAAGGTTCTTCCGAAATGTGACTACAAGTACGCTGTGTCACAATGCAAATATGTATTCTGTCACTTCAGCACTTTTACGCATTCATTTACATACATTGCTTTTAATGTATTCGCTAATTCTGTCTACGTGTGTGCGTGAGAGCTCACCTGGGCCTCTTTCACCGTCATCTGGCCTTTGTCTCGGTTGCCGTGGAAACCAGCCATGACCTTCCACACTCGCTCGCCGGGGCGCACCCGCTGCACAAAATTGGCGGGGAAATATCCCACCTTGCCGCGGCTTTTCCCCTGATCACAAAAACACACACACTTGTAAAGGCCAAATTACCGGACAGGATACTTGTGATTATCTTTTGGTGAAGCAGCATGTGGCTCGTTTTTTTATGCTTGCATAGGCACGTGTTATTTCAATCATTATTTACTTGGGATTGCTGATTATTTACGCCTATTTGAATATGAGCTAAAACAAAAACAACCGGTTCCTATAATTAACAACGTAAGAACAAACGACACAACGGCGTTTGCGGCGCGCTAATCCCACACCGCGGCCAACACAAAGCGTCAAACGCGCAATAATTGGCGAATCCAACAAATATGGTCAACACTACAAAACACGGACGACATCCTCTCCCCCCCCACGCTAACACCCACGTTCCTTGACTTTCAAAGGCAAGCGGGCGGCTCTCAAGTCTGGCTGCCTCGTTGGACTGGAGGAGGCTTGACTGATTGCACAAGTGCCAGGATGGCATTTGCTCACGAAAGGTAACAGCGGCCAAGAGAACAAAGACGACGACGACGCTTACAAACTCACCTTCCACCAGTCCTCATTGGCGTCATCTGTCACTTTGACGCGATCGCCGGGCCTGGAGGATACACACGAGAAGCGGCTAGCATTAGCTGCAATCGTATATTAGGGCTGAATAAGAGCGTCATAAATTCAAGACATTAATTCAAATTCATGAGTCAGGCTGATTTCTCATTATTCTTTTTTTAGTTCTCCTCTATTGTGGAACGTGTCACTTATGTCACAAAATGATTTGTGGTGCACAGATTACAGGTGGGTGCCATAGCTCTCTTCACTCTTCCTGTCATAACAGGTTTAGGAGGAGGGAAATGAGCCATAGTTCATTCTACCACTAACGCAAGCATAAACAACAACATAAATTCATATACTGCACTAATAACAATAATAGGACTGACTGTAATTCCAAGTCGTTGCTCTCCTGAGGCAGGAACTTGTAGAGAGCCACGTAGGTGTGCATGGAGTGCACCTCCACACGCTTAGGAGTCTGAAGGCAATCATATGGAGAAGAGGAAGAGAAAAAGAGGATAAAAAAGAAGAGCAAAAAAATAAAAATAAAAAATAGAGGAGGATGTGTAAAGGCGCACCTTTAGGCTGACTCGCTCTTCGGAATCTGCCTTCTCGCTTTCAGGAGGCGTGAGCACTGGATGAACACAAAGAGGAAGAAGAAATGCAGAGTGTGTTGAATGGCCAAACAATTGTGGACACCACATCGGATGATCAGAAACTTAACTTACTTCCTGGAATCGGCTCCTCTTCTGCGATTGGCTGATTCTCCGGCTTGTCTGGGAGTTCCTCATCCTCGTGACGGGGCGACTCGGAGATGCTGCCGAAGCTGCAGCGACTCATCTGAGCCAGTGACGTCCCGTAGCGCAGCGCTTCGTACACGGGGTCCACCGTGGCGGGGTCCACCTCTGCGACGGGACAAAGCGTGCCACAGGTTGGACATCCGATAGCTGATGAACAACAGCGGCCGCGCACACGCACTCCCTCACTCACCCTGCACCTCAGGAGTCTCCCTGACGACGCCCAGCGACTCGTTGGTTAGTAGAGGCGAGCTGAAGTTTCGCTTAAAAGCTCCCGTCTGGAGAGAGACGGCGTGCGAGAGGTGACAGGTGAGGCAAAGCGCAGGCTTAGGTGAGGGTGAGAAAAAGCAGCAAATGGTGCACACACATTATCAAGCGGCTTGACGACTAAAAATGACCGTCCACTGGCAGACTGTGGAAGATCAAGCGAGAGCGGGATCAGCGGGAGCTTTATTTAGCACGAGGAATACAACGCTCGTCGGGATAAATTACAAAGGCAGCTTTTCTCACCTTGATGCTGTCGTCTAATTATAGTCGCGTATGACAGTGAAACATTAAAAATTTTTGCCCGAGACAACGTGAATGGAAATGTGCGGTAATGTCTTTAGTGTGTCCCTGCAGGTCATTATTTGAGGCGAGGCTGTGCTCAGCAGGTCTCTTTAATGAAACTGTTTTTCTTTACGTTCAAGTAACGCTGATGCCACGGCAGCAAGAATACGGAGCGGCTTCAATTAAAAACAATGACGGGCATGCTCCGCTATTGAACGTGAGCATGCACTTGGGTGCTGTCAGCGTTTATGTCTTGGTCTATTTTAAACCTTCAAAGATGGCCACTCGCACAAAAAGGTCACCTTTGCAAAAACAGCTGCAAAACTGGGAGACAGCAGTGCTTTCTTACTAGTAAACCTTCTCTGCCTAAAATATACCCAAACATTTGAAATCTTGGAGGAAAGAACACGTGTGAAATAAAGAGTCATAAAAATCCTCCGCACGGAATGAATATTTCAGGCTGAAGCCGCTCAACATCATGACTACCTAAGCACATTTGCGAGTGTGCTTGCTCAGCGCGCGACTCCCCGGCAAGTTCTGCGGATGTGCGGCTGCTTTCCGAAATGTCCAATCCCCGCTTTGATGAGTGCGCGGCCATCCAAAAGGACAGCCACGACGGCGGCTCGCTTCCGTGCCCTCAAAGGCGCCGGATTTCACACTGAATTAAGCCGGGCCAGCTGGTTGGGGGGCAGATATTGATTTCGAGGCAGAGAAAGAGAGGGGAAGGGAAATGTAGTGTCGTGACAAGACGTCAACAGAGCGAGCGGAAGCGTGACAAAAGCCGCTCAGTGCCGTACGAGACGTGAACCATTTTCTAGTTTATAATGTACCTTTTGTAACCTTTCGCACGTGGGTCAGTGTCTTAATCGTCTGCGGGCCATTTTAGATTTGCGCTGACATGATCCTCTCTGTACAGGACGGGGGGGTTGAGGGGTTTGAGGCTAAGCCCGTTAAAGAGACTCAAAGACCAACCATCGCAGCGTTCAGATGCCGCTGTAGCCTCGCGTGAGTCACCGCGCAGCGCACTCTGCCGCGATTAACCGTGCGAAAATGTGCGCCCACTGTGAAGCGGATTACTCGTACTGCAACGGAAGAGCAACTCAATCAGGAGAACACGTCTGTGCGATTATTGGCTGGCTCAACGTTTTCCCCTCGTGGTTGCAACAACGCGAAATGCTAATGCAAGTAAGCAAGGGTGACGTTAAGCCATTGCCAAGTACGTTGACGCTAGTTCGCGTCCGCTTCCCTACCTTGCCATTGCAGGGCTGCTGGGACAGCTCCGACGAGCACCACAGGTGAGCGGCGAGCTTGCAGGCTTTACAGCGTAGACCTTGCTTGGAGTTACCTGCGGTGACATCCATATTCATTGCATCGAGAGAAACTCACAGAGGTAGACTGAAAGCATACAGATGATGGCCCTGGAGTGCATTGGCTTAGTAGTGCTTTTCAAGACACACGGTAAGATTTGTGCACTGACAACAAAGCACAAATCAACTTCGTTTGGGTCTAGAAACAATTTCCTAAGAGGTTACTTGGCCTTTAAAACCAGCACTTGAAGTGCTCAGCATATTGACGGGTATCTTTGTTTTTGAATTTTCTCATTCATGTAAAATGTAATGGATCTAACATTTCAGTCCACAAAGCCTTGGCTGAAGGGATTTCACAGGACAGGCCCGACTAGTTTACAGCCTAAATGGGGATCAGAGAAAATTAAAACTGTGTGTACATGGTTTTACCTTGGATCAAATGTTTGCATTGCTCGCAGCTGGCCGGCCTGCGGAAGACGTGCTCGTGGAAACAGTGAGTCTTGAGAGGTGCCGTGGGCGGGGTTGAAGACTTGGGCTCAACTTTGGCGCTCAGGGACAACGCAGGACTGACGGATAGCGAGCGCGACAACAGCGACGAGGTGGGGCTGACGGACGGTGAAAGAACAGGCGGGCGTTCGCAGGCCAGGGGCAACTCGGGCAAGGCGGTTGGCGTTGGGGCGATGATGAGCGTGCAGGGGGGCCGCGAGTTGCTGGGGCTACGCTGGAAGAAGTTGTCCACGCTCTTGCTGCGCATCACAGACTTGAAGGACAGCGAGCGCTTCAGACGCTGCAACTGGAAGGAACGCAAACACGTCAAGTAGGCAACGGCGGACATCAAAACAGGAAGTACATGAGCATGAATCATGCATGAGTGCCTTTGAAGAAAAAACAACACAAGGACAGCACGGAGGGGATTTAGCGCTATGACGCCATTTGTCCTAAAAGTCCTATTTTCAAAGAACGTCCTTTTGCAGTCAGGCTTTTTTTCTCCCCTTCCATCTCCATCACCCTTGCCCCACCTCCTCCTCCCGACTTCCTGACTTCACAAATTTGCCACGTCTTGCGAGCGGACGCCAATCGATAAGCCTTTTAAAAATTCCCGTTTGATTGGTTTCATTGAGCGGATCCGCCTTGGTGTGAATCCGCCAGTCCTTTCATCATGAGCTCAATAAAAGCGAGCTGATGAGGTGAACACTTGTTTAGCGCTGTCGGTGAAGCAGCATGCGGCTCATTTAGCTAATGTCGTCGTTGCACTAAACAACAACGAGAACTTTGGGTTTTGTGGCGCTTAAAACGTCCGATTGATCTAAGCAGGTAGCTGCTCTTGTGCTCCTTCCTCTGGGAGTGAAGATACCAATTAGCGTGAGCGATGAAGAGCTGCCTCGGTTGACCCACTTTTTTTTGGGGGGCGTTCAAAAATATTTTCTCCCCCATGTATTTCAATCAGCGTCAATTCTACAGTTTCTCTCATGTGCAGGCTATTGAGAAAGAGGGGTGAAAAATCTCCATTACATCCTTTTTTGCCTCCCTTCTACCCCCCCCCTCGCACACACCCTCTACTCAATCATTAATTTATCCCAGCATTCTTCACAACAGCCTATTTATAGAACCCTCGGGCAAAGACTAGTCTCTATGCTCATTTTTTATTTCCCTCGCACAGACTGAAGAACAGAGAAAGCTCTTGTCGCAAAAGACTGCCAGAACAAAAAAAACAAGTGGGGTGCTATATTCAGAGATGGGCAGTATTACTACAGTAGGTCGCTTTCTAGTATTCTGTCACTAACTAAAGTCGTAGACACTCAGCAATCAGACTGATTTTAATAGATTATACATTAATGTCACTTGGCCATACATAGTACATATATGATGAATAAAGCAAAATAAATTAAAGCACCTGCCACAACATTTTCAACATTCACTTACTTATCTTTGCAAGACAGTGCCAATTTACTCCTCATCTGTGAGGTTTGTTTTGCCAGTGCGGGCTGGCGGATGCAAACTATTTTTTGCTTTGTTTGTGGCTTTTAAATGTTCAGCACAGGCACTCAGCGTGACGTGTGCCTGTACGAGCGAGTGGTCAGGTAAGAAGAATTAATGCAGCTTAAGTGTTATGCAAGATTGTAGTTTGTCTCGCTAACAGACTAAAACCTTTCATAAATAGCAAATTGCATAATACACTTCAAATTGTGGTTAAATTACATCTGGGGTGCCCAAAATGAATATGGCATGGGTGGAGGTGTGGTCATACCTTCGACTCTGGCTGGCTGGGCGCAGTGGACGGTGGTCTCTGGAGGTCCCGCCGCTGTGGCTCGTTCTCCTTCTCACTGATTTCCGTCATGACAACTGAAAAGAAAGTCTGTGTTTCTTAGTCGTGAGGAAGAGAAAAGCGGCGAAAATAAGAGGAGAGCGGCGATGTGGACATGGCGGCAGGAGGTCGTCCAAGTTCGGCGTCTTCATTGGGACGATGCATCCCGTCTAGAGAGCGTCCCGGTTGTTGACTTAAACGGAACGACTAGGCGTCAATTCAATGCATTTAAAGTCTATTCAGGAGCCGGTATCTTGCAGATGCCGGCTGGCTTCTCGCTCATCCACTTGGCCGCTCCACTATTCGACTATACAGTATGATTCCACACGCGCTCAATGGCAACTTTGTTTTCCCTGTGACGTCACGCGTACCTCAGTCCCGATTGGCCCAAAATGGCCGATAAGGCGGAGGTAAACCGGTGATTGGATGGGCCCAAGGTTGTGGGCGGTACTTTGCTATTTGCCCAATGACGTAAAGCAAGACACGCCCCAGTCATCATACTGTACTGTACTTACCAGTTTTACATTTTCAAGTATTGTACCAAAGTGATGCCTTGATTTGAGTTTAATGACCTCTCACATTGCTCTTGCATGTTAATTTCGTCGTGGTAAAGGAAAAAGCCCAGATCTCTAATTTGCCCCTACAGAAATAAATTTAAATGCTAATCTGGTCAAATGCCAATAACATTGCGTCCATTCTTTAACGTTGGACTTTGCTACTAAAATCAAGTTTTTGTTTGGGGAAAATTGTCCTGGAATTTTGCTCAATGGCCTTTAAATGGACATTGCGTGGTAAAGCACGTGCAATAAAATCTAAATTATGTATGCTGCTGATATGATAAAGATTCATTCCAACACTTTGATTGGACATTGCCTTAAATGGGTCAAAACTACTAATTCCTGATTGGCAAAAAAAATCTCTTTTATGATGTAAGACGTAGGCCTTGTAAGCTCCATTATTCATCACTTTGAAGAGTTTTTTAGCAGCCATGGCCTACATGTGTTTCCTGTGCAGAGGACAATGTTATTTCTTGTTTAAGAGTGATCATATCTGCATACAGGCCAATCATTTACTCTTAATGAAGCCACAATTAATGAAATCAACAAAAGCCATGTGGTACTTACTACATTTGTGGTTCTCCAACCTCTTTACAAGTACCACCTAAAAATGCACATACAAGTTAAAAAAATCCAAATCAATTTGAAATGGCAAAAGCGTTGTACAGTTTAATACAACTGAATTGCACTTGAGCAGAAATTTTATCGCATAAGACTGCATTTTTTTTCTTTCCTTCAGGCTGGCAAGACCAGAGAAGCACTCCCCCCCCCCATCCCCCTTTTTTCTCTTTCAATTTCTCTGACATTTGACAAATTGCTTCAAGTCCGCACGGCCGCTCTAATGAGGCGCTTGTTGCGGCGTGCGTTTCTGCTCAAAGGCAGAAGGAAACAAATGCTCAAGTTTGTGCCTAAGAAGGAGACAATTAGGCCAAACTTTTCAGAATCCTAAGAGACTACTTGTCATTCCAATGGAAAGAAGATGAAGCCGCAGCAGCAGATGCTGCTGCTGAAGGCTTTAAATGAAGATGAGTGATGGGTGAGCCCACTGGGAGGTCACTGGAGATACAATTGAAATTCAATGACTTTAATGTATCACATATAGCATTGATTTTGCTCTTACAGTGCACGATTCATTTATTTACTTCTTTGCAATCAAATGTCAGTCATATGGAACACAGCGTAGTTGTGGAATTCTTCTATTTAATAATAGACTAGCTGGCTATATAAATTCAAATGTTGCATAATATGCTTAAAACGGAGTCACCTTTTGATGCATCTCTGATACAATGCCGCCCTCTAGTGTACTTGAGTGGCAGTGCTCCAAAGTAGGGCGAAAGGTACATTTCTCACCAGCGCTCCAATTTTACGTTTACTTCCTAGGGGACTTTGCCGATGCTGTGAACAAAAACAAAGAGAGGAAGTTAGGACATGAATGCAAGTTCAAATCTTTATTGAACATGTAGAAAGAAGGGCAGTCTCCAAAATCCGTTATTGTTAAAATCTAGTCAGCTTGAACACCAAAAGGTAGAGCAAGAATAATGTTCATTTCTCAAGAAATCACATTAGTCCTCAAAGAGTCAGGCAGAGAATTGCTAACCAAAATAGCTGCACCTATGCAGGCACACAAAACATGTTGAGGAAAACAAATGCACTCAGGTCACAAATTGCGCAAACAGTATTTCTGGGATGCATTTATTTCACTCTGGTATTTTTATTTTACAAAATTAAATAAAAACATTTACATTCTTCGATTTTTCTGTTTGTGCTCCTTGGAAGAAAACATCCCGAATTCAAAATACCTACATCTTGCATATCCACAAATAGTGACCTGTGAGCATTACTTCACCTTAAAAAAAACATCAAATAAAAACGAAATATTTACAAATGGTGACATTAAAGGTTGCCGGTGAGCGCCGAGTCCATGAGGTCGTCATCTTCGTTCCTCATGTAGATGGGACTGGAGCGCGAGGGCCGCTCAGAGGCGAGCATGGACAAGGAGGACTCTGAGGCCGAGATGGGCGAGCGGGACCAGCCGTCTGCCTTCACGGGATGCGACGACGGGCCGCCTGTCATAGATGTCTTCTTCTTCTCCTTGTCCCGTTCCCTTTCGCGTTCCCGCTTCTTCTTCTCCTTTTTGTGTTTTTTGTGCTTCTCGCCGGAGCCCAGTGGGACAGCGCTCATGTAGTCCTGTTGGGCGGGGAGCGGTCTCGGCGTCTGGTCGTCGTCAGAGCTTGGGCTGTTCTGATGGGACTTCTCGGCCACTGAGCTGCTGCCCGACTCGCTCTCGCTGTCGTGGTTGAGCGGCGTGTGGCCGGGCGAGCGGCTGTGGCTCGGGGATGAGCGGTCGTGCTTGGGCGTGGAGCCGCTGAACAGGGGTGAGGCTTTCAGGCTGTTGATCTGCGGCCGCATGGAGTCGCCGGGGCCTTCGCCGCCGCCTTTCTGCAACGTGACTTTCGCCTTGATGCTGGGCGAGCCTCCGTCGGGTTTGCTGATGATGATCTTGGCGAGGCCGGTCCCGCTCACCGCTCCTGTTTTGGGGTCCATCAACTTTTTCTCCCCACCGGGGCCGCTCGAAACGGACACTTTAGCCTTCCCTTCTTTATCAGGCCTCTCCCGCTTGTAGTCTCCACTTTGGGAGGATGTGGAGTGCTTGATGGGAGGCATGTTTGGAGGGGGCACATTTCCAGGAACGCTGCCGCTCGGGGCCCCGGGACAAGGCGGGCCCGCGGGCGGTCCGACTTCACAACCGTCTTCCCCCACACCGCCCACGCTCTTCAGTTTGTCAATGACCGCCGTGAGGGATGGTTTCTTGTTTCGACTAGGAGACTTGCCTTTAGCGTTTGGGTTGTTGGCGTTGTTCTGGCATGCTCCCCCACTGCCGCCGCCTCCGCCACTTCCACCACCCCCTGCACTATACTGGGACTGGGAGCCTCCAGAGAAGCTCATGGAAGTGGAAGAAGAGGAGGAGCTAGAGGAGGAGGATGTGGAAGTTGAGGGCGTCCCGCTCATTGGCTTTTGGGAGCTCATACTGCTCCCCCCAGAGGAAGACTTGGAAACCCCGGAGCTGCCGGCTCCCGAGCCCATTGGGGATTTGGCCTTCGAGGAAGGTGGAGTTCCCGGCACCTGGGACTGCTGGATTTTCATGGGCGAAGACAGTTTTTCACCAGAGCTGGTGGAGCGGGAATGAGAAGGGGAGATGTTGGGCTTGATGTTGGGATTCATAAGCGACCCAGGAGGCTTACCGCCTTGAGTTTTTATCTTGTTACCGGTCCCCAGTCCACTCGCGCCGCTTCCTGCACCAGAGAGCCCGTGTTTGGCGATTGGGGACGAGCCCGGCTTACCGACTCCCATTCCCTGAGAAGAACCCTTAGAATGGGACGGTCCCCCGCTGATCCCGGCACTGCTCCCTGACTTGGAGCTGTTGCCTTGCGCCATGGAGCCTTCCTTGGATTTGATCTTCCCAGATGAAGAATGGGAATGGTGGTTTTTGCCGCTGCCTGTGGCCCCGGTTCCGCCGGTGCCACTCAAGGCTGAGCTGCTGGACGTGTAGCCGCTATGGGAGGAGGTTTTCCCACCGGTTATCGTCCCCTTCGGGATCTGAATGGTAATCTTGGGAATGGGAGGCGTGGCGCCGCCAGGTGGCGTCTGTGAGCATCCCGAACTTCCCGGAGACTTGGAGCCTCCTCCGCTCAAGCTGCCACCGGAGCCAGAGCCGCCGCTGGGTGGCGTGTACGGCCGTCCGCCTGAACTGTGGGAGGGCGACTTCCCGTCTGGGTCCAGCTTTTTACGTTTGGGCTGCTTCTCTTTGGATTTGCCCTCGCTGGAGGGAGTCCTGCTACGTTTCACCTGTTTGCCCTCAGCGGAAAGGCTTCCCATTCCGGAGCCGCTACTTCCGCTGCCGCCACCATTCTCGTCCTTTTGGCGCATGAGGCTCTGTTGTTTGACTTTGGATTCTGCGCTTTTGAAATCGACGCATGACGGCCCCAAGCCCATCATGAGGGGGCTCTGGGAGCCTCCGAAATGAGTGTCTCCCAAATCCGGCGCTTGACCGAGAAGTGGTTTGCCGGTGCCGCTGTTGCCTCCGAAAAACATCCCCATATCAAAAGGGTCTTTCAGTGAGGGCTCCGGGGTGTTTTGTCCGTGCGGCGTGGGATTCTGGGGCGTACCCGACGGTGTGTTCTGCTGACTGCTACCGCCGAAACCCTTCACCAAATCCATGTCTCCGTCGGCGCTCGGAGAACTGTCTTCAAAGCAGTTCTGGGAGATGCCGTGACCGGAATTCAGCAGGTCGGGATTGAAGTCGGCCGCATCCGGGAAGAAGTTATTGGAGGACGAATCGCTGGTGGGTGTGGCCGCGGCCTCGGCGATCAGCTCGGCAGCGTCCGTGAAAGGGTTCTCGTTGCTGTTGGCGTTGAAAATGTCTGCCGAGTCAAACACGGCGCTGCCTTGTCCTGAACTGGAGGAGTCGCGAATAGGGGTCCCCAGCGGGCCTGCTTCGTCAGCGCCGCCACCTATCGGATGCTGGCCTCCACTGCCGGCTTTACCAGTTTGCTCAGGCAAATCTGACAGAATTTCCGTGATATCCGGTCCGATGCTGTCGGAGCTGGAGAGACGCACCATGCGGGGAGGCGCCGCGCCCGGCGGTGGCTGAGCCTGGATATGAGATGGCGGATAAGGCATGCTGGGGCCGGAGGGCGGGGTTCCGCATTGGCTTGGAGCCGGAGTGATGCTGTGGGGCGTGTCCAGGCCGTCCCCCGGCAGATTGACGTCAAAGATGGAGTTTTGAGAAGCGTCGACATCCATCGACAAAAGCTCGCGATGGAAATCGTCCTCGTGCGTGACCGCGTGGTGCTGATGGTGCGACATGGACGACGGCTGTTGAGATTTCATGCCCAAAGCACCTGCGGCCGTTCCCCCTGCACCGGGAGTCCCTGGCAACAAGCCCCCCTTCTCTGGCACTCGCGGGCGCTTCTTCTTGCCTTTCACGCCTCCTCCGGGACAAGCGGCCCCCATGCTGTCGGTACGAGGTGACCCGGAGGACGAATTTTGTCTCTCGAGTGGACTGGAACCGTACAGGGCGGCAAAGTCTTGCGAAGGGTTGTCTTTCAACAAGTTCATGAGCATGGGATGATTCTTGGTGTTGCTAGCAGGCGACGACGTCGGAGGCGGAGGAGTCTGGTGAGGCGGCGGCGCGTTCTGCGAGCTGGGACTGGAACCCACGCTTCCCGTTATCTGCAGAAGACTGGTCAGGATTGGATTTTGCGTCACTTTGCTATAGTCATCTGTATGGCTTTGACCCTGCTGCTGCAGCTGCTGTTGTTGTTGCTGCTGCTGCTGCTGTTGCTGCGCCTGCTGTTGTTGCCCAACTTGAGCTTGGCACTCAGTTCCTTGTCTTTCGCCGCAAGACATCCCGAACAGAGAGGTGATGGGCCCGGTAAAATTAGGCCCGCCGGGCGGTCCACCTCCGGTGGGTGTGCTGCCGCCGGTGAGTCCCAGGAGCCCCATAGGGTTCGTGCCATCTCCGCCTGGCATGTTGTAGGTGGGACTGCCGGATGGCGGCGGGTTATTTTTCACCATGGTCTCCACCGTCTGCGCAATCAAAGACAGGGCTGGAGTGTCTGCCTGGATGGTCTCCGCTTTCCTCCGGATGGCCCGCATTGTCACAGGGATGGACATACACCTGAGACAAGAATTGAGAATTTATAATTCATTTGACCAACTAATTACTTGAATATATAATACTCAACGCAAGTAATTTTATTTGACAAATACCTCTGGACCACTTTGGTAATGAAATCATCGGTGCAGATGAGCGCGTCAGACAGCCCTTTATAAAGCTTGCAGGACACCTGTCTGGAGTCGATCACATCCATCACAACTGAAAGGCGAAGGGAAAAAAGATGCATTGAATCATTGTGTGGACTGCTCCTGGCACCACAAGTGGGATTCAGGCTGACTCAACTATGTACTTGCTAATGCTAACTTAATTAGCAACCTAACAGCGCTTCTCAAATTGTTTGGGTGTGAGAGCTTACCGCAGACTAACGATTCATTGACGGGATGCTGGAAAGAGACGCTGAAGCTCGAGTCTGTCAGGGGGCAAACCTCAAACTGCAGCAGGCCGACGCTGTCTAAAAGCCAAATGAAAACAAAAATGAACTGATCCGCATTGCTGGCTGACCATACCAGACTCAACAGCGGTCCGGCTACCTTCTTTGATGGATGTCCGCTTCACACAGCTGCCAATCAAAGTGTTGTAGGCCGCCTGATGCCGAATGATGTCCAACAGGAGGGGCACCTGAGCCGGGTGGCGAAAGGGGATCTTGCTCACCAGGGCACCTTGTAGGCAATGACCATCCTGCACCGGGGCGTCGAAGTTTAGAAAGTAGCAGTGCTGCTGGTCTGGCAGCACCTGTTAGAGCACACAAAAAAGTATTTTTTTCCCCTTCTCAAAAAATTCTATGCCAATTGATTCCCCCTCAAATCAATTTATAAAAGTGATTTAATTACTCAAGTCCTACAGCACACAATGTGTCAGGATGCATACTAGAAGGAATAAAGAAGAAAAAAAAGTGCTATCTGCTCACTGAGTAGAAGTGCATGTTGTGGGATGGCGGCAGAGTGGCACCCCCATCCTCTGGGGACTGAAGTTGGCTCTGGACGATCAGCTGGTAGAGTGCAGACATGCGTGGGGTGCTTTCAAACACAGGAATTGCTGGAAAACACACAATTTATCAAATTGGCCCTGATGCAAATTGATTGCATTTATCCTGCAAAATGGCATGATTTCTATGAAATTCACCTGTAGCGTTGCCCAGTCTGTGAATAAAGGACTGTGAGAATGGCATGGGTTGATTCATCTTGAGGAAAAAACAAGCGGGCAGGTCTACGCAGTTGGAGGTGGTCACAGTGGAGAAGGAAGGTGTTCTGAAACAAATCAAACTCAATCAATCACGACAGCATGCCTTTGATTTCACATCTGTGTTCCGAGCTCATCACGTTTTCCTACTTATGTTATTTGTCATATTCCAAAATGGATTTTGCAATACCAGCGTATGTAACGTAAGATCTGCTTTACCCCTTGTTGTCCACCGGGTGCGATCCAGTGATGAGCGGCGCAATGGGGAGCTTGTAGGTGTTGGCCGTTCCCTCGATGCTGACGGAAACGCTAACGCCCAGTGAGCGTGGCACTGTTGACACAGTCAGCTTGTCAGAAAAAAAAACACACCAAAGCGGTTAACTCAGCAACATCCCGCATCGGCTTTTACCGTTGGCGTCCGCCAGGTTGACGTGCACGCCCGTTCCCTCCTCGAATATGTCATAAGGCGACACGTAGCACTGGAGGGTGACAAGATGACCGCCGCTCCTGGCTGTCAGCAGGCCCACGCTGCCGTGGAGGATCGTCTCCACGGCGTTGGCGTTGGTTGCCAGCCTAAGGTAGGTGGATGAGGAAATGTTCAATTAAATTTACATTTGGATGAAAAGGCCTTTCATATTCTGGCCGTTAATGCCGAGCCGCACGAGTGAGGCAGGAGAAGTCACCGAAACATGTGCATCATCTTGGTGAGATCCAGCTCCAGAGACTGCAAGGCGATGTACATCTTGGTTTTCAGTTTACTGCAAGGCAAAAAAAATCAATCCGTCAAAATGGACACCAAAACTGGGAGGGCTTCAAAACAAAGTAACATTGCAAAACCTACTTGTCTCCGGGAAGCTTATACAGGTCGACCAGTCCCTTGAGATGCTTGGAAAACTCCTCAAAGTTCTTGTCTCTGGTTAGAAAAAAACATGGAAGAAATTAACACGTCTTCACTGATACCAGCGTCAAATTTTAAGCTCACCTTAGATGTTGAATCAACTCGGGGCAGCTCTGTAACAAACACATTTGTTTTGATATGACAGCATCTTCAACCAAGCTCGAATTTGTGAGCCCCCTCCCTACACAAAGGTCTTACCGTGGGGTTTTCTCCTTGATGGGCAACTTTGACATCTACAAGTTGGCCAGCGCCGTCCAGTTGCACCTCCACGTAAAACATATCCGAAGTGATGTAGCACTCGGTTCCGGACGGGCTAAGGTGGGAGCCCAGCCTGACCAAGAAAAGACCCCAAACCTGAGCAAAGTTCTCTATTGGAACACGTTTCCTGTACATGTGAACACTTACAGGTTTTGTCTCGCTATGGACTCAAGACGATCTGTCATAGAAGGTAAAGATGAGACTGTAAAACAGAGGGACAGAGAATCAGTTCATTTTGTTGGCCTTGAGGCCAAAACTTGGAAAAGTCCCCAGAACCAAAAGCTTTGAGTAGAAATGTGGACAGGCTGTTTGATACCCAAAACTGAACACATCCAGAATCAAAACATACTAGAACCTAAAAGTCAGAATGGGTGTACAAATCGCTCCAGTGTCTGGAAATGAAAGTACTCAAAGCCAAATGTTCCTAAAAATGTGGAAAAGCTGCTTTGAAAAGGTGTCCATCTCACCTTTGAGCGCCCTCTGCAGGGTTTCCAAACAGGTGAGCAGCAGCTGGTGACCGGCAGCGTTCATCATCCCGCGTTTTTCCTACAAGGCATCACGGTAACAATATTTTCTATTGATTTTTGGGGAAAATATGGGTTTGTCTGGGCAGAATTAAATTTATAACCTGGATTACTTGTGTGTCAATGTACCACCGTAATTGTAATTGTCAATATCATGAGTGTGTCTCACCATGGCCTGACGCACAACCTTGCTGGTCTCCTGCCACGGGCGGGACGCATTGTGCTTGGCGTGAAGCCTCTCCAGCAAGGCAGCCATGCGACTCTGCTTCTCCGATTCTGGAAAACAAAAACGCCAGTTCAACTTCTGGTGAATGTCCAGTAAGTCTGGGCGATTCATCAATTTTATCAGCAGGAAACAGAACCTATTTCAAATTTTGTATCACAAGGAGACTTGAATAGCCACGGCTGTAAATACAGTCCCAACATGATCTGTAAGGACAATTTACATTTTAACGAATATAAATGTAATTTGAATGCCCTTTAAAGAAAGCAATTCTGTTAAATTGTTATTTTGAGACCATATTGCTTAGCCGTGTATTAAATGCGATTTAAATATATTCATAGCATATATTGCAATACATATACTACTGCGTTATGACCGAAACAAGGCAGCGGTATATCGTCCAATAGACTCCTTTAGAGAGTATCCGAGAAGTATTCAGACTGTAAATGTAGTTAATACTTCCAACCTACAATTAAAAAATAAAAGTGAAAACTTTCTGAGGCCAAATTGGATGCTACCTTAACGTTAGCCTCCGCTCGCTAGCTTAGCCAGGCTAGCGAAAGGGGATAGCGGAGGTTCGCGGGGGCCATAAGTAAATAACGCTTACCCGTCACTTCTTCTGTTTTCACTCGTTCTCCGTGAGGGTGACCCGCCGCCGGCGGAACCGGGACTGCATTTTCTGTGGCAGGACTGCGCTGCATGACAACACCAGGCACCGCCGCCATTGTGTCCGCTTCGCGCTTCCTCCCTGACGACCCGTGACGGCTTCCGTAGATACCGTAATACCCAAACAAAAAGCGCTCACTATTAACAGTGACATGGTCTGCCACTAGATGGCACCCGACTGCTGCAAACGAGCCAACCCCGTTTTGTTCCCTCCAGCGTGACCCCTGAAGCGTCTCGTTAATCGACCCGTGGTGATGAGTGCCGTCTTTTAACAATGTGTACTTTTTTTCTGGTGCCAGGGAGGTAATTAAGCAAGTGGATGAGACGACATGGGAAGGGTGCACCTGAGCCCAGTTGAGCAGCTGAGCCTGCGCCAGCCAACGCGTTCGCTCACGACTCTCCGGGGACGCTTTTGCCACCAACCATTAGGACTTGTCTGTCAGCCGCTGCACCGTACCACCCATAAGGCCTGTCTCGGGACACTCATTTGAAATCAACCCTGGCTTGAAACCCCGTCTTGAAGCATAATTTGAAACCCTACCACTTGCTTGAGAGCCTAAACCCTTAAACCCAGGCCTGAAAGCCAAATTTTAAAGCCTGCTTAAAGTCACAACCCTGCCTCAAAATTATTTGCAACTCAAAGCTGTGGCATGAAACCCAAATTTAAAGCCCTAATGCTTAAGACCCCACCCCTGTCTTGAAATCCTAATTTGCAAGCCTAACTTGACCTGCGAGGCAACGGGCATTCAGTAAAGCCTTCTTCACACAGCTTGGCCTATTGAGGACCCACACGCTTGCAGTCCACAGCCACCAGGGAGGAAAGGAGGGGCGGAGGTTCTCTTTTGTAATTGATGTGCCCCAGCAGAGCTGCAATTGGCACGTGCGAGACGCCGCGACGGGCACCGGTGCCAACAAAGGGGCAATGCGGGGCCTACGCTGGGCTGAATGAAGGTGTGCCCATCAATCAGAGGCTAGTTCACCTTAGCCTGCCAACCGGGGGGATGGCGGCCACGCGCCTGGGCCCCCTTTGGGTTCCTGTCGCTGCCAAGGGGTGGTGCAGGGACGGAGACTGGCACCAGCCCGGCCTAATCCGCCGGGTGCAACAGCGCCACCGGGACTTAGCCAAGTTCAACTGCCGACGCTGGTCCACATCCAAGTTCGTTTCTGGATGCCATTCCCGCAGCTAGAGATGTCTGTCTTGAAACCATCATTTGAAAACCTGGCTCTGTCTTAAAATCTGGATTCTAAACCAGAACCCAATTGTGAAACTCTAACCGAAGCTCCAAACACAAAATCAAAGCCATAACCTTACAAGCTCGATGCAGACATACAACCCAAAATTGAAAGCCGAATAGCCTTATTTAAAGCCCTCAAATTCTAAACCTGTCATGAAAGCCTCAATCGTTACACAAGCTCGCTTTGTGTCTATGAAGCATATTGGGCAGAATGGTGACATCAGAAGCATTACGAGCATACGTCAGCCATTGTCTTTTTAAAGCTTTTCGAATGAGCTTCTTTCTCTCTCCATAAAAGTTTGAGATCAGCGAGGTGCCTGAAGGCTGGACACGGTCCAGGAAACACCGCGGCATTAAAAGGGGGTGAGGGGGGCGCTTTCTGCTTCCGTGGCGCCGTGTGCCTTGAAGTGTAAGGGCAGCTGGGAAGAGGAAGCAGGAAGACAAGTAGGAAAGATGATGATGAGAAGGAGGAGGAATATGGGGGGGCGGGGGCTCCTACAGGACCGTTTGCGACTAGGCTCATTTGCACGGCGCCACTTAATTGGCTCAAACAATTAATTAATGTGTTGGAAAGTTGGCAGCAAAAGTTCATTTAAAAGGGTTTTAATATGCAATTAGGGAGAAGGCGGCGAGCTAGAAAGGAAGCACACGCATGCAGGAAAGAGAGGATGAGAATGTCTTTTTTGGGGAAGGGGAGGCGATCATATTTGGGGGGGGAGGAAAAAGAGGCGTGGAGAAGGAGGAGGTGCCGACGCCTTGATGGGCAGTTTGAAAGCATCCTGTTGTGAACACGTGACATTAAAACACATTATGTGCCCCCCCCTCGAAAACAACAATAACAACCCCCCCCCCTTTTCTTTTTTCTTTTTTTTTTCTCTCAGCCGCGTGAAACATCGCATGACTAATGAGCGGAGCAGGTTGAAATCCTGGGGAAGATGTCCTTGGAAGACGAATGCATTTTCAGCAGAATAATTAACTTAATTAACAAATCCGCATGCATATTCATCAGCCTATTAATGTCTCCTCTGCGCGGCTTGATGAGCAGTGGGGTAATAACTGCCTCATTTGCATAGCGGCCTGTTCGCACCACGCCCGCCCCCTTTTAAAAGACGAGCTGCGGGAAAGAAAACGCGCCCTGACGCCAAAGCCAAACCGCGGCTGGAAATGTAAATCCACGTTGGCGGTCATGCGGGCGGTCAAGGTTGAGTCGAGGGGCGAGTGGACTCTTCTTGTTTGCTGAAGACGTTTCACCTCTGATCCAAAAGGCTTCGTCGGTTCTAAACCTTGGGAGTGGCGCTCAAAACCTTCTTTGAAACCCAGACTCGGTCTTGATAGCCTCATTTGGAATCTTAATCTCCCTCGCCTTTAGATGCGGAGCCCGCATGATCATCTGCCTCAACTCTCATGGGGGGCCGGGCTGGGCCAGGCCCGGCTGGGACTTTCTCTTGTGGGGGTCTTGTTGGCATTGCTCCACTGCTTTCTTCCTGAGTGCCAGGCTGCCGTGTCAAGCGTGTGTGTGTGTGTGTGTGCCGCTGTCTGCACGCAACCTGGTGCTCCTAGCAACGCCACCTCGCTCGGCGTGCGCACACACGTGCCACATGGCGGCCCGGGTGGCTGGCGCTCTCCGAGCGAGGCTGGTGTTTACCGAGGCTTCATTGGCGGCGTCTGTGCTAACATGAACCCTCACGGCGAGTGTTACTGAAAAAGGGAGACAAAGGAAGAATGTCAAATGTGATGAGCTGCTACTGAAGACGGAGAAAAAAAGGCAAGTCGAGTCTTAACCCGAGCTTGGCTCCCTACCTTGACCTTCTAAACCCCAATTTGAAACACGGCATGACACGAAGCCTAGCCCTGACTTGAATGCACATTTAAGTCCTGATTTAAAACCCTACCCAAGACTCTAAACCCTACTTCAAAATGCAAACTTTGGCCAACCTAGTGTTTCTTGTATCTGTTTTTCTTCGCCGTCATGCAAGCGGAGCGCGAGAGGAGAGGAGCCGGACTCATCGGGTCGGATTGAGACGTGCCGAAGGCATTAAGCGGTGTCAGGAGGAAATTAAAGGCCGGATCGTTTTCTTAATCAGAGCCCGAGCGCTTTGCTTAAAGAGGAATTAGGTGGACAGCTGCCGTGTGGCTCGCTCATTCATTGGGGAGGGGGCTTTATTTGTATATTAAACGACATTAAGCGCTATACATTACAATTGATGTCATGTCGGATTGAGTTTTTAATCAATAAAATAAAAAAAGACTCAAGCAAGCGGCATCTCAGGTCTGCTCACCAAAGTTCACCTGTCTCTCCGCTTGTGAGCCCAAGCCGATGCAGCGCATCCATTTTCGACGCCGGCGTCTCTCTGGACGCTCCCTCGTCGTAATCTGGGAACAATTCAGAAGATCAGGGCAAAAACGTTGCTTTGTGGGCTCTTACTATCGCTAGCTAACACTAATATGAGTTTTTTTTTTAAACTACTGACAACGTGTCTCCAGAATTTCTATCGCAGACACTTTGGAGATATGAGTCGGATTTCTCGCGTGATCTCAAATCACTTTTGGCTCTTGAAAAGGAAATACTAAAAGCGTTCCCCATTTGCGTACCACATCACACAGGCTGCAAGCCAGCCATGCCGGAACGCACATTTTCTCAGCGACCGAGTTGATGATGGTTGGTGTGTTTGTGAGCGAGAGAGGCAGAAAGGGGGGGGGGGGGGGGGGGGGGGGGACAACACAACAGATGGCGCGCCACGCTGCGAAAGACATCGGCTGCCACGGGTGGGGATGGGGGGGCTTAGGGGCGTTAGGGGGGCAAGTGGGGGCAGATAAATGAAAGTGGGAGGAGGGTGGGCCAGACTTTTTTTGCCCATAGTGCCAGCGGGGGTGAAGAGAAGGACTGTGTGTGTATGTGTGTTTATATGCGCATACCTCCGTGTGTGAAGAATGAGAGGCTGACACACACACAAACACACACACACCTGCAGACAGCTAGTGGAAAAGCCTCCACGCGACCATGCTGGAAATTACTTTTAACCCAGTTGTTGTGATGAACAACAAATTGGGATGGTCACGTCACATTAATCAGCCGCCGGCAAAATGAACATGTGTGAAGGAAACGTAATCACTCTGCTTTTGTTTTTTCTTTTATTCCACCACAATGAATTTATTCTTTTGTAAGCACGGCGGAGAACTTCAAAAACAAATTGTGTTGTTTTTTGTTTTTTTATAAAAAAAAGACAAGGCATCGTTGCTGCACTTTCCTAAAACAAACTATTGATGTTTCATCGAGCCCGCCCGCCAGTACAATTCTGAGACCAAGCAACGGTTTTAAATGGTTGTAATACAGAATAAAAATAGTGGACTCATTTTTCTTTTTTTGTCTGAATTGAGTGTGGCTTTTTGGATATAAAGTGAAAAAGCCCCGCCTACGCTTTGACACACACCAGCCCGGTTGGTATCTATGCGGCTGCCCACTGAACAGATGTTGTGGAATTTAACATGCAAAACAAAAGCCCCACTAAATTCAACACACACACACACAGGCGCAACCCCCCCCCCAGCTGGCCCCGCCATCAATGAGCCATGTGGCGCCTCCTTCCCTCTGGCATTGCCACTCTGGCAACTTGGCGGCGTCTGGCAACTGGAAAGATGGAGGCGCATGCGCACGCGAGGGCTTCGCCGGTCGCGGCCGCGCTTTGAGCGTGGACGCGAGGCGACGTCAGGTTGTTTTGCAGCCTTCAAACGCTCCCCCGCGCCGCAACTTTGAACGTACACGAATCAGCGTAACCCGTCACGGCGTCTAGCAAAGCCGCTCGGGAAGGCCCGGCGGAGTTGCAGTTGCCATGGAGATGTCCAAACTCGTTGCTAATAGAATCTTAACTTGAGAGAGATTAATTCAGGGGGAGAGGTTTGATTTATTCATCTCGTCGGACGGCGCCGAGCTTCCCCCGCGCTTGCCGTGCTGTCGGATGCTCACGACCTGGTCCGAGTGGCATCTGGATGCATCACTTTCTTATCATTTCTGCAGAATTAGATAAAGCAACACAAACTTCGCAACTTCAAGAATTTTTGTTGGTTTACGAATGCAACAATAGTGCAATATTGGAAATTTGTTTTAATCTAGGACAACAATGATAATCTGTCCTTTTCACAAAGCGCAATTTAATGATCACATATTATCCCCACAAATGATGCAGGTTGTTCCGTCTCAGATGTCACTTCAACGATTATTCCCTTTGCACGACTTCATCTTCGCAGTGACAAAACAAGAACGGCTAGAAAGTACCTTGAAGGGTCTCGACTTTGTTCCCCGCTGCGTGTCAATCTTGTGAGCCCTTGAAGACACTTTAGCGAATGGCGGCGTCCTTTTAAAAGTCACTCCGTCGCTAAGTTCCTAATTGGAGGCGCGTTTATGTTGCTATACGCATAAATTCATTCATGAGCGCATATGCATGAGCATATGTTCAATACCAGTATGTCTCTACGCGCCCCCCCCCTCAAATTCAGTGGATGAGTGCCCCCCCCCCCCAGCTTCCTCTCCTCTCTGCTCCTCTTCTGACAATCTTTTAATCCGCGCTCCCTTCCGTCGACTCGCAACCGAGAGCCAGCCACTTGACAAAGTCATGGCAATGCAAATATTGGCGTCCCCTCTAATTGACGCCGTGCCTCAGGTAGGCCACTTGAATAACTAAACGCCTCAGCTTAAATTGCACTCCTCAGACAAAAAATGAACAGGAACAATTGTTGTTGCTAACTAAAACAGCAGTTTGGCTAAAGTATTCACGCTGTTCTTGTTAAAATCACACTGCATCCGACCAAGAGCCATTCCTAATAGTTTGGCCAAGCATTATTAAATTTGTCATTACGAGCACCCGGGGCGACAGACGGCAGCCCACGAGGTAAAATCTGCTCAAGGTCAAACACGCTTTGAGGTCAAAGTGGAAAGCCGCGGGTGGCGGCCGAGGAGTCGAGGACGGCGATTTAAGTGTGTTTGTGCGCGTGCGAGTGTGTGCGTGTGTTGAGAGCATCTGTGCGTTTGAATTCCGTGACAGATGTTCATTAGTCTTTGACAAGCCCACACCGCTCACGTCTCGATGCGGTGATGCCATCGACATAAGGACCGGAAAAAAACATCTCTGCAGTCTTTTTTCTTTTTTTTAAATAATTTATTCTTAACTAAAGGACATTTTGTTTTAGTTATTAATTTGTGTGTAACTTGCTCATCTTTGGCAAAGGTAAGCATTTAGCTATTTACAATGCAGATGTTTTCGTTCGGGGAGATGTGGCACATTAAGATTGATGACTAATTATCGCGATTAAAAAAAAAAAAAAAAGATTGACCTCGAGCAGAGAAAGGTGAAAGGATGAAAAAACAAGTAAAGAAGAAACGTGCAGTGGGATGATGCAGGAAAGACAACAAAAATGGAGGCAATGAGTTGGAGTGAATACCATCTGACAGGTCCAGCTGGGAGTTTGCCCACCCCGCAGCACTGCAAACCCCTCAATATGGCCGCCAATTACTGCTGCCCGCGTGACCGTGCCATGGCGGCGGCAGCTTCACCGGCATCCTCCTCACTCGCCCTCCTCTTCCTCGCCTCTCCTTCACCCTCCCTGAAAGATAAATAAAGAAATAAAAAAAAAAAAACACTCCTGCCATCTGTGCAGCAAACACCACCGCATAATAGACACTCGGCGGCCACTTCATTAGGTACACCTGCACAAGCTAATGAGGCTCCATGACAAGAGCTGGAACTAGAGAGTCAACAAAACACTCCTATGAATATGTTTATCGTCTTTTCATAGTGCACTCCATATTTCTGAGAACTGTCAACTGGGGGAAAATATAATATTTATACTTTTAGATGCCGAGGAAAAGTGACATTTAAAACCAAAATTGTTCATGACAATAATGGGGAAGGACCACGAACCCCCCCCGCCAAAAAAAAAACATGGGAGCATAGAACTTTGTCAAGTAACCACACATCGAAACACTAATCGCTGTTTTACGTTTTAATTTATTTCATATACTTTAAGTGCTATTATTTTGATTACCAACAGAGCTTATCACTGCAATCCCAAAGAGACAACATACAAAACTTGCCTGAACATTTTTTTGGGTACGCAGTTTTTATCCAAGCATTCCCTGCCCATTTATTTAACTTATTCAATGACACTTGTGTTAGTAAAAACATTTTTTTGCAGGGATAGTCTACTAATAAAATGTATCACGTGAGTATCAAATGATGCAGATGCTACACTTTCAAACAAAACGAACAGTTTGCTGGCTTATTGAATTACACCACGCACAACATTTCTGAAGGGACTTTCATTTTAACAAACAGGCCGAACTAATTGATTGGAATTGGTTATTAAATCCCTATTACAAATAAATTAAGGTGAAGCCCCTAATTCTCAAAGAGAAATATAAACTCAAACAATAATAATTCAAGTATGCGTCGAACCACAATAAAAAAATGTTTTTAAAAAAAAGGAATCATCGGATATTATAAATGAGCTCAACAACATTCTCCTGCATGCTTGAAATAAAATAAAAATCTTTTTTTCATGCAGCAGACTGTGCAGGAGTAATGAACAGATGCTGGTGGAATTAGCAAAGAAACACCGGGGCCCTCCCACAAGGGCCGGTGCACGTTTGGCCGAGTTGCAGCGTGCGCGGCGCGCGTGCGCGTGAGTGGCTTGGCTGTACGGGCGGCCAGCGTGCACGCGTGCGCGGTGGACGTGCTCGCAGCGTCCTGGCGGTGATTTGATGTGATTCACCTGTATCGGCCCGCAAAACTCTGATGCAGGACGTATATGCATATACGCAAAGTGCACAGGCGCGCCCGTCACAATCTCAAATCAACTCACAATGTTGCCAAAATGTATACAGTAGATGTTTTCATCTAATGGTACGATATTAAACTAACAGATCATTAAATTCAACTCAAATGTCAATTGTTCAATTTGCGTGTTATTAATTATCGCTATGACACTAGCACATTTTTCCATGGGTTGCCTGTACTGATCTATATTTTAGTTTTCTCGTATAATAAAAACAACGCGCGTAATTTTACAAATTTAATTTCGAGTGGGCATTTTAAAAGGCAGCATGTGCATTATTAATTCACTCATTTCTTGATTATTATTATTATTATTACTTAAGAAAATAACGTTCTGTTTAATTTAAATTTAAAGTTGGCACGTTTCAGTTTGAATCATTTAGATGCTCATCATTATATTTGTGTGTTTTTGGATTGGATATACGAGAATGTGCCTGCAGAGCCTAATCGCACACTTGACCATGCAGCAAGGCAGCATATGGGACCACGGGCGATGGTCCAACATGGCGCCTGCATGTTCCGAGTAATATTATTATCATTATTATTATTCGCATCGAATGGAAATCACTCACTGATGTCTGGCCTGCACACTAGTGAAAATGAAAAAAAAAAAGAAAACTCCGTGCACCAGTGTACTTCAAAATGAATCGAATGTTAGCGCGTGTAAGGATCAGGTGGTTGGTTAGAAATGTATATTGGGACCAAGTGGTTATTAATGTAAAATCCGTACACATGTAAAGTAATGCATGCCATACTTATGCTAAAAAAGACCATTAAATCAGGAAAAACGGGTTTGTTTTGAGAGTACCAAACGGCATCAAAATATACACATTAGAAAAAAATTGCAAAAATCTGACTTATTTTTAACCTGTGTAAAGGACTTGATACAAGTCAGTGGTAGATGCAAAATTGACAAGTTGACTTTTTTCAAGAATTAAATGCATGAAACCATTTTGTCTCAGAACCTCCGAAAGAAATATCATCTATATTTTATTCCTTTAAAAATCTGGTTTAAAATGCTTAAAATGCAGACTTACAGTCCACGCAAGCGTGAATGACACGAGACAATTATAAATCATGTTTTATTTGTGCATTTCATTTATATTACGTCATATGTCAGGTTGTTTTGCGCGCGCACACAGAATACCGTACAATTAAGAAGCGCATGTAATCAGATTACAGGAAAAGATTAAGGATTGTCGCTCAAATCAGTCAGTGCGTGGCTCAGTTATGGAAAAAGGCGCTGATGTCTTCGTAGGGGCCTGCCGCGCGCTCGTGGTGGCCCTCGTGGAAGGGGGGGATGTTCTCGGAGTGCGCGCCGCCACCGCCGCGGGTTCCCGAAGGGCCAAACGTCAAACCGCGTCCGGCTCGGGAGTAATGCATAGACGAGTAGTGATAGTTCCGCTCGGCGTCGAGCTCCTGCTGCTTGCCGGGCGCACCCATGCTGACGCCCACGCCCATCAAGCACCCCGGCGGGCTGTGCTGGCCCTCGTAGTCCGGGCTCAGGTAGTCGGGGGAGGCCCCGCCCGGAGCGTACGCGGCCTCATAGCCGGGGGCGTACGAGTGCCCGCGTAGGTTCAGGGGGCCCCCGCCCGGAGCTTGGCAGTTGGGGCTGGCGAGGCGACACCGGTACGACGACGACGGCGAAGAAGAGTACGGATGCAAGGAGAAGGGCGAGCCGGGCATGTGGAAGCGCGTCGCATCCGGTTCGGTGAGGAAGTTGCGTGTGTTGAGCTGCAGGCAGCCGGCCACCAGGTTAGTGGTGGGCTGCGAGAGGCCCTTGCACAACATCTGCACGTAACTGACCACGTCGGGACGCTTGCCGTTGCGCAAAATCTCGCCCAGCGCCAGGATGTAGTTCTTGGCCAGGCGCAGCGTCTCGATTTTGGACAACTTCTGCGTCTTGGAGTAGCACGGTACCACCTTGCGCAGGTTGTCCAGCGCCGAGTTGAGGTCGTGCATGCGCGTGCGCTCCCGGGCGTTGGCCTTCACCCGCCGCACTTTGGAGCGCTCGTGGCGGCCCGCACTCGTCTTGCGCTTCTTCGGACCGCGTTTTTTGTTGCCTTTATCCCCGGTGCCTTCGTGGACACCGCTCTCATTGTCATCATCATCATCATCTTCGTCCCCCTCCTCCTCGTCCTCCTCCTCATCTGCCATTTCGGACTCGGCTCGGCTACTGCTGCCCCCGCAGCGCGTCTCGTCCAGCTCGTCCTCCGCGCCAAGGTGCCCTTCCTGCTCGTTCTTCACCTTGCCCAACCCGCCGTCCGGGTTGTCGGCCCAGTCCGCCGCCAACCTCTGCACGTCCGGTAGAACCTCACTGAAGAGACGGCTTAACATTGTCACCTGCAACAGAGGAGGCGGGGTCCCGCGTGCGCTGTTTATATCCACTCTATGATGTCATACAAGGGTGAAGTTGGATGGTACCCCCCCCACCCCCTCACCCCCCAAAAAATGGGATGAGACGAAAAATGTGGTTGCTGAAAATGGATGTCTCAAGTCATCATTTGGCACACTTGAAGATGGGATGAGGGGACGAAAGACAAGGACTGAATGTGCCAGGCCATTTCATTAGGGACAGAGGACAAAATGGCATCAGATGGAAAATGGATTCGTCGATGTGTCGGTTCAAATGATTAGGGACGTCGATGCAACAGAATATGACAATGTGGATGGACAAAGGTTGAGCAGAATTTTTTTTTTTTTTTTAAAAACCTGGAATTGGATGTCTCAGGTCACAGTATTAGGCACACCAGCAACATGTCCCGGGCCACTTTATTAGGGACACTGACAGCATGATGAGAGAAGATGGCTGGAAATTGATGTCCGGAGTCATATGATTTGGCACATTAAAATAAAGATGGGATGAATCAATATGGCTACGTCCGGTCAGATTATTAGGGACACCTTTAACAAGAGACAAAATGGCTGCAAATGTGTCACACTATTATGTACACCACAAACAGAATAAACAAATGGGAATGATGTACCAGGTACACATGCAACATAAGGTGACATAAAAAAGAAAAGAAAAAAGGGTTGATCGGGTATTAGTTACACCATCAATGAAACAAAATGGCTGGAGACTGATGCGTTCGAGCTACGATTCATGACACCCACAAAATGAGTTGCAAATGGATGCGCTAGGTCACATCATTAGGTACAACTGCAATACACGACATGCACACGCACACACAGAGGTGGTCATTCACTTTGTCAATTATATTTGTAAAGGGCGTGGCGTGGTGTGCAGGTGTACCTAATGGTCTGACCGAAAAGCAGACCACCTTTTGTGGTAAAAAATATTTAACATTTATAAGTCTAAACAAATATATTATTTGTTCATTTAAATACTGTTATTCACACCTTTTAGAGGAAGGCAGTAGATGTTATTATGGTAGGACGCATATACTTTTTTAGAATCCCGGCGAAGACCTATATTAAATATATGAACTGAAAAAACTTTTCCAACAACCTTGATTAAACTCTAAAATGTCATCAATTTTGCTTTGAATTATGATTTTTAGATTGTTATGCTTTAAAAAAAAGCAAATGCCTCATCTTGACTCCATACTATTTTAGCACGTCACAATTTGTCAAGTGGCACAAAAATGCAATTCATTGAGTGAAAATCAATTAAAAACAGTCAAAAGCATGAAATCCTCTCAATTTCATGTCTATTTTTTTTCCTCTTTTCCAGCCAAAATTAATAAACACAATTGTCGTTTATCCTGCGCGTGCTACCCATAGGATTCAAGCCACACACACCATCTTTCTATATTTACTGCCGCTTGCAATGAGGCTCCACGAATGACCAAATGTTGTCCGTGTGGACGAATGATGGGATGCAGGTGGACACAAAGAAGTTGAAACGCGGATTTCGGAAGACCCTACCTTCGCTTTGTTTACACCATGCCGACGGTGAGTCGCGCAGGGCGAAGAAGAGGCTGTGTTGTGTGCTGCGTGCTCGTGCCTCTACTTTCCTCTTCCTCTTCTGCCGCCACCGTGCCTCTGTCTGCAGCTCAGACGTGCGCGAGGGGAGGAAGCGCGCGGGCGACTCGCCTGGCGGGGCCGTGCGATGCCAGGCCCACATGGCTGGCACGTCATTGGCAAGAGCCATCACATGAGAGCTGCTGATTGACATGCGGCCGCATTCGCAGAGAGCGACTCCCCCCGGGCGGCTGGGTGAGGTGTTGAGGGGGGGGAGGCGGTTGAGAAGAACTCGCCATCTGTCAGCGGGCTCTGAAAGGCAAAATGAAATAAGCGGCGTAAGTGAGTAGATTCACACTGGGTGTGTTTTAGAATGGGGAAAAATATGGGGTCAATCGCAAAAAAAGGTGACACCCGTAACCCCATTATCGTAAACTAGGTCTCGCCCCTTGCTGGTTTCAAGTCTGGATTCGGGTTTTAAAATAGCAGTATGGTTTTAAACTGTGGTGTCAAGCCAAGGTTGGGGGTACAAGGCATCTATTAACAGATTGAGGGACTTACAAACACATAAATCGAAACAATAGTTCTTGGTTGAAATGTAATCATTTTCAATTTATGTCAGTGGTAGTCGATCAGTGTACTTAGCACCCAGAAGCACACTGCTCACAAACATGAAGCAATAAATACATTTACGACAGACCGCAGGCTCTGTACACAAGAATTGGCAGTGGCTGACATCTAGTGGCCGTAAAGCGTTACTGCAATTCAATTGACTTAATGGCCCGGTTGGGACGTCGTTACTTGTTTAAACCACAAGTCGAGGCTAGTGCTTGAAATTAGGCTTTTAAAGTACGCTTAACGTTTTGACCAGCAGTAACATTTTGTCGTGTTTTTTCTCTTTTGTGCCACGTTGCTTTCATATGTTGTTGTTGTTTCGGGCGAGGCGTTGCCTTTTGTCGCTTCTGTACAGTGCGGTACAAGTTACCTCCGGTAGCCTACCTGAAGCGGTTTGAAGACGACAAATATTGTTCACTGTCATACGTCTTTTTTGGAGGTATTTGGAAGACATTGTTGGTGCCGGTTATACAAATCTTTCTTACTTCCGCGTTGTCAAAACTTTGTCGCGGCTATATTTAATTTTGAAGCCAGAAGAGCGCAAGGTCCTAAAGCCCACCGGTTAACGCGGAAGCCCCGTCTAAAATTCACCGAGGTCTCGCGATATCTGCGGCAACAACCGGCCGCGTCATAAGCCTTCCTTCGCACGAACACGCGCTGCTGTGTTGCTTCGTGACCGAGGATGCTTAAGTGGGAGTGGGACTGACCGTGCAGACAGATTGGACTTTTTTTATTTTATTTTATTCTAGACGAGGCTGGACACGTGTGATGATGGAGCCCCTTCTACCTGCACGGATCAACATGACTGCGGAGCGAGAGCCGGAGGACAGCGATGCTAAGAGGAAGATCCAGTTCTCGGTGCCTTCGGCGGTGCCCCTCCAGCTGGACCCGCGACAAGTGGAACTGGTGAGAATCATGGATGCAAGGCATTTATTAGCAGATGGAGAGACTTGCAAGACATTTCTTTAAACGATATAAAAACAGAACAATATTACGTTGTTAAAATACAGTACACGTGTATTAAAATTCGCATGTTTTCCCCCTTCATTATTGATTCCATAGCGAACCTCAGGTTCACAGGTGCCATGTGTCCTCTGCAGATGGTGTGCTGCTGCAATCATCAAATCACAGATAGATAAATGGTTAGATCGATGCCTAATGATTTTATTAAGCGGCATAGACTCCATTGCAAAGTTCTGCCTTACAGATGCATCGGACTGTTCAAGTATGCGCGCAGAGGAAGAAACGTGACTCGTACGACTATCCGTGAAATTGCGACACCTTGTGGTACCCTCGTGTTATCACCCCCAAAAGGGGGACAATACAGTATTTGGGGTATCAGTATGAATCTTCTCAAGAGGACAGCACCGCACCATCCAACTGAGGTGTGGCCTCAATTCAAATAAAAGGACTGCAGCGAACGTTGAGCAAACTTCACAGAATTTGGTTGTTCATTGTTGGCCCCCTGCCCCCGTGTTGAAGTGGCCCCTACTTACGTAACACGAGGAGCAGTAGGACTCACGTTTTTTTAATGTATTAGCGCCTGTTGGCAGTAGAGTATGGACAGCGCAGGGATTAAGCTGAGCCGTGCAAGCCTGACTTTTTGCATCTCTTCAAAGTGATGAGGTTTCAAAAGGAGTGGAGGAGAAGTTGACATGAGGGATAAAGCATTACAAATATTAAAATGTGATGTTGCAAAACACGGGTGCTGAGGGCTCTCGTACAAGCTCTTTTGCCTCGTCATGTCCATCCAACTTGCGTGGAGAATGGGAGCTACAATAGGACATGAAGTTGCATAACTCTCGGCAGTGTTTATGACTCACCTCTATTATGCATTCCAAATAACACTAGGACCTTTGTTTTTATAATATACTCATTTTTATAAAGCAAGAACTGAATAAAATGAGCCTCCCACACATTTGCCAGTTAGTTTTTTTTTTTATCTCATGATTTGTTTGGCAGAGCATTTGCTCTTGAGGCTCTTATGCAAGCACCTGTTTTTTGTTTTTTTAAACTGGGCTTTGAACTGGCACAGGTTGGGAATCAAACCTGCGCCTGCTGCTCAGGACCATACAAACGTTGTGATTTGACGCCTCCTAGTGGCATTTTGTGACGAGCAATTCAGTGGAACTGAATCGAGCGCTTTGTGGTGATCAGAAGAATCTGCTGCCCTCCTGTGGTGTCTACGGGGAACTGCACCTTTTTTTTTTTTTTACACCATGTAAATGTTTTTCTAATTTAACTCCTAATTTCTCAATTTTTATTTGATTGTTTGAAAATAAAAGAGCCCACACCAAAAACTTTAATACAATATTTATGTTTAATAGGCTTAAGTGGAAAATGATGCTGTGCTGTTGCAACCCCTAACAGGACAAGTCAAATAAAAACGTGTTCTGATCTCAAATTGAATCACGAGCGTCTCTGTGTTCAGATTCGACGTCGAAGGCCAACGCCTGCCACCCTCTTCCGACTGACGGACCCGCTATCGCCGGAAGACGACCCCGGGTCTCACCAGGTACGCCAGCTTGGTACCATTTTGCCGTGTGTTGCCCGCCGTGTCCCCG
The DNA here is from genome assembly GCF_033458585.1 of Syngnathus typhle. Taxonomy (NCBI): domain Eukaryota; kingdom Metazoa; phylum Chordata; class Actinopteri; order Syngnathiformes; family Syngnathidae; genus Syngnathus; species Syngnathus typhle. The sequence goes on along the minus strand of NC_083755.1, from coordinate 3,711,945 downwards.
GTGGCATTTTCCCCGTGCCTGCTGCAGTGTCTCGGAGGAGAAAACGGAGTCCTGAAATCCAAAACGTCTGACAAAACGCCAAGCACCTACGAGCCACCTTCCCTCAAAGGTCAGTGGGCTCCGCATTTGTCTCTTACCGTGATGTAACAATTGCAAAAACGGACATGTGGTCGACATCTGTCTCAAAAAGCCCGGTGTGTTTGATGGTAAGATTAGGGCGGCAGATGTGAGTCTGTGCTGGATCATCCCGGATTATGGGATGGACGCACAGACGCTGTTATGATAACAAACTGGTAACAGGTTAACAAACTACTTTCAGCCATGCAGAGGCTGGCCCTAGTGCACCTGTCTTCCACGAGCTCCGTGGACCGGGACGACACGCCTTCTGGAGATGAAAATGACGGGGGCACGCTGTCGGATTCGGGTAACAAATCAAATAAAGATCGTAACACGCCTTCAGTGCTACACACCTGTACACAACCCGCTGCTTCCTTTCTTGGCAGACGCTAGCGTGCAAAACAAAGCGCGGCGGGATCGGTCACCTTCGCCGGATGCGTCACGAGCCACGGAGGAGGCCGACGAGTGAGATGGCATGAGATTAGAAAGACGTGGACAGGAGTTTGTGTGCACGCATGCTTGGAGATGGCATGTAAAGACAGTGTGTGGAAGAACATCTCTGTCGACGCCACAAGATGGTGCTAAAGAGAATGGAAGCATTTGAATGGACATTTGTATGGGGCTTTTCACGTGTGTCCTGCACACTAGCATTCGATATATTTATGCTTGGTTGCAAATAAAAGCTCCAGAATGACTTTTGAAGCGTATCATCTAGTGCCTTTATTAGTCAGTGAACTGCGTTTGGAATAAACGGAGAGATAATTCACTCTTTATGGTGTTTCAATACAATGAAGACACAAGAGATGATGTCACTTCACGACACAGAAATGAATACATAAATATAATTCGGAGTAAATTGATTTTTTTACATCAAAGTAATAATATGTGAGAAAAAAATCTAGAAATATACTTTTCATATTCCATTTGCTTTTTTTTTTTTTAAATAGAGTATCTGTTTTTGTATGTCCACTTTCAATACAGGAACACATTAAACTGTTAATCTATGTATTTTTTTTTCATACATTTATTTGCTATATGAACAAAATGAAATGCACAGTCATTCTTTCATTTTAAAACACAGAGCATGGCTGATTTTGGGTTTGCTGTAGTATCTGTTTTTGCACTGCAGGGGGGGATGTGTAACCATCTAACATAAAGAGCATTCTCCATCTCTTGTCCATCTGAAATGAGAAAGTCATTCAGCAAAGGCACATATAACTCAGGAGAATACACTTTTTGGACAGCACCTGTTTAATCCTTCTTTGCCTTTGCAAAAAACACCCCCGTCACATCATCCACCCCCACTCGCATGTCCTGAGGCAGCGTGTAAACCTCCAGCCGGATCAGGGTGTAGCCCGTCTCCTTCAGACTGGCGCACACCTCCGCCTCGCCCAGCGGCACCACGGGGATCTTCAGGCCGGGCCCCCCCATGTAGAAGCTTTCCCCAAGGGCCCCGATGAGCAGGAGGTGGCCCCCGGGCCGCAGCAGCGTGCCGATGTGGCCCAGGGCCCGGGTGAAGGCGGTCAGGTCGGGACTGACACTCTCCAGGCAGAAGCAGGACACCAGGCAGTCGGCCTTGGCGGGGGGGAACCTGCGGGGGTCCAGAGGCTGCGGGCGGTGCACGTCGATGGGGAGGATGTCGCTGATGGCCCGGCGGAGCTTGGCCGCCTTCTCTGTCCACGCCGAGGCCCTGAGAGTCACAAGCCGAGTTCAGGTGAGTCGAGAGAACCGTAGTGTGGTGTCATACCGTCGGCCCTCCAGCTTGCAAACGTGCTGCAGGTACGGCGTCCAGTCCATGCTGCAGCCCTTCTCGTCTCGTAGCCAGCGCCGCAGCTCCTCCCGGTTGGACTCCAGGAAGTCAGTCAGGACCACCTCGTCGAAGACCTCGCAGCCGCTCAGGACTTGGTAGAGGGTCGGCCCGGAGCCCACGTCCACCAGCAGCTCGCCGCCGATGTCGCCTGAGCAAAAGCAGTTCGGTGACAGGCGGAGCGGCCCGGGTACCGCTCGCTTACCTTCGGCGAAGGCTCGGTGTAGCCGGGCCAATTTCCACGGCACGATGCTGTCCTCTCTGTCAAAGTCGGCTCGCGGTGGCGTGTAGTTGTACTGCAGATACGCCGCCGGGTCAAAGCGTTGGTAGCGGGCAGCCATGGCGGCTGTGTCGTTTTCCTTTTGCTCCATTCGTCCCCTGCGGATAAAAGTCAGTTTGCCGCCGAGCTTCCGCCTCGGAGCCTCCTTTTATACCCTCACTTTGTTGTTTGGATTTTGGGGCGGGGGCGTCGGTGTTGAATCCTGATAGCATTTGCCTACGTTTCCATTCTCTGCCCTCCGGCACCGATGCCATCAGATTAGCCACGCTAATGGACGCATCATTGCTTTCAGGTCCGGCGTCCAACCTTCAACAGATCTCCACCATCTTCCTCATCAGTCCACGTTTGCCTTTGCCAGCTCCCTTTGAATCTTAACTCTTCAGAGGATCCCTTACAGTCGGCACCGGAGCGCAGCTTGGTTTTTGCTCCCAAATATTCTGCAAACATAAAAACAAGACAAACATGTCATCTGTGTTGTTCGGAAACCTTCTGCAATGTCATCGTCGGCCAATGTAGTGTGTGGGGGGGTTAAAGGGGCATGTTAGGCTTTGAACGGCGCAAGCAACCAAGGCCAGCTGACAAAACACACTTTGAGCCGCTGATTCAATTAATTGAAGGCCTATTCCCAGTGTAAGCAGCAGCTGAACTGCAGTGGAAAATTGCCACGTTGTCATCAAACTGCTTCCCTTGAGACCTCCTTCATCCCTGGCAGATGGACACACACACACACATACACACACACTCTCGCACTATTTGGAATGTGGAATTCTGCCACATGTTAGCGGTCAAATTAGAGTATGTGATCATCCTCCTGGCATCACGTTTGCCAATTTTGTAGGATTCATATTTTCAAATGAAAGCAAAGGGGACAAAGTGGTTACTTTGGCTTTGTGCTTTATTAAAAAAGCCAACATACTTTTCTATCCACTGACGGAAAACAATCGGTAAACCCTTCAAGCCAGGAACCTCGGCGACGTCATCTTGACGGTGGTCTTGCTTTCCGACACGAAACTGTCAAGTTGCTCGCTGGCTTCCCAGCTCAACCTTTTTGTCGGTCTGCGGCGGCGGCCCGTGTCCGATGGCGCCCGAGAGGAAGCGCTGCAGGAGTCGCCTGGCTTGCCAGTAGTTCTCGCAGCGCCGCGCCTCGCTCACTGTAGGCCTGGAAAGTTGACAGACCCAAATTTTAAAAGCTAAACTCGTATTTGAAGCCTGCTCCTGTTTACATTCAATCTAAAGGCAATCCAGACTAAGCTGTACCGAAACTCAGAAAGCCTAAGCGCTAACGCTGACAAGATTGACCACTTTGCTGACCTTTGCGAGCGGGACACGCCGAGGCTGTGCCAGTGAGCCGAGTAGCTCTGCCCTCTGTGCCAGTCCTCCTCCAGCACGCTGCAGTCCAGTGCGCCACCGCTCATCTTCAAAAGCAACTTTTCTTCCGCGAGTGCAAAAGAGCGAGCGACGATTGCGAGTGCACCCGGCGAACCAGCCTGCACAAGTGTTAGGGCAGGGCGGGCCGTGTTGACATAGTTGTGCGGCTGCGGTTATTTTGGTTGCATGCCCATGCCAAAGACAAAAGCGCGGTAAGGCCGACCTTGGGGACCTTGTGTTGCACACCCAATTTGAATCTTCTCCGAAATAGTCCTTTTTTTCTTCACAGTTGTGCATTTCCTTGAGCTGTGCAAAAATACACAAGCACTAAGTTCTCTGGAGACACACAATTAAAAAAAGCGGCTGTGTTGGTTTGTGAGGCGCCCAGAGCCTCAAGGTAAACTCGGCTCCTTACTCGACAGTCAGATGGACAAAAAACAGATGAGGACGAGGCTGAGATAAAGAGCAAAAAGCGGCCGAGAGAGAAAACAGGGCCGAAATAATGGAATAACGCAGTGCATTTAACCCCCATGACAATCGAGTTATGCTGGTCGCTGGTTCAGGTGGCGAGTCCCGCCTACCTGACATTTGGCCCACGGGAGATGGAGTACGGCGACCTGGAGTGCTGCGTCGAGATGGAGGCGGCCGTGGAACACGCACATTGTCACGCAAAACCGCTGGCCTGAAAACAATAGCAACAAATTTGAGTTTTTTTCTCTTATTTGAATAACAACAAAAATAATAAAATGGCAAGTCACTTTTATAGGATAAACAAATTCACGTTGCAGAATTTTTTTACATTTTGCAAAATTGGAAGCTTTTTTTTTTTCCCTTTTCATTTAGGCAAAAAAAAAAAAGGATAAACCCATCCAGAGTTTCGCCAAGTACTTTCCCTAGAAAGTCCAACTTATTGATGAGGCAAAAGTGCTTGCGGCCAAATCTGTACTTTTCTTTTTTTGTCTCAGAGGACACAGCCGAGTGGTTCCTTGCAGCAGCTGGACAGCGCCCGCGCGCGTCCTCTGCAACGCCAGCTCTGCTTTGGCCGACAGCGACTGCTTCGGACCGGGTGACTTGCAAAAGCAGAGGCGGGCATGAACGCGGACGGCCTCACGGGCATGCCGACCGCCGACTGAGTCTTTTTTTGTTCGTCAGAAAGAAATGGAAGGTAAAATTTCAAGATGTGTAAACGTTGCTGCATATCATTTCTCACAATAAGCTTGAATCTAACAAAAGTAGTTCACAGACTAACTTTTTTTGTTTCAGTGTGAACACGTCCTGCTGATCACAGAATTTACATTGCAATTAAAGCAGATAAAAGAGGCACTCCCCTTTCCATTGGGGAGTCATGAGAAGATGACGGCTTCTTAAATGAAGCCTCTTCTTGAAAAAGAACATCGGGAAAAAAAAAAAACGCCTTAAAAAAGAATATTTGGATATTTAGTTTCAAAGGCGGGGAGCATTTGGTCGCAGCCACCCCAAATTAAGGAAAGCAGCGCTACTGATGTCTTTGCGAGTGTCGGGCCCACGGGGGGAATCTGCCGTTGATGCAAGTGGGGCGGGCGAGCAAGAGAAAAGATGCAAGGCAATACTACAGAGGTTTAATTATCCGGCCGTCACAAATGAAAAAAGAGCCGCGAGGCGACTTCACAATGGGAATCACAGGAATTCTCCCTCTTTTTCTCCTTTGCCTTTCTCATCATCTAAACAAGCGGAAAAAAAAACGCACTAGTTTAGCCTTCAATCGGCACCAAAGAGATGCAGACAAAACTCTGCAATCTTCAAACGGCGGGAAAAAGTGGAGCACGCGTCCCGTTTTTTTTCCCCACTCGTAAAACGTACGCAGGACATGCGAGCGGGACGACTTGCCAAGTTGTCATTTCCGCCGCAATGTTAATTTGGGAGGAAATGAGCGGACATTTCCCGAACCTCAACCGCCCACTTGATTTAAAGACGCTCCTCCCCCTTCTGGGAATTATCGTGCATCCGTACGACAAGTCAAAGCGCTTGACTGGTGCACCCCAAAAAAAAAAAAGGCGGAAATCCCTTAATTGGACATTACTGGAGGCCAAAACTCATATTTCCTCTCAATGTTGATCTTAAGAGAGCGGCAAACGCGCTTCATTCTTTTCCTCCTCTCCTCAGCAGTCAATAATTAATGCCCAGAGTGATTTATTCATGCGAATCCCGGCCAATTAGATGGCGCCTAATTAACAATTTCAATAATTGATATTTATTTCTGAAAGAGGAATCGCGGGCTGCTGCAAAATGCATGAGCAGCGGGTTTTGTGTTTTTTTTTTTTTTTTTGGGGTTGCGGGCGCGTTTCCCGCCCGCTGGCTCGGGGCTAATCGCGGGACACTTTGACGGCGTGGCGCGGCATGTCTTTGAGGCCTGTGATGTGGATCTAACGTGGACGTCTTTCATGGCGCCATGTGATCTGCTAAAGACGCTTACTTGTTGTACATCCGCTCGTAGCCTCTAGTGCTCTTTAATAGCGGCGCCGGCTACAAAGGAAGATGGAGGCCGCCACTCGCCTTGATGATAATGGCTGACAACGTGCCAGCCAACGTACCAGCCCCAAAAAAAAAAGAAAATCTAGAGGAGCAAAAATGTCATTACTTTTAAAACAAGTATTGTTTTTTGAACTAAAAATATTATATTTTTAGTTAAAATAATAAAAGTAATAAATATAAATACAGTAATAAAAATAAAATAGTAAAATTCATATTATAAATATTACTTTTCTATTTTTGGTCTTTTTTTTAACAAAATTGTGTGGGGGTTTTTTTCCAAAGAAAAAGAAAGTTTACATATTTGGAGCTTGATGGTTTTCATCTGACAATTTTGGAGTTTTCTTTTAATCCATTTTTTGTGTTTGGAGGTGCACATCCATTCCCACGAAACTCACAAACTTTGGAGATACAAACTTTTTTCTATTTAATCTAGAAAATGTATCTTTTTTTTAATGATGAAACTGTTTTTGCTGACTGTTTTGGGACTGAGAAACCAAACGCAAACTGACTTTTCTGAAGATTTTATTTTCTGTGTGGATTTGGGCAGGGGGGGGCAAGGCAAAAACATTCTACCGAGGGACTATTTGGTTATTGCCAAATAGACGAGACATCGAGGGAAGGAAGTTCGGTGGCGGCGGGATGAGAACGAGCGACAAATCAGTCGAGCTGGCTGACGCGTTTGAGCGAGCCCACGGTGGGGCTGGCGCCGCCCCACTCGCTGTGTCGGCGGTACTCGCCGGGGTGCAGGAAGTACTGGCGTCCCCTGTAGTTGGGGTGCTCATGCAGCATCCAGTAGCCCTCCATCACGTTGACCGAGGAGATGTCGCGCGTGTGGAAACGCTCGTTCAGGTCGGGGCAGTCTTCCATCAGCTCCAGGTTCTGCCCGCCGAAATCCGAGCGCTCAAAGATCTTCATCCGGTAGCTGCCGTTGTACTGCGGCCGCAACAAAAACAAGCCAGCAAATCTTTTCGGCCTATCCATCCGTGTTTTTTTTTTTTAAACAAATGCGCATTTGGAAAGATATTTTTGATACTGACTTTTGGGTCATTTCTGTGGATAGATTTTTGAGATTTTCCTTTTTTGTCATATTTTATATGCATCTCCAAAGTTTCTGAAGGTACCCACAAAATTTGTCAGAAGACAAAACTCCAAATTTGTTGAAAAACATTACTAGTAGAAAGTTTTTTTTCCGTAAAACAAACAAAAAAAAATCACATTATTAGATAAAAATAGATAAATAAGAATGCATTCTTTGACAAAAACATATTTTACATTCAAATCAAAATGAAGTGTTATTGTGTGATCGCGCGTGTGTGTGTACTAGTGGGCGGACTCACGGGCGGCACCAGGCGGCAGGAACGGATGCAGTCGTTGAATCCGGCCCAGCGCTGGTAGTCGGGGTAGTCGCCCTTGTGGAGCATGTACTGGTAGCCGGCGTAGTTGGGCTTCTCGTAAGCCACCCAGCAGCCGTTCTCAACGCGGATGGAGTTGCAGCGGCTGAAGTGGTTTTGCATCTCGGGGCAGTCGCCGCTGCACTCAAAGTGGCGGCCCTGGAAGTTGCGATCCTCAAAGAAGATGATCTGACAAAAAACATGGTTTTTAAGTAGGGGTGGGGAAAAAAATATACAAATCAAGTAGAAAAAGTTCTTTTTTTTATGTGTAAATGTTGTATTTGTGCCACTTACCTTGCTCATTGTGGCGGCGGGTGATCAGAAAATACGGCAGATCGCCTCGGGCCACGTTGTGCACGCGGCAGCGCCTTTATAGAGCCGGTGAGCCGCACGAACAAAAGTGCGGCAAAATGGCGTCAAGTCAGCAGGCTTGCCCAGCTGCACCGACGGCCTCTTTGTCGCGGCTAAGCGCTGTGGAAAATGCGGCCCGTCTGCAACTTTTCCTCATGCAGCAGGAAAAGAAAAAAGAAAAATAAGTCAAATAGGAGTTGCAACATCTGCTGAAATGAAAATTTGTTTAGGAGGTCAACATTTCTCCATAACGCTATTTTTTAAAATTATTTACAAATCAACAAAGTAGACTTTAGTGACTTACCTTGAGCTGCGTGCCGCGATGTGATTGGGCAGTCTTAATTCCAGGGGGCGTTGCATGACCAAAATCTCAAATGAGGCGAAATAACGTGACAAAAGGCGCGTTTTTGTGCAAATGCCTGCGACTTTTATTACTCGTTGGCCTTGAGGGCTTTGATCCGACGCAGCGAGCCCACCGCCGGCTGCTGGCTGCCCCAGTCGCCGCAGGCCCGGTACTCGCCGGGGCGCAGGACGAACTGGCGCCCCCTGTAGTTGGGGTGCTCGTACATGATCCAGAAGCCCTCGGCCACGTCGCACGAGTAGACGTCGCTCAGGCGCAAGCGCGAGGCCACGTCGGGGCAGTCGTCCGTCACCTCCGTGGATCGGCCCGACAGGTCGGGACGGGGGAACAGCTTCAACTTGTACGAGCCCCTGTACTGGAAAGCGGGGTCGGGTTTCAATCTCGGGCTTGGCTTTGGATAAAATCAACTCAGGGGAAAGCAGATTGCTGATCTACTCTTGGTGACTTTGGCAAGTATGACGGCAGTTTTGGAATTTGTTGTCTCTGGCCCGAGATAATCTTTCACTTTGAAAGGCAGCGCACCTTGAAGCAGCAACACTTTCAGGGGCGTGACACAAGTTTAGATTTTTTTTAAACATTTGCACGGCGTTGCCTGAAAGCGCCAGAAGCCGTTTGTGTGATTAGCAGAATTAGAATGAAGGCAGCGGAGTCTTATGGGGTTGTCTGATATTCCTTTTAAAGGATGACTGCTTCTCCTTTGTGGGCCTGGCAGCCAAAGCCTTTCATGCCGTGACCTGCCAGAGGATCTCGAAATGGAATCAAAAGCCCCGCTGATTGACATCCATTTTGAAAAGGCGATCATTTGATGTGCAAGGTGAGCGGCGGTGCACCGGGGCGCGCTGGGGAGAGGGAGGGGGAGGGAGAGGAGGAGGAGGGGGGGGGGGGGTGCCGGAGCTGTCTGTTTGATTGACTCACCGGCGGGAACATCTGGCAGGAACGGATGCGGTCGTTGAAGCCCATCCAGCTGCCAAAGTCGGGGTAGTCGCCGGGGCCCAGGACGTACTGGTAGCCGGCAAAGTTGGCCTTCTCGTAGAGCACCCAGTGACCGCCGCTGGACCGGATGGAGTTGCAGCGGCCCAAGTGGCGCAAGGTATCGGCGCAGTCGCCGCCGCACTCCCACTGCGGGCCCTGGAAGTCACGGCCTTCGTAGAAGATGATCTGGAAGAAGAGAGAGCGCCGTCACTCTGGGATTTTGCTAGCCGTTTGCGTGCGATCTAATTAGAACTGCGTCCTACCTTGCCCATGTTAGCGCCTGACGGCCCGCCTGCGTATTTGGTGCTTCCTTTTATATCCTCCCTCGTGGCGTTTAGCGCCAGGCCCTCTTTTGTCCACTTATCTCCTCTGTGCTAGAGTTTACCTATAGAAGCAAGCGTGGAAGCTTTTGAAAGGCAGAACAAAAGGTCTTTAGGGTGCGTGGCCTCCTAACAACAAAGCAATGGGGGGATTAAAGAAAAAAAAAAAAAAAGGGTCCAGCGGGGGACAATTTTCTACCCATTGCTCCTGGAAAAATATTTGTAAGGGGCATCAAGGAGTTAGGGTTTGTGATTTACAGATATGTTGGGAAGCAATGGCATCAATTTGCAGCCCCTCCCACTCGAGAGCAGAAAGGTCACCCACACCTTTTAGCCTTTCACGGCAAAACAAAGCACGAGCGACCCCTCTTTATTTCCACACTGGCTTTTTGTTGTTGTTTTGTGGAAAGACAATCACAGCAAACGGGCCAGGCGAGTTGCGCGAATGTTCCCGACGCCGCCTCACCTCCCTGAAGGCGAGCTAACATCAAATGGCGCTTCTTTCCATGCACACCCCGCCGAGTGAGGAGAAACCCGGACCTGATTAACTTTTAGCCTTTGACCTCACAAAAGAAAATGGCTAAGATGCCAATAATCATCCTGAGGTTCCCAATTTAGACTCAGCAATTTGAGGCCAAGACCAAAAGGTGGGCTGTGTGAGGTTCTACATCACCAACTAACCGCCCCTCTCAACTTTGTTGTGAATAACAAGCATGCACGCTAGGGTTTGCGGGCACCTCAGTCTGCCAGTAGCGTGCCAACGAGGAGACTTCAGTCGCTTGACAGCGGCGTCGGGATGTTCGATTCGTGCAATCCAAAACGTGGGCTGACCCCGCCGTATAGAACAAGCGTCACCCCCAAAATGTTGCCGTGCGAGATAGCGTGCCAGCCTCGCTCTCTCTCAAAAGCAGCACGCCGCCGAGGCGTAAACAATGGCGCTCCCGTGCGAGACGGCTAGCAAAAAAAAAAAAATAAAGCACGCCAGCCAAGTAAGCCTCTCAGAATAGGGAGCCGGCAAAACGGTCCTTACCGAATCTCCAGCCGCTGCCGCCGCCTCTCTTGTCCCTGCCAGCGCCAGCGCTCTATCGGGAACGGCAGACGCCGGCGTCGCTGTGAGCCCGTGCCAGGGCCTTCGGATTTGCCGCCATGTCTCTGATGTGCTCCGTTTTTTTTTCTGGGGGGATAATTAAGAGGAAACAGTTTGTTGGAAGAGCAGGAAGCAGACGGGAGGCGCTCGGACGGAGCCAGACAGCGTGTGCGTGCGTGCAGCTGTCAATTATACTCTTCAGATTGGAAGTTTTAGTCAAAGTACGCTTAAAGCTTAAAGTCCACATTTAGGAGTCCGTCAACAGAGCCGACGGACGGAGAATCTAAAGCGGCCGCAGAAACTTGGAATGGACCTTTACAGCAAGTAGTTGAGCTTCAGTGCCTCACATGGCCTCCTGTCAAATAAGTCACACTCTGCCCAGTCCAGAGCCCCCTTCGCCCCCCCCCCGCCCATCCCTGTGTTTCAGCTTTCTAAACACGTGTGCCGCGCTCGTTGCCATCTTCCAATTTGTCATGAAAGCAAATGGGTTCTGACAACAGCAAGTGATAAGCGCACCATAGGGGAGGCGGAAAATCGGCAGATTATTATTATTTATTTTTTTTGAATGTATTTATTTATATCTCGACTCATTGCACCGTCTATCAATTATTGATCACATTAGTCGCCGGAACTCCTGCCCGGGCAACTTGTGCTCATAATGATCTTCATCCGTTTTAAAGGAAAGAAAAAAAAAAAAAAAAACTGACTTTGATTGACTGCTTGCACTTTTTTCTCAACATGGCAGCATGAAAGCTTTTTTTTTTTTTTATAATTTGCCAGAGGCCATTTGAATTTTATTTCGAGGAGTCCCGGCAGGTGAGGGGGAGATGGGGGCGTAGGCATTTTTTTTTTTTTGTACGTGAAATTTCAACTTGCTATTATATCAAAAAGGCCTCTGCATGGCATCGTGGAGGTGTACCTAATGAGGAGTCCGCTTCCTCTGTACATCCCTTTTACTTAGCATCAATAACGCCGGCGCCTCATGATCACATGGCCTCAAATTAAACTCAAACGGCGAACGAGGCGTCTCCTGCAAATAAGAGCAGATAGAAAAAGTCTTGGAATTGTTTTGAATGTGTGTTTCTTGGCCTCGTCCCGCAGCGGCCGCGCATACGAAATAAAAGCGCGGCATTAGTGGAGTTGAAGTGATGACATTAGAAGGCGGCGTCCTGAGGGGAGCTTGCGAGTTGTTTGAAATGAGCTTCTGACTGCGCCGCAACCACAAGCACAAGAAGCACAAGAAGCTGCTGCTGCTGCTCCTCGGCAGCTCAAAGAAGCAAAAACACAGCCGCCTTGAATTCATTAAGGCCGATAATAAATGCTATTCATGCTTCAACTTTTTACCCTGCTAGCTTCCATCCTTAAAGATAAAAAAGTGTTATTTTGACCTTCCAAGATTTTGTTTTCTTGTTTGTTTCATCCTCCTTTGGGGTTGTTTTAAGAACTTTATTTTTTTAGAATATATTTTTATTCACATGTATAGTGTGTAACAGTTGTAATTATTTGCATGTGACTCGTAAGTAGACCTGAAAAAAAAAAATGCTGAGGTTTCCACTACTGGCAAATTTATGAACTAAATAAGAAATACAATAAAAAATTTGTGGGACATTTTTAAATGGACGCGACATTTGTTTTTTACATTTTGTTGTTGTGACTACAAAATCATGATTTGTATCTCATATTTCAAAAAAATTATGTCACTGTGTTTTATCTCACATTATCTTTCCTTATTTTATTTTAAATCGAGGTAGCTCTTCTGTCCTGTCCAATCTTAGCCAGATGAAGGTGACAAATCCTTTTCCAACACTAGAGGGCACTGGAAGCCAAAGCAAAGGCTTCCATGAGAACTCTTTTTTTTTGGTCTGTGTTTTGTTGTAGCTTGGAAGTGCATTTGTTTGCTTGCATCTAAACATTTGTAACGCTCGAGCGTGCAACGTGCGAGGGAGCGCTTGGAAACAGGAAAAACAAAATCACTTTCAGGCTGACGTGACCTGCGTCCCCCAGCGCACACGCGAGTGCTTTCAAAGCAAACAAGTCAAAAGTGTCACACGCCACGCCGGGCCGGGCCGGGCCGGAGAGACGGCGGTTGCTCGTGTCGGGGCCCCCTTTGTGCTTATCACTCTTGTTGCTTTGATTTGCCTTTTGAAATGTTCAAAAGTCTTGTTTGGAAGCGTCACGGTTTTTTATGCATTTGATAGGACGTTTTTTTTGTTTGTTCTGATGACGTTTGTGGGGATATTTTAGGCAGGCCCCGAGAAATGGCTTTTTTTTTTGTTCTTGTGATTATTCTTAGGTCCAATAAATTATTTTCAGGGCTTTGCACATCATTTCACATGGCAATATGGAACTCGGTCTGTCATGACAGGATGCGCAAAGTCTCAACAAGTCAAGAGCGCCATTTTGGTGACTTTAAAAATCAACTCACAAATATGAAGCGGGCACACTAACGAGACAGATCATCAGCAATGCGGTTTGCTGAATGGGCGTTTTCATCGTGAGCAAGTTTGATGACTCAGCATCCGACTGGAAAAGCTAACAAGTGGGTTTGACAATGTACAATCTATTGACGAGCTCTTCCGAAGATGCCTCGTCTCATTTTTCGCTTTCCTGCCGGCACTGACGAGCAAAGGAGGTAGAAATCAAGCGCACCAGCGAGGCCTCTGAGGAGCACAACGGACCGGCCGGGACGTCCCGCTCCGGCCCAATTAAAAAAAAAACACCACAATCTAATTCTCATCGTCAAGACCCACATTCTCGCCTCTTTTTAACTTTTGGGGAGTCGTCCTCCCCGCCTGCGCCGCCGTTGTTTTTGCCGTTTGTTTTGGGCGCTACAGCCACGTTCAAACGCTCGCCTGTCACGCGTCGCCTTTGAGGCCACGTTTGAAATGTTTCTCCGTACGCGTGGAGCCGTGATTGACGGGGGCCGTCCCAGAGCGCCGCCGAGGCGCGCCCATGTCTGCAACAAAGGCGAGGAGCTGCGAGAAGAAGGAGACGTGGGACAAAAACCCACCAGGAGGAAAAACTGCTCTTAAAGCCGTTTCTCCAGAAAAAAAATGACGCATTCAAACATAGATGGTCATGTATCTCTTAAATAAACCAATAAATACTGAGATACACCAAGATGTGAAAAATTGCATCGAGCAACTGCGCAATGCAGGTCGCAAACCTTTTCAAGGTATTTTCAGCGTCACGTGAATGCCGTCGGAATACGTGCGTGTTGAACAACATCAAGCAGGACAGGAAGTCCTTGCAAGGATGTCAACATCATGCCAACATCGCAAATACACAAGTGTGTCTTACTAGAATTGAAAGAACATCTATTAGAGGAAAGGCGATCGATAAATGTATACTGCACACTGGAGTACAAAAACAAAAGAAAGGATGGCCCTCCATATTGTACAGCAATTATTTTAGAGGAACGGCGGCGAGCTGGAGGGAGCCAACAAAGCCACCGGCGGCGTATCGCTCTGCACTTACATAATTCATGTCAAGCATATTCAAATAACATTTATCACATTGTCAATCACGCCACGTCGCGCCCGTAAGCTTCTAAATTAATAAGAGCCCCGCCGTTTAGTCATTCCGTTTGACGACGGCGGGAAAAGGGGCCTGTTCCGCAGGGGAGTGGAAGTAAATTGCGCACTTTCACACACATTGTTTCCCCTCCTCCGAGTGCGCAGTCAGAGACAGCGGGGAACATCAGCTCGGGCCACAAAACCGTCAGGACGTTCTGGGATAAGATGGAATTGTGCAACTAAAACAACAACAAACAACTCTTATTCATTCCCAACCAAAAAAGGGAAACGCAGCAACCCAATTAGCTTCCACTAAAAAAAAGTTAATTAGCTCACGAGCAAGAAGAGTGCCCTCTGCTGGACTCGTTTTGCCACATTATTCGAAAAGTCCTAATTATGCACGCCTTCATGTTTTTGCAACTTCCCTCCTCCTTTCTGCGTCCTTGTCTGTCTTGGCCGTCCGTCAGTGAGGCATGATGGGAAACACGAGCGCCTCCTGGGCGGGCTCAGCTAAAGCGCAGACCCCGTCGGTGACCTCCTTCATCAATAAATGATTGTGACATGCCGCTGTCATTTGCATGCACGTTAAAGTGACACCTCAGCGCTTTTGTCTAGCGAGACGTCTGGAAGGTGATTTTTTTTTCTTTTTTTTAAGACGAAAAGGGGCTTTCATTAGCCAAGGTGCGCTTTGTCAAGGCGATCACAGCGCCTTCCTGCAGGCGATCGCAGCCTCGGCCCCTCGCTTCTCTCTAATTAGGCGACAGACAAACGACAAAGCAGCTTTACCCTTGTCTGTTTTTTTTTTCTTAAGGTCATTATGCAAATTGGCGGGATGATGTTGACAAACATGAAAGGCGGCGGACGTTTCTTTCTTTTTTTTTTTGAAGTACCACATTGGCTCCGGGCCGGCTTAATGCCGGCCCTCGGCAGGTGTCGTGTCAATAGCGGGCAGCGATCGATCCGAGGGGGCCCCGCCAAGGGGATTATGACAGACGACGGGATACAAAAAAAAAAGACTTAACATCTGAAACTCTTCCGGTATGAACCACACAATACAACATGGTTGGTGCATTTCGACAAAGAGCGCAGGTTGAAACGTTCCATTGGATAAAAAAGTTTCTTATCCAAGAAAAAACAAACGTCGTCTTTAATCAAGTACAAAGTCCTCAAAGTTTTTCTGATCAAAAAGTCCAAATTTGGAGATTCTGTCGAAGAGGTTTTTGTCATCAGATAAAGCAAAAGTTTTGCCGATAATGAGTTTGCGTGGAAATGTTGAATATTGACGCAGTTCGACGAGCCGGTGGGGCGTTTTCATCTTCAACTTTTGCCGCCGCTAACAAACTTTGACCTATTTGTTTTAAGAGCGCAAACTTTCGCGAGCCAGCCGACGACTTGAATAGACAAAACCAATATTCTCACATGTTTACTGTCACCGCGATGCCTCGAAACGACAAAAAACGAAAAAAAGTCAAATCAAGCCTGCCGTGAACCTCGCAATTAGACTCTTGCGTTTTTTTTTTTTTTGTGTGTTTTTTAAGATTGACGCCACTGATGTCACACTTTAAATTAAAAATCCAAAGCCAGGTTGATCCAAGCGATCTATTTATATGAGGTCGGAAGACTTTGCGTTAGCGTCGACGTGTGACGCCGGGGGGCGTAATTGAGGAACAGGCGTGAGCGTGGCACGTTCACCCGCCCACCCGCAGCCAACCTTTTCTGCCGACGTCTCTCAAGTCCTTGACAAAGGCGGCGGTGGGGGGGGGGCGGGGTCTTTCCACTAGCGCTAATTACGCAGTGCTAAAACTTGAGTGCGACAAGCGAGGCCCTCGCTAATTGCTACAAAACTTTGGCGACGTCGACGGGATGCTTTTGACAAGTTGGGCTGACACGTTGAGGAAGCCTAAGACGCAAATCAAATTGAAAGGCTTGTCTATTTTTTTTCTTTTCTAATACCCGGGTTAATTTATGTACCAGTTGTGCGGCGCTATCGTTTTTTGGGCTCTCAATTAGTGAGCGAGCCTCAGGGAGCTAATTAACAATTAATTAATACAAAAAAAATCCCTGACATTTGCAAGCCACTCAAGATGTCTCCGCTGAGAGCGTTGTGGGAAATGGAATTATTGGGGGGGGGAGAGGGGGGACAAAAGCCGGACCCCTCGTGACCTTCTATCGAGTGTCCGATCAATAACACGCCAGGGTCGGTGTCTTTGAGGTTCCTATTGGCAAAGACGGAGGGGGTGGGCCAGGGGCCACAAAGCACATCATTTACTCCCAATGACCTCATCTTGGGCGGATGCAAAAAAAACAAAAAACGGCCATTTTGCAGCGGGGGGGCTTCAGCAACGGCAAACGTTTGCTATTTGTCGCAGCGAGCGTCGACTGCGTGCGGAATTCCCGACGGGGGGGCTCGGCGGGCTGATTTAATTTGTCGTATTAACACAAAACATGGCTACGCGTGACGCGCTTGTCAGCGCCGCTGAGCCTTCAAACGGTCGTCAAACCTGCGCCGTTAGTGCAGAGTGGTTTTTTTTTTTTGGATGGGGGGACGTTGGGGGACGTCAAAAGCGCCAGAACGGCACTTGAAAGACGAGCGCCGCTTGAAAGTATCTTTTACAGTTTGTCGGCGATGCCATCGAGGACTCGATTGTGATGTTCGTTTACTGTATGGACGAGCTGCGCTCGCCGTGATGGAAAACGGTTATTTCTGCCAAAAATCGAAACTCTGGTGAGCGGCTACGTGTCGTCCCGCATTAGCTGCCGCAACAAAGGTCAGGCCAACAAACGGGGGCCGCTCGGCTCGACCCCCGGCCGTACGGGAAGCGCAGCCT
The DNA here is from genome assembly GCF_033458585.1 of Syngnathus typhle. NCBI lineage: Eukaryota > Metazoa > Chordata > Actinopteri > Syngnathiformes > Syngnathidae > Syngnathus > Syngnathus typhle. Next base: position 3,695,037 of record NC_083755.1, on the reverse strand, counting down.
GGCAATCAAACAAGACGAGGAGTGAGATATCAGCGGCTCAAGTCCCATTAAAGGCTCATCTCAGGCGGCGGCGAAGTGCATCGATCGCTGAAGAGCGTTAAAAAAAAAAGACACAAAGGCGAGTCAAGAGGGGATCTGAAAAGGGGCCGACCGGCGGAGGAGCCATCCCGTTTGTTCCCTGGCAGCTTTGGACCGAGGCCTCCGTGAGCGCGGCGCTCTCTGGCGCCCCCCGCGGGACCGCTTTGATGGTTATTTGTGCAAATATCCCGCTCCGACATCTTAATCTTCCATGAGGTGATCTTTGCATGGGGTGCGGGAAAGCGGGAAAAGAAGAGGCAAGACAAGAAGAAAAGAGCAAGTGCACTTGCGAGAGCGTGGGGAGCCCGAGTTCACTACGGGGGCGGCAGGAGTCAACCCCTCCCTGCCTCCCTCCCTCCGCCATCACCACCCAGCCGCAAGCCCCGGGCCTTTTTTGCCGCAACATTAAAAAGCGGCGAGCGGTCGATACGGAACGCAACTCGCAGAAAGAGCAAGGGAGGGATTTCGAAAAGATCCAAGAAAAAAAAAAAAAAGACGACACAAGAGCAGCGCAAAAGAGTTATACAACGCGGCGAGATCACACAAAATCGAGGCAAAGGAAACCGGCGTCTCCGCATGGCGAGAGCGCTCCCGCTCCCAAGACACAAAGTCGTGCTCCCAATGAAAAGTGCCAGGTCAAAGGGGGAGGAACAAAATCTGGTTCTGGACAAGGCTAAGCCCTGTGCCAAAGTTGGGAGGACAGAGGTGCAAGGAAGCAAGAAAGGACGTCACAAAGCCAAGCGGCGAGAAGCACTTCCTCGCCATGCTAATGAGCGCAGCGTGGAAAAGGAGACTTTCAAACATTTGCCGCTCGCTTTTGGAGATGTGAGGACTTGTTTACGCACGGCGCATTGTTCTCAAACGCTTGCCGTGCGCTCTCCTTCTCTTTCGGCGTCTCTCACAAGTTCTTTCAAACGCGAGATCTCCCAAACACTCCACACCTGGCTGGTTGGCTGACTGGCTGACTTCAAGAGCTTTGAATCGTCGCACACGTCTGCGCGGCTCCATCTCGTTTTGCTTTCTTTTTTTTTATTTTTAATCAGGCATTCAGCTACTTGTGTGTTCCAAGCATTCGGGTAGACATCTGTAAGATGAACAGGCGGGAGAAAGAAGGGCCTTTGTGAATTCCAGAAGTTATTTGGCTGCACCTCTTGCGGTGGAATTACGGTAGTGAAGGTTCAGGCCAACTAAACTAGCATCAATAGTGGAACACAAACGGTGAAGAAGCACAAGTAAACACACGGTCGGGTATTCTTCATTCTCTGCGAGATATGACGGCCTCGCCCGACTGCATAAGAAAATCTGCGTGCCAAATAATAATTCCAGTATATAGTACACACAGCAAAAATGACGGCTAATTCAACCTACATTGATCAAAACTTCCGAGCCTACGTAACGAGAAGAGACACACAAAGCAAGGAGCAAGCGCAAAAGGAAGCGAGGCGCCTTCCATTTCAACTCCCGCTTGCCGACGTCCCCCCGCCCACCCCCTTCCAAAAACGACGACAACATGCCCCCGTGAGGAACGGCGAAAGATGAAAAAACAAGAGTTTACGGCAAAACAAAGGGCCGGCGGCGCGCGGTAGGCCTTTAAATCTGGGACGGCGGTCCCAAAGAGGAACGTCGCTCGCCGGGACATGAAAGCGCCAAAGAGTTTTTAAGCGCTAGCCGGCAGACGTAGACGGGAGGCCATTAGCTGCATTGCGCGCTTAGCGCCCGACAAGGCTCCCCCTAGCCGCGTTTGAACCCTCTTTTTTATTTTTTTCTCCACCGTGGACGCACAGATTGCCCGTGTCACAACTGATTTGTAGCGCGGCAAAAAAAAACAGCCAACGTGTTTCATGCAATAACACGGCGGCCCGCCTTGTTTTCTTTTGGAAAGGTTGGGCTCTGATGTGGGAATGGAAAAATAGTTTGCTTCAGTCACTATGGTTTTTTTTTTTTGTTGGGGGGGTTAGGGTTTTTAGGGTTTTTTTTCTGTTTCTGTTGGCACAGCCCCCCGGCTGTGCCAACAGAAACAGAAAAATAAATAAAAATGCTACTATTGGGTTATTTCGGAAGCTTTTACTATGCTGACACTTGAACCAAAGCAGGCTACAATTAATTTAGATGCTCAAGTGTTGATGGAGTGAGTGTTGCTCCCGAGGCTTATCACGCACGCACGCGCGCACGTAAACAATCTGGCCATTTAGCGGCAGAGCGAGGGCGGAACGTCGTTATCGGCGGCGGCGGCGGGCCCGATAATAAAAAACCTCAGCCTACAGAGGTAATGCCGTGGGGCAAATGGAAAGATGCTATCTCCAGGAGCGCATCATTGAGACACCCGCATCTCTGCAGGATGCTGGCCCAGGACAAAAAAATAAAATTTGGAGCTTGACATTTGTCACACTTTCCCTATCGACTTGAGTTATGATCAATAATAATCGTCGGGCGGGGAGATTGACATCGATTGCGAGTCAAACTGCTTTACTTAAATGAATTTAGGAAAAAAAGCTGGGAGGATGCAACTGGAACGATTCAATGAAGTCACGCTCGGTCAATTTTTTTCCCGCTCAATATTATAACGGTCACATTTGTAATATTGGGATTACGAGTTGGCTTAAACTGCAAAAATGTGTGATAAGAATACACCACCTTGAGAGAATTTAGAAAGGTATATAAATCATATTGTACATTGATTCATTATAATTTAATTTTTTACATTCATTTTATATTTGAATATTTTGTCAAGAACACCGTCACACATATTTGTATTAAACCATTAAATATTCCAATGTACACATTTGATTGGTTTCATGTCTTCACGTTAAAAATAACACGACCATTTATTTTACGTGGATTATGTGTTTAGTCATCAGAATTCCTTCACTATATAGTATTTGATAAAAAAATATCGGTTTATATTTAGTGTGATAAGTATTTTTCTTATACTACTACTGTATGCCACCATATATTTCATATTTTTAAACTAAGCATATTTGTCATTGGAAATGTCCGTCCAAAAACCTGTTTGTGGAATTTACATTTCTCATCTTGAAATCTTTTTTTTTTTTTTTTAAATATTAATCTGTTTTATTTTTTCTATTTATGTTTATTTCCCCCTCACAGGAGAAGCACTACTTGTCCCTTATAAATATTAAAATGCACATTTTACTTTTGAAATGCTGATTCGGGTAAGGGCCGATATTCTATTTTTATTTGCGCTGGAGTGTCGTGTACCTGGTTGCCCTCCTGCGTTGCGCTCGTGCTCCCCCCCGGCAGGTGGGCTCCTTTGTTCACTTCTCCTCCAGGATATTTTGGGAGAAACGGTCACGGGCTCCTCTCTGATTCATCCCCTCGCCCAACGTCAAACACTTCACTTGTGATGCCAACGCTCGGCTCGGGAGCTGACAAAAAAAAAAAAAAACACACACACAATGGGGGTTTTGTTAGCCATGGTTGCGGCACGGCTATTATTGGATCACCTGCTTGTAATTTCACCTGCGTAACTTTTGGGTCACATCCTGTGTTGGGCGGAGGGGGGGGGGATGCTGGCCGTAAGAATGTCAAAAAGTGAACGTTTGGGGAACATGCTTACGAGCTTGCTCTTGGAAGGAATTCGACTGGGAAAGTTGAGCCGCGGCCGGATTTGCATCAGCGTTGCTGGATGTTTGGGGGTGCAGCTACATTTGTCAGTAATGAGCCCCCCCCCCCTACACCCCCTCATCCTTTTAAAGATCTTTGTTATGGCGAAAAAAGAAGAAAAAGACGAAGGAGGAGGAGGAGGACGTTTAATGATGACGTGTGCGGTCTCCAGAGTCCACAACGCGCGCGACTCCATTCAATTATGCAAATGAGGGCCCGCCGCCGCCGCTTTGGCCGTCACTTTAATGACAACGTAAACACACTGAGGAGGCCCTATTTAGCTATCTGGAAGTTAATTGTGTTGGTCATTAAAAGAACTATCAACTGTCATCATGATGACACACATTGCACACACACATATTCAACAACAAGAGGGGACGAGCTTATATTGTTTGAATTTCCCAGCTATACAAGCAGTGTTGGATGTTGGTGGGAGGGTTGGGGAAACATACACACGCCAACCACCAGGTGGCAGAAGAGCACAAGGAAGGAGAAGACAAAACATAGCCAGGCACTTCATTAGATACAGATTGGATGCATTTGATATTATGATGACATTAGAATAAAAGATGAGTTTTAAGAGGGGAAAAAATATTGTAAGAATATTAGGAAAATAAAATCGTCACACAGGAATTTAATCATATTAATATAAATATTGCAAAAATTATTCATCATGTAATACGTTTTAATAATTTCACATTTAACTTCGATATTCCGTATTATTTCAGAACATATGTGTAAAATGTAATATTTTATATTTATCTTTTTGCAGCGTTTGTTCAAGCCATTCTTTAATCGTGACGCGCACATTTAACTTCGATATTCCGTATTATTTCAGAACATATGTGTAAAATGTAATATTTTATATTTATCTTTTTGCAGCGTTTGTTCAAGCCATTCTTTAATCGTGACGCGCAAAAAAGTGTGTTGAGCATCAAAATATTGAACATGAAATATTTAAAAGCAAGATTGGCATTTTCCAGGCAAACTTGAGGTGTGACGTGTGGTCGCACAGGACACGTGCAGTGATCCCGTTTGGCCTCTAGGTGGACTCCCCTGAAGCTACGTATCAAAGCGACAACATTGTTCAGAAAAGTGGCTGCTTTTTTTTTTTTATTCTCTCTTTTTTTTGTCTTCTTGTGTTCTTTTGACTTGATGACTGCACAATGGTCGCCGTGAGCGCTGGGGATTGAAGACAAATTAACTCGGGAATGATTGTCACATCAAAGCTCGCCTCGCCTCGCCGCACTTGTCGTGGACGTCCGCGCACGCAGCGAGAACGTCGCGAGGGGCTATTTTGCTTATGGCGCGCCCGTTCGTCTTTGAACTTTTTGTGTCCGGCTAATAAATAATGACCGGCAACACGTTGAGGCGTTCAAGGGCGGGATTGATATGCAAAGTAGCAATATTGACGAGAAGCGAGTCGATTGCAATTCTGGTGACAACATCCGGCGAACGCTACCTTGACTCTGGATTTTTGTTTGCTCCGTGACCTCAGTTTACTTGTTTGGTGCTCGGCTGACCTTTTGCGACTTAATGCATCTTTGTTTTTGTTTACAAAGTCATGAATGTGAAGTCACTCACTTTTGTAGTTGCCTCATCCCATGTGCGGTCATGTGACTGGTTAAGGCCGACAACGGCGTCTCCTTTTCTGAAACAACAATGAAACAGAGTCAACATTATTTTCTCTCTTTTTTTTTTCCGCTCCACTTTGAAAACGATCCAACGGCGAGGTTCACCGCAATGTTTTGTCGGAAGGCAAAACTATTTTTGAATGTCTACAGTTTGGTGACATAATGTATGGTGTCAAATTGTACGTTTGGCCCCGCGTGCTCGTTAGCGAGCGCTTGTGAGGTCCGCCATGATAACGGGCTCAAGCGCTCTCTTTATAGAAGCCGAGCGCAGCTTGCAATTACGTCGCGGTCGTAGTAGAAAAGGAAGATATGCTCACTGGCCGGCGAGGCGACGCAGAACTTAATTGGCCTTTGCCCAAAGAAATAGAAACACGTCCGCTTGAAATGTTACAAAAACTGACGGAAAGGCGTGCTTGTTTTGTTTGACAGGGCTCACAGGTTTGGTGGCCAACAATATTTTCATGGCATTTGTTCTCATCTGCATTTTGAAAGAAAAATGGGACTTGGAATGTCATGAAAAGATGTGGAATTCCAAAATGGGGGGGAAAAAAAGCAGCGATTGCGTAGTGCTCGAGTGTGCCTGCACGTGCACGACAACAGGAAAGCGCTGACAGAATTTCCTCGGGAGGGACAATAAAGAATTTTTGGGGAGGAACATTTTTGCTGATGCACACAACGTGTGTGCGGGTGCGCCAAACGCCGACCTCATCATTTACAAGATGGAGCCGCTAAAAACCACAAGAATGAGACAGGAGGCGCCACTTCACACGAGTCTCTCTTCTTCTCGCTAGTTTCAAGTTGTCCCCGACTTTTATTTGGAGAAATATTAATTTGGGAGAGGAGTGTGGCGGCGGCGGCGGCGGCATCAGACAGCGAGAAAGCAAAAAGAGGGAGAGGTGCAATGTGAGCACATTTCCCCTCGCTTGACGTTTTGCTGAAGTTTGTACGCCACTTGAGCCGCGCTAATGATACCAGCAGAGGATCCCTGGGGAACGCCGTCCGTGGCTTTCCAACGAGAGGTATTTCAGGAGACGCGAGCGCGGGGAGGGGAGGGGCGTGACGACCGCGAGGCCTCATTCCAGCAGCTCTTCCTTCCACTTCTTGTGCACGCGCAGATTGTGTGGCTTTTCATTTTTTTGGGATGGGATCCTTCTTCTCCGTCACCGTTCTCGGTTGAGGCCGATGAATGTTCAAAGCGTTAACGAGGCCCTGGCACAGTCGCGCGCAAACTGGCGCTGAGAGAAGGAAATTCCGATGCGAACACGACGGCGCGCCGTATCCTCGGCGGGGGGTCTGCACAAATTATACAACAATCTGTTTTATGGCTCCCTCTTTTCAATCAAAGGTCAAGGCATTGTTGAGCCCAAAATGCTCGGTCTAGTTTTACTCAACAAGAATCCCCCCCTCAAAAAATGAATGTTTTTTTTTCCGTAATTTCCTTCTGAATTGGTGCTATGAAGATGAAACTGCTAAAAAGAAATTCTCTTTTTCAGTGTAGAACTTTGCTCATTCTTTTTCCTGACGTGGTCTTGCTTCCCTTTGCGCCGTCCTTCCCCAATGCCCAAGTCGTGACGGAGCCGCCCGCCCGACTGCCATCGCAACGCTCCGAGGAAGTTAGCGGCCTCCTCTCTCTGGAGGCCGCCGCGTTCCTCTTGATCTCAGCTACGGATGGGGGAGTGTGTGAGTGTGTGTGTGGGCTGCACAAAAAAAAAAGTGCGTCATCATCCCAAGGATGAAAGTGTGTGAGTGTGTGTGTTTTGGGCAAGGTGCCTGCCCTGGAGCGAGATAACGCAAAGACAAGCAGATGGGGAACTTAAACGCAACGCCGCTCGGGTAAAGCCGAGCTGGCACAAAAGTGAGAGGAGGTCTTTAGAACATCTCCCAGCCCGGTGCGGTGGATGCCAGACTTTTTTTTTTTTGCATATTCTTTCTTTTAGCAAACTCGCACTTGACAACAACTCGGAAAAATGCCAACAATGGCTCTGTTTGGCGCTTGGATCCGAGCGGGCCGAAAAGTGCCGTGAGGACGGCTGACAGGAGAAGGCTGTCGCCGCCACCGTCGTGGTGGTAGCAAACATTCAAATGACGTTCAATGTGTTGACGGCCATAAATCGCGAGGGCCTCGCGGCACAATGCCGCGCGCATGCTGTCGTCTGCCCCGCAGGTCGGAGGTCAACGTGTCGGGTTAATGACGGTTGAGTTCCTGACACGACAGCGCGTTTTTTTTTTATCTCACAAAAGCCGGCAAGAGGACGTCGAACGTGTGACAAAATTAAACCCGACCGAGCTCACTCCAAAAATAAAAGTGAGATGAAATTCATGTTGCCATGACTCCATTTTGTGGCGATAATTCCGTAAGATTAAATTCGCATTGAGTGAGTGACGCACTGAGGACACTTGCTGGTGGCGTGCAAACGGCCGCCCGCCCTCGCCTAACATTTTGATGGATGAGAAACGAGATGGCAAATTGCAGCGTCCGTCCTGATGGATGACACCATTTGGCCTTGCTTGATTCCCCCCCCCCCCTTTGAATGAAGCGCACGAGGACGGCGCCAATCGTTGACGCTGCTTTTTTTTTTTTTTTTAAATCCCAGCAGCCCGCATCCATCTTCATTTCAGGGGGACGGGGCGGCTGCATTTGTTTACACGACAACATCCGTGTTAAATGGTCCCTTCTGCAAGCGGCGCCGCTTCAATGAGCAGCAGCGCCCGAGTGCATAAACATAATAGCTAAATGAATATCTTCAAGTATTCACTTATCATTGAAAAGTTTGCATTTCGGAACTTAATAAATAAATAAGAAGAGGCCAGTGCGCTTGTAAATGACGGCGTTGCCTTGCTCGCTGTCAAACATTTGTGTAGCTTCCTGCCGGATGCTAACTTGCGGACGTCTTAATCCAATATTCCTACAGATGTGCGCCGCACTCCTTCAAACGGCGGAGGAAGACAATAATTGGCCCTTTAACGGTAATCAATGCCCCCCCGTGATCAATAGGAACCGCCCCGTCCGTTCCCCGCGCATCATCTGGAAACATCGGGGCGCTGTGCGACCCGCTCTGCCAGCCGCCAGCTCCCCTCGTGACCCCCGTGACCTACCTTCTTCCAGGACCGCCAGGCAACATATCAAAGGGGGGGGGGGTTTCCCCGGCAAAATCATCTCAATAAATAAATATCACGAGACGATGCCTGAGGGCAGGGCTTTGATGTGGGAGGGGGGGGGAGCAGGGGCCCCCTTTTTCGATTTTTTCTTTTTTTTTCCTTTTCCACCAGGATGCCACAAGATGGTGCCAAGCAATATTTTTGTATTCGACATGGCTTTGGCCTGAGCGCGAAAAATACAAACACAGCCATTTAGTTGATTAAAATAACAAGCTGCTCCTGGGCATCACTTTTTTTTTTTTGTTGCTTTATGTTGCACCAGAAAATTGAAGTGCACTTCAGATACGCTCCCTGTCAAGTGACAAGAAAAATTAAAAGCACATACCCCCCAAAGAACTGTGGTGGATTTTCAGAGGCTGAAATCAATTCATGGCCATTTGATTGGCAATCCTTGGCAGGATTTCACCCGCAATGAGTGCTTGATTGCGCCTGTAAAAAGAAAGAAAGAAAGATTAGGAAACAAAAGGCAGCAGAGACAGGCGAGGGGGTGAAGATGTTCCTCTTTTGTGCACGGAGGCAAACGCAAGTCAAGCAACAGTGTGGGTGTTTTTTTTTTTCTTCTTCTTGCGTTTGCCGGAGTGGCAATCCGTCAAGTTGAGAGCCGCCGAGCTCCTGGCGAGCCTACGAGGCATGTGCGGTGCGCCGTTGCACGCTGTCCTCAGGGCGAGAGCGCGCACGCACTTTTTACAGGGGAATCGACAAGAGGAGGAGGAGGAAACTTTTTTCCGTGGAACGAGCGCACAGGGGGGAAACGTGCACTCTTGCAAGTGAAAGCAACTTTAGTTCCAAACATGCATTTTCCTTCTTTCGCTTCATTTCTTTTTTACGTCAGTACAAAAGCTGATTTCTTTTTCAATGAAGCAGATTGAAGGAATTTACCAGAGAGTTGTCGTCTCTCTCGGCAAGCCACCTCGCCAGTCGCAAGAAGCTGAGGCTTTAAATGGCCACTAAAAATGATCAGTTGGAGGTGGGTGGCTAGACCCACTGGGCTGGAGAACAGTGAGAAAAGGTTTTGTCAAATTTCATTTTTAAAATGTTCCAATTATTTAATATTTATCCAAAATTACATTTTTCATGTCAGTAACGAATGTAATGAATGTTGAATATGTAAAACTGTTGTAAAATTGATTAAATGAGTTAGTCCAATATTTTATTTACAACAAATACATGAATATTGAATATTATAAATGAATGAATACAAGTTAGTGCAGTTCTCAGCGGCTCTTGTGATCGTCCTTTGCCGACCGACCCAGAGGAGCGCGTTGTTATTATTATTGATATGTGGCAGCCGCGGAAGTTGCATCACCTTGACAAGGTGGAAAAACAACCGTTTTTTTTTTCTTCCCGAGGCCCACTAGTGGGATGTACCTTCAAATCAAGGAAGGGGAAGAAAAAAAAAAAAAAAAAAAGTAAGAAAAGGCACCCGGCAAGGTGCGCTATTAAGCCCGGGAGTGTCAGGACTGCTTAATGAGGCACTGTGGCAAACTTTCAGCCGTGCCAGATAATATGAATTATTTGTCATCGGCTACACGTGCATGTGTGTGTGCGTGCGTGTCCCATCGCAAAGCGGGATGAAGGCGGACCTTGATGGAAAGATGTGGCACTAGCCTGGGGGCTCGCTCCACTCTGAGGCTAGTTAGCCGTCTGCGCGGCACAGCGCCATCATTAGGGAGGAGGGCGCTTGTGGCGCCAAGGTGACACACCAGCCGCTCATCAGTCAGCCGGCGAGCACGTGGATGAGGGTGACTTGCTGGCATGGCCTGGAAAAAACGATAAAATAACAAATTTAACTTTGGAAAAATGTGATTTCCCAGTTTAAAGCGGAACTCGAGTCCTAAATTTCTGCAGCGAGATGTTTTAAGTGCCCCCATGAGATGTAGCATTCGGATTAATTTTGCATTCTTGAAAGGATGAAGACAACGAACGCACCTGCTTTCATCCATCTTTGGGGTCGGACATTTTGAAGTTGTTCTGCCGTCACCCGAAAACTGACATGGGTGCCCTCGGGCTCGCGTTGCCAACCTCACCGCTCACCCGACTTTTGCAAGGCCAACCCAAAGCCACTTTGACATCAGTTTCAGTCGACAGCAGGGGGCAATACAATATCAAAATGTCGGGGCCCGGTGTAAAGTTGACAACATATTTGTCAGAAAAATAGTTCATCTTTGTTTGTCACTTCACATGTTGGAAATGTTAAAGCTTTCAATTGGGTGAAAAGCGTTCAGGATTGAAGAAAAAAAAAAAAACAAGACGACATTTGTGACTGCGGCGAGCTGAAACCTGGCTAACGGCGGCGTGCTGGATGCAGGCGTGCGCTCGCCGGCAGCATCGGCCTTGGTTGCCGTTGTTGTGGAGCCGCCACATCAAAAGCGGTGTTTCTTTACTGGGCGATACAAAGCCTTTGGTTCTCCTCACTATGAAATTGAACCGCTTGCGTGTTTACACGGCGCCAAGACAGTTCAAGGGCGAGGCCCACACCGATGCATTAAGTGTGCATCTCCAGGCTCTACATTCACAAGGAACAAAGAGCCCCAAACCTCCCTCCCTCCCTCCCCCCGGATGTTCTTTGCGTGATTGGGGGACGGCAGGCATATAGCAGAATACGTGTTCAGAATCCATACAGCAAAGCAAGCGCAGTGGCAATTGGACACTTACAGAAACAAATAAAAGAAGGAAAACGTGACGCCGCCCGGCTTCAATAACCTCGATGGAAGGGCGCCATAATCACCGTTGAGTCCGTTGTTTGAAGGTCAAACTAAATACCTTAGTGTATTGGATGTACGGAATAAAAAGCTGCCAAAGGACATACACGGAGATTTAAAATAAGCCGTAGACGAGCTGACAAACAGCACCTATGTATCATTTGAACACAAACGGTGCGGCAACACATGTAGACAGCCAAAAATACTCACGGGCATTTAATCTTTGTCCTCGGCAAGGGTGGCTTAATATTACCGTAGCTTCGCTCACATCACGGACTGTAAATCTATGGAGTAAAAGACAAACTTTTCATGTTGCACTCTTCTTAGAAGAAAAACTAGCAATTACCAGCCTAAAAAAAAAAAAAAAAGGAGCAACTCATGTGTGTTGCAGATGACGATGATGATTGATGTTGCACTTCACCACAAATCTTGCAGTTTCCTTTATTTATTTATTTTTGCTTTATTATCAATACAAAATGTTTCAAAACATTTTCCCTCAGGAGCAAAAGGACGACGCAGGCGTGCACATACTAAGTTGCTTTTATTAATACAGAACCGCATGCTACAGAGACTGTACAGCATTAACATTGATTCATTACAAAAATCATGGTTTCGCCAAACCATTTGAAAAGGACAGGAATTAAGAAAGAAAGAAAGAAAGCAAGAAAGAAAGAAACAGACAAACAGAGAAAAGAAAAGAGCAGAAAAGAGAACAGGAACATCACAGCCGTTAAGGAAACATTCAAACTATTTATCATTAGCATCTTAATAAACCAGAGAAGAAATCGACAGATTATTACAGTCGCGTCATGTCAACTACAATGGCACCGAGTGGATGGAGCTTTTTTTTTTTCTCGTTAATATTTTACAGCCTCTTGCAACATCAACATGCCTATTTTTTTTCCTACCTACCTATATGTAGTAGTGTCCTTAAAAGTGGCAGTTTTGTGTTTTTTTTTTTTCTTATTTGATAGTTTTTTTATGAACCTCCTAATATACAGAATTTGGCCCGTGTGGGTTTTATACAGTATGATGCCCGTCATTTTTTTTTTTTTTAATTAGGTTTAAATTTTTAATATTTGACAATTTGCTACCAAACACATTTGTTATAGCAACATTTATACTACATACATAGCATTCTATGTAACGTCACAGCAAAACGATGGCGTTGAACTCATAGGATAAGAAGAGGATCCTGACAGCGTGATCTGGTCTGATCTGGGTGAGGGGTGGGAGCGCAGATGAAATCGTCGCCTAAAATTTGGCACGGAAAAAATCTGTACACGGCGGATCAACAGTCAGAAAACGACGACAGGAACTGCGTGTTCGGACGATGGCTTATCGACGCGTTCTTCCAAATATGTGCATACGTTGGCTGGGTGAGACGAGAGCGGAATCTGGCTTTGCGCAAAAAGATGGGGCGGAAAAAAAAATAGGCCTTTTAAAACCTTGTAAAAATGGATCTCATATATATATATGAGATCCATTTTCCATATATATATATATATATATATATATATATATATATATATATATATATATAGTGTAGGTAGTGCTTACCGTAAGAAAAAGTATTTTGTACAACATTACAAAAAAAGGAAATAAAAGGTCAAAAAAGAAAAGAGACACATACAAGATACAACGATCAAAATCTCTAAAGCAATAAATACTACTGGTCCTAGCGTGGTGACGTTTTCAATCCAACGACCCCTTGAGACAACCCACCCATAAACCCACCCCCAACCCTCCCCGAAAAGGTAAACAAAGAAAAAGCAGTGGAAGAATGCATAATTAACATAGTATCCCCGACCCGACCAGCCCGTCAGCCCCCCCCCCCCCCATTTTGTTCGATTCTGTACATTTAAACAAGTAACATCACAATTCAAAGTTGTTCCTCGGTGTGGCGTCGCCGCTCGCCTCTCGCCCTGGTGCGCTGCGTGAAGGGGTGTGATTGGTTCGCAAGCTCGTATTTAATACAAATAAAGAACGAGAACCAACGCTAGCCTTTAGCTCGTCGTGTGTCCGCCGTTGTTCCAAATTTAAAAAGAAAACATACAAAGTAGGACCCATTCTCAGTCACCCACGTCACCAAAAGCTTCTCTGGAAAAATTTAGAACTCATCGGCCGTCTGTCATCGGAGTCGTGGCCATCTGCAAATCCTGGCAACTGGACTCAAATGCGAAAGTGAAAAAGCCGTGGAAAGATTTTTCAACAACCGTCAGCCGCGATGACCACGACCCGGATGAAGTGCCTTTCCGGAGCTCGCCATTGGACCAGAGAAATTCTGGCTCCGACGTCTTCAACAAGCATGAGTCCAGTCAAAGGATTTAAATAAGAAGTTTTAACGAGCTATTGCTGCAGCTCCCGGATAACGCGACGCTTCCTTGGCGGGTCAAATATTGACCAATGAAGTTGAAAAGAAAACAACAGCTAGCTAGCTAGCAGCGGCTAGAAGCAAACAAGGACAAAGAGGCTCCGACCGCTACTCGATAGACTTGGTCACAAGCGACAGCGGCTGCAGCGAGTGGGAATGACACAGCAGTGGCGAGGGCCGGGCCACGGGGGACACCACCGAGGGGCCCGGTAGCCGCGAGGGCGGGACCTCGCCGGGCTCCGGGGCCAGCGTTTTGCCACCCAGCGCCGCCGTCGAGAGGTTTTCCGGCGGCCCGGCCAGGAGGTGCGGGTGAGCGAGGAGCGGCTGGTGGGCGGCTTTCATAGTCAGTGAGAGAGGTTGCATTTGTTCAGTCTGAGGTTTGGACTCTTTTGGCGAAGGGGACGGGACCACAGAGGAGGGCGAGGACGGGGGGGAGTCTGGGAAGCTTCCGTCCGAGGAGGGAGGACTGGCGCAGCTGCCTTCACCTTGGATGTAGCGAATGCACTTTTTTTTCCTCCTGGATCGGGAAGGGCAAGGCGAGACAAGACAATCTTTCAGACTTTGGATTTAATGCTGGCGGCCGGCGTGAAAGCACCATGCATGATTGGGTAATGCTCCCACCCACCCGCCCGACCCCTAAGAGCAGGAAACAGGACACCAAGCAGGCGGGGGAAATGAGCGTGGCGGTGATGAGGAATGGACACAAAGATCAAGTAATGCTCGCTCTCTGGATTTGCACTATTTTTTCGGTCCTGAGCAAAAGCAAGAATTCAATTTCAAAGCAGAGACGACGCTCGTGCGTCCAAGTAGGGACAAGAGTGTCAAGTGCTCCAACAAGTGTCATCCAATTGCAAGATTGTTGAATGCAATCCAGCAAAGGCTGTGTAAAAGGCTCAAATGGCCAGGCAGATTTCTGTGCGGAGAAAAGCTCCAATTGGGGCTGGAGACTGAGCTACTGGCCCCCTCTCGATCTCCTCCTCCTGAGGGAGTCCCAGTTTGTACACTCAGTAATGCAGCAAGCTGCCCCACAGACACAAGCCAGCCAGCCAGCCAGCGAGCACAGGAGGGGTCACGGCCTCACGTTTGCATTCCCGCCGGGTTCGGGACCGCTCTCCGGTCTTAAGGTGATCACCCCGGGCTGCGTTTGGTTGAGGGGGGTGAGATCTGCCCCCGCTCATGCTTTTGCCTTGACCCTGGCGGTGAACCCGCCCCAAGGCGACAAGGGAAACTCAGACTAGCAAAACAAACAAACAAAAAAAAGAAACAGGGAGGCTTTTTGCGTCCAATTTTGGGGGGCCACAAAAACCAGAGAGAGCACATTACTGGGGATGAAGCAACACCAACAAAGCACATTGTACATGCTCGGTGGGTGGAGGCGGAGCTTTTGCGCATGCAATTCCAGGAGGCGGAACATTGGGAATAGTATCCAGCGGGCGCGGCGGGGTATCGTTTTGCCGCTTTGTACGCTTTGCCCGGCTCCCGCTAAGCGTCCGTCCAAGAGCAACAAATGAGCTCATATCCATTTTTTAACACGCGCATCGACTGCGCCGGTATTGATTTTTCTTGCTTTTTGTCGGCTCCCGCCGCCTCCCGGGAAATTACGCCGGAGTTTGGGCGAGGGGAGCCCCGGAGAGGACGCTTAACCTCTCGGCTCCGGTAATGAAGATGGAATTACGGCGCCTGATCTCGTGATCTGTCGAAGTAGGACGCGGTCGTCACAACACAAATGGAGAAAGGATGGGCGGGGTCGGGGGCTGGGTTATGTACTTAGCAGAAACAAATACCTACCATGAAAGCATTCCCAATTCAAAGACTGCTTGTGTCAGAACAGAAAGACAACAGGTAGGGACTAAGTCAGGGTTATTGAAGAGGGAAGGAAGAGGAGGAGGAAGAAGAGGGAGGAGGATGAGGAAGAGGAGGAGCACAGAAAAGAGTGTCACTGAGCGGGCCCCTCAAGAGGAAGCAGGGCTAAAATTAAAATATCTGCTAGCATCACATTGTTATTCCAGAAAAGGGACAAAAAGGGTGGGAGGGGGGTAGGGGGGGGCGCCAATTTGGATATTACATGGCAGTTAATAAGGGGGAGTGCAGAAAATGGATTTCTACCGGGACAGGAAAAAAAATATTGGACAGAAATCCATTTTCTACCAACTGGCTCTAACTGACTCCATTTTGTTTTTTTAATATATACTGCAGGAAAAAGCGGTTTGCCATCTGTTAAGCACACCGATGGAAACGTGTTTTTAGCGAGAGAGAAAATCATCAAGTGGAAAAAAAGGGAGAGGGAGGAAAAAAAGCCTGGTGGCGGTTGGTGGCCTTCCTCCAATTCATTCAGGCAAGTTATGTACCTGCACGGTTTGCACCATAAACTCAGCTGGTCAAGCCCGAACAAGGCACGACACTTCTTTGGGGTATTTGCATCTGTTATAGCCAAAGAGGTACGGACACAAACAAAACACACACAGGAGGAAAAAAGAAAACAAAAACAAAAAATGGACACGTCATTGCACAGACACAAAACAAAAACACGTGGAGCCTGGGTTGAGGTTTAGGCTGCTAGACACTGGGACCTCCTCCGTTCGGGACCTCCCCAAGCCCTCACCTGCCAGTCCACAAAGCCCCAAAAATTGCATCGCACTCATACAAGCGGCACTCGGGCAGGCAGATAGACCGCAGACCGGCAGGGCGCGACTGGAGGAAGCTGACGTAGCTCGGCGACACAAACAGGAGGAAGGGAGGGAGGGGGGAAAAAGACCAAGAAAAAAAAAAAGGAGGAAGTCCCAGCGCGGCGGCACCCCCTCCCCTCCCCCCACACCCGGTGCCAGCACACCCCATACACACCTGCACGGGCCGCACCAGTTATTCTGTTGGTCGAGCCCAAAGCGCGCTCGACACTTCTTAGGAGCGCTCAGGTCTGATGCCGAAGAAAGGGGACGGGGGGACGCCAGCAAAGAAGGGGGAGAAAAAAAAAAAATAGCACCCAAAAAAACAAAACAAAGGCAAAGCACAAGTAGGAAAGAAATACAGAGAAAGAGTTAGAGAGAATCTACGCAGGTCGCCAGCTATTGTCAGCTCGCGCACCTCGCGGCTGGATCGACACCGCTTGCGTCGGAAACAATCGGACGCTAACCTAAGGAGAACAATTTGGCGAGTCATATGACCTCGGCGGTGTCGATCCAGACTCGGGCCAGGTGACTTCCAAGCATTAGTTCCATTCCATGCACGAGTTGAAAATCGGGATATTAATACAAGCCCAATAGACTGTCAAAGCGAGGAGGTATTCGTCAAAAGCGGCAGCTAGCTGTTAGCCCTCGCCGAGGTTGAGCATCTAGAAGCCGGAAGGGAACGCGACTGGCCCGATACTTTTGCTCAGCCGCTCGGAGGCATGGGCACAAATCAGGAAACCGAATTTTTTATTCACAGCTGGCCATTGTTTTAGATATCCTTTTTTTTTTTTTATGTGTGTTTTCTTCTTATACATAAATGTTTTTTTCTTCTGACTTAACATAATTTCAGACTAGATCTTGCGTCCCATGCCTGGTCGCTGGCCTTCGCTAGTGGCCTGAAATAATCTCATGTGAGCATGCGAGCCTACAGCCGAGGCACGAGGGGGAGCGTTTGGTCCATTAAGGAGGTTTACCCTGGCCGGCATCAAACCCACAAACACGATAACAACGACCTCGGCGTACAACAACATCATGTTTTTGTTTTTTTTTTCTTTCTTTAGCATTTCAATAAAAGGCAGCGGGGGAAAAAAAAAGAAAACATCGGCGGTCGGATCAAGATCAATTAAAAAGGAAGAAAAAAACAAGTTAGTATATTTAAGAGTCAAAAATGACATTAGCACCTGTAATCGGAGGGAGTGAAAGGCAAGGGTTTGGAAAATATTCTCTGTGTTCTGCAACAAAAACAAGAACAGATAGAGAGGCCTTCAAGAGGAGATCACCGTCACCCAAAAAACAAAATATTGGAAGAAAAATAAAGCATGATGCCAAGAAAATATGTGGATTATGAAAGATGGAGCAGTCACAGGATGAGGAAACCTCCTTAATTTTGGTTTCGATTGTGATCAAAAGCAAGCGAGGGGGCAGCCCAGTTAGTGCGCACACACACACACTCACACATTCGCTGAAGCGTATTTGCAAGTGTTAGAAAAACACTTCATTCCATCAACTCACTCTACACATATAAGCACAATGCTAACGGGCAAAAAGGGAGGGAGGGGGGGGATTACGGGACTGGGGTCTTAAGGGGGTGGGTTCATGCATATTCATCTGTTATTAGCAAGGGAGGACTACAGTGAAGGGGGAGGTGGGTGGGGGGTGTTACTGCACAGACAACGCTGCTACCATTTAAATATTGCATCGCATGGCTATGATGAAAAAAAAAAAAGCAGCACAAACACACACACACACGCACGCACATACAACAAAACTAGCTTGACTTTTATCTAGCGGGCGTCACATGCGGCTGACACATGACGGGCCCGCTCTAATATGGGAGATAATTGCCGCTCGCTTACCGTTGCTCTCCGCTTGCTGCTTTTCCCTTTTTCTCTTCTTCCTTTTCCCCTGTTGGTTAGCCGCCAAGAAAATAGAAAGAGGGGCAAAAAAGGGAGACAGACATAGACAGGAACCTTAGTTATTATATTGCAGGACGCCCCAAAACATGAACAACTCGTCTTTGTGTTTATTTATTTATTCATGGCTTCTTTTTCTGCCCCGCGGTCGGCGGGAGCCTGACGAGAATTGTGTTTCGGTGCGGCGCCGCTCGCTAACTCGGCCTTATTTTCCTCAATTTGTCTTGATGGGCTCCCGAAAGCGGACTCAAATGACCAATCGTCGGCCGGGCCGGATTTACGCGGCACTAAAAACAAGCACGTGAGGGCCGGCGTCAACACCAAAGTAAACAATCAGATACAAATAATAGAAAGCGGGAAAGACCACACTTGGACTTGAGGAGAAAAGAAGAAAAAAAAAAATCGAAAGATTTACTTCGGAGAAGAGAGTAGAAGAGCAACAACCTTGCGTAATGAGCCCCATGTGACTGATTCTTTTGTTACAAAGTATGCTAACTAACACTCGCACAAACTGTTGGCGCTTCGTTTTCAGCACCACCTTCCAATTTTCGCCACGTCCTGCAAATTGACACTCCGTTCCGACTTGTAAACTTAAAAACTTACATAGTTGTCTCGGGCCGACCAGCCGGGGTAGAGCTGCATGTGGAGCTGTCGTTCTTTCCTGGCCAGCTCGTAGTACTTGGCCTGCTCCTCCCTGGAGAGCGCGTGCCACTGCAAGAGGCGGCCGTGAGAGGTGAGCGGGACGCGCTTCCGGACCCTGCGGCATCTCCGGCGAGGCAACTCACCCTCCGACCCAGAATCTGGTTGATGGCGGCGCTCTCCTTCAGCGTGCACTCGGCTACCACCTTGGCCCGCATCTCCTTCATGTAGAGCATGAAGGCGTTGAGCGGCTTCTTTATGTGCACCTGCTTCTTCTTCTCCTCTTCCTTTTTGGCATCCGACTGTTTCCTGCAGACAAACAGGTTGGGAAACTACCAAGGGGAAGGAAAAGTCCACGCCGGTGCCGGCCAGGTACTTACGAACTGTTGAGGGAGCTGATGTCGCTGTGCGAGGATTCCTGCTTGACGTTGGGCGTGACGATGGCCGGGTGCGGGATGCCGGTGGTGTGCAAACCGTGGTGGGGGGGCACCATGTGTGGAGGGAACCTAGAGGACAGAAGACTGTGTAAATCGGTCAGAATGGACGCGGCTGAAATGGGGCCGTGGCTCACATGTAAAAACAACAACAGCAGCAAATGCGTTCAAATATCCATCATGCAACTTGAGAAACTTGGATTGTGTGGAGAGAACATTTTTTCGCAGATGGGAAGAGTTGAAAGGCGCGACGACCATTTAGCTGCTGAGCGTGCATTTACTGCGGCTCGAGTTGGCCGGGCCGGCCAATCAAAGCGGATCAATTGCGGCGCCGAGCGTCAACGCGGCTCATCGGCGCTCATTTGGTCTTCTCCGTCAATTTGTGAAAGCGGGCCGTTCCCGCAGGAATGGGCACACATTGACCCATCCATCCGCATTGTTGACAGTGCGGGGCCACCGTGGGACCAAACATCCAAGAGCGAGGGATGAAGAAGGAGGGCAAAAAAGGAAGATTTTTCCCTCTTTCTTTTTCCCTGCGTGCGTGTGTGCGCTCATTATCTCGCCGTGTCTGGCTGCATGGCTCGGAGCCAGAATATAATGATGAGGATAAACTCGCCAGGAACAACTAGTTTCTGTTGGAGGCCATCTCAGGGGAGAGCGAGGGCGCCGCCCCCCCCCTCCCCATCTCTCGCTCCCAAACACACACACACACACACACCCTTCAAACTCTTTTGCCTTCTCTTGCCTTCATCCCTGACACGTTGGTGTTTGTGCCATGTCATGTGCTGATGGGGAGCTCGGCGGGGCGGGCGGGCCTTTGCGCGTTGCCCATCATTAGGGGCTGCCGCCGCCACCGCTGCTTCCTCCCTCCCTTTCCTTTGCCTCTCTGTGCACTTGTTAAAATTTCCTCTGTTCCAAATCTGTTTTTTTCCCTTCTTCTGCTCTTCCTGTCCCCTCGCCACCTCGCCGCTGCCTGCCGCCCCTCCGCACCCCTCCCCAGCGGGCCCAGGTTATGGTTAAAACATGACGGCCATCCCTTTGAAGAGCAGGGGGCATCGTCATCGTCGTCGTCGGGGAAAGCGGCGCCTCGGACCAATTTAATCAAGACAGAAATTGAACGGTAGGAATGGTTGCTCCGCCCCGACCCCCGGTCCCTACGTCTCAATCGGAAAGGTGTGTCGGGGTGGGGGCGACATCGCAAAGCCGTGCCGCTTAATTGCTGACGTGAAGCGCAACCCCCCCCTGTGCCTGTTTAATGTGTAATGATGCGGCCGAGAAGGAGCGGGATTCGGCGGGCTGGAGGTGGGGGCGTATCAAAGGGCGGCCCACCTGACACAGGCGCTATACAGCACACAATACAGGTAGCCAGACCCCCATCATTATCCAAAATCATTTTATCCCACCTCGTGATGCATTTTTAACAGGAGGTGCAAGGTGCTAGCAGGTACCAGATCCATTTTCTGTCCGCTAATTTGGGGTCAGGTGTAAAGAGGACGACAGACATTTCCTTTCTATGCTGATGATGAGCGAGCGTTGGCCTCCTGCTCCCATCAATCCTCGGCCTTGGCGTATTACGGCGACAGGCTCTCCGCGCTTCGCTTTTTAGTCCGAGCTACATTTTGTCAGCCTAAGAGCAAAAGTGATTTGGATGTGTTCAAGCCTTCTCTGGAGACCTCACAAGCCCCGGCGCCCCGCCTTCTCCCTCCCTTCTTCTATTGGGTAATTAAATTAGGGGTTTCATGACAGGGCATTAGCTCGGTACACACACCCCGCAGCCGGCAGATTCAATTAGCCACCCTGGAAAGAGGATGATGACAATGTGGAGAGCAAATTATCAGTCACTTTAAAGGCCCAGTTGGGACGCCGACGCCACTGCCAGATGTCGGGACCTCTGCTCCAGCGAGGGCAATCTGGAGAGGCCTTTTCCATAAGGTTGGGCTTGGGCGCGTTATTGAGGACAATTTAAGGGCTTGGGAACAGATGAGCTGGATTGAAAAGTCACCCTCCCCCTCCTCAGACGCCATCCATCAACGTCACAGAGGTTGAAATGCAACGCCTAGAGGACCTGCTTTTGTAATTAAACTCCAGCTAGTCCTGGAGGACTGCTGCAAAATGGCCGACAATGGTTTGCGAGTGTTGTCGTGGAGTGTTTGCCGCACAATATCAAGTTTCTCAAGGCACAATATGACGACAAAACCACCAAAAGGGTAAAAACACACATGCAAAATGCTTACGAGTACACACATAATGAGCATAAATGTTGGTATACGCCAAACTGGGCCTCGTCCCCCCCCCCCCTCAAAGCGCCGCGGCGTTTGTTTACGTCTGGCAATTACGCGGCCCGGCTGATTTAGCACCAGCCTGACGTGCGGCGGGGGCTAAATGTTCTTCGGGGGCCTCATTAAGGGGCGGGGAGATAAATAGAATTAATATTTGAGCACCCTTGCTGGAGATTTGGCCTTTTGAATAAGGGGAGGCATCCTTAAGGGAGACGAGTTTGCGCGCGAGTTAGCGGCGAGGCGAGGGCTCGACTCACCTTGACATGGATGCGTTGACAGTGAGCGCAGTCGGGTAGGGGTGTCTAAAGCCCCCTGTCGTGATTGGATAAACAGGTTGACCTTGCCTGGGAAGAAAAAGAAGAAAGGTAAGGAAACAAGGTTGACAGACAAGGGAGGAGAAGCTAGCGAGCCCCCTTAAGTCGGCTTCTTCTCTTCTCATTTGATCGGGGACAAAAATCCGAGCGGCGGATCAAAGGCGGGGTGGGAATAAACTCCCGAGCATTTTGAACGCCGCAAATCTTGATGGTGGCGGCTAATTAAATTTTATAACCCTGCGCTCGCTGCGCCCCTCCCTGAGCTGGAACGAGGTGTTTTGTTGTGATAATTAAAGACGAAGTGCGGCTCCCTTTAATGGAGCCGTCACGCTAATTGAGCCCTACACATCCAAAAGACAAACAATAATGAATGTAAATTTATACCGAAAATAAAGTGCAGCAAATCAAAGGGCGGCGTGGCGGTGCTCGGGGGCCCTTTCCCGCTATTTAGACAGCGGCGAGAAAACATTAAATTAACAGAGCTTAATTTGTAGCCTTTTGTCATATTAACAAGTGTTGACAAGAGTTACCCAGGGAGAGTCCCCGTGCGGGATGGCGGGTAAAAGGCGGGCAATCGCTGTTCATTTACTCTAATTTGACCCTGCAGAGACATGCAAAGTAGTGTGCGCTCTTTTAAAAAAAAAAAAATCTATGGGATTCTGCGGTTCAAACAGTTTGGAGATCAGGCAGAAAAAATGAATAATTGCATATGTGACTAAAGAACTAGGTTGACTTGAGGGGAGTAGTTTCATTTGGTGCTTTGCCGCCATCTTGTGGCATCAATAGGCAATTCTAAATCTTTCATTGTCAGCGTCAATTATTCACAATTTTTTTTGCCCGGCTTCGTCTTTTCAATGCACATTTTTCATAATGTGCGTCTTCGAGGTTTGTTTATACACAATTCCGAAAGTGGACTTTTCCGAACTTTTTGCACAACCTGTGAAAGAACAAAGTAAAAAGAGCATGTGTGTGTGTGTGTGTGTATATATATATAAAAAAAAGGATTCGCTTACTGTGGTACTAACCATCCTAGGGGATGGGGGATCTGGCCGACGGTGCCAGGTGACAGAGGGTAATAAGGAGAAATATCTGGAGGATGCGGAGGCCTTGGAATTCCTGCACAAAAAAGAAGATGACATGAGAAGAGGTGGACAAGATGGAGAATCAAATCCTTTGTCACAATCTCAGATGTCGCGCACATCACAGGCGGAGGAAGAGGAGGAGGAGAAAGCCTTGTTGCAGGTGTGTACACGCCGCAAAAACAAAAACGGGAAAGAAAAAAAAAGGGAAAAAAAAAAATCACACTTTCTGATCAAAGGCCTCACCAGGCGACAGCGACGCAATGTGTTTGGAGGAGGCGGAGAGGAGAGAGAGGTGAGGAAGAAGAAGTGCAAGAGGAGGAGGAAGAAGGGAATGATAAAATAAAACACCGACACCATCCTTGTCACATTTGTCACGCCAATTCTGGAGATGAATGATGTAAAATGACGGCTGTTTAGAAGTTAACAAAACTCAACAATATCATTACGCCGTTTGCATGTGATCACAGGGAGCTGGGCTCCTCATTCCCTGTCAGCCACATCATTCCGCGCGCGCGACAAAAGCTAGCGGAAATACGCAGCTGTTAAACATTGTTAGCCGAGCGATTTAGGCTAATTGGTGACTAGCGCAATCGCTGTTTGGTGTCACCAACGGTGAAAAAGGTACAGCCGCCTTTGGGGAGCCAGCTCCTTTGATTTAGCGACATCAATCAAATGCTACGGATGGTGTAGTAGTAAGAGTGTGCCTTGTGACTGTATGGAGATGAATAACAATAAGGCGGATCAAAGTAGCTCATATTAGCATTGGATTGAGTTGAGCTAGTGTGCCAGTGCTAGCTTCCGATGTTTATTCTGACTTAACGTCATATGCGAGTTGGATTAGCGTCGCTAAGGTTAGTTCATTATTCATTTGAATCGCTCATTAGCTTTGGCTGGAGCGAAAGTCGTAGCAGGTAAGGCTCATTAGCTAGCGTGACATTTTTTGCAGGTTTCTCCATCCTGCCCACAACACGACCAGAGTGACCGTGTCTTCCTTCTCCCGCATTTCGGAGCCTTATTCCGCTAAAAGTCACACAAGCAGCCCGCCAGACCGAATACGCCTCGTTAATTAATTAAACACTGAGTCCCGATTAGGCCGCCCCATTAGGCACTGCATTAAACAGCAGCTGGTGCATTATTTCCCCCGCTCGTAAGGGCCGTTGTAATAAGGCAAACATCATTACCTAAATGAATGAGTGGGAACAAATGAAATACTAGATAATAGAACAAAATGGTTCACCGTGAAGAGGCAGGTAGGCCATCAACAAAACAAGGCTACAGGTCTAGCTCCGATGCAGGTCTTAAGATGATTAATGTGAAAAAACTGGGCGACCCACGGGGGGATTGAGTCGCATACATAATCACAGAATCGGCCGTAGAGTCGAACGAAATAAGCCTCGGGTTCCTGGACCCGAGTCTTCAGATACAAAAGCAGTCTTTGTTTCAAGTCTTGTAAGTGAAGTACAAAAGGTATCTGGTGCTTACTTGATCCAGAGCTGCTACACTTGCCTGTTTTGGGGTCCACGTCTGTCTGTAGGTGTGGTGGAGGGTTCCCGGGTGTGAAGTGCTCATTGCTGTAGGTGATCAGTGGTGTGAGAGGGTGCACGTGGTGAGGGTGCTGAACCACTGGAACCTTATTCGACTGCAGGAGAGAAAAACAAGAAAGAAAATAGACCAAAGGTTAATATTCGTAGAAACGTAAAAACAGAGCATATCGTTTTCCGAGTGTCCAGGAGGCGCCAAACCGCCGGGCCTCAGTGAAACCACTGCGGTTTGTAATTAAAAACACTTCTGCGGTGTCATTCCGGAATTCAGCGAGAGTCTATGAGGCCCTGGGGGGGTTGCCACTTCTCATTTGGGGCCCGATGCGTGATGAGGCACTTTTAACCGCAGCGGCAACGCATGTAATCGATCTTGTGCAAAATCAAGACAGCGCATGTAAATCCAGAGTCATTAGCGGCTTCGGTCAACGTGCCACTGTTCCCTCCTCGTCTTCCTCGCTTGGGCCCGATTCTCCATTCTGCCACTAAAAGGGTTAGTAGCTGAAAATCCATTTCTCCATTTTTGCCAAATTACTTGGAGCTATGTAATCTTCTCTTTGTGCTCCTAAAGTGGCGCAGTCCATCCTCTCCCTTCTTTTTTTTTTCAATTACCCAAAGATTACAGTGGAGCTGCCACGGGGCCCCCTAAATTCCGGGCCTGGGACCGTACCCCCGGCCACCAGATAACCAGATTAGAGCACTGCTGTAGATTAGCCTGGTGGCTTTCACCCCTTCACCCACACATCCTTATCCTGCCCTCAGCAGCCAAAGAAGCAGCACTAATCAGGCTTATCATAACATGGATGATATGTTCAAGAGGGGCTGGGAGAGGGGGGGGGGGGTAAAGCAAAGGGGTGGATCTGCTTGAGTGTGTTGTCTATAAACCCTCACACAACCTCATTAGTGACTTAAATATATGCCTAAAAAAATCCACTGTGGCAGATGTAGGTTTAATGGGACGAGGGGGCATCCGAGTCCACATATCAATCTGGACTTGGTCTACCCCAATGTTTTGGGAGACCGCGACGAATATTTGGACTCGGGTATGTGCCATTTCTTCCGGAATCTTTTCTATATAGTTTGGAGAATTGTGAAAGGTGGCCGGGGAGGTGGGTGGTGGGATCGGGAAGGGGGGGGGGGGGGACATTCCCTATTGCCATGGTCCCAATGAAAGATTAATGAACCCCCTGCAGAACTCCAGGGAGGCAAGCGAGACTCCTGGGACTCATTCACAGCCCGGAGCTGAAAAGGCTGTGGAGGAGCGGGGCTGTGCAGAGCAGGGATGGGGAGGGGGTGCATGTGTGCCTGCGTGTCGAGTTGGAGGCGTCGGGGTGCGAGCTGCAACGGGATTCGTTAGAAAGAAACACAAACCGAGGCGCTCGCGATCTGATCCGCACATCCAGAATAGACGGATGATGGGGAGGAAAAAAACAAGATGATGACAGCTGCCGCATGCAGATGACGAGTTGTGTCGCTCTTTCCCAAGTCTCCCCCCCCCTCCCTCCTCTCACCTCCTAACCTCCTCCTTCACGAATCCCTGCTCCTCCCTCGGGTAATGATGTGAAAGAATGTTGTCGATTCTTCATGTGCGTTGTGAAAAGCTTTACTGGCCATTTGGAGTAAGTCTTTTGTCCACACGCCTCGGCTATTCAGAGCACAGTTCAAAACGCCCCAGTCCCAACTTAAAAAGAGGGAGGGGAAAGGGCCAGAGTGTGGCGGATTTACATCAGAAACCGCCTTTCGGCATTTTGCTACAGTACGCAAAATCTTCTGCCACCAAAATGACGGATTCATATCAAGCTCCAATGCTGTCTGAATTACAAACTGCAAGACCAGGTCTGAGAATCCGAATTCCTGGGCCGTGGGACAGAGAGAGAAGACCTCAAAACCAGAATTGGAGATATTCTCCAGTCTTGTTTGATGTGTGGCGAGTTAAACACTCGGTCTCCTCCAATGAGAGCATCCGCTAGGGTTCCCGATCCCGTCGAGGCAAGGTCCCGGCAGGAACGAGGCCCCGCACCTGCTCTGAAACCTCGCACTCGACTTGGGGGGAGGCTTCTATCGCACAACAGACAAGAAAGCGCAGAGAGACAAAAGCGAGCGACGTGGGAGGCTTCTCCACAAGGGCCAGGCTAAGAAGAAAGAACGTTTCCTGGCCCGACACCCCCGCTGACTCGCATCCTTCGTCACTAGAGCAAACAAAAATAGCAGCAGACAATAAAGACGGCCGAGCTTTTCAAGACTCCAAAAGACATTCACAAGACCCTGCAAAACAACTGGCGTCAATGAACTGCACGCAGACTTCCTCGATTGTCCGCGACACTCAGGGCGCCGCTTGCTGACTAACGCGGCATACTCGAGTCTACGCGTGGGATTTGCCACCTCCGCTTCAGCTACTGATATTACCGGCGCTTCTATTTCTTCATCGTTTTACTCCTACTTCCTACTCTGGGGCTTATATTAGGTCTTAGTGACTTTTCCTAGCACGTCTATACTTTTTGGCGCCCGACCCTTCAGGGACCAGTCCACCGAGAATCATCATGGTAGTAAGACATATGGGAAATGCGGAAGAAGGCAAAATGTCAGCAAATTCCTGAGCACCTATAAGCGAAGGATGGTCCACCACAAGTCCCAACACTAATCTACATTTGGAAAGAGCAGTCAGCAACTGTAAAAAGAGCCCCCGGGAGGCGGTCAAATCAATGTGATGCTTCAAATCAGACCTCAGGGTGGAAGGGAGAGAGGGGGGCCGGCCGGGCAAGAGCTAGCCCAGAGGCTCCGAAAGTGACAGCAGGACAGAAGCAGACAAAGGCAGCGGGGCGGCGAGGTGAAGGCCGGACAGGAAAAAGCTGTTGGCCCCTCGTTTCCGCCTAAATGTGAAGGTGTTGACCTTACGGGCCCCCGGAGGGCCCATCCTACGCTAGAGTGCCGCCGCCTTTCTTCTGCTTTGTGTCATGATATGATGAGTTGTCACAACAGCTCGCCGGCCGCTAATGAGCTGCAAGTGGCCGGGCCAGGGAGGAGGTTGAGGGATGACAGTGGCGTGATGGATTGGGGTCCTCTTGGGCCCTGCGCATTCCAGAGGTGGCTGGCCGACTTGACACCAGGCACAAAAACTCAAGCGCATCATAAGGAGCTTAATCACTCCAGTAAGTTTAATATCATAAATGTCAGCCCGCGATTATTTGACTTTTTGGTGGGGCAAGGGTGTTGAATGCCCCTTTGAGGCTTGAGAGCAAATCCTCAGATTCAGGCAGACAATCTAAAAGGAATACTTAAAAGATTAGCGGCGATGGAATATGAAATGCCGAGACAAACTAAAGGCTTATCAGAGGTTGGATCTGCCGGCGCTGATTAGCCCTCACAAATCATATCCTTGGTCCAGCCCGGGATTGATCCGGAAGTGATGATCTGTTTTTTATGAGAGGGGATGCATATCCCAGGGCGAAAAAAAAAAAAAAAAGGGGGGGGGGGGGGGTAGGCACCCCGAGATGTTTTATCAAACTTAATTATTCACTTTACAGTCGTGACACGCTGACTTGCTTGATCAGAGTGCGGAAGAAAAATATTATGTGGGCCAGAGCCTTTGCTCCCCCGTCCTCGCGCTGCCGCTCAGGTCGCTCGTCGACGCTCATTTCCCCGCTTGCCGCGTCTTTGATAGTCGGCACATCAAATGGAATGGCGGAGAGGACACGTTGTGATGTGTCACACATAAATAAAGTGGCGCGCTTAAATACCAAATGCTATTTGGTGGAGGTGTTGACAAATTGACGCCTGGGCTCGCACGTGCGTTCAAGCCGCCCCCCCCCACAACCCACTACACTTTTCAACATAAACAGCCTCTTGAGCTCTCGTACCAGAGTTAAACGGGCGGTATTGTGTCAAAAGCACCTTTTGAAATGCAATCAGCCTTGCCGAAATTCACTTGAAAGTCTGGCAATCAAGATTTGGAATGGGATGCACACAAAAGAATACGCTAGGCTGTCAAAATGTTTCCTTCCCGACGATAAGACAGCATTTTGATTAAATACGGTTTTGTCGAGTAAATAAACAAACAAATGATGATGACTTTTTAAAAAGGTATGACACTTGTCATGTTTACGTCTCGCCCTCCTTTCCTTAATGGGGGAAAACGGGGTGCGGCCTACTCACCCAAGTGCTCAGATTGAGATGCCAGCCGCCCACCCTCTGGAGGAGTCCCGGGCCAAGGACTCCGGTCTCCTCCGACACAGCCGGAGGTCTGTCCCGCGGGTACATGACCGACCCCCCAGCCCTCCCCACCCCGCTATGCCCTCCCTTGCGCAGTGAGCAGAAGCTCCCTTTTGCCGTGCTGCTAAGCCGCTTCTTGCCTCGCCGCCTTCCCGCGCTGAGTGAAGTGTGTGGGTGAACTTGTGTTCATTGTGCACTCTCTCTTTACACTCGCCCGTGGCTGACCATTGTTCCCCAAGGGTGTTAGTCATTTGAGCAGCTCTCCGGCAGGCTGCGGGGCCTACAACTACCTAATCCCGCCTCATCTATTACGCACTCTCCTCGCCCAAACTTTCCATAGCGGCGTGACAAGTGGAGGCGGAGGGGGAAATGACCTCGGGCAGCAAAAGTATATTTGATATAAAATAAAAATAAAACTGCTCTAAGTTTGTGCCTGTCTGTGTGTTGGGGGTGGAGAGGCGGAGTCATTTTTGTTGCCGTCATTTTTGGCCTTTTAAAAAAATAATAATAATACAAAAGTTTTGTTTATCTTTGAATTGGCAGGGCCACATCAAATGTCCTAGCAGGCCATTTTAGGCCTACGAGTTGCACATTTTCACCCCAAAAAAGGCTCTATCCATGACCCAACACCTTCTAAACTCTCTCCATCACTTTTGCCAAATTAGTGACAGCAACTATGAATGCCTTTACATGGAAATAAAATCTTATTAAATTACAATAAATAAATAAAAGCAAAGCATATCGCCGCCACTGCAGAATGCTTTAAATGCAGATACTGTAATTATAAATGTATTGAAACAATTCTAAAATGTCTTGCAAATAAAAATTTTTAAATCTATTTTGGTTAAAATTTTTATTTTTGATGGCCTTAAATTCCAAATATGAGCTTTAAGGAGCTAACATGGCAACCCCCTAACAACGAGAACCGCATCAAATTAAATATTTATAGCATACATGATTTAAACGTGTGCACTGTTCCTCTAAAAGAATATTCATGGATTCAACCAAGCTAAATAAAAGTTGAACAATTCCAACAAATTGATTCATTGCGAGGAGGAGAAATTCATCCAAGCCTAATTTCTGCATCTTCCGAACTTTTCCAAATAGGTCAATTGAAATGTAAATTTTGCCCAGCATCCGGATGGCAGGCCGCGCTGCGGTGAGTCCCGTCCCGAGGCCCAACAGGCAAAACAAAGCAGAGGGAATGTCCCGCACAATAGCGCGGGGTGGCGGTGGGCAGGCAGGCAGGCGGGAGCGAGCTCCCCGGCTTGACAAGTAAAAGAGCCCCCCGACGAGGCAGCGGCTAATTGCCCGCCCTCCCCCTCCGATCGGCCCGTCGCGCTCCCGCCGCCTCCCTTTTGTCCCATGTGGACTTTCGTTACTAAACTCAAAGTGATGGACAGCTCGCCAACGCGCTGCCACAGCAGCATCAACAACAACAAACCCCCCCCTTAAAAAAAAACAAAAAAAACAACTGAGGAATAGTTTCTACAGCGCTAAAAGTACAATTAAAGAATAATGAAAGCAGGGATCACAATTCAGTTTAAATTATAAACAAATGAAATAGTTTTAAAATGGTTTTATAGTAAAAAGTGATTGATTGTATATAAAAAAGGAAGTGCACTAAAACTTTCT
The DNA here is from genome assembly GCF_033458585.1 of Syngnathus typhle. NCBI lineage: Eukaryota > Metazoa > Chordata > Actinopteri > Syngnathiformes > Syngnathidae > Syngnathus > Syngnathus typhle. Next base: position 3,664,757 of record NC_083755.1, on the reverse strand, counting down.
TCTTTTAAAAAATATTTTGAATAATAAAAGTTCAATTTAGACTTTTCTCTTATTTGTTGTAGGTTAATATTGATCACAGTCGCGTACAAAACACAGAGTGGCAAACTACAAAAGATAAACGAGAGACGTGGGACAAATGATCCAAATTCCAGGAAAGACAAATTAATCATTTCCTAAATAAATACAATGAAAGTCGTGATTGATTTGCGAGCGCAAGCAAAATCCCCGCCGATGTTTACGGGGACATCTTGAACTAATTCACGCCTGTCAGCCCATCAGGACAAAGCAATCAAACGCTGCCTTTCATTCATCCAAATTGTCAGCCTGTCATTTAGCAACATAAGTGTTCGAAATGACCCAAAGAGAGCCCGGACGGACAAAAATCGAACTAAATCCTCGGTGGTATTCAAAAGGCATGCAGGAGTGAAGCAGCGTTTGCGCATTCCAAACATGAAAAGTGTAAAAAGTCTTACCATTTAAAAGAGCCCGATTTGGGATGCTGCTCGCTTCCTGGTTAAAACGCGCATGCCGCCACTCGCGCTCGTGCACTCACTCCAAGCAGACTCCCACCGCCATGTCAGCCTCTAATCCACTGGGGGGCAGCACCTCGTCTGCGGCGGCCCCCCTCGCTCACGCCTCGCTCGATGGGTTGAGCCGATAAGACGCCGGCCGCCACGGCCGTCGAGCCGGCCCTTCGGGGTCCGGCCGATGCCGGCCGGACCCGACGCGGCGCTCCGTCACGCCGTCCGCCCGGGCCGGGACTCCCTCGCTCTCCCCCTCGCGCGTCTTCATATCCAGCGCCCCCCCCTCCCGCCAACGACCCTTTTGTGTCCTCGTCTGCCGTCTTTGATAAATTGAAAAGAAAAAGAAGAGAGGCTTTCACTCACCGGCTCGGCGGACATAAGGCGAGTGGAGTGGTGCGTCTTTTTAGGAGTTGCCCTAACTTGGCTAAACTCGAGCAGCGGGGCGTCATGTCAGTAATCCCCCCACCCCACCCGGCAGAAAGGAGAAGAGGGAAAAAAAAAAAAAAAACTAGCCACGCTCCATTCAGTGCGGGTCACACCGCGTTAGACGCAAAATCGAAGGGTGGAAAAAGCATTCCGGAGATTTTCTGCAGGGGGAAAAGCGTCAAAAAGAGCGAGCGAGCTGCTTCCGAATCTGCGTCCGACTCGGCGTCAACGAGCACAAAAACGCCGCCGATGTCTAAAAGCCGGGGAAAAGTGGCCAAAGTGGAGGCGGCGGGCCGAGTGGTGCCGGCGCGAGGAGGAAGCCCGCTCTTAAAGCCGCGCGTGATCCGAGCAGCCGCCGCGCCGCCGCCTCGCCGTGCCGCTCACCACCGCTGTGAGCCTTTCAACCGACGCAGATAAAAAATGACTATTGATCTTCAAATGCTGATAATTGAAAAGATCAAAAAGATGCAAGAAAAAGAAAGGGGACGAAAAATCAAGAATGCGCTGTCGACTTACCATGTTGGGCGTCCTCTCCTTTTTCTTGCCAGTTTTGTGGAGGGTTTTTGCCTTTTCAAAATGAAAAACAAACCAAAAAAAAGTATTTTGCGCCCAAGGAAGGAAGGCGTCAAATGTTTTCCGGCCTGCTCTCTTGATCGTATTACTTCCGCGGCCCCGCTTTCCAATGCGTCTGAACTTTTTGCCTTTTCTCTTTTATTTTGTTTGCGCTACCTTGCCTTTTCCCCCTTCCTTTTTTCCCCTCTCCTTCTTCTTCTTCTCCGCTTTAAGACTTTAAAAGCCGCCGCCGCCGCCGCCGCCGCAACGCGCCGCTCGCCCGCTCCCTCGCTAAAGCAGCACAAATTATCTCGCCACCTTGCGCAGCGCTCTGATGCTTTTGGCCGCCAACTTTGCGAGGCCCTTTTACGACGGCATCAAAATTAGCATTGTCAAAGCGCTTAATGAATATTAATATTGTATTTGTCATTGGAGCTGGCCCATTGCTGAACTCCGAGTCATCCATCAGGGACAAGATTAAGCACACAATTATTTCTGACTGACAGGGACCAAATCTGGAAGATTTTTTTTTTCCTCTCCCTTCACATCGCACCCCCCCCCCCACCCCCTGACAATTTAAAGAAAATGACACAACATCGTCTTTAAGGTGGCTCCCACGAGACCGGGCCAGATTAATACACTTTTAATGAAGCAAGATTCCACACTTACTTGAGGGGGGGTTGGAAAAGAAAGAGAGAAAGAAAGAAAAAAGCGGGGGGAAATAGACTTGAAATCATGTATTTGGTTGTTTTGATGAGCGAAACGCGATTTAGTCATCTTTCTTTTCTGTCTGTGCGGACAAGAATGGATTTTTGCCACGAGCGCTGCCTAAATTCATCATGAAAGATTTATTAAGAAAACGCCGGACCCCCGGCGTCGGCCGTCTCCCTCGGCGGAGCGCCGCCGGGCCGACCGCCGAGGACCACACAGGCGGCAGAAGAGGGAGCAAAGAAGAAAAGAAGGCAGCAAACGTGTCGCTTTGAAAAAGAATTCCAAGAAACCAAAACGATTCCCAAATTATCTTGCGACTTGCCTCACATTTGTTTTCTACTTTCCTCCAAATTATTTTAGCCGTTTTATTTTTTTCTAACATTATTTTGCCCATCCTTTTTTTTTTTTTCCTCAAACAATTTTATTCCTTTCCTAGCAATTTTGCATATTCTGACTTTCCGACAATTATTTTGTCCCCTTAGGCAAGTGCCGTTGTGCCTCAATTACTTTTTCAGGGCCACATAAATCTGTGTAAAACAAATCCAAAAGATGAATAATTACATTTGTTTTCAGAGACAAAAAGATCATTCAAAATTGTAAATATGAATTTCTGCCCTTTAGGTGGAATTACTTTTCCAACATTAGTAGCGCCTTTCCCAACCATTATTTTCTCACAAGACAAAATGTGTCTGTGTGCAACAAAAGCAAAAAAAAAAAAAAGTCAAATAATAATAATTGCCAAATTGTAAAAGAGAGGTTATGCTCTTTTTGCTGGCATCATTTTGTGCACATGCGGGGCACAAACGGCAGCCGCCCCGAGAACGAGAGGTCGAGGCGGTGGCTCTCGCTGGACGCCACCGAGGGGGCCGACCACCCCCGGGCTGGCCTAATACCATTAGCAACCCTTAGATGAACACATTAAATTGGCTTTTGTTCTCCAGGTGCAGATCCCGCACACAGATGGTGTTTCTTTTTTTTTTTCTTTTCTTAAGTCGATGCCGAGCGCAGGGGAAAGTTGTGCCGAAAAAGCCGTCGAGCGTATTTATCCGTCTGCTTCGTGGACACAAAGGCTGCATTCGGTTTTACATTTTATTGAAAGCCAATGTTTTAGCAAATTTGTGGGAAACAAAGCTGATTTTAAAAAAAATACATTTTGTCAAAACCGTAAATTAGCCTCCAAAAAATGATTCATTTTGTGGGATTAGAAAATTGAAAATACGTAAATAGGATGTAAAGAAAATGTTTTCAATGAGTCAATTACATTAAGACTCATTTGAAATAATAAGTAATAATAAATATCGTAAATGCTAAAGTCATATCCATATGATCAATTTTGATTTCTCAAGACTTCTCAAACGTTGACATCATAGAGATTTATTTTTTTGCTTCCATAAAGGTTATCATTTTTCATGAAGGCTCCAAAAAGAACCTTTTAATTGGTGAGGAAATTAATCCCGCCGCCTAAAAAAAAAAAAAAAAAAAGATTGAGTGGAGGGTGAGTGAGCGAGCTTTAGTGGCAAAGGGAGGGAGAGAGAGCGAGAGGCCCAGCGTGATCACATCGGCGCTGGTATCAAATTAACGCAGCGACTTTGAAACTTATTGATCTGCTATTAAGACACTGGTCAAGTTGATGAAGTGAGTGCTGTGGGTGACGCGGGCCGCTTCAAAGCGCAATGCATAAAACAAGCCACGCTTTGATCACCAGAACGGGGCCCTCTCACGGTGAGAGTCTCACCACCCACCCCGTTCCGACCCGGATCAGGATCCGGCTCCCCCCGTGAGTCCCAAACCATTTTTGGGGCGCTCAGCAAATTTTTCCCCAAAGGCAAACAAGGCCGCAAGCAAAAGCTTTTCGATTTTTTGGGTGGAATCCTACACAGCATATGGAATTGCATGACCAAAAAAAAAAAAAAAAGACGTCGCATTTCCGTTTTGGCCTGAGTGCTTTTCCGATCCAAATGGCAACGCGGCGACAATCGCCGTTAACATTCGGCGGCGATAAGAAGGCAGGATGGAGGATTCTTCACGGCAAATGCGGCGTGTAATAAGGCGCACAATGAGCCAGACAAAGCAAGAGTGCGAGGGAGATAGCGCCACTATTGTGTTCTCACTACACGCCCCCCCCCCCCCCCCCCACACACTTGGCTTAAGGCACACAACATTAAATGCGGCGCGCTGCCAATCACAGCCGCACTTTCTTTTTCTTGCGATTGCCACTGGGTGGAGGTAGTAAGTTAATCTTTGCCGACCGCCATCCACGTCAACATTAATTCCGGCGGGCTTGGGGAAGTCACGTTAGGGACTTTCGAAAAAGGCCACTTTTAACAACAACAAAAATCAAACCGAAGACTGCATCAATATTTGGACTCTAAATCACAAGTTGATGATAAATATTAAGTGCCACAAGAGGCGTGAGCGGGCTAAGCTTAATGAAGGGCCCTGAGAACAGATGACGGTTCAACATTTACTTATCTGCTCCCGCCTTTTGCCTCATTTTGTCAGGCGGCCGAATTAAGAGCGCGACGCGCCCGCCGTGTCGCGACAAGTCAGCAAAGCGACAAAACAGACGTTTGCTGACAATTGCCTTGACGTTGTGCAACCTACTTGCCTGTTTGATGGAGTTAGCGCGAGGTTTGGAAAGAGTGGTGGGGGGTGGGGGGGATGCGGGGCATGTGATGAATCAAATGCATATTGCTGTAAACAGCTGGGGAAGAAAATGACAGCTTCACTTAATTATGGATATATGAATTGAAGCAGTGGAGGAAAAAATTGCAATTAAAAAAAAGGGGGAATAAAAGCTTGTTTCTTCCTTTCATCCCCACTGACAAAGACTTGATTCGCTTTTCCGCAGTCAGCCCCTCTGCGGATCAGGCGCTGATGCAGATTGCCTACAGTCACATCCCAGCACTAACAACAACAACAACAAAAATTCTAATAAAAAATAGAGATGGAACAAAGCCAGCAGCACATACATCACTATCCCCCCCCCGACACACACACACCTCACCCAGCCTGCTTCGCTACCACCTCAACTTGTAATACGACTGGCAAAACAATAAGAACATGTCATTTACATGCAGCGTTAAGATAGACTTTAAAGTAATTGAATGTGATGGAAAAGGGGGGGGGGGTCAATTTAATGGGGGAAAAACTCACCATGCAATTCCCCAAAATCGGGGTGCGCAAACTTTGACACGTTTAAATATTTGAGGGGGAAATTGATTTTAACTCCTGCTCAATTTTTTTATTGTATTAGAAATTATTCAATTAAAACTAATTATATATTGAATCAAATAAATGCTGTTAACTCATCATTGATGCCAATTAATTCAATTATCTATTTAATCTTAAATTATTTTAAATATAATTATCTAAAAATCTATTTAATGAGGTAATTGAACTACGACACATTTGGATGAAGACATTTTGACAAAAAAAATTACCCATCATTTTTAAATTGTATTATGATTAATATAATTACTATTTAATAAAGGTTAAAAATAAACGGCTCTAATTATTGAAATTTCCTAATTTGGAGTCAATATATTTCAAACCCCCAAAAAAAATATCATTCTTTGTCCAGCCTGGGATAAGTGGTGGCATTAAAAAAAATGATAAACAACTGCCTGTATATAAAAAGCAAGCTGTGCCAATTAGTGAGGCGAAACGGGCAGGCGAGCTGCTGCGGCTGCTGCTGGTTGTGCCGCTTGAGCTTCAGCCGCCGCCGCCGCCGCCACACTCCAAAGAGTTGGCGGGCCTCACGGCAAAGCTGTCGCGTCGGCGGGATTGATCAACAGGCCCGCCGTTTCCAATCAACGGCATCTTGTCATGAAGAAGCCAAAGCCGTGGCGTGGCCAGGCGACTCACCTGCCACCACCCCGAATTTTCTATTTTTTACACCATCCCGCTCCCACTCCCGGGTGGTCGACCGCATCTCGTCCCTGAAGGAGGGGAAAATGTGCAGCTCTTCTTTTTTTTTTTTTTTTTTTTAACTCTGCACACTATGCACGCGCAGCACAACCCAGATAAGGAAACACAAAGGCGGCGAGAAACACACGATGGCGGGTTGTGTAACGGCAAAACGTAGAGTGGCGGGAGCGGCGCCACAATTGAGCCTGAAGCTGCACAACACGCAAGATGGGAATCTACAACATCAACTATACATTGCAGTCAGAAGCAACACGTCAATCTACCACCATAAAGCCACATCACTTGCTCATAGGAAACTACGGCAATCCAGAAAAGACAAAACCAATTCTGCTCGTATCTCAAGTACGTTCTGGTAAATTTACGGCAACACAATGGACCCATAAAGGCCGCTTACGTTCCCGTTTTAACCGCCGTCATTTAACAATTTTAATTTGGAGGGAAAAGAATGTTCATGAGCAAACAAGCGCTGTCGGCAACAACGTGGCAAAAGTCAAACAAAAGTTACGGCGAACTTGCGAGTTCAAGGTAGCGGCGAGGGCGAAGGGATGGGGGGGGGCTACTCGGTGTGCGTGTCACGTACAGTTAACCTTTTTATCGGGCACGCCTGTGGTCTCATCAGTCGATGAAATTCTTCGCCGGCGGCCGGTGGCGGCTTAACCGAGGGGACGTCGACCAATAGAAAAATATTTCATTGTGTTAGCATTTCAAATGGCGAATGGAGGCAGGGAGGGTAGGGCGAGAGGGTGGGGTGGGGGGGCAACACTCCAACCGATCGTTGCCAGAGGAATTAATTGCCTATTCTGAGAATAATGTCCCTTATCCGCGATCCTCCAAGGGCTCAACGCAAGCAGAGGCTACTTTTTGTTTTTTGAGTTTCAAAAAGAAAAGTGCCCGGAGGGGGTCGTGGCCCATTTAGGCTAGAAAAAATGCAGCCAAGCGAAATAATCCAAATGACGCATCGCATCGATTTGAGTGTTACTAAATGAATATAAACGTAGCAGAAATATATATATTTTTTTACTTTAAGTGTTTTTCTTTTTTTTTTATTTGTAACGTGTTTGGCTAGCCGCCAGCGCCGACTAAATGCCGCAAGATGGTACGAGCTCGGTGGCACTTCTTTTATTCGGAAGGGATTTAAGGTCGGCCGAGCAGATGCGCTGACCCCGACTTATATCGCCGCATTTTCTTTTTTGTTGTTTTCCTAAGCTCAGCCTTTATGAAGCACTGCGGCTTTTCAAACTCAAAACAGCATTAAAAATGTGGATTGTTCCAAAGTTAAAACGAAAAAAAAAAACTCGAAGCCCCAATCGGGAAGAAAACATTGGGCTAAGGAGAAAAAGCAAACACTTTCTATTTGCGGGCGGGTGAAATTCTTTGTCCGACAGTGTCAATTTCACTCCTCGCCAGACGGACGAAGAAAATTCGCCGCCCCCCTTTCCCCATTCCGCGTTGGTTGCGGCATCGGCCCGACGGAGTCAATCTTATTAACTTCCGCGCCGGTTCACACATGACATTTGCTTCAAATTTTCCCCAGCCGACATCAAAAACATCAATTAGCAGCTGGAAAATGGGAAAGCGCGAATGACGGACGCCGATAACGCCGGCTCATTTGAAGCGGGAGGCAAAATCTATTCTCCGGTTTTGAATGTGCTCATTATGATTGCCTGTTTTCAAAGAAGACCTCCAAATAGCAAAGAAATTAAATTTATCTCATCGAAATGGCCAAGAATTGTTTTTTTAACCCCCCCTCCCTTTTTTTTTTTAATCCCCCGTCTATCTGGCCGCCTCAGTGCGGCGACGCTTTGTGTCAAAGCTGCATTCTTCTTTTTTTTTTTATATATTATTATTATTTCTCATTAGACGAGATCACAACTCCCCACAGCAGTTGAAACCCAACACCATCGCCCTGAGATTATTTTTAAAGGCGCTTCAGAAAAAAATGATGCGCTAAAGTAGCCTAAATGTGGCGTTCGGAAACAAAGCGCTCGCAACGATGAACGCCATTAACAAATTCAAAGGAATAGAATTCGATGCGCGTAATCTCACAAAGACATCTTCTGCTGTGTCTGTTTGGTAAACAAGCACAGCATTTGTTCAAATGATATCCACCAATTTATTCTCCTATACTTAATATTTTTTTTAAACTGAAATCATTTTTATTGGAAATTAAATGTGTTGTATTTTACGATGTATACCTGCACCTTAAAACAATTTCTAAATATTTTGCTCAATCGAAATAATAAATGAATCATTTAAAATTTTATTTCTATATTCATTTTTTTGATTTTGCAATTTACGTAGCAGGAATATTTGTCTACTTTATCATTTCAAAGTACATAATCTAGAAAAGTAAAAAAATATATTTTTAAGGGTATACTAATAATATTCTGCATTTGTAAAAAGTCAAGATTTCAACTTCTTAACATTAAAGGAAAAAAAATGCAATCGAAAGAACGTGAATATCAGCATTTACAAAAGAGTATAAAATGATTGTCTGTTGGCATTTGATTTGATTTAATCTTGTGTTTCACGGTGCCATTGATCGGCGGCCGCGCGTTTCATTAAAATGTGAAATCGGAAGCCTCCCGCCCGTCGCGGCTGACGACGGCGTAACTCAATAAAGCCGTCCATCCGTCTTAAGTCCGAGGCTATTTTGGGCGTCCAAATGCGGCCATTGTCAGCGGCTTCCTTCTGCTTGAGTTACATCTCCGAGGGGCCCGCACAAAAGCGACTTTAGGGAAGACGCCCGCGATGCGTATCGCGTTGCTCCGGCCCATTGATTCCTCATCTGCGGACATTATTTAGATGCTTTTTATTTCCTCGGTCGTCTCGTCGCTGGCGAAAAGACATCCGAAGTCCAAACAAGCCGCGCGGGGGAGTATCTACTATCTGTCAAAAGAGCGGCCTTTTCCCGGCATTAAGCGGCCCGATGCTGGGACGCGGTGCCGAGAATCAGCGGGATGAAAATATCGCTCTTTAGAATGGAGCCTAATCAGATTTCGGGCCACCGTTTGCCTCGGGGCTCAAGACGAGACAAAAGGCTCGCCAGCGATACACTCGCACGGACAAAAGGCCAAAGAAAACATTTTAACAAGCGCAAATGTTTTGCTCGCCTCCAATGGACCGTCGGCGTGACTCGGCTACACAATTTGGGATAGTTTGCTTTTTGTGTTTGTTTTGGGTTTTAATTCGGTGATTCTAACGTGAGCCTCTGTAGCAGACTTAGCGGGCGAGCTTTAAGATGAGATCAACTCCAAAACGGCCAAATGGCACATTTGTAATTATTTGGATTGCAATTATTCAAAGGGGGGCTATTAAGCCATTTCGGGACTAAATATCAAAATGAAAAAAAGAAATTGCGCAATTATGGCAGCGTCCTTCCCAGATTAGCACAAATGGACTTTCAATGAGAACGCCACAAATTGACAAGCTTAAAAAAACAAGTTTTGGAGTCGCATACGTTGACGGATTTGCAGGTCCTTTTCTTCAAGGAGTCTGATGATTCGGTCATATCCTAACTTTGCAAATGACTTTGGACAAATTTGCGCTTTCATGTGTGCCGAGATTTTTAATGAGCGGAGGTGAGGTTAATTGCTCAGACTGATGTTTCTTTTTTTTGCCATGTCTAGTTTTATAAACAAACACTTGAGGCCAATTGGAGCTACTTGCCGAGAGAGAGCGGGATGCTCGAAGGTGATGACTGACGGGACGCTTTCGCTCGCCATTAGGGACGACACGACGCGGATCCGAACTCGCCATCGAGCGCTAACGCGGCGGCGACGCGCGGCTGCTCGTTCAATGGTCCCGCCGCCGTAATTACGGAGCCACCCATTCAATCCGTCTTCATTGCCACCGGCGACGCCCACCTATTGATGGATAGTTTGCATTAGAAAGTCACAAAGCCCTGAAACAACTGAGGCAGAACTGAAAATGTGCGTGTGGGGTCATAGGGATGCGCAATAGGCAGAGCTTTAGGACAAGGCATTTCCATTTTTATTGTCCACTTTTTTGTCTATGTTCTTTCCTTAAAAAAAACAACAAAAAAAAAAAACAATGCGCACAAACTAACATCGCAATTTGATTGCCAAATGAGAAAAAGAAATCACAAATTTAAAATAAAACCTGACAAAAAAATAAATCCCAAATTCTCACGACACACCTTTTCAGGTCCAACCAATTCAATCCAAGCATGTATACGTGTACACTTGGCTGGCGCTGACCCCGACACGCTGAAAGGGAAAAGCTCGAGTCGCTAGCCTTTTATAGCACGCTGCTCTAACTACACAGACACACACACACTTGAACCAAAGACGAAAACCACAGGTCTGCTCCTCTATATTTTCAGTCTATATATTGAGTAGACTGTATATCTTAATTATGCCTCTTCTGCGAGAAGACACAAAATGAAGCCCTTGCCGTCTTTTATGGGGACATTATGACACGCCTGAGAAAAAAAAAAAGGCACGCTGGGTTTCTTTGGTTCGCAGGACCCACTGCAGATTGCCGTGAGGGGGGAGGAGGGGGGGGGGGGGGGTAAACGTGCTGTCAAAATGAAGAGCAGCAGGCTGTGCTGGATTAAGACCTCACAAGGTAGAGAACAAATGAGGCCCAAGACTTCGTCTCAGTGTGATTATCTCCTCCCTTTTTCTTCACGGGTCGCAGCTTTTAGGGGTCACCGGCATTTCGTTCACACACACACCCACACACACAAACACGTTTCAGCGGCTCGGTCCCGTCTGCAGCTCTCCATCGATAATGCTCAGCGAGCCGGCAAAGGCCCGCATGGCGAGCGGCCGGCCCTTCCTCTCTCCTGGATTTCGCCATCGGCCCCAAGGTGGCGCCGCTGCAAGCGCGTGGGAGTGCTAATTTACAGTAGCTGTGCCAGCGGGGAAATGGGATGCCGCCCCTTTTCAGAATTTGTGCCTTATCTGCAAACGACGGCCCGGTCTGGATTTGAGGCCACCGGCCGGCCCGTTGCACTTTGTTTCGCGACATTTCCTTTGACGACGCCTGAAGGCTACAATTAGAGCCAGTTAAGAGGTCAGTGAGAGAAGACCAAAAAGGAGGAGGAGGTGTCCAGCAGCTGATCGGCCAATAAACAAATGTGACAGCCAGCGAGAGTTGATGAAAAATATCCTCTCTGAAGGTTTTTTTTTGGGGTGCGATCAGAGCGTCGGGGTTAAAAAAAAAACAAACGGCTCTATAAATATTCGCCGGCTGCGTTGAATGCAGAGCTGCGTGGATGCAGATGTCACAAAGCATTTTTTCGGAAGGGGGTTAAGCTGCGCGTGCGGTTCCGTGCCCCCCGCACCCTGAATAGAGCAATACAGCTGGCTGCGAACAAAAAACGCCGCCTGGCTTTCATCGGCGAATCAAAAACAACAAAAAAAATAGACGCAAAAGAAGAAGACGGCAAATGAATGTATCATTTCCATCCCTCCTCCTCCTCCTCACAATTCCTTTTCCGTCGACCCCTCGATGGAGATGTTTACAGATCAGCTGTCGTTCCCCCTTTTTTTCACATTTGCGCTTGGACACGTTTCAAAAGCGCGGGCCTTTTCATCTGCGAGGAAATTTTGCTCCTTCAAAACAGGAAGCGGCGACAATATGAAAGGCGAAGGCGCATCGCCGCCGCATCCGAGTGGCGAGGTGGCAACCGTGCCAACAGTCACGCTGACCCCCCCCCCCCCCCACGCAGCAGGCAATTCCATACCGTCACTCTACCAGCTGACTGAATGGCATTTGGGGGCTCGGGCTGGGAATTGTGGTTCGAGCTTGCACGTGCTATTGTGCTCTTTGTTCACAGCTGCCTCGAGAAAAAGAAAAAAAAAACAAGAAGAAAGAGGCTTTATCACGGAAGTCAACGCTACAAGCATCCAAGAATACATTAGAGTGCGAATCACTCCAAAATGAAGCTGATTAGAGCACATTCCTCAAATCGTAAATTTCCAATCGTGCAAACAATTGTGTAGTACCCGAACAGTCCTGCGGGAGGCAGCCACGTGCTCAGGTTGCTAAGAAACTAATTCCAATCAAATAAAGGAGAAGCTATTAAAGGTCAAAGTTCAGACGGCGCAAAACAAAGAGAGTCCTAGCCCAGATCTGAGACCAAACTCGCCAAATTAAAATTCCATTTTTGCCTATCACGGGAAGTCGACGTCCTGGCTTACAGGATGCAGCGGTCGAGTGCTCGGTGCTGGAGGCTGCTTCTGCTTCAAACCCGGCGAGCGCTATTTTAATGGCACGTACGTAGGTGTGTGTTTACTCATGTTGTATTCATAATTCGGCCTCCTGCAGGGCATGCGTGTCCAGCGAGTAGCCCGTAACACGCCACGAGGAGTCTTTCCAAAGGCGGCCGGCTACTTGTACACGCGCTGGTGCACACTTGGATGAAACAAAGCCTAAGCGCGCAAGTCAACCTCACCAAAAGAACTCTTTGAGAATGTTGTTCAGATGTTCTCTCCCTGGGTAGTAGCAAAGGAGGAGGGGGGAAGAAAAAAAACAAAAAAACAAACAAACGTTTTTTTCCACCATCGCATCTCTTTTGCCTTCCCGTAGCGGCGTTTCCATGGACGGGAGCGAGTTCCCTCCGATCGATTTTTTCCCGGCTTTCCGAGCCGGTGTCATCTCCTTGTGCCCTCCCCCTCCTTTTTTCTCTCCCGTGGCATGACGCTAAAGAGAGACGGGAGGATAAACTGATACACGCACTCAGAAGTTTTGGGTATTGATTTCTTTTTGATGCAAAAAAAAAAAAAAAAAAAAAGGAATACAAACGCAAAAGACGGACGGACGGACGGACGGACGGGCAGAGGCTTTCTTGAGGCCGCTTTGTGTTGCGCGTTGCATTGTTTGCCAAAAAGGTCTGCAGGGCCTATTAGATGCACTGACCATAAAGGAATCGCGGACGGGTGAGATTCCTGTTGTCCAATGGCCCAGACAGAGAAAGTGTCACCGGAAGGCCTACGCGACTCAAATAACAAAACAAAAACGATTTATAGAAATACGGCACGGCTGTGTATTGAAGGACAGAATCAAAGGCACGTCCATCCAAAGGTGCATTTTTTTTTTTTTTTTTTTTGCTGTGATGTGCGTTGCTGGTCCACTGGGGGCTACAATTAGCCCATCAAACTCGTTCCGGCAGGGAACTCGCAGCGGCACACCGATCGCCTTTTTAGGCTCTCTGAAGCCGGCTGGGGCGACGTGTAGAAGGCTGGAGCCTTTCATGTTCTAGTTTGCAGCCATCAGCGCCGATGAGACGTAATTAAAACGGCGGGAGAGGCTCGTCGACACGCCATAGACGCCAGAGCAGGTAAGGGAGTGACTAGTGGGAGCTGGGGCCGCATTTTGTCCGGAACCAGAAGGTCCGGAGGGCCTCGGTGGCAGCGGGCCAGGTGACTAAACACAAACACGTCCATTAGCATGCAGAGCGCAGGAAGAGCAACGCGCGCTCGTGACACGCGCTAACGCCTGGCCAAACACAAGGACGACATTCTGTCAAGGAGGATTACGAGCGTTCCGGCTTGAACCCGGTTCCGGCCGGCCCGCCTCAGGCCAAAGAGCGCTTCAACAGGTGCGTAGATGCTCGACGGGCCGGCATGTGCTTCGCATTAGCGACGGCGGCCAAAGGGAGCTTGTCGAGCACGCTCATCTGGCCGGCTCATCAATTCCTCGGATGGAGGCAGCCCCGGAGATTCTGAAATGCGCGAAACTCCCATTGAGTATTTTGGAATCAAACGCTGAGAGCCTCACTGCAAGCCTACCTTGACTCCAAACCGCAACTTCTTCCGCAAGTTTCAAGAATCAACAGATTTGTCCGGGTTCTTCTCAACACTTTTGGTAACTGACCCTAACTTTCAAATCAATTTCGAATTCTAAATATTGTACACAGAAGCACAACTCCAAGCTGGCCAAGTCCAAGTTGTCAGATAAAACCATCTCAAGGCGCAATGTCGAGTGACAATGAGACATTACAAAAGCGGGCAGAGAGAAAAATAAAAAAAACAGAAAACAAGAGTGAGGCTAAATTGCGGCAACAAAGCCGTAGGAAAGTCACGCTCGAGGGAAGCATTGTTATTCCCGAGTGGCTCCAGATCCGGCCCCCCCCCAAAGAATTTCAACTTGTTCCGACGCAAGATGGAGAAACGTTCCAATGACACAAAAAAAGACATGATAGATTATCTTGAGGAGCACGAGGATTGTTTGTAAATTCAACGTCATCGTCGTTAATGAGCCCGCCGAGGGAAAGGCGGCTCCTGTCGAGCGCCAATCACACAGCCGGGGCTTTTGATTTCAATATCTGTCACGCAAAGTAGTGCCTAGGCGCAGCTGGGCTAACTAGAAAAATGTTAACGAGACATACGAATGGGCTAATATCGCGAATGAAGGGACGCTAGGCCTGGTTTGTAGCCGTCCGTGGCCATCTTTGGCCGCTCTGCCGTTATTAGTTTGGACGTCTCCCCCCCGATATGCCGTCAGGATTGAGCCATCAAGCACGATGATCCCCCCTTAATCTCGCCAAATCCACTTCTCCTTTTCACCCCGTCATGCTCGCCTCCCGCTGAAAGATTTTCCTTGTCAGTTCTTTTGTTTTGTTTTTAACAGGATCTTCAAGTTGTCCCTTTTTATACAGAGAACTACCTGAGCATGTGTGATATTTGTCAGACTATTCTATGCTATGTCATATTTTCATCTCATCATTTTGTATTTTTCATCTGATGTTTCGAACTTTGAAATATTAACTTGTGCACAAGGAATAGATTTGATTTTTCTTCAAATATTTCTGGTTGAATTATTTTTTTTTTTCATGCAACCTTTGTTGACGTTCGCAACGGTAGCTTAACATTTGGCCGGTATTCATTTGGGAGAGCATTTTTAATGTTTCGACTGGCGCCGCTCCCACGGGCAAATTTGTGGCGATAACACCGCTAGGTTAAGGGTGAGTAACTAGGCGAGCATGTGCGCACCTGCACAGGTATGCGTACGCTGTGATCACATCATCATCACCTGTCTCGCTCAAGTGGACAAAACTTCTAGGGCAGCAAAAGGGGGAAGCACGCTAAGAGCAAACGACACCTATCAAATTCCTTCCAAAACAAAAGCCCGCCACTCCGACGTCGACTCGGAAGACTGAGCATTAGGAAAAAGAAACGCATACGCGGCGACAAAACAAACACCAAAACGAGAGTCGTACAAATCCGACGGACTCCAGGCGAGGTACCCAAATCAAATAAATTGGGGGAGCTTTAGTCTGGTTCTGTCTGACCCGGCCAACCTGAGAGAATGGTGACGAAGCGAATTGAGCGTCCACGACCTGCAAACAAGACTCGCTGGCCTGGCGGGCGGCTTAAGTGCTCTCTGGAATCACTCGACGTTCCGGAGCAGCGTACAAATTTGACTGCCACCGTGTATTCATCCAAAACTTGAAATTGTTCCTCGGGGAATTCAAATACTTTTCTTGTCTGGGCCGCCACCAATCACGTAACACTGCGGTTCAAAGTTTTGGAGAAACAAAAACAAAAAAAGTAAAAGCGCTAGTGTGACGCCGGCAAGACATCCAATGCAATTATAAGTTGACAATACATCAATAATACATCAAGCCGCAAATTCCACCACCGAAGAAGAACCCTGACCCCCCGAACGCTCGGAATTGATTCGCACAGTTGACGCACTTCTTGACATTAAGCGGTATGTTTCTTTTTTTTTTTGTCCCTGAATGGCTGACACAAGCATTGTTGGCCAGGCCCTGGTCTCGCTTCATGCTCACAATGAAGCTCGTCTCGCTTTTGTTTGAGCGTGCGCGCCTTACATGTTTGCGTCCGTGCGGCTTCACACGCATCTTATGAAAGGCAAAACTGCATTCACCTATACTTCTAAAAAGGTTCTCATCTCGAGGCAATGAGAAAGAGCCCGGAAATGTGATTAAGCCCACACAACAGCATACACTTTATCGATAAGTTGCAGAAAATGTTTGGCGGTTAGGAACGGCGTTTAAAGGTTGAAATCGTCACAGAGGTTGCTTGTTGGAAGAAAAAAAAAACTTTTGGAGGGGGACGCTTTCAAAATATGTTTCTCATAATAGTTTGTCAAATACTTTTGGGTAAAAATAATTGGAATGGGTTTTTTTGCCAAATTCTTGAATTGATTTTAATCACATTGCATTTTTGTACTCCTTTCTATTTGATTTTTTTTTTTCTATTATTTCTATTTTAGATTATTTTCTCATTTTCATCTAATACATTTTTTTTCATTTTGTCAATTTTTTTCTGGGCCTAAAATAAATGTATTTCTTTTAATCTCTTTAGTCTATTTTCCATTTGTGTGGTTTTGTCAAATGTTTTTGTGGCTTTTTTGGGGACCTCATTCCATCACTGCAGCCCTAATCGTTGTCCCCCCCCCATCTAGCGCGGTGGCCCCCGCCGTCCGTCTCCCGTTGTATTCCCTCGTCCTCCTCCTCCTCCTTCCCGTGGCCTCAGCCCAGTGCTAATTGGTAAATCTGTTGAACCGTGGCAGAGGCAACAATGAGACACCTGGAGTTGTGTCAAAACAAGTTTCCCAGTGAAACGGCCTTCGGTGTAATACAGTAGCGCAGCCAGCCATTGTCGCTCAGCGACCGCTGCTCTGCCAAAATTTGGGGAAGGGGGGGGGGGGGGGGCGGCACTGAAAAAGAACGCCACTGTACAGTTGGTCAGCAATAGATTGGATTATTGATGCTACTTCTAAACTTTGACCCTAATTGTTGATGCAGCGAGTAAAGCGTGATTAGCGCATTCTTCCGACGCCTACTTAGCTCCGCCGCCGGCGCAGGGGTGAAACGAGTTCAAGTCGTCGTAAACCGTGACATGTGACGCCTGCCACTTGACCTCCGTCTGACGAGCTGTCATCTGAAACTCCGGACGTGAAAAAGCGCGACACCGACGGGCGCACCCAAACATGATCTTGCCAGACCTCGTCAAACAAGTTCTAGCAAAGACATCGCATGAGAGAGAGCTCGGTGAAAAGCAACAATTCCTCTTGGCTCTTCTCGAGTACAGCTTTAAAGGCTCGTCGTATTTACAGTCAAGAGTGCGTTGAGTCAACAAGTTTGTCAAGAGCTTCGAGAGGAAGTCCCGGGGCAATGCCGCTTTAAGATTTGAGCCATCAAGGATGTCATTATCTAATCAGAAATGACATTAATTGGCCACGTTTTTGACTTTGTTTCTGTTTTGATTTGTCAAATCCATTTTTAAACAAGTGGGCGTGGAGGAGGTTCCCACCCAGCTCGAACATGTTTGCAAAACGCTCAGAGGACTCGACATCGGCGATGTGTTGTTGCGATGTGGAAAGCCCCAGCCCGGCCCCGTGGAATATGTCGCAGCCCCGGGAGGCTTCAAGCGGATCTATTTCAACGGCGCAAACGTGCAGAGATGCGTAAAACAAGGTGCCAGACAAAGTGGCAATTATATGGTAGCAGGGTGCGCTTCATTAAATAGCCATCCAGCAAGCCATCTATTATTTGCTCACAAGACAAGTTTTTTGGGTGCTTTGTTTTCTTTACAGACTCGGGGCTCAACAAGTATCTCCACTTCTCGACGTCATTTGATGAAAACGGCACCTCAGAACCTGCCCTGGTTCAGAGGAGCATCAAGCAGGAGACGATTTGGGCAAAAAACATGTCACAAGTGTGATATGAAGACACACGACAAGAAAATTAAAGCACAATGGCTCAGCAAGATCACCCAGGCCGGCCGGATAAGTAGCGGACAAAAAAAGCGTGAGTAGAAGGAGGGGCAGAAAACAAGAAAGAGAAAAGACTTAGTTTGGTTAGCAAAAAAGCTGACAGGGGCCGACGAGCAGCAAAGCGACAAGAAAGCAGCAGCAAGCACAAACAGTCTGATTATCACCATGATCCCAAACTATCATTCATTAAAATGGATCTTTTTTTTTTTCAATTCATCAATTAGCAGGTGTTAATTTATGTGGTGCGTAATCAACCCCCAACCCCCCTCCCACCCCCAGAAAAAATCTGGCATGATATTTTTGGGGAATTCAAAGGTCTCTCACCAAATGAAATTGGTGAAGGCTCAGATCTGACTGTCCAGGGAATTCCCAGCAGAAGGGCCCCTGAAAGGCAAAGATGGACGGTCCCAAGTCACACAATTATATCAGCTCCACACGCACGCACACACACATATGCAAAAGGGAGGCGTCCTCCCAGGAAAATCCGCCATCCCCTTGATTTCAAACCCACGAGCTCGTCTCGGCGGACCCGGCCTCCTCACGTCCGAGTGGGTTATTAGGGCCTTTGCGCGCCGGTTGCCGCTTACGCCGCTGTTCCGACTGGCTGGCTGCTTGTTAAAACAATATT
The DNA here is from genome assembly GCF_033458585.1 of Syngnathus typhle. Classification (NCBI taxonomy): domain Eukaryota; kingdom Metazoa; phylum Chordata; class Actinopteri; order Syngnathiformes; family Syngnathidae; genus Syngnathus; species Syngnathus typhle. Next base: position 3,646,271 of record NC_083755.1, on the reverse strand, counting down.
ACACTCTTTAGTACATTGCCGACGTTTTGCAAGCTTTCTGAGGGGAGAAGATGAGGCTGCCCGGGCGGCTCCTGCCGGAATTTGGTGGAGAGCGAAAAAAAACAAAATCCACAAATTGCCCTTCATGAGTAACAAAAACATGGCCATTAAAAATCGGGTAAAATGCGTTCAATGATTGGAGGGCGCCGATCCAAATTCATTTGCTTTTTCCCAACGGGGCTCTCCGAACATGCAGCTGCTGCTGCGCGTTATCTCGGCCGGCCGTCGGGGGGTTAAGCGCGAGTGCAAATAGAAGCCGGTGATCTCAGCGCCGAGAAAGCAACTTGTCGGATTGCTTTCGGGCGGGCGAGCTGGTCAGTGCGCATAAGGTTAGGGTGCTTCTCCTCGGCAAAGTTCCCTGCCCTTTTCTGGCTGGCTCCGAGAAATCAATATGCTGCACCTCAGTCTGTTTCCGTTGCCATCATGTGTACACGCACAAATACATACAACTCCTCAAGTATGTTGTGGAAGAATCAAGAAGTCATTCCCAAGATGTTCTTTTCCGAAGCGGGCCTCTCGGAAACCGGTCCTCGATTGCAAGCGTCCATTAAAGGATCAGCGTGACTCTTTGAGTCATTGTTATCTTGTTGACAGAGTCAACAGTGTCTGCGGAAACAAGAGGCCGTCCAGACAACAGCCTCGGGCCCGACGTGGCGTCTGATGACATCAACCCCGTGATCCCTTGAGCAAACGTCGTCGGGAGCGAAAAGGTCTCGCCGGGCCGCGCGCGATCCGGAGGGGAAGGTGAATTCCACCCGCCGACTATTCATTCTGTCGTGAAGCTAGCGAAGCAGCAACGTGACCGTAAAAATTGTCGAGATTCCATCACTTCCTCTGCGCTAATTTTCGTACAAGCGGCCCTTCCCCTGAGTCTTTTTTTTTTTTGCCACAATGACACAGTTGCTGAGGCACGGCGGGGAAATGGTTAACACTCGCGCCGTCCCCCGCTGCCAATGAAAGCCGGCGAGACAATGGCCACATTGTTGGCTCTTGAGACGTTGATGCGGGCGAGCGTGCGAGCGTTCGGGCTCATGCCCCAATTCTGAGAGCGGCAAATTAAGCAACTGCGGCCAATCAGAATGTGAGGTACTGTTAGCCACGCCCACTTTCCCTATGTCATAACATTGAGCCTAACACTAAGTTATCAGAAAAATGATTGATTGAGTGACACGGGCGGGGCTAACATCGGCTCGCTGTCCACGGTAACCCGTCGAGTTGTTTTTTTTTTTTGGCTTTCCCCCCCTCTTCTTTTTTCTTAATGCAACACAGTCGGTATGATGCAAACTGAGGAAACATTCAATCGCACCTTCGCAGTCAAGCGGTGGACGCCGGAGCAGGAGGAAAGAAGGAGCGGCAACAATACAAGCTGCGTTTCACCTTCAATTTCATCACGCGCGCTAACAGCAACTTGTCTGCGTGCGTGCTTTCGCAAGCGAGCGCGATGCTGCAATGCCTCGGAGCTTTGCGGCCTGTGCGCTGAAGGGGAAAAGAACGAGGAGAAGACAAAAAAAAAAAAAAATGAACCGACTGAGTTATTTATCAGCAAGTTCAAGAGTTTTTCTCGGGCAAACAAAGACCCCTTCACAACTGGACTGGCTCAACTTCATTAGCTGAGCTAAAGCTAACAGCAAAGCTCCACAAATGGGGAACATCCGGCAAAAATTTGTAAACACTAAAAATCTGCAAACGGCAAAGATTGACATTGAGCAAAAATTCGTCAACAGCAAAAAATTCGTCAACAGCAAAAATTTGTCATCGCAAAATGCTAATCAATATAAATAGTTGAGCAGACTCGTAGGATTTCAAGCGCAAGCAAAATAGCGGCCATATTTGGCCATGATAAAAACAAGTGTAAATAAAAGTTGCAGCTACAAGCATAACTTGATTTCCAAACTCCGGGGGCTGCGTGGCAAGATGTCACGTCACCGAGTCATTTTCAAGGAAAATAACAAGCGCCGCTATTTACCTGCCCACGACCGGTTTGAGGACTCATTTACAGCGACTCCTAAAATAACCGAGCAAGAAAAAGGGGCCCCGCTGAAGCGGCGGGTTTAAAAATAACGACGGAAGCGAAGGAGCGACCTAGGCCGCTGCTTTTCTTTTGTGAGCGTTGGCTTTGTCTGCCACACAACTTTTGACAGCCTATTTCAAGACGCCTCGCCGCACAAAAGGAGGCTCGTGATTTGCCCGAAATGCTCTTCGGCCCGCCACGTATGAAAAACAATTTTGTTTTGCGGGTTAAAGAACCGCCGGGAGAGAGGGAAGAAAACAAAAAACAGTTTCTACTTACAACGATGTGCGCCGGCGACGGGGACCTGGCGTCTTTAAGTGCTTGTCTACTCTGAAGACCTCCTGGTTGAACATCTAGCAGGGGCCATTTCATCTGGAGGTACTGGATGGAAGAAAGAAAGGAAAGACAAACGCAAAGAAGGGAACAAAACATGTTAACAATGCCAAACAAGAAAAAAGACAGGACATTTGCTAACTCAAAAACATGCAAGGTGGATGGATGGATGGATGGATGGCATGATTCCGGCTCAACTGTAGCTAGCCGCGGCGTTTCCGGAGGCGTTGCACGGTTAGCGGCTCGCCAGTGACCTCATGTCTTTTATTGGGAGCTATAAAGAGGTGCGAGCGTGGCGTCTCACCAGGCTAGACCTCCTGACGGCTCCCGTAAATGATTGACTCGGCCCGTATCGGACCGTTTTCGCTCTCGCTCAACGTCAACCCACCCACGTCACAAAAAACAGATAAGCAGGAACGGACGTTTGTCAAAATGCACGTCGTGGCTTTTCCCGGAGGACAACATTTTTTTTTGCTTTTAGGTTCCGTCGCTTTCTTTGAAATGGGACAAAGTCAAACAACTACTTCTTTATTGATATTCCAAAAAAAGTTTTATTTCGGCTGAAAACAAGAAGACCACCGACTTTTTATGACTTTGGGTTTCTTCGTTTGCTAGAAGAGAACCTTTTTGTTTGGTTTAGCACACTGGCTTTTTTGTCGGCTATATTCCCACCATCTGACATCCACATGAGGAAATTAGCTCGAGGTAGAGATGCTATCGGAGCGACTCTTCCTACCTTTTTGGTGCGCTAAACCTCTTTTGGGTGGCCGCTGCTTTGCATGCATGTCCGTGCGTGTATGTGTGTGCGTTTGAGTCGGCGCTGGTCCGAGAGCGCGTGTCACGACCCTTCCCGAGACTGTGTCTAAATCAGTGGTAATTAGCGGAGAGTTCACCGCGGGGTGCCTGCCAGTGGTCGACGCTGGAGGGAGTTATTGACTCCATGACCACGGTTACAACCCCTGCAAGGGGGAGGGTGGGGGGTCTGCCTGGTGTTTCTCCACTACTCATTTAGAACCACGAGACAGATTTTAGTGCTTTTTTTATGCTTGTTTATATGTGGGAGAAAAAAAAGAACAGTTGTAAAAACGAGTTGAGGATTTATGGACCCCCTACGCAACCGGTGTTAATTGCCACGACGGACCGAGAGGAAAAAAGCCGCCATGTTGGATGCGCGGTCGGAGAACATGTCTCATTAACCAGTCTTTCCAAATAAAACGAAATTTCCCCCAATTAATTTGTCCGACTTTTCTCAAAAGTGTTTGTGAGGCTTTCCTGCGAGTCTGCCTTCACCGAGCAACAACGTTACAAACATTAGCTAGCTCATGAAAACATTAGTTGTCTATCCTAAACATTCACAATTATCAGATTACAAGTTACGTAAATAGATTGTGCGCCTATCTGTTTTCCAAAGATATTTAAGTGCGTTCATGTCTTGAATTTCATTGCTGTTCGGCATTCACTCCCTTGCTAGGTCACCTTTTTTGGGGTGGATTGTATCTTTCTAGAAGTCGTTAAAAAGTGCGTTAGAGCCTCTCGATAGTTCAGATTCTCAGCGATGTGGGGTCAGAAACGTAAAACCCTGAACGTAACTTGCTTTAGTTGACCGAGCGGATCTGCCAGGTCCAATTTGGCAGAAGTGCCGCCGTACAGCGGCAACGAGCCAACTCGCTCAAAGACGAGTCTATGCGCACAAATACGTCAACTCAGCTGTAGGAAGGGAACATTCCGAGGGAGCGTGAAGGTGACAAGAGTGGCAGTGGGTCGAGTGGGGTGGGGGGCTAACAAGTGGCCCCACTTCAGCTGGCCCTGTGCAATGTCTCCTGCAGCTTTGCCAAGAAAAGGGAGCCTTGGCAAGCGACGTCTTTTCCGAGCAACACCCCCACCGTCCTCGGCCCCCCCCTTCTTCCCTCCATCAACGGACACACTGCCTGGGCTTGAGTAGGCCACAACCTCTGACCCCTCGCTGCTGGTCCCAAGCCCCCGCCCACTCCGCCGCGACCTGAAAACTCTCCCGCTATGAGGGGGCCTCCCGAGTAACTCAAGAGCCATTCCCAAGTGACAAATTGCTGGCGAGTTCCAGGATAACTCTCTGGTCTCCGCTGTCGCTCAACCCCTCAGACAACCCCCCACCTTGTAAGAACCACCCAGATTGTCCCCCCCGCCCCCTTTTCACCCCAATCAGCCCACCCTTCTCTCCCCCCTGAATGACTCAATTGTCTCTGATGAAGTGAAAGACAACGGAGTCCTCCAAATGATTGTACCGCGATGAACTCAACTCTTGCTGGGTCACATTTTTTCATCCCAGGCAAACAAAAACTTTTTGGTAGGGGATTGCAGTTGGAATAATTCCAGGAATTCTTACAGGACTCCAAATTGAAGTGTTTTGTTATGACTTTACTTAAGGATAGATTAGTGATGGACTTCGCCCCAAATTCGGAATATAAATGGAGCAAACTCCTTTGAAACGACAACCAGCTACCCATAGTCTTTGAATGTGTATCTATCTAAAAGAATGACAAGTCAACGAAGTTCCAGCCGTTAAGGCCAAGTCCATGGAGAGAGACCAGGACTTTTCCAGACCTTTTCCATCAAGCTACCCATCAATCAAGTAGCCATCTGATATATTGCATCACATGACGGCTGACGCAGAAGCCAAAGCGCAGCTTGTTGGTTGCGGGATTGCAACTTAAGGGCACCGGACGGATCAAACGAGCAGAATTCTAGATGTGGCACTCAAATTCAGCGGAGGACCGTTGGACAGGCTGTGTTAAATTTGGGTGGTTGCACAAGAGGGGGGGGGGGGGGGGTTATAAACAGACAAACAGCTTGGGTTTGTTGTGTATCGCAGATCTCCAAGCCATCTGTCAGACGGGGCCCGCAAAACACGATTGTTCGGAAATTTGTGCACACCTGGAAGCCACATCTTTGGTCAAAGAGGACGAAACAAAATATGGAGATGGCGCGGACAGCATGCAGATTACACCCAATCATTAAAGAGCTTTATTAAAGTCTGACGAGATAAAGACGAGTTAGAGAAGCCCATTAAGCAAAAACAAAATCTGTGCGAGTAAACTACCCGGAGATTAACGGATTAACCCCGGCAGTTTGACTACAATCTGATCCAAGGCCGCCTTTTCACTTGATCTGTTTGCAGTGAGAGTCCGTCCTTAGTGGCAGGTGGAAGGCAAGACGCAAACAACAGTTGCTGAGGATGGAACACTTCATTTTGGGGGGCGACAGACAGAGGTCAGGGGAAGCTTAACTCTTCCTCTTTGAAATCCCGGCGCGCTTGAAAAACAATCGGTCAGATACAGATGTTTTGGCAGAACTCACTTGATGAACAGAGCAGGGCAAATTCAACACAAAACTAGCTACCGTTTGGACAACACGGGCAGCTTTGGTCTGGCTAATACACATTTTATGAGTAAATATTGGAGAGAAGGAGGGGAAAAAAATACACCCCACCTGCATTGATAGCCAGAGGCATTCCGCAAGCGGGAAAATAAAGGTGGAATGCGGGAAGGCCCGGGGTAGGAATGGGTCCACTGGGCCTATCCTTACTCCAAAGCAGGAGCCACTCGGGGGGGGAGGGGTTCCGCTCGGGCCGCCGTGCCGGTCCAAAATGCACCAGCTCAGAGACTCTCTTCTTCCTTGCAGGAGGAGCTCAGCCTGACTCTTACAAATAAACATGTATTCCGACGGGGGATGCCCACGCGGCCTCTCCTGTCTCGCTACCAAACACAGACTTGACTTGCATCTTGAAACTAAGGCTTGCTTGTCAAAGTACACTTGTAAAGTTGTTCAACCTCAACGCTCGACCTCACATATTCATTCACCGCTGCTGTCGTTTACGTTTGTCGTCTGGAATCCGACTGTTGACTGCCACCGACGTACAGAAATATCCGTTTGTGAAATGGATGGCTGACCTTTCGACCCAATCTAGTGCTTTTAAAACTCCGTCAAGAAACACTTGACTTTCGGCCCATCCTGTCGTGAATGTTTGTCCTGCTGAGCTGGCGAGATAAATACAGTTTTGGCTCTTCTACTGTTGACTTAACAGGTGCGGACAACTGTGCTAGACAAATACCGACCCGAGTCGCCAGTAAATGGTGAAGATTGCGTAACTGCTCGCCACTTTGTAAAGAAAAAGAAAAAAGCCCACAGAATGCAAGCGATTGAAAACAACAACAACAAAATGGCGCCGGAGATCACTTCTGCTCGCCAGTAATTATTGCGACATGGTGAAAAAGATCTCCTCAGAATTGTAAAAATAGTTGAACCGGATTTGACTGGCCGTGAATAAAGTCCATTACTCCACAAAGTGTAGGGTGCAATGATAGAACGTGTGTGACTTGATTGCAATCTACCACCTTCTCAATTAGCCTCAGAGGAATCAACAGTGTTGCATTTCTTCAAACTCTTCCCTCCTCCTTCCCTCATCCCGTGCGATTCGGAGGATCTTGGCTGCTTTATAAATAGCGACAGGGAGGATGGAGGGCTAGCAGGAGATGGCGAGGCTTCCATCAGCCTGACTAATGAACGGGCCTTGGCTGGTGCCTTTAGCAAAGGGCGACACTTTCCTTAAGCCGTTTCCTACACCAACAGAGCTGGCCTTTGTAGGTCTCGAAAACCACATGGGTGTCAAAAACATTTCGGCCGTCATCCAAACTAACAAATGTTTTTCAAAATATTTTGGCACAAATAATTCACCAACAGGGATGAAAGGTTTTTGGAATAATTGCAGGTGCTGATTAAAAGATTTGCCCGATTGTGCTACTTAACAAACCGCAATTGAAAAACCAATAAGGCCAACAAACGAGGTTTTGGAAAATCCTGCTAGCTAACATAGACGTGACAATCTCTTTCAAAAAGTTGGCCAAACATAAAAAGAAACAATCATAATAATTATCACACTCAAGTCTTCTGTCCTTTTGGCTCGAGCGCTAGAGACATTTGCGGTCAACAAGCAGGTCGTTCAAAAGGATCCCGTGACGATGAACGATCCCCCGTCATCGTGTAATTGGCTATCAACCAGCGCTCACGCCACCAAAACTAGATTTACCGGTCCGCCTCCATCGTTCGGAGCCTGTCACACATGGATTCCAAGTGTCCCAAACACCGCTGCACTTTAGTGACGTTGCCTGAATTTCAATAAAACCTTTTCTCGGTGTGATTTATCAATACCAATTGGTGTGGGTCCTTCTGCAGGCCTCTTTTTGGCAAGGCCAGGAGGCAGGTTGGAAGGAGGTCAGGCAACCCTCACAGTTAAAAAGGTGAAGCGGCAACCGAGCTGAGCCGAGGGTGTGAACTATGCAGCGCTGCCGGAGAATGTCGTTATTTGTTAGAGCGCTACGAGGAGAGCTGCCCTTGATGTTTTTTTCTGTGTGTTTTTTCTTTCTTTCCCTTTTTGTTCTGCGAGTTCGCTGTGAATTAGTTAAACGGCAGACGGAATATAAGGAAGCCGTTCTTCACCGGGGAGACAATGTGTGCACTCTCAGGCTTCAACAAAGACTTCCGACTCGCCGGGAACGCCGCCGCGCTATCGCAACAATCCACCTACACATATTCATCAATCCCAAAGTATCACGCAGGAGAGACGGCGCACACACACAGGCAATTAATCCTCACAAAAGCAACCCAGCCAGATTTTTTGGGTCTCTTTGGCACCTGTTTGTGCACCTGGAAGCAGTCCAGCTCGGAATATTTATCACAAATGGCGGATCGCGACTCAAGTTCCAAAGACAGCTCCAAGTTATGGATTTATAAACACATAAGATTCCTTTTAGGATTTCATACGATAGTTGTGCGAGGCTAATGGACTCATGTAAATATTATCCCGCCCCCTCCCACTTTTGTATCTTCACGCTCTGCATTGTCAACCAGACACACACACACACACCTGCCCCCCGGCCAAAAATCCCACGCCGAAGATAACGTGTCAATAATGAGCTCAGGCCATCTATTGATCAGCTTAATTTTGCATCTATTAGCAAGGGAACAGTTCGCTCCGGGGGCGAGGGAAGCCGGGCGCTAACGCGCACCGACAGCCTGGATGGAGATCATTACATCTCACAAGTACGATTTTGATTTTGGGGTGGACCACTAGTGCAATTGTCAGTCACAGTCTTCCAAGTTAAACACGGGGAAGATGAATTCCCCGAATAAGAGTATGTTGCCGTTCCCCTCCTGCAGCAAGCCTCACTCACTCACGCTTGGCATTGATGCAACCGTCTGAAATATACACGAGGAGGCTGCACTTTCTAACCAGAAAGGTCAGACAGCAATACCTTTGTGTACTCTTGAAATTTAGGTGGGGAGGAGGTCTTGCAATCGCACAACCTCAACGCTATAGAGGTGAGGTTGAAGGTAATAAAAAATAAATAAATAAATAAAAATCGGCTGCAAACTGTGTTGGCTTTTTTTTTTGTCAGCTGAGAGATGCAGCAGAGGGATCGAGGGAGCGGCGTGGTGGTGGTAGGCTGGAGGAGGAGAGAGCGTGAGGGGGTGGGTTGGGAAGGTGGTGGGGAGGGAAAAGCCCTCAGCCAAGCCATCAAGTTGAACATTGAACTTCACAGTAGTAGCTGCCTTTCTGCACTGCGCCGTTTGATGTTACCTCCAAAGCAAGCGATCAAACGCTTGGAGTGTGTGGTGTGGGGAAGTCCCGAGCTCTTAGCCTGCAAGCTTGTAATATATGCAAAGAGAGAGAGTGTAAAAATATATAGCATAACAATAATAGTGATACAAGAAGGAAGAAATGTTGCTAAAGATGAGGTAAACAAGAAGAATTGGATGAGAGTGGCTTCTTGGTTACAACGTGCCAAAATGCGTTGACACGGCGACGGTCGAGTAAACAATTATCTTCTTTTTTTTTTCAATAATTTCTATAATTCACCTCCAGTGCTGCGAGACGTTAGAAAGCAGGACTACGGTAAACAAGCCATGGTCTTAGTGGGGCAATAACACACACACACACGTGGACTCAGCTGGGCCGCAGTACTGCGAGAGGTGTGTGTTAGAATTGACACGAGGAGACAAAAACACACACACACACCCTTTCCCCAAGGCTGTGGGATTAAGAGGTCCAGCTGGCTGACAGCAAGCCCCTTCCTTCCCACGTATCCTGTCAGCCCGCTTCACCCCACCCCTGCAGAACCCCGGCCGGGTCTATGTGCCAGTCAGCTGGGCCGACCGAGCGTGCCAGCGTGACACACCTGAATTTAGCCCGGATCGTTTCTGGCAAATAAATTCCGACCTATCGGTTCGTGGCGCGGGATGTGTGAACGATTGCCGGACAATCTGAAAACAGGATCCTTAGGAACCATTCAAATCATTAAGGACGGTGTCGTCAACACGAGCGACTGGACACATTCCCACGCTTGGACGGTGAGGTCATATCAAGCCTCCCTGCACTGGATTTATGAAGTCATGTTTCTTAAAAGCATGACACTGAATACTGATCTGGGTTGTGTTTGCCGCGTCGGCTATGTGATAGTCTTAAAAAAATGTGTACCGTACTGAACCGAACCAAACTGGACGAAAATCAAAGTATCCAAAATAACCAAGGGAACCAAGCATCCCACCCGGAACCTTTTTTTTTTTTTCTGAAGCATTGTCATTTCAGCCTTGTGTTCATAAATATGGATCACAGAGTCAGAGGTTAGAAGAACCAAACACATAAATTCTTCAACTTCCTTATTACCAAGCCCGGCATGAGCGACGGGCTTAATACAGGAAAGTTTCAGTGAAGACAAAACAAGAGCAGCACAAAGGTTGCGAGCACGGCCACGGAATGCTAACGTCCGATTTGGAGCTGCCTTGCCTGAACGGCTCACTAATGAGAGCTGAAGAAAAAAAAAAAATCTATCTAGCTACCCTGATACTGTTGGTGGGGCGGATCACTATTGGGGGAAGGTGTGGTGTCGGAGAAGGGGGGGCGGGGTGCAGACAAGGTGTATGGAAAGAATACGAATGAGGGAGTGAGAAATGGGAAACGAGAGAGAGAAAAAATCACTATGATGACACGTAAGTGCAAAGAGCGATTAAGGATTTACTTTCAAAAGGACTCCCATTGATCTTTTTTTTGATAGACCTGCAATAAATCAAACTGGATTGACTCGCATGAGAACCGAGCCTAATCCTTTAGTCAGATCCGGGAGAACTCAGACCAAACCAGCTGTTAATTTAGGCTTTACAAGATAAAGAAGAAGAAATCCAACCTGATGTACCCTAGGGCTGAGGCTTACATCATCTCTGTAAAGCAATCAACTTATTGCCAGTTTGGAGAGGTAATCAGAGCACATACTGAGAGAGGGATGGCAGGGGAGGGATTTCCGGCTGCTGGAATTGGAGTATTGTCTTCTTCCAAGGCAGTTTGAAGGGTAGATGCCTGGCAGAGACAAGTTGAGAAGAGCTATGCTGGGCAGATGTTTAGCTTGAATTGATGGGATGCTGATCTGATTTACACCTTGGGCGGCACAGTGGTATAGAGGTCAGGACGTCTGCCCCTGAGGTTTGGGGTTCAACTCTGTGCTTGGGTGAGATTTCTCAGGGTAGTGTAGCATCATTGACTATAAATAGTCCTGGTCGTTTGTTAATAAGTGCGCTCCAATCGGCAGGCAACATGACCAAGGTGTGAGCCACCTCTCAGTTCATAGACTCCAGCTCAAGAAAATGGATGGATGGATGGATTTACACCTTCAATCATCTCTCAAGTTGGACCGAGGGGAGTGCTAACAGTAGCGCTCCGTTCCAGCAAGTTCCTTGGAGGTCAGTCAGGAGCTCATCGCCCTGTCCCCTATCAGTCGATGCCACCTCAATCGGGCCTCCCTGCCATGAGGTGGCCGCACCATAACACAGCCATAGCAATTAGAATGGTTATTTTAGTACGGCGGAGACAGGGATGTTGTTCCTCCCCAGAAGAACTGTGCGGAAGTATTGCAAGGCACAGACTGAACCATACTAATGTCTTTTACAGATCTGTTGTTTCTGTTGACGAGAGCAGGGGTGGAGGCTCCTCTTCTTCACTGCGTGTCACCGCGATGGCGGATGCAGGGGATAAGGCTTGAAAACTCCAAGCACAGCCGCCCCCCGCCGCGCTCACACTGACACAAAGACTCATTAGCTCACCATCTCCCCCCACCCCCGAGCACCCCCCTGTCTTTAATGTCCTGTTTACGCTGCAAAAACAACCAGATCAGGCCTGAAATCCAATAACGGAGCTTTGCAGGGTCCTTTACGCCGACCCCGCAGGAGTGCTGAGGAGAAGCAGGCCTTGTAGTCTCTGGATGCTGTCCAAAGCTCAGGAGTCCGTACAAAAACCACAGATAAAATAAGAGTTAAAACAGCAGTTGACGTCGAGGCTATCAACACCCCGCACGAACTGTCAATCTTCAGTCTCAACCTCGCCACCGTTCTTAGGCAGGGTGGAAAATCATCCAGTGTATCTATAGCTCTGTATTTCTTCTCAAACTTTAAATCTGGTCATCTCCCCCAAGGTCACATTTAATTACACAGAGTATTAATCTCAACGGACAGATGGCAAGCAGGCCGCCTCGCAATTACTTTATGCCCAATTGAATCATTACTGGCTTGATTTGCTAAATCGCGGCACGCCGAAAAGCGAGGCGAGTACTGGATGGGTCCGCTACAAGTGGGGTGAAAGGCAGCAGTGGGTGACAGGGGCAGGTGTGCCTCTTGTTTGGGACTGAGTTCGCAAAAGAGTTGAGAATACAAGGGGATGACTGTGTGGGGAAATTTGGCACTGATCGCTGCGGTATTAAGAAAAATACACAAGCTGTATTTTTCTTGAAACTAAAACCAGAGCAGAAGGCTAATGTGGAAGCAGTCGGCTCCAGGCAGCCCATGCGAGGAAACCACACGGCAAGACCGCTTCCAAACATGAAGAAAATATTGTCTCCACAACGTATGCCAAGAAAAGTTGGGTTTTCTGTGGCAACGGGGGTCTATTTTATGACAACCATTTGTCATTGGGGAGCAATCCCAGTGGGCTGCACTCCTTCCAGCTCCAAACCCCAGAGTGGAAGCGATCCCATGGCAGCATCCACCCATGCTGATGCCTCAATCATCATTTGGAAGCAATTAGAGGTTGACTTTTTCTGGCGTCTCTGACCGCATCTCGTCACCTCACCGAGGAGCCAACAAAGGAGACTCTCATCGACGGTTTTGTCATTTTGTTGTCGCTCCAAAGCCAGAAGGGGGGGTCGGGGGGGGGGCTCTTTCTGCCTTATCTGTGCTGACTGGCCAAAAATACATTCAGAATTCCCTGCATGTTCTCCAGGTGACGTTTTGAAATTTTCCCTATAATCCCTATTTGAGACACTGAAAATGATCCCTTGAATACCTTCACAACTGAGCTGCATAGTGTGAAACTAAATCCAGCGGTAGTGAAAAACATTTGTCCAACTGGCGACCAAAGTAGGACTGGCATCCCGCCACTAACTGGGAACAGTTGTGTAAAGACGACTGGTCCGCCGATGTAAAACGATCCGCTGGAGCGTATAGAAAACTTCCACAAGTTCTCCCTTTTCCCAGTCAGGGCAGGGAATTCCTCTTGCTGAAACAGTTGTTCTCCCTGGAGATTGGGCAAGCACTTTGGGCGGGAGTTAGCAGCCGAATGGGGGGGGGGGGGGATGATGACATATGCACATGCAAAGTTACAGCGCAGGATTTTCACTCGCCAGGATGAGGTGGAGTGCCCCAAAGAGACTTCCTGTGGTAGCCCATAGACCGTTACGCTGCAGTTTCGCTCCATTGCTAATGTGTTCCATGTTTGTGTTGCCGTCATGCCAAATTTCTATTCAAAGAACGCAGTGTTGTTCAGGGCACAATATAAAGTTCGGGTCTAAAGGTCAGATAACCGAGCTGCTAGTATTAATTCAAACAGAATCACCGTCTCACCTACATGGATATTTGGACGGTAATCTGACTCTTTCGTTTTTGGCACATAACAAATAGTTCAAATGAGCATCAGCGAGACGCTTTGTAAATTCCCACAGGGCGGTTGATCGGGTTGCGTGACAAGGTGTTGAAAAATGTTTGAAATGTTTTATTGTAGCTCAAGAATGACAACAGAATCTCCAGTGATAAAGGAATTCAAATTTCCCAAGGAAATTGACAAACGAAGCAAAACTTACTGCCACTGTCATAGTTTTGCATGCAAACTACAACACGGCATAAAAATCGACTCAGTCTGGTTTTGGATCCTACTGACCGTATTTGGGACTAAGACTGTGACCAAAAGATGCTCACTGGTTGAGAAAGGCGCATTCAGCTCGTTTCAGCCACCGCCATTCAACGAGTCTCCTTCCCGGTCAAGAGGGGAATTCAAGCCTAGGCCTCTAACCCGAACTTGACCCGAGCCTTAAGTCATTCCTCCAGCTGCCGAGGCCCAGCACCGGCACCTGTCTCGGATAAGCCTCGGCGTTCACACCCGGCCCGGCCGCATTTCTGTCAGGTGACAAATGCTAACACGCGCACTCTGCGTCCAAACCTGACAAGAGCCACTTCAGAATGATGTGAACCACTTATGCGGCGGCATCGTAGCCAGAGAGGGCTTTGTCGCATGCCTGATAGTCAGACGCTGGCTTAAACCACGCTTCCCTCAACTACGCTAACCGCCGTCTTTGCATAGCGCTCAGCTCTAGCGAGCGTCGAGTGAGTCTACTCTGGCGAAACAATAGCAGACGAAGCAAATTTCCACCATCAGCGTATCGTTGACGAGTGAGACAACCTTTCCGATCGGACGATAAACGTAACGTCAGCATCGCTCAGTACGCTGGGGAAGGAGGAATGCAACGTTCCCTGACATCAACATCACCACAAGAGCAATTTTCTCATGGCAGTGCTTTATCTTGAGATGCGATCTGGTGACAGAAAAATCTTTGTCTGGGCTTGGACACACGGGGTAGGCTAGAGACGACGGCACCTGATTGAGCGCGGTAAATGGGGCTTGGATTCACTCAGGCGTGCGCCGGACTGCCGCCGCCGCGTCTCCCCACCTCATTGGCCATGCAATCCCGCACGGTGCACACACTGCATCTTTTGTGACTTCCGTGTCCAAGCTTCATTTGTTTTGTCCACCAAGTAAATTTCGAGCAACTCGCGTTCCGTAATCTCTACGCGGCCGCCACGTCCGTCCGCACCGGTGATCCGCCACACACACTTCTCGGCCAGCCTGACTAATGTGCCCTGACACTCGTACATCACCCCGCAAATTGGCCAAATGAATTAAGCGCGGATCCTGCTGAGCTTTACGGGCTTTAAATGGATTTCCTCCACTCCAGGTCTACCCAATAATTGCATTTATCCATCTTGTTGAAGCCAGGTTTACACACTCGCAAAAGATCATGCCAATCCCCTAGAAACATTTTCCGCTCTGGCGGCCAGCGCGCGAGACATTTGTCATCGGATCATAACGGCTAATTCAAACAACAATTAGCTTGACGACTGGGCCGTATGTCAATGTCGGGGTCCTTGTCGGACAACGCGTCGTCGCTTCATCTGTCTCTAAACACGCAGCCTTTCTAGCGCAGTCCAGAAAGTACATGCCTCCGTTCAGCCAAACATCCAGACAGAGCGCTAGGCAGGCATTGAGCACTTGTTCAGTCGGGGTCATCTCAACACTTGGGAATGTTTGAACAGAAGTGCATTAGACACTAGAGGGGGGGAGGAAGGGGGAGGGCAAAGGACAATTCAACTGTGTAAACATGCAGCTACTTCCTTCCCTGCGCTACGCTCCTGAGGCAAGCCACTGTTCAAACAGCGTCCATGGCATTCTTGTGCAGCTGCTGCCTGGGCCGTGCCAGACAGGGGGGGGATGAGGCCAACGAAAGCGAGCCAGCGAGGTATGACCCGGCCAGTCTTCTCCTCCACATTTTGTCACGAAGCGGACGACTTATCTTTATTGATATTCCAAATATGAACAAGTGTGACGGGCAATAAAGATAGAAAGGGCTGTAAAAAGTGAAGATAAGGAGCCTGCAGATTCTAAAGGGCACTGCAACGTGCATCACATGACACACAGGCCATCGCGACACGGGGATGCCAACTTCTAATCTCAACTTTCATTATGGGGGCGGCGGTTTCTGATTCATAGGCAGTATCGGAAGACAACCTTTGGATTGCGTGCCGATAGATTTGGACCTAAAATACCTTCCTATCGGAGACGTTGATTTTATGATGTTAAGCCACTTAAGCGGAACGGCTCACATTTGTGTGTCCAGACTCGGAACACTGCGTTATTTCAGAGTTTGTCCTGAGCGGATAGCATCAGCAACGATACATTTTGCGGTGTTCGTTTTGGACCTCGACAGGGGTTGATCCGCTTATGTGGCTTCCAAACTAAACCAAAAAAATTCTGTGTCCCACTCCCTCAGATAGGAAAAGAAATTGCCACTTGGGAACGTCAAACTTTTTGTTTCCAGACGCGTCATTACGGAAGATATAGCCCAAGGTGCGGAAACTCAAAGATCTGCGGGGTTTTCTTTCTTTATTTATTTTCTTTTTACGCAGGAGAGCCAATATATCCGTCATCGTTTGGGCTCGGCATGGCTCGTCTCGGGCCTGCAGCGAGACAAATGACGGAAACGCGGTGAAAGCCGCACGCCGCTGCGTCCGACTGGTCATTACTCCAATCAAACAAGTCATTTCAGGGTGACTAGATTGCATGGTCTTCCGCCTCAAAAGTGCCAAACCACCTGGCGGCCTACTCCGCTCTCCCTGTCAATCATTCCGTCCGTCCGTCCGTCCCTATTGGCTGGATGGCGGTGGTCGCTTGAGCCCTCCAGGGAAGGAGGACAATTGACAATTCACTTGATGCTGCGAGTCAATTTGCTCAATTTTGGAATTGACCTCCGCCTGATGGGTGATGCAATTTGTCCAAATGAATAAAGTGACAACTCGGGTCGGCTGGACGGCCTCCATTGATTGAAATAGTGACTGGATTTGCGTTATCTGGACCTCGAAATGAACAAACTGAGGCTAGCTCGGCCGACATTTGATGGTGTTTAACGTTTATCATCTCATGCTGCAAAAAAAAGCTAGCATAATGCTAACATTCACTTTGAGATGGCTGTGGGAAAAACTAATTGGAAGTTTAACTAAGGCATCAGTGAACGTGACAAAAAAATAAACACTTAGCGATCTTAATCCATTTCCTTCGTTCCAAGGATTGGCGTGCTCGGGCCACAACGAGCTGTTCACGTTATCTGCAGCTGTACACAAGTTGACAGCTGTCCGTCCCTTTTATTGTGTAAATAGGTTCCCAACATCTGCTTTAGGAGCCAACATTGGAATTTACTCTTAATCTACTTTTCCGCTGGAATTTGTTCGTTGGAGGGAGGGAAGGGATTAAGAGAAAAAAAAACACAGGAAAATCGAACACTCTTCCAGACTAAGGGGGTTTACTTTATTATCCTTTTGCATTTCCAAGTCGTGGCGCAAACTTTTTCCTGTCTTTTAACGTGCAAATCCTGCCATAATCCGTAGATTAGCAGATGAATTTATTGCCGCGCGCGCTGGCAAATCTCCCTCACCTTTAACATGTGGCTACGCGTCGACCACCTTTCATGGCGGATCGCCTCATTAGTGCCCTCGCGCCGAGGTTTTTTTCTTTTCTTTACACACTTGTACATAACTCCTCCGAGCAATTAAAAGTTTAATTAGTAGATTAAAAATACACAGGCCGGAGTTTCATCTGCATTTAGTACGCAGCGAAGCCCATTTCCAAGAGATGAAAGTGGCACATCTAAATTATAAGCATAGAAAAATGACTGGCAGCGCAGATGCCGACGGACATACTAAAAATAGGTGAGAAACGTTGTGAAGACGACATTATTTTTATCTGGAGCACAAATCCCGTGCTGCCAAAGTAGGTCAAGAAAAATGATTGGAATATTTTGGACGTGGCATGATCGATGATGCTTGGACATGGAACCGGGCCGCTCTCATTAGCCCGCCATTAAAAGCAATGACGCACTCTATTCAGGCGGCTTTTGTGAGCGTGACCCCGCCGCCCCACGCCGCTGCCCCCTGAAACCGCTTTGGCGGCGTCCCCGCCCCCACTCCCACACATTTCCCGCTTTCTTGCGCTTTCCCTCCCACTCTACTGCTCCCCCCCCCCGTGTGAATGAACTTGAATTTTAACCACAAGCAACCCCAAAACGGTGGATTTAGACTCCCACCCAATTGGGGAACAAAGAAAATGCAACTTTTGTACTTGTCACATTTCAGTTCATGTAAGTGAACTTGAATTTAACCTCGAGCAAGTCTCCAAACCACCACTGCGAGTTTGCGGCGGCGTCAGCGCTTAAGGGGCGCTCGGGAGCGACCCTGGCAGAAAGACGCGATTGACGAGCAGTTTGATAGTGATCTCTTGGGCCCGCTTCAAGTTCGCATTCAAGGTGAGGGGAGGTAAAGTTAGAGACCCGCTCGCTCGCTCACTCAACCGAAAACTTTTGACTGCAGATTCAACAGATGGATGAAAGAAAACGGAGGTACGTAAACACGCACGGCTTTAACAGCCTGCGGGGTGGCGGGGGCGGTTGGGGGGGATGGAACCTATATTTAACAGGATGACAAAAGTTGGCGCTCTCAATGTACAGTGCTATCTTTGTGTGCTGCTGCAACGGTGGCTATAGAAATGCACGGGAGAAGGAGCAAGCGAGAGCGGGAGGGTGGGTGGTTTGGGGAGTGCAGCTGAAAGAAGAGGGGGGGGTACACTAAAAAGGGGGCAGGCAGGGGGCTTACTAGCGCACAGCTGCTCAACCAATGCCTTTGTGCAAGCCTGTCGACAAAACTAAAAATTATGTCAAGATGTTAAAACAATAGCGTCAATAAAGTTCATTTTAAAAAAAAAAAATCCAAACCTGACATGCTGAATTCACCCACCCCTCCCCATCTCTTTTTTTTAGCAGCAGTTAAAAATCTGATGGCAAACACATGCACATTTTTATTTTTAAATATTTTAGACGATGACAGCTCAGCCCGCCAACATCCTCCGAATGAGACAATTAAGCTCCGCGAGCAGATGATGGGGGAGAAGAAAAAAAAAAACTTCCACACACACATCTTGTCGGTAAATATTTACGGCAAGAATCTTTCCCATTCATTGGCCAGGCACTGACAAAAGCTTACTGTACTGCCTCTCCAAACTCCCCTCATGTATGCCCCCCCGCCTTTCCCTCCTGCAGCCCTACATCTGCGATTCATTGACTTCACAATTTACCACATGTCGAGCCGGGGAGAGGTCGAGCCTCCACGTGAATCACGGCGCAAATATGCGAGTGATTTATTGTTTTGCTAAAAAAAAAAAAATCATAAAAAAAAAAAAGAATTGTAGCGCTCTCTCTCTCTCCTCGCTGTTGGCAGAGCGTGAACAATTACATTTTGGACTAATTAAGCCGAGAGAATGCGAGGCCGCTAATGTCTCGCAGGCCCGGCGTTTACGTGTGCCAGACCCCGCTGCCCCCACCACCCAAAGTTAACTCGTCAAATGCAAAGCAGATTTTACGAGACGTGGAAAAGGGGAAAAAAAATGTCCAAGCTTCCACCGCCGTACTTTTTTTGTCAACAAAAGTGATTTGCAAGACAAAAGGGGCTCTGCAACTTTGCGCGGTTTTGACGCTCCCCCCCAACTCCCCTGCAGACACCAATTAGACCCCATTAGCATGTAAAGCCAATTTGATAAGGTGTCGAGCAGCCACCGGCACCCGACCCACACACACGCAATCCTTCAAATCCCCCCAAAAAATCCATTTACAGGAGGGCAAACAAACGTAATCCATACGATGACGCATTGTTGTCACGACAATGCCGCCATGTTGAGCTGAGATACCGTGGCTCCAAGCGCCAATTAGAACGGATACAAAAGGATCCCGTCGTCGCGTGTTGCTGGGGACCACAAAAAAAAAAAGCCACATGCATTATTCAAATGAAGAAAATAAGAAACGGGGTGTGTTTAAAAAAAAAAAAAAAGCGGACAAGCTATTTTTATTCATGCGAATACATTCCCGTAGCCAAACCTCCAAGGGGTGGGTCAACACGGACGGATGGGGGGCATCTGCCTGTTGAGGTCACGTGAGCCCACACGGACGCACCATTTATAATAATAAAAATTCAATTTAAAAAAAGGCCGAGTGCAGCCCAGCAAGTTGCTTTTTTTTGTCCACGACTGAACACGTAAAAATGCTTCAATGGCACGAAGTTGTCAGCTTCTTTGGACTCGGCTTTCCTTGGCTAAACAAATTCCCGCCAGAGGTCACGCAAATGATGTTAACCCCCCCCCCCCCCCTGCCGTTCAGCTTTAAAAAAACAAAAGACGCCCAAATCCGAATCCTCTTTTTTCCCTCCATCATGGTTGCGAGTTGCCGCCTAACAGACAGCTAATCAATGTCCAGGTGAATTATTAATGGCGACTCGGAGTCGAATAAATTGATATTAGAGCCACCGACCACTTCAAAGACGCTAATGGCTTGGACACAGCGGGGTGCGTGTTGGGGGGGGAGCGTTATTTACAGACTATCTGCAGGCACGAGCGCAGACATTTTGTTTAGACCCACCTTGATAAAATGCAAGAAAACAAAACTCTCTATGCTTCCACCATATTCTTTTCTTTCATAGCCTTCAAATTTAGAGTTGTGTGAAATTAACACTTTTTTATTTACGGACATTTCAACAAGCGAATTTAAAATGTAGCGACATTTAATTGAGAACATTTTTAAATTGGAGATGCTCCTTTCGAGTGAATCACATTTTTTTAAATGGGAAATCGCAATAAGGGATAATGGGGGGGTATAAAAAAAAGATGACGCCAAGGTGGAATCAAAAGAGCAAAGTGCAACGCGTCGTCACGGGACTCCTCGTGCTTGACATTGGTGCGCGTATGTGTCGCTTTTAATGACAATAAATGACAAGCGGCGATGGATTAAAAAAGAAAAGGGGTGTGGTCAAGTAAAATATTTTTTCTTTTCGATGAGAAAATACAGTAAATGATTTCACAAAAAATAAGAGCAGGGAGCAACAATTTTACCCTCATGTTACAAATATTCATTTACAAGGTGCGCACAATAGAAAATGGAGGAAACAAAATAGGTGGTGCAGAAAAGGGGGGTGCGGGGTGTATTGCGGCTTGCAGGGTTCCAATTTCCTAAATGCCTCGCCTTCGCCTTAACCTTGTAAAATGAGATGACAGGTCCTAAAGCACTCCACTTGTAATTGCAAACGTTTAAAATAAAATAAGGGGAGCGTGTAAAAAAGGAGGAAAGTGGGTGAAGGGGGGTAACGGCGCTTAAGGCTTGCCGGAGCCCCGGTGGGAATCGACGAGGTGCATAATTAAAGCTCGGCTAAATAAATAACGTGAATTTATTGATGAACTTTACATTTGCAGATGCTCGACGTCACCGAATAAAATAGAAACAATCCTCTGAATGAATGAAAACAATCAAAATGGCTGGATAAGCCCTTTACCTCCTCTTATTATTATTTTTGGGCACATGCAAATAGCTGCACACTTGCAGCTCATTTGCATATTTCATTGGTGCAGCTTTCACATTGTGGAGGAAAAAAGGGCATTTTTGATGAGGGTTGAACAAACACCAGCCAAATGCATCATTCATTAACTAAAGAAGTGCATTGCAATTGTGATTATTATTATCTTTTAATCACGAATAATAACGATGACTATTAACACATAAAATTAAATATGCACAGCAAGCAGACTTTGACTTTGAACTTATTGCCCATTTTACGTTAGCCACTTAGCATGCTAGCAGCGATGACAGCCGCGCCAACTGTACACTTCACGGACAGTGGCAAAAATTCGACTTTTGCAATACATTTGCACTTTTGCACCCTTCCCGGAGACGGCCGCCGGTGGAAAGGCTCGCCCGCGTGTCGCGTCGGTGTGTTGCAGGGAAAACAACCGAAAATAAAGAGGTCAACTTACTGTGCGTGCTGTGGGGGAAAGTGATCCGTTGGGGAGGTAGGGGCTGCTGAGATCGGGGATCATAATAAACGGGTAGCCCGGGTACGGTGGGCTCTTGAACAGCCCTCCATCTTGCCTTTTCGCTGCTAACATGGCGGTTGTGGTTGAGGCAGAAAGAAAAAGAAGAAAGGGGCAAAAGTTTTTTTTAACAATAACCCAAAAGACACAAACAACCGCGGGGGTGTCTCAAATGGAAACCAAGAACTCACCTTCCTCTAAACTTTCTCGCGTTTTGTCTCTGAAAGTTTCAGACCTCGGCGGAGGCCGTCTCTCCGCCTTGAGAGAGGTTGGCGTGGGTGGGGGGGGGGGGGACGACAAAAGTAAAAACCAAACAGTAGTGAAACACAGAAATTGCGTTAGCGGGGCCCCGAGGCACAACTTTCGCTACGATTTAGCCGCCTCACAAGCCGCAGGCGGCGGCCACTCGCCTCGGAGTTGTCCGGGGGGGTGGCGGCGGTGCAGCTGCGTGCAGCTCCAAAACTTACCTCCGAGTCGGACGAGCTGTTCTGATTTGTTTCCGACTCGTTGACGAGCGACGACTTGACGTCCGCTAAATCCCTTTCGGCCGACGAGTTCTCTGAGATTTTCTCCTCTTGCTCCCCTTCGTCTTTGAAGGAGATCATCTCATCGTTGGCGCCCAGGTCGTCCCCTCCACCGCCGTTAAGTTGCGGCATGTCGCTGCGCTTTTTCCCCCCCACGAGCTTCACTAAAGGCGGCTAGCTTGCTGCTGCTGCTCTCGGTAGTGGTGGTGGGGGGAAAATCTCCAAAAGGAGAAACTTTTGCTCTTTTTCGAAAAAGGACCCCTCGCCGTCGAAAAAAGTGCCACTTTCCGCGACTTCGGGGGTGTCGTTGGCGGCGTTGCCCCCCTCCAGTTGGGGAAAAAAAAACACACACACGCACGCACCCGCACGCAGAGACACACAGCGTGTGGCGTTCGCGGTCCCACAGAAAAAAAGTCCCAAAAAGAAAAAAAGAAGGGCGCTCTTGGTGGAAAAGGGGAAGCCGGAGAAGGAGCCGCGGTGCTCGGATTGAGAGAGTTGAAGTTGGTCGGAGTGGTTTTCAGTTCAAAGGCGGCGCTGATTGACAGATAGAGAGGGATGGAAATAGAGAGAGTCTGGATTCGGGATTATTGACAGGGAGAAACACACAAGAAACTAATGAGATTCAAACAGGGAGGGACTTGAAGTGACGTTTTCATAAATAGAAAAAAAAGAAAAGAGGAGGAGAGAGAGAGAGAGCGAGAGGGAGAAAGGGAGAGAGAGAGGAAGCCGGCTGTGATGGAGCATGTGAGACAGGACAGTGAAGGCAACACTGCAGGAAAAAGAAAAGGAGTTGTTGCACACATGAGAAAAAAATAATAAAAGCACACATGGGCGGGCTCAAACAAGAACGAGCTTCACCATTCCCTCACCCTCACATATATTTACATTTTTAAATATTTCACCTTCTCAAAGGCCTGCTTGGAAAAAAAGGAAGAGGGAAAAAAAAGCACGATGAACCCTTGTTTGGTGTGCACTGATCTATTTTTTCATCATATTAGGTAACATTTCCTCACAGAGATTCTTTTTTTTCCCCCCATGTTGCACCCTTCCTGAGTGGCAGGTGAGATGTCCTGTGGGACTATCCTGAATTCCTCACGGCTGCTCAAAGTCTTTAGTTTAAATTCCATTTTGTATCGTCATCTTCTGCAGGTGGACTGGACAAAAATGAAACTGCAGCACATTCAGAAAAGAAGAAACGTGCATGCTTGGGTTTTTTTTTTTTTCTTTACTTGGCACCATTTTGCAACCTTCTCGCTCCAAAGGTTAACAAAAGAGAATTGTTTAAACATATGCACATGAATTATAATTTGGAAATTAAATGCATATTTAAAAATGAGAAAGAAAAGAAAGATGTGCTGTTTTCTATTTTGAGGTCAAATATTATGATAACAATTATTATTATTTAGAAATCGTTTTGCAGTCATTTATTTGAGACAAAAGGTTAAAAAATACAGTTGTGGAAACAGATTAGAATATAAGAAAGGCATTTCTATTTAAACTGGGACGTTGACAAAGAAATGCTCTGCCCACTGCATCAGCTGTTCCAAATTTGTAAATAAAACAATTCCATCTTTAAACTGTTTATTCCAAATACATTTTTTACACGTGAACGGAGATTAAAATAAAATAATAAAATAAACACATTAGGGAGGTTGTGAAGGTGTTTTTTTTTTTACTTCCAGCTATTTATTTTCAAGCACGGAAATTACAATACAAAAACCCACCCTATTACCTGTAATGTAAATAAAAGGAGGAAGGAGGGGGCATAATACTGCATCCTTTTCCTGGGGCTTGTGTGTGTGTATGTGCGTGTGTGTGTGTGTGCGCGTGATATAAATCAATGATGAGCGCCGCTTACCTTATCTCCTTATTTCAGAACATGCCGTCTCTCTTTTGAGCTGTGGTTTCATGCAACCATCTACGATGAAATTCACATGGACGAGAAACAAATGACACAAATCTAAACATGACATTAGAGAATGTGCGTGCACGTAAAAGCTGCACACACACACACACACACACACACATGTTCCCTTCAGCTCAGGGCCCACATGTTCCAGGCCAAAGCAGCCGAGTGCCGAGCGGTTGTCGCTTGGGCCTGCGAATGTCCGGCCTGACTGTTGTTGTGACTTCAATCCAAATAAAATTGCTTAACATTATACAAACTGATTCTCAACTGTGCCTTTTGGATGTCATTTAAAGTCATAATTGTTTTTTTTTTTTTCATACCTTGCGTCGTAAATTGTCCGCAATGCAATAAGATGCTTCCCATTTTAATTAGTAGCTGTGCTAATCTTTGCACAAAGGGATTTGGATTCTGCACATCAAAATAGAGAAGCGAGAGCTGACCATCCAGTCATTATGCAAACATGTGGCCCCAAAAGTAGCCCAAATATACAGATAGCTAGAATTAGATATATTTTTCTCTTTAATATGCTGCGAGAATAGCAAGCCTGCTCCCTTGGCCCCTCAGCGCACTAATCATTAGAGGGAAAAAAAGGAAATAAAAAGCTTCTGTATGCAGCCGTTACATCTGAGCACGTCACTAAAATAAATGTAAAAGTGAATTGTTTACCAAAGCCTTAAGGGCTATTTTATGCAGTGCTGTGTGTTTTGTTTTTTAAAAATGAAATAAAAGGGTGCTCAGCCATACAGTATAGCGGCTTTGCTTGAGCCTCGTTAATTCAGTCAAAATGAAACGTGGGCCGCTTTGGTGTTTTTTGCACAAATATGTACTGCAATACTAATTTAACGGCAAAATCAGTTCCACAGGGCTCCCTACTAGAGCCATGGACTTTTGACCAATTTGGAGAGGGAAATGGCAAACGTAATGGTAATCGAAATGCTTGGCATTAGCAAAGCAAAAAAAAAAAGCAGACGTGGGTCCTGTTGACCCCACCCCCAAGCAAATCCAACATCTTGTCTTTTGGGGTTTGAAAAGGGACAAAGTGTCCTTTTAGAGGCCGGGAGCATCTTGTTGAAGACTCTTCCTCAAACAGGAAGCGGGAGTTGTGTTTTGTGATACAAGCAAAAGAGGTAAGAGGGTCTTCTTCAACATCCTCCAACGACATTCCAGGCCTTTAGAAAAAGCACAATTGAATTGCCTTCCTTTGGGGCGCCTCAACAGGGCTTTTTGGAAGCCCATTTGGAATGAATGCACTGAGGGCTCCAAAATTGCTCCCTTGAAATTTCTCAAATCAGCTTCAACCCCCAAAAAACTCGTGGCTGATCAAATTTTGCCGAAATGGAATTTGAGACTTGACCCCCACGCGAACAACATGAACTTTAGCAAACAAGTCAGCTTGTCAGGAAGTCAATCGGGCGGGCCAGAGTCTCCGCCATAAATGCCCGCCGAGCTTTTTGCATTTCCAACCGTTGTTGTGCTTTGGTCAGTTTTTTCACCTCCCATTTGAATTTGACGCTCATTTGCTCATTTTGCATTTGTGGCTGATTTTCTTCCATTGCGGATGACTCTCGGAAAATAATCTTTTTCTTGGTTGATTTTTTTTTTTTTGACGCCGCGCAGTGATTAACGAGCGGGACAATGGCGGCTGACCTTGAGTCAAACGGCGACACAAACGAGACCAACGTGTGCCGTTCATTAGCCGGAGGGACGGCGTCTCGGTGCCATTGTGCAAAGTCAAAAGGGACGGCAAACATCATCAAGGTTACGCTGGCGAGAGAGCGCATTATATAATAAAGGACGGGGAAAGTGGTGCAAACGCAGTAAATGTATTCATCAGAATGTTTACAAAGTTGGTTTCATTTGCAAAGGTACTCCCACGCTTGCAGCGAAGAAGACGCAATCAAAGCTTACGTTTGTGTACTCCGAGAAAAATCCCTTTTACTTTGGGCCTTATTAGCGACTCGCTAGCTTTTTTTTTTTTTCCGTATGTAACTGTTGAAGGACGTCGATGGATGATTGTGGCGGTTGTTTTTTCACATTTGCTTAGCAGCTAGCTAGTGAGCGATTCTACTCGTCTAATTTCCGATTTTCACGTTTTTCCATGTGACGCCAACAATGGAAGCGTCCGCCGCACACGGCTGCAGGATTCGGCCAGATGAATTTCAATGAAAGCGCCGCTAATGAGTTTTGAAGCCTTTGGCAACCCCCCTGCTCGCCCGCCGCTGTTCCTTGTGATGAATAATGAATATTGCGGGCCACTGGATGACATATCGTCTTGGGCCGACGTTATCCAGCTAAGGCCATTAGCTGCTTGGTGACAAGCTTCTCGTGGGGCAAGGACTTGGCAAACTTTTTACATCATGAAGCATCATAGCAATTTCTCATGATGCACATCTACTCAAATGTGTAAAAATTGGTCAAATTCAAAATTCCAAACATTTTTTTCGTAAGCTAGGCCACTTTGAGAAATTTCACTCTATTCCGATCTCGGCGCTCGTTAGCTACCTTCTAAATTCATCATCAGATCACAGTCATATTTGATCAATATTAATAAGGATAGGCAAAACTCCAGCAGTAATTACCGCCATCTTCTCAGGGCTTTGATTCGGACCGTTACGAACGCCTCGGCGTCTTTGAGATTAAAAAAAAAAAAGAACGCACAGGCCTCTTCTTTCATTTTATAACATTAAAACCCAACAGGCATCTTCTAAAAGCTCTAATAAGACAAAGATTAGATTTGCATCCCCATACAAGTGTCGTTTTCAATTGATTAGCAAGCAGCCATTGATGTGGCGCAAATGGATGCTTTCCCCTATGTTCTTAAGGCCGCCTAATAGAAGGGGGCGGGCATCCCGGAAGGAGTGGAAAGGGGAGGGGGGGGGGCGTTGCTACTTTGATGTTCAATCAGGAGGGGGCAAAAAAAAAAATCTCACTTCATCTTTGTCGGATGCTATTTGGTAAATAACGACGACTAGCAAAAATGGAGCCAATGTGCTGGGCACTTTGTTTTTTTTTATTTTCTAAAGGGGGGCGGGTCTGTACTGAGCAATGTGACTCACAAAATTCTGAAAGGTAAAAGTGTCCTTGGCAGCAAACTTTGTTGTCTTTGTCGGTGCGCAAATGAAAATTGCAAGAAGGGCAGGTCCGCCAGTACCAGTGTCAAAAAGTCTGTTTGGGCACAGTAGCTCATCTGCATATGTGAATAATACATGCTGCTTATAAGCATATTAAATGGCGGGCCGTAATGTGACGGCTGGACACTTGGTGTCATGTGAGGAGGAAGAGATTAGACCTCGCCGCTTAATTAGAAAGATGTCAAGTGTCAGCAGGTGAACTCGCTCCCGGGAGGGTCAGCGCCTTTAGTTTGCTGATTATATGCACAATCTATAGATAAAGTCTCATCATACGGGCTATTAAGGCCGCCGCATTAGCATGCTAGCGCTGTCCGGCGCAGGAGGAAGCCACATGCACGCTTCGGCCTTTGTTAAGGCTGCACAAGTTGTCGAGATTTAATCGCAAACGCCATTGGGACCGCCGCCATCGTGCAAACGACGGTCGGCGAAATCTACATTTCAAATGTGGCTCGATGGGCAATTTGTGCAACAGCAAGCAGTCGGACAGCCACCAGCGGGCTTCAAACGTCACAAAACAAAGCTTCAGAGTACGAGTCATGTCGAAAGGAGAAAGAACAGGAAAATGAGAAAATAATTCAAACCCGAATAATAATAATAAAAAGTAGTAAACAAGAGAACACAAAACAGTCCCATTAGCAAGAATGCTAACATAACACAACAGCTTGGATTTTTGTTTGTCAAATGTTGAAGTGCGAGCGTGTGTGTGTTTTGCTAATTATCGGCGCCATCGAGAGGCAATCAGGGCAGCGGTGCGCTACGCTGCGCCGGAAAGTGGCGGCGGGCCCTGAGAGAGCACCTCGGCTTCACCTTGACAGGTGAGCCCGTCAAACCGGGCCGACGCTTTCTGTGTTCCTGTCAATCACAAGCAGAGACCCCCGCCCAACCCCTCTGGTAACCCCACCACTACACCTTCAGAAAAGAAACCCCAGCACAAACCAAATTTGGACCTTTGGTAACACAGCAGACTGGATGATGTCATCAGGCCCCTTCTTTCTTTGCTTCCCCTTTTGTAAGTTTATTCAAAAATCTTTTCATCACACTGTGGAAATGAAAGTGGAAGCAAGGCAGGCAAATATTAGAGGGCTGCAAGACAATGTGTTCTTTCAACTGGACTCAAATGTCAGTAGAGAGGCTCAGAAAAGAGCTCAGTTGACATGGAAAGTCAAAAACCATAAAATAAAAATGCAAATAAGTGAATTCAAAATGAATCGAATCCAAAATAAATGAAAATACCATACAACAATTGGAAAGGTAAAGGCTCTGGGGTTTTAATCAGTTTGTTTTGATTTGGGGAGCTGATACAGCAGCCTCCCCCCCCTCTCCCCACCCAACCTCCCCCTGCCTCCTCAATATTTCATGTGTTGAGCCCATGCTGAGTATGTGAAGGCCACGCTAGCAGGCTACAAAAAAAAAAAAAGAGCAACAAGAGCAAATAGAAGCGACTACTCCAATCCGCGTACAGAAGTGTTGCAGTTAGCTGCCATCACGTAAAACGCCATGTCATGCCAAAAACTGCTCCGTTGGGCTACTCAATATCTCAATCAGTTTGATTAAATCACCATTTGCACCCCCCCTTCCCAAAATCAGCAATGTTGCTTTTTGGGAAGCGCCAAAATAGTATCCGGATGTGCAAAACATCAAACATTTGCCGTTTTTCTACCTTCTTTTGTCTGCAGCTGGATGTCATTGGAGAGCAAAGCAAAAAAAAAAAAAAGCCCACCTAAAAGTGTGTCTTTTTTCTCACTCTACACGCGTGTGCGTGTCTCGCAAACGAACGCGCACGCAGGCTTTGTTTTCCTTTTGAACATCCCTTTGATGCCGCTGCTTACTTATTTATTTATTTCCCCCCGCTCGCTCGCCGGCTCGGCCGGATGAGGCGCGCCGTGCGCCGAGTGGCATCCATCAGCGAGGAGCCTCTCCGGGTGACCTCCACTCCCTGTCAGCTATGGGAGGAGGAGGAGGGAGGATGGGGGCGCGTGATGGGGAAGAGGGGGAGGCAATTGAAAAGAAGGAAGAAAGTAGGAAGAGCAATCGGCCAGTGGTGTATTTAATCCATTACAGAACAAAATGAGGCATTTGGCAGTAATATAAACACTTATATTAGGAACTGTCCGTGGTGCTGAAACGTTCTTTTATAATTCTTTATTTTTCGGAGTAATACTTTTTTTCTAATGGCGATAATTTGAGTACAGGATTGAATCCTTGCAGGAGGAAGCCACTGGAGCTGTCCATGGTGCTGAAACGTTCCTGTCGTTTTATATCTTTTACTTTTTGGAGTAATACTCTTTTTGCTAATGACAATATATTTGGGTGCAGGATTGCTGTCCATGGTGCTGAAACGTTCCGTGCACAATGTTAGTTTTGATCCCAATTGAGGACTTTTTTTGTGACGATATTCTTGTGAGAAGTAAGTTTAGTTTGAGAATCTTTCCTCTCAGATGATAAAAATTTCTTCCGCCGCCTTTTGGGATTGAACGATTTCATCATATTTTATTGAAGGGTTTTTGTAAGGCCTAATATTCAGCAGCTGTGATCTATGGTGGAATGACAATTCTCAGGGTCAAGGAGGGACCGGGGCAATGGGAAACAGGAGGGGTGGGTGGGGGTGCATGTGGATTGATGGAATAAAAAAAAAAAAATCGGAAAAAGGGTACGGAAGAATCTCATGAGTCGTCTTTAAAAATGAATGAGAAAATGGGTAATCCCAGAGTCATGAGTGAGGAGTGGGGGGATCAATATGGCCTCAACTCATGGGGGTCCTCAGCAGTCCTTGATATGAACAAAAATGGTTGCGTTATGCCTCCAAAGACGGCTGTTTGTTTACAGCAAGAAAAAGTCTCATTATTTGTAACTGTCACGGGGGATCACGTGACCTTTCAAGATTCACCCGGGATGGGAACTGATTCTTCAGCTGAGATATTTTAAGTCAGGTTCTCCGCATGACTGTCCACCTGGATGAAAGGTGTTTCACGGCAAACTTTCCGTCTGTCCATCTGCTCATTGCAAGCGCTAAATGCACCCCAACGCCAGCGCTGAGCCCCCCCCCCCCTCCTCGTTCATTAGCGAGCTCTTCAGTAGCCTGTCACGGCGGATGTGCTCCATCAAAGCTGATGGGCTCGCCATTTTTTCGCGGCGAGATGTCGCGGGTTATCACGCCGCGCTCAGATCTCGGGCTACGGGCGGAGCGTGACTGGCAGGCCGCCTTTTGAACGCGCTGATTCCTCCCAGTTGGAAATTTAGGATCGTGTCGGCTAAGACGCCGCATGCAAAGTAAATTGGCGTGCGCGCGTGAGTGCGACTGGCTGGCTGGGTGGGTGGAGGGCCGGGCGAATAAAAGCTCCTCGCTCTCTCTCCATCAACGTCCACGCCATCTAAGGCAGGAATGAGTCTCTGCCTCTTTGGACCGCAATGTGATCCACTGTGGATCCACGGAAAGAAGCGCTCAATCCCCGATGGCCGAAAAAGCCATTGTTTCCGCCGTACAAGCGGAGAACGTGGCGCCCTTTCTGAACGGCGTAACACTACACTGTGTGTCCCGCCAAGCGAGGGGGGGTCAACAATAGTGGGGGATTCATTGTGCCGCTCAAATGACACCATTGTTGCATCTCCTCGGGGAGTTGTACAACGCAGGCAGGATTCTTTAGGCAGGAGAACCTCCCCCCCTCATTTGGTGCTTCTCCCATCAACATTCCTTGTCATAGGAAATGGCTGACAAACACTCAGGTGGGAGAAGAGAGATTTTGTTTCTCCCACAGGAGCGCCCCAAGAGGATGGGGGTGGCATGATATCAGCACTTTATGGAGGGTTTTTTTCCTAGCTGAAAGGGTGGGGGAATGATGTAAACAATGATTTGAAAAAGTGGTCTGAGACACTTTTTCATGTGTGTGAGTGGAGGGGGGGGGGGGTTGAGATGGTAGGGAAGGGAGGGGGGGTGTAAACGATCGTTTGAAAATGCGTGGGTGGTGGGAGGGAGGGGGAATGTTGGCCGTACCTACCTGCTGGGGAAGACCCAACCTACATTTGGAGGAGGAGGGGGGGGGGGGGGTGATATCCCTGCAAACAATTCTCTCCTCGCTGGTTTTTAATGCTGCCTCTTAACGAACATAATCGCCCGGCGACAGTAATGACAGGAAAATAAAAACATCTAAAAAGGAGTCGGAGGAGGGGGGGGTGCATAGTCGGCAGGCACCCCCTTTCCCCGCCGCCCCCCTCCCTCAGGTTGTCGCCGGCGCTCAATTATTTCCTTGTCAAGTGGCGGTGTTTTTAATGAGGCCCTGTGGGACTGACGTCTGTCAGTCAGCCCTGACTTTTTGACACCATTACAACTTCAAATAGAAGGCGCCGCCGCCCGCCACGTTCGTCTGACAGGCTGGGGGGATGGCGGGGAGGGAGACGGTAGGAAAGGTGGCAGGAGGGGGGGGGGGGGGGGGGAGACAGTGGAAACACAAGAGCATGTAGCTCGGCTGAACACACGCATCAGTGGCCGGTCATTAACCCGCCTACACGCACCCCCTCCGCGCTGCCTGGTTGACTTCCCGTTCCCGTTTCATGACAACATTGGGGGGGCCGGCCCCCCAGCACGGGATGGGAAGGCCCTCGCCCAGCGTGGGACGGGCCCCTATTTTGTCAATTGCTAATACGAGACTTTGAAGCAGAGGATGGAGGGGAAAGGGGGAATGCGTCCCCCACTTATCGCAGAGGGAAAAAAAAAAAGATGACCGACCGCCGGCCTTGAATTGCAAATTTGACGCTTTCGAAGCAGCGGGGACAAGGACCACGTCGCACATTCAAACTTGCGACGCAGAAGAAAGCTGAAAATCAACTTGTTTTCTTGATTGTACGCGGAAGGTCTTTTTTCTTTTAACTAAGGATGCTAGTCACAAGTTTGACATTCCAAGTTGAAGCCATTCAAACCACTTTTGGACTCCACAGAAAATACAGTTTGAGCACAAGAAGACGCCTTTATAAATAAATAGCAGAATCACATACATACATAAACATTTCCAAGCTATACATGATTTCCAATTAAACGTTAGTACACACGGTAGAAAGTGGAAACGACGAGAGGGGAACGCAAATGTGTTAAAAAGTATTGGAACCAAACGAATCATCGCACATCAACAACCAAGAATGAAGATCTGCCCGTCATTTACTTTCCGAATGTGCCTTGCGGTGGAAGGGGCCAAGATCAACGCCATGAATCTATTTCTGTCCCTGGAGACGGACGGACGCCGGAGCATGACGGAGGAGAAAAGATCGACAAAAACCAAGCAAGAAGTTGGAGAGGAGGAGGGGTTTAAAAAAAAAAAAAAAGTCCTTGTCAGCCATTGGAAAAGCTTGATTCATGGTGACCATTTGTCCTAATTACTTTTTGTCGCTATTAATCACGCGTGTGTGTGTTTGTGTTGGTGTCAAGATGGATGTGTGTGTGTTTGGAGGATCAGTGGCCCCGCAGATTGAAATAGATGGCCAGGATAATGGTGAGGACGATGAAGGCTCCCAAGACGAAGAGCAGCACGCGATTCTGGATGATCCTGCAAACACAGACAAAGACAAAATTCAGGTTTTAGAAACACACCAAATGTTTTGGACACTTATAGAAGGATGGGACGTTTGAGTTCCATCTGTGCTTAACAAGGAGGTCAAAAATAACAATGTGAAAAACAAAAGTTACAGAGGTGCGCCCCCAAAAAGTTATTTGCAAGCAGGGAGAGAAAAACAAAAACAAAAAAAACCCATCTCTCTAGTTTGCTGGAAGTCATAAAAAGCGCAAACTAATGATGGAATTTACCATAAAAACATTTTGACCAGGGCTGACTTTGGAGGAGGACGGAGCGTGGGGTGGAGGCGGGCGGGCGGGGGTGCATGTGCTAAAATGTCGACAAGACAGATCGAGCGCTGATGCATTTGTGCCTCCCCAAAAAATTCTCCACACTGGCTGCCGCTGACAAATGAGAGAATTATCACATTTGCTGACATGTGGAGGAGAGGCCGAGGTTGGGGGGGTG
Organism: Syngnathus typhle; assembly: GCF_033458585.1. Classification (NCBI taxonomy): domain Eukaryota; kingdom Metazoa; phylum Chordata; class Actinopteri; order Syngnathiformes; family Syngnathidae; genus Syngnathus; species Syngnathus typhle. The sequence continues at coordinate 3,613,298 of NC_083755.1, read as the reverse complement.
CGAGGCGCGCTGTCCGCTCCTAAGCGGGAGATGAATAACCCCCCCAAGTGGTGGTCATTTATCACCGGGGGGGTGCGCAGTCACCCCGGACCGGCTTGCTGCCCACCATCTCCTGCTCACGGCTCCATTTACACAAAGTGGCGGGATTTTTGCCTCTTTAGCGTCTCCCTGCTATTAATTGGCATGCATTATTTACTGTGATTATTTATTCCAGCCAAATACCCCAGAGGTTGTTAGCTTTAGCCTGGGTGCTAACAGAATTGATATTAGCGGATTAAAAAAAGATCTCGACTAAATGGTTAAGTCACACACTTCCCGTCCGTGCCTTGAAGTAGCAGCCGACATCCTCGAGCGCTCAGCGAGGGGAAAGATTGCCTCCGTCCCCCCTCCTGTCAAAACTGCAGGACCGATGCGGTTTGATAAGTTGTGTTCCGTCTCGCCACGTGTCAGGATAGGATCAACCATTTGCGTGTTCTTCACACTTGAACTTCTCCTGCCTGCCGCCCCCCTCCGCCCTTTCTTCCTTGCGAAGCCGAAGACACTTTGGCGCGTGTTACGGGGCCAGCGGAGCTCGTCACGCTCACCAAAAACACGCATGAGTGTCATTTTGGAGCCTTTTTGCGGCCAGCTCGACCTTGACGTGCGCTCAATGTCAAGCTGACGCACGGAACTTTTCCATGCAGCCAAATTAAAATTGTTTGACAAAAGTCCCGCTACAAAGTTTATGTCCGCGGAGGCCCGTCCACTGTCAAATTGACGCCAAAACATGGTGGAGTTAAAAAGATTGAAAAACTCGTCTGCTTTTTAGTCCGACAGGTGAAAAAGTGAGAAAAAGAAGGACGGCGACAGACGGATGCGAGCGAGCGAGCGGGTGGGCGAGGGTCCATTTAGCTGCAGGGAAAGGGGGGCGAGGGAAAGAGGCCCCTCGGAGACCACATGAAAATAATGAGGACTTTTCTGTCAGGAAAGATTTACAAAATTGCAGCAGTGTTATTAAAATTTAAAATCTCCCATTTTTCCTCCTCCTTCTTCTTGCATGGTCTTCCCTTTTTCTCTTTCCCGCCGCAGCCTTATTAGGCGCTAACGAGAGGCGAGGTGCACCTCGCCGTGCGCGTCTGCGCTCCGACCTAGATGCCGTTCTCGTCGCTCCGCTACCTTGAGTTGCAACTTGAATTTCTTCCGGGAGCGTGCTCGTAACTCGAGCGAGTGCAAATAGAATGCTAACTTCTTTTTGGAGAAATCCATTTACCTCGTATTTTGACACCGGGAAAAGTGTTTCGGTCAAAATGGCGCCTTGAACTCTCGGGTAGATTGTGCTCGGCCCCTCCCGCTCGATACCCGAACAACATGTCCGCTCAGAACAAAGTTAGTTTCATCTTCTCGGCACCACAAGCCCCATCAAATCAAAATCAATGGCTGCCTGAGCCGCTCTGGCTCTCCCCGCCGAGAGCCTGCCAACATACGCCGGGCCAGAAAGGGGGAGAGGGGGAGGGATAGAGGGAGGAAGGGGGAGGGCAAGATCAATGTGCTCACAAATGGTTTGAGTGATGGACATGGCTGAGGGGAGGGTCCGGCCAAAAGCATCCCCGACTTAGCAAAACTAAAACAAATAAATGTTGCACTGTGCTTCACACACACACACACACACACACACACACACACACACACACACACACACACACACACACACACACAAAATTTTCTTTTTTTTTTTATGATTTCTTCCAATTCCTCATATGACGCTTGCGAGCGCTGGCCGGCTGTTAATGTAAATACAAACAAGTTGAGTTCGCGTTGCGCCCATCGCTCCCCAGGGGCCGTTCAAGAGAAATCATTTGACTTATTTTTTTTTTCTGGAAGCCCCTTTCGGGCCGAGCAGCTGCCGCCGACAAGCGCCGCCCGCTCGTCCCGACGCTTAATTGCAAGCTGTTTACGCTAATGAATTATGGAAAGATCATCACTTGATTCCCTGCAGATGGAAGAGGGAGGGGGGGGGGAGGCGTTCCCAAAGTGAGGTGCGCAAGTGGAATGATTACAAAGTTTGCCTTTTTTTAGGCTGGAAATAAATGAATCAATAAAAAGTTTGATTATGCATCAGGCTAAAGTTGCTCAATTTCACAAGCGTTTGACCTGCTATGTTGAAAACGAATGATATCACGCACATTAAAGTCCAACAGGTTTTTATTTTGCAGGATGAGCTAGGATCAAGGTTTCTTTTTTTTTTTTTCGCTCGCAGGAGAACGCTACGGAGGCGCTACAGGTTCATCCATTTTTAATTGAGGCGGCTAACGAGACTGGCTGACTGGCTGGCAGCAACTTTAAGACTGGGACCCCCTTCTCTCACACGGAAGATGAAAAGGAGGAAGAATGACGCCACTGCAATTTTTTTTTTTTTGGGGGGGTGGTGGAGTCACAATTTGGGGTCATCCTTTTGTCATCAACATTTGTCCTCAACGTAATATTGCTGGTCGACAGTTTGACGGACAGCGTTTGGAGGTGCGCAGGCATAACGTCCTCCTACAGACACTTTGACACGACAAGGGAGCCTTTTAGTCAAGCTAAATAATCCATGCTTTGCCATTAAATTTCCACACACACTTCACTTCCTTCCCTCTTTAAGATGACGGAGAGGGAAACTCTGGGAAAGGAGAAGAAAGGTGGACCGAAGAGATATTGATTTCATAAAAGACTGGATGGTCACTAACGCAAGTGCTCAGTCCTGAAAAACAAGTAAAGGTGGCAAGCGAGAAAGTAGCCTTAGTTTTAGGACTTTCTGCAAATGCCAGAGAGAGCCAATCCATATTTGCAGGAACCCTGGGTTACAAGTTGAGGGTTAGGTGTTGCGCAGAAGCATCACAAGAGATGCCGGGTAACACACAATGGCTTTTTTTTTTTTTTTTTGGTCACTGGTCAGCAGAGCGTGGCGATCCATCAGTATTCCAGTGTTGGCCACATCACAAGCCCACAACGATGCAACATTCATGGAGGGACTGTCCATCAAGTATTTATGATCAACTTTTTTTTTTTTTCCCCTTCTTGGTCACTGGGAGAGTTCCCTCAAGAGTAAACACCAAAGAGAAAAACAAAGGACGGAGAGATGGAGTTGGGGAGGAGGAGGGCAAAAGGTGGGGGGCTAAAGAAAAGCCACAAACATCTTTGGCTGTAAAATATTTTTCTTTTGGAGGGGCCGAGACCTGAAAACTAGGCCTTGATATTGGGGTCCCCAGGTATCAACACAAACATGGAGGCTGTTTGTGCCGTTTTTGTTTCCTTCTTCTTAATGCTCAACATCTTTTGCCAGCAACATTTACAACGGGAGTTATTTGACGGGCCGGCCTGGCTAAAATCTGGGATGTCGGACAAGGAACAGAAAACTGTGTGGATGGTCGAGGAATCTTGGGGGCCAACAGGTAAAAGGTCTTTTTGGTTGTGCGGCCCGCCTCCGTCTGCCTCTTGCTTGCTTAACCCAGCGACCTGCTGTCAAAGGAGCCTTTGTGACGGGCGGCGCTCTGGCAGGAGGCCCATCAGATCCGGCGCTTGTCTGTCTCACAGAGAGGAAAAAAAATAAATACCGTCGCTGGCAGGAATGTGCAAACTGTTCTGACTGGGCCCGGCCCGGCCCAGGAATTGAAAAGTGTAAAAGTGGGAAGCACGCCGGGCTCCCCGAATCAAACGCAAAGCTGCTTTACGCTAAACTGAGATCACAACTTTGACACGATACTTTGCGCTCGCTAGTAAAAGACAACAAGAAGCTGCCAGAGCAAACAAAAGCCACTTGTGACACCTCGTCGCGCGGCTGCTACACAAAGCCGACTTGTGACAGCCGCCGACGATCACAAGGGGAGCAGCTGGAAATGATATTTGCCAAAGCCGCCTCAAGCGTGCCCCTCGCCTTCCCCCCCGTGGGAGAAAGAAAGCGGGGCGGACCCTCAGGACAAGATGGAACCCAAATTTAAAGGATGCAAACAACTCCGCCGCGTCAACACACGTAACTTTCCCGTGCCAACAATCATGTCGACGTCGTTTTGTTTTTTCCCTTCCGAAATGGCACCCTAGTGGCAATGGCGAGGTATTGCGCACAACTGCTAATTGCAGCACCCATGTGAAACTTCACATACTTGGCCGTTCCTTGTGCAAAGTCAGCAGAAAAGGGAAGGGAGGGGAGGGCCGTTTTGCAACGCGCCCTCCAGCCCCGCCGCAAAGTGTGCGAGCGCAACGCAAACGACACACTCAGCACACGGCCGGCCGGCCGGGCAGGCGCAAAACACAAGCGGCATTCTTGGCAACGTTGGCGAAGCCGTCGGGTCGGCCAGACTCGCTCATTTCACACGGCGAAGCGGGCCAAGGAGCGCCGACAGAACGGGCCAATAAAAGCGGGAGGGGGGGGGGGGGGACCCAGCCAAAAGGCCTCACTGGTCTCACTCCGTGCATTTGCAACACGGCTACGGTGAAAGCGCGAAAGGGCAATTGTTGGTCAGGCGCCGCCGTGCCACAGCGAGCGTGCGGCCCATTTGGCCGCGTGCGTGCGTGGCGTAGCGTGGCGCTTCTATTCTGGTCTGGAAGCCACAGCGCTGTGTGAAATGAGAGGGAATGCTCTGTTTGGGCAAATCTAATTTCAGGGCCTTGTTTGTTTTCATTGCTTTATTTTGCAAGCTGGAGGTCGGCTGCAAAAACGCTTTTCAGTTCACAAAAAGAGAGGAAAGCGAGGAAGTCCAGTCGTCTCGGGCGCTTAATTGCGAGGTCATCCCCGCGTGGCGGCGGAACATATGCATACCCGCACGCGTATGGACGGATCTGAAATGATCGGCCATCATGGGGGGCGGCTAATTGCCGTGTATCGTCCCAGCGGGACCGCGTTTTGGGGAAGAGTAAATGCGCTTTAATTAGCAGGGAATGGAGCCAAGTGTCATTATTTACACAGGACCGCTAATCTGCAACATTCTGCTGCCACTTGTTTCATGTGACAGAAATATTTGCAGGGGGACAGATGGGGATGCCCAAGAAGCGGCGCTGCACCGCTTCTATGAAAGACCCCGATGCCATTCATCTGGTCCAGATGGATTGGCAGCAGCATTTTGGATTTGACCTGTTCACAAACTGGCTGAAGGTGGTTTTAGCTAAATGGATCTGGGGTCCCCACTCACTCCGGGTTGCTATTCTGCGCCCTAAACTGCCGAACTTGAAGTGCCTCGGAAGTTGTGCATTGTTAGTCCGCTAATGAGACGGTGGCCAAAAGTTGAGGACGCCTGATTGGACGAGGGCTTCGCTTGACCTTTCAACTTACTACGCCCCCCCCGGAGCTGAAAGGAAACTTCCCAGGGAAATTCAATAGCATCCGAGAGGAGCGGGCGTCTCTAATTTGTTCGCCACTCGCACAACCTATTTTCCCTCTGACCGACCGACACGCCGATCGATCTACTTATCTGGGCGAGATCAAAGCTTCGCACCGCTCGTGTACATTTAGCCCCGACTCTGGTCCTCCCACGTTATGTCTAAATATTAATGATAATAAAGTCTCGCAGCCGTTGGCCGTGTCAGGCAATTACGGCCGACATCGATCGCCGGCTCGGCGCTGCAATTAGAAGCCGCGGCTCGTAACGTGTCCTGGCACATCAAAAGAGAACCGCCATTGATCCGCTCCTGGATCTTAACATTTACCGTTAGGAGACAGAAAATGGGCGGTGAGGGGGGGGGGGGGGGACAATTGGCCTGCGTCATCTCGGAAAGCAACACTACTTGTACACTGGCAAAAGAAGAATGTTGTGCGATGCATGCGGCGCAGGAACAGGCACGAGCTCTCGTCCGTCCCCCGTCCAGTCAATAGACAGCGACGCGTCCCCATTAAACCGTCCGCATTCCGCGCACAATTGCTCGCAAACAATGGGGCCGTTGACAGCGCGACAGGCTCGGCTCTTTCTCTTTCTCCACCGTGCCGATAGCTCTGATGGTCCCGAGGTTTGCCCGTTGTTCTGCTTTACAATGCCGCGCTTCACGCCGCTAATAATGGACTGGAACGGCCGGTGCCAGTGGAATGCCGGACCCCGTGCGCACAGCTGATTGACTGGCAAGATAGGGAGGGGCAAGAAAAAGAGGACATCGACATTTTCCGGGTGAGGCCCGTCAAATGATGAAGTGTGCTTAAGGTCTTGTTTTTCCAGGGTTGCTTTTTTGCAGATGATATTTTTGCACACTGTGGATGCGGTGTGCTGAGCTGACTATGATACGCTTTGCTAACATGGTGCCCCACTTCAATTCTCTAACAAACCATGTCATTAAAGATTGGTAACCCGTGTTTAGAAAAGCGTCAAGGGGAAACTTTTAGGATGCTTGGACATCTTAAGAGACACAAAAAAAAAACATGGGAAAACATTTGTGGCGTGTGCGTGCGATACCCAACCCGCTGATGCAGTCGGGTCAGGTGAGGAGACGGGAGGGGAAAGTAACGCGGAGATGCTAGGCCAAGACTCCAATGTCCTCACGACTTCCCTTCAACGCTCGAGCGATGTTACAAGGCTGGCGCCCTCGGAATACAGGGAATCGAGGGGGTTTAAAGTTCACGCAGCAGCGAATGACATCCAAATTATTTGGGGAAGTCATCAGAATTCTGCAGGAAAAATATTGCCTTTTTTTTATAGCTGTCAAATGTTCTTGTCGTCTATCTTGATTTGTTTTGCATGATTTCCTACATGTCGAATTTCTCCCTGGAGCTTCCAGTCAGGTGGAAAGCTGACCCGACGTAGCAACGGTAACTTTGCAAATATCTTCCCAAACTGCGGCGCAGCTAAACAGGGGCTGTGACCTTTTTGGAAAGCGCACAAGATTGGTCTGTGGAGAGCTGTAACTTGTTTGTAATGCGAGCCTTATGTCGCCGTGGACAAAACGGGCGTTGGCTGCCAGCAGTCAAAATAGCCAATTATACAGTACAGTAGCAAATTCCTGCGCCAGACAGCTCGCAGAGTGATGATGTCGGCCGTCGAGGTGCAAGCCCAGAACCCTGCCGCCACGGAGACGCGAAGACCGCGGTGGAGTCCCCCCCCCCCGCCCCCGCCTGACCACCAGCGGCTGGCAACGGGCCGAGCTTCGCACCGGGGTGCGAGGCCAAAAGCTTGTCTCCTCTGTCAGATCGCCCGGCGCATGCCAGTCTGTGAGGGCGAGGGGGGGCGGCGGGAGAAGGGTTGCCAGCTGGGCTGCTACTTCATGGCAGAGTAGCGCTCTCCCCAAACAAACACAAGCGGCGGCTTCCACGCAACCCGTCATTAGCGAGCGTGCGTGACCGCTCGACTCCCCGAAAGGCTCAGCCAAGCCTTGAACATGCGCTGCGCTCGTCTGGGCCAAAAGCGCGTATCGCGGCCGCTTTATCGCCAGCGGCGGAACTCGTTCCACTTCTTACTTTTATGTTTGGAACGTGCCAGACGAATGCCAAATGCTCTTGCAGGGATTAGCTTGTATGCCGCCTAATTACACAACACTTTGTCGACTCGCGCAGGCTAAAAACGGAGGCTAGGCATCGGACATTACAGGGTATCGTCGACGGAAACGCGGACGGCTTTTGCGGCCCGACTTGGGTTTTGGCGTACGTCAAAAAAAAAGGCATCCTTGCAAATTCCCAAAAATCTAATCAGTCAGCAGCGGACATCAACTATATTGGTCCAAAAACGTCTTCTAAGATTCGGGTCAAGTTGGTCAAAGAGGTGAATGCAGAACAAGCCGGTTCTGGATGGTAAATAAGAATAAATCAACACATCTCCAGCGCTCCTTACGCATCGTCAGTGAGGTGATGCTTCGTCAAGCAATTTTTTTTCCCCCCAGCCCTCCTTTAACCTCCGCTGACTGTCACTCCGACAAGACGGCGGGAGATCAGTGGCGCCGGTGTCCCTTGAAGTGGCTCCAGGTGTCACTCCAAGGGTACCCGCCCACTTTGATCCACCGTCGAGCGCCTGTTGGGCCGCGGCAGCCTCTGATTCTGCCCGTCACAAGGATGGGGGTGATGCTTGGCGGGTGGGGAGGGGTGCCAGCGAGGCTTTACCTGTCCAAAAGTTCTTTGGAGCGGGGATGAGGGGCGAAAATCGCCCTCTTCCCGTTGTGGCTTTACTTCCGGGCGGAAGGTTCGAAAGCGGAAGGTTCGGAAGCGGAAGGTTCGAAAGCATCTTAATTAGTTGCGCCAACTTCCAAAACGCCTACTTTCTTTCCAAAGAGCTGCCTCAAGAGTGGCAAATAAAAAGCGTCTCATCAGCGTTCTCTAATGGGCAAGCCAGGAGAGAGAGGAGGTGGCGGTGGCGGCGCTTGTTTGGCGAGTAATGAGGATGAGGCGCGCAAGGCTGCCATTGTCCCAGCGGCGGCCCGTCCAAACACACAACCCGTTATTAGGCCAGTGTAAGTATTGTTTGGCTTTCATGCCACAATTCCTCAAATAGCGCCCACCGCTGTGTGCGCTACTTACTTCAAGACAAATAAACGTCTACTTAAAATGTCAAGGGAAAAAAAAAATAAAAAAATCGGCTGACATGCCGCCATGTTAGACAAATGCAGAAAATATGGCTAATGATCTCATTTCATAGGAAAGCACATTCAAACTCAGTTGCTGACCAAAACAGCAGCACCTTCTTAAATGTGATTTTTGCGTTCCCAATTCATCTTTTGCCAAGCAAACGCTCTCAATGGCTGGCACGCATTGGTGGACACGGCGCAGCTGCGCCCATTGCACAAGTTAAAAGGCACGATCGGACACGTTTGCCAGAATCAAGACATTTGAACATGAAAAGCCGAGTGACCCACAGGGGAGGCCACAATGTGGCAAACACGTTTCAATGTACAACGTGGCGAGATCACATGAAAACGGGATCCGCCGGGAATGTTCTGCCACTCGGGCCATGTGATGAACGGCCACAGTGGCCGGCGCCTTTCAAAACGGAATGCAACCCTGTTGCTAACCAAAACAGCAGCCATGAAACACAACGAGTCATTGGTCCTAATGAGGCTCGCGAAAAGAAAGGGAACTGTTTTTGAGGGGGTCTACACTGATCAAAAGCATTTTTCTAAAGAATGGCCTGGTGTCCCGCCACATTGTGCGAGTAAATAAACTTTCCCCAGACACTGTTGTGGAAATCCCCGCCCCTTCACGTCTGGCCCTACAAATAAGCGTCAACACTAAATAAATCAACGGGAGAGTACAAAAGGCGACGGCGAAAGACGTAAACAAGGCTGCGCTCCATCTTTCAACTTCAATTATCGCCACAATCAAATCGTTTTGTTCGATTGCGCGCTTCAAGCGGGCCCCGGGACGCCGCAGTCAGTCAAGTGACCTACATTGACGCAGACGGCCACGAACTGGGAATGCCGCGCATCTTCAAAACAAAAGGGAATTTTGTCCTGATTTGCAAAAAAAAAAAAAGCAAGACTTGAAAGGGGTTTGATTTTTGGTGATATGGCTTGACTCCTTTTTGTCACATATGAAACCAAATCAGCAAGAATGTTGCTGGATCTGGAAGAATCTGAGGTGAGCAGGAGCCTCCCGATGGACCGTCGACCCGGTTGGGGACCACCGGGGTTTGTTCTGGCAATGGGAAGCAGTGGGCACCGTCAAAGGGGGCAGTGAGGCGGGGCGGGGGGAGCGAAGCAGCGAGGCTGTCGGACCCTGGCCGGCAGCTGATCCCACATGCAGGTGGTCGACTCAGTCGCCAGGCAGGCAGATGAAAAAGTCCAGGCCCCGGGTGGACCTCCCTTTGAAATGGGAATGGAGGGGCCTGGATATCAGACGGAAAAGATAAGCAAGCTCCCGGCCGGGCCGCCGCAGAACAGCTCCATATTCATGCCAGGCGGCTTGGAAGCGGACCGCTCGCTCGCTCGCTGGCGCTCGGGACGTTGCGTCAGGGACCGCCTGACGCCCTGGAAATTGCTGGCCAAAACGTGAAGCATCCTTTATGTTTTTCAGGGGCTGGAGTTGCTCAAATAACTGCTACAATCCAAACTTGACCAACGGATTTTAAGACTTTGGAAGGATCCGTGGGAAAGCCGTTCCCACTGAGAAAGACTCCCGACACCGACTCGCTACTTTTTGCCGAGGTCTTGACAGTTGAGGGATGAGGGACAGAATGACGTCTTTGAGGAGGGACACGTTCAATGTTAAGATTCGCCTCTCGCTACTCGAAAGCCACGTTTCGCTTTTATTCCCAACCGGCGTGCCGACACAATCTCAATATTTGCGCTTGCTTTTGAGAAGCCCTCATAAATCCTGATTTGAGGGGGGCCGGCACGAGACGGGCGCTGGGTCGGCGGGACGCTACGTCTGATTAAGTCTTCCCATTAGCTGACAGCTGAACTTTAACATGAATATGATAATATTGAAATAAGTGTGTTATTTACTTAGCGCCGGGGACGGGATGATGAATGATTGTCGGACAGTTACGGGTGAGCGAGCGCCCCCCCCCCCCAACACGGCAATTCCCCTCCTCTTGCCGTAATCAAACGTGACAAAATGGAGACATATGCAGAAATATGGGTTACAGTCGGTCTGCCCTCTCTTGTCGCCGCCCCAAATTGTCCACGGGCACTGAAGCGTCCATTTCAATTGGCACTTCCTTCCCGGCCCCGCGGTTTTACATTTAGGCGCTGTCATTTACATATTACTCTTAATCAAAATCCACAGTGGGGCCACAGCCAGGGAGGGGGCGACAAGAAAGAGGGAGCGGGGAGACAAAACCCAGGCGTCGCGGTTCAGGAGGCTGCCACTTTATGAAATGGAGATGTGATTGAACACACGCGTGTGTGTGTAGACACGGGCGGCGCAGCAAGGCGTATTGAATTATTTGTGTTTGAATCGAGTGTTTGATGGCGACGGGATACCAACGAGAGGGCGGAGGAAAAGTTCCCGGCAAGTAGTTGAACAAAACATGGAGGTTCCAAGTGGCCTTTCCTACCTGCCGCTTACCTTCTCAGCATGCCGGTGAGGATGCGGGAGCTCTTGCCCAGGTTGGCGTCCGTTTCTCGCAGCTGCAGGGAGAAGAAGGTCAAGTTTGAGTTTGTTTTCTAGGTGCAATTTGGAGAACTGAGCACATTTTGGGACCTTTAGAAATTGAAATACCGCTGAGCAGACTGGAGCACTTGATGCGTGTGTGTGGCATTTTTTTTTTTGAGGAGGAGGGGGCAGTTCAAAACCGCATAAATCTTGATGCATCAAATATCTGGATTCTGGCAAAGTGGTTGTTAACTACCTCTTGAACTCCATCGCTTCATCTCCTGGCTTCTTTTCGCTTTCACGAACGGACTTGAAAGTAATGCGCGTGTGTTTGTGCGAGTGTAGGGGGGGAAGCTAGACTCTCGGGAAGAAAGTAGAGAGTCAAAAAAAAAAACAGCAAAAGAAAGAGCGAGCAAGTAGCCTCAGTAGACACGGTGGAGCATTTTTGAAAGGAGATGTTTGACTTCCTTTGAGCGAGGCCTGCTGCCTTGTTGTGATCCTTAAGCATTGGGCGCTGAGGGGCCGCCAGGGGCGGGGCTGCCAGGGGTGGGGGTTCTCGGCTACCTGCCTCGTCCACGCCACGGGAACACTCACCCTCTCTCGGGCCCTCTGGATCTTCTCACGGTCGGTGTGAAGGTTAGAGAGAATTTCTTGACCCACTTGTTCTGCAAAACAACAAAGCAGCGGCGTTAGCGTGAAGGGACACGCAATTACAAAACAAAATGTGGTCACTGTCTAGCTGCTGTCCCTTGACTTGGATATGACCCAAAAAAAAACCCAGTCCTTCCATCAATGCCGCTGCAGCATTAGCGTTTAAAACTGATGGAGGCGAAAGGATGAATCGAGAGGGGAGTGAAGAATCCTGGCGCGGATCAAAGACGGGCTTTCAAGCGCACCAAACAAACGCGAGGTAAACAACACACTCGCTGACTGTATTACACTACACAGGTGCCGCACACCAAAGGGCCCACGTGCTGAGCGCCTGTTTTGGAGGAGTGGGGGGGGGAGCTGAAGAAAAAAACAAAAGTAGAAAAAATGGGGTTACATCTGGCAGTGTGCAACGGAAGGAAAAAATGGGGGAAGAAGTAAATGGCATTGTTGCGAGATGGGGGGGGCGTCAAACAAATGACACTCCATTCATCCCTCGGAAGCTTTTAGCTCCCCGACACTGGAAGTGACTCAAATGCGTCGCTTCCTGCCTTCATTAATTTCTAATCCGGGAGCAGACAGATTGAAGGATACCCAGATTAAACAGCGCAGTCAGACACTCACATGTGACAAATAGCAGAGATTAAAAAGACTGAGCGCAGGTATTAATAACACACAGCGGCGCTACCCGAGTAGAACAAGGGAAGGCGGCGCCAACGGAAATCTTCAGTTAAAAAGACAAATAAGCACACGCGTTTTTTTTTGTCAGGCACGTAGATGATTGGGAAAGTTGCCGTTGAAAACGAGGCCTCGGATCGTGCCCAAGGTTTGTTCGCAACTCCACTTCAACGACTCCGACGAAAAATTCGCTCCGTTACGCAGAGGTCGAGATCCACGCCGATATGAAAAGAAGCGTCAAATTCGAAAGGTATTATGGACCAAAATGGTAACGCTTGCCCTTGAGCAAAAAAATGAATAAAATAAATATATTGGCTCACGGAAGCTTGGCGAGATTAAAATCTCCTTCAATGCTGTCGTGTCGTGACCTCGTCTGAGACGGGAAATTAGATAATGACCTTCTCAAAAGAAAAACTTTTTAATGGCTCGCTCAAGTTCTTTGCTGACTGACTGACAATGTTCAATAACGGCTTGTTAACACAAATCCATGTGTGCGTTGGTTTGTGTTTGTGTGTGTGTGTCAATGGCAAGGCTTGATTGGTTTTAACGTTTGGAGCCTTCTTCATTTTCTGGCAGCTATCTACATTTGCATTCATCTTCATTCGACTTCATCGTGACCATTTGCACTAAATGCACACATTCATCATCAAGATCGAGGAGTGGGGGAAAAAAAAAAAAAAAAAAAAGAGCCGGAGAGCAGAAACGGACCAACTGTTGCCTCGCTCTTGTTGCTCATTAGCCAGTCAAATATTCCCTGGCAGTTTGAGAGGCGATTAACAATTGAAATGACTTTGGCGTCTCAAGATGGCCGCCATACCCCAAGGTCTAGTTAACAAGCCCATTATTACATTTAACTGCTCGCTCCTCCGCAGGAAAGAATTAGCGGAGAAAATTGAAAATTGCCAACGGGGAAATGGTCGCTTTCAGAATCCATGAGTCTCTCCAGGAATTGATTTGTACGATGGCACCGCGGATGAGAAGTCATCATTTTAAGATGCTCGGGAAGTACATTTGGTGTCGCTCAGACGAAGTCGAGCAGTCGACTGCCAGAAACTCCCCGGTGCCTAAAGTTACCTCTCTTTGTACATTTATTTTTCTTTTTTTCCAGGGGAGTAACAAGTTCCACAACTGTCTGGTGACACTTTCATCACCTTTCATCCAAGTTGCAGGCACCATACCGGGACGTATTTATGATGCCGAGCCCACAGGCCATGAGGCCAACGAGTCCGAGCGTGGTCCCCTTAAGTACGCGCACAACAAACTTGCTGACCGAGTTGCGACATTGCTAAAAGTTGGGGTTTTGGAGCCGGGTTTTGGATGAGGCTTCCTTCACAAGCACACCTTCATGTGAGCCTAATTGCCTAAGTCAAAGTACAAAAATCCACATCAGCGTATCCCGAGTCGCCCTCGTCGGAGAACCGTCAGGGTGCATTTGCAGCCGCTTTCTTCACCGGGCCGGGCCGGGCTGTGTTTTATTCATGGCCGGCGCCCTGACCCCGCACGGCTCCTGTTCTGACAAATCATTTCTGATTAAGACAGATCTCCGTTAGTCGGCCACTCAACTTGGCCTATTCATCATTCTGGGTTCTCCTCCTCCCTCGACCCCTCGCTCCCCCGCCGCTGCCGGATCGTTTGCCTGTCCGTCAGACCGAAGCGCGGTGCGCCGGAAAAATTTCCAACGCCGCTTTAAACGGCTGATTATGGACAATTGGCGGGACGGCGGCGAGCAGTAAGGTGGTCTTAAGATGCCACTTTAATGGGTATAAATGAGCGGACCGGGCCAGCGGCAGAACGGCGGCTAATAGACGCATTTGTTTAAAAATGAGCAAAGGGGTAGAAAATTGAAAGCTGCATTTGTGCACCGCCCCTCCCTTTCTGTTTCAAAGTCTTGACGTGTCCAATTTACATTTGCATTATTGAAGTCACTCTGGCTCGCTTGAAAAGCAACTTCCTCTGCTGCTCATATTTAATAGTTTGTGTGACATGCAATTTTTACAATCACCAAAGCAAATCAAAAAGGAGAAACTCCTCACAATGAAAATTAACGTGAACAGCGACCGGTGCTGAAAGAACGGTCAGCGCAAATTGAGCGGACTTAATCGAGCGCTCCTTACTCAAGCATCCAAATGAAAACAAATGGACTTTAGGTGCTTGGGGCGTGACAAAGTGGGATTTTTTTTTTTTTTTGAGGTCGTCAATTAAAAAAAGAGGACAAGAAAAATTGAACAGACTGCCAATACAGCTGAGCTGACGTATTCATTCCTTTTTCCAGCGTTGAGAAAATGATTTTACAATTAAACTAAAAAAAAATGGAATTTAAATATGTAAAAAAAAAAAATGCACAGAATTAAAAGTCACCTCCGAACCATTACGCAAAATAACGACCAAAAAAGACTTTTTCGTGAGTCCATTAGCCGTTGGGAAATTGCAACACGAGGAAGTGTTCATTTCAAAATCAATGGAGGGCAGGCTATGGATCAACTACCACAACAATTAAGGCGACTGGTGCAAAATACACAAATCACAATCTGACAGTTAGCAAAAAGTTTGCCAATTTGTCGGCAAAGTGGACCCGGGAAGAGAAGTGTTCCCGGGCAGGAAAAGAAAAAAAAAAGAAAAAGTCAAACTTGCCATTCATTTCCAACAGTTTAAGAGCGCTAATCGTGGCATTAGCATTGATTAAAGTCTTGGGCGTCTTTAATCAAGAGAGTTGACGGGCAGATCAAAGAAGCAAACGCAGCATTTCTTGCCTTTCAATTACGTGTACAACAGCACACCTCGGGCACACTCCCCTCCCCTCCCTGCCCATCCTCTCAAACTGCAAAAAGAGATCTAATCCTCCGAAACACTTCATTAGCCAATCAAATGCAGGCAAGCAGGTGGGCGGTTGCTGATTAGCGAGGATTCGCCGTCCTCTCCGCTAACTCGGAAGGCCTTCATTAGACTTGTCACAAACGGGACGCGGCATCAAGCTCATTTGGATCTTTTTGACCAGGCCCGCATCTTTACCCCAACCGCTGCTGATTATATAAATCAACCGAATACTTTGTTATTGTGCCCGCCCACGTGAAGGAGCTGGACAAAGATAAGTTTCAAAAGTTGTGTGTATGTGTGTGGCGGTCAGCTTTGCATTTGTACTGGGAAAAATGCAAACGTTGACTCCAATTTGTGATGTTGAGGAAGCCACATTGACTGTGAATGGAGGACAAAAGGCACAAAGTTTGTCTTTGACTTGGGGGCGGAGGAGGGGCAAGGCCACTGCGCTCTCAGGACAAAAATGGCGCTATTATGCACGGCAGCCTGGTGACATCCCGCGCCTCATTTAACGGCGAGTCAGCGAGCGAGGGTCTGCATCTGGAAGGATGACGATTGTCATCCGCCGCTGTGAATACGCGGCGTGGCGCCGCATGTGAGAGCATTTCAAAACACTTCTCCTGCCTCCCTTTCTTTCGTTCTTGCTTTCACTTTTTGTGTTTGAAAGCCACGTGCGCAAGACGAGAACGACTGTACGGTACATAGAAGAGGACGTGGCACAATGGCGGAGCTCTGACGGCCAGTATTAAAAAAGAAAAACATCCATGTTTATTTACTGCAGATTCCGTCAACGTTTAAAGACAACTAATTTATAATTCCATCATCTATTTGAGAATAAAAATGCATTTGTAAAAATCCATTTTCTGCTTTCTGCAGCAGGAGAGCCCATAAATGCAGAGTCGGCACATTTACAACAATAAAAATCCTGCAGCTCACCATGCAAATCTTCCATCTCGAGATGAGCACGCGCCGTTTTTGATTGAGGCTGACACTTGACAGCCCGGCCCGGGGTCCCGGCCCGGCAGGCCACGGCGTACCCCGGGGGCTGTTGACCCGGCCCCCCGCACGCCGGTCACCGGGGCTAACGAAGGGGCGGCGGAGCCCGCTTAGCCATTCAAGCTCATCCGTCGGCCGCATGTGTACGCAGCTCCCCGAGAGAGCCTTTGCGAAACAAGTGTCAAAAGCCAAGGAGACGCTTTGTACCTGGGAGGTATATTAATGCTCGCATAGCCTGGCTTGCTGCACAAGGGAAGAAGAAAAAAAGCCTTTGTCCTCCAAGAAGATGAAGGACAAAGCCTGAGACAACTTTGGAGGATGTTAACGTGGATGGAACAAAACGAAGAAAAAATAGCTATAGTCGAGGCGTCCATTCTGTCGCTAAACTAACATGGGGGACCCGACGAAAAAGGTTCACAGAACTTAAACGGGTCTTGACACCGACAAATGTATGAAAACATTTCATTCTGATGTCTTGTAAAAAAAAAAAAAAAAAAAGGCACACGGCCTGTGTGATGATATATTTTCAATCTTTCCAAGCTGAAATTAGCCGGGATTTTTTAAGATCAGGGAGTGTTTTTTAAGCTATGAAAAATGGATTAAATGAAGAGGAAGTCTGGCCTTAATGAGCTCCCTGGGCTACGGAGCAGCAGGGACGAGGCCAGTCTTTGAGGAAGAAGCGGGGCAGCGGGGGCCCGTGCCGTGCCCAAAGTCTGCCAGCTTCTGCCAATGGCACAGACGGCACCTGGGCAAGGCCCCGGTGCCAGAAAGGGGCCAGGACCAACTTTGCGTCCAATCGGGAAACTTTGCTCCGAGTTGGACTTTTGGACGAGCGCGTTGTTTGTCATTAGTCCGTGACAAAAACAAAGTGACACCGTCTTTTTCAGAAGAGCACAAAAAAACGCAGGTTCATCGGTGTAATTGCGACCATGCAGCGGCTGTCAGCTTTCCCGGTTGCCGTCTCCATCGGCAAAGTTAACGGAGAATAACGAGCCGGGCCAGTTGCCGGATCTATTAGGTGTCAATGGGAATTGCCTGTCTGGACGTTGACAAATGACCCATCTCGGCAAGATGACAGTCGCCGGCTGCCGTGCTGACAGCTCGATACAGTGCAGTGCGGGCGGAAGGCATCAGTAGGAAACGGCAGCCACATGACTGTGACAAACACAAAATCAGGTATTTCAAAAAAAAGTCATCACTCCGACCTCAAATGGACAAATTGACAGCATCCGAGACTCTGTACGGCAAAGATATGAAAAACAAGTAGCCCGAAAACTCAACTTAAAATAAGTAGCCCGGAAGTTTCTTAGGCCCAAAAAGTCAGCACCCTTGTTAAAAAGGTAACTGACCCTGGACCAACACCGAAGTGTAAATAAAATTAGGGGTTGAAATATTCCATTTCACTCCCAACACTGGTCAGAGTTGGCATCAAGTCAGGTTTACTTGAAGAGAGAGGATGGCAATACAGGTCATGGGAAAAAAAAAATCCGCTGGCTACATGATAGCGTGACGGCACAAGCACGTCATGTTTCATGGATAGTCGCTCTCCTAAAAAATGCACATATTCATAAAACGGGAGGCGGTACACAAGTGCAAATGGTGAAGGAAAACCAAAAGCAATTCATGCGAGTGTGTTTGGACCAAGTCCCAATAGTGACCCCCATTCCGCATCTCCAGGGCATAAATAAACATGTGTGTGCAAGCACGCCGGTGGATTATAATCACAGAGAGAAAAGGGGAATCAAATTTATTCTGCAACGGCCATTAATATTTCAGGCCCGTTACTGTAGCCCGTGTGAGAGAGCATGAATGATTAATTTAGACATCACCTCTGTCACAAGCCCTTACCGGGCCAAGCTAGCACAGCAGCGCTAAACAAAAGGGGGGCTACCTCAATGTTTCTTGCCGTTGTTGTCGTAGCGCTCACTCGCGTTTGGATGCGCTTTTGTCTGGCAAGACAAAAGGGAGGACTGCCAAGGGGGGGGGTGAGGTGTTTTGTGTTGTTGGACAAGTTGGCCGCCTTTGTGCTTTTAAGGCTTTTCTTACAGCGCGGTGACCTTAAAAGACGCGGGTATCCAGAGGATACAGTCGCTAGCTTCAAGCCATCAAAAGTCGGAGCACCTTTCAGGCTCCCGTTGAGACTTGGTGCTGAGGTGTCTTGAAAATTTTCGGCAATGGAATTAACCGAGGCACCCGCAAATGAGAGAATCGTTGACCTTCCAGGATGCAGCGTAAATCGGATTCATCGCAAAGTGTGATGAAAGCACGAAGCCAATGTAACTGTTCAATTAATCCATCAACAGCGTGTTAGCACTCTCACGTCAATGACGGATGGCGAGCAGCCTGGCATCAATGCAAGATGACTTTGCCCGCCCGTGCATGTGCGTGCCTTTTTTGGATTTGTGGCGTGTCTGACAAGTGGAGATCACAAGCGGGCGGCATCCATCTTACGGGCCTGTGATGCCGCCGCTACCATCTCCAAAGCCCGAGGGGGGTTCGTCAAAATAAACCAGCCGCTCTACTGTATGCACGTAATTTCGCCGATGCTCCGTCATCGGATCGTAATTCAAAACAATCAGTTGGGCGAGAAAGCTGATTAAGTACGTTTAATTGGGCGTGGTGGCGGGCAATACAAGGAGGCTACCTGCAGAGATCCTGGCAGGGGTGGGGGAGGAGGTTGAGGGGGGGGGGGGGGCGTGCGGATCAAGGCTGCATGACACTGATGGGATGTGTTGGCACATGCCCTCAGGTGCTTTTGGTGTGGTTGTCATTTTGTTGTTTTTCCTCCATCACTGTCATAGCATTCAAATGGAAAAAAAAGAACGTTCCATAAATAAATAAGGAATGCACACAACAAGATGGATTGATGAGCTGTGATGTTTTGGGTAGTTTGGACAAAGTTGTTGACAGGCACTTTTCTCTCTCTTGGGAAATTGTCACAGAAAAGGAAGAAAAGAAAAAAAAAGAGCTGGCTAAGAAAACTTGTGTTTCGTTTTTTCACATGCTGCAAAAACACGGGTAATTACCGCCGTGACACAGGGGTCAAACTCGAGGCCCGGGGGCCAGATTGGGACCACCGCACCATTTCTTTGCAGACTATTGGAAAGATTTTATTCCTTCAAAACACGAGGAAAAAAAACCTCATAAGATTGGGAAATTAACATAATAAAAGATTACATATGGATGTTATTTCTCAACTCGTGGCTTACGGGACTTTCAGAGGTCAATATGCATCTGAAAAACTTTCCCCGGTTGGAAGAGGAAAAGAAAAAAAACTGCGTAGGACTTGAAAGCGGCGTCAACTTCCCGAGTCTGTTGGCTATAGTTTCTAACGGCAGTCGCGGATCGATACGTAACTGTACATATAGCGCAAGTGGAACAAGCCCTGTCAAAGGTCACTCCTTTTTTTTTTTCTCCACGCTTGCCTTGGTATGAGGAGGAGGTGGAAGAGAAGATGGAGGCGAAAGACATGAGAGCCAAGAAAGACAAACCCGGGCAAAAAAATAACCAAATCCCGGCTCTTGTAGTCGCGGAACCGGGCGCTTAATGGGCTTTGACATGAACGCCGGAAGGCCAAAGAGAGGAGGAGGGGGCGGGGCCGCGTCGATAGCGCTGCGCGAGAGCGGCCGGGGGGAGCTCGCAGCGGCGGCTCGGGCCAAGTCCCTGGTACGAGCATAGGCCGGGGGCCTGACCGCTAATCATTAGAAAGTCAATGAGTTCTTGAGCGCTCGCAGCCACGCTGGTTATCCCGTGGATATACAAATGTATACAGAGAAATTCACCTGCCAACGGAATACGGCGCGGATAGCTGCAGCGCTACTGCGAGACAATTTTGCTCTCATTCGCTCTCTCTGATATGTTGCCAGTATTCTTGGTATGTCAGATAAATATGTACAACGAACCGTCACCGATTAGAGGATGAGTTGCTAACGTGAGCTAACGTTGCCTTGCAAAACTGGCAAACCTTGAAGGAATTCTAATCACTGCCACAGGTCCAAGATCGGTAGAGTTATCGCTTTTTGATGCTGCGGCTCGAGTATGACTATTAACCGCAGCCCCTTCTCGTACCAGACATCGGCTTCTCCGGAGACGTGGGGACTAAACTGGCCTCACCCCCGGACCCCCATGCATTTTTTAAAAGTCTCAAACTGATACTGACACATAGCCCACCGACTGGACTACATAATGAGACATGTCGTTGACATTTAAATTAAAATGGAGACGGGCAAGTAGTAGCCGTCAAGACCACATGGACTGACGTTCGGAGGAATTCAGACTAAGTCTTGACCTATACTGTGGTTGACCCTGTCAAGACCGCTGAGGATTGCAAGACCAACAATTCAAGCCATTGAGATGAAGTCAGGACCAAGAACTAAAGATTGAGTAAAATCCACAGTTTGAGGAGACAAGACCCGGACTTTGATCTAAGATTTTGGAGTATTCCAGACCAAGGCATGACCATGACTTAGATGAATCCAGGCCAGGTGAAGACTTAAGACTTTGCCTTCCCCAAAGCCTGCATTGATCCAGGTTCAGTTTGTGTTTCAGGGCCTCATCTATTAGTTGTAAAAAGCTCATTTGGCCCTTGAGCGCAACCATGTTCCCTCCCCAGCAGGACTATTTGCTATCTGCTATTGGACAAATGAATCCCAGGGTAATGGCTACTTGTATTTTGTTTTGCATCAGGTGCTTGTACATTCAAGCATATGCAACACCCTAAATCCAAATTGCGCCCAATCAATATCCTCCGAGCTGCCTAGCCTTCCTCTGATCAATATGCACCCAACCTAAACTTTTTTTAAACCGATATTACTCCCCTGACCGTAGATCAATGGTCTATCGATTAATACGCTCAATCTTTTAAGGGCGAGATTTGGACAGACCCCATCTGGTCTGACCTGGAACAAAAACTTTTTGTTGTTTTGACATTTTATCATGTGGAGCTATCACACTTTGCCCAGCCCTGGATTAGGTGCAAAAACGGGAGTCTGACTTCTGAAGAAAGCGATGCAAGCAAAGTCGTTTAAAAAAACAAAACGGCTTGGCTGATAAGATCAAGAGGGAGGGGATCGGAAAAAAACCCAAAACAAATGAGAATAGAGTGACAGAGGGTGCGCCAGGGTGAGGGGGTGCCAGAAACTTGGGAGGGGATTGACGTTCACTGAGGCTTCTCAAAGCCACCGAGTCTCCTTTGAAGGGATTATTAACACATTTTGATTACTCTGGTCCAGTTGTCGCGGAAAATATAACCTCCATCAGGGCTGGGGAACAGGCGGTCGCAGTCCCCACCCCCCAATCACCCTCGGCTGGCCCGACTCAAAGCCGGCCGCTAATTACCACCTCAGACGTCGCGGAGAATAGACGAGCACCTTATTAGTCTCACAGACACACGTCAGTATGTCAGCCGTGACTTGCCTCAATAATAGAAGAACTGGAGTTTAGCTCCAACTTTGGTGTGGTGGGAAGTTCAATGAGAGAGCAATTTTGATACTACGGCTGGTTGATTTGGATCCCAAAAAGAGTCATCACAAATAAATCTATCAAATCAATGAATCACAAGCAACCTTTGTGATATTGGCCTATGTAGCTTCCTGCTGTTAAAACAACACAAAAGGACGCCAAAGAGATCTGAGTCGGGGAAAGGCATCCACCACAACAACAGCAACGTTGAAAAAGAAAGGTGACTTTCAAGCGGCTTTTGATAATGAGCACAGCTAATGCTCACTTTGTAGACGATCGGCAATCCCGCGTGTGAAATGTATCGTCATAAACACGCCAAAGTGAGCAAAGGGGGGGGGGGGGGGGGCTGTTTTGGAGAGTTCTGTACACATGGTTTGAGGACGGGGCCAACAAAGTCAACATCAAAAGGGTCCGGAATGCGAGAGGTAAAAGTAGGCCAGGCCACAGCCAGAGAGAGAAGATGCAGAGGATAGTGAGAGAGGCAGTGGGGATGTAGAAGGGCTCAGTCCCAAGCTGGGAGGAGCTCAGGTGCGAGTTATGAGGAGGCACCTTCTGTTCATGGCTCCGAGGCCCTGCGGTGGATAGAAGAGGGGCCCGGACAGACACGGGTTCTTCGTGTTTGGCCCAAATAATCCAGGTGGCTCAAGACGCACGCCCTTTTCGCATCACGCCACTTCAGACCACAAAACCCTAAGACCCGTGCAAATACTCAAAACTGACATAAAAGATTATGTGAATTGATTCATTGAAATCACCTCCATCACCTTCGTAATATTGCAAAGATTCGTCCGATCCTCTCGACCGGTGATGCGGAAACTATTATACATGCGTTTGTCACGTTGCGCCTGGACTACTGTAATGTACTATTCTCTGGTCTTCCTAAGTCCCGCATCAAAAGTCTACAGTTAGTACAAAATGCTGCTGCAAGGCTGCTCTCACGGACAAGAAAATTTGATCACATTACCCCACTATTAGCCAACTTACATTGGCTCCCGGTCCGTTTAAGATGTGACTTCAAGGTTCTTCTATTAACCTATAAATCACTGCATGGCTTAGCGCCTTCATATCTCCTCGACCCAGTTGTTCATTATGTTCCGTCTCGTAACCTTCGTTCGCAAAACGCTACCCTTTTAGCAACACCGAGGGCCAAGAAAATGTCAGCAGGCTCTAGAGCATTTTCTATTCGGGCTCCAGAGCTAACAGGACAAAGTCAAAAACACGATTTAGAGTGTTCCAGACAAGCGAAGCTTTTGAAGTGTCCAGACCGAGTCAAGACCAATATTCTGGAATGATTCGATTCATGTATTTGAACAAATGTGACAGTCGCCACACGCCCACCCGAAATACATCTTATTGATGGACATTCAACACCACGAATGACTAATGACCTGCGTCTCTCTGATGATCATCTTGGCAGAAGTACCGCGAAAAAAAAAATTCACAACTTCTCTCTGTGCAAGAATATGTTCAAACCAGTCAAATCAATTAGATCAAAGACGGAGCTGACGTATGGAGACTTGTTAAGTTAACTGAAGGTAGGTTGCCAGAGTCATTTGCCCTCACTCGCGGTCGCCGCAGTCAGTCGAAATTGAGAGCGAAGGCTCCGCCGGAGAAAAGGCTGAACCTGTCACAGAGGACTACAGCGAACCCTCGTTTATCATGGGGGGACCTTCCAAGATCATCCAGATTAGGAAAAGCGACATAAGGACCATAACAACCCCAAAAAGCTATCAAAACAATGACTCAATATCTACGATGTAGCAGAAGCCGTGAATGTCATTGTCGGAGAAGAAAAAAAAAAACCAACCCAGATTTTAATCAGCATCATGTCTTCTGTGTGAACGCAAGCAAGTGTGTGTGAGTGTGTGTGTCAAGGCATTTGCCTTTGCTCTGCATTTGCATGAATTCCTTTAATAAGAATTGTGCACAGAGCTGCTGGTTAAGGCCTAAACGTCGAAAGAGCTCATTAAAACCTGCACAACACGCAACTTCAAGCGCAGGAAGTGAGAGGAGAATTGGCAAGCAACGCCACGGATCGCAGAAACGTCCACGCCGGATAACGTGTGCAGTTTGGAGCCCGGTGAGGACGTTTGCATAATTTCTCTTTGATTGTCGGCCACTGTTGGATCCCCCTGGCCATACGTGTCCAAAACGGACAAGGTGCATTTTCTTGGTCAGGATTTTGATGTTTATGGAAAATAGGTGGATTTAAACACTAATTAGAGCAGACGCTCGAATAAACCTTCCATTAAGAAACAGTTTCAGTGACTCAAGCTCAGAAGATCCTAAAGAGACCAGACCAAATCAAGACCAACACTAAGAAATGCAGACCAAGTCAAGACTTTGAGGATTTGAGGCCAAGTAAAGATCACGATTTTAAGGAGACCAGATCAAATCAAGACCAAGACTAGGAGTTCAGAGCAAGTCAAGACCAAGACTTTGAGGATCTGAAGGCAAGACCAAGACTTGAGACCAAATCAATAAGACGACTTTAAGCAGTGGAGACTTGACACTATGTGGTAAACTACCTGGAGCGGAAGTCGACGCTGTCGGACATTATTCGCTAGGCCACACCCCCGTAAAGAAATGTTCAAGGGAACACGTGAAGACGTTTTTAGACATGCATGCTCTTCATTGGATGATTACGATTCACTGTCGGTGGGTTTCCCAGCAATGAATTAGAGGAGGCGAGAAAAAAAAATATGCGTTTGAAGCAGCAACATTCCAAAGTCTCCATCAATTTGGTGCGTTGCCATTAAGACACGCACGTTGGCATCAAAGTGCGAGCAGGTCCAGACCAAGCGAGGGGTCCCTTAGGCCACCTTAGCCAGTCCTTCACAAGTACACTTAAAAAGGCAGGCGGCCGTCGAGTACGCGGCGGTTGGCCTCCATTGATGCCCGTCTAACCCGAGATCAGAGTCGCGCTCGGGGAAGAACCGAGCCGATCGGCCCCGCCGCTACCCGAGCGCCGCGCACATCAACCCTTCAGGATTAGCGCGCCGCGCATATCACGCGGCGAGCCGCCGACTGATGTGAGCGTCGGGGACCATGTCGACCACTTAGCCGGCCTTTTCTACCTGCTAGTCAACACTCAAAGTTGACACCGCAGCGATTAGAGCGCAGGACACAGGAGGATCTATTTTCTTTTTTTTTCCTGCCTGATCCAGAATGAGCATATCATTCTAGGACACAGGTGCTAATGTATTAGCGTGCCGTTAGTACAAAAGCACAAGCGGATGGATGAAGAACTACTTTCTTTCTTTTCGCCTTCTCTTTTTAGGAACTTGGGCTCACACAGCCGACCAAACGATTATTGTGTGTGTGCTCGTGTGTGTGTGCGGGTCCCCTCCGGCATTTTCTGGTGAGAGCAAACGGCGGCGCTTTCTACAGCAGCTCAAGGGCGCAGCCTGTCTACCGAAGAAAAGAATGCAGCAGAGGAAGAAATAGTGTTTGGCTTTTAAAGTGCATTCTTGAAAGCTTCTGCTTCTGTTCCGTTGGACAAACACAGAAGGCACGTAAACAACTGTCGTTTTGTTGTCGTGCGACTTGGCCGCCCAACGCGCTCGGGTGGCGGTTACCGCCCCCCCTGGACAAATGTGATTGTGCCTAATATGGCAAGTTTGCCTTCTCAAAGTGAGACTGCCATTCTTGTGTGGCGCGCCCGAGCAGCGGCGGCGAAGCACACCAAAGGTTAGCGCCTTTCCCAAGACAAAAAAAAAAAAACCCTGGCAACGCTAGTTTTCTTCTGTTTGCTTAGATGATGACAAACAATTTTATCTTCTAAGTGTGTATGACTCAAGCTGAGTGACACACTCAGGTGTGGAGCACCGCTAAGGTTGAGGCCCACCTCCAAGAAAAAAAGCTTTGTCTCCTTTTGCCCTCCCGCGGCAACAACAGTTTTGCTAGCATTGTGGGCAAATACTTTTGTCTCGTAAAAGTTGCGTGAGTGAGGCGCTGGAGCGGCAGCCTCCTAAGGTTAGCGGTCTTTGCAGTGACAAAAAGCTTTTTGTTACTTTTGCCACTGAAAGCTTTCGAACGATGCGAGTATACGAGGAGCAAAAAGCTTGACGTTCGTTTGCAAACTCATATACGACCGGCCACGTGGTGACAAAGCCCGACTCTGCTCGTTGTTTGTAGACTAGAGTCGCGTGATGCGCTGGAGTAGCACCCGCCGAGCGCTTCTAAGGTCGGCGCCCCCCACCCACTGCCAGGCAGATGGGCCAAGCAGTCGATATCCCGGCCCGGCTCCGTTTCATGTCGCCCGGGCGCCTTAAAGGGCCGGCCAGCCCGTCTGATGGCCACCGGGACGGCTAAAGGAGGACACTCCTTTGACACGGACGAGAGGGGCCTGGGGGTCCCACAGAGGACAGATGGAGACGGCTAATGCGCCTGGCCGTGTTTGCGGGATAATTGCGCTTCACAAGACGCAGAGATGAAGAAGCAGCTAATGGCGCACGTCAAAGATGGAGACGCGTTTTCTTTAGCGGGACTTCCTGGAGGCTTTCTAACTTCACAGATGCTGCAGCATCTGCTGCTGCATCTTTTTTTTATTTATTTATTTTTTTTACATCTGAAAATGTGAAAAATAGGAGGCGATCCGCTGCTTACACAACACTAAAGATTGATGGCTAAAGAACAAAATGGCTGCTTGCAAAACAAGGATGTTTTTGTTTACATGGAGTTGCTTATTTATTTATGAATCCTGCACAATGGTCTTAATATTGACAGTAACTGGCATTTAGAATTTGGCATCATCTATATAGAAGGTTGATACTAATGCAAGAGCTATATGGAAAAAAAACACGCATTATAAAATATTTTTTGTAATTTATTTTAGGAGAGGGGCACTAATCAAAGAAAGACAATATTCATGTCAATTTAATATTTTTATATTTACACCATGTAATGTGAATTGCATGTTTGCTTATTTTTTGGACTAGGGACAAAGTGACATCAATACTTTATTCAAATTTATAAGTCTTCTGTAATTTCCTTTTTAAGATGAAACACTATCATTGAGATATAAAATATTTATAGTAAAAATGATTACCTTTCTGATGTATACAAGTAAAAAGAAAACTAAAATGTTGAACGTGGTCATTAAAGTCAGGTCAATTTTGGGCCAAGGGTAAAATTCGATATAATAAAACCCGCAGAGGAATTGCTCACAAAATAAAATCATTTGACCCAGATAATCTAAAATAAAAAACATTTCTTTCACAAATGTCATATTGACTTGGAGGAATGAATTGAATGGAAAATAACGTCGAGGTCACGCCTGCACGCTACGAATAAAAACACACAAGGAAGGCTGATGTTTGGTCAAGTTCCAGGTAATGTTTTGGATTTTTTGTTTGTTCTGCAAAAAATGTCAAAATTTCACAATCGGTGGCCCACTGTGTTACGTTTTTGCGTGATTTCTTTCTCTCTCTCTCTCGCACGGTTCTCCCTTGGCGTTATTTTTTTTTGTCTTAAATATTGCGGCGGCAGGCGCCTCAGATGTAGCGGCCCTTTAAAGCGCCCGTGGGGGGGCTCAGAGTCCTCGCTTTTGTCTTCCATTTCCTTCTGAAAGCGCTTTTCTTGAACCCTGCGCCGCTCTTCACAGTTGTTGTCTCGGCTCTCTGCTTGCTGTGTGGCTCTTTCTTTTTTTCCTACGACCAACAACCCCCCCCTCCACCCCAGGCCCACCACCCACCCTCCATCCCTCCCTCCTCCAGCTCTCTCCGTGTCAGCCGGAGGTCAATGCTACACTTTTTCTTCAGCATGCAACAAGGCCAACTGAGAAGAGTGTGTGTTGTGTGTGTGTGTGTGGGGGGGGGTCTTTTTAGTCACTGTAACCTATAAATAGCAAACTATATCTGCTTATTTCCAAGACACAGGTTTGAGTGAGCAGGTGTTTGAAATGTACTTTTGATCCAACTGGCATTTATTTTGTTTTTGTTTTTTTTTCATCCTGCATTTTACAAGTTTAGATAATTAAACACACCCAGGTCAAATCTTTTTCTTCCTGAGAAACAATGTCACAGGAGGGTCAAAAAAAAAGAAGAGCATTTTTTTTTAATAACTTTTGTGCCACATGCCATTTATTAGAATTCATACGGATTTATTTCCTGAGCACATTGACTGTTTATTCTCTGTATTCCACATTGTGCTTTGCAAATTCCGAGGAGTTCTCTTTTCATTCGTCTGTTTAAAACAAAAAAATAACAAAAAAAGGACACTCCTTGCGGTATAGCATAATAAATGATTCCTTCGCAACGCCGCCACAATGTAGCATTGTGCGTTCACACGGAATACGCCGTCATTTGATAATTGTTAGATTAGTGGCGCCCACAGCCGGGACGTAAATATTTCACAGCTTGGAGGAAAGGAGGCCTCAGAAAAAAAAACGTTTTGAAAGAGGAGGAGGGGTGTTAGGGGGGGCAAGTGTGTTTTTCTTCAAATTTAGTTAACTCTATTTCCTGAATGTAAATGTTTCAGCTCTTTTTTAAAAAAATAAAAAATAAAATCCAGTGGCGGCTATGCTGTTTATCGGCGGATGAAAGGCAACGCTGTAATTATTCCCCCCCCCCAGCAACAAAATGCCCCCCCCCCCACCTAATCGGACTTTGTCAGCAAGGCGTCTTATCGAGAAGAGGAAAATGACACCGATGCTATCGAGGAGCCCCAGAGTCGGCGCCCGCGGCGCTCGTCCCCCCGCCAATCACGGGTTTGAGCCTCGGCCCCCGCCGTATCTAGCGCCGCCACAAACGGCCGGCGCGGGCTTCTTTTTTTCATGTAGACTTCAAAAAACAGTCGCCAGTCATTAAAATTGCAGCCGCGTCGCTTCTTTTTCGGCGGCGGCAGGGATCAGCCGAGGCGAAAATGGGATGTGGGACGAGGAGAGCGGTTAAACGTGTTAATTCCGTCCTCACATGTTGCCGGCTTAATTTTAATCTGTTTGAGGAGGAAGGGGCGGCCGGCGATCGGAAAGGGAGCGCAAAGGGCAACGAGAAAGCCGAGGGCCGCAATAAACCGCCATTATCTCGGACGGAGCCGGTCCGTGGGGATTTAGAGGCAAAAAAAAAAAAAACCTTGTTTACGCTTCAACTGCGCTAGCTAGCTAAGGTGCCGCCGGACAAAAGACCTTGGGTACACAAAAGGCCAGCGAGCATACGGAGCCCTCAACGGGACGGCAAGAGCTGAATCAACACACTCCAGCTTGGCCCAAAATCCCCAGTGGCAATTCACCTTTTTACAATGTTTGGAAACAACACAAATTTCAGTGACAAAAACTTTGAGTTTTTTGTTTTATTTGGGGAAAACTTGTGGCAGATTTTTAACCCCTAGTGTCGGCATGAGGCCCTCCTTATTCGCAATTTATTTTTACAGATCCCCAGTTTACTATTGTTTTTTTTTTTTAATCAGATCTATCAATTGTTTGGGGAAGTTTAGCAAACCTATTGTGTTTGATATTATTTTTAGTGTTGAAACTATTAATATAGTCAAAATAATAGGAAGGGGCTTGCGCATTACAGAAGACAACGACAAATTGAGGAAATGCCGTATTTATTTGTCCTTTTTTAAATTCTGGCTGCCGCCGAACAATTCGGTGTGGCGTCGACTCATCGGACCCCGCCCGCCCCGCTCGTCTAATCGCGCCGCAGCCCCAAATCAAAGCGGTTTAAAACAAGCCGGTGCGGCCTTTAATAGCATCGTCACATCATCACAGCGTCCTCGCTTAGCTTAGCCTCTGCCGCTGCCACTTTGTTGCTCGCTTCAATGATTTATAACGGGGAAAAAATTAATCAAGAGAGAGTGAGCAGAAAAGGAGGCCAGAAAGAACCAAAGTGTGGGCTGCCTCCACTCACAAGCCCGATTGTGAATCGCTGGGACCTTTGATTGACAAGCTCCAATCAGTTTATCTGCCATCCTAATAAAGTAGCTGGCCCGCGGTGCTCCCTACCTGACAGTTTTTTTTTTTTCGGGGGACCTCAGAGGCCCCAAAGCCCGAATCGCTCGGCTTATCGAAACATGAGTGAAATCAATCCCTCATGAGCTGTGTTGCCTTGGTTGATTCCTGTCGCTCACCATTTTCGGATCTGCCTTTGTCTCCCTCGTCACTTTTGCCGTATCATCATTGCCGTATTTAAAAAGGGATTTAATTTATTTCCATTCCTCATAATTCAACAAAAATATCACACGAGGCCCAACTGAAAAGACTTATTTTTTAAATATTCACAAATGAATTAAAAATAGTAAGCAAGCACGTTTTGACAAATGCCAATTTATTATTTGTGTTTTCTAATTTAGATTAATGACAGTTGTATTTTGAATTCCGCAGATTATTTAAAAGGATTATTTTTAGAGGCAAAGCTAACTGAGTCTGCTTGTTGCCGCGACTTGTCTTTTAGCTTTCTTTTTTTTTTCCTAATGAATTTCTCGACTTTATTTATGAGACAAACAGAAAAGCCAGCTCGTCAGTGTGTGCGCGCGTGCGTGTGGTAAATAAATAGCGCGGCGTGTCCAAAGAGTCGCTCGCTCGCTCGCTATCCCTTTGAGGGCTCTCACTGCTCTTGACAAGCCTTTGTTTTCTTTAAATACACTCGAGACGCTGAGAATAGTAAAAAAAAAAAAAGTTAAAATGTGACGATGACACATTGTGAAGATTTGTCTTTTCTTAGAACAAGTGCACCCCCCCTCCCGTTTCCCCTCCCTTTAAATCTGACCCACACGCATCCCGGCTTTTTGTTAGCGGTCATTACGAGAGACGACGCTCCGGTTTGGAGGAAAAAAAAAAGAAAGAAAAAGGGGAATTTCAACACCGGTTCTTTCTTCTTTCAATGACATGTATATACTATATATATATATATATATATATATATATATATATATATATACGTATGAAATTTTAAAAAAAGTCTGTGTTCCACTTTTGGCGGTCTTTTGAATATTTCAAAATACTTTGAAGTGAAATGTTGCTGAAATGAAAATTTGTAAGCTGGTTAACCTTGGTACTGATGCATTTCTATTTTATTGGTTATAATTTGTTTATGAAGAGAATCTGCCAGTGTTTTCTTTTAGTACAACACAGATTTTAAGGCCAATTGTTGTTGTTTTTCCCAAGGCCGTTTTTATTCTTGATGTTTCGCATTTGTGCCCCGTGCAGCTATTTCCGACGTTTCCTTCTTCTTTGTTGGGGGATGCACTGCGTGTTTGACCCGAGCCGGCGACGCCATTTCAGGCTGTGCGACCGAGCAGAGGGCCGCTATCGACAGCCGAGTAAAGTCAGGGGTCACGGATTAAACGCGACGGGGCGACGCATCGACCCCCGCCGTCCGTGCGTGCGGGACCTCGGCGGGATTTTTCTTGGATGAG
This sequence comes from Syngnathus typhle, assembly GCF_033458585.1. Classification (NCBI taxonomy): domain Eukaryota; kingdom Metazoa; phylum Chordata; class Actinopteri; order Syngnathiformes; family Syngnathidae; genus Syngnathus; species Syngnathus typhle. The sequence goes on along the minus strand of NC_083755.1, from coordinate 3,582,391 downwards.
TCGGCCGCCGATGACAGAGGGTCAGCGTGGCCAGGCTGGTGAGATCAAACGTTTAGTCGCCCGTGCACTTTATTGAACACGATTGGCAGCCGAATGCACACGTACATTTTGTGGTTACAAAAAACGCATCCATAAAAAAGTTCGGAATAGTGGCTAGCGCTTGTGCAGCTAGCTTATTCCTATTTAATGCCCTCCCTCCACGGGAAAATAGATCCCAGCCGCTCGGTTTGCTTTCGCAGAATTCTCAGCACGGATGACGACGGCGGTTTACGCGCATTTTTAAGCATCAGGCAGCTCGTGTTTATGAATCCGGGAATAGAAAAAAAAAGCATCAAAAGTCTGCGGTCCTTCCTCGACTTGAATTATTAAAGGTGTCAATGTCGCACGCACGCCATTTATAGTGTAAATTGACAAACTTTCTGGAAAACTACAACGGAAGCCGCCGAACGAGACTTGAAGAAGTCGGCTTTGATACCTCTCGGAGGAATACGCCGCGGCGAGGAAGTGAGACGGGATACAAAAAAAAAAAGAAATAAAAAACTGTACGCTAACTGGTTAAATCTATTTAAGAACCAAATGAGGTGACAGAATTATAGAAGGATAAAAACAACCTTATTAATAACTTTGTAGGGAGATGTTTATTTAGAAATTCTTCCACCTGAATTTAGTTTATTTTTGTAAGACCCTTGAAAAGGGAAAAAAAAACACACCAAAACACACACACACATTGAGAAAGACACTCGGCGTAGCGTATGCATGAATTTTCCTCTTTCGCATGTGTCGCTCGCTTTCTCACTCACCTTTGATGTGCACCCGAAAATGTCATCAGGCGTCAAGGAAGCCGTTTTTTTTTTTCTTTTTTCAATATATACTTCTCCGCCAAACACCAGCCCGACCCCCACGCAAACCCGTATTTCCGCCCACCTCCCAATTTGCCGCCGCCGCTCGCTCATCCCAAACAAGAAGACGTACGTACCGGTTTCCACGGCGATCTGGTAGCCGGCCTCGAGTCGCCGCGATGACCTTTCCAGCTTTTCTGTGTTGTCCAGCAGATGCGCTCTCTACAACAAAATGGAGCACGCGTGAGCACAATCACAAACGTTGATTGAGGAACGCGTTTCTTTTTGCCGATAACCTTCGCTGATGACAAACGTGATGGAATAAGCAACCATGTCGGGATGACAACGCGCCCTCGTCCAAAAACAACAATTTCAGATGTGTTTACACGAACAGGGTCGCCGTTTGATGGCCTCTCTCGTATTTTTGACACTCTAAAAACAACCAAAACGAGTTGACGGCCCCCGCATAAGCGAAAAGTGGGGGGGGGGTAAAATGCAGAGATTGGGTCGAGCTGTCAAAACATGTAGCGGCTAATCACTCAGAGGAGATGGAAAAACACGAGGAGGGGGGGAGGCGGGTTGAAAATGAGTTGACACACTTTTCAAAGTTTGACAATAAGAAGAAGCGGATGGAGAGAACTCGGCTTCCATCTTCTTGACGGATGTCGTTTCAAATAGCAGAGAGGCTCTCTCGTCCGGGGCAGGCTCAGGATGGAGGAAAGGAAGAAAATAGTGACTCGTTCGGAGAGCTCTTACGGTCAACTATTCTTACTTGGGAAAGGGACCAAAGATAAAAAGTTTTGTCCCGTGAGCTGTCACCAAAAAGTAGCGATTGCCGATATCACGTATTGTTCACTTTCGATGTAATATGTTTGGCCGTTAAGAAACACAGGGGGGGATATCGATGGTGCGGGGGATCATAACGAGAAGTGCCAGGCTGCACTAAGAAATTCCTTGTCACGTTTTCTCACACTGAAGTATCGACGATAGTGCTGAAGTTCAACGTGCGCTTGGTCAGGAAAGGAAGTCAACTTGTAAATCAAGGTGCCTTCGTGCATTCCTTCCAAACACGGAAGTTGCTCTTTTTTTTGTCGCTAAATCAAGGGAAGGCTCGAGATGGGTGGTGGTGGTGGGGGGCAAGCGGCAAGAAGTGAGTTGTTTTTGGCGTGGAAGTGGGAGGCGGTGGCAGAGCTTTGGCGGCTGGCGCGTTTGGGCTATATAATGAGCCCCCGCGGAAGAGCCGAGGCGGCTCGGCTCGGCGGCGGCGTTGAAGCCGACGCACCTCGACCGCGCGCGGCTGTGACAGAGTGGCGCACTCCCCCGGCTTCTTCAAAGAAGCCCAAGTGATTAGTATGTTATCATTACCATTGGAAACGTGATTTTTCTATTCCCTCTTGGCAAAAGGTGACACGTCTCGGGGAGAGACGGCCGGCGGACTCGCTGCGATGGGAAACCACTTCAAAGCCTTCTCCCCCTGAATCGCTCTCGCTTCTCTTGCTTCGTTCTGGGCCCGGTTGGGGGAGGCGGCGCGCCGGTGGTGGCAGACTACCGCGCATGTGTGTGTGTGTGGGATCATTAAGAATAATGCGCCCCGAGTTAGACGGCAAAAGAACCCGAGGCGAAAGGGTGAGGGTTCAGCCGCTAAGAATGCAATAATGACACGCCTAATAGTGACACAAGCCTACTGGGGGGGGGGGAGAATACTTTAAAAAATAGAATACCTCACTTAAGGCAAGACCATAAGAAGTCCTTGCCACTCTACAATATTGAATTTTACCAGAAGTGTTAATACAAAATTTGACATATGGGATCTTTAGCTATGTCGATTCATCATTTAATAACGGCAGAAAAGTACCGTAAACGATCGACTGTGACGTGACGAAAAGACTTGAGCTGACGTTGCAAAGTCCAAATCGAAGGCCGACCCCTGCGGCTGCCATACGAAAAATGACCTCGATAAAAAGGAGCGCAGACTCCTCAGCCTTTTTTCATCTGACACCGACAATTTCGTCTGAGGAGGCGTGAAAATTATGTTGTTGTTGTTTTTTTCTAAATGTGCACGGTGAGGCGCTCCTCAGTTGAAAGTTATTAAGAGGAAGCTCCGGAGCCGGAGCTCAAAAGAAATATCTCTCTATTTTCGCTCTTCGTCCTGGTGTGTTGTTTTTTGTTTTTTTTCTCTCCAATATCAAACACGGGCGGTTTCTATCGCCATTTTCCGAAGTTCAGATGATTTCCTTATTATTTCAATAAGGGACGGGGGAGGAGGGGGTGAGTCAAAGTGAATAATGATGACAGCTGTGATTCCGACTGACTGTGTGATCTTCCGCGCCGTTTGTTTGGGACTTGTAAGACGAGGAATTACAAGTGTCAAACAGCTGTGAATATGGCTGCTAAATATTTAAACATGTTTTGCAGCCGAAGAGAGAAGGCTGAAGAAAAAAAGTATCTTTCTTTCCCCCCCCTCTTTCTTTAAAGCCGAGCTTAAGTGCGTATAAGCTGCTCCCGCCTTTGAAGGCCGACGGCGATGAGGGGGACCCGATCCGGGCCCATTAGGCCGACGGATCCGTCGGAAAAGGGGAGTCGACAGGTGAGGTAAACACGAGGTGTCTCCCGACCCCGAGGCGGGGAGGAAATTAACTCAAGTGTGGGAGGAAGGCAAAGGCAGGCAAACTCTGCCACAACTAAATAAAAGGGGAAGCCAAAAACGGGATAACGGCGCATCCGGGCCTGCTGGGTCGGTGCTCGTAAATTATGAATGGCTTTGAAAAGGAACGTGGCGGCGAGAGAGAGAAAAGCAGCTGGAACGTTTAAAGGCGCCGCGTGGCTGCACCTGCTAATAAAAGCCGCCGTCGCAAGGGCCCGGACGGAAATAAGACAAAAGTAAACGACGACGTCAACGACTTATTGTATCGCGTGGTGGACGGGTGGATTCGACTTTGGACGACAACGCTTCTTGAGATTGGCGCCAAAGTGTGCTCGTTAATCTCAATGTGACCCGCGATTGGTCGCCGACCGCTCCAGTCTCGCCCAATACTAGCTGCGCTCGAGGAGGGCAAATGGAAATTTGATGGCAAACAGTCAGAGAAGCACTTACCTCTTCGCGTAACTTTATCAACTGCATGATGACGAGAGCCGGGGAAAGAGAAACGGAGAGGGTGAAAAAGATGTGAGAGGAAACAGTTGCAGGAAGAGGGACCCATCACGCGACAGCGCGCCCAAATTAACCTTGACGACGTTTCTGTTTGCACGCCGAGCGTTCGCAAATCAGCAGACAAACGCGCTAAACGCAGCCGAGCGCTGGCTTTTTTTTTTGCCGAACAAACAAAGATCAAGTCGTCGCGCTGTCACATAAAACAACGGCGCCAAAGTGGAGAGCTCCGCCTAGCAGCATCAGCTAGCATTAGCCGCCGAGTCACAGAAAGGCAACGCTCCACATTACGGTGGAAAAAAAAGTGTCAAAACATGGACTTTAGTGTCGCTCAAATGTCATTTTGGCAAATTCTTCAGGATGGCATTTTTTCGAGTTCATCCAAATTTGCTATCGCCTCCTAAATACCGAGCCGGTTCTGAAATGAGTCAATTAGTTTAAAGCAAACATGCTGCATCAGCATTTAGCTGCTATGCTGCACGCAAATAAAACATTCTTCCCAATTTTGGGGAATAGCTACTTTTGTGAGTTGTTTCTGAATGCGCGGGCTTTTACGGGTAAAAAGAAAATATTTGTCTTGGGTCACTGCTAACAAGATACTGCTTCATTCCGTCCGCACCGGCAGGTTGGCTGATTTAAAAGGGCAAAGTTTAAAACGACACGAAGGCGCTGTGGGGTGGGGTGGGAGCGGGGGGGGGGGGCTTATTGGATCCAAGCGTCGCTCAATGGCCCGCCAAACAAAACTTCTTCTAGGCTCGTTTGTGCCGCCTGACCGATTGCCAATCCTCACGGGAGGACTGGCACAAAAGCCCGCTTGAGATGGTGCTTTTTTTTGTTTTGTTTTGTTTAAGCTTGATTTTCCTTCGCCCGACGACGTCTTTAGCGCGGCCGACGACCCGCTCGCATTGTGGAACGCCGTGAATGTCGTAATTATGCCGTCTTCGGCTTGTGTTTTTCTGGCGCCAACCAACTAGCCAGCCAGCATTCAAAATTGCACTGCTGCAATTTTTCTGTTATGATAATCAGCATTTTTTTTTCCCCAAACAAAAGATTTTTTTCCCCCCTTCCCCACCTCCCCTCACCCCAATACGGAATTCGACACAAGTGGTAATGCGCTTCCTTTGTAGCTCGGGAAAAATCTGGTCGGTGCCGGCTGAAACCGGCGCAATCTCTCGTGGCCAAGCCTTCTGCTGCCACTGAAATCGAAACTATTCGGCGTGTCGTTTATGTGTGCGTGCGGGAGGAAAAACCCCCGAAAAAGACGGGGAGGGCGAAAAATGTGCCTAGCACGTGATAGCGCCAATTCCGTCTCTGCCGGCGTACAGATAACGAAGAAAAGTCCGACTCTATTAAACGGTCCTTTAGCCATTATCGCAAGTTGGGACGCCGGGACGTTATTTCCTTAAGCTGGGAATCCTTTCGCCTTGTAAGCGGCGCATTTGCGAGCCGTAATGACGGGCGGTGGGGCGAGGGCGACGGGGCGAGGGCCTCTGCCATAGCGTCCGGGCTCCCGTTTAACAAATGGCCGGCAATTAAATTGATCCCACTTCCACCCCCCCCCTCTCTCCCCATCTGGTTGGACAAATTCTTTTTTTTTGGTAAATACTCTGAATACTTGACAATTATGTTCAACGCAAAAGGAGAAGTTTTACGATGGAATATATACTCGCATTGTGTATTTTTTAGGATTATTGAGAGCGCAAATAATAATTTACAAACATAAACTAAAATTGTTGAGTTTACTTTACATGAAGGATATTGTGTTCCATAGAAAAAAAACATTCAAGGCCTTTCAAAGATGCGTTCAAATAATAGTAACAATGCGTATGAATTATGGAGAAATTTTAAAAATTGTGCGTTAGATGTAATGTTTAGTACATTTTTAAAAATGTATTGTGTGAATTATATGTATATTTTAATATCTTTATTTTTTAAATAATTTAAAATGCATTTCATACAAATCCAACAAAATGTTATCAATTAATTGGGCATTTTCTGATTTTGTTCCTTTTATTCCCTTTAATTCGAGTCATACGCAAAAAAAAAACTAGAGACCAAAAATAATCTTTTAGAATACTTTAACCATTTTTCATTTTCTGTAAATTAATGCTAGAAATCACAATTATTTGTATTGGGGGGTAAAAAAAAAGATAACTTTGCATTTGTCTGTTAATTTTTTTCCAAGCTGTATAAAAATCTATTGTTAAACTTTTTCTTGTTGACGGGCAGCCATCAGCGTCTCCGTGGTGACATCGGTGACAGCCGATCTTTTTTTCCACGTGTGCGCGTCACTTTTGTGTCTCGCTAATTTGTCGGAGAAATATGCATCTCAATTACGCGGCCTGTTTTGGAGCACGCGCACACACGCACGTATGTTTGGAAGATGGTGAATCATCATTGAAATGGTAATGAGGGAATGTTAAGGAAGAAAAAAAAAACATGCCATATTTTACTTTTAAATATAATGTCATTTAGCTTTGGACAAATGCAATTTTGCATTTTGAATGGTCACAATGTTTCAAAGAGTCAAAATTATTTCGCTTTTTAAAAGACGATAAGACATATTTTGCACCTTGAAGACAATTGCAAAAAAAAATCTGTGATTGAATATATTTGACTTATGCACGAAATTGTTAGAAATTTAAGGGCAATAATATATTTCATAAAATGCACCATATTGTGTGTGAGGCTTTTTGTTTTATCATTTTAAAAAACTCACTTGGAACAAGATTTGAAATGCAAAAAAAAATTATACACTACAACATACAATGTGGTCTTATTAATGTAATTCTAAACTTTTTTTCTTCTCATCAGTGCTCATTTTCTTAGCCGCAATGCAATACTCAACCAAATCTTTTTTTTTTTTTTTTGCTGATAAAAAATTTAGTACGAGATTTCAAATGCAAAACGAGGTCAAGGGGGAAAATAAGCATTTTACAGTCCATGCAATGCAGGCTCATTATTATGATAGTTTTACAAACTTCCAAAGTCAGTTACACGATTTTTTCACTTTAAAATGATTTGATTTTGTGACAAACACTGCTAATTAATTTAACGTGAATTTAGATTCCAGGACTATTTTGAGAAGACACGGCTTGTTTTGCAAAGAAGCCGACATGATGACCATTTTGTGTTTGCGGGTCTATTCTGGGGCGATACCCAGCTGCGCCGCGACTGCGCTTTGCTATTGAAGCGCCACTTTGCATTGTGCGCGCGGGTGCCGCCAATCTGGCCGGTCCCATGCCCCGCGTCGGCCCGGCTTTGCATTAAACAGTGTTGCTTCCGCATGACTTGGTGACAATACGCCAGCGTCGCTCTCAGATCTGGCAAGGATGAGGGGAGCCCACCCCGAAAGCGACCGAGCCCACCCCCCCCCAACCCCCTAGCCCCGGAGTCGGCCTCCCGCACCGGTCGACGGCCGCTCGGGCCGGGGCTGATTAGCGCCTCACCTGGCTCTCCGAGGAGCTGGCGTCGTCCCCCAGGAGCTCGTTGCGCACTTCGTCACTGTAGGCGATGCGTGACCTTTTCTGCCGGGAGGAAGGAAAAAAAAGAAAAGGGAAGCAGGGGAGGAGGGGAGGGGGAGAGCAAGTGGAGAAATATGCTTTAGTGCTGTTGTTTTGTGCATTGAGGAAAAAAAAAAAGAAGACGAAAGCAAGCAGGCATTCCTTAAGCACGAGGGCCCCCTAATGGAAATGGGCCACAAAAAACAACAACAACTTCTAGACCGGCAAAACGCAAACATTTGTAATGGGGTAGCCATCGATTTTGAAGTTGAAAGCCAGGTTAGCTAACCAAAACAGCAGCACATTTCTTTTGTCATCTTTTAATCACTATTTGTTGTTTTTTTCACTTTGTATATTTAATATACTGGCCTTAAAAAATGTATAAGGAGGGACGTGTGGGTTCAATAAGAATCAATTGTTGCACAAAATTGGTCCCAGCTAGGGGAGAGGCAGGGAAGCAGGATCTTGTTCTAGTGCAGGAGGTAAACTTGTGCCGCGCGGGTACTGCCCGCATGAATAAAATCAAATCAAGACGAGTCAGTGGGACAGCGAGAGTGTGTGCGAGCGGCGCTATTACGAGGAAGTCGCACTTGTCAGCACTAAATCTTTTGGTGGGAGGGGGCACTGGAGGCTCGGCTGTCACCGCTGTCATCCCGCTGCACCGGTGGCCTCCATAAGAACGCCGATGCCGGGACTCAGACAGGGAATAATTCATCAGACGCTTGCGTGGGGTTGCCTTGCGCGCGTGCACACAAAGTCTCGACAACAACAGGGAATGCCGTGTCCAAAAACTGTGAGTGTGTGTGTGTGGGGGGGGCAGACACACACAAAGACAGCAAGTTGACAAGCGGCTGCAGGAGCGGGCTGGCGACAGAGCGCTTGTTTACAGACGCCCCGGCCCGTGGAAAAACACAGTGTTGGCGCGCTCTCCTAAACTGAGCGTGCGGCGACAGCACGCGCGCTAAAACTGTTTACCTAGACGCGTTTGCAACACCAACATCCAACCCCTCCCCAGCCCGCCCGCACGAACCTGTCGCTGCCGTACTGCTGTTTTGGAGGAAAAGATAATCTGACAAAAAGCATGACAGTAGTTCTGCAAGGACTAGGACGCCAATGTCTTGCCACCACATAGATATAAGGTCGTGTTCAGATTTAATAAATGGTGATTGTTTTTTCACATTTTCAAGACAAAAAGTTTTAATTTTAGGGGAAAAAAAATCTTTGAGGAATTTTTTTCTGTGAGAATTTTGGAATAATAATTCAAGATAAAAAGTCAGACGTAAATAAGTAATCTTGAATATTTACGACAACCATTTGTAAGGAAAACTTGAATGTCTCAGAAAATAACACTTTAATTCTTTTTTTAACCCAACCAAGATGGTGTGCTGTGGAAGTGCAAACTAAGTGGACACTGCGTTCCAATTTCACACATCAAGACAAGAGTCAGCATCAACCTTGTGAACTCGCTAAAGCGCTCCTGATTTTGCAGGGGAACAACACAAGCAAAAAAAATATTTTAAAAAAACCCGCCCACGTCTTGCATTTAAGTGGAGCTTCATCATAAAGAGCCCGGGCGCAACTTAGGGGGAGCGCCGACTTGCAGCCGTAATTGAGACGGGGAAGCGTCGCAAACGCCATTGATTCGGATGCCTTCAAAAACAACAAACGGCGACGCGAGATGTTTCTAAATAGCTGCTTGGGTGCGAATGCGACGGCTGACAAAGGCAAAAAGCTACAAAAGGACGGGAAAATGTCAGCGCAATGAAAGCGTCGCTGGCGCGTTCGCATTCCCCCTCTGGAAAACAAGGCGTCCCCCAATGATTAGCACCTTGCCATTTCATGTCAAACAGCAACTCGGGGGCCGCCATTTGCGCTTTAATACGCTGACACGCTTGATAAGAAGCAGACAAATGTTGAGGAAAACTGCAAAGTGATTAGACAAAAAGTCAACACGCACTTGTTTAAGTGGCAAAACTGGGGTGTGTAGACTTTCTATACCTCCTCAAGATGGCTACACAGTAAATAATTCCTTATTCGAGCTTTGTCTTCCGAAAAAAAATGGTCGCTTATAAGAGAGGAGGCTTTTTTTTCTTTTCTTTAAAAAACCTTTTCTGTCTTTTGTCACTTTTCTAATCTTAGGTGAGAATTTTGGCATCTTATTCCCAGAAGCGCGCACCAGGAACAGTACAAAGCTACGTCTTTAACTTGATACAAGAGCCATCAAAACCGTGCCGCCGCACACGGTCTGGTGTCCTGTCAAAAAGAAAAAATGAAAGGATGACAAGGAGAGCTATGCAAAAAAAAAAAAAAAAAAACATTCATCACCAGCCATCAAAAGATAATTACAGATACAGGCATAATATTCATATCAGATATGATAATCTGTTTTGCATAATCCTCCGTGTACATTATTCCACAATCGCAACATGGAATTTCTATTTCAAGAAAAAAATGTTTGCGCTTTTCCGTCATTTATTGGAAGAGAAGCGATCTGTCAGTGAAGTTTTAGGTCTGTTGAGAAAACAAAATTATCTTTAGGAAACACATTTTGAGATACGAGGAACATTTTGGAGAAGCTAAATTTTCTTTCTTTTTTTTAAATTAGCTTCTTGCCGTTTGCTGCCGTGTCCAAAAAAACATCTGGCATAGCTAACGGAAGCAAAAGCAACAATTCATGTGAGCTATGCAAACGGCTTTTGAATAATCTCCATTCCGGGGTGCGATCGTTATTATTGTTGAAATCTCCCGGCGCATTCCGAGCATTTTTAATGATTTCCAAAGTGCGACTGCCCTCCAACCGTTCTTTGTGCCTTTTGCCCGCAGCCACGAGTGACACCGGGACAATTGCAAATAATGGCGTGCGCCCGCAAAGCCAGCGACAAAAATATAAACAGTTCATTAGATGGGGGGGAATAAAAGGCGTGGAGAGAGAAATGGAAGAAAAGAAAAATAGCCAGGGGCAGAGTGTAATGAGGGGCCCTGAAGTTGCGAGCGCTGTTTGGTGGCTGCTGGCATGGCGTGAAGTGCAATTAAGCGCGTTGGCACCTTCCGTCGCCTCCCAACAGGAATGTCAGCAAAGGGACTTTTTTTTTTTCCCAGCGCCGCCTTTGTGAAAATTTACAATATTTTATTCAAAATAACTTTTTATCCAAACATTTTTTGCCTTGAAAATCAGACTTTATTTTCATCCTTTTCTCATTGAGTGTATCGTATCATCCTCTTCACTATCCAAAGTGGAAAGCGAGCAAGATGTAAGCAAGCACGGGGTGGGGGGTAGGGGGTGTGCCATTTGTTTTATTTGCGTCTCCGACGAGGGGCTACTGTACACGGGAAATAAAACTGAAACAAAAAGAAGCACGAGAGAGCCTCCTCGGGAGAGAAAGGCAACGACGGTGAAGAAAAGAGGAGCCGGGCGCCTCAGATGACAGCATGGGGGCCCCTCTCATTAGCTCACAGGTTGGCGCCTGCCATGAAAATGCAAAAGTCTGCCCCCCCCCCCCACACACACACACACACATGGACGCACAAAAATAAAAATCATCAAGTGCAAAGAGTGAGGTGACTTGCGTTTGCTTTCGGGTCTCCATTTCACTTAAAGTGACCAACATGTATCAGAGTAAACAGCGTCCCCCCCCAGGGGGTCCGTAGGGGGGCTTTCAAGCTTGCAACCGTGTGATAGCAGCAAGCCGCCGAGTCATTTGAGGCCTTAACGAGTGGCCCGAAGACGAGGACGACAAGCGGAGGAGTGCCGACCCAACGCAAACTGAAGGAGCGCTTTGATTGAAGGAGCTCCCCCCGCATCACTTGCTCTCCATTAAACCCGTATTAAAATATGGAGGTGCGCCTAATGAAAAATCAAAGGCGCCCCGTTTTGTTTCCTCGCGCGGACGTGGAAAGGCGAGAGAGCGAGACGGGAGGATCCGAGAAATGGGGGCGAGGTGCTGCCGGTGCCGAAGCCAGGCAGACAGCGTCGGTTCACGGGAGGGAATCGATAGAGCAGAGCCGTCGGGAGGGAGAGGCGAGGGGGGGGCTACTGGGGGAATAAAGCGGGCCTTCCCGGGTCAGCACCGGAGAGAAAGGTGAGATTACAGCAAAGTGGAGGAGGGATTTTCCTGACGGGGATGCCGGCTACCTGGCAAGCCCGGCAACCAGCGGCCCATTAGCCCGTGGCTACCTGCGCAGCGTTCACACAACACACACACACATATTTCTTCCTCACCCCCCCTCCTTTTTTTGTCGAAAAGCAAAGAAATACCTTCACTTTTAACCCGTTCCTCCACTTTGGAAGAAGGCTGACTTCTGACCTCCATTTGTGATTCATTTCTTGTTTGATGTCTATTCTCAGGCTCTTATCTAAAATTGAAAACTGTCATGAAGAAAAAAAAAAAAAAGAAAAACTAGACACAAAAGGCGTGCAAGCTGCTCTGGGTGTGCGTGCGTCTGCTTTTTATTAATAGTGCAAAATTAGATATTTTCTTTAATATATGACTCAATAGAAAATCTGTCTATAAAAAAGGTGATTTTTTTTGTCCTGTATTTTATTTTTCTACATGACTTTTGTTTTCAAAATATATTTAAAAAAAAATCCCTCTACAATCCTTAATATTTGATTTGAAAATGTTTTTCCTAAAAAATGTGCATTCTCTGCTTTGTACTTTTGTTTCACTCAAAAAAGTTATTTAATTAAATTAAAAATAATTCTCTAAACTTTTGTCGTATGTGCGACTAATTTTTTCACAAAAACATTCTTTTACTTTTTTTTGCTCAACTATATTGTGCTGGTACAGCATTATACACATCTTTGCACATTTCTGTCTAGAAACGACAATGTTTTTGAAAATGTACAAGTATGAAAAAAATATACTGGAGACAACAGTGGAATGGAGTTTCTGGAACATCTGGCACTTTGGAAGGAGGCTGACCTCTGACCTCCATTTCTGATTCATTTTGTGTTTGATGTCTCTTCTCTGGCTCTTATCTAAAATTGAAAACTGTCATGAGGAAATAAAAAAAGCGAGACACAAAAGGCGGACACGCTGGTCCGTGTGTGTGTGCGCTGTGGCGGACATAGACCGTGCGAGGACTATCTTGGCTTTTCTTGTAACGTGACCGCCGTCGCTCACCAACGGCCGACTTGATTAGCATGAGAATCCAACGGCGGCGCGCACGTTGGGAATTAGCCGGATGATTATCGCGACATATTGAGATGTTACTTTGTTATTTCACATGGCGGGCGGGACACATTCACATGCTGATGAGAAGACCCTGCGCCCCCCCACCTTGCGCCCTACTAGCATGCACGCTCCTGAAGCACTTTCCGGGGGGTCTTGTCTTGGAATTTGCAACAATAGGACAGTTTTGATGGACGAAAAAAAAAGAAGTCAAATTATGGTGCTACGAAACCGCTACGAAATAAAAAAATAACGGTCAAGGCGTTGGCAGATTGCAATTTGGCAGGAAAAAAAAAAAAAAAAGACTCCAAAAGGGTGTTTGCTCATTAGACACACTTAGGATGAGATGCAGAGAGCCAATTTAATTGTAAAAAAAAAAAATCTTTACACAAACTCTCTTTCTGTTATTCAAAAAGCAAAAAAAAAAAAAACTGAGCGAGAGAGAAGCCAATGATTCATAATATATTTCATGAATACTTCATGAACGCCCCCCCCCCCCCTACTTAAGCCAGTCTTGGCAAAGAAAAAAAAAAAAAACTATTGTCACCTATTCTAGTATCCGCTTGTCAGCACATGACTGGGGAGCGGGTGTCACATGTCACTTGTGGTTTGCGGCGCTGCACGGGACGGGCTGCAGACACCGGGCCGGGGGTAGGATGGCGAAGAAGAAAGTGATGCGCTAGTTGGGCGGGCGGAGAGGGGGGGGCTGTTATCATATCATCGCCCTACGTCTTTATGTTTCCCTCCCTTATTATCTACCCCCCCCTCCCCACTCACGGCAAGTCACTCAATCACACGAGCCCCGAGGACAGCGCGGGGACCCTGGGAGGGCCTTTTTTTTTTCCTTTCTTTTTTTTTTTTTTGCACAGCCAGACGAGTGTCTGAAAGCTATACCGATTGCTGTCAGTGAGCGTGCGACTTTCGAGGGGCTGCGAAAGAGATAAGCGAGAGAGGAGACCGTTTTGCAGGCTAACAAACAAACAAAAAGGCCGCGGGCCATCGAGACGAGTGTCGCGTGAAGACACCACGTGGTCGATGATGTGCTAAAAGAACAGCCGCATTGACTTAAGAATCAAATTTTAAGGTTTTTCCAAGAGGAAGCTCCTATTTTCAAGTTATTCTGCGTCCTTGGGCTTCCTTGAAAGACGCTTTCCCAATCTGAGGAAAGCTTAGTCATCTTACGATCATTAAACATGCTTATTAGCACGGACTTCAATTGGGATGCCAAACGGGCTCCGCGTCAACACGGTTCTTTGTGTGACCACGTCCTCCGAGCCCGATTTGACCCGCCGCCGACATTTAAATATCAAATCCCGGAAAATAAAGTGCAAGCGTCGTGGAGAAAAAGGGGCTTATCCGGAAACTTGTTCAAGACGAGCCCCGACGCCACAAATCCGCCAAAGAGGCGAAGGACGCAAGTGTCCGACAACAAGATCCGTTTGTTTACATCTTAAATCTCGCCCGGCGAGCCGCGAGCCGCGAGCGCTTCGACTTTTTGATGGCGCCGCCGGAAGCATGAAAAGAGACAATCTGCTTTGGAATTAAAACAAGCGAGACAGCGGCGGCGGCATTAAAAGCAGCCGACTCGTGTCCGTCCATCATGTCCGAGGTCAAAACATGGCGGATTACAACAATGCGAGTGTGTAACGGTGCGGGGACGACATCTCGGCTTTCAAATTCGATGGAAAAATAAAAATGACATTCAAAACTTTCCATTTTTCGGTCAAGCCTCCACAACCTTGACTCGTCCCCGACCGCTAATTGCACACACAAAAAAAAAAGCCTGTGAATCTTCATGCTTACAAATGTGAGGACTAAATATCACGGCTGCTGGGAACATGAAGAAACAAAAAACAGGACATAAAATAAATATCTCAATTTTCCCAAGGGGCAAAAATGCACGTCAGTGAAGTGTTGCAACTTTTTGCAGGCTCACAATGATTTTGCATTCGCTCCAAAAGTTCATGCCAGGAGCGTGATCCACACTGCAGAAACAAACGCCTTCCCAAAAGCTACAAAATGCCAGGCAGTGTTTAAAAGGGGGCCGTTTATGAGCTCCCTTATGGAGCAATTAGCGGCGTTATGACACAAAGTGCGCCACTTTACCTCGTTTTTTTGAGTTTGGTTTTTTTGCGAGGAACATTCGCCCGCATTGCAGTGAACTGATTACATTTGCGGACAAAGCGCGAGGGAAGGGGGGGGCATTCGTTAAACACACACACATAAGGTGTCGTCGGGCCCGTTTGAAAGCGGAAGTTATTTCGAGAAGGTCGCCGACGAAACCGATAGAGCGCAAAAAAAAGAAGAGTGCACAAAGAAAGTTGTATGGGCGCCAACATTCTATTGGGCTCATCCGTCGATCTGGCAAATAAAGAGCCGCGCGTTTCAAGGTTGGGCTTTGGAAAGGCATTAATTATCTCCCCGGGCGGACATTGGAGCCGCTTTTTTATTTCCAAATGAAAAGGCGCAGTGGCAGATCCCACTTGACCGTGACTGAAACGCTAAACAAGAGACAGGAGGAAAAAAGGTGAGTATAATGACGCGCCGACTGCGACGGAGGCCTCATTGAAGTGAAGTAGATAAGTAAGTAGGGGAGGGGAGGGGTCACAGCGGCCATCTTTGAATAAAATCGCACACGCGCGCTAATTATGACGGCGGATTGAAAAGAAGTGTCTGGACAAAATGGTATCGGGCTCACAAAGGGCTACTCTGGCTGCGGTCCGAACTGGATCTGATCAACGACGCCTCCCTTCGACTCATTGTGAGAGTGGAAAATAGCGGCCCGCTTCTCAGGCCGACGCCACCTTGACCACCGCCGGCACCCGCTTCCCACTTGAGCGTCATTCGGCGTGTTTAATGACTTTGGAAAAAGTCAAGGACGCGCAAATCCATTTGCTTGTCAAATTAGTTTTTGGGGTCACTAGGTGGCGTTACAATACGAGCGTGAAATCAAACTCTGAAGTCAGAGATGTTTTCATACTTTTGTCCCGCAAGGACACTGACGTAACATTATTTCCACATCTCTTTTACAAAGAGGGGAGATCAAGCAAAGCAATAAGAGGATGTCGTTTATCATCAGACATTAGCGTGATTTGCTAAATGAAACCCAATATTGTCCTTGTCATGAACTTTTTAGATTCGTGGAGCAACGTCGCCATCAGCCGGAACAAAAGAGCAACAGGCAGACTGGCAAGCAGGGACGTTTACGAAATCTTTTCAATCCGTTCAATTCTTTTCGCCCAAAATCAATTCCAATTTATTCATGATTTTTTTCTTTGCATTTTTGTTGAGAAAAAAAAAAATTGTATCGTGTTATATTTTATCCGAAAGACGTTATATGTTTTAATCTGAATTTTATTTTCCAAATAGCAATTATTGTCATCACTAGTGCAGACTATTTTACGGCTAACATCTCATTGCATTTAGATGTCAAAAGCCATCCCAGTCTTGACAAGTGATCATTTTAAAAGCAAAAAAAGGAAAAAGAAAAAAAACGTCGCATTGTTGCCAAGACGCAGCAGACACGTGCGGACCCCCGCCGTCCCCGCTGGGACACAGCACCGGGCTCCTTTGAACGCGGCGGGCTCTGTTTACCCGATAAATTTGATGAGATTAAGCCAACGTCGGGCCTCCTCTTTGCCTGATCAAAGCGGCGGTTGAGAGGCGCCCCTTTTCTCTGCAGAGCGCATCCGTTCGGGCCGTTTTTCATGACACCCTTTACGTCGGTCCTACTCAATATGTGCGACGCCGGCTCCCTCTAGTGGCCAATGACTGCTTGAGGACAGTTCCATTGTTTTTAACCTTTTAGTCATTTTTTTTGTGACTAGCAAGAATGCTTACGGATCACTACTGTCATGCTTACGTAATGTAAAGAAATGGATTATTGAAACTTATTAACAAATAATCGTTATGGGCGCATCAGTCTAACGAGCGCCACGAGTACTTACAAAGTCCTTCTCCAACTTCTCCACCTCCTGCTTGTAGCTCTTCAGGCGGCTGTTGTACATGGCTCGGCTCTGGACTGGGATCTCCCGCACCTCCAGGTCCATCTGCTCCAACTGCCGAAATCATGGCATTCAAAGTCAGTACGCTGCTTTCACATAAAAAGTCGTTTTTGACCAGATACTTCTGGTCACTTCACAACCCGAGCCCACTATGACATCAATTTCGGTCGACATCATCAAAATTGATAATTAATTACAATGGAAAGTTTGCAATTAGGCAAATTCCCTGGGTTTTGCCAGCCTTCCTGTCGCACCGCACATCTGTGTACTTTGACAGCTTGATTTCGTTTACATATGGCGTGACGGCTCTGGAAATAGTCAACTTCAGCAAAGCACAAAAGTGGCGTGCTGTTAATTAAGCGCGCTGGCTCGTAGATCACAAAGCGGCGTCACTCATCTCGCCACCGTGAAAGTTGCGACGGGAGGAACACGCCGACAAAAAAAATCCGTGCGGATGAGGCGCAAGTGCATTTGATGCGTGACTAATCACCGTGACATAAGCAGACAATTTGTCTCCTGTCAGGCTCGTTTGCATGAGGACTCCCGCTCGGCTTGAAACGTGTCACGGCGAGTGTCGCTTAAAAAAAACAAAAACAAGCACATTAGCGCAAGTGGGGGAGCCTCCTCGACGGTTGACGTTTCCCGCTCGGTTATTTGGGAAATGGAAATGAGCCATCAAAGACGTACCAACTCTCTGACTTCTTCAAGCTGTTTGTCGACATTTAGAACCAGCTGCGTTTTCTCTTCTGAAAGGGAAGAAGAGGAGAAGACATATTGATCAGGAGGCGCTTGGTGACAACAGACCACCCCCTTGCCCCCCACCGCATGAGGTACCAATGATGGAATTGGCTGGGGGAGGAGAGAACACATTTGAAGCTATATTTACACATTGGTGGCGTGTCGTTATTGCAGCACGCGATAGAGAACTTTCTTGGCAGACAATTCATTTATTTAAATCCAAATCAATCACTGTATTCCAGATTATACATATGACTCAATCTCAGGTTCAATTTTCAACCCAAAATTTTCCTTTGCTGTTTCACAGAAATGGAGCAATTAAATTTACAAATTGATTTCCCTTATTATAGTTGACTTCTGACTCAATTTGTAATTGTAATTTTAATTCATTTCCATGTTTAATTGCCAGTTTAATGTGTGGAATATATAAATTCAATTCCCAATTTCTGATTTGAATCTTTCTGTCTACCCTCCTACATTTGGTATTGATAGGAATAATGCTAAATTTAGGGGAGGAGCTTTATTTACGTTATTATATTTTCATTATTTTTCTGTCATTTCTCTCAGAAAAATATGCGATTCATTCATGGGTATGGGACTTTTGCTTATATTTTTTATGACAAAATTGAACAATGAAATTTACAACCACTTATAAAGGATAAAATTTGGTGTGAACAACACATTAGCTAGCCTTGCCACTAGGCACGAAGCAATGCACTCTCCTACCTCCACTCAGTTTGGGAATTCTCCCGACTTTGTTGGTCACTTCTGCCGTAATGGTTCCAAAGTCCTGCTCGTAGGCTTCGAAGTCTGAAGACATGACGTCGTGTGGTTTTACTGGAAGTTCTCTTCGGAGGTTTCACGTTCTCAATAATAAAAACAGCGGTGCCAGGGTGTCTTTTCCTTGTGTGTCAGTAAAATATGTCCGGCAAAGCACTGATCCTTTTGTTTATTTGTTTATTTATGTTTTGTAAAACTGCTAATCAAAAATATATTATGTAGTAAAAAGGATTGTCAATTAATTCATATTTAAATAGAATTATGTTTATGTTTGATATCGAAATATAATAATTACGTTAGGGTAGAGATTATGTTCCTAAAATGTCCGGGTCATACTACGACATGCGGAAGGTTCCTACACAGACGAAGGGAGAAAAAACAAGGAAGTGGCTGGTTTGGTCAATGAAACTAAAGTGATCGCTTTTTTATTGTTATTCAAAGCCAAATATCAGCGCAAACGGTGATTTTTAAATCCGTAAGTAACATTAGCATCTGCCCTTTATATTGTCTCTTTCGTAATGGTTTTTTTACGCTTGTCTTGAGCTGGCTGCTAACGAGTTAGCCGACTAGCCAGTGATGTGACGTATAAGACTAGATAATATTGACCAAAAGAAAAAAAGTTTGTTTTCCATACGATGTGTTTTCTTGTTATATTTTTCTTGGTCCACATTACCTGACCCTGTGTGGTTCAGTGAAGTAGTTTACTTAGAAAAATGTTTGCTCTGCTTCCAAGCTGGTCAAAGGAACTTAAATTAATTAAATTAAATTCTTTTTATTCACAAAATGTCCTCTTTACTCTTTTTTTCCCTTCCAAGATGGGGAGCTGGATTGTATCCTAAGATAGAGGATGCTGCTCACTCCTGGGACGAACGAGAAAGGCACACAGGCAGTTCTGCTGAGTCCAGATAAATCTTGTTACTGTCTCACTGGAAGCAGAAACGTCAAACGATGTGCACCACCCTCACCGCTGATTTTAGTAGATAACACAAAGTAACCCGTCGGACCGTTCCCTTTCACATAGTCCCCGTTCCATCGTCATGAACTCGGTGGCGTGGAACAGCTTCCACGAGGTGCGCCGGTTGTGCCACTGGGGGCCGATCATCGCCTTGTCGGTCATCGCCGTGTGCTCCACCGTGGCCGTGCTGGATTCCATCATCTGGTACTGGCCCCTAGACACGTCCGGCGGCAGCATCAACTTCATCATGCTCCTCAATTGGACCGTCCTCATCCTCTACAACTACTTCAACGCCATGTTTGTCGGGCCGGGGTACATCCCTTTTAGTTGGAAGCCGGTGAGTGGGCGCTCTGCGTGGGGATTGGGAGGTTTCCCCACCTAATGTTTATGCGTGCACCGCCCCCTCCCAAACAGGAGAATCAAGAGGACATGCAGTACTTGCAGTATTGCAAAGTGTGCCAAGGGTTCAAGGCCCCGAGGTCCCACCACTGCCGCAAGTGTAACAGGTACAACTTAGACGCCACACCATTTTTATACACCCCATATCGTGTCTACCAAATCTGTTTTTAAACTTATGTGTTGAATCCCGCAGGTGCGTGATGAAGATGGACCACCACTGCCCCTGGATCAACAACTGCTGTGGCCACCAGAACCATGCCTACTTCACCAGCTTCCTGCTGCTGGCCCCGCTGGGCTGCACGCACGCCGCCGCCATCTTTATCATGACCATGTACACGCAGCTCAACGAGAGGGTGAGCGCACTTAACGGATTCAAGATTGTAAAAAGCTCAACGACGACGCTTTTCCTGCAGATTTCATTCGGGTGGAGCACGGTGAAGATCGACATGAGCGCCGTTCATCAGAGCCAGCCCCTTGTGCCCTTCAACGTGGCCGCCTTTGCCGTCACACTCTTCGCCTTGGGCCTGGCGCTCGGCACCACCATCGCTGTCGGCATGCTCTTCGTCATACAGGTGCCTTCCCATCGGCGCTGACGTTGCGCTCGTAAATAAATATACATATTTTTATCATTTTCAATTTCAGATGAAAGTCATCTTACAAAATAAAACCTCAATAGAGTCCTGGATCGAAGAAAAGGTCAGATTTATTGTCCTATTATTCTTTGTGCTCTTTCTTTTGATTTTTTTTCTTCTTTTTGATTGTCATGGTGCCATTTTGTTCAATTTTGATGGGGGATTTGTCTTTTATTTCATGGTTGTCAATAACTGTGAAACGCCACTAGGTGGCAGTATTGCTCTGCAAACATCTTCCAGTTCCCTCACTGCAAAGTCCTTTTACTCTGGAGGCAGAAAGTTATATAAATGTATTTATTCAAACTAAATCATAGCTTTGACTTTACTTCTTTTGACTCGGGCAAACAGGCCAAAGACCGAATACAGCACTACCAAACCGAGGAGGAGTTCATCTTCCCGTACGACCTTGGCAGCCGCTGGCTCAACTTGAAGGAGGTCTTCACGTGGTCGGGGGTGCCCAAAGGAGACGGCATCATATGGCCTGTCCACCACAAGTGTCACCAGCACACCTTAACGGTCAGATCCTGTCCCTTTGTCCTTCCGTCGATGTAGCCGTCGCCTCCCTTTTAATTACGTTCGTCTCATCCACGCAGATTGAGCAACTCAAGCAGAAGGCCGACAAACGGGTGAGAAGTGTAAGTACCAAGCGACGAGCAGATGCCAGGCCAGGATTTCTACATTACAGATGAAGCGACATTTCTTGAATTGAAATTCTTAATTCAGACACACAAGCCTGGTCGAATAACCATTTGTGGTGTGACTCGGCCAGCAGGTCCAGTATCTGGCGGTGGAAGACTACAATGGCGCCTGCTGCCCCATGACCAAGGGCATCCGAACTTTTTTCCGGACCCCTTGCACAGAGGAGCCCAGGATAGCCCTGCGACGGGGGGACACCATCCTGGCCACCCGCGGGACCAAGTCAGTCTCTTCTCTTTGGGTTTTGAAGGAGGCATCTTGTGCACGATATACATGTGTGTGTGTGTGTGTGTGTCTTGTTGTCTTTTAGGTGGTGGATGTACGGAGACAAAGTGTTAAACGAGGAGCAAACAAGAGGTAAAAGCAACAATGCAATCGGAATCAAATGATGGCAGCTAGTGCAGCGGGATTCACCGGTTTCTAATCCCTTTACAGCAGGGGAGCGCATCCGTGGATGGTTTCCACGGCGATGCGTGGAGAAGTGCCATTACGACACCGCGGCCGTGGAGAGCGCCGTAGATAAGAAAGCCAACTAACGTGGTTGTCCGTTCCCCATTGCCCAAGTCACTCCGGGTGCTGCGTCCATATTGTGGTCCACACACATTTTGATACCGACTTGAATTTGTCAAAAATGAACCAATCTTACTGAGCATCAGTCATGTGGCTTGAAGAAGAAGGCTTTAATGTGACTACGTAACATATTTGACTTGAATTCTGGTTTTTTTTTTTTACGCGTGCCAATGTTGTTAGTGCATTTTTTGCTAATTATGCAATGCCTTTGCTGCCCCCGTCGGCCAACCCCCGGGGCCTCCTCATGCAACTCTTTCTACTCTGTAGCCCAACATGTAATGCTTGGATTGGTTTTATTATGTTTTGTACAAACAAGCGATTTTCCTCAAATATAAAAACATTTCAAAACAATCTCACAGACTGTGTATTCATGTATCAAGAATATCAAAACTGTTTCAGTAGAATTGATGACACAGGGTAATTATATGTATCAGATGGGAAGGAGAAAAAAAAGGGCTTTCGGAAAAAACACATTTTTTTCATCCAACTTGTATTTTTGCTATAAAGTAGCCAGTGAACTCCACATCCCATGAACCACCGCCGTTTTCATCAACCAATCAAGTTAAGACTGAGAGTCACGTGACAGTCCGCCCACTATCCCTTCATGAGCTGCTATGTCAAAGTGGCTGTTTAACCATTTGGTCTGGCTCGTTAAACATTCCCTTGTGTGATCAACAAAACGACAACAAGCAGGTAGGTTCACACTATGTCTAAAATCACCCTTTTGATCGTTTTGCTTGATCGTGTGGACGAGGTTTGTGTGTAAGCCCGACTGACAGTTGTCACCGATGACGCGCTGTCTTGCTAGTTTTGCTAACATAAATCTATTGTATGGTTTCCTACCAATGATTTATGGATTTCAGAAATGTTGTGTACTATAAATTTATCTTGCACTACATTGCTGTTTGTTTGAGACCACAAAAGCTTCTGATCATTGGCAGTGCAACTCAGAAATTTGGTTGATTTGTTTACAGTACGTAGGACATGAAAATATAATCAATAATTCTAAAAATATATACAGTCCTGTTTTTTTCCTAAAAAAAACAACAACATTTATGTATGACTTTCCTACATAATAAACCTTTTATTTATTTTTTAAAGAAGTCCAGCGCTAATCTATACTCAGTTCTTTGTCGCCGTCTTGTGGCATTTCTAGGAAATTGCAACTCAATTACTCTCGAATCTTCTCGGTCCAGTAGTTTGGCTTTTTGAATTGAAGTTGCTCATCTGTAGTCTTGCCTCCATGCTGCTTTTCCAGGACCATGTCGATGTTCAGCACGGGCATCCTGGTGCTGACGTCGCCCCTCCACACCCTGCGCATCGCCCCCGTGCTCCGCTCGGCCGCCCAGCTGGTAGAGCGCACCCTCTATGTCCACCTGCACCCGGGCCTCAACCTGGGCGGCGGCCAAGCGCGGCCCGTCTTCCTCCCGCCCGCCGTGGACCTGTGCTCGCTCATCACGCGGCTTTACAGCAACGCAGCCGACGTGTGCGCGCACCTGGATGTCCGCGTCCTGCTCACCCACATCCACCCCTCGTGTGGCAAGGGAGGGCCCTTCCCCACGCCGCAGTACCTGTCGCACTCCCCCGAGGTGCTACTGACGGACTTCCCCGCACGGGACCCGGCGCAGTCGCAGCAGGTGATGCAGTGCCTGCAGGGCTACGCCGGATGCTGCTATGCATGCCGGCCCGGCCTGCCCTCGGTGTTGCTCCCCCCGCAGCTGGTCGAGCCTGAGGAGGAATTGGAGGGCGGCGAGAAGGATCAGGGTAAAGTGCTGGAGACGTACCCGGACGTGGTGGTGGGTGGCACCTTCGACCGCCTCCACGGGGCCCACAAGACCCTGCTCAACGTGTCATGCTTGCTCGCCACCAGACGCTTCCTCATCGGCGTGTGCCACCAGGGAATGCTAAAAAGTGAGTTCTCGGAATTCCAATTCAACCCGCTCCTAACTTCCACCTTGTTGCCCACAGAAAAGGTCTTGAATGAGCTGATCCAGCCGTACGAGCTGCGCGTGGAAAGGCTCCAAGAGTTCCTGAGGGACGTCAAGCCCTCGCTGCAGGTGGAGATCGTGCCCCTGGATGACCCGCTCGGGGTGTCGGTAGTGGACCCCCTCCTGCGCTGCATCGTGGTCAGCGAGGAGACCCGAAAGGGGGGTGAGGCTGTCAACAGAAAACGCATTGAAAATGTAAAGTAGCCTCCGACCGGCCACTGTTGGTTGACAAAGCGTCACTGACATGCATACTTTGTTGTCCTTCCTATATCAGGGCCTTCCCGCTTTGGTTCTTCACGAAATCCAGCTGCTGAAGGATGCGCATCACTCCGAAACCGAGGAGGAGAAGATAAGCTCGTCCAGCCTGCGCTCCCGCTTGCTGGGAACCCTCCTCAACCAACCCAAGGTCAGTCCGTTCCTGCCACCTATTGTTGACAAGAATTATGAAAAGTCCTTCCACTCTCGCTGTCCCCCCGGGTTAGGCCACGCCGGATCTCCCTCTGCAGCCGTATGTGATCGGGCTGACGGGCAGGAGCGGCAGCGGCAAGAGCTCGGTGGCCAAGCGCCTGGAGGACCTAGGCACCGTCCGCATCGACTGCGACAAGCTGGGCCACCAAGTCTACGAGCTGGGCAGCGCCGCCTACCGCCGCATCCTGGAGGAATTCGGATCGGGTAGGCTCGCACTTGGCCGCGCACCCAAAGATGGAATACCAGCAAACCTCACTTTAGTTTTTTTTTTACTCATGCTTAGATATCCTAAATGAAGATCAAACCATCAACAGACATGCTCTCGGGAAGAAGGTCTTTGGACAACAGGTAAGAAAACATTTTGACACGCTTGGAGTTCCCGTCTCATTTGTTTTTGTTTTTTTCCTCAGGAAAGATTAAAAGCGCTGACGGACATAGTGTGGCCTGAAATTGCGCTTCTCGTCAAGAACAGAATCAGCCAAGCCAGGGAAGAAGGTACTCGTTTGCATTTGGGGCAAGCACAGAGCATGTGGAACTTTTTTATTTTTGTAGGCAAAGACGTATGCGTGGTAGATGCAGCGGTCCTTCTGGAGGCGGGCTGGACAGACATGGTCCACGAGGTGTGGGTGACCATCATCCCCGAGGAGGAGGTGCACTCACTAGCCGCAGGAGTCCAATAGGTCCAATTAAGTCAATGAGCCTTTTTTTTTTCTCCAGGCAGTCTCGCGGATAATGCAGCGAGACGGCGTTGCGGCCGAGGACGCCCGGCGCCGCTTGCAAAATCAGAGTTCTGACACCCAGCGGCTGGAGCATGCCAACGTGGTGCTTAGCACGCAGTGGGAGCCCGACGTCACCCACCAACAGGTGAGCCGCCGCCCCCGAGCACATTCCCACGCCTACTTTTCACCATCCCTCCCCATTTTGAAAGGTATTAAAGGCCTGGAATCTTCTACAGAAGAGGATGCAGCAGAGGCGGGCGGCACGGTAGAAAAGTCTAACAGTATCACCACACACTTGAGTGCCTCTTTAGTCTTCACCCATTTCACATTAAGAGGGGACATTAGATATATTTGATGAACTTTGCAGCCCTGCTTTCGGTTTCTCCCCAATTCTGGGTCAGTGCTTTTTATACAGATGTCTTTTACCCACAAGCTATCCAATTGTGCATTTTATGGACTTTCAAGAAGCTTCAATATTTTTAAAATCAACTTTTTGGGCTAATAAGGGGGACAGAACATTTCACTATTATTGTTTCCACAAATAAATTGTATAGATGCTGAAAAGACATTTGTGAATGTTTTCGTTTGGGATCCCGGCCAAGTCTAACTATGAAATAAAGTGTCTTTGGAAGCGATTCTTCTTTTTCTAATGTAGCTTTTAATTACGAATGCTATTAAAAGATTCACAGTGAACAACATGGACTATGCAAAAAAAAAAAAAAAACTTGAGGCATTTTAAATGCAATCATGTGACCTCGTAATAACATGCACTCTTCCAAAAGGACAAATACTTAAACTGACGTTTTCCCCCCTTCACGTGTCTACTTTGAGTCGGGCGGAACACGAGGCCGCGCCTAGCTGGTTGCTGGCCCGGCACACGTAGACACCCGCGTCCGCCGCGTCCACGCCGCACACGACCAGCGCGCAGCGGCCGTCCGGGCCGTATTCAGTCTTGACTCGGGAGGTCTCGGGCAGCGGCTCGTCATCCCGCAACCACTCGACCTCCGGATGAGGGTAACCTGGAGGACAAGCAAGCATCCCAATGTTGTGCTTGTCTTGTTTCATTAAAAGCATCAGAATATTTCCTGCTATATGCATCTTGTGTGCACGCTTCGCCCGGCAGGTCGTATTTAATGAAGCGCCAGTTCTAACCGTCCACTCGGCACGCCAGACGAGCGGTGGCTCCGGCGGGGAGGCTGGCGTCCTGCAGGGGCTCCCGGAAGCGAGGCTCGCCGTGCAGCTCCTTATCCAGCGAGCGGATGGCCTCCTCTGCCTCTTGGCTCCAGCTCGGCTCTAGAACCAACGCAAAGTGAGCTTTACGTGACACCGCCGACCGCCACGCAGATGTCGCTCCGGGACCTGGAGCTCCGTACACATTGAAGCTTCACTCTGTCATCGCCTCAATCCACAAGGGAATACATTCTTTTTTTTTCCCCCTCCCTTTCAAAATTCTACATGCGACACAGCGATAAAGGTTGTATGCAAATGTATTTTGAAATTCCTTATCTCAATGCACGCTTGGTGCACTTGAGGCAGGAATTCTAGCCTCAAGTCTTTTTTAATGATACAAAAAGCTTGGCATAGAATTACTGCGGTTATGTGGATTTTTTTTAATGCATTTTTTTCCACATTGTCATTACGGAGAATTAGCAGGTGAAAAACAAGGCTGTACACAATGTGAAAAAGTGATGCTGTGAAATGTTTTGCTTGTGTTGAGCAGTCTTACCATCTGAGGGGCTGCCAGAAGAGTCTGGCTTGTTGGAAAGGTTGGCCATGCGCTGCAGGGCCACAACAGCCTTGCCGGTTTTCTAAAAGTCAGAGAAAGAAACCGCATGACCACAGTTGTGTTCGCCAGCAGATGGCGCTGTTGTAAAGAAAGCTGGTTTCCAAATGCGTGTGTTTTTTATTGGGTTCTCTATTTACCTTCCACTTGCACCTGGCCAGGAAACGTCTCATCTTCTCCTTCCTGAGGGACTTGGTGGGCCTGCGGCTGAGAGCCGTGAAGGCGGCCATCCAGGGGTGGACCAGGGCCTCGATGCATGACATCCGACTCCTGGGGAGGTGAAGCAAAAACATCTGACAGGTAAGACGGGGGCGGGGCAACACCTAGCGCAATTTCTGGGGCAAGCCACATCCCGGCTCTTGCGACCAACCTGCGGTCTTTCTTCAGAAGACCACTGATGAAATCTTTGGCTTGATCGGAAATGTCCTCGAAGCTCTCCGGGTCAAAGTCGTAGCGAGCGGCAGTGACTAGCGCGAAGGTCTCGGCATCGTTGCTTCCCTGGAAGGGCGATTCTCCGCTTAGCCTGGAGGGGGAAGCATACCAGCCATCAATTTTAGAAAAGATGTTGCTTTGGCGCCATCTTGCAGAATTTGAGACAGAGGAACTATGTTGTTGTGACAGTAGGCGCTTCACCTTGTTCTATGAAAGTGCTAATTGGTATGATGAGAGCTTTGGAAGTGTTCACCTGCTTTCAAAACAAATTTGCCATTTAATTTTATGAGTTTGGAATTGTATTTATGAGTTTAGGGATGCTTTAACCTATTAATATAGACTGTTGTAAAAAAAAAAACTCGGGGGGGGGGGGGGGGTGGCTCTCTGACCCCCGCAGGAGTTCGTTGTAGCGAGATCTTTAAGAAGGGGGCAACTATGAAGGTGAAGATCCAAATTTGGCCCACTGAACCTTGGCGGAGGTTTGCGCCTCGTCTCAAAACCACGTCCTTGGTGTAATACGGGTGTTAGGGGATTGGATAGTGCCATGTAAGCCAGGATGGCAGCGCCTCGCCATTGCCACAGCGTTATTTATAGACAAAAAAAACTGGGCGATGAGAATTAAATTCCCTCTAGGATTTCAAAGTGTATTCCCAGCAGGGTAGCGACGTGTGATTTATTTATTTACAATATGAAGCAGATGACCCCGATGCTCCACATGTCGGTCTCCACTCCCACGTTCTCGTAGTTGATCACCTCGGGGGCCACAAACTCGGGCGTTCCGTGCATCACCAACAGGGGCTTGCCTTCTTCTGCAAACGGCACACAAACCGCCAACATTGATTGATTGGACAGGTGGGCGGAGCTACAGACAGAAATACACCAGAGTGCCACCCCCCCCCAATTTCCTCACCCAGTTTGCTGGCCAGGCCAAAGTCGATGATCTTGATGTGTGTTCCGGTGTGGTCGGTGCAGACGATGTTCTCGGGCTTGAGGTCCAAGTGGACGATGTTCTGCTTGTGGACGTACAGCATGCCTTCCAGGATCTGCCGCATGTAACCGGCGCTGGTGGGCTCAGTGTGCTCAAAGTTGTCGTCCACGATGCGCTCGAAAAGCTCCCCGCCCGCGATGCTACGACGGACGGACAAAAATATTAAGTTGGGATCCGGCCACGCTCCGGCGCCACCTCTCGCTCACTTACTACTCCATGACCATCACCGTCTCGGTGGGGGTCTCGTAGGCCGCCAGACATTGGACCAGTTTGGGGTGATGCAGGCAGTTCATCAGCTCAATCTCTTGGCGGGCGGCCGAGTGCTCTTTGGCGGTCTTGGCTCGGTAGAACTTGCCGGCGTACACCTCGCCTGACTTTTTGTGGGACAGACGGAACACCTCCCCAAACTTCCCGCTGGATAACACAACAGTCAGCGGCATCAGAACCAAATAGTCCTCTCGCAGGACATCCATTAGCACCGAACTTACACTCCCAACTTCTCGTGGACGTTGTAGTGGTCCTGAAGCTCCTGTCTAGTTTCAATCACCACTTTGACGCAAGGCCCCATGTCTTCCTTTTCTGAAGACAAAGTGCTGGAGGTCAAGTGAGTGGTCAGTCTGGAACAGGAACTACTCAAAGGGGGCAAAATAACTAACTGGTGGTGACCATGGTGACGGTGTCCGACTCCTGGCTGGGCTCGCTGACGCCCTCGGCGTTGTAGGCCCGGACTCGGAATCGGTACTTCCCGTAGGGCTCCAGACCCGAGCTGACCTGGGTGGAGGTGTTCTTACAGCGTTCGGCTATTTCTGTCCAGTCGCCAGATGCGTCGGCACCCAGCCGCCGGACCTCCACGATGTAACCCAACACGGCCGTGCCGCCGTCAAAGCTGGGACCCGTCCAGGAGAGGACCAGAGACTCGGCCGACAGCTGGGAGATCATCGGGTGGGACGCGGGCGGGTCGGGACGATCTTTTAGAACGCGACCGGAGTGAGCGTTTGGCTTTCAGGAGAACATTTGACACCCCGATACTCACGTATGACGCTGAGGGAGACGGTGTGTTCGGCGCAACCGCTTCGGTTGCGAGCGATGAGCGTGTAAGAACCCGTGTCGTCCGGGTGGGCCTCGGAGATGGCCAGAGTGCTGTGCGTGTCGTGGCTACTCACGGACATCCTGGGGTCGGGCAGAACCGCCTGCGAAAGGAACAATAGAGAGCTAGATAGTGGCGTTGGTGTCGCTGTTTTACTTCCACGTTTGCACTCCCAAAATGGCGCAGATGGAAACCATGCCGAGACCTTATCTCTGTTGAAAATCCAGCAGCAGGCCACGGGGCCGGAGGTAGCGCGGAAGTCACAGTGCAAGCGGGCCTCCTCGCCTTTTCGAACCGCCACGTGCTCCGGCGGGTCGACAAAATCCACAGGTGAACCTTGAAAAGAAAACACCAGTGAGTCAAATCAAACTCTCACCAAATGTCGCATTTTCTTGCAGGGCCTTTTGTTTGCAAGTCCAACTGATCTCTACCTGGCCAAATTGAAGAGGAGGGCGGGGCTACGTGATTGGCGGATTCAAATACGCTGGGACCAATCACGAGTGAGCAGCTATGATTGCTTTCGCCTCACCTGCCACTAACAGGTGAGCTGGAGACTTTAGTGATTGAGGTCACGTGATCACCAAACCCCCCTCTTGTGGCGCTGTATCGCCATTTCATGACATCATCATGTATCATCATGTATCGGGAAATGGCGTGTGTCACGTACCGGCTTCAGCATCTTGCGTATTTTCTGCCGTTAGCTCCATCGTGTCTGGATTGCACCGTGTTCTTTTTTCTGTTTGGAGAGCTCACAATGCAACTTTGATTCAAAGGGAGGAACTTGATCTTTTTTTTTTAATTTAAACGCATACCTTGACTGTGTAATTTTGCACCGTGGGAGGAATTCTGGTCGCTCAATCCTGTTGCATCTCCGGCGACGCCATTTGTATAATGAGCTGAATTTTGATGAGGATGGACCTTCTCACCTAAGAAAAAAAAATCATGATTATCATGTGAGTGATTACAAAGCCGCACAGAATTTATTTTTTCAAAATAGCTCTTTGTTGCGTATATAGTTTTCAAGGTCTCACTTGGACGGCATTAAAAAACTTCATAAGTGGTATGGCGCTTATTTCTCACAGCGGACAACCAACACGTCCGGTGATTAACTGCAGCACGGCGTCTATTTTCGGAAATATGGTAGCAGCATGAGTGGCGAGTAACTCTACCTCTTTGTTGCTTCCATTTTTCAGCACGTACCACTTAGAGCCACTGGAACGTCAATCGGCAGTAAGGCGTTTATTTCTTCAAGTAGACGGCAAAGTGCCGCGCCGGCGGCTTGCGTTTCAACGTGGCGGCGCGCGAACCCCCGAAAGTCATTAAGTCGGCGGCGCCCCGCGACGTCCTCTTGCAAAAGGCTACCGATTTAAAAAAAGGTCAAGCGTGAAGCGCAGCCTCGCAAAAGGAGCTGTTAAAGGCTTCTTAACAACGGCCAAAAGCTTGGACGGCAGATGCACTCGAGTTACAAACGGCCGTAAAGCAGAAATAGTGAGACGTTACCTGTCTGAGATGAGAATGCCGCGGCGTTTCTCATCCCCGTGGCGTCGGCGAGAGGCTCCGTTTTTTTGCGTGTGCCCCCCCGGAGCAGCAGGCGCACAGTGGACACATAAGTCTTTGGCTCGCCACCATCCTCGTCCATCCTTGCGTTTTAAAATAGTAGCTGACTTTCACTTTGAGAGAGCCATCCCACGGGCCTCCTCCTGGACAAAAAACAAAAAAGCCTCTTATGTCGGGAGGAGATTACGCGGCGTGACCCCATGGGAGACCCACCCTTCCCTTGAGGGATGCAGGAAACTCCTTGATTTGCCGCCCTGCGTTCTCGAAAACACACAGTCACGTGTGATGGTAAACAACTGGACACGTCAGAGCAAGCGAGGAAATGCGTGGAGGAGACAAAAAAGCTGTGATGACGACTACTACTGAAGAAAATGAGCTCAGTCGTGGACGACAAAACAAAAGAGCTACCAGAAAATTCTCTGGAATCAAGAAAAGCAAGTCGGGCGACAAACGATACATCTTCACCTCCATTCATGCGCCCAAACTACTCTGTTGAGGGTGTGGCCCTGTTTGTTACTTTTTGTTTATTGATTACTGTCACCTTGACAATATTCTAATTAAATTGAATGAGGTCATTAGTAAATCATCCAATTATTGCATTGTTGCTTTCTTTTCAGTAGACCAAAGACTAGCGTAGAACAATCCCATTAAGGAGACATCTGTGGTGAAGAATGTGAACGTTGGTATGTGTACATTGGAAGCACATGGGAGGGGGGCCGGGGTCACGTTATTTACTACCAGCAGCTCCCCTGGTGCCCAAAGCAGGCGAAATCCACCGTCCGCTTACGCAATCACACCCAGCGGCCCAAAGATCGTTTTTAGATCAATGTGGATCTCTCACGGTGGGCTCAAAAACCGCAGTTTTGAAAAGAAGCAGATGCTCGCTTCTTGGCCTAATATGGATGTCTCGTACACCAACTTGATATTCCTGACATTCCCCACCCGGGCCGCTCGCTGACCCGGCTCATTTCCAGGCTATCGCCGTTATCGTTTCAGTCGATTCTGAGGAATTCCAAACAGGAAAAAGCAAAATCAAGGCACAAAGCTGGCACGGGTTCTTGTTCCCGTGCGTTTATGGTTTTGCAGCCTGTTTTCCATAAGAATGCCAAGAGCGGACACTCGATTGAAACTAGACATGAAAACTACCGTTTTTTTCCGTGTATAATGCGCAAAATGTAATTAATTTATTGTCCTAAAATCTGGGGTGCGCATTATACATGGGTACAATTTTATTTTTTTTTTAATCCGGATATCATACGGAGGCCGCCATTACAGATGCGCTTTCTTCTCGGCTGTTCACTTCAAACACGCTCGATATGAAGACAATGCTCTCGTATCAGACGCTTGCTCGATCACCTGCTCGTTTGCTGTCACAATGTACCCTACACAAATCCGAAACATTTCTTCGCTATTGAGTTTGCTAGCGCATGCGCAGTGATACTGACTGGCAGAATAACAAAGATTGTTCCCAAAGATGATCTTTTTTCCGAAATAATTTTACGTTTACGGACTTAAGTAGGAGTCAAAATTTGGGTGCGTATTATACATGGGTACAGGCTTTTTTCCAGCATCGACAGGCCATTTTTAGGGTGCGTATTATACATGGGGGCGCATTATACATGGAAAAAACGGTAATTTGGGTATTAAAAGGCCATTACGGCAGCATTGATGCTAGTTCCGTTAGCCCATCAATGGCACCTTGCATTGTGTGTTATCATTATGCTAGCGTGCT
The DNA here is from genome assembly GCF_033458585.1 of Syngnathus typhle. Classification (NCBI taxonomy): domain Eukaryota; kingdom Metazoa; phylum Chordata; class Actinopteri; order Syngnathiformes; family Syngnathidae; genus Syngnathus; species Syngnathus typhle. Next base: position 3,550,202 of record NC_083755.1, on the reverse strand, counting down.
TTTACATATTATGCATTTAATTTTTTTGCTCGCCACCTCCATTAATACTGAGTAAATAGAGTTATGGAATGAGGAAAGAACAAAGTCATCACGCCACAAGATTTATTATAGTTGTAAAGAACTACTCTCTGACCTCATGTGATTAATATATGGCAGAGAGAAACACACTTTTGACATTTGACTCAGACATTTGAGATGCAACAGGTGCCATCCACGATAATAAAACCTTATCATGGCTGCAGGTGGTCCAGACTAGAATTAATTAGATTTTTTTTTAGGGGCTAGGAATAACCTTTTTCGATTCGTATTTGCTGCCAGTTATGTACAACCTTTTGCTTATTTTTTTTTTCCATTAGTATTATTTGAAATATTATGTAAAGGTTGTGCCAGAACATCACTTGGGGGTTGATTACATCCGAGTATAGCGTGGAGAGGTTTGCACAGCTGTCTCAGCTAGAGGAATCTCAATTTTGGGCGTCATTATAATTTTCTCCAGAAATCCCTAACGCAAATTAGGTTTAATTAAATTAGAGGGTCAAAGTTGGGGTACTTTAGGGTTTCAACTATTCATTCGGGTAATTGTTAAGTTTGAGAGGGTGTTTTGGCAAGGGTTCACTGTAAATGACATTTTAATTCATCTATTTTTTTTCCTTAAAACGCTGTTATTATTTCAACAAATATTGCACGATGTTAATTTAAATGCTTGGTGAGTTAATTAAAAAAACAATAAGCAGGCCATGCCTTGCACGCGCCTGCATAGGCAGGTAACTCAAGGTAACGCTATTACAGATTACTGACAGCACAATTTACTTTTGAGTTTTATTCAAATATGTTCAATTATTTTAAGTTTTCCTTACCAGCAAATCTTCGCAGACTGTTTTGCGGCGTCCATTTACGCCTTCTCCGTAATGGACACCAATTCCCAGGTAACTTTTAGACCGGAAGTGTCTCATACCGTAAATTGCTGGTAACTAACGTAAAATCAGCACGTAAAGTCGCCGCGCGCAAAAGACAACAAATCCGTAAAAGTCGGCTGGGAAAAGCAAAAAAAAACCAACAATATACATGCTTGTCAACTATCTTGACGTTGAATGTAAAGGTAAATGGCCATTTTATTGTAATATTAGCTAGTACTTGCGTTAAAAAAACCTAATCGTATGATTAATAATGGGTTGTTAGTAGTAGAAGATACGACTACTACTACTACTCAGTTTAGCAAACTTTTCATTGTTATGATTCATTTTTAATGCTAGGTTTTGAAGAACAATGTCTGAGACCTTAATCCAGAGAATAAAGGAGCTGGAGGAGGAAGTGGAGAAGCTCAAATCCCAGCTGAATGGGAACCACACGGAGACCAATGCATGTCCCAATAATAATAAGACAAATGGTAAAAAAGGAAAGAAAGCCTGCAAGGAGCGACCGTTCGACTTTTCCGCACACCCTCGCCGCCACGTTGCTCTGCGTCTAGCCTACTTGGGATGGGCCTACCAGGGCTTTGCCGTCCAGGAGAACACGGACAACACGGTGGAGGCCAGGCTCTTTGAAGCCCTCCTGAAGACGCGCCTCATCCAGGATCGCCAGAGCTCCAACTATCACCGGTGCGGACGCACAGACAAAGGTGTCAGCGCCTTTTCCCAGGTAATTCATCACTTTTCTGAGTTTGGAGATTTTCACATCCTCTTCCTCATCCTCTCCTCCCATCTCACAGGTGATAACAATCGACCTGCGCTCCACACAGTATTCCGGTTTGGGCGTCTCCGTTCCTGAAGACAGTAAACAGGACACCGCCGCCGCCCCAGAGCTTCCCTACGTGAAGATGCTGAACAGAGTCCTACCTCGGGACATCCGGATTTTAGAGTGGGCTCCTGCCGCTGAGGGCTTCAGCGCTCGTTTCGATTGCCAGTCCCGCACGTACCGCTACTACTTTCCGCGAGGCTCTTTAGATGTGGCGGCCATGACGGACGCAGCGAAAAGGTGGGCTCCAATAAATTCTAGTTACTGCGCATGATGTGTCTTTGCTCACCGAGCCACATGCAGAACATTGAAAGGCAGGAAGTACAATGAATGTCTTCACCGTTAGGTACGAAGGCACCCATGATTTCCGTAACCTGTGCAAGATGGACGTGGGCAACGGCGTCCTGCAGTTTGAGAGGACCATCCTGTCGGCGACAGTCGAGCCGGCGGACCCCCAACGCGCCGACGGCACGCACCCGCATGACTTGTTTGTGTTTGAGATTAAAGGACTCGCCTTCCTCTACCACCAGGTATCAAAAAAACGCTGGGTTCTTCGTAGCTAAAAAAGCTAAAGGTCTTTGTTGTGACATTGCAGGTTCGCTGCATGATGGCTGTGCTGCTCCTGATTGGACAGAAGCTGGAAGCCCCAGAAATTATCCACAGCCTCCTCGATGTTCACAATAACCCCAGAAAGCCGCAATACAGGTGACTTCACCACAACATTTTATTCAGCTTTCCATGTCTTTGAGACTTTTTTCCTTTTTCCATCCAGCATGGCGGTGGACTACCCGCTGGTCCTCTACGACTGCCACTTTGACGGCCTGAGCTGGAAGCGGGATGCCGAGGAGCTGGGTCTCGCCATGTCTTCTCTGCAGCAACACTGGACGGAGAGCGCCGTCAAGGCTCACGTTCTACGCGACATGATTCGAGGCTTGGATGCTACAAGTGAGAAGGCTACACCTTGATGGTTTTATTCTCAAAAATGAACAACTGTACGTATGCTTAAAACTCAAAGCCAAGCTATTGATTGACAGGCGGGGTGTCATCCGGCCTATGCCTGCTGGTGGAAGGCAGCCGGCAGAGGAAGTACCGGCCCTTGCTGGAGCGTCCACTCTGCGAGAGCTTGGAGTCACGCATCGAGCACTTTGTCAAGAGAGGCCGGCTGGAGCGGGAGCAGGATGAAGCCGGTGGAGAAACTCTTCACAAAGGGAAGCGGTCCAAATACTCCCAAAATTCAACAGGTGCTGCTGCTGAGGTGGTCAACGCGAGTCCAGAATAAAAAGTTTTTTTTTTTAAAAATGGTTTTGTTGAAGGGTCTTTTGTTTCTATAAAATAAAAAAAAACACAACTCATGGTTTGAGTCTTGCTGCAGAGAAAAATATTAAATGACAACTCTTTGTTAATATAATATATATGGAACTCTTTGTTAATATATATATGTATAAATATATAAATAAATAATTATAAGACATGAATGTGTGTGGAACCAATCTCAAAACTGTTTTGAATTGTGTTATATTGACATTGAATTCATCTGAATTCAAAATGCAGTGGTTGGTGTGAATAAATATATTACCGCTTTCATTACTTCTATCTCTTGAAACAAAACTTATATTTCGTAAAAAAATGTTTGTGTACAGTCCAGTCGCTTATTTGCTGGTCGAGCGCAAGTATGCGGAAACTTTTGTTCGCTATACCGGAGCTATTTTAGTGTAACACGATCGATTCAAAACATCCGGCTTTTAGCATGTAGTTGACCTCAAGAGATTTCACGCTGACATTTTGACAAATAGCAGTAACCGATGACGTGTGAAGTTGCCGAGACGTGCTAAGCAGGACGATGGCTTCTTATCTTTGTCCATTTGGGGTTGTTGTAATGCTGTCGTCGACATTTAGCTTGTTGACGTTAGCTTGAAGCCTGGCTATACAAGTGTCCATTCGTCTTCCTTTAAGGGGCAGCTGAAATCTACGAGGTAAGAAAGCCCCCAAAGTGTTTTTTGTCGATAATTCAAGCAGTTACTATTTATTACAATGACTCCACTTCCTTGTTTAACTACACAGTGGAAAACGTGTTTAGCTTAGACTCATATTTCTCATATTTCATGTCATTTCTTTCTCTTTTAGGAGATGTATTTGGTGGGCCTGACGGGAGGCATTTCCTCAGGAAAAAGCACGGTATCGTCGATGTTGCGTGAACTTGGTTGCCCCATCATCGACGCAGATGTTGTGGCCCGGAAAGGTCATTTTGCAGCCCAAATTCATCAGCATCAGTTTCAATGAGAACCAAAGTGATTTTATTCTTTCCCAACGCAGTGGTGGAGCCCCGCTCGCCAGCCCATTCACGTATCATCTTCCACTTTGGGCGCGAGGTGCTGCTGGAGAGCGGCGAGATCGACCGGCAGAAGCTGGGCCGTCTCATCTTCGCCGACGAGGAGAAACGCAAGCTGCTCAACTCCATCACACACCCGGAGATCCATAAGGAGATGCTCAAGCAGATCCTCTTCTACTTCATCAGAGGTACGACTTGATTTGACACAATATAAACAACATACATTAAGATGTGCATTTTCTTTTTAGGGTATCGCTACGTGGTGCTGGACGTACCGCTTCTCTTTGAAGCCAGAAAGCTCACGCAGTTTCTCAACCACACTGTTGTTGTTTACTGGTAAGACCACGCTGATGCATCAATCCGTCAAATAAGTCAATCGGATATTTAAAATGAATATATTTTGTAGCAAGTGTGTTTTGTGCGCTCGCCAGCGATCCGGCCACCCAGCTGGCGCGCCTGATGCAGCGAGACGACCTGACGGCGGAGGAGGCCGAGCAGCGGCTGGCGGCGCAAATGCCGCTCAAGGAGAAACGCGGCCTGGCCAGCCACGTTATCGAGAACTCGGGCACGCGCGAGGACACCCAGCGCCAGGTGCTGCAGCTGCACACCAAGCTGGAGGACTCCATGGACTTCCTCCCTGTGCGGGTGCTGGCTGTGACCGCCGCCGCCGGCCTGGGCGCGATGCTCCTCTACGCCGTCAAGATGCTTTTGTCCTAGCGGATGACAGCAAAGAGGCAAGTGGTTAGTCACTGGAGCCCCCTTCTCACGGGATTTAGAAGGACAAAGCATGCACTTTAATCACTAATCAACTGACACTCACTTTATTAAATACATTTTAGCAGTCATGGTTGCTGTCCAAGGTTTTAATTGGCCGGCGACAATCCATTTAAAATTGCTAAATCCGGCACGGTTTTCTGTATATTCTCAAAACCAATAATGTTTTTAAGAAACCTCCACAAGGAGTATTGGATTGTTTAACTGAACGTAAACTGCTCATAAAAAGACAATTCTGATGAATTGTGAGTGACTCCATCACCTCGACTGTTTTTTTCGTCCACTTTTTTTCTTCTTTGCTGTCCTTGTTCTCTCCTCTCTGTGAGCACTCTGTAAATCCACGCCAGTTTTAAGATAAACTAAATCAAACACTGTTTCTCACATCGTCTTCCTGACTGTTCGCCGGCGGGCCAATGTGCAAATGGGGGAATCTTGACCAGGCTCTATTATAATGGAAAACTTTCTTGGACAGATGAGACCCGCGGACAGGAAAATTGAAGCGATGATGTCACCCCCCCCCCCCCCCCCCTTGCTGATGTGTGTCACTTGACTAGATCCGGGGCCCTCTGAGCCACAGCGCCGCTAATGCGGAGCGATGGGCGGACGTACACCAGCGCATGAGCGAAGCAACACGTTTTGCAAGCCTGAACTTTATCTGAACCAGCGCATGCGTGCTTGTTTGTCTTCATGACATATTGTGCAAGTAGCCCTCGCTTTTTGATACCTCGTATGTCTCGGCCAACGAAGACTGTCCTGCCGGCGTGCCAAAGTCGCTCGAGAACTATTCTCTGAAAGTATAAAAGTCAGAAGGCAGCAAGGCCGAGGGCGTGCAGCCGGCAAATGCAGCTCGACGCCGACGGGTAGCGTGAAGCGGCCATCTTGAACTCTGGCGTCGGGCGTCACGCTAGGCCGGGGCCAGCCGCGGCCAGCGCCTCCATAGCGCGTTGTCATGCCGCATCCCGCCGATGCGGGCTGAGGTGAAGAGACAGGCAATGCGCCAGCAGAGCAACCCTGGCCGCATGAGTCAACCTGTCGGCGTGCGTTAGACCCGGCGCAGTCGGGGGGGCCACGAGGGGCGCCACGCCTGTTGAGTCACTGACACACTGGACTTGTTCCTCCAAACGCGGCGTGATGCCCGCCAAGGACGCGTATACACCGTCACGTTCTCCCGAGGACCGCCAGGACGCGGGCGGGCAGGCGTGGCTGTGTGCATGGCTGCACACATGTAGGCCCACCGCCAGCCTCTCAGCCCTTTCCTATTGCCCCAGCAAGCCTTCTGCTCTGTTTGCTTTCCATTGGCTGCAAAGTATCTTGCTAGGAAGTGTTAGCATGTGACACGCTAACATTCTTTAGCTCGCTTCTCGTCCCTGCTGGTTTAGCGTCAACGTAGACTGTGCCGGAACATCGCGTAGGAGGTCATGGAGCCGGCTCTAATTCGGATGCTCTCGCTGACTTAATGGGCGCAAACAAAAACAAGGCTTGTGAGGAGCAAGTAGCCGTAGGCTGTCCCCAACGCTCGCACATCTTTGCGGGATGGCCTTGGGGAGTTTCTGGAAAAGCTTTCGCAATCAATCTCCATCACGGGTGTCAAACCCGAGGCCCGGGGGCCGCATCAATCCACGTGGCCTAATAAGGGAGGAGTCCACTTTATGCTTCTTGTTCCTTTGGTCGGGCCTAAAAGCGTCGCTTCGTCTTTGACATTGCGACATGAAGTCTCTAATGTGACGATGCGCTCATAGTGCCCGAGAGGACGCCAGCTCCTCGCCCCCCCGTGGCTCGGGTGACCTCTGCCAAGGCGCGGTCACTCACTTTTAATTGCGTCTGCGGGAAGTGAGCTGTCTGTCTCCGAGGCATTCAGTAACCGTGATGCTCTGACACGGCGACGCAATCCGCTCGCCGCTGTTTGTTATCAGCTTGTCGCTCTTCTGACTTTTTGAGAGCGCTCTCCTTTCCTTTCGGAACTTCAGATTTGCGCGATTAATCAGACAACATTTGAGGAATAAGACAGAAAACTGCTGACGTGATGAACGTTTTCTTTAATGAAAAACTGTTCATGTATACGTTTGAACATCTTTCTTGGTTCTTGGTGGATTTTTTTTTTTTGCATGCATGATGCACATGACGTGAAAGAATCACCACGATTTGAAAAGGTTTTACGCTGGGATGACTTGGGACGACTTGAGTGGACAAGATTCACCGTGAAATGTACAAGAAGAATTCATAACACTGATAAATTCCCTCCCCAAAGAAACCACACGGGGATAAAGAGGTAGCCGGTTCGCCGCCGACCCGCAGCTTCTGCGTCAGCTTAGCTCGACCCAAGTCAGCGAGCGGCGCTCGTCAGTCCGCGTACAGGATGAAGCCCGAGAAGGTGGTGTACTTGTTGCTGTTGCCCCCGTGCGCCTTGCCCCCGTCCAACTTGATGCACACCTCGTCACCCGCATCCAAATGCACGATGACGCTATTGCTGGCGTAGTCGTAGCTCTGGTCCTGGTCCTGAGCGATGGCGCTCGCCCTGACCTAAACCCAAGAAAGTGCAACAATTTCAGGTAACTTGACAGCGTGAATTTCGTGACTTTCTTAGACTTGACCACTAGATGGCGGCAACAAGTTTCACAATGCCACCTTCACATCATAACGATAATGTCATTGACGTAAAATCTGCTGAGGCGAGGAATCCTCTGTGTGTATGAAAAGGCGGTGACTCGAGTGTAAAGCTTGGGCTTGACTCAGCTCGCCTGAGAGGATGCGCAGCGCTGCCAACGACCCCTCCGCATCCATCGGGAGTTATTTATGTATCGAGTGCCACGTATCATCGGCGTCATGCAGACACCATAGGGCGAGGGTTAGGGCGTTCAAAGTCCCCCTTCTAACTTTTGACGGGTGGGAAGCGGCTGGCCTCGCACGGTCAGGACGCATCTGTCGTCGGCTTTGGTCTCGTGCGTGAATGTAGCCACCATTCCGAATATTTGAAGTGTGTCTGCCTCAATTGAGGTTGCCTTTGCTGCTTGCGCTTGCATCTTCTATCTGGCCTCCCATCATGTTTGCGCTTCACTTCACATTTGCGTGCCGTTTGATCAGCGTCAGGCCCGAGGCCTCAGAGACATCAGCAAATCATCCGTGAACGTAACCGATACCTCGTTTTCACGCCTGCGCCGCCTGGCCCGGGCCGGCCGCGCGATAAACGCTACGTGCACGGACGTCAAAAGTTTGTATTTGGTATTTCAAGGCGCTTTGAACTTGTTTGTCGAGACCTCGGGCGACGTCGGTTGCGCACCACGCTCGGCTCGCTTTCCCGCAATCTGGCAGAGTTGTGTGGTTTTTTTTTTTGCGGGCTTCGAGAGAGTAGGAGCTGAGATCAGGACACACATGAACGCTTGACTTCACCGTTTGGACTGGTGGCTTCGCCCCGCTGTGTGATGTAGCTTTTCCTAACTCATCAAGTCAGAAATGGCGACGCTTGGTCGAGTCTCACATACAGGCACTGTGGGCCATTCAGAAGAAGGCTACAATGTTTTGTTTTCTCAATCACTGACTAATCGGTTGACTTTCTAAAGGAGTTTACAAACAGTAATGAGGTTCTTCTAGCTGGTGTGACCTCACAAAAGGTATGTCAGGATTACCCACCAGACCATTCTTGATCAAGTCGGCCCACATGCTGGTGCCGTCTCCTCCCCTCATCAGAACGTTGTATATGAAGAAGTAGGTGCCGGGAATTTTGCACGTGAACTTGCCCGTGGCGCCGTCGAAGTTCCCCCCGATGTTGGTCACCACGTCGTCGAATCGCAGGACGTCATAGCCTTCCTGCGGGTTCCGGAGCCCCGCGTAGAAAGCCACTCGGGCCGCCGTGTTGTAGGTGGCCGTGCTCACCGAGCCCGTACCCCCCAAGCCCAGAATCCCGGGAGGTCCCTTGGGTCCCGGCGGGCCCGGCTCTCCGGGGGGCCCCGGGGGACCGGGCTGACCCGGTCTCCCGGGTCTACCCTGCAAGGCGTGAGCAGGTAAAGTGGGCACCGGCGGCCCGACGCTGGTGTCGCTCGGGTCGGCCCGCTCGTCCACCTGTTGCTCAGCGTTGATCGGCTCCACCGCGGTGGGGAAGGGGTCGCACACCATGCGGCAGGTGCCCAGCATCTCAAACCTGCCACCGCCTTCCTCGCCTCCTCCGACGGAGCTGACCAGCACGGGGATGAGCACCACCAGGACCAGCACCAGCATGACCCCCACGGCGGCCGCCACCAGGGTCTTGCGCCCGATGCTAAGCCGCGGAAGGGGCTGGGCAGCCAGCGCGGAGCTCTCCGGGGAGGGAATGATGACGGCGGGTGGCAGGGTGCACCGGGAAGAACGCGACTGGGATATTCCGAAAGATGGTGAGAGCTGAGGAAAGGTTGAGTGACAAGCGAGGTAGCCGAGCGAGCCCAAGGAGAGAGAGGGAAGACGAGGAGGCGGGTGGAGGGAGAAGAGAGAGAGCATCATGCAACTCTGACTCGGACTCAGGGTGGAGGAGAGCACTTTCTCAGGGATGACGGCAGAACTATCCGCTTCACTCTCCTCCTCCTCCTCGGACAATAAACAATGGTAAAAACGATGACCAGAAAAGTCTACAGGTAAAGTGATAGTGTTCAATTGTTTTCCACTGAACCGAAACCCTCCAATTTGAGGGTTAGCGGAGGTTTTCAATTGCTCTGTCGCCCCCTCGTGGCTTAGGTCTGAAGCACATGCTTAAACCAGTAATATCAATATTATATTATATTAACCATCCATTTTCTGAACCGCTAAGTCCCCACGGACGACCCCTGGAGCCGTCATCGGGCAGTAGGCGGGGGACACCCTGAACCGGTTACCAGCCAATCGCAGGGCACACAGAGACAAACAACCATCTGCACTCGCACTAACACCTAGGGACAATTTGGAGTTTTCAATCGCCCTATCAAGCATGTTTTTGGGATGTGGGAGGAAACCGGAGTGCCCGGCGAACACCCACGCGGGCCCGGGAGAACATGCAAACTCCGCACAGGGAGGGTGGAATCGAACCCGCACCCTCCTAACTGCGAGGCGGACGTGCTACCCAGCGCCCCACCGAGCCGCCTTATATTATATTATATTATATTATATTATATATTATATTATATTATATTATATATATATTATATTATATTATATTATATTATATTATATTATATTATATTATATTATATTATATTATATTATATTATATTATATTATATTATATTATATTATATATATTATATTATATATTATATTATATATTATATATTATATATTATATATTATATATTATATATTATATATTATATATTATATATTATATATTATATATTATATATTATATATTATATATTATATATTATATATTATATTATATATTATATATTATATATTATATATTATATATTATATATTATATATTATATATTATATATTATATATTATATATTATATTATATATTATATTATATATATTATATATTATATTATATTATATATTATATTATATTATTATATATTATATTATATATGGCGGCTTGGTGGCGCACTTGGGTAGCACGTCCGCCTCACAGGTAGGAGGGTGCGGGTTCGATTCCACCTCCGGCCCTCCCTGTGTGGAGTTTGCATGTTCTCCCCGGGCCCGCGTGGGTTTTCTCCGGGCACTCCGGTTTCCTCCCACATCCCAAAAACATGCTTGGTAGGCCGATTGAACACTCCAAATTGTCCCTAGGTGTGAGTGCGAGTGCAAATGGTTGTGTGTCTCTGTGTGCCCTGCGATTGGCTGGCAACCGGTTCAGGGTGTCCCCCGCCTACTGCCCGATGACGGCTGGGATAGGCTCCAGCACGCCCGCGACCCCAGTGGGGACTAAGCGGTACAGAAAATGGATGGATGGATTATATTATATATTATATTATATTAGATAAATAATATATAAATATAACATTATTTAAAGATAATATATAAATACACAATTATTATTTTTCATAATTATATTATATTTTATTTTATATTTAATATTACACTTTTATCACAAATATACTACATATTTATTAGTATACGTATATTCATTATTAAGGGTGTAACGATATTACTGGTTTAACCATGTGCTTCAGACCTAAACCACGAGGGGGCGACAGAGCAATTGGAAACCTCCGCTCACCCTCAAATTGGAGGGTTTCGGTTCAGTGCGTTACGTGGATGTGTATTTTTGCCCCTCAGCATTGCTATTCTATTCTATTCTATTCTATTCTATTCTATTCTATTCTATTCTATTCTATTCTATTAGATAAATAATATATAAATCTATCCATCCATCCATCCATTTTCTGTACCGCTTAGTCCCCACTGGGGTCGCGGGCGTGCTGGAGCCTATCCCAGCCGTCATCGGGCAGTAGGCGGGGGACACCCTGAACCGGTTGCCAGCCAATCGCAGGGCACACAGAGACAAACAACCATTTGCACTCGCACTCACACCTAGGGACAATTTGGAGTGTTCAATCGGCCTACCAAGCATGTCTTTGGGATGTGGGAGGAAACCGGAGTGCCCGGAGAAAACTATTTAAAAATAATATATAAATATAAAATTATTTCATTATTACTATTATATTTTATTTTATATTTAATATTGCACTTTCATCAAATACATTTATTATATATTTATTAGTATGTATTCATTATGCGTATATTGATATTACTGGTTTAAGCATGTGCTTCAGACCTAAACCACGAGGGGGCGACAGAGCAATTGAAAACCTCCGCTAACCCTCAAATTGGAGGGTTTCGGTTTAGTACTTTCCGTGGATGTGTATTTTTGCCCCGCAGCATGGCTATATTACATTAATTACATTACATTACATTACATTACATTACATTATATTATATTATATTATATTGACCTTTTTATGCAGGTCGTCAAACTTCCTCTATTCCGTCTTCAGGCCCTCGTTCCTTAGGAAATGAGCCCTTTGTAGAATTCTCGACGAATTTCTTTGCTGCTTTTCATATTAAATCAGGATTTCCACAACTGTGCTGTCAGATGGTATTATCTTGATATACTGTTTTTTCTTCAATATAAACAGACAAGGCAATCATTATGATCGGTTATACGATTATTCTACGAATACAAGCCATTATGCATGATTGTAATAAAATAAATTAAATGCAGTTTTGCTAATTATTTGAATGCCCTGTGTGCTATACGCTTTAAAGGGCAACTATTTAAAAAATATAACATCATGACAGTCCATTTTAAAACTATGGCGTATTTTGACCAATTGAAACGCTCCATAAAAGGACATTTTTATCATTTTACTTATTTCAATAGCATCATGTTTATTCAGGCAACTTGGGGATATGTTATTTTGTCTGCAGTGTGATCAGCCGTGGCATGAGTCAAATAAAAGCGAGAACACGTCCAACCGGTCGAATTTCCGCGTGTGGAATGTGACAAACACTACACGCGCATATTTGCCTTTTTAGGGCATGAGAATCTATTACGTAATTCCAGTCAGCAACGCTCCGATCTCCAAACGGGATGCGGAAAAGACAAGGAAGGTTCGGGATGTTGAGTGACGTCTGGCCTTGGCCAATAGGAAGCGAAGAAGACCCACCCTCCCCCTTTGTGATTGGCCAGGAGGCGGGGCATCGTAACGTGACGTCGAGCTAGTTCAGTTTGTGCAAGGGAGTTTGATGGTTCGGCCGAGGGTCCGAGCTTGCAGGGACGGAAAAAAAGTCACTCGTCTGACCAGGAGAAGCGGCCTCCTCTGGTGCTTGCAAGTTTGACCTCCACCGCTTTTCTCCAGCGTTGTTTGAAAGACTTCGATCGCCATGCCGGTGTTTCACACTAAGACGATAGAAAGTATCCTGGAGCCGGTGGCTCAGCAGATCTCCCATCTGGTGATCATGCATGAGGAGGGCGAGGTGGACGGCAAGGCGATCCCAGACTTGACGGCACCGGTGGCAGCCGTGCAGGCGGCGGTGAGCAACCTCGTCCGGGTGAGTGAACCGCCGACTCCTGCAGCTTTTTTTCGACTACTACCTGTAGCTCTGCCAACAAAACTTTTTGGACCTTGCTAGACGGCCATCAAAGAGGTGGAAATGCGACTCAAGTTACCTTGGGGGGGGGGGGTGCTACGGCATTGACGCCCTTGTTCCCCTTGGGAATGGCCCCTGCTGCCTACCGTAGCTTCACGTAGCCACGGCTGTGCACTAGAACTACACATTATGCATCTTAAATAAAAAAATAACGTGTATTTATCCTGCTGGAACATGCACAGTAAAATTAAGAAAAGAAACTTGCCCAATTCCAGATTCTTGGATGCCTCTGCAGGGAAGGAGTGAGCATCCCTCCACCAAGTCAAAACATTTTTTTTTCCCTGTAGTCTATGATAAAACTCACGAAACTGTGCAATCTCTTCTTAGGCCACACCCAGAAAAACACTTTGTTTTCATAACAACTAGGAGTTAATTAGCATTAATTTCCTTGATCATCTGCTTTGAATTGCATTGAAAGCAAAAGCAAACGAAACTCATGTGGGTTCCCTCAAACCGTTCGAAACATAAATTACTACGCTTAAAAAACCACGAGAGGAAATGAAAAGCACCTTAATGCTGTTACGATAGTAGGGAAGTTCTTGTGTGCGGTCATTTTCTTTCTGGTGGTTGTTTTCTACATATTTCAACAATCGTGACATGATAATTGCAAATGAATTTGCTCTGTCAGTTCACTGGAGTTCATTTGCCAATGAATTACTGGAAAAATAATCCAATCCTCCGTTTGTGTGGTTGCCCTTTTATTTCTTTTCATTCTTTTGATCAATGAGTCGGTCACTGTTTCCAGTTGCCATGGCAACCCTATAACATTGACATTACTATGATGTCACGTCTGGTTATGTATTCATGACTCATAGTTCAGAGGAAAAACGGAACCCTGTGTTATCTCTCTCTGGACTAGCCATGCCGTGAATACTTCCATATGGAAGTTTATCTGTGCCATCGGATTTTGAATTCGAATTTGTAGCACTGAATTTTTTTACATCCAATTTTTAACACTGAATTTTTTTTTGCATCTAAATCAGACTTTGAATTTTAAAAGCCATCGAATTTCTAGCACTGAATTTTTTTTTCCTAAGACTTTTTTTTCAATGTCTCAAAAAATTCAGTGTCAAAAAATTCAATGTCTTAAAAAATTCAGTGTAAAAAAATTCGACATCTCAAAAAATTCAATGTAAAAAAATTCAATGTCTAAAAAAATTCAGTGTAAAAAAATTCGATGTCTCCAAAAATTCAGTGTAAAAATATTCAGCGCGGACATCCGGGGTAACCAAGGGAGAAGTAATCGATCCCTGTATCAAATCATCCAACGTTCAGCCAATCAAGTTAAACTCCATTGGTCATGTGACGTCGAAACAGGAACGTCGTGAAGTTCAAAGGTAACAGTAACAGTTAATACTGTAATACTGTAATGAACTTGAACTTCACGACGTTCCTGTTTCGACGTCACATGACCAATGGAGCGTAACTTGATTGGCTGAACGTTGGATGATTTGATACAGGGATCGATTACTTCTCCCTTGGTTACCCCGGATGTCCGCGCTGAATATTTTTACACTGAATTTTTGGAGACATCGAATTTTTTTACACTGAATTTTTTTTAGACATTGAATTTTTTTACATTGAATTTTTTGAGATGTCGAATTTTTTTACACTGAATTTTTTAAGACATTGAATTTTTTGACACTGGATTTTTTGAGACATTGAAAAAAAAGTCTTAGGAAAAAAAAATTCAGTGCTAGAAATTCGATGGCTTTTAAAATTCAAAGTCTGATTTAGATGCAAAAAAAAATTCAGTGTTAAAAATTGGATGTAAAAAAATTCAGTGCTACAAATTCGAATTCAAAATCCGATGGCACAGATAAACTTCCATACTTCCAGAACATATTCTTGAGCGGTGAGGAGTCGGTGGCTCGCTCCTCCTAAGGAACAGGAAGTCTTAACCGAATTGCATCTTGCGTTCTAAACCACATGTTGCGCACACGCTTCCTGTGAGTGAATTCTGATGGATGATCTCTTGCAACAAATTCTTGAAATGTACCCCTTCGATAGTGTTTCTTTTGGACCTCTGGTATGGTCGCTCTTGAGCTTCAGAACCTCCACGACAAGCCTGGAGTAGGCCGCAATGTACGCGGCTAAAAAAAGGAGCGTTGCTATTGTAAGCGGGACGCTACTTTGATCCGCCATTCGTTGGAGTTCAAACTTTGAGCCGACATCATTTTTTATAGTTCCTTTTTATAGACTTTGGGATGAAGACAGGAATGCCCGGGACACACACTGGCTTCCTGTTTGTGTTGCGCTGTCCCCGGAGACGCAATCGGCACATTGCGCCATTTACACACGTCGTTTTGCTGAATCACATTGCACGTGCTGACTTTGTGCAAAATCAAACGGTCAGCAATTCTGGGTGCGGCTCGGCTTCGGCGCAATTGCACGCGTACTTCTAATCGAGCCCTGTGTGTCCTCCTCCGGGTGGAAAATCTTCCACAAGTGTTGCTTTGTTGCGGTTCTTTGAATCCTATTCAGTGTCAGTTTGGAACAGGAAGGGCAAGTCTCAAGGGACACGCCTCACAAGTACAGTCTTGTGCAACATGGACTCAAAGGTGATGGCCACCAATGTGGAACTAGCAGAATTCAACACACCCTCCGTTTCATTTTGTCAGTGGAAAGCAAATAATGATAACGCAACGTATTTTTCGCTTGCGGCACTTCCCCTCGGTCGGGGGTCCGACAATTGTTTCCTCGTCTAGTTAACGCCGCGTCACAGTTGACTCGACAATATGGCGCGACACCAAGACATGAAGAAGTGAGTGTGTTGGACCTGACTGAATCTCTCATACCAGATGCTAGAAGGGTGAGGAGCATCCCCTGAATGCGCTTAGGTCACCATAGAGTCATTTTGCTCTTCAGCTGTTTTACACATCATGACGACCGGAGCCCCCATACAAAGATCTTTAGTTCACGTCAAATCTTCTTCTTCTAGGTCGGGAAGGAGACCGTCCAAACCACCGACGACCAGATCATGAAAAGGGACATGCCGCCGGCGTTTATCAAGTAAGTCGGCTCGATGGACTCGTTGTGCTCTCCGCCCGCGTAAAGGTCACGCTTGGCATGTTGAGCGCCGTCGCGTCTCGGCCCGCTGGAGCATAAAGAACGTATTGAACGGGTCAGTCCACGCCTTGACTTTCAGGACGTCTCGGAAGCCAAAGTAGCGCCGTATCTATTTTGAAGGGCGGCGTTTTGTTTGTTTTAAGAAGATCGTTTTAACCATTAAGCGGCGCTCAGCTGCTGTCTGGTGCATGTCACCGAGCGAGAGCATATCTCCAGAACCCCCCTTGGCCACAAGGTCAGGAATGCAGGATGGCCCGCCCGACACATTTGGCGCCCCCGAGTCACATCGTCACCCCGTCGTCATCCGTCAAGGCATGTGTCGGAATGCCTCGCTGGCCTGGCCGCTTGCTAAATATAGCACCTGGAGGGGGGTCCGATGCTCTGAAGGACACGTCCGATGGTTCCCGCCGTCAAAAATTATGTCGTCCTTCTTCCCCAGAGTGGAGAATGCTTGCACCAAACTGGTCAAGGCGGCCTCCATGCTGAAAGCCGACCCGTACTCTGTTCCCGCTCGCGACTACCTCATCGACGGCTCTCGGGGGATCCTCTCCGGGACCTCGGACCTGCTCCTCACCTTTGACGAGGCCGAGGTACCCTGCTCCCGCCGTGTCCCGAAGGTGTCGGTCCTTCTGAACGTTCCTCTCCGACCAGGTGCGCAAAATCATCCGAGTATGCAACGGCATCTTGGAGTACCTGAAAGTCTCGGAGGTGGTGGAGTCCATGGCTGACCTGATCACCTACACCAAGAACCTGGGACCAGGTAGAGGAGGGAAACGTAGTCACGGTGTGGAGGCAAGGCTGAAGCTACCCTTTGGTCTTGCCCAGGAATGACCAAGATGGCCAAGATGATCGACGAGCGGCAACAGGAGCTGACTCACCAGGAGCACCGCGTCATGCTGGTTAACTCCATGAACACGGTCAAGGAGCTGCTGCCCATCCTCATCTCGGGTATCAAAATCTTCGTGACCACCAAGACGTCGGGCAGCCAAGGCGTGGAGGAGGCCCTGAAGAACCGCAACTTCACTTTTGAGAAGATGAGCGGCGAGATTGTGGAGATCATCCGAGTGCTGCAGCTCACGTCCTGGGACGAGGACGCCTGGGCCAACAAGGTGCGCCCGACACGACGCACACTTTTTTTTTTTCAGTCACATGGCTGTGCAGAATCATTTCTTGACACATTTATAGATCTTTCCCCATTTTCCATCACTCCAAACTGCTCAATCTACTCTTCTCACCTTTTTCCTCTCGACATCAATTTCCAGAACAATGTTTGTATTTATGTCGTTCTTCTTCTTCCTTTTTTCTTTTTTTTTTTCCCACTCTTCTTTCACTTCCCTCCTTGTGTAGAAGGTAAGCGTCACCTCCCTCTCTGTCACGGCTTGTGAAGCTGCATGTCTCAGCAGTGTGTGTGTTGTCCTGTGTTTTCTTTTGTGCCGCCATTGTTCTGCAGCGTGCAAACAAGATGCTAATGAAGTGGCGTGGATTGAGGAATGGTTAACAATAAGAATTTGCTGTTGGTTGACTTTGGATTTTGCACGTCTGCGGCCCGGACGATGGACTAGAGTCGGACTCTAGTTCATCTTGCCGTCAACGTGCCGTCATGAAGCTCAGCTGAGTGACATTTCCGTCTGGATTTCCTCCCCTAAAGGACACGGAGGCCATGAAACGAGCTCTGGGGCTCATCGACTCCAAGATGGCTCAGGCCAAGAACTGGTTGCGAGATCCCAACGCCCCAGCAGGTAGCCAGCTCGTACGAGCGCCCGGCGGGCCTTCGTCACAGAACGCTCGGCAGACACCAGTCTTGCGCCCGCAGGGGACGCAGGCGAGCAGGCCGTCCGCCAGATCCTGGATGAAGCCGGGAAAATCGGCGAGTTGTGCGAGGGGCGCGAGCGCAGGGATATCCTGGCGACTGCCAAGACTCTGGGCCAGATGACGGACCAGGTGTCGGAGATGAGGGCCAGGTACTGATGCCGCAAGACCGCCAAGTAGCAACTTTGAGCTTCCAAAAGATAAAATGTGTCCACGTGTTTTACATGCTCAGAGGTCACGGCGCTTCTCCGGCCGCCATGCAGAAGGCCCAGCAGGTGTCCCAAGGTTTGGACGTCCTGACCGGCAAGGTGAAAAACGCCGCTCGCAAGCTGGAGGACATGACCAACTCCAAGCAGGCCATCGCCAAGAGAATGGACGCCGCCCAGGTGAGTCGCCACACCCTCGCAAGGAGACCCATTAGACCCACGACGCCACCCTTTCACGTTTAATTTTCTCAGAGCTGGCTGGCCGACCCCAATGGTGCTCCGGAGGGGGAGGACAACATCAAGGCTCTCCTCATGGAGGCTAAGAAGATCGCCGACATGTGCGAGGACCCCAAGGAACGGGACGACATCCTCCGTTCCATCGGCGAGATCGTCGGCATGACCGCCAAGTTGTCGGATCTCCGGAGACAGTAAGAACTCGGGCCTTGGCGAGTGGACCGAAGACATGCTTGGTGCGGCATCATATGAGGATGTTTGTTTAGGGGGAAAGGCGACACCCCCGAAGCCAGAACCATGGCCAAACAGATCGCCACGGCCCTGCAGAACCTGCAGTCCAAGACCAACAAAGCCGTGGCCAACAGCAGGCCCGCCAAGGCCGACGTCCACCTGGAAGGAAAGATCGAGCAGGCTCAGCGCTGGATCGACAACCCCGGCGTGGACGACAGCGGCGTGGGTCCGTGCTCTCTTTTGAGTTCCTCCCTCCTCCTATGTGGCGAACACTGAGTTTCTTTCCACGTGTCCTCAGGCCAGGCGGCCATCCGCGGGCTGGTGGCGGAGGGCCGCAGGCTGGCCAACGCCCTGCAGGGCCCCTACAGACAGGAGCTGCTGGGCAAATGCGAGCAGGTGGAGCAGCTCATGGTCCAGTTGGCCGACTTGGCGGCTCGCGGCGAGGGCGACTCCCCGCAGGCGCGCGCCATCGCGCACCAGCTCCAGGAAGCCCTCAAAGTGAGATGACTCGGCTGCCGTGGTTGACATATTGCAATGCTAACATCTGCATGTCTCTTCCCAGGACCTGAAAGGGAAAATGCAGGCGGCTATGACTCAGGAAGTTTCCGACATCTTCAGCGACACCACCACGCCCATCAAGTTACTGGCCGTGGCCGCCACCGCACCTCTGGACGCGCCCAACAGGGATGAGGTCAGAAGTTTGTTGCCAGTGTGATGTAACTCTCTATTTATCGCCGTTCCCATTCTTGTGGCTGAACAGGTGTTTGACGAGCGGGCCGCCAACTTCGAGAACCACGCCAATAGGCTGGGCGCCACGGCGGAGAAGGCGGCCGCCGTGGGCACGGCCAACAAGAGCACGGTGGAGGGCATCCAGGTGGCCGTCAGGTCCACCCGAGACTTAACGCCGCAGGTACTTTGGTTCGAGGGAGTCTTTTCCAAACCCGCTCTGGAATTGAGCCCGACTCTTGGTGCAGGTGGTTTCCGCTGCCCGGATCCTGCTCAGAAACCCCGGCAACCAGGCTGCCTACGAGCATTTCGAGACCATGAAGAATCAGTGGATCGATAATGTCGAGAAGATGACGGGTACCGGGAATCAGCATATACATTTTGCGGTTTGGTAGGCAGCTTGGTGCTGACCTCCAACGTCCGTACTTTCAGGTCTTGTGGACGAGGCCATCGACACCAAGTCCCTGCTGGACGCCTCGGAGGAGGCCATCAAGAAGGACCTGGACAAGTGCCGCGTGGCCATGGACATGCAGCAGCCACAGATGCTGGTGGCCGGCGCCACCAGCATCGCCCGTCGGGCCAACCGCATCCTCCTGGTGGCCAAGCGGGAGGTGGAGAACTCGGAGGACCCCAAATTCCGCGAGGCGGTCAAGGCGGCGTCCGACCAGCTCAGTCAGACCATCTCGCCCATGGTGATGGACGCCAAAGCCGTGGCGGGGAACATCCAGGATCCCAGTAGGTCCGGCGCGCCGCCTCTTGCCTCTCGGGCGACCTTCTGACAGCTCTTTGCCTTGCAGATCTTCGCAAGGGCTTCCTGGACTCGGGCTACAAGATTCTCGATGCCGTAGCAAAGGTCAGGGAGGCGTTCCAACCACAGGAGCCCGACTTCCCGCCGCCGCCTCCTGATTTGGATCAACTCAACGTAAGTCTGCCCAATACAGCTAATTATTTGTTGTCACAAAGTTTGCTTCCAAAACGAACGGATCAAACAGGACTGGAAATATTCTTATGGCCCGCAGCTTAACGACGAGCCGGCTCCGCCCAAACCCCCTCTTCCCGAAGGCGAGGTTCCTCCGCCCAGGCCGCCGCCGCCGGAGGAGAAGGACGATGAGTTCCCCGAGCAGATGGCCGGCGACATGGTCAACGAGCCCATGATGGTGGCCGCCAGGCAGCTCCACGACGAGGCCCGCAAGTGGTCCAGCAAGGTACGCTCAGAAACGCGGGCCACCCGAGGACAAGTGCCGCCATTTACGACTGCTCTTAAACAGGGCAACGACATCATCGGTGCGGCCAAGCGCATGGCCCTGCTCATGGCGGAGATGTCACGCCTGGTGCGCGGCAGCACGGGCAACAAGCGCGCCCTCATCCAGTGCGCCAAGGACATCGCCAAGGCGTCCGACGAAGTCACGCGGCTCGCCAAGGAGGTGGCCAAGCAGTGCACGGACAAGCGGATCCGTACCAACCTGCTCCAGGTAACATCGACCGACGTTTTTCCAGTGGCCCCGAGTGACTTCCTTTCCTGCGTTACAGGTGTGCGAACGCATTCCCACCATCAGCACCCAACTCAAGATCCTGTCCACCGTCAAGGCCACCATGTTGGGTCGCACCAATATCAGCGAAGAGGAGTCGGAACAGGTGAGGGTTTTGGATGGCATGCCTGCTGTGGACATTCCAAATCTTATGGTCTGTTCTTCTCCCTCCAGGCCACCGAGATGCTGGTCCACAACGCTCAGAACCTGATGCAGTCCGTCAAGGAGACGGTGCGGGAGGCCGAGGCAGCGTCCATCAAAATCCGCACCGACGCCGGCTTCACCCTGCACTGGGTCCGCAAGACGCCTTGGTACCAGTAAAAAGACGGCAGGACCCAGGACCGCACTCGGTGGGCGCACAAAGCCTCGCCCGGGCTTCCGTTCTGACGTCCAACGTGTATACAAATGTGTTGACAAATCCCGGGAATATACAGTATATATTTGGATTAGACCTTGGATTTCTTACAACATATATGTCGTCGCTGTACTGATCGTTGCGTCTCACCTCCGCAATATACTCAACGGGAATATTTGCAGTCCGCCATTGCTGGATTTGCAGATATTTAAGTATTTGTTTTTCACCAGGGACTAGGTTGAAGTGAGTAGAGGAGGTACTTTTAGACTAAAGTTCTGTTTTGTCGCCTTCATGCTGCACCTTTAGGCAATCAAACTTTTTTTGGGCGTCAATTATTCGCGGCTTTTTGCCGACACAGCTTGTGTTAGTGTTTTCCAAGGCACATTTAGTATTTTACGTTAGAAAAATAGAACTACACATTTTATATTCCAACACCAAATTGTGTATGCGCTAAAGCCTGCTAGCTTAATGCTAACACCATAGCTGGACTAAGAGAAAATAGAATTGATGTTTTGGACCAATTAAGGGGAATTGAATCATTGGGAATCGTTGGTTTACACTACTCGCTGTAGAATCACAAGCATACAAAAGAAACATTCTTTTGTTTTTTTATGTTGGTTTTATGTTTTGCAAAATTTCTCTGCCAAAGACTGTTCATCAGACACTTCACTATGTGTAGAGATTAAAATGCTGTAGAAAGTTGGACGAAAACTATCCCGAAGAACACCACGCAGTCGTATGTACAATCACGGTCAAGAACAAATAGCATCATTTTGGTCAAGATGGACGCCAACGAGAAAAAAAAAGCAGTGTCACCATACGTAACGATAAATAAACACACATAAACAGACCGCCGACGTGCCTTTGGGTCAGATTTTGCAATTGACATGTTATTTGCACAACAAAAGAAGCGTGTAAAGCCACACTTGCCTTGCTATGCAAATACCTGACTGAGTTGTGTGTGGATCATGTTAAGTGTACTCCGTTGGCCACAATCACAAGCCTCTCCATCGTTCACCATTCTTTGCCTTTTTTTTGTAATAAAGCATTTTATAGCACTTGAGGTATGTTTGGTCATTTGTTGATTATCGGTGTTAAAATGCAACCAAAATGAAGTTTGTAAATTTTAACTGAATTTAATGTATTATTTTAGGGGCAAAAGTTAGAAACGCCCCAGAATAAACTAGATTTTTGTTAATAAATGTATTTATTATTTCCATAATCAGTTCAGAAGATGAATTAAAATGAATTTATTTTGTTTTATTGTCAAATGAAAACATTTTTACAGATTTTATTCATGAGAGAGTTTAATATTTTTAAGAAATCTTTTCAGAGATTTTATTTTCTACAAATACGTCCCCTCAACATTCTGATTTGTGTGCATTAAAATGTTTTTATTTGTTTAAGACCCAATTCATGGTTAAACCTTCAGAGATAGTCACAGTTAAAGATAAGAATCTCCCTCGCAGTGTACTTGGCACCATTTTATCGTTTCAAAAGGAAGCTAGGGTGCGTGTTTCATCACGAGTTCTTCCGTCATCTTTAACAGCAACATCAAACAAATAAGCAAGAATGTCCCACGAAGACACAAATGCGTCCAAATGGAAGAAGAAATCGTTGAGGTAAGTGTTTCACTAGGTAGCTGTTGTGCTATTAGCCCACGTAGCTAGCTGCTACCACAGAGCCGGCTGCGAACCGGGCTCCAGGCACGTCTCACGCCGCGGTTGGTGTCTTTTTCTCGGGCAGGGCGGATGCTAATCACCGCTAGCCGTTGTGGAGGGTGCTAGTCACGTGAACAAGCTACTATGCCTATTCACGGTTTTTCGTAAAAAATGAAAGAAACAGTAATATTAGTTTTTTAATTTCGGATTTGTTTATCTTAATCAGTGACGACAAATTTAAGATGTTAGCATTTACTACCAGTCAGCACTTTCGTCATTTGTCACGCTTTATGTACAATTGTTTCCCACATCAGCACTTTAATCACTGTACGAATACAAATTAAAATACACTCAAAATGTCATGATGTGTACCGTTATATTGTTAGTATTAGAGTTTCCCAGTTACCACAAACTCAGCACTTTTCCGACTTCATAGCCAATCATTCGCCAGGAAGCCCGCAATTCCCGCCTTCCCACTGCCAGCCAATCAAATGATCGTCTACACAGTCAGACTTCCTGTATTGTCAGCAGCACGTTGCAGCACTGTCAAGAAGTTCTTTTGGTGTTTTAAAATCCATTTTCAGACAATAATGACCGCTCCGAGGTAAGACAACACTTGTGACACGCTTTCCGTGATGTCAAAGGAAACATTGGTGGTTCCTGTCGTGTAATTTGATGGATTTAAATAACTGTTGGGCGTGAATTGGATTGAAAAAAAACAAAATGTCTTCTCCTAACTTTTTTGTTGTTTAATTTTATCTGCTTCAATGTAACTTTTTTTTTCACCAGTTTGTGGTGAAGGGTGAGCAACATGTAATCGTGACAGACTTTGCCCACAGATACCACATTTACAACCCAACACTATATGACGAGGATA
Source organism: Syngnathus typhle (assembly GCF_033458585.1). NCBI lineage: Eukaryota > Metazoa > Chordata > Actinopteri > Syngnathiformes > Syngnathidae > Syngnathus > Syngnathus typhle. The sequence goes on along the minus strand of NC_083755.1, from coordinate 3,526,570 downwards.
GATTTTATGAAAACATTTTCCCCAAACACTGTTAAATCAAGCAGTTATTTTATATTGTTATTTTTTATGATGAGATTTAATTTATTCTGGTAATTCTATTTTGGAAAAATCAAATCTGACTGGCTCTGCAATTTTTCATGGGATTCTTATTCCTAAATTAAACCTCATTCGACTCTACAAAAGCTCATGTTAAGCAGCTGTTTGTTGTACTTTTTTGTATCTTCAGTGAAAACACACTTTTTGGGATGGGCAACCCCCTACTGGACATTATTGCAGTGGTGGACAAAGACTTCCTCAATAAGTAAGTGAAGCGGGCGGCCTTGTCTAATTTCCGTCATATCTCCATTTGTCTGTGAGTAACGGCACCAAAATTGGTCTACTTTGTGTCTTGAAAAGGTACGGACTGAAGCCCAACGATCAGATCCTTGCTGAGGACAAACACAAGGCCTTGTGAGTAAATCAAAACACAAAAGAAAAAAAACTAAATAAGAAAGCGTGCGTTGGAACCAAATTAGGGCTCGCACTGGTCATTCATCCCCGAGCCTAAAATAGCCACGTGGTATATATTAGCCCTGAACGTGACACGCCCACTATTTGGCAACAGGAGGGCGCAGCCTATAATGTAATGTTGCTTTCTGCCCAAGTATATTTTTAAGTGCAAAAGTGTCTTGTCTGTGCCTTGCGGTTTGCATGTCAAGAAATGTACAAAACACAGCAGAATAAATTGTGGTACTCGGATTATATTTGTCACTGTCACTCTGGTTGGGTTGAGCAATTTCAGTTGGAACTCTATTTAGTGTCCACCAGGAGGCAACAGTCGCCTGCTGTTTCTCCTCAGCAGGAAATGACATGCCATCAGGGGGATGGCCCGCCTCCTTTCTGCAGGAGATGACAATGTGGCCAAACACCGGATCTCGAGGAGGCGCCTAGCAATGAAGTTCTTCAGTCTCCCGCTTACTCTGCGCTAAATGCAGATTAAGCGCATCACAATTGCAAAGTCCTCATTATGTGCTGCGTGTGACCCTCTCTGCCGCATGAATAATTCAAGACACGTTAGCGGGCTGGCACAGGGAAGAAGGGAGGTGTTTCTGATCCCGAGGAGGGAGGGGGGTGAGACACAGGCATCATCTTCACACGATCATGAGCGGAGGTGTGCCCCCGCTGCGTGTGCACCCCCCCCCCACCTGCCTCGCACTCAATCTGCTTACCAGGAGTGCAAACAACAAAGAGGCAAGCTCAACACTTGCCACTGCGTGTGTGATCTACTCGACTACTTAGCGCGTACTCGAGCTAGCCAAGGTAAATCGCCAGCGCAAGCAAGCGACGCCACACCACGGGATGCTCTCACGCTTCCGTCAGTGTGTCGACACCTGACAACCGCTCTGCCTTGCTTGCTGAGTGGTGCCACTCGAGTAATTGAAGTCAGCTCCATCCCGCCCCCTGCCAGTAGCGTGGGTGGCGGGTCGCCAGCATCCATCGGCGGCGGATCCCCGAGCCATAAAGATAGTGTAGAGATAAACGGCACGCCAGCACTAATTGAGAGATCAGTGTCGTGTTTGATCGACGCGCTTGAACGTCAAGTGGGGCCTTTGCATGAATGTGACATGGCTGCCGCGGAAGGCCCTATTTGACATGACCGCCACATGCCTTACATCCCCAGAATATCCAAGAGGATGCGCCACCTTGATGCCACCGCAGGCTTGGATGGCTTTGGAGCCTTTTATTATGTCAAATCAAAGCGTTGGCGCTTGGTATTTGTTGGCGGCCGCCAGGTGGTGCAACAAACATGATCCGTCAAGCTTGCTACCTCCCTCCCTCCCTCCCTCCCTTCTTGACAATCCTCAGCTTCCTCGAGCATATTATAATTAATATGTGGGTGTCTTGGCCGCTGCGTAACAGTGTGTTCCGCAAAAAAAAACGCTTTGGGGCTATTTTTAGCCATCCTTGATTTCTCCCCCACCGGCCGGCAGCCACTCAGGATGGCAGCAGCTTCTCTATTCAAACAGGGAGACTAATCGAGTCACGCTGCTCTATCTGGGCTGACGTTTGGACGGCCAATCTCCGAGATGAGGAAAACGTCTCGGCTTTGAGTCTCAATCCTCAGAAGAAAAATGCCAGAAGCTTCCTGGCGTCCTTCCGCTCGCTGGCCCGCCCCTTCCTTTTACTCTTTGCTGCCGCTGGCGCACTGTGACAAACAACGCCACCCTCTGCAGTGCAAAGAAAAGGAGGAGAAGAAACGACAAGAAAAAGTGTGATAGCAAATGATTCGTGCGAGTGCGGTCTAATTGAAAGGGAGAGCAGGAAAACAACAAGCGGGGCAGCGTGTTTATTATTGCAACATTGTAACGCAATTAGTCCCCCATCAGGGCCGTGTAATTACGCAGCCCTTAATTGTGCACCCAAAAGCTGGAGGTAATAGGCACTTGTTTTCTCCCGCTCAACGGGGGTTTACCCAAACATACCTGAGCCCACTCACGCTTAGACTCCCCCATGGCGGGCAAGCCAAGGAGTCCTGCCTCCCTCGTGGCCTCTCTTGAGAAGTGATGGAGGAGACGCTTTTCGATACTCCCGCGTCCCGATGATTTGTTAGCTGCTTAAATGCAAAGGAGGCAATTAAAGGTGGCGCGGTGATCGTTGCAGATAAATGACCCCCCGGCACGCTCAAGCACTCTGGGACTCTTCCAGGCGCTTTAGGCCTCGCGAGTCTAGCCATTGATTAACGGCGACTCGCTCTCGCTCGGCCACTCATCCGCTCTTATCGGGAAGGGCCGACTTCAAAAGGCCCGTGAAGAGAAATGGCCTAAATGGGGCTCGCTCGCCCCCCTTCGTGTAAGATCTTAAGAGGAGCAAGTTGTGAATTATTGCCTCGTGTAAGTAATCTACTCATTTTTTTTGGGGGGGGGGGAGACCGAAGAGGAAGTCATGAGTCACTCAAAGGCACTTTGGGTGCTAGTTGAAGGGAAGCGCTCCTCTACGCCAATGTAAACGAGCCAGCGTGTCGGACCCAAACCTCACGGTTCCAAATCTTAAGGGTTCAACCGGAGGGCTCGGTACAAAGTCCACCAAGAGGCAAAGATGCAACGGCGCCATCTTCAGAAATTTGCTAGTCACTACAGCGGTTGACAAACCTGCATTTCATTTCACAGAGCAGCTGGGCGTGTGTTGCCCCGACCCAGTTTGGGCAAAAGGAATGTTTGAATGTCTCATGGAGTCAGCAGCCCGCCCCACCACCACCGTGCTTGTGTTTAGGGGCTGAGGACATTTTGTCCAAAACAATCCCTTCTTTTTCCCCTCCCGCCAGCGGCTCAACGGATCAGGATTTTCTCCCCCTAAATGGCCGAGGAAGGGGGGGTGGCTGTTTACGCTGCCACTAGTGTTGGATCACATGTTGGTTGTGGGTGTCTCCAGGCAGCTGCTCCCTTTTCGGACGGGATTTTCGAGCCCCCCCTCTCCCCTGCACTGAAAGGTGGAGCAAATATTTCCAGGAAGGAGACGGGAAAAGAGAGGGGGGGGGGGTCCTCAGAAGCAGATTCAAAATGACTTCTGGAGTTCTTTGGCAGCCTCCATGTTATGAACACCCACCATGCTTTTTAATTCCTCCTTTGTCAAGAAATCATAACAGGTGTCTGGCCCCCCCCTTCCCGCCTCGCCGCCTGGTTAGCTTATTTTCTACTCACATGGAAACTTTTTTAGAAACGTATCCCGGTCTCCTTCGAGCGCCCCGAGACACGATATGAAGACTTCCTTTGAAGCCTTTAAAGGTTACTTTCACACTCGCTCCAAACTCTCGCCATGGTACATTAAGACACGGCCAGAATTTGGAGCGCCGAGCGGATTATTTTGCTCGTCAATTGCGGGAACAAATCGAAACAGCAGCTGCATCGCTGGCCATGTAACCCAATACAGGATCGTGTTTTCTGTTGGCTTGTGAAGTAGATCAGTCAGGTCCTGGCAAAATGTTCATTTCATAGCAAAATCGCACACGGGTTTCACAGCTTCGGTTCTTTTGCCGATTGGGGTTCACTCGAGCGTCACAGCAGCCTGTTTACAAAAGTGCTTCTCATGTGTTTATTTTCTTAGCGTTTGTTCAAGAAGCAAAAGGAAAAGTGCAGCGGAGGCTGTGACTCCGCAGCACGCTCCAAGCCGTGTTTATTTGTCCTGCCCGTGGAATTCCAAGCCTGCGTAAAAAAAGAGCCTAAAAAGGCAACGCCGCTTGACTCCGTGTTTAGACAAGCGCCCATGCTTGTGATGTACACCTTCTCCTAACAAGTGCAATTTCACGCCACCTGGGCCCGTCAGTCGGCCGATTGAAAATGGCCGCCGTTAGTGTGTGACTATTAAAATGAGACCAATTGTGCTTCCTTTTTCAGGTTTGAAGAAATTGTCAAGAGGAAAGAAGTTGAATATCACGCCGGCGGTTCCACGCAGAACTCGGTGAAAATCGCCCAGGTTAGTCTGTGTAATTCACCCGAGGTGTCAAAACCAGAATGATTGCCTCCGTCCTGCAAATAGTGTTTTCATTCCAATCCAAACAAATCAGCATCATTGCTTCATTTGCAACAAAGAGACAAATGACTTGGCGAACGTGTCAGCGACCCTTTCGGCTTTTCTTGATTGATTCCGATTTTCTGCAGCGTTTGCAGTACGTGTCATCCATTTACAGCCACGTCTTGATTACCGTTTGGAAAGAAGAGGGGGGGTGGGGGGCTCTCTGTTGAGCTTATGATGCCTGTTGAACATTTCCTCAGACCCGCTCGATTGCAGAAGGGCCGAACGGGGGCCCGGCTAATTGGAAACGCATGTGTCTCACCCAAAGTTGGATTTAAAAAGCAGAGCAATCCCCAAGTTTTTTCGGAAATGGGAGGTCTGATGTCTCATTGACTTATTTCTCCGGGTGAAAACACGCCATGAGCTAATGTTTGCCTTTTCTAGCTGGTTCGCTTAAACAAATAAAGAGCAGTGACGGGCTAAATGGAGAAATTCCTGCGCCTGGTACCACTTAGCCAACAAGAGGAGAAAGAGTGGCGCTTTTGTGTCCATCCAGCGCTCGTCGCTAAAAGAGCCCATTAGGCCTTTTTCCCTTCTTCCTTGCGCCTAATGACGCCTGTTAGGACACGCACTCCTCGCGACTGGACATTGGGTATTAGCGACTCGGGTCTCGCTAAGAGCCCCGACCTTGCACCTTAATCATCCAGCGGCGGAAATGTTAGCCGCCGCGCTATTAAAGCTCTCGCTCGTCTTTCGCTTCTCAAAAATAGCTTCGTGTTTATTATTTTAGCACACTGAGCGGCACGCTAAATTATAGTCGGTGACATTTCGCCACACACGAAGCAATAAAAAAAGAAAAAATGGCCAAAAAGAAGAGAAAAATTGGATAATAAGAAATCATTTGGAGTGTCAAGCATGATGAAGTGTCACCACAATTGATATCAGTGATTACGCAATGATGGATTGATTTTTTTATTTTTTTTTGTATTTTTTTTTAGCATCATCAAGTGTGTCTGACAGTAAAATTTATCAGGCGCATTTCTGTCCTGTGTTGCTCAGCAACAAGAGAGGAAAAACACTTTGAGTTGAAAGCATCATATTTTTCCCCTTCTCTTCAGGAAACAAAGCACAGCCTGCAATTACCGTCACCGTTTCTCCCTCCCGAGTTCAAAAGTTTAGCGAGTCGTCGTGACGTGCCAGGCACTAAATGAAATCCAAATGAGATATTTGTTTTATGTTTGGATGGAAAAACTGACAAGGGTCTGGAACACAGTACCGCGCCCGTTCAACGTATCCACAGCTGTTTTGTTTAGCGCATAAAAATGCCCACAACAGTTTTGAGTCGATTCAGACCCGACTGGCCAAGATGGAAAATGCGGAGGTGAGGGCACAGCGGATGCAGAAGAAAAAGCTGCGGCACAGTCACAGACAGACAGACACTAATGGTAACGCCACTTAGCGCTGCTCTTGACATCCGCCGCCCACGCCACCATCGAGCAATGAAGGGGGGCGGGCGGGGGCTGCAGGCCCGAAGAGTCGGAAAGACTCTGCCAAAACAGCGCATGGCCCTCACATATAAATTGCATCATTAACATCGGCGAGATTATTCCGAGCTCTCCCACCGGCTTTATGGCAGCAACGGCAAGAGCAGCAGCTCAACTTAGCGACTTGACACTCTGCAGACGTGCGACTCTCTGGAGCAGATCCGCGGGCTGGGGGGGGGGAGACAGGAAAGGAGCTGTGGGGGTCTCATGTGCTGCTATTCTTACCGAAGCTCTTCAACAAACTCAGGGAAAAAAGGACCCGAGGCTTATTACATGCTAGAAATTTTGCAAAAACCTTGCAGCCAGTTTTTTGTTTTTAATGCAAAAACAAACAAAAAAAATATTCCTTGCGTGCCAAATGATACTCGATGGTACTAAGTACATTGTAGTGCATAGATCCGCAGGCAATTAACTTGTGATTACCATCCGAGGTGAGGGTCAACCTCAGAGTTAAAGGTTGAAGCAGCAAACATTGTATGAGCCCCTTTCCCCACCTCATGGGGAGTGTACATAAAAGCCCTGGGCAATTATTTTTTGATGAACATCCTCGCGTGTGATGAATGTGGGATCCCCCCCACCGCCCGCCCGCCCCCCTGCCTGCGTACTGTCCGGCTTCTGCTTAGCGTGCAAGTTCCCTTTTCACCTGAACAAATGGCTCCTTTGCACAAAAAGTGCCAAGCTTTTACTTTTACTGGAAGGTGAGCCGAGCAGTCTGCAGTCAAGGCAGCCAAAAATGGGGGAGGGGTTGGGGCGGGGGCGAAAAGCGTTGAGTATCAATCATTTCATTTTCTGACAAGAATCGGATGTGTCATAAACCTATCGGTGCCCTCTTCTGTAATTAGCCAGTCGTGAGAACCGTAAGCCATTTATTTTGCTGGGAATGTCAACTACTTAGCTGTAAAGTAATAAAAGTTAATTGGCAAGGGCGCTTCCAAAGCCGCCATGTTATTTCCTTGATGTTTCCTAAATGTCGGTATCACGCCATACGATGTAATTAGCCGGCTGTGAGAACGGGAGCCGCCCCGGCAAAGCCGAGCTGCTTCGATGACGACAATTGTCCATGTTGGTGGCAAGAAAATTGGACATCGACTCTTCCTTTGAAAAAGTTAAGGTGACCCGGGTTTCAAATTAGGCTCAGTTAGGTTTCAGTTCTTCGTCCCTCGAATTCGTCGCACTAATAACAGTGCTAATGTTTTTTTGTACTTGTCTGACACTTGAAGATGCTGAGGGGTACGCACCCGGCCCGTCATTATCGAGCGCCGCACGGGGAATGCGGTATCGCAACCTCAAACAGCCTGCGGGATTAGCGGCTGCCGATGAGCTGTCAGCGGTTTTGTCGGCTGCAATAATAGCCGAGCGGCGCGCAACAATGACGCCGTCTGTCTGGTGTAATTGTCGCCTGCGCCGGCGGCGAGGATTATGACAGCCCCTCGCGTAAAAAAAACACACAAAAAAAATGGCCGCGTTCACGTCTTTCGTGTTGATTCGCATCCCTCCGCCAATTAAGATAATATGTCATCATTAGAGTTGGAATTTAGCACCGTGAGGGTCCGGCATCATTGTGCAGCTATTTAAGGTTTCCCTCTCAAATTAGGGTTGAGGTTTTGAAGCCTGGGTTAAAATTTGGGCTTTGTTTACAACACGTCAATATGGCCCGGAGGCTATTTTTGGCCTTATCGTGCTTTCCTGGAGGAGAATAACAGGGAGGGGTGGCGGGAGCAAAACCTGAAGGACTTTCTTTTGTGTTCATAAACATGGCTGTCACTAAGCAAGTCATGACAGATTCCACCCTGGTAATTGTGTAATTACAGATGGGGCTGTCTGCCCAACTGGCTGACTTTAACTAGGACACGTCGTGCTCGCCTCTCCACAACAAAAAGCGAAGCGTCGTCACAGCCACTTCAGCGCCGAGTGGGCGGGAGAATGAAAAGACGGAGCAGGGGAAAAAACCCAAAACAAATCCAGAGTGGAGGCTGAGCCAAAAGGGAGGCCTGCATTCATCGGGCCATTCCTCCGCTCGAGCACAGAAACAAACGCGCTTGACTTAGTTCTACTTCAATGTCCATCCGACTCTGATCCCCAAATCTAACTTCAAATTCATCTGAGCTGTAAGAATAAAATTTCTGCATAGCAGTATGTGGTAGCAGAAGATTTGCTAAGACAAATGTGTACGCGAGTATGTTTGCATCCCACCATCTGTGGCCGGCCGGCGTGGACTATTTCCACACGCGTGGCTCCATATGGCATCGACTCACTGTACATAAACAGAACACTCGCGCTGCAAACAGACCTTTTGAGCAGAATGAATTTTGTCACGCCGCTATGAAAATGGCACACGTTGAGACGTCGGCAAAGTGGGCGTTTTGCCTGACCGAAAGGATGAACGCTATAAACGATGCGGTAAAAACTTGTTTCAGCGTCTGGAATAAGCTAAGCTAAACATGTTACTGCTAAGCACCGCTTTGGCAGCTGTTTGCAATTTTCCAGGAGAAAAGCACCGGGGGGGCAGCTTTTCCCGTCGTCCGCCATTAGAACGCCGTCTTAGAGTGTGCAACGATCACTATTAACTGTCAAGTGCGCATTAAAGGGAATAATAGCCGCACGTGGCCTTACTTGTATATATTATTTATCCTCTGCAAAAAAACGATTGCAGCTGCGGTCATTTTGAAACTCTTGTTAGATTATCTTTTCTTCAGTCCGGCTCCAATGATTATTTTTTTAAGCACTCGAAGGATGCTAGTTTCGCGATCCCAAAAGTCAAGATGTGTTTATTCAAATGAGCTCTTTCACACCCTCGGCGGCAAATATTTGAGTTGAGCCCGGCTGCGTTTTCAGAGCACCAAGCGACTGGCTCGTAACGCTTAAGCGCCGCTCGGAGCGCGCTCGTAATTACTCCCACGAAGGACTTGTTGTCTTGTACTCCACTCCCTCTCGCGGCGCGGCGCTCTCCCCCGTCGACGTTTATTGACCTTTTAGGAGAGATTTGCGCAACACTTGGAGCGTATACTCCGGCGCTGCTGCGGCACGGCCTCGCTTCTTCTCTTGAAGAATTGCGGGTCTGCGCAGCAGCGGCCAACGAGTCGCCGTCCAGCTGCCAAAGCCAACAGGAGGCGCTGCGGCAAGAAGAAAAATAATGAAAAAATGTGCACTTTACAGTCCATTTGCTGGCTGAAAAAAACCTCTTGCTGTTTTTTGCTGCCACGAATTGGCAGCCAGACAAACATCTGATTTGTATTGTTTTTTTTTTTTTAGGGGTTGCGGCTCGGGTAAGGGTTTGAGGTCAGCTTTCAGTTAGCGCTAGGGTCGACGTCTAACCATAGTAGGGTAATTAAGTTTGAGAAAAAAGAAAAGGCACTGTCCAGAATCGCTTGTTGTAGTCGAGGTCATCGTAGTCACAAAAAAAAGGTCAGCCGGGTCATCCCGCCACCGCAGTCAAGTTTTCCAGTGCTTGCTCTAATGGGAGAGCACACATGAATGTGATCAAATTCACTTTTTGGCAGACGGACGGCCTCGCTGGCGCACGCAGCAATCATGGAAATAGCAACAGCATGATTCACTCGGCTTCCATGGAGCGCATTGTCTTCTCCTGGCCGTCCGCAAAGTCGCAGAATTGGCACGGCGGCGACGGCGGGTGTCGTATCTGGCGAGGGTCGCTCATTTTTCGGCGAGCGTTTGCAAATGCTCTCGTCTTACCTTAACATGCCAGGCGTTAAGTAGGTCAGTAACGTTTCCATCGCTCTTTTGTAAAACACGCAGGACGCTCGGGGCCCCGCGTCGGCCGCCGGCCAAGCGCAATAACGGCAAGCGGGCCGAGTCGGATGACATTGTTATTGCAGCCCTTCCTGGGAACGTGCGGCGGGCTGAAAATCTATATTTTGATTTATAGCGCCGTCTGAATTTACGCCCGGAGCCTTCCGCCGAGGGGCCGAGCGTCGGCGAGCAGGAGGGCCCCCGCGTCATCTGCTGTAACCAAACGGAGGGTTCCCCTCTTGAGAATGTGCACCTGTAGCAGGATATTGCATTTCTGGAAGCCACTCGAGAAATGCCTTCAAGAGGCTTTCACCAAAAGTTAAACCGATACCATGAAATATTGAAGTATGGTCTTTCCAGGCAGTGTGTCATGCTCAACATTTGTCTTTGGATGGATGGAGCCTCTTCCATTTGTTTGACGCAAGTGCTGTGATTTACCAGAGGGGAGTCCAGAGGGGTGCCTTAACCCGAGCAGAATTACGACAGCTTTGTAGTAATCGCCGCTCGTCCTTTATTATCCGCTTGGAGTGATGATACGAATTCCCTTCTTTATGCTTTGCTATTAACAGCCATATTTTTCACCAGAGACCAGGCGGCGGCTAATTTATCACTCGTGCGGGAGGAGTGTTGAGGTGATGGATGATGGATGGCTTTGGCGGCGTTGCCTGGCGCATCTTCACACCAGCCAAAAGGAATCTGGAAGGTTATCGCAGCAACGGTTTCTCCCCTCCAGAAAAATGCAAAAATGTATTCTGACTAATGCACAATTGGTTGAGTCTGGTTTTAATGGCACAACGTTGCCGGCTGATTGAATGGCGGGTGTCTCAAGGTCAGCCGGGAGCTCAGAGCTTTTTTTTTTTTTTTTTTTCTGCTTACCTGTGCAGACTAATGCAAGCGGAGAAGCTCATCGTTGATATTTCCGTCCGCAGAAGTCTGCAGAGGACATAAAGGCGCCCGTAACTGGATAGCGGCATGCGTTTTCTTTTTTAGCAGGAGCCCCCAATAAAAATAAAGCGGCCTTCTCAGTTCAGGTGCAGGCCATCGTCAAAGTTGCTTCCCACGCACCCGACCGAGTGTCCGTGAGATGGAAACCTGCTAGAGTCATTTCCAATGTATTATTGGAGCTACAGGCAGAATTTCCAAATGACAGCAATTTTGAAAGGCGGAAACTTTCCGTAGGAATCGATGAGCATTTTTTGGGATAAATCTGGAGTAAAGCAAGAATTTACCAAATTGAAGGTTGCGTAAGCAGAGCGCTCTGTTCCGGTTAAGTGTTTATATTCATCCTCCAAAGTGATTCATTTCTGTAATTCCCCCCCGTGGAATGCTTCCAATTTGGAATGTTTCCCAAATTGCCTTTCTTTAACTTCCCATGGAAATTTACATTCAGTCGTTTTCCGCCCTAAAAGCAACATTACCGCGCCTCATCTGTGAATGGAGAAGGATTGTCTCCGGGGTGGAAATGTCTGTCCATTTATATTTTCAGACATTTTCTTCTTATCTATTGCCGATTTGCTTTTATTAGTGGAGGAAGGCAGCTTCTGGCAATAAGCACAAGTGTGTGTGTGTGTGTGTGTTTGTCAAGCTTTTTCTCTGCGTGGGCGCACCGTGTACTCATGCGCGTGTTAGTGTATGTGCGCTTGTTAACGACCCTGCAAAATGACAAGCTGAGTTGGCAGTGAGAGTACAGCCGAGGGTCAAATAGAGAGAGAGGAAGAGGAGGAGGAGGAGGAGAAGAAGGGCGCTGCTGTGATTCACCACGCTGTCATCTGAGGGACATGGGGGGGCATGTATTCCCACCTGAGCGGCCGCTCGCTCGGCACATGTCGTTATTTACAGCCTAACCTTGGAGCTCATCACAGCGACGGCAAAATCAGATTGGACTTGACGTGTACCCGAGCCGCTGACCTTGATAAGTGCCAGGCGCCCGCAGCAAGGAAGGTTAGAGCGGCAGCAGAAGAAGAAGAAGAAGAGTGCACGATTATGTCCAGCACTTTCCACACCATTCACATGTGCAACCTTTGGGAGCTTTGATTTTAAAAATCCCACACATTATCGTAGGACTCTTGGAAGGCTTGAGCGTATGCAAAATGTACTAAAATGTACCACCGTAAGTGTAAAAAAAATAAAAATTGAGGGTGTTTGTTTTTACCCCAGTGGATGATCCAGAAGCCCCACAAGGTGGCGACCTTCTTCGGCTGCATCGGCACCGACCGCTTCGGCGAGATTCTGAAGAAGAAGTCGGAGGAGGCGCACGTGGACGCCCGCTACTACGAGCAGAGTTGCGAGCCCACCGGCACCTGCGCCGCCTGCATCACCGGCGACAACCGGTGAGCACCCCCCGTTTGTCACAAATGACAGGAACACGCCAAAAAATCACTCAACTATAAATGAGTTGAAAGGGAAATTGCTCAGTGTTGGCTTGTCAGCCAGCGAGTGCGTCAGCGACCCAACTTGTCTGATGTCAAGTCGTGAAAAGGTCACGCGGTGCCTTCGGGGAGTCTGGCGGCGGAATATTTCTTGTTGCTCAGACGGCGCCAAAGGTCGCCCGGCCCATGGTTGTCAATGACTTCCAATCGGATGCCGATTGGACTCGAGTCCAAACTCGACAACAAAGATGGAGTCGTGAGAAATTAGTTTGAAGTCCCGGTCAGAATTTTTGCGATCAGTCAGCTCTGCCTGCACTCATTGAAATGGGCTCAGTGCAGCCAGCGCTTTTGTGTCGCAGCACCTGCTCTCCTCTCATCGAGGAGCTCAGATTGTGGCACTCGCTCGCTCATAAAGAGGCCACCCGCCCGTCCGTCCGCTACCTAATGGCCCGTGTTAACATAATGCCACCTGCCTCCCTTTTGATAGCCGCCACTCCCAGCTAACCACCGCCATCAGCACTCACAAGCAACTTGGCCTGCATGTTTTTTTTTTTTCCAACCCTCACAGTTCTGCCTTGGCCATGCATGTGATACAAAAACCCACAAATATGAGACTTTTCCAGAAATGCACTGATTTGAAAATATGGAAGCTGTCAATATGAAGTAGGCCTGAAGTGGTCTAACTGAGTCCGGTGTGTGTGTCCTCCTGTACAGGTCCCTAGTGGCCAACCTGGCGGCAGCGCAATGCTACAAGAAGGAGCAGCATCTGGACCTGGATAGCAACTGGGACCTGGTGACCAAAGCCAAGGTCTACTACATTGCAGTAAGTGGCACCATCACCCCTCACCATCCTTTTAGCCTTGACGTCTCATTAGCAAGCAAGTCACATTCTCTGTCTTCATCATCATGGCTGGTGGCGGAAGCCAAGAGAGCAGGCAAGCAGCGAGCGAGCGCTGGCGGTTCCCACAAAGAGCGAGAATGTTGAAACGCTGCCAAATACTGGGTGGCAGGCCGTTGCTAGGAAATGGGGCTCCTTAGGCAAGGCGTTGCACAAAGAGGAATAACAAAGGCGGGAGAGGATGGGAAAGGGGCGGAGAGGACGGGGCGGGGGGAGAAGAACTTACACTCGCTAACAGACTGGAGACTGACGGGCATAATAAACACGTTTGATGCTTGTGTGTCCAAACTAGATCAGGAGACAAAAGGTGATGATGGCCTTGTTTTGAGATTTCACACCCATTCTGTATCGCAACACGTTGTTTTGACGTGTGACGCCCGAGTTTATTCCTCCTCGTAAAATATATCGATATTGCGTTATGGCCATCCAAATAGAGAACCCGTGAAATCCCCAATTGTCGCAAAAATGCACCCGAACAGAAAATGATAGCGATGTTTCCCCACAGGCTTAGCGGAGGCTAATGAAATCGATAGTGTGCCCTCGAGATGCAAGAATACGAGACATGCCGAAATTGCGTTCGGGTCCCGGCCCTGCGCGAAAGGTCAGAGCGGTAGGCTGACGTGTTGACGCATTGTGGGGAGTGACTCTAATTGCTCGGGATCATGTCTTCATGCTGGCCCAGTTAGCCTTCCTCCCTAACTCCCTCCCTCCCGTCCTTCTTCTCAATGCCACTCACCCCCCCCCCCCCCCTCTAATGTGGAATCATCATGTTCTTTTATCCACTCTGCAGCATCACCGCTCCCGCCACCGCCTTGTTTTTCTTCCCACTGAGCGCTTTGCCCTGTAATTTGATCTCCTCCCGCTGGATGCATCCTTCAACTTGTCACTTTGCATTAACTTGCCATGCAACGGGAACAGTGGAAATATTCAAAAGATTTTTATTTTTTATTGTAAAACAAACAGTGCACCTTCCGGTCACAGGCGGGTTGATGATGGAGAGGGAGGGCGCCAGACAATTGGCTGTAAAAAGGCACCGTTAATTACCGACGGGCGCAGATGGTCCAAAATGAGCCAAGGAGAGATGGAGGAGACGCTGTGCGCCCTCTGCCAACTGGCCAACAACAAAACCTCCACAATCAATTGGCTGTCCCCTAGCAGGATGAAACTGTTTTTTTTTCTCTCTTGCCATTCAATACATGTCTCATCATGATGTAATGACTCTGATAAATTACGAGCGTCGTTAATATTGCACTTCAAGTGTTCTTATTCTTCAAGAATGCAAAATGGACATCGATCTGTTTACGAGCGGGCGATCCGAAGCGGGGCGAGCGTCCTCAAGCTGACCTTGAGCTTCCTCACCGCTGCTGTTTATCTGCAGCTTTGCTTTTTCCTCCCGCCTCTTCCTTCTTCCTCACTACTCACACTGCGCCACCCCGTGCAAAGCACCCCCCCCATCAGTCCTTACACATTGCTCGGGAGGGATCACGAGGCAAAATGCAGGAAGGGAAGGAGGGGGGAAAAATGGAGGGCGGGGGGCGGTCAAAAACTGGCAGCGTCCCCGCTTTGTTTGCAGGCGATCACTTACAATGGCGCTCGGCCGCCAATCCCAATCCGAGCCGCATTTTGGTGCCAGGTTTGACTTGTGGCCAGGCTTATTAAATACATTTGTACATCAATTCATCTTCCAAGCCACTCTCCCGAGGGTCAGCGTTCCCCTCGTGTTGTCGAGCTGCTCGGAGGGATTGTGAGTTTTTCTCCCGCCCTTTTCTCAGCCCCTGCCAGACAGCCGTGAAACACGTTCTGGATCACCAGATTAAACCGTGCGCTTTATCGCAACATGAAACGTCGTCATAATATTTAGTCACACCCCTGTTGCTCAGGCATAATATTAAAATTTTACATTTGTGTATCAATACAGTCATATTTTGCTTCATCTAAAATGTACCCTCATTTGGCAACAAAACGATAAAAAAGTAAAATAACGATATTTTAGCGATATTTTGTCCGGCGCCCCCCTCTGGAGCTCTGGGGGAGCGGCACCCTTTTCGTCAAGCTGACACTTTAGTCAATTGCATGCGATTATCCTTCCCTAATTGCCGGCACGCAAGTCTTGTGAATCCTTGACGACGGCGGCGCCGTCCCGATCGTTCGGCATGTGTGGCCAATTATGGAATTTCAATCAAGTCTAATAAGAGGCGCTCGGCCGTCGAGTGTCTGTCTTTCCGCGCCAGTGAGCTGCCTTCGTGAGGGGGGGGGGCGTCATTGCGCCTGGTCTGCACCTGCCTAATTGAGTGGTAATGAGCTGTCGGGGTGCGAGGGTAGGTGGGCGGGTCTCCCCCAACCCGACCGAGTAAGAGTGAGCACGAGCTTGCGCTAGCTAGGCTTACCACTGGTAGAAAGTAACGACTTCATTTTTCTTGTGCATCTGAGTTTAGTTTTCTTGTAACTTTTCCATTTTTATTCCCGCTAAGTTTCCATTTTCCAAACTTGGATATCTGCATGTCGACTCTGGCTTCACCTCGTCGCCCTCCCTCGGCGGCCTCCGCATCGACAACTCATGCTACCTCTGAGAATCGCCCCCCGCCCGTCTGCCCTAATTGAATAGACTTGAGTAATTATTTGTCGAGGCGAGGGAAAATAAAGAGCCACTTGGCGGCGGCGAATAATGCCTGATGGCCACGTGTTGATACTCTCACCAGGGAGTGCGGCCAACCCGCTTGAGTGTCTGATTAACATTCACTCTGCGGTGTTTGACGTCTCCTGGGCAAAAAGATGGAGGCTTAGAGTGCCGAGCCGCCCTTTTTTTTTTTTTATTATGGCGCCTGAGCCTCGATGGAATCAATACCAGGCGGCGACATTTGGCTCCTCCCACTTGCACAGTGAAGGCATGTTTAAGAGCATCCATCGAAAAAATCTCATGTTTACTTGTTAAAAGAAATTTAAAAAGGAAACATTTTAAAATAGAAGTACTTGGAGTACATAATGAACAATTTTGTGGCTGCGGCTTTGAGCAGTCGTTGATTGATGTGGCTCGTCTTCACTCATGACGTGTGCGTGCGTGCAAGTGCCTAGCAGATGTTCAACTTGTGATTATTCCTCTCTATTTATTTTCTTCCTAGCATTCCTGCTTTGTTTACGTTCTGCCACGAGAACAACCCCCCCCCACTGCCAGTTTGGCCTCCCTCCATCGGCAAGCGCCAATCCTTTTCATCGACTTTCTCCTTCTTTTTTGTGCGGCTTTTGAGGAGAAGCGATGGCCTCGTAACGTTTACAAGCGCTCCATCGACTTAGCGTAGCCGCTCATTACCCGGCAGTACATTACTTTGTGTTGTTAACGCCAAGTCGGAGGTTGACCCGACGTTTATACCTCTTAACCTTTTTCCCCTGACGTCTTTGAAGGCATCTTGAGTGGAGGAGGATGACATTTTTGCTCTGTTGTCATGGAGACTGCTCACATGCCACCATGTGACTAAATATAGCGCCTCGGGTGTTTTTTTTCTTTTTCTTTCTTCCCGATGGGATGAGAACACACTGTCGATGTACTTGAGCGGCACACACACACACACACACACACACGCGCTGGCATTACAAATTTAGCCAAAGCTTCAAGGGGCGGTATAAGTATTTGGATGCCTGGCCGTGAAACTCGAGCTCGTAGAAACGGAGTAGGCAAAAGTATTCGCCGGCCTTGCCCTCCAAAACTATTTTTTCAAATGCAAAGCACGTCAACTGAGAAATTGTTTTCAGAAATGTTTGTTCTTAGCGGCTCGGGAGGCTTCACGGATTTTTGTCCTGGAACATTTGGACAATTTGGAAAGTGTCAAAAATAACATCTCGTACTAACAAGTCGCCTGTGATCTACTTTCCATGTGTTGCACTCTGTTCGGACCCGAGCGAAATAAAGTTTTTCTTAATTATTCTTCAGAAGCCATTTTGAGGGTCAGCTCAAAATGATCGGTCCAAACATTTGCACACCGGCAGAGTTATGCAACAACTCTCAGCGACTCCTCTCGCCCTCCTTTCCGGTTGTGTCGATGGCCGGAGCCTTGAGGGACGTTCCCATTAGCACCCGACATGGTGGCCGCATCCCTCCGAACGAGATTGCCGGCCGCCGTAAATACAAAACAGACCTCGAGTCCTTTTTGAAGCTTGCTATGTGCGTGTCTTTGTTGCAGATGCCGTGGCGCAATCGTAGAGGGGAGGGGTGGCGGTGGGCAATCAAAACAATAACAACGGCCCAGTTTTGACAAAGCCTTCCTCCCGGCCCTCCATTGTCACAAGATGCAAGCTGACTCATGCACACAAGAAGGGCATGCATCCACGCAAGCGAGGGCGGCTAAAATTAAACAAAAAAAGGGACAAAAAGTGATTAATTACATAGCATTGCTATTTATTTCTTGAATCGGCTCGGAGCCACATGCTAAGTTGACGCCAATTTAGCATGCATCTTGATGTCATCGTTCAATGGGCCGTTACATTTTGCGGACTTTGGGCCCCTGAGCCATAGGTTGCCCACCCTCACTTTAATTATTAAATGAAAATCCACCGCTCCACACGAGTTTTTCCTCCCCTCAGAAACGGCTGGATTGATTATTTCCCATTGCCGACGGAGAAATAACGCCTCCCTCTAATTGGTTTGCAGCAGACTGCGGAGCTCGTTTGGACGCTGGCAGGCATCCATCGCACGTGCCAATTAGTCACCTCCGGAGGAAAATGAGTGAGGTTGATGTCCCGTGCCGTCCGCACCGCTGATGGGACGGATTGGGTCGGGCCGTCCAGTAGAGGGCGCGCCATCGAGCCAAGCCATCTCCCTCTTGACACGCGGCGCTTCAAGTATGACCAAAGCAGATTAATGCCCGGAAAAATACCCTTTCATTGACGCCCTGAGAAAGGCTAATGATGATTGAACGGCGCCGGAAGAAGTCGTGCGGCATCATCCCGCCGTGTGAGCGAGCGCCGTGGCCATTTGCATTGCGCCAAATCAAATTTTATTGATCGAGTTGGCCCAGGCGCCGCCTCGATGCTCCTCAATAAGGGGGTGTCCTGCGGCTAATGGCCGTCGTCTCCCCGCGGGCCCGATGACACGCTCGCTTCACCGGCAAACTCGCCGGCCAATTAGCGAGCGGGAAAGTCGATAATTGGGATGGTAACACTCGCCGGCCACGCTGACAAATTTTATTGCAGAGAGAAAATGTTCATCCAAATTAGTATGCGTTGATATTCGTCCCACCCTCGTTGCCATGGCGCGAATAATCAACATTTGTCCTGAACAGCGGCAGGCCTCCCGACTAACTGACTCCCTCTCTACCAATCACCTGCCTTTACATTTTCCGCATGGAAAATTCCAGCGTGACGAAAAGTAGAGTGGCTGAGGAGAAATAAGTTTTCTCAGTGAGCGGAAAGTTGAAAAAAATAACGCTTTCCTTTGATTTTCTACTCGGTGCACTTTCCAGCGAATTTCCTGGAGTGATAAGAGCTTAGCCAATGTAATCCTCGCAGGACCTTTCTCTGGCATGCCAGAAATCAAGAAAGCTTTTTCCCGAACACACCAATGTGTCAGGGGAAGAAAAAAAATCTCAATCAACAATACACTAAAATTCAAATGTTACCGTAGAATTTCAAACAAAATGAAACAATAATAATTCCAAATGGCTTTTTGTAAACCTTGTCAGCAGATGAAACTACTCACTTTCCCGGTCCGTTTTCGCGCTTCCATTTTGTATGACAATGCTGAAAACAGAGCAACCTCCTCCAAAGTCTCGGAGAGGCCATTGACTCGACAAAGGGATGCCATGCGGCAATTGAGCCCGCAGTGCTCTTTAAGTGCTCAGCGCCGATGGCCCCCGCGCTCTTCCAAACATGACATATTTATGATGGCGCTTGTTTAACCTCATTTCTAATCAAATGGCAGAGGTTCAAGGAGACTTACCCTGCTTTGAGCCGTGATTTACTTCCCGCCGGGCACCTCCACGAACGCCGCGCCGGATTTATTTGCTCGTTGTAGCTAAATCGGTCAATCGCTGCATTTTTTAAAAAAAATTGTCAGGATTGTTAACAACACTTTTATGCATTACAAAGACTTTCAAATAAGTTTTAGGACAAAAAGTCATTTTTGATGCCTGAGTTTTTAATGTTAGCTCGGGAGCTTTTCATTTTAAGGAAACAGTCGTGAATGCGGCCGCACTCCCGTCACGCAAAAAAACGAGATGTGATCAAGTTGACGACACGTGGTTACAAGGTGCACTCCGTCTTCCTCCCCCTCCCTCCCCTTCTTTGAGCAAAGGCTCCGTTCTGGATCTAATCCCTGCCATCGATCAGACTTTGTTTACTCTGACATGGTCTCTCTCTTCTGCCCCAATTAGAAGGCAACTATTTCTCTTCAAGTGGCTCTTTTTCATGCGGCGGCTTGTTTCATTTTGAGAGCTCATTCCATCAAAATAACACAATGAAAAAGTGTGCATTTCCAATTTTTGACTTTTTGTTTCTTTCGGGGACGCTAAAAAGCTTACGTGGTTTGCTTTCGGTGGCTACGCCGAGGCCTCGTGAAATTAAAACCCAATTATTCACCCTTTAATGTCTTTGGCACAGCAGCCTGATGCCTGAAAGATCCAAATTCCACGAACTGTCGCCGGGTGGCTAATTCTTTTTATTTGGCCCGCCCGCGGCACTCTGGAGCGGGAGGGAACATTCTGCCACAAATATTTGAGCGCTTTTATAGAGGGGAGGAAGTCAACACCATAAATAGAAAGAAAAAAAAATCCTCCACTAAAAACCGCTTGGGCCCCTCTTGAATATTCCCCCCCCCCCCCCCCCCCAAAAAAAACCATTGCATAGGCCTCAGCTTGATGTGATTTTAGGCCCACCGCTTTCAAGGAAATTGGACTTAAGGTATGAAAGTTCACACTTCTTGCCTGCGGGCAATCGATTTTTCTCTTTGGCCTTTTTTTTCCCCCCGTTTTCTTTCCCCCTTTCCTGCTCTCTCTGCAGAGCCGCACTTGCTGCTTGTTGTGAGCGTAAAACACGCTGTTAGTGTCGGCGAGGTCGAAAACCTCAGCTTGACTCGGGCGTAAATTAAATCATTTTTTGGGAGCAAAGATCGGCAAATGCGGTTCAGGAAATGTACAGCGAGTCGACGCTCAATTAGAAAGGGCTGCTAAGCAATTTCGGAAGCCTTGGCTCACTTTTTGGCAACCCACTTTATTCCAGTTAGTGACTATTCGTGACCTCCCTTTGCATTTTTGAGTTGATTCTTTTATTTGTGTTGACATTTTGAAATGCTCTCACCCCACCTTAGCGCTTAGTGTCGAATAAATGAGACGTGAAGCTAAACCAGCTTTAGGCTTGACATTTCCAGTTGGGCAGCTAAATTCCACAGGACGGACGGGTTTCGTCCTGGGAATGGTCTGGTGGAACCAAAATGTCGCCAATCCTGTCCGTCCGTCTTTTTGGGGCACCGTTTTGGGTGGGTCTTGCTTTTAAATTGGATGTTGCTACGTGAACGTGTCTCCGCTCGCAACCGAACCAGTCCATCTTGCGACATCGACACCTTTTCACCGCTCCTTAATGGACAGCTTACTTAGCAAACTTCGGGGGGAGGGGGGGTCAAGTTTAAAGGTGGCGGATGTCCATCAGTCAGTCAGGTGAGGAAAAGAGGCTCCTTTGTTGAAATGCTGCAGCATGTGGCCCAGCACCAATTAGGTGGAACACTTCATCTTTTTTCAATACAAACAGTCTGAGTGTATTCTTAGCTTGACAGCCAGCCTTCAGCCAGTCGTGAGCGAGGCCGCTCCCCTCACCTTCTCCCGCTGCGTCAATGTAATCTGGCAGATGGAGAGTATTTGCAAAGGGGAGGGGGGGGTACATTTCAAGGTGGGTGTAGAAACGTGGATCAAATTAACTCTTTGGGGCCTTCCAGCAATCACAGCTTTGTTATTTTAGGCTCTCGGGCAAAGCCAAACTGGATTCGATGGCTCGGCCAATTACCTGTAATTTTCCAGGCCGCTGCGCCGGCTTTCGCCGGGCCGACAGCAAACACTGGAGCACTGTCCTCCTTTGGCTCCGTGGCAGAATTTGACCTCGAGTGACCCCCGGCCGACTGCTTTGCATCCATCGCGGTGACACCTTTTGGAAATATTTGCTGAAATCCCGGGGGGGGGGGGGGGGGGAGTCCTCGTTTTTAATTCCAAACTGGTGAGGTAAGAGTTGCCCCCTAATATCAATATCGGACGTTTCAGGAGAGCCTTGAGCAGGTCGCTTCAGTCATCAGTGGCGAGCAATTCTGCGGCTAGGTCGTCGGCTACAATCGGCTTTACGCAATCGGCGGCGACAATCTGATAAGCCGGAGCAAAACACGACTCCCGGACGGGAACCGAGAGGCAGATGTTATCGGCGGCTTGCGAAAATGTCGACTTCATGCTCGTCGCCGGCACAAATGAGACACTGACGCTTTGAAAGCGGCCCCCCCGCTATCCTCGCCACTCCATCCCACGCCCCGGCAACGCCGCTGAAGACTTTACCATGTTCCAGTTCACGGCCGGTTGCGGATTCAAACTGGAATTTTAGTCGCAACCATGGGACTTTTGAATCCGCCTCGCCGCTACCTTGATTTGAAAGGCAGCCAAGGCATCTTGCATCCTCATTGCGCTGTGATGACTTTCCACTTCCACGATAAAAAGTCAAAGAAGCTCTTTGGGGCATTAGTTCATGTGCAGTATTTTCAATCTTAACTTGTGAGAAATGTGGCGTCATGCTTCTGGCCGAGGGGAAGTCACTTTTTCAAAGTTCACAGGCCCTCAGGATATTGAAGGCAGCCTTTGATCAGCTTGTTTGGAAGCGGCGGTGTCAGGAGACAATCTCCGTTGGCACGCGGCGAAAGAAACATGTCAAGGTTGCCGACGAGCCGTTAGCGCGCCGCGACTTCCCGCCTTTTGTCTTCTTTCAGACAGATGCTACCTGACGAGTCTTTGCCGTCGTGACCGTGTCGTCGTATTAGCTTGCGGCTTTTAATTGAGCGCCGGCAGCCCGACCCCCGGAGAAAGTAGGCAGGATTAAATGGATCAGTTGAAAGTCTTCCTTATTGGCTTCGGTGTTATCGAGCGGCCGACTGGTTTTACAGAGCGGCTCGTCGCTAGAAAACAAGGTCAAGCAGATCCGTATCAAAGCGGGGCAGCACTTCTGTGTCGGGTTTCCACCCGAAACTTAAAACTGTTTTCTTGCCCGATTTGTATGCCACTCACACAATGAGCGACGGCGCTTCTCTTGTTTCTCAGTAAGGGGAGTCCACACCGGACTTTTGTTCAGCCATCATCGGATACGAGCGCGTTGTTTCCCCACCGCAGGCTTTGTCCCAAATTGACTGCCCCCCAACCCCCTTGCCTTCTTTCCATTCAATAATTCCACCCACAAATTGGCACTTCAAATGTTTTACTCTGTGGCGGCCATTCTGGATCGTGTTACACCAATTTGTAAATGGAGCAACGCTCTGAATTGAAAAATGTCAAATGGCTCATTTTGAAATGCAAAATGGTCGCTGTGGTCTTTTCAGGGCTTTTTCCTGACCGTGTCTCCGGAGTCCATGCTGAAGGTGGCCAAGCATGCCTCGCAAAACAACAAACTCTTCTGCATAAACCTGTCGGCGCCTTTCATCTGTCAGTTTTTCAACGCCGCCATGATGGAGCTCATGCCTTACGTGGACATCCTGTTTGGTAACGAGACGGTGAGTCTTTTCCTCGCAAGCCCAAAAGAAAGTCAACTCTCAAAGTTGAGTGCACACAGCCGGAAGAAAACTCTGATTTATGGCTTGCTCTAGCACTTTGCCTCCCTGCTAATTGCTCCGAGCCTCCCGAAGTGTGTTTTGCAAACGCTGCGTGTTTTGCGCAGTCTGCGGCCACCGTAGCGCTTTGCCTCCACAAGCTCATTATTGACTTGAATGATTGGGGATAATTGCCCGTTTGCAGACGGATTCATGTCGGAACGCTTCTCCGGAAACCAAAATAGGCGCCGAGGCGGACGACTTGCCTGACACGGGAACAACCATCCCTTTCTATTTTTTTTGTTTTAGCGGCAGGAGTTAATACGGCCCCCGACGAGAGAAATGATTACCGGCCGTAAAATTAGCAACGATTTAGCAACGTGCTCTCTTGAGCGTAGGACATAAAGCAGCAGCGCACAAAAGAAGGGCAGCGGCCATGGAAGCGTTGCGCTCGGCTTTGCGCTCTTTGAGACAAACGGGACCGTCGTTACAGAATTGATCTCCCCGACTGATTGGCCTTCTTAATGTTTGCGTGCCATTTATCTATATTGCTGCTGGGATGAAAAGTAGCTTCGCTCATGAACCAAATTTCTCGCTCCCAAATATTGCACCAATTTAATAGGAACTCTGGCCCGGTTGTCTCGCTTTGATTTGAGCGCACAATCAGTGCAGGGCTGTTTTGAAACGGGAGCCGTGCTAATTTCAAGCTGTCCCCTTCACAGCTCAGCTGGAACAAAAACTAAAGAGCCCACGTTCCCATACGGGTGCCTTTCAAAGTCCGTGTGACCGCACAAGGGGGTCGAGGCACTAAACGGGAATTGGCAGAGCCGTCACAAGGTGTCATTGAACCTAGCCAGCCCGCTTTTAATTGAAGCGGCTCTCGCATTCTCCGAGATGAGTCACCGGCCAGGAGAAGGCCTGCCGACCTTAGTTGTGACGTGCAGTTATGGAGCCACATGAGTCACACGGCATATTAGCGAGATCATTAGTTAAATGGAAGAGGAAAAAAAACCAACAACAACACACAGCCTGCTCTGGTGGGTTTTGTCCATGCCAGAAAGACGACAAAGAGCAGTTTGAGAAATTTCAGACCTTGCAGTGCTGCAAGAAAAGATGGCCGACTTCCTACGTCTTCTCGGCCATTTGGTGTTTGCTTATCTTCGATACGTTTTGCAGTCTTTGGAAGATGAACTTATGAAGGCTTCCTTTGCTGACACATATGGTATGTTGGCAAAAAGTCAAGTGAAGAGTTGCGCTCCCCTCGCTCATTTGTCTGCCCATGAAATTGTGGATTATTAGCTTAAGCGTGCTGAAAATAGCCCGAGGATCGTTTAATCCGATGACAACGTCAACGTTCTCAGTGCGCCTTCTGATGCCTTTTTAGACACTTTGTTGCAAGACACACACACACACACACGAGGCTCATGATTTCTACAATTCTTTATTTTTGT
This sequence comes from Syngnathus typhle, assembly GCF_033458585.1. Classification (NCBI taxonomy): domain Eukaryota; kingdom Metazoa; phylum Chordata; class Actinopteri; order Syngnathiformes; family Syngnathidae; genus Syngnathus; species Syngnathus typhle. The sequence goes on along the minus strand of NC_083755.1, from coordinate 3,502,319 downwards.
ACCTTTGGTATTTATTGTCATTTGATTTTCTGTAATGTATAGCTTGATGTTTTTTCTCTGTGTCTGCAGGAGGCGGCCACGTTCGCAAAGCAGCTGGACTTCCAGGTGAGTCGTCGGCAAGCGACACGCCGACGTGCCGACGCTTCCTCCTTTCGTCTTGATTTCTGCTGATAATGAAGTTCTTTTTTGGACAGTGATTGATGCGCTATTAGACTCGCCGGGCCTCACTGCTGTTGCCATGGCAATTGGGCAGTTGTCATGGTTTCTTTGTTCAGCTGCCTCCCTCTCTCTCTCTCTCTCTCTCCTTTTCTCTGCATCTCTCTCTCTCTGTGTCGTGACGCACCCTTGCTCGCCCGACATCGTGTACAGATGTTCTTTATTGAAATTTTTTTTTTTTTTTTTAAGAGACGACGGATCGAGCAAGCCGTTTTTTTTTCCATAAGTCGCCAAGGAGCAATGGCACGCAATAACCGAACACCGTTTTTTTGACAGAAATAGAAACAAAAATAACACTATCCTATTTCTTAAATATTTGTTTTTAACTTGATGTCATTGTTTTTAAGCTGAAGCTACGCACCACCTGCCAATGCCTCGCTATGCCCCCCCCCCCCCCCCCCCCCAAGCACCTTTTTTATGGTGGGCACATAAAAGCGAAGGGCGACAACGTGCCGAAGCCTCATGTGCTGGTGCGCTGGTGCGTCGGCTGTCTGGCGAAGCGCTTCTACGCAGTCACGCTGACAAATTGCTTTCTTCTCCCCCCTCGCAGCGCCGCGCCGCGTCCTTAGCTTGGCTCGCAAACAGCCTCGGCATTAACCTCACCATTAGCACTTACTTAGAGCGTTACGCCCGCTTTTCCTCAGCCTCCGCGGACCTCTCGGGGCTGATTAAATGACACTTGGAAAGCGTTTAGAGGTGGAAAAGCTCAACAGCACGCCATTTTTTGGGGGTTTGTTTTTGGAGGACCCTCCCCTCTACTGGGTTGAGGGTGCTTCATCACTCCCCGCCTTTGGGCTGCCGTGCTTGTAAATCACGACGAGTTAATAATAAAGCAACACGGCTTTTTCTCAACAGTTTTTCAGCGTCGCCGTCAAAAGGCAAGCGTACTGCATTTTTATGAAAAGTTGAACGTCAAAAAAAAACCACACAAGTAATGAAAGAATTCAGTCACTTTTGTTCACTGACTGCGCAAAGCTTTTTTTTTTTTTCCAAGGAATTGGCATCAATAGTGCGTGCTTGTTTTAGCCACCCACTCACAGCTTCTGTGATCATTTCCTCGTATTGATCCTCGGCACTTGATGAATTTCCGCTGCTTGGGCAGCTCGTTAATTTGGATATTTGTTTGCAGACGGATGACATCGGCGAGATCGCCAGGCTGGCCAGAAACCTGCCCAAGGACAACCCAGCCAGGCCCAGGGTGGTGGTCTTCACGCAGGGCAAGGACGACACCGTGGCCACCGCCGGTAGATACCCAAAACTGCTTCCACTGAGATTGACGTGTTTATTTTCCTTTCCTAATATTTACGAGCCATTCTAATTCGTCCCAATACTTTCGCCCAACCGCAATACTTTTGCCCCACTCGCGGTCGCGCGTCTACGTCCACGACAGATGCGTGGCCTCAAAAGATGGCCGACACGGAAGAGGCCGCTGCAGCCGTCAGGCGTCCTCCACTTTGAAGTTGCACTATTGACACCAGATGTCCAAAAAAAAGGAATCGACACGCCGGCAAGTACTTCACAATACTTGAACGCACTCCAGATATTTTTTTCCAAGGCCTCTTTTCTTTTAGGCTAGTTTTTTTTTTTTTTCTTTAACTGCGGCTCTCCTTGCCCGTATGCAAGGGCATCGGCGTACCTTAATCGCTTAAAGGATCGAAGGGGAAGGACGTTACCCGCGCCCCATTAGCCGAAATCAATTAGCGGCAAAAAAAGTTATGCTGGCACGGCACGTTGAAATGTTTTCTCTCACGTCTCGTCTTTCTGGATACGCCTTGGCGAGGCTCCTCGTGCCGGCGGTTGCGGTAATTACAGGCATGTGTAATGTTTTCAAGTTGACGCCGCCGCAGAGAAGCCGATTCAGTGTCGACTCCTTTCCCAACGTTTCGCTTTTGCCAAGGAGGCGATTTCTTCCTCTCGCTGCGTTTCCATTTTTTTTTTTTTTTGGCCGCCGCGCAACGGGAAGCGTTCCAGAAAAAGAGGAAGAAGTTTCTCACACAGAGGGTGTTGTTCAACTGTGCAGTTCCAGACAAAGGTGAAAAAGACGCCTTGACCAAACGTGTTTTTGTTTCAAGGTTAAAAGTAAGACAATCATTTTGTGGAAGCTGTGCACTTACTGGAGCATCTGCGCTGCACGTTCATCCGCTTTGTTCGCCGCCGGTTGGAGCTTTTGAAAAGAACGCTTCCTATTAAAGGGCTTAATTGAAACTAATTTCAAAGAGAGTCCTGTTGAAAGACCTTCTCTGTGTTAATCGGCACCACACAAGAGGCTTAATGAGGCGATTAGGAGAAGACGCACAATTCCGTTGTCAGCGGTGACATGACAAAAGCCACACGTGTGACATGACGGTCGTACGAAAAAAAAAAAAAGTCCTATGAAAAAAACTATTCTCTATGACACTGATAAAGGCTGACTCGTCGATTAAATAATTCCAGTCAGGCTATTAATAAATTAGGAGTTTGATATGGACAATTAGTTTGAGGGGCTTCCTGCCACGGGTCAAAATCGACGGCAAGCATAAAAAGCGTCGACTTTGTCTCTTTTGAGCGTGACGGTATTGGTTGTGTCCAAATGATTTGGAGAGGGGCCGCGACACGCTACTCGTCAGCCCGCTCCTCTTCTTGGGTTGCTATTTGTCATCAATGTGCCAGGAAGGGGGAAAAAAAAACCCGTTAAGAGTGCGATGAATCGCCAGCGCCTGACTGCCGAATAGAAAGAGATTATTGTGTTGATTTAAGAACATTGTGTCGTGTTGGTGTGTGTTTTGCCCCGCAGGAAAACGACACCAATTTCGCAAGGCTGATTCTTGAGTCTATAGACATTGGCTAAAAATAAATAAAACAAATAGTAAAACTAGATCTTATTTAACACGTCTGTTATTTTGCCCAGCACACCTGTTGTTGTTGTTTTTTTGGTTGTTTTTTTGACAAGAACTAAATGCGAGATGGGGGTTTTTTTGTTCGCAGGTGAGAAGGTGACCATGTTCCCCGTGCTGGACATCGACCAGAACCACATTGTGGACACAAACGGAGCTGGAGACGCCTTTGTCGGAGGTACGCTGGAATTCTTTTTTATAAATACGGTGTGCGAAGTGCATTCTTTACTTGTCAGGGTTCCTGTCAGCGCTGGTCCAGGAGCATCCCCTGGAGGAGTGCATCCGAGCGGGACACTACGCCGCCAATGTCATCATCCGCCGAGTGGGCTGCACCTTCCCGGAAAAGCCCGACTTTCACTAGACCAATACGCTCGTGCATGCGTGCGTGCGTGAGCCTCGGGATTTTATGTACGTACGTCGTTTTTATTTTCTACTCACAGTAAGCATCCTGGGAGCAAGCGCTAATAAATGTCCACCCAATGGTGCTTTTGAGTCAAACTCTTGAGTGTACGCAAAACTCCCAAGTAGAACCACATCTGTTTAAATAAAATAAACCTCAAAAGCCGCTTCTTCCGCACAGATGAGTCCTGAAAAGGTGGGGGGGGGGTGTTGGGAGGGAGGAAGGAAGCGGGAAGGGGGGGTGCGCATTTGTGATTGGGCAAGATGGCCACTCACATGGCAGCTGGCTCATTGGCCTCCTTCAAAATGACAGATGGCAAAAGACAAACACCGACAAGGGAGGCAGACATGATCAAGTCATGACAATGGAGGCACCTTTTTTCCTTCCTCTGCGCCGCTCTCACTTTCTCAGTTGAACTTCTTGCCTCGCTCCATTAACCCGAGCGGTGGAGCCATTGCAGTTCTTACGCTCAATGTGCTACCAAAATGTGGGGCACCCTCTCGAAAAAAAGTTGTGCAAATGTGGTATTTTCATTCATTTCAATGGGGAAAGTTGATTTGATTTACAAATGATGTGCATTATCAACTTGGAGACTGGCTGTGAGACCCTCAGCAGATGGGCACCAGTGTTTGTGTGGTAGTTGGCAAGGACATGCTCATCCATTTGGAATGATGATGGAGGAGCCGCCGGGGCCCCTGGCTTGACATTGATGGGGAAACCCGGCAGCCCCCTTCTTTTCTTTGAGTCTGTCCACCTGCCCCCCACTGGCGGCAGTCGCACGTCGGATTTGCGGCTAATTAACTGCTCGCACATTCAACAACGTGTCCGTGGAAACGTGGCAAACCCTGGCCGCCCAACGCTGAAAAGAAAAAAATGTTGCAGGCCAACCCGTAGTCTCCTCCTGGATACAATGTATGTGGAAACAAATAATTGTCATCATGTATTTATTTATTTGGTTAAGTCAGCCACAGCAGATTTGTTTTCGCCGCATGGTTCTCAGTTTTTATTTAGCTTTACTCTTTTTTTTATTTTTACATATTTTTCTTGAGGACCATAGTCTCCACTTGGATAATATGTATTTCAAGAAAAGCAAAACAACATCCAGTTCCCGATCTGATTTGAATAATTTCTCAATATTCGTTTTTTAAATTGTGATACTTGAAGAGGCAAGTTTTTTTAGGTGGTGTAAAAAGTTTTAGGAATCACTGCTCTCGTGTTTAAATATTGGAAGAAAATCAACATCTTGTTCATGTCACATCCGACTTGTCCATTTGCACTCAATGGATTGTGCAGGTGAGTGCCTACAGTGTAATATTATATGTGAACCACTCCAGTGAAGAAAAAGGAAGGAGGGAGGAAGAGGAGGAGGGGGTGGTGGAGGAGGAGGAGGAGAGGGAGGGTACCATTTTGTCACAGGCTGCTATGTAGATTAACCTTTCAATTAGTTGTTATCATCTGCTCTCCACGCAGCGAGCTCTGCATCTCGGATTACGTCTTCAGCATCGTTTTGTCATCACGTCGTCATCGTGTAGACGAGAGCACTCTGGAAAACTTGGAGGAGGTAAAAACATGTCGCCGCGTCTTCTATGCATGCAACTCTGCACTATTTTGGCTGCAGGGATGATTTGCGAGTTTAATGGCGATAAAAGACGGTGCGTGCGTGCATTGCGCAACATGCGCCGTGCGGGACGTTTCATGTCATCGCCGAAAGATCGGAGAACCCCACAGGCCGTGCGTTTTTGAAACCGCTTAATGGGGCGTTTATGGGGAATTGTCGAGGGAATTAACGGCGGGGAAAGAATAAAAAGGGAAGGTGGAGGTGCTGCCGCTGGTGCTGGCGGTAGTCGCCTCCACGACAAGCCTTCACGCGTTTTTATTTGAACCCGATCGTCCCTGCGGAGTCGTTAAACGCGCCTCCTAGGATCGCTTTCCCACTTTTTTTTATCGGCGTTTACGCCATGCAAGATCCCTGTAATGCATCATTTAAGAGCGTAAAAAATGAACGAGCCACTTTGAAGCGTTTCAAGGAGGAATGCGTCGTTAAGGTGGAACGGCGTCGTGATGTTATTTGATGAACATATTCGCCTCGCGAGGTCGTAACATGGGGTCAAATGGCAATGGTTCCCCTCGGTGTCCTCGCAAGAGGGAATTTATTAAAACAGATACGTGAATAAAAGCGTTTTTCCGGCTTTTTAAGCAAAGCGGTGCTCAGCCACCTTAAGAGGGCGGGTCGAGCGCCCGTCAAGTGACAGCTCGGCTAGCCAATGGCACCGGCCGACTTGTGAAAATTGACAGGCGCCTTATCAAACCACCCATCGGATGTGCTCCGTTCCCGGCCAATAAAGAAGTTGTTAGGGGAGGGCACATTAGTGTCGGAGAGCTTTAATGAGACTCCATTGGATTGTAATCAGCGTCATGTCGGATTCGCCGTAAACTACAACAGTGGAACAAAATGGCGACTGTTTAGGTGACGACTCTTTTTAAGCCTGGCATTTTATGCAGCGGAGTCGCTGCGTGTTTTTGTTCTTTTTTTAATGTTATTGTCCACATCGGACTCATTTGGAGCGCAAGGTTTGTTACTCACTGACTTGTGTTTTGTTGAGGGCTTTGATCGTCAGCTGTCAAGGGAGCGAGCATCGATTGTGCGACTGGCGTTGTGCATTTTGTTATGACGGCCATTGAGCTGTCAAAACAGATAAAAACAAAGTGGCGTGAGGGGCAGCTTCAAGCCCCGAGGACCACCTTGTCGTCGTCCTTTCGGTTCGGTGGTCGGACGTCTGTGACAACGTTGGTGCGGTAGTTTATGCCCGTGGAGTTTGTCGCGTTCGTGGATATGTCACCCAAAAAAGCCAAACTTGGAGACTTTTTTTTTTATTCTTTCCAAAACGGAAAGTTTCCGTCTGAACAGATTTAGTGGCATACTGATATTAAAGCTCCATTGATTCTTCCGTAACGATGATTTACAGGTTTTATTTGGAGAGTGAAATGTCCCAATAAATTGTTTATAACTTTACAAAGCATCACTTTCTTAATGTTGCAAGCCAGTGAAACGTTGTGCACAATTTGAACATTATGCACAGCTCTAATAAGATACAAGCTCTTATCTGATTGAGAATTGGTGTCATACTGGATTTACGATTGTTTCTCAGTAACTGCAATAACCCTCCTGGGTCAATTTGACTCGAGTGTATGGAAAGAAATTGGAATAATCATTACTAACCATTTGTCTTTGTCTCGTTTATAGGCTAGTTCCAAGTGCACATTACCACCGTTTTTTATTTTCCTGGCAGATTTTGGGACATCATCAAGGCTGGTTGTGGAATTTATCACTGACTGTTTTTCCCCTCCATCGTCGGTCCTCTTAACAATACGGATTTGACAAGCCAATTTGGACGGCGCTGTGGAACATATCTTTTTTTTTTTTTTTTTTTGACCTCGCCAAAGGATGTGGATGTACCCGTTGGCGCTTGGCAGCAGGCGGGATTCCGCATGGATAACGTTTTTGTGAGTCTCCCGGTCCAACCATGGTGAAACTCGCCAACCCTCTGTTCACGGAGTGGATTCTGGAGGCCATACAGAAAATCAAGAGGCAGAAGCAGCGGCCCTCGGAGGAGAGGATTTCCCACGCGGTGGGGACATTGCACGGACTGGACCGCAAGACGGTCCTGGAGCAGTTGGAATTAAGCGTGCGCGATGGCTCTATTCTCAAGGTTACCAACAAGGGGAGCGCCTCGTACAAGGACCCGGCGAGTACCGGGTCCATCCCGCCTCCCGCCTCGCCCGTCCCGTCAAAGGAATCTATATGGAGTTCTGGCGAACTCCGCCACCTGGATTGGAATAAGATCTTGCGCAGGGCCATCGAGGGCTTGGACAACACGCACGGCTCCTCGCTCAAGAACATCGAGAGGTACCTGAGGAACCAGGAGGACCTCGCCGAGGCGGCCGACAACCCGGCCTTCCGTCAGCGCTTGCGGCTGGCGGCCAAGCGCTCGGTCAACAGCGGCAGGCTGTTCAAAGACGGCCCGCGGTACCAGCTCGGAGGGACCCCCAGGTGTCCCGTGGCCAGGCCTTCGCCGTTGACGTCAGCGGCGCTGCTACCCCATGAGCAGGAACAGGTATATTTGAAATAAAAGAGAGAAATAAAATTAAGCCTAAAATGCAACTAACTTGCCTTAACTTGATGACCCAACGCTTAATTTGCGGGGTAGTTGCCGATCTCCGTCGTATAAGAGAGCGCCACTAGCCAGGAAGTGGTGCGGTGCGACGCTTGTGTGGTCGCCACTTTGCTGCCGGCTTCCCACAGGTTACATAAGCCCAGCCAAAGTGACCCAGAAAGGATGTGGTCGGCCGCCTCGCGCTGAATTATATATCATTTGGGGGACGGCTGACAACTAATGTGCCTCAAAGAGGCTGTGGCGAGACACAATATTCTTTAGACAATTCCGAGCAACAGGGAGGGAGATGCGCAAGGTTGAGTCTTTTCCCACGTCGAGCGTTTCCACGCTGTGTAAATTGAATTTAGCCCCAAGGGGCACGAAAGGATTGTCCCAAATTCCTGCAGGCGGCATTGTTTTCCCCGTATTTAGCGCCTCAGGGGTGGTAGGCGACACGCGGTGGCGCGAGGCTGTCGGCCGCCGCCGCCCGCCGCCGGCTTGGCGCTTTTAACACGTCTGACGAGAACATCACCTTCGATGACGGCTCGCCGTCGGACACCAAAGAGCTGAGCAAACGCGTCGCTAGTTGAAAAGCTACTGTGCAACGTCTTAGTACAGTAGGGAAAATAAACATGCACCTCTCATTGCACATATCACGATTACCGTTTTTTTCCATGTATAATGCGCAAAATTTAACGAATTTATTGTCCTAAAATCTGGGGTGCGCATTATTCATGGGTACAAAAAAAATAAAAATAATGCGCTTTCTTCTCTGCTGTTCACGTCAAACACGCTCCATACGAACACAATGCTCTCGTATCAGACGCTTGCTCGATCATCTGCTTGTTTGCTGTCACAATGTGCCCTACACAAATCCGAAACATTTCTTTGCTATCGAGTTTGCTAGCGCATGCGCAGTGATACTGACCGGCAGAATAACATCCGGTTGTTCCCAAAGATATTTTTTCTGAACTAATTTTACGTTAATCGACTTAAGTAGGAGTCAAAATTTGGGTGCGTATTATACATGGGTACAGGCTTTTTTCCAGCATCGACATGCCATTTTTAGGGTGCGTATTATACATGGGGGCGCATTATACATGGAAAAAAACGGTAATAATAAAATACACTTTTTTAAAAAAAAATCTGACTTGTAGCATTCGCGATAGCTGCAGCTCTTGGGCAGTGTGGTGATGAGTGTGAAAGGTTGTTTTTTTTTTTTCCGTCTTTTTCGAGATGAGTGGCGGCGTGGAGGTTATGTGCACGTATAGAGAGCGCCGCCTCGTTCCTCGCCAGTTTCACAGTGAATAATCAAAAAGTCACACCTCCAGTTCTGCAACCACATCTCTGTGACTGTCTGTGGTTGGGGCCCTCTGCGTCTAAAAAGAAAAAAAAAAAATTCAAAAAACTAAGATGGGTCTCACGTCTGTTTTCTATTTGGCACCTTTTTTGCTATTTTTTTTTTTGGTGTTATGTGTTGAGGAAAACAGGTACGCTGCCGCCACTGCTGGAAAAGAGCACTGTTGGCTCATCGTTTAAAAGAGTCTAAAGAGACTGTGCCAGGAACAAAGGCGAGGAATTAGATTTTTTCCCCTCCCAACACCCCCCCCACTGTGTTATGCAACCACTTGAGCTCTCTTTCCACCACCGGCAACAGCAGCAGCGGCGGCGTTGTAATGGCGCGAGCCCCACCCCCTCGCTCAGGACAGCCTGCTCTTTTCATGCGCCGTCATTTCCTGTCATGCACTTAATTTAGACTGGCCCGAGAAAATCATCAGCGTCGTATTCTCCTTTTGCTTTCTGTGCCCTGCCGTTAGCAGGAATAACGCCGTGTTCCCGGATGACATGAGATCACCGGGAACATGATACGCTGTCTAAAATGTTCTTGGATCCAGACTTGTTGTCTTGAGTCCAAAAATCCAGAGCGCTTTCGGGGTGTTTCTATGTTTGTCGGCATTTACGCTTGCCGCTATAAGTAAGTTGTCTCCCGAGGGCGGTCTCCACCGCTGCCTGCCTTAAAGCGCAGATGGAAAAGCTCCTAAAGATTCTTTGTGCTCGGATTAGGTCACCAGCAAGGGAGAAGGAAAAACGTAGCAATCGCTAATTCAGACCAGAGCGATTTGCCAATGAAGTCGGTTTGAAGCCCGATTCCGGGTCGGCCATTGGCTGCTCGCTGTCGTGACCTCTCGGCACATGTCGTGTTTGGAGCACAAATCAATGCAAGTCTTTGTAGTCGCTGCTTTCTGTTGCTCGTTAAGATGACGTACATCTTGTTTTTATTAGCCTTGGATGGTACTGTGGATTTTTTTGTTTTTGTTTTAGGGTGGGGGCTTGGACGGGGCAAAGACCATCATTTATAAAGCATGGCAACCAAGTTTGGCCAAGAGCAAAAAAAAGAAGTTTGTCTGCTCCAATCAAAAGAGCTTTATCAGCAGCTTTAATTCCAGTCCTGTTTCCGATCAAACGCATCCTTTTATTTTATTTTTTTTAAACTCCTACAGAAGAGCAAAGATAAACATAATCCCTTTCAAAGGAACTGTATCTCAAGGAGATAAATCAACTCCAACCCTGCGTGACACTTTTTGCACATGAAGAAGCAATAAGTTATGTAAGCGGAACACAAGATGACTAAAAGAAGCCAAAAACGTCTTCATGTGCTGCACAAGTGTCAGATGATTGGAGTACATTCTGTCACCATTACGCTGATATTAGCTGCTTCCCAGCTGCAAAGACTCACAACATTCTAATTGGCATTTGCAAGCCCCCCGCGAAAACTTCAACTTTGTTTCACGTCACATTAAGAAGAAAGAATGACGAGTAAAACACACAATTGCAATCAAAACCAAAAAAAAAATGCTGGTTACAACACAAGAGCAAAGTGAGCCTATTGTTTGACGCATCTGAAAATGATTTCATAATGACAAAGACGTGATTGTGCCTCTTCTGCGTCGATCAACTCGACAGCCGTGTTGTCACCTGCATTGTCGGCAATGTGACCGGAATCGACTTTTGTGCCACCGAGGGACATCCTCAAGGTGCGAGCGAGCGAGCGAGCGAGCGGCGCCATTTGATTCCCCGTCAGTCTCCCGCGTGGAAGCCCGCTGTCAAATATTGACTAGGCCGACTGGAAAATAGAGTCATCATTGACGCCGGAGTAAACAGCCCAAGTACCCCGCCCCGACCCGCATCTAATTGACACGGAGAGCGAAGCAGCAGCCGTCTGTAGGTCAGGAGGCGGAGCCAGACCAATGTGATGGCATTTTCATTCCTGTCATTTTTAAACATGGGGGGGAACCCTTTCAGATCCGCACGGCCGGTTGGATTTCGAGTTGAAATCCGAACGCCACTGTCAAAAAGAAAATTGTTAGTCGATAGCAAACTTGAACACTTTGTCCATTTTGTGTTTCCTCTCAGCTGCGGGTGGACCCCATCCCAATCTGCAGTTTCTGTCTCGGCACAAAAGAGTCCAACCGAGACAAACGTCCGGAGGAGCTGCTGTCCTGCGCCGACTGCGGGAGCAGCGGTAAGTCAATCAACGTCTCAGTCATCATTTTTGACTGGCCGTTTTTCTTTTTCTGACATTTTTGCGCTTGCCGGCGTGGGAGACGCAATTACTTTAACTGCCGCGAGCGATCATCGCCGGCGTGACATTTTTGCAGCGTAAATAGCGTGGAGGTGCTTTTCATTAAGTGTACACAAACGGCGGCTTTACAAGCATGACGCGGGGCTTTTTGACTTTCACGCATCGACTTCTGTTAGATACCAGCGCCGCTGCGCTTTCTGCCTCATTAGGATCAAATTATCTGCAATTAGCCACTCGGATGTGTTGATCAGACTGCGTTCGGAGCAGGAGGGGTAAAAAAAATATACGACATACCGCGCATGCCGCTGATGCCAGTTTTTGGCGCCGGGCTTGTTAATATTTAAACAGGTTGCGGTGGCAACATTGATTAAAAGGGCTCGCCCGTTTGCCTTTTTCAATTGCTCCTCCAGGACATCCCTCGTGTCTCAAGTTCTCCCCCGAGTTGACCTCCCGAGTGAAACGATTACGGTGGCAATGCATCGAATGCAAAACGTGCAGTTCCTGCCGAATCCAAGGGAGAAATGCGGTAAGTTGCCCAAACACCTTCTCTGCCAAAAAGTCATTGTTGTTGGACAAATTCACTATTTAAGTCATTGTTTTATTTAATTACGCAGCAAATCATTTGATAGTGCAGAGGGAGTTGAGGAAAATAGATTTGCTTGCTTGATTTCCTACTCGGTGCCTGCAAAGGCCAAGTCAGTTTCCCATTTGGCCTCTCCAAACGTTCTTGTTGGCAAGTGTCGAAATAACAGAGCCTGCTTTGTGAGAATACGCAAACAAAGTCAAGTGAGGTGTTTTTAGAGTAACGCTGTCACCTGGTGGCCATTTTTAGCCACCCGCCGCTCACTCATCATCATTTTGTCCTCCTTTCATTTCCACCAAACGGTTGGTTGCCTTGCCTTGCCTTGCAGCACTTTGAAGGCGTCGCTGACACGTGTGGGCTCTTCCTACAGGACCAGATGCTCTTCTGTGATTGGTGCGACCGGGGCTTCCACATGGAGTGCTGCGAGCCGCCCGTGTCCGCAATGCCCAAAGGTGAGGCTTCGCCGTGCCTGCCAATCCAGCCTCGGAAGTCCGTTTAGGTGGACGCTCAGAACGAAGCCGTTGCTGAGTGTGCCTGTGTGTTTGGATGTCCTCCAGGAACGTGGCAGTGCCAGGTCTGCAGGCCCAAGGAGAACGCAAAGAAGCTGCTGCACAGAAAAGCCGACGAGATCAAACGGCGATACGCCAAGCCCGTCGCCGCACGGCCCGCCAACAAGCTCACGCAACAAACGTGCGTGCGCCCGAACTGGCTCGTCGGCACAGCTGCGTTTGCGAAGTGCTTTCTCAAGTGTGCCGTTTGCCCGTAGGTGTCCGAGCAGTGGCGACGGTTCCACGGCGGCGCTCGGAGGAAGAGGCTCGCCCGGTAGGGGTGCCAAGTTTAGCGCGCGCACCTCATCCCGTCATGGCGCATCTGCCAAGGACGCCGGAGTTCCGGACGCCGCCCGATTCACCATCCCGACTCCCACCTCCCCCTTCACCGCCGCCGTCGTCACTCCCCTCCTCACGCCCTCCTTCGCCACGCCACCTGCGCTCGGCGTTAACAAGAAAACCAAAGGGCTCATCGACGGGCTTTCCAAATTCTTCACCCCTTCCCCCGTGGGGCGTCGCTCGCGCGCCGCAGCCGGCGACTCGCCCGCCAGCAAACGCTTAGGCCCGACGGGCGATGTGGCCGCAGCGGTCACCCCGCCGCTCGCCCCGCCGCTCGCCGCACCGGTCGCCGCCGGTCACCAGATGGCCGCCCCGACGTCACCGGGATTTAGCCCGCCCTCGCAGACGTCGGCCGGCTCCACGTCGGCAAACTCGCCCCAGAGCTCTTCCAGCCAGTCGAGCGTTCCCTCCCTGGGAAGCCTCTGCAGTAGCAGCCAGCTGAAGGGACTGTTTGACGGACTCTCGCACATTTACGCCACTCAGGGACAGTCGCGGCAAAAGCGGCTGGCGTGCTACGCGCCGCCCAAACGCGCGCCGCAAAGGCAGGACTCTCCCCACGCGTCCCAGTGCCGCAGAAAGAACGAGTTTAGCCGAAAGCGGCTCGGCGCCACGTCCGCCGGGTCGGGCCGACCCGGAGGACACGCCTTTAAGTCGCTGGGCCATTTCAAGCGCAACCCCTTCCTTAAAAAGCACAGGACGCTAGGCAGGCTGAGGTATAAAGTGAGCCCCCCGAAGGGAGCCCCCCCCTCGCCAGACTTGACAGAGGCGAGAGTTAAGCCAGAGAGTAATCATGGTAAGCAAGGCCCTCCGAAAGCCTCCACACTTTGTAAAGCTGCTTCTTGACTTTCTGTTCAACGCTTGCAATCATGATTTATCTTCCCGACCGACCGAGCGGCGCCGATACAACGCTCCCCCCCCCCAACCCCCCCCCCCCCCCCCGCGGACTCATCTCCTGCCTAATTTGAATGATTTTCTTAACTTGGCTGCGGAGTTGACGTGGCTTCCATCCTTCATGGCGCATGGCCCACTAACCCTCCTCCCTGCCTCCCTCTTTCCCTCCTTCCTCTGTCCTTGACACACCCCATTGTCACGTCCGGGCCGCCGTCATCACATCTCATCCGCAACCTCGCCTCACGCACTGACTCAGATGACATGATGACTGTAAGCCACTGTGGCTGAGTCACCCTCCTCGCGGCAGAATTCTTAAATGCTACAAAGTAGCCCAAATAGCGTCCTCCTAAATTTGACATCCTGCCTGCATGGCTCATCATCTGCGTCCATTCCCGCGCTGCCTTCGCTGCCTCTGCTTGTCAATTCGCCGGCTCTCGGAGGATGACTAAGCACACCCAAGCCGTTATGCAATTAGAGTGATTTAGTTTCACTTCATTCCATGAGGGATCTCTCCCCCCTCGTACATAAACATGCAAAGATGATGCATTAGCAACATTTTCTCCCGAGACACCCGAGCTGCGCAGCGGCTTACCAGCGCATTTGCATGGAAGGCAGCGAGGAGATGATTCACCGTTTGTTCCTTGTGCCGCTCGCTATCTGATAGGCCACCATGGGGAGCTGCGGGTGAGACAGGAAGCCCGCTCCGCCTCGGTGGCGGCCATGTCCGGAGCGCACGTGACCCACGAGGACGCGGAGACCTTCGCCAGCGTCCGGCGCGTCGCCGCGCAGGTGACCGGGACCACTTTTACTTTTCGCTCAACAAAAATCGACTCGTACTTTATTTGTGACTTTGTTTTCCTCTTGTGACTTTTTGTCCAACAGAGGACGGGATGTCAAATGAACGCGGACGCCACGCGACGCCCGGCCGTTATCGAATTTGGCAAGTACGAAGTGCAAACCTGGTATTCGTCACCGTACCCGCCCGAATATTCCAGGTATTTCCCAAACGCCACCCCCCGTCCGCTGCTTCCTTTTGGCTGCGGAAACGGCAGCTTTCCTCCTCGTGTCTTTTGCCAGATTACAAAAGCTTTACCTGTGCGAGTTCTGTCTGAAGTACATGAGAAGCAAAAGCATCCTCCAGAGGCACGCAAACAAGTGCGGCTGGTTCCACCCGCCGGCCAACGAGATCTACCGAAAGGACTGCCTCTCCGTCTTTGAGGTGAGCCCGGCCTTGTCGACAGTGAGGACAAAACGCAAAACCAACTCTCTGCTGTCCTCCCCGCTCAGGTTGACGGAAATGTCAGCAAGCTGTTCTGCCAAAACCTCTGCCTGTTAGCCAAGCTCTTCCTGGATCACAAAACCTTGTATTACGACGTGGAGCCCTTCCTCTTCTACATCCTCACCAAGAACGACCACAAGGGATGTCATTTGGTGGGCTACTTCTCCAAGGTAAGCAAAAATCTGGAAGGAAAAAAAAAAAATGCCAGGTGTAGTAAATTCTCTGACACGCTGGATCCCTTTCCTTGCAGGAAAAGCTTTGCCAGCAGAAATACAACGTCTCCTGCATCATGATCATGCCTCAGTACCAGCGGCAAGGATTCGGACGCTTCCTTATTGATTTCAGTGAGTTCCTTTTTATTTATTTCGTCCACTCTAGAGTGATAAAATAGCCACGTATTTTGTGCCCACCACATTTCGGTTTGAGCGTAGCCGACGAGTCGGTTGCCAGAAGAGAATTTCCACATCTGCTTTGTTCAAGCACGGCGGATAATGGCGCATTTGATTTCTTGTTCACTTTGGGGAGCCATTGAGACACACTGTGATATTGAGAGCGCGGCGGTAACAAAGACGGCAGGATTAAGGGAGATTGAAGGCAGCTGAATTGGCAGCTTTTATTGGAAGATGTAGCCGTGGAGCTGTTTAGATGAACAGATTTTTTCCTCTTGATAGGAACGGAGCGAAGGGACCTTGTTAAGAATGGCCCTTTCTTTACCAAAGCAGACCGATTATGGCAAAAGCACTTTTTAGTCTTTGTATCCTCATTGCTTCTCTTTGACGATTGGAAAGTGAAATCATGTCCTCGCCAAATTAAAAAATAAATAAAATAAAATTCTTTCTTGCGTTTCTTCTTAGGTTACCTTCTCACCAGGCAAGAAGGACAAGCGGGCTCCCCTGAGAAGCCGCTGTCAGACCTGGGTCGCTTATCCTACCTGGCGTATTGGAAAAGTGTCCTCCTGGAGTATTTTTATCGGCGGCCGGATAAACACGTCAGCGTCAAAGGCATAAGCAGGGCCACGGGGATTTGTCCCCACGACATTGCTGCCACTCTGCAGCACCTGGGCATGATTGACAGACGGGGCGGACGGTCAGTTTTCTCACTCTCGTCTTTGTGCAGCTGGTGTCGGGCGTTGTTGTAATTCAGTCATTTTGTTGTCTACGATTCAGGGTGGTGCTGATCCGAAAAGAAGGACTGATCCACGGCCACATGGAGAGGCTGCGGGCCGCCCCGCGTCGCCACCAGGTGGACCCAGACGCCCTGCGCTGGTCGCGCTCCGCCTCGCTCAGCGCCGTCCTCTCTGAGGAGGAGCGGGAGGCGGAGATGGATGTAGGTTCCCGCTCAGACAGTGCCTGCGTGAAGTGAACATTTGCATGATGAGCTGCCGAGTTCAAACGGAGGCCAGAAGCAGGCGGCGCGCCCGCTTACTCGCTCGCTGTCAACATTGCTGTGAATCACTTGGGCGCCTTTGACGGCGCTCTTTAGATGATCTGCGTGTTGCAGGCAGGCATTCATTCGCCACTCATTTTCAGGCTGAGCGTTTGAAGGAGCAGGCCAGCTGCTGGCTGAAAGAGGAGCGAGGGAGCCTCGCCGCCGCCCCTCCCGCCCGCAGGCAGACGCTCACCAAGATGCACTGCAAGGTGCCCTACAGGACGTACGAGCGGCGCCACGCTCCGTCGTGGAGCCGAAGCGCCCGGCCGCCGCCGAACCTCGGCCACCGCGACCGCAGAGAAGAAGCGGACGAAGACGTGGATTCGGACGGCTCGCCGCCCGTCCTCCTGGACAAACGAAAGGTGACTTGGATTGTTTGTTGTGGTCATGACACATCTCCTCCGGGTCTAGCCCAATAAGCCTCGTAAAATGTTCCACCCCTCGCGCTTAGTTGGCGAGATGAAAGTTGGGCTAAATATTCATGAATTCCGCCGAGGCTTTGGCGGAGCCCCGCTGTGATCCGGAGCCTCCCCCCACCACCTGCAGCTATGGATAATAGTTTGTGTTCACTGCTGCTGATGTCGACTCTGGTTTTTATTCGTCATGGTGTTCTTTGTGTTCCAGAGGAGCAAGAGGGGGCGCAAGCGGAAAAGAATTAACAGCAGCGTCACAACCGAGACCATCTCCGAGACGACCGAGGTCCTGAACGAGCCCTTCGACAACTCTGACGACGAGGGTCCCGTGGCGCGGTTGGAACATGAACAAGAGGAGATGGAGAGCAAGAGCCTGATAGCACCTGTGAAACGGCGGAGAGGTCGACCGAGGCTCAAGGACAAGCCGCAGCAAGATCTTCAACAATGGAACAAAGGTACGAGCGGCGATAAGCAACACTGTGCTAGTGGTTAGCACGGGCCTCACGGGTCTGCATGATTTTCATCCGCAGATGCCGACGTCCGCCCCAAGAGACCCGGCAGACCACGTCCCGTCAAGCGAAAGAAAGGCTGGCCCAAAGGAGTCAAACGAGGTCCTCCCAAGTGGCGCCTCAAGAACGAACGCAAAATGGGCTTCAAGCTGAATCTTCTTTACACGCCGCCCGAAACACCCACCGAAGCGGAGCGACACCTCATCCAGGCCGAGGAGGAGCGGGGAGAAACCCACAGAGAGCTCCACGGCGGCAGGGCCCGGCCCGCTTTCGACTCCGAGCCCCCGAGCCCGGCCGAGCGGCGCTCGCCCGTCAGCGGGTCTCCCGGGAACGAGGACGGCGACGATTCGCCGGAGCGCAGAGATGACGAGCGGCAAGATAGCGAGCACGAGCCGGACTCCCCGACCAAAGATGTGGATCGCAGCGCTGAAGTCGCCGCGTCGCCTGATAATCCCAATGAGGAAGAGGAGGAGGAGGAGGAGGAGGAGGTGATGGCCAGAACGGAGTTTGCGCTTAAAGATGAAAACCAAGAGAAGACAACGCAGCCCGAGAGCAGCCACCTCGGGGCGTCGCATGCTTCGAAGGAAACGCGTGAATGTTTTTTAGCTCCCGAAGAAGTCGACGGGGACGTTGCGTCAAGTCGGCAAGAAGATGACGCCAGCGTCCCCCCGGAATGCAACCGGGATGCAGAGGCGCAAACCAAAGAAATGTCGCCGCTCCCTCCGGCCCAAGCGGCAGCTGTGGATTGTGAGTCTGAAGAGGAAAGCCCGCCCAGTCCTCCACAGGGGCACCCGCTGCCGCCTCCGCCCGCCAAGAGGCCGCCCATCAGTCCCGCGCTCAGGGACGGCCCCCCGATCTGCACAGAGATAGACTCGGAGACGGCGCGAGCCGTGCGGTCACTGACGAGGGAGAGCGAGCGCGACGTGGCCTTCCAGGACTGCGTGGAGAGCCAGGACGCCCGCAGGAAGGCACGCAGCTACGCTGCCGTCACCCCTTTGGAAGACTGCCCGCAGTCGGAGCTCAGCAGCCCGCTTTCCTCGGCGCACTCCCATCCAAGCCAGTCGGTGCGCTCCGTCAGCAGCCCGGCCGTGTCCATCCTGGAGGTGGGGGGCTACGCGCAGATCAGCCCCGACCACAGCGCCATCTCGGTGCCCTCCATCCATAACTTGGAGACGAGTCCCATGATGGACGTGCCCTCCGTGTCGGACCACTCGCAGCAAGTGGTGGACAGCGGCTTCAGCGACCTGGGCAGCATCGAGAGCACCACCGAGAACTACGAAAACCCCAGCAGCTACGACTCCACCATGGGGGGTAGCGTTTGCGGGGCCGGCCCCCCCCAGGGCGCCTGCCCCTACGGCGGCATGCCGCCCGCCGGGCTGGCCCAGAGCAGCTGCGCCGTCAGCCAGCAAATCAACCCCGGCGCCTGCGGCATGCTTCCGCAGAACAGCCTGAGCTCTCCGCCTCACTGCAACGTCAAGTCGCCGCAGGGCTGTGTGGCGGCAGCAGCGACCGAGCGGCCCCCCAGCGTCGGCCAACGCGGCGGCCCGCACGGCCAGCAGCACGCCAGGCACGGCCCCCACAATCAGCACAATCAACACAACCAGCATAGTCACCACCACAATCAGCACCTGCAGCACAATCAGCTCAGCCAGCACAATCAGCATGCCGCCGCGCACAACTTCCACAATCAGCATGTCTCGCAGGACGCCGCCGCCCAGTGCGCCATCCCCGCCAACTTTGCCGCCGCCGTGCAGCTGCCCGACATCCCCGAGACGGGCAACCCCAACTTGGCCCTCTACGAGCGGATCAACCACCAGGGCGAGTACGCCGGCGGCCACTACGTGCAGTCGTCGGGTCTCAGCCTGGCAAAGCTGCAGCAGTTCACCAACACCTTCATGGAGCACCCCCGCTCGCTAGCCTTCAACCACTCGCCCTCGCACCCCATCACGTCCTACGCCAACAGCCCCTCGCTTTCCGCGCAGCACTCCGGGCTGGTGTCCCTGTCGCAGAGCTCGCACCGCCATCCCAACCCCCAGGTGCAGGCGGCCATGACGCCACCGCCGCCGCCACCGGCCGTGATGCTCCAGCGCAACGTGGGCGTGCCGCCGGCGCAACGCATCCAGCCGCAGATGGCGGCCAAGAGTCACGGCTCGGCGCGCTCCAAGTCGGCGCCGCTCTCGCACCATCACCACCCTCACCACCCCCACCACAACCACCACCACCAGCAGCAGCAGCACCACCACCACCAGCAGCAGCAGATGTACGCGCGGCAGCCCCAGGGCGTGGCCATGCAAGCGCCGGCCCGCACGCTGGCGGCCATGCCGCGGGTCAACATGAGCGTCAACATCATGCCGGCGCCCGCCTACAACTCCATGAACATGGCGCCGCTCAACGCCATGAACGGCTACGGTATGAGCCAGCCCATGATGAACAGCGGCTACCACGGCGGCCACGCCGCCGCCGCCGCCGCCTACATGAACCAGTCGCCCCAGTACTCTATGCAGATGGGCATGATGGGAACGCAGCCATACGCCCAGCAGTCCGTGGCGGCGCCGCCGCACGGCAACATGATGTACAGTCCGGCCGGTCACCACGGCTACATGAACCCGGCCGTGTCCAAGCAATCGTTGAAAGGGCCTTTCATCAGGCGGTAACCTGCCGCCTCCCGGCTTTAGATGCACTGAGTTGGCCTTTGTTCTTCTTCGTCTTTGCGCAAAAATGAAGTGTTGGCCCTTCGGGTGACGTTTCAGGATGAACCCAAAGTACACCCAACTTGACCCTCTAGAAACTTTTCAATAGAGAGACAACCCCACTTTAAAATGCAAATTTCAGAATTTTCTGAGGCGTTTCTGCTCAGATCTTGACTTCCTTGATTATTAACATCATCCTGAGATTTCACCCCAAAGCACATATTCTTCATTTTTGTGACTGGTCTATATAAATATATGGATTTTTTTTCTTTCTTTGCTCTTTAAAGACAAAAACCAGCAGCAGCACTTGGAAAGAATGCAAATATTTTCATTCACGTGTTTAAAAAAAAAAAAGAAAAGAAAAAAGTATTTTTGTTCCTCCAAGATGGGAAGCCTTACGACACGACACGGTGATGTTGAAGACGAAATGAAATTCTATTTAATTCGCGGCAGGTTCCGAGGCTCTGAGGTCAGCTTTCCGTCGCCGCGTAGCAGCCTCCCACGGAAGCCATTTTTCATGTGCCTGCTCACGAGTGGAACCTGTTGAGTGTGTTAACTGTCCAACAGTGCAAAACACACGCAAGACCGTTTAGTTTGTACCATAGTCGCGCCTTTGTATATTTAAATTATTGTACCTATTTTTGTTTTTTGTAAAGTGGCAAACCTTAGCATGCTTGGGTCTCTCCTTTAGTGACAGTGCATTGAGTAGTACTGTACAAGTGTCGTGCTTAACAAATAGCAAGCCATTTTCAACATGCCGAGCCTTTTATTAGGTAAAAAAATGAAATTCTATTTTGTTAATGCTAATAATGTAAAAAAAATGAAAAGAAGAAAAAAAAAAAACATGTCAAACTTTTAGCCTCGTTTTCAGTTGCGCTTTGAGAGGTTTTATTGCTCTACGTATGTATAATTCTCAAGTCTTTTTGTAACAACTCCTCCAGGCAGCTTTCTGTTTAATAAAGCAAGACGGATTTCTGTCCCCATACGTGAGCTTATCTCCCTCTTTGTACACTTCAGAATATGATCTATCTAGAGCTATATATATAGAACAATAAAGAAGATATTACTTTCGTTGATATTTTGCACAATGCCTTTTAACGCTTTCATTCTTTGCCAAAAGTTGCATGCAGAGCGACTGCGTGCTTTTGCCCACAGCTTACGAGAAGAGGCCAAGGTGTCCTTCCAGGTTTGACCTATAGGGCGGGGCAAGTCCCTTATTGCACTTTGTCAGCATGACGCATGCATTCCCGCCCCCCCATCTAATTCCAGTTTCTTTATTTTCTTTCAGGCAGCCAAGATGACACGTCCAAAATAAAAAAAGAATTTCCGGAAGAGGTAATGATTGCTGCCTCAATCATCAATGTATGAAAGATTTTATTGCAGCAATACAACGTAAGAACATTCTGCTGCAAAACAGAGTTAGTCGGTCAGTGGATCAAATGTTGACACGCTTATTTCGCCGCCCCTTGTAGATGTCACCTGGACTCGGCCGACCCGGCGGGCGCCGTCGCGCCGCTCGTGCGCGAGCTGCGCGTCCAGTTGCCTCAGCTGCTTGAGGAAGCCCCAATTGGGCAGGATCCTCCGGTGCGTCTTGATGTGCTCGGCGGCAGCCGCCAGCGTCACGCCCTCACCGATCATCAGGTAAGCCAGGAACAACGTGGCCGAGCGGCTCCTGCCCATCACGCAGTGCACCAGCACTTTATCTGCGGCCACACAAACACACTGTTTCGGACACACGCCGCTCTGCTTTTCCCGTCGGACAGAGAAGTCACTCTTACGTTGAGGGTCAGCCAGCGCCGTTTGGATGAAGTCGGTGGCGGTGAAAAAATACTGGCTGAGGTCAAACGAGGGCGTGTCGTAGGCCACCACGCCGTGGTAGACCACATCCATGTCGCCATAGTAACCGGCACCTGTATCCACGTTATTCCACGTGCCCTCGGCGGCGTTCAGGATGTGCGTGATTCCCAGCTGCTTCAGCTTCAACTTGTCTTTTGCCGTCGCCCTGTCGGAGTCAAAATACGTTTTTCCACATTCTGCTTTTAACGCGTCTCAGAAATGGGATGTTTCCGACTCACTCGTCACCGATGTAAAAACTCCAGGCCACACCTGGTTGTAGGGGGTGTACGCCACGCATCCTCGGTTGAGGATCTTGTCCAGCTCATAGCAGCTGGGTGTGACGTCATTGTGGTCGTCGTCGCCGTGCCGATCGCCCATGCTTCCGTCGTTCCCACCCCTCCGGTCGTCCTCGGTGGCTGCGAGTCACGGCAAAAGAGAAGATCGTGTAACGCCGAGGATATTTTTAGAGGCTGCGATGCTATGACTGACTTGAGCTGGAACGCTTCTACCTCCCACAAGGCGCCCATCTCCACTGCTGCACTTTGAAGAAATGCTTTTCAATTTTCAACAGTTGAATCATTGTGAGCAACAATTTTAATTTTGAGGAAACATTGACATAAAAACGTGTGTATCTGGACGTAAACAAATTGTTTTGCTCTGTTTTCAAGTTCCCCCGGTGGCTTTGTGTCTGGGGGACTGCAGCTCGACGTCCAGCGCCCGCAGCTGCTCCAGGAAGCCGCGGTTGGGTGCGATGTTGCGCTTGACGCTGACTGCCACGATGGCCTCCGCCAGCGTCATCCGCTCGTGGATCATCAGGTAGGCCAGCACCAACGTGGACGAGCGGCTCAGCCCCATGGCGCAGTGCACCAGCACTCGCCCTGCACACGCACAAACACGATGTATGTAACTGAAGAAGAAATAGGAAGAGAAACACTCACCCGTGGGCGAACTCAAGGCGCTCCGGATAAAGTCGGCCGCCCGGTAAAAGAAAACGCTGAGGTCAAAGGTGACCATGTCGAAGGCTTCCACGCCGTGATACGCCACCTTGACGTCGCGGTAGAAGGTGGCGCCCGTATTGACGTTGAACTTCCCGTGGGCGGCATTCAGAACGTGGCTGATGCCGTGCGCCTTCAGGCTGCGCTTGTCTTTGGCGGCGTACCTCAAGCGAGAAGAAAAGTTTCAGTCTATAGCGGCGCAGACTCCTCGACTGGTGGTTCAGGACCGACTTACGTACATGTCTCCTAAGAAGATCCTGGGCTGCACCTGGTCCATGTGGTTGCACTCGCTGCCCGTCTTGGTCCACATTAGCCTCTGGAGTTGGGACGCCGGCGGGCTCTCGTACCTGGCGGACGCATCAGGGAGGCTGGCGAAGCTCCTCGGGCGGCTGGGCAAGTCTGAATGCGCCACTTTGCCTTTTTGTACACAATCTAGCACATATATTTAAAAAAATAAATAAACACTTTTTGTTTTTCCTCTCAAATTTTGAAGTCTCCCAAAGTATAGCCATTTTGCAGCCTGTCCCACATCCCAATGCATTACGAGGTAGTTAAAGTCAGTATTCAAGCGATGAGCCACTTACTTGTCTACTTGCGAGCCAGCCAGACGACATATGTAGGCCGTCCTCGGCTGTAATCTACCCGGCAACATTTTGGGCTATTTTAATGTCGCCTAAAATAATTCCGGTGTCATCTTCCTTCAAGCATATCCCAGCCGGGAGCACTCGCACACAAAGACAGGATCAGATTCCAGCTTGCAAGTCTTTTTTTTTATTTTTTATTTTTTTAAACACAAAACAAGTTAGCAGGAAAGAACACCATTTCACCTTTTGAGGGTTCTGTTGTGTTTATACACATTGATGAAAATCCCAAGACAAGTTAATGATTAGAATTTGCACTTAATGAGTAACAGTAACATCCTTGTACCATCTCCATGTAATATCATAAATTAATTAAATATAAATTATCCCTGATAGGATTAGTTAAATAACGACACAAATAAACGGATATTCACATTTAGAAGCCGTTGTATGTGACTATTTTTTTTGCTTGCGCCTTTTTTGTGAATAGTCCCTCCCGTTTTCCGTATGACGTGTAAACAGTGCGACATGTGACATGATTCCGCACGAGCACCGCGATGTTATTGTTAGGAAAAGCAACAAGACAGATGGTATGGTGCACCTTCCACTTGACCGACCTTTGCAATTCCGACGTGCCACGACTGCCGGCCAGTGTCCTTCTGTTGAACTGAGTCCGGGTGAGCGAACCCCAAAATCCCAGCTAACGGCGCTAGCATACACCTCGCTAGCCGCCTTTGCAAATGCAAAGCTAGCTTCGGTCGCTCCTTTTCTACTTTTTAGCCTCCGTCGTTGAGAAATATTACCTTTGTCATTCCTTCTACTTGTTCGTGTCATTCAAATTGTGGTTAAAGCCTCTTTGTTCGCCTTAATTGTGTGCACTTAGCAAGGAATCATTGGAATGCTAACTATTGACTGCAGTGGTAATGTTTCCAGCACGTCACCAATAATGTAATAACAAAACCTAAAATAGTACCGACGTCAACATTTTACATCCTGTTGCACTGAAATAATATTTCAACAAGATCACATACTTAACCAATGAGCAATTACATTTATCGGTGTTACAATTATTATTTGTTCAACTTGACAACCTTGCATTACAGTATTTTGTGCATAACATTCTCGTTTTGTTGTTGTTGCTACTGTCATTTTCCAGCCTCGGACGCCTGTGAAATGATCCCGCCAAGCGTCCGGCGCTGGACGCCCAAGCACGTGGCCGAGTGGCTGAAGGATGAGGGCTTCTGCGACTACGTGGACCTGCTGTGCCACAAGCACCGGCTGGACGGCAGCAGCCTGCTGGCCCTCAGCGAGTATGACCTGCGCTCGCCCCCGCTGAAGCTCAAAGTGCTGGGCGACATCAAGCGCCTCATGGCGTCCCTCCGCAAGCTCCAGAAGCAGAACTTGGACGCTTTGGAGGAGCTGGGCCTGCCCTTCGACGGCCACTCGCCCACCGGCTCGGGCGACTGGTTATGCAACGGCGAGCCGGCGCAGGCCTGCGACGGCGCCGACACGGCGCCCGTCGGCGAGGAGTACCAGAAGTACACTAACGGCAAGTTCAAGCTGCAGACCCGGCGGCTGGACCCCGAGTACTGGAAGACGGTGCTGAGCTCCGTCTACGTGGTCTTTGTGTTCGGGTTCACTTCCTTCGTCATGGTCATCGTGCACGAGAGGGTCCCCGACATGGCCACGTACCGGCCCCTCCCCGACATATTTCTGGACAGGTTGGTCGTAAAACACACAGCACAATAGTAATTGAAATACTGTCGTGCCGCGACGACGCTGTTTTGTATAAACAGCTGGACAGGAAAAGAAATCAATGGCTGGTTTTGTCCACAGCGTGCCTCGAATCCCGTGGGCCTTCGCCATGGCCGAGGCCTGCGGCGTCATCTTGTGTATCATCTGGCTGCTAGTTCTACTGTGGCACAAGCATAGGTACCGCTAAGAAGAACTTTACGTATATCTTGTGTCTTGACTGAACACGGTCATGCTTCCGGGACACCGGGAAGTTTAACATCCATTTGCTTACTTGTTTGTCCTGCAGGTCAATTCTCCTCCGGCGCATGTGCAGCCTCATGGGGACGGTGTTCATGTTGCGCTGCATCACCATGTTCGTCACCTCCCTGTCCGTCCCGGGGCAGCACCTGCAGTGCTCCGGAAAGGTAACATAGGTGCCGAGAGCGCGTCCGGAAGTTTAATTCGTCAGTAGACTGCGATGATATCAGCGGTGTCGTCACGCAGATGTACGGCGACACGTGGGCCAAGCTGCGGCGGGCTGTGGCCATTTGGAGCGGCTTCGGCATGACGCTGACGGGCGTGCACACTTGCGGCGACTACATGTTCAGCGGCCACACCGTCGTCATCACCTTGTTCAACTTCTTTGTCACAGAGTGTGAGTTGCACACCTTCATTTCGTCATCGTATAGCCGTGTTTCAAATCCCTAAAATCCAGTCAGTGATTTCAAATGTGATATGTTGGCGCCCTCTAGTGGTAACCAAACTTAATTAAACATCGATCTATTTTTGGCTGCTTAAGTGCACTGGTACCGTTGCGTCTAAAGGCGAACTGGTGTATTTTGGGCAGACACCCCACGCAGCTGGCACTTCATCCACACGCTGTCATGGGTGCTCAACCTGTTTGGCATCTTCTTCATCTTGGCGGCGCACGAGCACTACTCCATCGACGTCTTCATCGCCTTCTACATCACCACGCGCCTCTTCCTGTACTACCATACGCTGGCCAACACACACGCCTACCAGCAGAGCCGCCGGGCACGCATCTGGTTCCCCATGTTCTCCTTCTTCGAGTGCAACGTCAACGGGCCCGTGCCCAACGAGTACTGCTGGCCCTTCTCGAAGCCCGCCGTCCTCAAATCCATCATCGGCTAGAGGGGGGCGCCGTCCGTCCGAGGGATTTTACACAGCCTGCCTTTGACTTCTGGGATTTGTTTGGTCAAGATGAGAATCAGCCAAAATTGTCTTCAGTGTGATTCCAATTGCCAATGACTTTGCGCTTTGCTATATTCATTTTTCCACTCATGATTCTGCACACAGCATCTGAAAATGACTACATCAAAAATGGATTCAGAAACAAATCTCGGACTTAATTTCACAGGGTCGTTCATGTAAAATGTGTTTAAAAAAATGGATGCACAGGAAATGATAAATATTAGTGTTTTTGTGTATATTTTGAAATAACTACCTGTTGGTCCAGATATTTTGTTCTGATGGAGCCATGCGTGTTTCATGTGCTGCAGATTTCCCATTCCTGACATAGTATTTCTGCAAGAACAATGTTATTTAAGGGATATCTCTAAAATCGATGTTAACTTATTCAACTTTTTATGTTCTTTGTACTCAAGCAGCAACATGCACACACCTCAGACTTATGTTTACTGTTGCTCAAAATTGTTTGTGTGTTTGTGTGAGGGACACAGGCACTAGGCTTTTTTTCCTCTCCTTGTTTTTAAGTTGTACTGATTGCCTTGTCGGAATATTTGTGTAACAATGTTACAAAAATAGCCACAGCCATGGTTTCACATAATATTTGCAATGTTAAATAGGACAAAATGTGGAAAATTAATGTTTGCATAGCAATGTGAGTCCTGCACACCCATCACGTGTGAAATATATCACGTAAATGGCATCTGCCTGTGTCTGGAGAGAGTTCATGGGCAGTCAGTGACAAGTTTATTTTGGTGGCTTGGTGAAGAAATGCTGCGTCGACCAAGAAATGCAATTTTACTTCATTAATCCACGAAGATGTGCCAATAAAGCTATGCCGTCAAATGTTATGTCGATAGAATATGATGCAAACATGTAATATCTGATATTGAACTCCATTACGGTTTTTGAAACCGATGAATGTGCAGTGTAACTGATTTTTTTTTTGTTAGTCTGGGTAGTTTACAAAAAATGTCATCGTTGTTTTATGTTATTAAATTGAAAATATAAAATGTTGCGTCGACCTTCTGCCACTGCGGTTACCATAGTGATTTAGAGCCTTCCGATATGCCTGTAGATACTTTTTGAGAAATAATCCATTTTTATTTGAATGATCGAGATTCAAAATTACTTTCATATTTATACGTGTTGTACGGAACTAAACTGACACAAATAGGGGATTGAGAAGTTTTAAAAAACATTTCATCTTTTATTTTTAAACAGGCAGACCACAGACAACTTTAGGGGCTTTACACCGATGAGGTCGCCGTGTCTCCTCCACAGCCACAATCGACCTGAACCGGCCGGCGGCACTTCTCCGACACTCAAAATTAAACATTACCACAACGTTGACAACAATAAAACATTCTACGGTAAGTTGCACAGTTGACAATAAACCTATTCGTTTATCTCCAGACGTTATAAGTTCGTTAAAAAATACCGAGCGTCATATTTGCTAGCTAGAAAACGCCCTTAGCTAGCATACCTTCTACTGTACACCTACTAACTTAACCAGTATTGACATTTTTACAAAGCGCCACCTGAAAAACGTTGCCTTTAAGTACCACCATCGTACCCTAAATTAACCTTAGTAGTAAAACAATGTGTTAATAAAAAACGAGAACCGTTTGGCGTTGCTTGAACATTTACAGTGTTAATGTAGTCCCTGTTGCAATTCTCGTAATAATGTACGCAGGTGCGTAATCAACTGGTACAATGGCAGTCCCTCCACCATATGCAGATCTGGGAAAGTCGGCAAAGGACATCTTCAACAAAGGATATGGTAATTGTGTTTTTTTTCACCCCTTTTCTTTTATTTAACCCCTCTTAACAAATGTCATTGCCATTGTGCTTGCAGGTTTTGGACTGGTTAAACTCGATGTCAAGACAAAGTCATCAAGTGGAGTGGTGAGTCGAGTATTTTACTGGTAGTACCTACTATAACACATTGTGGGATAGGAACAATATGGACTGACTTCAGCGTGCGTTCATTTCAGGAGTTCAAAACATCCGGCTCGTCCAATGTGGACACTAGCAAGGTGACGGGAGCCCTGGAGACCAAGTACAAGTGGGACGAATACGGACTGACCTTCACCGAGAAGTGGAGCACAGAGAACACGATTGGCACGGAAGTCTGCATTGAGGATAAGGTAGGTATCTGATAGATCGCAAGGTGCAAAATTTCTGGCTCAACATCACAATAACTCTGTTTTTTTTGTTTAGATCACCAAAGGCCTGAAATTTAATTTTGAAACCACGTTTTCACCTAACGCAGGGTATGTGCAGTTATCGAATAAATGAAATGCTTCCCAAATACACAGCATAAAAGGAAAGTGCTATGTCTCGCAGCAAGAAGAGTGGCAAAATCAAGGCTGCCTACAAGCGGGAGTACTTGCACGCCGGTGTGGATGTGGACCTGGACTTTGCTGGTCCCACCCTCCACGGTGCGGCGGTGGCCGGCTATGAAGGCTGGCTGGCCGGCTACCAGATGAGCTTTGACACGGCCAAGTCCAGGATGCTCCAGAGTAACTTTGCCATCGGCTACAAGACGGGAGACTTCCAGCTACATACCAACGTGTACGCACGCATGGCGGGGATAATTGTGTGTGGGTGTATGTGACAGGACTCAACTGAAAGGTATATTGTGTTTCTCCAGAAACAACGGTTGTGAATTTGGAGGCTCTATTTACCAGAAGGTGAACGAGCAGCTGGAGACGGCTGTCAATTTGGCGTGGGCAGCAGGCAGCAACGGAACTCGTTTTGGGATCGCCGCCAAATACCAGATGGACTCCAGTTCCTCCATATCAGTCAGTCTCGTTAACTAACCATCATTGCATCACTTGAGAAATCATTATTTGTTTTGAATATGAAGATTTACATGTCAACATAAGTATTTTGGTGACAGTGAATGATTTATTTCCAGTTTATTAATGGTCTTCCTTTATCCAGGCCAAGGTGAACAATGCCAGCTTGGTTGGAATTGGATACAGTCAGACTCTTCGGCCCGGTGAGAAAATTCTTTCATATCTTGCCTTTCAATTGCCACATTTTTCTTTGGAAAACAAGCCTTATAATGTTTTATGGTCGCAAGGTATGAAACTTGTGCTGTCTGCACTTGTGGATGGAAAAAACTTCAACGCCGGCGGTCACAAACTGGGCCTGGGACTGGAATTGGAGGCATGAGGATCACCGAAGCGAGTGAAATAAGATGGAGAAGAAAAAAAAAATTATCTCCCCTCGCTATTCTCGAGCGCCGCTGAAACATCCCCTGATAGTCTCCTCTCAGTCGTAAGTCACAATGAATTCATACGGGTCAGAAATGACTACCCAAACCTGCTACAATTGATCCAGAATACAAAAACGTGTGCCTGTTTGATCAGCAACAAAACAATATATAAGAATATCTACATAAACATAAAAAATGGGAGAGCCACAACTCCTAAATTAAGAACACTTGCAATGCTTTAAGAGCCACAATCTTTTCTGTTTGATTCTATGTTGACAATCGGATCAAGTGAGCAGTAGTGTACATCAGAGCTGTTATTTTTGCACACTAGTCTAGTCAACCTTTACCGATTAAAGCTCTTCTTCTTTTCTTGTATGATGTCTGACTATGGTGCTGCTTATTCTTAACAAAGAAAATGCAGGCGGAAAAAAATCCAGGGCATTTATTTCAATGAAATGATTTCATTGCCTTTGCCATTACAAATGTGTCATATAAAATTCCTTGAAAGAAAATCCTACTCAACTTTATGTCATGTATTTCTCCGCAGCGCCATTGTAGCTAGCTCATGCTTGTTCATGTCATTGCATTCTATTAGTTGACCACTTAGTGTCACCAAATACACACTGTCAGTTTAAAACGCCTACTACTCTTTGCACTTGAGTAAATAGTAAACAGTCTAGTTGAGGAAATACAAAATGAGGTCAATTCATCCCGACTAAAACCAAACACAGCATCATGGCTTTGTGTTTATGCTCATAATTTGATGGCCAGAGTGAGACCATCGCCTACAGTCAGCATGCTCAGCCTGATCCGAGCGTCCCTGTGCAGCTTCTTGTTGAGCCGGTCAATGGCCAGCGTGTCGGGGTCGTCCGCGGCGGGTGCCAACACCCTGCCGCCCCACAGGACCTGCACGGATGGATGCGCAAACCACAACAATTGGCAAAATGACTCCCAAATGTTCCACCTCGCAACTCAAATGTCCACATATAACGGGCGTGTTGTGGGGGGGCTTACGTTGTCAATGGCGATGATGCCGCCTTTCCTGATGAGCTGCAAAGACTTTTCATAATAGGGCTCATAGTTGACTTTGTCGGCATCGATAAAGACAAAGTCAAACGTTTCGGCCTCGCCGGCAGCCAAAAGCTCCTCTGAAGAAAAAAGAAAAAAAGTTGACTTTTCCTATTTAAATGAATGGAAATGACTTTTCAGCCCTTCCAAACAGTTTTTGGTAGCACGTTTAATTGCAAAAGATCGGGAGGAATTTTCTAACTTTACCCAAAGTGTCCAATGCTGGCTGAATGCGGAGATCAATTTTCTTCTCCACTCCTGCCTGTAAGAAAGAAAGTAGTCAAAATAATTCTCAACTTGTAAGAGTGGTTTTATTTTTTTATTTGTTTGTTTTTATACCTCTTGCCAGAAAGGCTTTCCCATGTCTGCATAGTTCTTGTTGACGTCGCACGCCACCACCACGCCATCATCGGGTAAAGCCAGCGCTATGCTTAGGGTGTTGTAACCTGTGTACACGCCTGCAACCGCCCCCAAAACAAACAAAACACCGGGTTATTCATAGGTGACGACCGCGTGGTATAAAAGGCATGTTTAAAAAAAAAAAAACTTGTTTGGGGTGGTGACGAAGGCTCATGACACATTACCGATCTCTATGGCCTTCTTGGTTTTGATCAGTCGAGCCAAATTGGCCATGAACTGCGACTGGTCGCAGGAGACCATCATTGCGTTTCTGTCGTGCTCCAGTGTCCTCTGAAAATACAAACAGTACAGATTATAGATTTGGGACTGTCGGCTCAATTACGAGTTATAAAATGTGTTTACATTGTCTTGTTTTTTTTAGATTTATATTTGACTATATTCTCTTTATTTTATTGTGTGTGTGTGTGTGGGAGGGGGGGGGGGTGAAGGTAATCTCTCCTAGCCTTAGTTGTATTTAGCAAAATCCTGGGTCTGCGTACCAGTCTGAGGTTGGCCAAGGCGGGATGCTCCCTCATGGAGTGGCGCAGGACGTACTGCATCAGCGGGTTGCTTTGCCCCTTGCCGTGACTTTTGGAGAAGTTCATTTGGAAACGTTTCCTCTTCCCTGTAGGTATATAAAACAAGTTTATTATCACAGCCTAAGTGGACCATGCTCGGTGTTGACGGTGAGCAGTTACGTAATCTCCATGCCATCAATAGCTTTTGTAATGTTCAACCAGTAAAACGCATGCTCTTAACCTTGGAAACATTCCATTGTGTGAGTGACATCTTGTATTTTTTGTCTACAAATTTCCTGGTTGTTAGCTTTGTTTCAAGAATTGCAGTTTTAGTTGACATTTTATACAGTATAAATGCATGACATTGGTTAACCTTTTCATAGTTTCATAGTCTACATTACAATAATTCCATTTTTTTTATTGTACAATTGCTTCAGTAGGTTTTGTTAAAAGTATTGGACTTGGCTACTTTTGACATTTTTACAAGACAAATCTATTAATGAATATGAAACTGTTATAAATGTCTTATGACTAAATATTACAATATTTACATATAGAAATATCCATCTGTGCATATTCTTATTATAGATGCTACGTCTCCGTTCATTCTTCCAAATACGATTTTATTAAGACTCAAATACAATGAAAAAATGTGAAGTCATTCATACTTTAACGTATACGTTATACTATACGTATAATGTGTGTTACAACGGAAGGCAAATAATACGAGACGCAGTGAAGGACAAGTCTGTCGCGAGTCGCGGTAGCAATCATTGTTTGACTTTAAGCTTAGTAAAATTAATAAACAAATCTGTCTGCCTTACCGAACAAATATCCCGCGATAAAAATAAATCCCAGTGTGAGCGATCCAACCAGTGCTTCTTTAGAGACGTCGCGAAAGGCCATGGCGAGAATAGACTTGTATAAACTGCCAATTACTAGTACGAACAGCGACAATGGGTAAGAGCGGCTTAGTTTCCGCGAGCCTTCGCCGTCATGACGTCACCTAACCGTACGTCGTGAGTAGAGTCGCACGACGTGCGCCGTCACCACGAGCGTGTTGGGGGGGGGGGGGTCCCTCATACCGTACAAACATGTCACTACGCATGCGCATCTTCACAGTGACGTTCTTTATAAATTACCAAAAATAATTGGATTAAATGGCATCAAATGCTACGTTGGTTTTATAAACACCACAAAAAGGTGGCGTTATGTAAAAAACAAAACAAAAACAAAAAACTATATTTGTGATTTGGAAAGTCATACAAAATGTTTGTATGTATATTAGACGCAAAATGGGGGGGGGGGGGGTTAGCATTCCTTGTGATGATAATAACAAGCGATAGTGAGGATAATAACAAGCATACCTCTCGGTCGTGTGTGATGGTTGCTCGCTGCCCTCCTTTTCGGGTCGCAATGGATGAATTCCAGCCCTGAAGCCAAGCTTAAACGATCGAGTCATGCATGATCACGTGATCCATCAAGCTTGTTTTGAATTCAAAGCCCCCCCCCCCCCCCCCCCAAGTACGTTAGTTCCGCATGAATTATAACAATAGCTTTTTATGATATAATTGCATATACTGCCTATATTATTGTATTTCTCTGACGCATTTGTGGGTAAACAAGACCTGTTTTGTTTGCTTTGTCGTGTAATATAGGCTCTCAAACAGAAGAGTGCAGTGTTGTCTTATCTAAAATTGCGCTCTTGAACTTTTGAGAATGTTTCAGCCGAAAAGTTTGTCACCTTATGGTTGAAAGCCATGTACCAATTACCACAAAAATAAAAATAATACAAAAACATCTTTTAAAACAAAATACACAAATGTTGAGGAAAAAATTAGACACATTTAAAAAAATCCATTTATATTTATTTCATCATTTATATAAAGAAATGCGACCTTTCGGCAAGCTGTGAACTATCTCTTGTCCAAAATGATGCTAACTCTCTGCTTTCCACTATCCAGGTTGTCCAAATAAGAAGAGGTCCTGTTTCCACCCCACTCCAGTTGGGAAGTGTCCTGTGGAGGAATGCACTCCATTTCACTGGAGAGTGTTGTGGTAGGTCAAAACACCGTTGCTGGACTTGAATCTGAACCTCTGTTTTTATGAGGCCTTTAGCTACTTTGACATGTGTCGGCCTTCGCTGTATCACTTAGCTACTTTGACATGTGTCGGCCTTCACTATATCACATTTGATGCTCTGTTAGGAATGAGTGTAGGAGGCTGTGTCGTAAATATAAAAAATATATAATAATCAGCGACGTCAAAAGTTTTTAAACGAGCGCCATCAATCACCGGCTTCATCCGAAAATGAAACGTCATTGAAGCATCGGTCCTTTCAACTCGCTCGCCTGCCCCCTCTCCGCTTGAGTGACGGATGAGCGAGCGATACGACTCCATTCGAGAGTGGCGCATGACAGTTTGATTTGACAGCCCTCTTCAAACCAAATGTACTCTTTGTTCCTGACACTGCATCAGTCTGACAAATGCAGAGAGGGGGTGGACCAAAGAAAAGAGACATTCATGTACAGTCACATCTGTACAAAATGCATTTACGTGAGTGTCGCCCATTTTTCCTTTTTATCTTATTCATTTTCAATTTGGGGCCGCGATGAATCCCTTCATCCATATTTAACGGAAATTGAATTGTTTAACCCGTGCAACCTGAAAAACATTGGCGATACAAATATTCAGTAGCCGGAAAAGGTACGGTTCTAAAGGATGTGTAAAGGTATTTTCTGCCATCTTGTGGTACCTGTAGGTAATTACAAATAGAATGTTTGCCATTTGTGGGGATAGGGAGTAAAGTATGCCCAAAATAGGCAAAGAAAAATATAGTCTATTACGAATGCGTTCATGTCCTCAAATACAAACAAAAGGCAGCCTATTAACTACTAAGACGCGGTTCTTGCCACTAAGTACGCTTGTCGTCGAGTGTGTAAATGCGACGTGCTTAGCCAGCTCCCCGTCCGATGGGTCGTGCTAAATGATTCACGCCAACCTTTTACATAATTTATAATTAATCGCAACCCGTTGGCTTGGAATTTATGAATAGTGAAAACGCCTAGCCGCCATAGCGATCTACTAATTAATATCTTTAGTTGGCGCCGTTGCTCACTGGGCCGGGGTGCACGGGGCGGGAATAATGCGAGGCAACAACGGCTGATCGGCGCGTTTAAGAGGAGAAGCTCTCAACACGATGGGCGCAATATGCATTTGCCCCAACAACTTCACAGGCGGGGAATCTTTTATCCGAGTTGTCACATGTTGTGGCTAATCACTCGCGGCGCCGTTAAGAATAGCGCTAATGCGTTTCCACCCTCTCTCTCTGCTGCGGGGCGTCTTCGGTCCACTCGTTTTGCCGCCGCCGTCGTCTCAAACGACGTGAAGACCAACGAGTCTGCCGATTGACGGCCAAATTAGACAAGCTTGCGGTTAAAAGGCTCAAAAACGTTTTTGGTAGATGACCTTTGGACACGAGGGGTCTTCGCTCTCTGACTGTATATTTTGCACATCGGGAAAATACAAAATGTAACTGATATTGTACATTAAATCCGCTCACAGAGGTTGGAACGACCTCAAATCGACATATTCCAGTGTTTTCAGTAGAAGGCCGCGGGTCAACTCTGAAGAATTGTTTACGAGCCCGATGTATTCTTAGCTCGGACGGTTAATTCCCGGGCCAGCGTTCGGCTCACGCTCCCTGCTAGCGCGCCGCAAACAAAGGGGCTCCTCTTCGCCGATGCTCCCCGAGGCTCGGCCACTATCTATTGATCTGCCGTCACCCAATTCTTGCGTGACTTATGCCCCTTCTTAATTCTCATTACTGTGCACACTGAAGCCTTATCGCTGGCCAACAATGGGCTTCTTGTCACTAGGGGCAAGAAAAAATAGGCGAGTGCCAGCGCAAACTCGTGACTCCTCGCCGCTTGATGACCTCCACGCGCGGCGCTAAGCTAATGCTAAGCGTTTGCGGACGCATCAGAAAATTGCATCTAGCCTTTTTTCTTTTCTCGCTCTCGCCATAAAAAATGCGAGCCGTAAAAATGTCGCGGTGATGACTCGTCTCCATCCCGGCCCGGGCTTCCTTTCAATTATGTTTCTCTTCTCTTTTTCTACAAAGAGTAATAAAGCCATAAATTGCACATCCGGCAGAAGGTACGGCCATTCCGTGTCTGAACTGCGGTTGAAGGTGCCATAAAGCTCCAGCAAAGTCAAAGATAAGGATTTACAGTTATTTAACATCATCCCGGTGCCCTAAATCACTCACAAAGGAGAAGGAAACGCCGGCTGCGGCTTCCTTGCCCTTCAGCCGACACTCTTTGTTTGCTCTGACAAGCAAAATCCGCAATTCTTAACTTCACATTCACAAAAACCCGCGGGATCACCATTAGAATGTTTGCGCCACATTTAAAAGTACACTTGCCCCACTTGTCTTACTTTCAGTCATATGGCCTAGTTAGTCGAGAATGCGCACTAGAAAAGAATCCTTGTTCCTTTTTGGCTTCCTCAGACCAAACTCATGACTTGATCGGCGGGAAGACATCCATCTTACTTCTGCAGACTGCTACTAATACGATAAATACATCCAAAAGCTGCTTGTTAAAGTGCTCATTGTTTGGGCTAAAGACGCATTTAGCCGCTTGAACTTAACGCGTTCGTTACAGCGTGGGCTAGCCTCCATTTTTTTTTCCCATTTCTGATAAATCGTATCGCATATTCTGTACTAAATGGATGATGGAGGAACAGGCCAATGTGATCCTATTTCAAAAAAGATGACAACGGAATCCAAAATGTGGCCCTGTGCGAACCTTTTGCTCAAATGTAAAAGTCCCAATCAAATCCCGGATACTGCAAGTCTCTGGGGCGTCGTCCAAAACCCCGGCGCCATCCGTCAAGGATATTGCCGTACAGGTCGCGGAGAAAGCGCTGCTTTAAGCATTTCTCCGGGAGCCGTAAAAGTGTATTTACGTTGGCGGCGGGCAGGTATAAACGAAGATTGGCAAACATGAAAATCAAGTCCTCTCGCGGGTGCCGCGTGTCGCCGCGCTAAATCATCAGCGGAAAACAACGGCGTGGTGAACAAAGCGCCGCCCGGGGCCCGAGCCTTTTGCCGTCAATGTCTGGACTCCCGCCTGCCTGTTTTCAGCCCTCTAATGAACTTCATCCGTCTTATCCGGCACGCCGGCGACACGTTGCAGTTTAATGTAAGCTATAGTTTACCGTTTATTACCCGGCGCCGAGATTTAAGGATGCTGAGGATCGTGTTTCTGCGCATAAGTGATGCGGGATTGATTTCCTTTACCGATCTATGAATCACCGGGGTCATTACGGCTCCGGGCTCTTTCATTAAATTGAGCGATGTCTCCTGCTAGCGGGAATATACTTTGGGAACGGCAACGTGTAAACTATCGCTTCATCTATCCCACCGTCGCAGCGCATTGATCCGCTGTCTGGCAAATAGATGGCCGCTTACTCCGGATGTCCTTTTTCATTCATTCTAATGTAGACGGAGAGCGTGACGAGATGCGCAAATGTAATAAATACAAATGTAGCGCTCCTTAAAAATAGCAAGACGGGCTTAATCTCGCGGCAACGGCCAGCCCCCCCTCTCCTCGTAATGGATGACGGCGCTAGGAAATTCCCCACACGCACAGCCCATATTGACTTTTCAAATCAAAAGACATTCATGTAGATAAGGGCCATTTTGAATCCTCATTAGTCAGCGCTAATCTGGAACGGCAGCTGACGTGCGACGCCCAGAGTGGGCGAGGCCGCCGTGTTTGCGGACCGCTCATTAAAGGAGAAATAAAAGACAAACTCAATC
This sequence comes from Syngnathus typhle, assembly GCF_033458585.1. NCBI lineage: Eukaryota > Metazoa > Chordata > Actinopteri > Syngnathiformes > Syngnathidae > Syngnathus > Syngnathus typhle. The sequence continues at coordinate 3,465,023 of NC_083755.1, read as the reverse complement.
CAATTTGAGAAGGCAGGCTATTCGGTTTCATTTCGCGGTAAGCGAACAGACGAGTCGCTTGTCCATTCATTAAGTCAATGCGATGGGGTGAAGATACACTAGAAGGTGCCTGCTGGAGCTCGTGATGAGGCCTCGCGTCCGCAAGCGCTGACAAGACCTCAAACCCGATCCACAAGGCCCGCATTCAGCGGCACCAGAACCCCTCTGGAGCTCGCTCGCCAGATTCTTCCATGCGGACAGATGGCCAGTGTTCAGCTACTGTAGAGCTTCAGGAATTGGGGCCTTTTCTGATTTGGATCCTTCATGGTTGCCTTGGTGGGGCTCTGCCATCTACCAAGAGCCATCAGAATTGCAGGGCAGGGTGTGTGTTCGTTGATATGAATGAAGTCCATGTGCAATTATTGCTTAATTTCCCATATAGCCGAATCAGTTTGCCCGTTCCCGCTTTTGAAAATAATACAGAGATGTTCTGTTTGACATTAGTCTTGTGAGCCAACTGCAATAAATGAAAGATAGTTAAAAAAAAAAAAGAGCCCGATGTCCTGATTCTCAGAAATGCTCAAAACAAAACAATGCAACTTCTTTGCGTTCTTTCATAATCTAACTTTTGCTCTGACTATTCGACATCACTCTTTTTTTTAACGATGCAAGTTGGATGTGTTTGATGTGCCACCATGATGGATGATAACTCGGGGCACCCACTTTGTTGTGGGCCGGCCCATTGAGCTGGTGCGAGATGTGGGTGCGGGGGCCAGCTTGAATTGAAGATGTCTTGTGAAAAAAAAATAGTACATACTGACTTCTTTGAACTTTCCGAATGATTGCAAGGCAAACACAAATGGCAAATTTCAGCCTGCTTGTTCACTCGGCTAGCAAAGAGAAGCGGCCCTTCGTAATGGCTCTCTCGAACTACCTTAAGCCGCTAATGGCGACGCTCTTTACACTTACGAGCAAACATTTAGCAACATTTAATAAGCCGTACCTATGAGAGTGGCGCGTCATTAAATCCGTCTGGCGGCGGGCCATCGTCATTAGTCACACGGAACAGATTGTTGATAAACGTCCCCGGGAGACACAACTATTGCTTTGCTTGACGGTGTTTACCGAGCAGAAAATTGTCAAGTTTATAGGCAATTTGTGGGAAATAATCCGAGTTGCCAGTAAATGTTTGCCTTGTCCGAGTCTTCATATAAAATGCTCGGCTACTAAAATCCATTTGCGCTCCCTTCAGCCGTTGTGTTAGCAAAGGAGTAGCTTAGCTAGTTACCGCTGAGCCCAAAGTGGTTCCAAGCAAACTTGAAATGAAAATCCTTCAAAACCTCAAGGTATTACCGTAAACCGTAAAAAATGCATAAAAATGTGTTCTAATGATGTGTGGGATCACTGTACTCATAACAACATCACTCTTATGCAAAATATTTTGGCGCTAGCTTTCAAACAAACACGGTGAAAAGTTGCCTTCATTGAAACGATGAAAGTCTAAAAGCATCTGGATGGCTTGACATTACAGAATAATTAGCAGAGCGAAGATGGACGACGGCTTTGCACCTGAGTGGGCTGGAGAGAACGTTTCCAACCTTCGTCCTCCAGATGCAAATGACGAAGGCGCGGCCGCGTAGTTAGCCTCCGGCAAAGGCCGATGTTTGAAAGATATCAAACAGCCGGTGTGCCTCAAATTGACCTCTTGTCTTCGCTGTTCGCGCTTAGATTGGCGTCTCCCGCGCAAAGCAGCGCCATGTTGTACACAACATCTGCTTTTCATTTCCTGCAAAAAAAAAAACAGCAGCTAATCTAGTCAGCATGGGATCCCTCACGCGGTCCGTTGCGGTTTTCTCGGAACACAAATGGTGGTGCGCCACGTTTAGACGGACGATCTATTGTATCAATTCTGAAACGCAAAATATTTTGTTTTGTCCAATCATGCATCAGATGCTGTTTCTCTTTGAATGGGAAATGTCATTAGCCATTTCTCAACACTCAGGGCGACGGAAACCAAAAGCGGCTTGTTATTTCCACTCGTCATAACGTGAACGACACGGAGCCGGCGGCGGGCCAAATTTACAGGGTGTTTTATGAACACACTTGACATTTAGCTCATGTTTTCGCACATATAAGTCACCTTGTTAGAGCGCCATTTCAAGCGCTGTTCTTGTTTTATGTTTGATCCGTGCCTTGCGTTACACCAAAAGTCTTGGCTGCCGTACAAGTATTTGCATTGCCTCCAAATGCCTGCGGGGCGTCATTACAAGCCGCGTTTGAGCAGGCACGGCGCTAAACGTGCTTCGGATGCATCCTGCCTCTCCTTCGCCACATCTTTGCGAAAGAGTCACGACTTGGCCGCCAACTCGCCAACTCATTCCGATTCCGTCATGTGTTGAAACGTCTGTCCTCATCGTTCACCATTAGGAAATTACAATCAGATCGTGTTGACAATGCTTGCGTGCCTTTCGGAGTGCTGTGAAATTGAGGAAAACAAATCTTTTCACAATCTTCTCAGACTGAACACTGCTAATTTTCTTTTCTTTAAATCCTAGGAGAGGACAAAGCAGCTTAGAAATGGATGGATGGAAAAAAATCCTATCAAAGTTGATATGAACAATCACCCTGCAGCTAATCTCGAAAATCTGTAAGTAACTGACTTGCCCCCATTATAAACATAATCATAATAACACCAACACAATCCCTTTACATTATTATGTCACAAGGTTAGGTCAAGAAAGGGTTACAAAAAACAAAAAAAAAAACAGCCATGCGATATTTAGTCGGAGGTCGAAAAGTAGGAGGTGAGGGAATACAATGATTGATTGTCTTCTGCTCTAATTTTGAATCTCGCAAAAAAAAAAACCTGTCCATTTGTCTCGTGAAAAATAGCATGCCACTTGCTGCAGATGGATTTTTTTTAAAAAGCAATTAAAAGCAAAACTGCTGCTCTTCAAGCCTTATCACGAGCTGTACATTATGGCAGCCATTTAAGCAGATGGCAGACTGGATCGTATCAGCACGTGCTCGTTTGTCATATTCCACTGGCCAAAGTGTCACCTGGAACGGTCTGCCATCTGCCATTATGCATTTTGCTCCACTTAAGTGCCATTTCTCATTTCCAACTATATTAAGCAACTCGCTTTTTCGTGTTCCTTGCTATTTTCCATCACTGTCGCTCCCTGGGAACTATTTTTTTTCTTCATTCAGCGACAAGGAATCAAGTTCTCATCGGTCAGCGCCATCATTCAGCCACTGTCACCATCGGACTTTGACGCAGAGTTTTATTTTATACTCATTTTTAAAGCGTTAGCATTAAATTAGCCGAGTTTCGTAAGACAATCTATATCTTATAAACGGTATCACGGCGATACTAAATGGCCATACTAAACATTATAAGGCAGCTAACATGTTTTCCAAGCAACAAAAGCTCCCGCCATCAAGATGCCGAGTGTAATTTTAAGCGTGGGCGGAGGTAGTGTGGGTGTGTGTGCGGGGGGTATTTTGGCCGCATTTCCCCCGACGAGGGAGCACGAACAGCGGCGAGGCGCGGTGCCAGCGTGTCAAACATTTAAACACGCTTAAATTAGAGGCTGTTTGCCGTTCTCGGCGGCCATTCGTCTTAGTCAACGTTGCTGCGCCTCTCGCAAATTTGTCAGTAAGCGCTTCCACATGCCACCGCCGAGCAGGGGCGGGCCAAAGGACCAGGTTATCGGAGGCTTGCCTTGCTCTTCAGTCAGCCTGCAGTTAATTAGCTATCTACACACACACACACACACAATAGGCCTGGCCGTCATCAATCACACGGAAGTGGCAGTCGACAAACTGTGAGCAAGACGTTTTTTGGAGACCACAAAAAAAAAAAAAAAGGTTGTGGGCCAATGACAGACATGGAAAATATGTGGCGGGTGCAAATGACTGTGTGCAGCGCGGCGCAAAGCCCAACATTCAACTCACCCTTGCTCCTTCGTGCTTTTGTGCGTTGACAGATTGCCGACGCGGCAACTTTCCGCATGGGAGCAACTCCTCAACTTATTGTGAGTGTATGCAACAAACACGCACACACAATTGGGGGAATTGGAATCCCTCTCGGCTGTTTTTGTCACTCAGGCCAGTGCCATGTCTTGTGTAAAACTAGTGCTTTGGCGCCATCTTGTGACCGAGTAACAGTCGGGGGCCGCTCTCATTAAGACCTGTGTTAATCTTGTTGAGTTTGCACCATTCATCCTGTGTCATATTGCAGGTGTGCGGAATTAACCACTTCACACAACTTCCTTCACATTTCAAATTGGGCCTTCAAGCCGAGCGGCCTCTGCACGGGTCACGAGGAGAAGGGGGGGGGGGGCGGGGTTCCTGCCTTTGGATCATTAATAAGCTTGACGGCAGCCTGCCAAGTGATAGAAAGGAGTGGAGTGGAGAACAAGTGTTGGAAAACGAGTCGGGCCGCAGGTGGCGCCTCCGGGAGCGAGGCCAGCTCGTGTCAGTCACGCATTGTAAACTGCAACTATTTTCAGCTCAAACGACAAAGCATGAGCAAAAAGGCTTAAGTGCGTCCGTTACACAATTTGCCACAGCGCTGACACAAACACACCACAACACATTTGCACTTCAAGTCAATGAGTGCATGGAAATAAACACATTCGACCGAAAATGTGACGAATAGAGACAAATCCAACCCGTTCCAACTGTGGAGAAAGACATTTTAAATCATGTTGGGCTGAGCTCAGCACAATTAACTCTACAATGACCTTTGAAATTGTACAAATAATTTAATTGCTTAACCTTTGTTTTTTTTCTTTCGGAATTCAACACGCAAGTTGTGTTTTTCGGAAATAGTCCCAAGGGAGGTTAAGAAAGTGACAAAAGGCATTTTTAAAATGAAAAAAAAATTCAATCCACATTTTAAAAATGCTGGTGTCATCAAAGTTTTAAAAATCGTTGTGTGTGTGTGTACAGTGGACCACAAGCATATTTGTGGTTTGGCATTCACAAAATTGTGGACTTATTTTGGAAGCCATCTCCCATTATTCACAAAAAAACCCTGCTTGTTCACTTTTATTTAAACACAGTACCACATTTGTCTTTTTTTATGACAACTCCAAGGGATTGTCAATTATTTGCAGTGTCTTTCTCTTGCTCACTCATGAAGCTTTAAGCATTTCCTTAGATGCCTGCCACAAGATGGTGGCAAATGACTACTTTTGTCTAAAAGTAGCTCTTCAACTCTTGTCAACAGTTCCTTAACACCAAGTTACCAGCAGATAGGAAACAGAAGACAGCAAATAGGTGAGTCTTTTTTTTTTTTTTATCTTGACTGCCTGTACGCTCCCAAATGAATCTGTGAATAGGCAAATATGCAAACCACCACCACTTTGGAGTTGAGTTCACTGGTACCTCAATTTAGTGAGGTACATGTTCAGGTAAGTTCATTTGGGAGTTGTTTTCTCACCGGTGTGCAAATTCTTAGTTGACAAAACACAAACGTATGTAACATGCAATGGAATTACTGAGCAGGTTTCAAAGTCGCGTGTAAATAAAAAGTAAGCTTCCATCTGCACGAGCTAAAACAGGCGGCCTCTGAGTCCCCCCCGAGAGCGTTACAAAATTTGAAAAACAAGCAAAACCTCGGAGGACCGCTTGTCATAACAACACTTTAGTCGCAAGTGCTCCAAATAGCCATCATCATAAACATTGTATTCTTTTCCATCAATAAAATAAAGCCCTCGGGGGGCCAAGTTTTATTATTACAGATGTGGCCCGAAATGATACAGGACAAAAAATGGCGCGCTTCCGGCTTTTAATGACTTTAATAGCACGTTTAATGAGCCGTTCCTAATATTTTGACCCCTTTCATGTCGTCGCCGCTGTTCAACCCCAGAAATAAACTTGGCAGACGCATTTGGACTAGTCGTATGAGTATTTTCAGATTGTAAAAAGATATTGAAGTTGCAAGCAATCAAATCAGTCACGGACAACGCCGTTTCGTTTCGCTTCGTTGTCAAATCATTTCGTCTCCCAAATAATGCACATCCACGCTGTTGAGAGTGATATTATAATTCTTTTTTATTTTTTGAAGTCACGCTTGAAGCTATCTCAAATAAATACACTCATCCATCCCTTGCATGGATCCCGTCCGTCCCTACATAGAAAACTCGTTGGGCCTAAATCTCCTTTATAAACGTGTATATCGCTATATTTTGCATTCGGTCCGCTACTGGTAGCCCAAAGCCGAGGCCGTGGTCAGTCTTTGGCCGTACAAGGCGTACGGGGAGTAATAGGCTCCGGTGGCGGCGGGCATCGGCACGGGGGCTCCCGGGGCGGGCAGGGGGCTCTTGGAGTACGGGTGATAGCGGCTGGCCAGTCCGAGCGGGTGATGCGGGCTCCCTCGCAGGGCGAGCGCCGCGCCGGGGCTGACCGGGCTGCCGCCGGAGGGCAAATGCACGTGGCAGGCCATGGCTCCTAACGAGCCCGGGTAGCCTGCGAGCAGCTTCTCCGAGCCGGCCGCGAAGGCCGTGTGAGTCCGCAGGTGGCCCAGCAGCTCCTCGGAGCTGGAGAAGCGCTTGTCACACGCGCCGTTGGCCGACACCCAGTTGCAGACGTGGGGCAGCGGGTCGTTGGGCAGCACGAATCCGTACGGATACAGCGGGTGTCCGCCAAAGGACGGCGCCGCCGACGGCACGCCGTGCAGCGGGTGCGCCGAGTACACGAGCGGGTATCCCGACTTGAGGGCCGAGGCGGCGGCGTCGTGCGCGCAGTTGGCGCCGGAGGTCACCGACAAATGGCCGGTGCAGTGGTAGCTGAGGCAGTACGGGTCCCGACACAAGCCGGCGGACATGAGCGAGGGAGGGGATGCCCTTGCCATGGGGCTGCTCCCGGCCTTGCTGCACGCCGCAAACTGAGCACTCAGGAGCTGACTGCTGGACTTGGCGTGCTCCAGACTCATGCCCGGCGGCAGGAAGGGCTGCGCGTAACTCGCGTAAGCGCCCGCTAAACTCCCAGGGTAGGAAAGGGGGAAAACCGTGTGGCCGGGCTTGTAGGGGGAAACCGGAGCCACCAGTCCAGAGCCCAGCACAGACGAGGTGACGGATGACGAGTCCGTTGTGACGACCTTTGACCCGGGCACGCTCTCCTGGCTGCCATCGGGGCTAATTCCACTCGTTCTGCCGCTCTCCGGCGACGACGCATTTTTATGGCGCTCGCACTCCTTTTTGTCGTCCTTATCCGCCGCCGGTTTGCCGTCACACGGCAGCGGTGAGGCAGAGGCGCAAGAACTGGGGCTCGCGCTCCGGCTGCCGGTCCTGGGCGTGAACGGCGGGCAGGCGGCGCTCGGCACCCGAAAACCGTTCTTATCTCCGCTCAGGATCGACTCCTTCTTGCTGTCCGAAGATGACGCCGACTTGGCGTAGGGCTTGAAGCTCGACTTGTCGTCCGCGCCGATGTCGCTGATCTTCAGCGGCCCGGCTTTGCTCTCCTTGTCCCCGCCGCTCGCCACAGAGGAAAGCTTGGAGGAGGCCGGGGGGTCCGGCTTCCCGATCTGGGAGCATGTTTGAGCCAAAAGTGCCAGTGGGCTCTTCTTGGCGTCCAGCTGTGAAGCAGAATACATCGCAGTTACGCGCTGTCGACATATTTAGGGGGGTGGTGTCATGCACGAGGGGGGGCACTCACCTCGATGGGGCTTATCGGCGTGGACGGCAGCGGCTGGAGGTACTCCGGGTGGATGATGTGTCCTGCCCGGGCCGTGAGCATTTTTAGCAGCTTGATAGGCAGACGGCCGGCTTGGCGGTTTGGGTCTGCGGGAGAGGAGACGACGGAGTTGTTGGGGGCGGTGGTGCTGCGGTGCGCGTACAGGCGGCTGTCGGGGCTCGGTGCGCCTCTCTCCCCGGGCGAGGAGCGGCTCTCCCACGCTGAATTAGTGCTGTGTCTCAGGACGGTCACCGTGGGCGATGTGATCATGACCCAAAGCTCGTGGAAATGGCTGAGAAATGCATGCGTGCGCGTGTGCCCTTCAAAATCTGCCGTCAAACCTCCTGCGGACACGCACGGCCAAACCCGAAAGCGTTAAATCCTTATGAACGCGCATGGACATTCCGTGCTGTGTCGTGTGGTCTCCGCATGTGTCGTCTTCTCCCGTCGGCGTCCTGTGACAGTGTGGTCGCCGGTCCGAGAGCGCGCTCGGATTACAGGAGGAGGAGGAGGAGGAAAGAGGAGGAGGAAGAGTGGCTGGCGCTGGTGCGTCAAAGGAGGAAGGCAGGATCACTCCGCCCCCGCCCACGTCCCCGTGCGCGCTCGTTCGCTCTTGTCCGCATGGATCGCAGTTTGCAAGAGTTGATCCGAGGTGAAAAGACGAAAGGAAAATGACGTGCAGCATCCCCACGAGAGTGTCTTTCACGCTCGCGGACCCTTTTAACGCGGTGTTTTCTCGCGTAATTGGCTCTGTGCGCTTGCCCGCACTCTGCATGGGTGGATTTGCGACGACGGCACGCACGTAGATGATCTCATCCAGTGTTTCCGCGACCTTTATTGCACTAAGCTGTAGAAAAAGCGATTGTCTCGTCTCAATAACTTAGAATTAAAATTATGAAGCCAAACAATTTGGATTATATATTGGCTGAAAAGGCGCAAAGCCCAACTAGTAGTCTGTCGGACCCAATTGTGGAGATGCCGGCTTAAACAGTTTTTTTTTACCAGATAGTTTTTGTTCTTTGGGGGCGTGGCCAAATGGAGTCCCCCTTTCTCGACTATAAGAAGTTGACCTTTCACCTTTGTTTACCTCGTTGTGAGTTAGTTATTACTAGTCTGGAGCCAAATCAGAGCAACTATCAAGTCATCCAGTGCCACTCGAGCTTCCTTTTCTTTCCTTTTCTTCCACTTCCCATGTTGACAAGACAGAGTCTCTTTTTTGGAGCACATATGAGTCATTAAGAAATAACCCACGGCTTGGGGAGCACACCGCTTGTCCGTCTTTCCGTCCATCCGCTTGACGTGTTTTGGCGTGCTTTCTGCTCCCGAATGCAGCCTGGCATCTGTCACTTCTCCGTCCTGCTTGCCAGTTATCTGTCAGCCGTCTGCATTTCTTCTCCTCAGTCACATTCAGGTCACTGCCGCGTGCAAAATCAAAATCGAGAGAAGGGGAAGTGTCGTCTCCGACTTAGCCATCCATCATCTCGGCCTCTGTAATCTTAACGAAAGATGAACGCGAGGACGTCGCTCGCCATCTTGACTACATTTCTTTTCTCTGTGGTTCTTGAGGAAAAAAAAGCTACCTTTAATCTGCACGTACCAGTAGATCAGGGTTTTTTTTTTTTTTTTCGCGGGCCGCATTGTAGTCTTTCGGAGGGCCAAAATGACTGTCAACCCAAATAAATGTATGAGCACCTCATATTATATACAGTAAAAGCTACAAAACAAACTGACAAATACCGTTTTTTCCATGTATAATGCGCCCCCATGTATAATACGCACCCTAAAAATGGCATGTCGATGCTGGAAAAAAGCCTGCACCCAAATTTTGACTCCTACTTAAGTCCGTAAACGTAAAATTATTTCAGAAAAAAGATCATCTTTGGGAACAACCGGATGTTATTCTGCCGGTCAGTATCACTGCGCATGCGCTAGCAAACTCGATAGCGAAGAAATTTTTCGGATTTGTGTAGGGTACATTGTGACAGCAAACGAGCAGGTGATCGAGCAAGCGTCTGATACGAGAGCATTGTGTTCGTATGGAGCGTGTTTGAAATGAACAGCCGAGAAGAAAGCGCATCTGTAATGGCAGCCTCCGTATCATATCCGGATAAAAAAATAAATAAAATTGTACCCATGTATAATGCGCACCCCAGATTTTAGGACAATAAATTAGTTAAATTTTGCGCATTATACATGGAGAAAAACGGTAATTCATTTTCAAATCAGACGAGTAAAAACTGGTCAAATATTAGAAAAAACCCAGATATTATTAAAAGTGAAGACAATTTGCAATTCTAGTAACGACACACGAATTTGATGCACAATTTGTCTTCGCGGGCCACATAAAATAATGTGGCGGGCCGTATCTGGCCCCCGGGCCTTGAGTTTGACACCTGTGCAATCGATGAGTAGATTGGCCGAAAGAATTGTTTTGGACTACTGCAGGTACGTTCCCAATCTGAAAAAAGCAGTTCAAAATGGAACATCTGGACTAAATGAATAGCCTCAGTCAAAATCGAAAATGACACTCTTTACAATGTTTTATAAAAATGTCTTGCGGTTGCCATTCATCCTGAAATCTTCCATTTCTCCAATTCCCCCCTTTGAAAGGAGAACCACTTATCTTATTACTCAATAGCCTATAAATGTCTTGCTGATCAGGCAAAAGCTAAACAGATGCAAGTGTTTTTTGATTGATGACGCCGCCGCTGTTTTCGGCAACGGCCTGTCAGCCGCTGACACGCCGGCTTGACTTATTAGGACAGGGAAGGGCGACCATAAATTCCCAGAGTCAGCCAAAAACTCTTTTATTGTGGCCCTGATGGATGGGCCGCCGAGGCGCGCCGCACCAAATTCCCGGCTCGCTCCCTAAATGGCTGCACATTTTTCCACCCCGCTGTCGTCGTAATTCATGACTTTTAAACAGAAAGCCCCCAAATCTCCCACTTGTATTTCACCCAGGCGGGACACGTTTATGGACGGGTCGGACCCCTCCGCCAACACGGCAGCTTCAAAGTCGGACGTCGGCGGGCGACGTCATCGGGTCTCAAAAGATTTGAGCAATCTGGATGTGCGAAGCTTCCTCAGCTTTACTTGGGCTTTGTGTGCTTCCTGTTCCTTACAAATCAATGTTACCTCCTAAGCGGCCACTAGAGGCGCCTTTTTGCAAAAGTAGAAAGAAGCCAATAAAAATCTCCGGTCGTCTGCATTTGCACGCGAGCTCCAATTCCTTCCCCGCTGCGTCGACGTGAGAGCTCTCGTGCCACGTCAAGGCAGAGACGGGCCGATTGGACGTGACGGCTAAAAAGGCCAGATGACGGCTGCAAGGTGCTATTGTTTTGTGCCGCTCTCCCGCCCCCCTCGGCTCCTTAAAATGGCCGCCCGCCCGCCATCCAGGCGACGGTGATTGCTCCTGTTTAATTGATTGGCCTTGCACCGAGGCCTGTCACATTAATAATGCTTAAGTACGGCCCCAGCGTGTCGCCCGCAGCGGCGCGTCTGCGGGGAAATTAACGGCCTTAACTAACTGCCGTCTGCCAGCCAAGACCGGCCTTTTATACTCCAAAGCGTCGTCGCGCCACTTCCGCTCTCCAGCGCTCCTTGTTAGTTGTACACCAAATACGTGGCTCGCATTTCCTGCATTCTGAATTTGACCTTTCACTTTCGATAGCTCTCAACGTGTCTGGAAGCGGATCTCATTAGGATCTGACGTGCCGGAGCCAAGCGCTGACAAGTAAATGGTGTCGAGTGAATAAGATCCAGATTAGCGGCGAGTTGACGGAGGCAGCCCCCGCACGAGACACGCTGCGATATTTCCGCCGCTGAATGACACTTTGAAATTGCTCCCATCACCTCGGTAGCTGCGCTAATGCACCTTGAACCAAAGTGCGGGAATTAGAGCGGCGAGACGTCCTTCAAGGAAATATGACAAGAAAATAGACTCGCTTTTTCCTTTGAAGGCCGACGGGCTGGGGGGGTCGGGCGCTACCCCCCTCCTAAAGAAACTGGCACAGAGTAAGAAGTTGTCTGCTCACGTTACCAGCGCGATGCGCTTAAGGACGGGACGTTTGGGATACTTAGAAGTCAGCGTACGCCGCCCTCCTCTTCTCGCACGGGCCAAGTTGAGGTGGCGGAAATCTAAGATGGCGGCAACGCTTGAAGGCTCTTTTTCCACGTCGTCTCCTCGATTAGTCAAAGCTGGTCAGGAGCGGTTGAAGTCGAAACCCGCCCAGATTAAGCGTCGGCTGTCGGCCCCTCGAATCTGGCAGGTGAGGATGTCATGCTGTAAGCACGCGTTAGCTTCACCCCGTCGTCCCGCCGCCGCTGCCGCCACCGCCCGACACCTGCCACATTAAGAACTTTGCGCAAACTTTGTCAAGTCACTCAAGGATTAGCGAGGCGCGTCCCAAATGAATGTTTTGTTTGTTGGTCCTTTTCGTTGTTTGCCGGTCTCACTGATAACATAGCCGAGGTAATCTTTGATCCCTCCGATTTAATTTCCGGCGGGGGAAAATGTGCAGGTAGCGTGTTTTGACACCCGGGGGCCGGGATGAGCGTCTGTGATGGGCAGATTATTTCCCGTAAAGCGGGGCCTCCGCGCCCATTTTGTCACATTTCACAAGCGGGATTAGGGGTTCCAGCCGGTATTAGCGTCAGGCAGCCGTTCGACACTTACCACTTCATTGTCGACTTAGTGATCAAATGCTCGCTCTGACGGCTCCTCGGCTCGTCGCCCCAAACTCGTTGTCAAATTGCACTCTTCTTCAAAAACCAGACAGAGGCCTTCTTCCTAAAAAGTAGATTTCAGATGATGATGAGACACTCAAACACACCAAAGCCTGAATAGCTGGCTGCAAATCAGCGCAGCCACTTGATAGAACGGTAACGTTTCTGCCCCTCGGCTCCAGTAAATAAATAGCCCCTTCGTTGCGGCGCTGTACATTGATCAGTGGAGAAAAATCTGTCGGCTGCCTTCAATACGCACGATCAAGAACGTCTGCCGCCAGTTTTACGAGACCATTACTACTTTTTATCCCTCAGCCCTGCTAATGGCTTTCAATAGTCTATTTGATTTATGGCTTTTCAAGTTTCGGTTCGATGCAGACAAAAAATAAATACATCGACGCAGACGTTTTCCCCAAGCCATTTTGCGTATGGCAATAATAAATTGAAATTGCTAATTCTTTGCGTTGATCTTTTTCCCTTCCTTTTTATCAATCCCACGTTTGAGATGACTTTCCCGTTTCCAGAGCGCTGCTGCGTGAAGCCAACACGGTATATATTTTGTGTTTAGCGGATGAACCCGCAGGAAGGAATGTTTCATTTCCAGTGGATTGGCAAAGGATCAGCGAGCGGCTTGTATCTCCGTTGGCTTTTCTTTGACCTCTGTTTTTGAATGTACAGCCCAGCGAGCTTTAAATTCTTCGGACAGTGACTTAATCTGTCTGGGATCTTCCGTAAAGCTGATTTTATTAGCTCATACACGAAGACGATCGGTGCGGAATTAGGCTCGGAAAATATACCGGCGTGTCCGTTTAACTCCATTCAGATGTCCGCGCAGAAGATGATGGAAGTCAAATATATCTCGCTAGTGGCTTGTATTATTTTAATAGTTTCAGGGGGCGTAACCCTTTGCTCAAAATCAATGGCAGCCTTTGGTGTTGTCGTGCCGGCGGCGTTGGAGGTGAAGTGCGGGGGAGCACATGTCTGACACCTCCTGACTATTTTATGAGACCGCGTTTGAAGTTTTTAAAACCCCCGTGGAGGATTCTTGGGGCGATGAATCTAAAAAAAAAAAAAAAAGAGGAAGGGGGGGCGAAAGGCGCGGCTTTAGAGCTCAAGCGTATTAATCGCGAGCACGGACCGTTACGCCGTTTGATGAGCAAAGTCCAATGAGTCGATTTCACCCCTAGTAAAGTCGTTTTCCCCTCCGTGCAGATCTGACACTTTTTCTAATTCATGGCAAAGTAACGGCATGTGTTTTCTCTTAGCATTATCCTCATAAGCCCCCTTTTAAGTCTTCCTTGTCTTTGGGCTTACGCAAAGAAGAAGAAGAGGAAGAGCATGACCTCAAAGCGTCTTTTGTTGAGCACGATTCATGTGATGGGGAGAAAGGGGGGGCATTGTGAGCGATGGGGTGTGGAAGCTTGTAGGGTGAAGCAGTGCCGGTGGTCCCCTAATTTGGAAAAGTATAGCTAGAACAGCCCAATTTTATTACAATAAATACAATATTAGAAAGAAAGACGTGAGTCGTGTCGATCTCGTACCTCCGTTAGCGAACAAAGACCCCGCAGTCGCTTGTTAGGCGGCCCGTATGAAGAAAAGAAAAAAAAAAAACAACGCGAAGGCCAGATGATTTGGTCCATCCGGGCCGCCTTTGACAGTCGTCGTAAATTTGATTTAGATGGCGAGCGGGGCCAGTTGGATGTTCAGCTTTCCAAGGCATAAATCGGGGCCGTCCCACTTCCTCCAAGGGCCAGAAATATGGAAGGATGCTATGACATTCTTCAACTTGAATTTATTGCGCACGCTGACACCAATCCGTCAAGCAGTTACAAATTGTTTTTATACGTATAGAGTGGTGCCTTGCACCTTTCATTCGGTTGGTGTGCGTGTGAGCGTTTCGCTGTGAGCTGTGGCCTAAAGCTGTTTGGAAAAGGAGCCATTCGAAGGTTTTTATTTCCGCTCGTTAATTGCGGTTGTCTTCTCTCTTTGCCTTCTTCACGTCCGTACATTTCAATCAAGAGTTTGCAGTGATGTAACGCAAACATAATGGCAGTCATAATGGCAGCAATTACTTGGCCGGAGCCAAGTGGGCCGCCATTGATTTTTATTTTTTTTGCGCTCTGCTCCGTCTCTCTCTCTCTCTCTCTCTCTCTCTCTCTCTCTCTCTCTCTCTCTCTCTCTCTCTCTCTCTCTCTCTCTCTCTCTCTCTCTCTCTCTCTCTCTCTCTCTCTCTCTCTCTTCCTCGAGCCGTGCCACAGAGGACAGTGGGAAATATTTGACATGTCGAAGCGTCCAGGGCCAGAAGTAGGATTAATGGCCGCCTGCCTGCCTTGAAGGTCCTCTGGCGGTAATTGCAAGCAGAATCGGAGTCTGTGATCTCAGCGGCGCTCTGGCACATGCCAAAACAGGCCGGCCTTTGACAGATTGCCTTCCCTTCAGAAATAACTTAAGCACATTTGTTCTCTGAAATGAGGTATGGCCGCGCCTCCCACGCCGCAAAACGGGAGCGACGGCATCTTTCGAGCGCATTCCGCTCCCACATCTGCGTTTGTCGGCCACGTGGACCCAAGTAGGACACGTCTCATTGCAAACCTACGATGTCATTTTGGCAGTTGTCATATCTTTTTTTCCATCCTTAGCATTGATGCATTTTGTTATTTTTCCTCGCCATTAGTATCGTAGCAGCTATCGCACGCTCGCTCACTTTCTCGCAATAACCGAGCTAACCTCAGCTCCTCCTCCAAATATGTTGTCGTCGCTGCGGAGCAACGTCAGCCATCTCTCGTGGGGCCCTCTCCGTTCGGGGCCCGGCCAGGCCCGAGGCAACCGCCTTCTCCGCCTGCCTTGTTGCGGCGTGTGCGTGTGCGCTCCAAGTATTAATTTGTGTAGCGCCACCCCGTTTAATTGGTCTTAATCTGAAGTGAGCGGCTTTGATCTGCCTGACAGTTTGACTGCATTAGCGCCGGCGCGGGGGCTAATCCCCACCGTAGCTTGTTCTGGCGGCTCAGCCAGAGGCCTGTCCAAGCATAATATGTCAGCTGAGGGGATAAGCCGTCATCAAACAAGCGCGTCTAAGCTTCTGGAACACGAGAGTTGAAGGGCCGCTGTCACGCTGCGCCGACGCCACAACAACCGCAGAGACGTTGCGCCGCCGCCGCCAACGCCGCCAGGCTCTTCGGGCACCAACAAATTCAAAGTGAATGAAAATGAAAAAGGGCTTGATTACACTTATTTCTTTACAACTTCTCATGGTTCTATTTTACAACCTCGCGCCGACATATTTCCGTTGCTGTGAAATCATTAACGGCGATGAATGGCATCTGAATGCATTTGTCCAGCCTCGCTTATTCTTGCATAAGTGCAACCGGCTGACAGCTGGAGCATTAGCACGGCGGCCGTGAAGAGGTGTCCGACATTTGCGGGGAAAGCATATGAAAAATGACAAGCTCCCGGCGCTGACGCCACCTTCATTAAGACGCCTCGTTTTGCCCTCGCAAGGTGCCTCACAACGACGTTAGCGTGACTCTCAAACATTTTGAATATCTGGATTTTTGGCTTTCCTTATCCCTGTTGCTATTTTTCCACAAATGTTTGTCTTTTGGTCTTAACAAGGTGGCTCTTAATTAAACGTGCAAATCCCCCCAAAAATGCACCCCGTGAACAGCTCGCAGCTGGGGTCCGACGGCTTTTGCGCCGATGATGGCGGCGTAACGGCCTCCGCGCCGGCACTCCGACTTACTTATGTAGATAAATGCGGCGCCATTTATCATCAGCGCCTATTCATAAATAGCCAATAAGTCATCGCCGCTTCCATGCGAGAAGATTAGACCTTGGGAATGTGACTTAAGCACTGCGAGTGCTCGAGTGTAGTGGGGGGTGAGTGATGACGCACAAAGCCGCCGCCGCGTTTGCTCATTATGTCTTTTTCTACATGTCATTTGCCTGCCCAGCTGCTATCTCCATATGAAAATCACTGGGGAAGCTTTTTTTTTTTTTTTGATTCTTTTTTTTTTTCCTGCCGGTGCATGTTTTTTTTTCGTTTTTTTTTATTCCGGGCTGGGTGGAAGCCACAAAGGTGCAGAGACTGATGAGAAGGGATGATATATGTTGCCTGCGCCTGTGTCCCGGCTCTCCTCTGGCCCCTTGTCATTAATCAGCGCCATTAGACTGCACTCGCTCGCTCTCACCCTCGCCTTCCACTGCCGCAGCCTCCCTTTTGTCTCACATATAGGGAAAAGGCTGCAAGCTAAAGGCTAAGATAAAAACAGCAACAGGTTATTACAGGGACACCTAACTTGAATTTCACGCTACAAATCCATATGCAACATTACAATATTGTTATTGTACCTAAAGTTAAATACAACTGAACTGCAAATGTACTCAAAGGGATGATCTGATTATGCTCCGTTTCAACATGAATAACTGCTTGAAGGCCTTCCAGGGACTTTTCTTTCCCATGCCGGGCTTCCATTCGATCTTAAATCAATGAGCATTGTTTTAATTTCAAGCTGTTATCATCCATGTTGTCACTAATCAGTGCAGTGGTTAAAAGCGCCCCAACACACACACACACACACACCCCTCCCTCCCCCCATCATCATCATCATCCGTGTCGAGAGGTCTGATCGGACGATAGCGCGTGAAAGCGATTCGCACGGCTTCATTCCAAGGAGCTTTGCATGTTTGATTTGCATAACTAGAGAAAATGATATTAGATGGGCACATTGATTTAATTTGGTCGGGGCGCGCTGTTAATTACGCTATCGTAAAAGTGTCACGGCTTTATTGCCTCGGTTCAGAACGGGCGCTGGGAGGGGGGGCTTGGTGCTTTACGGTCGTTGGCCGGCTGCGGCGAGGTTATCCAGATTATATTGTCAGGCGTAATTTTTACATTAGCGGGTCATCGTAAAAACCAAATCGGAGCGGTGCTTTGAAGGATTAGCCCGGGCTGACTTTGTTCTTGTATCGCGAGTCGCGAGTGTTTTCCATCTGCCATCCGTGCTGACAACTTGATTTATATTCGGCTTTTAGCGGGACTACGTGTTAGACATCATTCCGAAGAGCAACTCGTGCTTTCATCTTGATGGGGAACACATGGCCTCCGTGGGCCCTGACTTGCAGTTATAGGCGCACCCGTAGAGCAGGCCAGCGTTAGCACGCGCGGCTTCTTTGTTAGCCTCGGTGTTAGCATTCGGTGCTCTTGATTTGTTTTGACGCGCCATTTGATGCTCAGACTCTCTGTCTATTCAAAGATTTGCTTCTAAGACTCGGCGGTAGTGCTATCGCTTTTCCATCTATGCGGTAATTGTGAGTGGAAGGATGTAAAGTAGATGACGTCGCCGTCCGCCATCTGAATTTGGATCTTTACAAATGAATTGGCCCAGGCGCACTTCATCGAAATGAGCCAGCCACCTTGGCCCAGTCTTTCAGCAAAGTGAGGCGGGCCTGTCCGGACTTTGGTCTTCTCTTTGTCCCGGGCAGTACAAAGCAGTGCATAATGTGCAATCTGATAAGTGTTGCGCCGCGCCGCCACCTCCGCCCGACGTCCTATACATCAGCGGCCAGATCATCTGGGCCGTGCAGCCGGGGACGTTTGTGGAAGATGTTGATGAATTGGACCGCCTGGGTGAGGAACTCCGGGGCCCGGCCGCCGTGGCACGTGACGCACATTAAGATTAAGCGGCGCTGTCTGCTCGCGAAGAAGAAGAAAGAGGAAGAAGAAGACAGCTGCGGCGGGTTGGGAGGCAAGATGGACGGCCAAAGATAACCCTCGCTAACTTCTGCTGAAGATCAAAACTTTCCCTCTCGTCGGTGCTCAATTTACGCTTCAGAATGAGGGACGAGGCCGAGCAAGTTGACTGTTGATTGTATTTCAGAGCGTGCGCGCCACTTCAGCAAATGTTCTTTCCGCTGCTGCCTTTGCATGTTTGCCGTCGCCTCCATGTATGTCGCTGTCGGCCCGTGATGGATGAACATCATCACGCAAAGAGTAAAAGCTGTAAAGACGGCGCCGGCATGTTGGAACTTTGTCGCTTTAAATTTTCCTTCCCACCTATGCTCTGAATATGCTAATGCTACGCTACCCGCCCCTTGGAGAGAACCCCTTGGGATGATATATTTGGCATGCGTGTACGTGGCGCTCGGCTGACAGTGACATATTAGTCGGGGCGTCTCTCGCAATCGGGATAACTTCAAATTTGCCACCTTGTTAGCTTTTGATTTATGTGATACCTTTTCACCCCCTCCCCACCCGCCGAAGTAATTGGCCGGGGCCTGTTGTAGGAAATAATCAGCCTGTGTGCAGAAACAAATGTAGCTCTGATGCTAATGAGGCAGCACGGCTGACAGTTATTAATGATCGCTATGATAAAGAGCAGAATTGAGTTGTCCTGCGCAAAAGGATTTGACATAGATGCGCGTGAAAATAATCAAGTTATCCACTGCCGGGGAAACAATCCCAACAATTGATGAATTTATTGGCTCGGCATATGCTCGCCGGCAAAGTCCGCTGACCTCGAAGCCGAAGCCAGCCAACGCGTGAAAAGAAATGCCCACTCTTTGCTAACAAGTTGTACCTTGACACGCAAGTGTCCGATTGACGAAATGCCCGATTTGCCACCGTTGCTGATGCAACAAAACGCAAATGGCGGTGGTCGCCACTCACTTGCCATTTCATCTCTTTGCCGCGACACCCTCCTGTCAAAACTCCCCGTCTTTGTTTGCCCACTCGAGAAGAAAAAAAGAAATCTCACAGCCGCTTGCTGTCACTGTGTCCACTGAAGACCTGCCCCCCCCGACCCGCACCCCCCCCTCCCATCCAGCCAACCGTTTGGACGGTCACAACAAATTAAAGGCAAGGCAAGGCGCCGCTCGGGTGTCGCGGCCTATTAGGCTGACGCAAACGCTCAACGTCTTTGTCAGCTATTATTTCAATACACGAGCACGTCGGGCCTGCTTTGGAGTCTTGGCCTCCACCTGCTGCTGCTGGTTCTGTTGCTGGCACGACGTAGTCAGCACGCTTGTGCGGCCTGTTCCCCCCACTTGAAGCCAATTAACATGTTTTGGGGAACCGTAAATCTTTAATGAGTGCTTGTGAAATTCACGGGAAAGGCCCAAATTCCACACAATTCTTTCTGGGTGAGATGCCGGTCACACACTAACATTACAAGCATCCCATCTTGTGAATTTTTTTAAGTTAAGTAAAGGCAAAATCCAAGTAAAAGCAAAAGAGCATGAAAGGATGGAGGCTTTGCAGTGCAATGCGGTGCAAAAGGCCCTCGTTGACAGGGATTATTATTTATTTGTCACGCCGGCTGTAATAAGCTGTAGATACAGCGGCGGAAGGGCGGCTGATTTATTGCCGTGTCCAAACGCCGGCGGCGGAGCGTGCGGGATGAATACCGCACTGTCACTTCTGTCCATCCGTCAGCGTCGCCGCCCTGCTGAAAAAACGAAGCAAAACAAAACACTTCCCAACTGTGTCTCTCATGTCGCCATAGGTAAACAACCTTTCGTTATTCCCCGACATTCTTCACTCCTTGGGCTGTCGCCGTACATTACTGCAATCAATGAGCTTGTGTTTGGCGTTAGCGATGAGCTAAGTTAGCCAAAAGCAACTCTTTGCAAAATGATTATATATATATTACCCAACAAAATAGCTCCGTTTCCTATTCTGTGTTTTGATGAACTTATTTCCTTTATGGCCACAAGTCTCCGCTGCGTTAGGGGCACATAATCTCGTTAAAAGTCGTCACGGATTTTGGATTATGTTATTGAATTGTCACATAAGTGGATCAAGTTTCCCGGGCCACGGTGGATATTGTTAAGAAGCAGGCGCCTTTCCTTGCAAATATTTTGGGCTATTTTCCCCATCCTACTTAAAGAAATGAACGTTTGGGAATTGCTCGTCCAAATATTAGGGAACAAAAGCTGAATCAAAAATGCTCGGGCCAGCTGTATTTCCTCGCTCTCGGCCGTGGGCTTTGTTTGGCAGAGCCTTCCCGCAATCTTGCCTTCAAAGCCCTCCGACGTCATCTCTGGCAACCTCCTCCGCCATCTTTCTTCTTTAAAGGCTTCCCCTTGCAAATTGTTATTTACGATCTTTTGTTTGTTCTCGGGGGCGTCGCGGCTAACAATACGGCTAATGGCCGTCGTTTGTTATTAGCTGACGGGAGCGCTGAAGCGAGAAGACTCGTTTGGGGCTTTAGGAGAGCCTTGACGGGGGACCATTTATAAGCTGATCGTTGCCAAAATGTCCTGGTCGTTAATAAGCCCCCATCAGCGTCTCATTTGTGTTCCCTGCTGTTAAATTTTAAAAAATACATTTGACGTCAGGGGCTTCCCTGTCAGCGGAAGTGGGGGCGACTCTCGTATGCGATTGCCGTCGCCAAGATGAAGTCGGCGCTGACAAAGTGCGCCCGCCCATTGATGGATGGACAAATGCGGGAAGTGGATGCGAGAATCTACGGGGCCGAGGCTCGGCAACTTAACGCCGACAAACACCATGAAAGACAGAGAGGAATTACCTGCCCGGCCGTTCGGGCAAGACAAATCCCACAGCAATTTTCTTACTGCTAAGCGAGCACTTTTTGTTGAATTCTTTGCGTCGCACCTTCCCTTGTTTAATTTGGCACTCCACTCGGGAAAGATGAGATGAGAACGATCACACGGCGAGCCATTTTCAAATTGGTTAGTGATAGGCTTCACCTTGCCACCTTGGATAGCGCTTGTGATTGCTTCACGGTTAGCACTCATCTAGCATGGTTAGCCATACCCAATAAACGCCCGGGCCCTCTCATAAAAGCCGCAGGGGCCGAGGCAGTTCCTGCCTGGGGGGAGTCAATGTATTCTGTAAACACACGAGCAGCAAAGTAAAAGAACCTCTCATAAATCTTGGGATGTAGCCGCATCATTTCCTTCAGATGACCTTGGCCAGGCTGGAGGGGGGGGTGGGGGGCTGGGTCGCCAAGAAGCCTCACATGATGTATGAGCCAAGGAAGCACGCTCGGCCATGAATCATGAGCACTGCGCTATGAAGATTTCCAACATCTGAACTCTCCTGGCTGTGACTCATTATTCAGCCACTGTCGCGCTTGACCTTTTTAACTTTGGAGGCCGAGAGTTAGGAAACACAGCATTCCGCTAACTCATCTTGAAGGCCCTTTTGGTATTTTCTTGGTTCTTCTTATTCTCGGGCCCACTAAACCACCATTTTTGTTTGTCGGTGAAACCTCTTTTTTTTTTTTTTTGGAGATATATTTTTGCATGTAATGTAATGTCATTTCTTCTCATCAAAGTCTCCTAGCTTAATGCTAACATACGATGGGAAATTCCATAGAGTGAATTAGCTTCGATGTTACGGTGCTCATACACGCAACATGCTAACCAATTGGGGCGGTGCCGTGTAGTGTAAAAGCTGCCTATGTACTATTTTGCAGTATTCCGTATCTCTCGCCCGCGCCCGCTTATCAACAAAGCGTGAAGCAATCAATGAGGATAATCTATCTGGAAGCCCGTCGATACGGCAATGACGCCAGCTCATCGTTACGGCCGCGCGGCCACATAAATCATCGGCCTCGGCGGAAGGCTTTGCAGCTGTTGCGACAATCCCCCTTTTATTGTGCGGCGGAATAAAGTGGCCCCCTTTTTGTGATTAATGCCTCTGCATTGTGCCGCGCCGCACGCTGATTGTTTTCAAATTCTCTGCAAAAAGCCTACAAGAAGTCAATAGGCTCCGGCGTACAAGGGGACTGCGGCTCCATCGCTCACGCTCTGCCACGTATCGACTCCTCGCATTTGCATCCGGATGAAGGATCCGCTTTTAATGATGGAGCGGACGTCACGGCGATGAGACTGTATCGTACGTAGATGCTGTAAGGTGGGACGCGTGATGTCGAGGTGCAAAGGTCTGCAGCTGAGAATGGAAGCCGTCTTTGATTCGCCTTGACAAAAGACGGGAACCGCGCACGAGGCCCGTCCTGCCCGAGGGAGGCAGGAAGGTCGCCGCCCACCCCGAGACAATCACAACTGATAGCGCGAGTGTGAACGGCGGCCCGGATGGAAGCAATTTATTCAAACAATCATCCGAGTACATCAAGTGCGCCCGTGTCGTCGCCAGCGCCGTTTTTCAGTGTGGAAAATGTGAGGCTCGTTTCCCCGCTATGAATCACCAGCGGGCAGGATGCAAAGTGGATTGTTGTACGTCCTGATAACAATTTCAATCCTGTTATGGATAATACAGACTAAAGCCCCTGCTGGAAATTGAACATGACACTAGGGCAATTTATTATCCTCGTGTGTTCTTAACCTCGGATGTCGGATTGTTTGTGGAAGCGTATCTTCGTCATCTCGCGCGGAAAGCCAAATGACCGATGATGAACGTATCAACAAATGACTTAACACTGACTAATGCCTCGCACAAAACCATATTTACTCGTAGACAAGTTAGCCGAGAGGATGAATTATAAATCCTCCTCGCGAAGGGGAAATTTCAGCCGCACAGGCAGATGCGAAGCCGTTTGCCAATGAATCACTTTTTGGGGCTGGAAAGTCCGTAAGCATGTCGGGCGCGTCACCTCGTTAATGTCAAGTATGACTTAGCTTGGGAATAACAAACAGTTGGTCGTGACCCTCGCCTGTGTCCAGATGCTTTCATGAGCCCAGCTGGTGGAAAAAAGCAGCGCCGCTGGCTCCCTCCCTCCCTCGGCCCTGGTCATTGTTTTGCCGGCGCTTCCTCCCACGAGTGGCGGCCTGACAACGGGGTCGGCCTTTTGCTCTGATTTAAGAGGCTGGCCCGCCGCTGACCCCTCTCCGTCTTTGGCTGCGGCTTAGCTTGACTTTGGGAAACGCTTGCTCATGCTCATTAATCCGCCCGGCAGCTGAGCACTCGTGTGTGTAATTTCTTAATATGCGGCTTTTTTTTTTCTCATGTGTACTTTTGTTTTACTAGGCCACTGCTTTGTGTCATGTTTTTTTTTTTTTTTCCAAATAAATTCTGCACCGAGGCGATTACTTTTTTTAGGGGTTCACTTTTCACTGTTTAACTCGCGGCTGTGGTCATTATGAGGACAGGCCGACATTAGCACAGCCTCAAGCTACTTCCTGGTCGTCGTGCATAATTAAAAAAAAAAAAAAAGTATTTTATTTTCCCGGCAACTGACAGAAAATCAATTAGGCGTGATGTATTATTTGGTGAGCATGGAGTTCGGCTACAGCCGTTCTACATTAAAGACCCGTGTGCCGCTTTGACGCTATCATATTTCATCGAATCATATTTCGTTACGAGCGACGTAACAAGTGCCTCGACGCTGACGCTGATGCAGCAGGACAGGATACTTCAATCGCTTCTTATGACTTCATATTTGCTCTATTGCAGCAATCGATTGTAGTTTTTTTTTTCAAAATGTATTCTTTGCACAGCACAACTAATCAGGAGCCCTTTTTCACTCTGATTGGCGCCACATGATAAATGAAAGGCAGGGTGTGTGTGTCATCTTTGCTCAAGGGCACGTGACAATCCCCTCCAGATTGATGGTGACATTCCGGCAAATGAGAACCTCCCTCTCGTAACTTTATCCCGCTTTGCTTTTTAATATCGGAATCCTCACAGCGAGATAAGTGAGCGAGGCGTTCTCAAGGTCCCGCCCACCACCCGGGTTTGAACCCAGCACGATTGATGCTGACATATTCATCTCATCTTATACTAGTGCAAACTAACCACACAGGATACTAATAAAATAAGCAGATGGCAACAAGCTAAATAGCAACAAGCTAACTGACTAGCTACATATTTGGTGTATGGATGATTTGAAACTTGATGTTTATAAAATGCCCACCAATGGTGGAATGGCCCACATAGTTACATCAAACGTGTTTTGGCAAGCCGACGCCGTCACGCTGAACTTTGGATGTCCCCGTTTCGGGCCGGCGCCATCTCTCGCGTGTCTTTGTTAATTGAGCTAGCTAACGGGCGAGAAGTGACTCAAGTGCGGTGCTGACACTGTCGCAAATAAGTCAGAAGATCATCCCTCAGCATTCAGCCGACAGGCGTGGACTCTGAGGTCGTCTACATTATATTTGCAGAGCCCGCACTCCCTTCTTCTTCGTTTTCTTCTTCTGTGGTACCCATCAAAGGAAGTGGGCCCGTATCCTGAGAACGCCCTGTTCTCACAAAGGCCGAGCCTAGTCTGGTTGTGTTTATTTTCACTCATAACACGGCGCACAATTGGGAGTGTGGGTCAAGGTGAGGCTGGGCCACTTGCGGCGGAGGAACAACAAACAGATGTTCTTTGATGATAATTGCAGGGAAGCGAAGAGCTACACGGACCGGCGAGTGGTTAGCGTAACTAGCCGGATGGCCATTAAATGACAGAACTAAGTCGATGCCTAACGATTCCCGTCCTCGCCTTGAACCGAGCCGCCTGAGGAAAGGTTTGTCACTCTGCAGCTCTTAATCAAGGATGTCGCTAATGTTGCTAGCTGCCAGTGATTGATTTGCGTAAAGTCGTACGACGGATGGCGTCATCGGATTAAGTGGCGTTGCTCCCGCGAGCCGCCGTGATTAATGAACGTCTCGCGGCTGTCGCCCGGGGTATCAAATCACGTCAGGACTGATGAGAGCACGCAATATAATCAGCAGCTGCCATTGAGGCCATCCCGCTCTCTCGTCGACTCCGCCGGCTGTCCAACTATCGAGCACGGCGACACTTTGTTCGGGGAAAAGAGCAAGTATCATATTTATGCTCGATGCATTGATCAATTTCCGTCCAAACAATTAAAACCAACAGCCAGTCTGGAAAACGACCAAGCAAGTCATTGTTTGTGAGGCTCCGCGTCTACCTCGGCGTTGTCCAATGATCTAATCTCCAATAGGCCATCGCCGTTGTTCTGCAACTCCTCAGACGGCGGGGCACAGGCATGGAGCTTTTCCACTTGTCGGATCTCTCCCCAGAGGACGATCGGGTTGCTCTTCCCCACGTTTATTTGAAAGCTATCACTTGGCGGGATTCATTGTTAGAAAAACGCCATCGATCGGCCGCCTGATAGATGGCCGCCCGCCCGCCGTCCGGCTATCGACGGATGTATTGACCGCTCTTTGTGAGCTCTGCATCTTATTACCTCTCGGCAGCCAGCATAAATACTTCACAACTCTACTTAAGTATATTTTCGGGTACACGTTAGGTCAAGTTAACGTCAAACGGCGGCTTACGCAACGTTGATGTGAATATTTCCACACGCAATAACCCTGTCGGTGAAATTTACCGTAACATGAAAATGACTAACTTGACTACTTTTATTTGTTTAGTGCATCTTAATCCAGCCTTTTTTTTTTAAATTTTATTTTCTAAAAATGTCTTGGCTGCAAGCACGCTAAGTAATGTCGCTCTGCCAAGCCCGGCCGCCGCTTCCATTTGTTTGAACAGTAATATACAATTTAACCTTGGCAATCGCATTTGCGGGATCATAACACTTGCAACGGGTGTAATTTTTCGAGCAAACCCCGCCGCAACGCCACCTGATTTATTTGGCTTTCGCGTATTAATCTGCAAGGCCGTTTATGATGCATTACCGCCGCGCTGACCATGATTCACTTGTTCGGCTAGGGAGAATCCATTTTATGTGTGTGTGTGTTTGACGTAGCACCTTGGGGCTGTGTGTGTGTGTGTGTCGTGGCTTCTGTGGGAGTTTGTTGCCTTTTGCTCGGGAAGCCGTGAAGGGTTGCGCTTTATGGAGAGTGAAATTGCTTCTTCTGCTTCGGACGCTTGGAAACGTGCCTTGATTGTTCTGCGTGTGCATTTGTTTTTCACTTGTAGATGTTTACGGCGTAAAGAAATAAAACCATAAAGTTGAGTGACTGCCCATCAAGTTAAAAAAAAAAAAGGAGGAAAATATATTTCTATCCCAGAAAAAAAATTGTAAAAAGGAGAGGATGAGAGAATAGCTGCAAACACGCTAAACTGAAATGTGGTGGAAGGCCAAGATGAACGAGCGGCGTCTAAATAATGCAGTTCACCCTAATTCTCTTTGATTAGGCGCGAGCGAGACGACGACGACGGCGACCCCACCAAATTGCTCATCAGCATAAATAACGAGCAAATGAAGTGATAGAAGGCAAAGTCCCGGGCCGTCATAAATCAAAAGCCATCCGCCGGCCGCGGAAGTGGGCGGAATTAGAAGTGGGCGCTCCTATTAATTATGTTGCCTTGCGGAGGTGACAGCGCGATAAATCAACGCTGAAGGGGCCCTTCGCCACCGCCGCCGCCATTGCCGCACTCGGCGCACTCGCACCGGCTGCGGATCGCTTTGCGTATGCTGCTAATTGTTTCTTAAACAAGCCGCCTGCTCTGTTCTGGAGGCCAAGTCTCAGCGTTGACGCTCTGGGGATTTGTCATTCATCTGAAACTTTGGTCACTCAAATCAGGCCAAAGTTACCGATTAAGATCATATACTTTAGTTGCCGTCCTTTTAGAAGTAAATGACAAAGGTCATCGTTGGTCTGGATTTTTGTTTCTTTTTCAAACCGCTGCTAACGTATTGTCCTTGGGCTTAACATTGAGCCCTTCCCTCCATGTTGAAGTAATGCTCCTGTGAGGTGGCGGGCGGGAATAATGGCCTACACTTTGATGACATTGCGTCAGAGCCAAGGTGACTGAGCGTAGACGAGGAGGAGGAGGAGGAGGAGGAGTGATGGCTGCCTCCCCGCCTGCCTGAGCAGCCATCACCCCCCCCACCCCCTTCTCACCCTGTCAATAGCGAGCCTCTTGTCTGATGGAGTCACATCAGGGCGGCACACCTGCCACCGCCGCCGTGTCTTTATTTCCTGCAGCCGTCCCGTCGCAGCGCACATCACCGGTGATTAATACACTGACAGCCGCCGGGAGGTGAAACGCGCACACGCTGGCAGGCGCACTCAGATGCTTGGCCGCCACTTGTGTCATACGACCGGAACATGGCAAAATTACTCAGCCTTTGTTTCCTGTAAGGAAGACAAGCCATTGAGCATGGGCGTGCAGAGGTGGGAACCGAGAGGGCCGTGGCCACCACCGTCCACCCTGGGCTGACGTAAAAGAGACCCGCGTTGGGTTGAAAATATAAAATGCTAACGGCGCTGTAGCAGCTGTTTAGTGCGCACGCGGCACCCAAAGTGACTTGACGTCAGCCGCCGTCTGCCAGATGAGACGTTCATAAATCAGAGTGACCTCTGGCTCAAGCCAAGGAATGGCCGCCCGCTCGCGCATGTAAATCCCAGAGTGACGCATTTAACGAGGAAGACCTTGGGTTTATTAACAAGTAGCCGCGGCCGTTTGCTTTCATAGAAAAGACATTTGGAAACGGCAGCAAATCATCAAGTGCCGTTGATCGGATATAAAGTGCATTGAGCTTGGCTCGCTGCTACTGTCACGGGAGGGAGCAAAAAAATGGATCACTTGCTGCTCCGTAAAGCTTCAGAGATACACAATAGAATATTCATTCCAGTCAGAATTGACATCCTTTTCAAAAACTGGCTAAATATAGTATACCTGTACTCAATGATGTACCATGCTAAAATGTTTTTGCTAATCTTGTTCGCACATCAGGGCACCTCCTTGCTCTAAACGGCAGGTCATCAAGATAGCGAGCGTGCGACTTGGCTGACTCGTGTGTCAGCGGGACGCGTCGGCGAGGGCGACCAGGTGGTCCGGTAGTGAGCAAATGTCAGGCGGTGAGGTGGCGCCGTCCCCGCCGGTTGCCCAGCTGCCGCTCCCACCTCTCGGTCATTAATTCTCTCGCCGAGCTCGTAATTAGGACTCCTAGCGGTCACCCGCGAGCGTTGAGCATCGCGACGCATTTGCCCAACTGTCATTCTCGCGACACGGGCCGAGTCAGGATGGATCAGCTGGCGCCACGCGTATCGATGTTGACCAATCAGCCGCCTTACCGTGTCCGTCAATTCACAAACAAGTCCATCTGGACAATCGGAGTCAAATCGTTTGTTAATTTGAGTTTTGTAAAAGTCACTTCCATTAACGACCCGGGCTAAACTTAGCTCCTGGAGGAAGCTGTATGTATGTTTACTCCGAGCGCGTATCTCGGGAAAGGTGCGCTTGGTTCTCAAGGTCGCCCGAAAAAAAAGATAACAGGCTTTGTGGGAATTACAACAAGAGGGCCGGGATTCAATTTGAATTGCATTTCTAATAGGATACCGTTGACAATCCAATTGCTCAAGTGTCAACCATCCCGTGTAATAAGGTCGGACCTGTCAGAGTGATTAATGAATTGTCACAAGCAAAGGAAGCACCGTTGCCGTGGCTGATTTGTACCCGCCGGCCGACCCCGGCGCGCCGTATTCCATCGCCGCCGTATTGCGTCCGACCCGGCCCGGAGCGGCCGAGCAGGTGTGACAGCCGGATTCCTTTTCTTGTCGAGGTATTAACGGCGCTTTCCCGCTGTGCTGCCTTCTCTGCCGGCCCCTCACACGACTGTGGGCAGCCATTGCGTCTTGACAGACCACTGTCACTTCCCATCACGCTCTCGAGGCTGCAAGACCCCCCTCCCCCCTAGAGCCACTTTCTGGGCGCCGCAATTATTTTTTTGACAAGCCATCCATCAGCTTTAACTTTCAAGCTCTTTTGCAGCGATCGCCATTGTTGCCTTTTTACGCCAAGACACTTGCGCTTTCCTGCCGTGTAAATCTTCTTTCATAACTGTATTTATTAGCAATCTGCGTGGAATTCGGCGCTAGCGACGTGCCCTTGTCAGGTCTAATCAACAAGGCGGAGGCACAAAATGATAGTCCAGCTCAACGCTAACACCGACGTCGAGGCTCAACGGACAGCTAATAGATGGAGAGGCAATTTTGCCGGCGCGAGCGAGCCGTTAGCCAAAGGCGTCGGCGCACGCTCATCGATCTCCCGCCGCTTGCGCTCGCGACAGCTTCAAAATTCAGCAATAATCGTGACAAACGAGGAGTAGCGCCGCAGCGTTTCAAACTGTATTGACAAACGTCTACCAAGCAAGTTATTGATGAGGCTTTCGGATCCCGGCGAGATGTCCTCCAGTTGCGGATCGCGATGGCCTCAAGGCACGGCCACTTTTTGAGTCAAGTTGATTTGGTGCTTGTAACTCCAAAATTTGGGCTTGATCCCGAACGTACAGTTCAATATTCGGAATTGACTGTATGCGTGTTGTGGGGGCCAAAGTTCAACAGGGCAAAAGGTGAAAGAGTGGCGGCAAGTGTTTCGCAGCTGTGTCACGCCACCGGGATGGAGTCGAATGCTGCCGTGTGGCCTGGGTGTGAAAAGTGGCGTGTGGCCGAAGGTATGCGCGCCGCTTTGGAGCTACACTTTCTCGCATCTCCACTCCAAACTCGCACGCCGCTAACAACAACTCGGCTTATTAAGCGTCGGCCCGGCCGCGAGCGAGGCAATTACGCTAGAATGTCGGCGTCCCTTCACATGCAAGTGCACCTTTTTGAAACACCGCTGACCCATCGAGCTCGTGCGTGAGGGATGACTGTCCGCTTCACACGCACGCACTTCCTCTGCACTTCCTGTTTTTGCACGGCCGGTAAGGGCAAAGCTAGCCCAAGGTAAAAATGATGACTGCAACTTGGCAGAAGATGAAAGGGACGCGCCGCATTCTGAATTCTCATATTCTGGAAACAGAGCGTACATACAAAATCTGTCCTATTTCATCTCCTCAGCTGGTTCTTTCCTCCCAGGAGGGCCTGATGGGCCAAGCTTTTCCAAGGCAGCCCATTTGTCTGTCAGGGCTGTTGATTTAGTTGCCGTCACATGAAGCTCATGTTGGCTTGATGATAGCGCTCGCTCGGGCTGCGGTGGTGGTGGTGGTGATGAGGGGGGGAGAATCTGTCACCTGCAGCTTTGACAGGGAGGTAATTGCTGATGGTTTCACCGTAAGAGCATTCACCCATTGCAGACCACATTAAAGGAATATTTGTCACTTAGCCAATACTTTGTGTGGCCGGAGATTATTCACATTTTCGTCACTGACCAGGGAATGTGCAGTTGCCCGTATGCTCATTTAAATATGGCAAAAGTTACCCAGTCAAATGTTGCATGTGATTCTTTCACATACCACTAGAGGGAGCCCAGCTGGTCGTCACAATGTTAGTTTTCCCTGGAGAACAAGGTTTCGTTATGGATTCATCCTTTGAATTTAATAAGTCAAAATCAACGTTAGTTAAATTGGCCTCTGTTGGAGTCGGCCGCATACTTTCATGGTTTTCTTTTATTGGGGCGCCGGCCGCCCGGCGCTGTGACCTTGCAGCTTTTGGCGCGCCCCATCCATCTTGAGCTGTTTAGCCGTTTCGCTGGATTCACAGCGGCCAGATTAACGCAATTTATCACCGCAATCATCCTCCATTCATCACCCCTTCCTCGCCCCCTGAATGTTTTGACGTCCAGTTAATTTTCTGCTGATGATTTATCAAACGATAATTACCATACTCTGAAGGAGTCATTCGTTATCTTGATGAATGATAATGACGCCAAAGTGGATTGAATTTTAAGCAAGTTCTCTCCGCCGCTAACATGTGCCTTATTGTGAGAAATGGTCGAGCAGGCGTGGGGGTCGTGAAAAATTTTGAAATCCAACGTCATGATTTTGCAAAATGAGTAAGATGATGCAATATGCCCGGTTCCTCGCAGGAGGTCGAGCCCAGATGACACTCGGGCGGGCTTGTTTTTCTCCCCCCTTGCTTATTTACAATAGTGAATGAGACTTCAAATCACACGGTGGGCTTTGTCTGCGCTGATCACCAAAATGGGCCCAATTCGGAAGTAGCGCAAGAAAAAAGGCTTAATCCCAGTTTGACACGGGCGACGTATTCCCGGTGCAGCTTTGAAGTGACAATCTTCACGGCCCGCTGGCTCCATTGCACAAGAAAGACCACCTCGCCCGCAACGGAAGCGGGCGGGGGGGCTAATGGTAACTTTAAAGGCACTTTGAAGGGAAAATGTCACCAGCAATTAGACATTCCTTGACCGGTTTCGGAATTGCTACGTCGTTTTATTTCTTGTTAGAAAACCATTGTGATATTCTTGAAGAAAGACACTGCCGATGGGTGACAAACGGGACAAAGTTGAAGCCCCGAGCGAGGATTACGTGTCGCCACCTGGGCCGTTACCCTCACGGGTCCCATTATCGGCCTCCTTATTAGTTTTTGACTCAGCACAAAAAAAAAAGAAACGTGAGCACCTCCCATCTTTCTGATCTCTCACGCGCTGACGAATCCCTTCTAGCCCGCCGACCATTTTCCGCTAAGCTAATTAGCGCTAATTAAAAGGTTTTTCCAGCTGCCTTGTCTGCGTTTTTCCTTTGTTGTTGTAGTGTGTGAGCGACACATTGTCCTCGCTGGTGTTTAGCGCCGGCTGGCCGGCCGGCCGACCAGGAGGCACGTCGCTCACATCACATTCCTCGCCGTTTGTTCACAGTCGGAGATCAAGGAGATTAGGACTTTTGTTGTTTACAAACGGAGTGAAACTTATTACTGCCGGAAGGTCCTCAAAGGACTCGGTGAGGGGAGAAGAATTTGGACATTGAAACTTGTGGACAGTTTAGTTCTACTTTTTCTGATATGGGCTGTGTAAATAAAGTATTTTTATTCCTATCCGGTTTTTAATCCAAACCTCCATGTTTTTCAAAAGTTGATATTTGTGATCTGGAAACAAATTCCAATCACGAGTGTTTCATTTTTGGAGGTTAGACGGACACTTCTGTCCAGTATGGCTAAGTGCTCGTGCAACTATTTGCTAAAGCTGTCAGGCAACAAGTGAAAAGCCGTGACTACACGAGCCAGAGGGTGTGTGAGTTTGGCCGTCACAAGCCATCAAGTCAGCCCGACGGTGACGGTGCGCGCCGCGTGGGACTGAATTCTGTAGCCGGGTCAAATCCAGCTTAAAGTCGCCGCCCCGCTTTCACATCCAATTCGGCGTCACATTCTTACCTACCGGCAACCTCTGCCGAGCTACGCTCATTAATCAAAGCGGAGTGCTTGTCTTGACCTCGCCCCCCCCTCTCGCTTCACTTTGAAGCTCTCCGTTCTCCGCGGCATGAGGAAATCATTTGCTGCCCGATTCAATGAGCCGTCACTCGGGCCCGGCCACCTAATGACATGTGAGAATATTAACCTCCTGCCACCAAGAGTGCCGCCTTCTCTGGGAATCACTCCATTATTCATCCCGCTTCACAGCACGTCTTCCCTTGTAGTCATGTTTGCAAAGCGCACCAGAGCTTTTTACTTGCATTTGAACAAAAGGCGGACTGTGGCAAGTGGCAGTCAAAAAAAAGGACTCAAAAGTACCTTCTAAAGCAATATTGGTACATTAGCAGCATTTTCATTTATTATGATGGGGAAGATTGAGTCGAGATACAAAATGACTGCATGTATATTTGTGGAAGGCGTCGCGGTGGCCAGCCGGCCGCCCCGCCGGCCTCGGGAGCTTCCTCCTTGTCACATACAGTAGCGCAGATGTCCAGAGTGACGCGCCGCGCCATCCAGACTGACAAGTGACACAAACGTGTTTTGGCACATGACGCGGCCGGCGGGTCGGCCCGGGCGCCCCGCGGTTGAGGACATCCGACATGAAGTGCGTGCAAACTAACGGGCGGCCGGCCCCACGAGCTCCGAGTGTTTGGCCCGTTGTCGGCGTGGCTTGTCTATGGATCCGTCCGTCTTTGTTGCCTCGCTTCGCGTCGAAATGATTCAAACGTGTCACTGCTGCACCCCTCCAAAAAACTTGGCTCACTACAGGTGAGCATCAAGTCCGTCGCTGGCCCTCAGGTCATCGACTGACGCCACCTTAATCAGGCCTAGTTTGCAGCTTTGGGCCCCACTGGGACCAACATTGTGTTTTGCCTTCAACGCACGCGCGACTTAATTGCAACGCAGGGCAGGCCGGCCGAGCAGACGCACTCGTCATTAGAGGAGTCGCGAGCGGGTGGCCAGGTGAGGAGAAAGAAGCCTCTTCAGGTCTCTGGGGGGCCGAGGTCCTGAGGGACAGAGGCAAACAAGATGGTACCTGTGAGGGACCAGGCCCCCCGAGTCGTTAGTCAGGACACGCTAGCTCGCTGCTTATCAATGTCTCTGACATGGAGTCCTTTCAATCTGGATCACCAAGCAAATTGTTGCATTCATTTGCCCCCCACGCAAAATAAATCGGTCTCATGTGGCCATTTATTTTGTAAAACGTTTTTATACATTTTTTATATAAGATAAGTTTTGAATAATTGAATTATAATCAAGCTGTAGTCTAAAATGAAAATGAACATAAACCTGCTAACTTCAAATTCAAAGCCATCCTTCAAGACGTGACGAGCAAAAGTGCGACGCTCATGCGATGAACATCCCAGTTTGGCTAATCGGCGTTACGTCGGCAATGGCGGCCATGTCGCGTCGCTCAGGCGAGCTCCCACGGCGGTGAATTTAGATGATTAAATCAGCGGGTGCACACGGCGCCTCTGACACCAAAACAACAATTAATAAGACGCCCCCCCTCGTGCAGATCCCGCTAATAACGTTACGAGTAAAATCAAGACACCTTGCAGTCAGAAAGGTGAAAATGAATTAGCATGGCTTACAGCAAAAAAAGAGCCAAGGTCCGAAAGTCATTACTGAAGGGGGAGGAAAATGACAGAGAAGGATGATGGATGACAAGTTGAATTTGCACCCGTCCAGGGACTGAAGGTGAATGTTGACAGAGGTATTTATCTTGAGAGAGGGGGTCGGGGTCAGGCCGGTCCGGTTCAGGCTGGGCCGAGCTAGGGCACGCTGGCACCTGAAGGCTCGAGGACGTTGACAAATTTATCCGGCACCGGGGTCCTTTTCTTTGTTCTGGAGCCCAAGTGAGCCGCATCGCTCAGGCTGCCACGGCGTGGATCCTCCGTCGCACAAACCACTGAATCATTTTTTACCTTCCGGATCAGATTATTATTGCGTTTTCCAAACATATGGTGAACCCCGGCCTATTTACATTTCACCATCTTTTTCCACTATGTCTATTTTGGTCCTTTACAAAAATAGAGCAAAATATTTGCAATTGCCTGTAAATGCCACAAGATGGCGACAAATCTCTACTTCTATCCAAATGAAACTACTCAGCTCACTCCTTGACAATTGAAGGCCACCAAAAGGCACGAAAACAATGCGCGAGTGTCACGCTAATAACACGCTATTTGAAAAATAGAGCCCCCCCCTCCCCACATATGTATTTTTAATTGGACTGAAAACATAACCCAAAATGAGTGATACAGTCTGGTCGTTTTATCGGTCGAGACAACTTGAAGACCTGAAAGGCGTTGAGGCTCATTAATATGAACGATTGCAGAGCATTTGCACATCGGCGCACACCAGGCACGCTTTTGACGCGGTCTCATTTTCTAATTAGTAGCACATCAGCGCTTGACGCCACGTGAGAACTCACCCATTTGTATTTGTGCTTTTGCGAGCCTGCGCGACAGGCGAACCACTTAACCGCGCGTCATCCATCATGTTGTCAACGTGCAAATGTTTTGGATTCATGTGAGCTTGGCGCAGACAAAGCAGCTTGCTCGCCTTTGTGACACCGCATCGTTTCCAATTGCGCTCGCTTGTGCTTTGCAAAGGCAGGAAATGTGTTTGGACTCCGCATTGAGCCTTACGAAGTTAGAAATCAAAAGCTCCGACGCTATATTCACATGTCGCTACGGAATTGTTCTGCGTCTTGTTCCGACCGAGAGTAGCTGAGACACTTTCTTGAAAACAAAGTGAGCTACTTAGCTTGCTTCTTTATGTCCAAATTTGAGTCTTTTGTCCCGTCAGCGCCAACCCCCCCCCCCCCCTTGTATTTGTGAACAAGCGCAGTATGCTTTCAGACAAGCCAAGCGCTGCCCCCCTAAGTGGCCTTTTTAACAATGCGGCCGGCGACATGAATCATTTAGCGTACACTTGAAAGGAATCCTTTGCTGCAGGAGATGTTTGATGCCGGCGGACTGACAGCACGGCGGGCTGACGGAATACAATATTTATTATGGTGTCACCTTGCTGCACGTCGAGCCCTTCTGTTTTGCGGCTACGAGCGGGTCAGTCATTGTTCGGCCCGAGCGGAGAAACACCCGCGCAAAGGTGTTTCCTGTCTTTTGGCTCATGTTTACATGCGTGCCGTGAACTCCATTGTGGAAGAGAGCGCCCCAAGCAACGTGGACTTTGTGAGACGTTACCAGGCTACCCGCAAAAAAAAAAACTCTCCAAAAGGGCCGAGACGGTCTGCTATTTTGGTTTGAGGCGAGCCAAACGCAAATAGGCTCAAGACAAGAATGTTCCCAAAAGGTCTTGCGCGACCTCTGCCCGGCCCCTCTGTTGAAACGACCACGAGGAGGTGGATGTTGTCCGTCCGCAATGGCAGCAGCAATTAGAATGACGAGCGGGCCGGTCGGGAGGCGCCGGCCGACGTTGGAGTGCGCCTCGTAAAGCGTGTCGTTAAACTTTAAAGCCAGCGCCGGCGCTCAAATTGCGGCGGCCAATTGATTCACGAGTAGCATGTGACGACTAATCAACAGGCAGATTTTGCGGCGCGTCGTTAGTTTTATTACGGCCTTGCTGACAATGTTGTTAACGCTTTCATATTTGACGGCAATAAAACTTTCCATTTGATGACAAAAATAAAAATGTGGTTGTTGACGTTAGCGCTCTTGTATTTGACGTTGCCACGCTAGTTTCTTGCTAGCTAGCCATGTGTACATCCCTTGTGATCAGAGGTCAACATTGATTTTTTTTTGCCACACGAGCGCTAAATGATGCAGTCGGACGCGCTTGTACTTTGAAGCGTCATCGTGTTTTTTCCTCACTCCCGACACATCGGGACTTTTCAGGAACAATTACGGCAAAGAAACTAAATTGTTCCCAGCTACTTGGAGCGCTGTCACGGTGACATCTGCCCTGTGATAGATTCCTCCTTCATTAGCCCGGGGTGTGGGATTACCCGTGGAGAGCACATTAATCACCGCTTTCTGTGGCAGCCCTCCAATCTGCTGCTTGGGAGAAGAAGAAGAAAAAAGAAAAAGGAAAAGAACAACTTTTTCCTGACGCGTCACTCCTCACTCGAGGCGGCCCGCAATCAATCACGTTGATTGGCACCACTGATGGCTTACACTGTTTATACAATGTGTCATGAATGATGGCGTTAGCCACTATTGTTGTTGGAGGGCTGATGGGTAGTCGTGCGCCGGCCGGCCGGCGGTCAAGGGCCAGAATTTTATCATCTTGGGGGCCGGACCCTCAAATAAAATCAAAAACATTATTATTTGATGTTTATTTTACCTTTATGTGTCTGGCGCCACATTGGCCGCTTCAGCAAGCCGTATTCGGCCCGCGGGCCGCCTGTTGATTCACTCTGCTCACAATTTTAGTGCGTTTGTTTCTCTTTTAATTCGATACATTTGCGGAATCCATTTTTTATTGGTTTTTTTTTGCGCTTTTTATTTTCAAACATTTTAGGTGTTTTTTATTTGCTTCTCGTCAATAGGATGGAGGCACTTTTAATTTATCTTCATGTTTTATTTTTCTGAGCCTCTGGCGTGACCTTGGAACGGTGCCATCGCAAAGACATTCTGGCAGTGCCTAATGAGAGCCATATTAAAATTTCAGCAGTTCCTACACATAAAGCACTCGTTCATCAGTTTAATGCCGACACTTTGGTAATTGTGCTGCAGAAGGTGCTCCATCAACACCCGCCCCTACCTGAACAAAAATTTGACTTTCATTCAAGCAAAAGATAAAAATGTTTCATTTTGGATCATGCTAGCTTTCACCACTAAACTACCATTCCGTACAGACGATGCTCGGCTCGTCACCA
The DNA here is from genome assembly GCF_033458585.1 of Syngnathus typhle. Lineage (NCBI taxonomy): Eukaryota > Metazoa > Chordata > Actinopteri > Syngnathiformes > Syngnathidae > Syngnathus > Syngnathus typhle. The sequence continues at coordinate 3,427,806 of NC_083755.1, read as the reverse complement.
TAAGGCGAAATTTGGTCTCGAGATCTGTCGTAGTAGTCACACACGTGCGGAGTCAATCTTGGCCTGCGACGTAGATCGATGCTTCCGAGAGCAGCGAGACGAAAGCAAAACAGAACCATAAAGCTAAACGTTGCGTTCAAAAGCACATAAAAAAGAGATTTATTCACGCGGTGAGATCATCCTCTTTGGGCCTGGTCGAGCGATGGGAATTCTTTCACAACACTTATATGACGCCATCGATTTGCAGCAATTTTTAACCCTTACCAAAAAATATATATATATATGGCATTATTTGATGACTTTTTCTAAAGTGACCCAAAATACACAATGAAAATATCAAACATGTCAACTTGAATTAACAAATGTTTTTTTCCCCCCTTCTAATTCGCCAGAGCAAAAATCTTGCATGATGCAATTGTTTCAAAATGTTTTTTCCAATTTCAACGTGTACCAGTGTTTTGATGTTGAATGACTCAGCCAGCCGTCAATCGTTTGCCAACGTTGCTCTTCATCCTGCGTATCAGAGATAAGCTTATAAGGAGCTTTTTTTTTGTTTTTATATCACACAGTGCACTTTTCCTAAATGATCATTATTACAGGCTAGCTCCTAGTTGTGGCTCGCGGGCCCCCGGGGGACCCCATTTTGAGAGCGGCAGCTTTAAAGAGTCCGTTAAAAAGGAGTCCGCCGACAACAGCTTCAGTTCCGCCCCCTCTTTTGCTTAAAAGGGTTTTTTGTGCCTGTAGGGCCCCCATCAGTTACCTGCTGACAGGGCTAGCATGACTGATGCGCCGCCTGAGGCCCCCCTTTCCTCATCCCCGCCACCTCTTTGCCTCACTTTGTCAGGCAGCTCATCATTTATACATCTTATCAGAAACAAAAGGCAGAGCGCCGCTGCGTAGAAATGAAAACAAGACTTGTTTTTGGATGCCTGGAATGAAATGATCCCCCCCCCGGTGCCCCACCCCGCTCGGCAGAGCGCTTTCATCTGCCCACACCTTCGCTGCGTGAGTGTTGGATGCGGTCCTGGCTCTGTGAGGCCTGCCTCTCGGTCTCAGGTGACAGAGACATGAAACACAGCGTTGTCAACGCATGCTGGTGTGTATTACTCCAGGCCGCTGCTTCTCACTTTTTTATACAAAGTAGCAAAATAAAAAAAAAACATTCAAATACGAATTTGGCCCAATATTATTAACATTCTACACAATTTAAACATTTCATTTAGAGATTTTGGAGATTGCATGCCTGAAGTCTCAGCGTCCACCTCAGCACTGTCATGAGGATTTTCTCACTATTGCAAGTTCTTTAGGGTGGGAAAAAAAACTTGCTGCCCAAGTTGGCATGCGTCAAAATGTTGCTGTTCAAAATTGCCTTTAAAGATTGATGGTATGTTTTTGTGGGTTCTTTTTGGTTGTCTGTTTTTGCTATTTTGTCTTTTTTATTGCACCTCTGTGAGGCAACTTTTGAACACATTATTACTATTATATGTTATGTTGTATATTATGTGCATATTCATGTAGAAGCTGAAGTCGATGTCATTATTTGTTTTTCATTCAAGCTGCTTAAAGATCAAAATATGGCCGGCTGAGTTGTTGCAGGAGTCTTACGCCACCTGTTGGATTCTTCTCACATAGCAGCACCAACTCTGCAAACAAGCTGTGGCAACCGACTGTCGACAGTTTCTTATTTGAACTAGGTTGGACTTTGCTTTCTTCATTATTTTTATAACGAGAGCCTCTGTGTACACAAATAAGCAGGCCGGCTGCACACACTAACAAAAGGTGACAGCTCTCCATCTTGACGAGACGCATATTGGCGACGCGTCCGACAGTTATCGTCACTGCCGGCGGTGTACTCTCGGTCGTCTTCCTTGTCGTCGCTCAGCTGCGCCGCTGTCAGGCGAGCACGTAATGCGCTGTGAGTGCTGTATCATGTCCCGTTCTAATTAGCTTTGTCAGGGCCCGGCCCTGCCAGCGCCACGCAGATCGCGCCATGATACGCGGCTGCTTGACTTACCAGCGCTACAACTTTCGCTCTTTCTTACCTCGAGGCACGCAACTCAAGTACAAAACACACATATAGAAAATGAGAACACCGCAGGTCGCGTCAAAGTCCAAATGCTCGCCAATGTGTATTTTGAAGCCAACGTTTGGTCAGACGGTGGAAAGCCCACCCGATTGCCGGCCGCCGGCTTCCAGTTATTACTTTCATCTCGTCTCGTCTCCCGATGCTTAATAAGCGAGCACCTGAGGGCTTCCGTCTCCCCGACCCTGATCGGAAGTGGCAAGGAGACGAGCGAGAAGAGCCGAGGCAGGAATAAAAAAGAACAAGGGATTAAAAATAAGTGGGGCGGGCGGGCCCCGGCGACCGGGGCCCATCAACACCGATGAGCGTTAGCGTGTGTCACTGCCACACGAGTGTCAAATCACTCAGGCTGCTGCCTCATTTGACCGGAGCGCATCAATCAGCGGCGCCCGACGTCAGGCGACGGGTCGACGTGGGCTTCACCTCTGGCTCTCTCATTAGCTTGCGTCAGTGTTAGTGAAACCTCCGCCTGTCATGACATTTCGCCACGCACTTTTTGGGACTTTGTTTGTTACTTTCAGGTCCATACCATTGTGTGTGATTAGTATTTGAGGTGACCTCGGAGAATGACAGTCTGTCCGTCTATCAGTCAGTCACGCTAGAGGCCCACCCACCGTCTGTGACATCTTATATCTTTGGAGGAATTCAAGAAAAAAAGTCAATAGGAAACAAAAACAAAAGCAACAGCCTAATTAGTAGGAAAGCTCCGCCTTTGAGGAGCTAACGTGATGTCCATGTTAAGCTCATCACTTTTCGACATGAAGGTGAAGTGACAGCTCCATTCACTGTAGTGTTCGGATCACCTCGAGTAGCTCGCATATCGGAAGAAATGAGCACACGAGGTGACCAGACGCACGTTGAAGGGGGCTGGCTGTCCGCAGGCCGGGTGGCCCGGGTCCTGCCGCCATGACAGAGCGGGCCCGCCGCGTACCACGAGAGGGAAGCGTGGACGAGAAGGTGCTGTCAAGTTAGCTTAGCGTCCTTAGCGTCACGTTTGAACATGCTGGGCACTAACACGACACCAGTATCTCTGTCCTTGTCTCTGCTTCCTGTCAGCGTACACGCTGCCGCCACCTCCTCCTCCTCGCGGCGTCCACTCTCAAACAACATATTTGAACACAATATGCAATACACATTTCAGGCTTCAGATAACAATGCACACAGGCTGGTATTTTCTTGATCCTCTGCGAAGAATATCTCCTATTGGCAGAAAAGCTGTGACTGTATGTCTGTCTTATACTGCCCCCAGGTGGCCAAGGCACATAGACCAGAAGAGCAGCACAATGTCCATTGGATGGATGCAAAATCCATTTGTCCTTTGACATTCCATTGGATTTCTTTAACATTCCATCATTTCATGGTAAGCCTTCACAAATGTCGTGGTGTGTGACGCTCCCACGCGGCCCGTCAGGTCCACTTTGGAACGGGTGGCCTGTGCGGACTGACATGATTGCCTTTAAGCAGCGCCACTTAGCCGCTGACTCGCAGCTGCAGACGCCACCCCTCCCTCCCTCCTCCTCATGACAGTAAAAGCACCATGATGGATTACCTTGCCAAAAGTGCTGATCGGAGAGGGTTCAAAGTTCACGTCAGCTGAGTAACCGCAATCACCTCAAATATCCAACGCAGCCCACAATATCGCTGACTTGCTTCATTATTCCTGGCAGGATTTATTTAGAACGATATAGGGGGGGGGGGGACGGCTTTCGGGTTGCCAGATCACATCCGGACCGGATGGTCCGGTCTCTGCCGATTGGTTCGTTTCGCTCTCTATTTGCTCAGGTTTGCTCCGCCTCAGAAATGCACTCGGCCGACCGATCTAAATTGCTGATACAGTGATGAGTCGGGATTCCCAGACTAGACATTACCAGCATGTATCAATTAAATACCCATGCAGCGTATGTCAATATGCTTATCCGGTTACGGCCTCCGCTTCAATTTGAGAAACCTCGTTAGCTTCTTTGGCAAAAACGATTTTTAGACGTTTCCCAGCAGCACTGTGCCGAAAAAGAGCAGACATGTAAAAGTTTGTGACATGTGTCACGGCCGTGTGGAGACTGCGCCACTGATGTCGGCCAAGCTGACAGGCGCAGATGGCTCTGGGACATTGCGGGTTTGGTCCACGTCAACTCGCATCGGCGTCACCCGCTGGAAGCTGCGCTAATCTGTCAACGGCGCCGTTAAAAACACACCATTTGGATTGCAATGCGTTGCTTTTATCGAGTGGCCTTTTTGATGTGTGCATTTCATATTCAATTGCACTTTTGGAGCACGAGTCACAAGTTAGACACTTTAATCAGTGTTTCTCAACAGTGATTTAATATATAAAATATATACACATATACACATCTGTAAAAATTTAAACTGTGTGCATATGAATTTACAAATTATTTCCCAAATTATTTCCCATAAAGTTGGCAAATTAATTAACTCTTGTTGACGTTGGACAGTCCTCCAAATGGGAAATCCAAATTTGCCCACAAACCAACTAAAGTCAACCAAGAAAAATACAGACAGTTCTATTTCCATGTCACTTTCGAAGTTGTTAAAATTACTATTTTGTAGGAGGCACTCAAATGCAACATTTTGCCGGAAGTGACTCGTTCTCCGCCGGTGTTTTCAAAAAAATCGGCGGTAGCTGGAGTCTCCGTCTACTGTTAGGAACCCTTAACAAAAGCAGAAATCTTCCACTAAAAACTTCACAGAGGTAAGTAACGCGAATTTCAGTCCTCGTGGTGACACGAAAGACATATGAGTCCAACACAGCGCTTTACATCCAGTGAACCTGACGATTTGGTTAGTCGAAGTTGCAGCTAACAAGCTAAGTAGCCGCTCTGTAAGCTAGCAGTTGGCTAGCAGCCGGCTGCCTCTGTCGTATTAATTTGATATTTTTACGCTGTTTAATCATTTATCACTTTTATTTGGTCTTAAACAACATAACATTAATATCCAACACACTCGTATGCACCCAAAACAAGTTTGAAAATAAATATGACAGCTATTGTGATGCTAAGAGATCATACTTGTTAACATGTTTTCTTATTGGTTATGTGAACCGTTTTCTATGTTAACCCTGCACCAACAGGAATATCATGCTGCAGCCAGGATTGTTAGGAAATCTTCATCCTGGAAATAAGAAGCTAGAAGGGAAAACCTTCTATCTGGACAATGTGAAGAAACGTCCCGCAGCCCTGCTTTTGGAAGCTATATCTCTCCTCGGAGGGGTAGGTCTTGTGCCTTTCTATGTTAGTCGCACAGGAACTGACGGAACCTTTTTCTACTTTCCAAAGAGCGTGGAGAGCTTCCTTCACAGAGACGTGAGCTTTGTGGTTACGGGAAGTCAACAAGCCTCTGAGGAGAAAAAGCTTACAGGATGCAAAAGGGGGAGCGATGAGCCTCGGCGGCCCGTCAAGCAGCAAGAAAGTGTTCTTGAAGGCGGTGAGCGGCGACCGCCAACTCCTCGGCCAGTGGTACGTATTACGCGGATCATTTATTAATGCGCCTGACAGAAATGTGGTCACTCGCCACATATATCAGTTAATCGGTACGCCGTCAATGTCTTGATCCACTCCTACTCTCCAACTGTCTCCTCCAGGCTTGCGGCAGCCGAGGAAAAGCCCTGCTTGAAAAAGCCATTCGCAACAATGTAAGTCGCTCATCTGCAGACTTTTTTTTTTTTTTCCTGAACAGAAATGCATTTTGATTCTGTTTTGAAGGAGCGGGTGCAGGCGAGCAGCGTGTTGACTAACGCCCGTACGTGGGGCGTTCACATTGTCCATGTGGATGGTATCCTTTCCTTTTGCCACCCAATGAGTGCAATGTAATTTGATGCAGTGAACCTCAGCGCCCAGCAGATGGCGTCTGCGAGTGCCAGTGCTTAGGCATCTTCCAGGTTGAGGCCTCCAAAAGTCCTTAATGTCACCGCAGATGTTCTTATTTACTTGAAGAAGTTAAACAGCGAGCGAGTCGAGAAATCCAGCCGAGCAGAGGTAAGAGAGGAAAATCATGTGAGCAACTTCAAACGGAATTAGGCACTAAGAGTGAGAAATAGTGGTGGAACCTCAACTGCCTATGTGCCTTTTCCGCAGAGGACTTCCACCAAGCAGTCGTCTTGTCATGTTGTCAAAGGTTCGTCTAGTTGAGCTAAATGTCGCAATACTGTCAAAGGAGATGTCATCTGCTTGAACGTTATATATTTTCTGTTTGACAGCTAAGCCTCTGCGATTGCCTTACCTCAAAATTGAAGATGTCAGCAGGTGAGTGCACGGTGGATACAAAAAGTCTACACGGTCATGATTAATAATAATAATAATAATTGGCGCTGTTTGATGTGAACAGGAGGTACAAGCCCTTGAATATGCAGTCGATGAGCTTCCCGTCGTTGTACTACTTGGGCCGATTCAGTCCCTTCGAGTCGCCGCCCCCTCCTCGCTTTGAGAAGACGGCGCAAGGAGACCATCCATCCAGGTTGCTCCTTCAAATTGTTTCGCTTACCTCTCTATGAATTCCGCCGTCAACGTGTACTGATGGTTGTGTCTTGGGTCGTCGCTTCCCCCATCAGGCCAAAGAGCAAAGTGGAAAGCGGTAGTAAGGGGAAATCTCGAACCCTGTCGCCTTGGCCACCCCGCAAAAAGAGCATCTCTTACTGTGAATGTTGCCTTCGCGCCTTCACCAACCTACCTGAGGTGAGAATCTGCTCCTCAACCTTTCTGTGACTTCTTTGTAACTTGGGGGGGGGGATTCGCTTTGTGTTTCTTTGTCTTCCTGCAGCACTTGGAGTCTGATCAGCATCGCGCCTTTGCCACGAAGACTTCCAATTATGACGTCTTGGAGCAGCTGGTGTGCAAAATGCTTCCCGCATTCGACCTCCATCCTTCCGAGCAAGCTGAAGATGTGCCCAATAGGTGAGCTGCGCTCAGGGTCACTTGAAAGAAATTGCAGCTCATTTGTTCACTTTTTTTTTTTGCTTTGTTTTTTGTTTTTTTTAGGCCGCCAAATGCTCTGCCCATCCCGGCCAATTGTGAACTTGAGCTTCTGACTGACGCCGAGTTGGAGCATGAAATTCAAGCCTTGAAAGGACAATCTTCTTTCCCCGCACCTGCTCAGAATTCTCTGCTTCAGCTCGTGAAATCACCCGAGGAACTGGATCCCGTCCAGATTCCAGCCACGACGTCCACTGATCTCCCGTGCCCCGAACCCGACGACCTCACCCACGCAGCAACTGTGCCCTTGGCTGTTTTGGACATGGCGCCACAAGTCCATTTTCCTCCAGCACGCTCCCTCTGCCCTGCTACAGAAGATTTATCTATTGACCCGTACTCCATGCCACCGGTCCTCAGCCCGCAAGTCTTCTCCGCCGAGGACACAGAGACCCGCAGTTTATACTCTGAACCGCCTGTCCTCAGTCCTCAGAACTCCGATGGAGATTATCAATGTGAAATGGAGACAACGCTAAGTGTGTCTGAATCGTTTCCGGTCTCCTTCCCCTTGTTTCCTTCTGTTCCAGTGTCCAATACAGAAGAAGCGAAGGAAACCCCGTGCCCTTTTAAGCAATCTCACCCGGCGATTCCAAACCCCCGAAAACGTCGTCGCCATTCCAGCTGCGACCGCGATTGCAGGAAAAGGAAAAGGATGGAAGAAAAGGACATCTCACGATCGGAAGGTCACGTCGTTATGCAGGCTGAGCTGTGTTTTTCTGCGAGGACGACTCTTCAAGGGGTGCAGTCAAATGCAGGCGCTCTAATGTGTCCTCCCGCGGGAGACAGACAATTCTCTCCATTCAAATTATTGGGTCACAGTGTTGAAGTAAGATGGTCGCCTGCTCCAAAGATCCTGTCACGCTTCTCCAGCCAAGACTTCCAACAATCCCCTTCGGTGTGTATCGACCCGGCCTTGATCCCCGACGTAGCGTGCCTCTCCCCGGCTTCGTCCGACTCGGACTGGGACCGCGAGCTGCTGACCGGCCTGGGCTCCGTGCAGACCGGGTCGCCGTCGGGCCCGAGCGACGCGGCGGCAGCGGGCGAGCCAGACACGGACTTTATCCACAGGCCGTGCGTGTGGATGAGCGACAGCAGCTACGAGTCGCGGCTGCACAGCGCCTTGCGGCCAGCCACCCTTGTTGGGGAACCCTCGACATTCTCCAGGACGCTGGTGCAAATTGTTGAGGTACTTCACTGACTGCACTTTGATGGACCATTGTTATGAACTCATTGGACGCCATGCATTGTCTTGTAAAACGTGTTTACAGCTGTGTGTTCATGTCTGTTTATTTTTGACATCTGCAAAATTGCTCCCAATGTTGTTGTGACATCAATCTTTGAGCAGCTGTCTGGAAACACGCACTTTTGCTTTTCCCTGAAAGGGGCATTATTCAATTACTCTAAGTGCTTTGGAGCAGATCCCAACTGAACTTGTCTTGATGGTCAGACATGCAAAGTGCTGGGAAAAGTGGAGCCCCTCACACTTCCCTCCAGGATGGAATCAACGTGGGAAGGGAAAAAAAACAACACTTTGTAGGTGGGCCCAAATGTTCTTGCTGAATGTGAAGTGAAATTCCCCGTGCTTTTAAATATATTTTTTTAAAACGAAATAAAATAGAACAAATGAGTGTAGAAATGATTTACCTGCAAGCTAAAGGCTGATTTAATGGAGCATGAAACATTTGGGGGTTGCCTATTTGCCTTAATATAACATCACAGCAGATGTGGATGAAAACTATGTGATCATTTTATTAATGTGCCATGTTATTGACTCTCTACTGCCTCCAAGTGGCAGAAATACTAAGCTGTACCAGCTGGTCCCGCAAGGAACTCCAAGTAACTTCCTTTTCGCTCATCAAAACGATAACAGACACGTATGGAAGAGGATGAAATAACCATTTAGTTTTTCTTCTGAGTGTCAGCGCGTGGGTTGAGAGCGCTCAAACGGTGTCCACGGGAACCGCGTTGTTTCGGGCTGGCAACCGTCCACCACCGTGCTGCGCTCCTGTTGCCCGCCTCCTGCTTGCTCACTTGACGGCGCCTGCACCGAGGAGGACACCAGCGGGGACTATGTGAGCATCATGCGTCCTGTCAGATGGCTGCTGTTCGCCGCAGTGTATGCGCGGTGCTCCGTGTCGGGTGAGTGTTGCTTTTGAATTGCATTTGGATTTTTTTTTTCTTTCTTACCATGTCATTCCTTTCGGGTCCTGTGATTGAAAACCGTTGCGTCGAATAAGCATTTGTTATTATGAGGCAACTATTGTAAAGACTGTGAAGTTGTATTTTATTTTGTAATCCTGCAGATAGATTCTTAATTTGTCACTGTTATTAAAAATAAAAAAAAAGTACACTAATGTGCTTTGTAGGTGTGAGGGAGGGCTGGCAGCCCCCCACTGAAGTTCTCGTGCAGCCCAAAAGGCTCCTGCAGCAGATCCACTCCCAGGACGAGCTGCTCCACAGCCACCTCGACACCCGCGTCCAAAACTCCTCGACGAGGGCGCTGGTGGGTGCCTTAAAAACCTATCCCGCCATCATGACCTTCATACTCTTGCATATTAAATCACAATTGCAATGATAAAGAAAAAATTGCAAACTGTTGATTTTTCAAAATAACTTGATTAATTTGAGAGATATTCTGTAGCGCCTATATTTTGTTGCTGTTTCTCTCGCACTCCCGCCAGCCCGTGCATCTGGCCCAGAGTAGCTTCCTGGTGGAGGCCTTTGGCAGCTCGTTTATCCTCGACTTGGAACTCAACCAGTAAGTAAAGTCACTCCATCAACTCGACCTAGTGTCCTTGGTGTAACGGCGTGTGTCCACGATTGACGTTATTTGCACTGGTGCTAACACTGTGTTAAGTGATACCCGATAATCAAATGAAAGAGGCCCTGTTTTGTCCTTCTCTCATCTCTAGTCACCTCCTGTCGACGGACTATGTGGAGAGAGACTTTGAAGAGGACGGGCAACCGTCGCAGATGAAGGTAACCCCTCTCACCGAGGACAACAAGCAGGATGCGCTAAATAGCCGACGACACCTATTCTCCGTCCTTTTTCCGGACCAGAACTAAACAATAACCGCGTCTTCCGCTGTCGCTGAACGCGTGTTTCTCCGCCACAGTGTAGCTGACCAATCAGTGGACGGTTGTCATGGTAATCAGCAGCAAGCCACAGCGGCTCTACTCGGCAATGGCGTGAGGGGAATTCAAATAGGTTTTATTTCCCAGTGTTAAACCCAAACACGCAGGAGCTTCAGTGTGTATAAACAATTATTTCAAATAGTGGAATGACCATGAAGAAAGATTAGGGCAATAAACGGAATAATAATTGCACGTCCTCTCCACTGGCAAGGTGTTGTGACTGATTTGTGAGGGCTCGCCGTGCATGACAATTTAATATTTTTCTGCCCTTGGCGGCCGGTGTCCATTATATGAAGAATGTGCATCTCCTCCTCCAAGTTCAACGAGGAGTGCTGCGTCAGGCAATTTCACTAACCCCCCCCCCTATTTATTTATTAGCCCTCTCTGGCTAAGTGCTCCAGCCCCCCACTTGTCCCAAGTTAGTCCTGGATGTATTTTAGTTGATGGCATTCCTCCAAATTTTTGACTTTGTCGATTGTTTTCCCAGGGAGGCGAACACTGTTACTACCACGGGCGTTTGCGAGGGCTGCCCCGATCTTGGGTGGCTGTGTCCACCTGCCGCGGCCTGTGGTGAGAAACTTTGCACACATCCATCATCCAGTCCCGTGACCTAACCCTTCTGCATTTTGCATGTCACTCGTCCAAGGGGGATGTTCTCCGACGGGAACGTCTCCTACGGGATCGAACCGGCGGGCGGTGGCGAGGTGAGTCCTGATGGGATTGGCATCCAACACCTCTCAGTCATTCAAAGTTGTCATTGGAATTTTCCACTGGAAACTGAGGGGTGTCTTTGTAAGGTGCCCTGCAGTACTTTGGCGAGGTGCGATTGTGTGCACTAGTGAAAAGTGGTAGGACAGAGCGGAAGAGCTCAATTTTCCTTTGGTAATGGAGCTCACTTACACAGACGAGGGAGGCGGATCAATAGCAGCCCTTCACCCCCCACTAATAGTTGTGTCCTTGGCTTTATATGTCAGATTTTCATAAAGTATTCATCCCCGGCTCCAATGCGCCATGCATTATGACCGCCCGCTGAGTGATCCGTTAATTCATTATGCATCAGCCAGGCTCTCCTCACACAAGCTTTTATAACATTTGAGATATTTACATCAAATCCAATCTAACTTTTCTTTTTGTTCTGCTCCGCAGGCGGACCATGTCGTGTATCACATGCCTCGCATCGACCTCCTCCCGTTTCCACCTCCAGGTAGGGCTACAACTCGTCAAGGTGGAAGTCACCTATTCCCCCCCCACCGGTCAGGGTTTTAGGAAGAATCTCAAGTCAGCATCATTTCATTCTCGTTACATGGTTAAGACTGCATTGACATTGGACATCTTCAATTTCTATCCGCCCCCTCCATTTGTCTTCTTCCGTGGCCCTTATGCTATTGATTTCTCCGCGCACCAAAAATACCCGACCCGTCTGATGACTAAGCCCTCTCTCCCCCCCCCCCCTGCTCTCCTGCCATCTTGTTTGCAGACGGGAAGAGGCGGGATGGAGACGACTGGTCTGCCCTGGAGGCGAGGAAGAGGCTTGCCAACAGCTTGAGACGATCAAAACGACAAGTCAGTTGTTGTTACCGTTTTTTTCCGTGTATAGTGCGCAAAATTTTACTAATTTATTGTCCTAAAATCTGGGGTGCGCATTATACATGGGTACAAAAAAAAAAAAAAAGAAAATATTTTTTTTTTTTAATTTTTTTTTTTTTTTTTTTTTAAGTCCCAATGATCGTCACACACGCAGGGAGGCAATGGGTCCCATTTTTATAGTCTTTGGTATGGTCTTAACTAGGCTGGATGTAATTTTTTTTGTTGGCGTTGATTTCTCCGACTGCCCGTAAACGCACCACCGCGCTTCGTGCGCGCACGGGACAGCAAACGAGCAGGTGATCGAGCAAGCGTCTGATACGAGAGCATTGCGGTCGCATGGAGCGTGTTTGAAGTGAACAGCAGAGAAGAAAGGCAAAGTGTTGTGAAATAAAATGCACAGAACGGATGCGCAAGACACGTCAGCTATATAAAGAGCGAGAGTTGTTTTCTTCCTATTAGTTTCAATTCACAGTTTAATTAGCAGTTTCAATCAGCAAATAACAAAATGCGTATTACAGGTAATATTTTATTTCACAACACTTTGCCTTGTTCCTTTGGTCTCTGCTGTTCATCCTGAAACACAAAGGCGCTCTTTAAGCAATGCGACAGTGAGCGCCCGGCGCGCTGCGGTTGCGCGACCGCACCAAATTAAGCTCCCTGCGCAGTGCGCACTGAGGTCCACTTAAATTTTAGAAAGTACATCAGGACTTTAAAAATATCTTCTAAATTTCAGCGACGGCTCTGTCACAATAATCGACCAGCCCGGTGCAGTTGGGCGGTCGGCGGCGCGCTACGGTTGAGCGTTCTCTCGCGCCCTCTCTCTCTCGCTCTCTCTCGCTCTCGCACACACGCAAACCGGATATCATACGGAGGCCGCCATTACAGATGCGCAGAACGGATGAGCAAGACACGTCAGCTATATAAAGAGCGAGAGTTCAGTTCTCTACCTAAATCCGTATTACAGGTAATATTTTATTTCACAACACTTTGCCTTGTTCCTTTCTTCTCTGCTGTTCACTTCAAACACGCTCCATGCGCACGGAGCGCGGTGGTGCGTTTATGGGCAGTCGGAGAAATCAACGGCAACAAAAAAAATTACATCCAGCCTAGTTAAGACCATACCAAAGACTATAAAAATGGGACCCATTGCCTCCCTGCGTGTGTGACGATCATTGGGACTTAAAAAAAAAAAAAAAAAAAAAAAAATTACATTTTTTTTTTTAAAAAATTCATAAAAATTGGGTGCGTATTATACATGGGTACAAGCTTTTTTCCAGCATCAGCATGCCATTTTTAGGGGTGCGTACTATACATGGGGGCGCACTATACACGGAAAAAAACGGTATTCTATTTGTCTCCAAGTGTAAAACCTTAAAAGATTGCATCTTCTACCTTTCAAATGGCTTTGTCCCCTGCAGGTGCGCCGGGGTCAACGCACAGTGCAGACCGAGACCAAATACATCGAACTGATGGTCGTAAATGACCATGAACTGGTGACGCCAACTAAAATTACCTTTATTAGAAAAGAAACAAAAAAGACGTTTTGAAACTGCGGCACTTTTTTGACATGCTGTTTCTTCTCTTCAGTTCGTCCAACAGCGTCGCTCGACCTTTAAGACAAAGAACTTTGCCAAAGCGGTGGTGAACATGGCGGATGCGGCAAGTTCTCTTTTTTTTTTTCTTTTTTCCATAGTACGCAAAAGTGATTCAGCAAACAACGAAAGACTGACGACTCTCGTCACACGTGTGCAGATCTATAAGGATCAGCTCAACACGCGCATCGTCCTGGTCGCCATGGAAACGTGGTCGTCGGAAAACCGCATCGCGGTGGGCGACGACGCCCTGCTGACCCTGCGCGACTTCATGAAGTACCGCAAGGCCAGCATTCGCGAGCGTTGCGACGCCGTGCACCTCCTCTCGTAGGTTTTGACACTCGGCCAACCGTCGTCCAAAAGCATCATGTCCCTCGCTCTCCCCGCAGCGGGAGGACGTTCATGAGCAGCCGCAGCGAGGCCGCCTACATCGGCGGAATCTGCTCGCTCAACAGAGGTGGTGGCATCAATGAGGTGAAGCCTTCAGAACTTCTTGCCATTGCCAGCACCCAGCTAACATGCTTTGTTTGCTCAGTATGGCGCCATGGGCCCGGTGGCCATCACGCTGTGCCAAAGCCTGGGCCAGAACATCGGAATGCTGAGGAATAAGGACAGACCTGCTGCAGGTTGGCTTAAGTCACTCGTCAAGAACGGCCAGTGGGAATGTTTTTGTATTTTTTGTTCAATTGTTACGAATTGACTCCATCTCAAGCTAAATATTGTTCCATCATCGTTCTGAGCACGCTTGCTTTGTGTTTCCAGGAGACTGCAGGTGTCCAGACCCGTGGCTGGGATGCATCATGGAGGACACTGGGTTAGTCCAAATGAGTCAAATAATCTTTTCAGCCAAACAAACGTAACTGTTGTCTATTTTGTTTGTATCGCTCAGCTACTACCTCCCCAGGAAGTTCTCTCGCTGCAGCGTGGACGAGTATCTCCGCTTTCTACAGCAAGGCGGCGGCAGCTGCTTGTTCAACAAGCCCAGCAAGGTGAAAGAGACAAATCATCGCTGATAGAAGCCAGAAGATGGCGCCAAAGCAATATATTACTAATAGTTTTGTTGCCATCTTGTCGTGTTTTGGGACTAAAACCGACATTGAACGTTGCAGCTGCTGGACCCGCCCGAGTGCGGCAACGGATACGTGGAGCTGGGTGAGGAGTGCGACTGTGGCACACTCGTGGTAACGCCTCTCTCCCTTCCATCTCCATGAGCGTGTTGTAATCATAAACATACGGCAAAGTTTCTTCTGCTAGGAGTGCACCCGCAACGGGGCAAACTGCTGCAAGAAGTGCACACTGACCCACAATGCCATGTGCAGCAACGGCCTCTGCTGCAAGGACTGCAAGGTTAGTTCTTGACGTGGTTTTCGTTAAACCGTCATATGGCACCGTTATATATATATTTTTCCATCGTCTTGACAGTACGAACTGAGAGGCGTGACGTGTCGCGAGGCCGTCAACGACTGTGACATCCCAGAAACGTGCGTAGGGGACTCCGGCCAGGTATGAAAATTGAGGTCCCGAAAAAAAGGATTTGAAAAGATTTATTGTGGCTTTTTCTATCCACATGATACGTTTTGTGCCCGGTAGTGCCCTCACAATGTCCATAAACTGGACGGCTACACGTGCGAGGCCAGCCGGGTAAGATCGCCCCGGCCCAACGTCTGTTTTCCTCCACTGTGACCCTTGACCCCCTCCTCCTCCTCCTCAGGGCCGCTGCTACGGAGGCCGCTGTAAGACCAGAGACAGCCAGTGCAGGAGCCTGTGGGGCTACAGTAAGGCTATGCCAAAGGCTCTGCTGTACAAAAGTTATTTTCCATTGACGCCCCCCCTCGCTCGCTCGCTCCCCACCCTCAGGCGCCGCTGACAGATTTTGCTACGAAAAACTCAATTCGGAGGGCACGGAGAAAGGGAACTGCGGTCCTGAGCCCGGCGGCCGGGGATGGCTGAATTGTAACAAACAGTGAGTGAGACGGGGAATAGGATCCATTTAGCAGCGAGGCTAATAAAATGCCTTTTTTTGATTCAGGGACGTTCTATGCGGTCTGCTGCTGTGCACCAACGTGAGCCAAAAGCCCAGCTTTGGCGAGCTGCAGGGCAAACTCACCGGTTTGACTATCTATCATCACAACAGATACTTTGACTGCAGGTGAGCATTCAATTCTCTTTATTGTCCACATCCTCAGTCTATATGGATGAATGAAGACAAAAAACTTTTTTTTTTTTTGAAGGGGCGGTCACGCTGTGCTGGACGACGGCTTGGACTTGGGCTACGTGGAAGACGGGACACCGTGCGGGCCCGACATGATGTGCCTGGAACGCCGCTGCCTCCCGGTCACCAACTTCAATCTCAGCATGTGTCCCGGCTCGTCCGTGGCGCGCATCTGCTCCCATCACGGCGTAAGACCGCCACACGCCCTTTCTGGGTTAATGATCGCGTTTGACCTTTGGAACCCCTTTTCAGACGTGCAGCAACGAGCTGAAGTGTATCTGCGATCGCGACTACACCGGCAAAGACTGCAGCGTGTTTGACCCCATTCCCATTCCCACGCCAGCCGAGGGCCTGGGGCAACATAAAGGTAAAAGTGATGGCGCCTCGTACGCATATATTTTCCACTGATGAATTTCTGCAGGTCCGAGCGGTACCAACATCATCATTGGCTCGGTGGCCGGTGCCATCCTGGTGGCTGCCATCGTCCTGGGAGGCACTGGATGGGGATTCAAGTAAGTACACGCATGCAGCAGGGCTGCAAAGCATCTCACTCAAAAGAGTTTTGAGCCTCACCACTCACTGTCCCATCTGTCTCTCTCTCTCTCTTGCTCTCTCCATCTTCTTGCCTGCATCCTTGCGGATCCAGAAACATCCGGAGAGGAAGGTACGACCAGGCCTTTGAGTCCTGAACTTCAGAATACATACATATAAAATTATGTGCACACTCATTATCGTGGGTGATTTTTTTTCTCAGTGAGCATTTGTGGGTTAAATATTTGGGGGCTTTTTTTTTTCTTTTATATAACACATCAGTTTGCTCACCTGATGGACTTGACTGGGCTGCAATTCTTGTAACATTGACAACATTCCATAGCAATGAATCACAATCTTAGCCGTCGTATTTATTTACAGATTTCTTACAGATAACTGCTTCTCCATCCTTCTCTTTTCTTTTTCCATCTCCTTCTGCTCTCTCTACCAACTCAGATCTTCTGGAGTTTGATCCACATCCCAAACAAAAATGTCTTTCCCTCGCTGCTTGCGGGACATTTTGAGGCACCACCTCGCCTATTGAGGGGCTCCAGGAGCCCTCATGTCCCGCCATCTCTCCCTCTTCTTTTCTTCTTTCAAGTGATGTCACTGAGCTCGGCATGACCGACATGCTGCTGTTGATGCTCCACCCTATGCGCATTTAACGGCAATAGTAGCAAAATAAATTGCCTCATTAGCCTCTCCTGTTCGCATATGTAATACGCATTCAGCTGTGTTTGACCTTTTTGTTCCTCTGATATTTTCTTTATATCCCCACTGTCCACTTCAATAGATAAAGTAGGTGCTCTTCCTCATGAAGGGTCCAGCCCGTTTCAAAATGGCCCAATTGCAGGCTGCATTGATTTGAATGAAAGAGTTGCAGCTATTCACAGCCCAAAAGCATGTTCTTGATCAACATGATCTGCATTGTCTTTATTCAGCTGAAACTGCTAGTTTTTAAGGTTTTGTATCCAATAACAGGATTCCGGCGGGTTTTGTTCCTCGTGCTGTAGGCTATTCTGTTTTCGTCGTAGAAATTAAAATGTAAAATCAAACTGTTGTGACACTTTTCCTTTTTCGCTCCAGACCAAAAAAAGGGTTCATTCCTTTGTGTGTGTGTTTGTGGCGTGAAATCTAAAGCGACAATTTCCTGGATGAACCAAAGCGGTCATTGGAGTGCACGTAAGGTTAGCCTTTTGTCAGCTAAGTGGGCACACGAGCAAATATTTGTCACCCTTTCTCATGATTCACTTTGCACATTGTATTTCTTTTGCCGCTATTTAAAATGGTTCTGGTTAGGTATGCATACTAAACTATACCCTTGTTCATTCAGCGACCGTCAATTAATTATGACGCATGCGTTGATGACGTAAGGTTCCTGCGACCGCGTCTCACAACAAACATGTCAGCCGTGAGAGCGAATCGTTCAAAGGTTTGGGTTAACTTCATAAAAGTGACTGAAGAATCTGCTCAATGCACCATTTGTCAGAAAGTAGTTGCTGCCAAGGGGGAAATACGAGCAACCTTATGACGCACTTGGAGTGTGCTCACGGGATAAAGCTAAAAGACCGCCCCGTGTTAGACTGTTTACATGGAGCGGCTAATGCTAATGCTAACGCCACAGCTTTAACGACTCCTTCCAGCTCTTGTGACCATGCTTTGACAACGAGTCACGGTAAGTAGGCTTGCTATGTTATATCCGCTAACATACCTGGCCGTTAATGTTATGTTGTATTGTTTTTCTGCAAAGCTACCACAGAAGTCCGCACGCAAGAATGCCCATTCATTCTCGCTAAAAGAGGGAAAACAAAACAAAGATGACTAGCAATTCATAAAGCATTCATTTGAAATGGACAGCATCACTGTCACTTACTTGTTACTTGTTGTTGACTTGTTAAAAGCTTACATTGAAGGTGTTACATGTTATTACCCCTTGCAACAATAAAATGGTTGTTAAAAATGAATATTTTTTTATATCTTCTTGTTCACATCTTCAATCAATCAAAAGCTAAATATTGCTGTTTGTTTTACTTGCAAACAAATCAGTGAGAGCATTGATAAATGTTGACATCAATTAGGAGTATTGACATTGCTAAAATTCTAACAATATGCATCCCTATCGAGCCCCCACAGTAGACGTGGCTGTGAAGATGGGACCGGCCTGGCGGTGTCAGGACGAAGGCCGCAGCCCGGCTGACGTGATGTTTACGGTGGACGCCATGGTGCCGGATAATGATGGCAGCGAAGAGGAACAGAAGCTGATGCAGACACTCGGGTAGGAAAGCCACTTAGGTTGAGAATGCCAGTAGAGCGATAAGCCCCCAATTTTTCATCTGTTTTTGTAATGTTCCGCTTCCGGTTGTTTGGCCACCAAGGGCCAGTGCAAGACCCAAGAAGATAGCAAGATTGTTTTCTGTGATGTTTTTCCGTTGCTTAAGTTAAAGGGCTGTTCAAGATTCAAGAGGTTTTATTCGCCATGTTTGAGCGTGCCAAACAAGGAATTTGACTTCGGTAAATCGCAGCCTCTGTTCAACATTTAGGTGATTAACAACACTCAGGACATGTGAAAAATGGCAAATATTCTCAAACATCCCCTGATCTTAAACTCCCAAGAGGGCAAGGGTATAACTCAAAACTCCAGCTAGGGGAAATGAGAAACCTTGAGAAGAGACCACAGATCGGAGGGTCCCTCTTCCAGGATGACCAGGCTGCAATGGATGCAGAGGACTTGTAGTACAAACAGTGTAGACAATTCAAAAAAGGTGTGGAGAGCAGGATGTTATTGCACAGTAATGACTCTGAGACTCCAAGAGTGGTGTGAATTCATCAGAGCAACAGCCTGGGGGAAGAAGCTGTCTCTGTGTCTGCTGGTTTTGGCGTACAGAGCTCTATAACGCCGTCCGAAGAAGAGTAGTTCAAACAGACTGCAACCTGGGTGAGAAGGGTCTGTAGAGATGTTCCTTGCACGTTTCCTGGTCCTGGACAGGTACAAGTCTTGGATAGATGGGAGGTTGATTCCAATGATCTTTTCTGCAGTCCTGATTGTCCGTTGCAGTCTGTGCTTGTCTTGTTTGGAGGCCGATCCAAACCAGACAGTGATGGCGGTGCAGAGGACAGACTGGATGATGGCAGTGTAGAAGGTCTTCAGCAGCTCTCGCGGGAGGTTGAACTTCTTGAGCTGTCTCAGGAAGTACAGCCTCTGATGGGCCTTCTTCCGGACAGAGTCTATGTGGCCGGTCCATTTCAGGTCCCGAGAGACTGTGGTTCCCAGGAACTTGAAGGTGTCTGTGGAGAGAATAGTATTACTGCGGATAGTGAGGGGTAAAAGTGGTGAAGGGTCTCACCTGAAGTCCACTGTCATCTCCACGGTCTTGAACGGGTTCAGCTCCAGGTGGTTTTGGCTGCACCAGTGGACCAGCCGCTCCACCTCCTGTCTGTACGCAGTCTCATCACCGTCCTGGATCAGTCCGATGAGAGTGGTGTCGTCTGCATACTTCAGGAGCTTCACAGCTATCTATTAAACTGCGTCTCAGGGGCGACGGTGTCCTGTTGGAGAGGGCGGATGCCAACACGAGCGAACCCTGCGTCCTGATGCTGAGCTGCGGCCTCGCCGGGGTCGCCGCCATCGGCCGCCTGACGATAATCAGCGAGGCGCAGACCATGGAGGTATACCTGCCCACGGGGGAATACTGCGGCACTGTCCGGGGCCAGAAGCAAGACCACATCCAGGATGGCGACAGGTCAATAAGCCTCCCGCCCGTGATTTCCGAGGCCTGTGTTGGACTTTTTGTCGTTGTGTGTGGCCAGAGGACCTTTCTACAGGAAGCAGCTGGACCTCGACGACACGCCGTCGTCATGTGACGTGAAGGTGATGAAGCGCACTCACTTTTGCACCGTTTCCAAAATCTCCCGGCATACCACCAACCGCGTCCGAGTCAGGACTCTGTGGAAAGAAAACAAAAATCAAATCCCTCCCCCCTCAGCTGCTCTCTCTGGCGGGTCGTAGCAGCGTGCTGCTCTGCGGCGTGGTGGTGGCCCTCCGGCCTCTGCAGCCCAGCCTGCCCCGAGATGCCGGTGCCATCGACCTGCAGCAGGTCCAGAGTCTGGTGAACGGAATGGGCGGCGACCTCTCGCCGGGGGCTCAGAACCTCATGGACATGCTGCACTTCCAGCAGAAGGTAGCCAAGTGCACGCAAGATGACCGACACGGCCATGAATGGCAGCAAATGTGAATGCGACTGTGCTCACCACATGGTGCTTGCCCTCAGAACCAAAGCAGCTTTCTGCCGCTCCTGATGGGCGGGGGACTCTTGTCCTCTTTGGCCACCCCACCGTGTGTTGGGACCATACAGGTAGCGTATAGCATACTGCGCACGAATGGGACGAACCTGCCCTTGATTGACAAGGACTTGTTTTTGACACACAGGGTCCAGCGGACCTGCCAGGGCCCGCTCCTCCAGCTCCCGATGACCGGCTGGCCCAGATGACGCGCCGCTTCCTGTCGGGCAGCCGGGACAACGGTGCGGGCGCCGTCTCACCCGACTTGCTGCGCGAGCTCTGCGCTCAGCTGACACCACTCAAACTGGAGCGCAACAACACACAGTAGGTTACACAACTTACGCACATCCGTGCTAAAGTTAGCGGTATAAAACATGGCGTGCGTTTGCTACTATTGTCCTCGTGGGAAACATGTGAGGCGACAAAAATGGACAATGCTTCCAAACACAAATTTGTTTTCAATCTACTTTTGTAATCCCCTTATGTAACAACTTTCACCCCCCCCCCCCCCCCCCCCCTTTCTCCCAAGCTCAACCCTTTTCTTGCGTGTTTCATGTGCTGAGCTCATGGTGTTAATCTGTTTGGGCTTGGCGCTACAGTCTCCTTGCGGGATCATATGTTGCACAAGCGAAAACATTTTGGACGAACATCAATTCCGACATCTGCTTCAAGTCTTCCCATTCATGTCAACGCCTTCTTGTTTTGTGAGGTTTTGTCATACATTATCTAATCTTCCACAGCTGTCCCAGGCTTTCCAAAAAGTTTTTGTGGCGGTGAGCGAGTGACGGAGTTTTGCCGGTCAGCGCAGCTTCTTGCTGATGTTTTATTTTTTGTTTGCCATCAAAGGCAGAAACCAGAAATCTTCTTCCAAGTCACCAAATGAACTGGGCAAGCGCTTCTTAAAAGATCGGCGTGTTGTGGTTGGCTAGCGTGAGCTTAGCATCGTAATAAAAGCACAGCAAAGACTATTTCCCAAGCCCTAGAACGTTGTTGATTGTCCCTCAGGACAGCAGACGTGTCCATGGAGCGCCGCCTTGAGGAAATGGAGCGGCGTCTGAAGGAGCATGTGGACCGCCGCCTGGACGCTCTGGAGCACAAGCTGGACAGAGTGCTCCTCGGCGCCCTCCAGCAGGGGGAGCCCGCGGCCCCTATGCCCGACGACCCACCCGCGGCTCAGGTCCAGACAACAATGTAGACAACAAAAAAAGGCAATAAAACACCACCAAGATTCTGTTAAAAATAATTGTATTTTCATCCTTGAAAAATGGTCCTACACGTAAAAACAAGTCCCCAACACAAGTCAAGTCATTGAGCCAGCACAAGTGGCCACTGGTGGCGCGTGCGTCTTTGGTGTCTTTGCTTGCGACGCGTGGTCTCGAGGGTCGGTCCGTTCATGACGTCCTTAGCCTCGACGGGTGTTCCGCCCACGGCGCCGGGCGACTCGTCACGGCTCGACGTCGTCAGGCACGACTGAGAGGATGACGTCCTCGTTGCCTCGCCTCACCACCATCCGTAGCGTGTCGTCGCGCCTGATGGCAGCGCTCACGTCGCTCGCCGACGTCACGCGTTCGCCGTTGATGCTGATAATCACGTCGCTCTCCCGCACACCGGCGCTGGCTCGCAAAAAACACACCATCGGGCCGCCGTGAGTTTGCTGACCCGTGACGGAGTGTTATGTCATTTTCCATTAAGTTGGTACACTCACGCCTCGGCGGGGGTCCGGCTGAGGACTTCGATGACGTAAGCGCCCGAGGTGACGTCCGGGAAGTCCGACCGTCTGTCCTTCAGCTCCTTGGCCAGACTGGGGACAAAAAATGTCACTTTTTGCAACAGGAAATGATCCTTTGTGTTTCTTGCTCAAGATTTCCGTGAGAAGTTAATATGGAAGTAGGCTTGAAGCGTTCTGTTCTATTTCTATTGGTCACTAATCCTACTGGGCGGCCCAAAGTTTTTCTTGGCGTGATGGTGACAATGCGATGACCACTTGCAGCGTTCCCAAGCACATTTGTCCCACGTTTCCAGCGCTCTGTCATTATGCGCCACTCCGGCATGGTAATAATAGAGCGGCGCGAATCAGAGTATAGATCACGTTGTGGCATTTACAACACTGGGGCGTCTCCCACCACCGCCATGGGGTCACAATGTGTACATGCGCGTGCGCTCACGTTGGTGTGAGGCTCATCATCCTGATGCCGATGTACTTCTTCTTCCCGCTGTTCCTCCCTTGACCAAAAAGAAGCGTATTAAAAAACAATGGCGACAGAACAACAAACGTGTCCATGCGTGCTCAGGCGTACCTTTGACCTGGCGCTCGTGCGACTCTGCTAAGAATTGTCGTATTTTGTCAGACGGGATGGCAAAGGAGATTCCCGCCGTCACCTTCAGGGTGTTGATCCCAATCACCTCGCCGTCCTGCAAGGCGCATGTGTACGCACACTGGCCCATTTCTAAAGGACTCGGCGAGCGGACGAGCACTTACCAGGTTGACGAGTGGCCCTCCCGAGTTGCCGTACTGCCCCCGGAAAAGAGGAGCGCAAAAATGCAGGTCAAAGCAAGTTTGGGTCGCGTTTTGCCTTTTGGAGTCACTCACGTTGATGATGGCGTCGGTCTGGATGTAGTCCATGTCGGAGTTGTGGAGGCCCAGCTCCTTGCCTCGTCGCTGCGTGGTGCTGACGATGCCAGTAGTGACGGTGTTCTGCAGCGAGAAGGGGCTGCCGATGGCCACCACAAACTCGCCGGGGCGCAACTCCGCCGAACGGCCCAGCAGCAGAACCGGCAGCTTGGTCTGAAAGGTAAAACTGGGCCCATCAGTTCCCAGCGTGGCTCCTTTGCCTCAGCTTCATTTTGATTCTGGCTTTTTTTTTTTTTTATTTCTGCAGCTGCGTGTCAAAGTTGTACCCGACTCACAGGCACATTGATTTTGATGAGGGCGATGTCGGCCTTCTCGTCGACGTCCAAGATCTTGGCGTCATAGGTGGCGCCGCTCTTCAACTCCACCTGCGGGCGATACAGCGGACGTCACATCTCCGACCTTGACCTCGGCTTCAGGGCGGCTGCGGCGGACCTTCGCTCGATGCTTATTGGCCACCACGTGAGCATTGGTGACTATGAGGCCGTCCTCGGACACAACGAAACCCGAGCCGCTGGCCACCGCCACTTCCCGCTTGGAATAAACCATCCTGCGAGCAAGGGGGTGGATCGTTACGGCATGCCGACACCCAGCTACCCCGACTCGGTCGTCATACTTGCGGAAAAGTTCGATGTGGACGACGGCCGGCGCAATCTTCTCCACCACGTCGGCGATGAAGTTATACCTGGAGCGAAGACTATCGGGGTTCTTCTGACCTGCTGAAGAAAGGACGTCAGACTTCAGGAACTGCGGCGCCGCTACCCGATGGGCCCTCAGAGGTCAACATAGCGCTACGCTTGACTTCATTCAAGTGTTAGACAAGACAAACGCCAATGGCAAACGTTGATGGCTGAGCGAGTCCTAATTGGTTGTAAAGCCGAAAGGTGGGCGTGCGACACAGATAGCGGCGTGCTCCGACTGGTAAGCGCCTCGGTTCCAGAATGAGGTCAGGTGAGGACGTGCACTTGGCAACGACTTTAATCTCGTCCGCGGCCTTCTTTTCACGTCGGCGGGCCAATTCGAAAGCGATGAGCCACGAACCGCAATCCGATCCTATCTGATCCCATCTGGAGGCGGACGAGCCTCAACTGGTAAAGCTTTCTGAGTCACCGGGCAAGCGTTGACACTGGATCCCGGCTTGTCTGCACAGGGACCGGGAAAGAAAAAAATGTGCTCAAATCTGGCTTAAATAACGTCTGACCCACATTCGAGCGATCGACCAATCGTCTACCGGCCGTGAGTCATGGCAACAAACGCGCCGCAGACCTCATTCCAGGCTCCAAAGTTCTGTCGAGCGAGTTGACAAAACAGCCAGCAGCCTTCAGGATCCACTTCAAAGTTTTGGAAGGAAAAATACTTTTCTCATGCAGGAATGTCAAAAGTGGGTCACGGGACTGATTCGGTCCAACTTCAGACCAGAAGTTTGTTATAGAAACGATAGAAACTGAAATAATACCACAACGCGATTAACTGCAAAGAAATTTGGGCTTCTGCCAGCTACAGCTTGCAGACCCTCGGCGACCACTGTTTGAATCCATTGGCTTATTTGGAGACTTCGTCACTGCTTGCGAGATGGCAAAATGACAACAGTGTGTTGCCGTGGTGACCGGATGTCATTTCAACAATGTGGAACGTTCCAAGGGGAAACAACAAGTTTAGTCTGGGCGCGCATGCACGCACGCGCACAGCCGATGCCAACTTAGCACTTTTGTAGCAACTTTGCAGCCAAGCTGGGTATTTCACACACCCTATTTCACAAATCTGCGCCCACACCCGCTCCGACGACCACTGCAACTCACCATGGCCGCACGCGCCTCTCTGGACAAGGATGACGGGCGGCCGCCCGGCCTGGAGAGCGCGGACGGTTTCGCGTCGGAGCTTGCAGACGTTGGCGTAAGTGATGCCGTCGCTGCCGCAGGCGGGCTCGGGGTTGGCACACGCGCACACGCCCGCCCTGGCCCTGCGCCGCACCGTGCTCGTGGCCGCCACGCCGTCGCTTGTCGTGCACGTCAAACCGTCGCCGCAGCGCCGCTCGTCCTCGCCGCACGGGTCACCTTCGTCGGCGGCGCACGCCCAGCAGCAGTCGCATGCATCCAGCGCCACCCCGGCCGGGCACTCGGCGGGCGAGGGTGGCGGCGCGCAACGCGACGGGTCGCACGTCTCGGGGCAGCCGATGGCAGAGCGCTTGGAGCGCCAAAAGGCGTTGGCGGGGGCGAGCAGCGCGCACGCGAGCACTAGCGCGATCATCATGCGTGGAAAGAGAACAGAAAATAAGCGAGTCCTGACAATTGAAACTTGCAAAGCTGGCGGCCAAGTGAAGCTGTGCTGACTTGGTGCGCTTTTAAAGGATTGGCCAGCGCCTGTGACGTCAGCGGGCGGGGAGGAGACGCGGACCATATTTTTGTTTCTTTGAGATAAAAAAAAAAAAATCATGACAATTATACTTTTGGGTGGAGAACAAGCCTTGTTCTTCTGTGAAAATCAGAGGCGGTATCCCACTTCTTCACCCATATTTCACCGTGAATAATTAGTGGAGTTTTTCATCTTTTTTCTTTACATTTTACATGAAACATTAGAGTTCTGTTTTTCTCTTTAAAAACACAAAACACTTGTATAAGCGGATTTGCGTAATGAATGCGCTCATACACACGCGCGCGCGTGCGCGCACACACACACGCATGTCGTGCTTTATGAGCCCAGTCGGACGAGCGCACATATTTGAAGAATTAGTGATGAAGGACAGGCCAAGACAACACCCTGTCCTCTCCTCTGTGCCAGGCGTCGGCGTCGCTATAGCGCTCGCTGGTTTGTTTTAAGAGAATAAACTGTTGGGCTCTGGATCGGGCCCACCTGGAAGAGTCCAACAAATGGACCCCAACCACATGTGAAAGCGCACTAACACTCTCGGCCCGCAGTCCTGCCATCCAGCTCAGCCCCGCTCCGAGCTCGACCCAGGCTCACGTCTTGCTCCAGCGATGACCTGCGTTCAAGAAAAAAAATGTCCTCGAATGTGTTGATGGCCAGACCAAACACAGTCTTCCCGGAACTCCTGCGTACATGCTGCCATCAAATTCCACTCAGCTTGACTCAGGCAGTAAGGATGTCGTAGTGTGCGTGCAGCTGTGGCCTCAGAACTTGGATGAGATGTCATATTGGCGCGGCTGTCACACGCGCGTCACTTTTCACCTTCATTTAGTGTTTTCAATATTGTTTTGGGCCATGGTTCCGATTGACGTTCTTGATGTGATTCATTTATTGACTTGAATGTTTTACTTGTGACGTGCCTGTCTCGTTTTTTAAATTGTTATTCAGTATTTTATATAGTTGGTGACTTTTTATTCATGATGCTGGTTCTTGTGACTTTTTTTTTAATGTTTCCTTTTTTCACTTAATGTGGTTCTTTGAATTTTTTTTTTTTTTTTTTTAAACTTTGCTTTGTATCACAGACGGTACCTACACCGGACAACACCCAAACACCTCCAAACAAGGAACTGACGTAACTGGTGGAAGTGACGTCACTCCCGTGGGTCAATTGGAGGCGGCAGAAAGTTCATCAAGAACAGGTGCGTGAGCAAGATGGCGACAAACAACAGTTTGTTGCTTTTTGCTTGCTTGTTGTTCACACAAAGTTACAATAACATACCGTAAGATATACATTACCGTATTTAATCAATATTTATGGCGCTAGACCAGGGGTGGGCAAACTACGGCACGCGGGCCACATCCGGCCCACGGGACCGTTTAATCCGGCCCGCCAACCCTGAAAAAATTGTATTATTAAACTTTTTTTTTGGGTCATTTTGCCTGCAATGACTGCAGTAGATGGGGGAAGCGCTCGCCTGCGCATTTACTACCGGAAGCCGTGTCAGAAAGCTCGGTGCACACTCAAGTGCGTATACGTACTCAGTAGTACGGAGTTGGCGCACTCGCGCTCTATTTGTATCAGTCCCGAATTTAGAGCGTGGGCTGTGACGACAGCATTCTTGTAATTCGCGCGCTGAGCTTTCAGATGCAGTTTTGCGCTAAAGCCACCCACAAACCTTCCCCTGGAATCCTTCCATTAAAATGAGTCGCCCAAGGAAAAGCAAGGTGGACACAGTGCCGAGCATTTAAAAGAGAGTGGCCAATTTGGCTCGACGTACGCGACGTGACGTTCAGCCACATGAACGTCAACATCAACCCGTCACAGATCGAGGTAAACGGACCAACACCTCGGATCTCGCCTAAGAATTGCCACAACAAATTTTACTCCAGACTATGACGCACTAGCAAAAAAGGGAGACCAACAACACTGTTCCCACTGAAAATGAAGGGGAGGCATTTTGAATATGATTTGTACACATCGCAGGGATTGAAACTAGCGACCATTCTCGTTTTCAAACAATGCAGGATGCTCAAGGACATTGATGCACCACTTGTTTGGGACTAATCTTAACCTGTAAAGTTCTTAAGGCTTACTTTAAGGAAGTGTTTCTCGTTTCCTCACCTCTGTTACCAGGTGTTTGTGAGTTAAAACTCTGCTCTGATTTTCAGATACCCCTCACCGTGTTGCCGTTTTGATTACTTTATTTGGATGTATGCGTTCACCGATTCTTCAAGATAATATATTTGGTCAGAATGTTTGCCGTTTGATGTGATCTCATAAGATCTTTCATTAATCTGACCTGCAGGCACTGAAGTGATGGAGACTGTTATTCATAATAACAGTCTTGTATTTTATGAGAATCACTGGTAGCAGTTTTTTAGTGAATTATTATTATTATTTTTTAATGCTGTTAATAAATGCATTTGTTTTCAAAAAACTTGTTTGGAATATCCATGCTTTACTACCTACTAAAGGCCAAAATCTTTTATGCAATGACCTTTACAGGTCGCTTATATTAATTCACACAAACACTACGTCCTTCTGCTCCTGGTTCGGCCCTCCGGTCCAAATTTAGAACCCAGTTCGGCCCGCGAGTCAAAAGGTTTGCCCACCCCTGCGCTAGACTTTTGTTAAGAGGCTTAAAGTCGAGCGTGTCTCTCGTGATAGCCGCATGCTAACAGTATACGGATGAGGTAAACCTAATTCTGTCCGAGAACTATGACCCTAGTGCCGAATTTTCTCGTATTGATGAGAAGACTATACTAATTATCAATTGAAGAAATGGCTTGTGTAAAGAGGGCAGAAAAAATTGAGAAAAGGAGCCGACCGCGGTGGTACGTCGACACAATATTATTCCCTCCAAAACATTCACATTGGTTAGTTTCAACAAGCTATCTTTATACATCTGGTTTTGTAGAGTCAGAAAGTTATTTCAGATGTGACGTGTGAAGCCACCGCCAATTCGGTCCGGGCGCAAACAATAACATCATTATGAACAATTTTTGATGCGATATCAGGATTTGCTGATCCCACCAGTATAATTCTTCTTTCTTTTAGAAACAATTTACCGTACATTTTGGACTATAAGCCGCGACTTTATTCTCAAATTTTGAACCCTGCGGCTTATAGTCCGGTCCGGTTTATATAGGATGTTTTCCGTGATTTTTGTGATGACTTGATCACTTTTATACACTCGTAAAAAGGCTGTGGACTGCTGTTGTGCGGCACCGCTTTGCTGGGCGGAGGGATATGTGACACGGTCACTGGGGAGAAAAGTAGTATGTTGATCGCATGTCCATCCGCCAGGCAAATAGTGCCGTATAATTCACACAAAGAAGAGACCGAACGAGATCAAGACGGACATTACTGAAAGGAAGCTTTTATACACAAACTGTCATTATGGGGGACAAAATAAATGCATATGATGCCGCTTTTAAGTTAAAGGCAGTTGATGTTGATGACATTGTGTTGCCTCACCCTTTTCTTTATTTCCCGGTCACATCTTCTTTGGAGCGATACGTGTCGCTCGCTAGTTTAATGTAATTTAGCGCTTCGTGCATGAATAAGATTAGCATGAACAGACCCTCATCACACTAGAAGAAATGCATAAAAGCGACGATGAAAGAGAGACTGAGAAAGTGTGAGGCGAAGGATATCTAACACTATTCCAATCGGACACTGAGGAGGAAGACTTCGATGGTTTCAGTGCACAGGAGGAAGATGAAGACGATGAAGTACTAGTATGTTTTTTTAACCAGCCCTGTTAGTGCTGTGCTACCGTGTTGCTGCTGTGTTACCGCTGCGTCTGAGTGACTTTTACCGGTATGTTTTTTTTTAATCCAGCCCCATTAGTGCTGTGTTACTGCCGTGTTGCTGCGGTATTACTGCCGCGTCACAGGCAGTGTTTGGAAAGAAATGTTAAATTGTGTTATTAAAACTTTAAAAAGGCTTTCTGTGTACCATCTTTCTTTAATAACTCACGTACACACTTCCGTGTTGCTGCAGTACTACTGCTGCGTCACAGCCAGCATTTAGAAAGACATGTTAAAGTATGTTATTAAAACTTTAAAAAAGATTTCTTTGTACTGTCTTTCTTTGTAAATAACTCGTGCGCACGTGTGGGTTATAGTTTGGTGCGGCTTATATAAGAAAAAAACTCAAATATCCCCAAATTTTAGCTGGTGCGGCTTATAGTCCGGTGCGGTTTATAGTCCGGAAATTACGGTATGTGTTTTTGATGAGGAAAATTGACGTTAGCTTGTCTTTTGAATGTTCTCAATGAGCTAACTGCCATTTGTTTGCCTGTCCGATTATGGCACCGTAACAACTTTAGTATTGCTAAATTTCTGAAGAGTAGGACGAACCACCACCCAAAGTCTTACGCACAATCCTCTTGCAATTATAATTTCCAAAGGGGTCAGTGCAATATGTTTGATTTTGTGCAAGTGGAGTAAGTCAATCCAGAATACGACGCAGAGGGCAATCATATGTTCACAGGTTGAAGTGAACAAGAGAATGAATTATGGTAGCAAGGAGTCCCCGCTACCGGACACGAAGTGACGACAGAAACGTTGACGGGCCGTGGTGAAAAACTAAACAAAAATAACAGGACGTTAATCCTAAAAGTGTCTGCGTCAGTTTGTCGTAAACCTCATCTCCTAAAAGTCCTTAAATCTCTACAGATTCTTTTAGCGACGATATATAGGTATATATTTTTTATTAGCTATAGACCTCAAACGTCAACAAAGAATAAAAAGACTAAAAAGACTCGGGTGACTCTGTAATCTTTATTGTTAAACACAAACATTAAATGCGCAAATACAACGATCACATTTGCACCACTGTACAGCTTGTGAGTTGGTTACTATGGAAACCGGCTCACGGAGATCATCGTCTTCGTCTCGGTCGTCAAGTGACACGTTAGAAGAAGTTAGTTAGCATGCAACTCATCTCTGGTAAGAAAACACGACACACTGTGGACAAAAGTGGCATTACCCTGCAAACGCACAAGCATCGAATCTGGCGGCTCCGTGTGGAAAAAACCCAAAACAAATGGCGCTTGGCTTCACTTCCTTTTGGCAACTCATGCAGGAAGTGATGTCACAGCAGGACCCCCCCCCCCCCCCTCCCCATTGGCTATATACTTTACAAAGACCCATTACTGTCAATCAACTGGAACTATAAATAGATATTCTACGGAAGATGAGGTCGGACACCTGCCCAAGGATTTCCGATCACACGAAGGTGAAAATATGCATCAAACATCGACAACAAAATGGCGGCACAGGAAATCGACTTGCGTCGCTCACTTCTCTCAACTCAACTGACAATACTGCTCAAAAGCGCTTGACGTTCCTCATTTGGCCAACAACGTTTCTAAACATCGCCGCCCCGCCTCAAGAGCAACGGACGGCGGCAACGTTGTCATCAAACTCGGACAAGATAGTGACAACTGAAGATTGGCAGGCCGGCAAGCCTCAAAACGGGCACAAAGGAGGAAAGTGAAGACAACTTGGATTCAACGACAGCAGCCAACGTCCCTATGAAAGAGGTTAAGATGCGGGGGTGCTAAAATGATTGGCTCCAAGATGGCAATTGATCAACAGGACTGTTTTGTACTTTAAAATTTCGGAAGGCCCGAACGGCTGAGAGCAATTGGCGGTGAATGCGGCACTCCAAGTCAAATGGCCCTAATACGAATTACGATCCAACCGTGACAGAGGCTACGAAAAGTCCGGTGAGAAGGAGGATGGGGAAGGTGACGCAGCGGGACAAGGAAGAGGAGGGGGGTTGGAGTTTGGCAGGGCCCTCACAGCCCCTGCCGGGCGAGCGAGCGAGGCGCTGACCCGGTCGGCCGGCAGGGCCCTCACAGCCCCTGGCGGGCGAGCGAGGCGCTGACCCGGTCGGCCAGTGTGGACAGTTGGGGCGGATCTGCCATGTTGAGGCTGCCGGACGACGACACGGTGCTGAGCTGGCGGGTGGGCGAGTCCTCCAGGGAGATGATCTCGGCGCCGTGGTCCGTACGCGCCTTGGCGCTCTCACGGAAGTTCAGCTTGTGGCTCTCGATCTGCGAGCACGCAAACACACAAAGGCGCACGGTCGTCACCAACGGGGCTCACTTTCAGGGCCCTTTGTGCCCGTCCGAAGTTTCATTGGAGAAGCAAGCGAATGATGTGAACGCCAGCTACCGAAGATGATGATGACGACGACGCGTCGCTACTTACTGGCGTCCTCCATCTTGGCGGCTGCCGGCCAGACTGTCTGAGATGAGTGAGGGGGGGCGGTGGCGGCGTGGGAAGGGCTCAGCTCGCCTTTCTTCCCTCGCTAGGCCGGACGGGTAAGGTAAGGTAAGGTAAGGGGAGGGGTGAGACGCATGCAACAAAAATAAACGTGATGGAGTCAACAGAAATGAAATCCAAGTGCAAACTGAAATAATAATGATGATGATGAGGAGGAGGAGGAATGCGCCGAAGGAGGGACGAAGCAGACTTCAAATCACCCACACGCGGCATGCGCCGACTCATTTCACTGTCCCTTTTTTTTTTTTTTTTTAAGTTCTTTAGTTTTGGACTTCTGCTCTTGTGTTTCATGATTGTTGTGATTGTCCCATTGCTGGATGTGAACAGCTCTTGTAAAATGGACTCTCCAAATAAAGTTGTAATGGATTGGATTTGTTTTTGTTGACTGATTTTATCATTTCAAAATAAATCTCATATTTATTCATTTGATCATTAACTGTTGCATCACAAATGAGTATTCTGATTATTCTGGATTATTAAATGCTATTTGTTATTACTAAGATTGCAGAAAACTTCAGCAATACTCAACAAGCATGATTTATCGTTTTGGAATAAATATTTATATGAACAAGTATGAGTAGTAGCTGCTGTAGTCGTATTGAAATTGTTTAAATCTGGGATGAACTGAATTCATAATGACCAGCTCGGACAGGCACAAGGACAAGTCGTCCATTAGGACCGATTGTCCCATGCATAGCGAACCGGACGGTTTTCCTGTGTACCCTTGCACCCCTAATTAGCAGGTCTCGGGGTATGTTACCTTTTTCTGTCCACCTCCTGGCACGTGACTGATGTTTCCAAGTGAGCCCACCTTGGATTGAACTTTGAAATCCAGCTTCTCATTTTTTATCTCCACATTGCCGCCACCTGGTGGACACAAAATTAGCGCCCATCAAGTGATTGTGGGTCAACCCACTTGACCGGATGTATGCGTTTGTGCACCTGGTTTGTGGTGGATGTTGGCTTTGGAGCCGCACTTGGATGACACGCTACTCAGGTCCACTTTTTTGTGGACGATTTGGACCTGACGGGAGAACAGAGGCCACGCTCAAATCACTCATGGGCAAGTCACGGAACGTTGCCACACCGCCACCCCCCACACCATTTTGGCACGTCTACGTTTCCCCATCATACAGCTGCCCTGCGGAGCGTCCGGCAGGTCAAAGATCAATTGGGAACGGAACATGACGGACACACAAGGGGCGCTTCAGTAGCAGGCCTACTCGTGTTCAAAGTGAAAGATGGCTGTGGTCTGGTCTGGTGGTGGTGAGGTGGTTCAAGGATTTGCTCCTTGAAGGGAGGGGGGGAGGGTTATGAGCTGTCCATCAGCCCATCAGCAGTGAGCTACTCACATTGCCGCCACCGGGGACATGTTTAATATTATCTTTGGAACCGCAGCGGGACTGCACGTTGCTCAAGTCCAACTTCTTGTTCACAATCTCAACCTGGAAGTCAACACGGCAGAGATGCCAGTTACCACGCCAAAAAGGTCCAGGCGCCACGACAAGGCACCGAAGGGGGACGGTTGAAGACGTGAGCGTTCATTCGAACGCGACCCCTACCAGGAGCGTGCGACGCAGTACCGAGATGGCGCCTCACCTTGCCGCCGCCCGGGGTGTGCTTGAGGTTATCTTTGGAGCCGCAGCGGGCTTGGACACCTGACAGGTCCAACTTCTTCTCCAGGATTTGAACCTGCACGAGAAGAAGAAGAAGGAAGCTGAAGGAAAGCAAAGTGCAGCACCACCTTGACTGGCTTGGCATGCTACGTGGCTGCTATGTCGAAGCGGTGACGGGTCTCACTCACATTACCGCCTCCAGGCACGTGTTTAATGTTGGCTTTGGAGCCACATTTGGACTGGACGTTACTGTAGTCCACCTTCTGGTCCAGGATCTGCACCTGCACAAGAAGAAGCATCTCCGCGTCAGCCCCAAAAGTCCCACCCGTCGCTGTTTTGCACCGACCGGAAAGCTTACCTTGCCACCGCCTGGCTGGTGCTTGATGTTTCCGGTGGATCCGATCTTTGACTTGACTGTCTTCAGGTCCGGCATGGGCGGCGCGGCTGCCAGAGTGGTCGGGGTCTTCAGGGAACCGGGCGACTTTGGGGAGCTCCGCACCACTGCTACTTTCTTCACCTTGTGGGCATCGCCCACCGGCTTGCCGGCCAACGCCTGACTGGAGGGAGACTTGGGTGTCCCGGGACTGCTCTGGCCGCTGGTGGCATCTGGAGCGTAGAGCGGACGTGGGTCACGTGACACCGCTCACGTGACGGGTTGGGTCGTGTTTCTATTGATCATCTCGGAGTGGATGTACCTGGCTGAGCTCTGATGGACATTTTGCTCACCGGAGTTTGAGACTTCTGCAATTTGCAAAAAAAAAAAAAAACACGACGGTGAGGTTGCTATCTGATTGGACGACGGCCGTGTGGACGTCACAATGCTACATTAGCACTAGTGCTAAAGGAGGACAGGCGATGAGGACGTACCTTCTCCGCGGCTCCGTTATCCATCTTGGCGGCATGAGCTGGGGGTCAAAACAAGAGGTCGTGAGGCGGGCCTAACTTGAGGGCGGCTAGGCCCAGGTTTACCTGCAACGCCATTCTCGTGATGGTGCTCGTTGAGGCTCAAGGCGGCCATGTTGGCATTGGCGGTGGCGTGGTCCATGCTGGCGACGGCGAGGCTGCGGAGGAGGACACACAATGAAGGACTGCGTGATGACATGAGGCACTTGCTGCCTCCGACACAAGATGGCTTCCAGTGGTCCGACTCGCACTAAACAACCAACGCCAAATGATGATGTCACTTTTCACAGTAACAGTGGCTGTGTCAAGCCGGACCGTGCACGCGCTCGTGTCCCATTTAGCGACGCTCCCTCGGCGCTTGTGGACAAAACCGCCATTCAGGCATCTGCATGAACGATTCCAAACAAGGCAAACACACCAGGATGGGGCCCGTGGAAGAGGCGTAAGTGTTAGCATCCTCGCTACTTTAACGAGCTTGTGGCTCGCGTGGATGTCATGTGGACTGGCGGTGGTCAGCAGCCGGGATTTTCAAAATTCACGTTGAAGTGGGCCTGGCAACCAGATGCAGACTTTTGTCAGGCCTTCATTTTGGGAAATTTCATCAGGTTTCTAACTTGCATTGATTGACTTTTTGCTTGCCAAGGTGACAAAGTGCCCATCTTCTGCATGCAACGATCCAGAAAGCCCGCCTTCCATTTCTAAAATCAAATCTTCAATGCTCTCACGACCCCAAAATGGGCCACGTGCGGCCGTTCACGCGCCAACGTATATGTTCACCCTCAAGCTCTTGGATTCAAAAGCCTGCTCAGATGCCGTCGATTCACCTCTCCCGGAAGAACAAACCAAGCTTAAAAAGTAGCAAACAGAGCAGGAGCACGCCCACTTGAGCAAACAGGATGTGCGTCCCGTTCCGCTGACTGTGTCACAGCTTGCCTGTGATTGGACGCCACCAGAGGAGCGCCCAACAATTTTGACCCGCCGCAGCTCCACTTTGCGCTTGATTGGTCCTGACCCACTTGGCTGTTCCAGGCCGGCGCGCACGCATGCGCACACTCAGTCACAAAAGAACACATTTCTGTTTTTTTGCACCTCCTGGCTCGCTAATGCTAATGCTAGCTTGATACCTGAACGCCTCATACTAACTTATGCTAAGTAGCCTCATCTCAATGGAGCTGTGTTGTCATTGACACATGCCCTGAGGCCTTGAGCCCACATCACCCTGAATGACCCCACATCATTTTTGGCAGCACTGTTATAATGATCAGTTTGCTTGTGTTGCTCCACCATTTGTGTTCAAATATCCACTGCTTCTGCAACAGCAACTATCTTTGCTGACTGTTGAGTTTGAGTTTGCTTGTTTAGGTCAATCTCCATGTTTTGTGTTGAGTCAACTGGACTCCTTTCAAATTTATTACAAATAAATTATTGGCTCTCTGTCAGTTCATTTTTGTGAGTTCATTTGAGCCACTGGCACCTTGCGAGCTTGTGGCTCAAGTGAAAGAGACCGTTCGTTTCTCAAAAAAAACAACGTGGTGGTGGTGTCACTCGCATCTAGAGGCGAGTCTGAAAAAATGCCTAGCTGCATCGTGCCAGGACAAAGAATCTGTGCACATTCTATTATGTGCATCTTGAACTAGATCGGGAAAAAAGGCCGCACGCGAAGAAAACGTCAGCATCAAA
Organism: Syngnathus typhle; assembly: GCF_033458585.1. Taxonomy (NCBI): domain Eukaryota; kingdom Metazoa; phylum Chordata; class Actinopteri; order Syngnathiformes; family Syngnathidae; genus Syngnathus; species Syngnathus typhle. Next base: position 3,391,917 of record NC_083755.1, on the reverse strand, counting down.
TGGGAGGGAGGTCGAATGCAAGAATATTCGGGGGGGGGGGAATGGTACCGTCAGCCATCGTTGCTTGTATGCTCTAAAATAAAGTAGTAGGCCTCTCGAAACGTGCACGCGCGACACAAAGAACCGCGCACGCTCGTACATCGGCGGGAGAACCTGCTCGAAGGATGCCGCGCGCACGCGCCGAACGACGCCCGTCGACCCGCGCACGCGACCGAGAGCTTTAAAAAAAACACGTCATGGAATGACACATTGCAGCCGAAACGCAATATTGTGACATTCTGCGTGCGTGAGCCGACGCGGACGCGCACGGTACCGTTCACGGCTGGTTGATGGAGCGAATGCGGGCCGCTCGGCATTTTTTTCTGCGGAATTGTGCAAATGGGTCTCGATGGCGCCGGTTCTTACCTGCGTGCAGTTGCAGACGTTTCGTTCTTCTTCTAGCTGAACGGCGCGCACGCAAGCGCGGCTCCTCCTCGCTGTACACGTTTACGCCACTGGGGGGCGTGCGCGCCCTGGTTGGAACGCAAAGTATGCATGGAAAAGGGAGGAGGGGTCTGATTGCAGGTGGAGATAGATGCTCGGCTCTGCTGTGACGTGAGAGGGAAGCAGCTGATTGCCATGGAGGAGCAAGGCCTTCCTCTTCATGCCTTTCCTCACGTCAGGTGCACAAAGCGCATCCATCCATCAGGTCTGCTTCTTCCTTAGCTGCAAGTTGGCATTAAGGTGCAGTACAATTTGTGGATTGCACCCGTTTAAAAAATCAGCCAGCCTTGTCACATGTTCCCCACAAGTTAGCAATTTTAAAATGTGATGATCTCACCAAAGTCTTATTGTATTTCTATTTCCAGGGACAGTACAACCCCCCCCCCCCCCCCCCCCCTGTCGCGTTTCGGGCGTAAGGATTCAACCAACACTTTGTAGAGCAACTAGACGGTCTTTATTTGCGTCTCATATCTTCTAAACTCGCAGCCATTCCACATCACCGGAACACCCCCCACCCCAACTTCCTGTTTGGCCCTTCAGAATAAAACAGCAGTACAAACACTTAACACCACATCCCCCTTTCTTTGCAAACATGAAGACGTACTAATTTTGCATGAAGGAAAAACTTTTTCTTTTCTTATAACACCACTCTTAAACATTTCCTTTTTCTTTTCATGTAACACCACTCTTAAACATTTCCTTTTTCTTTTCATACATACATGCTTATAAATCCAGTTTTTGTGGCCTTGTGACAACACGGCCAAACCTTGTTCTGACAGGACTTGTTGCCTTTGGAGTTTGGACAGGGGACTCACTTATGTTTGGTGTTGGTAAGGTATCCTCTGTTGGACTGATAGGTGTACTTGGGATTGCCATCTTTGGTGTAGTTTCCGGCATTGGCAGTAGATGATGTCTATTTCTCCTGATGGCTCCGGAAGGACCTTCAACCAGGTAAGAGCGGGGTGCTGAGTGAGAAGAAATGACAGTCCCTTCACTCTTAGTGTCCGTGATCCATACCGGTTGTCCTGGTGACAGTTGAGGAAGATCTCGCACACGATGTCGCCTGTTGTACCCCTCACTGTATTTCAACTTCATCTCCCCTTCCCTCGACGCCACAAAGCCCTTGTTCGGTAGTCTGGGAACAAGCAACGAAGGGAGCTGGGGCACTGGAGTGCGAAGTCTTCTTCCCATTAGAAGTTGAGCTGGGCTATATCCATTAGCCAAAGGGGTCGCCCTGTAAGCTAACAGTGCAAGATACGGGTCTTTTGCCTTCTTGAGTAGTCCTTTAACAGTTTGGACATGACGCTCAGCCTCACCATTGCTCTGTGCAAACCTTGGACTGCTGGTTACATGTCTGAAACCGTAGGCTGCAGCAAAATCTTTGAACTGTTGGCTAGAGAACTGAGGTCCGTTGTCACTGTAGAAGAATTCCGGAATACCATGTCTGGAAAAAATTGACTTTAGGTGTACTATAACGTCTTCTGATCTAGTGGGTGTCAGTTTAGCTATCTCCACGAATCTGGAATAGTAGTCCACCAGAAGTACGTAGTTGCTGTTGTTGAGTGTAAAAAGATCTGCACCTACTTTTTGCCATGGTCTCTCTGGAAGCTCGCTGGGCATTAAAGGCTCCACTGGATTGACACGTTCTTTAATGCACGTGGTGCAGTTTTTCACAAGCTCATTTATTTGGCTACTCAAACCAGGCCACCACACTGCCTCTTTCGCTCTCTGTCTGCATCTTGACATGCCCTGATGTCCCTCATGGAGAGCTACCAGGACTTTGTTGCGCATAGTGGTAGGAATAACAAGTCTGGTGCCTTTCAGTAACAGTTTGTCATGGACTGTTAATGTGTCTCTGTGTGGCCAATATGCTTTGATTGGACCTATGAGACGGCTGTAGTCTGGCCAGCCTCTCTGGCAAAATGACATGAGTTCCGAACATACACTGTCATTTTTTTGCTCTTCTTTTAATTGTGTGATATATGTCGAGCTAGCAGGTAGGTTTTTGACTATTTCGTTCACATAGATGTTTGTATCATTTAGTAGTTCCTCCGTAGCTTTAGAGTCTGTCTCTTGATTGACAGGTGCGCGTGACAGTGTATCCGCAGTGAGAAGTGCTTTTCCTGGGGTGTGTGAGATAGAGTAACTGTACCTCATGAGCCGTAGTCTGAACCGTTGAATCCTGGGTGGAAGTTCTGTTAGTGCTTGTTGTCCCAACAGGCTGACAAGTGGCTTGTGGTCAGTCTCTAGGGAAAAATGTCTCCCGATGAGAAAGTCTTTGAATCTTTCGCATCCCCACGTTAATCCAAGCGCTTCTTTTTCCACCTGTGCATATCTCTGCTCAGTCTCTGTTAAGGAACGTGAAGCATATGCTACTGGTCTCCACTCCTCACTCTCCTTCTGGAATAGGACTGCTCCAAGTCCATAAGACGAGGCATCTGCCGACATTTTCAAGTCCTTGTTTGGGTCATAGAGCGTGAGAACGGGAGTGGATGCCAGCTCGTTTTTCAACTGATCAAAAGCGTTCTGCTGCGCATGGCTCCAAACCCACTGGTTTTTCTTTGACAGCAGGTCTCTCAGGGGCTTGTCTTTTTCAGCCAGACCAGAGATAAACTTTCCTAACTGGTTAACCATTCCAAGAAAGCTGCGCACTTCACTGACATTTGACGGCTCCTTCATTGCTATCACAGCTCTTATTTTGTCCGGGTCTGGTCTGACTCCCTCAGCAGACAAAATGTGTCCCAGGAACTTCACCTGTTGCGTGCTCAGTTCACACTTGTCCATGTTTAGCGTGACACCGGCCGCTTGAAGTTTGTTTAGCACTGTGTGAAGTCTGGCGTTGTGTTCTGGTTGGTCCTTCCCCCAGATGAGGATGTCATCCATGTGACAAACCACGCCAGGCAGCCCATTGAGAATCATTGACATTCTCCGCTGAAAATGCTCCGGGGCTGAGGCAATTCCAAACGGAAGTCTGTTAAAATGGAAGCGTCCGAATGGGGTAATGAATGTTGTGTAGTGTGCTGACTCTGGTGCCAATGGAACCTGCCAGAAGCCTCTGTTTGCATCGAGCTTGCTGAAGACTTTTGCTCCAGTCAGGGATCCAAGTGTCTGTTCAACTGAAGGCAGGATGTACTTTTCTCTGCACACTGCTTCGTTGAGGTGGGTGAGATCGACACATATGCGCACTGAGTCACTCTTAGTAGGCACTGGGACCATACCTGAGCACCATTCAGTTGGCTCTTCAACTCTGCTGATCACCCCTATTGACTCCATTCTTTCCAGTTCCTCTTTAACTTTTCCCAACAAAGGAATGGGAACGCGTCTTGGTGTGGAAAGGGAAAAAGGCACAGCATCAGGTTTCAACTTTATAGTATAAGGTTGCTGCATTAAACCCAACCCTTGACATAACTTAGGGTAGTTCTCATTCAACATTTTAATGTCTATGCTATCTGCTCTAGACACAAGGTTTAGTTTGACACTTGCTGGCCTACTTAACAGCGCCATGTGTAAGTCTCTGATAACATACACATTTTCCTGAATCTTTTGTTCACCTTTACACAGTGTTTCTTTGCACATACCTAAAACATTGAGTGGAGTGCCACCTGGTCCAATCAATGGTCTATCTGGTTTACACAGCTCTGTTTCATTTTGGTTTATACAAAAGTACATCTGGGCTGGGATAACAGAAACATCAGCTCCAGTGTCTATTTTAAACCTGACTTTGTGGTTTCTGATGGTTATGTCTGCATACCAAGGATCTGAACCTGCATGTACTGAACCAAGGAATATAGGTGTCTCGTTACATTTCTCTGTTTCAATCATATGTACATTTTTAACAGATTTGCATACTTTACTGTAATGTCCTCTTTTACCGCATGTATGACAGGTTACATCTTTCGCTGGGCACTGTCCTTTGCCATGTGCTGGGCTTCTACCACATCTGTAGCACTGACTCTCATTTGGTGATTTAGCCATTTTGTGTTTTGGTAGACTTGGGGCTTTGTACGTAGAATACTTTTCTCTCTTGTATTTCACTGACACTGCATCTAGGTCCGCTTTCTTTTCCCCTCTTATATCGGTTTGCTGCCTCTTGATGACTTCTGACTGCCGGGCTTGGTTCACGGCTTTTTCCAGCGTCAAATCTTTGTCCATTTGGAGTCTCTCAGCTAAACTGGTGTCTCTCAGTCCCACGACGAGACGATCTCTTATTAACTCATCGTGCAAGGCTCCGTAGTTACAGTTTTCGGCCAACGCGTACAGGGCAGTGACAAATGAGTCTACAGTCTCATTAACTTGCTGTACTCTTTGGTTAAATCTAGCCCTCTCGTAAATTATGTTTTTTCTGGGCACAAAATATATGTCTAAAGTGTCTCTTACTGCTTGGTACTGATGCCTCTGCGCGTCCGATAAAGCTTGACCTCGAAGTATGTCGTCTGCTTCGTCCCCCATGCAGTAGATGAGCGTGTTCACTTGATTAGCTTCCGAACTCAGGTGCAGGTTGCTAGCAAGTCGGAATCTTTCAAACCTCCGTATCCACTTCTCCCATTGCTGTGGCCTTGAAAAATCAAATGCTTCAGGAGGCTGAATGGTGAATGTGGCATTCGGGGGCGGATTAGCCTGTTGCTGGTGCGGTGGAGTCGCCACGTTAGCTCCTGCGTTACCCTCCGACATCTTTCTGCGTGTGGCGAGGGCTACTTTTTCTTCCAGCACGACCTACTCTCAATCCCCGGCGAGTAAGCTCTTACAGTCGATCCCACTTCTGACACCATGTCGCGTTTCGAGCGTAAGGATTCAACCAACACTTTGTAGAGCAACTAGACGGTCTTTATTTGCGTCTCATATCTTCTAAACTCGCAGCCATTCCACATCACCGGAACACCCCCCACCCCAACTTCCTGTTTGGCCCTTCAGAATAAAACAGCAGTACAAACACTTAACACCACACCCCCCAGAACAAAACAAAAAAACATCCCAAGTTGCCACGACAAACCCTAATGCATTTTCCCCAAACGTACCAGTGGTCACCAGCGTTGGTGAACTGGGATGAGGGAGCGTTGAAGCTTGAAAAATGAAAGATTTTAGCAGCCAGACACTGTTGTTGAGCCATTGTTTGCACCGTGTTCTAGTGACCACGAGGCGGCGCAAGTTGACCAATGGAGGTGTGCCGGTGGAGTCGCATGTGTTGGCTGCACAGGGAGGTGAGACATTTTCTCTTCTCGCTTCACACAGCACCGATGTCATCGTTGTTGCCACCGCCGCAACAAGGCGGCATTATGTCAAAGCGTTTCAATCATATGAGTGGAGACAATCCACACTCTTAAAGTATTTCTTTTAATCCTGACGAGACGGCTGATTTGTCAGAAAGGCCTCTGAGGCGCGCCGAGCCGTGTGTTATTATTGAACCATGGGTGGCAACATGGAGCCTCTCCTCCCCACTCCCCCTACCTATTAGCATATTTATCATCAGCCTCGCAGACTTCAAAGTCAGCGTTTGCTTCTCTGAGAAACGGGGGGGGGGGCACGTTTTTTGTTCAGGAAGCCGGTGCAGATTGCAAAGGTGGTCCCGAGGGATCACGTATCCGTTGACTTCATTTGGACTGCCGCTGATGTCTTCTGCAGCGCCTCTCAATATTTGTTCGCCGCCAACCGCCATCTTGCGGCGCGAGCTGGCGGCAAAGCCACCCGTCGTCTACCGCTAACGCGCTCAAAAGCACGTGTCAGTATATATTTCTTTACGTATTATAATAATAATAAAAATAGTGCATTTGATTGAGGTCATAGCTATGTTATAAAATAGTGTATTTGGAAGCAAATCTCTTAACGGCAGGCTCTTTGCATATGACAGCGTGCAAAGGTGCCGAGTGGACCGTAGGTGTCGGTGTCCTAGCCGAGTCGGTCCAATCGGTTCTCAGATGTTGCCAGCGTGCGTGTGTGTGTCTGCCCCGCCTGCACGCAAAGCGGCCTGGCAGCAAAAGGTGACATCTGGTGACTCATGTGCTCACATGTGAGTCCCGCGTTCTGTGGGCAGCAGCTGCTCCGCAAAGGCCCAAATGAGATGGGAGGCAACGAAGGGATGGAGAGGGTGGGGGGGCGTCGCTGTTAGCCTCAGCCTGAGTTGCGTGGGGGCAGGGGGCTGGCCGGGAGGGAGGAGGCCAAGTGACATGTTCCCCACGCCAACCGTCGTGACTCTTTACTGTGGTGCTGGGGGTCAAATCAAGGGCTTGCTGGCTGAGATCAGCGACAAGAAGACTAAGAAGACGAGAAGCCAGAAGAAGGAAACGTGCAGATGCTTTCCACCAAGAATGTTAATGAAACACATTCCTGTTGGGTTTTCTTGGAAACCACCTTGGATTTAGGGAGCAAAAAGGGGGACCCTGCTCCCCCGTCTCCTTTGGAAGGGAGGATTCTTCTGCCACGGAGGAGCATGTCAGTTGAATCATAACTATGATTCATCCATATTTTGTTTGTTGTACTATTCGACAGGATATGAAATTGTTTCAAGAGTCAATAATATGCAAATCCAAAAACAATTGAAGGGGTGCACATTTTGATGGCCAATTATGCCGTTTCCCACCGAGACGTGTCCCAGCCCGGCTCTGTGACAAGCGAAAAAACTTTTGCTTTCTGACAGCTGGGACCCATTTTGCCTTGAAACCGGATCCTCTCCAGCGTCCACTCTGAGGCCTCTTAGCACCGGCGACTTATCAAAACACATCGTGGACTTTGGCCATCCTTGGCCATTGTAAAATTTTGTAGCCGTCAACAAGCTTTAAGATTCAATTTGGTCGCAGCAAAAACGTCAAGGCGACACGGCGGCCCGCCTGACTCAGCTCGGTCCCGGGCCAAATCGATCTCCCGTTAAAGGGCATGAGTGGCGTCAGATAATATATGAAATCCATCCGGCGCTGTCTTGTGACAGAAACAAATCAATGGGCCCGGCCAGCCTCTTTGTGAAAAGTCCACTGGACGGAAAAGGCTGTGCCGTCGCTGTGGCAACGTGCTAAAGTAACCAAGAGGAAAATAAACATGAACTAATTGCGCACGCGACCGCCACTGCCGTTTGGGAAACAAAAAGATAAGGTGACTTTTATTGTGACAATTGTAAACATGGACTCTTATGTTTGCCATCTAGGTCTGAGCCAAAGCTTCAACAGAACCTTCAAGTTCCAAGAGACAATGTCTTCTGGTATGTCCTCTTATTTCCCGGAAATGTATTTAATTGTGTTTGTAAATGATGCACCAGCGCTGTTGCGGCGCTTATGTTTTTCGGCAGCCTTTGCAAAAGTTAAAATATTCATGCCTGCAACTTCCCACCTCGCACTTCTTCTTTTTGCGTGCGTCAAAATGTTCAGTTGCACTTCCCCTCCAGTTACGCACTGCCTTTTGACTCGGGTCCGCGTCCACTCCATCAGGGACAGAGCTAATGTTATAGCGCAGCCCGCACGTGAGCAACTCGTCTTTTCTGTTTTCCAGGCCGCCGTCCTCATTGTAGCGTAATAACTATTCGCCGCTAATAAAAAGTTCACCTTTCCAACCGCAGTGAATCAGCAGGCAGACAAACACAGCGAGGCTTTGAGCCTAATTGACTTGCTTTCCGCTCTGCGCCGTAATGGGGCTGCAAATAGCTTGTTAACCTCCTGTCAGGTAAAGCAGAAACAAAAGAAAAACACATTCATTCACGCGCCGTGATATTCCCAACGCCGGCGGGCTTTTATTAAGCGGAATCGCCACGCGGGCCTTGCGCAATCCAATTCAATCCAGCAGAACAACGAATCTCTCATACGATGGTGCATCAGCACATGTAGACAGACAATGTCGGCATCCTCAAGTATTCTTTATCCTCTGCAAAGAATGACAAATATGACTTGAGGTACGGAATTTGGCGCTGCTGCTAACATTAATAAATAGCGATCTTTAACATATATATTTTGTATAATAATCTCTTGGGAGTTTAAGATCAGGGGATGTTTGAGAATATTTGCCATTTTTCACATGTCCTGTGTTGTTAGTCACCTAAATGTTGAACAGAGGGTGTGATTTACCAAAGTCAAATTCTTTGTTTGGCACGCTCAAACATGGCAAATAAAAAGCTCTTGAATCTTGAATTGCCAAGCGTGGACTTTGGGAGGCTAAAAGGTAAGCAAAGCTGCTTTCCAGGAAGAAGCAGCAGCACACGCTGAGTGAAATCAATGCTTCCTGTCACCTTTTAGCAGGACAAATGGCGTCTATTGTCCCGGCCCGCTCCCTCCCCCTAACTTTAGACAGCTGGGGTAGACACACGGGCTAAAGGGGGGGGGGGGGGGGGCTCAAACACACAAGTCTAGTCAGCCCCCCCACCCCCCCGACCCCCACTTCTCTTTCCGTTCCCAATTTAAAGTCAATGACAGCAACACAAGCTGGTTTGTAACTTTTGATTCGCTCGAAAGGGGCCATAGCGGGTCATTCTGTTTGTTTGCAGGGGGGGGGGGGGGGGAGTCACAAAGTACAAGGCGTTGATTGACCAAAGATTTTTATTTAATTTTATTTACGCGTGACAAAAGTCCATGAATCAATGACATCACAAAAGGACCAATTGGGTTAATTGGATCCCAAAAATAAACTTCATTTGCCCTAACTTCTTGGCTGATTCGTTTACTCCAAGAAATTGGCTTTGGGTGTTTGGATTACAATCCAGATTTGTGGGTGACATAAACCCAGGTGGTAGACAATCCCTCTTTTGTGAACCCGAGGTGGGTCACTTCCCAATGCAGCTACTTTTGGCACCTCTGTAGTTGTGATGCTGCTGCTTGTGCTTGGCACAGTCATGGCTGCCTCTGCCGCCGATGCCTTGCGGTCTGCTGCTCTCAAACATGTCTTTGTTATTCAGAGCTTTCCATCAGACAGCGGCCACCCGCAAAATATGGAGGCTGGATGCAAGCTGGATGCAGGCTGGACCCCCCCCCCTCTTGTGGAAGCAGAGGTGGAAGGAAGGGGGTTTATTTTGGTGTGTTTTTTTAGATAAATGTTCTCCGTAATTGTGCCATTGTTTGGATTAATCACAGACGTGATTTTGTATTTTATTACACAATAAAAGTGCACCAGGACAAGAAAGAATTTGTGAAATACTCAAATGTATTTGTGGAATTGTCGTGAGTTTAAATAGGAAAGAATGATTTAAGATACGGTTCGTGTTTGACTCGTATCTCAAAGCAGCTGACCAAAAGGCATGGAGCAGCACTTTCCGGGCCGGGTTTTCCGCTCAGCCGCGGCGCTCCAGTCCCAGCGGTAATAGAATAGCCGTTGTAATTTGACACTTGAACTAAGTGCGCTCCGCCGGAGTGTCTCCACTTTACTCGCCGCTGGTGTGGAGCCGTTGGCGGGGACACTATTTGCAAACAAGAGGCGACAATTAGCCAGGACTTTCTCCGCTTCCCCCGCCGGTGAGTCTCCGCCGACGCTCGCCGTAGCCGAGGTGCGGATACGGCCGCATTGCTCGCTCGTCTCGGGCAGCTTTTGTCTTGTTTTGTCCTCCTCACTTGGCACTCGGGCTCAGCAGATTGTTTCCGATCATCAACAAAAGGAGTAATCGGAACCGTAGAGGCTCCGCTCGCACCGGCAACCCGGCGAAGGGGGCATTTGCTCGGGTTCCCTGCGGTTGGCGCAACGAGCTTGGGCTTGGAGGAGGCTCGACCGGGGAAAGCTTGCGTGCATCCGGCGTGATTTGTTTACACGGCGCGCTGTGCAAAACAACTCCACGTTGCTTGGAAATGCTCTGCTCTGCTTTCTGGCTCCCTTTTCAAAAGCACAGAGCTTTTGTCTGCTTGCTGCGGGTTATTGAGCTGATGTGTGCACGCTGCAGGATGACTGGAAAAGGCTCAACAGTGGGGACTGCAGTCCACGACGCGAGTCTTCCTGAAATGGAAGCCTTCCTCCCCAATTTGGCAGCGCATGCATGCAAGCGCGCGTACAGTGCAGAGTTCGGTGGCACACGAGGGCGTGCATTGCACTGCCGTCTCGATGCTTGATGACAACTTGATGGTCTTTGACGAAGGATCAGCGCGCCCAGTGTCGTTTTGTGCATAGAGGCATTCACTGCTGGGCTGGCAGAAGTGGATGACTTCCAGACAATGACACACATTTGCAGTGTGATGGTGCAGCATCCAGAAAGCCGATGGTGCTGCTGTCACCGCTGCAGGCGGTGTCCTTCCTCTCGTCTTGTTTACATTTGTCATGTCGCCCCCCCGCCCATGGTTTCTGATTTGTGCACCAGGTCCCCTTGACTGGCAACAGTCAAAGTTGCACCCGGCTCATTATCATCATAAATGAGCATTGACGGAGCCCCAGCAGCAGCAGGTTTGCACGAACGACCGACAGGGGCCGAGCCCAGCGGCCCTGACCTCCTTCCTTCCATTCAAGTCAAGCGTGTGGAAACACAAGCCAGCCGGCCGCCGCACAAAAGGCACATTGAGGCGCGCACGGATGTGCGAAGCAGCACGTGCGTCTGGCCACCACTATTTATGAACTCCTTCGCTTCCTGCCCCGCCGCTGTTGGAGCATTGGCACTTCCCCGCAGTTTGAGCTCATCTTTCTGCAGCCACGCGGTCATGTGTTCTCTGACAAGCCCAGGAAAGAATAGACACTCTCCTTTCTTGCTAGCTTTTGCCCTTCTTTTGTTAGCAGCAGTAGAACACGTTGCTATCACCCAAAATGCCGCTTTCTGACTAAAAAGCGGAGAAATTGAGCAAGAAGCGGGATGATGGCTGACAGTTTTTTTTTTTTTTTAGTTTGTGATTTGAAAGCATAACTAGGTTGTACAGGACGACGTTTTTGGTGTCGGACGTGTGTGTGCTGATTTGTACCCCCTCGCTATCCGGTCAAGTTCATTTTTTTTTTTAAAACAACAGAGGCACGCTGTCATCTTGACTGTTGACTGTTAATATGAAGCTTCTATTTTGAAAACACGGCTCAGGGGAGAAGGATCCACAGCGGGTGAGGTGCCGGCCGGGAATGCGGCCAGACACCACAACCGTTTAATCGCGTCGTAGCGTGCCACCGCCGTGCTGTATATTTTGCCTTGTTGCCGATCGCCGTGTTTTCTGTACTCTAAACGAGTCCCGGCTATCGTATTTTGACAAAAATAAAATCCAAGACGCCTCATTTTGAAGGTTTTATATGTTACCTCAAGTCGAGCGGGACCTTGACTTACACATTGTAATGAGCTCATTGTACTGGCATGGCAAATCGATTTTCCCCATTCAAATGTATTGAAATGCCATCTGAATTGTTTTGTAAAGGAAAACCGCACTGTGGAGCAGATTCTGACCCGCAAACTTCATTTTTGAGGAGTGCGGCGGCCCGATTGCTAGATGGGCCCTTCCATCTGCCAGCGCCGGGCGCATTTGTTGCTTTTGACTTGAAAGAGGACACTTGTGCACGTGAGCCTCGGGTTTCAACGCGGCTCTCTTTGCCTTAATCCCGCTGTTGACTCGCACGCTAAACCCCGAGTGTGTTATTTTTGCTCTTTTTGAGGGAGCCCCTTTGGCCGCATAATCTCCCTTAATCTAATCTATCCGCCGCTATAATAGAGCGGCAATGATGCCACTCTATGGAGCGGGATCCAGAGCAAACACACGAGCGTGCCGCGCCGCACCGCTGGGCTCTTGTCAAAACACAAGTGACCTCTTAGTCTCACCACAATGGCGGCAAACGCACGTTTGCTCTATTTGGATTTGTTGGAAAACTCAGCGGAGTCTTTTACGACCGTCGGAGCGCCGATCATTTGTCGCGCCCATGCCGGGTGGAGAAGGATGACGAGGTCGCGTCCCGAGGCGGGATTCAGCCCACAAAGGTGCTCGCTGACAAAATTGCGGCCGGCTCAGAACCGTCCCAAACCAAAGTGGACTTGTCTCATTCCTCCTCAATGTGCGTGTGTGTGTTATTTATGAGGTTGGAATGTGAAACCTAATCTGTGCCTCGGGGGCGGAAGGGGGTGTTCTGTCGTAGCGTGACCCTTGTGAGTCGCCACTTGTGCTAGTTTATGACTCTTTAGTGATGGAGGCGGGGCGCAGCCAGACACGGTTCTGATCCATAGTCTCCATATTCCGCCCTGCTTACTTTTCTGTTAGCGGAAAGATGAGCCTTTCTCGCTTCACGGACATTTTCAACCAAGCCACCGCTAACAAAACATCTCAATCAATAGCCGCCGTTAGATTTGAGTTCATCAACCAGTGCGTCTTCAGCCGGCCGATTATTTGCTAGTTAGGTCGGCGAGCTGTTTGCTACCAAATCCACGACCGTCCCAGTCAGCATTTCCTGAGCAGCAGACCATTTGAGCACAATTGACTCGGTTAGCCGGCCACGACTTGCTACAAATTCATAATGAGCAAGGCTGAAGATGACGGCATCCAAAGCAGGCCCCCCCCTCACCTTTCTTCCTCACCTTGTCATGTTGCACATTCTTAAAATTCTGCCCCAGCCTCTGCCAAGGTTACCGTCCAGGGGAAACAAGTGCGTTCCTGGAGAGTTCGGTCCTGGTTCGGGATGGCTTCTGAGAGCGAAATGCTGTTGCCCCCGTTTTGCTGAGGCGTGTATTTTTAAGCCGGTCCGCAAATGAGAGCGAGCGATGGCGCCTTGGCCGAGCACGAGCGCATATTGATCCGTGCAGAAGCGCCGAAATCAAAGCGCTGTGTCGGCTTCCTGTCCAAACAATTGACCTTTGCCTCTTTCGCCTGTGTAGGACCAGAAGGCTCGGGTGCTGCTGCTGTGTGGATGGGCGGGGGGCGCTCTTCCCAGGTCAAGACTCCACGATTTACGGCACCACAGGTGAGCTGTTATTTTCTTTTATGGGGGGTGGGGGGGGGCACTGGATGCATTTTGAGTTTGTTCCCCGGAGTGCTCAATATTGCTGTTAGGCCGTCAGCGTTGATCCTTCTCGTACGTTTCACTCGGAAGCTTTTCCTCTGCGAGTGTCACTCGCTTTCACGTGTGAAGCGTAGCGTGTACGCTTGATGAATCATTGCTTTCCTCTGTGAAATGTGAGGGACAGACATTGTGTTAAAGGAAAACGCGCAGGGAGGAGATTTGAAGGAAAAAAAACTCCCCTTCCTGTCAGTGCTCTCTCTTTTACTTTTCTGTTCTCCTGAGATCTGGAACTGATAAGTGCGCGAGGCCTCTGGTAAGCCCGCAGGAAGGATGGAGACCCCCGCCCCCCTCTCGCCCACATGTCCACCTCCGCTGGACACACAAAAGCAGCAGCCTGCCAGCCTACACGTGTAGCGTGCGGCGTTCTTGGCACGGGGCGACGGCCTTGGCAACTCGGTTCCTAAGTATTCCTACCTTGCCGTCGTCGCTCGGCGTGCCAAAGCTTAAAGTAGAGCAGGATGTGCAGAAGAAGCTTTGTCGGCCGGCCGTGCCAGACAGCCGCTCACGTGCGCTGCCTTGAGGCAGTTGACTTGCTTTTGTCACAAGTCGGCACTCTCAGGCGGCCTCGGCGCAAACCATATGTTTTTGTCGCCGCTCGTCTCCGAGCGACGCACTTCTTGCTCTCGGTTCTCGGTATCGTCGGTGTTGGATTCCTAGATCTGATGACGTCAGCTGATCTGACAATGTTGACTGGAGCAGAAGATTCCGGCCGGGTTCAACCTCCCCCCTCCCCTCCTCTTCACAAATGTCCAACTTTGTGTTTTCTTTCCTTCGTGCTCAACGAGCGTTAGTACAACGGTGCCATTGACGCGGATAAAGAGTCTTTGTTTTTCTGCCCCCCCCGTGACATTGTGAAATATCCCAAAGTTGAGCTTCAGCAGAAAACGGAATGGCCGCTAAGGCACTCCAAAAGCGCTCCACGTTGTACGCGAGGCGACTCAGTCGCTTTGGGCCGTGAGCGTCGCTTTGACGTTTGTCCCCGTCCAAACGTTGTTATCGCGCGGCCTCGGCGCAAACACGCAAACAATCTGGCCTGTGTGTGCCTTCGCGGTCACGTGGGCCGGACGGGCTCGCCGAGTCATCGTGCCTGTCCTGGAATTTCCTGACGCTCCGTAAACAAACGCACCCCCTTCTTCCTTTGTTTGCCGGCTAAAATGATAAAACCGTCATGCGAGCCAGATAAAAGCTCATCACAGCTTGCGTTGCATGCGCTTGTGCTTTTGAACATGAATCTTCGGGATGCGTGCCGCCTTCTCGTGATTTTTAAATTTAAACAGCAGTGCGTGTGTGTCGGCAAAGATTCCCAAAAATTGCCCTCAATGCGGCTGAAAATTGCTGGAATTTTTGTCAAGATGGCATCGATGGCGCTCATCAAGCGTTCATCCAGTCACGGCTGCCGCTCGTCTTCTGCTTTCCGGCTACCAATCGCGCTCGACTTCAGCCACTCACATCCCTTTCGCCGACAAGTCGCAAGGTTGTGTCGGAAGGGGCGGGCCTAAATATGTCACACATAGCTGGATGCTCTGAATAGTCGGTCCATCTGTCCGCATGACTGCACGCTACATGGAGCTTTGTGGCGGCGGATCCGCTCCGGGGCCTTGTAGCGTGGGGGGTGGGGGGTTCTGTAAATAGCCCACCCTGCATTAAGAACCAACATGACCTCACCAACCCAAGAAAAAGAAGCGCTGCTTTCTCGGCTCTACCGGAGCTGCCATTGAGTCATGGCGACTGTCGCGCCTTGGCCTCATTTTGTCCAACGTCTTGGCATGGGTCTGACTTACAAATGTTTATCCTTTTCTCAAAACTAAGTCATGTGACTGGAAACAGTTGACTGTTAAATAATAATGCATGTTGACTTTAGAATAGTTCAAGGTATAAATTACATGTCTAAGTACCGTTTCTTTCCATGTACAATGCGCCCCCCTGTATAATACGCACCCTAGAAATGGCATGTCGATGCTGGAAAAAAGCCTGTACCCATGTATAATACGCACCCAAATTTTGACTCCTACTTACGTCCGTAAACGTAAAATTATATCAGAAAAAAGATCATCTTTGGGAACAACCGGATGTTATTCTGCCGGTCAGTATCACTGCGCATGCGCTAGCAAACTCGATAGCGAAGAAATTTTTCGGATTTGTGTAGGGTACGTTGTGACAGCAAACGAGCAGGTGATCGAGCAAGCGTCTGGTACGAGAGCATTGGGTTCGTATGGAGCGTGTTTGAAGTGAACAGCAGAGAAGAAAGCGCATCTGTAATGGCGGCCTCCGTAAAGTTTTTTTTTTGTACCCATGTATAAAGCGCACCCCAGATTTTAGGACAATAAATTAGTTAAATTTTGCGCATTATACATATAGAGAAAAATGGTAATCAACTTGAATTTACAGAACAAGTCAACACAAATTGAAAGGGGCAAGAGAAATCGCCAGAAGAAAATGGAATATCTTCTGCCGTCGCGTGCAAACTGGGCGGCTTGCCTGCGCGTGGTCATCGAGTGGCGCTAAATCACTCCACGTCTTTTCTCCAGCGCTGGTGTTTGTTGCTAATCCTAATCACAATCATCATTTGATCTTTTTCAATCAAATAGCCAGGAGCAAGCGGAATAAGATAAAGCCTCCTCTCTTTGGGGGCCCTCGGGCTTTCCCGAACAGACGGAGCCGCGCCTTCGCGTCGCATTTAAGCACGCGGCTGAGGGAGCTTGATTAGATTCCTCCCGCCTGTTTGGGGGGGGGGGGGTCATGAAGAAATATCACAGATGTTCGTCTGCATGAACTGCTTCCCCTTTACACACTTCCTGCTCATTCTGGCCTCTTCAGACAAGTCCCCCCCCCCCTCCTTATGAGGGTTCTAAGTCAGAGTCTATGAGGGAGATGGGCAAACAGGAACAAGCTCGGTGACAGCGCTGGCTGCTTCTTTTTTTCTTTTTCCGCTAACGTCGCGCCATTGTGCCCCCGGCCGAAGGTTGACTCAGCCGGGCCGGGCCTGGCAGGAAGTGTTCGCTGCACTTTTCCCATCCGTGGCCTTTGCCAAGCGGGCCCGAGCAGAACAATCCGTCTCCTGTGACTGCGACTGGGGAAAGTGGAGGGAGGGATGGAGGGAGGGAGGTAGGGAGGGGCGGTCCAATCGGGCAAGGCTAACATCGTGCTCCTGCGTTACGCAAGCGCTCCCTTTCTTTCTTTCTTTTTTTTTTTTGTTTTGATCCACATTGCATGAGGCACGGCGATGATACTGCTCCCCTCTCCGGCCAAACGGGGGATCTTTCCATTTTGGCTAACCCGACCCCTCCCATCCCCCAGGAAGCATTGCAGTCTGAAAAGTGGCCAGCTGCAGAGTAAATAGAGACGGCGTACGTCCGGCGCCTTGTCTGCAATCGGCCGGCGCATCTTTTGGCTAAATCATCCAGGAAATTGTCGGCGCTGCCGGAATAACGCAAATGGGTGTTTGTATGCTAATAGACCTTGCTGGCTGTTCAGATCCGGGCATTAGCGTGCAGTGGATCCTACTGCCATATGTCCGCCATGTATCGTGGGGCAAAATGGTTCTGTCTGGAGATGACATTATCCGACATTGTGCACAAGTGCGTTTTCCGCCATCGCGGTGAGAAGGCGGGGCTATGTCAAGCGGTTAGAGAAGACATATTGCCTGTGGCCCTCTTGTTTTCCTCGCCAAATTGACGTTTTTTGTACCACTCTGCCTTTGGTTTTCCAATCACGTTGCAGATGCGCCCGATGGCTGCACAATCTCATGTGCTTCTGGACGTGTGGGGCTCCCACAGGAATTTCAGGAGGCGATGCGTATGTGAGCAGGTGGTGGTGAGAGGGGGGGCCGTCGGTAAAGTGTGTGCGGGTGAACCCGCCCTCACTCACATTTTGCTGCTGCACACCGAAGCACATTAAATAAAAGAAATCCATTCCCAGGCCTGTTAAAGAGCAGTGGTGGGAGGTGTGAGTGTGCACATGCGGTAGGGGGGGGTTAAGGGGTCCAGTCTCATATTATCCTCTGTGGCAGTTCTGGATGGAGCCTGCTGGAGGATTAGGCCACATTCTGGGAAGCAACAATGGAAGTCATCCACATTTCTATCCTCCTTTTTTTTTTGCTGCTCTCAACAAATGCAGCCTTGTGTCGAGCCGAGAAGACACCTGGACCACCGCGACCAGGAGGAGAACCCCCCCCCCCCCTCCCCGCTAGTTCATTTTCCGGTTAATGGCCTTTTGTGTTGTTTATTAGCATTACACTAAAACCTTCAAAGCTATGCGATTTGTGTTTTGATGACTTGGGTTTGCCTAACTGAGGCAAGTGTCGCCCGGATTGGGAAAGTTGCGCAATCGAAGCTCATTAAAACCATGCTGACGAGACGCTTGCTCCTCCTCCTTGTCTTCCTCTTGGTCGTCCTTCCAGTCAGGACCTGCCCTTAAACACACAGCATTGAGGCTTTTGTGGCGGCAATTAGTCACCTCAAGGCCCACGCGTGCCGACACGAGAGCCGCCTCGCTACCTTCCGGCGACACGTGTGTGTTGACAGGCCTGTTTCACACACCGTCGCAGAAGTGTGGCACCCCCGGAGTGATGCTCTTAAGTACGTTAGCGGCGACCAGGCGGCTGTGTGGCTCGCTAGCGCCATCTTGCCCCACGTGCGCTGTCAAGTGGTTGAGGAACAAGCATTTATTTGGAAGTTGGGATGGATTCGACGGCCGGTGCTTGTTTGAGCTGGAGGGTCAGCAATCTTTTGGAGAAGGAAGTGTGATCTTCCAGAAGCAAGGCTGGGAGTGAAGCCAAGGGCAGAGAGAAGGAAGGAGCAAGCTGTGGCCGTGGAGACACCTGCTGGCTGCGGCGTAACATGACCGAGCGAGCAGGGCCGTTCAAAGCGCATCCGCTGGCAAATTCAAAATCATGCAACCTGCTCTTTGTCTTGCAGTTTGATGGGCGGCCGGTAGAGCGGCGGGGGGCCACTGAGGGGCGAGCGACATGAACTCCATCCCGTCCATGGACAGACACATACAGCAGACCAATGACCGGCTGCAGTGTATCAAACAGGTGAGGTGAGACACACGCCGGCCGGGGAATGAGATATGCTTTGTCTGTTTTTTTTTTATTTGGGGGGGGGGGGGGGGGCACAGAAAAGGCACCAGGAAGGAAAACAAGGCAGGGCTCATTGTGTGTCACACGCTGGGAAAGGTGACACGCTAGCCTAAGTAGCCCCCCCTCCATCCCCCTTGACTCCTCTCAGTCCAGCGTATAAATTGATTTTGTTGCTGCAATGATGAATTAGCAGCAAAAGCCATGATAAAGTGGAGGAAATTGCAATGTGTCAGCCTGATTGAATCTCGCGCTCCAAAGCAAAACCCCAAATCATTGCGCTGCTAATTTCTGCATGCTGAGGAATGACGCTAATTTCATTTGGAAACAATGACTGGAGGCTGTTGAAGTGATGGACAATTTACTGAAGATGGCTGGGTGGAAAAACAACCTCTTATCTGGGGACGACGTGGACAAAGCCTGTAGCAACGTTGACGTGACGGATGTCTCGGGTCCAAACGTGACAAAATAGGAGGACAAAGTCCAAAGTTGACTTTTTGTTGTCTTTATCTCTCTCTTCTTTTGTTCTGGCCCTACGTGTGCAGCACTTACAAAATCCGTCCAATTTCCAAACGGCGGCGACGGAGCTGTTGGACTGGTGCGGCGACCCACGAGCCTTCCAGCGGCCCTTTGAGCAGAGCCTAATGGGCTGTCTAACGGTAACGCCACACACCAGACGCTTTCCAGCTTGCCGCCATTTCGTCCCTGAAGAAGGAGTTCCAGCCATGCGTGACGTTGTCTCGCCCGGTTCAGGTGGTGAGCCGCGTGGCGGCACAGCAAGGCTTCGACTTGGACCTGGGCTACCGACTGCTGGCCGTCTGCGCTGCCAACCGGGACAAGTTCACGCCCAAGTCCGCAGGTAAGAAGGCAGGCGCCATTTTGTTGTGCCGGTGGAGGTTTCTCCTTCCGCTTTCAGCGTGGTTTCCAAAATCAAGCCCACCCGCGTTCCAAAAGCGTGCTCCCCCTCCCTTGTGAAGGATTTAGTTAAAACGCTTCTGTGGCAGCCAGGGAGATGGCCCTTCACCCGTCCCCCCGACAACCAGCGGTGCTGTTGCCCAGCAACGAGAGTCGCGGGTGTCCAAACTTTTTATTTCCTCCCAGAAAACTTGAAGGAGGTGGGGCTCCTGTTGTGGAATGTGACCAGACTTGGCCTTAGTTGTGTTGCCTTTTTTGACGGGGGCGCACCAGCAATTCAAATCGATGAAGTGACCATTCAAAAAAGGACGATTTCGGGTCCTGTTGCATTTTTTGTCAGGTTGTCGCAATCACTCAGCAACCAAGGCTGAAACACATCAACGCTGGCCGGCACCACGCTTGACGATGGCGAAGCCCGTTGAGGCTGTCCTGTGCACAACTAAATGAGAATCTTGGCCAAAAGTTGATTTTTGTGGATCTGCGTGTGTCGTACTTGAGCCGATTTGCTTTTTAGCGTTGACTGAAGCTGCTCTTGACAAGAGCAGAAAATCCCGCCGTGTCATTCAGTGAGTCGGACAACCGACGGCTTGAATGGATGCGCTCCGGGGGGAGGAGAAGGTGGGGGATGGGCCCCAGCGGTGACCTCTTTGTGAGCCAGATTACCCGCTTGTATTAATGCATGATTGTGCGGAGGGCATCAAATGATTGGGGGCCGGGGTGAACGCCCGAGCGTCGTCGTACAGTTTGTCTCCCCTAAAGCAAAAGCCTTCATCACCGCTTTGGGGGAATGGTACGCTCCTGATTGTTTGCGCCTCAACAGGCTCTTGGAATTCCTGCCTTGTGAAAGGGGGGCAGGGGGGTGCTTAAGCAAGCTATTCAGGGAGGTAATCAGTCAGCCCGAGTCTCGTTTGTCCTTTTTTTATTTTTAAGATAAAAAGGAGTAACCTCGGACGGTGGTCACCCGCGTTGCAACACGACCGAAGCCGTGCATCCAACCGTCAATCCGACCAATTAGTTGCACAATTATCTTGCTGTTATTATTGGAACTTTTTCCAGGCGCAACCGCAAAAACGTGGTGCGATTGTCAGAGGCACATCTCATCCAAAAAAAAAAACCTTCCACACAGGTGTCTGCTGTGTCAATGATCAATGTTGCTTGTGTCATTATTTATCCAAACCTGATGAGGTCTAATTGGCCCCTCCCTTGCCCAACAGGAAACTAAAGCACCACTAAGCCGCCTCCTCTTCCTCCTCCTGCATTGCCCTTTACTATTGTGATGGATGAAATTGTCCTCACAGAACAGTCACTATCATTTTTTTTTTTTGCATGCAGGAGGGGGCATGTAACTGGAGCAAGGCCAAGGCACAGACAGTCTAGCACATTTGGCCCCACCCCCTCTCTTTGCAAGTTTGAAATGTGAGCTGCCTGCATTTTTTTCCCTTCCTTTTCTCCTTGTTCCCCTCCCCTCGCCTCGCCTCCCCTCCTCCGCTTGCCTGCCTGCCTGCTGGCAAGGAGGCTCTGTGCTGCCGGCGGACCGACGGACGCAGCAGTGAGCGAGCGAGTGTGTGTTTGTGTGTGCGAACTCGCTGGCCAGCCAGCGAGAGTGGATGTGATTGTGTGTCTGGGCAGAGCATACAATGGATCGCTAAGCGGAAAAAAGGAAGGCGCATCAATACGGAGGTGAGGAAATGAGCCTTCGCTTGCCTCTCTCTCTCGCCTCGGCCTTCCTCGTCTCGGAGGCTTCAATCATTTGTCACCTCCTCTCCTCGGACTACAAACATGGCTCCTCCTGCAAGTGTGCTAGTCCTCGCCGTCGTCGGGCTCTCTCTGGGCTATTTGGCGTGCACGGGAGCCACCGGCTCCATTGTGACCGGCGTCGCTGCTTCTGTTTTTCACCCTGTTCTTCTTATCCACTAGCCGGCCGGCCGGCCATGAATAATTGATGCGCATTGTGCAGGCAGTCGCCGGACACGGCGGGAGAGAGCGAGGAGGCAGAGCCCCTGGGCGCAAGGCAGCGGGGGTTTGGAGCCAGAATGTTTGGGAAGGGCGCTGTCGGCGGGCGAGACCGGCAGCTCTTGACGTCCTCACTGTGCTGCGAGCGTTTAAAAACCGACTCGCGCCTCGGTTGCAGCTGATGCCTTCTCCTTTTGTGCATCATCTGTGCTTTGGCGGCTTCCTGTTTGTCCTGCAAGCAACATGCAAGATGGACACTTGGGTTGCTTTGTAGGACAACACCGTCCAGTTTGAATTTGTCCCAAAGTCAATTACTGACGGCTTGCTCGGACACTCTGGACAACTTGTGACAAACGAAAAGGCAAAAGAATGAAAACAACACGGTGGAAAAGGCAGCAAAGGGAGCGTCTTGGCTTTGGTTTTCCGGCCGCCGCGACAGCCGCCGAGCCCGTTTGGCCCACTTGCGCGCCTCGTGCACGAGGGGGTCAAAATGGCCTCCGTTATCTTCTGTGAGTCGCATTGACCTACTTGAGGCGGCGTTCCTGGCCAGACTCTCGGCACTTTATCGCTGTAGCGCTCACCTCACAGATACGCCAGCAACTTTTGCTTTTGGAGATTCAGGACCGTTTGGCAGCAACGGGAACGATCTCCCCAATGGGCGGCTGCTGTGCGGAGCTGCGCCCATCCTGCGTTCGTATTCTCAGTGAGTCCGTCTTGGGTGTTATCAAAACTTTGTTGGTCGACAAATATGTGTCGCTCGCTCGCCTTTCCGTACTTACTGACATAAATCGCACGGACCCGAGGCCGGCGAACGCGGCTCGCGGTTCACATCCAATGTGGGAAGGAGCTACTCCTCGCTAGCATGCACGGACGACTCGGCACTTTCACCCGGCCCTCCCGTCGAGACCAAATGATCAACGGCTTTCTTGTGCTTCCTTGCGTTCTCTTGCAGCTCTTCTGTCGTCGTGGTGCGAAGAGCTGGGCCGCCTCCTCCTGCTGCGTCACCAAAAGAGCCGGCAGAACGAGCCCCCTGGAAAAGTGCCCATGCAGCCCCCCATGAGCTCCATGAAGCCTGCTTTCTCGCACGGGTCAGTCACCTCAGAACCGTCACCGCATTTCACCTGCGCCTGTCACTAGTGAAAGGCTCACAAGAAGGGTCTGGTGCTTTGCTTTTCCCCAAAGTGACGGGTCTTCACCCTACGACTCGGTTCCCTGGCAACAGAATGCCAATCAGCCTCCGGGTTCACTGTCGGTGGTGACCACCGTGTGGGGCGTCACCAATACCTCGCAGAGCCAGGTGACCATTGGCTTCCCGGCCCGTGAGGCGGCGAGGGGCCGTCAACCTGACCTTGAAAACCGTCTGCCTACCGTGTCCTCTCCAGGTGTTGGGTAGCAACAGCAACAATCCCATGAACCCAGGCGGCAACCCGATGGCGTCGGGGATGTCTGCGCCCAATCCCGGGATGAACGCCTCTCACTTCGGCGGTGCTCAGCAGCAGTTCCCCGGCAAAGGCAACGCCAACCAGGCCTATATGCAGCAGGGCATGTACGGACGGCCCGGCTACCCTGGCGGGGGCGGGTTTGCTGGCAAGTAAGTTCAAAATTGTCACCGGGCTAACGTGAACGCAAACCGCTTGAATAATCTTTTGCCTTTAAAATGAATGGAAGTGCCAAAGAGTAAGAGTCGAGGTTCCAGTGCAGCCAATATGTGGCGTTTGTGTTTTGAAGCTACGCCGGGGGCCCCAATTCCGGACCCGGAGGCATGGGCATGCCTCCACACTCGCGTCCGCCGTCAGACTTCAGCCAGCCCGCAGCGGCAGCTGCTGCTGCTGCCGTCGCCGCCGCTGCCGCCACGGCAACTGCCACCGCCACGGCCACCGTCGCCGCCCTGCAGGAAACTCAGAACAAGGACATGAATCAGTACGGACCGGTAAGCCCAAACACGGTAACCAAACGTTCCAGGCCTCTCGGGTGCAAATGGAGCCCTATTTTGTCTTCCAGATGAGTTCCTCCTTCCAGATGGCACCAAACCAGGCCTACACTAGCCAGTTCATGAGCCAGGCGGGACCTCGTGGACCCGCCTCCCTCCCCGGGAACATGGCCTCGGGAATGAACGCATCCAACATGAGCGGCCCGCCGATGGGGATGAACCAGTCGCGGGGCCAAGGTATGGGGCCCTTCGGAGGCCACGGCCAACGGATGCCCCAGCAAGGCTACGGCGGAGCTCGAGCCCAAGCACAAGCACAAGGCATGCCAGTGCTGGGCATGAAGAGGCCCTATCCCGGCGAGGTGAGAGGTTTGCTGAAAGTTTTTTTTTTTTTTTTGCTGATTTGCTTGAACGGCTCTCCAAATCACAGTCAAACTACGGGGGCCAGCAGTATGGAGCGAACCAGTTCCCAAGCCAGCAGGGCCAGTACCCGACAGCCGCCGGTTCCAGGCCGCTGCCGCCGGGCAACTACCCCGGCCAGCGGATGGCGGGACAGCCGCTCCACTCCCAATATCCGCCACCCACTGGTCCCATGGGCGGCCAGTATTATAAGGTGCGCTACACTACAAATCCAAAATTCTGATTGCTGGGAAAATATTCTAATTTTTAAAATTTGTTTTTTACACAACAGCAAGAGCCATCTTTCAACGGCCAAAGCACCAACTTCTCTGGCAGCGGTTTTCAGTACGGCCAGGCTAATATGAACGGGGTGAGTCCACAATGACACTAGCGACGCTAGCTTTTGCGCTTTGCTTTCAAATGCCGTATTCCCTCTTGTTTCCCTATAGCCACCCAGACCGATGGCCAACTACCCCCACTCCCCAGTACCGGGCAACCCCACCCCTCCGATGACCCCGGGAAGCAACATCCCTCCGTATTTATCACCCAGTCAGGATGTGAAGCCACCCTTTCCTCCTGACATCAAACCAAATATTAGTGCTCTTCCTCCTCCGCCCGGTGAGTAACCGAGAGAGAAACTTGGCCTCGGTATTGCGACCGGCCGACCAGTCTGAGTGTTCCGCCTCTTGAATAGCTAACCACAACGAGGAGCTGCGCCTCACCTTCCCGGTGCGCGACGGAGTGGTTCTGGAGCCCTTCAGGCTCGAGCACAACCTGGCAGTCAGCAATCACGTCTTCCACTTACGGCCCTCGGTACACCAGACGCTCATGTGGAGGTAAGACTTTGGGAGACCTGGACCCGCGAACCGTCGTCCCGGCATTTCGGCTGAGGCCTTGAGAATGAATCCAAAGATCCTCTCCCGGTTCCAGGTCGGACCTGGAGCTGCAGTTCAAATGCTACCACCACGAGGACCGGCAGATGAACACCAACTGGCCGGCTTCGGTGCAGGTCAGCGTCAACGCCACGCCACTCACCATCGAGCGCGGAGACAACAAAACCTCCCACAAGCCCTTGCACCTGAAGCACGTCTGCCAACCGGGCAGGAACACCATCCAGATTACCGTCACGGCCTGTTGCTGTGTAAGTGCAAAGACGCACACGCTGGTACCGGTGTGTCCCACGCGGGCCGCTTTTGCTCAACGTTTGCGTTTGCTCCCCGCAGTCGCACTTGTTTGTGCTACAGCTGGTCCACAGGCCGTCGGTCCGCTCCGTCCTGCAGGGTCTGCTGAAGAAGAGGCTCTTGCCGGCCGAGCACTGCATCACCAAAGGTACAACCGCCGACAGCTGAAGTCCAGCTGAAGAGTGGAGGCCGCTTTGACTTGACTTTGATGTGTGTTTTGTTTGCTCATTGTCCTCGCTGTCAAGTCAAGAGGAACTTCAGCAGCGTAGCCTCGTCCTCGGGCAACGCCGGGCTCAATGGCGAGGACGGCGTGGAGCAGACGGCCATCAAGGTGTCGCTAAAGTGTCCCATCACCTTCCGGAGAATCCAGCTGCCGGCCAGAGGCCACGACTGCAAGCACGTTCAGGTGCGGCCAGTGACCCGCCAGCATGGAGAAAAAAGAGAAAAATAATAATGATGGGAATGTTTTGCAGTGTTTCGACTTGGAATCGTATCTCCAACTGAACTGCGAGCGAGGCACGTGGCGATGTCCTGTGTGCAAGTACGTTTGATCGCCGAAAAGAGGCCAAAGTGGTCCATTATGGTTAATTCATTGAAGTCTTTTTTGTTCTCTCTCTCTCTCTCTCTTTCTTCCCAGTAAAACGGCGTTGTTAGAAGGGCTGGAGGTGGACCAGTATATGTGGGGCATTTTGAACGCCATTCAAAAGTAAACACAACATCCTTAGCCTTACTAGTTCTTTTTTTTTTGTTTTGTTTTATAAAGTCCTTTCCTTTCCGTCTTCAGCTCCGAATTGGAGGAGGTGACGATCGACCCGACGTGTAGCTGGCGGCCCGTGGCCATCAAGTCTGAGATCCACATCAAGGAGGACCCGGACGCTCCCCTGGCCAAGCGCTTCAAGACCATGAGCCCCAGCCAGATGATAATGCCCAACGTGACCGACATGATCGCTCAGTTGGGACCAGGGCCCTCGCAGCAAGCCGCCGGCAACGGCGAATATGCCACTCAAGGTAGGCCGTTTGCCCGCCTGCAAAGAAAGCGGGAGCCGTTCCAAAGCCGGCTGACGTGTGGCCCGGCGCTCCCCTAGGCAACAGTTACCACGGCAACTTTGAGTTCCCGCACGGAGCACCGGGCGCCACGTCCGTCAACGACTTCATGCACGGGCCTCAACTGTCGCACCAGCCCGACTTGCCCGGCAGCCTGATGAACGCCGCCGACAAGCCTCTTTCCCACAGCGTGCCCGACTCAGTGAGTTGGTTTTGGAATTCCCCCATTGCCCTTGGTGACCATTTCCAAAAGCGTGTCTGAGGTGTGTGTTTCTTTTGCAGATACCTCACCCTTCCGCCAACGAGCCACCGCACGGCACCTTGCAGCAGAGCATACACGGGTCGCCGCATTCGAGTGGCCAGTCGGGGCAGCACCAACAGCAACAACTCCACCATGGCGGACCCCCTCCACCCTCGCGGCAACCCCCGCCGGCCCCTCCTCCTCCTCTTCAGCAGCAGCAGCCCGGTGCAAACAGCCACCCTCATGGCGACCTGACCTTCAACACTTCCAGCAGTTTGGACGGCCAAGCCGGCTCGGACATGCCCGAACCTTCTTTAGACGTGAGTAGCGCCGGCACACGCAAGCCGTCTTAATTTCGGGACATGGAGGGATGGATGCATGTCCAGATGGATGGAAAGATGGACAGGTCAGACGAATGTTTGTCATCCTTGGGGTGGGCGTGGCTAAACCTTTGATGGTTAATCAGAAGAACTTCAAGTTGGTTTGTTTTGGCTTCCATTTAAACTTTCCACCTGAACGCCGAAGCTTCCTCGGTTTTAAGAAAGTGTGCACACTTTTGCCAGCACCATTGTTCATTTTGTCTTTCTCCCCTCTTCTTACTTTTACCGCAGCTTCTTCCAGAGCTGGCCAACCCGGACGAGCTTTTGTCCTACTTGGACCCGCCCGGCCTCCCCAGCAATAGCAACGATGACCTCCTGTCGCTCTTTGAAAACAACTGACAAAAATCCAAAACAAGGAGAAAATATAAATGAAAAAAGGTTTGTACTTGATGAACATAACAAAGATGCACTCCCCTTCTCTTCTTCCTCATGTATAGTTTTGCTTGAGAAACAAGAAGCCGACCTGACCGGATGGTTTGCTTTGGACTCATTACGCTCGGCAGCATCGGGCGGCCTGAAAGCACCGCATCACTTTTGCTTCAACATTGGCCAGGTGTCCAATTGAAGCCATGTCAATACTTTCCGGAATGTCTTTGAAGCGCGTCACCCCAGCCACAATTTTGGATGCTTCTGGAATTCATTTCAGGTGGCCATCAATACAAAGGAAAGTGTTTCCCCCCCAAATTGTTGACACAAACGAGTGAATTAGGCTGCAGTTCTTCGCAGTCTCCGAGTTGCCTCGTGGATCACTTTTGTCCGCTCATGCTGTAGAAATGGGCTCGTCCGCTTCCCGGCTCTGAGCACGTCCCGCTCTATTGGATCACGTTGCAAGCTCGCGTGGAAAATCACTTCCGAAGCTATTTACTGCCACCTCAGACAAAGATCAAAAATCATCTGAGGATTCATTTAAGGCGACTTTCTCGACCTATGGCCGATGAAAAGGCCACACTGCTGGCAGTCTTTTACACAATGTGCAAAGTGTGCCAAGCTAATCAATCATATTGGATTGATTTCAACACTAACACGGGAAGGCACATTGCTGAAATCATTTACCGTTCTTTTCTGCCTCATCCAAGCAAACACATTTTGGCTAACCGCAAAAGGGCGAAAACAAAGTGAAGTGTGCACGATCGCGATGCGTGCATGCGTTTGATCCGAGCCATGGCAAACCTTTCCTTGATTGACTGCCAGCGTCCGTTTGAAGCAGAAGTATGCAAATGTATTATTTTCTAACAAGTGCTATTGTGGCTGCTGTTAATATCATTGTCAATATTTTCATATCAATGATAAAAAATACGAGTTGTCTGTCCTCATCCTCCTCACATGAGACACACTTGGCCACTCCAAAATAATCTCCTGTTTGTTTCATCATACAGCAACATGATTCTATATTTTGATTTTTTTTTTTTTAAGCAAGCACAGCCTGTCAAAGATACTGAACTGTTTCAATTTTTGTAATTTGCTGGTATTCAGTGGGATCACATTTGTTGTTAATACACTAAACATGTGCCAGGCATATATCTGTAAGACACATTCTAAAACATTGTCCTTAAACACACACACAATAAAGATTTTATTATATTTGTCATAAAACATGTTGTGGGGTTGTGGCCATATACATGTCAACTCCTTGTCCCCCCTTCTGTTATAATTTATTTTGTGTTTTTTTTAAATGATTTTTCTGTAAGGCTTGAAACCTGACGTCTGTCACTGTAGCTTGTGTTTTTTTGTTGGCCCACAGGGTCACCTATGTTTTTTTAAATGTATTTTTGCCTTTTTATCCGTAATTCCAGAAAGTCAATATCTCACTCTAGTCTATTATTATATTATTATTATTATTATTATTATTATTATTATTATTATTATTATTATTACTAATACTACTACTACTACTTTTTGTTGCCATATAAATTTCACATTCCCTTGTTTTGATAATTTATTTTGTACTTACACACTTGTTTTTATTTTTTTGTGCTTGCTGGCTTTCAATGAATGTGAGTGAATATCATTGTTGTCAGTACAGTGATATTTTTAAAGAGCATATTTTAAATAAATCCTCTGTATTGTTTGACATGATAGAAAAAGTATTTTTATGATGGAAAATTTCATCCCTTGCTCTTTTTTAATAATTTATTTTTTTACTCTTTTATCCTTCTGTTAGGCTCAGAAGCAATTGTCTCTTGCTGGAGCCTCCCTACGCTTTTTATTAAAATGTCATTTAAATCATTTTGCAGTTCAGCACACTGACAAAAAATGACCATACACTGCCATATCATTTTATTTTAGTATGAAACATGGGATGAATTCATGTTGATTCGTTTCTTGCATACAGTTGAGCCACTTTTGTGTATCCTCAATCTGTACTTGCACAATCACATTAAAGGACACACACACATATATATCTATATATATCTATATATAGATATATAGATATATATGTATATATGTAAATGTCCAGACATATATATATATATATATATATATATATATATATATATATATATATATATATATATATATATATATATAGGTCTGGAAATTTACAGGACAAAGCGAGGTTTTCTGTATATATGTGAATAAAAATAGAGACGTGAACAGAAATGTATTCATGTTCCCTGGGAATGTGCATTGTTTGCTCCGAATAATAAAAGATTTTTCAACCATTCCTTTGGAAGTGGGAAATTGTTAGTTTGAGCCCCAGTTTTTGGGACTTATTGTGTTAAATGAAATGTTCTTCTCTGTCTCTTCTATACTAAAGAAACAAAAGGAAAAGCAAAATTTGTCCAGAAGATTGTAAGTAAAGCCACATTTTTATATCATGGACAAGCCACGGTCTGTGTTTGTATTATGTACAATCATTTCATACTGACAGGTTTTTTTAAAGTCTTGCAGAGCTGCGGTATGTAGTTAGACCATGTGACACCCTCATATTTATCTAATAAATATGCATTCATATCATACCCGGTCTTATATTTTATTTTATTTTTTAATTATTTTGTTTTTATAAGTGACGTCACAGGGCGGCCATCTTGGGGCAACGCTGTTGGATCATAAGATTACAGTCAACAGACTTTAGAATAATTGTCAATTACGCATCACAGACGATTTTCAAATTGCATTGTTTTTCAGCTAAACGTCAGAGATGCCGTTTGTAATAAACGAATGCATTTGTAAATCCGTCAAGAATGCAGCGTTTATGTGCACCTGAGCTGGTCCCTTTCCTAAAATGGCCGATCTGTGACACCGCCGCCGACCTTGCCTCAAATAATCTAGTGTTCCTAACGGTGTCTATGGTCGGTTTTCTACTTCCGCTTACGTAAGGAACAACGCCGTGATTATGGCATGCTGAGTGACGGCGTGCGGTTCATGACTATTGTGAGGCAAATTTAAAAAAATCTTTTTTTCTTCTAAGCTAAAATGATTCTACTATCGAACCGTTTGAAACTGTGCTCGCTGGCGTTGGCCGCTGCGAGACTGTGCAGCAACGGCCCGGCGGCTGTCAGCAACCCGACTGTCTACTTTGACATTTCGGCCGATAACGAGCCTCTCGGCAGGGTAACGTTCGAGGTGAGACATGTTTACAAAACAATGGCTGACATTGATTTGACTTTGAAGACATGTTTATTCTTTTGTCGCAACTGAACTAACGTGTGCCGTTTTCACATTCTTGTGTGTTTGTGTGGTTTGACAAGCTCAACGCTGAAGTGGTGCCAAAAACTGCAGGTAAGGAAATTGTAAACATGTTAGTTACCACCTAGCTAGTGCTACCAACGCTGGTCAACAGCAACATTTCTGCGGACAAAGTTTAACCATTCATGAATATTGCAAAATGAATATCTTGCATGTTTTATTATTGATGATAATATAAAATAACCCAGTGTGCACGAGAAAATAAAATTTCACATATAATATTCTGTCTTTATTCTCATGCGCCCTGTAAAATTCAAACTCGTGTCACATTTCTCCGTGTGATACTACAATTTTATTCAATGAATTCAATTTATTCAATGAATTTTATTCATTTTATTTATTTACTCAACTTTATTTTCTTTCCAGTCTGATCCTAATGCTCCTTGTGTGGTGGCATTCAATAAAATGCTAATTTAGAAGTTCATATTTGGAGATAATAGGAGTATGTGTTTGTTGGGTCATCCGTTCTACTGTAATGGGGAAGGACAACTTTCACGCACGTTCATTCTTGTAAAGGGAGGATTGACGAACTGTGGCCTTGTGCAACAATCTTGCACAATTTTTTTTCTTTTTATACGTGCGGGCTTGTGTGTGCATATGGAGAAATACATTTCTTCTCAACAGAAAACTTTCGAGCGCTGTGCACGGGGGAGCACGGTTTTGGCTACAAGGGCTCCACCTTTCATCGGGTCATCCCTCAGTTCATGTGTCAGGTAAATGCACGCACCTGCAACATCTTGTTTTTGGCCCCCAAAAAATAATTTTTGTTTTCTTTTTAAGGGTGGTGATTTTACAAACCACAATGGAACAGGTGGCAAGTCCATTTACGGATGGAAGTTTCCCGATGAAAACTTCAAGCTGAAGCACACTGGTCCTGGTAGGCAACGGTTACATATTAGCTCATTTGAAAGGCACTTGACAATCTATTGTCATATTATGATTAGCAATCAGGATGTCCAAACCAAAGCTGCACAGTTCATTCATTATGATCAGGCTGATCATTTTTGACTCTGAAAAGTGTTGCTCTCCTCCCGCAGGCATCTTGTCAATGGCCAATGCAGGACCCAACACCAACGGATCGCAGTTCTTCATCTGCACCAGCAAGACAGATTGGTAGGTGACCGGTGATAAGAGAGGCGCGGGACGGAACACCGTGTGACGTTGAGTTTGGGCCCCGCTGCAGGCTGGACGGTCGCCACGTGGTCTTTGGCAGCATCAGCAAGGGACTTGATGTGGTCAGGAAGGTGGAGGCCTTGGGCTCGTCCTCGGGGCGCACTGCAAAGAAGATCACCATCACAGACTGTGGCCAGCTCAAGTAGATGCTGCGGCCAGCCTGTGGGGGGCGCCAAGGTGACTGCTTGAATGTCTTGCCATTAAATGTGAACCTGAGCCATTACCTTCAAGGAAAGGGGGGGAGTCGCTGACAGTGCACTTGCCTGACTTGTGTGCTGACACCGTGAGGTCAATTCTTGCATATGACCGTGTGAATTGGTGCTTGTGTGTGACAAAAAAAAGAGAAAGAAAAACCTTCAAGGAAAGGGGACAAACAATAAAACTATCTTCCTGTTTTGTTACAGTGACACAAGTAGTATGTCGTGTGTTTTTAGGAGGGGGGGGGGGGGGGGGGTTCATGTCTCAAACATTTGCCTCAAGTTTACTTATCTTGATAAAATTTAGGACCAGTTCCAGGAAACCAGATTCCTCTGAAAGACGTAAGCAGCAGTGGCAGTAGGTTCGCTTGGTATGGGTCAGAGGTTATATCCCCTTACAATATATACATGGGCATTAAAAAAAAAAAAAAAGCTTTAATATAATGGTAATTTTGGGAGGGGGTTATTTATTTTTTTACGTTTTGAATTTCAACATTTTGTTCATTGTTGTTTTGTACTGTAATGCCACTACCATAATACAATGTACTATCGTAAAAGATCTGACGCTTTTATTTTGAAAAGTCTAGGAAAGGAAAAGTGTCGCAAATCGGTAGGAACTGGCGTAAATTAGCTTAACTGATGTTCTGCCGCTGCAACATGTCCTCTTGAATAAAAATACATGGACACAAGAATAAAAACCAGAACTTCAAACTGTTAAGGGAAGTCCTTTCGTATTTGACATTTGCTCGATTAATCCGTTCTGTTTCATCGTTTGTGATTCCCTTCTTAGTAAAACGGTTGGTTTTACGCCACTAGAGTGTGCCAACGTACCGTGATAAATAGTAACGGTGTCGTGTATTCTTCAGTATTGAATATGAATTTTTATTTTTTATTATTCATTATAAACACAAAGGATGTTAAAATGTTTCATAGCCGTGTATTTATTGTACTCCGGGTAAACCTTGCCAAAGTTATAGAATGTATTTCGGCCCTTTCGTTAATGTTCTATGGTTTAAATAAGTAAAAATGATAAGCTAACCCAACCGTTGTTTCGTGTTTATCTTTTATTGCAACACTTACGGTGTTTTCACACAAGGACAAGGTTTAATAAAAGTTGTGAATCATCGGTTTGAGAGACAACCACTGAAGGCTGAGCTTTCCAAGGTGAGAGCACTCTAGTAGTAAAGAAACACTCCTCCAGCAAAACACTCATCACAACTGTGAAGGTGAAAGATTCACAACCCCCAAGATTCACAAGCGCTCCTTGTTAGGTCGTGACCCTAATGTCATAGTGGTGCTTTCAATTTGCCACAGGTGCAGAAGATGCTGGGAATCGAAGCGGCTGGATTCAGTACACCAAGGTCAGCCGCGGGATGAGTATCGACCGGCGCCACATCGCGCATCTCGTCGTCCTACAAGGTACCGGCTCTTGTTTGTCTTTGCGTATCAGTTTAGGTGTTGCGCGTCAAACAAACAATACAAAAACCCTCTTCACAGATTGATTAACACATTGGCTCATTTTATTCATTAGCATTATTCATTTTTCAAATACCAGCAGGTTATAGGTTGTTGCCTATATTGCACCTTTTGAAGCAAAGTGCTTTTTAAAAAGCTCTCAATAGCAACAATACAATGCAAAACCTTAGGAAACAGTAAACGAAAGAATGAACTCATTTCCCCGGAGAGTCGGAGGTTGCGGCCAGCCCCGTCTGAACGGTGGAGAGCTTTTCTCCGGCTAGGCCCAGGGAGCTCTTGCCGCGCAATGAAGCGGACGGGCCTTTGTCGGCCAGGCGCCGCTTTGTGCCGTCGTCCGAGTGCAACTCCTGGAAGGCCTCTCTTCTTTGCGGCTTGAGGAAGTGCACGGGCGGCTCCTGGACGTCCGCCCGCCGGCCGGGCCGTCGCGTGCACCGCGAGAGCGCCGAGACGCAGCTCTTCTTGAAGTTCTCGTTCATGAAAGCGTAGACGATGGGGTTGTTGAAGCTGTTGAAGAAGCCGATGGCCTGCACCACAGCGACGGTCATGTTGAGCGTCACGTCGTCCAACTTGTTCTCCAAGTCGTCTAAAGGAGCGACACGCAAAGTGGCGATGGAGCGTTGCGCACGTGGACGGCCGAGGCGCAAGTTTGTCGTCTTGCTATTTACGGTATTCGAAGAGCATGTGGACCGTGTGGAAAGGTGCCCAGCAAACGGTGAACAGCAAAACGATAATGATCATCATCTTGACGGCTCTCTTCTTTTTCCTGTCAAAGACAAACTCACAAGTTGGCTATCAGTCAGAAAGCTTCTGGATTGTTCTTTACGCTCAACTCAAGCGAGGGTGAATCTTTTGGTCTCGACTTAGCCAATGTTTACGGGTCCCTGAGTGTTCCCGATTTGCTTGGCAAGAAAAACTCCCGTCCTTAACAAGATGTCGTTTTTGCACAGACAAAAAAACGTTTCCTAGCTTGACAAAATTCCCACCTGTCCATTTTGAGGCGCTCTCGGTCATTCATGGCGTTGAGGACCGACGAGTCGCCCACCCTCTTGCGTATCCACAGCTCAAAGGCGATGCGGGTGTAGAGGAATAGCATGGCGGCCAGGGGGAACAGGAACAGAGCCACCATGATGAAGGTGGTGTAGGCCTGCCGCTCACTGCGGGACTGCCAGATCTCCTGGCAGCACACGTGGCGGCGCTCGTACACAAAGTCATACTTCACCTGAGCCGGACGAGAAGGAGGAGAGTCGGATGCAGAAGCCGCAGAATGGCAGTTGCTTGATTTTTGCAAAATGCTCTCACTCACTTTGAGCTGCTGCACGAAGAGCATGGGCGAGCCCACAACCAGCGAGGCCGTCCACACCAGCCCTGCCAGCGACAAAGGCGCAAAACACACTTGATGCCGTCAAGTGCCAGAAGAGTAGGAAAGAAGGAAGGCTCGGCCGATACCCAGCATCTTGTACGCTCTCTCGGACGCAGACTGTTGCCGCATCCGAAGCGGGAAAACGATGCCCAGGTATCTCTCGATGGCGATGCAGGTCATGGTGAGAATGCCCGTCACCACCGCTGTGGTCTGCACAAAGGGAACCGCCTTGCAGACCAGCGCGCCTGCAAGCAAAGACCGCGTCACGTCACTCAAAGACCACAAAATGGCGCTACAAAAAGTTGCGAGATCAGAAAAGGCTAAATAAAACATTTTGAATGACACATTTTGGAGATGCACATCAAATAGTTGTGCAAGGACAATCAAAGAGATGCACCTTGGATTTTTCTCGTGCGCTATTTGGAGAATTTCCAAAACAAAAAGCAACAAAGCCTACTTGTTATTGTTTTGAAGCAAAAACGTAGGAGCAGCTGACCTCCGACCCACTGCGAGGTGATGTTCTGCAGCAGCGTGAAGGGCACGCAGAAGAATGTGATGAGCAGGTCGCTGATGGCCAGCGAACAGACAAAGACGTCGGTGGCGGTGCGCGCGGCGCGCTTCTTCAGCACCACCCACAGCAACAGACTGTTGCCGCTCAGCGCCAGCCCAAAGATCAGCGCGTAGATGAGCACGAACGCCGTCTTGGCGCCGCGCGGCAGCTCCGCCACGTACACCAGTGGCGGGATCTTATACGTGCTGATGAACTCCTGCCGGGTCAGGTTGTAGTAGCGCAGCGTCTCGCGCAGCACCTCCGGCGTGATCCTGGGACCCGGCAACGAAGTCCAGCGCTCCGCCGACATCGCCGTGGGTGACAGTCGGCTGCCTGCGTGCGTTGACCTCTACTAGATGGGGAAGGGGGGAGGCAGCACAGGCTCCCGCCACCTTCTCCCCACGGTTAGCAAAGGTAGGAGTCACAAGAGATCTACTTGAGTCCTCCTCACATGTTACCACGTGTTGCTCCACTGGCCCATTCTCCCTCCTCTTCTATGTCCACCTTGTCCTACTTGTCTTCCTTCATCCCTCACTGACTCACGCCTCTCTCTCCCCCTTCCTGTGTTGCACCTTCTTGTCTTCCTCCATCGACTTTATTTGCGGCTCCTTCTTCCCCATCCTCCTCCCAGTTCATGTTCTCCTCCTCATCACGTTCTGCTCCTCCTCCTCCACCTGCTCCCCTTTCTCTTCTGCTACTCCTCCCCTTTTTCTTTCTTTCTCCTACATCTCATTCCCATCCTCCTCATCATTTTAGCTCTTCATCTTCCCCAATCTGGCCATCGTCTTCCTATGCTGGCTCCTCCTCCCCTCCTGCTCCCTACGCCCATCACAATTTGCTTTTTCTCTTTCCTCCTCTCTACTTCTCCTGAACCCCTGGTGCTTTCCTTCCTCCTCCTCTCTGTTCTCCACCCCTCCCCTTCCTCTCCGTCTTCCCTTCCTTGCTCCCGCTGCTGCTATCACTTCATAACCGCCGTTACAAAATGAGTCAAGTACCACCCCCCACCCCCTCAGGGTTAATCACCCGGCTCTTTTCTGACGCTTTCCAGTTGAGTGCAGTCTAATCAAGCCCATTGCCGCATTGTAGTGGCAACTAAAGAGTGCTTTTTCAAAATGGCCCATTTGGAGCATTGTGTTTTCTTTGTGTACTTAGGTGTCAATGAAGCGGTTGTGCGGATACGCGACGCGCTCCGGTTTCTTAGTGACCGTCACAACTTGACTTTTCCGAGCTGTAAGTAACGCAGTTCTCTTTCCGCTTCCAAGCCTCCACGCGGCTTTCCCCAAACATGTCCGGACAGGGGGGCCGGCCCCCGAGCGAGGGTCCCAGCGAGTTTCACGTGGCGCCGGCGACGAGAGGCACGCCGAGGTTCGGCGCCCTCAGCCACCACTCCTTCTTCTCCAGGCACAACCCGCACCCGCATCGTGTCAGGCACATTCAAGGTGAGCAAGCGCGCCGCCCAATTTGGGAGCCTCACTGATGAACTCTTGCCGCACTTTTTTCATTGCTTTGGCCACGCGGGATAATTTTGGGTAAGTGTCGTATCGACAGATCCTTAACTCGAGTGGGGCAAAATGAGATTCTGGATGCGTGATTCCACAACTCCACAAGAAACATCACGTTGTCCGCACTCAGGACTCAATGGCAGGCCCGTGTGCACGGTGAGAGACGACTGGTTGGTCAGCTCCTCCTTATTTCCGCACCCGCTACTTAAGAGTCTTGACCAGAGGCGAGCCAGCCTGCCGCCATTGGCGTTTACGCCTCATCGAGCCCACTGTGATAGCAAAGCAGGTAAGAAAAAAAATAATATATATATATTGTGCCTTTAAAGAATGCAGTTGAAGAAGAGTGCTTTTAATTTGGGCCAGCAGTGTTTTCCGAGGCTTGGAGAGATGAGCTCAGAGAGCTGGCGGTCAAAGTTCATTCATCTTCTCAAGACACAAGTGAGGTAGCGTACGCTTTGCTCTCTTCCCATAGGCCAAACAAGCTATTGGGCCTGCAGTTCGGGGACCTGAATAGACCTGAATTTTCCTTCATTCGGTCACCAAACAAATTTAATTGGCGCCACGTCGGTTTTCATCCACGCGGCAACTGACGTGTTACGCTCACTGTACGGCAGGTCCGACTTGAGAGAGAGCCGGTCAGACGCCAGACCCAATACTCGGCCCAAACTGGTCGACTGGTCCCTCTGACCGCCAAGTCTCACCCCTGCCGACATCCGTCCCAGCGCCTGGACCGGCACCAACTTTTCCAGGATCAAGAACTTATGGTAGCGCATCCTCGCTTCTTTACATCCGGCGTGGCTGTAATGTCCTGTCAATGTAACAGCAGGCGGCGAAGCGTGAGTCGCGAGGCCGTGGCCGACGTATTCTTTGTCTCCACGTGCAGGTGCTGGAGCTGCTTTGTCAGATCCTGCAGACGGATTCGCTGCGGGCGGTCCAGCGTTGGCTGCTGTTGGCCGGCCACAGAGGTGACACGAGCTTAGCTGGCCGCGGAACCGTGTCGACACCGCCGCCATTGCTCAGGCTCATCCTTTCATGGCAGCAAAGATTAAGAATTTTGATGGCTTGATTTCATTTGCCTTGCACTCATATATTCTGTCGAAATGGCTCTTTGATAACAGTGCCAAGTTTTGCAAATATCTCGTCCCGGCAGAGAAGGAGCTGGTGTCGGCCATGATCAAACAAGTGGACTTGGCGAGCCACCGGCCCGCCCGCCTGCCGGCGTCTGGTCCCTCGTCTTCCCGCCCGGCGCAGCGAGGCGGGTGAGTGGCCGCTCGCTCCAAGTCATTGTCCTTCACGTTTGCCTTTCTGCTTGTTTGTGTGCTACCCCAGGTGGAATGGAGCGTCCGGCGCCGACAAACCAGGTAGGCCCCTGAAAAGTTTCTTCTGGACCTTTTTTCATTTTCTTTGGCATTTCTTTGTGTCGCACCAAGTCACTCTCAATCACAGTTCTCTCACAAAGAGACCTTTTGTGTCGCAACACGGCTTGCGTCTTCTTGTTGCCAGAGACCATCGGAGGTGCGGAGGTCCTTGAAATCCACGCCCACAATCAGCGGGAACACAAAGATAATCCCGGATCCACCTGGGAATGTCATCGTATGGATTTGTCGCCTTGTCGACATTCAACCGCTTGCATCACGAGCGACGTCAAAGACTCCCGACAAGCGGTGTGCCCAAGTTGTCCCACCAGTGTACAGAAACGTCATACATCTTAGACCAGTATTTCCCAAAATTTTTTCATTCACGGCACACCTTTTCATTGGGAAAATTCTCGAGGCACACCACCAACAAAAATCTGTTAAGTGTTACACCAGCTTCTATATTAAAATCAGTTATATTACAACAAAAGACGTAAAGTTCTATTCCTATATATGTACGGAGAGTCGAATAATTGAATAAAAATAAATACTAAATATTCTTTAAATTGTATTTCTTTTGTAATTGAAAGTGACAGTTTTTGAAAAGAGGTTTTAGACAGTGTAAGGAATAAACTATTGAAAGTGATTGTGATCAAAATCCAAAAGAATCAATATGGCTTTGTTTACTATTTTAGAGTAGCTCTATAAAATATTGCGACATTAAGAACAAAGTCACTTTTAAAGACGCTCTGCTGTTCTGACAGCGGCTGAGTGGCTATCACAGTCGAGGTGTCTCGACTTGAATGTGTATTTTACGTGGGTGAAATATCCAAGCCATTTGGGCGCCTAAAGTGATTCGTTCTTTTTTCAGTTCATATGACTTCAACCAGTAGGTGTCGGTAATGCGCATTGAAGCTGGTGCCACCACGCTGTAAATCAAAACGAAGAAGAAAATGACGGAACTTCGCGTTCACGAACGAGTCATGAATTGCATTTCCCGTTCACCAACTGAACGGAGTGAACGAGTCAGTGATTTGTATTTCCAGTTCATCGCGTGAACGGATCAGTGAGGGAACGAATCCTGACTTTCCCGTTCAAAGTCAAAGTCTGCTTTATTGTCAATCTCTTCACATGCCAAGACACACAAAGAAATCGAAATTACGTTTCCACTATACCACGGTGACAAGACATAGTACACGACCTACATACAACCAAACAACACAAAATAAAAACAAGAAGGCACAAACAATGAATAATAAGAGTGATGAATAAATAATAAATCAGGGGTGTCCAAACTACGGCCCGCGGGCCAACTAGGGAACTATCATGGTCAAAGGTCACAGGTGTCAGGCTCTAGTCCTCAGGGGCCGCGTTCCAACATGTTTTCCAAGTGACCCTCGTTAAGTGCACCTGCGCGAAAAGTTTTTGGTCACGTTCACGTTCCACAGGAGCTAAAACTTTTCACGCAGGTGCACTTAACGAGGGAATCACACGGACACTCCATTAGGTACACCGCCATTTTCAAGTGTACCTAATAGGCGACTTTATTAGGGAAATATCAGGGTCAAAGGTCACAGGTGTCAAGCTCTTGTCCTCGGGGCCGCATTCCAACATGTTAGGGCGAACGACCAATCAGCAGCGGGCGATAGATGGAGGATGTTGTGGCTTTATGCTCTGATACACTGTTGTAGTGTTGTCACTAACCGTGGGTTGCTTACTGGTTGTTTCACCAATAATATACGGAGGCAAGGATGCAGTACAAGTCGATCTTTTACTGCCCGCTCAGTCAACATCTCCCCGACTCTCAATACAGACAGACCACACAGTCGAGCACCGAGTGCTCGATTCCAATCTACCACATCCCTCTTTTCCAACTGAGAAGTAGCTTATCTAGTATCGGTTACCTTAACTCTTTGGTATCAACATTGATCACAATTTCGACATGCATATATCAATTACAAACAAATCATGTTTCAACAACCCTAATGGCTTTCAACAATCTTTTTTTTTTTTTCCTTCCGAACCTATAACATTTTATAACACTTCACGATAAACACAAAACATCCACACTTTAATTTCTCCATCACTTTCTTTCTTAACATTGAGTAACAACATCACTTTGTCATTCAGTGTACCTGGCAGGGCGCCTAACTGCTCTGCCACTCCTGGTATAGCATGTGGGCATACTGTCCACAGGCACAGGACAAGGGTTGCGTGGTACCGGTTCCAGTGGTGGTGAGTCCACTGTTGCAGTAGCCTGAGTATGTTGAAACTCAGAGTCCAAATGTTCATCAGGGTGAGAGTCTTTGAACAGGCTTGGGTGTATCTTTCTCAGATGTCGCCTGTTCCTCCTGCGTGTCCTCCCTGCCGGTGTCTGTACAGTGTAGGAGCGTGGTTCATCTCGCTGCCTGATGACAACCGCTGGCTCCCAACCGCGTCGCGTCTGCATGTGCACCGTGTCTCCTGGGGTCAGCACTGGCAGTTGCTTTGCACGCTGGTCGTAGTGTTGCTTTTGCCGGGACTGCAAGTCCTGTATTCTTTCGAGAATATGCTGTGGGGATGACTGTTTCAGCACAGCACTGGAACATGGAAGTGTGCTGCGCAGGACTCTACCCATCAACATTTGTGCAGGTGTCAGGTTTAGTCCTGTCACCGGTGTGTTTCTCAGCGACAGCAACACTAGATGTGGGTCAGTGCCAGTCTGCACTGCTTTCTTCAGCGCGTGTTTTACCGTCTTTATGGCCCGCTCCGCCATTCCATTTGAAGAGGGAAAACCTGGGCTGGAGTGTGTGAGCTTGAACTCCCATGAAGCTGCAAATGACTGCATCTCATAGCTGGCGAATGGGACATGATCACTCACTACCTCCTTAGGTATCCCATGTCTGGCAAAGACAGACTTCATCTTCTGAATCACCGTGCGAGCTGTTTTATCAGTCAGGTTGAGCACTTCTGGATATTTTGTCAGGTAATCCACCAACAGCAGGTATGACTGACCATGCAGCTCGAAGATGTCAGCTCCAACTTTCATCCATGGCAGTTCAGGAACCTGGTGTGGAATGAGTGGCTCAGCCTGGTGTCTGGGCTGTAGCTGCTGGCACTGCACACATTTTTCCACCATTGTCTCTATGTCTCGTGTCATGCCAGGCCAGTAAAGGACTTTTCTCGCTTTAGCTTTAGTACGCTGCACGCCTTGGTGTGCAAGGTGCAGCTTCTCCAAAATCACTCTCTTGAAGCACTCGGGTATTATGATTTTGTCTCCGACCATCACAATGTCATTCACGATGCTGATATTGTCCCTCATTGGCCAGTAACTGTGTAGTTTACTGTCCAGACTTTTCTTTTTCATGGGCCAACCCTTCAAGTGTCTCTCACATACAGCTTGTAACACGCCATCTGCTGCCGTTGCTGATTTCAGCTGGCTAAGTGTTTCGTTACTCAACGCGTCTGTGGCTTCCAAGGCATACACAACTCTCTCATCACAAGGGTTCTCATTGAGATTGCCACTGTCATTGCACGCTGTGGCGCGTGAGAGCGTGTCCGCGATGTACATGTGTTTGCCTGGTGTATATGTCACATTCAAATCATACCTCTGTAGTTGTAGAAGCATCCCTTGCAGCCGTGCTGGCGCTTTGCTCAGTGGTTTGCGCACAATGACCTCCAAAGGTTTGTGATCAGACTGCACTGTTACTGTTCTTCCGTAAACATACTGGTGAAACCTTTTAGCAGCAAACACTATGGCAAGTAACTCTTTCTCGATTTGCGCATATCTTTTTTCAGTGTCCGTGAGCGCTCTTGATGCATAGCACACCGGGTGGCCATCCTGCAGCAGACAGGCTCCCAGCCCATCCTTTGAGGAATCTGCTTGCAGAGTCAGCGGCTGCTTGTGATCGTAGTACCTCAGA
Source organism: Syngnathus typhle (assembly GCF_033458585.1). Lineage (NCBI taxonomy): Eukaryota > Metazoa > Chordata > Actinopteri > Syngnathiformes > Syngnathidae > Syngnathus > Syngnathus typhle. The sequence goes on along the minus strand of NC_083755.1, from coordinate 3,350,212 downwards.
ACAGGCGCTTGTGTGAGGGTAGACTTCAGCGTCTGTAGTGCTGCGCTGTGGTGTGGGCACCACTGCCATGCTACGTCCTTCTTTAGCAGCTGTCTGAGGGGTGCCGTGAGTGAGGCTTCATTTGGTATGTACTGCGCCAGGAATTTTGTCATTCCCAGCAGGCGTTGGAGACTTTGTTTGTCGTCCGGGGTCGGCATGTCGACAATCGCTTTGATCTTGGCGTCATCAGCCCTCTGTCCTGCTGCCGTGATGATGTGTCCCATATATTTTACTGTGTTCACTTTGAACTGGATTTTGTCTTTGTTAAATTTCACATTGGCAGACTTTGCTCTCTCCATTACTTTCTGCAGGATTTCATCATGTTCTTGCTCTGACGATGCTGCTATAATCATGTCGTCTGCTATGACGTACACACCTGGAATGTCGCCGAAGGTCTCACAATTCTTTTGTTGAAAGACTTCACTGGCCGACTTAATCCCAAATGGTAGCCTGAGGAAGCGAAAGCGTCCCCACGGCGTGTTGAAGGTGCAGAGCTTAGATGATGGCTCATCTAGCTTGATCTGCCAGTACCCATCCTTCTCATCCAAGATGGAGAAGATGGATTTTCCAGCCAGTCTGCTGCGCACATCTTCAGGAGTAGGAATGGAGTAATGCTGGCGCTTGACTGCCTCATTCAGGTTGCAAGGATCCAAACACACCCTCAGCGACCCGTTCTTTTTCTTAGTGGCAACAAGACTGTTCACCCATTCTGTTGGTTCATTCACCGGTGTTATCACTTTTCTGTTTTGTAAGTCTTTGATTGTCACTTTCAGCGCATCCATGATGGAGAGGGGTACATTCCTGCATGCGTGAATCACAGGAGTGACGCTGGGGTCGACGTGTATGTGATGAACTCCAGGAAATTCCCCCAATCCTGTGAATACATCAGCATATCTTAGTAGTAGCTCCTCTTTGGTGGCTGGCGGTTGTTGTTGTTGTGGAGCCTTTGCCGCGAGCGACCCCATCCTCTTCACCAGTTGCAGCTCTTCACAAGCCTCCCCTCCTAGAATTGGCTTGTCTGCTTGGCTACTCACGTGGAAGTCCAGCACAGCCTTGCGTTTAGACGTTCTGCATTCTAAAGATGCAACACCATCTGCTGTCAGGCGTGCCCCTCCAAAAGCTATCAACATAGTCTTTGTTGGACGCAGCTGAACGGGACCTGGTAGCTGCTGGTATAGCTGCCTGGGCAGCACATTAGCGTCAGCACCAGTGTCCAGCTTGAAGTCAATTGCAACACCTCTGATCGTGGCTGTTTCGCGCCATACAGTGTCCTTTGTTTGGTGTGCTGTTTTCTTGGTTCCATTTCCAATCATGCCTATGTATAAACAGTCCATTTCTTTTTCTAAATTGTTTACAGTCTTTGTCTTACAATGGCTATTTTTCTCATAGCCACCCCTACACACCTTTGAAAAGTGGTTATTTTTTCCACATTTATGACACACAGCGCCGTAAGCTGGGCATTGACGAGGCTCGTGCTTGTTTCCGCATTTACGGCACACAGTCATTACCTGCTTCTTGTAGCTTGGTTTGTTCTTGTCCCAGCTGCGTGTTTGCACTCTTGCTCTATTTAACGCATCCACTGAGGCATCATGGACAACAGGTGACGCTTGCATCGCTTGTATTTGTGACTTGGCGAGTTCTGCTGATCTACATGTTTCCATTGCTCTGCGTAAAGTAAGTGCATTATCACGTAACAGTCTCTCTTTCAGATGGGTATCACTAATGCTGAACACCAATTTATCCCTTATCATGTCATCTTTGTTGTATATTTTGGGCTAACGCATGTTCCGTAGGGGGAAAACTCCGGGAGTGGGAGGGGCAGCTTCGGGGACGTTTAGTGTTGTGATGTACGGCCTGTGAACGGACGGTGTTGAAGAAATAAAGCAGTATTCATCACGTCGTTGCCCGAACCTTCCTTGCTACCTCAGAACCCGGAAAGTAGTAAGGACATAACAAAACTGGCGACGAGGACGTCTGGACTGACGCGTGTTGGCCGGATTCGTCTCGACGGGTGGAGTGGATTGGTGGACTGTGGCAACGTCGTGAGTAGTGTGGCGAAGAAAAAAAAGAAGAGTGGCCTGCTGAGGGGAGACGTCTGTAGGGCAAGCAGTGCCATACAAACAGGAACTTGTAATGGCCGGAATGATTGGCTCAATTGGTCCCTTTGACGAAAGTGTTGAACAATGGGGCTCGTATACTGAGCGTTTCGATTACTTCGCCATGGCTAATGATATAAAGGAGGAGAAGCTGGTGCCCACGTTTTTGAGTGTAATGGGGCCGAAAACGTTTACCTTGCTACGTGACCTACTGCAACCAGAAAAGCCCGGCAGTAAAACATACCGAGAAATAGTGGATGTACTGGCAAACCATCTTTCACCGAAACCCCTGGTAATCGCAGAAAGATTCCGATTTCACAGACGCAGCCAAGAAGAGGGCGAGTCGGTCACCCAGTTTGTGGCGGGCCTACGCAAGCTGGCTGAACACTGTGAGTTCCGGGATGTGTTAAATGACACTTTGAGAGACAGGCTGGTATGTGGACTTAGGAACGAGGCAGCACAGAAGAGATTACTCACAGAAAGTGACTTGACTTTGGAGAAGGCCATTAACATCAGTGTAACAATGGAAATGGCGAAAAAGGAGGCCCAGCAACTAAGTGCTACAGAAAGAGTGCACCAACTCAACAATGATAAACCGAACACGCAAGGGCCATGTTTTCGCTGTGGTAGATCTGGACATCTTGCATCAACGTGCTGGTGCAAAGAGATGGACTGTCGTAACTGTGGAAAAAGAGGGCACATAGAGCGGGCGTGCCGAAGTAAACAGGACATGGACAAAAGCTCAAGGGCTGGGAACAGAAGTGACAATATGAAATATAAACAAAAAAGGCATGTGCGCACCGTTTGCCATGATGATGGAAGAAATAGTGATTCTTCGGAGGAAGAAGTGCCTGTAAATACTATACGAGCGATGAATGTAGGTGAGAGCTCAGGTGGCTACTGGGCTGAACCCAAGTTGGAGGGACATGTGGTGAAAATGCAGATAGACACAGGATCAAAGGCATCACTAGTGTCACACAAGATCTACAGGAAACTCATGAGGCACCTTCCACTACGTCCATCAGACACAGTGTTTAAGGCATATACGGGACATCGAGTGCACATGGAAGGGATGACGGATGTGACTGTTCAGTACCATGGGCGGACAAAAAGGCTTCCCCTTTATGTGACCAAGGGAAATCATCCTGCCATAATGGGGCGTACATGGCTACAGGGAATCCGGCTGGACTGGCAAGCGATAAGGAAACTGTCACACCGTTCCTCTCCGCTACAAGAAATACTCGAGAAACACGAAGAGGTTTTCCGTGATGAATTAGGCAGCATGAAAGATATAACCGTTAAGTTACATGTCAAACCTGGTAGCAAGCCTGTGTTTATGAAAGCTAGACCAGTACCATACGCCATCCGATCCAAGGTAGAAGCTGACTTGGACGCCCTGGTCAAGAATGGGGTTTTGGAGCCGGTGACCATCAGTGAGTGGGCCACACCCATCGTTCCCGTACCAAAAAAAGATGGGGGAATTCGGACCTGTGGAGATTTCAAGGTAACACTTAACCCGGTGTTAGCAGCAGAGCAATATCCACTTCCCCTAATTGATGACTTGTTTGCTGGACTGAGTGGGGGACAAAAATTCAGTAAGGTAGATCTCAGTCAGGCTTACCTACAAATGCATGTAGAAAAAGAGTCACGTGAAATGTTGACCATTAACACACACAAGGGTCTCTTCAGATACTGCAGACTGCCGTTCGGCATCACGTCAGCCCCGGCACTTTTTCAGCGAGCGATGGATCAGATCCTTAGTGGGTTGCCTGGGGTACAGTGCTACCTTGACGATATCCTGTGCACTGGATCTACCGATGACGAGCACCTGCGCAACTTGGATGCTACCCTTCAAAGGCTGAAGGACTACGGCTTAAGAGTCCGTAAGGACAAATGTGACTTCTTCAAGCCATCTGTGGAATATCTGGGGCATGTGATCGATGCAGAAGGACTGCACACTGCACCATCAAAAGTGGCCGCTGTCGTGGACGCGCCCCCACCCCAAAACATCAGCCAGCTACGATCTTTCTTAGGTCTGCTGAACTATTACGGACGCTTCATCTCCAATCTGTCATCACTGCTTCAACCCCTGCACGAACTGTTACGCCGAGACAAAACGTGGAAGTGGACAGCCAGCTGTCAGGAGGCTTTTGAAAAGGCTAAAGGAGCGCTGACTACGTCCAAGGTCCTGACGCACTTCAACCCATCACTTCCACTGCAGCTCGCCTGTGACGCCTCTCCTTACGGAGTAGGGGCGATTCTCTCTCATGTCCTGCCGGGTGGTGAGGAAAAGCCAATCGCTTTTGCATCGAGGACATTGAACAAAACAGAGTCTAACTATGCTCAACTGGAACGAGAGGCACTGAGCATTGTTTTTGGAGTTAGGAAATTCCATCAATACTTATATGGGAGGAAGTTTACGCTCCTGACGGACCATCGGCCCCTCACCACCATCCTCGGTCCGCACACTGGAATACCGTCTCTTGCTGCATGCCGACTGCAGAGGTGGGCTTTGTTGTTGTCGGCGCATGCATATGACATCAGGTATCGAAAATCAGACTTCCACTGCAATGCGGATGGCTTGTCCCGATTGCCCTTGCCTGTCACAAGGCCGGAGTCGGACACGGTGGACCTTTTCTACTTCAGGGAGGTGGAGAGAGCACCTGTCTCTGCAGTGCAGGTAAAAAGGGAAACTCGGAATGACCCGGAGTTATCTGCGGTCGTGGACATTGTCGTTAAGGGTCGATCTGCTGGCGATAATGCGAGTCTGAAGCCTTTCCTCGGGAGGAGATTGCAACTGTCTGTCCAGTCTGGGTGTCTACTCTGGGGTAGGAGGGTGGTCATACCACGGTCACTTCGCTCAAAAGTGCTGCAGCAACTGCATTCGGGACACAGCGGAATAGTCCGAATGAAAGAAATAGCGAGAAGCTATTTTTGGTGGCCGAACATGGATCAACAAATTGAAGAGTTGGCCAAAAGCTGTCCATCATGCCACCGAGTCAGGAACAATCCTCCACTAGCGCCTCTTCACCCCTGGGAATTCCCACAAGGACCATGGCACCGGGTGCACATTGATTTTGCGGGACCAGTGGAGGACAGGATGTTCCTTATTGCTGTGGATGCACACAGCAAATGGCCAGAGGTGGCTATCATGAGATCAACCACTGCAGAAAAGACTATCGAAAAGTTAGGGGAACTGTTTAGTCGGTTTGGATCTCCTGCCCAGCTAGTCTCTGACAATGGACCCCAATTTGTCTCACAAGAAATGGCAGTGTTCCTGCAAGCTAACGGTGTCCAACACATTAAGTCGGCCCCCTACCACCCCGCAACAAATGGGCTTGCTGAGAGATTTGTTCAAACCATGAAGCATGCCTTGAAAACATCACAAGGACAAGGAACACTACATCAGAGACTGCACCACTTCCTACTAACCTATCGGAACAGTCCGCATGCCACCACCAAGACATCTCCTGCTAGCCTGATGCTAAAGAGAGACCTGCGCACCACGTTTGACCTCTTGAAGCCCTCAGCAATGAAGGACATTGTCCAAGGTCAGCAGGAAAAACAGGTTAGGTGCAGAGGACAGGAGGGCAAAGGAAGAGTTTTCAAGCCAGGAGACTCTGTGTTGGCAAGGAACTACCGTGGCGAACCAAAGTGGATTCCTGCCACTGTTATTGCGCAAACGGGACCAGTATCTTATACTGTCCAAACGTCTGATGGTGTATGGAGAAGACATGTTGATCAACTCCTGCAGACTCAGTTAGGGCCAGCAGAGCTGTCCCTCAAAGATCTTCCTGATAGCTCTGCCCACGTCAAAACGCCGGTTCCCATACCCTCCCAAGTGCAGGACTCAATCACGCTCGCGCCACCAGTCCCAGCTGAGGATGCGCATGAGACAGAGACTCTGACTTCTTCCTTTGCAGAAGCTCCTGCAACAAGTTCACCATTGGTCGACCGTGGAGCTGATCCTGTGCCCCCAGATAGGAGATATCCTATCAGAGAGCGGCGAGCTCCTGCGCGCTTGGACTTATAGGTTCGCGGTTGACCCGAGTTATGGGGATGTTTAGTTCTAGGTGCGTAATTCCGTGTTGTTCATGCATGTTCATTGTAAGGGGGGAGGAGATGTTGTATATTTTGGGCTAACGCATGTTCCGTAGGGGGAAAACTCCGGGAGTGGGAGGGGCAGCTTCGGGGACGTTTAGTGTTGTGATGTACGGCCTGTGAACGGACGGTGTTGAAGAAATAAAGCAGTATTCATCACGTCGTTGCCCGAACCTTCCTTGCTACCTCAGAACCCGGAAAGTAGTAAGGACATAACAATCTTCATGTCTTCCAAACTCACAGTTCTTGCTCTTCTGACGTAGTTCTGTGATGAATCTGTCCACCGATATTCCTGATGACATTGTGTGTGACCAAAACTGATGGCGTTCAAAAACAACGTTCTTTTGTGGACTGCAGTAGCCTCTGAATGCTTCCAAAACTTCCTCCATCGTTGCTTCCTCCCCTTCTGGGGTAATGGCAAGTGTATTATACACTTCCAGCGCCTCTTCGCCGACAGTGTGGAGCAGGATGGCAATTTTAACCCCCTCATTTTTATCCACCGCGCCAGAAGCAACCATATAGAGCTGGAAACGCTGCTCCCACCTGCGCCAGTTTTCAGCGAGGTTCCCCGTGATTATCAGCGGAGACGGTGGCCTGAACTGCTCCATGTCGGCTGTGTTAGCTCCCGTTAGCTTGCCGCTTATCTTCGGTCAACACGTGTTGAATACTGTCCTTGACTTACTCCGTAACTCCGTCTTCTGACACCATGTTGTGACTTTATGCTCTGATACACTGTTGTAGTGTTGTCACTAACCGTGGGTTGCTTACTGGTTGTTTCACCAATAATACACGGAGGCAAGGATGCAGTACAAGTCGATCTTTTACTGCCCGCTCAGTCAACATCTCCCCGACTCTCAATACAGACAGACCACACCGTCGAGCACCGAGTGCTCGATTCCAATCTACCACAGCTCCCGTCACTCTGGTTAGGTTGGCATCGAAAAAAACGCTCTCGGGTGCTTTAGAGTGCCGAGTTTATCACTGCGCATGAAGAAATGACCACCTCCAACGTTTGGTTTATGTTTTATAAGCATTTTTAATTTTATTGCTTAAATCGCATTTTCTCGGCGAGCTGAGCGCTTTTTCTGAATTGTGCCGCTCCCGTCACTCTGGTTAGGTTGGCATCGAAAAAAACGCTCTCGGGTGCTTTAGAGTGCCGAGTTTATCACTGCGCATGAAGAAATGACCACCTCCAACGTTTGGTTTATGTTTTATAAGCATTTTTAATTTTATTGCTTAAATCGCATTTTCTCGGCGAGCTGAGCGCTTTTTCTGAATTGTGCCGCTCCCGTCACTCTGGTTAGGTTGGCATCGAAAAAAACGCTCTCGGGTGCTTTAGAGTGCCGAGTTTATCACTGCGCATGAAGAAATGACCACCTCCAACGTTTGGTTTATGTTTTATAAGCATTTTTAATTTTATTGCTTAAATCGCATTTTCTCGGCGAGCTGAGCACTTTTTCTGAATTGTGCCGCTCCCGTCACTCTGGTTAGGTTGGCATCGAATAAAACGCTCTCGGGTGCTTTAGAGTCCCGAGTTTATCACTGCGCATGAAGAAATGACCACCTCCAACGTTTGGTTTATGTTTTATAAGCATTTTTAATTTTATTGCTTAAATCGCATTTTCTCGGCGAGCTGAGCACTTTTTCTGAATTGTGCCGCTCCCGTCACTCTGGTTAGGTTGGCATCGAAAAAAACGCTCTCGGGTGCTTTAGAGTGCCGAGTTTATCACTGCGCATGAAGAAATGACCACCTCCAACGTTTGGTTTATGTTTTATAAGCATTTTTAATTTTATTGCTTAAATCGCATTTACTCGGCGAGCTGAGCACTTTTTCTGAATTGTGCCGCTCCCGTCACTCTGGTTAGGTTGGCATCGAAAAAAACGCTCTCGGGTGCTTTAGAGTGCCGAGTTTATCACTGCGCATGAAGAAATGACCACCTCCAACGTTTGGTTTATGTTTTATAAGCATTTTTAATTTTATTGCTTAAATCGCATTTTCTCGGCGAGCTGAGCACTTTTCCTGAATTGTGCCGCTCCTGTTGTGACTTTATGCTCTGATACACTGTTGTAGTGTTGTCACTAACCGTGGGTTGCTTACTGGTTGTTTCACCAATAATATACGGAGGCAAGGATGCAGTACAAGTCGATCTTTTACTGCCCGCTCAGTCAACATCTCCCCGACTCTCAATACAGACAGACCACACAGTCGAGCACCGAGTGCTCGATTCCAATCTACCACAGAGGAGGGGCTTTACCGGTCAGGGACGTAATTTTCCGTTCATGAACGAATCAGTGACGCAACTTCCCGTTAACGACCGGGCGAGAGACTGTTGCCAACGGATCAGTGTGTAGGTCTTGTATTATAGAAAGAAATGTTGTATTATAGCAGTGCTTCTCAATTATTTTCTGTTACGCCCCCCCTTAGCAAGAAGAAAACTATTCGCGCCCCCCGCCTCCCCACCGTGACTATCCTAACTTGTCTTGTAAGTCGTAAAATGTTGCACTGTCGCAAACGTCACAGAAGTAACAATGAGAGCGCCACTGCCCCCTGCTGGGAAGATGCGCAATTACACTTTATTCTAGTACTGCAAAAAAAAAAGCCTGTTCCCCAGGGTCACACGCGCCCCCCCAGGTATAGCACGGCGCCCCCCAAGGGGGGCGCGCCCCACTATTTGAGAAGCACTGTATTATAGAAAGAAATGTGTTAATTACCAAGTAATCCATCCATTCTAATTGTATTGTTTGATGTGTATGGGTTGTTTCCACTGGATGTTAAATAAAAAAACAAACGGATCAGTGAGTGTGTGGGGGGTATTCGTTGAACGAATCAACGACGAACGATGGAATCCACATCACTACTCCAATCAAGTCACCGACAGACGTGACGTCAAGTTCGTCAATTTAAACTAATCTTCTTCGGCTACGCACACGCCACCCCGTGACTTCTCAGGATAACTACCACTACCATGGAAAGGCTTGCCTCGCTGAACACCTTTACACGCAGTAGAACTTAGAGAGGGTCCGTCAAGTATTTCCATAAACGTTGTAGAAATAAAAATTGAAAATCAAACTGATGCTGGACTTTTCTTTACTCGTTTCAGATGGCAAAATAGTAAAAAACTGATGACTGATGCTCTGCCCCCTATGTCAGTCCCATTACGCGCGCTGACCCTGGAAACGAAATGCACTTTCATGAAACATACACACACATACACACACAAATATATACAATCTGCATGGTGTACCTGCACCAGGTAATCCTAGGGCATAGTGTCAGATAGCCGTCCCACTTTGTAGTTGCTCTTGCGGATGTCGTGAATATGAAATTCCTGCTTGCAGTTATACCTGTACGCACACACACACACGCGCACACACACACACAACCTCCAATTGGCAATAAAAAGTGCAATAAAAGAGAGGCTTTTAAATGGTGGATGTGTCCCAGTCTGATGACGAGTATGCATGTTCAGAATCAAGCAAATCATAAAACGCCTTGCTCGTTAGCTTGCCTGACGACGACGTGATGTCGCCGCATCAACAATTTCCTCGCACCTCCTCAAATAGAAAGGTAAAGATGTTTTCTGTTGTTTGAGTGTTTTACTGTTTACAGAGGTACGTATACACGCAAAGACTCAATAAATATTCACGTTTTAAGCTTTTGGTTTGTACAGCAACTATACAAGAGCACCTCCGCGCGCACACACAAGCCACTTGCAGTATTATATATTTTTTGTACCTGACAGCCTCATTTACACTATTTACATTATTTGCAGAAAGAGTTAAAAAAAAAACGAAAAAAAAAAACAGTCCGAACATCTGGACATGTTTTTTTTTGTTTTGGCGTCAAAGCAGAAGCGAGCCGAGTGCGAAAAGCGCTGGTGGCGAACAAGAAGCAGTCCCGCTACCTGTCAGGAAGGGCAGAGAGGAACATTTGATAGCTTTGAAGGAGCAAAACCAAAAATGCCACTTTGGTCTTCTTCTGGATTCGACCAGAGACTCCACAAGTTCACATGACCGGTTCACGAGTAGTTCTGCTGCACTTGGGGTTCAAACAACGGTACAGTTTTCAAGGCACCTCGTTTAAACAGCACCGAGGACAGAGCCACCGATCCCACGTCGGTGGCTCTTTGGAGGTTGGATGAGGTAACCGTCATCGGTCTGCAGATTAAAAAAAAAAAAAAAAGACCGAGAGAAAGGCAGTCTTTTAAACGCCGCATTGTTTGAGATGACGTTGATGACGTTGTGTTCATCTGTGACTGGAGTTTCTCTCGGATCCGAAACGGTCCCTTCTTGACTTTGCGGCCAGTGGGCCTAAAGTGCTGCCGGACCTGCGCTCCTTCAGGGAGGCGTCGCCTGGAGGTAGAAGAGGCCCCGGGTCAGCGGTGCCGCCCGTGGGTGTCGAGGTGGCGACGGTAGACTGGGCGGGGGTCTGGGCGGTGGGCCGTGCCCGCCTGATGTCGCTTTCTGTGGTTTGTGTCGGATCGTGAGCAGTGAGGGAAACTGCATGAAACTTGCCGGAGGAATTGGTCTGGGGTTCTGCCGAGGCCTTGGCGGTGGCGTTGGATAGCTCGGGAGAGGCCGTGGACAGGTTCTTGTTGCATGACTCGCAACAGAGGTTGTTATATCCAGGGATGGAGCAGTAGCGCACAAGAACCTCCATTTGACAGAAGATGGATTTGTCCCCTTGGCACGCCTTGCCTAAGAGACATTTGATCACGTAAGATGCAAGAGTCGATTTGTTTGATAGACATTGGCCAGCTAGAAGGAATTAGGTGTCACCTCACATTGAAAAGGCGACTTACTTGACACGGTTTGATGACCCAACACGCTTTGGCGCAGGGCTTCATCTTGGATGGTCACATTGTCCGAGCCAAGAGGGGGCGGTGGTTGGTCTGGAACTACAAACACAAACTTGCTAGCATCCAGTAAAATAAACACATTGAGTCCAAAAAACACTTGGTTGGATATTTGCCTGAGTGTACCTGGGCACGGAGCGTCAAGTTTGCAGATGAGCACCGTCTCGGGTTCGTCTCCCTGGCACGTTCCTGGCGCGTTGTCCCCAGACTTGCACACCACCTGCCTTTGCCGGATGCCTTGTCCGCACGTCACTGAGCACTAGAGCGCATCGCGCAGACGCCGCTGGTTCATTCACTCATCCGAGAGCCAATTTCAAATTCGCCCGGGTCTCACCTGCGACCACGCCCCCGTCCTCCACTGGGCGGGGCACGCCGTGTGGTTGCAGGCTCGTTTGGGCGGTGGCCGTTCCCCGAAGCAGTGCTTGCTGTGGATGGGCCGGCCGGTGCTGTTGTGCAGCGCCTGCATGCAGCGCACCGTCCGGATCTGGAAACCTTGCTTGCCGCAGGTTTTGCTGCAGGCGCCCCATTCGTCCGCCACCCACCTGAAGGACACGCCGACACGCTTGCCTAGCATTCGTTGACTAGCGGGCGGGCGTCCATTGCGACTTACGCAGGCTGGCTGCACTCGTGGGCGTTGCATTGTTTGCGGATGGGTTTGGGTTTCTTGTTGCCATCGCACAAGTTGCGGTGCACCAAGCGGCTGTCGCTCTTCCTCCGGCAGCCGTATTTGGTGTACTGGATGCCTGAGGGAGCCAAAAAAAAAATCATGTGGAAGGAATGCCACTTTGTGTTCTCCACATTCCAGCTGAAATTATGGGACAATTTATCTGACCTCTTCAATTTTTGGGGCATGAACAATTTGTAATCTGGACATCTTTTTTTTAGGGAGTCTGTGTGTGTGTGTGTAGAGAGGAAGGCACTCACTGACCTCCGCCGCAAGCTTTGGAGCACTGCGACCAGCTCTTCAGCACCCACTCGTAGGAATCCAACTCGGCCAGAAGAACGTTGTTGTTGGTGATGAGAGGCAGAAGGTCCTCGTGGATGATGTACTTGTACGTCAGACTTATCTTGGCTTCCTCTTCCTGGGGAACAACCTGCCCACGGTAAATCCAAACCAAAAGCACGATTCAATCATGAGGAGCCAAACGTTGCCAGCTGACGGAATGCCCGCTCGCTCGCTGACCATCACGAAGATGCCTTCGTGTAGAGGACCGGAGGTTCGCAGAGTTTCCTTGCCGTCCTCGACGGCATACTCCCACTGCAAACCGTTCTCGATGAAAGTTCTTGACTGGGCGTCTTTGCTTTTTGCGTTGAGGATGAAGTCGCCGGTCACTTGATTCTTCACCGCTGGCAAGAGCACAATCACAACAGCACGTCACTTTCAGGGACGCCTCTGAGTTTTAACCCGTTACATCCCGCTGCGTTATAAGATCCCTGATCCTGCGGAGCGAATGGGTCGAGCAGGGGTCGCAAACTATTTGAAGCCCTTTGAGTCTTGACTGCCAAATATTTGTTCCCGCTTTGCCAGGATTATCCAACAAACAGCGAAACGGAAAATGAAAAATCGGCCGTGTCCCGCAGCAGGTTGATTTTGACCGCTTAGTTTTGCAGTCTCGACCTTTTCAACGAAAGCCCATCAAGCCTTCCAGTGTCAGGCGAGCCCCTCACTGCTCACCGATGACATGAGGGGAGGCGTCCTTCTCCTCGATGACGATGTGCCGGGCGCCCGTCGGGATGTCGAACATTTGTAGCATCCCTGCCGACACGTAGAGCCGGTCAAACACGAAGGGAGAACGGGAGCGTCGGCGGGTGTTACCGTTCTTCTTGGGCGTCTTGGTGAGCGTCAGCTTGACGGTGCGGCAGTGCGAGTTGTCACCCTCGCACACGCCGCATTTGTCCTCTTCCTTGTAAGAGCCCACCTCCTTGTCGCAACCCACGTGCTGCCGGGACCAAAGACCACAAGTCAAGACATCAAGTCTCATACGCACCGCGTGCCATAGCACGCTCGGGTCCAATATGCGACTAACGAGCAAAGTCGGACCCGGACGTGGTTGGAGAGCAAAAAGGTTTGCGCGTACCAGACAGTCTCCTCGCGCGCACACGCTGAAGTGGTCGGCGTAGCTGCAGCGGGTCCCGTCGTGCATCACCTGGTTCATGAAGACCACCTCGCCCGTTTCCTTGGACCTGCAGCTCAGCTCGCACTTGCGGCTCTCTGCCGACACGGCAACAACGGTGACGACAACCGTCATCTGAGCCGCGTGTGCCTCGCCGCTTTTGAGAGCCTCTTACCGTCCGGGTGCTCGTGAGGCAGCCAAGTGTGCTTCATGTTGTTGTGATACTTGTTGCTCCTCTGGAGGCACTGCTGAGCACGGAAGTCTTGGTAGGGGCCGACGCACTCCTCCGTGTTGCACATCTGGTAGTCGAAGGCGGAGCCCGGGCATTCGCGACCGCCGTACGCCGGCCTGGCACACAGCCACACAAACCTTTACAGTGCGCTCATCCCCAAGGGCAAGCTGAAGATAAACATGGCGGCGCCGGCCGTCCACTCACGGGGGGTCGGTGCACTGCCGGCTACGGGAGCGGACGCCGCCCCCGCATGTCCGCGAACACGAGTTGAACTTGGACCAGGCGCTCCAGTTGCCGTCGTGGCCTTGAGGCTCCTGGCTGGACCTCCATATGCAATGGCCTTTGAAGCACCACTTTGCACACAAAATAAGCCGGCGTCAAGAGCGCCACTTGTAAGCCCTTACTTGCAGAGCGGCTTCTCAAACTAGACGTTGCCATGTGAGACTTGCTGTTGCCAGGCTCTCACCTTGTTTTTAGCTACAAATGATCATAAATCAAACTCGAGAGCTTATGCCCCCCCCCCCCCCCACCGACCTTTCCGGGCGCGCATTCCGTTCCATCCACTGGTGGGCCTTTTTTGGTTTTGCAGAAGTACTGGTTGTCAGGGTGGCTGCACCACAACTGCTTGCAGGGGTCATACGTGCGAAACTGGAGGACGGAGCACAGGTGGTCGGCAGGGGAAAGGCGCGCCACGCCGCTGTTTGTTTTTTTTGTCTTGTACTCACGGCTGTGCACATCTTATAACCCACGCCAAAGTCAAAGCGGCACTGCTCATCCATGGAATAATTGATCCCGGGGAGCTCGGGAAGTTTGGGCCACTTGTGCTCAAAGGGATCGTCCAGCAGGCAGTCGTATGAGCTGAGGGGCGAAAGGGTACAATGCGGACCAGAGCGACTAAAGCAAAAGGGCCGGCTGGGCGGCAACGTACTGGATGTAGCGACTGAGCTCTTGCTTGCTGCAGCGGGACCAGTGGTAGCGGTGGAAAGCAGCCTGGACCAGCGGGGCCATGATGCTGCCCATGCCCGTCTCGTCGGCGCAGCGGTTGCCCTGCCCGTCGTGCTCCATCCCTAGCCTGCCGGCGGACGAGAGACAAAAACATTGAGTCGCCGCTGAACGTGAATGCAGAGGAGTGCTGTTGACCGCAACTCCCATGGCGGCGGCGCTCACACATGTCCCGTCTCGTGAGCGACCACAAAGGCGGAGGAGAAGCCGTCTTCGTGGTTGAGCGTGCAGCTCTTCAGCGGGTGGCACATGCCCGTCACCGGCGCGTAACCTGCCCAACAACAACATGAGCTCATTATGAGGCACGCCTGACCTTTGCGTAGACACGGCCACAACAAGTCGATGTGCATTTTTGGTTTGTTTCTGTGCAAGATGGAGATGGACTGATCGTAAGTAGCGAGCCACCTCGGGCTTGACTCAATCTCAAAGGCGCAGCCGGTCGACAATAAAGCCAAAAAGATGAAAACGTGACCAAGCAAAGCACACGGACATCAATCAACTCGATCAAGAGGTGTGCAGGGCTGCCGCTTCTGTGATGGTTTTTGGCATGCAGCTAAAAGAGCAGAAAAAGGGAGGCGAACATTAAAAAAAGAAGGAAAAAAAAGCCAGCGGAGCTCTGAAGAGGCTGAGCGCCGATGCCATTGCAGTATTTCTTTGCAGACCTGCGCGTGACTCCAATGCCATTTTTTTTCAAGTGGCAGGCAAATGCAAAGAGTTCAGGAGGATGCAGATGTTTTCCCTTTGTACACAAAAGCCACGGCGGCGGCAGCAGCACAGTCAAAATAAAGCGCTCGAGCGAAGACAAAGATGCTCCTTGACAAACAGTTGCAGAAAATGATTTGCTTGCTATGCGGCTAACCGACAATACCAGCACAGGAACCAAACGGTTGATTGCACAATGAAAGTATAATGAGGTTTAATGTTCCCTGGGAATTTATGTATTTGAAGACAGAAGCTCCTGCCTTCAAGTCAAACTTTGACAAGGCGGTGCAATGTCTGCTTAGCAAGGACGAGACCCCGTTGGTCAGGCGGCGGTCCTTCCTCAAAGTCGTTCCGGCGAGGCGGCGCCGGTTGTTGTGATCGCAACAAGGCCGTTGCCGAGGCAATAGCAGCCACGGCAGGTAACAACGTGACCTCGCCTCCCAAACGTGACACGTGCGCTTGAACAGATTACAAACTTGAGCACAGAGGAAGTTTTGTTGCGACTGGCCAGACTTGAAAACATGGATGATGTCAAACGGAGACGTGCACATACTTGAGCCGCGGAAAGGTTGCGCTTGTGTGAGAAATGATTCTGATTTTTCACTCCATGCCAAAAACGTTGACTGAATGCACTTTTTGCACCAGTGAAGGGGGGCGGGCGTCCAGTCCGGGTTCCGGAGAGCCGCTCGCTCAATTGACCAGTCGCTAAACGGCTGTCATAGGCAATTTTTCAATTTTGTCAATTTTTTTTGTTTAGATTATTTGTTTTTTTTAGAAAAAATTGCACATAACTGAGGTTAAACAAAAGAAATGAATTTTGTTTTAGTTTAGCTATAAGTTAGGGGGGAAAAAAAGTTCCGTAATATCAAACTAAAGGGAGATCTTTGACCTTATAACTCCCATATATTTTGGCACTAAAAGCGCTCCATTTTTCCATCCGATGCCTTAGCCGGTTAGCGAAAGGTCAACTGTCAAAGGGCGTTGGATGGGCGCCTGGCCCTTCCCTTACCTCCCCAAGCAGAATTCAGCAGTCAGTCTGCACAGGCCTCGATCGAGAGTCGAATACAGTACCTTGCATACCTGCGGGACCAAAATCTTGCCTGGTGAGGAAGATGGCGTGGTCATGGTAGTCGGCGTGGTCGGGGTCGGCGCGCTGCTGCGTGTTGGCCCAGCGGCACACCTGCTCCAGGCTGCGCGATGGGCTGCCACGCTCGATCAGGTTGATGGACTGCGTCAGCCAGCCCGCCCGCCCGCCGCCACACAACGCAAAAGCAACATGGCTTACACCCGCTGGGCGTCAAGCAAACCCTGAACTCATTCATTGCTTCAACTTAGCACTGATCTCACAAGACAAAGTTGAAATATGAAAAGAAGATTTTCCGTCTCACCTGCCTGTAGCCGACCATGATCATGCGCACCAGGACGATGTTGATGCTGGTTCCCAAAGACTCATCGTGGTAGATTTCATCAACCTGGAAGTAAGTAAGGCTATGTCAGCGAGGGGACTCCCTTCAACACCGTCAAAGTACTCGTCTATGTACATTGGCGAGCATTTGGCGCTGGGTGTAAAATGCTTAGCAAGCACTCCACTAGCGAATATGGAAGTTGCATATGCACACCGCCGCCCCCATTTCCAGATGTAAGTTCCTGCTATGTGCTTGAGGGGGCCAAGCGCACCAGGATAATTGCAAAGCCAGGCGGAACACACACAGGGGAGGAAGGGCGGCCTGCAAACGTGAGAAGCAGCTGCAGGCGTCCCAGCTTGTACGCAGCATCGTATCTCGCTCGCAACAAGGCGGCCATTGTGCACCTCAATGGGCCACCTTGCTCTCCCGCATACGGGATGTTCACTAATCAATTCGCGGAGAGCCTTCCTCCAGGTGGCACCACGGAGGAGGGGGGGATTTAAGAGGGCACAGCTCAAGTGGCTTACATGCTGATATTTGTTTGGGAGAATGCCGATTCAAATGGAAAGGCAGACGCCGCAGGCGTTGGGGTTCAATCGTCAGCAGCGGTGCAGTGTCCAAGTATTTTGTGAAGCTAAAGCAGCGGTAGAGGAGAAAGAGAACTCGTGCCACACGATGGTGTTTTGGCACAAGTGTACTGACGAGTACTTGAGTGACAAAGCGTGACGGAATTTTGCTGTTAGAGCGGCAGATTCTCCACACCTTTAATTAGGCAACATTGGTAAGTAGAGACGGTGTCAGGCTGCCCTCCCAAGCGTTTCCATGATGGAACTCAAATCAAGTTTTTAATTAGGCCGGCCGCTGCGGCTTATCAGACCACCGTGCGGGCGGGCTCTGGCTGGTAACTGTCACCGAGTGAAACCGGCGCCCTGTGAAAATCTGACTCGTGGGATTTGGGACAGCTAAGAAGATTATGGTGGCAGGAGCTGCTCGAGCCCACGATGAATGAGCTGAAGAGTTTTTTTTTTTTCCTTCAACGTCGTCTCTAATCCATAAACAGTGTGAAAAAGAATAGCCGAGGCGCGGTGGAGGGAAAATGACACTTCACGTGCGAGGAACCCAACGACCCGACTTACGATGTTCATGAGGGTCAGCACGTAGTTCTGGACGTGCTCCTTGCCGTGGAATCGCACCACCGAGTCGTCCACGGCCAGCAGCACCTCCATGTTGTAGTCGTCCTTCTGGGCGTGGCGGCGCTTGCGTTGTGGCTCCGCCGCGTGGCGCCAAAGCAGATCCGCGGCCGCCGGCAGCTCCGCCACCGCCGTGCCAAAGTCGGACACTGTCGCGAGAGAGCTCGTATTCATTCAGTCGATCTTTTTCCACACTTAAGAATTTTTTTTCAACCCTGCTCTTTCAGGTGTCGGGGACTCACCTTGATTGCGGAGCTCGTCGCCGCGCTTGAGGGACGAGCGGCGGTAGACCACGTGCACGCGTCCCTCGGACTCGGCGTCCCGCCGGCCCCTCTCCAGAGGTTCGATGAAGAACTCGCCGTCATCCGTGCGGATCAGGCCTGCCTGCAAAGAACACAAAGCGCACGGCTTGCTCAGCAGGCAACCTTCTGCCAAAAAGCAAAGACATATTTTCATTTTGAGACGTCAGACAGCAGAGCAGAGCAGAGGCGAAAATTGGGTTGCGGGAAACGCCAAGTCATACTTCCTCTGCGTTTCATCAGGGGGAGGGGAAGGGTGGAAAGCGAGGCAACATCTGGACAGCGCAGCAGAGTGTAAACATAAGCACGCCTATGGAAGTCTGCTTCGGCTGTCGGGTTCGGGGAGGGGCGGCAAAGGCGAGCGAGAGGACGCCGCGAGACGCTGATCATGATTGGTCATGATTGGACAGATGGGTAGTAGCAGCAGCATCAGATGATGACGGAATGCTACTTTTATTGCTACATTTTCACCCGGGGCACTAACTCCCTCAATGCGCTACTGACCTTTCTTTACAAGGCCCAATTTCACATCCAACTGGGAAAATGCAGCCACAGCTCAGAGCCCCATTGGCTCGCACGCAGCTGCTGACATCACTCACAACACCACCGACTAAAGTACTTTAGCAATTACACAATGTATTTGTGCTTGCTACAATACAGTGCTAGCAAAATCAATCAGGGTGATGTTCGGCGATGGTGCTTGAGTTTGACACCTTGAAGGTGGCGGTTGCTAGGAGGCCCTGTCCTCTTTTCAAGCCTTCGCACACAAATAGACCTCTCATTACCTTGTTACACGTGGCCTCCCTCCGTGCGCCAGCTGCGCACGTGCAGCAAATAGCACGCGCGGCGTCAGCGGCGGTGGAACCGACATCACCAATCGATGCTGCCGTGAGCTTGGAAAATAGCAGCCGTACGGCTGCGAGGTGTCAAATCGGCTGGAAAATAGGAACGTCTAGCACCTCGGGGACCTCATTCCAGCTGCAGGGAAAGGTGGCAAAAACACTCACGCGCTCTACTTCGGAAAAAGTACTTTAGGAGAAAGAAAATTCCGAACTCGTTCCTGATTGGGCCAATTGCGAGTGTTGCACAAAGCACGAGCAAGCACTTGGTAACTTGCCAGCGATTGCATTTCTATAGGCCAAATACAGCTCGTCTCTTCTCCAAGTAAGGGAAGTCCTCAAAACAACATGAGAAGGCCCCTGCCCGCATTCTTCCCTCTTTCATCAGCCGTCTCTGCACACATCCAGCAGACTTTGTCATTTCGATCGCCGCGCGACACCCCCTGCGTGCAGAGACAAGTCCGACCGTACGTGAGACGCCACAGGGAGGAAATAGGCAGGCAGGCAGGCAGGTGTGACTCAGAGCCTGAAGGGCTTGGCCACATATGGTCTAACGCGGGCTGGAATGGAGAGCAATACGTCAGTACACAAACCGGGTATGTCTACAGTACTTTTGCTTCTTCAAGGGAGAAGTTGGCCAAGTGGAACATGGAAAGCATGAAAGCATTTTCCAAAGCCCGCACAAGCGTTGGACTGCCTTTGAGCGTCAGGCTGCGATCAAGTTACACAATTGACGGAGCACGCGTTCAGTGAAGGTGGGTGCCGATCAGAGTGCCAAAGCCATCTGGATCTCATTTAAGGGCTAATTAGTGTCATTTGACATCCTGCTAATTAGCATGTGCGCTACTTCACGTTGTACTTCATCAATTTGCATCTGTTGACTGGCTTTGCACTTCGATGCAGCAGGTTCTGATGAGCCCAAGGCCCGTGCCCCCCCTCTGTCGGCACCACCTTGCTGGGATTTGCTTATTTGCCTTTTGCTGGATGGAAGACTTTCTGTGGTTAGCAGGCTCCTTCTAAAGTGACTCAAAACACAAAAACATTCTCCTGATTCTCCAAGCCATAGTGAGCTTGTTTACTTTGGTGTGCGTGCGAAGAAGCCGTGCGAAGAAGCCGTGCAGTGCAGCGCTTACTTACCAGTCCGTCGCAGTTGCTTATGGCCACGGCGGCGTGCGGCACGTCGCTCACGTCACCGGTGAAGATGCAGTCGGCGCGCAGCCGCTGCTCCCCCTTGGTCTGGAAGTCCTCCTGCCACTCCAGCCAGGCCCCGGGGGCCACCAGCCTCCGGTTGGCCCTCAGCCTCAAATGCAGCTCTTGTCCGAAGACGGTGACGTTGAAGAATAACAACGGGGAGTCCGAGGAGCCCAGGGAGGCGTCACGGGCCACCCTGGTCCTCCTCCTCCCACTGCTCCTTTCCTCGTCCACAGACAGCACGTGAGACTTGAAGCGGCCGCGGGAGTCGGTGCTGAATGGAACCATGAGGTCGTAATCGTTTAACTTGCCGGAGAGATTTTCTGGAGGGAGCGTCAAAAAGTCACATGACGCAATGGACATGCCCAAGTATTCGCGGCGCTTCTCACGACGACTGTGAACAGCTGAAGGCAGTGGCGGTGGAAGTTGAGGATGGACTCGACGGCCACTTACCGCGTATCCCTGCAGCGACCGACAGCTCCAGTGTATCTGCGCCTTTTGCTGGATCTGCACCCAAAGGCAATTTGGTGGAACATAATGGAACATTTCCTTTTTGCAGACTATGTCATCGACCTCGGCCCGCTCTTTAGTCCCGGATCTGCAGTAAAACGTCATTTTGTGGACATTCTTGCCTGACGGAGTGACTGCGCCAACTGTCTAAGTGGCACATGTAAGGGAACCCCAGTCCCACTCCTGATTCACAAGCGGAGATCTTCTGAGTCAGGTGTGTTGCAGCAGGGCGTGAGACTCGCGGGAAAAGAGGCCGGATGTGACCTCTCTCCGATTTGCACTAAAATTTGTTTTGTGGAAATCGTCAACCTTCTTTACCTAACTATATTGTAATGTTTAATGTTTTTGTGTGTTAGTTACTAAGTAGCTAGCTAGCAAACCGGCTGATTTCCCACGGCAGCATAAACTCAAGCCCCGGACTTGCATATTTGTCTGGCTCAACAATTCTGTGAACATAATGTAATGATGCTTTGCAACCTCCACCATGACTGTCTATTGAGACTCGAATGTGGGCGACCTTATCCAGACCTTCACCGACATTCAATTTTTCTCTCTCTTTTTGGCACAAACTTACTGAGCGAAAGAGTTAACGCACATTCCACATCGTGCAAAGATTTAAAGAGCGCCTATTTGCATTGAATGAAAAGCCACTCACCAAATGTCCCTGCAGCAAAAGAAAGCTCCAGCAAAAGTTGACTGAGTGAAAAGCACATGAGAACGTGCACGTGCCCCATAGCGGAGGCTTTGAAGCGCCGCTTTTTCTCCTTTTGTTGTTGTTTTGATTTCAACGCGTAAAGTCGTCAAAGCGGATTGCCGGCGAGGACGCGGCAGCTTGTCCCGGCGCCCGAGTCTGCGAGCTGCGCGCAGTCTCTCGGCCTGTGCTGAGCGCCACAGACCGACGCTGGGCCATCCGTGTGGGAGGGGGGCCCGGCGGGGAGGAATGACCGACGGACGCACGGACGGACAGACTGCCACCGGGCCCGGTGCGAGCGAGCAAATGACCGGGGAAGGAGCAAGAAAGTTGCCTTGCCCTGTAATCCAGCCTCCGAGTTCCCCTCGTGAACTTTTCACAAAGTCAACGCTCGCTCCCGCTGCAGGAACATCTGCGAGTCGTGCAAGCGCCGCTGCGAGCTCACTTGGCTGTGTGCTGCGCAGTCCACGCACGCACACACACACACACACACACAATAGTGAGTGCGAGTGCCTGTATGTGTGTGTGTGAGAGAGAGTCTGTGCTCCACGAAAAGCAGCGCCTGCCTTCCGTCCTTTCCAGACAAGCGCATATTTAACCAAGCCTGGAAAAAAGCAAACAGAAAAAAACAATCCCCAACCTGAAGAACAAGTAACAACGGGAAAAATATTTCATAAGTGGTCAAAAGAGAGGAATGGAAACTCACTGACATGCACACGTCACTTTAATAATAACCACTATAGCAAACAGAATAATAATTAAAGTTTTTCAGGGTCTCCGCGTCCCAATATTTATGGAGCTGACCGTGGAAGAAGTGCGATATGGGAAGGATGACGCTTTGTGCGCTTTTTCCGTCCCGAGTGCATTCCGCAATCTAGCCTAGCGTTCAATTAGAAGCTTGTTGGGGCAAATGACTGCCTGCGCCATCCAAGCGACTGCTGTGGTTTGCTGCACGCACACATATACACACACGGAGAACAGGAGGAAGAGAAAGAAAACGAAGAATTTCCACATCCAAACTTCACGTCAGACATCTGCTCCCCTCCCGGGATGTAATTAATCCCACCAACTTGGAAAGATTCGCTTCTGGCCTTGATTAGCACAAGCGGGCGTCTTTGACACCGTCAGCTGAAAAGTGCCAGCGTGCTGAGAAAATATGCATTTTTTTGAGGGGGGGTTGGAGACAATGCAAAGCAGCTGCACGTCTTGTTGTGCCGAGTGGCAAAGCCAGCGACTTGTGTAATTCTGCCTGTCTGGCCTTGACCCGCCCGTGGACACTGACAGCTTCAGTGTCCAAAGGCCAAAAAAATATGTTTGGACACTATTTCAATGTCGACTCTCAAAACTAATTACTGACTTGCTATATGGGCGTGTTGACATATTTTTTTGCGTGGGCCATAAACTTTGGCACGTATAGGACACGCTGACTTGGGAAGGAACGGATTTCGGTATTCCTACATCCGGCAAAGGTTTTTCATTAACTTGTGCAGCCAGGTGTGTAATAGGTGAATTTGAGCATCTTAAATTTCAGATTACAACGATCTTTTGAAAACAATGTCGGCGTGCGTCGCCTCTCACCTCCCGTCCGTCTGTTTTGTGACATCCTCCGGCCACCTCCCGCCTGTCAATGGCGCCCATTGTCCACCGTAATCTTGAAACCCTTCACCACCTTCGGGTCGGGTTTCACGGCGTAGCGGATCACAAAGAAGCTTTCAAAGAGAAGGAAGGGGGCCTTGTAGCATCCGAGGCGCCCCCGCCCCCCTCTTTGCACTTGGTGTTATACTGCGGCGGTTAGTAAAAAAAAAAGTGGCATCAAACACATCTAATCTATACGATACACGTCGGGATATTATGAGAAAAGGGCTTTGTCATTTGAGGAGAATGAAGTTGAAAACAGCCAGAATCAAATCATAGAATGACCAGCAAAAAAAGTGGAAAAATTACTTTGAGAGTTCTGCTGCAATAACATACCGCCCACATTCACCCCCTCGCCCCAGGACAACTTCCTCACTGCTGAGATAAGACAAGATGGGAAGCGAGCCGGGGTATCCGACTTTCAAAGAGCTCGCCGGGGGACACTTTGGGACGGAGAGCCGTCCACATGAAAAAGCCGAGCCGGCCAGATTAGGGCGTTTGATCCGGCTAAGCTCCTCATTACGGCCGAGCCAAGACGCCAGCGCCGAGCCCGTCGAGCCGGGGGTGACAAAGCCGCATCTGTCTGCCTCCTCGCATCAAGAAATGAGACAGCGAGATACCCGCACTACCAGATGAGCAGGCGATAAGTCGCCAGGGAGGCCACAAAAAAAAAAAAAGGAAAAACATGAGGACAGATAATATCACGAGAAATAATTACTGTCATTCAATGAGAATAAAGTCAAACTCCCACGGGAATGAAAAGGTCATCTTCTATTTTTTAAATGAGAATAAAGCACTTAAGTCATAACATGCAGAGAACAAAAGTTTTAATTTTATGCGAAAAAATACAGTTTAGTAAATAAGTTGTCATTTTCTAAGACTCAAGTCAAAGTATTCTGAAGAGAAGTCATCATAGGAAAAGAAATAACACAAAGTCGTTCAAGAACAAAGTTCGAACTTGACAAGTCCAAACCTTGTGAGGAAAAACTGACAAGGACTATGGTGAGAAAAGCTCGAAGAGGAAGTAAGTTTGATGAGCAACTAAGTAAATTCCACCTGCTAAGACTGTAAACAATCAAAACCCTGGAAAAGGTTCGGGCAGCAAGTTAGTACACCGTCACGCGACGCCACGTCAGATCTGCCTCCCACGCCTTTACCGTCAAAGTCAAGGTTTGTCAAATCACATGCCATTCAAAGAGAGACTCGAGTCCACGTGCCGGCGCGCTTCCCCTCAGAGGAAATGCCCTCGGAAAGGAAGTTCCGGACGGAGGTTCTGCTGCTGCCAGCGCCAGCGCAGCCGGGCCAGCTGGGCCGGCGAGACGCGGTCCGGCGAGCTCTTGAACTCGGAGAAGCTCAGCCGGTTGAGGACGTCATAGACTCCCGCCCTGGAGGCCACCTGCCGACGAGACCACACGGGGCCTCGATGAATCCAAGGACACAAAAATGTTGGGGCCGTTTATGTGGCCTTGCGTCACTGCAATGTCGCACGTAGCTTTATTCTTCTTCTGAAACAGCCCCTTGAGATGAGGAGCCAACACAAGGACAAAAAACCTCTGCCATACTAGTAACCCCAAAGAAATGTATGCGCAGGACTTTGCGGATCCAAAAGGAGCATATCCGCCACAATCAGCGAGGGCTAAGACAAAAGGCCCGTGCCAAACAGAGCAGCGTGTGCAAGATTAAGTGAGAAGATGTACGCGTCATACATCAACATGCAGCCAACTGATTGGTTTTAGACATTGAAACAAATATGCGGCGCATGCAGGCACAAACTGTACGTCAGACAGAAGAAAGTCATAGTACAAACTAGGAAAGAAAAATGTTTGGTGGTAGCGGGAACAAACACAGTATCTTGGATGAGATTAAAAGAAGTCACATGGAAAATGTTGTCCCCCACCCAAAAATGGGCATCGAACCAAGGGCGGTGGGTTTTTTTTCTCTTCAAGCACAGAATGGTTTGATGCAAGTTAAAATGGATGAATGATGAAAAGAATGGGATAGATGCAAGTGAGTGAGGAAAATGATTCCAATCAATCTATTTAAAAAGCGCGGCGTCCAATTTCACCCTTGAAGAAAAGAATCTCTGACAGAGCGTACCATAAGATTTCTTGGTAGGAAAAAGTTCATCTTGATAAAACTAATTCTGAATTTTGTTAGTATGAATTGGTGAGACGTCTTTCATGGAATAAATGATTATATGATAAACACACAGTGGCATTCAGAACAGATTGTTGGGCGAGTCAATAATAACCATGGGGAAAGTTAGAGGCTCCGTAGAAGAGCCCTGGGGTACACCCACCCATCACAGACAGAACTTCCCCCAAAAATATGACTTCACAAAAGCTAAACCGCCAATGTGCGAGGGTCCATAACTATTGTTAAAATCGCAACAAAAAATTTTGAGCTCACTTTTGTGAGCCGCAGTACTGTGTATGGGGCCACAAAATACAATCTTCCCCCCATTACATGCATGGGGCTTCATATTATAAGAGACTCCATGTGTGTCACCACCATGTGTGACTGTGAATAATGGGCTCCTGCCTTCAGGGCTGCTATTAAATTAGAGCCAGGTCATGTTGGGGCTGGACAGTCACCAACCATCAAAGAGGGCAGCTTGCGTAACAATGTGTGTGTGTGGCGATGAAGACCCCCCGCCACCACCCCTGACACTTGGGGCTTGTCATGGACGATCCCGCCACGGTCACTGGTGACAGGCTAACGATCGTGCCCGCGGGCCATTTAGCCGTGATTGGTTGGGAAGGCGCCAGGCTCAGCAGCATGTAGGCCACTCCACACGTTGGCCACGCTGATGACAGCTCAGAGTGACAGAAAGTTAAGCGGTGCCTAAGCTTTTATTTTTCTTTTTTCCCCAGGGGTTGGCTGCCAAGCTGGCTGGCTGCCGCTGTGTTGACCATCAGTGAAAATGAAGATCCGCTGAGCAGAAGGTTCATTTTTAAAATGTGCTACAGTGTGGCTTCCCGATGAAGGCGACGTCCCTAAATGTCACGGTAATGTCACCTAGATGAGGTCTCGCACTCGTCTGTTCTCCCTTCACTCAATGCCATTGGGAAGGATTGTCGAGACGGACCCCTGCGGTGACACCAATGGTGCTGTTGTTTGCAAAGGAAGGAAATGTTTCATGGTATCCTTTCCTTTGTCACGTGTCACTTTTGAACAGAGCGGGGAGAACGGGAAGGCTTTGCTATGCAATCTTCCGTGCGGGTTCCCAACGTGAGCGAGCACATTTTTGAGACGCCGAGCGCGTATTTGATATTCATAACAGGATGGACATGCCTCCATTGAGCGAGCATATTTTTCTGACAGCTGTTTTCTCACTGATTATTCCAGTCCATTTTGGAATTCCGCCCCGCTTTCATTCCGCCCCAACAAGGACAAAAAGGCGGCGGAGATTTTCAGCCGCCGAATTTCAATCATTCTTTTGCTGTGGCCCGTGTTTCCCGGGGACTTTCTGGCAGAATCACAACAAAGAGCTTGTATTTGTTGGTCCGCTTTCCCCACTTTGAATAAATAAAGACACATTTGCTGTTTGGCATATGCAATATGCGATATTTTCTGCAATTTGACTTAGGTCATTGAGTTTTTTTTATGTCGAGGAAGAGTTTACCCACTGCCCCCCCTCCATGTGAACAAACAACAATGGCAATTACCTGCTCCATCCAGAGTGCAAAGGAGCGCTGCCAGGAGTCCTTCTTCTCCAGGTGCAGGTAAGTGTTGAAGAGGATGAGGTAAATGTAGCGCTCCAGATACTGGAGGCTCTTCAGCAGGAGCTGATGGCACTCCTTCTCCGATTTGCCACCTTTGATCTGCGGAAAAACAAAGCCTCGTTTGCAAACATGGCTTTCCCTCCAATGAGACGAATTTGGCATTTTCAAATAGCGCATCTGAGAAGCAGGAGCAAATGCCACGGCTGTACTGAATTAGGATACGGAGGCGAGGGGGATATCTTTTGTCAACATTGTCAAAAATCCATCTCTGTCCCATTGTAAAGCTAATCAGAGCTGGAGGAATCCGGTCAGACTTGACTTGAGTTTGCATTTTTGGGAGGGCAGACATTTTTGGAGCCTTATTTGTAGAACAAGAAACAATCAAACTTGCAGCTAACATTTGACAAAACAGATATCTGGCTTCAGTAGCGAGCAGCCATCGCCTCCATGTTAATGGCTTCTACAGATTGCGCTCATCTGTCTTTTTCCAGTTGCTCAGCCACATCGTCACTGTGAAATCCCCCGCAAGTAGAGGTGGATTTCTTGGAGCTGGCTGGCTGGAAACCGCATCGTGTAGAAGAGCAGCAAATTAATGCAAGTCTGTACTCTTGCGGTTGCGACTCTGTTAAGTCTCGTGCGTCATGACCCCCGGGAGAATGCATAGCTTGAACGTTGGCTCAAATGCTGCACAAAAAGAAAAAATCCTCATGATGACTTGTGTGTGTGTGTATCATGGATGCATTTTCAATGTCTGGACAAAGAGCAAAAGGGTCTGGAGAGTGGACTGCTGCCTGCAAATTCCTCTTTTTCGCCATCGGTATTCAATTCCCGCAGGTACTCGCTGTATCAGAATTGCAGGCTTGAGGAAGGCCTCAGGCAAAAGCAGCCTCCCACCACCCCCTTCTTGTACCTGAAGGACAAGGAAGTGCAAGCAAGTGAAAGAGCGCCTCGGGAACAGCTTGGAAAATCATCAGTTGGGACCCTCGCGATGCATACAATTCATTTCGTTTACGTGCATCTTTACTCCTCGTGCAAATTACGCAGCTATGAAAAACATTTGAATAAGTTCCGACGTTCTTCGTGTGTCAATTGGGCAGAAAATAGAAGTGCGCGAGGACGACTGAAAGGTCACCCTGGGGGGCTACAGAAGGTCAGGCCAAAGGGGACATTGGGTTGTTTAGGCTGGACGTGTGCGCACACGTCAAGGCGAGCGCAGCACTTTGCAAAGTCGGCAGGAGGGCGAGGACGTGAGCTCGATCGCTCACAATTGGGATGAAAAAACAATGAGACAGCTACTGCAAGACTTAGGACAAGAGTCAGTCCCGGAGTGTTTTTAGTCTGTGGCAAATGTCAAGTTTCTTCACATTAAAGTCATCCCACAGACAGTAGCACGTAATAGGGGTGTAACGATTCATCGATACACATCGATTAATCGATATAATGCTCTACGATTTATTGGCATCCATGCTAAACGTAAACATCGATTTATATCACCGTGTTTGACTTCGGACATTAGACGCGACTTTATTTTGAAATCCAGTTCATTGTTGCTTGCTTCCTTTTTCCGGGAGCAGTGCGCGGCGTTGTTGTGTTGTGAGCAGAGCAGGCACGTGGAAGGGGAGTCGACAACTAGTACGCGGCTCCTGGGCTGGTGCTATGGCTAGTGTCCAAAAAGACGAGGAAATTTGCTCCCCTTTAGGCTTCAAGTCATTCGTTTGGAAGCACTTTGGATTCCAAAGAAAAGATGGCTCAACGGACAAGACACGTGCAGTTTGTAAATCCTGCCATGCGGTGATCAAATATTCAGGGAGCACAAATCTCGCCGCACATTTAAAGAAAAAACACGACATCAAAGTTCAGTGTTAGAATAAGCACTTTGTATACTACAATACTCTTGTAATTTCCTAAATAAAGAGTTTGCAGTACCTTGTTGATTTTGCGTATGAATTGTTATAAATCAGGATATTGTTCTATATTTTTTATTTAAAAAAAAAAAAAAAATCGATCGTAGAGCACTATATCGTGATATATCGTGAATGAATCACAGCAGGCTTTAAGATATCGGCAAATATCGTATCGTGAGTCTTTGTATCGATATGATATCGTATCGTGACAAAACCCGCGATTTACACCCCTAGCACGTAATGTTACAAAGCTAAGAAAACGTGCACGTTCCTGGGAAGCATTCAACTCCGCTTGCACTCCCATCCTCCATCTTTCCAGGAGACGTCTCCCGGATTTTCCTTGGAGAAACTGCTCGCAAGGCCTTCTCCCTTTTCCCCAAATATTTTTCCATCCCCCGTCCAAACCGCGGGGGCCCGTCTTTTTGGACACGCTGCGATCTGCCCTCGTTCGTCCTTAATTTGTGCATTTCAGGAGCCAGCCAGATGCATGAGATGTGCGGCAAGACCCACGTGATGAGAAAATATGCATATGCATTCTTTCACGTGCCGTGTCACTGTGGACATTGAAGCCTCCATCGATTGCCTATTGACCAACTTGTAATTTTTTTTCTGTTGAACTTAACTAGTCCCAGAAAGAAAAAAAAAGTGCCTATGCATGTCAGTCGCGTGTGAAAAACGTTTGACTGACATGATGGAACACAGACAAAAGTGATGCCAGTGTCAAAGCCATCGATGAAATGGCAATGTCGACAATCACGGGCAACCAATGACCGCAATTGGCCTCCCGAGTGCTGCATGTGCCCCATGCGGGGGTCACGGCTGGTTGGCAGCGCAGAGATTTACAGCAAAGCCCCTTGAGTGGGCCCCTCTGAAGCTTTCGGGTTTCAGAGTAAAAATGCATCTTTTCCAACCACTGGCAAAGTGGAGGAGGGGGGCTGGGAAGCGGAGTGCGGTTTCCCCCTCTTCCGGCAACATCTGGCACTGTTTAGCACCTGGCCTGCCGCTGCTTCCAAGCAAAGCGGAAAAGGGGGGAGGGGCAGTGCCAACGCATGGCCTCTGGACAAATCCGGCCTCATCTCGACTCGGATTTGAACTCTGCTAGCTCATTTGCGTCAGCAGCAAAGTCCAAGATAAATACAGTTGCAGAGATTTATTTGGCTTCAACCTACGTATTTCATAGTCGAATGATTGATTGAACCATCGAAGTCTGAAATTAGACCAGCTCGCCATTAGACCACGCTGGCTTCGATGAATCATTCCATGAATCATTCCATCCCTTCAGCATCTCACCCCCCGCTGTCCCTTTCCTATCGACTCTGAAAATGGAAGTTGCAAGCAATTGACCTTTGCGAGCGCCGCAAGGGATTCTTTTCCACGAAAAATCGCCGAGTGACAGACATTGGCCGAAGACAATAAGGGCCATTGACGGCCTGCCGAGCGGGTCCGGGTGCCTCCCACCTCTGCAGCAACAGCTGATGGTACGCGGAGGCGCAATGATGACATTGTTCCAAAAAGCATAAAGCAGAGCTTGTCTGCCATAAGCTCCTTTTGTTCTCCTACAGCTTTGTTAGCTTGGAATAAGAAAAACGGTCGAAACCAATCGGGAGTACAAATTTCGCCAATTGTTAATCAAGACTTGCATTTTGTCAGGGCATTTTCTTTGCAACAAGCAAAAAAGCGACAGATGAGCTATCTGAAAATCCTGTGACGGATATTGAGGAACATTTCATTTCCTCTGCTGCTTCTCTTGGCTCTAATTCATCCAAGTGGCTTCCATTAAATTACATCATGATCAATTTTTCCACGCTCGGCCACTCGTGCCTACATCCCTCTCATTCATGTGAGGTAGGGGGGGGAAAAAGGAGCACAGCAGGCTCCCCGGCCCCCTCTCGGGGGCACCAACGGTGAGTGCACTCGCGTTTGAGAAATATTTAAGTTTATTTTGCATGTTGTGACGGATGGACTGTGCACGTCTGCAAGTTCCTTTTGAGGTGTAAAGTGTGGCCCCCCACCTGTCTGTAGGTGCAGATGATGATCTCTCTAAGGTGGTAGTGCATGGGCGTCATGGTCTCAGACACTGAGTCCAGGGCCATGTCCACCTCTCGCTTCATCCGATGGCCGTCGGGGAGTAGACGTACCAGCTGCATCACCACCTGTCAAGAAAAAACAATGATAACATCTTACACCAGGGATGGTTGGAGAAGCACGCAGGAGGACCATTCACAGGCGAATGTGGCTTTAGGGCCATCTTGTGGCATGTTGAGGCCATTGCACAACAATTTTTTTTTTGGGGGGGGAGGGATAAAATATTCTTGTTCCATGGCAACCCCGGCCACACCGCCAGAAGATGCTGGTTTACATTCAAGATTAATTGCGTTCATCAAGGCACAGCAGAAAGTAAACGCTCAGAGAAATGTTCTTTTTCCCCAATGTGTTACCACATCAAGACAGAAATAATCATAGAGCCCAAAAAAAGCAAAACAAAAATAAAGTGGACTTCTTTTGTGTTTGGAATAAAACTAAGTAAAACTACTTTGGAGAAGTTGACGTGGAAAGATGGATGGGGAAAAAAGGGTATATGTATATATATTTAATGTATTTTTACATGTGACTATCCAGACATTTATTATCAGCTGGGGAAAAAAGTGTGTGTGTGTGACAACCTACTTGAAATTCCCCTTTGGTGTACTTGGCATCAGGGACACTCACGATTTCGTCTTCGGGAAACTCCGGAAAGCCCTGCGGGCGACAAGAAACGGGCGTCTTGGTCCAATTCATCGTGCGGTCAGGCGAGAGCGAGCGGCGCGCCGTACGTTGAAGTGCCACAGAGTGAGCACGGACAGCACCATGGCCGTGGTGGTCCTGCCTTTGCCGTTGGAGCAGTTGAAGACGAAGGCCGAGCGCGAGTCCTCGGCCAGCGAGCTCTTCATGGCGTCCAGAAGCTTGTCAAAATCCTGCACGAACGTTGAGTAACTCGATTTGTCAAAAGGGTTTTGTGGCTCAAAGTGTTCGCGGCTACCTCCTCTTGAGGGCCGGCGCAGTCGGGCAGAGGGACGCGCTTGTAGCTGAGGGCTGGCGTGGCCTTCTTGTGCTGCACCAAGACCTCCTGTGCCGTCAGGACGCTCTTGAACATCTTCATCTGCTTCTCCTGCTCCAGAGTCACCTCCAACCACTTCTGGGCTCGCAAGATCTCGTCCTTCAGGGACGCCTCCAGCTTCTAAGGTCCAGAACAAGTGAGTTGGCATATGCAGCAATGTTATTCCCTGAAAACGTTCCCTCCTGACCTCAATGACGAGCGGGTCTGACGCCGGGACGGCAATGTGCTGATCCAAGCGCGAGGGCTCCCTGGGGGTGAAGATCTGCCCGTTGGCTTCGACAAGCAGCTCCTCCTGCAGGTTGACCCACAGAACGCGGCTGTGCTTGCGCTTTTCGTCCATCAGGTGAGCCAGCACGGCTCCAGCCGCCTGCGCACACACGCACGAAAAAAAAAAAGAACTTTTGTTTCGAGCGGGGCATCAATAGGAAAAATACCGCAATCAAGAATAGACAATTTGTTCAAAAGGAAAAAACAAAAAGTAACGTTGGGGCGGGGTTTGCGCGCCACCTCGGACGTGGGCTGCGCCATTCCGTACACGGGCATCTTGGGCACGCGTCTGAAGTTGAGCGCCTTCATCTCCTTGGCGGTGCTCAGGACGTCGGGTGCTAAATACTCGCCGGCCACCTGCACAACAAACAAATCGTGCAGTTTCATGGTCAATTAAATATAAAAAAAAATGACTTTTTAATGTAAAATTATTCTTTCTAAGACATTTCCCATGTTGAATAATTATTTGAAAACTACTCATTGTGGGGAAATATTCCCCAATAGTCCCTCAGCGGAGGCTCACCAAGACACGGGCTCCTCTGGTGACCAGCTCAGGCGACGCCGATAGCTCAGAAAGGTCCATCCGGGCCAGCAGGCGGTAGAGCCAAGTGTGGCGGCACATCCACTGGCTGAAGTTGGACACGAAGGCCTGGGGATACTGCAATGGCGACACGCGGCTTTAGCGGCCGGGAGAGCGAGCACTCATTGAAGACACTCACCTGTTCGTGGAGGTATGCGTTAAACACAATCAGGTAGAAGTAGCGCTCCAAGCTCTGCCGGGTTCTGCTGAGGAAGTACTCTTTGGTGCTGTTTCCCTGACATGCAACACAGGAAGAACATTTGTCAGGCTTCATTCTAAATTCAGAAAAATCTATTGCAGCTATTTTTTTTTCTAATTTTACCTTGGTTGTAAATGTACAATTCACCAAGGAGGAGACTCCCAGGTAGGAACAGAGAAAAGCACCAACCTGGATCTGATAATCATCTCCGAGGCCCTCCAGTTTACTTTTGTTCTCGTATATTGCTTCTTTGATGTTGTGCATTTGCGAACACAGCTCAATGGCCTGGTCCACCTGACGACGCAAACACACATAGGTGTCACCATTCCACCATCCCTGAATATAATCTGGTGAGAGAAATTCACCTCCTCAAGGATTTGCTGTCCATTTGGCAGCCTGGCAACCAGAGACTGGATGATGCGGAAAACAGGTCTGGCCTCCGGAAGGGCCTCCGCCGGCTCCACAATTCTACAAGGACACAATTGTTGTATGGCAATAAAAAGTTTAACTTTTCAACAAATACGGACTAATAATGGCTAATGAGCCCTTACGGAGACTGGGGGCGCAAGTTGCCCTGGAGGCGGTTGATGGCCAGGGCGCCCAGGATCATGGCCAAGTTGGTGCGGCCCACGCCCACCTGGCAGCTGAAGAGCAGCGCGGGCGGCGCGGGTGGCATGTCGCGTTGCAGGGACAAGCCGGGACTCTCCTGGGAGGGCGACGGATAGATAGACGAAACGACGACAATAGTTATCGAACCTGACTGATGCTTAACAAGGCTAGTTGGGCTCACCCTGAGGATGTTGACAAAAGCATCAAAGTCTTCTTCCAAAGGCGCTCCTTCGACAGGTAGCGGTAATCTGTAATAGCTGCAAAGAAGACGAGCACAAATGCGGTCAGCGGTTGCCGAGCGATGGCCGAAGGAGAGCGGCGAGCACCTGTAGGCCGGCATGGTGAACACGGGCCGCTTGTAAACCTCCTCCGTCACGTGGATGTCCTCCTCGCATGTGATCGCCATCTTCTGAGGCTCGCCTTTCAGGTACTCAATGTCGTTGTAAACGTAGTAGATGTTTTCGTTCAGCTTGGCAAAGTCGTGCAGCTAACAGAAAGGATGAAAGATAAAAAGAGCACTTTACGACCATACCAAAAAAAAACAACGTTGAGTGACTGGGGGCGGTGACCTTAAATGCTTTGTTTTTCTTAACAAAAATTCACTCTCCAATTTCAATCTTTTTCCTTACCTCTGTTTTGCTTGTAATTTTGTTTTGTTTAGTTTTTAACACATGCCATCATGCCAAACAAAAGAAGCCAAGCCCAAGTCCAAGTCACCTCCTTCCTGATGGTAAGCTCCAGCATTTCCACCGGCTCCTCCTTTTCCAGTCCGTGGAGATTCTCATGGAGGTTCTCCTTCCTCCTGGGAGTGTACGGGACAAAGTCGTCGCCCTTGTGCAGGAAGACCACCGGCTCTTCTCGCACGCAGACAAAAACAACCTCCTGGCAGGCCGGGGAAACAAAGGACAAGAAACATCAGAGGAGCAGAATTGAAGTGCCACCTACGTGCTCCGAAAGCACCAAAGACGGTAGGTGACCTCGTGTCCTTGTGCTTGGAGCATCTGCAAGACCCGCTTGAATCCGTTCAGGCTGGGCTGACCCATCCCGTAGAGCTGGTACGATCCCTTCACCCGCCGGAAGTTGGGCGCTCCGAAGGAGCCAGTCGTGCTGAGGACGTCCGCTTTGCTGTACACGTCCTGCACCATGAAGAACTCAGCCTGGTAGAAAAGGGCACAATAAGCACACGTCCTTCCCACTCGGCTCTCCAGAGGTGTGCTTGTGAGAGTGAATGGTTCAAAATTGGAAGCTAAGCAGAATAGAAGCTGGATGAAAAAAGTCAAAATAGCATAAAATCGCCGCTTTTTATTCGCGTCACTTCATTTCTTTCTGACACTAGAGTTTGGTGGTGCGCTATGAAATTTCCCATCAAAATTGTGCCATGTTGGCAAACAGTTGTCTAGTGTCTGCTGCCATCTAGTGGTTTCACATTTCAACCTGCAGCAAAAAGGACATGGCTTTTGCTTTACTGGCGAGGAAATCTATCACAGCGGTCAAATGTGCCATCGTCGTCATTCACATTGGCACTGATGCCCAAGAGATTACAGGGTAGGAAATGCGTTAATTGGTGGCTAGTGTTTGGTTTTGAACGTGCGCAAAAATGCTATTTAGGTCACTGCTTGCATGCTGGGAGGATTTTTTCTTTTTTTTTAATCAGAGAGCAGTTTGGACAAACGATTGCATATCCTTTGAGATTGAAGATAACAAAAGACAATTGCCACCTTTGATGGGTGGATAGAAAGCAAACTGCAAGTGCGAAAAGATGCCATGAAAGATCAAGTATCAAGGTGAGCAAGCAAGCAAGTGAGGGGGCACATCAAAATCCTGAGAAAAGCGACACCACGCCTTCCTGATACAATCCACCCCCACTGCCTCATAAAACGCCGCATGACAATGTGCTTGCACCGCGCTGCATGCCTTTCCATATACGTGTGTGCGTGTGTGTGTGTGTGTGTGTGTGTGTGTGTGTGTCTGTAATTCCTACGTAGTACCTGCACCAGGTAATGCTCGGGCATGGCGTCCGATAGCCGTCCCACTTTGTAGTTGCTCTTGTGGATGTCATCGTGAATCTGAAATTCTTGCTTGCAGTTATACCTGCACACACGCACATACACACACACGCACGCACACGCACACACACACGGCAGCATGGTGTGAGGAGTCAATTCAATTACCAGTCAACGTTTACAAAGCCTACGCTGACAAATGAGATGACCCAGGGGGGAAGGGGTGGGGGTGGGGTGTCTAGGCTCCCAAAATCCTTCCGTGGTGATCAAAGGGGATCGACAGCCAATCCACAGAAGACGTATTCGAGGAGGGACTTACGTGATGAGGACGGGTGCGACCTTGTTGGTGATAATGGACTTGGCCTTGTTGCTGTGCACGCCGGCGGTGTGAAAGGGGCTCATGCCGAGCGACGGCCTGCCGTCGGCCATCCCGTTGCCGAGGACACCTTCAAGCGGCGACGGCGGCGGAGCTGCACTGGCAGTCGTACCCATACTCCGCCCGTGGCTGCGGGGCACAAAGCAAGCACACTAACAAACAGGAAGTACAACTATTGATACCAAAATAAATACATAAATAATGCCCAAAGCCTGATGCTGTGGACAGGCGTAGTGTTCAGCAAAACAGGATTTACATCAAATTATCTGTTTGGCAATTTAACTTTGGAAACTGCACTTTGGTGTGACCAATTTTTATTTATTTTTTTTACATTCTTCAGGCCATAGCGTGCAACCGCGGATTGAAAGCAAAACCGATGGAGTCTATCAACAAGAGGGACATGGGCGGACGTGTCTGTGAAGTCTACTTTTGGACGGAGGCTCGAGACTGGATGTGAAATCGAGTGCTGGGTGAGCCGCCGCTGCTCTCCTCTTGTTTTCCGACCCAAGTGGACCTTCAAGTTCATAAGAAACCCCTTTTCCCTGAGGTGTGGTCCCAATTCCCAGAAATAGTCCCATCCTGAAGTAAATATTTCAGTCCACCAGTTGTCATTCCATAATGGCAAGTATTGCCGAATATAGCCAAATCTATTTGAGTCCTCACCACATACCAAAAGCA
Organism: Syngnathus typhle; assembly: GCF_033458585.1. Taxonomy (NCBI): domain Eukaryota; kingdom Metazoa; phylum Chordata; class Actinopteri; order Syngnathiformes; family Syngnathidae; genus Syngnathus; species Syngnathus typhle. The sequence continues at coordinate 3,313,871 of NC_083755.1, read as the reverse complement.
TCTCCAGCCTCTCATTTACTAGAATCAGCCTACCGCAAGGACAAAAAAAGCAAACAAGTCAAAGCCTTTGCAAAGTTCTTTCTAGAGCCCACGCGGGACGACGGAGACCCACCAATGCCCCGTCCGTCCGTCCCTTTCACATGTCGTCCTACTAGGGGGAGGTTGCATAAAGAAAAGAGGAAAAGGAAGACAGAACGTTGGAGCGGTGCATCTGGTGGCCAGATGGCTGACGCCCAAGTCACGTTGGCTGTACGAGACCTTGCTCCCAGCAGCCATCATTTTATTTAAATACATAAACAAAGACGCTGGCTATTTTGAAAGGACATGAAGAATACGCCCCACCCACCCCAAGAAAAGTCAGCTGTGCGGCGAGCCGTACTCTGGATGCCTGCCCCTTTTGAATCCAAAGCGCGCGACGGGTGGAAGAAAACCATGGCGACCGACCCGACGCTCCTGCCAGCGTAGGGCCATTCAGGGGTGGCCCATTGAAATTCCACCGGCGTCCCGACCTCGGCGTGCCATCGTCTTGGGGACAAAAGCGGCGTGAGGCAGGAAGGAGCCTGCAGCTGCAGGATGCATCTGGCTGTCGCTGGCCCGAGAAAGGATGCCATGCTTCTACGGACAGAAACGTAGAACAATTTGGGATGTCTCCCAAATTTGTTGCCATGTGAAACGAGCGCATTTCAAATTGCCGAAGGCATGACACCATTCGAGAGGAGGCGCACCTTGAGAGGAAGCTTTGCAACATCCTCTTTGAGGTTGCACACGCGTGTCAGCGCAGGACATTGCCACTTCCTGCGCTCCAAAATGGATGCGGCAGGGAAATGAGCTCAGACTTCCTCTGTACCGTAGAGAACCCTTCAATGCATTGTTCCCAAGTTCTGGGCATCAAAACGCTATTTTGCAAACAAATTCGATTGCTTGGCAGAAAGAGAAAAAAGCGTGCTGGTGCTATGAACATGAGCAATCCTGCGGTCGCGCTTCCGCCCAGTAACAAGCGACTAAAAAAAAAGATTTTGCAGTTCTAGATTTTAAACGGTCGTCTGTAATTTCTTTCAGTGGAAGACTGAGTTGCAGTCATTCCAGGTTTTTGGCCCCCTCGACCGACTGCAACATTCTGCGCGCAACCGCCACCGCATGCGGTCGGCGAGGTTTAAGCCGTACGTTGGCTCGTCTCGACTCGAGCGACTTGGCGCAGGGTGGCCACATCGGACCCAAGATGGAATGTGACTTGGGGCCAGTTACAGCCCGGGCTGGAGAGCAAGGGCAGATCGACAGTCGGCTCTGTAAATATTGGGACACAAAGACGATTCCCGTGCAACACTTCAACGTCAGAGACAAAGACGAAAAACTTAATTGTTTTCACGCTGTTTTGAAATAACTACCAACCCATTTGACCCAAACGTTGACCCACCGCTGCACGACACCGTCAGGAACTATGAGTCAGCTCTTCAGTTTGAGTGAGGCCTGTGTAGGGGATGAAGTACCTGACGCTCAGCTCCTGAGTCCACCGTTGGAGAAACGATGACAACAACGCCTCACTTGCCGTCCCCAAAAAACGTTGATCTCAGTCGCGCGTCCCGGCTGGCGTCTCTCCGATGTGCGCAAATCAATCAGTATGCGCCCGCTCACGGCACGCCAGGCAGGTCAGGATGCGGTCCCGCATCCCGTCAACGGCTATTTTTTTTTTTTTCTGTTCTGCCGTGCAGGCGGTGCAGCGCGGTGAGGAGCAAGCATGCGCCGCAGCGTAAAAAGAGGATGCGGGGGCGGTCCCGGACGCGCGGCTTACTCATCGCCTCCTTCGCTGTCGTCCAATGGCGACAAGCGCAGCCTTCTGGCGACACGCTGCCTCCCACACGCACTCGTGCGCCGCAGACCCTTTAACAAGACTCTCCAGACACCAGTGGCTCACAAACTTGTCTTGGTTTCATAGGGAGGAACTGAGGAAAAGCCTGATCACTTTTTTTGCCAAACTTGAATGAAACCATCAGACAGCAGGCAAACAAGACAGGGTCTGACGACCGCATGCGGAGGACATCGCGTAAGCCAAAGTGGCTACGAGGGTCTAATCAGTCCATTCATTAGCGCTTAACATGTGCCGAGCGGCAGGCAAACAGCGCTCGCAGCTGGGCAAATAAGTCGGCTTTAAGCCGCTGCCCCAAACTGGCTGGGATTCATTGATCATGCCAGGAGGGGCCCGTTTCAGCTGCAGATGTTTGGAAACACAACACTTGAAGTTCTCTTTGTCCTTTTTCAAACAGCTGTGCCACCAAAGACGAGGGCGTGGGAACCCTTGTTTCCATACCCAGAGCACAACAAGCACAGTATGTGCCCTCTCGTGGCAGGGCACTTAATTCTTCTGCTTCGTCCTCGCTGGTATGGGAATATGGACGTTGGACAAATTAAACAATATTGCTCGATGTGAGGCAACAGCAAATTCCTACTAAGATTTTTGCTAAATTTGCATGGAAGTTCAACTGGAGAATTTTGGAACTATTCTAGACAAAAGACAATTATTCAAAACACAGAAGAGGCGCTGGGGTTGAAGGTGGGGGGCGTGGCAATACGGTTTTAATTATTTTTTTTCTATCATTATCCTTGATCATTATTGAATTTGGTTTGGTTTATGTATGTATGTACTGATTTATTATATATTTTATGCTCTTCATTTTTCCAAATGCTGGTGAGTGGGGTTCGGGTGCCCTCGAAACACATGGGTTTTTGGTCTCAAGAAAACGCTGTGGGTTGTTTCTTTTGAACGGTTCTAAACAACTTGAGTTAACTGGGAGAGGCTAAAGTTAGCATCTTCGTGGCGAGACAGAAAACGAAGGAGGACGAGGAAAGAAATGAGCCGGAGCCCACGAAACCAAGTGCTTACCCCATCAAAAAAACTTTGAACAAGACACGAACTCACCATTGCAGCTCGCGAGGCGTCAAAAAGGGTCCAAAAACGAGCCGTTTGGGGGTCGAAGGGAACCGGGAACAGGATGGAGCCGGTGGCTTGCCTTTTCCCTCGTCACGCTGCCGCCCCCCCCCCTTCTTTCTCGGGGAGTTGGACAAGAGATTCCACAAGGGATAATGGCGTCAAACTGCGCATGTGCAAAAACGACAGGGGAGAAAAGGCTGATTAATGACAACTTCAAGCAAAATATTAACTTCATTACATGATAACTCATGCTTGCAATGCTGAAAGAAGAAGAAAAGCGGTTATTCAAATGTACGGCACATATTGAAATAGTGGGAAAAGAACATCAACGAAACGTGAACTGCAATTTTTCAAGAAAACTAGCTGTAATCATTTGTTTCGTCCACTGGAGAGCGCACGAACAACAACTTAACTGTGAAATTGGAAACGAAAACATTGAATCAACAAATTCTCAGTCGCTATTATGATCAACATTAGTGATTGTTTGTAAAATTGTTTGCAAAAATCTATTATAAGTTGTTTATTTGTATATAACTGCATGCAATTGATCACAATTAATAATAGTGGAAAGTGAACCGGTGGTTGCTTGTAAACACGCACCCCGGCTCGCCCAGGCGCCTTCATTAGCAGCTGAATGGCTGCTGAGCTGTCAGGTAGCACGTCTTGAGGACGCATGTCAACTTCCTTTAATGTTCTCAGCTACTTGTGGAACATGAAAGGAGGGAAGGTAAGAGGAGGAGGTGCAGAGGGGGGTGTCTAGGGGGTATATAAGACACCCCTGGAGATGTGGGCCAAAATTGTTATTGCTCTCGGGGGCCGACATGCGCTCATTGCGAGCCTCCCCGCTGTTGCCGGTCCTCCTCCTCCTGCTCCAGCAGCACCAGCCGACCCGGACAGTCCACCTGCAGCAGGCCCGCCAAGGAGCTGGGCTTCGCGTCTTACGGGAGCGCGGAGGAGCCGCCACCGCCGGAGGAAGCGGAACATCGGGAGCGCATCACCTTCCCACCTACATGGTGCACCTCTACCGCAACTTCAAGGCCAACGCGACGGATGCGGCGGAGCAAGATGCGGAGAAGCGCGCGGACATAGTGAGGAGTTTGATGGCGAAAGGTACTTTTGCAGACATTTTGGCTGACATTCCTGCAAAGGGCAGGGCGTTGCGTGAGGGTGTGGATGGGGTGTGGGAGGGGATGCCAGACGAGCGGAGCGGCTGCAATCCACATCCCACTCGGGGTGAGGATCAGCCTAATTCTCAAAGCAAACCTCGCGCACTCCCTCTCTCGCTTTTTTTTTTTTTTTTTTTGCTGCACCATGTTGATTGCGCATCTCGCCAGACGCGCCCCCTCCTGCTCAAATCTCTACTCCACAAGTTGCCTTAGTTCTTTTTTTCCTCCCTTTTCACACTTGCCCTGATTAGATTAGCAGAGGGGATTTGATACCTCGGCCTCGGCCCCCATTTCGCTGTTAGGTGTCAAGCGCTTGTACCTATTTGTTTGGCTGAGGAGGAAATGCAAAAGGCCATCCTGCCCGCCGTCATGGAAAACGGCCGGCTGGGTTTACCTTGCACGCTTGGCCAATTTGGCGGCTGTTTGCTTTGAGTGGATTAAATTGATCATGTGATGCTCAATGCTCAAATCTTGAAGACGCTCTTTCAACCTAATTTCAACCATACCTTGAATAATAATAGCGCACCCCCACTCCAAATTTGCGTCCCTTGTGGCTCCAAGGCACACGCGCCAAATTCAATTGCCAAATTCCTCCACTTCAAAAAATAAGGAACTCGCGTTGGTGGCACATGAGCTGCAGTCGACTATCCGTTTTGTGTCTGGCTCCCCACCAGGGTTGGTGTACAGACACGGACAGTGGACAGTCACATTTGACCTCCGCGACCTGCTGCCCGACAAGCAGATCCAGGCGGCCGAGCTGAGAATCCGGCTCCCCCCGGGCGCCCCCGACACACAGGTGGCCGTGTACCACCAGCGCGGCCCCGCGTGCCACCCGGCCACGGGCGTCTGCCGTCGAGAGCCACAGCGGGTGGGGCTCTTGGGCCCGTCTTTCCTGCTCTCCTCCTCCGGCGGCTGGAGGGTCTTCAACATGACGGGGCCCCTGCTTGCCTGGCTGTGGCAGAAATCCCCCGTTGGGGTTCGGCGCCGCAAACGGGCAAGAAGCGAGGCAGAGGCGGCGCCACCTGAGCTCGCCCACCGAGCCTTGTTGGTGATCTTCTCACACACGGGCTCCGACGGAAACCCCAAAACCAAAGCCAGCTTGCTTCACACGGCCCGGCGCTCCAAATTTTTGAGTCCGGCCGAGGTTGGGCGGCCAAAGAGGCGCAGGAGCAAGCGGGGTCATGTCAAGCGGACGAGCGGCGCCCCCGGACGGGGGCCCGACGATGGCCTGTGCCGCAGAGTGGATCTGCATGTGGATTTTAATGACATCGGCTGGGGGTCCTGGATCATCTTCCCAAAAAGGTACAACGCTTACCGCTGTGAGGGTTCCTGCCCGGGACCCTTGGGCGCCCACCTCAACCCGACCAATCACGCCTACATGCAGGTCAGTGGGAAACATGGTAATGCACGGGAACAAAGTCAATTGGGGTGACCAATTTGGCACGGTCTTTAGCATACATAGCATGGCTGTATCCATCCACTTAAGTGATGGCCGCCTGCCTCGTGCCTTCACCCTCTCTCTCTCCCCTCGCAGAGCTTACTCAAACATTACCACCCCAGCCGAGTGGTCCCGCCGTGCTGTGCCCCCACCAAGATGAGCCCACTGAGCATGCTCTATTACGAGAACGGCGAGATGCTCCTCCGGCATCATGAGGACATGATGGTGGACGAGTGCGGCTGCCAGTGAGCGCCGAGGAAACAGACCTAAAAAAAAAAAAACACTTAAAAGCGAAAAAGGGGGCCCTCTTTTTCTTTCACCATGCACTGTATGATATGTAAATTCATGTATATTTATTGTGAAGAATTAAAAATGCCCATATTTATGTTTATTTTGAGATGCTGTCCAATGGTAAAACTTCATTTTGCTGCTCTTAGGAGTCCTTAGTATGTTTGTAAGAAAATAATACTAAGCATCTGGTTCCTTCCAGGTGAGTGACAACTGCTAGCTGAACCAAAATCAACTAAAATGTGTTGTGTGTGTTATTGAAAGCTTACCGTCATTTTTCGTCTCACTCTGCCTCCGTAAAATGACACAAAAGGCTTTGTTTACTTTGAGAACGACGAGCTTTTGCCAACCTGAAGTGCGCGTGACTGCGCGTCACGATCAAAAGCTCACAACACAAAGGAGAGAAAAAGGTCGACTTTTCGTCGACAATGAGTTGTGCAGCAGCAAAACAAAAGCATTGGACAGAGGAGGGAAATCTAGCAAATGCTGAGGGCCTATGCAATACATTTCACTGACTGACCAAATATGTACCATGCGGTCAGAGCGACAGCAAGTAGGCTTAAGTAACTTAGAAAAGTGGACCAGCACCAACAGGTAAGACAAATTTTATTGAAACTGCAGCAGGAAGACTCAAAAATATTTTTGTTATTTTCTTGGCGTTATATTTCAAGCATACCACCCCGCAGATTTTTTTTTAATTTTCATTTTAACACGTTTTATGTTTAATTTTGCATATGAAATAATTTTGCACATCTGGCTGCCATTATAATGCGCAGTTTTGACGCTCAAGAGATTAAAACTGAGCCGAAACTTTAAATTTAGTATATATTATTGTCTTCACATGGTTTTTATCGTTACAAGGCCTCGGTGGGTTAAAAAAACATTTTTTCATATTTGATGTTGAATCTGAGCGGACGCTTGACTGCAATTAGCTTACGCAGTTTTGACGCTCACGAGAAGCGCTTTTCACATGTAGCTTTTTTTTTTTTTTTAATAGTGGCCCAGCTTTTAAATTAAACATATAATATCAGAATAGTAAACTTTGATACGTTATTAGTCAAATTTTCTTGCGATCTGGTCACCACTCAGTTGATTTGTGTTTGCAAATTTGCTAAAAATAGCACACACCAAACTTGTCAGGTGAGCTATCATTAGCTACCGGCCGGCTAACTTCCGGCACGGAACAAAATAGTAACGGTAAGTTCATCTTTCCTCCACTTTAAACTACAAATAAACGTGAAATAACTCATATAATGCCACTATATAGTTCAACTTGGTGTTAATGAGCGCTATATAATGCGACTGTCACGAAGTAATTCGAGTTCCACTCGAATGTGTGGCGTTTGCCACACGAGATCATGTGTCATTCATACATGAGAATGGGATCTTACCTTGACTAAAATGCGCCTGCATTGTTTTGTGTTTGTTAAACTTTTCCTTTTCGTTAAGCGACTATGCATGTTTAGTGGTTACACATTTAGTCATTGTATTTATGACGACAGATGGTTCGGCACACAACCAGGTCCAACAGTGTTAGCGCCCGCCATCGACCATCAGGAAAATGCATTTCCGCTTTGGGAGTACTCACTTCCGGGATGGTAAAGAAGGACAAAATAAGTTAAGATAGTGTTTATTGCTGGCTTTCTTGGAAAATACATTTTATCATATTAAAAAATACTACATGGTCAAAATTGTCATTAGTATTTTCAGAAAACATGTTCATCCATCTAGTGAAATTTTCAAAATGAATTTCACCTGAGATAAAAATTAGATGAAAATGACCCCTAAGTAATATTTCTATGATGTATAATTAAATGGAACATGACCTGCCATAGGCGCATCACAAAATGGCAGAGGCGGTGGTTAACGTAGCCCGGAGGATCAACGCGACCGTCGAGGAGAGACGAGATCACCTGGGTATGATTTTATTTTTTTTAAATTGTATTTGTTTTGGGTGTCGTTTGTTTAAGATTCAAGAGTTTTTATTCGCCATGTTTGAGCGTGCCAAACAAGGAATTTGACTTCGGTTTATATGTGAACCTGCAGGTAGCAGTGGAGGATGCCATTTCTTTATTTCTTTCGGGAATCACCATTTCAAGTCTTTTTGCTCTCCCCGCAGACCTGTCCAACAGCAAGCTCATCTCATTCCCAGACGGCGTTTTCAAGGTTCTCAGCAGCGTGTCGGAGAACATCCGAGTCATCACCCTGGCCGATAATGAGATGAAGGCCATTAGCAGCAAATTCTTTTCCACCTTCACTCAACTGAGAGGTGCCGAATTCATAGTCAAATGTTGCAAGGAAGCAGTTCCCTTGATTGACACACACCTTTTTCAGAGCTGGACCTGCACGGAAACGTTCTCAGCAAACTGCCCGACTCAGTGGAGGAAATGCGGCACTTGACCAGCATCAACTTGGCCAACAACAATTTCTCGGCGTTCCCCGAGAAGCTCACGCAAATCGCCACGCTGCAGAGGATCAACCTAGAGGGGAACAACATCTCTGGTATTGACACTTACATACAAACAAGCGCAAAACGTCCACTATCATCATGCTAACACATCAGTGGCGTGGCTTTATGCAACTTTGATATACACAAACTAACAATACTCACAGGCATATATTTTTTAGCCTCTTCTTGTTTGAACCCACAGAAATCCCCATGGAGATGTTGTCGGCCATGCCGGCACTGGAGTGGCTCAACGTGCAGTCCAACCCTCTGGATGCAAACACTCAAGCTGCTCTCAGGTCTCCGCACAAGTTTGACATTTTAGCGCAAAGGGAGTCGTGAACGACGTCGTCACGTATGTGCTGCATCGCGTGCGCCTTAAATTTTTATTTTTTTTTAAAATCCCTTCGATTCTGTAGTTTGCTTGGAAATGAGGAACCTCTGTACTTGAAGATTGAACCCAGTGCCAATATAAAACCACATTGACCTCCATTTGACATGTTTGGGGTTTTCTCTGAATTGAGAAACATTTTTTTTGTCTCCGATTTACCAATATTTTGTTATTAGTCACCTTTTGAACCTCTGGTGGTGCTTCATAGAAATGCCCAATCAAGATTTGTGTCACTTCATTGTTTTCTTTTGATCGTATTGGAGCAATACAGTTGCAGTTTTATCAATCGTATATTGACTTCTTTCCTAATGAGTAAAGTACATTCTTATTCATATTAACATGACACCAAAGAGGCGGAAAGCAGGCCTAGCTAAGCATGCCACATTGTCATTCAAATAATCCAAAGACCTATTCAAGTTAAAACCAAAATAAAAAGTCTGCTAGAATAGAGGCAATTCGGAATATCGAAGACAAAAAGAATTTGCTTGTCACCTCATGGAAATCCTCTTGACTATCATCGCTGTCCCTGAATGGTGTCAAAGGCTGCGACCCGGTTCTCCGTTTGGGCTACTATCAGATGTAGCCGTCATCATCGGCCTCCTCTTCCTCTTCTTCTCCTTGCTCCTCTTCTTTTAGCTTCTTTTCATCTTGGTCCTCCCAGCCCACCCCGCTCCCGAAATGGCCCGAGTATCCCAAGGCTTCATCTGGGGAGAACAAGGAAACGGACGCAAGGAACATTTTTGGGAGTACCAAATACTTATTGACCGGTGCACATAAATGCTTGAGAGCAGCAGAAGAACATGGCTTGGTTTCAGCAAAAACAGCAGTTTCTGACCATAAAGTGAGGAAAATGAGCCTTTTGTGAAATGAACTGCCACGTGACTTTTATTTTAATTAAAAAAAAGTTCAAATTATTTTCTATTTAAAAATTAGCGGGCCACTTGCAATACCGCCATAGACCACGAGAAGACAGCAGACCACCGTTTGACAATCCCTGGTGACCCGAGATCTGATTGTATGGGAAAAGGACATTTCTTGAGTGCCACGTGATTTTGTAGACAACATAAATAAGACATTTGCAGAAACTTGGTCACATTTGATCATGTTTAAAAAAAAAAAAAAAAACTGATAAGGCAAGTACTGTATATGGAGCTTTGACCTACGAGACTCACGTCGCTGTTCGGTTCCTGCCATTGATTTTCCCAGTAAGTTATGTTAGTTGCCGAGTATGTCTTTTGAGTTTGCTGCAATAAACCCTGGTCCAAGCTGCACTTGGTCGCTGTGCTCCAGCTCCACCATCCACACTCCGTTCGTGACACCGTGGGAGCGCTTGCTCTTCTGGGCCGACCCCATTTGTCCCATGGAACTTAATGGGAGACCCGTAGGGGAGTGTTGAGGGTGTTAAAAAGTCATCTGTCGCTCACACCATCAGTGAGCACAAGTCTAGCTCTAGAAGAAAACTAGAAGCACTCTGAGGCCCCGCTGAGTACAAACACAGCTTGTCTTGTTTCTGTATGAAGCTGCCCGCAGTCAAGAACAACACCGCGGAAGTATCAATTAACTTCCACACTTTAACGAGATGACATTTCCCAAATAACGGCAGCTCCTTACACAAATTAATTTGCCTTTGGAGACAGGAGGGAGTGTAAATAAGAACTACCACATCTGAGACCATAGTACTCAGTCGGGTGAGGTTGTGCCCTTTATTGCTCGGTGATGAGATCCTGCCCCAGGTGGGAGAGTATTTGGGACTTTGTTTATGAATGACGGATGAAAGGAACATGAGTTCAACAGGTAGATCAACGCAAGGTTTGCAGTCACTCTCTAAATTGATGGCTGGCTGGCAGATGGTTAGATGAATGCACGTAGTATTGTGTTTTATCTGGTTTGTACTTTTTAAATGAACTATTGCATATTTTACTTCAATTGTCATAGAAAGGGTGATATAGTTTTGTTATTGTTTTAACTTGAAACACATTAATCCATCCATCCATCCATCCATCTCCTTATTACCTACGTATCATTATTATATTCCTTCATCCAAAAAATGTACACATTGACACCAAGTATGTTGATATGCTTCAACAGAAGATTTGAATTGAATTGAATTCATACCAGACAATCTCAGATTTGTCATAGCCCGTGTATGTTTATGATTTAAAGGTGTTTCCATGAGTGCGTCTTTGCATATACTGCCAATTAATGAAATTGCTTTGTATTGCTGCTATACCTGCAAACGCACAATTGTTAAATTTTACAATGGCCCTTGTTAATAATAATAATAATAAATTATATTTATAACGCACTTTACATTTGGGGGAATCTCAAAGTGCTTGTTGTAGCGTGCTTCTTTCAGAGGGTCATTATGACTGTCAACCCAAATAAATGTATGAGAACCTAGTATTATATCAGTGAAAGCTACAAAACTAACTGACAAATAACTCGTTTTCAAATCAAACGAGTAAAAACCGGTCAAATATTTAAAAAAAAAGATATTATGCTAAGTGAAGAAAATTTGCAACGCTAGTAATGACACGAATTTGATGCACAATTTGTCTTCGCGGGCCAAATAAAATGATGTGGTGGACGTGTCTGGCCCCCAGGCCTTGAGTTTGACAATGTGTTAAACAGATTACTGCGCTGAAAACAAATAGTTCCGCAAACAATTCGGAAATAACATTTTTCCGTACTTTGTATCGTATTTGATTAAATTCTAAATAAAGGCATATTTTATTTGCGAACTAATTTTGTTTAAGTATGGTTAACGCGGTGACCTTACTGTATGTTGCACGCGGGATGATTTCGCAAGGCTCACATGCGCCACATCAATTATCGCAAACTATCAATAGACCACCACAGAATCTTTAGTTCATCGACAGACTTCGTTGTTGTTGCGTAAGTATGCGAAACAACATGTATATAATGTATCGGAACTTTGAACGTAAATGCTTTTTTTCTGTTATTTGTTTATGGCGAGGTATCGAAATAGAATTATTGGACTAATCGCTGTTTTGATTTAACGTACATGAATATTGAAATGTATTGTGGCCCGATGATGCCATCAAATGCGCATTAGATAGATATTGGGTTTTATAGTGAGGTAAATTTTGGATTCTATGCGTCACTGTATGTCACCTTAAATGGCGACCTTGCAGCAGTGAGAAGACCCTAAGCTATTTTTGCGGTACAGAGAAGCTCTAGTTTCAGCAATGTGTAGGTACTTAGAATATGGAAGGGCCATTCGTCCGTGACCAGGAAGACCTTTGTCCATGCCCTTTTAAGGGCATCGGAAGTAACCAGTAGAGTGAGACTCGGACCGCAGCTGTTGTCTTACGAGGTACAAATGATGGGGGAGAACAGATAGATAGAACGAGAGCGCGAAGAGCAAGAGGCGCGCAGGGCGCAGAGGCGCGAAGGACAAGAGCGGGCGCGCAAGGCGCAGGGGCGCAAGGGGCAAGAGCAAGAAGCGCGAGGGCCTTTTTGGGGCGAACATCTGTGCTGTCGAGAGCTGAAACATCTTTGCTTTTGGGGCCACTCAAACTTTTGGAGAGACATCACTTTGACATCAGTTGAATAAATCTCTTTATTTAGGAAATTACAAGAGTATTGTAGTATACAAAGTGCTTATTTTAACACTGAACTTTGATGTCGTGTTTTTTCTTTAAATGTGCGGCGAGATTTGTGCTCCCTGAATATTTGATCACCGCATGGCAGGATTTACAAACTGCACGTGTCTTGTCCGTTGAGTCATTTTTTCTTTGGAATCCAAAGTGCTTCCAAACGAATGACTTGAAGCCTAAAGGGGAGCCAATTTCCTCGTCTTTTTGGACACTAGCCATAGCACCAGCCCAGGAGCCGCGTGCTAGTTGTCGACTCCCCTTTCACGTGCCTGCGCTGCTCACAACACGCCGCTCACTGCTCCCGGAAAGAGGAAACAAGCAACAATGAACTGGATTTCAAAATAAAGTCGCGTCTAATGTCCGAGGTCAAACACAGCGATATAAATCGATGTTTACGTTTAGCATCGATGCCAATAAATCGTAGAGCATTATATCGATTAATCGATGTGTATCGATGAATCGTTACACCCCTAGCCATCATCATTAGATTTGACTGGCGATGCCCCAATTTTAAAGTCGCTCCATGCATAACGTGATGTACATTTTATGAAGGTGTGTGACACTCTGAAGTCATTTTGAGATTCTGTCAAAAACTATATATTCCAAATGTTACATGAGGGATTGTGCAACAGTCATGGCAAATGATGCATTTTTAATCTTTATTGCTCGTGCAAGACTCTGTCCAGAGAACCTGCACCAGATGTTGCAGCAAAAGAAGTAGGTGGTTTGGTTGGTCGAGGGAGGCAGAAGAAAGCTCTGGTACCGTTTACTGAAGAAGGTATTGTTTTACATGATGTCATGGTTCTATTTGCATGTGTATGTGCGCGCACACACACTTGTACCCATAATCAAACAGCCCTAATCTACAGTCTTGTCACAATAACAATATAGGGCAGAGGGGATATTAATTATCTAAATTTGTCTATCGTTAGGCCGAAACGACCATCTTGAATGACAAAAAATGGTGTAGTCTGAACTTGTCATCAGCAACAATAGTAATCCTTGAGAAATATGACAGTTATATTATTTTATTTACTTTGTTCAACTACTGGTTCTCACTGCCTTGCATTGTAGCTGCTCTGGAGATCTCAGTTGGATTTCGGCAGGTGAAGATTGGAGAAAGAGTTGGGCGTAGAAGAGATTTCCATGATGGCGGCATTAACACCAGGCTGACGATGGAGCATGTCAAAACGTCAAAGTCTGGTATGTTATTTCAAAAGCACATGAATATTCATTGTTGATATTTCGACTGCCAACCTCTTATGATTGACTTTCAATCAGCGGGAGTGACGGGATCAATTTTTCTTATAAAAGAAATATCTGCATATTGACTTTTTCAGGATCAAGTGGCTCGGCTATTCAGTTGTCGGCCAATTTCTTTCGCATCGTGTCCCGTCCTCAATGGGTTCTGTACCAGTACCATGTGGACTTCAATCCGCCAATGGAGGCCCGTCGCCTTAGAACAGCCCTATTCCAGCATGAGCAAGTCCTGGGCTCTGTTCACTGCTTTGATGGAGCAGTCCTGTTTCTTCCTCAAAGACTCGATGACAAGGTGACGGCAGTAGCACATGGCATGTAACAATCTTGTCCTTGACAATATAAATGATGATTGACCCTTTTCCTGCACACAATTGCGTGCCATGTGTCCAGGTCACTGTGCTGCATAGCAGAACAAGAAATGGAGAGGAAGTACAAATAACGGTCACTCTGACGAATGAACGACCGCCAACATCACCAGTTGTGCCTGCAGTTGTACAACATTATTTTTAAAAGGTCAGCATTTTGTTTTCCCTTTCATATACTCTCAGTTTTGACTCCTTAAATATTATATTAAAATTGTACATGGCTTCAGTAAGAAATAAAATAATATTGTATAAAAATCGTACAGAGCGTCAGTAAGTAGTCAAATAAAGCCCGCGTTGTTGATGGTCCACCATGTTTACATGCTATGAAATGCAGCAGACGCTTGGCTTGTGACATTCTTTCAAATGACGGCAACAGACCAATATTGGTGCTTTATGGGTGGTCTTTCTCTGTAACCATTTTTTGGGTATTCGATTAATGACCTCCATCCGTTTTCTGTACCGCTTGTCCCCACGGGGGTTGTGCGCGTGCTGGCGCCTATCCCAGCAGTCAACAGGCAGTAGGCGGGCGACACCCTGAACCAGTTGCCCGCCAATCACAGGGCACACAAAGACAACCAACCGTCCGCACTTACACTTACGGGCAATTTGACTCTTTGTTTTAAATATGTTCTAGCAATCAGTCGATTGCATGCTATTTGTAACCTCGAGGCCTTTGTCTGGTCCGTTCTAAATAGAGAGTTTGTACTTGAATCCGTTCAGTGTGATAGAGCAAGACAAGAGTAGACTTTATACTTTTTTTTTGGCTCCGTTTATGATGCTTTACTCTGAACTCACCCAAGCATACCTTCTTAAACCTAGAGGTGGATGACCTCTTATTTGTTGAGATGAAAAATGCTTGTTCAGGTGTTGGTTAATTTTATGTATGTATAAATGTGGATTTGCCTTGGGGTTTTGCAATGTGGCTGGATAAGGTGTCAAACAACACTAACCTATTCAAGATGGCAGACATCGTAGCATCTGTAAAAGGCAAGGTTCTTCAAAAAGAAAAATACTTTCTGTTGGCAGAGTAGCCATACAGCAGCAGGTACATGCGTGGAATCCAATCACAGCAAACTCGGTGGAATAAAATAAAGAAAGACGAGGAGGCCGATCAACTCTGTTGGACACCATTCACTGCGACTACTGCGGCGTTGGCTTGTAGGGACCCAACTGTGCAGCATGCAGGAAGGCTTTTTATTGAACACGCCCACTTAACGGGTCTTCACAGGTGGTTCCAATCATACAATAATCAAGATACTATCATAAGAAAATAACACTATTTAAACATATGACAAAACATACAATAGAAAATGTATAATTGGGAGCATCTCTCAACACCCCCACTTGCTCTCACATTATAAACCTAAAGAAAAGAGTACCTTGACATTTTAGTCAGAAAACAAGTCCATTTTCCTTTAGTTAGACCCAAACATAAATCCAGCAAATTTTGCCAACTTAAATTTTGTTGCAGGCTTGGTCATATTAGCTGTAGGAGAAAATGTCTCCCCATAATCCACACCCATCTTCTGGCTATATCCCTTAGCAACATATCGGGCCTTGTACTTCTCAGAACCATCAACATCTGTTTTAATGGCATACACCCATCTACCCCCCACTGCTTTCTTGCCCTCTGGCAAATTGGTCAGGGTAAATGTGTTGTTTTCTTTAAGTGAATGCATTTCCTCATCCATGGCTTTAACCCACTCTTTGGCCTTATCTGAGGCTACAGCTCCTGAAAATGACACAGGTATGTTAAACATTACACGATAACAGTAATCAATGTTACTCTGGACTTGATCAGTCTCTTCATCATCAGACACATATTTGGACACATTACAATCTGTGTATCTGTCTGGCTGCCTTCTCTCTCTGGTAGGGTAACGGCTACCATCAGGCTCACGTTTGATCTCAGCTCTTTCTTGTTGTGGTTGGTGGTGGCTGACTTCAGGTTTTTGTTCTCCGAACACAAGATTTGGACTTCTTGGTTTGGTTCTTACAAAGTCATCATCCTCAGATGTGACAGTCTGTGTTTGTTGTTCTACACCTGATTTTGCCACAAACTTTACCAATCTGTGCTTTTGCACTTTCTTACTGACAGGGGAATATACAATGTATGCAGGACTGGTTTTATCATACCCAATAAAAACACATTTTTCACACCTTGGATCAAGCTTTCTCTTGTCTTGTTTATAGGCATAACACTCTGAACCAAACCTCTGCATCCTAGACAAATTTGGTCTTCTTCCTGTCAACATCTGGATGGCTGTCTGCCCTGTTCTTTTGTTAAAACACCTGTTCCGGATCACAGCAGCAGTTTGGACTGCATAGGTCCATAGTTGTTTTGGCAAACCACTATCAATGAGCATACACCTTGCCATGTCAAAAAGTGTTCGCCAATTGCGCTCAGCAGTACCATTTTGATGAGGAGAGTACGGTGCTGATGTCTGATGTTTAATCACGTTTTTAGTGAGCAAAGTCTGGTAATATTTACTTGTAAATTCAGTACCATTATCAGATCGGATACATTTTACTTTGCCATATGGGGCTACATCAGCCAGAAACCTTTCTGTAGCTTGAACAGTGTCACTTTTGTTCTTTAAGAAATACACAAAAACAGTGCTGGAAAAATCATCAGTAAATGAAACTGCATATCTGTAACCCTCTTTAGATTCTGGATGGATTGGCCCTGCCAAATCTGTGTGAACTAGTTCTAGAGGGGTCTTAGCCCTCACATCAGGATCTTTGTTCCTGGTTTGGAAAAACTTTCCTTTAGTACACACTTCACAATGTTGAGGTTTGCTTATTGACCCCTTAATTTTCATGCCATCAACAACATTTTGTAATTTCTGAATGTCTTTATAGTTGCAGTGTCCCAGTATCTCATGCCACGTCTGAATATCATGACATCCTTTACACTGATCATGATCACAATCATCATCATCATGTACTGTATGCAAATAATATAGTCTATCACGTACGTGGATGGGGAATTTCGTACCGTCTTGGTAGATGAGGACGTTCTTCTCCTCCTTGAAGACCACAGTGGCTCCCCTGGCCGTAGCTGCTTTCACGGATAGGATGTCTTGTGGGTAGGATGGGATGTACAGCGCCTGCCTCAGCGTTGCGTTCAGGTGTCTACCTGTGCTGTCGATCAGGCAGACTTCTGCATCACCTCGGCGCTCCGCGACGCCCTTGCACCGCGTGCCGTCCGCCAGCTCCACGCAGTGTGTCTCGGCCTGGAACCCGTCATCAAACCGCTTGAATTTTGCCAGGTCTGTGATGATGTGCGAGGTAGCCCCGCAGTCAACCATCAGGCCTCTCACGTCGACTCTTGCTGCCCCCTCGCTCACTCGGAAGAAGTACTCGTCTCGGTCCTGGTCTTCAGTCTCCCCGTGGACCCTCCGTGCGTCGTCCCGGTTGACGCGCTGCTTCCGCCTGCAGGTCGCGTCCCGGTGTGTGCTGCTCTTGCAATGACTGCACCACAGTTTACGCCGGCAGGCTCTGGCCATGTGGCCCTTCAGGCCGCACTTGAAGCACACCACCTCCGCGGCGCTCCTCTCGGCTCCTCTGTCAGTTGGTCTGTCAGGTCTCGCTCTCCTCTGCCGTACGTTCATCACGTTATCATCTGCTTCAGCCCGCATCTTCTCTGTGTCCTCGTAACTGCGCATCTTTGTTTTGAATTCAGAGAACTGCATCGTTTCATCACGTTGTGTGACATGGATTGCAAATGGTTTAAAGGACTCCGGCAGACCTTTTAACACCATTGCTACCAATAGTCCATCACTTAATGTCTCACCGGCATTTCTCAGCGCTGTGATTGCGGTCTCTGCCCGGATCACATACTCGGTCACACTTTCACTCTCAGACTTCTGTAGTGATGTCAGTTCTGTGTAGAGACTTATGATGCGTGGCTTGCCTTTGCCTTGATAGTAGTTTCTTAGGATCTGTAGGGCCCCTCGCCCGTCATCTGCAGCATCGCGCATCACCAGCGACAAACTTTTGTCATCCAAAAACTGAATGAGTTCTGCATACGCTTCCTCATTCTTTCCAGCGTCTTGCTGTAGTTCGTCTTCTTCCTCGGTTGTGGGCTCGTTTAAGATAACATCTTTCAAATCCTGCAATCGCAGGTGGCCCAAAAACTTTGCCTCCCATTTCTTGACCACAATAAATTTGTGGGGAAAACAGGTCATCTCTTAGTCAATCAGACATGCAAATTGTAACATTTATAAACTATTTACAAAAGAGCAACAGTCACACAAAATTGGTTGGAAGCAATGTGGGCTAAAGGAATTATTGATCTACCATAGACTGGCATTTCTGAACACCAAGTGTATCCATTTTACAGATTGTGTTGCATACGTTTGAGCTTTCTTTTGGCAGTTGAGAGTTTTTGTTAATGTAAATGTGTCCCTTTTGATTCATGCGGATAAAATGGGATTAAGGCTATGATGTTCATTGTACTGTTGGGGGCAGCTAAAAAAAAAACAGTTCCTTTCAACTGATCATACATTCACTACAAAAAGAATAAAGAGTGTGGCTACGTATACTACGTATCTACATTTACAGTACCTTGATCCTGCGTCATCTGAGAATCCGGATCCAACATTTCACTTCTCACTTGCTTTCTTTATTGAGGAGGGAAAGGAGGGGGACCTGAGCAGTAGAATGTTCTGCAGCGACCAAGTCGTTCTTCAAAACTCGTTCTTTTCACTTCACATGCATTCTGCTGGTGTTTGGAATCTAAAAGATAAGCAATGCGTCTAAAACGCAGGACCTTTCAAGATTGTCAAAAGCACCAAGTCGGAACAGTCGCAAGCGGCTTTCGAACCAGTCAAAAATGTTTTTGCCACATCCAATATGGCGCCTAGGCAGTTTAGGGATTCAGCGCCCTATACAGCTACCATACCATTACGTGCACATCCAAGGCGTGTTTGCTGGGATAGATATCTCCAAGTCCAAGTAAAAAAAAGAAATAAAGAAACCAGTCCAAGTCGTTAATGGCCATCGTCATTGGCAAGAAAAGAGATGCGAGAAGATGCGACAAGTGCATGGTGGATGCTGGGAACTGACTCCCAGAAGCGCCTTGAAATCGGACACTGTCAATTTGACAAAGTGCATCTGCAACATATCGTTGGACCTTATCTGATTTTGGCGCTTTAGGTGCGTCCAACACCTTGACAATATTTGGACATTTTGTCAGCGAGCTAATTTGTCTAACTTTGTCACCAGTTCGTGCAACTTTTTTTTTTCTTCAAACTGTTGAGAGGCTTCAATCTAATCTTGGATTATTCTTTGTGGGTGTTGCTTTAATCTTCTTGCAACATGAGATGGACTTGACTGCAAGAGGTACTTTTAGGACCCCCTTTTTTTTTCTTTTTTTTTTTTTTTTTGAGTCATGTAGTAGATTTGTGGAGGGGCGGCGGACATCAAGACCATACCATGCCTCTCGTGCACGCAGTTGGGAGTGGCGTTTATGCGTATAAGGCCTTTATTACGAAACTTTGTCTTTGTCTTTATTCACTTGTTAGCACTCACAGATAAAAGCTTTGCTTCTTATTTTTGTCACAGAGGCATTGATTTTAATTTCAACCCAAGCTGAGCTCTCTTTCTCTCGCTCTTTTTTATTTTTCACTGACAACATTGACAATTGTGAACAATTAACAACAGACTTGAAAGGCAACATTCTTATTTGACTTAAGTTGTTGAACTAGAATGACTTCTCAAGAGAAAGCATGTCGACATGGTGTTCGTTCCACCGGCAAGGGTATGGTTCTGTTTTTGCGTGCTCTTTCGGGAAAAAAAATATGTCCGAATGAAATTTATTTTTTCCAGGGGTGAACGTAAAAATGAACGTCAGCGGTAACTGCGGGTGCGGCTGTTTTCAGATGAACCGAAAAAAAAGTTCAGATGTTCCATGGACAATATTTGATAATACACAATGTTTAGAAGATCATAAACATCCGTGGTCTATTCCGGCACCTGTGTGTACGCGTGAGGTATAAAGGCAACGCCAACCTAATCGTTATAATAAAATTCTCTGTTGCGTTTAGACATGGCGCTCTTTTGCCTGTTGCTGGTTATCAGCTTCTCCTCAGCTGACGAATTCTTCTCTTCCATAGGTGAGTCTCGTCCTGATATTAAGCAGCGTAGATAGATTGAGGCGCACGTGCTGGACAGACACTGTCGATGTTACGGAATCTTTTTTTGGCGCCGTCCTTTTTCTTTTTAACCGACACAACCAAACGACTAGGTCAAATGACGGAGCTGCTGCACACGGAGAAGGACCTATTGACCTCGCTGGAGGACTACATCCGAGCCGAGGAGACCAAATTAGAGACTGTCAAAAGGTCAGACGTTGGCGGCTACGTTTGGCACGCTGAGTAGAAAATATTGACGATGGTGGCGTCCGCAGTTGGGCCCAGAGGGTGGCCAACCTGTCGGCGTTGGCCATCCAGGACCCTGAAGTTTTCCTGGGGCACCCCATCAACGCCTTCAGACTTCTCAAGAGGATGAACCGCGAGTGGAGCAACCTGGAGAGCCTGGTGCGCAGCAAGGTGTCGGACGGTGGGTGAGAAGACACAAATGTCGCCAAATCTTAGCGGCAGGTAAGTTTTGACGCCGGCCGCACGCGTCTCTGGTGCCTCAGGTTTCATGTCGGAAATGGACGCCAAACGGCAGTACTTTCCCGGCGAGGATGACCAGACAGGTGTGGCCGAGGCCTTCCTGAGACTGCAGGACACGTACCAGCTGGACACCGACACCCTGGCCAAAGGCCAGCTGCCAGGTCAGGAGCGGCACAGAGCGAGCGCCTTTGCTACGGAGAGTCTTTGCAAGTAAGTGCCCCTCCCCTCTTCTCTCGTCAGGAACCTCCGTGCTCCCGAGCGTCCTGACGGTGGACGACTGCTATGACCTGGCCATGGCAGCATACAAGGAGTCCGACTTCTACCACACGGTGCTGTGGCTGTCGCAAGCCCTCAAGCAGATGGAGGAGGGCGACATGGCCGCAAACGTGGAGGTCGTCACCCTCCTGGACTACCAGAGCTTTGCTTTTCTCAAGCAAGGAGATCTGGAGCGTGGCTTGGAGTCCACCAAGAAGCTGCTGGAGCTCGGTGAGTCGGAACCACGCCTAAGGGCTGCGAACTTGATTCAATCCCATTTGCCCCTTTATTTACTCTAAGATCCGGAAAACCAGCGAGCCAATAAGAATCTCAGGTACTTTGAGCACCACCTGGAGAAACAGAAGACGGGCGAGGAGACGGCCGAGGTGCCCAAGGGTCGAGGTGACCACAACGCCAAGTACGAGCGACTGTGTCGCGGCGACAGCATTGAGATGGTGAGAAGACACCGCAAAGCGGCCTTGCCAGAAGCACGCTCTGCACTCGCTCGGCTTTTCTTTCCGACAGACTCCGCGCAGACAAAGCCGCCTCTTCTGCCGTTACTATGACAACCAGCGCCATCCCAACTTGGTGATTGCTCCCGTCAAAGAGGAAGACCTGTGGGACAAGCCCCGCATCGTCCGCTATTACGACATTGTGACGGACGAGGACATGGCCGTCTACAAAAAGCTGGCCAGACCCAAAGTCAGTCCGCCGAAATGGATGAATGCCATTTGAATCTTTCTGCTCTTTGCTTAACTTCCCGTGCCTCCACCCATCTCTCTGTCTTCGACTCAACCGTGTGATGGCACGGCCGACCTAGCTGATTCGCTCCAGAGTCAGCAACTACGAAGAAAATCGCAGTTACGCCGTTCCAACCAGGATCTCCCAAAAGTAAGGACATGGCATTTCGTGCATAGACGGACATTTTTGTACTTTTTGGTGATGAAGCTATTTTGCAAAAAGAACTCAGACTAAATGTCATACATGCAAAAAAATTGGGGTTGTTCATGAGACCAGCAAAACTCTTTGTCCAATTAATTAGCCTGTGTGCGTGCATTCAAGGGTGTGCATACTTGTGCAACCTGCACATATCTGTTATTTTTACCTCGCATCGGGAATTGCTCCTCAGTGCCTGGCTGGAAGACAGTGAGCATGAGCGTGTGGCGAAGATGGTCAAGAAAATGAGCGACATCACAGGCCTGGACTCGACCACGGCTGAGGCCATGCAGGTGACAACTTCCTTCCGGCCGACCTCTCGCCTAAAAAGCAGCAGCAGAAAAAACAACAACACAAGTTTACTTGCACAGGTGGCCAACTACGGCGTGGGAGGACAGTATGAACCTCATCACGACTTTCAAGGGGTAAATCCATAGATGCGTTCTCTGTCCAAGATGAGGCCTTGTCGGCACATTTTCATACCCCTTTTAATTAGGAACGAGAAAGACGACACACGTTGACTTTCAATTTCTCCTGCTACAAGTCAATAATTGAGCCCAGGCACTCTTTAAAGCCATGACACGCCTGTCACAATAAGGTAAAAAAAATGGCATCCTGGCACTTGAGCTCACAGATCCTTCAGGTATATTGCGCCCTCTCGTGGCAAAAACAAGACATCTTTAGAAGCAAGAGAAAAATTCTATGGCTCATACGGAATTGGGATCTTCACAAGACGCATCACGAAAGTTTGCATTTGTCCATTAAAAGGGTGACAATTTTTTTTTTTTTTCCATTTAACATTCAATTTCTGCTTCTTTGGCTTTTTTTTCTCACCACAGGACGAGATTGAAGAACCTTATAGTAATTTGGGCACTGGAAACCGAATCGCCACCTGGCTAGTTTATGTCAGTTAAAATATAATTTTTAAAAAAAGCACACATTGGATAGATTTTACCAAGGTTCTTGATGTCTTCCCCTTTGTGCTGCAGATAAGCGAGGTGCCGGCAGGGGGGGCTACTGTCTTCACCGAATTAGGCGCTGTCGCTTGGCCCATTAAGGTTTGTTTTTCTTTTTGCAAACACGTCACGCAGCCTAGACAAGACTCATTTGGATCGGCTCGTGGAAATATTCCAATTGGAAAATCACATTTTATGGAGCGAACGGTGCACATCTGCAAGCCAATATGTATTGCCAAGACTTTAATGGCATGATTATGACCGCAGGGCTCTGCTGTGTTTTGGTACAACCTTCGGCTCAACGGGAAGGGAAACTACCAGACCTCCCACGCTGCCTGTCCTGTCCTGGTGGGGAGCAAGTGGGGTGAGTCCCGGCAAGATGAGCCGGCCATTTGGAATCAGTCATGTCACTGTGTTTTGCCTTCCCCAGTGGCCAACAAGTGGCTGCACGAGCGAGGTCAGGAGTTCAGGAGGCGCTGCGGCCTGCAGAATTCTTGAACACAACATGGGGCCCAACTGCACTTTGGCACTTGACTCCATGCTATGGTGTCCGGTTACCACGACGACCATCGTCTTTGGCGAAAAAGAACAAGCACTGAAGCTGAATAATTAGTTATTGGAATATTGAAATGGGTTTCCTGTTGGCTGCTTGAAGAATTAAACAGGTTTCGTTCCACTCAAGAGTGCCTTTGGCATGTTGGGGAGAGATTGCGTAAATAAGTTGTCTAATCTATTGTACATTTTTTACCAGTTATTTCTTGAAAAATAATTATTCAAAGTTGTGAATCAGAATTAAATTTTAACTAAGTTAACAATGAGCACATTCTTTTGATTCAATAACTTGATAAATAAAAATATGTAATGACAACATAAAAGAGTTAAGTGTGTGAGCTTCTTTGGCTTCATTTGTTTTTTTTAATCAAGTGAAGGATTTGTCACTCTTGGACAAGCACCTTTGACGTGCTTGGAAATCACAACGCTTGGACCAGGTTCTGAATGGTCTAAGTCAAGAGGAAAAAAAGTAGGACCTTAAGCGAGACTTGAAGGATTATGAGGAAATGCAGAAAGGGGTGCGGGGCCTCGCTTTTGGAGTAGTCACGCGTCAGGCAGGCGGAACTCATCCGGGTGGTTCCCCTCCCTCAGGCGTCCGAAGCAGCCCAGCAGAACGTCCAGCGCGGCCCTGGCCGTGCGCCGCACCTCCTGCTCCGACACGCCCACCGCAGGGTTCACCTCCACCACGTCCACTGCCGACAGCAGCCCTGAACAAACACAACAGACGTGTGACGAGGGGCTGACAAATGCACAGGAACAGCAAAGTCTAAAGGACATGTGTGCGTTTCTGACCGGTGTTGGCGATGTGTTCTGCGATGTACACGCCCTCCCTGTAGGTGAGGCCGCCCGGCACAGGCGTCCCTGTCGCCGGGGTGACGGCCGGATCCAAGGCGTCCACGTCATAGCTTAGGTGGATCGGCCTCCTGGCCCTGCTCCGAGGCATCGAGTGACTGCGGGACCGACCACGTGGCGAGCTTCTAGAACACTTACCCGTCTTTACACAGGAAGTCGCACGTCTCCTCCATCACTCGGCCGACACCCAGAGCGTCCACCTGTGTCATGGAGAAGGCCTTCACGCTCGCCAGCTTCAGCAAGTAACTGCGCACCGGGGGGAAAAGGCACAGTATGATCAAGCCCTCCCGGAACAGGAACACACAGACGAAAGAAGACTTACTGCTCCTCGGGGTCCAGGTCTCTCAGGCCGATGTAGACGAAATGTTTGGCCGACACGCACGAGCTCATCCAGGAGAAGTTGGGCAGGATTGGAATCTGATTTTGAAGAAAAAGCAAACGAGCGCAAATAGATATTTGGCCTTTCTTTTTTTTGCTGACCTTTGGGCGCAACTCATGGAGCAGGTAGGACACGGGCTGGCCGTGCATGTTTCCCGTGGGCGTGCTCAGCGGCGTGTTGATGTCGGCGTGGGCGTCCACCCAAACCAGGCTCACGTCCCCCACAGCTGACGCGTGCCCGTGGACAGAGCCAATGGCCAGGCTGGAAAAGGTGATGGCGGAGGCGGTATCATGTTTTCAATTTATCCCACAGCCAAAACAAAGCGTGCCGAGCAAGCGAGCGACCTGTGGTCTCCGCCCAGCACGACCGCCGTGTGTCCATTACGCTTCACCGCCCGCACCGCCTCTGACAGCCTCAGGTTGGCATTGCCCACCGCCCGGGGATGTTTCACCCGCCCCACTGGCTCGTCGGGCAGCACGTCCTCAAATGTCAAGTTGCCGTAATCCTTCACCACGCAGCCTGCAGGGACAAAAAAAGATGATGTCTTGCCGGGACGGGAAGACACGTGATGCTCTCAGGGCTCCCATACAGAAAAGCAAACATCATTCATGTTTGTGCTAAAATTGTTTGCTCTGAAATAAACAAGGCCAGTCAACTTGAGTGTCTGTGTGTCGTACAGAGCAAAGTCAACCGGTTGAGCACACAGTAACCAGTCTGCTGTTCAATATGTAACCGTGAAAAAGTGGGAGAGAGCCAACGAGCAAGCGCTTGCGTGACAGTCAACACTGAGCACGACATGAATTTGTGATAAAAACTGCATGTCGTTGCTTTCTGTTCTGACCAGCCAATCAGAAGACAGTAAAATGCAGATTAATTGTTACCTTGCGCCTGCAGCTTACGTACGAGTCCCTCGGCGCGGATCGCATCCGGTCCGAGCTCCACACCATCCCGGGGCTGTGCCACGGCCCCCACAAACAAAATTGCTATTCTTGTTGCACCGCCCTAAATGGTCCAGCAGGTTAAGTACGGAGCCGAGGTCACCTGACCTCACCTGTCCTTTGGAGAAAGGCGCTCCAACGATCCCCACGGAGCGCATCTCCTGGAGATGACGGTGAGGATGGTGAAAATGGCGAGGATGAGGAGGAAAATGACATGTCGTGGAGGTGATGAGAAGCTGCAGAGCCGTCCTGGCACGCTGCATGGTGCTGAATGAAGTAGCAAGAAGACGCACAGAGAGAGAGGAAGAGAGCGAGCAAGAGAGAGCGAGCAAGCTCTGCCACCCGGGACAGTGTGACGTCACTCATGTTAATCATTGAACAGACAAAACAAGAAGGTACCCACCATTGCTAGAGATAATTCAAAATTAAGTATACATGGCAGTGCGTTACACTTGTGGCAATTTATTTCAGGTACAATACAAGTCAGAGACTTCCCCACAGAAAACCTTTTTTTTTTTTTTTTTTTAATGAAGTAACCTCATGCAGACAGCAAAAAATAAGAGCTTGCCAACAGACACTTGCATAATGTTCAGTAGGATTATAAAAATAGAATATAGACGCTCAGAAGTCCATGTTCTGCTTTCATGATGAGGACCTCAAGGGCAGGCCATTTTGAGATGATGCGCGTGTTAGAAATAGCTCTGCAACGGTTCTCCCAGGATGTCCTCCATCTCCCGAACCACCTTCTGAACCTGATGCTCCACCTCCTCACACTCGTCTGCAACACAAACAGAACGAGCGGCTCACCACCACTTACACAAACTAACTCTCAAGCCTGCCTTTTGTTTGTTTGCTTCAAGCCACGTCTGCATTTCATAGCTTGCGTTTGGGCTAACAAAGCTGACATGCACTTTGTTAGTTTGGCGCCTTCATTTTGTTTTGTCCATGTTCGGGTACTATTTAGAGATTGCACTGACCCTCCATGAGTTCTGCCAGGAAGGGTATGGTCTCCGGAAGCAGCGCCATGTAGTTCTCCTTCAACTTGGCCGCCAGCTCCATCAGCATCAGCAGCGAGGAGAAGCGTACCTGATAGAAGAGGAACATGGCGTTGACTTGGACACTCGCGCGTCACCGAAGGAGCTCAGGCACTGTTACCTTGGCGTCGGCGTGTCTGCTCTTGAGCAGGATGTTATAGTTGAGGCTTTTCCACTGGGCGTCGTTCGCCAGCGACACGGCAAACTGACCCACGCACGGGACAAGATGTTTGGTCACCCTCTGCTGGTACTCTTCATCGCCACCTAGCGTGTTCTCCAGCTGACAATTTAAAAGGTCTTCTCTGAGCCGGTTGCACAGAGACACTTTTGTCATCATTTGGGCGGCGGCCATGACAATCTCACCTGGTCGACGAGGGGCACCAGGAGGGCTTCAGCTCGCTCCTTGCTGAGGAAGCGCTGCGTGTCGTGCAAGAAGATTTTGTACAGGCAGTCCAGGACGCAGCAAAGCAGCTGGTTGCTCTTCTCGGCACCGCGCTCGGAATCGAAGAGCGACTCGTCTGAACAACGAAGCCAAAGTCTGAGAAGCGGCGGAGCAAAATGCTCGCGTGCAAACGAGCACATTCGTTTCTCATAAGAAACAAAAGATGAAGAGCTTCACCCGTCTTGGAGATGTTGGTCTGCTGAAGGAGGTCTGCAAAGGGCTTGACCAGATTTCCCGCAAAGAGGGCAAAGAGACCTTTAAGGCGCTCGGCGATGCAGTCGGACAGTCGGAAGAAGGTCAGCAGGCGATCTTTGCTGCCCGATTTACTCCAGTCGAACAGCTGAGGAAAGCAAAAGAGAAAATCTTTCAGTTAGATTTGGGAGAGAAAGTGAAAAAATAAAAATCCAGTTGCACAGTCAATATGAGGGATGACAAAACCATTTTTGAATCAAATAAATGTGAAACCTTGAGCTAAAGCAATAAAGCGTCACCTTGAAGAAGAGCGGCCTGAATGTGACTTCCGATAGTTTCATCACCATGACCAGCAGACAATCCATCACGCTGCCCTCGATTAGAGCCGTCCTCGCCAGGTCGCCCTGCACCAAGCAAAAAGGTCAGAAGGTCCCACACATGGACAGACGGACGGATGGATGGACGCACCTGGCAGAATTGGGCTCTGAAGTCCAGCGCAGCGAGGAAGAAGTCGGTGAGCTCAGACTGGTGAAAGCTGAGCGGCTCGCGCTCCATGTGGCCGAGATGTTCTTTGAGGATGCTCATCAATGCCCCCAGCTGGTCCTAAGGGGGGAACAAGCTGCTCAATAACTGCTTGGCCAAGGGAGAGGACATTTGCAGATTGCGCATGTTCTCGCTCACCTTTTTGTCCACCACCATGATGTGGTAGCACTTGGTCAAGACGGGCAGGAGGACCCTGGGGGGGAGCTTGGTGGCCAGGGAGCTCCTGAGCGAGGCCAGACGCACACACAGCTGATTGGTTGCGGAGGAAGACGACGAAGACTTCTCGAGGAGGCACGTCAGCCGACACACCTGCAAAGTTTCAATTTTTACAAAAAAATAAATAAAAATCAGCCCTGACAACCATGAAAGATGACAACACAATGTGGCAAACCTGCAAGGTGGTGTCCTGCAAGTAGGGGCTGATGAAGTGCGCCAGCGTCTCAGCCACACGCTGGAGGGCGGTGACGGCGCTCAGCAAGTAAATCTCATTGCTCAGCACATCCTTCCCATCAGTGAGCACGTGCAGCACGGCTGGCATCAACCTACAGGGAGGAACTTCCCACTTTTAGCCATAAGCCGACAGAAAGACACAAAGTGCGGCGCTTACCTCGGCAGCTGCGGGATGGCGAGGGCTTTGAGGGCGCCCACCACCTCGGCCGCGCACAGTAGGGCGCTGGCCGTCACGTTCTTCTCTTGGTGCGGCGACGCGACCAGGTCCACCATGCGCAGCAGGACGGGGACGAAGGCTTCCTGATGAGTTGCGCCCAAAAGGCGGCAGAGCAGCTTGAGGCTGTAGAGCGCCGTCTGCCTGTTGACGGCCAGCTCGGATGCCGCTTTCTCCGCCCCGCTTCCGTGTGGCGTGCCCACAATGTCCAGGAGGTCGCCGATGAGCTGTAAGAGAACGCTGACCTGCGGGGAGAGAGACATTTGGATGCGACTCGCGTTTTGCTTGACAGCAAGAGTGATGTCAGCGTTTGTACTTTGCGTACGCTACCTGTTGCTCCGCCCACTGCGTCTTGTGCTGAAGCTTGTTGTTGAGCAGCTCCATGGCTTTCCTCCTCACCGACGCCAGCCGGTTTGCCATCAGCCCCCTCATCACCGTGATGAAAGTGTCCGTGGGCAACAAAGCGTTCAACTGTGAAAGGGAAACAACGGGTTGTTTACTCAACTCGGTACGCCAATAAAAATTGACCGACAAAGCACGCACCTTATCCAGAACGTCGTAGGATTTGTTGAGAAGAACTCTCCAAAACTTTGCCATGGGCCTGTCGGCATTCTCCTCCACACAGCGAGTGACGCACTGAATGTAACGCAGGTTGTCCTCCAACAGCCTGGACAAAGGATGCTTGTTCAGCAGCCATTTTTAGAGATACCTTTGATTTGATGACATGCAAACTCACTGCTGCTGCAACTCCTGGAGAGATTTTGCACCACTCTCGTCGACAACGTCCTGAGTGTCCGCTACCTGGGTGAAAAGAAAAGGAAAAAAAAAAAAAAAAAAGAAAGAAATATGATGTTTTTCTTTTTTTTTTTTTTATGTGCTCCAACTGTGAACCACCCCGCTCACCTTCCCGATGAATGCGGTCGAGCCGAGCAGCTGAGCCATGAAGGAGACGGAGAGGAACTTGAAGTGTCTCAACTCCTTTCCGCTGTGGGCCTCCACGCTGAAGATCAGCTCTTCCACCTTCTCCTCTTCCCCTTTTTTCTTTTTCTTACCATCTCCTCGCCGGGCACCAACTGTAAACAGAATATGTCAGTTGACAGATGTCACAAATTTACTTCATGTGAAATTTGGATCGCTTTGCATCAAGTGGCGTTAGCATGTGCATTGCGGCCAATAACGTTCTCACCGTCCTCTTTGTCGTCGGGCAGCTGAATGAGGAATTTCAGGATGTTGATGAGAGAGGTGAGCTGCTCTGAGACCTCAAACTGGCAACACACCGAGATCCAGAAGTCCACGTCTCGCTCCAGAGCCGCTTCCTGGGGAACCAACGGAGCCAGAACTTGGTCAGTACGTCAAAGTTGCTGACTGGCTTGTACTTGGGGGGTGGAGGGGTGGGGTGGTGGGGGCAGAACTTGCCTTCTCGCTTTCTAAGCTAGACGCCTGTGTGGTGTGAAGCTTGAACAAGAGGAGCATCAGGACCCAGAGGAAGCGGGCCGGGCCCAGCGTGCCGACCAGCTGAGCGAGGATGTGCAGCCGCCGGTGTTCGGGCACGTGAGGCAGCGCGTCGGCAAAGACGTGCACGATCTTCGTCACCACCGCGTCCACGCTGCCGTGCGACTGACCGCCGGCCTGCAGGGGCAAAGCCAAGGCCGTGACGTACCAACCAAAAAAAAACACAGCGTCTGGCGCTGCTCGGCTTTGCATTTGGATCCCATTCCAGTTGCAAACGTGGCCGACCTGGATCAGAGCTGGGATGACCATCTTGACCGTCTTGTCGATGACTCGGAAGCTGTAGGCGTCATCCAGGCGCATGATGTTGGCGCCCATGAAGGTGAAGATGGGCATGATGTTGTGCAGAACTTTCTCCTAGAGGCCCAAAGCTCAGGTCAGATTTGTTCACACGGGAGTGGAAAAAGTCAAAACGACTCACGGGGAAGATGTTGGCGACGACGCCCAGCAGCAGCAGAGCGTGATGGTGAGTCTGCGGTACGTCTGTCGCGCGAATGCACTGGACCACCAGCTCCACGCTGAATTTCTCTTCTTCCAGGACATCTGCGAGTGACAATCAGTTTTTATTAAGTGGAACATTTCTTTTTTCTGAATTGCAACCAGCAGTTTGGAAGATCTTCCAAAAGAGCTTTCAAGGCTCTCGAAGTTGAAGTTTAGCACCAAATTAAACAGGACTACACGTGAGCAAGCAGAAGAGCCCACCTGGTCCACTAGGTTGCCCGTCCGGCGCCATTTTGTTGCAGACGTTGAGCAGGCAGCCGAGCAGAAGCTGCCTGGTGTACTCTATGTTGGGCTGCTCCAGGGCCGACGCCTCCAGGCTCCTGAGCAACAATCGGGATCAAGTCAGCATCACCAAGGCGCTTCCCGTCCTGTCCTGTGGCCATCTTGGAGCGTTACCTGGCCAGCAGCGAGAACAGAACCGGCACCAACATCTGGGCTCGCTTCAACTTCTTCTTGTGCTGAAGCAGCTCCAGGATCAAAGTGACTCTGTGCCAAGAAACGGCGCCCCCCTCTGGCGGTGCATCGCCACTCTCGTCGCTTTTCCTGAGAAGTGAGCTGTCGTTATTTCCGAGGAGTTTCCGGTGGAAATGTCATGCGATGAACATATATCAAGTCCACCTCTGCAAAATTCGGCTCCTGCGGGTTCGCTGAAGCGTCACGGTGACCTTGGCTTTTTCTGGCGGTGCCAGCTCGTTAGCCACCAGCTCAGCATCCACAGCAATCTGCACAAATAAGAAGAAGAATAAAGGTGATGTTCTAGACTTCGGATGATTGACGCCAACTTTTGATTTGGGAGACGAGACGGCTAGCGCTCACCGCTTTAAAGGTGCTGCCGACAGCGTCGGCAAGTATCGGATTCCTGCTTTCCGGCAATAGGTCGAACAAGGCCGTCAGAAGGTTCTGTTGGACCTTCTGATCTCCCAGGGCGGCGAAGAACGGCTTTGTGATCTGTGGGATGAGTTCCGCAAGGTTTTCAAACGGCCCTTTCTGACCTGAACCCGAATGGCTGTCCATCTGAGTCCAGCTCTGACCTGCTGCAAAGCGATGATCTGGCAGCTGGGGATGCCCGACAACGGAGCGGTGGAAGTCGTCATGGCTTTGAGCAGCAGGTCCAGACAATTGTGGTCGGCGGCCAGCAAAGGGGCCGCCGCCTCGTTGTACTTGCCCAGGACCACTTGCAAGAGCCGGGTCTCGTCCGGCAGCAAAGCGGGCATGTCGGGGTCGTTGCGGAGCAGCCGATCGAGCACGGGTAGCAGAGTGCACAGGACGGTCTGAGAAGAGCGCACACAGACGGCTTTCAGACTTCTGTGCCGCAGATGTTCTGGTACAGTGTCGCCGCACTCACCTGTCCATTGACGTGCCTCAGCGCTCTCAGGAGGCAGGTGGCGGTATAGGACGGGCAGCATGGCGACTGGACGCTCAGTAGCAGTTGATTTATGGAAGCCTGCAGCGACGACGTCTTTTTAGCCGACTCGCAGGCCTCGTGTAAATGGCCCAGAACCTGAGGGTGGAAAGCCACCTGAGATGAGAGTTGGTCCTAAATTGGCAAGTGTTTGTATGGCATAGCGATGCCACGTGAAGGTCCCCACCGTGCTCAAGTACGACGGGTCGGCGACAATTTCCTCACAGGTAGACATAAGCTTTTTTATGATTGGCTGGAAGGGAGTAGCGTCTGCCCCCGACAGGCTCTGCAGAGCGCTGATGGACACTCTTCGGATCTCTCGGACGGGAGAGGTCAGACAGCACAGCAAGGCCGGGACCACTGGAAAACACATGCCGCCCCGTGTTAGTCAGAGGTCATTGCATCTGACAATGTTCAATTGTTTACTGGGCGAGTTGGCTCCAGCTAGCTCAGTCAGCGTGGTGGCAGGTTGGGCGCTCAGTAAAGCGGCGCCCACGTAGAGCGACCGAGCGTGCAGGACGGCGTCCACCCGGACGCCCAGCTGGTCGCCGCAGTTGTCACCGTATCCCCACAGCAGGCAGAGGAACTTGAAGAGCGCGGCCGCATCGCACAGATGCACCTGCGGGGC
The DNA here is from genome assembly GCF_033458585.1 of Syngnathus typhle. Taxonomy (NCBI): domain Eukaryota; kingdom Metazoa; phylum Chordata; class Actinopteri; order Syngnathiformes; family Syngnathidae; genus Syngnathus; species Syngnathus typhle. The sequence continues at coordinate 3,281,565 of NC_083755.1, read as the reverse complement.
ACGTCCAAAGGAAGTTGGATTTAAAGGACTCCGAGTCAAATTTGCACAAATCAAACCTTGATAAGAAGCTTGGCCAGCTCTCGAAAACTGCCGGCCGCCGGCCCCTCATCGGCGCCGCCGATGACGAGGGCGAAGAGGCGCGAGATGAGCCCCAAGTAGCAGCAGGTGTTAGCGTCCAGCTTCTCCGGGTTCCACCACACGGCGGCTGGCAAAAAAAAAAAAAAAAGCACTTAAGCCCATCGAGTTGCAGTGGCGGGAAAAAGCAAAAGCCTCGCTCACCTTTGAAAGCGCCATCGAAACACTTGAGAGAAGAAATGAAGTCTCGGAGGAGCCAAATCATCACTTGGCTGGCCTCTCGCTGGTGTTGCCCGCCGGGCTGCTGGTCGCATTTGCTCAGGTACAAGGACAGTGCCTCGCCGAAGGATGCAGAAGGCAGGACTTCCTGTTGGACATCACATGCGCTTAGGTCCGAGCCAGCTGTGGCGAGAATGTTAGCGCGCTTGCTTGTCTCACCTGGGCGCCATCCGCCTTGGTGACTTCCAGCAGCGGAGGCTCCAGAACAGCTAAGAGCCGCTGGGCAGTGAGCAGGTGCTCCGTCTCGCTCAGTTGCGCCAAGCCCAGCAGAAGAGTCTCCGTCATCACCGCAAAGAAGGTGTGGCCTCTTACACCGCGCCCGCGCAGCTGCTCCCCTAACACACCAAAATTCTCCATCTGAGGAGCAAAACAGGAGGAAAGTCATTTCTACTGTCGAAACATGTCAACGATCGACAACTTACAGCATGACGTTTGGCCAGGTGATCCATGTTGGCCAGGTTCTCGTTCAGCCTGGAGACCAGACGCTGGTTGGCCGAACCGACAAGGTCCAGTTCGGAGCTCTGCTTTATCACTTGCTGAAGTTCTGTGTGGAAAGAGGAAACACTTTGTGGCTCAAGGCGCAGTTGGGGAAAACCCGGTAGAGGGGTCTGGCTGCTACCTTCCGCCCAGCTCGCGGTGAGTGGATGGCTGGCGACGGCGGCACAGCAGGCGACGCAGCGCGCGAGGCGGAGCTGGGCTGAGTCCGGACGACAGCTGGTGACCACTAGGAAGGGTAGCAGCCCCCAGACGATGGTCTCCACCTGCTCGGTGCTCCCCTTCCCCAGCCGGGAATCGGTCAATAAACGCACCGCTTCGGTTAAAACTGGCAGCCTAGTGGGGGGGGTTGGGCGCGCACAATCGTCATGGAAACCGAAAAGGAGACTGTTGGGTTGATGTTTATTTTGACAAAGTATAATTAAAGGACAAACTAAAAAAAGCCCAAATTCTGACCAGCTGTCGGCCTCGGGTTGATCGATTCTCTGCAGCAGAGACAGCAAATTGGACACGGTGCTCTCAGTGTCCAGAACGTCAAACAGCATCTGGGGGGGGGGAAAAAAAAAACTTTACACGCTCATCTAATCCAATTGAATTTAACAAAAGACGCGTGATCATTCATTTATCAGGCTTAGTTCCTTTCTCTTCCTCTACAGCTGGGCCAAACTAAAAATATTTCATTGATCACAAGAGTCCAAGCTCTTTGGAGTTTTTGAAAGAAAACAAACATTAGCCCCAAGATGGTTGCTCAAGAAACGATATGAAATGTAGCCGACCTCCAAGGTTTGAAGAGCCGCACTGACGACTTCCACCACGTCGTCCTTCAAGCGCTCCATCAGAGCGTCTTTAAGGAAGTCCTGGTCCAAAGTCTGAAGCTGGGGAGAGGGGGAAAAAAAAAAGTCAGAACGAAGCAGAACCCGTGAAGAACCCGCGAGGTCTCCAGTCACACCTGTCCCGACGCCGCCAGGCTCCTCAGGTGCTCCAGAGCCGAGACTCGGAGCGACGCCTGCGGGTGCTTCAGGCTGAGCAGCAGCGACGTATCCGAGTCGCCCATGATCTGAAAGCAACAACATGGACACCGCGTTTTTCCTCAACGCTTTGCTCTTGACTCTTTATTCAACGCACCTGGAATTTCCCCCTGCTTATGGACAGAGAGAGGAAATGGTGGAAGAGGCGTTTCTGCTCCTCGTCGCTGATGTTGGCGGCGTGACGCGAGAGGACCCCGTCCAGAGCCGCCAAATACCTGGGCCGGACCAACATTTTGCGCTCATCCACAAGGCCACGTTGGGCACACTCACTTCGCGCACTCACTTGGACTCAAAGAGTCGCACCAGCGGCTGCAGACGCCGGTTGAGGGTGTCCACGTTGTCCACGGCGAGCTCCGTCTGACTCAGGTAATCGTCTAGCAGCAAGCTACAGACATAAGGAAGGATCCTTGATTGGATGGTGTCAATTCATCAAACGTCTCAAAGTTTTTTTAATTTTTTTATTTTACCGAGCCACGTAGCCGTCCAAGCCTTTGGTCAGGGGGACCGAGTCCAAGAGCGACTCCAGCACGTGCGCGTCGTCTGTGGAAAACACAATAAAATGTTCAAACGTTCTGTATTCAACGTTTGGCCAGGGTTGCGTTTTCACCTGAGCTGCCAAAGACTGCGTGGACCAGGTGAGGCAGCAGGTAGCGTAGTAGAGGGCTCACGTCGTGGGTGGTGGCCAGGAGCTGAAGCGTGGATGCTAGCGCAGGCATGGAACACACGTGGTGGCAGAATCTGAACACATACAAAAACGTAACTTTTCTTGCATCACAAGACGGCCAACTGTTGCTCCGTCATACCTGGACCCGGCTGCGCCCTCCTTCTGACTCTGCAGTAGCACGATGAGGCAGCCCAGCCCCTCTTTGGCCAGCACGGGCTCTTTGAGCAGAGACTTGGCTATGCGCACGGCCAGCGTGTTGATCAGACTCGCCTCCATCACCACCTTGACCGCCATCTGGCACACGATCATGTAGGTGGCCGCCTTGTAGTCGGCCACTCCCGACGTCAGGCCCTGAGAGGAGGGGGCGGGACAAATGGCATGATATCCATTCCGTTTTCAGAAGGACAAGAATGCTCATAACGAGTCGTTATGACCTTATAGCACAGTGCATCCGCAAATTCTCAGATTATAAACGCAGTTGATGTTAAGAAATCTGTACCTTCTGCACGTACGGCAGAAGTTTTGAAATGATCGTGTCTGAAACTTTGTCCACGGCATCCAGAGCCGAAACGATGGTGGAGGCGTAGAAAGAGAAGACCACTCGCAGCTGGGAGAAACTCTTGGAACGTCCGGAAAAAGCCTGAAAGAAATCAACAAATAATACTAGCTAACATTTCTTCGTCCATTTTTTGTAATGCCAATTTGATATATTGACACCTATGTGTGTGTGTGCGGGGGAATAATATTTGCATGCCAGTGTGGCTACCTCAATTGACGTCGTGACCATGTTGCAGACAAAGTCCATAAAGCCCAAGTCCGAGTAGCAGTGGGTGACCAGAGTCCCTTTGGCCAGTGGCACGCCTGGTTTCTAAACAAGGAAACATGCTTTAAGTCTCGCTGCTAGCTGAACTTGGCTTTGGGAGCCATCAGCAGACATCAGCACATCTGACCTGCAGAGCCTGCAGCCAATTCCAGCGGTGCGTGGCGTCCTGGATCTTGAGGAGCTGCACCACTCGGACAAACGTGTTACTGTGGTGGTAAGGCAGCGCGCAAGCCAGCAGGCTCTCGACGTTGTACAGATGAACGTGGAAGCTGCGCACAAACAACAAGCAACCTTCCAAATCTACTTTACATTGGCGGGTGGCTCAGGGTTGACTGAATCTTCACATTTAGAAGACGTTACCGGTGAACCAGCCACTCGATGCACTTGTGCGCCGGCTTGAGGAGGAAGTACGGGGAGATGCGGGTGAGGAACAGAGCGATGTCTGCATCCAGCTTCTTGTTGACATCTTTGGACTGAACACTGCGCTCCAGCGTCACCGATGCACGGCTGAACAGAGAGTCCTGGAACTCCCGGAGGGCCGGTTCGATCCCCAGCAGCTCCTCCAGCCCCGTGCAGCCTGCAGAAAAGCAATGTTTTGAAGGTTGCAGAGAGAGAAATGGAGACGCAAAGGGGACTGAAGAGAAAGACTCACCAAGAGCATAAAAGGTGCTTCTATCGAGGGTAGCCGCCTCTTTGGGGTCAAAGAGAAGTGAGGTGACCTCTTTGCGAGACAGTAGATTTGGATCATTCTGAGGAAGCGCCAGCCGCTTCAGCTGATAGGATAATGACGTCATGATGGGTTCGAAACCTGAAACGTCAGTCGAATTACTTCATCAATCCATATAAGATGAGAAGGTACGATGTGACACAAATTATATCTACAGAATGGAAAGGATATTTCTTGTTAAGTTATGAGAGTGTCCAAACAGGAAATTGAACCAGCAAACGGGGCGTAATATCGAGTTGTATTAAGAGTCGTACTAACAAAACATTTCGATATCGGGTTTAGGGAAACTTTACAGCAGTAAAGTTTAGCAAGTAAAACATTAATAACACTATCACGAACACAGTTTGAGTTGTAACAACGTTGTATATCTGCACTTCATTTAATGTCATTAGAATTTGGAGACGAACCTGTTTTCTTGTTTTCCTCCCAACACACGTGCGATTTGCGAAAGGTCAATTCTTTCTTCCTCATGTTAGATTACACTTCCGGGTCACATCTGGGTAAGTAGAGATAGTTCGCTTCGCTCACATCCTTTTTCGTGTCAAAGGAACGTTATCTTCAATCCATTATTCGTTTCCTAATACGACGATGAAAAAATTAAAAAGCATGATACAGAAAGTAAACTGTTATAATAACAAGCTGAAACTCACCCATTGGACCCTTTTCTATTCTGTATCTTTATGTCTGTCTTCGTTGTTCAGTTCTCTGTGGGACAGTTATCCTGCCAACCGCAAGGGGCAGTGGTTTAATTTTAGACGCTATAAAAATCAGTGGTAACCAATCAAGTGGTAAGTGACTTAAGTTTCCGTTACGTCTAATTGTCGAGATTTATATGCGCTACGTATTTTTAACTAGACTTTTCTCTGTACTGAACCTTGGTAAGTGATTGCCAGCTCTTCGAGTTTTCGAATAAAGAATTTATAAATTAAGTTCATAGAAAGTCTACTTGCTAGTTTCAATTGTGTTAGATATCTGTCGTTTTTGGGTAACTCCGGACCGTGGACAGTCCAGAAATTACTCAGTTTGCCGGCTGCGGTTGGTGTTTTGTTTACGCTTGTTGTGTTTTGGCACAAGTAAGACATTTTTGAAGCGCTAACTCATAATACTGACTGCTAACACGGTACCACTATTCGGGTTTGGCGGGGGTCCGCCCCCCACATCATGTGATTGGTGCTTTTCCGGCCATGTCTGATATAATTGGCTGAAAGTTCACGATAAATTTAAATGCCTCAAAGCGTGGATAAAAATGTCTCTGCACTCTCAAACTAAACATGTCAAGTAATCAATTAGGAGTAACTTGCCACCCCCAACATTTAGGTTGGGTTTATATTATTCTATGGCGTATATTATTACTCACATTTCCTGCCCCCTAAGGTTTTCGTTTTGTGATTAGTGTAAACTGAACTTCTTTTGTGTTTTTGTGATTTTCCTAATGGCAGTTTCCTTCAGGAGGATCTTCTCACCTCCCAATTGTCTCAAAGTGTGCGGACTGCCGTCTAATCCAGGGAGGATTACAGAAAGACTGAGTGACGTTTAGCCTCCACAGCAGAGCAGCTGATCTGCTGATTCAAACGGGGAAGCTTCCTAATAGCTGTTGGTAAGTCGTGGACATCGAGCTTTCTGGAATGCTGGATCAGAGTATAAGTTGTTTGCGTGTGAACAAGAGGCGGCCGAGACATCTCGCTGACCCAAGGTTCCGACAGGAACTGGGTTTTGTTATAGTTTGTGAGTAAGATGTATGTCCCGGACGTGTGTCTGACCTGAAATGAGCGTCGGTGACAAGGATGAGGATCTACACAGCTGGGGCTGGACTGACCTGTGTGTGTATGCTGATGTTTACTGCGCTGTCAGCGTACTCGCTGTATTGGTCCATGTGCCTGGCCTTCACATGACCTATCTGATGCGAAGAGCACAGCAAAGACAACCTATATTTATGAGTGTCTTTGTTTACGATCTTATAGTTCAACAGATCTTAAATAAAAAAAAAAAAAATTGAAAGTCATTGTATTATTATTGTTGCTCAAGCTTAATAAAGCCTTGCTAAGGTGAAAATGTAATATCTAACAGTGAAAACAAAAATCTTGATGGTCGTCAGATAACTAGTCATAATCTTTGAGAGTAACACACGCTAACTTTTCTCTGCTTGCTCAGCTCCGGTTACTGGTCACCAGCGTCCGACTCGGACGACGAGCCCGGCAGCATGTCCAGACGCAGCCAACGTCTGGACAACAGCCTTCTGGATTGTAGACTGCCACTCGGCAGCGCCTCCCTCAACATGGGAGGAAATGCTTGGAGAAACGCAAGGTTAGTCAGTGTTTACTTGTTTCACCCTTGCCTTAAAATTATTTTTCTTCTGTCTCTCATCTTGTCTGCTTCCTAGCAGGATGTTGAAATCGCACCGTCCTCTGCAACAGTCCGCGTCCTGTTCGGAGTCGCTCCTCTCCTCCACACCTCGTAAATCCTCCAACCAGTCTCTGCACGGCGACATTACCGATGCCTCGCTGCTCTCATCCTTGTTGGACAAGTCTTCCTTCCACGAGGCCTCCATGCAGGAGAGCACGGGAGCTGACAACTTTTGGGGTAAGAAGCAGCAAGGTGGGCTTAATTTTTCCCCACTTCTAAGAGGGTCTGTGCACTTTTGCAACTCTAATTATTTTAAATAACCTCTCCAATATTAAAAAAAACAAACTAAACAAGGCTGTGGAGACTTTTTGTATCCACTGCACACTTCCCCCCCCCAGAGGGCACCATCATGGAGGAGCAGAACAGCACGATGGCCGACAGCGTTCTTATTGGCTCCGACATCCGCTGTCATCCCAAGCACTCTGTTCAAACACCAACTCGAGTTTCCTACAAAGACGGCAACTGCGGCGTGAGCGAGCACAGCACCTCAAACGTCTTGTACGCGGCGGCGCACTCATCCGTCCCGGAAGCCTCCACCATCTATTGCAAGGAGCGAAGACAGCCATTCAGAACAGGTGAGATGACTTGTGTCTTGGTGCTGCCCACTTTCCGCCAAGGTTAAACATCCCAGCTATGTCCAGTGACATCCCAACTGCCTCGGTTCTCGGTATGTGCTTCTTGCAGATGTGCTGTGGCTGGACTCGCTCCTGCTTGTCACAAGGAGGGCAGCCGCCCGCTGCCGCTCCATACTCGCTCGTGCCTGGCGGATGTGTCAGGTTGACAATAAACATGACCGTCCTGCCTGTAAGAGGTTGTTGTTGTTTTCTTCACATTGGCAGGGAGTTTGATCTGGGTGTCTTAAGTGGATTCTGATGAACTCACCAACTTTTGAGGAACTTACAGATCCAGTTTCAGTGAGGCTTCACCTTCTCCACTAGTGTTGTTGTCCACTAACCCTAACCCTCTCTGTCCTTGTTACCACTCACTCAGCTGGTTTTTAACTCTTGTTTAGATCATGTGCTGTTTCCCCCCTCACACAAATAGGCTGCACCTCTTTTGACTTTGGCTGTTTCTGTGGAGAAATGCAAATCTCCCCCCAGTCGTGGGTGCTGTGACAGCAACGGTGTGAGCAAGAATATTTTTGTCCTGATTGCATTTGTGTTTGTTGCAGCTCGTACGGACCACGGCGGCAACATGAGCGCCAAGCAGAGGGAGCTTCACCCCAACGGATCTTTATGTAAGTTAACGCCTACGCTCTCTCATTTACCATTGACAGGCCCCGCATTGTTTTTTTTTTTTTTTTTTTTTCCCCCCCCCCAAATTCATTCACCGCTGCCACTTCTAGGTGATGACTGCAAGGAGAAACAGCACGCAGAGCAGACTCGCGTTGACGACGGCGGCTCGCCTTGGTCCGCTCGGGCCCGGGCGTTCTGCCACTTGATGTGGAACATCACTGTGTTTACAGGTTAACTTGACGCCGCTGCTACTGCCGCCGCCTCAAAAGTTTGTTTTCTCCCTGGCCACAAAATTAGGTACAGCAGCACAATCTTAAACAAAAAGGAAATGTTAGAACAATTTTGACATTAATTTCACAGTTATTTAGATAAATAGATTGGGCAGGTTGTACCCTAATAAAGTGGCTTCGTGCCAAGTTGTGCCTCCAATTAAGAAGGAGCGTTGTTTCTTCAGTGTGCAGTTTGTGTTGGTTGACCTCACGGCTGTGGACTCTGACCAGGACAATTTTGTCGTCGGCGTTTGCGGGTCATTGCCCCTCGCAGGCCAAAAACTCATTGTTGAGCGTTTCATCTTCTCTTTCTGTCGCCGGTGTCTTCTTCCTAGATGCTGAGATTCCTGCATTGATTATGATCTTGTCATATTTTGTGTCTGACATTTAATCAACCTCTAGTGGCTGTCCTCTTCCTCCTCCTTAGCGGGTTGTAGAAAACATCTCCTTGCATCCTGATACTCAGCTTTTTGATCTCCGCTCTTTATTTGCTTGCGAAGGTATATCACTTGACTTTAATGACGTGTGTGTTTGTGCAGGTCGGTCGTCCAACCTGGGCGGCGTGTTAAAGTGGATCAGCAGACTTGGTGACGGCCCTATGTTGACTCGGTAATTACAGAGTGCCCAATAACAATCTTTAGCATTCATAGCTGCTTGAGGTAAGAAAGATCATGTTACCATTTGTGCCCTACAGGTTGCCCCTCGCGCTCTTGTTTGTTTTTGTCATCCCCTTCAGTAAGTTCTTGCTCACACATCACTTTATATCAAACAAAATTTTCAAGTATGCTCTTATGTCTTTAGGTTTGTGTTGGTTTGCCCTGGACAGTCTACCTGCTCTAAGCATCTCTGACAGCCCTACCCCTACCCCTGCCCTGTCGCAGGAGGTGAGCTTGACATTCTTAGACCACGTTGCCACTCCTGGCCAGAAGTAAGTTTGTCTCAAGCAGCAGACGGAGAACCGCTCATCTTATCACAGCAAGTGGCGGAGTCGATACGCCTGGCTCATCTGGAGCGCAGCCTGGCCTTGCTTTGGGAGCGTGTGGAAGCTGGCGATCAGAGGGCAGAGCAGAGACACGGCGAGATGATCCGGATGCACACGCAACTGCGGCACAACGACCAGAGCGGCAAAATGTGGCTTAGCAGGCTGGTGGAGCGCCAGATGGCCCAGCTGAGAAGGCAAATGAATGACCACAAACAGCAGAGGGAGCAGGTGGTCACATGACTTCTGGTCCTTGGAGAATTTGCCCTCCCGCAAGGGTCATGTTTAAATACTCTCTTCAACTATAACAGCGTGATGGTCACACTCTTAAGTTTTTTTTATAGTGCTTCAGTGGTGAATTACACTTGCCTTTACTAAGTGTTGTTGTTTTTGTTCAGGAGTTAATTTGGCTGCAGAGCCAAATGTCTCGTCTAGATCTTGTGGAAGTGAATCTGCAGAAACTGGAGGCCCAGGAGGAGGTATGTTTTTATTTTTATTTTTTTTATTTTGCCTCCTCCTCCTTCCCTCGTGAGCACACAATCACCAGCCTCACAAAATAAAAGCGTTTCTTTGGGGGAAAAATGGGTTTCAAATCCCACTATGACTTGCTGACACAGGTGGGCCGCCTGGAGGTAATGCTGAGGGACATCAGGCGTGATGTGGACGCTCTTCTAGGATGTCAACAATTGGACCAGGAGACTGTGAGACAACTTCAACTTTGACTAGTATTTTTTTTGCCCAATTTTACTTTTCTCATTTTTTGCTCCTCAACAGATCTCAGCTCAGGTTCAGCAGGGAGTTCGTACTGTGCTCTTCGGGAACGAGTGGTCCGAGTCCGGCTTCCCCGATCTGCGGGCGTCTCTGGCCTCACTGGAGCGCAGCGTCCTTCATAACATCAGCCATCATCTAGATCAGCGCCGCCGTGAGGAGGCGCTTACTCGAGAGGTGCTGATGTCAATTGCTTTAACTTAAAAATTACCTGTTGGGAATCTTGGTTGAAATTTTTTTTTTGCAGTGTAACACCACCTTGGCTTGTTGCGTGTGTGCAGGACGTGAACCTGATGGTAAAAAACGCGTTGAGGCTCTTCTCCTACGACCGCACTGGCCTTGCGGACTACGCTTTGGAGTCTGGAGGTGGTGACAAATTGCTATGCTGTTTGACTTTTTTTTTTCTTTTTCAAATTTTGTCATTCTTATCCTACAGGTGGCAGCATCTTGAGCACTCGCTGTTCTGAGACGTACGAGACCAAAGCAGCACTGCTGAGTTTGTTCGGAGTTCCTCTTTGGTACTTCTCACAGTCTCCGAGAGTCGTTATCCAGGTGAGGAGGACTTTTTGTTCTCACAATGTTGGATGCAATGAATAAAAAAACTAAAATAAATAATGATTGCATGTACAGTAATAGGGTAGAATGCAATGTCTAATTCACATCTATATCAATGTAAAATCTATATCTTGTTGTTCTCGCAGCCAAACGTCCATCCTGGGAACTGTTGGGCCTTCCGAGGCTCAGCGGGTTTCCTGGTGATCCGCTTGTCAATGAGCATCCTCCCCACCGCCTTCTCCCTGGAGCACATCCCCAAAGCCTTGGCGCCCAGCGGCACCCTGCGCAGTGCCCCCAGAGACTTCCAAGTCTATGTAAGCCTCGCCGTATACAAAGTCCTGCAGCGGGTCGGCGTTTGAGTCGGGTTTGTCCTTCAGGGTCTGGACGACGCCAGTCAGGAGCGGGGGACGCTGCTGGGCTCATACACATATCAGGAGGACGGAGAAGCTGTGCAGACCTACCACGTCACCGTCAGTCCACGTTTGCACTTGCACACCTGCTCTTATTCTCATCTATGATTAAGTTAACTTTTTTTTCTTCAAATACACAGGAGGAGAATGACCGTGCCTTCCAAATCATTGAGGTGCAAGTGCTGTCCAACTGGGGCCACCAGGAATACACGTGTATGTATCGATTCAGAGTGCACGGTACTCCCCAAGACACCTAAACAGACTTGCTGCCTTGTTTGTTTACAATGCCCATTTCCTGATTTCATCTAAGCGCTTTTTAATCATAAAAGGATGAAATCGTTGAACACACTGACCTTGTGGCCTTGAATGTACCGCAATTTCTCAAAGTTGCCTTCTTACAATTGCACTCAACTCAATGTTTTATTTATTTGGTTTTGGGTTAGTATTTGTGTCAAATGTTGGACCTTCTCGTTTGTTGTCTTTTTGAATTTAAGATGTAAATAAAGATTTATACAACGTCTGTACTATAGTGCCCATATAGTTGACTCAAAAGTCCATGAAAATCCCTTAATAGCTCCTTCTTCAGTCCTTGGGCAGTGGGATACCAAGCGCAGTTTGCGTCCGTCCCGCAATCCCCCTCTGGGCCTGGCTCACTTGCTCCTTGTCGCAATAGTCCTGCAGGAAGACGTGGGCCAGGTTGCGCAGGCGAGGGCTCTCGCACAGGGAGAAGCGCAGCATGCACTCCACGACAGCCACGTCGCTGATGTGCGGGTGTGATGACGGCGTAGACAGGTTCATGAGGGTGCTGATGGCCGACAAGACTGTCTCCTCCCGCGGACTGGACAGACAGTTTGTGACTAGAGCGATGGCATCGCTCTCCAGGATGAGGTCGCGACATTCTGGATCCATGCTGAGGTTGCACAGCCCCCCTGGTGCAGTCAACAGGGACAAAAAATATTTGTTAATTATGACATAAAAACATGTTGTGCCATGGGAATCGGCACCTATTCCAAACTCCACAAAGTTGTCATTGTCTTCTGTGAGCATGTCCAGGAAGAGATCAGCCACCTGGAGCTGCCTTAGGTGCTCCATGTTCTTCGGATCGTACGCAAAGTTGGCCAAGTTAGCCAGAACTTGTTCCTTTGCCTCTGGAAACAAATAATTTGCATGCCAAACAAGAAAATTTATTATCAAAATGAATTAAAACACAATTATTCACAACATATCTCATTAGCTACAGACATAATCAATTATCTTTTTTTACACAAGGCGTGCATACGCCCTCTAGCGGCAAAAACAACAAAACACAGGCATCATAATTGGCATAAACAACAAACACGATACATTATAGTTTACCATCACAATCGGTGTCCTGAAACTCCGTGACGAGCGTTTGCAAATACTCGAAGCGGTCACATTCCTTCTTCGACATGCTAACTTTTAACAGTGTTACTTTTCATTATAAGAAATAAAGTCGTGATTGGGTGACAACAAGGGCAATTGAGAAAAATACGTATGACCAAAACACTGCGATGGTTTTGTCCGTCTGTAAAAAGGTCCGAAGGTCGCGCGTCTCTTCGCACATTTGTTCCGCTTAAATGGAAAACCTTGCACGTTTGACCGGGCTTTTTTCCCAATAAAGTACAGGATCTGTACTTTTGCCCAAGTAAATAGTGTGAGGACTTTAAATGATTATATTAATCAATGATCCTTACTCAGTACTGCTGCCACAGAGTGCAAAGGTTGTCTTTTCTTTTTCCCCCAAACATTGTTCTTAAAGGACACGCCCTCTGCTTCCACTCCCCTTATAGACTCTCTCTTCCTGGAGCACACTCAACCCCGAACACGTAAGTAAAACAACAGATTTTTGTAAAAGCAACGATAAACGTAGCGTAATAGCATTGCGACCAAACGAGCGGGTTTCGTATTGTTACGATCGTTTCGCTGTTCTCCATCGCAAGTTGACGAGCTAATAAGGCAGATGCTAAAAGGAAGCTAACTCCCTCCGGGGTTGCAGGGGCGAAACAGAAGGGGCTGTTGTTATGTAATGTCAACTGACATCAGGCGAATACATCGTCTCATTACATATTTCGAAAGGAAGTCTTTGTCATATTATCTTTATTGCCAAGACGAGCTTGTGAAATGTAAGATTACGAAATCCACACGCCCGTGTGATGCTACCTTCCGGTGCACTTAGAATAATTGTAAAAGTGGAAATGACTGATTTCCTCGTACCATGGTCATCTTCCTCAAACTTATATAAATCTAGACTTCCAAAGTCAAATGAACATGATAATTCAAAATATACAATAAACGTCACATATGCAGTAATAACAGCAAAAATAATGCATTTTATTGAATGGCACCTTTCAAATGTGAAACAACTATTGCTCCATTCATAGTGGTGTGCATGGAATAAAAGTCAATTATACAATAACAAAAATGGTGAAATCACAGTAAAAACAAATAAAAAATAATAATTAAAAAAAGGTTAGACTATGGGTAAGTAAGTGGACAAGAGCGCAATGTTCTCCAAATTTCTTCCGTTGGTTGCAACAGGCTGTTTTCTTCATGAGTATTAGTCAGTCACTAGCAACGGTTGTGGTATGTCAATAACAACCCAATGAAGGGAAGAAACACAAAAAGGTCTTGTGGAGCAGGAATCTATAGTGCACTTTTGTAGTCTAACCGTAACTAACACGGGTCAGTTTTGCAGCCAACCATATTTATCAACAGCCATTGCTTTGACATAAAAGAACTGCAAGGATTTGAGGGACCAGATAAGGAACTAAAATTTCACACTGAGCATGTTCCTGTTGGTGACATTTAAAGAAGTAGCTACTTCCTCTTACTCTCAGGTGGTGATGAGCTATCCAGGTTATCCTCCTCAGTCGGGCGGCTACCCACCACAAGGTGGCGGCTACCCACCACAAGGTGGCGGCTACCCACCACAAGCGGGCGGCTACCCTCCTCAGGCTGGCGGATACCCGCCGCAAGCAGGGGGCTATCCACCCCAAGCCGGCGGCTACCCACCCCAGGCAGGCGGCGGCTACCCACCCCAGGCAGGCGGTGGCTATCCGCCCCAGGCGGGCGGTTACCCTCCAGCTGGGGGCGGCTATGCTCCCCAGGGTGGCGGCTACCCTGCCCCAGCTGGAGGTTTCCCACCTCAGGCTGGAGGATACCAACAGCCTCAGCCAGGAGGAGGCTATCCATCCATGGCAGGAGGTAACATCTCAAGTGCTTCATTTTCCCTATGGCTCCAACAAAAAAAAAAAAATTGTCTCGACTTGCAGGTGGTGCTTGGGGGGCGGCACCAGGAGGCTTTGGTGCAGTATGTAAAATCTTCCCAGTACAATGAACCTTGTTTACCATGAGAGGCCATCACGTCTTTTCTTCATAGTTTTAACTTGACTGTCCTCTGTTTTCAGCCAGGTGGCCCTCCACAGGGATACCCCGGGGGGGCGGCGCCAGGCCAGCAACCTGTGCCCAACTACCCCAGCGGAGGCGGCGGCTATGGCGGCGGAGTTCCATCCAATCTTCAGGCACCCGCCATCCCTGTAAGATGACCACTGTACTGGACTCTACAAATTTCCGTAGAGCAAAATGCACTTTTAATTGGAGCTTTTGTTCTGTTGGAAAAACTAGAAGGGCTACAGGGGCTCTATTAAGGACTTTCCTGGGGCCGATCCTCTGAGGGATGTGGAAGTTCTTCGGAAGGCAATGAAGGGTTTCGGTGAGTCACTGAATTTGACTTGGCGAGCAACTGGGACTTGTAATCCTGCATGTTCCATAACAATCTGCATTTTTGTTTTTCCTCCTAGGCACTGACGAAAACGCCATCATTGAGCTTCTGGGAAGCCGTAGCAATAAGCAGAGAGTTCCCATGGTGGCAGCCTACAAAACAACTTATGGAAAGGTTTGCTGGTGTTCATCGTCGAGAAAGTTTCTCCTCGCTTTGGCCGCCCTCTGGTTTTATTTGCCACATTTCCCAACCGCAGGACTTACTCCACGATTTGAAGTCTGAGCTGACTGGAAACTTTGAGCATCTGGTTCTGTCCATGATGAAGAGCCCGGCCTACTTTGACGCGTCTGAACTCAGAGAGGCAATCAAGGTTGGCAGGTTCCCACGTATTACGAGTCAAGAATATAATTTGAGGAAAAAAGATAATTCCATGGATACATTCCCCTTTTTTTGTCCAGGGTGCCGGGACGGACGAAGCTTGCTTGATTGAGATTCTCTCGTCTCGCTCCAATGCGGAGATTCGAGAAATTGTCCAGATTTACAAAGCAGGTTAGTTATCAACTTAAAAAAAAAAAAAGACCCGAATAAAGTGCTTCATGTACCTTTACTTACAAGTTGCCCAAAATGTTTCCAGAGTACGGTAAAAGTCTGGAGGACGCCATCAACAGCGACACCTCCGGTCATTTCCGAAGACTCCTGGTTTCTCTCTGTCAGGTAGATTTCGGCGTCGCCAATATTTGCCCTCCTCCAACCGGTCAAATCCTTACGTTCTTGTTTGGTTGCTTCAGGGCAATCGTGACGAGAGGGAAAATGTGGACATATCGCTGGCTAAACAAGACGCTCAGGTAACATCTTGCAGTCGTCTCCTTTCGCCTTGGCGTTGCTTTCCGTGTTCATATTTTTGCGCATCTCCTTGACAGAAACTGTACGCCGCGGGGGAGAACAAAGTGGGCACGGACGAGAGTCAGTTCAACGCCATCTTATGTGCCCGTAGCAAGCCTCACCTGCGGGCAGGTAGCTAAACAGCTTGTCCTAGTTTTCATTTGCCGTTGCTTGTAGGATTTAATTTAGCAAAATTTTGAGGGGAAAGATTTTTTTATTTATTAAGGAATGATACAAACCTCTGATAGTGACCTCTTGCTTTAGTCTTCCAGGAGTACCAGCAGATGTGCGGGCGTGACATCGAGAAAAGCATCTGCAGAGAAATGTCAGGCAACGTGGAGTCGGGCATGGTGGCGGTGGGTGAGTCAAGTGCCAATTTGGTAGACAGATGGATTTAAAAAAAAAAAAAAAAAAAACTATGTTTCTCATCTGCAATAGCAGCACCATGGTCAGAAATGTTAACACATTTTCCTCCCATAGTGAAATGCATCAAAAACACCCCCGCCTACTTTGCCGAGCGACTGCACAAGGCCATGCAGGTACAGGCATCATTTCGCTAGCCGAGACACATAAACATTTCTTATTGACATTATGACGGTAAGTTAAAATGATGCTAATATCATATCAATTGGGTGACAGGGTGCCGGGACCAAGGACAGGACTCTGGTCCGGATTATGGTGTCCCGCTCCGAGAGTGACATGCTGGACATCAGGCAGGCGTACGTGAAGACCTACGGGAAGTCGCTGTACACCCACATCTCCGTAAGTCTCATTGCCAGTACTTGCCTTTTAACTACTTGCGAATGGCTCGAGATTGGAAAAAAAATAAAATAAATCATGTCTTCCTAATGTGTGTGTTGTCAGGGCGACACCTCCGGTGACTATAAGAAGTTGCTGTTGAAGCTGTGCGGTGGTAACGACTAAAAAAAAAGGAAGACCTACTGCATCACGAGGGCGGGACATACAGTACATACTTAAAATACAACCCGCAGCGACAAATTTATATCGTATATAGACGCCTTGTTATTATTTAGCCGTGTTTGTCATAGCTTGCCAAATAGACCTCATTGATCGGCATCTCAGAATCATAGACGTCCGTCCCCGGAAAGCCGTCTGAAAACAGTCATAATTTGGCTCAGGTATACCTCAAGACACCTCCGTGTTTGAATTGAATTGATTCTGGGTGGATGTTGTGATGCCTGCTGCCGCCATCTAGTGGCAGGCTATGAGTTTCACTCATCACTTCAATCTTTTACTTCGTTCATTAAGCACTCTTGCCAAGTCAGCAGTAGTTTTCTTTTATAAACGTATGATAGAAGTATTTTTGGGTCGCCAAAACATTTCAAATTGTGATTCATGTGCTAAATATCTGCAATTATTACTTATGCACTAACCTGAACTCCTCGTGCCTGCTAGCCTATGCAAAGTTAACACCACCGCCTTATATGTTTCGCTTTAGATGACTCAAACTGGTTTTCTGAAAGTTCTGAACCAGTGGACTTCCTTGTTAGGGCCACTTGAGGGCGCTGTCAACACATTTTGCAACTGAATGTCTTTTTTCCATTTGACAATCGTTTTAAAGCTTGACATGTATGAAACACACCAACTAATATCATCGTTGTTATTTCAATTAAAAATACACACACAATACATCCTACCCGAGTCTGAGTATTAGATATTTTCACCCTTTCCCAGGCTGTACAGTACATATTAAAGGTGCGACCAAATGTTTGAGGACAGCAAAGCGAGCGGACGGCATCATCGTCGCTATAAATAGCGGCCATATTATGGACGCCTGGATTGCCCCATCCATGGGCACTACAAATGACTCAGCTCAGCACCTTTTCCTTTTGACTAGCGCTTATCCATTATCAAACAGGCCACCAGGGATAAATATTTGATACGGCAAAATATGGGAAGTTGCGGTGATACCTAGAACATCCATAAAATTGTGTTAGATTTTCATTAAATTCTTTATTCATTTATGTTGCTCTAATATCCTGTGACATTACAGGTTCTCCTTTATATACTTGTCATCACCCCTGAATGATGCCTGCGGTTAAATGTGTCATAATTGCCACAAACAGCAAGACTTGCCTGTCCTGTTTTTTTTGTTTCGTTTTTTTACCCCCCCAATTTGCAGTCTTAGGAAGACACGAGCGGCCCTAAATGATGGCACAACTTGCTCCAAGACAACAGTGTGACATTTACGCTTTTTTTTTTCTTTTACAGCCTTGCAACGCCCCCCTCTTGGGGAATGTGTGTGCTTGTGCTGATCTATATGGACACAGCGTCCTGCATTGAACTGGATTTACTCCATATTATAGCTCATGTCATGAAGACCATGTGCAAATTATGCTGGGATTTCAATCCCTAGTTATTCTTAAAGATGGCATTGTTGCAAGCTATGCCCGTGGAGGTTGCTGTGATACGACGTGATGGATGTCTAGTTGTTTGTCCAACAAGGAGTCAATCGCAATATTTGTTTGGTGCACTTTTTCTATCTTAATGCTAACACACAATAAAAAATACCATAGACCAACTAACAAGTTTGTATTGAACTGACACTGTAACAATACTTATGGGCATATATTCTTTATCCTCTGCAAAACAACTGCTATTAGTGTAGTAGCTATCGAGCTATCGCGATAGCTGACCGTACCTCGTTAGTCTACGTAGCCGCGAGGGTTGTAGCACGACTCTGTGTTGTGTTTCTATGCTCTGTTGACTGACTGTGCGCGAGCCAGGTGCGTCCAACCACCAAGCCCCGCCCTCTTAAAACCTAAAAAAAAATCCCGTGGTTCGAAACACGAGTGCTCCAATTTCTTGTACTTGTCCGTCTCGTTCGTGCTCTTAACCTTGTTTTGAGCAAGTTGGCATTAGTTTCTGCCCATTTTTCAAACATGTCCCAACAACTGCCGTGCCCTTCGGAAGCGTCTCGGAGTGCCGATCGAGCTGGGCTTTGACGACGAGGGGAGGGACAGAAAAAGAAAAGGGGGAAAAAGTGTTGTCATCTCGGCGCCGTCAACAAACATGGCTACTCGTCGTCTAGCACCAACCGAACCAGGTCGGCTCTCCTTCCTCTTCGTCTTCTTTTTCTCACTAAAAGCTTCCAAAGTCTTTGGCCGAAGGATTTGATTAGCCTGAAGCGAGCCGAGGCTGTTGCTGGACGTGGTGGGGAGCCATGGATCCGCTGCACAGAGAGTTTCTGCAAAAGTGTCATCACAACTTGGCAGAGTCCGTCACCGACGCCGACCAGCTCGTGGAGGTCCTGTCCCGGGGAGGCACGCTGAGCACAGCCGAGCGACACGAACTGACCCTCGGCAGCGGCGCCGGCGGGGAGAAAGTGGAGCTCCTCGTCAAGATTCTGCTCCGCAAGGACCGAGACCACTTCGCCGACTTCTGCTCAGCCCTGGAGGAGACCAACCCGCACCTGCACTCGGTGCTGCACACCGGTACCGGCACCACTCCCGGGCCCTTGGACCACAGCACCGGTAAGACGCAAACTTGTAGGAGCTAGTCTCGAAATAATTGTTGGCCAACTTTTATGCAGCCAAAGTGTGATTTGAAGTAAGGAGCGGTCCTTCATTTGAACAAAAGTAGTCCTTTGGTGCCATCTTGTAAATTCTGTAGGGAATGACAAGTTATTTTAGGGGTGTCAAAAGAGAAAATATGCCTGTGATTGGTGACCAGTATGATCACTGGGGTCACTGGGGTCTATCCAGCGTCTGCCTGTTTTAATGGAGCTAAAAGTCAATCTAACCATTAGGCAAATCAATAAGTCCTGCAGCGCTTTGTAAGGACAAAGGGTCAATATGGACACACACAAAAGAACATTTTGTTTTGCTTCCTTAACTGAAGTTCAGGGAAATTCACTGGCAATTATTGGGGATTAAATGAAATGTTATTCAAGCGTAAATATCAATATTTTGTTTTGTCATAACGAGCTCTCCTTGCCCACAGGCGAAGGCATCGCAGCAAATGTGTGATTAACAAAATAACATTGATGGAAATTCGTCAGCGCCCGCTTTGCGACTCCACTCTGCTGTCAGCTAGCTTGAATGGCGACGAGCCAACGATGCACGCCTACTGCCTGCATTTATTCCTAGGAAGACGGGCATTGCGCCGTGAGCTTCCCTTGCCGGCTTTTGACCTTTTTTTTTTTTAATACCGTGTTTCACAATTAGGCAGCACACGTGACAAGCCGTCGCGACGATGCGCTAAAGAACAGCAAAAGTGGGCAGAGTCGACACGGCGGACAGGTTCTTCCGGTAGGTGCGTGCGTGCAAAAGGAGCGAACAAGGCGTGAAGATACTTTCTCCGGGCTTGCATGTTTAAAATCATTTACAAAAATGGTTGTGTCCTCAAGGCCGTAAAGTCCGGCTCTGTGCTTGTGTTGCATTCAGCCGAGTTTGGCCTCTCCATTTCAGCCACTTTGATTTGTATTCAGGCTTGACAATAAGGACAGTGTTGAGCCTTTCCAGCTGACTGCCTTGCTAACAGAGTCTTCCTGCATCCAGTGTCTTGTGTTTGTGTCTCTCGCGAGTCACCCGGTGGGCTCTAAAGGAAGGGGTGGGGGGGACTTCCACCAGTCCACCGTGTCATCTTGTCAGCGTAGATAAAAGGCCGGGGCCCGCTATTCAAGGTCGATAATTAGCGACGCTCACCGGCCCGATCGCGGAAAGTCCCACCTTGGTATTCCCCCGGCTGGCTCTTTGTGTTTTTGTGGTCCTTTTGCTTTCTTTGGAGGCCTCGAGATGTTCGATCCGAGGCCGCAGATGGTCACCCTGTTTGTGTTTTTGCTTCCCGGCAGGGTCGGCGTCCAGCGTCTTGTCCGCCATGCCCTCGGATTCCGAGAGCAGCGGCTCCCTCAGCAGCGCCGGTGAGTTAGTTGCGTGGTGAACTTGGTGGGGGAAATCTGGGCCTTGTATTAGCCAGTGGTCCGGCCCGGCCCGGCCGTCTCCGTTGAGACTGAGCAAGCACATGCTGCTGATTACACAGATATGAGAGGGATTTAGTGACGCCGCGCGCACATGCACACAGAGCGGCTTCTTTTGCTCACTCCACCATGCCGCCTGAAATAGAAAGCCAGCTTTGGGTCACGGCGCCAGTTATGCCAGATAGAGTCCTCCGACAAGTTCCGAGGAGCGGCTGCTTGCGGTGCTAGCGTCTCGCCCGTTTCAGGTACGCCAACTCCGAACTCTTCGCCACCGCCGCCGCCGGCCTACGCGGATGCTACGCGGCCGCACGACAAGATGGACACGCTCCTGTTCCAGCTGCGCCACGTGACCCGGGAGCGTGACGAGCTCCGCAAGCGGCTGGCGCTCTCCTCGCCCGGGAGCACTTTTGACGACTGCAGGTAGTAGCGGCGTCGCGGCTCGAGTGTAAACAAAAGTGGCAAGCGGGTAACCACGGATGTCTGTCTCTCTTCAACAGGCCCAACTGGAAAGCGGGCCACGACTACGAACGTCTCAAGCTGCAGTGCATGAAGGCCATGGGCGAGCTGCAGTCGCTGCAGAACCAGCACAGCGGCACCCTCAAGAGGTGCGAGGAGGCCGTCAAGAAGGCAGACTTCTACCAGTGAGTGTTTTTTTTTTTTTGCAGCAGCAGCAGATTGCAAGTTTGGAAGTAACGAGTCTCAAAGAATACACGCCAAATGAGGCTCTGTAATTAGCGTGCCGACCCAGATGCCGCAGGCGCAGCATTTCTTGTCACCTCCTCGGGTTTAGGAATAAAAACGGAAAAGGGAAGCCGGCCGGTGGGTTTGTTTGCGAGCGCTCCCCTCCCCAGCGACATCTGGCCAGACGTTGGCGGCTCAAGATAATTATTGAGATTATTGCCGCGCTTAAGCCGCTCCTTCTCGTTTACTTTGCGTGCAAAGTCATGCCATCAAATCTGAACTTTTTTTTTTCCCCTTATATGTTGTTGTTATTATGATCTTGCAACTTTGACTGGATTTTCATAAGCTCCTCTGCTATAGTTGAGATTTGCTTCTCTTTGGATTGCAGTTTTGTTTCTCAACTTGATTTTGCTGTTTTGACCTGTTGTCACGCACAAGCCACATCAATCACAGAGTTCATTTCACGCACTGTCCAAGTTGCATAAGAGCATCATTTGAAGTCATTAGCTTGATAATGAGCTCCAAGAGAGAACATCTGGCTTTTTGACACACTCAACCACACTACTTTTAGCCTGCCCAACTTCTGGGAAAACTATTTTCTCTTTACCGCTAACCTGTTTGCTCCGTTGTGAAATCAGCAAAGTGCGTTCAGACAAGCCAACCTCTCTTTTTGTTGTTGTGCAGGACAAGAGTAAAAACAGATTCAAGACATTTGACCATTTAATCCGCACATTGTTTCACGTGTCACTAGAGGGCGTGGACATTTGACATCTGAGCTCGTATTTTGTTTTTCAGCACGCTGCACAGCCGGCTGGCGGGCGAGCAAGGCCAGCTCAAGGATGAGCTGGAGGCGCTGAGGCTGGACAACGTGCAACTGCGGCGCCAGCACGACCACGCCAAGCACAACTGCGAGGAACTGCGCCGACTGCGAGACGACCACCAGCGAGAGGTGGCCGACATGCGCCTGCTGCATCGACAGGTAGCCGGCCAGCGGGGGGCGCCGAGCTCACCGTGGATAATTGACACATCTGTGCATCCTGCTTGGCTTTGCGCCTTCGTTTCTAGGCCATTCGGGAAGGCTCCTCGGACGCCCTCAACAAGTTGTACGACTCGGCCGTGGACAAACTGGAGAGCGTGAGGAGCGACTACGAGGGCCTTCGCAAGCGCTACGACGACGAGACGGCCGACCACAACGCCGACCTGAGTCGCCTGGACCATGCGCTGGAGGAGAAGCGGCGCCTTCAGAAGCAGCTGGACGTGCTGACCAAGCAGAGGGACGCCGCCGTCCTCTACCAGCAGCAGTACTCCTCGTCCATACGCACGTACGTAAGGGAAAGGGGGAAAAAACACTGGCGAGTATGTGACTTCCTCTGGCCCGCCCCAGGTTGGACCAGCAGGAGCTGTCCAAGGCGGCCACGCAGAACGTGGAGCTTCAGCGCGAGATGGAGCGGCTGCAGACGGAGGCCACGCGCTTCAAAACACAGCATCTTAAAGCGGCCAAAGAGTGCGAGAAGTACAAGGACGAGCGCGACTCGGTCATCAGCGAGTACCGGCTGATCATGAGCGAGCGCGACCAGGTCATCAAGGAGGTGGAGCGGCTCCAGTCCGGGCTGGAGCTGGCGGAGGCCAAGCTCAAGAACACGTCCTCGGAGCGCCGCGTGGCCAACGAGGAGCTGGAGGCCCTCCGACAGGTAACCAACCGACTAAGTCGACCGCCCCCTAGTGGCCGTGGAAGGGGCATCAACCCATCAATATGGATGCTTTGTCACTTTGAAGGAACTGGCGTCGTCGCTGATGGACAGGGACCGAGCGCTCTGCGAGAAGAACGAGCTTCTGGAGAAGTACTGCCACGAGGTGAAGGACAAGGCAGAGGCGCAGAAGGAGCTGAGCCAGGCCTGCAAGGACATGGAGACGGTCCGCGAGGAGCGAGACGTCGCCCGCAAGGAGAGGACCGAGGCCATCGTCCAGCGGGACCGGCTGCTGCGCGAGTATTATCAGGCCAGACAGGTAGCACGCAGACGCCAGATTGATTCCCCCCCCCCCCCCCGCCCCCCCATGACAATAATCCCTTCATGTCATCTCATATAATAGTCATATTTTTTAGGGTTGTCCAGCTGCTGCCACGCTTCCACTCATTTTTTTTTTAATCCATCAGAAAATGATGGCATTCTCTGGAGGTCAAATAATCAATCCCAACAATAAGCGCCACAGGAATCAGTTCCAGCACAGGCTAAATTAATGCTTTCCCTAATGCCCTGTTAATTTTGTCCAGAGCAAGGCCAATGAGAGATTGCTCCTTAATTACATCACAGCTGACCTACTTTTCAACCGCAGCAAAAAAAAAAAAAAAAAAGTGAATGTGTATGACCAAAGCTCATTACATTGGCATCCTATGTTACTTTTGCGCTCAATCCAGTCGGCGTCTTTTCTCCAATGCAGAAACAAGACTCGGCCACTATGGACACAGAGCGAGCCAACAAAGAGATCGAGATGCTGAGGAAGCAATACGAGGCCGTGGGGCAGGAGCTGAAGGAGGCTCTGCAGGAGGCCGAGGTGGCCAAGTGTCGTAGGGACTGGGCCTTCCAAGAGAGGGACAAGATCGTGGCGGAACGGGAAAGCGTTCGGTGAGTTTGCGTCCTTTCTAAAGTTTTTGTGGTTGTCACGCGCCCAAAGTGAGTTTGCCGTCCCCGTCGCAGCACCTTGTGCGACAACCTGAGACGAGAGCGTGACCGAGCCGTCAGCGACCTGGCCGACGCGCTGAGGAATCTAGACGACACCAGGAAGCAGAAGAACGACGCCATGCGGGAGCTCAAAGAACTCAAGTGAGTGAAGGGGAAAATGCGTCGCCCAACTATATCGGCCTCACGTCGTCAACGTTGTGCAGGGACAAAATGGAGGACCAACTGGAAAAGGAGGCTCGCTTCCGCCAGCTCATGGCTCACAGTTCGCACGATTCCGCCATCGACATGGACACGGTGGAGTGGGAGACGGAAGTTGTGGAGTTTGAGAAGCGCAGGGTGAGGCCAACGGCTTTGTTTGTTTCCATCCGCAGCCACTCAACAAGTCGTGTGTCTTTTGTTTTCACGCAGGACATGGACATGGATTTGGAAGCGCTGGGCTTTGACATCGCCGAGGGTGTGAACGATCCTTATTTACCGGGAGATTGCGGCGTCTTTGTCACTAAGGTGGACAAAGGAAGTCTAGCGGAGGGCCGCTTAAGGTGAGCGAGGATTTGTTGCTTCCCGTTGTCAAATAGAAGACAATTCAATTGCGTGCAGGGTGAACGACTGGCTGCTAAAGATCAACAACGTGGACCTGACCAGCAAAGACGGGAAGCAGGCCGTCAAAGCCGTGCTGAGCGGCGAGGGCGTGATCAATATGGTGGTCCGCCGCAGGAAGTCGTTGGGGGGCCGGGTCGCCGCTCCTGTCCAGATAAACCTCGCCGGACAAAAAGGTTTGCAACAATCTGCCCTGTTCTGGTGCTAACCGAATCGAAACGTGCCACTGTCGCTTGTCCTCTCAGACTGCGGCATCTGCCTGGAAAGCGGAGTCTTTGTCGCCTCGCTGGCGCCGGGCGGTCCGGCGGTCCGAGACAATCATCTGGCAGTCGGGGATAGGCTGTTAGCTGTGAGTGTGCCGGGCCTCAGGCGGCATTTTAGCCTCATGGGAAAAACAGTAAAAACACAGGCTAACTGACCTAACGTTTCAGATTAACGGCATCCCGCTGGATAACAAGTCGCTGGCCGAGTGTGACGCTCTGCTGAGGACATGCCGCGAGTCGCTCTGCATCTCCCTCGCCAAGGTGACAGCTGCTCACTTCTTAAAAATAAATAAATAAATAGTTTTTTTTTTTTTTTAACGAAACACAAGTTGATCCATTTGAAAATAATGAACTGACATTCATATTCAGTATGTTCATGACATATCTGATTTGTTTGTGATCAGTTCCTGCCGCAGAGCTGCTCCGGCCAGAGTTTATACGAAACTCTGAGGGACTCTGAGAAAGTCTGCAAAAGCTGCCGTAGCGCCGAACGCACGCAGGCCGACAGCTGTGCTTGCGAATTGGGGTGCGGCGAGGACGACGGAGCGCGTGGCGACGGCGGCGATGTCGCCGGCCTTCGTGGCGACTCGCTACACTCCCGCAGCCCCTCGGAACCCCTGGCGGACTTCGGCTACAGGAGGCGGGACCTCCACCGGCGGCCCTTCACCTTCACGCCCGCGTTGCCCCACTGCAGCGCTCCTGCGCCAAAGGCTGGCGGCGGCACTTGGCCCAAAGTCATCGGCGGAGCGTCCGTTGCCGAGTGCGCACAGCTCTCCGTCTACAAGAGAGCCAAACAACGCAAGTCCATCTTTGACGCAAACCCTTTCAGGAGAGCGGAAGCGCCTCCAAGTTTGGACTACGTCTCGCTTTCTCAGCTGCCCAGACACTCGCCCCAGAGCTCGCTGGCCGAATCCTCCCAAGGTCCGCCCGGCGACACGTTCAGGTTCAAGCACTCGCAGCAGAGCAGCTCGGCGTCAGACTCCGCCGTCCCGGCTTCTCCCAAGCCCGTTACGGACGGGGAGGGCGGTCAGCAGCTCTACTACTCGGCCGAAGCTCCTCAAAGAGAGTCCAAGACGCCGGCGGATGATGACGGGAGTCCACACCGCGAGCCAGACAAGAGAAGGTACCGGCCCAAATCGGCACCGGCGCTGCGGCGGAACGTGACACCGCTGCGTATCCCGCCTCCCGTGCAGGTTTGTGGAAAACACAGGAAAGAAAGCTGCAAAATAAAAATAGCTGCATCTCATGTTGGAGTCAACGATATCATCTGACCGCCAGATTCACCATTTCTCCAACGACGAGCACTCCCCCGAGCCCATGGATTTGTTGCGCTTCTCCCCGATGCGAAATAATCGCTACAGCATGCACCTTGCGCCGCCCAGCTACAGCAGCGCCGTTGCACGTAAGTCGGCAAAACGTCATCCGGCCGTGTTGGAGTAGTTTGTCTTTCCCACCGCCGTCTGTTTATAAAGTCCCCATCATCTTTCAGAACCGACGCAGCGAGGCTTAGCACCGAGTCCGGCGAAGATCTCGGTGACGAGGAACGCAGTCTACCCGGGCCGGAATAACCAGATGCAGAGCGGCAATTCCAACGTCCAAGTGCGGTCACTTGCAAGGTGGCGTCAGTCTGCTGCACATTTTTCAAAACGTCTTTTGACAATCATTGAATGTCATGACGGCCACTTGACGTTTTAGCGCCCAGCGTCACGGTCGCCACAGTGTGGACCTCTACCACAAGCTCACAGGGGACGTTGGCGAGAGCAGCCCGACGCCTCACGGCACCAACTCCCTCCCCTCCAGCGCCAGACTGGGTACTGTATAAACTTTTATAAACTTGAAATACTTTTTTTTTTTTTTTTTTCCTCGCAATGACTCGTTTGTGTTTCTTAGTCTCCCTGAGCGCGTTGCAGTTTAGGGCCGAGCGCATTCGAATCCCATCGACTCGTTACCCGTGCTCCACTGGATCCGATGCAGGTATGGACTGCGCTTCAAATGATGGACAAAGGTCTGGGAGCAGACCCAAGTATATCACGCGGCGCTTGGCCACCCGCAGGCTCCCGTTCCGAGTGCAGCTCGCCTGCAACGCCTCCCACGTCCCCCGTTGGCTCAGGCGGCAGTTTTTTTGTCAGTAGCCAATCAGCGATCTCCGTCCCCACACGGCTCAGGATATCCACCAGCCGGAAGGACAGGTAAGTTGGCCCCATCTCGCCGCTCGTGATGGAAGCAAAAACATCATCAAACGTGTTTTGGGTCGTCCCCAAGGCCGTGTTCGGAGGAGCCGCGTAACTTAACGGTGCAGAAAGGAGCCGAGCCGCTGGGCATCTCCATCGTGAGCGGTGAGAACGGCGGTGTCTTTGTGTCCAAAGTGACTGCGGGAAGCATCGCTCACCAAGCTCATTTGGAGTACGGAGATCAGCTCTTGGAGGTACAAAAAAAGTGAGGGGGACGGGTGTTAAATTGACAGCCGGTGTGACAAATGTGGCCTGTGTCCAGTTTAACGGCATCAATCTGCGCAATGCCAACGAGCAGCAGGCGCGCTTGGTGATCGGGCAGCAGTGTGACACGGTCACCATTTTGGCTCAGTACAACCCTCACATGTTTCAGCTGGGCAATCACTCGCGATCCAGGTAGGCACCATCACACGCCGCGCTCCAAAGTCATCGACTGACCGCTACTCTTCCTCCTCCACAGCTCTCGCATGGAGTCCGTCGGCAGCCGGCCGACCCCGCGGGACAGGGGCGCCAGTACCCCGGACGAGCGCTCCTTGAGCGACAGCAAGCAGGACGAGGGCATGGCGACGCCCCCCTCCACGCGGGCCGCCGCCAGGTAACGCTTCATCATTAGTAGTCACCGGTATTGGGTAACTCGGGGAATGTGGAAAATCATATCGTGCTCCCGGCCAGGCTTCCTGTCGGCGCTTTGCCTCGTCTGGTCAGGCTGAAGAGGGTCCAGGGCGAGCTGGGAGTGCAGATCTGTGGAGGCAACCTCTACGGCATCTTTGTGGAGAGCCTGGATGAAGACAGCCCTGCTCAAACTCTCGATGGCCTTCTGCCTGGAGACCTGATACTGGAGGTATCTTCAGCAATGTCACATGCTTTGTATTGATTCATGTTCATTCCTTTTTTTTTTTTTCTCTCCCAACAGTACAACGGCATCAGCATGAAGAACAAAACCAAAGAGGAGGCTTATCTGGAATTGTTGAAGCCGGCCGAAACGATCACGGTCAAGGTTCAAAACTGCGTGGACGAGCTCGCCGCCGTCAGAGAGCTACCCGGAGATGGATTTTTCATCCGGTATGCAAAGTCAGGACATTATGACACTCTGCCAAAGTGTGGAATTGGCAGAGCGGGCCACGACTCAGTGGGCGGTTTGCGTGTTCCGCCAGATCGCTTTACGAGAGAGAGGCCGACGTGGAGCTGGAGCTGAGCTTCAAGAAGGACGACATCCTCTACGTGGAGGACACGCTGCCCAACGGCAACTTTGGCTACTGGATGGCGTGGCGCCTTGACGAGAAGGCGCACAAGTTGGAGAGAGGGCAGATTCCCAGCAAGTTCATGTAAGTCAAGCCTGAAGAGAGAAGGAGAAGCGCTTCTCGTCTTGACCCACGCCGCTCTCCCAAGGATGGATCAGGAGTTCTACCGGAGGCACGGCCTGGCCGACGTCAAGGACGACGGCAGCGGTGGCAAAAGCATGTCGGCCGCCGCCCGGAGGTCCTTCTTTCGCCGGAGGGTGAAGCACAAGCGCAACGGATCCAAAGACGGCAAAGACCTGATGGCATCCGAAGCCATGATGTCCGATTACTTGCCCATGGCCGAAGGTGAGACTTCCCGGCTCAACTTGGTTCCCGACGGGACGACCCAATTTTGTCTGTTGCTTGCCACGTGGATCAAAATGTTGCTGCAAACGACCAACGTTTTGTCTCGTTGCCTGCTCAGATGGCGCGTGCCTCGTCTATCAGCGGGTGCAGAAGGTGGAGTGCTCAGCCCCCAGACCTGTGCTGATCTTGGGGCCACTGGCCGAGGCTAGCAAGGACATGCTGGTCAACGAGGCGCCCGCCAAATTCAGTCGCTGTCCACCGGGTAAGCTGCACCGCCCGCCGAGAGTTCTCGGATGCTCGATTTGAAGATTGAAAGCGTTCGCGACATCTAGTCACCGTCTCAATATCAATTGGCAGAGATCATGAAGGCGTCCCAGCAGGCTATCGAGCGAGGCGTGAAGGACTGCGTCTTCATCGACTTCAAGCGACGCAGCGGCCATTTTGACGTCACCACCGTGGCCTCCATAAAGGAGATCACGGAGAAGGTAAATGCGGTGCACCTCGTCCACCGCCCGCCCGTACGCTTCCTCAAAACGGGAAAACCTTCACGTCGATTGCGTTTGAAACATTGTCTGGCAGGACTCTCACTGTTTGCTCGACATTGGGGCGCACGCCATCGAACGCCTCCACAGCGTTCATGTCTACCCCATCGTCATTTTCATCCGCTACAAAAATGCAAAGCAGATCAAGTGAGTACAAGCATAGTTTGTTTTGGTCGTTTTTTGGTTTTTTTCCCCCTCATAATCAATCACAGCATCTCACAAACCCAACAAATACTACCAATGCCAACCCACAGGAAATGATGACATCATTTTTATACGTGGATTGCCTTGATGTTGCTTTGCTGCCATCTTGTGGCAATTAAGACACATTTAAATGTACTGTTTGGTGTTTAATCCTACTTTTGCAAAGGACTCACTAAGAGAGGACTAGATAATGGTATTTTATAGTCACGTACTTCCGCAAGCCGCACGTGTCCATAACACGCAGGAGGAGATTGATTCCCTCTAAGCCTCCCCTTCCGTTCGCGGCTGTGTGGCAACTGTCCAGGGAAAGCCCGGTCAGCGTAGGCGGCGACAATGCCCCCCCCCCCCCATCCTCGAACACGCAGCGGCCTCGCGCTGTGCCAAAAGCCGAATGGGATCTTGGCGACCTTGCGCTGGCACGCTAACGCGGGTGGCTTGACGGCGGCGGTCTCTTGTGCGTCCTCAGAGAGCAGAAGGATCCCTTGTACCTGCGGGATAAACTCTCGCAGAAGCTCTCCAAGGAGCAGTTTGAGGCGGCCCAGAAGACGGAGCAGGAGTACAGCCGCTTCTTCACAGGTCCAAACTTGCACATTGACCAGAAGCACAACTCTGAATTGTGCACGTAATCCAGCCACAAATTCCCGCCCTCATAAATAACACCCATGCGCCTCTTTTTATTTTGATCAGGTGTCGTGCAAGGCGGCAGCGTGTCCTACATTTGCACTCAGATTGTCACCATCGTGGAGCAGGAGCAGAATAAAGTTCTGTGGATCCCCGACGGAGCGCCGTAAAACGGGTACCGAAGAAGAAAAAAAAAAAAAATCTGCACAACTTTATCATCGGGGTAAATGAACTGCTGACGCCACTGCCCGCGACCTCCACAAACACACCCAAAACCAGAGCGATGTACTGTACCTCAAATAGTTGTTGACGCTCGTATAAAATACGACAGCAATATGCGTTTCTATCTAGAAGCACTCCTCGACACAATCTGGAGCACCTTTGCCCCGCTCACCAGATATTTGTCTATTTTTATCAAATCATGGAGATGGAGCTTAATGGTATTCAACATAGCAGACTTTTTTTCCCCCCACCCTCTGTTCATCATTTCAGGCCTCACATTATGATGTCAGCGTGCCACGCATTTTAAATATATTTATTTCTACGCTACAAGTGTAATACAAAGCACATAACAGCAGCTTTTCACTTTGTGTGTGTTTTCTACTTGAGTTGTCAATTGCGTTTTGCATTCTTCCTTTAGCTGGGTTGCATTAAAGGGATGTTTGTCGGTTGTCCTGGTTAGCGACTCGCATCTTCCAACATTTCATCTGTTGGAATAACAATCATCTTTTTCTTTTGACTCTGATTAAAAAGGGTACGGACGATGACATGGTCAAATTTGTTTGTGCATTCTTTTCAAACACCCTTTCTTGCATGCAATTCCAAAAAGCAATAAATAAAGTAGTTCAGATGTTTGTCCACAAGAGGGCGCCGTCTACACTGCCAACGCCACTGCCTCTGACAAAAAAGCTTCAATTCGGTGGTAAAGAACTTCCTCTCTGGGCCTGTGCCCAGAAGCATCAGGTCTGCACTCTTTAGCGCCGCCTCCTCCTCCTCTCTCTCTCCATCTCTCCATCTTTCATCCCTCCTCCCAGCACCACCTGTACATCTGCCAGAATCCAGGCCGCCTCCCCTCCCAGCGTGCGACGGTCAGACACCGAGCAGCCACGCAAACCTTACCATCAATTGTTTTTTCGTCGTTTGGGATGGAAAAGAATCGTGCAGCGGATTCAACAGAATCAGCGTCAACTCTGAACTGACTCTCAGCGCCTCCACCTTCGAACGAGACGTTTACGCACCGGATGACGCACGACGAAGCGAGGCGCGTCGGCGTCGCCTGCACGCTGGATCCTCCCATTTGCTAGCAACTTGGCCCCCAGCAGTACCGAGCCACGTCCAGCCAGCCCAACTTTTGCGGCCGCTCGGCAGGCGCCGCACCCCGGCCGCCGACTCGCCACGATGGCCCCCGAGCACCGGCGAATCAAACTGCTTTGAAAGGGGCGGCCCCGAGATGGCGAAGAGCCGCGAGCGGCTGAGCTCGGAGCCGTCGGTACACATGGCCAAGATGAACGTCATCATCCCCTTCTCGCCCGACGTGCCGTGCGACAGCAACGGCCAGCGCATGTGGTGGGCTTTCCTCGCCTCGTCCATGGTCACCTTCTTCGGGGGGCTCTTCATCATCCTGCTGTGGCGGACCCTCAAGTATCTGTGGAGCGTCTGCTGCCACTGCCGAGACAAGAAGGTATGATGTGCGCCGTCGACCCACCAAAACATTGGTGCTCATGGCCGGGCCAACTGTTGACAGCATCTAAAAAAATAAAAAATAAAAAGACTAGCCGTCGGTATTAGGCCTAAGCGTTCACCAAAAACAAACACTCCAGCGTCATTTCTTTTCTTTATTTATCTTTCTGAAAATGCATCCGCTTGGAAGTGCATTGTCAGGTTCTTGCACGCGTGCCGTGTAAATCTTTTGTTGTTGTGGTGGTTGCTAAGCAACTAGCAAGCGAGGAGCGTGTGTGTGCATGCTTCTTCGACGTATAGTCTATCTGTATCTTGTGTGTAAATTGGAAGTTGCATGCACGAGGAACACCTCCCACCTGCCCCGCCCACCTCCTTCCACTTGGCCCACATCTATCATGTCATTAGCACTTTTCGGAACTGCAACTGCACCAGCATCTTTTTCCCCTTTTTTTTCTCTTTGTTTTGACTTTTTGAGAGCATGCTGCTTTGCCACCCCAATGTTGTGATGCATATGGGCAAGGAGAGCCAGACGCTGTTCCAATTTTAAAAGTTTGCCCTTCTGTTTTTTTTTTTTATTGTTAAAAGTACACTAAATTATACATCAAATAAGCACGAGTAAAAAAGAGGTCTTTAAATGTGAGCCATTCTTTCAAGGTGAGTGTCTGCCTGCCCGCCCGCTGTGCTTTGCTCAACGTGGTCTGGACGGACTTTTAAAGCTCGCCTCGGCCCCTTGCATCCTTGAAGCGATCTGATTTCTATTCTGACACTTTGAATAATAGATGCACTTCTTTTTTCATCACAATAGCGGCAAATGCCACTCTCTGATACCTCCTCTTCTGCCTGCGACCTTTTCAGATCAAATCAAAGCCTCGGGAGAATAATTGGATGTCATCCCCCCCCCCGATGAAATTATTTGGTGAAATTAATGAAATATATATGTTTAATTAAGGACATTCTGAAGAAGGTTTGCTGGACACAACTTGTGTTGTGATAAATGAGAAAAACCAACAATCTATCGAAATCAACATTCGCCTCCAACGCTTTCGGAACTGGTAAAATCCGAGCGCGATAAATCCGACTTTCGACCTTCCTCGACTGCAGCATAAGGCCTCGCCAACTAATTGAATGTTCGAGCGCCGCCCTCGATTGAATGTGATTAGTGAGGTGTCGGAAAAGAGCTGCACGGTTTTAGCACATAATTAACGCTTGGCTATTTTTGTTTTGCTGTTTGTTTGTTTTTAGAAGGATTATGCACAGAAATGTTGAAGCAGGTGATGTTCAGGCTAGGCTCTACTCAGTCAAGCCATCCCCCACTTTACTCCCAATCAAAGAAAAAAAAAAATATATATAATTTTCTGTCCCACTTTCATTCAGGAACCGCACCGGCTGACCCCGGTTGACGGCGTCCTCAAACGCACCGACAAAGACGAGGCGGCGGCGGCCAGCGAGGTGGGATGGATGACATCGGTGAAAGATTGGGCGGGAGTGATGATCTCCGCTCAGACGCTGACGGGACGAGTCCTGGTGAGTACTCGGCGTCCGATGATGGTCGCCCGGCCCGTCTCGGCGAGATGGACAAAGACCCGGGGGGGAGCTTTAAACAGTGTATTAAGGTCACACGCTGGCATCCCATAATCCCCCTTGGAGAGAACACATCTGGTCAAGTGAGGGTAGTCGACTCACTCGGGTAATGAGTGGAATTACCTCAGTTCAGAGAGAAGGCTTTCCTAAGCAAATATGAGCACAAAGTGGTGTTGCCGACCAAAACAGTAGCACGTAACCCCCCCCCCCCCATCGCAGCTGGTACGACATGACACATGAACTGGAAGTACAGCAGTCGTGTGGCGTTGCCACGGCAACGGGGGCTTAACTAGCAGACCTGTGTGTGTTCGGCTCTTTAATGGGCCACGCCAAAGCCCATTGTCACACACACTCGCCCAGTTACACTCTTATACTGCTATACTCATTTTATTGCTGTAATATTAGCCCTTCTCCGCAGAGGATAAAGAATAAAATTGCACAGTTGTGCTTCCCTCAGCTTTCTCCCGCTCAAAGCTTTTCGTTGGCTTAAATGTGGTATTTTTACTTTGTTCTATTTTGCCAGTCTGCTCCTTTAATTAGCAGTAAGTCGTGTTTGAGTCAATAAAGTCTTATTAGCTCACGGGAGCCTGAAATAAAAGCGTGTTGACTTTGCAGACAATGCGTTGGTGGTGACACGCGTGCCTTGGG
Organism: Syngnathus typhle; assembly: GCF_033458585.1. Lineage (NCBI taxonomy): Eukaryota > Metazoa > Chordata > Actinopteri > Syngnathiformes > Syngnathidae > Syngnathus > Syngnathus typhle. The sequence goes on along the minus strand of NC_083755.1, from coordinate 3,247,977 downwards.
GGATCCCGTGTGTCATTCGATGCCTTATTGCGCGTTGTCATCCAACATCGACACAATGTCTAAGCTAAGTACCGTTTTTTTCCATGTATAATGCGCAAAATTTAACTAATTTATTGTCCTAAAATCTTGAGTATGCTAGCGCATGCGCAGTGATACTGACCGGCAGAATAACATCCGGTTGTTCCCAAAGATGATCTTTTTTCTGAAATAATTTTACGTTCACGGACTTAAGTAGGAGTCAAAATTTGGGTGTGCATTATACATGGGTACAGGCTTTTTTCCAGCTTCAACATGCCATTTTTAGGGTGCGTATTATACATGGGGGCGCATTATACATGGAAAAAAACGGTACTTTGTCTTCTGTGTGGGAGAGTGTCAAATCAATTATTTCTTCTGGTTAGGAAAGTACAGTGTTTCTATTTTGTTGACCTGGGTTGCATGCTGGAGATTTGCTCTATTTCCTCTCTCCAATCAGCAGGACTTATTTTTCGATCCACTGGCGCGTACGCCGCCTTTGCATCCTTTCAGCCTCTGTCCAATAAAAGCAGCTAATGAGTCGCACGCCATCTCGCATTACGAGAGGCCATCATGTCGAGGAAGTCCGCAAGATTGAATGACAGACGCCGGAGGGAATCCTCTTCTGCCTTGTCTTCAGGGCCCAAACATACATTTGGTGTTCGTGAGCGAACGTCAGCCACGCTAAGCTCTTTGAGCCTTGTCTCTGTGCCGCCACTGTTTGGGCCGCTGCCAGGGAGGCTTAAATCAAAACAGAGATGCCGTTTGCGGCACTGGAGTGGCGCTCATACGCTGGGTGACATGTGTCCTGCTCACACGCATGATCATATTTCCCTGCTAGTAACTGTGCAACCTATATAACATCATGCACTCACTTTGAGTGCATTCAATGCCATTATTATTTGGTGCTACAGTTATGGTTTTTGCTTGAGTATCGTATTTAGAGTAGAAGTGCTTTGCTTGTCAAGTTGACAACTCATGTTATTTATTTCAAGTGTTATTACAGTGGATATTGTTCCACTTCTTCTTCTTAGGCCTCACACCGTCAAAAATGTCATTTGGCAAAATTCCTGCAGCAAGCACAACAGGTTTCTGGACTTTTGCTCCGAAATGACCGGATGTTGTGAGCTGGTGGCATTAGCTCTGCAGCCTGTTGGGGCATTTTTTGAATTGTCTGCTGTGGTTTGTTGATGTCGCGTCCCAGTGACGGAGGGTGTCCTTCTAATGAGTCTCTAAAGACCCAACTCATCTTTTACATCTTGGCTATTAACATAAATAGAGTGCAATAGCAGCAACACTGATGCTGGGACACTTGGCTGACTTGAGTACAGGCGGCATTTACACTGACAGTGTGAATATAATATCAACAATATAATGTTATGTAAATTGTGAACATGTTTTTTTTTCTTCTTGTAATTGAGTAACTATAAATTAAATGTCAATAAATCCAATGTGTATTTCGTTTAAAGGATAGGAAATTAGAATATGCTGATGAGAACTGAGGCATTATTAAATTGTCTTATAACAATGAGTAAAAGTTAATAAGTACGATATTCGAGGTATTAGCGAATCAGGGCGCAGCAAACTAGTGGGTGTTGACCAATGAGAGACACCGTCTTTACCGTCAGTCCTCGCCGTGCAATTAATTTAAAAGTAACTATAAATTAAATGTAAATAATATTTCGTTCAAAATGATAGGAAATTAGAGTATGCTGATGAGAAGCGAAGCATGATTAAATTGTCTTGTAACAATAAAGAAAATAATATGATGTTCGTGGCATTAGCGAATCATGGTGAAGCATCAATGAGAGACACCGTCTTTACCTTCCGTGCTCGTCGTGCAATTAAGTTCGTTCTTTTCCGGAAAAGACGTAAACAGGTGCAGACATATTTGTCGCCTGCGTGTAAGGAGTGCTTAGGGAAGGAAGAGAAAGGAGGTCGTCTTTTTGTTGTTAAGAAGTGTGCCGAGAAGTTTCGACGAATGTGTGTTTGAGCTCCTTTTTGTCAAAATTCACTTAACCCACTCGAGCGAATCCCTTTGTGGCTAACATAGCCGCTAGCTTCCACACTTATCGGGATAAGGTTGTGTTAATGCATCACGTGGTAGCTGAAGTTTGTGAAAGGATCAGAAGATATGATTTGATGTTTTAATAAAGCGTTATTTATTGAAGAACTTTTTTTTAAATGAGAATGTTGATTAAAGGGCTCCAACTTTCAAAAATGAGTTTGAAAAGAAGACATTTTGTGTTGGATCCACACGCACTCGCTTACTGGCTTGCTTGTAAGACGATGCCGCCATCCGTCACTTTGCCGTTTTTGTTACACACAAGAGAGGAGTGTGTAAACGCATTTTGCTCATTGAACACAGATACGGTAAACAAGCCTTCATTTGTATCCTTGCGTCAACAACAACAACGTCGCCATGTGACAATCAACTTTCCCCATCTTTCAGGTGGTGCTGGTGTTTGCCCTCAGCATCGGAGCTCTGATGATATACTTCATTGATTCCTCAAAGTGAGTATGACTTCTCATCGGGAGTGATGTACCAAGACATGTTTTGGGCTTTGTTTACTAACGGTGCCATTGAAATTATTGCCACCCAAACGTCTGCGTGCCAACATGGTGTAAAGGTCAATGAAGCTCAGGGAAAGTCCAAAGTTCCTGTTGTGGGTAAAAACATTCGCTCATTAGACAAAAGGTCGAAGAAGCCAAAGCAGGAAGCCGTTGCGACACGAATCAACGGAGGCGGCTCGGCTGGGGCGGCTCCATCACGTACAGGGGCCGGTGTCCACTTTCACGCCGTGCTCTCGTTACCTTTTCAACCGATGAGTGGTGAACTTTCAACCCTTGGCTTTGTTCCAGTACTCATTTTTCACTGCCCTGGGTTCAAATTTGCAGTTGGGTTTGGCACAATCCGGATTTTCCTTCCTGTCATTAGCGCTGCGTTCGATGACGGACGCGCGGTCACAGTGCGCTGCTGTTTGGCTGCCCCGTCCGTCTAGGCTGCTCGTTTGTGTTTTAGTTTAATGGGCGAGGACATCCCAGTCACTTTGGTCAGAAGTTTGTTCCCATGTAACAAATGAGTTTGAAATTAATTTGATGAAAGTCACCTATTTGTTTATCAGTAACACCCGACGGATAATGAAAATCGAGCAGCATTCAGTTCTTCTGTCTGGGATGCTATTTTGTTCCTTGTATTAATGTGTCATAAAAAATAATTGGAGCAATGGCTATTTGAGGTGCAGTTGATCTTTTTCCCCCCAATTAGATAACTCACCAAGCGATTAGTTGTGACATTGCCTCAATAAAGTGGAAGCCATTATTTGAGCTCATACAATATTAATTATTCCTGACAGTACAAAAGAAGGCACAGTGCAGTGTATTTTTTTTTTGCCCGTAGAGCCTGTATTTGGGGCATTGTGTCTACTCCTTGAAAACAATTACAGAATAAAGCCAATCAAATATATAACATATTCATTATGTTCTCCCAAGGGGGCAAAAAGAGTATTTGAGGTGTTTTATCAACTGAGTCTTTTAAATGGATGGCCCACCTGGCGAATAATGCATGGTATAAACTTGACCAAAGGCTTTTTTGAGGTGAGGTGTTAATAAAGTTCAACCTCAGCAATGATAAAATAAATGCAGCATCCTTACTAACTTGTGCCTGCTTCAATGATTTCTCTTTATTTGTGCCAGATACGAGGGTTTATTGAGGGTGAGGCTCCCCGACATTTCTTATGACTGCTTGGCGGACGCAACCTTTGCATGCACTTAAGTCTTAAACTGCTGCTTTCAACACCCCAAATCAAATTTAAACACGCACACATGCTCATGTGCATGCGTGCGTAGCAGCTTTTTAAGGCTCAAGGCCGGGTGCGCACCGAGACAATGCTCGTGAGTGCATGCGTCACGTTGCCGTCCACTGCACCGGTGATGACGAAGCCACGCTTCTTCCTGACGTCTTTTGCGGACAAAAGACGATGAATGATGAGCATCCGAAATCTCCATGGTGACGCGATGGTCGCTGACGTGCATTTTTTTCTCGGGTCTGTGTGTCCCGCAGTCCCATCGAGTCGTGTCAAAACTTCTACAAGGATGTCACGCTGCAGATCGACATGGCCTTCAACATCTTCTTCCTTTTGTACTTTGGCCTCCGAGTGAGTCACAGCAAAACAAATCACAATGTCCTCAGTTATTATAGTAGCCAACCCACATTTCATTGTGAATGAATAAAAAAAAAAAATACAAATCTAGAATCATATAATTATTTTTGTAAAATACATGATTTTAATTTTGAAACTGAATACCCAAATAAATGCACATCCATTTGAATCCTACCTGGGTGTGCTGACGCCATAACAATAAATCCAAGTTGTGCTTATTATTATTAAAGGAGGATGGCATGAAAGTAATCCCGCCAAATGAAACGTTGTCATCGGCAGTTCATCGCCGCCAGCGACAAGTTGTGGTTCTGGCTGGAGGTCAATTCGGTGGTGGACTTCTTCACGGTGCCGCCCGTCTTCGTGTCCGTCTACCTCAACCGGAGCTGGCTCGGTAACTTCCTCGCCGCGCCGCTTCTCAGACTCTGGCGTTTTTTTGCACCCTAGTGTGAGTGTGTGAGTGTTTGCGCAGTGTTGTGCTACACGTGCGTCCTACCTGTGCAGGCGAATCGCACTGGAGTGGAATTGGGCCATGATTTTGGAAGGTGGGCGGGCAAACGAGTACAATGCCGTAACCGGCTTTGATGGTGACAGGAAATGAGGGACTATCGGGGATTATTGCAGATGGCTTTAAATGTTTATTTCGTTTGGTGAGGAACAAAGTCAAGCGCACGCGCACACACAAGCAAACACAAAGTGTGACAAATTTGTTGCGTAATGTCATCTGGGCTGTGAATGTTGCCAAAACTCAGGTGGAACCGGCCAGTATAATTTTAAGCGTAGCGTCCCCTAGTGGAGATTCTAACCCACTGTCACTGTAGTGTCAACACATCAGACACTTGATTATATTTCAAGAGATTTATTTCTGATCGTTTTGATTCCAATACTGTATTGACACCTCATATTAGTTTGTACTAGTCTTTCTATTTAAAATATCCAATACTAAAATGTGAAAAACATCCAATACATTAAAATTAATTCAGTACAATAGAGAACACACTGTATGACTATTGGTTCTAACTAAATGAATGCCAAAAGTTAACAATTGTGCAAATGTTTCTCCAGTGCAATGGCTTTGTTACTGTACAGCATCTGGCATTATTTCTGGGATTTGCAAAAAAAAAAAATTAAAATACTGTACCGCAGATTTTCTCCTGGCGTTCGACACACGCACGGTGTCACGTGGTCGTCATTTTCCCGCTTAAAAACAACAAGCTGTTCTTTTGCGAAGCTTAAGGGAATAGGACATTTGTTGTGGGCTCTAAGGGCTGACCTTGAGGTCAGGTTGATGGACACGCTTGTTCCCACTTCTCGGGATGAATCCGAAAGGAGCTTATACGCCGTTGTGCCGCGGTAATATTGGGACGGCTTTAAGCTGGCCACAAGCGCACTAGCGGGCTAGTGCAGAGGACCAAAGTTTCTAGTTTGGACGCGAAAGACGTTCGCAAATGATTCCCACCAAGATGTTGGTGTACAAGGGGCCCGACGACGGCATCCAAACAGTGTCTGCCACAAGGCGACGCAAGAAATCCACCGGCGAGCTTTTCCAGAAGGGATATCGGATCCGCAATGGCAACGACAAAGACGAGCGGGAGAACAGTGGCGGCTCCAGCTTGGCTTCCTGCTTCCGAGCCGTCTCCTACTGGGGTAAGACGTGCGCAAAGCAACCATAGCTTTGCTTCCCGTTGGTCCATTTTGGTGTGGCGGTGACACGTCCAGCTGCTGGCGGGCTTTAATGGTCTTCAACCATTCACAAAATAAGTTGCACGTGGCAGTGGGAGCTTTTCCCGGGTGTTGTTGAGTTTGGAAATGAATCCGCTGAAGCTGATGTGAGATTGAATCTCAGGTCATTTTTCTTTCATTTTTAACATGCAAGGACTTATTTTGTTTCTTTTTTTTTTTTCTTTTTTTGCTTTTGCCCTGCAGGCTTGAGGTTCTTAAGGGCCTTGAGGTTGATACAGTTCTCGGAAATTTTACAGTTTTTGAATATACTCAAGACGAGGTAAGAATTTTTCTCGTTTCTTTTTCTTGAGTGTCTACTCTTTGATTTGCTTTATGAGAATACAAGATTCCATGTTTAATGTAAAAGCAATTGTATGCTGTGAATGAAACTATTCTTTTTGTTTGTCCCAGCAACTCCATCAAGCTGGTCAACTTGTGTTCCATCTTCATCAGCACATGGCTCACGGCAGCCGGATTCATTCATTTGGTAAGTCCACACATTGCCACCTAGCGCTTGATTTTCGCTCACTAGTCCAAGTACAAATACTTCGTTACCCTACTTGGACTACTGAGCATTTTTTTACTTTTGGATCTCCACATGATTGAAAAGATCTGTGTACTAAGCAACTATTTTGAAGTGATTTGTGGACTTTCATCCCCATTTAATAAAAACAAAAAGTATTCTGCTGCCATCTTGTGGCGTTTTATTACGGTTCCCAGTGTGAGTCCGTTTTCCACGTATGATTCCAGGTGGAGAATTCCGGGGATCCTTGGGAGAACTTTCAGAACTCTCAAGCGCTTTCATACTGGGAATGCGTGTACCTGCTGATGGTCACCATGTCCACGGTGGGCTACGGCGACGTTTATGCCAAAACCACCCTGGGCCGACTCTTTATGGTCTTCTTCATCCTTGGTGGTCTGGTAAAGAAAACCCTCTCCTTCATTGAAAAAAAGAGAGATGTTATCTGATTGTGCCGATGCTGAGAGAAGTCATCATTTTTTCATTTTCGGAAACACTGGAGACAAATATTTCGGTAAAATGCAAAGGAACAAAATTATGACTTGTGACTTTATTGTTTATCTCAGCATTCACACAATTGCCACGTGTCAGTCACTTATAGCTGACTATTTATCGTGAATTGTTCAAGCATTGCGGTTTCAGGTGGCTCGCCCCCCCCCGTCTTTTCCACTTCCTGACCTCCTGAGCTTTGAATCTTGTAAACCCCTTCTTGACTACAACAAATACCCAAACTGAAATGGTTTGCAATGACACCATTTGATAAATGCAGCATTTAAAAAAAAAAAAAATCTCTAAAGACTCCGTGACAGATGACTTGCATCGAGGGCATTGTCGAAAATCATAGTTTGGCGTGTTTGTTGACCTAAACATGGCAACTAAGGATTTCACTTTCGTAGTTTGTTGTGTAAAGGTATCAGACATGAAACTTCCTGCATTCACTTCGTCTCATTTTCCCCCTCAAGTATGGACCTCGTCGTGACGCCTCATCAAATTGGCAATTGACAACATTTGATATTGCTGCACCATTTTCATTTTTTTTTTTTTTTTTTTTGGCAATGTAACTGGATCAAATTTCAGGCTACATTGACGCAACACACTTGCAGTCATTGTTAAGTGTGCAATGTCTCGCCTTGAAAAATCTCCTTTACCTGCCAAATCTGGGACCAAATCTTCAAGTTAGTGAGCCTGCCCTTTTTTTTTTTTTTTTTTTACTCTGCTCGACCTTTTCTGTCTCCTGTGTCCTCCTTAGGCCATGTTTGCGAGCTACGTGCCTGAAATCATAGAGTTAATAGGCAACCGCAAGAAATACGGTGGTTCCTATAGTGCCGTTAATGGCAGAAAGTAAGTATTTTCCGGGAGGCCCCAGCTGAGGCTTCTCCTGCATGCCCCCCCCCCCTTTTTTTTTGTGTGTGTTGCTTTTTCTTTTCCACGCATGTAGGCCATGTTTGCCCGCTACGTGCCAGAAATTGCCGCTCTCATCCTTAATCGGAAGAAATACGGAGGCAGTTATAACTCGACCAGAGGCAGAAAGTAAGTCCAACCATGTTCTTCGGTGTGGTTTTTGTGTGACTTTTTCTTTGGTTTTCTCCTGGTGAGAAATATGAGATGTAAACATCTCGGCGTTCAAGTCACACTGTGACTGAAGACCTGGGCCATGCTTCCTTCCTTCCTTCCTTCCTTCCTTCCTTCCTTCCTTCCTTCCTTCCTTCCTTCCTTCCTTCCTTCCTTCCTTCCTTCCTTCCTTCCTTCCTTCCTTCCTTCCTTCCTTCCTTCCTTCCTTCCTTCCTTCCTTCCTTCCTTCCTTCCTTCCTTCCTTCCTTCCTTCCTTCCTTCCTTCCTTCCTTTCCTCCTTCCTTCCTAACCTTCCTTCCTTCCTTTCTTCCTTCCTTCCTTCCTAACCTTCCTTTCTTTCTTTCTTTCTTTCTTTCTTTCTTTCTTTCTTTCTTTCTTTCTTTCTTTCTTTCTTTCTTTCTTTCTTTCTTCCTTTCTTTCTTTCTTTCTTTCTTTCTTTCTTTCTTTCTTTCTTTCTTTCTTTCTTCCTTTCTTTCTTCCTTTCTTTCTTTCTTTCTTTCTTTCTTTCTTTCTTCCTTTCTTTCTTCCTTTCTTTCTTCCTTTCTTCATTCCTGCCTGCCTGCCTGCCTTCCTGCCTTCCTGCCTTCCTTTTGTCAGCTTCTTGTCTTGCCGCTGCTTCGCGTCCGCTCGCTAGAAATTGTTGCTGTGTTGTTCCTTTTTAAAATCAAAGTGGAACTGACTAGTCGGCATGTTGACTCATCCACGGGTTGACTAGTCTCCAAATTTTACTTATAGTATTTCCCCTTTCCCTCACATTTCTTGTAATATTTGGACTTGTAGAATTCTAACATATTTGTAGTATATTGAAACATGACTCCATTTTTGTGTCGATAGTTTGCGCTATGCTTGTTTCGTGACACTCCATACTTATTGTACCATGTCTGAAAAAAAATCAGCCTGGCAGTTTTGTGTATTTGTTTGTGTTTGCGTTCACTCCGGCATTGTGTATCATTTAATCATTCCGTCCCATTTCCAGTACATCTCTTAAAAGTCGATCAGATAATCGTATAGTACACATAAAAATGTAAACACATCAAATAATATATAGTGTATTTATTGTTCATTTACTTAGCTGTAGCTTGCTGGAGCTTTATTTTTCATCCAGCGCTGGGGGGAAAAACGATTTTAATTGGCTTTGGCTGTGCTTTCTTGTTTGTCTTCTTTCTTTTGGCGCTTTGCTTCTGGAACATTCTTGGCCTTTTTCTTCAGTCTGACCTACACCCTCAGGACATAGCTACATACGGCGGTGACATTTTGACAAAATGTGTTTCCTTTGTTTTCTTGCCGAGGTAGCCAGATGAAATGAGACTGCTGTGCTTTATCTTTTTTTGTGTGTGTGTGTTACCCTAGTTTACAATAATGTTAAATATACTTTGTAGTGCTGGATTTCAGAAGTTTGAGAACAACTAGTCTACTGCTCCGCACGGCCCTTGGCAAGAAATAAACACCTTTTCCAAAGTGTTGCCTCGAATGAAAAATATGGCTTTATGGGCTATTGAGTTATTCGAAGCGTGGCAATTTATTAGCGCTGTAGCGCGTTTCCCTTAAAGGTGTTTCTCACAAATGATGAGAAAGACAATCATTTTATGTATATTGGGCCAAAGGATGTGGAAAACATGAAAGAAAGGGTATGTATGATACAATTTCATTCCCCGCATTGAATCTTGACATTAAACTGCTTCAATTATGTTTAATGTGGACCCTTGGATTGGATCACGCTGTTTTTATCCCCCGCCGCTCTGCGTTTGGCTTTTGCTGCCATTTTTTTTTCCTCTTCATTTTGCTTAGCCATGTTGACATTACAAAGTGATGACATGTTCTTTCAAGAAAGTTGTCAACAACTAACACCGCATCATGTCATTTTTTTTTCATATATTTATTGATGACAATATTTTTGACAAATTTTCAAAATAAAAGATATTTAATAAAATTTGAATGTTAAAACTAATGTTTTGGACATATTTACAAAATACAAAATGGAATGAAAAAAATATAAATAAAATATAAAGACATGTTACATAAACAAATGCAAAGACATGTTACATAAACAAAATAAAATGATTCAAGACAAATACAAATGTTATGCCTTTAACAAGATAAAATCTGTCCTTAAACAGTAGTGAAGAAGAAGAAAATGACCAGAATGGTGCTCCATTATTTTTTAGGTCATCTGTTGAAGAGTTTTTTTTAAAGCAATTTTCTCCAATTTAGAGCAGCATGTAAAGATCTAAGCCCGTATTATCTTTAAATTGTCTTTGTTGGACAAATGAAAATGGAAAATGTGTGGATGTCATAATCTCCTTTTAAATCAACTCTGATCCGCCCCCTCCTAATCCCCCAACGCTCGGTCACGGCTGGCCCGCTCGCTTTCTCCATCCCATTCAGTGCTCGTTCGTCCTTCCCCCTTTCACGGCCTGACTTAATCACCTGAACGCTGATCGCTTCTCATGTCTGTCTGTTGCATGGCACTCTTGTCTCCGTGCGCCCCACTGGAAAGTTCACTAAAACATCGGTCTTCCCGTCAGGCACATCGTGGTGTGCGGCCACATCACCCTGGAGAGCGTCTCCAACTTCCTCAAAGACTTCCTACACAAGGACAGGGATGATGTCAATGTAGAAATTGTTTTTCTCCATAAGTGAGTAACAAACAAACACAAATTCAACTTGTGTTGCAGTGTATTTTGAAAGTGTCACTGATTTTGTTTCTGTTTTTCAGTATTTCCCCTAATCTTGAGCTGGAAGCCTTGTTCAAACGTCACTTCACCCAGGTGGAGTTCTACCAGGGCTCCGTTCTCAACCCTCACGATTTGGCCAGAGTCAAAGTAAAGGCGCCCAGCTTAGCCCAGCCCATTTTCACCACCCAATTTAGACACAAATCTTCTTTTGACCCACAGATCGAATCAGCCGACGCCTGTTTGATCTTAGCTAATAAATACTGCGCCGATCCAGATGCCGAGGACGCCTCCAACATTATGAGGTGAGCCACATGGTCAGTCATGTCATCCAGCTAATGTCCCAGAAAATAATCGAAAGTCCTGATGTTTTTATGTCATGATAGGGTCATTTCCATCAAGAACTACCACCCAAAGATCCGCATCATCACTCAGATGTTGCAGTATCACAACAAGGTAGGCAAGGTCAACCCTGTTTTTTTACAATCATTGAGTGCAGGCCACCATTTTCAAAGATGTCGAGTGGACATACCGTTTTCCATGTATAATGCGCACAATTCAACTAATTTATTGTCCTAAAATCTGGGGTGCGCATTATACATGGGTAAAATTTTTTTTTTTTAAATCCGGATATGATACGGAGGCCGCCATTACAGATGCGCTTTCTTCTCTGCTGTTCACTTCAAACACGTATCAGACGCTTGCTCGATCACCTGCTCGTTTGCTGTCACAATGTACCCTACACAAATCCGAAACATTTCTTCGCTATTGAGTTTGCTAGCGCATGCGCAGTGATACTGACCGGCAGAATAACATCCGGTTGTTCCCAAAGATGATCTTTTTTCCGAAATAATTTTACGTTTACGGACTTAAGTAGGAGTCAAAATTTGGGTGCGTATTATACATGGGTACAGGCTTTTTTCATGCCATTTATAGGGTGCGTATTATACATGGGGGCGCATTATACATGAAAAAAAACGGTAGATTGATTTCTTGTCCGTGTTATTTAGATGATAAGGATGATGGTTACATGGACATTTTCAGGCGCATCTGTTGAACATCCCCAGCTGGAACTGGAAGGAGGGGGACGACGCCATTTGCCTGGCCGAGCTCAAGCTGGGCTTCATCGCTCAGAGCTGCCTGGCTCAGGGCCTGTCCACCATGCTGGCCAACCTCTTCTCCATGAGGTCCTTCATCAAGGTACTTGAGAAGCACAGTGGCGCTCAACCTGGCCAAAGCGCTTTTTACCTTTGTTTTGACCATGGCGCAGATCGAGGAGGACACGTGGCAGAAGTATTACTTGGAGGGCGTCGCCAACGAGATGTACACCGAGTACCTGTCAAGTGCCTTTGTGGGCTTGTCCTTTCCTGTTATCTGCGAGTGAGTACTCGGTGATGATGCTGCACCACCGAGCTGCTTAGTGTACGTTCTTTTGAAAATGATTCCTTTCTTTTCAGACTGTGCTACGTGAAGCTGAAGTTGCTGTTGATAGCTATCGAGTACAAGTCTGATCAGCGGGAGAGCAGGTAACCTATTCATTGATTGTCAAGAATTAGAGATTTTCAATCCATAATGATGTCGCTTGGTCTTGTTGATCAGCACGCTCATCAACCCTGGCAACCATGTGAAGATGCAGGAGGGGACGTTGGGCTTCTTCATTGCCAGCGACGCCAAAGAAGTCAAGAGGTAACTCTGACAAATGATTCATTTTTGCTGCTACACTCCTTTATTGTTTGGTTCACTCACGTCCACAGGGCGTTGTTCTACTGCAAAGCGTGCCACGATGACGTCACGGATCCCAAGCGCATAAAGAAATGCGGATGCAAAAAATGTAAGTTGGGGAATCGCGGGTAGCTGTCCCATTAGTTTTGTCCACTTAGGCCAAGGATATCAAACAAAAGCTGACATTTTATTACTGCTACTTGCAAACATTTCGACTGCCCATTTGAGTCTGTGGCAGTACAGCAAATCACCAGCAGAGGTTGCTACACTCAAATTAAATCGTCTGAACGACGACGAAAGCATCGCTCTCTTTTCAATTTTGAGGAATATTAATGTATATATCTGTGGCGCTGCTCCTCTCGTTAATATTTTCTGTTTGATTTTTTTTTCTCCCCCAGCTAAGAACACCTACAACGGATACATCAAATCAAGTAAGTGCGCCTTCCTCTCCTCTCGTCACTCAACGTTTTAAAGTTTTTGCTTTATTTTGTTTGTCATGCACTATGTAACTCCATTATGTATGGATTTAGTAAAGGGATGTTTTATAAAAACGTTGCAGTGCGGAATGAGAGTGACAAAAAGTGTGGAGACTATTTTGTCCGACTGTGATGTGACTATGCAAGCCGGATGATGTCGTTGCAGTTGAAGATGACCAACAGTCATCCAAAAAAAAGCAGCGTAATGGAGGCGTGAGGAATTCCCCCAATTCCTCCCCAAAGATCCTACGGTAGGACAGCCCTGCAACGGTAACACCTCCGTTTTATTGTATTCAAGTTCACAGCTCAAACGTCGTGCAGAGAATCATGAGTTTAACCAGAGCGCTCAATTGGGTCACGGACGCAAAGAAACAAAACTGAAAGCGGCTTTTGCAGCTTGAGTAGCTTCAAATATCGTCCACGGTCAACAATCCAGATAAAAGGCTGACATGGCAGGAAATCATCTTTCAACGCTTGTTCCCTCAGACACGACCCACTCCTCATCTCCGTCAGCGAGCAGATGGAAAGCGTGGACGAGAATGTGAAGAAATACGACTCCACGGGGATGTTCCATTGGTGCCCGTCCAAGGACATTGAGAAGGTCGTCCTGGTGAGCGTGGCACAAGTACCCACACGCCACTTCAGGACCTTGGATAGCGAACCAAAGTCATTTTCAGTGTTCATCTTGCTTCTTTCTCCTCGTCAGACTCGAAGTGAGGCGGCCATGACTGTGCTGAGCGGTCACGTGGTGGTGTGCATCTTCGGTGACATCAAGTCGGCAGTGATTGGCTTGCGCAACTTTGTGATGCCGCTGAGGGCCAGCAACTTCCACTACCACGAGCTCAAGCACATCGTCTTTGTGGGCTCGCTGGAGTACCTCAAGCGCGAGTGGGAGACGCTGCACAATTTCCCCAAAGTCTCCATCCTGCCCGTCAGTCACCTTCATTCATTGTGCCACTTGTATTGCACCTCACTTCGGTTCCTATGGAATAGAAATCTCTTTTGTTTTAATTCTGATTTAATGTCAGTTTAGAATTTATTTTACTTTTATTTATTTATTTATTTTATTTTTATTTAGAATATATTCAGTGCAAATGTAATTTAACTTTAGGTGATCTTTGGAAACCCTGCTCAGCTAACAATATTATTTGATGCAAATGGTATCAGACGACATCATTTCAATGCACAGAAGTCGTAAAGATGTAAATGGCCTAACAACATTTCCATTCTCTCATCTCCCACCCCCTTTCCTCCGGATAAGGGCACGCCGCTGAGTCGAGCCGACCTCAGGGCCGTCAACATCAACCTGTGTGACATGTGTGTCGTATTGTCAGCCAATCAGAACAATATCGATGACGCCTCGCTGCAGGACAAAGAGTGCATCTTGGCCTCGCTCAACATCAAATCCATGATCTTTGACGACAGCATCGGCGTCTTGCAGGCCAACTCCCAAGGTGAGCGCCGTAGCGACCCAGATGTATAGGTGGAAATTGCACGCTAAAGTGATTCAAGAAAGACTGTGGGACAGCTTGATTGATTGAAATTGTAAAGGATATTGAAATTCTGCGTCTGTGTTTGCCCCTCGCAGGCTTCACGCCACCGGGTATGGAGCGGTCGTCTCCCGAGAACAGCCCGATCCACGGACGCGTGCGTCACACCTTGGTGACGACGGGGGCCAACATTCCCATCATAACTGAACTGGGTAGGCCTGACGTGCGTCTGTTAGCGCCTGCGTCGCTAACGTGTTGGAGTAACCCGTGTTTATCCCTCGATGCCCGTTAGCAAAGGCGGGCCAAAAAGCGCCTGCCGTTTCACTCACTCAGGATAACAGCAATGGGACCGGCATACAAATGATTACCGAGCTGGGTAAGAGAAGATGCTGACAAATGGGTCTGCTTGGTCTCAGCGCTTCTTTTTGCCTTTGGGCCCACGTTTTACAACATTCCGCTTGGAGTTGTTTCTTTGGCTAGAAAATTTTAAACACAAATCCTCTTCACATCTAAACTATCATGCTTGCTGTTCAAATGTCACATTTGTATGGTTGATCTCATTGTGATATCTTAAAGCATGTCCGTATGTTTTTTTCTTTTGCGTGATGTTTGTAGTCAACGATTCCAACGTTCAGTTCCTGGACCAGGACGACGACGACGACCCCGACACGGAGCTCTACCTGACCCAGCCGTTTGCCTGCGGCACCGCCTTTGCAGTCAGTGTGCTGGACTCCTTAATGAGCGCTGTAAGTGCAGCACTCCACCTAAAAAAATATTTATAATAGCAGGTAAAAACAAAGTATTTGTACGGTGCTCCTCCTTTAGACGTACTTCAACGACAACATCCTGACGCTGATCCGCACGCTGGTGACGGGCGGCGCCACCCCGGAGCTGGAAGGACTGCTGGCAGAGGAAAACGCCCTGCGGGGCGGCTACAGCACGCCGCAGACGCTGGCCAACAGGGACCGCTGTCGCGTGGCCCAGCTGGCCTTGTACGACGGGCCCTTCGCTGACCTCGGGGTGAGGCTGTAACTGATGGCCTTGCATCAGCATTCCTGTTGACTTGTTGCTGTGGTAGTTTGGTGAGAAATGCTTCATTTTTCTGTAGGATGGCGGTTGTTACGGCGACCTGTTTTGCAAAGCCCTGAAAACATACAACATGCTCTGTTTTGGCATCTATCGGTTACGTGACGGACATCTTAACGCTCACAGCCAGTGCACCAAGCGGTGAGTCTTGTGTCCTAATGGCCATAGGTGTCACAGTGTTTGTTTCAGTCGGCGTCCTCAATGTCCTTCTTAGATACGTCATTACCAATCCGCCCTACGCCTTCGAGCTGGTGCCCTCAGACCTCATCTTCTGCCTCATGCAGTTCGACCACAACGCTGGCCAGTCGCGGAGCAGCCTCTCGCACTCGTTCAACAAGAAAAGCTCCTCCGTGCACTCCATCGGCACCGTCAACCGAGCTAACCGCAACAAAAGCAGGGACCCACGGGACAAGCTCAAATACGTAACGACACTTCAGCATCTCATGGCACAACAATAAATGCAAACCCACTGGTTTTTGTTGTTGTTTTTTACCAAGCTTGAATGACTTTTTAGTATTTGCTAGCATAGCATTTGAGAATACGGTTACTTATCAAAATAAAAACTAATAAAACAAAATCAGCAGGCTGTCGCACCATTGTCAGGTCTAAATACCATCAGACATTTATTTACAAACTGGAAACAAAGAGGAGAAGACAACCAGTATTCTTTTGCTCGCGAGGAGAATTAGGTAGAGGGCCCAGTTCACAGTCCTCCACCAATTCTGGACTTCCCCCACCACTATCTCCTCTTTTTATTTGGGTTGCCCTGGTTACAAGAGGCGTTGCTACACTAAAGGGAGGGGAGAGTGTGTCTGTAGCAACGCTGTTTCAGCTAGCTAATAATGTTGTGTGGTGCGAGGCCGCATGGCCTTGGCCGATCCGTGACCCCAGGAATGCAGAGTCTGTTCTTAGATGGTTGGCAGCCTCGTTCCTGGCTGCAATCTCTAAACCTGGATGCCGTGTCTCTGTAAAACAATGCTCTAGACTTTCTTGCTACATTTCACACAATAATAATAATAATAAGTAAATAATCAGATACCTCTCGTGCAAACACTCTAACAAACGTTAAGTAGATGTGAGATAACTTGCATGAAGTCTACTTAAACAAACATTGAGTAAATATGGGATAACTAAAAACTGTCTCTAAAACAATTAACAGAGAAAGGACTTCTCTTGAACTAACAAAGAACAAAGAACAGAGATGTTCTGTTCTTAACTAGTGAGGGCCTCTCACAGGTAAGACAAGGTAGGGAGTATAAGGACTCCCCAAGGCTAGCCGGCACATATGTTGACTTGAGCGAAGATATGTGACCTTCGGTTTCAGGCCGACCAGCGCATCAGCAAAACTAATTATTCTAACAACCATACCAAAAGAAAGTTCTCAACAGTTTGATTCTGTTTATTTTTACAACGGAAATAGAGTACTTGTAGGAAAACTACACTTCCGGTTGTTTTGATGACGTCATAAAACTGCGACTGATTAAGAACGCGCGTCTGGTGGTCTCGCTCTTCGTCGTGATTTCTAGAATCGGCGTTCAGACGCGGTTTTCGCGCATTATGTCGTTAGTGTCCTTTTGGGAATCGCTGCTGTGTCAACAGAGGACAAAGTGACAAGAATACAAAGCGATTTGAGTTTGAGATGGACCAAAACACCCCAGACTGAGGTTTTTTTTCCGCTGCTCCAATTATTTCCCGCTTTGGCGACTTGAGTTTCTCCGCATCCAACACGTACAACATGTCGCCGCCTCTCTAGCGTCGTCTCAGGGATGGACTTCAGCGCGTGCTATGTGGACACCATGTCCAGCGTGGCCGTCGCCGCTCGCCTCGGCGACAGAAGTTGCCTGAGGCGGCTGCTTAGCGAGGGACGCAGTGTGTCCTGTACCGACAACCGGGGTTGGATGCCCCTCCACGAGGCGGCCCACGCCGGCATGATGGGCTGCCTCAAGGATATTCTCTCGGCCGCCAGAACCGGTAAGCGCACCCGCAGCCTTCTCCAATGTGTGATGAAAAGTCTAATTGAGTTACACGAAGGCCACTATTCTGGGACAGATCTTTGAAAGAGGCTACAAGCATCTCTTCTTTCCAAAGCCAGGCGAATTTGATGAGCCCAAGCACCACTGATAGTTATGCACGGCGCTGCTTAGGTGGGCAGCCTCTTCAGGTCCAGTGGCAGCAGTCTTTTTGCATCAGCAGCACACAATAGGAGAAGCTCTTTACTCCACATCCACCCGAGTAGACTTTTCCCCATGTGCAGGCGTCTCGCTGTCGGAATTCCGCACTTACGTCAACTCCAGCACCCACGAGGGAGAGACGGCCTGCTTTCTGGCGGCAAGAGGGGGCCACGTAGGGGCTGTACGCCGCCTCATCAAATCCAAAGCCAAAATAGACCAGCTCACCAACGACCTCTCATGTCCGCTTTATGCAGGTAGAACTCTGTGTGTAGGTGTGTGCGTGTGCATCCCAGCAGCTAAGTAACAAGTGCACTCCGGCAGCGGTGGACAACGGCCACATAGAGGTGGTGCGCTTGCTGATGGACAAGGGGGCAGAATTGAACAGATCGCACACGGCCACCTGCTGGACTTGCCTTCATCTCGCCGTCTATCGGGTCAGGAGCGTCCACACGCGCACACACCGGCTGTTTGTTCAAATGTCTTATATCTGG
Source organism: Syngnathus typhle (assembly GCF_033458585.1). NCBI lineage: Eukaryota > Metazoa > Chordata > Actinopteri > Syngnathiformes > Syngnathidae > Syngnathus > Syngnathus typhle. The sequence continues at coordinate 3,229,880 of NC_083755.1, read as the reverse complement.
TTCATCGCAGAAAGTCAGACGCAGGAAACGTTGAGCTCATAAGGACCTTTTCGACCTCCTCTATGAACATGTTTCAATCTTGGCCCCGGTCTTGTAGGATCACGTGGACATCGTGCGGATGCTAGTGCAGTCGGCCGAGCTGGAGGTGCGTGACGACTACAATATGACGCCGCTCTTCCTGGCGGCGAAGCACGGTCGGCAACAATGTCTAGAGATCCTGATCCACGCAGGTGAGCACAGGGTCATCTCGGCCAAGGGCCGTATCCAGAAAAGTGGATTCTTTGGTAAGAGAAATGCCCCCACGCCCCCGTCCCCAGGTGCCGACGTCAACGCACAGGCATCGGACATGGCCTCACCCCTGATGCTGGCTTCCCAGCAGGGTCACGAGTCTTGTGTGGAGTTGCTGCTGGAGCACAACGCCAACGCCAACTTGAACTGCAGCTACGACTGGCCCCAGCTGCCCATCCACGCCGCCGCACAGTTCGGCCACCTCGGGTAGCCGCTCGCTTCTCCGCTAAACGGGGCTCGCCCAGGTGGAAATAACTTGGTGACGTTTTGGTGAGACGCGGTTCTCCCCGGGCTGACAATCGTGGCCGCACGTGCATCCGAAGCTGCGACGTAGTAGACGACACAGTGGAAGTTCCCGTTCTGCTTTTGCTAACGCCGGCCTCCGTCTGCAGAATCCTGCGCCGGCTGCTGCCCGTCACGATTCGCCAATGCGACCGCGGCGAGGGCTTAGTGAGCCCGCTCTACCTGGCCATTCAGGGTGGCCAAGCAGCCTGCGTGGCGCTGCTTCTGGACCAAGGCTTCAGCCCGGATGCCCAGAGCCGCCTGCACTCGATGGGCCCTCATTCGCCGCTCAGCTTCGCCTTCCACAGCGGATACAGGCAGGTCACAGCTCACCCGCTTTGACTTTGATCGTGTGAACGCTGCAATACATTACGCATCTCTGACGTGCTATACGTGCTTGCTCGCAGTGACATATCTGGGATGTTGCTGGCGGCAGGGGCGGCGCTGCACAAGTGGGAGTGGAAGCCGGTGCTAGGCCAAAAGAACTCGAGCCTGCTCAAGCTGGTCCTGGAACACAGGTGAGCAACGTTCGCCCCAGCGCCTCTATTTCTGCCTCCAAAATATGTTTGGAATTCGACGAGCCGCTGCCACTGCGGGGAGCCTTCACAAATGTGTAAACTGACTTCAGGTGGCTTTACCCCCCGCGACACCCCCGCGGCGATTCGAGCAAGGTGGCTTTGAGGCGGCCCGAGTTGGACGACATGTTAAGGACGGCGTTGAAGCTCTTGGAGTTTGCGGTCGACTGGCTGCCGCCGCTACTCCGGGCCGGACTGGACCCAGACTCGCTGCAGCGCTCCATCGTGTGCGGCTCCCGCGTCCGCTGCTCGCCTCACCTACGCGCTGGCAACGTGCTACCTTTTCCTTCTTTGCGCTTCCAGGCTCGAGAAGGTCGACAGCGAGCTGCTCAACTTCCTGCTGCAGTTTGTCAACTGGTCGACGATGTCGCCCGCTTTGAAAAACATCCTGTGGCGAAGACGGGCGCAGGAGACGTGGCACCCACTCCCGCAATTTGGTAGCAACACTAGGAAATGGCTTCATTTTGATTTTCTGACAACAGTAACATTTTCTCCGCCGCCTCGCCTCGTCCTCCATGTAGACTCGGTCCCCGACCTGTCACACCTGTGCCGGCTGCGCATCAGGACCTTGATGGGACCAGAGGAGGTGATGAGGACGGACGCGGTCGCCGAGCTTCCCGTGCCCCCGAGCATCCAGCGCTTCCTGCAGTTCACCTAATTCGTTCCTTCCAATGTTTTCAGTAGGCATTCCGCAAGTTTCCTCTGCAGCGGGGAGATATAACTGACAAGAGTTGCTTTGTTTGAAAGGGTGATGGGTTTGGAGTTTCCTGCATGTTAGGTTTGAAGTGTTCATACATTCAGATTAGAAATTGCATGTCGTTTCTATATTTTTGTTACCCTTCCTAAATTAAAACTATTGCATTGTGCGAGTGTCTGTCAGTTCTAGAAAATTCAAATAGTTTGAATGTCAACCAGTTCAAGGTGGAATTCCAGTCCCTTTTCCATGTCGGAGGTGCGCAAACGTTCTGGAAGGCAGCATGAGTTAGAACAGACGGCTGTAATTGGTCAGCGTATCAAAGAAAAAAAAGGACATTTAGCTCTGTGATGTCCAAAGACTTTATTATATAACGTCATTTTCATGTGGTATTTGTCACACTTAATCTTTGTTACCACGGGGGCTTATGCGCACCGCCTGATTTGTTGCACGTTGACTTGCGTCTTTTTGTTCTTTAAGTCGCGTTTCTGATGTCAACTGTCGCCTCATCTGATTGATGCAAACCTCTGTCACTCATACCAGGAGCGATTCTGATTGGTCGACGTCGTGTTGTGAGGGGCGTGCACTTTGGCAACAGGAAGTAAGAGACGAACGCTATACGAACCCAAAAAGATCCACCTTGCAAAAGGCTTTATTAAATGCCTTCATAATCTTCGTGTCCTACGTGAGTTTATCAAATGTATGTTTTTTAGCTTTCGTCGCCAACATGTCTGACGGTTGGGGGCTCTATCGTTGTCTTAGCGCCTTTATTGCCAAAGAGGGATTGATGACAATATTATTATTGTTATTAGCAACGTTGACTCTAATTGCATCCACTTTCCCGGCAGCATTAAAGCAAATAATATTAACCAGAGAGGGCGTAACCATCTCTGTAGTTTGGACAATAGCTGCTTGGCGGTCCAACATTTGTTCATTTTCTATTTCCGTCGGACTTTATAGTGATAGCTGCCTGGGTGTTTTATCATTCTTTTTCTTGAGAGCTGGTGGTGATAAAAAGCAGTGCGTGTTTGCTTTCATCTTATTGGTGTATGAAAACATGGAAGGAATTGACAGATTTTCTGTGCACTTTCCGTGCGTGTGCCTTTTGTTTTGCGGCACTTGCATGCATGCGTGTGTTACAGGTGAAGCCAGCATTGAGCAGACGAGCTGCGGTACGCACGTCATGCACGCCAAGCACGCCGGGAGTAGCCGAAATGCTGCAGTGTGGCAGCAAACCCGAAGTCTTCTACACAAAAATCTGCTCATCAAGTGGAGGACCAAACAGCAGAGCTTGCAGGTGGGTCTCTTTTCGGGTACACCGTCGAAGGAACAAATGTGAAGCTGCAGCAGTGTAAAGGTCGATGTTGCGCTCTGCCGGTGTGCTTGCAGGAAGTGATCCTGCCCCTGCTGCTTCTGGCTCTGTTGATCGTCATCAGCAATCAAAATCCGCACATCTACTACAATGGAGTGTCCACCATGGAGCTGCGATCGGACAAAGTGATCTTCACCGCTGCCCTCGGCTACACGCCCGTCACCAACGTCACCAGCCGCATCATGGACGAGGTGGCCCGTGAGATGGGTAAGGCGCACACACCTCCAAACATATTAGCAAACATGGGCCTGCACACCAACACATTGAACGGTTATGCAGACCTCCTCGACATGTTGGAGACGTTCGCCAGCGAGGCGGCTCTGGAGAACGCCAGCTCTTACGATCCATCCGGCCTGGTGGGTGTGGTCTTCACGGACCCGTCGGCCACTTCCTACAGCCTGCGGTTTCCCTACAACCAGCTGCCGCAGCCCAGTGACTTCACAGAGTCCATAGGTAGCGGCGGGGCATTGCATGGCACGCCATCCACGGCACGCGCAGCGTCCTGCCCCGTCTGAGCATGCGCACACGCGTCTTTCTGCGCGCGGCTTTGTACCGTAGGCAATTGTCTGAGCAGTACCAGCAACTGCCGAGCGGCCAACTACTGGTACTCAGGATTCATCCGCCTCCAGTCGCTGATTGACGCCGCCATCATCCAGGTGAGGCTCGCTCACCATCCATGCGGTCGCGGCGCTTACGCCTGCGACTGGTCGCAGATGCAGACCAAGCGTGCGGTGTGGAGTGAGATGGACGTGCAGGCGGTGATGATGGGTCAGCCGGGCTGGGTGGAGGTGCACAAGTTCCCGCGCGCTCTGATCTCCATCTACCTGGTGCTGGCCTTCACTCCCTTCGTCACGTTCCTCATCGTCAACGTGGCGGCGGAGAAGGAGCGGCGCATCAAAGACACCATGAGCATGATGGGCCTCTGCGACACGGCCTTCTGGTAAACGCGCGGCGCCGGCCCCGAGTGACCGCTGACCGTTTGCTCCAAGCCCATCGGCTCATCCGCAGGATGTCGTGGGGGCTGCTGTACGCCGTCCTGGTGGGCACCATGTCCGTCCTGATGTCCATCATTGCCACCTCCACGGCGCTCTTCCCCAACAGCAACTTCCTGCTCGTCTTTTCCCTCAACTTCCTCTACGGCATTTCCACCGTGAGTGGCTGACAGCTCTACTTTTGTCCAAACGAAGCCTGAAATTGACTGTGTGATAGTACCGCAAAGCCACCTAATGGCAGCAGAGTTCTTTTTGGTGAACCTTCTCAACTCACTTCGGTGAGTAATAATGGCTGTAAATGTTTGCCAGGCTGATGAGCAAGTTTGCGTGTGCGCAGATCTTCTTCTCCTTCATGCTGACGCCGATGTTCAAGAAGCCAAAGTTTGCCAGCACGGTGGGCTCCATGCTGACGGTGGTCTTCGGATGCCTGTCGCTCTTCACCATCCTGATGACGGATTTCCCGCAAGCGCTGGTCTGGGTCCTCTGCCTGCTCTCGCCCTCGGCCTTCTCCATTGGCATTGCGCAGGTGCCGGCCGCTATCTTTTGCAAAGTTCCAAAATGTGACCGATGCCAACAAACGAGTCATAAGCGCATCTTTAATTGCATGCTATGGATTCTTTCCCCCCCAGGTGGTGTACCTGGAAGCCCAAGGGGGCGGTGCCATGTTGGGCTCCCTGGCCAGCGGGCCTCATCCGCTCTACATACCGCTGCTCATGCTGGCTGTGGACTGCCTTCTCTACCTGCTGCTTGCCATTTACTTGGACCAGGTGCTGCCGGGTGAGCGCTCGCTTTCAGGAGTCTGCCCGCCCGCTCGCTCTTTCAATGGGAGCAAATGGGACCTGACAAGTTTGGGTGGAAAAATGCTTTCTTCCCGCAGGCGAGTTTGGGATGCGGAGGTCCCTGCTCTACTTCCTGAAACCGTCCTACTGGTCCAAGCGCAGCGAGCGCTACACAGAAGTGACCACGCCGTACGAAGCCGAGGTGAACGGCACTCCCAGCGCCGGCGAATCAACCGAGGCCGTCTCGCCGGAGTTCCGGGGCAGAGAGGCCATCCGGTAAGTCTGTCGGCCTCTCCTCCATCCCAAACGTGTGTTGAAAACTGTCATTTGTGTGCGCTCTGCCTCTCCGGCAGCATCAACAACATCAGCAAGGTGTACAAAGACAAAGACAACACCGTGGAGGCCCTCAGAGGTTGGCCACACTTTCACACCGCATCATCTGCATCACAAAAAGCAGTCGCACCGTCAAAAGTGCCACGTTTCCGTCCGCAGGTCTGACCTTTGACATTTACGAGGGCCAGATCACGGCTCTGTTGGGCCACAGCGGCTCCGGGAAGTCCACGCTGATAAACATCCTGTGCGGCATCTGCCCGCCCAGCGGCGGCTCGGCCACCATTTATGGCTCCCCGCTGGTGGAGATTGCTGACGGGCCCGAGATGAAGCGGCTGGTGGGCGTCTGCCCGCAGTTTAACATCCTCTTTGATGTCCTCACCGTGGAGGAGCACCTTAACATCTTCGCCGCTATTAAAGGCATCCCGCCGGCCCATGTGGACGCCGAGGTAACGGTGGCGGAAGCTTTCTCATCTCGTCGTCATGATCAAACATACAAAATGTCTAATAGGTCTTTATTCTGATTAAAAAAAAAAAAAAAAAGGTGTCCAAAGTGCTGAAAGATCTAGATCTGGAGAAGATCATGTCTGCTCAAGCCAAGAATCTGAGTGGAGGCCAGAAAAGGAAGCTGTCAGTGGGCATCGCCATCCTGGGAGACCCTAAGGTACGTCCCTCACTCTGTCCAGCGACACACTCTGGCTCAGGTTTGACGACGCGGCTTTTATAGATCCTTCTCCTGGACGAGCCCACGGCCGGCATGGACCCGTCCTCCCGACATCAAGTGTGGTCCCTCCTGAAGAGTCGCAGGGCCGGCCGAGTGATTGTCCTCAGCACGCACTACATGGACGAGGCCGACATCCTCGCTGGTACGCACGCACACACACACACACACACAGGGACCCCCCCCTGTGAGTTTTGTGCGTGTGGTGCGTCCAGATCGCAAAGCGGTGATCTCGCAAGGCCGCCTGAAATGTGTGGGCTCCTCCATCTATCTCAAGACCAAGTGCGGCGTGGGCTATCATCTCAGGTACTTGGCGCCAGCGTCACCTTTCATTCGTTTGAACCCCGCCTCACCTCTCTCACTCCCGTCAGGATGTCCATCAGCGATCGCTCCGATGTGGCCAGTATTTCTTCGCTGATCCAGCAGCACATTCCCAAAGCCAAGCTGACTCGGCAGCAGGAAGCGGAACTCAACTTTACTCTGCCTTTCGAGAGCATGGATGCCTTTGCGGGTACGCCTTCGCCTGGTTTTGTTCCCCCCCGCCCCCGGATGCTTTCATTTTGTTGTGGCGGCAGGTTTGTTCTCAGAACTGGATGCCCGACCCAACCTCGGCTTGGTCAACTATGGTGTTTCCATGACAACGCTGGAGGACGTTTTTCTGCGTCTGGAGGCGGAGACGGAAGTGGACAAAGCAGGTGACATCCGCCTCCAAACTAAAAGGGCACAACTTTTTTTTCTAGAACAACTTCAATCCCTGTCATGTGACATCTTTTTTTTGTTTTGCCAAACAAAAGACTACAGCGTGTTCAACCGGGAGGTAGCGGAGGGCGGCGAGTGCGTCGGCGCCACGCTCTACGGCGACGAGTCGGACCAGCGGCTGCTGATGTTCTCAGACCGGGCTGAGTTGGCGCGGGGCGTGGCGCTGTGGCGCCAGCAGTTTGCTTGTGTGGCCTGGCTCCACATGCTCAACTTGTGGCGCGAGAGGAAGGCCCTGATTTACGTGTGAGTTGAGCGGCACCGCACGGAGGAGTGTGGGCCAGCCAGAAAGCGTGTGTGTGTGGCTTGTCCGGCAGGCTGTCCCTGGTGCTGGTGTTTGTGGCCACCTTGCTGCTCTTGTCCTTGTTCACCGGGAACATCCTGGTCCACTCGCCGAGCCGCCGGTTCCTGCCCGCCGTGTACCTCCTGGCCCCAAAGGAGCTTCCCCGCAGATACGCCAGCAGCCTCCTGCTTTGCAACTCCACAGGTGAGCCGGGGGGGATATTTGCGCCCGTCTCGCTAGCCGGACTCACGCGTCCCTTCGCCGCAGGTGCGGACATTTCCGACTTTGTGCACAACGTGGAAGGGCAGGGCATCGCGGTGGAGCTGAGCAACGTCAGCGACTACATGGCGGCGGCTCCCCACAGCGCCGCCATCAACGTGACGGGATCCGGCAAGGTTTTGTTTTGAGACGTCGCAACGAGACAAAAAGATGGCTTGCGTTGCTTTTTTGCAGGCAATGGCGCAAACGCAAAGCGATCCGCCTCTCCCTGTAGCGTAGGCATTGACACAGGGATGTTTTGGCTTGGTCTTTGGCTTGTGGGCTTGGCAGGGCTTCACGTACAGTTTGGGCTTCAACAGCACCACGGTACACTCGCTGCCCATCAGCGTCAACATCCTGAGCAACGCTCTCCTGCGAGGCCTCAACAGCACCGCCCGCATCCACACTTGGAGCAAACCTTTCGACTACGTGAGTACGGCTGCTGCACGGGAATCTTCATTTTCGGAAGGCAACATAAACATCGACTGCGTATCATGACTCGGTTGTCTCCTTTGCGTCCCACAGCAACTGCCACTGGTGGTCTCCCGCGTTTTGATCGTCATCGAATCTGTCCTCCTGGGAATGCTGACGGCCGGCATGCCCGCCTATTTTGCCATGGAGCACGTGCGAGACCGAGAGGTGAGCGTGCGGCTGTCGAGGACAAAAAAAAGAATGCAAATGACAACTGTGTGTTTGCGGCCCGCCCTCAGCTCAAGTGCTGCTCGACGCTGCGCATGTCGGGGCTTCTCCCGTCGGCCTACTGGTGCGGGCAGGCGGCCGTGGACGTACCCCTCTTCTATCTGGTGGTGTCGTGCATGAGCGTCACCCTCTTCTCCTTCCACGGCGACAACCTGCTCACGGCCAGCAACCTGAGCGCCGTGGTCTGCATTGCCGCCGTCGCTTTTTGTCCGAGCGAGGCGCACCAACGACGCCTGACGTTGACCTCTCGGTCTTGCCCTCAGATCTTCTGCAGTGCCGGCTTCGTTCCGGCCGTCGTCCTCTTCACGTACGTCTGGTCTTTCAGCTTCTCTCGAGTGCAAAGCAACCGGGACTTCATGTCCATCGTTTGCATGATGGTGAGCCGCCGCCGTCGTGTGGATGAGCCCCGCCCTTTTTGCTCTCTTCCAAACGTTGCCTTGTCGGCGTCAGGCGTGCGTGGTGTCGGGCTCGCTGGTCCACCTTCCTCTGGTGAGCAACAGCAACAGGGTGACGCAACTGGTGCACAACACCCTGTGCATCTTCAACCCGCTCTACCCGCTCATGGGCTGCCTGGGCTGCATTGCTACGGTACGAGTCCAGTAGCACCCGACCCGTTTGGACTTGACTGACTAAATGATTGATGCTGCCCAGACCTCTTTCCTGCCATCGTCGCATCCTGACAAAGACTTTGTGTTCAATAATCTGCTGGTCTCCGTTTTTGCGGTAAGTCGAGCGACAAGCAGCATTGTGTCGTAGGCGGCATTTTGCTTTTGTGATGTCAGCAGTGTGTTGTGTTTTTGTGCGCCCAGCCGTACCTACAGTGCGTACTGCTGCTGCTGCTCCTGCGCTGGCTGGAGCGCCGTCACGGCGGGAGGACCTTCAGGACGGACGGCTTGTGCAGGTCAGCGGCCGCTTTCACGTTGCCACGTGTCTTGGCCAACTCTCTTTTTGCGTCGTCCTCTCAGGATTTCATCGGCGCGGAGGCCCAAAGTGGAACGCAACCCCGAAGACGGCCCGGACTGGCACGAGGATGCCGACATCCAGATGGAGAAGGCCAGGGTCAAAGAGGCGCTCACCTGCCACCTCGGCGACGAGGTACGAGTCGACGTTTTTCTGTGACAAAGTGTCCTTGTGAGAGTTAGCCAAGTTTGCTCGCGTCTCTGCATTACCCGGTGAGTTTTTATTTATTTTTTCCCCACCCCACCCTTCCTCTCCATAGAAGCCAGTGCTGGTCGCCAGCAACCTGAGGAAGATGTACAAAAGTCGCAGGGAAGGTTTTGCTCTCAGCAAGAGTGGAAAAGTGGCCACCAGGAACGTCTCCTTCTGTGTTCGAAAAGGTCGCTTGTGAGCCAGCCAAAATTGGAAATGACCAAATCACTGATCACTGCCGTCGCATGTCGTCGTTCTCCAGGCGAGGTTCTCGGACTGTTGGGCCCAAACGGATCGGGCAAGAGTACCGTCATGCACATGCTGTCTGGGGAGACGGAGCCCACGGCTGGACAGGTACGCCGCCGCCGCTCGAGCACTTCGCCAAACCGTTCAGTCACATCAAAAGTTGAAATGAACAAGATGGAGGAAATATATCTGACAAGTTGGCACAAATCACTTCTTTATAAACAAATGCTCTGGTGTCCTCAGGTGCTGATGGGAGATTTTGGCACGGGGTCGTGGGGCGCCCCCCCGGAGCACGTGGGCTACTGCCCCCAGGTCAACCCGCTGTGGCCCAGGATGACACTGCTTGAGCACCTGGAGGTCTACGCAGCCGTCAAGGGGCTGAAGGCACGCGACGCCCCCGAGATCATCCAGCGGTGCGTCAACTCAGATCCGTTAGCGCGGCTCGGCACCTTTGGAACTCTTTTGCTGCTGTCGCGCAGGGTGCTGAACGCTCTGGAGCTGAAGGAGCACGAGCGCAAGCAGGCCAAGTCTCTTTCCGGAGGACTCAAGAGAAAAGTGAGTGCACCCGATGCCGCTTGCGCAAAAGCGAGCGGCGCTCTTGACGTTGCGCTTCTGTCGCCAGCTCTGCTTTGCGCTGAGCATGATCGGGAACCCCGAGACCCTCCTGCTGGACGAACCGTCGGCCGGGATGGACCCCGAGTCCAAACAGCGCGTGTGGTCAGCCTGCCTCCATGACACGGACACAAATGCGCTTTTTAGTTTGTCATTGGTTCTCTTTGCTCCTTAGGAGGGCCATCCGCGCCGCCCTGAGGGACCACCAGCGCGGCGCTGTGCTGACCACGCACTACATGGAGGAGGCGGAGGCCGTGTGCGATCGTGTGGCCATCCTGGTGTCGGGCCGGCTCAGGCGCGTCCCGTCCTGTCTTTGCGCCTCGCCCCAAGCCTCCAAAGTCTTACCCGTTTTACGTCCGTCCCGCAGGTGCCTGGGCTCCATCCAGCACCTGAAGGCCAAGTACGGCCGAAGCTACAGCCTGGAGCTGAAACTCGGGGAGGCCGGCGCGGGACTCCACCTGACGGCGCTGGTGCACAAGGACATCGTGGCCATCTTTCCGCACGCCTCCAGACAGGAGAGGTGACAACACGCCTTTTGAAAGAGGGCCGATGGCTCTCGCGCGTGTCGTTTGATGGCGTGTTTCTCGCGACAGCTTTGCCACGTTGATGGCGTACAAAATCCCCACGGAGGACGTCCATTCTCTGGCCACCGCCTTCTCGCAGCTGGAGCGCCGTCAGTCACGCACGCACACACAAACACACACACACACACACACGGCAAATGTGGTGATGTCATCAACTAAGGGTTTTGTCGTGTGTGTGCGCAGTGAAGCAAACGTACAAGTTTGAGGAATACAACTTCTCGCAGTCCACTCTGGAACAGGTGAGACGCACATGTGCCACACCCCCAGTCAAACAACTCGAGACTTTAACTAACTGCTTGTACTGTTCTCAAGCATCACTTGAGCCAAAAATGCACAAGCCTAGCCCAAAAATGTTTTTAATGGGGGAGAAATAGATTTAGGTACAAATAGTGTCTCGTCTTCAGGTCTTCCTGGAGTTCGCCAAGGAGCAGGAGAATGAGGACGACCAGGCGGGCTCGCTCAGCACAACCTTCCAGTGGCGCCGCTTGTCAAACGAACAGACCCCCGACGACCGCTCCGTTGACAACCGCGGCGGCGACAGTGTTGTTCGACAGCTGTGATCACCTACTGTGTGCAAAAAAAACAAAAACACTGCGTGTGTGGCGCCAAATCTTTAGCAGCCCTTTTGCACGGCTTACCGAAGCCTACGTTAAAGGCCGCGGCAGCTGCGTGAAGGCCAGAATGTCTTGATATCTCGATATCTGAGGAACGGACAGCACAAAGGGGACTTTTTTCATCATGTCTTTTTTGAAAGTGCAAATCGTCCAGGGTGAAAACACTGAAGCAGAATGCGAAAAGAAGATGGATGGATGGAGGGTAAGATTTCCTGAGCCGCGTTCACACTGCCAAATCAACGCTCGAGCCACTTCTTTGTCAACGTGCACTATGAACACACAAATGCCAGCTTTGCTGATGATGTTTTTGTAAGGCACAGGTGAAGGAGGCATGAAAGGACTTATTTAGTTTAGGTTTCTTTGAATTTTGTGGAAATGTGATCCGTCCCAAGATGGAAGCACCAAAGCAGCTCTAAGTAGCATGATCACAATATTGGTCTTTAGATCCCGTCCCTTCATTTCACACTGATGCAGACCCAGCTGAGTACCAGGGGTGGGCAACTTTTATTTTGGGGATTTAATTTTGATCCCCTGAAACTACTGAATTAATGTATTACATTATTTTTGTTTTGTATTCATCTGATGTGTTTATTGGTTTTGAATAATTGATCCCCCAACGTATATTGAGAAGCTGAAGACAATTACCCATAATACATTAGATTGAAAGTAAACAGCCCGTTGCATTGTGGGAACGAATGCCGATCGAAAATTATGCGCTCCACACACATAAAGCCTATTTGAGTCCCTAACGCTTATACTGCACACGTCATTTTTCTCAGCGCTTACTTTAAGACAGTGCTTCTCAATTATTTTCTGTTACGCCCCCCCCTAGCAAGAAGAAATCTATTCGCGCCCCCCCCTCCCCACCGTGACTATCCTAACTTGTCTTGTAAGTCGTAAAATGTTGCACTGTCGCAAACGTGACAGAGGTAACAATGAGAGCGCCACTGCCCCCTGCTGTAGTAAACGCGTAATTACACTTTATTCTAGTACTGCAAAAAAAAAAGCCTGTTCCCCAGGGTCAGGGCGCGCCCCACTATTTGAGAAGCACTGCTTTAAGAGCATGCTGCGGGGCGAAAAAATACGTTTGGATACCCTTGATTTCGTGGTGGACGGACGTTTTGAATTGCGTTGTTGCTCCCTTGTGGATGAAATTAAATTAACTAGAAATACAAGTATAAATAATTATATAAAAGCATATAACTAACTATATTTTATATGTGTATAACTATAACTTTATTTTAATTATTTCATTGTTTGTGTTCTTGTTTTAATTAAATTTAAACATTACATGATTTAAACCACTACATTACATGACTTAAACCATTACATTAAATTACATTAGAATTAAATAAATGAAATGAATTAATAAATACACGTATAAATATTCATATACAGGCATATAAATATATACGTATAACTTTCATTTATTTCATTGTTTTAGTTGTAATTTTTTTTCTTTTTTTAATTAAATTTAAACCATTATATGATTTAAACCATTACATTACATTACATTACTTTAACCATTACTTTAGATTACATTAAAATTAAATAAATGAAATAACAACAAATATAAATAATATTAATATATTATGTATATATAAATAAATATGTATAACAATAATTGTATTTTAATTAATTTAGTTATTTTATTTTTAGATCCCTTTATTATTTATTATTATTATTTTATTTAATGTAATTTAATGGTTTAAAGCATGTTCTTCAGACATTTACCACAAGATGGCGATAGAGCAATTCAAAACGTTCGTCCACCATCAATTCATGGGTATCCAGTCCAGTGCATTACATTTATGCGTATTTTTGCCCCGCAACGTGGTCCTCTCGCGGTGAAATGTGTTGATGGTGAACGGATGGTGATGTTCAATTGGTTTGCGTGGTTTCCATATCGCTCTATTGTATGCAAACTAGGTTATTTCACTCTCCCGTGTAAAATTTGATCCCGTGTGTCATTATGGCTAAAACGCGTTTTCCATTTTAAGCCTTTTGGGTTTGTCCCCGCGCAGCCACCGTATTACTTCCGGGTGTCATCCTGTTAGCTAGGCAGTACTGTTGAAGCTTGTCTTTTTTCTTGATCAGCTGTAACAACACAAATCATCGTTTGATCGAGCTGTACGCTGATTTATGTGACGGCGCCGGCTGTTATGCTTCGTCACGATGGGGACTCTGCTTGCCAAAAAGAAGCAGACTCGAGTGACGGAACAAGACAAGGCCGTTTTGGTCAGTATATGCCCACTTGATGCATGCAATTAGCATCGGAGACAAAAACACATGGGACCACAGGCAAACTTGTGCCAATTGGCCCATGTCAATCACGGAAACATATCGTGATGGCCAGCTCGATTTATAGCTGATGACTGTTGGTAGGCTGAGATGTTTAACCCGAATGTTTTGCGTCTTTTCAGCAATTGAAACAGCAACGAGATAAGCTGAGGCAGTACCAGAAGAGGATCGAGCTGCAGTTGGAGAAGGAACGACTGTTAGCCAAGCAGCTGCTGAAAAATGGAAGGAAAGAGTAAGTCCCAGCTGGGGGGAAAGCACACCAGCAACATTGGCACAGTGGATCTGCGCCTACCTGCTAATGGCAGAAGCTACAATAACTATGGGGCAAGAAAGTCTAATTGGGATTTTGTCTCCAACCTCACAACGGTGCACCTAAGTTGTCTTCCCCGGTCTTCTTGAACAAACACAGGCAGGAAATCAGTTGACTGTAAACAACCAGAGCCAAGCGTTTGGGTTTGATCGGCGAGGCTGCCACTCACATCAAGGCAAATGAAGCGTGAGTGAAGAGCAACGACACGTCTTTGTCTTGGTGCTCTTTGAACCGATTGCAACGACGATGCGCGCCAACGTGGGCCTTTCCCATTTGGACTTTTTGTCCACTGCACTTGCGACCCCAAACGGCAGCCTCGTCCATCTCGGCATGGCGACTACGCAAAGCGGAAACGGCACCGCGTTTCTAAGAGATTCTGACTTTTGTCCCCTTCAGTAAAGCGCTCCTGCTGTTGAAGAAGAAGCGCTACCAGGATCAACTCCTGGACAAGACGGACAACCAGATCAGCAACCTGGAGCGCATGGTGGGGCGGCCGTGACTGCGAGGCCACGCCCCCATGTCTTGGCCTCCCTCACCGTTGCTCCATCTTGATCGTGTTTCAGGTTCAGGACCTCGAGTTCGCCCAGATTGAGAAGAAGGTGATCGACGGCCTGCGCGTGGGGAACGAGTGCCTGAAGAAAATGCAGCAGGTTGGTCACGGCGCCATCACCAGCCCACAACATAAGTGGAGCTTCAAAGTGACGTCGGCGGCCAGCTGCCGTGTCGTTGCTATCGGCTCATTGTCGCAATGCGGGCTGCAAAACGTCATCTGTCTTGCAAGGTGATGTCCGTGGAAGAAGTGGAGCGCATCTTGGACGAGACGCAGGACGCCATCGAGTATCAGAGGGTGTGTGGGCGTGACTCTTTTGCTTTTTCTCCCTCATAAATGATCGGCTTGAAATATGAGCACTGTAAGTAACGCCCAATTTGTTTTGTGCGATCTTCCCCTTTCAGCAAATCGACGAGATGTTGTCGGGTTCGTTGTCCCAGGACGATGAAGACGCCGTTCTCGCCGAGCTGGAGGCCATCACTCAGGTGCGTCGCCGCTACTATCTTGGCCTCATCGTTCTGATGCTGCTTTTTCTTTCCGGCGACCTCGCGCAGGAAGACGTGCTGCTTCCGGACGTCCCCTCGCACCAACTGCCCAACGCTCCCGAGGCCGCTGAAGAGAAAGCAGGTTTGTCTCGGGCGCCGTCTTCTTGCAGCACGATGCAAAGAGGCCCCCAAATGTTCTACGCCTAACCCATTGTCATCTCCTTTAGCGACCGAACGTCCGAGGAAGAAGGCGGAAATGTTGGCCGCGTGAAGATGGAAGACTAATGACCTTCAGCTTCTCCACAACCTTGAGGGCCGAGCGTGAAGATAATTTTTCCAAGAAGACCCATCATGCCCTGCAATTTGGAAACATAACATTGCTAACTTTCTTGTTAATACAATACAATACACAAATTGTTTTGGTTTTGTTTTCGGTTTTAATGGCGTCGATTTTAAAATAAAAGCAGACAGCAAGATGGAAGCATTTTTGTAAAACTTCCTCTGGTGTGAGAAACTCCTTTATTGCGTCAATTAAATCTGCTTTCCAAGCGTTTATCGGTGGCACTGCTGCTGCTGTTCGTTTTGACCACTAGGGAGCAGCATACGCTTGTTTTTCTTAGCATTTCTTGATTAACGGGCGAAACCAAAGAGCCGACTACTCCTGTGGTAGATTGGATCGAGCACTCAGTGCTCGACTGTGTTTGTCTGTCAGTATTGGAGGTTCAGTGATCGTGTGGTGAGGTCTGTGGGTAGTCGTGACGGATCACCCAGTAAAGATCGGCTCGTACTGCATCCTTACCTCCGTGTGTTATTGTTCGAGCAATCAATAAGCAACCCACTACAATAGTTCATCAGAGCATAAAGCCACAACAACAGTCATCGGGTAGTCGGTCCTCTCGAGGCCAACCTAGTTCCCAAATTGGAATTTTAGAAATAAGATCGAACTGATCACTCGACTTTATTTCCACCCAAAAAATTGCACCCAAATGGTAGCCACTAGGGGTGTAAATCGCGGGTTTTTTTCACACGATACGATATTTGCCGATATCTTAAACCCTGCTGTGATTCATTCACGATGCATCACGATATAGTGCTCTACGATCGATACATATATATATTTTTTAAATAAAAAATATAGAACAATTTCCTGATTTATAACAATTCATACGCAAAATCAACAAGGTACTCCAAACTCTTTATTTAGGAAATTACAAGAGTATTGTAGTATACAAAGTGCTTATTTTAACACTGAACTTTATCAAATTCCTAGTAACTAAGTAAAGAAAAATGAATATTCTTTCTTTTTTTGTAATACCATTAACTTTAAAGTGCATTTCTGAACCATTTAATTACAATCATTTTAATTGTCCGTTGAGCCATCTTTTCTTTGGAATCCAAAGTGCTTCCAAACGAAATGACTTGAAGCCCAAAGGGGGCGAATTTCCTCGTCTTCTTGGACACTAGCCATAGCACCAGCCCAGGAGCTGCGTAGTTGTCGGTTCCCCTTTCACGTGCCTGCTCTGCTCACAACACAACACGCCGCGCACTGCTCCTGGAAAGAGGAAGCAAGCAACAATGAACTGGATTTCAGAATAAAGTCGCGTCTAATGTCCGAGGTCAAAAACGGGCGATATAGATCGATGTTTACGTTTAGCATCGACGCCAACAAATCGTGGAACATTATATAGATTAATCGACTATCGATGAATCGTTCACCCCTATGACTCGCGGTATCGCTCCCGCTGACGTGTGTGCATGTCTGATATAAAGGGGCACGATTCTCCAATCGACACATTCGTTCGGTAGGTAGAGAGGGCACGACTGATTGATTGACAGGGTAGTGATCCAATCATGACAACGCCATTCTCAGCCTGCGCTCCTACCGTGTTATCAAGATTATTTTTTTAAATGTATTATTCATTTGATATTCAAACTGAAAAGATCAACTAAATAACAAAGTCATTCAAGTCATCGTGTCTTAAGTCAAGTCCCGAGTCTTTAACTTCCAAGTCCAAGTCGAGTCTCGAGTTTTTTCATTTTTTGTCAAGTCAAGTCACAAGTCATCAAAACAGCGACTCGAGTCCAAGTCACAGTGACTCGAGTCCCCATCTCTGCTTAATACAATCGTCAAAGTAACGCAAATGCACTAACAAACGGAGGCTGTGATTTACCGAAGTCAAATTCCTTATTTGGCACGCTCAAACACGGCGAATCAAAACTCTTGAATATTGAAGAGTCAGTCGGCATCCGGGCTGCACGGTCGGGTTTTCTCGGGTCCTCCTGGCTCATCTCGCGAGGTTCGACTTCCGAATTTTGTTCGACAACCGAAGCGAAAAAAAAACAAAAAACATCTCGACTTTTGCGTTCCAATTCCGATTTGGTCGAGAACCGGGAAAACCGAGGTTTGACAAGTCCCTTTGTTTTGGAGCTTTGACTGCATAGAATACGAGGTGCTCATACATTGGTTCGGGTCGACAGTTTATAATGGCCCTCCCGAAAGAAGCTCTGACTACAATGCGGCCTGGCAAAAAGACAGGAGTAGGACAGCCCTGCCCTTAGGTAGGCGCAATTTGGTAACTCGCGGTTGGGTTAAGCCGTCTTTATTGAAACCGCCGCGGCGATGAGTTCTTTGACACTAGTGCACTAGCTGAGTTTAAGGTCACTACTTTCGACCAGGTCTGGCTCATTCCGATGTTGAGGGTCGATTCAATAGTTTCGATTCGCCATCTTTGAGCACAAAGATTCGGTACATCGCAGCCTCTGTTCAACGCTTAGGTGACTAACAACACTCAGGAGATGTGAAAAATGACAAATATTCTCAAACATCCCCTGATACACAGACGATATCTGTCTTCACTAAGAACTGAACGCTTCAAAGTGTGACTTAGAACGGAAATGTTGAGCTTTCATTATTGAATATAGAAGAACCTCCCACCACATCGTAAAATAGACGTGGGGAGGAAAAAAAAGATCAATCATCAAAGGATTATCAAGAGAAAGTTTAATGAATAAGGGAAACAAGTCACACATCTCAATTGTTTGTACAAACGACGACAATTTCATTCGCCATTTCTCATTCAAGCGAGAATGATGCCGTCGCAAACCTCTTTGGATTGTAAGGCTCAACCTTTGTAAAGGGAGGGGACAAAAAGGAGACTGAGGGTATAAATTGCTGGAATGGGTGGAGGAATTAATCAGTTGGCCTCGTTCCCAAAATCCAAATTTTGGTTCCAAAAAAGAAAAGAAAATGAAACTTAACTACTAAAACACTTCAAAGATATTCAACACAACATAACTAAACAATGATTACTTTAACAGTCCTTACTCACGTGAGAATACACCCATGTATGAATAAAACATCCATATTGAATACATGTTGATCCATCCATCCATCCATCCATCCATCCATCCATCCATCCATCCATCCATCCATCCATCCATCCATCCATCCATCCATCCATCCATCCATCCATCCATCCATCCATCCATCCATCCATCCATCCATCCATCCATCCATCCATCCAACCTTGTGACATCAACAGCAATAAACCATGTTTGAAAATATTCAACTGAAACGACGCAAAAAGGAAGAAAATGAAACCTAACTCAATATTCAACGCAACCTAACTAAACAATGGTTATGGGTGGGTACCCTTACTTTAACAGATGCCATTGGAATGCTTCAGCTGTTAGTTATTTCATGACAAAGCAAGAGAATGTCAAACGTACCCTCACGTGAACCGATGTCATTGTAAAAGACAACTTCATCGAACACTCACTAACTTAACACATAATCAATCGGAGCTAACCTATGAGCACTCCTGATGTTGACAGATGGAAGGGATTTTATGATAGCAAAGCAAAACACCCTAAAATGATCCAAAAGTGAGTGTGTGTGTAACTTCGACTAATCTAACGACGGATTTGCCATGTCACGTCAGTCTAAATCTGGCACCGTCTGCTGGTGAAATTTGGAACTGCAACAGCGCCAAACTGCCCTTTCATTTTGAGGAACTAACTTCCAACTAAGCGTTTGTCAGGTCTCTCTCGTGTCAAGCTCCTGGTGAGATTCGGAACTGCACTTGAGCCAATTTGCCCGGGCCAAACCCGACACACATTTGCGCACCGCCATCTTACTTGACGAGCGCTGCGCAAATGGGTGACGTTGGGCAGCACCCACGCGATCCCACGGGGATGCCATTCCCAGGCTCCGCCGGCCGACCGCTCACTTTCTGGGCCGGATCTTCATCTCCACAAATCTCAGGCAGGTATAACTTGGTGGCCGCAAATCTAGCCAGAGTGCATTGCTAAGGTCGCAGGTGCCGGTTGCCTTGTACAGCCCGTTCAGGTTGGACGCGTAACAATTTCTGTACCACCAAGCGCCCTTGTACTTGTTGGCGCAATTGTCAGTAGACGTGTCTTGGTCGCGGTCTTTGGTGGTGAACTTCATCCCAGAATGGAGAAAGGTGAGACTTTCGCCTGCAAAACACACAAACTTGCTTTTGAGCACACGCAGGCGGCGCAGACTCTCGAGTGTAAGGCGGGAGTCGCTACCTGCGGTTCCAGAATAGCCGCTCACAAGCAGCGGGTAGCCGTCCTTGTCGGGGTCCAGCGAGTTCCGGCCCACCGAGAAGTCGTCGTAGAGAGCGTAGTAAGTGCGGCCGTCGAATATGGTGAAGTCGATCCGCAACTGGTAAGCGCCCGAGGCCGTCAGAGCGTGGATGTTTTGCAGGCCTGCAAACACGCAAAGGCGGCGGCGTCACGTCACGTCACGCAAACCACAAAGGCTTGACAAGAAGGATGTCTAGGTTTCAGACCGAGCCAGTGCTCTCCGGCCAGGTCTCCAAAGCCCTTTCGATAGTCATTCCAACCCCGAAAGAAGTCGACGGAGCCGTCCTTTCTCCTCTGGATCACCTGCAAACGCACACATGCACACCATCAGCGGAGCAAACGAGCATGACTGGCCAACTGGACGTTCAGCATTGAAGAAAAGTGCCAACTTTATTGGAGAAGGCTTCACGAGGGGCACTTTGGGATGGTTTTTTTTTTTGGGTTCAAGCACTTACAGTCCAGCCTCCCCCGTCCAGGCTCATGTCGCAGTAAGCCTTGAAGCTGTCGGACCCAATAAAGAAGGTATGGATTCCATCTTGGGACTTTCCCGCCGCCATGACCTGACTGCAGTCTCTGGCCATGATAGCTGAAGCCAAAAAAAAAAAAAAAGAATTTGTGAGAGTGCAAAATAGATGCCCGCTTTTAACAAACTGGACACGCTCGCTCGCTAGCTACCTTTGAGTTCCCTGTTAAGTGTGAGCTGATCCACCACCTTCTGCTGCAGGCTGGACAAAGCCAAACCGAAGTCGTGTAACTCCTTCTGCTCTTGTGACAGCTCCTGCGCACCAAGCGTTTGAAAGAACTGAAATGAGATCTCCGACTGGGACACTTTGTTTGCATCTTTCAACGATACTTTTGTTCTTATTCAAAGGAGATAGTAGTTTGTGTGTAAGAGGAGGGAGGGAGGGTTAGTCCTGAAATGTCCACATCACCTGAGACATGCTCTGGTAGTCCGTCTTCAGGTCTTTCAGTCTCTGACTCAGAAGCCCTTTGTCGCTGCTAATCTCGTCCCAGGCTTTGGCCAGCAGGCTCTGACTCGCGTTGTGACCTGCCGTCAGCTCTGCCAATGCCGTCTGACTCTTCTCCAGGTCGCTGGAAATCGCCGTGTGACTCGCCTTCAGCTCTGCCAATGCCGTCTGACCTGCCTTCAGCTCTGCCAATGCTGTCTGACTCTTCTCCAGGTCGCTGGAAATCGCCCTGTGACTCGCCTTCAGCTCTGCCAATGCCGTCTGACCTGCCTCTTGACCTGCCTTCAGCTCTGCCAATGCCGTCTGACCTGCCTTCAGCTCTGCCAATCCGGTCTGGCCTGCCTCCTGACCTGCCTTCAGCTCTGCCAATGCCGTCTGACTCTTCTCCAGGTCGCTGGAAATCGCCGTGTGACTCGCCTTCAGCTCTGCCAATGCCGTCTGACCTGCCTCTTGACCTGCCTTCAGCTCTGCCAATGCCGTCTGACCTGCCTTCAGCTCTGCCAATGCCGTCTGACCTGCCTCCTGACCTGCCTTCAGCTCTGTCAATGCCGTCTGACTCTTCTCCAGGTCGCTGGAAATCGCAGTGTGACTCGCTTTCAGCTCTGCCAATGCGGTCTGCAGCGCCGCCCAGTGGCAGGCTAAGTCGGTGCAGTTGTGGTCCGGGATGCTGTTGGGCAAAGTCCCTACCAGCGCGCCCAACTCTTTGACGATGTCCTGAGGCCTTGGAACACATAAAGGGTATACATGAAGCTGCCATCAGGTGTGTGTGTGTGTGTGGTGGTGGTGGTGGTGGTGGTGGTGGGGGGGGGGGGGGTATTGTAACTTGTGGTGGTCAAGTGCGCGTTCATTGCGTGCGCGCGTACCTGTTCAAGTGGAAGAAGACGATGTTTTGGATGACAAGCACGACCAAGAGGAGCGTCGGGACCACCGCCAGAATGGAGCCCCAGCGTATCTGAACAAACGGAGCGCAAACGACGTCTCAGGCGGCAGCGTCTCTCTCACTCTCTCACTCTCTCTCTCTCTCTCTCTCTGTCTCTCCCCCGACGGAGCAAACGACTTGCAACTCGACCAAGCCATTCGTCAAGCGCGTGCACGTGCGCGTCCATGCGTACCTTGCGCTTCGGTGGTTCGCCGATCAGCTTCTGGGTGCTTTGGTTCATCTCGAACCACTTGTCATTTGACATTTGGCGCTCTCCTTCTATTCTTGCTTACTCCGTACGACTGTCCCCAGCTGTTCTGCGTGCGTCTAATGGCGTATTTTGTGTTTAGCCAAGTGACGTGAAGTTTTCTTTGCACTTGATGTTGCTTTTGACCTTGTTTGCGGCAACGAGACGGGACGGGACGACACCTCTGTCTGGGCTCGGTCGGTACATTATCGCGAGAGAGCGCAAAAGCCCGACAGAAAAGCAACGGGCACAAGGTAGACAACACAAAATGCGCCCCCGAGCAAGTTCAAGTTGTCATTGACAAGATTTCTTTGATTGGTTGGTTGATTGAATGTTCTTTATTTATCTATCTTCCCACGTTTGACGCTGTGAATGCGTGCGTGCGTGCGTGCATGCGAGTGACCAAAAGCAAAAAGCGCATGTGTATACGAGTGCGCAAGAAAGAATAAAGAGGAGCAATACCAAACGCCACCATGGTGTGGTGTCTTGTCTCCGATCAGAGGGACGTTGAAACTGCAAAGCCAACGAACTGAAACACAAAAAAGACAAGAGCTCTCAAAGCCATGTAACGTCGCGAGCCCGGCGCTATTTCAGGCAAAAAGGACGCAACTCCAAACGGCAGACTTTGTCGTCGAGTAATCAATCATAACACTACATTTAATTGATAAGGCGCCTTTCAAAGCACTCAAGGTCGCCGTACGGACATCGAATTGCATGCCAAAAAAAAAAAAAAAAGGACTGGAGCAGAGTGATGGACAGATAAGCTGACTCACGTCTCTGAGCGGCCGACGACCACAGACTCAGATGCTCCTTCGGACACGCCGTCGTCAGTGGTCCCGGAACGGTCCTAGGGTCCAGATGAGGGACGGACAAAGGTGTGAATTAATTTAGTCAATTTGCAGCCTTACTCTGTCTCTTCCAAAACAAGTGGTCCTAGTAAAAGACGCCTGAAGACCTATTGACAGTATTGTCAAAGTCTGCTTGATTGTCAATTTCTTCACGTGCCAAGACACACAAAGAAACCGAAATGACCTTCCCACTATCCCACGGTGACAAGACCTGATGAATCAAGAATAAATAAACAAATCACGTACTGAATAAGAGGAGCAAAAATGGAGCAAGTGTGCAAGTGATGAATTGTGACCACTAGAGGTCCTCGGTTAACCAAGGTTCACAACGCTACGTCGCATCTCCCAATGTTACGCGCACACACAGACACACGCTCACGCACGCACACACTACGTTGGTGACTAATATTGACATTTTCAAGATTGATGCAATATTTTCTGCATGTCCTTTATACTATTGTTGTATTATTTACACGTATGAAAGCATTTGTGAATGTTCCCATCACAAAATAGCAACGTTTTCAACAAATGGACGCTTGAGAGGGTGCGGTCACGCAATGGCGGCCTCGCCTGCCACGAGGCAGACGAGGCCGTTCCCTGCGACCACCCCAAAAAGATCTCTTTTTTTTTTCTTTCCAAGTTGTTCTCACTCCCATCAATGCATATTTGGATGTCAAGGATCAAATCAAACGGAGGGTGCCTTTTAGGAAAGCGATCCAAATATGCATTGATATGAGTGAGAACAACTTGGAAAGAAAACGATCATTAAAAGATGTTTTTTTTAGCCCGAGTGTAAGGGCCGCCTGTGAAGAAACCGATCAAGCTTGACCAAAGTATTGATAGTCAAACACACGCATGGACTGTAAATGATGCAATTATACAACCTGCATGGTCTGAAGCTCCATCTTTCTTTGCAGTCGGGTCAGCGTGTTGACGGCAGCAGAGGAAGGCTGGCAGGGTGCTCGACAGTAGTAGGCTCCAAAATGACACACACACACACACGCACAAACCAAGACGGCCTGGGCAAAGTCACTGGAGGAGCCAAACCTTACTCTCTCGGCCACGCATGCGCACACACACGACAACGGTGGAATCGGTAAAATTCCAATTGACGGCAAGGAGTAGGTGCACCGCTAAATGACCTTAAATGGAGCCAAGACGGCCTTTGCCGGGAATGGGCGGAGAAAAGAAGACCACACTTACCTCCCAGACACACCAAGACTTATTAAGGGAAACTTTGTTGTAAAATTGATACTTTTCTTGTGATGCTGGCAAAAAAACTTTGGTATTTCCTTGTTGCTGATTGATGCCTGATGAAAGCAAGTATAACCCACCCACGTCGAAGTGAGCCATTTCGGTGCGCTCGTGCGTTTGACTTGTTTTCTTCCACACTGAATTTTCCTCTTTGTCACTGAAGAGGGAAGAAGAATTTTCTTTCATGAGATAAATAATCATCAAACAGTTTGGAGATGCTGAATCATTTCAGGGACTGTAAAGTCAGTCCACGTGCTTGCCTGCCACTTGGCCAGGCAAGCTTGGTTTGTACTCAAATGCGGCCCACGTCGAAAGAGCCCACATCCAACTTTTTCACCTATTGCCAAAAGATATGGAAAGGAAGACGTCTTGTCGAGTCACGCCTCTTTTCTTTTTTTATTTTTAAACACCAAACAATTCAAGCTGCCTTCTTTTCTGGTAGTTACAAAAAAAAAAAAAAAAAGAAAGAAAAATTTGATGGCCAGTTGCAAGTTTTTTTTCAAATGTGCCACCTGCATGGCTGACAAGAATCAAATATGACAGAGACGAACTGAAATCATATATGCACCCAAAAAAATCAACAAGGCATATTTCTTCTCACGATAATCATCAACCAGTTTCAAGATGCTGAATCATTTCAAGGACTGAAATCCAGTCCACCTTCTGTCATTCCGCCTGCCACTCGGGGAGAGAAAAGTAGTTGTTGGGGTGTTTTTTTCAACTAGCAGGGGAGTAGCAAAGGAGGACATGTTGGAATTTCACATCTCGTAAAACAAAGCTACAGAATCATCTCCGCGACTATCAGTCCCAGAGAAAAATTGTTGTTGGGCATTTTTATTGAACTAGCAAAGGAGTAGCAAAGGAAGACATGTTGGAATTTCACGCCCACCTCGTAAAACAAAGCTACAAAATCATCTCTGTGACTATCTCCCTCCGCTCGCTCCTCAGTGCCCTTGGAAGAGCGCGTTCCCGCGGAGGCCCTTTGTACGTGTGCACGTTTGGGCCACCTTTGTCCAGACATTTCCGGATCCCATCTTTGCTTGGCAAAGTCAAGTGAGCAGGTTGTCACGTTTTGGAGCTAAATGCAGGCAAGCAGGAAGGATGGATGGATGGATGGCTTAATTCCTAAAAGACACTGGCGGTTTGGAACCAAGGGGGTGTCGTGTTCACCTTGCATTTTAGAAGAGACGTAAATATACTGCCTATCGTTTGAGTCATGGAAAATGGATAATGCAACATAAAACATCATTCAAACGCTACAGTAGCCTGCTAACCACCTTAATGATGTATGTGTTTGATGATGTCTTTTTAGGCTCAAATGTTTCCCCTGTGGTCAGCGCTTAAATAGTGGAGTCACGTGACACAACGCTATTCTGCCATTGGCCCGGTTGGATTTGAACCTGAAACATGGCGCCCAGCACGCCACCGGACCGGACACGACACCCCCTTGGTTCCAAACCGCCAGTGTCTTTTAGGAATTAAGCCATCCATCCATCCATCCATCCATCCTTCCTGCTTGCCTGCATTTAGCTCCAAAACGTGACAACCTGCTCATTTGACGTTGCCAAGCAAAGATGGGATCCGGAAATGTCTGGACAAAGGTGGCCCAAGTAATATCGCGTGCACACGTACAAAGGGCCTCCGCGGGAACGCGCTCTTCCAAGGGCGCTGAGGAGCGAGCGGAGGGAGATAGTCACAGAGATGATTTTGTAGCTTTGTTTTACGAGGTGGGCGTGAAATTCCAACATGTCTTCCTTTGCTACTCCTTGGCGAGTTCAAAAAAACAGCCCAACAACAATTTTTCTCTGGAACTGATAGTCGCGGAGATGATTCTCTCGCTTTGTTTTACGAGGTGTGAAATTCCAACATGTGCTCCTTTGCTAGTTGAAAAAAACACCCCAACAAGAACTTTTCTCTCCCCGAGTGGCAGGCGGAATGACAGAATGTGGACTGGATTTCAGTCTTTGAAATGATTCAGCATCTTGAAACTGGTTGATGATTATCGTGAGAAGAAATATACCTTGTTGATTTTTTTGGGTGCATATATGATTTCAGTTTATCTCTGTCATATTTGATTCTTGTCAGCCATGCAGGTGGCACCATTTGAAAACAAACTTGCAACTGGCCATCAAATCTTTCTTTTTTTTTTTTTTTTTGTAACTACCAGAAAAGAAGGCAGCTCGAATTATTCGGTGTTTAAAAAAAAAAAAGAAAAAAAAAAGAGGCGTGACTCTTCCTTTCCATATCTTTTGGCAATAGGTGAAAAAGTTGGATGTGGGCTCTTTCGACGTGGGCCGCCCTTGAGTACTGGCCAATTGGCAGGCAGCACGTGGACTGACTTTACAGTCCCTGAAATGATTCAGCATCTCCAAACTGTTTGACGATTATTTATCTCATGAAAGAAAATTCTTCTTCCCTCTTCCTTCAGTGAGATTACACTCGAAATGGCTCGCTTCGACGTGGGTGGGTGGGTTATACTTGCTTGCATCCAGGCATCAATCGGCAACGAACAAATACCAAAGGTTTTTTTGCCAACGTCACAAG
This sequence comes from Syngnathus typhle, assembly GCF_033458585.1. Taxonomy (NCBI): domain Eukaryota; kingdom Metazoa; phylum Chordata; class Actinopteri; order Syngnathiformes; family Syngnathidae; genus Syngnathus; species Syngnathus typhle. The sequence continues at coordinate 3,203,609 of NC_083755.1, read as the reverse complement.
AAAAGTATCAATTTGAGAACAAAGTTCCCCTTAATGGGAGGTAAGTTTCGTCTTCTTTTCTTCGCCCGTTCCCGGCAAAGTGACGCACGCTCAGGCCGTCTTGGCTCCATTTAAGGTCATTTCCTTGCCGTCCATTGGAATTTTACCGATTCGACCGTTGTCGTGTGTGTGCGCATGCGTGGCCGAGAGAGTTAGGTTTGGCTCCTCCAGTGACTTTGCCCAGGCCGTCTTGGTTTATGCGTGTGTGTCATTTTGGAGCCAACTACTGTCAAGCACCCTGCCAGGCTTCCTCTGCTGCCGTCAACACGCTGACCCGACTGCAAAGAAAGATGGAGCTTCAGACCATGCAGGTGGTAATTGCATCAATTAAAGTGCATGCGTGTGTTTGACTATCAATACTTTGGTCAAGCTTGATCGGTTTCTTCAAAGGCGGCCCTTACACTCGGCCTAAAAAAAACATCTTTTAATGATCGTTTTCTTTCCAAGTTGTTCTCACTCATATCAATGCATATTTGGATCGCTTTCCTAAAAGGCACCCTCCGTTTGATTTGATCCTTGACATCCAAATATGCATTGATGGGAGTGAGAACAACTTGGAAAGAAAAAAAAAAGAGATCTTTTTGGGGTGGTCGCAGGGAACGGCCTCGTCTGCCTCGTGGCAGGCGAGGCCGCCATTGCGTGACCGCACCCTCTCAAGCGTCCATTTGTTGAAAACGTTGAAGTGGATATTTTGTGATGGGAACATTCACAAATGCTTTCATACGTGTAAATAATACAACAATAGTATAAAGGACATGCAGAAAATATTGCATCAATCTTGAAAATGTCAATATTAGTCACCAACGTAGTGTGTGCGTGCGTGAGCGTGTGTGTGTGTGTGTGTGTGTGTGCGTGTAACATTGGGAGATGCGACGTAGCGTTGTGAACCTTGGTTAACCGAGGACCTCTAGTGGTCACAATTCACCACTTGCACACTTGCTCCATTTTTGCTCCTCTTATTCAGTACGTGATTTGTTTATTTATTCTTGATTCATCATGTCTTGTCACCGTGGGATAGTGGGAAGGTCATTTCGGTTTCTTTGTGTGTCTTGGCACGTGAAGAAATTGACAATCAAGCAGACTTTGACAATACTGTCAATAGGTCTTCAGGCGTCTTTTACTAGGACCACTTGTTTTGGAAGAGACAGAGTAAGGCTGCAAATTGACTAAATTAATTCACACCTTTGTCCGTCCCTCATCTGGACCCTAGGACCGTTCCGGGACCACTGACGACGGCGTGTCCGAAGGAGCATCTGAGTCTGTGGTCGTCGCCCGCTCAGAGACGTGAGTCAGCTTATCTGTCCATCACTCTGCTCCAGTCCTTTCTTTTTTTTTTTTTGGCATGCAATTCGATGTCCGTACGGCGACCTTGAGTGCTTTGAAAGGCGCCTTATCAATTAAATGTAGTGTTATGATTGATTACTCGACGACAAAGTCTGCCGTTTGGAGTTGCGTCCTTTTTGTCTGAAGTAGCGCCGGGCTCGCGACGTTACATGGCTTTGAGAGCTCTTGTCTTTTTTGGGTTTCAGTTCGTTGGCTTTGCAGTTTCAACGTCCCTCTGATCGGAGACAAGACACCACACCATGGTGGCGTTTGGTATTGCTCCTCTTTATTCTTTCTTGCGCACTCGTATACACATGCGCTCTTTGCTTTTGGTCACACGCACGCACGCACGCACGCATTCACAGCGTCAAACGTGGGAAGATAGATAAATAAAGAACATTCAATCAACCAAGCAAGCAAGCAACCAATCTAAGAAATCTTGTCAATGACAACTTGAACTTGCTCGGGGGCGCATTTTGTGTTGTCTACCTTGTGCCCGTTGCTTTTCTGTCGGGCTTTTGCGCTCTCTCGCGATAATGTACCGACCGAGCCCAGACAGAGGTGTCGTCCCGTCCCGTCTCGTTGGCGCAAACAAGGTCAAAAGCAACATCAAGTGCAAAGAAAACTTCACGTCACTTGGCTAAACACAAAATACGCCATTAGACGCACGCAGCACAGCTGGGGACAGTCGTACGGAGTAAGCAGGAATAGAAGGAGAGCGCCAAATGTCAAATGACAAGTGGTTCGAGATGAACCAAAGCACCCAGAAGCTGATCGGCGAACCACCGAAGCGCAAGGTACGCATGGACGCGCACGTGCACGCGCTTGACGAATGGCTTGGTCGAGTTGCAAGTCGTTTGCTCCGTCGGGGGAGAGACAGAGAGAGAGAGAGAGAGTGAGAGAGTGAGAGAGACGCTGCCGCCTGAGACGTCGTTTGCGCTCCGTTTGTTCAGATACGCTGGGGCTCCATTCTGGCGGTGGTCCCGACGCTCCTCTTGGTCGTGCTTGTCATCCAAAACATCGTCTTCTTCCACTTGAACAGGTACGCGCGCACGCAATGAACGCGCACTTGACCACCACAAGTTACAATACCCCCCCCCCCCCCCCCCCCCCACCACCACCACCACCACACACACCTGATGGCAGCTTCATGTATACCCTTTATGTCAGGGGTCACCAAACTACGGCCCGCGGGCCGAATACGGCCCACGGGACCGTTTAATCCGGCCCGCCAACCCTGAACAAATTGTATTATTAAACTCTTTTTTTTGGGTCATTTTGCCTGCAATGACTGCGTTTCCCCAGTAGATGGGGAAGCGCTCGCCTGCGCATTTACTACCGGAAGCCGTGTCAGAAAGCTCGGTGCACACTCACAAGTGCGTGCGTGTACGGACATGGCGCACTCGCGCTCTATTTGTATCAGTCCCGAATTTAGAGCGTGGGCTGTGACGACAGCATTCTTGTAATTCGCGCGCTGAGCTTTCAGATGCAGTTTCAGCCACATGAACGTCAACATCTACCCGTCACAGATCGAGGTAAACGGACCAACACCTCGGATCTCGCCTAAGAATTGCCACAACAAATTTTACTCCAGACTATGACGCACTATCAAACTTTAACAAAAAAGACAGCGGTGTCTACAAGCCTACTGGAACCTACAAAAGGATTATAAGGAAGGAACACAAGAACTTTAAGAGACTGCTCATATGTGTCAGAGAGGTTCTGTTCTGACAACTGAGCTGAACTTTTATCTGTTAAGATTGTGCATGGCACAACAGAAAGTTAATGTTCCATGGTTTTTTTTCTATGAAGAACCCAGAGATAGTTATTTTGTTATTTTTTTAGTGGTTTTTTTCTGTGAAGAACTCAGAGAGGGTTATTTAGTTATTATTTATTTCATTAATAGTGTTATTGTTTCCTGACTTTTTTTCTGTAAAGAACCTGGAAAGGGTTATTAAATAACCGTTATTTGGTTATGTGTGGCTTTCTGGAAAACAATCAATTTTTTAAGCTCCCCTACGATCGTCACACTTTTTCTGTTACAAACTGACACCGGCCCCCCATCAGAGAAGGGAAAGGTTATGTGGCCCTCACAGGAAAAAGTTTGGGGACCCCTGCTTTATGTGTTCCAAGGCCTCAGGACATCGTCAAAGAGTTGGGCGCGCTGGTAGGGACTTTGCCCAACAGCATCCCGGACCACAACTGCACCGACTTAGCCTGCCACTGGGCGGCGCTGCAGACCGCATTGGCAGAGCTGAAAGCGAGTCACACGGCAATTTCCAGCGACCTGGAGAAGAGTCAGACGGCATTGACAGAGCTGAAGGCAGGTCAGGCGGCATTGGCAGAGCTGAAGGCAGGTCAGGAGGCAGGTCAGACGGCATTGGCAGAGCTGAAGGGAGGTCAGGCGGCATTGGCAGAGCTGAAGGCAGGTCAGGAGGCAGGCCAGAACGCATTGGCAGAGCTGAAGGCAGGTCAGACGGCATTGGCAGAGCTGAAGGGGAGTCACACCGCGATTCGCAGCGACCTGGAGAAGAGTCAGACCGCATTCGCAAGGCTGAAGGCAGGTCAGGAGGCAAGTCAGACGGCATTGGCAGAGCTGAAGGCAAGTCACAACGCGAGTCAGAGCCTGCTGGCCAAAGTCTGGGAGGAGATTAGCAGCGACAAAGGGCTTCTGAGTCAGAGACTGAAAGACCTGAAGACGGACTACCAGAGCATATCTCAGGTGATGTGGACATTTCAGGACTAACCCTCCCTCCCTCTTCTTACACACAAACTACTATCTCCTTTGATTAAGAACAAAAGTATCATTGAAAGATGCAAACAAAGTGTCCCAGTTGGAGATCTCATTTCAGTTCTTTCAAATGCTTGGTGCGTAGGAGCTGTCACAAGAGCACAAGGAGTTACACGACTTCGGTTTGGCTTTGTCCAGCCTGCAGCAGAAGGTGGTGGATCAGCCCACACTTAACAGGGAACTCAAAGGTAGCTAGCGAGCGAGCGTGTCCAGTTTGTTAAAAGCGGGCATCTATTTTGCACTCTCACAAATTCTTTTTTTTTTTTTTTTTGGGCTTCAGCTATCATGGCCAGAGACTGCAGTCAGGTCATGGCGGCGGGAAAGTCCCAAGATGGAATCCATACCTTCTTTATTGGGTCCGACAGCTTCGAGGCTTACTGCGACATGAGCGTGGACGGGGGAGGCTGGACCGTAAGTGCATTAACCCCCCCCCAAAGAAAACATCCCAAAGTGCCCCTCGTGAAGCCTTCTCCAATAAAGTTGGCACTTTTCTTCAATGCTGAACGTCCAGTTGGCCAGTCATGCTCGTTTGATCCGCTGATGGTGTGCGCGTGTGCGTTTGCAGGTGATCCAGAGGAGAAAGGACGGCTCCGTCGACTTCTTTCGGGGTTGGAACGACTATCGCAAGGGCTTTGGAGACCTCGCCGGAGAGCACTGGCTCGGTCTGAAACCAAGACATCCTTCTTGTCAAGCCTTTGTGGTTTGCGTGACGTGACGTGACGTGACGCCGCCGCCTTTGCGTGTTTGCAGGCCTGCAAAACATCCACGCTCTGACGGCCTCGGGCGGTTACCAGTTGCGGATCGACTTCACCATATCCAACGGCAACACTTACTACGCTCTCTACGACGACTTCTCGGTGGGCCGGAACTCGCTGGACCCCGACAAGGACGGCTACCCGCTGCTTGTGAGCGGCTATTCTGGAACCGCAGGTAGCGACTCCCGCCTTACACTCGAGAGTCTGCGCCGCCTGCGTGTGCTCAAAAGCAAGTTTGTGTGCTTTGCAGGCGATAAATTCACCTACCATTCTGGGATGAAGTTCACCACCAAAGACCGCCACCAAGACAAGTCTACTGTCAATTGCGCCAATAGCTGGAAGGGCGCTTGGTGGTACAATTATTGTCGCATGTCCAACCTGAACGGGCTGTACAAGGCAACCGGCACCTGCGACGGTAGCAGTGCACAGTGGGATTATTTGGGCTCATTAAGTTTTCCCTGCCTGAGATTTGTGGAGATGAAGATCCGGCCCAGAAAGTGAGCGGTCGGCCGGCGGAGCCTGGGAATGGCATCCCCGTGGGATCACGTGGGTGCTGCCCAACGTCACCCATTTGCGCAGCGCTCGTCAAGTAAGATGGCAGTGCGCAAATGTGTGTCGGGTTTGGCCCGGGCAAATTGGCTCAAGTGCAGTTCTGAATCTCACCAGGAGCTTGACAACGAGAGAGACCTGACAAACGCTTAGTTGGAAGTTAGTTCCTCAAAATGAAAGGGCAGTTTGGCGCTGTTGCAGTTCCAAATTTCACCAGCAGACGGTGCCAAATTTAGACTGACTTGACATGGTAAATCCATCGTTAGATTAGTCGAAATTATTGACTCTGGAAACACGACCTGTTTTGAATGACACGCACACGCACACGCACACACACAATCACTCACTCACTCACTTTTGGCTCATTTTAGGATGTTTTGCTTTGCTATCATAAATCCCTTCCATCTGTTAACATAAGGAGTGCCCGTAAGCATAGGTTAGCTACGATTGATTATGTGTTAAGTTAGTGAGTGTTCGATGGAGTTGTGTTTTACAATGACATCGATTCAAGTAAGGGTACATTTGACATTTTCTTGCTTTGCCATGAAATAACTAACAGCTGAAGCATTTCAATGGCATCTGTTAAAGTAACGGTACCCACCCATAACCATTGTTTAGTTAGGTTGCGTTGATTATTGAGTTAGGTTTCATTTTCTTCCTTTTTGCGTCATTTCAGTTGAATATTTTCAAACATGGTTTATTGTTGTTGATGTCACAAGGTTGGTTGGATGGATGGATCATCAACATGTATTCAATATGGATGTTTTATTCGTACATGAATGTATTCTCACGTGAGTAAGGACTGTTAAAGTAATCATCGTTTAGTTATGTTGTGTGAAATATTTCATTAAAAGTGTTTTAGGAGTTAAGTTGCATTTTCTTTTCTTTTTTGGAACCAAAATTTGGATTTTGGGAACGAGGCCAACTGATGCCTCCACCCATTCCAGCAATTTATACCCTCAGTCTCCTTTTTGTCCCCTCCCTTTACGAAGGTTGAGTTTTACAATCCAAAGAGGTTTGCGACGGCATCATTCTCGCTTGAATGAGAAATGGCGAGTGGAATTGTCGTCGTTTGTACAAACAATTGAGATGTGTGACTTTTTTCCCTTATTCATTAAACTTTCTCTTGATAATCCTTTGATTTGATTGATTTTTTTTTTCACGTATATTTTACGATGTGGAGCGTGGTTCTTCTATATTCAATAATGAAAGCTTAAAATTTCCTTTCACAGTCATATTTTGAGCCGTTCAGTTCTTAGTGAAGACAGATATACAATCGGAATGAGACCTGGCCGGAAGTAGTTACCTTAAACTCAGCTAGTGCGCTAGTGTCAATGAACTCAACCCCGCGGCGGTTTCAATAACACTTCCATGTTCCAGTGCTGTGCTGAAACAGTCAGCCCCACAGCATATTCTCAAAAGAATACAGGACTTGCAGTCCCGACAAAAGCAACACTACGACCAGCGTGCAAAGCTACTGCCAGTGTTGACCCCAGGAGACACGGTACACATGCAGACGCAACGCGGCTGGGAGCCAGTGGTTGTCATCAGACAGCAAGATGAACCACGTTCCTACACTGTACAGACACCGGCAGGGAGGACACACAGGAGGACCAGGCGACATCTGAGAAAGATACACCCAAGCCTGTTCAGAGACTCTCACCCTGATGAACATTTGGACTCTGAGTTTCAACATAACTCAGACTACTGCAACAGTGGACTCACTACCACTGGAACCGGTACCACGCAACCCTTGTCCTGTGTCTGTGGACAGCACGCCCACATGCTATACCAGGAGTGGCGGAGCAGTTAGGCGCCCTGCCAGCTACACTGGTTGACATAAAGTGATGTTGTTACTCACTTAGTGTTAAAAAAAAAAAGATGGAGAAAATAAAGGGTGGATGTTTTGTGTTTGTTGTTATAGGTTCGAAGAGAAAGAAAAAAAGAAAGGTCAACATGATTCACCAAACAATAAGCTTAACAGAAAAGATTGTTGAAAGCCATTTGGTTTATTGAAACATGATTTGCTCATAATTGAAATATGCATGTCGAAATTTTGATCAATGTTGATACCAAAGAGTTAACGTAACTGATAGATAAGCTACTTCTCAGTTGGAAAAGAGGGATGTGGTAGATTGGATCGAGCACTCAGTGCTCGACTGTGTTTGTCTGTCAGTATTGGAGATTCAGTGATTGTGTGGTGAGGTCTGTGTGTAGTTGTGACGGAGCACCCAGTAAAGATCGGCTCGTACTGCATTCTTGCCTCCGTGTGTTATTGTTAAAGCAATAAGCAACCCACTATAAGTGACAACACTACAATCGTTTATCAGAGCATAAAGCCACAACAACTCCACGAACCTTCAAACGAGCGAGGGTGTTTGCAATATTAAATCCAAATAATAAATTACAAATATCGCAACTACGACAAGAGAAAAGGCAAGAACAATGATCAAAATAAAATTTTGTAGCAAATTGGGAACGCAAAAAGCGGTTCCGAACGCCCTGAGGCGACATATCTGCGAGTAAGGCAACTAACCGCCTGCCATAGCCGCCGACGCCAATGAATCACGCGCGTGGACGTGGAGTAGCGTGGCCGTGGGCGTGCGCACCATCACGTCCTTCAGGTGACCTCAGCTTTTTTTTCTTTGGTGTCTTTTTACCGCCTTTGTTTGAGCTGCTGGCTTGTGACGTCTGCGCCATGTCCAGCCAATCACACAAGTTTGCTTGCTTCAGCGCTGATTTGTGCGACGTCGTGCGTTCGCGTGTCTTTTTGTGTGTTGCAGAAAAGGTGTGAAGACGCGACATCACAATGCGCTTGGCGGGGGAGGTCGTGTGCGCGTGCGCCCGTTGCCTGAATGGGTGCTCCGTCCATCTGATCGACGCAGTGCAGTGGGCGTGGCCAGAGGCGCAGCGTTGACTGACGCCCTTAAGGGAAAAAGAACGAAAAAGAATGCCCTGTAGTGACTCGCGACTTCCCCGCCGGAACTAGATCAATTCCACTACTCAAAATCCGAACATACGTCGGAGCGTCAGAGTTGTTAGCTTGGAGCCGTTGGAGTGGATCGGCGTCGGCTCCTACGTCATCAGCGTCCCCCTCTTACAGGATCCGCGAAGGCGGCGCCGTCCGCCTCTGCAAGCGCCGCCCGCGTGCACGCACGCGTGGGTTCGCAGGTACGCTGTCGTGGAAACTTTGCTATAAAAGAGCACATGCAGTCATACGTCTCGCCAGCAAACATGTCCAGAACCGACGAAGTCCACCGGATCACCGAGAACGTCTACAAGGTAACCCGCGCGTGCACCCACGGACACACAAGCACACACCGACGTAATTTATGATGGATGATCGATTAATCAACTCTATTTTATTTTACACTTTTTGGGGGTGGTTTTCACATCGCGAGCACATTTATCGTATCGGTAATAGCATACTTTGCAGACTGTGTCTGTCTATCTCTAACCTCGAGCTCTTTGCTCATTTTATATTTGTGTGTTTGTCCGTTCCATGAACGCAACGGTGGCTCTCCTTGCCCACACGTCGGGGCACCTTTGGGCTTGTTGTGCATGCGAGGGTGCACACATTAGTTTTGGGGTCCACCAAAGGAAAGAACATCCGTGTGCAATACCCGCATAGTGGATTTTTTTTTTTCATTTGTAAAAGAAAATCTCCAGTGTGATTAGATTTTGAGGCTCCAGCCCCAAGACCATTTGCCAAGTGACGCGCTGCATGCGCGCCATCCCGCGCATTTACTCATGCCGTGTGTGTTTGTGTCTGTGTCTGTGTAGGCTTACCCACTGAGTCGTGATGATGATGATGATGATGATGATGATGATGATGATGATGATGATGATGATGATGATGATGATGATGATGATGATGATGATGATGATGATGATGATGATGATGATGATGATGATGATGATGATGATGATGATGATGATGGGAGTTGCGTGCGTTGGACGAGGTTATGTTGTTATTGTTGGGACAGAAAGACAGACCAACACCATCTGCGTTTCCTTGCAGTGCCACTCGGAATCCCAGCATGCCACCCCTCCACACACACTGACAAGTGCACTTTGGTGTTGGCTGTGATAAAATGATCCCCCCCAATTGCCCCACGAACCCCTCCCAGCCTCTCATCGCATCCACACCCCCACCAGTTTACGATGGCACCACTTGGCTGTGCAGCAATTTGCAGCCCGACATGATGCCAACCTGCTGCTCTTTATGTAAGCGCTGACTCACCGCACACACACACACACACACACACACACACATGAGCCCCATGCACCCCCTCTCCTTACATAAGAAAAGATTCCGCCACACATACGTTTGCCCTACTTTTGTTCTGCTTCCGTGTCACCAGAATGTTTGCGGTTCTTTTCAGTCTGGGAATTCTCAAAACTCCCTTTCAGGACATTTTCACATGTATTTGGAGGAACAATGCAGTGCATTTTCTGCCCCCCGCCCCTTCCCATTTGGCTGATTTAAGATGCAAACGCAGCAACACCAAGCTTATCCAAGTCCGTCTCGTGCTGCTATCGGCTGCTTTGCAAGTCACCCGACCTGTGATGTCACACTGCGCTCAACTGGACCTCAAACAAGCGCCTAAAACTAATTAGCAGGTGCAGCGGGTGATTGCTCAAGGTCGAACATTTGTGCAACTCTTCTTACTGTGTGTGTGTGTGTGTGTGCATGGCCCATTAAAGCGCCGCTTGCGTGTCGCCATGATGAGATTTTTGTTGCCAGTCGCGCTCACTCACTCAGCGACTAACGCCACGCCACGCGTGTTGTTGCCCGCTGCAGTCCATCATGGAGCAGTTCAACCCGTGCCTGAAGAACTTTGTGGCCATGGGCAAAAGCTACGAGAAAGCACTGACCAGTGAGTATGCTGCTCTCTGTCCCTCCTTTTGTGTGTCTGTGTTGGAATGTCGTACACCTTTGCGTTTGTCTTTCCATCCATCCGTCGTCCTCCTTTCACCTCATGCTTGGTCTGCTTCCTTCGGAGTCGGTTGGGACCCCAAAGCTTCATGACCAGGGGAGACTTTTTCGCTCTTTTGAAGCATGCAAACTCAAACCATAAGATACGCGTCACAACGTTATCAAGAAGTCGGTAGGAGACATTCAGGAAATGTTGCCGGGGCGGGCGGCAAGTAGGCCAGACGGCGTCATGAGGCTTGTGAAATGGGAGCAGGGCAGCGTCGAATGGAGGACGGAGTAGTAACTCGTCGACTAGTCCTCCAAAAGATGCAAAGGGCGTACTCATGCAATCGATGCTTCCATAGCATTTATGACTTGGACATGAGACGTTGGTGGCTAACGGAACCTCGCGTGCAGTTTTTTAGGGCGAGTAGCCAAGCGGTCGCCGGAGATGACGGCTGTGGACTTTTTCCATATTTGCAGGTGTCACGTCCGCGGCAAAAGGCTACTTCCACGCTCTGATGCAGATGGGTGAGGTGGCCGGCGACAGCCGAGGCGCCAAGGAGCTCGGTGAGTCCTCGCGCCGGCCGGCCGGCGGGCTGCGGCGAGGCGCCTCAGTCGGGGTTTGCCTCCGCACGACTTGAGAGTGCAGCGTCGGGTCACAGCGCTCACCGGCGCCTCTACAGTGGCTTGTCGTCGACCCGTGGTTTCATTGTTGGACCTCCACTTATGGAATGTCTGACAATGGTGGTCAATCTTCTTCCTCCGTCTGTATGGCAGCGAGCGTAGCGCCCCTTAGTTGCCAAAGAGGCACATCGCAATTCAATTGCAGCGTGCTGGATTCGCTACAATATAACTCCGTGCCTTTAGCTTGTCATTTTTGAGAACATTTATGGTTTTTGAGAGGGGGGGGCAGAGTGGATGCCATTTCCAAGGGGGGGGGGAAGCCATCACATTATGTTGGCGAGGCGCGTTGTCACAGCTGATGACGAATGAGCGACGCCGCCTCCTCATGCTCGTCATCTCGGGCGCGTTGGCCCCCGCTCGCTCTCTCTCTCCGCCGACAAGAGATGTCGGCTGCTAAAAATAGACGAGCGGAGCTCCTCTGGAAGACGCTGCTGCCGTATGGCTTCCGCCGGGGCAACCAAATATGGTTGTGAGGCGAGGCCAGAGGCTCCCGCTGCACTTCCGCTTGCAAAAGACGAACAAAAGGGCCGCTGCTAGCCATCCGCCCACAAAGGTTGCCACGTTCTTTTCAGTGAATGCGAGTCAAACCAATGTCAATCGTGTGCGCGTGCGAAAAGTGTTTGAGAGGTCACGAGGTCACGTTGAAAGTCATTGTCGCCGGACACGCAACCGTGACGCGCTCAAGTCGCACCAAGACATAAAAATAAGTCGACAATGTCGGCTGGACTTTCCCGTTGGCGTCGTCCCGATGTTTCCTAACAAGTGGCGCAAAAAGTCCTTTTCTAAAATCCTTTTTTTGTTTTTGTGTTTTCAACGTGGCGCACATTCAGAAGACACAGCATGTAGGTAACGCATGCACGCACGCCCGTGTCATGCCGCACTATGTGCTTCATGTGGCTTCTTGTCATCTTCATCATCATTCATCCGGCTCCTCGTGCTCATCCTGCTTCATGGTGGTGGTGCTTGTGGTGGCCCCAAACTTGGTCTAATGGCGCTTGTGTGCTCTGCTGCAGGGGAGGTCCTCTTGCAGATGGCCGAAGTGCACCGGCGGATTCAGATCCAGCTGGAGGAGATGGTGAGAGCGCCACTCGGGTCGCGTGTGCCTAAGGTTCCCATCCCAAACTCGGCTTGACCTTTTCTTTGTTACTTTGCAGCTCAAGTCGTTTCACAACGAGCTGCTGACCGAGCTGGAGAAGAAAGTGCAGATGGACGCTCGCTACCTCAACGTAAGCAAGCGCTCGTCCCCTTTGCACGTCTGCCGGCCGCTGACCGGTGCTGCCCCCGCAGGCGGCGCTCAAGAAGTACCAGACGGAGCACAGGAGCAAAGGGGAGAGTTTGGAAAAGTGCCAGAACGAACTCAAGAAGCTGCGGCGCAAAAGTCAGAGTGGAAAGACGCTCGCCAAGCATGGCGGCGACAAGGATGCGCAGGTTGGTGGCGCAAAACACGCGTTCATGTGCTTACACGCTTTGCGCTATGTCAAGATTGCCGACCCATCCGGTCGAGTGGGCTCCACTTTCATTTCAAATTGCCAAGCACGCTGACCCACTTATGTGTGTGTGGGCAGGAGACTGTGATGGAAACAAGAAGCACATAAAGCAATGATGTAACACTCGAGAGTTCCCTGACTGCGTTGTCATAGCGACCAGTCTGACAGGAAACCCTCCACCATTGAGTGAGCATCTTGGGCCTTTTTACAGCCACTTTTGCTTTGTTGTCCTGCCGGCAGATGAGCGGCGCCATGCTGGAGGCGGGCGCCAAAACATTGGTCGGACCTCCACAACTGGCGGCGCTCCGAAGCGGCAGCAGCGGCCCACAGGTGGCGCTGGATTCACTCACTACAGATTCACTTCTTGTGGTGTAAATTTGCAAGGAGGAATGTTGAAGGTGTTTGTCACATGTCGTCGCAGAGGTTGATGGAAGGCGGCGCCGAACACTACCAGCAGTGGTCCGAGTCCCAAGTCGCAGCGGGGGCGGCGGCCCCGCCCCGTGGCAAGACGTCCTACTCCAACACGCTGCCCATACGCAAGGCAGCGCCCGCCGGTAGCAAGACCTCGCTGGGTAAGGCGACATGTGCTTCCTGTCACACACCTGCCCATCAAGGTCACGTGACACAAGAAAAGAAGATTTGTTCTTGTCCGCCAGCGGAGCCTCGCACACTGCCGCGCTCCAGCTCGATGGCGGCGGGCCTGGAGAAGAAGGAGCGAGGCGGGCAGACGGCGCGGGTGCGGGCACTCTTCTCGCACGCGGCCGGCGACAACGGCACGCTGCTCAGCTTCCAGCAAGGCGACGCCGTCACGCTGCTGGTGCCCGAGGCCCGTGACGGCTGGCACTACGGCGAGAACGAGAAGACGCGCATGTGAGTGCCGGGCCACCGCTGGCGCTCTGGAGTCCTTGCCGCCACCGCGTTGACATTTTGCTCTCGCGACCCTCAGGCGGGGATGGTTTCCCTTCTCGTACACGCGTGTCATCTCAGAGGACGACGGCGATGACCGACTGCCTTTTCACAGGCAAGTTCCTCCGCCTGGCTGGCTTCACGTCTTCAAGTGTCATGTGACGTCTCCTCCGACTTGCTCACGTGATGGTGCTGAAACACGTGTGGTATGCACAGCTTCCATCCTGGGCGGAGCTGCAGCACGGGAAACCTTCTGGACAGAGACACCGGCGCCGTCGTCACCTTTGCCGACCACCACGTCCGCCCGTCGGCCAGACGGCCGCGCCCCTACGGCCTCACCGTGCAGGTGCAAAACACACACTCAACCGAATAAAAAGTCATGTCGTCAGGACAGTCAAATGTGATCCCTGATGATGATGTCACCTTTCATAAGGGTCAAAAGTAGGCCTGCTGCAGAGTTGCATAAATGCTTGTGGAAGATTTTGTGTGTGTGTGTGGGGGGGGGGGGGTGCTTGTTAGGTGCGTAGGAGACCGCAGTGACACACGTCAGCCTCAGCAAGTGACTGACAAAGACACTTATGCAAGGAAGCACCAACGTTTCCGTTTCAGCCGTTTTTGACACTTGCGTTTATTAGCTGCCCTCTAGCGGCGAGCGGCGCCATTGCAGTCTGACCCTCTTCTCAATGATGGATGGATGGATTTCTTGATTGATGCGCTCTGTCCTCACGTCTCGTTCCTCCCTTGTTTGTTTTTACTGGCAGGCGGAGCCAGCGGCGGAGCAGTACGATCTGGCATTCCGTTTCGCCGGCAGGTGAGCAACTGCTGCAGCCTGCCGACAAATTTTGATTCACCAAATTACATTTGACTTTTCTGATTTCTTGTGTGTGTCCAGTGCTTCGGAAGTCAAACTCATTTCCACAGTGTGAGAACGGACAGATAAAGCAAGCGAGCGAGCCGCTGACTGACAAGAGGAACATGCCCAGTGTGCATCTCTGCACACGTATGTGGAGAATTGAAATGTTTGTCCTCTCCGGGCACTTTAGGAACGGTGTGCCGGACGACTTTCTCACTTTGATGTTGTCTGCTGACATTCTTCTCCACTTTGCCATCCCGTCCACTTAGCAACGTGTGTGGCCTCCATGACTATTTCCATGATTTCGTCGAGTATATTTCTTGACATGTTGCCGTATAGCTGCAATATTATTGATGTATTTATTTTGCTATGAAAGGCGAACGGTGCCTCCTTTTAAGAGGAAATGCATGCTTTGAAGGCAAAAATTGTGCAACGCTGACTTCAGCTTCAGCAAATATATCAATTCAATAAAAAAATAGCAAAAGAAGCTGTGCAGTCTGTCAATCCAAAGAAGTCACGTTTGTTCTGAGACGGGAGGAAGGCCGCCCTCATCGTCCACATGATGCTTCAAGTGACAAAAGAGTCCAAGCGTGTCACTTGTATTGCGGCAGTCAGTCCACAGGAATCCGTTCTTTGTCCCCGTAGCTCGCATCAAGCGTGCCCACCCCCTAAAGCCTTTTGACATGCATGACCCCCCAAAGGTCGCCATCTGCCAGCTTTACTTGTGATGTGCAGCTGGCCAGAAACTTTCTCCTCCTCTCAACACATCCTGTGGGTTTCCTTGAGGAACATAATGTCACAGCTTTTCCAATGAGGTTTCAAGAAGATGCATAGCACCTTCTGGCAAGTGACAGCGGAGTGTGTGCCTTCGTCGTTTTGTTGGGTCTCACTGCAGCCTTCGATACGGTGAAAAATCATTCCCATTCACTCCCATTGTATCCTAAAATAACCATGAAGAAGATAAAGATAACCAAATCGCTAGTCACTCGTAACCACGCCTACTTATAGGCGCAACAATATTAACCAATCAAAGGCAGGAACGAGAGACGAATACCAAAGTGCGAGCCAATAGGCTACCAAAAGAGGCGGGACTAACGGGTCTTAGTGAAGAGATGTTGACTTTCAGTGTTTGGCTTTCGCTCTTACTTCGTCCCAGTTGACGGACGAAGCGCGTCGATCGTCCCCCATCAAGTGGACCTTTTCCGATATTTTTCCTCGGAGAGTTCCTTCCGATGTGCTGCTGCTCTACACACGCTCAAGTAAGTTTGCGCGATGTTTTTCGGACGCGAACGAACGTTAGCTTGCCCAGCGCTAGCTTGTGCTTGCCCCGCGTTAGCTTCTTCTTGTTTTGGAGTGTTATGTTTATTCTCTTACATAACCTTTGTAAAGAGCACAGATTCACGTTACTTTTGTTAGCGTGTTTTTATTTCCTGAACAAGCCTCATCACAATGATATTCATCCGCTGACCAATCACACCTCCACACCGCACGGAGAAGGGCAACAAAAAGTAGAGCATACCAAACAATGCAATATGCAAACGAGAAACAACACTTCCAAGTCAATACATAACAATTCCTCTCTTCCAGCTTTGATGCACCAATAATCATCAAATAAAAAAATAATAGTACTATGTTTCTATGTGCTATTAAGTGTATACTTTTCTTTTTAGAGGCATTTCAAAATTCACAACAATTTTCAACATCAAATATTAACAACTTTTTTTTTTTTTTTTTTCTTTTAAAGAACATTTGTTTCTTTTCAACATTTATAAATCAAGTCTGTCTGGTGGTTTGCGAACCCTCTCAGGATATCTGCGTCCAGGAGGATCAGGTAGGTTTGTCATTGGTTTGTGTATGTCCATTATCTCTGGTGTGGACATGTTTTCCTCAGGGGTGATGTCAGAGGCTGGAGTACTGTCCTTAGGGTTTTGTGGGTCAGTAGGTGTCGTAGTTTGAGTAGCGGCATTTCCAGGTGATGCGTCCAAAAGCTGGTCAACATGTCTGCGCCAGACGACATTAGGCTCAACACTCACTGTATATGAGAGTGGTCCAGTTTGTGTCAAAATTTCCGCATGTTGCCACTTGTCGCCTTGGTTACGATAGTCTCTTGCCAATACTTTTTGTCCGATGTCAAATGATCTTAGTTTCCTTTGTAACTGAGTTGGTGAACATTGTCTGTTTGAAACATGTTCTCGGATGTCAGGTTTCAGGAGATCTAAACGAGATCTTAGGTTTCTTCCCATGAACAACATTGCAGGTGACTGTCCAGTAGTAGTATGTGGAGTGTTTCTGTAGGCTAGCAGAAAGTTGGCGATTTTCTGCTGTAGTGGAACTTCCTCCCTCCTACTGGCTTTCATCGACTGTTTGAAAGTTTGTACAAAACGTTCAGCAAGTCCATTCGTTGCAGGGTGGTGAGGAGCAGAAGTAAGGTGTTTTATTCCGTTGCTTTTCAGGAAGATCTGAAACTCCTCACTAGTAAACTGGGTACCATTGTCACTTACAAGCTGAAGAGGGTATCCTGTACGTGCAAAAAGCATCTGTAACTGGTTCACTGTTACAGTTGTAGTTGCTTTCTTTACAGTGAAAACCTCGGGCCATTTCGAATGAGCGTCGACCACAATAAGGAACATGTGATCCATGAAAGGTCCAGCATAGTCAATGTGAATGCGTTGCCATGGGGCAACAGGCCATTCCCAAGTGTGGACAGGGGCAATCTGAGGTGAGCGCTGAGTCTGGTGACATCCTCTGCATGTTTTGACCAGAGTTTCAATTTGGTTGTCAAGGCCAGGCCACCACACATAACTTCTAGCAAGACTCTTCATCTTAACTACCCCCATGTGCCCATCATGCAGCGAGTTTAGAACTTTGGATCGCAGTTTGGGAGGTACAACAACGCGTGACCCCCACAGGACACATCCTTGGGACACAGTAAGTTGGTCTTTTCTGGTGAAATAGTCCTTAAGTTCAGTATCTGCATGCATTGGCCAGCCATTAACAGTTAAGTCATACACTCGAGATAGCAGAGGGTCGTTTCTTGTTTCTTTGCTTATTTGAGCGCAAGTCACCGGAAGCGGTTCCATTTGCAGCATGTGAAGATTTAAAGCAGGATCAGTAGCCTTCTCTGTCAGTGGTTGAGGAAGGCGAGAGAGACCATCTGCATTTCCGTGTAGTTTCGTCCCTTTATAGTCTATGGTATAGGTGTGTGCTCCAAGAAAGAGAGCCCAACGTTGTAAACGAGCGGCAGCCATAGCAGGAACACCTTTCTTCGGACTGAAAATGGAAACAAGAGGCTGGTGATCTGTAATCAGCATGAAGTGTTTTCCATACAGGTATTGGTTAAACTTCTTAACACCCCACACTAAGCTTAAAGCTTCTCTGTCAATCTGTGCATAATTACGCTCTGCAGGTGATAAAGAGCGTGATGCAAAGGCAATGGGGCGTTCAGAGCCATCAGTCATTTTGTGAGACAGAACTGCACCAATGCCATAAGGTGAAGCGTCACAGGCTAGACATAGGGGAAGCTTTGGATCAAAGTGTGTGAGCACCTTGTCTGAAATAATGAGTTCCTTTGCCTTTGTAAATGCCTGTTCACAGTCTTTAGTCCAGTCCCACTTTGCCTTTTGGTGCAGTAGTGCATTCAGTGGGTGCAGCACAGTGGAAAGGTTTGGCAAAAACTTGTGATAATAGTTAACAAGGCCAAGAAATGAGCGTAACTGGCTGACATTTTCTGGTTGTGGAGATTTTACTACAGCTTCAATTTTGTCTTGCGTTTTGTGAAGTCCGTGCTTGTCTATTTTGTGTCCACAATACTCAATGGACTCCTTGAAAAACTCACATTTCTTTTTGTTTGCTTTTAGACCATATTCTTCCAGTTTTGTTAGAACTGCATTCAAGTTTTGCAAGTGTGAATCTTTGTCCCAACCAGTAACAATAATATCATCCAAGTAACATTGAGTACCTGGGATTCCTTGTAGCACTTGGTCCATTGCACGTTGCCATATCGCAGGGGCACTTGTAATACCAAATACAAGCCGGTTGTATTGGTATAGTCCTTTGTGAGTATTTATGGTGAGGTACTTGCGTGAACTTTCATCCATTTCCATCTGTAGATATGCTTGTGCGAGGTCAATCTTTGTGAAGTGCTCACCATTTGCTAGAGATGCAAAAATGTCATCGATGCGAGGGAGTGGATACTGGTCTGCATGCATGACAGGGTTAACAGTTACTTTGAAATCACCACAAATGCGCACTTTGTCTGAAGATTTCTTGGCAACAGGTACGATTGGTGTAGCCCACTCAGACCAGTCCACTTTGGATACTATTCCTTGATCCATGAGATTTTGCAGCTCAGCTTCAACTTTTGGGCGTAGCGCATATGGAACAGGGCGTGCTTTATGAAACTTTGCTTTTGCACCTTCTTCCAGCTCGAGACGTGCTTTGATGTGTTTCATTGTTCCTATGCCTTCGCTGAACACATGTGCATGTTTATCCAGTATCTCAGTTAACTTCATGTCTGTGAGCTGTTTGGAGGCTATGTGCATGGACTTTATTTCATGCCAGTTAAGCTTGATTTGTCGTAGCCATCTACGACCAAATAGTGGTACACCTCCCTCTTTAAGGACGAACAGCTCAAGATTGCACTTTTGGTTTCTGTATTTCACTTTCACTTTGAGTTTTCCCAGTGGTGCAACCTTTTCTCCTGTGTATGTCTTCAGTTTTACACTGGTGCGTGACAGTTTAGTGTCTGGGAACATTTTCTTGTAGTCGTTGAATGATATGATCGACAGTGCTGACCCTGTGTCCAGTTCCATTTTTAATGGCACTCCATTAATTTTTGGTGTCAGCCAAATCACATCACCGTCATTCTCTTCTGTAGCACACAGCCCTAAACAAGCCAATTCTTCCTCACTTGAACTGTCAGAATCTGTCTGTGCTACTTTGTGCAATTTTTGTCCTTTTCTTATATTGTGTTTATCTTTTGCATTACTGTACTTTAATTTACACATCTTCTGTATGTGCCCTCTTCTATCACATTGTCGGCAGTCTTTATCCTTAAACCAACACTCTGCGGGGTCATGTGACTGTTTACCGCATCTGAAACAGGGCTTTGCTTTGGTATTATGCCGTTTGGTGTGCAGTTTAAACACAGAGCTTGTGGCTGCGTTTTTACCTTGAAGCTCCGTCGCATCCCTTGCTGCTGTCTCCGCTGAAACAGCTATTTCCACTGCTCGTTGCAAGGTGAGTTTGTCCTCCGTCAAAAGCCGTTTCTGAATGCTCTCGTTGTGCAGCCCGCACACGAACCTGTCCCTCAGAGCATCTGAAAGTCCGTCTCTGAACTGACAGTGTTCGGCCAGTTTCCTCAGTTCTGCGATGTACTCTGACACCGTCTCCGTCCTTGACTGGTTTCTCTTGTGAAATCTAAAGCGCTCAGCAATCACCAATGGAGCTGGGTTTAGATGACTTTTCATTATCTGCATTATTTCATCAAATGTTTTGTCTGCCGGTTTAGCTGGGGCGACCAGGCTGCGGAGTAAGTTATACATTTTGGCGCCCATGACACTGAGTAGGACAGCTACTTTTCTTTCGTCCTGTATCTCATTAGCTAGGCAGTACTGCTCAACTCTTTCCACATAAGTTGTCCAGTCTTCTACCGAACTGTCAAATATGTCCATATTTCCCAAGATTCCGGACATTTTATTATTTTTTTTTCACTTTTCTTGGCGTCCGTTCACTTTTACCTTGGTCCTGAGCGACACCCGTCCTCACCTCCGGCTTGCTTGATCAGAGCAGAATTCGGGGCGAGCAGACGAAACTTACGTCCACACAACCAAGTCCATGAAGCACTATTCACTTGTGTCCGGTCCACCTCCGCATTTGTAGGGTCCTTTTTAAGTCTCGTCGCCAATTTTGTTATGTTTATTCTCTTACATAACCTTTGTAAAGAGCACAGATTCACGTTACTTTTGTTAGCGTGTTTTTATTTCCTGAACAAGCCTCATCACAATGATATTCATCCGCTGACCAATCACACCTCCACACCGCACGGAGAAGGGCAACAAAAAGTAGAGCATACCAAACAATGCAATATGCAAACGAGAAACAACACTTCCAAGTCAATACATAACATGGAGGAAAAAAAAAACATGGAAAACATGTCCAGCGGAAAGCTTTCTAATCCCTTCTCATTTTAGCCGCTTCACGACACTGCGAGCTCGTCGTTGTCGTTGGGAGCATTTTTGTCATTTTAGCATCATACAGGCTGACGGACTCGATTGTTTTTGTTTTCCGGCACGTTGCGTTTATATTTCGCCACGTTCCGCTTTTACGTTGGATTTACCGTGACTGGTCTGCAATTCTATCACATCTAAAAGGGATTATTGGAGGTGATTGACATCCAACTGCTGCAGTAAAGGCAAAAAAAGTCGCGAGTGGTCCAATGAGACATCGCACTTGACTCCTCTCCGATTGGCAGTTAGTTGCTCATGACAGAGGATCAAGAATATATGCTGATTGTCAGCCCTTAACGCAACAAAGGTATAAATTAGAGGCAGCATACTGAACTGTTTAACAAAAGAGTTGATCCATTTGAATTCTTTACAGCACAGGATATTTCATGTGCAAAAAAAAAAAAGCATTAACTGGTGCGTTTCTTTTTGGGTTTAGACATCTGCTTTGCATCGGCAACGGGATCGCTAAGGTGAGTGGACTTTTCTTTCCTGGAAGCAGAAGGCAAAGGTGGCTTTTGTTGTTGGTCGTCATGGTGATGAGACTTGCTTTGTTGTTGTGAATGACCCGCATGTCGTCTTGTGGCTAGGTGTCGAGTGAAGGATGCACGCGACGCGAAGCCCCTCGTCCATTTCGGCCACACCTCCAGGGGACGCCCTGGACCTCAGCTTGTCCGGCTCGCGTCTCTCCTTCTCCAAAAGACCAGGCGCCGGCGTGTCACCCGCCGGGAAGTTGTTGGCCCGTTCGGTGTCGGTGTCGGCACCATGCGAGGCCCGAGGGAAATGCAACACCCTGGTGAGGAGCCGCCACTGCCACGCAATGAAAACTTGCGCCCCGGTTCTGGTGAAAACGTGCGTCTGTCTCCGCAGGGTGACAGCGTGGCGAGCCCTCGCTCGGTCAAGAACTTGCGGCGTTCCAACAGCACCACGCACGTCAACCAGCAGCCACACTTTGTGCTCAGGTACCAAAATGTTTGGCAACAAAAAAATGCAAGAATGGCGTCAGTCACGCTGGCACAATACGATGCAGCTGCGCTGGCTTGTTTTGTGCGGGCTCCCAGGGGAGGGTCGGGACCTCGGGGTCAGGTTACCCGGGGCCGCCCCCGCCCAAACAAGAAGAGCGTGCGCCTATTGTCCGGCATCTGTTCACACCAGAAGCCTGGGCGCCTGTCTTCGAGTCCTGGAATGTGCGGCCTGAACAGCTTGCATTCGGGCAGCCGCACTTCCAGCTCCTCCCCCTCCACTGAAATGTGAGGTTTACACTCTGTGTGTGTGTGTGTGCGTGTGCGCGCGCGTGTGTGTGTGTGCTGCAGTCCAGACCACCAGAGCGGTGACTACTTGACTGTGTTGGACAATGGCGCAGACGGCCGAAAGAAACCGGACGGAACCACCTGGAACATCTTGGTATGGTGCAACGCATGCAAGCACACAGAGCCTCGTTGTCAAACGCTTTTGCCTTTGCCGTGACTTCAGGATGAGCAGCCTCGGGCAGCGGGCGCCGTCGCCGCAGACCCACCCGCCGGCACAAAGGGGCGAGACCCCGCCGCATCCTTCACTGCCAACAATAGGTTGGTTTTGCTCTCCAAAGCCTTCGGATCATCTCAAAGGCTCAACTTCTCCTCTCGGTCAGGAGCAACAAGGGCGGCGTGGGTAACGCCGTCACCTCCATCCTGCACAACAACCACGGCGACAAGCCGCTGACGCCCAAAAGCTCCAACCAGAGGCCGCCCTTCAAGTAGGTTCTGGACGGGCGGATGGCTGGGCGATGAGCTCCAGGACTCCAGCTGCTTTTGCTTTTGTCTTCCAGCAACCTCCTGAAGGCCAACGCCAACGACGACGTCTCTCTGGAGAGCGGCTCCCTCACCAAGTCTCAGAAGAACTTCTCCGCTGCGTCGGCCAACAACAAAAGTCCCGCCGGGCCCGGCAGCCCGCTCCTGCAGCGCCGCAACCAGGTCTCAGAGGAGGAGGCCGAAAGGTAGCGCGGTTTGTTTTTCCCAAAAAAGAAGGAATTTGCATTTACCGACCTGTAGATATTGTGATCCGAACGTTGCAGGTTCATCCAGCAGGTCAACCAGGCAGCCGTCACCATCCAGCGCTGGTACAGACGTCACGCAGGGCGGCGCCGTGCCAACCGTGCGGCGCTGCGCCGTATCCTGGACACCAAACGCAAGGTCCGCTCCGGTCCGCCTCACAACGCGGAGGGCCGTCAAGTCCGTGCTTAAAGTTGCTGCGTCAGCAGGAGTGGCAGGCGCGAGTCGAGGCCGAGAGTCACCTGGAGACGGTGGCGGACCAGCGCAAGCTGATTCGGGAAGAAAAAGCTCGCCAGGCGCGCCTCGCTGCTATTCAGGTCACTGCCAACGTTTAAGAAAGCCATTCTTGATGGCTTTGTTTATTTCTTGTTCTTTTCAACAATGTATCCTTCATGCTTTGGATCAGCAGGAAGGAAATCAATTCAGCAATTACTGAATTTTTCTTGCGCTCAAGGCCTTGCACTAAAGTCTCCCCCTGGCGGTCAGTGTAGGGGCTGCAGCAGAAAAGAACACAGCATCTTCAGCATCCTTCTCATCTTCATGGAGCTCATCATCAGCATCAGGGTGCCGAGGCGGATGAGGAGCAGCGGAGGCCGGGCGGCGCCACGCCGGCCAAGAGTTTCCCAAGCCACGCGTCTCCGACCGACAGCGTCAACTTGTCGCCAACGCACGCCAAAGCCAACAACACAGGTGGCCCACTTTGCTTTTTCCAGACGTGTGAGAGAGAAGCGTACATGCGAGCGAGATGTGTCTCACACGCTGACATGCTGTGCGCCGACACGGGCAGACTTTCATGGCAAGGTGACGGGCGACTTGAGCCAAGGGAGCTTCGGGGCGCTGTCGCCGGCGTTGTCCAATCGGAGAGGCTCGCCGTGTGCTCAGGTATCGCAGATCCTCCCTCTCGTGCGGCTTTCTGCGCTCGCTGTGCTTCTCACTCGTTTTGTCCTCGTAGGAGCGCGGAGCAGAGCAAGACGACGATGTCGAGGGGAAGTCGATACGTCAGGCGAGACCCCGCCTGTCTTGCCTGACGCTCCTCGAGCCCGACCCTTGTGATGTACGTGCACCCTCTCCAGGTTTAGCCCAAAAAGAAAATCTGGGCCCTTGGGAATATCTACCATTGATTAGTTCCATTGATCCATCAGCCGGGCGCCAAGCTTCCCCTGGCCACCAGAAGTCCTGCTTCGCCTCCCGGTATGGGCCCCAGCTCCACGGCAGACGTCAAGACCAAGAAGGCGCAAGAATTTGCCGAGCTGTCCTGTTTCCGAGTGGTTTCGCCCTCCTTGTCCAGTCGTGGAGGCTCCCGCTGCTCCCAGGTGAGCGAGCATCTTCGCGTGCAAAGAGCCACCATTTCTCAAAGCGGCCATGTTTGCCAGGAGCGTCTTCGCGGGCGTTTGAGTGGCGGCGGTGACGACCGCTCCTGCGCCGCGTCCAAGTCCACCCTCAACGACCTGCTGGACACACTCAAACTGCTGGAGGAGGAACCCGAGGTCCTCTCTCAGCCCAAATCTTACAACAAAGACAAATACGCTTGGATGGAGCAGGTGAGCAAAATAGCCACCGGGGAAGCGGGGCCGACCTCCCCACAGTTCTTTGTCTAATCAAAAATTGTCCTTCAAAGGACGGCGATGCAGACTCGCTGACGGCCGATAACCTGGAGCGTCACGTACAGCTCAGCTTGCCGGCGGCGGCAGACGGGGCGGCGTTGCTGTCGGAGGCCAAGCTGCAGAGCATCATGAACTTCCTGGATGAGATGGAGAAGTCGGAGCAGGAGCGTCCGCGCTCCACCAGCTCGCACAGAGAGGTTGGCCACCCTCGCTCGCGTCCCGCCTCGGCTGTCTGTCGTGCTGATTGCCATTTTGTGCACGTCCAGGCAGCGTTTTTGGAGGAGGAGGAGGCGACGGCACTGGACCCGGCCTCGGCCACCGCCGCCCAAGTGTCCGGCTCCATCATGAGGATCAAAATGGAGCTGGAGGAGAAGAAGCGTGTGGTGGAAATGCTGCAGACCGCACTGGTGGGGACCCGGCCGGCGCCCAGCCACCCGGGCTCGTGCTGGGCCTGGCGGGCGCTGGCTGCCCTTCACCGTCCACCTTTTCTTCTGCGTCAGGCCCAGCAGAGGGAGCTGACGGTGCAGCACGTGAAGGAGACGGAGAAGGAACTGAGCCGGAACCTTCAGCTGCAGAGGGACCAGTACGAAGCTACGGTGCAGAGACACCTCACCTTCATCGACCAGGTAGATGGGCAGGCGAACGAAACGCTGCCACGTGGGCCGGCGTGACCTCCCCGACGTCTGTCCTCAGCTCATCGCCGACAAAAAAGCACTGAGCGAGCGATGCGAGAACGTCATCGCCGAGCTCAAGCTGGTAGACCACAAATACACCAAGAAGATCTCGCAGATGCAGGAGCAGCACGAAATGGTGAGCGCCCCGAGGCTGCCGGAGGCCCTTTGGGCATTTTGCTACAAGTGGGTTTCACCGCCACGCGCCCATCTTCTTTTCTTCTTTATGTTAACGGCCTCTTCCTCTTTTTCCTCGTAATCGTCGCCGCCGCCGCTGCCGCCGTCACTGAGGCTCCGTCTCCTTTCCCGCCTCAGGTTTGGCAAATCCTGGGCCCGCTGTGCGAGGTAACGTCTCTTCTGCTCCTCCTTATTCTGTTTCTCTTCCCTCATTTGTCCCGCGCACCGGCCCTCCTGCCGGATGCTCGCTGTGCACGTGAGTCTTCATCATCATCACCTTGGCTGATTCTTCATGCGCACACTGCTCCTCCCATGTGGTGTTACCTGTCTCTCACTCATGCACGCACACGCCGGCCACGCCGCCGCCATCATCCTCTCTGGCGGCAGCCTCTGGTCTTTATACAGTCTTTTCATATTCTTTGGTCCCCTCCTCCTCTCCAGGAGATCAAGAAGCTGAAGCAGCTGATGAGTGTCACGGAGAAGATCCGGCGGGAGAAATGGATCGATGAGAAAACCAAGAAGATTAAAGAGATCACAGTCAAAGGTATGGTGAAAAGGAGAAGCGCCACGCCGCTCTCTCGCCCGTCCGTCCACTCTCATCCTCGGCATCCCGCTCAGGTTTGGAGCCCGAGATCCAGAAGCTGATCTCTAAGCACAAGCAGGAGCTGAAGAAGCTGCGCACGCTCCACGAGGCCGAGCTGCTGCATGCCGAGGAGCGCGGCGCCGAGCGTTGCGCCCACCAGTGCGAGGAACTGCGGCAGCAGCTGGAGAGCGAAAAGGAGGAGCAGTGCCGCAGGGAGCGCGACTTGGCCCGCCGACACTTTGAGAAGCAGCTCCAAGAGGAGGAGCTCTCCCTGCAGCAGCACAGGAAGCGCGTGCACAGGGAGCTGGCTGAAGAGAAGGAGCGGCTAACGCAGCAGGCGGCCAGGTAGGAAGACCGACCGAGGTCGAGCGAGGCCGGGCCCCCATTCAAAGACCACCGCCGTGCATCCGTGCGCAGGCAGCGCTCAGAGATGGAGGAGCTGCGTCAGCGCATGGAGGAAAACTCCAGCGTGGCCGGACGGGTTTTCAGGGAGGAGCTGGACAAAAGCAGAGAGGAGCAGGAGAGGAGGCACCAGGTGGGGAGCGCCGGGCCGAGCCCACGTGCACTTGGATACCGCCTCCGGCTCCAAGTAAAAGTGCACATTTGTGACCCAGGCGGAGCTGAAGAAGCTGCAGGAGCGTTTTGCACAGGAGAAGACTGGCTGGGAGGAGGAATACAGGAAGAAGCAGGTGAGACATGCGGAGGGAGGCGGCTCCCAGGGGCCGCGTCTCGCTGATGGCGTGCACGGCTGTTAGGAGGCGGGGCTCCTCAGGCACGAGCGGCAGCTGCGAGAGGAGCTGCGGCAGGAGCGCGACAAAGAGATCCAGCTGGCCATCTGGACGCTGGAGGAGGAGACCAACCGGGACAAGGAGGAGTGCGAGCGGGTTGCTCACAACAGGTAAGTGACTCCAGGCTGGTGGGGAATTGTTTTGGACCAAAACAAAAAAATTCTCCTTTTCCGTGCTCAGGGTGACTCGTGTGCGGGAGACGTACGAGGTGGAGCTGAAGGAACTAGAGCGCACTTTGCGAGAGGCGCTGGACAAGCAGCAAGAGCTGCGGAAGCAACACGGCGAAGCGCTGCAACAAGTGGACGTGCTCAAGGAGGCGCTGCAGCACAAGGAGCAAGACCTGCTCGTCGTCACGCAAGTGAGAAAGCTTGCCAATTGTCTGCACAACTGTGCCTCAACTCGTCCACAACTTACGTCTTTCCTCTTTGCGTGGAGAACCGGGACCAGCTGCTGGAGGAGCGCCACGGGCTGGCCTCGGCCGTCCGGCAGGAGTTCAGTGCCCGCCTGCTGTTGGCCGAGGAGGAGGCGCAGAAGGCCAGGGCCGAGACGGAGGAGGCGCGCAGCGCGCTGCGAGTCGAGGTGGACAAGCTCACCAAGGAGAAGGAAGACGAGCTCCACCAAGTGCACTGCCGGTGAGCTAGCACAAGCTTTGGCTTCATTTGCAGTCCTGCTTGAATACGACCACTGAGATCGAGTCCAAAGCGGCTTCACTTGAGCCCATTTTGTTGCAAAACGTTTTAAAAGCTTCTTAAGATGTCCGTATTTGACAAACAATGCCTTGCTCGCCTGCAGAGTCAAGTCGGCCATCTTGAAGAAGGACGAGGCGGTGGGCGCTCTGCGGCGGCAGCATGAGGTGAGTGGCGGCGGGAGCAGGATGTCGCCTGGCCTCGCTGCGGGCTGACGGAGGGTGACCATCAACGCTGCGCTTTGCTGTCGCCCGCTAGGCCGCCCTGAAGAGGGCAGAGCGTCTGGAGGCCTTGTGGGAGGAGCAAAGGAGGCAGCTGATGGAGAAATGATGCCACTGCAAAGTACTTATCAGACACGAGCCGATGATGAAAGACCACCAGTCCACCATTGTCGCCGCCGTCCACCAAAATTGATGTCAAAGTGCAAGGCGAGAGCTTGCCCGTATCGGTTTTCACGGCCAGCACTTTGACGTCAGTTTGGCTCGACACCCGAGATGGCCGCCGTTATCCCAGCACCGCGTTGAGGCGGGAAGGAAAGAAAATTTGTGGATGTAAAGTGACAGACAGGAAGGAGCAGCCACAACTGAGCTCTCCCGCAGTCTGGCCCCACCCCCTCCCAGGCAACAATGCTTCAGATCTTTTCCAGATGTTTTTGTGGCCAGCCCGTGCAGGCAGGCCCATGCAGGCCCACGCCCCGAGGAGAAGCTCAGTCAATGTTTTCAAGAAGGAGAAGACGACGTGTCGGCAAGGACGGCGTGCGTGGCCGTCGAGGCGTGCCAGCGAGGACTGAGAAGAATGTGTGGACGCGAAAGAAAAAAGTCGAAGGTGGCGGGGGCGCAAAACAAACGGCCAGGGCTGATGTGTTTACGTTCAATCACTATTTATTGGGGTGGGGTTGCCTGAGCTCGCCGCTCTCTCTTTGGGCCCATTGACATTTGTTGAGCCCCCTTTTTCAATTAAAACTACATCTTTCCTTTTTCTATTTGGTCCATTTGTTCCGTGACTTCCTGCGCCAATGATGAGTCAACAGAGATGTCGCATGTGTGACACAGCTAAATGTTGACCTTGCAATTTGGGGAAACGTACTATATGCAAATCAGTAATCAGTATTCAAAACAAACTGTTGCACATAGCCAATGTCCTTTGTCCCTTTGCGCAGCATCATGTTGCCGCTCTCCCATTGGCTGCCCCCTCTCCCCCCTCCTTCCCGGCCCATGCCGAAGAAGGGCCCCGAGCCGAGCGCTGACGGCAGCAGCTGTTGCTCTCGCACAGTGGCCCCACCCTGCGGACCCAGGCCCAGCCCCCCGAGTAGGCGGGCCCGGCCCCGGCAGCAGCGCCTGGTCGAGCGCCTCCAACTCCTCAAAGCGCCTCAGAGTCCTCGCAAAGATCAACCGAGGGAAAGCCGCACCAGGTGAGGTCTTTTTCCCACCGACCCCACCCACTCCGCTAGAATCGCGTGGGAGTCGCGCTTAGTAGTCCCTTACGAGTACAACTGTGTTAGAATCGTACGGCAATCGCGCTTAGATGGGCTGGCGGTTCCGTCCACGGATGAAACATTTTGAAATGTTGGCGGTTCACGGATCGGTGTTCATGTTGGAATCGCCGTTCGTCCTCTTTGAATCATTCTTGGAATTGTGCTCGTGATCGCAATGGTGATCATTTTAAGAATCACATTGCAGGCAAGCAAGCTTCATGTCGCTTGGAGTCATCTTCAAATGATGGCAGAGTCATAAAAGAATCTCATCGAGTTGTAAAAATTATGCTCGGAATCGTGTTCAAATTCTCTTGGAATCCTGAGCGAATCGGCTTACAATCACTGTGGTTAAAGTTTATGAAGTTGGGGTCATGTTTCATTTCCGGATGTTGAGCAGGACAAGGCAGCAGCCCTCCCCTGTCCTCCCCTCCCTGTCTTGCCACAAAAGACAAGAAGTGAGGCGGACTGACTCGACTTGTGTGCATGTTAACGGAATTTCGGTTTCTTTGTGTGACATATGACGGGATTGACAAGAAAGCTGACTCGTGGCATTTTCACTTGCCTTCTGCTGCACTTTATTGTCCCAGCTAGGAGCGGCATGTGTATGTGTTGGGCTGTCTTTCACTTTACGACCTTCAGCGGGCCCCCGTCACACACGACCAAGTGGGAAAGTTGACACTTGTCGGAGTCATGTGAGAAGAAGGCCGTTGCCCTCGAGCTTTGGTCCTCACTTCCTGTTCAGTGTTTGCTCAGCAGCGCCATATTTGTCACAAGCGTTTACGGCTCGCCCACACGGCCAAGCGACAGGAAGTGGAGCCTCACCAGCAGGATGTAGATAAGCGCGAGCGACCGTCAAGTTCGCACGTGGCCAACCGAGGTCGAACGACCGAGCTCCAAGCGTCATCCTGCGACGTCATCAGCTCGCCCTGTCCAAACGTTCTTTGTGATGGATAGGCGACCGCTCGCTTCATTGTCCTTCTTTGACTAGTTGATCTTCTCCCCAGACGGACGCTGAACTTCCTCAATCGGCCTCCACCGTCGCATGACCCCTGATGCGCCCTCAGTGGAGGCGGGGGACAGCCAAGCCCCCAGCACAGGCAGCTTCTGACGAAGCGTGCTCGTGACACCCTACACCCCACCCACCCCTTTTGTGCCCACGGGGATGTCGGCGCCGAAGCGGCTGGCGCTGGCTGGCGTCACCATGGCCTCCCTCCTGTGCTTCTACTTGTTGCCCTGGTCCCAGCTGACAGATGGTCTGTCTGTCTTCCGCAGCGATTTGCCAGACTCTGAGTCGAGTCTCAATGGTGACCGGGCGAGCACCACTCCCTCGCCAGCTGCTGACACGTACGTTTTCGGAAAAACCACCGAGCCGTCCTTCATCGGCGATGCTTACGCCAACGAAGACGTCCCACCGCAAACTGTGAGTGGAGTGCAAACCTGCTGCCTGATTGGTCCAAAAATCAGTCGAATGTTAAATTCATGCTGGCATCGCTTTAAAATAATCGTCTTGAATTGATGTTTGAATGCTGTTCACAGAAGGTTGGGATTGGTTGGGACTACTCATGCTAAGAGTCATGGTTGAGTCGTCATGCGATCTCGCGAAGAGTCATTTTGGACTCAAGGTTAGAATCCTCGTGCATTGTCGGACGATCCCGGTTAGAAATGCTCTTTGACTCTTGTTCAAATCGAGTCACTTTAGATATCAGCTTGCTGGATTCAAGCTTTGACTCTTGTTTGGAATCGTGCAAAAGAGACTAGCTTTGACTCTTGTTTGGAATCGTGCAAAAGAGAGAGAGTTGTGCACGGATTCAACTCGGGGCTACATGTGCACAGGACTGCCCCGACGGCATCAGAAGCCGCGTCCCACGCTCCGACGTGGCTGGCCTGTTCCTGAAGAACATTCCGGTGCTGCAGCAGTCCACAGACGCCACGCCCGCCCAATACAGCCGCCTCAGTCATTACGTGGGTGCCAACGGCTGGGGGAGCCTCACCTACCCCGGTCGGGACCCGCACGACCCTCTTCCCATTTGAGGAAAGGGATCAGTCAGCGTTAAGAGTGACTTTTTCTGGACAGTGCTGTCGGACACGCTGGCGCTGCTCAACTCGTCCGCCAACGGCATCATGTTGGACGACTGGGCGAGTCGCGGCAACCGATCCGGCTGCATTCGCTGCGCCGTGGTGGGCAACGGCGGGATCCTGAAGGACTCCGAAAAGGGCGAAGAGATCGACAGCCACCACTATGTCTTCAGGTGAACTTATGACTTCAGTCAGGTCAAATCGGGTCTCGAACCACATCGTTTGAGACAGAGTTTCCTTCTGAGACATCGCCCCTTTAGTGACGGTTCTGATTTTGCTGGCCCAGGACAAACGGCGCCGTCGTGACAGGCTTCGAGAAAGACGTGGGGGTCCGCACCACCCACTACACCTTCTCAACCAACACCTTGATGAACTCCATGATGAGCTACGCCTCCGCCGGATACCGAGGCCCGCCTCAGTCCCAGGTGAGACCCGCACGTGCGCACGCACAAGAGGACGTTTGTGCATGCTGACGCCGACATTGCCCCCCTTGCAGGAAACGCGTTACGTCTTCCTGCCTGACCACGACCGCGACTACTTGATGATGAAGGCGGCGGCCCAGCACACACTGGTTGAGCGAGGCCGGGAGCAAGGCAAAGAGTCAGTAGCGCCACGTCGGCGTGCGAGCTTTTTCTCCGTTTGACTCGGCCTTGTCATCACCTTGTCGTGTTTTACACTCAGCCCCACGGCGTACTTCGGGAAGGACGTGACGGCGGCCAAGCTGAAGATGTACCATCCCGACTTCATCCGCTACCTGCGAAACAGGTGAGGGAGCCCCGCCCTGCCTCGCCCAGCTCGGCAAGCCAACGACATCATTTCCTCGCAGGTTCCTTCCGTCCAAAACCCTGAAAACCAAGCACCGCAACATCTACCGGCCATCGACTGGGGCCATCATGCTACTGGCGGCGCTGCACAGCTGCGACCGTGTCAGCGCATACGGCTTCATGACGCCACAGTACAAAAAGTACTCGGACCATTACTATGACAAGCAGTACCACCGGGTGGGGTTCTTCATCAACCACGACCTGATGCTGGAGATGAACTTGTGGCAGCGACTGCACCAAGCCGGCCTCATCACGCTCTACATGCGCTTGTGAACACTCCTTTGTCAATTCTTCTGAGCGTCCCTCGACATTTCTGACCACTCCCAAATGCTCCTGACCTGAGGCAGCGAGCGAGACTCGACACCCTGAAGACTCCTGAAAAGCCGCCCTTGTAGTTTTTTTATTTATTGTCATGACGCGCATTTGCACGCCCTCGGCTGCTGCTTGTGGCCACCGATGACTCCTCAGCGACGTATCCGCCCGCCACGCTCAGCTGAAGGCGGTGCCGTTTTGCGTCTCACATTGTTTTTGGCAAGCAAAAGCGGCCCGTTGCTGAGCCAGACTGTTTACTGGGCGGTTGCCGCGGCAACCACCAACCGGACTCTCGATCCTGTTGCTAGGACAGCAGCGGATTGGAGCGCCAGGAACCACAATTTTTTTCTTTGTCTCTTCTTTGCTTTTCTTTTCTTTCTTTGCGACCTTTATTTATTTTCAACATGTTCCTTTTAGCTATGTTTCAATATGAGCACGTTCCTTTTCACATGTTTTTCAAACCAAGTTTCATTGTGACTGCCACTCCCGTCATTTCAGTGACTTTTTATATTTTCCATCATGTGGGTAATGTGTAATAAGAGCAGAAAAGAGAGACGCTTATCAAGTGCCAAGTGAATGAGTAACTGTGACGCACAATAAAAACGCTTCTAAAAGCTGCCACGTGAGGTCTGCAATGTGACTTTGTCAGGGTAAATAAAAGGCAAGGAGAAAAAGTTAATGATAAAACTCAAAGTCAACTCACATACCTTGTCACGTGCTTTTCCTGCTCGGAAAAGGAACCAAAAGATATCAACTATTCGAAGTAGTTTCCATAAAATCTTAAATTTTCATATGCGGGCTTGACGAGCCCGCCGTCTAGCGGTGACTGAAGCTCACTACACCACTACTGTTTTTTTGTTTTGTTTTTTCACCGCTGCTGCTGTTGTCGGACTTCATTTCCCATGATGCCTCTGTGCCTTCGTCATTCGAGCAGCAGCATCATCATCATCGGTTTAAAGTCCGCTTTCCAGGCGCGGCTGGGTTGGACTGGATTCCCAATATGGCTTTCTTCCATCGGGGACGGTCTATGGCCATCTCGTGGTTGAGAGTCCTATACTGAGAAAACTTTTAGAGCAAAACTATTTACAGGCGGATGCCCTTCATGACACCAACCCAAGGGGAAATTGATTTTCTGTAGGGGTTAACTCCCTTAGCCCATTCCTCTCCCGAGAAGCCCACTGGGTAGTAGTACTATTTAACCCATAGTTGGGGGCTGGTTCGTGGGCACCAGGGCGTGTCCACACACCGGTGGGCCTGCGTGCCGCACGTCTAGGGGCCAAACCTCCTCCGAGTCCCTTGTGGGTCCGTGTTGTACCCAGTTACCATGTGTCGCCGCGTGGAGGCACTACATACACTACGGGCTCTCCCGTTCGCATACTGCTAGCCAGCGGTGAGGGTTGACAGTGAGAAGTGACATGCACTGTGCACTCCACCAACACACTAGACGCATCATAACAACCCGACTTGGTCTTATGAAGTCAGACACACCTTATGAAGTCAGACATGCAGCATGAGGTCGAATAAAAACAGGAAGTATGCGTCTATCGTTAGCATTAGCCAAAAAGCTAACGAGGAGGGAGGAGCGGCTGTGTGTGCGTGGTCCCGACAGAACGTGTGTCTGCAGGCGTGCACGTTGCACAAATTTGTGTTTAGAGTGAAAGTAGATGTTGCGCTGCATGAATTATGAATGCGTTTACATAAGACCAAAGCAGAGATGCAATCATCCTCATCTTGAGCGTTTGTGTGTTTTGTGTGTGTTTTTTTTTGTCTTTTGCATGTGTTGCTCTAAGTATTTCTGTATGTATGCGTGTTAGTGTGTGCGTGCAGGAGCGGAGCGACCTGGTGGCCAGGGGAGGGCGTGGCCACCCCACATTATGCTTTTGTGAAATAGAAACACAAAGTTTGGGCAGTGTTGCACTTATGAAGAATAAAGAGACTTGGGTGATTTGGATGACGATTATGAGAATTGGGGGTGGCGGTCAAAGTTTGTCTTTGAATGTGTGTGTGTGTGTGTGTGTGTGTGTGTGCGCGCACATGCGTTTCAGCGCATGCGCGTGAATGCCCCTCAGCAGCCCATCGCCCCTCCCCCTCAGTATTACCGAGCAAGATGGCGTTCTCGCAAGCAGCACCGCGGACAGCGCCAGTAGCCTCCCCCTCCTCCCCTTTTTCCTTCCCGGCCCCAACAGACCACTGAAGCCTGCATCTGATTTCCCTCCCCTCCATCTGACCCCCCCACCTTCGGGGAATGTCTTGCTCTCTGGAACCTTCCTGGCCGCTTTGAAGCTTTCTCCTTTCAGGAGAAGTCAATCCGCAGCTGGCCGGGCTCGGTTCGGAAAGGATGAAGCTGAAGATGAGGAAGGAGTGAAGAGGAAGATGGGGATGAGGATGAAGACGAGGAAGATGCTGCTGGCGCTGATGTGCGCCACACTTTGGATGCGCGCCGACGCCATTGGCCCAGGTGAGCCAAACATTCCAGCACTGCGATTCCGTTTAGGGATTTGCGTGTGTGTGTGTGTGTGTGTGTGTGTGTGTGCACACGTGAGCGACTCCTTGCTGTCACACTGGCAGAGCTTCGTTAGGCTCATTAATCATAAATTGTCTTCATCAGCAGCTAATCGCGTCTGATGATGACGCAACAATCTAGTGCGGCAGGTTACCATGGCAACCGAAGCTCCAGCTTCTGGCTATCAAAGCAGAAAAACATTTCTAATTTTAGCATCTTGTCAGGCCTGATGTCTGTTTGTCAAAAGAAAGGAAAATATAACCATGACATAAAAATATTGTGATTTTGATTTTAAAACTGAAATTGACATTATAATGTGACGTAAGCATCAAAATGTTGTCGTCTCGACACGGGGAGACTATTGTCGTTTTCAGAATGTTTGCACTAAATTATGAATTATTATGAGCAAACTAATTTCAGTGGACGAAGGAAGCCCTAAGGGCCACAATGGGGAAAAACAGCTCAAGTCAAATCAATTGCTTTTCAAAAGGCCAGGTCTTCTTAAAATATCACATTTGCACAGTTAGTTGACATTATAAGCATCCTGATGACAACTCTGTGCAGTCACTACTCGATCGAGTCCGTGCAAAATCCTTTAGCCTAGCCTAGCTTTGTTTAGCACAGTCTACGTCGGTCTGAATCCACGAGCGAGACAGAGTTTGTGCAAAGTTGTAACGTTGGGCCACAAGAAGAAGGCCCAAGGAAAGAGCGCCTTGTTTCCATGGCAACTGCATCCTTCGTATTTCGCTCGGACGGGCGCCGGATGCTCCAAGAACATTCCCGCCTCGACGGGAAGACGACAAAGTGAATAAAGCGCATTGTGCCTGAGCAAGCACCGCAGCGCAAAAAGTGCACGCACAACTCTTATGTAACACGCACACACACACGCACTGCAAATGCACACACTCAACACACACACGCTCGATTTGTCCTGATTCTCGTGTGGTGTCCCGTACCGCAGGTGTGGGCGAGTGGGCGGAGCCAACGTGGGTGTCGGTGGCGTTGGTGTGGGCGTCCGCTGTGGTGGGCCTGCTCTTCGTCCTGCTGGCCTGCCTGTGCTGCAAGAAGACCCGCGGCGCCAGATTCGAGGTCAGCTCACGGGCGCATACACACACATACACACAGTCAAGGGGCACGAACTCACCAAGTGACCTTGCGTGCTTCAAGGTGCTGTGGCAGACGTGCATTGTGTCTGCACGTCTTTGTGACAGCTGTCAATCACATCACTACGACCACAACTGGACACTGTGTGTGTGTGTGGGTATGTATGTGTGAATTGTGCTAGTGATGTCACCAGCACAGTATGTGAACTCCCCCATCCCTCGTCCTTTTCCCCATTTTTTTTTCTCCCCGAGGGAGGGAGGGGGACGACCCCCGACCTCCTGGCTCCGCCTTCTTCCGCCCTCACATCCTTCCCAGCCTTCCTCTCACGCTCTGCTGTCCTCTTCATCTTCAACTAACTCATTCTCCTCGCTGGGCTCCAACAGTGGATGTCACCCACAGCGTGTGTGCGTGTGTGCATGTGTGCGTGAGTGCGTGTGTGCGTGTGTGGTCACCTGCGTCAGGTAAGTGTCCTTGCAGCACCACAACCTTCTTCAGTTGGCTTTGTTGCACTTTATAGCTGCTTGTGTTCTTATCCTGTTGTGTGTGTGTATGCGCAAAAGTGCGTGTGATCTTCTGTGCAAGTGAACTAAATGCACGTAGACGAGCTCTTGCACACACTCACGGACAAACACGCTTCCACCCTGGTTTATGTGAAAAGTGGACGTGGGGAGAGAGGGAGTGCAGGAGGAAGAGTGCATGTTGAGTGGAGGGGGGGGGGTGAATGTGTGGGTGTGTGTTTGAGGGTCACCAGAGGAAGCACAAGAAAGAAGGGTGGGGATGAGTGTGTGTCTGTGTGTGTTTTTGTTTCGGGGGTGTTGCCAGGTCACATTCCTGAGCTCTTGTGGGACCTGGCCGAGTTTTCCCGCAACTTGCTAACCGGGCTTTGCAGTTGGACGCTGCAGTGAACCCGAGGAGATACCCCCCGCCCCCCCCTCCTGTCGGCACAATATATTCAAGCCACAGTGGAACTTGTGACTCATGCGTTGTCGTTTCAGGAGTTCCGCAACGTTGCCGATGGCGAGGGCTACCACACGCTGGCGTCCACGCCGCTCTCGCAGGCCCGCCCGGACGTGTACGTCCTGCCACTCGCCAGGCGGGCGGCGGCGCCAGCAGGTGAGTCCCAGCACGGGTCCAACACGAAACCAATTTCCCAAGCACCTCAGCTAAAACAAGCTAGTGGGCGGCCCGTCCTAATTGCATCGCTGGGTCCATTTAGACGGCAGTGCCGCTAGTGCATCCCGTTAACGACTTCCCGGCTGGGAAGCCGATGAGGCCGGATGGAAGCGGCTTAGCGCACCGACGCCAGTATTGATTAGGGGCGCCCGCGAACACAACAACAACAAACAGACAGAAATCCACGCACGCGTGCATGCAACATGCTTGTGTTTGGGCTCCAGGATGATAACGGGCGCTAACTGGTGCCAAGCGGTGCCAAAAGAGTGAGAGGACGCAGGCGGCTGTCAGGAATGAGCAGCGTGGTGGGAGATGACGCCACGTCCAGTATGGACACTGGCTGGCCTGTGTGCAATTCTTGGAGAAGGGTGTGTGTTTGTGTGTTTGCGTGGGGTCACACCACAAAGGCCCGTTTGTCTGCGCCTCCACCCACAATGAAAGAAGGATAGACGAGAACGAGCTGGAGCGAGTTTCTGCTCGAGTTTCTTTGAGCGGACGTCGTTTGACTCTCGCGTGGACCGCCGTTCTCTGTCCTCACAGCACAGCACCCGAAATGGTCCAACCTGAGTCGCCAGAGTCTGCTCTACCTGAAAGAGATCGGCAACGGCTGGTTCGGCAAGGTAAGAGCCGGCTGGCCGGCCCTTGCGAAACCTTCCAAAAAGTGTTCCACCCCTTTGCAATCCTCATCATGACGTGTCTCGAGTGTTTGCAAGCAGATAACATCTTCTTCTCTCCATCCTTGTTTTCCACACTCATCAACATCCGCGTTATCTTCACGACTGGGTATGTGTGCCCCCCCCCCCCCCCCGCCATTCCAAACTGCCTTGTGTCAACCCACGTGTCCGTGTGTCCTCCTGCTGCATTGGTGTCCACGTGTCCGTGTGGCAGGTTCTTCTGGGGGAGGTGAATGAGAACCTGAGGAGCAGTCAGGTGGTGGTCAAGGAGCTGAAGGCCAGCGCCAGTCTAGAGGATCAGATGCACTTCCTGGAGGAAGTGCGCCCCTACCGGTACGCCCGCCTCTGCCCCTTTTTGACGGTCGTCGCCGAATGACGCCCGGCCTCCCGGTCCTCAGGGTGCTGCAGCACTCAGCACTGCTGCGGTGTCTGGCCCAGTGCACCGACGTGTCGCCCTTCCTGCTGGTCATGGAGTTGTGCCCGCTGGTGAGTGCTTGTTCTTGCCGGAGCAACGCTGCCTCCGGTGGCCGGCCACGGGATGTGATAGTGCCTTGCGTTGCCAGGGCGACGTAAAGGCGTACTTGAGGAGCAGCGCGCACGCCGACGGCGTCCCCGAGCCGCTACTCCTCCAGAGGATGGCCTGTGACATCGCTTCCGGACTCAAACACTTGCACGCGCACAACTTCACTCACAGGTAGCGCGAGCGAGTGCGGGCCTCCGTGGCAGATGTCAGAAAAGGCCGCTTCCCGCAACAACATCCTGGTGCTGCCCGAGTGTTGCTCAAAGACTCCAGCATCAGTGATTTTGTTGCAGGCGGCGGACCCTCGGCGCCAGGCGGCGGGTCCGCTCGTGCAATTCTTTTGTTCTCCCAGAGTAGAAAGACTATGCACCATTTTGTGACATGCCCACACAGCGACCTGGCTTTGAGGAACTGCCTGCTGACTGCCGATGTCACCGTGAAGATCGGCGACTACGGCTTGTCACACACCAAGTACAAGGTGGACGCTGGACAAATCCAAGGCGGTCCCCCCCTCCATATTGACTCTGTCTCGTTGTCAGGACGACTACATGATCACGGCCGAGCAGACGTATGTGCCGCTTCGCTGGATGGCTCCAGAGCTGCTGGACGACGTGCACGGAAACCTGCTGGTGGCTGAGCAGACCCAACCGAGTAACATCTGGTAAGCGCCGCCGCCATCCCTAGATGGCACAATGGGCCAGACTCAACCCAGGACTTGACTTGCTTCTGGACTGTCAGGTCTCTGGGAGTGACCATCTGGGAGCTGCTGGAGCTGGGAAAGCAACCCTACGGCCATTACTCTGACCGCCAAGTTCTGTCTCACGCCGTGAGGGAGCAGAAGCTGCGGCTGGCCAAGCCCGCTCTCCGAGTTCCTCTGGCCGAACGCTGGTGAGACGCAAAGCACGCTCTAGATCCGGCTCTCCCTGCTCTCATCGCTTGGCGGCTGACTTTCAGGTACGAGGTGATGCAGTTCTGCTGGCTCCCACCCGATCAGAGGCCCACCGCCGAGGAAGTTCACCTACTCTTGAGCTACCTGTGCGCTAAGGGGGCCAGTGAGGCCGAGGAGGATTTCGAGAGGCGCTGGAAATCCATGCGGCCCGGCGGCCGTGGCGGCAACGCTCGCGAGCAGCCCTCATCCGCTTTCCCGTCCGCTTTCTCGTCCTTCCCTCTCCTCCAGCAGTTCTCATCCGCTGACGGCTACCACTCTGAATCCGGGGATGACGTTCTGACCATCACCGAGACCAGCCACGGCCTGAACTTTGAGTACCGTTGGGAGCGGGCCAGGGCGGAAGAGTCCCAGAGGGGCGCCGAGTCCTCGAGCACACTCAGCAGCCGTGAAGCTTTTTACCCTCCGGCGGGTTGCCGCTTGGAGAGCGTCCACCTCCGAGCTTCTCCCATTTACGCTCCGGGCGTGCTTCCCGTCTTCAGCTCCCACAGCCCGTCGCTCAACAGCGAATTCTACGTCCGCATCGAAGAGCCGGCAGACTGCGGCCTGGAGCCGGCCGACTGCTCCGTGTGCTCCTACAGTCCGGACTTCCGGAGCGGCGGGAGCTTCCTCAGCGGGAGCGTCGACTCGGGCGGCTGCGTGGCCTGTCCGTCGCTGGCCGAGGCGGGCGGCAGCTACTGGTCGGCGGATATCCGCAATGTCTACGACTCCAACGACTCCAGTCCCGCCATCTCCCTCAGCACCACGGAGGGTCTGCCCCTCTTGGGCCAGGCGTGCGACGACAGCCCGCTGCGAGCCTGGGAGTCCAGTCACTACGTGTCTTACAAAGACCGGGATGGAGGTTACTATTATGAGCACTCCCCGCCCGTGGACTTTGAGTGCTATCTGATGGGAGGAGAGCTGGCCACTGAGCAACTTCAAGAAAGTTGGGGGTCGAGGAGCCTTCGCCGGGCCTTGGGCGAGCTGGAGAACCCGGTGGGAGTGCCCCCCTCCCTGGACAGTCCGCCCCAACAGGTCTACGGAGACCCGTACATGGACCTGGACACCGGTCACTCCTCCATCATCGGCAAGACGGTGACCGGAGGCTACTACGACATGATGGGCTCCTTGCGGAAGACCATGCCGAGTCACGGCGGGCGCGGCTCGGTCGCCATTAACACAGAAACGGAGAGGGCGATCTTCGTGGGGCCCCTCGCCAGCCATTCAGGGGTGGATGATGACCAAGACGAGAGCTACGCGTGCAACACGTGGCCTTCCAAACAGCGTCGCCCCCAAAGACGAGCCAGTCGGAGCCGCAGACGAGAAACCTACGTGGACTTTGACTATGGCGTGCCGAGCACCGGCGTGGACCACTGCTGGACAGCTCCGCATTACCGGAGCCTGCCCAAGAGTGTCGCCTACCTGGAAGCCCACCGAGCCAAAGATGACAGTGGCCGCGTGAGTCAACACCCCCTCTCGGTGTCTCCGGAGCGCTATGACGCTTCCGTGTACTCGTGCCACCAGAGCGCTCCCTACGCGGTGCCGCCGAGGGACTGTTGCCATACGCACTTTGTAGATCCACTCGCGGGCTTGATGGTGAGTAACGACGGCTGTCACGACAAAGTCTCAGACAACCCGAGCGGTGACGAGATGATCAACCTCTCACCGGCGCCAGGAGGTCCGGTCGTGTCCAAAGACGCCCCGATCAAGGAGCCACCATACGCGGCGCTCAGAGCGGAAGACGTTATCAAGCGAGACATCGTCACACAGCATCCTCCGGTGACCAAGCCCCACGTGGAAGCCATGAGCCAAAGTCCGCCGCCGCCCGCAGAGAGCAAGCACGTGCCAGCGCACGTGACGGAACCGCAGTCAGAGAACAGTCAAGCGGGAGATAGCGGTTTGGACCGAGGCGGCTCCAGCATCAGCCTCACCGACATCCCCGACAACCAAGACGACGACAGCATTGATGACATCACCGACGTCACTTCGGAGATCTTTGCCGAGGAGTCCGCCGAGCCGAACGCTTCCCCTGCCTTCGAGTCGCAGGGAGGACCAGCGGATTCCTTGAAGTCAGTCCCCGGGTCTCATGAGGGCTCCGGGCCCCGCTCTTCCTGTTACCCCAAAGCCACGGACAGCGGCTACGACACGGAAAATAACGAAAGTCCCGAGTTTGTCCCGAAAGAACCTCACGAAGCCAAAGAGCAAGACGTGCCTCGGCCAGCCGTCCACACCGGCGGGAAGGATGAGCAGTGCCCTGCGGGTGCCCTGAAGGAGGAAGCATCTCCTCAAGAGCCGCCACCGCCCTTCTTGCCGCTCAGTCAGGAGACGCCATACAGGGACTCGGCCTACTTCTCTGACTATGAGAACGAACGGCAGGTGGGGAACGAACAGGAGGGAGCACGTCAAAACCCGGGCGGTTGTGTCGATGAAGACCGGCTCGCACCGAGGGACACCGCGGTGGGCTCGACGGAAGACGACTCGTTGGACGGTTCGACGACAGAAGGGGGCCTGGACGAGTGGCCCTCCCACGAGGAAAGCTCATCTCTTGAAGACTGGGCAGCAGAGGTGGTGGGAGCCATGGAGGAGGCTCTCTATGCCCTGAACGAAGAGCCCGAGTCCACGGCCGTGTTCCAGAAAGAAGGAGGAAGGGGTGGGCCGCTCAAGGACAAAGCTTTAGGGCCCGAGATGCCGCACGGCTTACCCAAAGACGAGGTGGCCTTGCAGCAGGCAGCCAATTCCAGAAAGTCATCAGAAGACCGAGGAACCGGGAACGAGGCGGATGGCGGCTCGGACGGCGGCTCGGACGGCGGCTCGGACGGCGGCTCGGACGGCGGCTCGGACGGCGGCTCAGATGACAGCGACGAGTCGGATGAGGAGCCGCGCGCCTCGGGTGTCCCGGAAGAGGAAAGCGAGGACGAGTGGCAGCCGGTGCCCATCGTGATCAGCGACGACAGCCGCGCCCACACGCTGAGAGGCCTCCTCAAGACGCCCGCTGTGATCGAGCTCCACCGAGAGCTGCCGGCCAACAAGAGGACCGTGTCCTTCTTTGATGACGTCACCGTCTATCTCTTCGATCAGGTGAGCGGCAGCCGGCCACACTGTTATGTCATGCTTTTGATTCAATATTACAACTTCCAGGTTCAGCCTAGAAACTTGCTCATGTGTACGTCATCTCCTCCCACTTTAGGAGAGTCCCACCAAGGAACTGAGCGCACACGGGTTCCCTTTGGCCGCAGAGGGTTCGGGCACCAAATGGCCTGAGAGGCTCGTTGTGTCGGACGACTCCTCGGACGGAAACGTCTCGGAAGAGAGTGAGCGTGTCCGTCCCGAGCCGAGCGGGAGGTTTTGGTGCTCAGCCGCTCAGCCGGCCTTGTTTGTTGTGCACGTCAGGCGCGGGCTTCGAGTGGGAGGACGACTTCCCCCTGCTGCCTCTGCCGACATCCTCGGCGACCGCTGCTGCTGACGACTCGCCGTCCCGCGCCGCTGCTGAACCCTTGGAGAGCAAGTCAGCGGCTGGCTTCTCTCGCTTCACCGTGTCTCCCTCCAGCGCGTCCCGCTTCTCCATCACGCACATCTCTGACTCGGACATGGACTCTGTGGGAGGTGAGGACGGGTGGGTCGCCATACGCCCGCCTCCATCAAGGAAACAGACAAACAATTGTCTATTTGCGTTTGCTCGGCAGGAAGCAGCGAGGACGGCGACAAAGAGTGAAGGACGCACATTCGTCAGCGTTTTTGACGCTTCTCGCTCAAGGAAACGTCCACTTGATGAAGAATAAGACGGGTTCTACGCATTGAGACTTGAGAAGGTGCAAGGCGACCTTTCTGAGACGATGAAATGGAAGAGAGACAGACGTTTTGAGATTCATCGACTACGTGCATGTTTGAAAACGACGACAAAAGACGCACAAATGTTTGAAAACGACGACAAAAGACGCACAAATTTCTCTCACGGCGGGACCCGACAAGGCCTTCGAGGTTGCTGCTTGGACGTGATATTTATGCTTATTAATTTGTACAATCAACTCTCCTTCTCCTGTCTCGTGTTCTAAGTGTATGGCACCCACGTTTGAACAATGTCTAGGAAGAATCCGGTGCTCTGAATGAAAAAAAGGGCAACGCGTCGTCCTGCACACACACGTAAGACCCACCCTGCTAGTTGAAGTGCTGCACAACAATAATACAAGTATGGGATCCAATTCAGGGGGGTGCAACATTTACCTGCGTGTTTGAATTTATTTCACTTTGATTTGTGCAGGTAAGGCACTTGAGAACAAGCTAACAATATCAACATTGAGCAATAGCAAGACAACGATTTCTTCATGTCTTGGATTGAACAATTATTGTTTTAACACACTTTCATTCTCGTGTATTCAATCATCTGATTAAATAGTTGAAGTTGTAACTAACATAAACCCATCCATCCATCCATTTTCTGTGCCGCTTAGTCCCCACGGGGGTCGCGGGCGTGCTGGAGCCTATCCCAGCCGTCATCGGGCAGTAGGCGGGGGACACCCTGAACAGGTTGCCAGCCAATCGCAGGGCACACAGAGACAAACAGCTACAAGCACTCACACACACCTAGGGACAATTTGGAGTGCTCAATGGGCCTACCAAGCATGTTTTTGGGATGTGGCAGAAAACCGGAGTGCCCGGAGAAAACCCACGCGGGGTCGGGGAGAACATGCAAACTCCACACAGGGAGGGCCGGAGGTGGAATGGAACCCGCACCCTCCTAACTGTGAGGGGGACGTGCTACCCAGTGCGCCACCGAGCCGCCACTAACATAAACCAATTTAGCATTTTTAAATTCATTGGCGGCTCGGTGTGAGTGCGAGTGCAAATGGTTGTTTGTCTCTGGGTGCAAGCTGCGATTGGCTGGGAACCGGTTCAGGGTGTCCCCTGCCTACTGCCCGATGACGGCTGGGATAGGCTCCAGCACACCCGCGACCCTCGTGGGGACCAAGCGGTTCAGAAAATGGATGGATGAGAATTCTTTGGCGTAAGTGGCTACTTCATTACATTAAGAGATCAAAATATAGGAAATAATAATTTGATTATTAAAATGAACCGATTTTAAAGTATTTTTTCAATTGTCATTTTTATATTTGTTTTGATTTCACTTTGTATTTCTTTTGGAATTTGGAAGTTTTGTTCCGCCGTACACATGTCATAGTGCCGTGGAGCTCTTTGGCCGCTAGAGGGCGGCGTGAGCTCTCGTGCTCTTTCTGCTCCTTTGTAGCCCGAAGAGAAGAAGAAGCAGCGAACGCGGAAGCACGAGCACAACGGACGCGCTCCTCTCAAGCTGTCATCAACACGCTGTACGTTTGGACACTCGAGTCAATTCCGGCGATCCGTTTCAAATTTGTTTTGGCTTGTTGACGTTTTAGCCTGGATGTTTGTTTTGTGCCACTTCAGGGAGCCATTCTGTGAGCGCGGACAGCCCGGAAGGTCAACCTAAAGCTAGTGCTAATGCTAACGTTAACGAGAACAACGCTGACTACTTTGGCTTTTTGCAAGCGGAGAATAACTGCGGAAGAAATACAAAGAAAACGCCGGATGCATTTTCGAACAAATACATTTCTCCAAAGATGTATGCAGGAAAAAGACAGATAAATACAAAGATGGCTAGCAAGGTGCACGGAAACTTATGTGCTCATTGTTGGAAGCGAGATGGATAGATGAGAAGGTTCTTCATTCGTTCCGTGAGACATGCAATGATCCAAACAGAGCTGGACACGAAGTCCATAATGTGGGTGCTGACAATGAACGTCATTATGTCGAGCGCTGCAATAATTTTGCCAATGATTTACAATGGATGTTTTACCAAAATCTAAGGGATGTTACTGACCAAACGTGTTGCATCATGTTGAGATGGCCTTTTGACTTTGAGTGGAATGTGCGTTTCAGGCAGTTTGCGGCGTGAGAATCTGGCCGGCGGGATGGTGCTGAGGGAGCTTCCGGTGGAACACGCCACGCGGCCTCTGGGCAGGAACGAGGTGGTGGGGCTCCTGTTCCGCCTGACCATCTTCGGCGCAATCACTTACTTCACCGTCAAGTGGATGGTGGACGCCATCGACCCCACGCGCAAGCAGAAGATGGAAGCGCAGAAACAAGTCAGTTGATGCTTTCTGGCCACCCGCGCGTAATGGCTGCTGTAGCTTTGGCCGTATGTATTGACCGTATGTATTGACCGTGTGCCTCTGCACTACTTTTGACAGGCGGAGAAACTAATGCGGCAGATCGGCGTCAAAGACGTCAAGCTGTCCGAGTACGAGATGAGCATCGCC
This sequence comes from Syngnathus typhle, assembly GCF_033458585.1. Lineage (NCBI taxonomy): Eukaryota > Metazoa > Chordata > Actinopteri > Syngnathiformes > Syngnathidae > Syngnathus > Syngnathus typhle. The sequence goes on along the minus strand of NC_083755.1, from coordinate 3,158,663 downwards.
GCCCACTTGGTGGACCCCCTCAGCATGCAGGTCGGCACGCACGCACCCACGAACCAAAAGAAAGGCAACTGGTGTGACGTTATCGTCGCGTCGGCCTTTTTACGCAGATGTCGTGGCGCGACATTGGCGGTCTAGACGAGGTCATCGCCGAGCTGCAGGAGACCGTCATCATGCCCATCCAAAAGCGACATCTCTTCCAAGCCTCCAGACTGCTGCAGCCCCCCAAAGGTCAGAGGTTGTCTTCACGGTGGCTGTCCTCTTTGTCCTCCTTCTCACCGGCGATCACACCAACAGGGGTCCTGCTGTACGGGCCGCCCGGGTGCGGGAAGACGCTGATCGCCAAGGCGACGGCAAAAGAGGCGGGCTTCCGCTTCATCAACCTGCAGCCCAGCACGCTGACGGACAAGTGGTACGGAGAGTCGCAGAAGCTGGCCGCCGCTGTCTTCTCCCTGGCCGTCAAACTGCAGCCCGCTGTCATCTTCATCGACGAGATAGGTGAGGCGCTCACGGGTGCCGTTGGACATTACTCTTAAGAATGAATGAATTTTGCATCCAAGCGGCCCAATTGCCATAAACGCGTACAATTGCAGAAGAAACGTCTTTATGAGCAGCATTATTATATCCTAATTAGGGGTGTAACGATTCATCGATATAATGCTCTACGATTTACTGGCATCGATGCTAAACGTAAACATCGATTTATATCGCCGTGTTTGACCTCGGACATTAGACGCGACTTTATTTTGAAATCCAGTTCATTGTTGCTTGCTTCCTCTTTCCGGGAGCAGGCACGTGAAAGGGGAGTCACCAACTAGTACGCGGCTCCTGGGCTGGTGCTATGGCTAGTGTCCAAAAAGACGAGGAAATTTGCTCCCCTTTAGGCTTCAAGTCATTCGTTTGCAAGCACTTTGGATTCCAATGGCTCAACGGACAAGACACGAGCAGTTTGTAAATCCTGCCATGCGGTGATCAAATATTTAGGGAGCACAAATCTCGCCGCACATTTAAAGAAACAACACGACATCAAAGTTCAGTGTTAAAATAAGCACTTTGTACACTACAATACTCTTGTAATTTCCTAAATAAAGAGTTTGCAGTACCTTGTTGATTTTGCGTATGAATTGTTATAAATCAGGATATTGTTCTATATTTTTTATTTAAAAAAAAAAAACGATCGTAGAGCACTATATCGTGAATGAATCGCAGCAGGCTTTAAGATATCGGCAAATATCGTATCGTAGTTCTTTGTATCGATATGATATCGTATCGTGACAAAACCCGCGATTTACACCCCTAATCCTAATACATCGCGGGCGTTTTTTGGCAGACTCGTTCCTGAGGAATCGCTCAAGCTCTGACCACGAGGCCACGGCCATGATGAAGGCGCAGTTCATGAGTCTGTGGGACGGCCTAGACACGGACCACCGCTGTCAGGTGAGACTGCGGCCGACCGCTGGCCCACCCCCGCGAGCCTCGTCCCTCTGTAAACGCGCCCGCCACTCTCTTCAGGTGATCGTCATGGGCGCCACCAACCGACCTCAAGATCTGGACTCGGCCATCTTGAGGAGGATGCCCACCAGGTTCCACATCAACCAGCCGGTACGCGTGCGCAACCTCATGCTGTGGCCGTCACATTTGCAGCGTGCGCACTCGTTCATCTCTTGTCTTTTCTGCATTTCCGTAGAGTTTGCATCAACGGGAGCAAATCCTCAAACTCATCCTGGAAAACGAGAGCGTGAGTTCACGTCTCGTCTGAGTGCCTCTTGGCGCTCCGTGTTCCTTCCTCCTGTGCTTCCTCTATTCTTTCCTTTGTCCCGCAGGTGGACGAGTCGGTGGAGCTTTTAGAGATAGCCAAGGAAACGGAGGGTTTCTCTGGCAGTGACCTTCGGGAAATGTGCCGCGACAGCGCCCTGCTGTGCGTACGAGACTATGTGCATACTCGCGGCAGCGGCGACGACGACGACGGGTGAGTGATGCCTCTTCAGGGCTCGAAACTAACGATTGCCCGATTGCCTGGGGCAAGTAGCGATGGCAGACGGGCAAGTAGAATTTTTCCTCACTTGCCCGAACTTGCCCTGCCATAATACCATGTTTTCAAGCTGTAAAAAGATGATTTTGTGCATAATTTCTCGCAACTTCTGCCGCTTCTGGTCCGACATTTTGTTTTCTAGGGAGCGGTTAGTTTCTCGTGTAAGTCTGCAATACATTGATAATGGCAAAGCGCTTCGTAATTAAATGCATGCTCCCTCACCCGTCCCTGGCTCTTCTGCGCCTGCGCACCAGCAGAGCTTGTTTCCGGTTGGCGGATACGAAGGCATATGAAGGCAAAACTTATAGTGTTGTCTTTTTTATTGCAAAAATGTGTCGGGCAAGTAAAAATCCACTCCAAAAAAATTCGGGCAAGTATAATTTTGTTTCGGGCAAGTAAAATTTTCTCCAACTTGCCCGAGGGCAACTTGGGCAAAAAATAAGCTTCGAGCCCTGCGTCTTCCACAATGTCGCCCTGGACGCCGTTACCATCTGGCTCTTTGTGCTTTTCAGCCCGTCAGAGGATTGCATCCGTCCCATTCACGCGTCTGATCTTCAGAAGGCCATCGCCAAGATGAAGAAATCCAAGATGGCCGGGAATCACGGTACCCTGCTACACGCTGCTCTGGATTAAACCCCAACCACGATGGCCCCTCCTAAACCTCCGCGACGCCACCGCTCCGATTTCCACCCAGTCGCCGTGTTCAATGTTCCCGTGCCAAGATTTCTGATCACCAAACATGTTTATGATCAGTCCACCAAATTTACATTTTAAAGTTGTTTCCCTAAAATGACTAAACTGTCAAAACAGTTTCTTGCATTTCTATAATTGGTGTCTGGTAAGTGTAAATGTAAAAAAAAAAAACTAAAAAAACACTTTTCAGAAATGCTCATTTGTTTCAACTTTTGGTATTTCTATTTTCTTTGACTTTTGTTTATTTGTTTTTCTAAAATTGTAATTTATTTCTGCTGTTGTTGATTTGTTTTATTGAAATGCCACTTTATTCGGTTTTGTACCTCATGGTCGGTCATTTGTTTTCTTTTGGTTATGGTCTGGATGACTCCTACTGGTCAAACTGTGTATAGCTGATGAAGTTGAAGTTGAAAAACAATGTTAGAAATACCCATTGTCTTGATATGTTGTGGAATTTAATTCAATTTAAAATAAAGCTGTGGGTAAAAGCTTCATTTACTATTTGAAAAGTGTATCTTTAACAAACAAAACAAATTACACCTCGGAACAAATTACAACAAATTAACGTTTCAGAAAACAAATGACCGAACCGGAAAAGGAATGTACCATTTCGTTGATTGACAGGAACAAACCGGAAATGACAGCGTTGTTCCAAAAGTACGAGTAGGTGGCGGTAAATAATGCACATAAACCCCGAAGAAGAACACGGTTGTGCCGTTTCATGATTGGTCCTTTGCTTCCACGTTCAAAAGTCGAGCGCGGACGACGAACGAGAGAGCTGCGGGATTGTCGTAAACTCGCCAAAAGTGAGTTTTTTGGAAAACAGCAACACTTTGAACAAGGGTTATACATTGCGTCGAACGTTTTGCGTACGCAGACACGGTGGCCCTGAGTGGTCGTGAGTTTGTTAGCCGTGGCTAATGCTAACAACAGTCGCTTATGTTTGGCAACAAGAGCGCTTCTCTCAGTGCGTCAAAACAACAAACTGGGCGAGGTGCATCTCAGATTCATGAGCTAATCTGTTGGTGATTAATTTGAGCTTTGATGTGTTCACTGGTGCGGGCGGACGCGCATTTCGGCCCAGGTGATGGAGTCATGTTTTGCTGGCGCCAAACTGGAGAGGGTCGGCCCTGTGGAGGTGGACGACATCAAGCAAGACCTCCTGGATGAATTCTCTGCTCTGCCAAAGCAGGTGACGATCCTTCTCGTTGTCGCCGCCGTGGCAAAATCCTCCAGCAGGTCGAAATGAAAATTGGATTCTTTGTCAACCGGTGCAACGCACACGTAATGATTCATTTAGCGGGTCGTGCGCATCGGTCCTCAGGATGAAACCGAGAGCCGGTCGGAGAACCTGCGGGTCTACCTGAGGGTTCGACCTTTGACGGGAGCAGAGAGCGGACGGTCACAGGTAACCGGCACACCTCCACACACGCGCCCCACGGGTTGAGGGCGTCTGAGCGCCGAGTTGTGTTGCACACGTGCTCAGGACTGCGTGGTCATCGAGGGACCTCACACTGTGGTCCTCAAAGCTCCCAGGAGCGGGCAGTCCAACAGGCAGGCTGACAAGGTCCCTCCACAAACTGGTCAGAGGTTCACCTTCACCCAGGTAAACACACACGCTTTGCCCTCTTTGATGACTCGTGAGATGATGTCACTTCCTTTCAGGTGTTTGGCCCGGACGCCAGTCAGAGGAAAGTGTTTGAAGGATCCGTTCGTGGTTTGGTGCGAGATGTTCTGCACGGAGAAAACTGCCTGCTGTTCACATACGGGGTCACCAACGCCGGGAAGACCTTTACCTTCCTCGGTCAGCGCGCGACAAAGCTGTCCATCCGTCCGCCCATCGGCCCGCCCGCCCGTCTAACTGGCCCTTTGCACGTTTTCAGGTCCAGAACACGACGGCGGCCTGCTGCCACGCTGCCTCTGGCTGCTCTTCAACAGCGTAGAAGGTCGTCTGCACGCCGGCTGCCATCTGAAGCCTCACCGCTGCCGAGACTTCAGCCGACTGAGTCCGAAGCAGCAGAAAGCCGAGAGTACCGCCAAGCTGAGTCTGCTGAGGACCGTCCGAGAGGTCTCGTCCCGAAACGTCTTCAGATTGGTCCAATGAGCTGAAGTTTTTCAACTGTCGTCTTCTCTCTTTTGTCTCTGCAGAATGACAAAAGTACCTCCTCTGGCAGATCAACTTTTCTTGAAGGTTGCTCACTCTTGTCGCTTGTTGCATATTTATGATGTGTGCTAACGCTGCGTGCATGTCTTTGTGTCATGCGTCTGCATCAGCCTCGTCTCTGAGCTCCGACTACAGCGTCGCCAGCGTATCGGAGAGCGACAGGCTGTCTCTGGACGCCCCGCCCCGCCTTCACTTTTCCGTCTGGGTTTCCTTCTGTGAGATTTACAAGGACAACATTCACGACCTTCTGGAGCAGGTAGCGATGGAAATGTGCCGCCGGAACGGCTGTTGGACTCACGGGAGCATGCGTTCAGGTCCCGGGAGGACAGGTCAAGAGGACGACGCTGCGTCTGTCTCAGGATGTCAAAGGAAATCCCTTCATCAAAGGTAACCCCGCACACAACCACTTGGGGTGCCTCGATGGTCCTGATCTCAGCAAAAGTCTGTCCGCCGTCTTATTATTTGTTGTTTAATGTGCAATGCAACTCTATTCTTTCCACGCGTAGACCTGAAGTGGGTCCAGGTGAGCAGCTCCGAAGAAGCCTTGAAAGTGGTGAAGATCGGCAAGAGGAACCAAAGCTTGGCCTCCACCAGACTCAACCAGCAATCCAGCAGGAGGTGACACCCCCCTTCCCCCTCCCCCTCCCTCTTTTATTCTTCTCACCACCTTTTCTTTGCGCAGCCACAGCATCTTCTCCATTAGGATCCTGCGGGTCGACGCCGCCGCCGTCCCCAGGTTCCTTGGCGTCAGTGAGTGAGTGTAGCCGCCACATCTTGCCCCGCCCCCGGCACGCCATACTCACCAGCTGCCGCTTTTGCGCGCGCAGGCTGGTGTTGTGCGACCTAGCCGGCTCGGAGCGATGCTCGCGCACACGCAACACGGGCGAGCGCCTCAAGGAAGCGGGGAACATCAACAGCTCGCTTCTGGCGCTCGGCAAGTGCATCAGCGCCATGAGGATCAAGCAGAACGCAAAGTACGCCGCATGTCTGCCACCCGAGCGCAGTTTGTCACCACTCGCAGCTTGCAGTTTTTTTAATGAATTTTTTGTGAGCAGGTTCGCGCATCACGTTCCCTTCAGGGAGTCCAAGCTGACCCACTTCCTTCAGTTCTTCTTCTGCGGCGCCGGCAAGGTGTCCATGGTGGTCAACATCAACCAGGAGTCATCCTGCGCCGACGAGACGCTCAACGTCCTCAAGTTCTCCGCCCTGGCGCAGAAGGTGCGAGCCTTGAAAACGTCAACTCCAAAACTAGTGGTCCTCACGCGGTGAACTTTTTTTTCCTCCAGGTGGTGGTGTTGAACCCGAGGTCCGCCGGCCCGGACGGCGCCTCGCTCAGGTCGGCCATGGAAGTGTCGGTCCTCATCAACGAGGCCGACTGGCGCCGCAACGCGCTGGTGCGCAGCCGCCCACACTCCACGCTTGTCTGGGAGACGACGCTGGAGGACGTGATGGAAGACGATGCTGAGGAAGAGGACGTGGTGGCAGGAGAGGATGAGGACGCGGAGGAAACCACACAGGAGGAAGGCGACGAGGTAGAGCGCTTTGTTTTATTGGTGGTTGCAAAATTTGCTTTGACGGGACGGCACCTAACCCTGGCCCGCTGGCTCGGGCAGGGGCAGCCGGACGGGGAGGCGACCTTTGGCTTGGCTGAGGAGGCTCGAATCAGAGAAGAAGTGTGTGCCGAGTTCATGGAGATCTTCAAGCAGATGGAGAAGGACTTCAGGTGAGCCCAGGGAGCGCCTGCCCAGTCCCGCCATGCCGCCAATGTGACCTTGTGGCGCTTTGATCAGCGAGCGTCTGAAGAATGAGCGAGAGATCCTGGAGGAACGAGCCGACAGGAGGCTGGAGATCCTCAAGAACCTCCTCAGACGGAGCACCCAGGTGAGTGCACGTGTTGCACGTGCAACGTGGCCAGACACCAACTGACGTGACGCTCTGCCACCAAGGAGGAGGAGGAGGAAGAAGGGCAGGCGAGGAGGGCGTGGCTTCCGGGGGGAGACCACAGCTTGATCTCGCCGCAAGTGCTGCTGGCCAATCGGGTGAGCGCTTTTATCGTTATCTTCCTTTCTTTTCTTTCTGTTTTTGTTTCACTCTTACCTTTCTCCTTTTTCTGTTTCCGTGGCCGCTTTGCTCAGGAGCGGGCCAACCACGAAGAGGGGCAGGAGGACCAAGAGGACGACAACACGGGAAAGCATCCTGGTGATCCTGAAAGGGGGATCCTTCCATCTGTGGTCCCTTCTCAAGGTTTCTCATTTTCCCCTGGCAGGGGTTTTTGAGTTTTTCCTTGCCCTTTTGGGAGCTTAAGATCAGGGGATGCTTTTAGAATAATTGTCAATTTTTGTCTATGTGAAGCCCTTTGAGACTGCTTGTGATTTAGGGCTATACAAATAAACTTGACTTGAAAGACGGGCAAGTTGCGGGACGACGCCCGGATGAGAACGGCGCCGGCGTCGGTCCTGTGCAATGATGTCACTTCCTCCCCGCAGCCAAGGAGGGCGAGTGCAGCAAGTCGTCATCGGCGCGGCGATCTCGTCGACTGGCGCGAGGCAACCAAATGTTCGTCGACCAAATCTCTGCGTTGCAGGTACAGGTAAGAAAGAAAAAGGCAAATTATTTTTCTTCCCCTCTCCTCCTGCTCTTTTTCTCGCCTATTCCCTTTGTGTGTTTTCCCTTGGTTGGCAATAGGTCAGCTCCCTGGAACGGGACTTGCAACAGGAAAGGGAGCGCGCGGCGGCTGCCGAGGACAAACTGACCACGGCAGAGACCCGCCTGCGGCGCCTCGAGGGCCGACGGGACGCCGGAGCCGAGGTTATTGTCGGCCGACATGCGCCCATGCGCTTCTCCGTGCCCGGACTTTAATTCAGCGACCGTCGCCACAGGAGGGCAAAGCCCAGAGCGACTTCCACGCCAACATGGCCCGACTACGCAAGGAGTGCCTGTTGGCCACGGAGACCTGCGCCCAGCAATCTAAAGTCATCCGGGAAGTGACGCAAGAAAAGATGCGCTGGTATTGACCACTGTGGGCATTCCAAAAAATTGCTCGCTCGGTGGCTGCTTGTTGATCCCTTTTGTCTCCGCAGCGACAGGAAGTGTGAGCAGCTCACCGAGGAACTGGCCAATCAGAAAGCGGAATACGAGCACCAGCTGCAGGAGCTGATGGCGGAGCTTGAACGACGAAGAACGATGGAGGAGGAAGGTGAGCGACGGCAAGGTGAGTGCGTGCCCGTGCCATCTTCCGGCATCTCTGAGTGCTTCGGCGTCCGGTAAATTGCCACGACCACCAGAACCGAAGTGTGTCGAGGTCCCGGTGCGGCGGTGTCAGGAGAAATTAGCACAGAAAGAGAACAAGAAGCCCAAGGAGAGCCCGGCGCCCGGGAGGCTGCCCCTGGTGGAGGAGCTGCAGGAGGAAATCCAGAAGGTACGAGCGGTGAGGAAAAGGACAAACTGCCAAGTGGAGGTGAGAAAATGCGGCGCTTTTGCCAACGCCAACTTGGGCCTGATTGTTTGAGTGCGTGCGTCCAGGGTTTGGCGTTGAGCGACAACAAGCGAGCAAACGTGAGGACGGTGACGCAGGTGAGAGACGGGCTGCAATTTGGGAGGATTACAAAGTCGCTCCGAAACATTATCTTCTTCTCCTCTTCCTCGTTGGTAGGAGGCGCCGTTCTCCTCCAGCCAGTCCAGCCCGTCTCCGCCCTCGGCACCGCCATCACTCTCCGTCCCGAGCGGCGCGGGTGAGAGACTCTTTGAGCGTTGCCAGCAGGGAGCGCTTCCTCTCACACGCACATTGATTTGTTTGTGGCTCACAGCTCAAAGCCTCTGCAGACGCCCTGTCACCATGGCAACCCAAGCCAAGCGAGGCTGCAGGAAGCTTTACAGCAAGGAAGCGGCCCCGATGCTTACCGTCTCACCGGACTCGGTCAGTGTGCACGCCCTGCCGCGTGCGTCGACCTTTGCACCCCCCCCCCCTGCTTGACACGTGTCACCGTGTTTACGTGTTCAGGCGACGCTGCTCGAGGAACCGAAGGAAAAGGAAAGCGATCACGTGATCATCATGCGGCGGCTGCGTTCCCGCAAGTGATGGTGGATGCTTGAGATGTTGTCACACTGTTGTTGTTGTTGTTGTTAGAAAAGCAAGGAAATAAAAAACTCATCCAATAAGCTTGCATAGTTTTGAGAGCTGATTTGTCGCGGTCGCTTTTGAAAAAGACGCCGCTCATCCGAGAAGGAAAAGCAAATATGTGGTAAATATTTACGATGCAATTTGCTTGTAAAGGCAAAGCCTCTTTGCTTTATCACCCGCATATGTGAACTTTGCTTCAGAAGCGTTCGATAACGCCGCCAAAGGTCCGTCGCTGACCGAGCCTCCCTCCATTCACGCGCGACTTGCGCTCCTCTCGACCGTCGTCGTCTCCTCTTGTTTGCTTTTACAATTTGTGTGTCCTTTTTGTAGAGACTTCCAAGCGAAAGCTAGCCGTGTTATTTTTCTGTCCCAGTTTGCCAACAAGATGGCCGCCAGGAAGCGTTTCACACTTTCCGCTCTGGAGGTGACGCTGACCGTCCTCTTTGTGGTCATGACGACCGTCAGCGTCACTCTGATCACCATGACGGCCACCCGCGGCGCGACCACCTGTGAGGACGCGCCGACACGCCGAAGGCGGCGCTGCGGCCTTCTGTCAACATTTGTGTGCTTGTGCCAGGTCTCGGCCCGACTCCGGACCCGAAGCCGTCTTACCTGATCGGAGTGGGACGCGCCGATTGCACCGGACCCCCGGCTGAACTTCCTCTGGTCGCTTGATGACTCTCTACATCGGCAACACTGGCCGAGGTGCCTCAGGCCGTGCACGGCTCATGCGCGTGTGTGTGTGTGTGTGTGTGTGTGCACGTGTAGATGGGCTACGCCAACCCTCAGCAGACGGCTGCGGGAATTCACACCCGTTTGTTCAGTCGCGCCTTCATCATCAACGACGGTCGCCGCCGAGTCCTCTTTGTCACGGTGGACGTGGGAATGATCTCGCAGAGGCTCAGGTTGGAGGTAAGCACGCAGCTGAGCCGGTGCGGCTTCATCGGCGTGATGTCACGTCCGTCCCGTGAGCAGGTCCTGAAGGCCCTGCAAGCCAAATACGGCAACCAGTATCGGCAAGACAACGTGGTGCTGAGCGGCACGCACACGCACTCGGGGCCGGCCGGGTACTTTCAGTACACGCTTTTCATGATCAGCAGCAAAGGTTACCTCAAGTCATCGGTGCAGCCGCTCGTCAAAGGCATCGTCAAGGTCCGTCTGCGCTTGAACCGTTCCGGCGATCAAAGTCGGCGTATTCATTCACGCTCTGTTCCAGAGTGTCGAGCGAGCCCACAGCACGCTGCGGCCGGGACGGATCTACAAGAATCGAGGACGCGTGGATGCCAGCAGCGTCAACCGAAGCCCTCATTCTTACCGCAACAACCCGCAGGAGGAGCAAAACAGGTCAGCGCGCCCGGCGAGTCATCGGGCCGGCGGCCGTCACCGACTCCCACGCCCCTCCCTTTAGGTATGACGACAACGTGGACAAAGACATGGTGCTTCTCAAGTTTACCGATCTGGACGGGGATGGCATCGGCGTGCTTGGGTAAGCTTAGCGATATGGGAGCCGGGCTGGGCGGGCCCGCACTAACTCCAGCTTCCCTGCAGCTGGTTCGCGGTGCACGCAGTCAGCATGAAGACCACCAATCGTCTGGTGAGCAGCGACAACATGGGCTATGCAGCCTACCTGATGGAGAAGCACAAGAACCCCGCCGCGCTCCCCGGACAGGTAGGTGACTGACGCCAACTCAACAACTTTGATCTCCTGAATCGGGCCCTCAACCTGTCTGTGTGCATGTGTGTGTCTCTCAGGCAGCTTTTGTGGCTGCTTTCTCCTCCAGTAACCTTGGTGACGTGACTCCGAACATTGAAGGCCCTCACTGCGTCAACTCTGGACTGGCCTGTGACTACTTGAACAGCTCGTGTCCTGACGGAGGGGTAAACACGCACGCATCCACGCACCCACACACAGATGACAGGAAGTATGTGTACGTTTCAGACAAAGGAGTGCCAAGCGTTTGGACCCGGGGAAGACATGTTTGACAGCACCAGTATCATCGCCCATAACATCTTCACGAAGGCCAAGGTGTCTGCTCGTGCGGATAATGCAATAATGTCAAGTATCCGGTTGCAGCCTGTGCGTGTGCGTCCGCAGGAACTTTACGCCAGCGCGGTGGACCAAGTGACGGGCTCGGTTTATTCGGCTCATCAGTGGGTCAACATGACGGACGTCACGGTCGACATCAATGCCACGCACGCGGTCAGCGCGCACGCCTGGCGCATACACGCTCGCTCGCGTTGTGTCTCATTTTGCTCCTGTGTTGTGCAGGTGAGGACGTGCAAGCCAGCGCTGGGTCACAGTTTTGCTGCAGGAACCACAGATGGAGGAGGAGACCTCAACTTCACCCAAGGTTCTACATGGACCTTGACATACGTTTGGACACTACATGTTTACTTGTTGCACATGGTAGGTGCGGTGGAGGGCGACCCGTTTTGGGACGGCATCCGAGACGCCCTGCTGGGTGAGCCATCCAACCAAACGCAGGAATGTCACTGGCCCAAGCCCATCCTGTTCAGCACCGGAGAGGTGAGCGCAACTCTGCCCGCTTTCCCACAAATGGAAAACAAATGCTCAACGGGCTGCCTGCCTGCCTGTAGATGAACTGGCCGTTGCCGTGGCACCCAGAAATTGTTGATGTGCAGATCTTCACTGTTGGATCTCTAGCGGTTGTTGCTGTTCCTGGAGAGATGACGTAAGACACACACACGCACTCATACATTGTGATGCAATGCATGACCATGATGACGATGTGTGCACGTGTGTGACAGCACCATGGCAGGCAGAAGGCTCAGAGAAGCCGTTAAACAGGTCAGTGTACACACACACACACACACACACACACACGCACACAGTTTGTGTATAACTGTTTACTACACGCGTGTGCATCAGGAGCTTCAGCGAGGCGAGGCCTTCTCAGACGCAGACGTGGTGATCGCCGGTCTGAGCAACGTGTACACGCACTACATCAGCACCTACGAGGAGTACCAGGTACACACGCATGCACGCACGACGGATGATAACAATGATAGAGGCACCTTGTCTAGGTTCAGAGGTACGAGGGCGCGTCCACCATCTACGGCCCGCACACGCTCAGCGCCTACATCCTGAAATTCAGCCACTTGGCACGCGCCATCGCTCAGGTAAAACTAGCACAGAAGAGCACCTTTGCCACGGCGGCGGCAGGCTGACCAAGTCGTGATGTCATCACGCAGGACCGACTTGGCACGCTTGCCCCGGGTCCGCCTCCTCCGTTCTTCCAGAAGAATCTTTTCAACCTGCTACCCGCGGCGACACTTGACAGGAAACCGGACAACAGCAGCTTTGGAGATGTCCTGGAGGAGGTCCTCCCTGTCTACAGACGGGTAGGAGACACGCACGCCATGGCTCAAGGCTAATCTTAACGGCGGGCGGGCTTTGGGTTCCAGGGCGACGTAGTGTCCGTCACCTTTGTGGCAGGAAATCCCCGACACTCAGGAGACGTGGTGAGGAAGCTCTCGTTGTTCTTTCTGCTCGGTGTGCCTCCCTTGCTCGCCGGCTTCTGTTTCTGCGTCTGACTATGAGCTCATTCCCGCTCCCGTCGCATATCAGAGGGATCGAAGCTTTGTCGCGGTGGAGATGCAGGATGACGCTGGCGCCGACAGATGGACGTTGGTCCATACTGACGCCTCGTGGGAGACCAGGTGCGTACGCAGGCAGGCGCGTGTCGGCGGGGACGAGGCTGACCCAACGCCGTCCGCAGGTTCCTCTGGGTGAAAGGCTCAGAGCGGCGGAGCAACGCCACAGTGGAGTGGCGCATCCCGGCCGACGCCCCTGCCGCTTCCTACAGGATCAAACACTTTGGCCACTACAAGAGCATGAAAGGCCTGCGACCGCTCATCACACCCTACCAGGGCATGTCCCGCGTCTTTCGGGTCATCGACAGCTTCTACTCCGAGTGATCGGCGCTTGTGACTTGCTGCTCCTTTGCGCCAATAAAATTCTGTTATATAAAGAATTAAAAGGCCTTCTCGTGTTGATATTTTGTTGTCGTCTTGCAAAAGATGAGAGGCACATAAAGGAAGAGGAGGAGTCAGAAGTTCAAACATGAAGACACCAAGAGCCCAAAGGTCAGCAGAGGGGCTGTGACCTTTGTCAAGGATGACCTCAGGGGCTATTTTCGTCTTCACTTTCCAAGCTTGTGCAAAAAGTTTGCGAGACATTTAAATCAACCGAAAGCAGCCCACTCGCACCACCTGCTGGCCGGTGTCACCGGAACTGCCGCTTCAGGGTTCTGTTTTGTCCGCACTCGCTCGCCCGCTCTTGCTCTCTTATGCTTTTTTTTTTTTGCAGGCAGCCAACATGATTGCAAACATCGTGTCCCGGAGGGTTTTGCTCGGGAATGCCGTCGCTTGCTGCACGGGGAAACGTGCACGCTCATGGCCGCTTGCCTCCACCAGTCGGTGAGTTTTTGCGCTAAAATAAGACACGAAACCGAGGACAAAAAGTCCCGAGCGTCATAGTATGCGGGTACGTGTGCAGTTGGAATGTTTCCTTCCTGCAACTCCACACCCGCATTCCAAAATCTTTCTTTGGAACTCTGCGGAGGACCGACGACCGTCTTTGTCCAGGGGCGCAAATGGGATTTGGGAAATGGGGTGGACGCGGGACCACACACACACAGAAAAATCTGTTGTAGATTTCCTATTTGAATAAATAATCTCATTTGATGGAATTTATTTGTTTACTACGGCACTAATTCACCAAAAGCTACCCTCAAAATTGTGTATAAACAAAAGCAAATTTTCATAAACCCAAGTGTTGAATGAAATATTGTGTGAGGATTCTCCATCTTGATTTAGTATGACGACAAAGTGGCATGTTTTGGCCACGGGCGGTATAGTCTGGTCTGAGAGAAAACTATGTGATTGAGCTTTGTTTTTCCACTTCATAGCCAATATTTTGGAGAGTAAACGTGACGTAGCGCGTGCGGCTGTTGCGGTTGCAGCGGCATCCACGTGGACGCGCCCCCGGTGATTCCCACGCTGACGAGCAGTTACGCTCACGGCACGTCGTCCTTCTCTTTGCTCAACGCCACGGTGGGCGAGGCGCTGGTCCGGGCGGCCGACACCTGGCCCGACCGGGAGGCCGTCATCTTTGTGCAGGACGGCGTGCGCAAGACCTTCGGCGACTTCAACCAGGACGTGAGTGGACCCACCGCTTTGGAAGCTTTATGACGTGAGCTAAGTGAGCTCGCTACTTTTGGGCCGGTTCTCCGCTTTGCCCTTGCAGGTGGAGCGGGCCGCCTCCGGCCTTCTGGCCGTGGGCTTGCGTCCGGGTGAGCGCCTGGGTATTTGGGGGCCCAATACGTACGAGTGGCTGCTGATGCAGTTCGCCACGGCCAAAGCGGGCATCATCATGGTGGGTGCGCTACGGAGGCCTCCTTCCTGTCGCCTCGCTCAACCTTTGTCCCTTGGCACGCGCCGCAGGTGTCCGTTAACCCGGCCTATCAGCTGGAGGAGGCGGAGTTTGCCCTCAGGAAGGTGTGCCACAGCCGACAAGAAAGACACAGTCTGCACGTGCACGGTGCTTCCTTTCAGCACGAGCTTTCTACAAGCCGACTGATTTGGGCGCATGTATGTGCGTGCGTGCAGGTGGGCTGCAAGGCGGTGGTGTGCCCGGAGGCCTTCAAGACCCAAAAGTACTGTGAAATGTTGCGGCTCATCTGCCCAGAGATGGCCACGTGCCCCGCCGGAGACATCCGCAGCAGCCGGTATGAGCGACGGGTCGGGCCGAGCAATGGCAACGTGTGACTCCGCTCGCCTTCTCGGCAGGCTGCCCGATCTGCGCTGTGTGATCGTGCTGGACGGCGGCCGCCATCCCGGAGCCTTCAGCCTAGACCAGGTGCTGCAGGCGGGCGATGGGCGCTCCCTGCGTCAACTGCACGAGCTCCGACTGTCCTGCGATGACCCCATTAACATCCAGTTTACCTCGGTAAGGCGCATGCGTGCGCAACCGCCCACCCGCTGCCGTGGAAAATGTGCGACGACGGTATGCGTTGCCCGCAGGGAACGACAGGGCAACCCAAAGGAGCCACACTGACGCATCACAACGTAGTCAACAACGCTTTCTTTGTGGGCAAGCGTGTGGGCTTCGACTGGCAGGTGAGAGGCCGCTCGCTCGGCCGGCGCCCGCTCGGCAGCGCCGAATTGACCTTGCCCCCGTCTGTCGGCCGCAGCCCTCCACGCGAGTGTGCGTGCCCGTGCCGCTCTACCACTGCTTCGGCTCGGTGGGCGGCGGCATCTGCATGGCCGTCCACGGCATCTCGCTGGTTTTCCCTTCGCCCTGGTACAGCAGCAAAGACAACCTGGACGCCATGCAGAAGGAGAAGTAAGACAAAGCGCCAACATGGCTCCGAGATGTTTTTTACTCCTCGGAGGACTGACAAAATCATTTCTCAATGTGTCTTGCAGGTGCACCTTTGTGTACGGGACGCCCACCATGTACGTGGACATGACCAGTCAGCCCGACGTGCACAAGTATGACCTATCGTCTGTGGTTGGAGGTGAGCGGACGGCGGAATTATTTTTTTTCTCCCCCATCTGTGCAGCGCCCTTTTCAAATGTTGGTGGTGTTGTGGTTGCCTTGTTGTTGCAGGCCTCATCGCAGGCTCGCCGTGCCCTCCCGAGCTGGTCAAACGCATCATCTCCACCATGGGCATCAAGGAAATCACGGTGAGTGAGGCGGCACCTTTTTCAAATTGTGTGCAATTTGTCATATATCCGCTAGAGGGAGACAAAGTGCAGCTAGTTTGACAAAGGAATGTTTTTTGACATGCGGAATGAGCAAAGTGGGCAAAGGTGGTGATTTTTTTTTTTTTTATTGAGGCGTTGAGCGGAATTAGCGATGTGATGCTGGTGCCAACGTGAAGCTCAGGCAGGACGTGTGGGAAGGCGTTGGCGTTAGTAAACAAGCCGGGGGGGGGGGGGGGGGGCATCCTTTGGGGGAGCCTGTGTTGTTTGTCACCTGGGCCGGAGCGCATGGAAAGGTTCAGTTGTCGTGGGGCCGATGTCAAACGGGAAAAACAAATCCGTCTGGCAGAAAGTCAGTGGAAGCCGTGCACGTGTGCCAGTTCCAGTCTGGAGCGTCACCCTACCGTGGCAAAAATCAGCCAAGTCGTGTCCAGTTCAGTCTGGTCCAGTCAAGTCGTGCTCCGGCTAAGCCAAAGTGGGCCACTTTGCAGCCGCTCTGCAGGCGACGCTTGCCAATTACGTTGTTTCCCTTGAATAAGTCCATTATTTTTTTCTTCCAATTGGAAAACATTTCTTTTCATTCCTGTCGCTGCAAACGGGACATTAATGGGGAATCGTCAGCGGTTTGGTCTGAAACCCTCAAAAAGGGGAAGGCCAATAAATGCAAATTGCTCCCTGGCAAACCCCCCCCCTTTCCTGCCACTCAGTGGCGTGCGGCCGCCTTGTTTCTTTTGGGCTTGAGCCGGCAGGCGGCAAAGGCGGTGCTGTCTCGCACCCGTTTGCCTCTTTGCGCCGGCGGCGAGGCGCACACGGCGTCCGCTGTCTTACGACTGTTTGCGTCCATCCACCTAGATAGGAAAAGAGCAACGAGGGCTTGCTTAAGAAACTCAGAGCGGTGGCCAGTGCCAGTGAACTTGTGGTGGGCCGACAAGGGTCATGCTACCTGCGCAGCGGCGCCAGCTGGCAGGTGCAGCTCCAAGGGTTGTTGGCCACGGTCAAGTTGGCCACCCGAGACAAGTCCAGCGTGCGGGGGAGCCAGCGCAGCTTGTTGTTGCTGACGTCCAGCTGGGTCAGCGCTGTTACGCCGGCGAACGCCTCCTCCGACATCTGAAACGAGCGTTTTCTGCTCAAGTGAGTGCGCAGGGGAACCTCACGGGTGTCGGCGAGCGTAGGAAGCTCGCTGACGGCCTGAAAGGCTCCTCTCATTCTGTGTCAATATCGGCGCGCACAGACAGACGGACGCGAAAAGCTTCGTGCAGGTGCGACACTTGGAAATTTCCACTTGGGACAAGCCCAAGCGACAAAAACACACAAGGACCTGCCCAGTCCCGCCCCCGCTCCGCCTCCCGCAGATGAGCTGTTAGGGAGGCGCGCAAAGAGGCGTCTGTGCATCGGAGACACATACAAACACACTCTGTTTACCTGCTTCGGCAAAGTCGCAATGGTTGCATAACCGCTTGAGCTTTTTCCACGCTCGCTCCCTACCTCCCTCCCTCCCTCTATATTTTTCAAATGTCCACATAGAAAGCTAAAAAGATGTTCTACGATTCCACTTTTCTCTGTACTACAGCTAACGATTGTTATCATGTAAACAGAGTGTTTTGTTTACAAAGCCAGTCAGGCGCCACATGCGCAATGTTGGATGGCGGACCACCTCCTGTTTCCATCAAGGCCCTTTCCCTAAAGAGGCAGGGGCGGGCCTACGGTGGGCGAGCTGGGCTCATGGCCCCCACTGACCTTTTCCAGGCCCATGCCGTCCAGCTGGAGCCTCTCCAGGTAGCGGCCGAAAGAGCTGTAGGCGCGCTCGGGGATGCTCTTCATGGGGTTCCCGCCCAAGGCCAGCTCCTCCACCACGCGCAGCTTGCTCAAGGCAGCAGCGGGGTAGACGGCCAGCTGGTTGCGCTCCAGGTGCAGCGCGGCCAGGTTCTCCACATCGTCCAGGGATCCGGCGTGGAGCGTGCTCAGCTGGTTGCTGCTCACGTGCAGCCAGCGCAGGTCCTTGGCGCCGGCGAAGGTGCCGGGGCGGAGCTGGCGGAGCTTGTTGTCGTCCAGGCGCAGCACAAAGAGGTTGACCAGAGGCGAGAAGACGCCTTTGGCCAGCTCGCCGATGCGGTTGTGGTCCAGGTGCAGGTAGGTGAGCCGGCTCAGGTCTCGGAAGGCGTCGGGCTGGATGCTGGCGATCTGGTTGTGCGAAAGGTACAGGTACACCAGCTGGCTCAGGCCCTTGAAGGCGTTGGCCGCGAGCTGGCGCAGCTGGCAGTGCTGCATGTGCAGCGACACCAGGCCGCCGCTGTCGGCGAAGGCGGCGCCCGGAACGCCGCCCAGCGGGTTCCTCTGCAAGTTGAGCAGCCGTGTGGACGCCGACACGCGTGGGATCTTCTTGAGGCCCGCGCCCTCGCAGATGACGTGCTGCAGGTCGCCATGGCAGTGGCACGGGCTCGGGCACTGGCCGGGTGCAGCCCCGGCCGTCGGGAAGCTCGCCAGCAGCAGCAGCAGCAGGCAGCTCACGCGCCGCATCTCGTCCTCGGACTGAGCCGCCCGACTTTGGGGCGCCGGCAAAAGGCGTGTAGGCGCCCACCTCCTCCCCCAGGGGGCTGTCCCCACTCGCCAGAACACTCGGCCCATTGACCGGGAGGGGAAAAATTAAAAAAACTAAGTCGTCCGTCCGCGAGAAGAGGAAGTTTGCCTGCCCGCTGGCGGCTGAGCCTTTGAGCCATAATCGCCCGCGCGTGTTTCAAACATTCCTTGGGCCAAGGGAGCGCTTGCGTAAGGAATGTGCCACTCGCTCGAGGCTTTTGCCACGTTGTCGGGAATGCCGCCGCCTGTCTGATGTTGCCGCCGAAGGCCCTCCCCGCTAACCCGTGACCCGTGATTGACAGATCGGATACGGCACCACGGAAAACAGTCCCGTCACCTTTTGTGGCTCGCCATTGGACAACATGGACAGGAAGTGCAACACGGTCGGTTACATCATAGACCATACGGAGGTGCGTTCTTCCATTCCATCCAGTCCTGACGGCCAATAGCGCGCCAATGTGACCGAACGCGGTGTGTGACGTGTAAGGTGGCGGGTGTGTCCGCAGGCCAAAATCATCAACCCCTCCAACGGGCAGCTGCTTCCGTTGGGATCTTCCGGTGAGATCCTGATCCGAGGCTACTGCGTCATGTTGGGCTACTGGAACGACCCGGACAAGACCCGCGAGTGCATCGGCGAAGACGGCTGGTACAAGACCGGGTGAGTCGGCGCGCCAGCGGGATGGCCGCCGTGGGTCGTACTTGATGGACGCGTCTGCCTGCTTCCTCAGGGACATCGGCAGCTTGGATGCGTTCGGCTACTGTCGCATCGAAGGCCGCATCAAGGACCTCATCATCCGAGGAGGCGAAAACGTCTACCCTGCCGAGATCGAGCAGTTCTTGCACACGCACCCCAAAGTCAATGAAGTGCAGGTCAGCTCCACGCACGCCGGCGCCTAGGCTCTGCGACATTCTCATGCCTGGCATGTGTGGCAGGTGGTGGGCGTGGCGGACGCCCGCATGGGCGAGGAGATTTGCGCATGCATCAAAGTGAAGGATGAGCAGGAGTTGAGCCAAGAGGACGTCAAGGCTTTCTGCAAGGGGAAGGTTAGATTCACGGCCGTCAGTCTCGGCTAGCGTTAGCGCGAGCGAAGTAGCGGATGTGCATGACTGTACGCCAGTGACCTTTTTGTCTATGTGCAGATTTCTCACTTCAAGATTCCTCGCTACGTCATGTTTGTCAGCAGCTTTCCGCTAACCGTCACCGGAAAGGTAAGACGCCGCGACCCGTCAGAAGGAAGCGAACCGCTGCGGTCGGCACCTGAGCGGGCGGCTGTTTCCCGTTTCAGGTCCAGAAGCACCAACTCCGCCAGGAGGCGGAGGAGCGACTGGGACTCGCCGAGGCCGTGGCGTCCGCCCGTTCCGATGACACCTCAGCGTGACGGCTGTCCGTCGTCGTTGCCATTAGAGAATGAAAGATGAATGACACTCTCCGACGTGGCAAAGTCGCTCATTCGGACCCCCATCGGTCATTTGTCAGCTGTCACCTGACGAAAATGAGCTGGTCGGCCGCCAGTCACCCACTGCTCCTCCCCTCGTTGCCCCTACCTGTCTGTCCCGACTCAGCCATGTTTGTTTGCGGATGGAACACAGGAGCCGGCTTGTGTGCTGCGCTATCAAAATAAAGCTTTAATACTGTCAGGGTGAAGGCGAGCAGCGAGCCCATCGTGGGAGCAAAATGTAAACGTCCCGTGCGTGTGGATTAAGACCAAAAGGAGGGAAAATGGCGGCCGGCTGAAAACGGCGTCCGAGGTGGAGACCGTTCTGTGCCTTCTCAGTAAAAGCGGCCCGGGAGCTCTTAGAACACACCGTAGGCGTCGCCGTGTCGCGTGGCCACGGCGTAGGCGGGGTAGGTCTCGTAGGCGGCGTACGCGGCCACCCCAGCGACGCCGTCCTGCTTCACGCCCCCCGGCGCCGGAGCGGCCAAAGCGTAACCTAGAAGAAACAGACAAGGAAGGCGCCTTCAGTCCCGGCAGCCGGCGGGTCCGGCGCTTGCGGCTGGCGTGGCCTACGGACCTTCACATACCTGGGAAGGCCACCGTGGTGAGGGTGGCGTCGGGGCCCTCCGCGGCCAGCCCCAGTGTGTGCAGCGTGTGCTCAGCCGCGTGCGCCTTGGCTTCGTCCACAGCGGCGCTCAGCTTGCTTGGCGTGAACGGGAGCCTGTTTGACACAACGTTGACTCGCATGTTGAGACACTCGAGTAAGCTGCCTATCTTCAAGTGAGGGGCGGAGCTTCGTTTAAATGTGCTCAGATAACTAATTGCAAAGGCCAAAACAAGAGGCGGCCCTCTTATTGGGCTGGACCTCAAAGGCGAGACTGCGCTCACATGTTGGGATTCTGCGTAGCCAACGCTGGGACGGTGACCTTGTAGAGGAAGAGCTGGCGCTGGTCAGGTCCGATGGCTGAGTGCAGCTGGTACACCGGCGCCCCCCAGCTGTTCTTCTCGCACAGCTCTTCCAGAACCTGCACACAGGCGTACTGGCGCTGAGTGACTGTGTGCCGCACGTGTGCTCGTGCTTCTGTGTTTGTGTGTGTCGGTAGATGACACCGGAACCAGCTTGGCGCGTGTGTTAAGCGGGACCTGCATGAGCGTCACCCACCTGCGGCGCCGGCTTGAGGGCGGCGGGTTTGAGGCCGACAGCGGCCGGCGTCATGGGCGTCAACTCCATGCCAGGCAGAAGGTCGTACAGCTTGTCGTCAGCTTGCTTGGGGGCGGCGCCCGGGCGACACGAGCCGCCAGCGCTCCCCGCTGCGTATGTAAGGTAGCCCCGCCCGCCCAGCCCACGCACCCCCGCAGCCCCTACAGGCACACTCATGTAAACTTCTACAGGAGAAACCAACCACATCGGTTCCAATCAGCCGCAATCTCACACTTAAACACGGACAGACAGACGGACAGACAGACAAGACGGCCTCCCCAGCATTCCCGTTGATTATAAACGCCTACTGGACGTTGCTGCAGCACCCTAGCCGGAATCTTTTCTGGTCCGCAAGCTTTCTGCGTCCGGCGTGCTAGCGCAAATTAACAACTGACCGAATGACGGATGGAGTTTTGCTGCCATCCAAAATATGTGCCAATCGTCCAGTAGTCGTCGTTTGATTGACAGTGCAAACGTGAAGCGGAGTAAAGGGGACCTCTGACCTCGAACCGACGGCGTCCTCATCACGCCGCGACTTGCGAAGTGACCTTTGGCGGCCGGGAAGCGGAAGTGGGCTGGGGCGGCAGCGGCATACGCGTGCGGTGCGTAGAACACCGGCGCCCCCAGGTACGCCACGGTGGGGTCGTACACCTGACCGTGACACAAAATAGTCAACTCGCCCAAAGTTTCAAACACCCTGGAGGTCAGCTGGCCCAACCAGTGGTTTGTCTGTTGCGGCACCTGGCCCAGGGCAAGGGCAGTGTAGTCGTCCTGCGGCGGCGGAGCCCCTCGGCCTCCTCGACCTCCTCGACCTCCCGTCCCTCGCGTGTAGCGCACGTAGCTGTCCTTGTCCACCGGCTTGGCCAGCGTCACCTCCATCGCCGATCCATCCAACACCTGGGCCAGCATACGCGGGGCTGCCTGAGTGCCATCGTTGTCGCGTATGCGCGCGCGGGCGTGTGTTTGCGTGCATGTGACCTTCCCGTTGAGGGCTTTCATAGCGTTAATGGCGTCGTCACGGTGCGTGAAGTGGACAAAGGCGTAGTCTCGGATCTTCTTCACTCGCTCCACCGCACCTGCAGCACACGCCAGTCAGGCTCGCTGGGCTGCCTGGGGGCACTGCCGCCGGCTGGTGCCCACCTGCTTTGATGGCATTGAACTCCTTGTGGATGTTCTCCTCACTGGTGTGCAGCATGAGATTCCTGACATAGAGGATCTTGACGGCGGCCATGACGTCCTCATCCACCTCCACCTCAGGCTCGGCCCAGTCCACCGCAATGGCGTGACCCCACAGCTGGATGCGGCCTGCCGGGATGCGGGACGTGACGGCTGCCAGGTGAGCCGCCGGCGTCTAGCGCCCGCGATGGCTCACCTGGCAGCAGTTTGCGACGCGCCATGGCCGCCGCCCGGTGGCTGTCGTACTCTACGAAGGCGAAGCCCCGGTTTTTGGATTTGTCTGCCGCGCTGGGATAGACGATGACGTCCACGGCTCCTTCGGTCACCTTGCGCATCTCGGCTAGGATCTCCTCCCGCTTTTTGCTCTTGGGGATGCCGCCCACAAACAGTCGGCAGTTGTCCACGCTGGCGCACACGCCCAGCAGGCGGCCGCCCCTGCCGGAAGGCGGAGAGCCCAATCAGACGGGGAGCCCTGGAGCGTTGCCCCCCCTCGCCCGCTCGCCCACCTGATCTCGTAGTTGTTGAGCTGCTTGGTGGCCGCTCGCGCCTCCTGTTTGTTGCCAAAGGTGACGAAGGCGTAGCCGCGGTTGTTGCCGTTGAAGTCCATCATCATCCTCACCTCAAAGATCCGACCGAACTCGTGCCAGAACACCAGAACCATGGTTAGCTGGGCGTGCCACGCATGCCATGCTTTGTCCCACGCAGGACGGCGACGTTGTCACCTTCTCGCAGAGCGGTACGAGCTCGTCCTCAAAGAGATCTCGCGGGAGTTTCCCCACAAAGATTTCGCTTCCTCTTTCTGGGGGGGGCCCGTCCCAGCCGGGCGGGGGCCCGCCGTACCGCCGCTGGCCGTTCTCCTGTCGGATGTCGGAGCGCCTTAGCACGTTTGCGCCAATGGGCGTTAGTTGGACACGGACACACCCCTTTACCTGCTGGAGGCGGTACCCCGTCCTCTGCACCAGTGCCCTTAGCCCCGCCTCCTTCTGCGCTCCCGCTAGTCCCTCCCCCCCTGCCTTCTGATTGGTTTCCATTGGCTTTGATTGACAGCTTGACAAATCAAGGAAATTAGCAGAGCTCACTGCAGGACGAAGACCGGGGGGAGAAAGGTTAGCTGGCTGCAGGTCAAATGGCTGTGTGTGTGCGTGCGTGTTTGTGCATGTGTGTGTGTCAAGTCATGGGAAGAAACAGGTCACGTCACCTCGTGATGACCAATCAGTTGCGTTTGCGCAGAGGCGTCACTCATGCTCTCGTTTCTGGTTGAAATTACTTGCAAAACTTTAGATCGTTTATAATCAGTTACAATAATGACAATGAGATTGATAATTGAGTTTTCCCCCCCAGAGGACTGGGAAAGGTTTTCTTATTTTTAACAATGATTTGCTTATCTGTAATGTGTTTCAACTCGTCACAGCAGCAAAAGTAGTTTTGAAAGTTTTTTGGAATAATCGTAATGATGATCGGGTAACATGTGAATCGGCCTCATGATAGCGCACACTTAGCATGTTAGCACCGAGCCACTGCACACATTCGTTTCACCGCCTCTGTTTGTTCTCACGGAACCAAATGAAGCCTTTCCATCCATTTCTACATCACCAAATGTAACAAAGCTGATGTTTGTATCTTATGATGTTTTCTTTTGGAAGGAAAAAAAAACAAAACTTACCTGAGCAATTTCAGAGATCACCTCCCTCCACTCAGACCTGTGTCATTCTGACCACTCTATGCATGCGTGCGTGCGTGCGCGCCTTTCCGCGTGTGTGTGTGTGTGTGTGTGTGTGTGTGTGTGTGTGTGTGTGTGTGCGTGCGTGCGGGCGCGTGTGTGAGAGAGCGAGAGTGAGATCACATCATATCAAACTCCAAAGGTTCACTGTCTCGGTGTTAGCTTTACAAGGGTTCATTAATGTTTAACCTGCTGCTATCTGTGTGCGAACACGCGCGCACAAATACGCGCGAGCGCACACGCGCAACCAGATATGACGCTGAAGTTGGACCCACAGTTGCGCTCGCGATAATTCAGTGTCAATGTTGCTCACTGAACTTATTGATGCCATTTTTTACCGGATTTTTCATCCACCCATCCATCCATTTTCCGAACCGCTTAGTCCCCACGGGGGTCGCGGGAGTGCTGGAGCCTATCCCAGCTGTCATCGGGCAGTAGGCGGGGGACACCCTGAACCGGTTGCCAGCCAATCGCAGGCCACACAGAGACAAACAACCATTTGCACTCGCACTCACACCTAGGGACAATTTGGATCGTGATGAATCCTTTAGACTCCTCATCTTGCGGAAAGCGATGAGGCTCCTCGAAATTTGCTTTCCACCTGCTCCACCCTCGTAACTTGCGTGCAGTCATGTGGAAATGACAATTTACGAATGTCGCTCAGGCACTTAAACGCCGCATTGGTGTCTATTAAGCTCAGGGTGAGAATGCATGTACTTCCAGTTTAGTTTTCACAATAAACAAAATAAATCATTTCGCAGTATTGTTTCTCCGTGGAATTGAGCCATGTTTTCTTTCCTGGTATGAACATTTAAGAATATGTAATGATAGATAACGACCTGGTTAAATATAACAAACGCTTTGGTTCGTACTGGCTTGCTTCCTTCCCTTAATGTCTGGACAGTTTTGACGGAATTTCCGTCTTGCTGTTTAACTTGACCTAAGTCGCTCCAACAGAATGGAAGGCTTTGGTCGCCCGAGCCGGAGGAAACAATTGCGTGTGATTTAATTTGCAGAGCGGACAATTGTCCAGGCCTTCCTGCTTCCGAATGACGGCGAGCCGCTTCCGAACTTGTGTTTAGCCTTTGCAGCGTTTGACTTCGAACACGTTGGCCGCCGCCGGTGACGGTGGCTGGCCTTGTTTATGCTGCGCTTCGGATCAGCCAAGCAGGCCTCCGCTCCGGTCTGATGCCAGTTTAACGCCTCCGCTGGTTTGTTCCCATCGGCCCATTAGCTCACCAAGTAAGCTCCACAACACCCTTTTCGCATTTCTATACACATATCTATCTATGAATTTGTTTTTCAAAACAAGTGCCGGGCGGTGTAATGTGTTTTTGACGCTGCGGCCCGGAACGACGGCGTTTATTGTTAGCCGTTTGCTCGCATCAGTGCTAACGCTGAAGCTAACGATTTAGGGGCTGCTAAGAATTATACGAGTTGCCGATTAAAAGCCACTAAATCGTCGCTCATCTTGATATTTCACTCGCCCCAACAACAAGCACGAGATCGTGCCAACGGCTTCTTATTAGCTTTTGTTATGAGGCTAATGCTAGCTTTGTTTTGACTCACCAATCTGGAAGTTTCTTCATGTTTTTGAATTTGAGATGACACCACACCATTTTGTCTCTTCAAAAGACACACCAGACGTAGATTCTTAACTTGGTAGCAAGAAATCGCTCGTAAATGTTCAGAAGTGCAACAAGTGATGATCAAATTATAGGACAACAATATTGGCCATCGTTTCGAGACCTCGTGGAGCTTGCATTTGTCTCAAACCACAATGACATTTTGTCTAATCCTGCTATCTTTCTGCTTCCTTAGAAAATATGAGCCAGGTGCAACAATGACATCGAGATTTGGTAAAACCTACAGCCGCAAGGGGGGACAGGGCACGTCCAAGTTTGACGAAGTGCTGTCCACCAAGAGGGGCACCCTGAGCACAAAATGGGGCGACACCACCTTCAAGGCCAAAGTGGGCTCCAAGCGCGCCGGCGCGCCAAAGGGCTCTTTGTCTCCGGTTGCTCACAAGCGAGGCCGACTCGGCGGGGACGGCTCGGACGACCCCTTTGGCTTTGATAGTGACGACGAGTCCAAGCCGGTGTCCTCTCGTGGAGGCGGCAAGTCGTCGCCCGCCAAGGCGGAAGCCCCTCGGGTGGAGACAGTAGGGCTCAAGCCGGACTCCAGAAACCTGACCAGCTTCCGCGAAGAAGTACGCGCCTCCACGCTGGAGCCGTCATGGCCGCAGCGTCGTGCTCCCTTCTTTGACAGCAACCATGCTGGCCAAGGTAGTTAGCACCATTGTGGGCAGGGCACCTGTTTTAAAATCCCAAAGATACCTCGTGCTCATTTAGTCTTTTCAGCAGAAAAAGCGGAAAGCTCCTCGCCGTTTTGGGAGAAGCAGCACAGCTACGCCTGGTACCAGAACGCCTCAGACAGCGACCGGAAGCCTTGGGCGCAGACGGCCACACTGAAGACCTCCACCTCCATGCACAACATCACCAATCAGGCGGGCGACGTGAAGGCATGGACCGGTGAAGCCGCTCCCGCCAGCTCAACTAGCGCAGCTAGCTTTAGCGGCGCCGCCGAGCGGCCTGGTGCCGCGTGGCAGCGAAAGAGGGCCGCCGAGCAACCGTGCGACAGGTACCGAAGTTTTTATTTTTGTTTGGAAAAAAACCCAAAATGCAGTTATTTGTATACAGCTGACATTTTTGAAGCAATCGGCGCACAGCCGAAATCTAGTTTGCCCGTGCTCTTCAAATCAGGAAAATTTCCTCCAAGGCATTTTGTGACCAAGATGGCATGCGCTTGTGCTAGACTGCACTTGTTTCTCTGCTCTTTAGTCAAAACCGGTCCTCGTCAAAGAAGGGAACCAACACGGACCTGTATAACTTTGACAAAGTCGTCGCCCATCAGGAAAGCCGCGACAATGACGACGGCTCAGCCAAGTACAAACTCCGATACTTTGGTTTCGACGACACGAGCGACGACAGAGACGACAGCGACAAGAATTGTGGGCCCCGAGTCACGATGTGCCTGAAGACGGCCGCGGTCGCCGAGGAAACGCGGCCCGTGGACGTCGAGCCCGTCGGGAGCCTCCCTGCACTTGCCGGACGGGCTACTAAGCGGAGGAAAGAGCGGAGGCGGGGCGGCGCCTCCCGATCAGGTGCGGTTCCTCTGGTCCTTTCCAAAGCGTGTGGAGTCGCCATCGATGATTCCAAGTTGAACATTCTGACTTGTTCGACGCTCAGAACCCCAAGCCACTTTGACACTGCTGATCTTTGCCTGTCTTTTTTTTCCCCCCGGCGCTTAAACAGAGTGGGGCACTTGCTTGCCGGATGGCGTCGCCACCACTGATGTGTTTAGTATCTCCGGAGACGATAGCGAGACGGCGGCCGCCGGCCCTGGAAGCCCCCCACACAGCAAGCCTGCCGACAAGAACCACGACACCTGCCGGAGGATCTTCAGTGCGCAGAAGAAGGTGAGATAGAGCCGTCATGACTAAAAGTATTATCCAACAAATGTGTGTGTGTTGTAGTCTCCCACCAAAGCAGTGTACAACGCTCGCCACTGGACGTTGGAGAGCCAAGAGGAACCCATTCCGTCCTTCATGTACCGCCCGCCGGCGAATCCCGTAAGACGCCCCGCCAGCCGCCTGCAAGTGCTTCTTTCAGCCAGGTCCGACAATCTCCCCGTGACGTTCCGCAGTCGCCGCAGCCGTCAGGAGGAGCATCTGCCCACCAGGTGTCGGAAGCGCGCACAGACAACGGCGTGGTCTTCAAGGCGCCTCCTCCTCCCAAGGTCACCAAATGCGTCCACATCCCCACTGACCCCTACCAGGACAACGTCATTGCCCTCAAGTGTCGCAAGGAGCACAAGGAGGTGTGCACACTGCTGCCAGTGCGTGCACTAGCACGGCCACGCTAACATGTTGGCTCTCGGCTCAACTTAGCTGTACACGGTGGTCCAGCATGTGAAGCACTTCAACGACGTGGTGGATTTTGGCGAGAACCAGGAGTTCATTGACGACTTTGAGTATCTGGCCGCTGGCCTGAAGAGCGGCCAACCGCTGTACACACGCTGCCTCAGGTAGGACCAGGCTGCCAAGGCGCTGGTGCTGGCACTGGTGGCGCTTTCCCTTTTGGTTCACGCCGTCCGCCCGCGTGCGTGCAGTGTGATTGGCCTGGCGACGCGCTGCGCCATGCCCAGCTTCCGGATGCACCTCAGGGCGGGAGGAAAGGTGGCGCAGGTCTTCAAGACGCTCAGCGACGCCCCCCAGCACCAGGTGAGTCCCGCTGGCCAACTCGCCCGTGACTTTGAAAAGTTGAGCTCCTTCATTCCAGTGGCGTTTCTATTTTTTTGACCGAGCGCTCGCTTTGCTTGCGTCGCACAGAACCTGGCCATGTGCACCGCCTCCCTCATGTACATCCTCAGCCGCGACCGACTCAACATGGACCTGGACCCCTCGTCCCTGGACCTGATGATCCGGCTGCTGGAGCTGGAGCCGAACCACGGCGGCTGCGACGACTCTGCGTCCCAGCTGAGCGCCAGGGAGATCTGCAAGATGAAGGAAAAGATCCGCAAGCTCTGCGACACGGTGCACAACAAGCATCTAGACCTGCAGAACATCACGGTGCCATGCTCGCTCACACTCACGTACACGCTCGTCGCTTTGTCGCGCGTGTGACCTTGTCGGGTCTTCCTTCCCGCAGACGGGTCACCTGGCCATGGAGACGCTGCTCTCGTTGACGTCCAAGCGGGCGGGCGACTGGTTCAAAGAGGAGCTGCGACTCCTGGGGGGCCTGGACCACGTGGTGGACAAAGGTTTGACCCACGCTTGTCTTTGCGTGTGTTCCACACTAATAAAATGCGTGTGGCGCCACAGTGAAGGAGTGTGTGGACAACATGAAAGCGGAGGACGACGAGGACAAGCTGGTGTCGTCATTGTGGGGAGCTGAGCGATGTCTTCATGTGCTGGATAGTGTAAGCGCATGCGGCAGCCGTGTTGACACGACACAGCACGGTGCATCACGCGTGTGTGTGTTTAGGTGACGGTGCACCACGTGGAGAATAGTACCTACTTGATCGCCTACAAAGACTCAACACTCATCGTGTCCTGTGCCAAGTGAGTGACACGTACTTGAGTTTTCTGGCCTTTCCAGCGATGGTCTTCATATTGCCTCGAATGTTGATGTTGCATAACCACCCCAGCATCCGTAAAAATGCCTCTCGTTCTGATCAGGCCCATTTTTTTTTTTTTTTTATTGATTTGCCGTGATCCGACTCGGAGTCGACGACTCCACCGTGTCAAATGATTGGGGAGAAGGGAAAGTGCAAATGACGTGCTTACGCGGCGCTGCCCGCCCCCGCAGGGCGCTCCGGCACTGCGAGGCCATGATCCAGCGCTACAGCAGGGAGCTCGGCGGTGAACAGAGCGCCGGCGGTGGGCCGCTGCTGGCCAAAGCGGTGGAGAACTGCATGAGGGCCACCATCGTCGTTCTGCTCAACCTGACGCAAGACAACGGTCAGCCCACGCATGCACGCACGCAAGGATGCAGTGCAGATGCAGACACTCGTAAACGTGCACGCCTGCCCCCCCTTGTGTGTGTTGGCAGAGTGGGGCAGCACCAAGACGGGCGAGCAGGACGGCCTGATTGTGACGGCACTCAACTGCGTCCTCAGAATTCCTCAGTACTTTCCTCAGGAGAAGCGCTTCGACATGCGTGTTCTGGTGAGCACCGGTGAGATGGTTACGCTTGTGCCGCGGGAGCGTAGCTCACGTGCGTGTGCGTGTGTGTGTGTGTGGCCAGGGCCTGGGCCTACTGATCAACTTGGTGGAGTACAGCGCCAGGAACTGCTACTGCTTGACGGAAATGGAGACGGAGGGGGGTCAGGGTCCCTGCGACTCTACCGTGCTCCTCCCACCGAACCAGCAGGACCTCGTCATCGGCGACGGTCAACTGAGCGCTGTCGTTGCGCTTGTGCGGGTACGCCTCGGCGTCAACGGCGATGGCGCCGGCCCCCCCTGTTGAACCGCCGCCGTCTATGTTCCACCCCAGTTGTTCGTGCAAAGGGAGCGAGCTGCCGCCCTGGCTGAGGCGCAGACGGACGACCTCATCAAGGAGCCGGTCAAGCCAGCCGACAAGAGCGGCGAGTGGCGGGAAACGGGTGGCGAGATCCAGTGGGTGGCCAACGAGGACGTCAGGGAGGAGGATAAGGACGACAAGAAGAAGGAGGAGGAGGAGCAAAACGGCGAGCTGGACCTCAGCAAAGGTGAGCCGCCAATGAAATTGGCTCTGAGCAGCCAGCTGGTCTCTCACGGCCGACTTTTTGCTTTTAGCTCTGCAGCACGCGGGCAAGCACATGGAGGACACCATGGTGGCCTCGTACACGGCTCTGCTGCTGGGCTGCCTCTGCAAAGGAAGCCCCGTGAGTGACGCCCACCTATGGACTGCGTGCGCTAAAGCTAATGCTAACTCTTGTACTGTGTGTGCCTCAGATGAATGTGACTACTGTGAGAGAGAACCTGCCTCAGGGGGATTTCTCCATCATGACGGAGCTCCTCAGGAAGTTCCTCAACTTCATGAGCCTCACAGTAAGTTGCCCGTTCGGGGGGGGTGCATAATTATGCTGCTCTGAGCCGACTGCTGTGTCTCTAACTCTCGTCTCTCTCCGCAGTGTGACATCGGCACCACTGGACACAAGTCCATCTCCAAAGTCATCGACTATCTGGAGCACTGCTAGACGCACATGCACACACACGGTTGACCTCCAGTCAGTATTTCCACTCCTCTACAGTTTGCCCCCTCATCTCCTCTTTTGTGTGCGGTCTGTGTATCGTTTGTCATCTGGATCCCTGCCGTTTTGGGTTCACCTATTGCCAGAGCACTTGAACATGCTTCCTCTCAGTTGCGACGTTTCATTAGTACACACACACACACACACACACACACACACACACACACACACACACACACACACACAAGCACAGCCAAACGTTTACAAGAGCTTTATGGAGGAGCGTGGAGGATGTTTGTGTACATAAGTTGGCAGTGCATGATGGGAAGCGGGTGGGCGAGGAGGCTCGGACTACATTTTGCAAGTTTTTACAGCCCTTTGTTTTTTTTTTTGCGCCTCTTTCTCTCTCCCTGCGTGTTGAAAGCTTGTTAACGGGGCGCCTGCGTTTGTATGGCTCTTTGCTTACGTGTACATACTTTGAGAAGAATAAAAATTGTTACTTTTAATACCTGCCGCCGAGTTCCTTGTTGCGAGTTTCCTAAATTGCTCCTTTTCATCAGAAACAACCATTTTGTACTCATTTGTACTCACAGTGACCAATTTGGCCAAAATTGCTTGTTTTGCAACCAAACAGGCACTCAATTTGTCATTTTGTTCCAAGTCGACTCCAAACGTCTGAAAGTCCGTCATTGCAGCCCTTTTGTATTTCAAGGCACCGACAACCGCTGTACGCTATTTGGAATTTTGCTTGCAATCAAGGAGCCAGAGATAAAGCAGGGAATACAGTTTAATGAGACTATTTTAGAAAGAGAAAAAAAACATGTCAATGCAACAAATACTTCAAGCATATTAACAGGCGAGCGGGTCCGATGCCCAAGTCCAAAACTTGACAAAGAAGTGCGTCAGCAGAACCCCAAGTCCAAAAGTCACTTTGGGCTGCAGTGCTGCAAGTGTGTGTGGTCCTTGCAGAATTTGGCGGTCGTTCGTCTGGGCCCCTCTTCCCCGAGGGGCTCCCCGCGCACAGCCTCCCCATCGCTCCCTTCCTCCCATTCCGTCTCCTCCGGCGTGCCGCTGCCGCCACGCAGCAGCTCGTTGAGTGTGGCGATGTAGATCTGCGCCATCTGCAGCGTCTCTGACTTGGACAGCTTCTTGTCGCTCTGCAGCTGCGGGATGACGCTGCGCAGTCGGTCGAAGGCCACATTGAGGCCAAGCATGCGTCGCCTCTCACGGGCGTTAGCGGCCAGGCGCCTCCGCCGCTGGGTGCGCTCGATGGTGCGCATGTCCGCCGCCTGCGGGAGGCCATGGAGGAGCGTGCCCGCACCGGCTCCAAACCTCCGCTGCACGAGGGTGCACGCGGGACTGCCAGGCTCGCCCTCGGGCCTGGCGCGCTGGACCGCGTGGATCTCCGGGATGAAAGGCGTGAAGAGGCTTCTGCGCGGAGGCATCGTCGACTTTTGTCTCCTCAGCTGCATGCGGCGGCGTGTGATGAGCTTGAGGCTGGCCGGCCGCCCCATTTATGCGCCCGTGTGGCTGCCGCCCGCGTGATGGGCGTGTGCAGCTCCAGCAGCCAAAAGGCGGCCCCGCTCGGCGGGAAGTCCACTTTGGAGAGTTCATCAAAAGGGGATTAGAGGCGCGCGAGTGCACACGCACGCTCAACCTTCATTGGAAAGCCACCAAATGAAGCGATGAGCCTCGCGTGACGTCACGTCTTCCCAAACCTCACAAAGAGCATCTTGACTTTTCCCATCCTGTTGCTGTCCCAATACAAGCACATTGTCCTATACAGGAAAACACATTATGTTGTGAATATGAAAATGTGGAATTTGGACAAAAGCATTGGACATAATCCAGAGTTTCGGTCAAAAGTATCGAGACACCTACAAACTTTGTGCAAACCATTGTCTGCCCTGTTCCGGATCCCATTCGCTGTCGGGTTTGATCTGCAGTGCGAGTCTTGTGTCAATGAGCCGTTTGATTGGCTGTAATGAAGCGTAGACGTGACGCAGCAGGAGGTGTGTGTGTGTGTGTGTGTTTAGGACGGTTGTTCCTCCTGTTGGTCCCCACAGTCAAAGTATGGTGTTCCTCTGCTTTAAGGAAGATTTTCATTGTTTGTGAGCAAGAGCAAAAACACTCGTGTCCAAAGACAGCTGGGAAAGGCTCCAGTTTGTGGCCTGATGCATCGCTTACTGGAGTTTTATCAGCCTCCAGATATCCATCCGGTTTGGCCTTGGCTGAGCTCATCATGGCTGACCAGTGCCACTATTGGATGTCCAAAAAGTTTGTTCTTCGGTTTGCCCTCAAAAGACCAGTGGGAGTCTCCTAACGGGGCCTGGCCTGGCCTGGCCCCAAGCCGCTCGCTGCCTTGCTCACGATTTCACCAGGCGCTTTGATCGTCGGCCCGCGTTGGCCCGCTGCCGCCGCCAAGGCGTTGGATTGGCGAGCCCGCAAGTGTCGGCCAAAAGCCGCCCGGGGTCAACGGGTGGGCTGGGGTGTGCTCAGGGCTCCCTCCCTCCCTGCTGCTGTCTTTGTGGCCACGCTGCTCGCTTTTGAAAAGGCCGCCCGCGTAGGCTGGCACACGCCCGCGTCTAATCCCTTTGCCAAAGGACGCTCTCTCGCTTCCTGTCACTCATGGTCGCACCACGCCGCGCCCATTTTTTAATTAAACACACAAAACACCGATCAACCTCTCTTGAGTGACGCTTGGCAGCCGCCCGACCTCACTCGAGGACACAAATGCACGCGCACACACTGCTGTCGCCGAACATCCTGGAAGCAAATTTTGTTTAGATCAGTGGTGGGCCGTCAGGGCCTGCAAGACCTTCTCTACTGGCCTAAAAATATTTGAATCACAGACTGATGGAAGTATTAAATAATTCCGAATGGCCCTGTAGTATTAAATAAATGTCAGACTGTTGCGTCAACTAATCAGATTTTGAGTTGGCGACACCAAGGCCTTCTAGCAGGCGTACGAAAACGTCAGCATATTCACACAGTTTTTTGTCCTCTCATTATATTATTATTGTGTTATTTGTTCTGTGTCTTATGCCGTATTTTGTGTTTACTGCAGTGACGTGAAGTTTTCTGGTGTATGTACTGTGGACAGTTTACGTTGGTTTTTACCTTGTTTGCGGCAAAGAGAAGTAGGAAGTGAACATAATGAAGCGCGCCAAAAACGTAGGTGTACGAGGGGGTGCTAGGTACAATAAAGAAGGGAATAGCATCGTATCGTGTTGTATCTCAAGACAAATGGACAACGAAAAGATGGAGAAATATATGGGAATCTTAAATAGACTGATAGACTTAAATTTCGGGGGCACAATGAAAGCGCTGGATCCAAAAATCTTTCTCGAGGAAGAAAGGAGGATGAATTTTGTGTACAAATAATCTGGATTTTTGGCGAGTAAAATGTTGCTATATTCTTAAATAATATTGCAATTTTACTAGTTTTTTTTTAAATGTGTGTCGCAGCTGTACCTTCAGTAGAAGTCTTATAGCTATAAAATAGTTATTTATGGTTGGATTGATTCAAGCGGAGCACAACACGTGCATGCGCGTTTGCTTTGTTTAGGGGGCGCGGACCACCAGGGGGCAGCAAAGGTCACGTTAGTGTGCTCAGGTTCATTTCCGCATTGTTTTCTTTGTTCCTTGTTTTCCTGGGCAGGTCCAATTTCTAACCCAAATTGGATTGTTTTTAAGTCGGTTGTTTTAACAATGTATTAGCCTGTGGCCAGCAGAGGGAGCAAGGCTCCACAAATCGCCAACAGCGTGTGAGCGCGTTGCTGTAAAGTTGACACAGTGAACTGGTTCATAGTATATGAGGAAGGTGTCAAAGGTCACGCGATGACATCAGCTCCCCCTGGAAGATGATGATTCCGTTTTTTGTTGTCATGGTAACCACTTCCTTCCAAGTAGGATTTTTATTTTTTTGGGCCAACATTGGAGTGGTCGCCATCCAAGCATAAGTCACACAAACATTGAACGGACTCAACAGTGAACCCAGACTGGACCCCTGCAGAACTAAGCTGCTCTCAAGGAGCATGGTTGCTAATGCACCTTTCCGTTGTCCCCCGCCACTGGCTTGCGACCAGTCACGGGATCACTGCTCAAAGTCAGTGAGAGAGAGAGACAGAGAGACAGAGAGAGAAAGGACAACGCTAGAAAAAGAGCGTCTGCGTGCAGAGCCCCCTTCCCTTCCCGCTCTCACTCGTCAGTGTAGCAAAGGCGCAGCGTGCGGAGCAGAGCTCTTGCCTGCGCCTCCTCCTCCTTCTCCTCTTCATCCTGGTGGCTCAGCTGCTTTTCTTCCTCCGCAGTCCTGAAGCTGCTTCTCCTTCTCGTTGTCCTCTTTCGTCACCTTCTTCTTGTTGCTCTTTTTTTCCTCCCACTCGCTGCAGGCTCACTTTGGATCGCTTTCCTTTTTCTGCCCGCTTTTGCCTTTTTTTCTCTTGGTCTTGTTTTTGCGCACTGAGGACGCGGCGACGGCTGGCGTCGGCGTGCCTGCGTGCGCGCGGGCGTGCACGCGGCCATGGCTCCCCGCATGCTGCTTGCGCTGCGCGCGTGCTTGCTGCTGTTTCAGGGAGCGACGCTGCACGCCGACTCCATCATTCACATCGGTAAGGCATCCGATAGCTCCCTTTTGTCTGTTGTTTTTTTTTGGGGGGGGGCTTGTGATACGGTCCTGATGCTGCCTAGCGAAGGGGGGGGGGGGGGGCGTTTGACGGGGTGCTGAATGCCCCTTCACTGGTGCGCGATGAGGAAGACAAGCTGTTGCTCATTCATTGACGGGACAGTCGGCTTCATTCAAAGCATGCATGGCGACCTTCGTGGAATCTAAACATGGAAAGAGTGCGGCGTGTTGACGTTGGAGTGGGTGCAAACGTCAAACATAGGATGCAAAGCCCTGACCTGGCACCTTTAAGTGTTAAATGGGCAGCTCGGGGCATTGCGGCTCGACGAAGCACGGCAACTGGCTGTGCCGAGCTGAAATGTGCTGATCTGAAATGTGACGTGTGTCAAATATGAGGCGCAGGCGGACAGAAATGGCGTGAACCTAAAATCTGATGTCAAGTGCAGGACGTTGGGCGCATTCGTGATGACGGAAGTCCAGTGGGCATCGTTCTGTCAGAAGTCACGTGATGAGGTGCAGAGGTTTCTCGTTGTCATGGGAACCGCTGCCTCTTGTTTAGGCAAGCAAACGTTGTTGTGAGCTGATGACAATGATTAGTAACGCTCATTGCCTACCGTGGACGGGTCACCGCGGACGGGTCACCGCATCTGGCGGAACCGACTCTTCCACTACTTTTACTCAAATAACTCAACTTTTTGGATGAGTCTTAATTGTCGTAAGGTCACAGGGCACATGAGGACGAAGAACGAAGCCGTCCTTCCTCCATGTCTCTCTCTCTTTTGGCCGAGTGAGCGAAGCGAGACTTTGAGCGGGACGTGCGCCACATCTTAAGCCGCCCATGACAAAGAGGACAAACGGCCACTGTTGGCGCCTGGCGAGATGCTCGCGCGCACTTTGTCATCAAACGCACTTTGAAAAAGGGGCGGGGTTTGCACGGAAAGCGCCGCCACGGGCGACGCGCGCCGATCTGGTTTGCTGCGGCAAGTGGAGCTGGAAGGGAAGCCGGCGAGGCATCAAGCGCCCACCACAAAGCGCCCATTTGTCAGTCACGTGATGCTGCCCTGCCAGTGATGACATCGCACTTGGCCACTTATAAACCCAGTGCTGAAACACACACACACACCAGTGAGGAGGAAAAAAACCAAGAGTCAGGTGTCAAGCCAATGGGATCAAAGTCTTTGGACAAGATGGTGGCCGACGGGGATGCGTGGGACGAGAAGGAAGACGCGTTCATCTCAGTCAACGCAAGCAACATGACGATGATGTGGATGGCGGCTCATTTCCCGCTGACGGATGCCCCGTGACGGTCCATCACCGGCACCGATGCGGCGCCGTCACCCAGTTGAAGAGACGCATTTGGGCCGCCGGCTCTTGTTGAGAAAACCTCGACACAACAACAACAAAGCTCGACACAAGGACAAGACGGTGCCGTCAAGATCTGACGAGGAAGCGCCCGAAGGCGCTCGCCAGCGACCGTCAGACGGCATTTGAAGCTTCGCTCGGCGCTCGTCTGACAAATAACTGCCGAGTGACCGCAGCTGAGTCCAAAGGCTCGCGGCTAGTGTAGCTCTGGTTCTGTTGAGAGACGGGAATGTGCGGTTCTACCTATTGGGCCGTCGTGACGCTCTCTTGCATTCTCTTCAGGTGCGATCTTTGAGGAGAACGCGGCCCGGGACGACGAGGTGTTCCAGCTGGCCGTGTCGGACCTCAGCCTGAGCGATGACGTGCTGCAGAGTGAGAAGATCACGCACTCCATCAAGCTCATCCAAGCCAACAACCCTTTCCAGGCCGTGCAAGAAGGTAAGCGGCCGAGGTTCCGCTCCAAGTTCTGACGCCAGCTGGGGGTTCGCCCCCCTTTTAGCGATGCCTGTGGTTGCTTCTAGTTCTAGTTTTGCTTTTAGGAAATATCATTGTATAGCCTCGGGGTTCGGTCGTAGTCTCGACTTTGCTTTTACTTCTGGTTCTGGTTCTATCTGTGTACCGACCTTGCCCCCCCCCCCCCTCGCTAATAAGCCGCTTTGTTTGACCAAGATGCTGGTTAATAGTCGGACTAACGAGGCCAATCGTCAAAGTGTTATTCATGTGCCACCCTGCCCAATTAGGTTCAATTAGTAGAAAAGTGAAATCTTTCTTTCCCTGCCAGCGCTTGTTGTCCAGCTTAGCACGTTCCCACATTTCTCTTTTTCCTCCTTAATGAGCGTGCCCCCTCCTAAACCTCAAACACAATATTCTCGATGTTTGGAGAGCAGGCGGTATTGGCGCGCGTCAATGTAAACAGGGCTCAATATTGTCTTGTAGGAGCGATGCAAAATGGATGACACCACCGTGCCAGCGTGCAGGGGCAAAATGATTTGGCTGCAAAGTAGCACCTTGCAAACAGCCCGCGGCTGGAGCAACTCCGAGAACGTGGCCTGACCTGATTTTGACAGCCGCGAGCGCCGCGAGTGCTGCGTGACTCCTCAACTTTGAGGTGGCGGAATCTAAAGCGTCAATCTCGGCGGAAGGTCTGAAAATGTCGCTCGGTAGGACGCCGCGTCCCACTTTCCGCTCCCGGTTCGCTCGCGGCGGTCGTTTGCGTCCACTCCCGGCCGGCCGCCTCTCGAGCTGAGAGGACTCGGGCACCTGACGAGTAGCACGGCACGCGTGTCGCGGCGCCACGCAACTCCCTGAAGAAACGCAAGAAATGAAAGCTGGCGTGCCCGGCTAATAAGGACTTGTGTCGCTTTGATGCCCCATTGATGAATTATGAAGAAGCTTTGGCCGCCGCCTCGTTGAGCGTGCCGCAAAACGCCGCTGCTGCTTCGTCACGCCATCGTCGCGCACAAAAGAAGGAAAACACGTGGCGGCGTGTTATATCCAGTGAGCGTTACCATGGCGATTTCAGACGACGTTCGGTACCCAAAACACCAGTCAGAGTGTTGCCTGCACAAAGCAGAGGGAGCATTTGGTCCTGGATGTACAAGAAGAAAACGGGGTCCGACGTTCAGGCCCAGTACCCGCTCGGGAGCGGCCAAAAGGTAACCAGAGCCAAGCGGGCGCCGTTCCCGGCGCACATGCTGCCTCCCCTCCTCGGCTTGGCCCATCACGGGCCTTGCCGAGCGGAAGCGACAAGCCCCGGCAAGTCATTATCGGAATGTCCGGAGTGATCCGTCAAAACGCGCTGGCAGGAAGGAAGTTAGGTGAGGAGAAGATGGCTCGCTCGGACAGTCCGACGTGATGTGACATCACACGTCCAAGCCGTCATATGGCTCAAAACACTCAACTCGTCTCTTTCCATTCAAATGAAAGAAAAAGACACAAATCCATTCCAGCAAAAAAACAAAACAAAAGGACCAGTTTGTAATGTGTTAACAAGCCGCCAAAACGAAGGCTTGTGCATGCGTGCTGTCCGAGCCATGCATGACTGTTTAGTCTGTTACCATGGTGATGTCGCCATGGAGATGAGACCTGGTGAGGCGGAGGAAGGGAGGTAGCACTTTTAAACATCATTATTTCTTAGCCTGTAATTAAGAGTACAAATTGCACAGTCTCATGTCATGAATTGGTGTTAACAGCGCTTGGTTGTTGAAAAACAACCTCTGGTGAAACGCTAATGCTAATTGCCACTTCTGATGCATTAGCAAGCTAGCTGCTTTGCGCCTGAGGTTAGATGCTCTGTCATCTGCAAATCAAGCCCTCAAGGGTACAACTCAGGACAGTGTGTGTGTGTTTTTTTTGCTGACATCTGCAAAGTCTCTCAATGCTAATGGACAGCGTCATCACACTCTGGTGTGATTGGATAACAGATAGTGTGTGCGTGTACACGCGGACACACACACACACGTAGTCTGCTACTA
Source organism: Syngnathus typhle (assembly GCF_033458585.1). Lineage (NCBI taxonomy): Eukaryota > Metazoa > Chordata > Actinopteri > Syngnathiformes > Syngnathidae > Syngnathus > Syngnathus typhle. The sequence continues at coordinate 3,119,623 of NC_083755.1, read as the reverse complement.
CATCCTAAATAAGCTGCGGGTGTATGTCTAAAAAGATTGGTCGCAAGGAAAAGGAGACCAACGTTTGTCCTCCAGATGGAAATGGCACCCATCCCGCCCGATTTAATTTGGCCTCGGATTGGTCGCCGGTCAATGTCACAATGCACGCAGACAAAAAATGTGTCCGGTCGTCAGATAAGTTCAAGTTGTGTTCAAGGAGTGGACCGGTCGCTGCTCAATTGTTCTCGGCTGCTGTCTTCTCGCTTGTGTTTTTCCTCTTCTCGTTTGTGTTTTCGTAGGAGCACCTCATGAAATATTCACAAGGCCCTCGGGCGCCTCGGCCCGGCCCGGCCCGTCTGCTGCGGCAGTTCTCGCTCGTGCGCGCCGTCTCAACGTCGGCGACAAAAGCGCCGTGTTATCGCCGTGACGATCGGGCCCGCACGACGGGGATGGGGAGGGGAATGGTGCACGCCGACCTGGGCCGACCCCTCCATAACAAGGGGAGGGGCTGGAGTGGATGAATGGCAGGTGGCTCGACTCTTGATGCGCACGGGGGGGCAGCGGGGATGTGCCGCACGCGCTCGCTTAGCGCCGCTTTACGGGCGGACTCGTTTATCGACAAGCAGATGCCAAAAGCGTCTGGCCTTTCAATAATGCACACGTCAGGCTTTTATTGTCTTTTGTGTCACTTGCAAGCAGACGGCGTGTGTCTCCATTCATTTTGCACGCGGCCGTGCAGGCGCTGGCGGCCGTGTACTTTTGCCAAGCCGTAAGCAAAGGCACAGCCGTAATGAGATCTTTTCTACCTCTGTGCCGGCCGCTTTTGTTCATCGCCATTGTGAGCAGCACGTCAGACCGGCCGGACTAATGAGCTGAAAAGAGACACATTGAGCGGACACATTGAGCGGACACGACACCTCTTTTGTTCTCGCAAGCAGCCACTCGTTCGGTGGCTTTTATCCATTCGAGCAAACGTGATCCAAAGTTTCCCTTTGTTGTAACATCCAAGAAATGCTGGAGTGGTTGGCACTGAAGCCAAACGCACAGTGAATGAAGGACCGGTCGCACTTGATTGTGACTGAAATATACTCATTTGCAGGATCATCCAAAATAAGCAGTAAGTTGAAGGATTGCGGTGCCTTGCTTTTTTTTTGTGTGGCGCCATGGCACTTTGTTCTCTTTTATCTCGCAGCGACGCGATAAGAGAGAACACACAGGACATATTTAAGTTTATCTCGACACTAGCAAGGGGGAAAAAAAAGACCACAAAAAGTGTGACGGGGAGAAGAAAAATAGCGTAGGTTGAGCTGAATAATGAGCGTTTCTCAGACAAAAGCCCTAAATGCGTCGAAGAGCCAACGTGCGGACAAGCGAGGGAAGAAATTGAATGCAAATGGCTTGAAGGTGAGACACCCCGCCCCCATTAAAAGTAGCCAAAGGGGCCAAAGACAAAACAAAGAGTGCAATAAAATTAAATGCTAATGCTAGCCACCAAACGGCTGCCTAATGGACTGATATAGCGGCTTGTTTGTTGATGAAGAATGCAGTGCAATATGGAGCAGCCCTTATTCCTTTTCCCTGGACTTGTCTTCATCACCTTCATATTCTCCAACAACACCATGCCATGGAGCTACTCTCGCTAATTTTGGGAGTCAAATGAATGAGAAATTCAATCTTGATTTATTTAAAAGCAATCTCTCAAATGTGACAGCTGAAAGCTGTACTTTTTAAAACATGGCCTTAAATAATTCAATTTCAATCATTTATTGAAAGAAATCCGACCCAGCTTTGACACTGCGGCTTTTCTCACCGCATTCTCGTGACGTGATCACGTGTGCATGTTACCTTTCATGTGTTTACATGCTAGCATTCACGTTGCCCACTTCAGCCGGGAGCTGTTATTGGATGTCAGCGTTAAGCCGCCGACTTGGCCGCACTGAAGGCGACAAAATGGCGTCAAGCTTGGCGGGAAGCCGCCATCGTTTTTGTCGCCGCCATCGAGACCAACCGATGGGCTCGCGGCAACTCCTAATGGCCTTCGTAATCAATCGGCTGTCGTTTTGCTCATTTGAAATCCAATTACCAACCGGTGCGTGTATTGATGATGATGCGGGTGTCGCTATGCGTGCGAGCGAGTGAGCGAGCGCCGTACCGGGAAGTTGAAAGAACGAATTTGTGTTGGCAGGGGCAATTTATTATTGCTCTTGTCTGCGTACAGAGATTGGAAAGCTCACTATCTCACTCAACCACAAACACACACACACACACGTAGTGGCTAAGGTCAATTTGGGTGTCAGTGAATGTGGATAATCTAGAAACAAGGCAAGTGGCCAGGGGACGTTTCATCCACACGCATGCCCATACGTGTGTGTGTGTTATCAGCAGCAGCCTGCTGGCCTCGCCCCAAAGTCCTTTCAGCCTCTCTACTTTCATATTTTGCCCTCATGACAAAATAAAAGCAGAGAAAGATCAAGCGCTCTTCCACAGACATGAACATGCGTGTGTGTGTGTGTGTGCGGGTGACAGCGGCCCGGAGGCTCCACCAACTTTGAATCTCTTTACTTGAGGCAGCCAAACGCCAAACGGATCATTTCATGTTCTGGCCCAATTGCGTTAGCCGTTAGTTTAGCATTTTGATGTGGCAACCAATGACAAAAGGAAGCGCCATGGGCAAGCGGCAGGCAGGCCCGAAATGTCTCTTTGAATACGACGTCTATTGTGTCCAAACGTTTGCGAATATTTTTAAACATTTTCTCGATTGCAAACGTGAAAAAAAAAAGTATATTTGAAGTGTGCTAAATGAAAGAGGCTTGGAATGATACAAGGACCAAAGAGGCCCAAAATACTCCACAAGCTCTTGAAGATGTTGACAAGTGGCGCGTAAAAATAGAAGCGGCACGGCGAGCCACGGCAAACTTTTTTTTTTTTTTTGTGCTGGCCCTTTGGAGTGCATGAAAGTGAAGCTGCACGGCCTTTTTCCTGGCCGTGGCGTGGCGTGCTGTGTCCCTACGCGGGTCGCACCTCATCAATAAGTCAACAAAAACACCAAAGGCCAAATGACAAAGAAGGAAAAGCCCGAAAGCCAGAGGAAGGCCAAAGTCGGCAGTGGCTGCGATTCTCATCACGCCCGACTTTGATCAAGTTTTTCTCTAAAATTGTGTGATTTTTCAACGAGAGCCAGAAGAAACACGACAGGCAGTTGAGGGAGGGTCACACGGTCTCCCGTTGCCATCAAAGCGGACGTCAGTCACCGCCGGTTAAATTTAGCGCACGTGCACACTCGCACACTCGCACACTTACTTATTTAGCATTTCATACCACTTGAAACCTTACTTTTTAATTTGGATACACCCTGATGGTGTTCCCCCCCCCCCCCCAAATTATTTCAAACCGCCTTTTTAAATTGCTTTTTCTGGCTAGCTATAGCAGCTAGCGTCTGCTAATGAGCTGCAGGCTCCAAGTTTGCTGAAAAGCGGCGAAGGCGTTTTGCGAGCTCCAGAAAAAGGCCGGCTCATAAAAGTGCAGCTGTCAGCGATTAGCCCAAGCGGCTAAATGACATTTGAAAAACGGAACGTCGCGCACGCATTGCAACGCAGAGCCCCACTCTTAACAAACAAGCGTCGCGTGCAAACATGTCACTTCTGCTCTTGCTCACGGACACCAGGCAGCACTTTGTCATGTGCTTCCCGCGAAACACAAACCGCTGCCAGTCAGACTTTGCGCTAGCTCCTTTACCGCCAACTTACCATTTTGTTAGCGGGCAATACTTTGACTTTTCATTTGCTATTGTAATCTCTCCCGTCCGCTGCGGCAGCAACAGCGGCAGCAGCGGCAGCAGCCATAAAAAGAAGACATGAATACATAAAGAGCCAAGAGGCCGTCGCTGTGCGTGTGTGCTCCTTGTGTGGCTGCTTTGTCGCATGCAAAAAAGCCAAAAGAGCGAGACAATTTGATGTTTGACATTTGAAGAGCACCATTTCAGTGGCCGCAGCTCGCAAATTATCAAAAGGCCGCTCAGTCAGATAGCTAGCGCATTGTTTTGCTGCAGTCCTTTGAGTGCCCTCCGTCTGTGTGTGCGCGTGTGTGTGTGGTGCAGTATGCAGATATGCCCCCTGTTGTGTACAAATGAACTACAACTCTTTGCTTTGTCCATGGCTGCTCTCCACGCCTGTGCGTGAGTCGTCATGAGGTGGTGATTAACAGCTGTGAGCTTCAACTAGACTTGAGAATCATCACCTTGTCATTCCATCTCTGCCATTTCACTTCTTATTGGCTCAAGCGGCATCTTCATAGAGCGCTCGCTCTCGTCAGCGACGGGCCGGCTGACCTTGATCCGTCTGGCTGGGAAGACCTTTTGGCCCGGCGTGTCCGTCCGTGTGAGGGCCGAGCGAGACGTTACACAACCGAGCGAGCGTCTGCGTGCTATTTTTACATTTCTTGTGTTCCAATAGATGTTTAGACTGACTCTAAGAAAATGTGGGGATCAACATTTAGTTCATGCTTGCGCACCTTTGTTTTGTTTTGTGTGTCGGGCCGCACGCAGCCTGCGAGCTGATGAACCAAGGCATCCTGGCACTGGTGACGTCCACGGGCTGCGCCTCGGCCAGCGCGCTGCAGTCCCTGACGGACGCTATGCACATCCCGCACGTGTACGTGCAGAGGAACGGCGGCGGCTCGCCCAGGACCTCGTGCCAGCTCAACCCCAGTCCGGGAGGGCGCGGGTACACGTTGGCGGCCCGCCCGCCTGTGCGCCTCAATGACGTCATGCTGACACTGGTGGAAGAGCTGCGCTGGCAGAAATTCATCGTCTTCTACGACATCGAGTACGGTACGTGACGGGCGCCGTGGATCTCCGAGCGGGCCAAATTTGAGCCTGAGCGTGACGGCCGGCGCAGTTGAGAGGAAATCTCACGCATGAACGTACTGCCTTGCACTTTGGGAAAAACGCCTTTCGCCAGCTGCCGGTTGCATCATCCTGGGGACGGCGCCGAGGCGCTCATGTGAAGGGCGCTCGCTCGCCCTCTGCCGCCAGCGTGTCAGATGCTTGTGGCCTCCCTCGTGCACTCTTGAGTTGGAGTGTTCTCGCTCCTTCGTGTTAGTTGGGAGTGGACTTGGCGACTGGACTATAGCAGACTTGACTTGCTGTGTACGTGTCTTGATTTTTTTCAAAGCAGCCTTTTGTTTTCAAGGATTTTGCCGTGGCTTTTTCAAGCGCACTTGAAATAAGAGCGAGGCTCCCTCATGCACGGAGCTGGTCGAGCCGGTCGAACCACGCGCCACGCTACATCTTCATAAATGTATTCAGCACATTAGCCTGACGTAGCGTCACGCTAACGCGCCAAGACGGCCGCGCCCGTCCATCGGGATGAGCGGAGATGGATGAAAGTCTCGCTTTGGAATCGCCGGGCTCTCGCTTGCTCGCTCGCCTGGCTCTCGCTCGCTTGCTCGCCTTTCGTGTCTTGCGACGCTCAAGGTGAAGAGCGCGAGGAGACGGGACGTCAATTAGCGGCACGCTGGCCTTAATTGAAGCCCACCAGCCAATTAAATCACCGTGAGGAGAAGATGGCAAGAGCATGCACTCGAAAGAAGCGACCCTCCGTTCGTTGCCGCCCTCCAGTAGAGGGCGGCGCCAATCTGCTTTCCGGCGCTGACCTTTTAATGGAATGCTTTACGTGTTAGCGGCCCTCGCAAACAACCCTGCCACTAAAGTTCACGCATGCAGGTAATTCTTGTTTAATTGTCTTTGGGACCAAGGAGACAGACAATTGGCCTGCGTGTGCGTGCACGAGTCCAAACGTCAAATCAGCAGCTTGCAATTGAATGAGGGAACTGGCAGGTCGCCATTTCGCGTTATGATGTTGAGCAACCTGTGATGTCCTAGCGACGGCGACATCACAGCAGATGAAAGTGGAACAACCGCAGTGGGTTGTTGGCGTCAGCTTGTAGGCCGGGCACCTCGGCGGGCAGCTTGACTGACGGCTGACAGGTGTCTTATCGCCTCGCTTGTCCCCCGCTCGGCTGAGAGGTCGAGCCGATCGACGCCGACAAGCCGATGGGGTCGGTGGCCTCAAATCTCCTCTGACGTCCTTCTTTGCATGATGGAAGACAACTAGCGTGACCCAAACGCAACGCTGCTACTTGCTAGACAGATGACTGACAATTTATTGCTGAATTCATGGGTCTACCAAATGAGGTGGCCACCATGGCAAAATCTGAAAATCTGATTTTAGCAGGCATGAAGGTCACGCGGCAAGCGCTGTGCATTTGCCCACCGGAGCATTTGATTTACGTCGGGTCTGAGACGCACAGAGGAACGAGATGGAGGACGGTCGCGATGCGCCACCGACACGACGTCAATCCCGTGCTGATTTTCGTGGTGCACAACGACAAGACAAGATTGGACCGGACGTTTGCGCGGGTCTTGATGGACAGAAGATACACGAATGATGGATAGATTCCGATCTCTTGGTCAATGAAAAAAAGCCTGTGCGTCTTCCATTGCAGACATGCGAGGCCTTCAGGGTTTCCTGGACCGGGCGTGTCGAGAAGGTCTGGACGTGTCTCTGCAGCGGGTGGACAAGAACATCAGTCAGGCTTTCAGCAACCTGTTCACTTCCATGAGGACGGAGGAGCTCAACCGATACCGCGACACGCTGCGCCGCGCCATCCTGCTGCTCAGCCCGCATGCCGCACACGCCTTCGTGCAGCAGGTGGGCAAAACGTGCATGTCAAATGTTTGTTGAGCGCAAGACCCATAGACATGTTGCTGTGCGCATGCTCTAAGCCTGACAAAAATTGCGCTAACACAAATTTCAGATAGCCGTATGTGCACTTTGGAAGCTGTAGTCTGTCTTCAGCCATATTGTTTGGGAGAGTCAATCAGACACTCAGGCACCACGCGCATGCACACATTGGCACCAAACACAGGCACAATGTTAGATGTATATTCGTAGGAGCAGGATAGAAGATGCCTCAGGGTGGTGACAAGACACACACACACACACACACACAATGTTGCTTACAAATGGTCAGGAAGCTGGATGGCTGGTCTCTTAGCAACAGACTGCTAGAGGGGCTTGTAAGATCAGCGTAAAAATGACACCTCATCAGTCAGTCAGTGTGTCTGTGGGCACGTGCGTATCAAAGTGCATTTGTGTGCATTCACATGAATGTAAAGTCATGACTCAGCACTTTTGCCGTGGTTGTGTGTGAGTGGTTATGCATGTGTGTGTGCACGCGAATGTGAGAGTGTGTGAACGTGGTCATGACTCATGTTCTATTAATTTGTAGTCTATCAGTGATTGGCTGGTGCATGTTGCTTCCATTTCCATTGTAACAATGCAGACAATGCGCACATGCGTGCATCGGTGCGCTGAGGGCTTGGGTGGCATTAGATGTGCCGGGGTATTGTGTCATTTGCATCCACTCACAGGTGTGTTGGCTCTCCTTGTATGTATTTGTATCGCCATGGCGACCCTGATGGCCTTCCTTCCACCTGAATGCAAATGGACCGCCGCCGGCTGGCCTGATGCTTAGCAGGTTGAGAGCAGACAAACCGCAGCGACGAATCGATCGATTTGACCGAGTGTCGGGTGTCGTGACTTTTGCCGGCCGTGTGAGGCTTGTTTGCGTTTGGTGTGAAACAAATGTTCTGCTTGTGTCATGTGCGCAGGCGGTGGAAACCAATCTGGCCTCCAAGGACAGCCACTGGGTATTTGTCAACGAGGTACGTCCTTTTATGACATCATCAACGCCGTTGCGGTCACGCGGTGATTTTTCTCGCCGTCTGCTCTGCTTTGATATTGCAAGCGTCAATGTTTGCAGTCAATTAACAGTGTCAATGAGCGTGTTAGCGTGTGCGTGTTTTGCCACACACTGCGGGCAGAATCCCCCTTTTGCGACCACAGCTTCAAAGTGACGCTTTAACTAATCACACGGAGCGTTTGCTAATGAACATGAAGAGTGAACGCTCCCCCCGAGACATTTCAGAGGCTTTGCATTTCTTCATGAAAATTCTTGGAAATAAAAAAATCAAAACAAGGTTGACTGATAGCAATGGGGAGCAAAACGCTGAGCATTCTGAGTGTAACACGCTAATGCTGGAGCTTTAAAAGTAGCAACAATGACCATGCTAAACCAAAGAGATAAAGCCTTTGAACAGAGCCTTGAGGAATGCCTTTGGGTCAAGTCATCCAATTTTGCTCAACGTCTGATTGATGACTGCAGTCTTTGTGTGCTGAGCTCTGCTAACAAATTGACACAATTGAAAGGATCCCAAAGTGTAACGTAGCTTCCAAAGCAACTATTTTAGGAGACCCCTAACCACCTCCGAGTGACCAGCGTGAGGCTTTGAAGTGCTAATGAGATAATTAGTGGACAAAAGGTAACTCGCCGGGCTCCTGAGCCACCCGCGTCCACTCGCTCATCCGTCTTCCTCCGCTCGCCTTTCAACCGCCAACGCCTGCAGGGGAGAACAATCGCTAACTCAAAGGGGAGCGGGATTAAGAGGTGAATGTCTCTTTCATCAACAATTAGCTGCACAATAGTGGCATAAACCGAAAAAATAACATGTCTGCCATATTTGACGAACAAACTGTGACCCCCCCCTTGCAAAAAAAATGTTGCAGTGATTTTGTTGCGTGTTAATAGTCACAGCACATCACCACATCAAAGCATCAACACGTTACGCTCGAGTGCGTTCGGCCCAAAACTGCCCGCCTTTTATTTTCCTCGAGATGAGCCAAACACATTAGCTTCCATTTGCTGCAGCCAAATGGATGCTAATGCGCCCATTTGCTTTTTTTTTTTTTCACGCTGCGAGAAATGCACTCCATCCATAGTGTATCTGTGTATGTGCACGTCAAGCTACATGCTAGCCTGCCGCGAGCCTTGGTGCGCGTCACATCTGGCTTGTCTTCATTATTTGAGGCCTCCTCAAGTCTTTTACTCTTCAAGAACCACTCAGATCCATTTACGAGCGGCGCGTGTGCTCAAAGGGACCAAACTCATGGATTTTTTCCACGAGGAAATCTTTTATTGAGTTTTCAGTGATGCGGCTGAGGTTTGCTAGATGATAAAAAAAAAAAATCCATATTTGTATTCCGGTGGCTGTGAAGAGGTTCAGCCTCGGGCTCACGTCACGTGACTTGCGTACGCTTTGCAAGGCATTTAACCAAACATCTTCCGACCGCTGCAGGAAATCAGCGACGCTGAGGTCCTGGAGCTTACCGACGGCGCGCCGGGGCGCATGACGGTCGTCCGGCAGATTTTCCCGCTGTGGAAAGACGGCGGCGCTCGATGCGTCAGACACAACCATCGCATCTCGTCGCTGCTGTGCAACCCTCGGGAAGGCTACCTGCACAACCTGGAGGTAACGGCTAAGTTGGCTTTTGTCTGAAAATGTAGCTGGATCCCCTTCGGCCTCCATGCAGAGCACAAGCTGTGGCCCTCAAAGGCACCTTCCTCCCTTTGGTGTCCCGCCAGGTCTCCAACCTGTACCTGTACGACAGCGTGCTGATGCTAGCCAACGCTTTCTACAGGAAGCTGGAGGACAGGAAGTGGCACAGCATGGCCAGCCTCAACTGCATCAGGAAGTCCACCAAGCCCTGGAACGGAGGCTGGTCCATGCTGGAGACCATCCGGAAGGTTGGTGACCGAGTGTTTCTTGTGTGTTGAACGTTAAGCGCTACAGTTGAACTTGTGCTGTGTCGCCAGGGCAACATCACGGGGCTGACGGGCACCATGGACTTCAAGGATGCCGGGGCCAACGCGCACGTCCACTTTGAGATCCTAGGCTCCAGTTTCGGCGAGACCTTCAGCAAGGACATCAAGCGGGTGAGCCGACCCAGGCGCTAAAGTGTTTGGTTGCTCAAAAGTCACAGCGCCGCCAAGTGGTGGATGTGACACATTCCACATTCTCACGCACACACACTTATGCATTCTACTACTTAGTATGAATGCGCACATGCATTTTCATTGCTGCTTGCTTTCATTAAACACGCACGTGTAATTGACACCCTGTCTCATACGCATGCAAAGGCATTTCAGGGATTTAGCATCTTGTGGGGTCCACGTGTCAGCACGCACGCACACACACGCAAGGTTGCTGCAGTAATGAAGATTTAATCATCTGGCCTCTCACTTTGAGTTATGAGTCCCTGTGTACTTTGTAATGGCCGCGGTCTTCACGCATACACGCACACACGCGCACTTAATGGAGCACTCACGAAAACACACACACATGCACAAAGACAGATTGTCGTTATTAGCATGCCGCTGCTCGGTTCATGTGGCCTCATTAATATGCATGCGCATTAAAATGTTCACGCTCATTAATATGCATGCTGATTAAGATGTCAGCCTGTGGTCAGATGGCTTGATTAAATCCAGTAGCTCGCCACTCATTTGTTGTGCTCCTTTGGACTTGTGCAGATGAAGCGCGTCCTAATCAATCACGCCGATCGGATTGGGAAGGTTTGGGCCTTGAACCTTCTGAGCGGCAACAATGTGGCTGTGAGGAGTTAGCTGCATGTCTGTCTTTTGGCCCGGCGCGGGCGGGCGTCGCTTTGGCGCTGCCATCTCATCTCGGCTAGCGTGTTTTGGCTAATTAGGGCTGGTCGCCTTGCACTCATCTTAACATCGGTCGGCGCGGTCATTAAGGAACAATAACGGCCGCGCGAGCGCCGACTGCATTAGCAAACGAGGCTAATTAGCTCCCTTCGCACCACGTTGCCATCGACAGCGGCGCGCGCCCCGCTTATTAGCCGCGGTGGCTAATGCGCACTTTGTTATCTTTTCTTGCCAGTGATCACAATGGAGACAAAGAGCACCAAAAGGCTAATGGCGCCCACGTCACTGGCACAAACTTTGAAACGCCGTCAAATGAATAGCGGGAATTTTGCCAACTTGTCGCCATGGCTACGGCCGTGCGTTTGAATGCTGGCCGCTGCTGACCTCCTGTCTTGTTTTTCCTCTGGGCAGTTGGCCACGTGGGACCCGGTGCGCGGCCTGAACGGTAGTTTGAAGGAGAGCCGCATCGAGAGCGGCATGCAGGGAGTCACCGTCAAAGTGGTCACCCTGCTGGTACGCACTTCATTTTATCCAATGCACTCGTCAAACACAACCACAAAGACAAGCAAAAATTCACACCTCATCCCAATAGTTGTCGTAAATGTTGACCCGAGCGACCGTTTTGGCAGGAGGACCCGTTTGTGATGGTCGCAGAGAACATCCTGGGCCAGCCCAAACGCTACAAAGGCTTCTCCATTGACGTGCTGGACGCTTTGGCCAAAAACCTGGGCTTCAAGTATGAGATCTACCAGGTGAGCGCCCCTCCTCACTGACTCTACACTTTCTGAAATGTTAATGGTGGTCCCGCAGGTGTCGGATAGCAAATACGGGTCTCAGCTTTCCAACGGCTCCTGGAATGGGATGATCGGCGACCTGATCAACAAGGTGAAGCCCTCGATGCCGGCGATGGCGTCCGGCCATCTTTTGCCGTGGGCAAATAGCAAGCGTAAATGTTGTGTTGGCGCAGAGAGCCGACCTGGCCGTGTCGGCCATCACCATCACGCCGGAGCGCGAGAACGTGGTGGACTTCAGCAAGCGCTACCTGGACTACAGCGTGGGGATCCTGCTGAGGAAGCCCGAAGAGAAGATCAACATCTTCTCGCTCTTTGTGCCTTTCGACTTGGCCGTGTGGGCCTGCATCGCTGCCGCCGTCCCGCTGGTGGGCGTCCTCATCTTCCTGCTCAACCGGCTGCAGGCGCTGCGCTCGTCGGCTGCCCGCAACGCGCCGGCGGGCCAGCCTGCCGAAGGTTCGGTCGCCGGATCCCTGCATGGCGCCGTCTGGATCGTCTACGGGGCTTTTGTGCAGCAAGGTCAGCTCCGTTTGTCTGTCCTGGTGCGCTTTTTCCACCATCAAGCGCCGTAACCAAATCTGTCATTGGTGGGGGCGGTGCCATAAAGAAAAGCCATAACATGTGCCTCCCCTCACTGAGCTTGGCCCGCCCGTGTGTTTGCAGGCGGCGAAGGCGCGGTGGCGCTGAGGATCGTCATGGGCAGCTGGTGGCTCTTCACGCTCATCGTATGCTCGTCGTACACGGCTAACTTGGCGGCGTACTTGACCGTGTCCCGCATGGACCACGCCATACGGTAAGCGCCTCCTTGGCCCTCTTGCAATGGCAACCCAAACTCACTGCTGAACATGCACAAATCCACAGCAGGAGCTCCTAAATGGAACGGACTGCAAAGTTTGAAGAAAAAAGAAACAAGCCCCCCGGCGTAAGATGATTCATATGAAATTGAGCAGATGCAAAAAAGTGAAGAGGAAGTGCTTCTCCGTTTTGGCTTGACGCAGCAATTGTGGCTGGCGTGCCGCTTGGACACGGGAGACCTTTGCTTACCTAGTCTGACTGTCCCTTCCCTGGCACACGCCGGCGACCCCGCCCACCTGTCGCCTCGCGTCATAGTTATTTGTCCACCGGGTGGGCTGACGTTGATTAAGGTGTGCCGCGGTTGACCCATTGCAGGTCCTTCCAGGACTTGTCGCGGCAGATGGAGGTGGACTACGGCACGGTGAGGGACTCGGCCGTGTACGACTACTTGCGCAACAAAGGCACCAACCCGCTGGAGCAGGACGGCACCTACGCCGAGCTGTGGAGGACCGTCAGCAAGAACGGCGGCCTGGACTTCTCCGTTTCCAGCCCCTCGGAGGGCATCCGCAAGGTGGGTGTCGCCGCCGATGGCGCTCTCCCCAGAGATTGTGAGCACGTGTGTCGGCGCAGGCCAAGAAGAGCGCATACGCCTTCTTGTGGGACATGGCGGCGTTGGAGTATGCAGCGCTGACGGACGACGACTGCGCCGTCACCGTGTCGGGCAGCGGCGTCGGCAGCAAAGGCTACGGTATCGCCTTGCAGCACGGCAGTCCCTACAGGGACCTCTTCTCACAAAAGTAAGCCATCGGGTGCCAGAATGTCAACTCATCATCTTAAGCGTTGTTTTTTTGTTCCGTGTGTGGCCGTGACGACCTCAAAGATGCTCACCGCTGAGAAGGATGCAGAGCTCAGACTTTTTTCTCACATCTGAGAAAAAAGCCGCGGGGTGAAAAATGTGCCGCGTGAAAACAAGTCAAAGTCAGCCCAGCTGCCAAAAACAAGTCGACGTGTTGGTCACGCTCGACTTTGCGGGACAATTCCTGCGAGCGCTCCCTCAGAGCTTTCTTCTTTGACAGGATCCTGGAGCTGCAGGAGAAAGGCGACCTGGACGTCCTGAAGCAAAAGTGGTGGCCCCGCGCCGGGCGCTGCGACCTGAGCGGCCACGCCAGCGCGCACCCGGACGGCCGCTCGCTCAAACTGCACAGCTTCGCCGGCGTCTTCTGCATCCTGGCCGCCGGGCTGCTGCTGGCCTGCCTGGTGGCCGGCCTGGAGGCCTGGTGGGGCGGCCACGGCTGCCGCCGACGCCGCCACGCGCCCAAAGAGGTGAGCCAGCTGCCCGCCGCGCTTCGCTCCAAGGATCCCGCCCGAGCCCCGTCTGCTTCCTTTTTAATCTGCCGCCATTTTGCATGTTTTCACGGCATCATTTCACGGCACCCCTCTGCTCGCCTGAGGCCTCGCTCGTCTTTACAAGCCGCCGACGCGCCGCTCGCTCGGCTCCTTTGCGGCTTTATCCTTCCTTTTTTATTCGCCTCGTGAAACACGCTGAGGTGTCTGGGAATGTCCGACACGTCTTCGTAAAAGCCTTCCTAAGATCCCTTTTATCGCCTTTGCAAACTCCCGCGCTCATCCTAAGATCCTCGTAACGTCATCATAAAAATCGGATGTGAAGTTTGTTTGCGCGACGTCACTGGCAGATTCGGACACAAGTAGTGATTTTCCGCCACGTTGTCGCATCGACAGGCAGTTTTAGAATCTAGTTTCTGGCAAGAGCTCAGCATCGTCTTATCTTATTGTTGAGGACCTTTTTGGGTGGCGGCGGGTCACTCAAGTGGAATGCGAGTAGCCAAACGCTCATCTTGAGTGGCAGACGGCTACGTTGTCTCCTGCTGTGTTTGACGCTGGCTGTGTGCTGTCGTGCAGGTCGCTAAGGATTACGGGCTGGCTTTGGTTTCGGGTCCGTTGACTTATAGTGACTTTTCTCCGTCCGAGGGGAGGAGGGACGTTTGGCCAGACGCAGGGAGAGGCTGGCAGCCAGCGCTTGCCGTTGGCACAGGTCAGAATAGAGCCCGCCTTCATTCGACTCGTACTTCGGTGGCCGTGTTTGATTTCAAGTGCTCGGGCGTCGGCGGCGGCAAGGGCGGCGGCCATTGCACGCGTGCAAGCGACAAAAGCTCAGCCTCTGTGTCCCTCCTCGTAGGACAAGGAGGTCAACCTGGAACAGGTGCACCGGCGTATGAACAGTCTTTTGGACGAGGACTTGGTCCACAAGCAGATTCCCGGCCCCTCTATCGAGATCTCTGCGCTGGACATGGGCAGCGTGGCGCCCGGCCAGGCGGGCCTGCTGCCTCCGGGTCTCTCTGTGACCACCTTCCTGCCCAGGGAGGGGCCGCCGCCGCCGCCCGTGAGCCACCCTCACCTTGGGGGGACTCTGGGCCGGACGCCGCCCCAGCTGCCTGGCCAGCACCCTGGCAGCGGCGTGCTGGCACCCCAGCTGGTGGCCAGCATGCAGTGCAAGCACAGGGCGCCCAACGGGGGGATCTTCCGCCAGAGCCCTGGCAAGGTGGCACTCTACCAGGCCGGACCCCTCACCGCAGCCATTGATGCCACCCACAGCACCTCCATTTAGGCTGACCAGGTGTTTTTCTACCCGCCACTTGACTTTTCTGCTGCTGTAAATTGGTGTATATAACAACAAGTGGGCCCCAAATGTATTTTGAATATTCTCCACTTTTCAACTCGCATTCTACAAAATATATTGTGTATATAAGGCGTGCATATACGGATCTCAATATAGCCACCAGAAGTTTTCTAATGTTAGTCCAACACGTGACAGAAGCTAAATTTACGGTGATTGTTTTCTCGATGGCTCAAAAAAAAAGTAAGCGCTTTCCATTCGCCGCTCCGCAATTGTTTTTGAACGTCACCGTCGCCATGACGACAGACAGATTTAATCCCAATCGTTATCTTTAATCAAAGTTCATCTTGTTTCATTTCCTCCCCCTAATCAAAAAGTCAAACTTCATTAGATGCTAATGTCGGCACGGGTCAGCGCTATTTGATCTCAGGCGATGATGCTCGGCTCTGGTTGCCGTGACGACGCTGCTCCGAACACACGCAAAAAACCCAACCTTTTTTGGTCTGAATGGAGTGAAACAGACGAGAGTCGACCGTCTGGCCGCCGTTCCCGTTCCTCGCCTCCTCCATTGTGAGTCAAAGCTTCGTTGGGGCCGCTGGGCGCTTTTTCTTCACTGCCGTGTGATGGAAAAGTTTAGCTTAGCATGCTAAATGTCTGCGATCTTTCTCACTCATCACAGGCGGGCAAACGTTGAATGGCGACAGCTGGACTATTCTTTGAGGTGTGGCCTTGTCAAAGTGTTTTTTGTCCACTTTGTGGTGCGCCCACTCACAAATGTTAACGCACCTAAATTTTCCAGCCGAAGCGGTCCGGTCGCGTGCGTTCAACTTTTGCTTGGCGTCGGCTGGCTTGCTCTCGGGAGGCCGCCGCCCGCTTGTCTTTTGTGCTCCAACGGAGGACTTTAATTTATGGCCACGCCGCTCGGTGGACTTTCTTATCTTTAATAAAGAAGTATGTTTACAACACGGCAGGCTGGTCTTCTTTTGAGCGGCCTGACGTTTCCTTGCGGCTCGTCAGCTGTCCTCTGCCCTCGCGCTCACCGGCGGACGCGGCTGCTAAGTGATAACTCGGCAGATGCCGTGTGCACTGTCCTAAGGGTTCATTCTTCTTCGCTTCCTTTTTACTGCAACAGCTGTCACACGCATCTGATTTGCCGCCACCTCTGGCCACAATATGCGATGCGTGCCGACTTTTGAAATGCAATTTGAAGCTTTTTTGTGGTTCAGAGTACCAAAATGTTTAAATGTCGTCCAAAATGGATATTTGAGTTGAATAAATCCTGGACGCATCCAAATGTGTATAAATACACAAAGATATAATCATCCAGTCATACATTTATGGATCAAATTATACAAAAAAAAATAGGTCTGACAAATTACTATTGATTGATTGATTGATTGATTGATTGAATATTTATTGATCCCCAGGGGTGGGGAAATTCAGGCCCCAGCAGTATCCATACCACAGAGTGGGTATACAAAAAACACACAGATGGCATGAGCGCAACTCAATAGGCTCTCACAAGGCTGCCACACAACGGCGCCACAAAGAAAGTCAGAAAGTGCACAAGATAAAAGCCATCAAAGCAAATCAAAGCTAAAAGACAAAGGAAAAAAAAGCAACAGCGGCCACCTAGCACCCCTCAATACAAGAGAACACCCCAAAACACACAAAATAGCCTCCACGGGGTCCATCGACAGGTGTAAGGGCAGTCCAGTTCAACGGCGCCCAATGGACCGTGGTGGTGAATCGGTGAAAACATCACAAAGCAGGCAAACGTGTGAGCAGCGTCCCGGGCACCCTGTCGGGGGACGTGCAGATGGCCACCACGGGGCTAGCATGGCGAAAGTCGTCGGTTCCGACGAGCACGAGGGAGCGGACTCCCCACAGGTGTTAACCCTTGAGTGACTGAACCCTACACTCTTCCATAAGTGGGTCAAAAATGACCCATAGAATGAATGCGTTTTATGCCATTTTTTGCCATTTTGCTCAAGAATAATCATCTATATGAAGGAATTGGGAATAAAGAAAAATGACCCATATTAGAATGAATGCGTTTTACGCCATTTTTTGCCATTTTGCTCAAGAATAATCATCTATATGAAGGAATTGACAATAAAGCTGACTCTGACTATATAACATTTAGTATTATATTTACATTATTTACACAATAATTATTTAATGTCTGAAATATCTATTTTTCACTTTTCAATATTTTTGAAAAAGAAAAATTACATGGAACAATAGAAAAACTGTGAACTGTGTGGCTATGTTTTGCCTCTTTTTCTCATCACTGCCTGCAGTTCAGGCAAACTACCATCTTCTGGCTGTGATCATTGCACACAGGTACACACCTATTGCTGACCTTGCGGTCTTTTCTGCTTGGGCAGATCTGACACCTCTTCCTCTTTGGTTGGCCCAGGCTGCTACTTTCTTGTGGCTGTGTTGTGGGTTTTGTCACCCCCCACCTTTCCATTGTTTCTATAATCGGGGTTTGTAGCTGGGGGCAGCGTTCCAGCAGACTCATGTGTGGTGTGACAAGCTCCTTTGACAGCTCTTTGAGGAAGAGCCATCATGCATTGGTGATGCCACTCTTGAAATATGGGTGTTGAGGTGTGAAAAAGGTGTAGGCATTCAGGTGGCCACCTCTGCGTCAATTTTGTCGACACCTCCTTTCGTCTTATTGTGAAATGTGATCACTTCTGGGTTTTTCTCCACGCTAGTTTCATCCACTACTTTGTCGTGGTGCATTGTGCTCAGGAGCAAAACAGCTTTTCCTTTCTTCCTGACATTGCTTCCCATGGTAAGGTTCCCATTGAATCCAAACTCTGTGCTGTGAACCTCCTTGGACTTGGAAGGCTTAACCAGAGGAGGGATATCTGGCTTGTTCTGGCGTAGAGTCCCCACAATGGTGAAATCTTTATCCAAGAGATGCTGCGGAAGAGGCACACTGATGAAGAAGTTGTCCCTTGTGTCCTGTGTGTCTAAGTTGACTACACGACTGCTGGACAAGGGTTTCACCCAGATTCTTCGGAACTTCTCCTGCTCGTCTCCCCGTGTAAACTATGCCATCTATTGCATAGGGGATGCATGCATCACAAACCCCAAAGATTTTTAGGCCATACTTTTCAGGCTTGCTTGGGATGTACTATAGGAACTTGCACCTACCCCTGAAAGGCACACGCTGTTCGTCCACAGCAACACAATCACTGGGGATGAATCACTGTTGGCAATTGACCAGAAACAGGTCCCATACCTAACGAAAGGCCGCCATGTGTTCTGTTTCCAGCCGGAAGGCCCTGGTCCTTTTATCATCAAAGCGCAAGGTACGGCGAATGTCTTCAAATCTCCCAATTGACATCGTGGTCTTGTACATATTATATGAGATAATACTTACATGTACCAGCTCTTGCTATGTAAAATATCTTTGTGAGTGACACTTCTCATATAGATTGTGTGGTCCACAGCCACAGTTGATGAGGATCAAAGGTTCCCATTGGGTTTCATAGAAAATGCATGCGGGTCATTTTTGATCCACTTATGGAAACTTGGGGTACTAATACTACAAAAATGTCAATAGCATAATGTCAAAAACGTTTTTTGAGAAATTCCTGGAATATGAAATAACAGTTTTCAATTACAAAGATATTTTTTAAAAAAAAACAACCTCACCAGGTCATTTTTGACCCACTTATGCATCTAAGGGTTAATTATGTGGTGTTGCATTAATTAGAGCCACCACAATATTGGACAATTTTTTATTTGCACAAAGAAATGTTCTCAAAAGGTGCATTACTCCAAGTGTTTCGTTTTCAAAACAAGGTTCCCTTTTGATTTCGATTTATTATATCCTACAATAAAACTAAACGTTTTATTAAGGGTATAAACTAGAGATGCACCGATCCGATATCTGGATCGGATATCGGCCCCGATATCAACAAAATAGATGGATCGGGTATCGGAAAATACAGCCGATATGTGAGCCGATACTTTCCTTAATCTATTGGGACGCGGGCTACGTCATACGCCAGCAGCACGTGTGCCCGCATGCCACGAGCGTTTTCTAAACAAACGCAAACATGGAGCGAACGTTCGCTTCTCTTCCCCGGGTTGCTAAGCGGACGTCAAACCCTGCGCGTTCGCTTCTCTTCGGGTTGCTAATGGGACGTCAAAGGCTGCGCGTTCGCTTCTCTCCCGAATGGGGGGGGGGGGGGGGGGGGTTGGCGGAGGCTAATCGGATGTCAAACGCTGCGTGTTCGCTTCTCTTCCGGGGGGGTGTTAATGGGACGTTAAACGCTTTGTGTGGCGGGCTCCATCTAGTGTGGAAACTGAGAAGCTGAGCTCAAGCTTCTTGTGCGGGCCATATTCAATTATGTTTTCAGAATTTGCTGCGGGCCAATAAAAACTGGACCGTTAGTTTGGACACCCCTAATTTAGAGCAAAGAACTGTGTAGTCTGCCTGATGCCATTGCCTTTGGTCTTTTCTGTTCCACATGTAGAGTTATGTAGCTTGTTAAGTCAACCATAATATCGGATCGGTATCGGGTATCGACCGATACGCAAAGCCACGGCATCGGTATCGGAACTGAAAAAGTCGGATCGGTGCATCTCTAGTATAAACAGACAGTTAAACTTACTTTTCTATTTAACAAATAAGACTTCATATTTTCAGACCTTCCTGCCCAAAAGCTCACAGGTGCTTAGTGCATGCGCAACTCAGTCATCAAGCAGTCAAGATTGAGTAAATGTAAAACATTTATTGTGGGTACAAAAGTTCAGTTAAAATGACAGCCCCCCCCCCCCCGGACATAACAATACAGGTCTCTCAGGCACTGACTATAAGTTGGGTGCTTATGTTCAACATTTTATCACATTCTCTAACGTCATATCTATTGCTAAAAGACAGGTGGACAGGTGAGCTATGATTAATTAATTCGTGCATCCCAGCCCCGCTTTAGATTTTTGACTGTGTAGCTTTCCATTAAATCACCTGCAATTCCCACTTAAACTGGAAAGTTTCCAATTTGAAATTGTTCTTTGATCCTCCATGTAAATTTACTGAAAAACTTTGAGGAATTTTCCGCCCCTACGGATGCAACAATTTCTTTTTGTCTTTGTAGTGTTGTATACATTGGAGCTGCTCAAAGGAACAATTAATGTCAGTCTCGAGTAGCTCTAAAAAAATTGACAGAAGCAAGGTGATGATCAAACTGCGTGCGGCCGCTCAGTTGGGCGCACACTAAAATCAAATGGCGAGATACATGAACAAAATAAAAGAGGGAAAAAAAGGTTAAAAACCACCACTTGTGATGGTATGTTGACGGCACAACGGAAGCCCTTCATCAAGGTGGCAAAAACTAATAAAAAAAATAAAAAAAGAGCGAGAGAGATCTACGAGGAGAGTCCGGCGGCCAACAACAACTAATCAAACACGAGGGCAAACATAGGAGGGCTACAATCAAAACGCGGCAGCAGCCCAACAAACAAGCAGGAATTTGCTTGGATACGACGGACAGCACAAGGAAGCTCCGACGCTTGCTGCCGAGGCTTCACATGACGGCGCACTCCCTGGACGCTATTTTGGCCTGCCGGGACACACCAGTGCAATGTTTATTTCAAAGGCAGCAAAACCCCAACACATCAAAGAGCCCCCTTTTGGGGTCAGCTGCACGTTGATGGCGTGCCTCGCGCACAACGCGCCGTCATCATCGCTTGGCGTCACTGACACCTTTCCGTGAGATGCACCTCCACAATTATCGTGGAAAGTTTTCAAACTGGGTTATTTTCTAAATTGCCCAGTTTAACTTTCCAGGTAAACTGACAGGCTAGTCCCAATTAGCAATACTAGGGCGCTCACCTTCTTGTGCGCAATTGGCTCCTCGTCGTCGTCGTCCTCCTGTTCTTCTTCTCCATTCTCCACCTTCTTGCTGACACTGCGTCTGGCCACTTCCTGAGGGGACACACAGCATGAGGCACGTGAAACCCACGGCCGTCCACTCAATTTGGCCATTGCCCATTGAACAGACGTTGTTACCTCGCCGTCAGAGTTCACCAAGGTGATGGTAATGTCACTTCCTGTGCCCCCGGAAGCTTGGCTTTTCCACAGGAGATCAGTGGGCAGACGTTGGGCCACGTCAGCATGTGCAAACCCCACCTACATACAAACGAACGCGCGTACACACACACAATAAGTTAGCTTCAGTAACACCTGCGAGTAAGCAAATCGCACACACGCGCACGCACGCACGCACGCACGCACACACACGAGACATGTTTGAGTGACGGGGCCACACCGAACAGACGCACATGTTTAGATTTTGCAAAGGCTTCACAAGTGTGCATTCCACAGAAACACGTTTTAGTCGAGCGCACACAATTTGGACAAACTCTTCAATTACCCTACATGAGCGCAGTGAGCAAGAGAGAGCGGCACCATCTTACCGTGACAGTCTGTCCGGCCTTGAGAACAAACTCTGGTGAGAACTTGTAGACGATCTCGACAGCGTCGTCCACTTGTCTCTTCAGTCTCCAGTTCCCCAACGGCTGGTCCTGAAGCAAACGCCACTCTTGAAGTGAGCGAAGCAACTGGCGAAGCGAGAGAGGGAGGAGCCAACGCCCAAGCACGCACCTGCTCCGTGTCGTTGGCCAGCGTGACCTTGTTGCCGTCCATGTCGGTGGGCGAGATGGAGACGCCGCCGCTCGCCGCATCCTCCTCAGACGCCAGCAGCAGCTCCTCGCCACGCTTGTGGTCGCCCGACTCCAGGTCTGTCCTCCTTCGTTTGGAGGTGCGGGACGAGGATGAGCCTGTCACCCTGGAGATGGTGACGCGGGAAGATGGGCTGGGAGACAGCTTGAGCCTGAAAGCAGGACGACACGCGTCACCACCGACAAAACGTCACTGGCGGGCTAGTGAATGGTGTCTATTCTGAATTCTTACGGTCTGCCAAATATGGACAATTCATCGTTATTTTTGTGCAACATGAAGCAATTTAAGGTTGAGACAATGGCTTGATAATAATCAATAGACAGTCAATGTTTGACTAACCCCCCCCCCCCCCCACCAAGATGATGAGTGACTCGTTGCGACGGCCCCACAAGGCCCACCTGTGCTCCTCGCCATCCAGGAGCTTCCTGTAGGCATTGATCTCCATGTCCACTGTGAGCTTGACGTCCAGCAGCTCCTGGTACTCAGAGAGCTGCGCGTTCATGCGCTCGCGCAGGTCGTTCATCTCGTCCTCATTGACCTCCATGACGCGCCGGTACTTGTCCCGCTCCGATGCCAAGATGTCCTCCAGCTCCCGGACACGATCCTCGGCGGCGGCTGCCTGCATGCGCAAACCTCGATCATTAAGACGGTGCCAGCGGAGAGCCAGGCGGTCGAGATGCGGAGGGCGGGGCCGGCACGGGTACTTGTTTCTGCAGGGCGCTCAGCTGATAGCTCAGAGTTTCAATTCTCGTTCGAGACTCCTGCACCTCCTCTCGGGCTGTGCACATGGCCTTGTCGTTCATTGCAGACGACACCTTGGCGTTGTCCAGCTTTGGTGAGGTTGACAACATATGAAATAAAGGAAAAAAAGTTGTGTGGGGCTGGATTTACAAGTGACATGGTTTTGTACCGGCTGAGTAAATCCAGCCGTGCAAGACGAAAGGAGGATGAGGTGGCCCTTGCTCACCTTGGCCTGGAAGGTCTGCTCCAGTTCGCCCTTGTACTGAGACACTAGCTCATCGTGCTGCTCGCGCAGGTCCTGACAAACACACGCGCACGTTGTTTCATTGGAAGAATTGCTGACAGGCAGCCTCTCTTACGCTCAGCTGGCACGGCTCTCTCAGTCTCTTAACCACCCCCACACACACACACACGCACACACACGCACACACTCGCACCATGTTCAGTCAAGAGTTTCTCAAACACGCCTGTGTTCCCCTACCTGTAAAGCTTGTGCAAGTTTGAACTCATAGTCCTGCTTGGATCCTGAGTCCCCCTCAACAATTCTCTGCTTTTGGCTGCAGCGAGATTCGCGAACTTCCTACGCAGGCATTTGAGCAGAAAGCGTCTTCTTGTGGTGCTGTTTTCAGCGCCAACTGCGCGGGACGGGCAAGTGTGACAAACGCATCTTTACCTCCTGATAAACGGTCTTCCTGAACTCCAGATCCTCGTTGAGAGTCTGGCAGCGGTTTTGCAAGTCCACACGCCGCAAGGTTTCTGCCTCCAGCTGCCGCTTGGCGATGGCGTGGCTGTCCTCTGCCTGCAAAGCGTTCCAATCAACATCAACGCCGTGTCGGCGTGCTCAGCTACAACAGACAGTGCGGGGTTAGGTGGGGGTGACGCAGATGTTCGGTCTTGGGGCAAACAGGTGGCAGCAAACTGCCGGCACAGCTGCAAAAACTGCAATATCTACTGAAGGCCACCTGTTGGTGCCACACTCGCGCAACAGCTGTGCCACAACTTTTTTGCTTCAGTTGTTATTTTTTAACTTCGTTCCATTATTTTTATGTTTAATTGTATGGAATAACTTGAAACAGCCTTTGTCATTGTCATGCACAATATACTTGGTTCATCACTTTTTCTCCTCTGCTTACTAAGAGCAGGTCACATTGTTCCACTCCCAAAAAAGCTTTCAAAGTGCCTCCGGGGGAGTATTTCCTTGTGTTATGTTCAAAGGGAACAAAGCAATTTTGGACTTTCCAGGAAATGTGTAAGTGACTGAGAAAACAGCACGCACCTTAGCCAGAAGATTCTTGACTTCAAGCAGGTCGGCGGAGAGCGCGGCGTTCTGGCTGAGCGCCGTGGACAGCGCAGCCGCACTCTGGTTCAGCTGAATTTCCAGCGGCCCTGCCCGCGACATGGCCGCCGCCAGGTCCCCATCCTTCTTCTTGCCACTGGCGCACACAGGGAAGGAAATTGTCGTCAGACTATGAGATGCTTTTTGTCCTCATTGGTGGGAAGACTTTGGCATGTTGGCAGGAGAGCATGACAGTACTAGTGAGGCAAAACCGCACACTTGCTGTCAACTCGGTATTATTAGTATGACTTGTGACCAAGTTCTTCTAGTTCAGGACAAAAAGCATTGCTGTACATGGACCTTTTAGGGATTCCGCAAGCACGAAATGCTCAAAGGGGCATGTCCCCGAGATGGCCGGTTACCTGCGTGTGGCCTCTTCCAACTCCGCCTGAGCTTTGCCCAGATCGATCTGTAGCCGAGCGTGCTGCTTTGCGGTTTCGTCCAGAGCCTGACAAGTGTCTGCCAACTGGGTCTCATACAGATGCTTCAGGCGGCGCACCTGAACACAAGATTGTTCCGGAAATCAACCAACGGACTGGAAACGAGGAGCGAAGTAGGGCCTGAGACGAATGCCGACGAATATTTTTCTCAACTGGCATTTTACTCAGGCAAGATGTTTGTAGTTTCATCTCCAGCCAGGCGCGGCCATTTGGAGCTGCCGAAAGAAATGTGAACTTTTACTACGATGGTACTAGTGCTGCTATGTACTGGGACAGCGAGGAATGCGAAAAATGCGCTGAGCCACATTTCACACGCTATCACGTGGCATGCGTTTGCTCCGGTTTGACGCCCACAAGGTATTGGTCCCTTATCTAAACCAGGCATAGACCCACCATCTTGCAAAGGCAACCAAAACGTCATCATGTAAGATCCTTGATTCAAAGGGCATTCAACGCGTTGAAAGAAGTAACAAAGTAAGAAAAGAAGCAGAATGAAGTTCTTGAAAGAGCTTTTTTTCTGGTTGTTTGGGTTGAGTCAGCTGGGGAGGTGCTGGGCCAACGTGGAAACTCAAACTGGCCGGTTGACACACTTCTGACACCAGTTTGTGCAGACAACAACAGCCGGAAGGCGACTTTGCAGACTCACCGCGGCGCAACGATAATGCTGCTGGGGGATTCTGCGCTACCGGGCACATAGTACACATCTCTGACTGCATTGTGACATATGCCACGTGACCGCTAAGGTAAAAATAAATGGTTATTTATATTGCCACCATAGATTGATGCTGACCGCCGCTGCTGACAGCACACTTGTATGGCGGGATAGCATCGCTGCTTGGATACAACAGATACAAATCAAGGTCTACTTTTCTCCATTCAATTTGAGAAAAAGAAAAAAGTAATTGTTTTTCATGGAATAAATAGTAGTGGTGATTCAAGTCTTGAATAGGTCAAAGATTAGCAGACAATGTGATGGTCAAAATTGTATTTTTTTCACCAATACACACAATATTTTAATACCATACTCAAGACGTTTTTAAATGTCACTACAGAAGGCTTCACCACAACTCTTTTTTTTTTAAAGTGCAGTGTCGTATAAATAAGAGCAATGATGATTGGATCTGAGCGATGATTTTTCGATTGCTGCAAATTTATAGTCAACGTTGTAAAGAATTTCGTGTGCCATGTTAATTTTAACAACAGAAATCTGTTTCAAAGCGATGCTTTCGAGTAAATGCATATTGTGAAAACGAGCCAAAAATAAAAAACCAGCAAAGAGTCGTTAAATGTTTGTGTTGGATTTATGTTCTCCTGTGTGAATGTGTTGGTTTATCTTTTGTTGTGGAAAGATGTTCTTCTTAATTGTCGTTTTATTTTGGAGGTGATTTTGTTTTGTGGTCATGGAAGACTTCACTTCCTGTTCCGGGTTATGTAGCGAAAACTGCATACAAATCGCGATGTGCGAATATGTTCACCCTCCTGTGTTGCGGACAATAAAATAAACGGGCAAAGTAATCAACCAACCAAGTGTGTGCATTATTAAGAGAACATGGCCGAAGAAGAAGAAAACCCTTCGAGCTCAACAGGTTATGGGCCCAGGCGTGACACAACAGGAGGAAGATGGCAGAGGTTAGTGTTCAACGGAGACGAAAACGGTTACGAACTCTGGGAGACAAAGTTGCTAGGCCACATGCGGATAATTGGCCTAAAGGACACTATATTATCGGACACTAATCCAGATGCAGAGAAGAATGCTGAATGCTACGCTGAACTGATTCAGTTCCTTGATGATAAAAGCCTTTCACTGGTAATGAGAGATGCAACTGACGACGGAAGAAAAGCTTTAAAAATACTCCGAGACCACTACGATAG
This sequence comes from Syngnathus typhle, assembly GCF_033458585.1. NCBI lineage: Eukaryota > Metazoa > Chordata > Actinopteri > Syngnathiformes > Syngnathidae > Syngnathus > Syngnathus typhle. Next base: position 3,093,759 of record NC_083755.1, on the reverse strand, counting down.
TAAAGGCAAACCTAGAATCATCGCACTGTACACAGAGCTAACGTCTTTACAAAAGAAACCTGAGGAGACAGTGATAGATTATGTTATCCGAGCTGAAAAAGCAGTGACCTCCCTAAGAAATGCAAAAGAAGTCATCAGTGATGGACTTATTATCGCTATGATTTTAAAGGGGCTTCCTGAAGCTTACAAGCCATTTGCTATTCACACAACTCAAAGCAGTGAAGATTTAACATTCACACAGTTCAAAAGCAACCTGCGAAGTTATGAGGAAACCGAGAAATTCGACAACAAAGTAAAAACAGATAATGTGATGAAGGTTAATTTAACCTCAATCGTCTGTCATGGATGTGGAAACCGAGGACATTTTGTAAAAGATTGTCGCCAAAAGGGAACACCTAAATGGTGTAGCTACCATAGAAGCTCGACACACAGTGATGAAACATGTAGAAGAAAAACCAAGTACACAGATGATGCAAAACTAACTGTAGAAAAACAAGAGGACAAGAAAGAAGAGCAGACTTTTGTATTTAAAGTTAGTCAAAGACTTCTGCCTAATGACATAATAAGAGAAGGACTAATGGTGGACTGTGGTGCTACTTCACACATCATTACGGAGAAGAACAAGTTCATAAAGTTTGATGAGACTTTTGATCCTGAGAAACACTACATGGAGCTTGCTGATGGATCCAGGACAAATAACGTCGCACTCAAGAGGGGAGATGCCAACGTCTCTCTACAGGACGTACAAGGACACTATACCACCATCACGTTGAGAGATGCTCTGTTCATCCCATCCTACCCTCAGAGCATATTTTCAGTGAAGGCAGCTACAACCTATGGAGCACAGGTGATCTTCAAGAAGGGACAGAGTGAACTGGTGAACAAAGATGGGACAGTCTTCTACATCGAAGAATACAACAGACTCTACTATTTGAAAACGGTAAATAATGAAACATCATTCAATGACATGATGTCCTGTGACACTGTTAATCTGACTTGTGATGTGAAAACATGGCATGAAATTTTAGGACATTGTAATGTTAGAGATGTGTTAAAGCTACCTGATGTTGTGAAGGGCATGAAAATCACAGGCAGTGACATGTTAGATTGTAATGTGTGCACAGAAGGGAAATTCACTAACGACAGAAACAGAAAAAGTGACCCAAAAGCGAGTGTGCCATTACAGTTGGTGCACACTGATCTAGCCGGCCCCATTGAACCAATTGGCCAAAGTGGTCACAAATATGCTATAATATTCACAGATGATTATTCAGGGGCAGTGTCAGTTTACTTTCTAAAACAGAAAAGTGACACCACAGAGGCCACAGCAAAGTTTCTAGCTGACTGTGCACCATATGGCAATGTTAAATGCATTAGATCTGACAATGGCACTGAATTCACAAGCAGTTCCTTCCAGTCTCTTTTAAGGGAAAAAGGTATAAAGCATGAGACATCTGCACCATATTCTCCTCATCAGAATGGCACAGCTGAGAGACAATGGAGAACTCTCTTTGAAATGGGGAGGTGTCTTTTACTAGAAAAGGGGCTGCCAAAAGAACTATGGCCTTATGCCATTCAAAATGCAGCACACACTCGCAACCGATGCTACAGTAACAGGACTAAAAGTACACCATATCAGATGTTAACAGGGAAAAGACCAGATCTCTCAAAACTATGGATATTTGGGTCAGACTGTTATGCATACATACATGATCACAAGAAACTTGATCCCAGATGTGGAAAAGGAATATTTGTGGGGTATAGTAAAAATAGCCCAGCATACCTGGTTTATTACCCCCACACCGGAAAAGTGTCAAAACACAGACTCGTGAGATTTATCAAAAAGAACACGGTTGAACAACAAACACAGACTGATGAATGTGACACAGAAATTCAGACTTATGAGCATGTAGTGCCTTCAAAGGAAAGTACAGAACAGCAAAATGAAAATGCTCCCATTGAGGAAGAAATATACATGGACCAACCAGAAGGTTTTGAGCAAACAGAGTCAGGAGAAAATTTGGTGTACAAATTAAAGAAATCCCTTTACGGGTTAAAACAATCAGGGAGAAATTGGTACAAACTCTTGAATGACTACCTTGAACAAAATGACTTTGAAAGAAACCTTTCTGATCACTGTGTATACAGGAAAGACATTGACCATGAAACTCTGCTGGTTATCATCTGGGTAGATGACTTGATCATTGCGGCTAGCAATATTAACATGTTGAACATATTCAAAGAAACAATGAGGTCAAAGTTTAACATGAAAGACCTGGGGAAAATATCCAGTTTTCTTGGTATCCAGTTTATACAAAAAGGGGCTGAAATCAGGATGAGTCAGAAGAGGTACATTCAAAGAATGTTGGAACGTTTTGGGATGTCAGAATGTAAACCCAGATCCACACCGTGTGAATTAAAAACTGACACTACTATATGTAGAGGAAGTGATACAAATGGGACAGTTAACCCAAGGGAGTATAGAGAAATAGTGGGCAGTCTGATATATGCCATGACGTGTACGAGACCAGATATAAGCTGGGTTGTTAGCAGACTATCTCAAACACTAGCTCAACCCACGAGAGAGGACTTAGTAACAGCAAAACAAGTCCTCAGATACCTAAAAGGTACAAATGATTTTGAACTGATCTTTAAGAAAAGCAGTGAGGATCTAGATCTAATTGCTTACAGTGACTCTGACTGGGCATCCTCTGTAAAAGATAGACGCAGTACAACAGGGTACTGTTTTGCACTTACTAAAGAGGGACCAGTAATATCCTGGAAGTCAAAGAAACAGCCTACAGTGGCACTCTCGACATGTGAAGCCGAATACATTGGTCTTGCAACCACTACTCAAGAATGCATGTACTTAATCCAACTGTTAAACGGGATGGACAGAAAAAGGTACACGTGTGTCAAACTGTTTGGGGACAACCAAGGGGCCATTGCTTTGAGTAAAAATCCAGTGAACCGACAGAGGTCGAAACACATTGATGTGAAGTATCACTTCATTCGGGAAGCGTTGAATGAAGGAAAAATCCACACTGAATACTGTCCATCAGAAGAAATGGCTGCAGACATACTAACAAAACCAGTTACAAAAGTGAGACTCAAAAAGTTTCAAAAATGGTTCTTTGGAAATGCACAAGATGCTATGGGTTAACAGCATGAGAACAAGGGGGGGTGTTGGATTTATGTTCTCCTGTGTGAATGTGTTGGTTTATCTTTTGTTGTGGAAAGATGTTCTTCTTAATTGTCGTTTTATTTTGGAGGTGATTTTGTTTTGTGGTCATGGAAGACTTCACTTCCTGTTCCGGGTTATGTAGCGAAAACTGCATACAAATCGCGATGTGCGAATATGTTCACCCTCCTGTGTTGCGGACAATAAAATAAACGGGCAAAGTAATCAACCAACCAAGTGTGTGCATTATTAAGAGAACATGGCCGAAGAAGAAGAAAACCCTTCGAGCTCAACAGTTTGACGTCGAGGCAGTTCCACTCGAGAATCAAAAAAGGAAGCAAATATCAATCCGCGAAGTAGTTAAAATAGGGAGAGGGCGTCGGTACTAAATGGCGCGCACAATCAACCGCTTTCTTTTCAAATTTGGAAAGCTCCGAGCAGCTTTTTACCACTCCAAACGTTCTCACATCAACCAGTTCGACTTTGGGAAGTCAAAATTAGCTCAAGTACGAGGTGTTTTGTTTTATTTTATTTAGTGGAAAGAAAAAAAAAACAGTAAATGAACGGTTTCATGATTTGGCCAGGCGCCACCCACGTTTCCTGTGAACCCACCAGACTCTCCATCGGAGTAATTTTTGCTCAACTTTGACGGGAGTTAACAAAAAACGAGGCCAAGTGAACACAATAGTGTCGAGGGGGCCCGGGTCGCCACTTGTACTCACCTCCCTGGTGGTGACCTCCTCTTTCTCGGACACTTTCACCAGCAGCCGGTCGTTCTCCAGCTCCAGGGAGCGTACCCGCTCGATGTAGACGGCCAGCCGGTCGTTGAGGTGCTGCAGGTCTTGCTTCTCCTGCAGGCGAGAGATGCGGGTGGGTGAGAGCGGCGTCGACGAGGCCGCCGCCGGCCGGTCAGCTTCACGGCTTGTGGTAGCAGACTCCATACTGTGCAGGGGCGCGTGCAGAATATTTTCAGGGGGGTGGCCAGGATGACGACACACCTCATTGAGGGCTTTGATGACTCCCAATTGTGCACAACATCGCGCTCCTAATCAGGCGAGGAGTCTTCATCAAAAGCAGCGTTGGGCTGAGCTTCACTCGAGACGTGGCCATGCGGTCGCTCGCGCTCACACCTCCCGCTCTGGCGCCGGCAGCCGGAGCCTGTAAAAGTAGGTTCGGTCCGGTCGCGGCGGAGCAGTTATGGGCCGAGACGCCGCCTGCTCGGGAGACGGGTCAGTGGCGGTGCGACAGCGAGGAGCTCCGATTAGCTCTGAAAGCGCGCGGCGTGAAATGAAAGCTAACCATAAATATATGCAAATGGGATGAGAGTTCCGCGCTGCTGCTTTGGCGTAATGATGGCAACGCTACAGTGGCGCCTTCAAATCAGTTCCTCATTGAAATGCAACAAGCAAGGAGGGACTTCCAATCCAGGAAAGAGCCAAAGAGCGTTTGCTCGCTTGATATTGACGTCCAATGTGCTTTTGTAACCCACGGATGAGCCGCAACCGCTGAAAATCATTTTTTGACCTTCAGCTGGTCTTTGAGTTGAGCTAGCTGACATTGACAGGCGACCGGTCGGTTGTTTTTCTCGGGCGTCTCGTCGGCTTTTGATTTGAAAATCAGTTTGGCGGGCAAAAAATGTCAGCAGAGGTGAGCGTTCATTAGCAGCTTGGCTCGCACACACCGCACGCTGACCTTTTGCAAATGGGAGGAAAGACATGACTTGATGGAGCTCGGAACTGAGTCATCCTTTTTTGTTTTGTGTTTTTTCGTTCCGGGGGCCGAGAGAGAAGGTTCCGAGCCGTCACAACATTTCTCAGGCAGCTTAGGAAGTTATCGGCGGTGAAGTGCAGAAGGCGTTGAGCTGCGACGCTGTCCGACAAACGCCACAAAGATCGGTGGCAGCCGGCGGACACGCTTCACCACGAGAGACGTGAGCGGCCGAGGACATGAGAAAAAGTGCAAACGTCATTTTTTTGGATGTCCGCAGACGAGCTTTTTTGTCACGCTTCCTTCTCCTAGCCGAAGCGCTAAAATCCATCCGTGCTAAAATACCTATCGAACCATCTTCTCAGTTGACGTGCTAAAAGGCTGCGAACGATCCGTCCGGTCCGAGTGGGAAAACAAAAAAGCTCTCGAGCCTCAGCCGAGCTCTTTGATTCATGCGCTTAAATATCAATTTTCTCCTCGGGGGCTCGCCGGGAGTGGAGCCACCGCCGTGTAACCCGAAGACGGCGGCAACTCATTAGCCAGCGTGCAAATGGCGCTTTAATTGCCTGTTGTGACGAGACTGGATCGTCTGGGGTCTGCACCACACCTGATCCAACCAGCAGCTCTCCACGAATTGTGTGTCTAAGAGGCCATTTATGGACTTTTTTAGTTGCCTCTTATTTATTGCGGCCCGAGTGCTTTTTTCATGGCCGTGGAACAAATTGTCCCCGGGCGATAATCAAACGGCGCTTGTCGATTCCATAAGTCACACTCAACGACGGCGCGTGTCGCAACTCAGAAAGTCACCAGAAGATGGACGGGCCCACCGACCGCTCGCTCGTGCACCTTAGCCGACCGACACAAGCGGAACAAAAGAGGCCAATGCATGAGCTACGCTCGCTCGCTGTTCTTTATGCTCTCACTTGCAGGTCAAGAAGTGGCCACTTGACGGGAATCCAGCCTTAATGATCTTCTTTGAGCTTCGGCGCTCGTTTACAGAACACCATCCTTTATTAATCCCGCGGCGGGCAAATTAAAGACAAAGTGTTTGGGGGTTGTACTAGGCGCTAATATGGTGCAACCCTGAGCAAGAGAAAAGATAATCCTTTCTTTGTTGGACTGGAGCCAACAGATGGATGTTTAGATTTGGAAGCCCCCCTCCCCCCCAGTCTGTTCTACCTTCCCGCAAGAACAAATTGGCACCTCTGCCATGCTGCTAACGTGAAGATGGCACCTTCCCGACTCTCATCAAAAAGGTTGATACGCCAAACGCCTTTTTCAAAGTGCCACTTTACCTTCCAAGATGGCACTCGAGAACAAGACGGATAAAAACTCATCGTCTCCACGACGACCGAATGGAGTCGGAGGCCGAAAGCTCGCTCGCATGTGCGGCGTACGCTCTTGTGTGTTGCCATGACGACGGCACCAGAGGGGAGTGCCAATGCGGGTCTTGAGGACCGCCGCCGTTCATTGCAGAGAGGCCCGAAGAGAAGAGAAAAAAAACGACAACATTGTGGATGCATCACAGAGTCAAAGGTGAGAAGCCTTTCATGTGCAGGTACAATCAAATATTTGCATTGTCGTCCTAGCAAAAGAGAAGCGAAACATGGAAGCCATCATTAGATGTTGTCAGCCTTTTCATGTGCTGTCTATTCAAATGTCTCGCTATCCTTTCTTCCTCGTCAGCCTATTCAACTCCATCGCTCCCTCCCTCTTTTTTTATCCAACTGCGAACAACACTTGTGATTCACGCTGTTATTATCAGAGATAAAAAGACACACACTTGTGTTCCAAATCTTTCCAATTTTTTTCTTAGTCTCGTTGGACAAATCCAAATTCCAGCTTGAAAGCTTGCACTTCTTTCCTGTGCGTCCTTTGAAAGCGGACCATTGTCACCATTTCAAGCCCTTAGCGTGTCTCGCCTTGAGATCATTGCAGGGCATCGGCGCGGCACGCCCGCCCGACCGATCGACTGCCCGGCCGGCCTTCCATTTGTCAAAAAAGTCTTGAACGACTTTGAGGAGTCCCGTAAACGGCGCGCTGCGGTTGGGCCGCTTTCCATCTGCAAGGCGACGGGGTCGTTTTTCTCTTTAACGGCGCGACGCCACTCAAATGGCCTTTTAACTGCGCGCTGTCCCTTTGCAGGAGCCAGCGTGGAACAATTGGCCACCTGGCGACGAGGAGGAGGTAGCCGAACCGAGCCGAACCGAGTGAGGCGAGGACGCACTCGTTGCATGCACGGGCGGAGAAGAAGCCACATAACGGTATAGACAAATTTCATTTGTGTGAAAGAATGTACTGAGCAGAAAAACATTTGAAAGCTTGGCTGTCAGCAGGGGAAATGAAGCAAAGCCCCAAAACAAAGCAAACCCTTATTTTCTACAATCTCCTTGTCGTTTGGACTTTTGTACTCTCACAAGAAAATGGCGGGCGGCAGTAGACACCAACAACACTCAACTCTTTTTCATGCTCTGTTTGATCGCTGCTCGGGTCATTGCTGGCAACACGTACGCACGCATTCACCCTCAGACATAGAGATGATGGCACACGCAACGTCAACCTTGCTCATAGCCATCGCTGACCACACACACACGCACATATCACATTGATATTTCTTTCCTGTTTGCAATTTGTATCCCAGATGGGGAGCAAACCTTTGCAAAGTGAGGTGAAACGCAACTGGCTCGATGATGATTTTATTTTATTATTATTAAGAGTCTGAAGAGCGCCACCCTTCTGCCGGTATTTGAATGAACGAGGGCTGCAGCTTCTTCCCTGGCAAACAACAAAACAATATACTAAGTTGCTGCGTCTCTTGGCTGAGTTAGCGCGTTAGCCGTGCAGCAGGTTAATTGCCAGCCGCCTTCCATCTGCTGCTGCTGCTGCTGCTGCTGCTCGTGTGCGTGCGTGTGTGCGCTGTGTGTGTGTCTGTCAGAAGCGAAACGTTATTTTGCAGAGGCATGCGCGCAATCGTCACTCGATGGGCCTTTGCAATAAAAGGCAATCGCCTAGTAAAGTCACGTTGAGGTCAGTGACCCCGTGAGGAGAATAAGCGCAGTTTCACATCATCACGACAACGATTAAGCTGGACTCATTCAAAATGCATCTCTGCACCGGCACGCCGTCGCTGCTTTTTTTACGCATGGATGCTCTCGTGTTTTTGTTTGGAATGTCCCTAAAAAGTGCTGGAGTTCCAGTTTGGCCTAGTTACTTGATTTGATGGCTGGAGGAGAAAAATGTGAGCTCCCATGTTGTGACCGCTTCAGCCGTTTGATTTTCAAAACATATATTGATAGTGTTTGGCCAAATAGAATGACAAATGAAGGACAAGATAAGTTGTCATCTGAATTTACAAAAAACATGTGCATTTAAAGAGGGACGATACGCTTGAGTGCTCCGATACCCGGCACCGATACCACATTTGAGATTTAAAAGTTCACAGATGCTAATTGTGAGCGATGTGACGGCAGAGATGTGTCGCGAGCAGGGCTTCATGTTTTAGGCCGTCAGACTGTCGTTTGAGTTTGTCAGCGCACGGACGGATCCACCCCGTCGGCCTTTTGCCTTGACTTTGCTGTTTGTGTTGCCGCCCCACGGGGAGCGGAAGCGCACCCGTTTTATTTCATGTTGTCGTTTGTCATTGAAGCAAAGCTAACCGCTAAAAGGGAAAAGCAGCTGAGGGTAAAAATAAATTCAGTCTAATGGAATCTGCATTTTCCAGCGCCACCTTGAAGCATCTAGGGGTAATGAAAAAAATCATGACTATTTTTTTGAATTCTTGCCAACCTCATAAATAGTAATGTATTATGTTTGACTGGAGCTGGAGTGTGATTTCATGCAGAAAATAGGCGCGTAAAATAACCACTCTGTTGCCAAAACATGACTGAGTTCATCTTTTTTTCCCTCAGTTTTTTTGTCGGGTTTTTTTTTTTCTTCTACGATCAAGATTTAAACAAGCGAAAGACGATTGATGGGTCAGGTAATTCCCAGAGTATCAAAACATTGTTCATCCGGCGCGCCTCCCATCAACCGGCGCTGATGAAATATTGACAGCGCCTCACGGCGCAATTGCCCCGAGTAGATGGAAAAAGGAGGAGGCGGTCACACGCGCGCACGCACGAGCTCCATCATGGAGACAAGACAGTTGAGCTTGGTGCAGAATACCAAAGTTGAGATGTATTTTCTCTCAATCCCCATTGGCCGCTTGCTACGTTGCGTCTCCATGGCAACCGTCTTTATCTACTACAGCCGATCTGCTCTCAGGTGAATCACTCTCTAGACGTGTGAGAACTAAAGGAAACAGCCGAGGAGGAGGAGGAGGAGGAGGAGGAGGAGGAGGAGGAGGAGGAGGAAGAGGCGACCAATTAGCTTCCTCCTCCTCGTTACCCTTTTTTTTTGCACTAAGACAGGCGATGAAGAGGAGGACCAAAGGTGTTTTAGAAAAGCCATTTCAAATGGAGGCAGTAAGGAAAAGGATGACAATGGACTGGAACACAGCAGCACCATTTTAATCTTGCTAGCTTGTAGCCAAAGAGCAGGAAAACAAACTTTGATTCCGTCCAACTTCGGGTCCACGTGCGAGCGTTCTCTTTGTCGCAGTGGCCAAAGGTCACTTGAAAGAACATGACCACAATAATGGTTGAACCACCATTAGCTTGAGGACAAAGCGGGCACCCGTACGCGGACCTAGAGGTCACCGGATCAATGCGGCTTCAACAGCTTTTCATTCATGCCAACAAGTGATTACAAACAAGTACAGAGCATGTACGAGCACACGCGGCGCATGCACCTTAAGCCGGATGGCGAGAAATGCTCTGGTGTGTTGAGCGCCGCTTAAAGGGACAGCGCAGCGCCGTGCCGTGTCTTGCATAGTTCCACAAGCGCCAAAACAAAGTGCTGGCAACAGGACAACATGGTCACAGTGCTCAATAAATAAGTTAACCTCTTAAATAAAAAAAAGTTCAGGAGGCGACGGAGCTCGCCAGGCATCCGCGGATGCCTCTCGGTCAGGGCTGCGCGAGAAGTGCTGAGCTGGGCGGGAGGGAGAGCTTCTGTTTGCGAGATGGTCGGCTAGTGGGTTCTGCTCTTGTGGCTCGGGGGGGCAAAGTACCTGTGGCTGAAACAAACATCTTCAAATTACAACTTTGACCTTTGTTTTTGGAGTGTATCACTTTTTTAACATTATTTCGCATCATCTAACTTTGGTGCATGCACAATTTTGCCCCGCAACATTGCTCTTAATTGACAAGCGTACTAGTTTGGATATTGGATATACAGTGGAGCCTTGGTTTGTGGTGAGGACTGTGAGGACGTGGACAGTGGAGTCAAGGCAGGACCTCCAAGCCTGCTTTGACTGCACCGATTGGGGAGTTTTCTAGGCTGCAACTTCACACTTGCATGAACTCACTGACACTGTCACATCATACTTCAGTTTTTGTGAGGATCTGTGTGTGCAGACTAAGACCTTCTGCACGTACAACAACGGCAAACCTTGGTTTACACCGAACCTCAGGAGGCTGCGCAAAGTCAAGGAGGAGGCCTACAGGAGCGGCGACCGCGACCTGTTCAAGCAGACCAGAAACACACTGAACCGAGAGGTCAGGAAAGCCAGGAGGTGTTACGGGGACAATCTGAAGAGACACCTCTCTGCCAATCCTGATCCCTCAACAGTGCATGTGGAAAGGTCTGCAGACTTCAATGGCAGAACGCGGATGAATTTAAAGACATCAAATGAGAATAATCCTTTATAAAAATTTAAATTGACTGACGCAAACGTGAGTTCTTCATGTTTTTATTGAAAACAACATAGTGCTGACGCCGTACGACATCGGTTTTCCGCTTTCCAAATAAGGCGTGCGCGCTACCGCGGCAGGGGGAACAAGATCTCACGGGGGAACCAAATCAAGCACATCACTGGGACCGGACCGGGATCATCGGTCGAGGCCGGCGTAACTCTACGACGGCTTCCTGCTTATCCGACCAGTGATGACCGGGTCCCTCGCATTGGCCTTGCAGCCGCAACACCTGTGGGGAGTCCGCTCCCTCGTGCTCGTCGGAACCGACGACTTTCGCCATGCTAGCCCCGTGGTGGCCATCTGCACGTCCCCCGACAGGGTGCCCGGGACGCTGCTCACACGTTTGCCTGCTTTGTGATGTTTTCACCGATTCACCACCACGGTCCATTGGGCGCCGTTGAACTGGACTGCCCTTACACCTGTCGATGGACCCCGTGGAGGCTATTTTGTGTGTTTTGGGGTGTTCTCTTGTATTGAGGGGTGCTAGGTGGCCGCTGTTGCTTTTTTTTCCTTTGTCTTTTAGCTTTGATTTGCTTTGATGGCTTTTATCTTGTGCACTTTCTGACTTTCTTTGTGGCGCCGTTGTGTGGCAGCCTTGTGAGAGCCTATTGAGTTGCGCTCATGCCATCTGTGTGTTTTTTGTATACCCACTCTGTGGTATGGATACTGCTGGGGCCTGAATTTCCCCACCCCTGGGGATCAATAAATATTCAATCAATCAATCAATGTTTTGCCTCTAGATTTGGGGGGGAAACGGAGCGTAGGTTACGATCAATGCGGCCACGTTGAGTTGCACTTAGGCTAATGTTTACATTATGTACCAATGTCAAGGACGATTAAGTCACCCAGTTTATATCATTGATGTGTTTCGATAGTTGTGGGGTCGTCACTAATTATTTGTGTTTACTTTAGATCAGTGTTTCCCAACCGCTGTGCCGCGGCACACAAGTGTGCCGTGACGAATCATCAGGTGTGCCGCCCAGTTTCGTCTAATTGGTTCAAAGTGAGAAGCATGTAGTGATAGACAGGGCAATTAAATGCTCTTCCAATACAGAGCAGTGTATCAGCGCGATATGTCTACTCTAGGAGTAGGAAGTTCATAGTTATCCTCGAGTGAGGAGCGCATTGTAAACAGGATCGCCGAACCACTGGTCAGTTCGCGCAAGGCCTAGTCAGCCACTTGCTAATCGTGCATGCGTGGAGAATCGGAGAATCTTGAGATTTCATATTGTGTCGGTCTGATTGTATTGCATCGGCGCATATTCCGTTAATGTGTGTGTTGCTGTCTGCTTTTGCTAACAGTGACAGACACTATGACGGTTGTGGTGCGTTTGCGGTCCAATGGAAATCAGAGCATGCAGTTCAACCGGAGAACCTGGATTGGTTGTTTTTCACATACATAAAATAAACAGTCAGGTCGAGAAACCTCGACTGTGATTGCCACTCAGCTGCTGTCAGAACAGCAGAGCTTCTTTAAAAGTGACTTTGTTCTTATTGTTGCAATATTTATAGACCAAGTCTAAAACAGTAAACAAAATCACGCTGATTCTTTTATTTTAATCACAATCACTTTAAATAGTTTATTACTTACACCGTCTAAAACCTTTTTTAAAAACTCACTTTTATTTTAAAAAAAGGAATACAATTTAAAGAATATTTAGTATTTATTTCTATTAAAACTCTCCATACATATATATAGGAATAGGATTTTACGTCTTTCGTTGTAATATAACTGATTTTAATATTGGAGCATAACAGATTTTTGTTGGCGGTGTGCCGCGAGATTTTCTCCAATGAAAAGGTGTGCCGTGAATGAAAAAAGGTTGGGAAACACTGCTTTAGATAAATGTCTGAGGTATAATGGTGTAATTAATGATTAAAACTTGAAAGTATCTGTTTATTGTATTCGTTTAGATGTTTAATAAAGACAAAGCCATCATAAAACTGTTGTAATTATTTAGATTTTGATCTTTTTTTTTTCTTTCGGTATGGCGCCGTAAGTGGCTGCCTCCCAGCAGTGTTCTTTCTTTTCCTCTTTATTTCTTTCTTTTCTCCTTTTTCTTTCTGTCTTTTTGTCCATTCGGCGATGCTGGTGCCTTCTACCGCACCTCGGTATCTCTTCGGATCGGATATTTTGTATTTTTTTTTTTTCTTCCTGGGACCGGGATCATCGGTCGAGACCGGCGTAACTCTACGGCGGCTTCCTGCTTATCCGGGCAGTGATGACCGGGTCCCTCGCCTTGGCCTTGCAGCCGCAACCCCTGTGGGGAGTCCGCTCCCTCGTGCTCGTCGGAACCAACGACTTTCGCCATGCTAGCCCCGTGGTGACCATCTGCACGTGCACCCGACTGGGTGCCCAGGACGCTGCTCACACGTTTGCCTGCTTTGTGATGTTTTTCACCGATTCACGACCACGGTCCATTGGGCGCCGTTGAACTGGACTGCCCCTACACCTGTCTATGGACCCCGTGGAGGCTATTTAGTGTGTTTTGGGGTGTTCTCTTGTATTGAGGGGTGCTGGTTGGCCACAGTTACTTTTTTTCCTTTGTCTTTTATCTTTGTTTTGCTTTGATGGCTTTTATCTTGAGCACTTTCTGGCTTTCTTTGTGGCGCCGTTGTGTGGCAGCCTTATGAGAGCCTGTTGAGTTGCGCTCATGCCATTTGTGCGTCTTTTGTATACCCACTCTGTGGTATGAATACTGCTGGGGCCTGAATTTCCCCACCCCTGGGGATCAATAAATATTCAATCAATCAATCAATAAATTAGCCTTGAATAAAGACTAAGCAGTCACATGAATTAACAGAAAAAATGGACAGCCGGACTCGGACTCCTGGTCAAGAGGCCGGACCCGGACTCGGTGCAAAAATCCGACCGAGTCCACAGCCCTGATCCGCAGTAATACTATTCTTTCCTCAGACACTTTCAAGTTCCTGGGAACCACAATCTCTCAGGACCTGAAATGGACCGGCCACATAGACTCTGTCCGGAAGAAGGCCCAGCAGAGGCTGTACTTCCTGAGACAGCTCAAGAAGTTCAACCTGCCGCGAGAGCTTCTGAAGACCTTCTACACTGCCATCATCCAGTCTGTCCTCTGCACCTCCATCACTGTCTGGTTTGGATCGGCCTCCAAACAAGACAAGCACAGACTGCAACGGACAATCAGGACTGGAGAAAAGATTATTCAACCTCCCATCTATCCAAGACTTGTACCTGTCCAGGACCAGGAAACGTGCAACGAACATCTCTACAGACCCTTCTCACCCAGGTTGCAGTCTGTTTGAACTACTCCCCTCCGGACGGCGTTATAGAGCTCGGTACGCCAAAACCAGCAGACATAGAGACAGCTTCTTCCCCCAGGCTGTTGCTCTGATGAACTCACACCACTCTTAGAGTCTCAGAGTCATTACTGTGCAATAACATCCTGCTCTTCACACCTTTTTTGAATTTGTCTACACTGTTTTTGCCATTTTTCACATGTCCTGAGTGTTATTAGTCACCTAAATGTTGAACAGAGGGTGTGTTTTAACGAAGTCAAATTCCTTGTTTGGCACGCTCAAACATGGCGAATAAAAAACTCTTGAATCTTGAATCAGTGCGCAGGGAGCTTAATTTTGTCCGATCGCACAACCGCAGCGCACCGCCAAACTCGCAACTGCACCGCGCTGGTCGCATTATTGTGACAGAGCGGTTGCTAAAATTTAGAAAATATTTTTAAAGTCCTAATGTACTTTCCAAAATTTAAGTGGAGCTTAATTTGGTCCGATCGGGCAACTGCAGCGCGCCGGGCGCTCAGTGTTGCATTGCTTTAGGAGCGTCTTTGTGTTTTAGGATGGCTTTACTGCTCCCACTTGTATGGAAGTTTATCTGTGCCATCGGATTTTGAATTCGAATTTGTAGCACTGAATTTTTTTACATCCAATTTTTAACACTGAATTTTTTTTTGCATCTAAATCAGACTTTGAATTTTAAAAGCCATCGAATTTCTAGCACTGAATTTTTTTTTCCTAAGACATTTTTTTCAATGTCTCAAAAAATTCAGTGTCAAAAAATTCAATGTCTTAAAAAATTCAGTGTAAAAAAATTCGACATCTCAAAAAATTCAATGTAAAAAAATCCAATGTCTAAAAAAATTCAGTGTAAAAAAATTCGATGTCTCCAAAAATTCAGTGTAAAAATATTCAGCGCGGACATCCGGGGTAACCAAGGGAGAAGTAATCGATCCCTGTATCAAATCATCCAACGTTCAGCCAATCAAGTTACGCTCCATTGGTCATGTGACGTCGAAACAGGAACGTCGTGAAGTTCAAGTTCATTACAGTATTACAGTATTAACTGTTACTGTTACCTTTGAATTTTTGGAGACATCGAATTTTTTTACACTGAATTTTTTTAGACATTGAATTTTTTTACATAGAATTTTTTGAGATGTCGAATTTTTTTACACTGAATTTATTAAGACATTGAATTTTTTGACACTGAATTTTTTGAGACATTGAAAAAAATGTCTTAGGGGAAAAAAAAATCAGTGCTAGAAATTCGATGGCTTTTAGAATTCAAAGTCTGATTTAGATGCAAAAAAAAATTCAGTGTTAAAAATTGGATGTAAAAAAATTCAGTGCTACAAATTCGAATTCAAAATCCGATCGCACAGATAAACTTCCATACACTTGCTTCCTTTGGAGCCTCCATTACCATCCACATTGGAGGCATGATTAGAGTTGATGCAATCCTCAGAGTAACGAGAACGTAATAACGAACGGAGTCAGTTGGCATGCGGGTCCTCTCGGCTCATCTCGCGAGGTTCGACAACCGAATTTTGCCCGAGATCCGAAGCAATTATTCGAATACCGATTTGTTCGAGAACCGGGACGTTCGAAAACCGAGGCTCCAATGTATTCTAATTTTAATTTTGTTATCTTAACTTTGTTATATTATTCTTATAATGGTTTAAGCATATGCTTTACACATTTCACTGCGAGAGGACGACAGACATGTTGGGGGCAAAAATACGCATACACGTAATATACTAGACTAGATACCCATGACTTCATGGCGGACGGACGTTTTGAATTATTCTATCGCCACCTCGTGGTGAATGTCTGAAGCACATGCTTTAAACCATTAAATTACATTAAATTGAATAATAATAGTAATAATAAATAATAAAGAAAGGAATCTAAAAATAAAATAATTAAATAAAAAATATTAAAATAAATAGTTATTGTTATACATATTTACTCATATATATGTAATATATATATTAATATTATTTTTAATTGTATTCCTATTTGTTGATTTATTTTATTTATTTAATTCTAATGTAATTTAATGTAATGGTTTATTAATGTAATGTAATGTAATGTAACGATTCATTTCATTTACTTAATTCTAATGTAATTTAATGTAATTTTAATGTAATGGTTTAAGTAATGTAATATAGCAGGGCTGTGGACTCGGACTCGGGGACTCGGACTCGGGGACTCGGACTCGGTCATTTTTGCCGAACTCGGTGCTGATTTTGACCGAGTCCACCGAGTCCGAGAATGCGCGTAGGAATACTGTCCACAGCCCTGCTTCCGATCAATGCGGCCACGTTGAGTTGCACTTGGGCTAATGTTTACATTATGTACCAATGTCAAGGACAATTATGTCACCCAGCTTATATCATTGATGTGTTTCGATAGTTGTGGGCTCGTCACTAATTATTTGTGTTTAGATAAATGTCTGAGCTATAATGGTGTAATTAATGATTAAAAAATATTATTTTACATTCGTTACAGCTGATCGTTATCCGTCCGGCCTCAAGGCAGCGACTCGGACACTAACAGCAATGCCAATCAGCCAAGTCAGCGTAGAGCGCCTGTTTTCCGGGCTCAAGTTTATCATGTCTGATCAGCGCGGCGCGATGAAGGCTGACTTGGTTGAGGCGATTTTGCTCCTAAGAACAAACTCAAGTCGAAAGTATCTGTTTATTGTATTCGTTTATATGTTTAATAAAGACAAAGCCATCACAAAATTGTTGTAATTATTTAGATTTTGATCTAAATTAGCCTCGAATAAAGACTAAGCAGTCACATGAATTAACAGAAAAAATGGACAGCCGGACTCGGACTCAGTGGTCAAGAGGCCAGACTCGGACTCGGTGCAAAAATCCGACCGAGTCCGCAGCCCTGTAATATAGTGGTTTAAAATTTAAACCTTGACATGATTTAAACTTTAAATCATGTCAAGGTTTAAATTTAATTAAAAAGAAAAATAAATTTACAACTAAAACAATGAAATAAATTAAAATAGAATTATAGTTATACGTATATATTTATATGCTTGTACATTCATATGATTCATACTTGTATTTCTATTTGTTAATTCGTTTTATTTATTTAATTTCAATTTCATTTCATTTCATTTAATGATTTTCAACATATGCTTCAGACATTTACCACAAGGGGACGACATTCAAAACGTCCGTCCACCATCAATTCATGGGTATCCAAACCAGTGTGGTAAGTGTATGTGTATTTTTGCCCCGCAGCATGCTCTTAACAAAATGAGCGCTGAGAAGAATGACGTGTGCAGTACAAGCGTACAAGTTTATGGTACTTCATCAGCTATATTAATATTCAAGACCAGCAGATCTTTCTCTAGTCTACACTGACGCCGAGCGAATGTTATCTGTCCTGATCTTAGCTAGCTAGCACAACTGCTGCAAAACATTCATAATGCATGACACTGTCCGTGGGGCGGGTTAAGAGAGGACATGCAAAGTTACAAGAGGGTGACGGGCGACCTCGTACGCCCATGCACTCGTTTTTTTTTGTGCCCTCCACTGACAAACGTCGACCGTGAGAATCATGCGAGCATTCCCTAAATCTACAGTGGAGCCTCTGTTTTCAGATTCTCTACCTTTTCTCAGTTAGGGATAACCAGGTACTGCTACCTGGTGCCAATCAATACCTGCCTTACTTTTATTGTACTCTGTAAAGCTGTAACATTTCTCTATAAAATGTGTTTGATGATATTGAAAATAATTTGGAATATCTGGAACCGACTAATTGGATTGAGAATATCTATGGCTTTCGTAAAAATTGCTTTTAGTCAGAGGTGAAATCGTGAAAACCGAGGTGCCACTCTGATGTCCGAAAAGTCCACAATTTAAAAATGGAGCAATGATTAGCCGCGTTGGCAGGTGTGGGGGGGGGGGATTTGGATACGGTGCGGTGCGTACCAGGGCGTGTCGCTGAAGTAAGCCACGAGTGTTTCCACTCCTGAGGGAGGCCGGCAAGCAAAAGACGAAACAAGATGAGATCAGTGCGTCAGTGTTAGCCAAGCGGACCGAGACGTAAGCGCCAAATGCGGGCCGGATGCCTTCTTCCCCTCCCAAACCAACATTCATGCGCTCATTCGCACCCTCAATATCGATGGGAGTGGCTCTGCGCCACTTGAACCGTTTTTGAGGCTCAGCAGCCATTTGCGGCTAACTCAAATGGATGAAGATGACGAGTCGAGTAGCCCGGACACTCACTTTTTCTAGCAAGGTGGGAGGGGATGCTGGGTTTGGGCCGCCCCCCGTAGGGTCTGGAGCGCTGGTATTGCCAGGGTGGTGAGAGGAAGGCAGGGGGAGGGAAAGCCTGAGGGAAGCCCATCAATACAACGTGAAATTGGCTCCAAATTTGCAGCCACACATTGACATTGTGTGTGTGTACCGTGCGTTCCCTCCAAGGCGTCTGCGAAGCGACACTCTCTCCCGCCGGCCCCACGGCACTCGTCTGTGTGTGTTGCTCTGTCTTCCCGGTCCAGTCTGTTGCTGGGGCGTGTGCCTACGCACGCACACACACATCAATGACGGTAGCCTTTAATATGTAAAGTGTGAGTAGTTGAAAATGTGACCTGACCAGCTGGTGGGTGAGCTGCGAGATGATCTCCTCTTTGTTCCTCAGATCCTCTTTGAGCTCCCGCACCTCCTGCAGGAGCGCCTCCACCTGCACAAAGGCAAAAGCAGGTCGCGCCGGACAGCCGACGAACGGGCCCGCGCTTTGTTGACGGGCGCACCCACCTGTGCACAGTCGCCGTCTTCCGGACTGAGCGTGTCGGTGGTGAGCGAGTCGTCATCCGCCTCAGCGTCCTAAAGCCACAACGTTTCAAATAAGCATGGCAACAATGTGGATGCTTCATTTAGACAAAAACAGTGCTTTGCTGCCATCTCAGGGCCCTTGCGCTCGTCTCACCTGCAGCAAAAATTGTTGGAGGAGCTCCAGCTGTGAGCGCAGTGCGCCCATGTCTTGGGCCAGGTCCTCGGCATCCACCTCGCCGTCCCTGAGGGCACATTCCCAGACGCCCATCCAAAGTGAGTTCTTGCCATTTTTGGCTCTCCTAGCTTAATAGCGACAGGCGATCATCATTGTTATGCTGTCACCTTTCAGGAGAGAGATCCAGATTGAGAATCCCATCTGGGCCGGCGTCGTCTTGCCCGTCGTCATGTCTCGCCTCCCTGATGGATGACACGCACGTCACTCACTTCTGTTACCATGGCAACCAGATCGGACCCGCACTCACTCGATCGGGAGACGAAGAAACGTAAGCGGGCTGTCGTCGCTGCAGCTGTCGCGACTCCCCCAGAGGAGCCGCCGCCTCGTCCCGTCTCCGTCTGCTGGGTGAGCGACACGTGTCTGGCCGCTAGCGCTTGGTCTTGATGTTTGTCCACCACCGTGGAGTGAAATGTCGTCGGCAAAATCTCCGTCAAGCATGAGGTCGTCCTCGTCCAAATCGCACGAGTCCAAGTGGGTCACGCCGTCCTGGTTTGCGAGAAGGGAGCGAGGAAAAATGGCGACAAAATCAGACCATTTTAAGATAAAGCCATCTAAATAGGAAGACGACAGCACTCAAAGAAATGTCCAAAATCTTTTGCGGGAGCGTCTCACACTGCTGTCGGCATCCGAGTCAAAGGCACCGATGGGCCCAGTGAGCAGCGAGGCGCCCCCTAGTGGCTCCAGTCCCTCTTCGTCCCACATGTAGATGCCCCCGGAACCGCAGCTGTCCGAGGGGGACAGGTCCAGGGACGAGCCGCCCTGGTGGTTCCAACGAAAAACAAACGTGCTCGTTAGGAATAAAAAAAAATGAAATAAATAGAAAAATCCCATTGGATGTGCACCTGCTCATGATAGTCGGACGGACTGGACCTGCTGTGGTGGGAAAATGTGCTCAGGTGATTGGCTCCATCACCTGACAACAAACCAGACGGTTCAGAAGTGACTTTTTGAGAATGTCCTATTCGAAGAAAAAAATCCAAACTGACCAGCGTGCGTCTCGTGGTTCCAGTCCAAAGCGTTGTCCAGGAAGTGGCGTCGCGTTGCCTCGGTAACGCCGGCACCCCACCGGCCCGGGTCGTCGTTTTTGTGGGCCACGGCCAGGAGGAGGCTCTCGCCTCCGTTTCCTAGGAGACCAGACGGCCCGTGAGGGAAGGGGGGACGGTTCTGTACCGTTAGACCGGCCAGGCTTCGGGTCCTTACCCAGGTTGTCAAAGTCGTCCATGTACTCCTGATCGGTGCGGTCGTGGTCCACGGATGAGCCGGACGACAGGGACATGTCATCCAGAGTCTCGGCGAGGATGCGATGCCCGTCCTGGGACGCCTCGGGAGTGCGCTCTGTAAAATGGGACACAACTTTCAGCATTCGTTAGGATCTCGTTTCAAGTATTTGATCTCACCCGGACTGCTTCCTGTGGAGGACGGCGTCCTTGCTGT
Organism: Syngnathus typhle; assembly: GCF_033458585.1. Taxonomy (NCBI): domain Eukaryota; kingdom Metazoa; phylum Chordata; class Actinopteri; order Syngnathiformes; family Syngnathidae; genus Syngnathus; species Syngnathus typhle. The sequence goes on along the minus strand of NC_083755.1, from coordinate 3,073,335 downwards.
AGTTTTGGTTTTGGCTCTGGCTCGGCTCGCTTCCTCCGCAGCGGTCCGGCCCTGCTTGGCCAGTGACGGCCGCGATAGCTTATAGCTAACGCCGTTAGCTCTGAGCGCCGGAAGGAGAGACTTCTTCTGACTCTCGAGGGGCTCGGCTTGGACACAGGAAGTAGCGGACTGTTTGTGACCCGTTTTGGTGCTGGGGGATGGGGGCAGGGAAACGGGGGATGCGCGGCGCTGTACCACCGGGCCACATGGGCCGGATCCGTCCCCTTTGGTGAGGCGTGAGGGTGGCACTGATCTAAGGTTTCTGGTGGAGAGTGATCGGGCGGCCGTTGGCAAAGAACCACAACCGGACCCGGGACTGGAGCTTAAAGTTGGATCTGAATTAGCCGACTGCTGTGGTGGTCGCGGTTTGGATCCAGAAAGACCACTGAGGTTCTTCTTGGACCCGGTTAGCCTAGATTTGGAAACAGGAAGTTTGTTCTTAAGAACAGGAAGTCCAGTTCTGGAGACAGGAAGTCCGCTTTTAGGGACAGGAAGCCCGGCGTTATAAGTGGGAAGTGATTTGTTTGACGTCTTTGGGTCCACAGCAGACTTTTGCGGATGAGCGTGACGAGGGGCGGCGTCATTATGAATGTCTTGTCTGCCTCCGTCTGCCGCTCGGGCGCGTTTCCTCAGCTCAGCGGGCGTGCAGATGGTACCGATCCGTCTCGCCGAGGGCGACTGTCCGTCGGCGGCACCATCGCCGGCCGCGGGCCCGGGGTGGTGATAGAAGCCGTTGGGCAGGCGAGCTGCGGTGGGTGTCGGGCTGGAACTTTTGGACCACGAGCCAAATTTGGGCAACCTGGACACCAAGGTGGGCATGGTGGGACCGGACATCAGACGGCAACAACGTGATTCAAGAAGATGAGGAGCTGAGGGACAAACGAGAGACGAGTATAAGATGGCGCTCCCGGTTAATTATTCACCGCTTCAGTCCGTGGCCATTGTGAGCAGTTCTTGCTCTCTATACTCCCAAATGATCACAAAAGGATTTTCTGCAGGTACATTATCTCGCTCCACAATCCAAGAATCTCATAACCAAATGAAAACTCGAAGACTTGAAGCTTCTGCAGAATGTGTCAATTTACTAGTTTGAGCCTCTAGAGGGAGCCAATGTTAACAACTCTGTCACAAAATGGAAAAACACAGACAAAGACCAACTTCAGTCGCGTGTTCCCATTGGCTACTGCCTTGTGACACACGCGTGTGTGTGTAAACACAGACACAGTAAGCGTGTAAGACCCACCCGGTGGCGCGCACACACGCGTGCCTGCATGTCCCCGGGCTAGGGTGAGGCCAAACGAGACGCTGCTTTTGTTCCCCGAGGTTGGCTTCGCTGATGGTTCCTATTTCCAAGCAACTTCGAACGCAGCAATAACGACTGAGCTGAGCACGGCGACAAAGTCGAACGAAGGCCGTCACTCTTCACCCCAGCGCGTTTGCCTACTTTTACACGAGTGGCGTTGTCCAAATCATTTGAATTGTGCTCGTTGAAGCAATATTTGCTTTTGCTGAAGTATTGACGCTTACTTAATTCAGTCTCGCTCGGTCACATTGAAACGTTGCAGGCGATATTTTATTGCTCGCACGCCATCCAAACTCAAAGTTTACCTGCAGCCGCGGAAAGTGTCGAGCGGCGCCGCCCGCAAACGACCAAAAACCAGCGTCAACGGAATACAAGCGTCGCTGAAGCCAAGACAGAGCGAGAAAGGCCGAGCTGAAGCACTGCTAGGCAAGACCGAGATAAGCGGCGCTTTTATCGGAGCGCGAGGAGCTCCTCGGGGAGGAAAAGGAGTCATCTGATTGCCAGCGCGCTTACGCAATCACCACCAGCACGTGGACTTGCCCAGCCCCAACGTCCCGTTCGGGAGGACAGCGGTGCTAGGGCTAGCACGCCGCTTGACTCTTAAGGTGACCTTCGGCCTGTTTTGGTGGAGCTGTTTCACAACCTCAAGGCCAGCTCCTGACAGAAGAAGAACTGGATGGATCCTAACAGTATCTTCATCTCTCTTCCTCAGGGCGCTCACGTGCTTCCTGCTCAGTCTCTCTTCATCCTCCATTTGGCCCAAAACGATCCAAAGGAGCGGAGCGAGACCCCCCCCACCACGGTTGCCATGGGCGCTTTTATGTCCGTACCGCCACATCACCCGAACGAGCTCAAAGGTACGCTGGCTGATAATGGCGGGAGGTATCGCAATGCCTTTGGGCAGATAAACCGAAAGGGGCGGGGCCAGTTTGCAAGGCCAGAGCGCGCACGGCGAGTTCAAAACAAAGACAATGACGTCATTGATGAATTCACACGTGAAAGAATGAATTCCCTTTTGATGGCGGGAACGGCTGACCCCCAAACTGCCGGCCGGCGTCATGGCAACCTGGCGCAGGACTTCTCTGTGGTGCTGAAGTCTTCAATTGGGGCCGGGTGTTGGGGGGGGGGGGGGTCCTCGAACTTCGCCAGCAGTATCACCGATGCAGAACAAAGGCGCTCTGTCTCTGAGGGGCACCGGACCAATTGCCTGAGCCCCCCTTGGTCCTTTATGTTGGATCCAACCACTTTGGATCCATACGCCAGGGAGAAGAAAATATTTACCCGCCCCCAACTCTCGACAGACTATAAATGTGTAAATTGTAATAGGTGCGGCTCTGCATTAACATGTTACCTGTGTGTGTGTGTCGTCACACACACTATTTTAGAAATGCTAACATGCATCATTTCAATAAGTTGTCATCTTTGCCGTTCATCTCCAGTTACGTAAACAATCATGCATCAATCAAGCTTAACACAAGGGAATATTTGTCCTCTCCTCGTCTACTATTGGTCCATTTTCAAGGCTTAAAACCAGATAGTCAGTGCTGTAACTGAGTGGCAGGCACGCTGGAAATATCAAAGTGCGACATTTGGCCTCATGCATGTGCGCGGTCAAACACGTCCAACTTGAATGGGAGGGAAAGTGTTGCTGCCTGTCACCCACACGATGTGCTGATGTGCGATCTACTCCGTTGGCTTTAGGGCCAATTCAAGGTTCCTTCGTAGCTTGGCCGAGCGGGAGCCTTTCTACATGTACCCTAAGATCCCTGTCATGGATGTGCTACCTGGCGAGCGGCATCGCACATGCACATTAGATTAAAAATGATAAAAGAAACACATATTCTGTGCCTATGTATACGCGCGCGTTTGAGGCGGGCCGAGGGGGGGGGGGCTCACCTGTGTCGACCAGGCTGGCATCGGGGGGTATCCTCTCGCTTCCTTCCCGGCTGATAGAGACGCGACACAGCGGTGGCTCGCGAACGGACTTCTGACGTCACACGTCGGCGGAGGCCCGTGACGAGGACAAAGCAGGTGAATTTGCACCGGGGCGCGTCTGTTTTCATTTCAGGGAACCTTGACGTCACATCACCGTCCGGCTGCCTGCTGAATCATCCACGCGCGCGCATGCACGCACGAACGCTCGGTTTGCGCATGCCCGCTGAACATCTGACGTTGATGTCATCCGACCGGACTTGCCTCGTCGGAAGTGGCTGCCTTTCGCACTAAAAGCTACGCGCCAACAGGAAGTAGAAGACGCAAAGTTGCCATTCTGGTGAAATGCAGTGCTTTCCAGCTCTGTCCACTGGGGGACGGCATTCGCCATCCCGCGCACCACTTCATCAGCCAAGTGGACGACAACGGACTGCAAACAATTAACGCCGATGTGATTTCATGTGCTGTCGTGAGTAAAACGTAGTCTGGTGAATGTCAGAGATGCTTCAATAACAAAAATTAGTTACAAAAAACATGGTTGTTGTTGGTCTTAACAAAGCCAAGAAAACGCGGATGATGGCATGTTCAATCGACATTTTGTATGAAAACGGGGAGAAAGAGCGAAATAAATGAGGTATGTCCCAAACAAGTTTAGGGGGTTAAGTGAAGTTGGACCAACATGACAGGCGGGGCTTAGCACGCAGCACGTGAGTAAATATTCAGATTTGGAATGAGATACAAGGCGAGGCGCGGAGGGTGGGAGTGAGGTGAGGTGTGCGTGCCTTAGGGTGGGGGCGCACCGAGTACGAGGGCGCGCGCTGGCTTCACTGCTTCGTCCTCGGGCACAGTCGAGCGAGCCATGACCGCCTGGGACGCGCGCAGCCAGTGGCCGGAGCCCGCCGCGGGCGACGCGGGCGAGCGCGGCCACGACGACACCCCAGCGGGCGCCCCCGGCGACGTGAGCCTGGGTCGCGCCCTGACCGGCTTCGTGCTGTGCGCCCTGATCGTGTCCACGCTGCTGGGCAACACGCTGGTGTGCGCCGCCGTGGTCAAGTTCCGTCACCTGCGCTCCAAAGTCACCAACTCGTTCGTCATCTCGCTGGCCGTGTCCGACCTGTTCGTGGCCGTACTGGTCATGCCGTGGCGCGCCGTGTCCGAGGTGGCAGGCGCGTGGCTCTTCGGCCGCTTCTGTGACACGTGGGTGGCCTTTGACATCATGTGCTCCACAGCGTCCATCCTCAACCTGTGCATCATCAGCATGGACCGCTACTGGGCCATCTCCAGCCCCTTCCGCTACGAGCGCAAGATGACGCGCCGCTTTGCCTTGGTCATGATCGGCGTGGCGTGGACGCTGTCCATCCTCATCTCCTTCATCCCCGTGCAGCTCAACTGGCACCGGGACGCACGCGCCCTCAACTCCACGGGCCTGGCCGTGGCCCCCGAGCCGCCGCCGGACGACTGCAACGCCAGCCTGAACCGCACGTACGCCATCGCCTCGTCACTCATCAGCTTCTACATCCCCGTGCTCATCATGGTGGGCACGTACACGCGCATCTTCCGCATCGCACAGATGCAAATTCGCCGCATCTCCTCGCTGGAGCGTGCGCCCGCCGCGGCCAGCGCTGCGGCTTCCGCCGCAACGGCCACACGCGCCCGCGCCTCCGCGCAGGATGAGAGCACGCTCAAGAGTTCCTTCAAGCGGGAGACCAAAGTCCTCAAGACGCTGTCCATCATCATGGGCGTGTTCGTCTTCTGCTGGCTGCCCTTCTTCGTGCTTAACTGCGTAGTGCCCTTCTGCCAGGCGGCCGACGCACCCGGCGCGCCGCCCTGCGTCAGCGACACCACCTTCAGCATCTTCGTGTGGTTCGGCTGGGCCAACTCGTCGCTCAACCCAGTCATCTACGCCTTCAACGCCGACTTCCGCAAAGCCTTCTCCACCATCCTGGGCTGCAACCGCCTGTGCTCCAGCTCGGCCGTGGAAGCCGTGGACTTTAGCAACGAGCTGGTGTCCTACCACCACGATACCACCGTGCACAAGGAGGCCGGCGGCGCGCTCGCCGGCCCCCGCCGCCACTTTGACCGTGCGCCGGCGTCCGCCGACTCTCGCAACGGCACCGACCTGGCGCCGCTGCAGAGTCGCTGCGAGGCCGACATCTCGCTGGACGTGGCTCCCTTCGCCGACCCCTACGCCGTCCCGGGTCACGTGCAGGACCCGTGAGCAGATTCTCAATTATGATGACCCGACCCGCTGACCGTTTCCTTGAACGAAGACGCGCGCAAACAAACACCTGCTCACACAACCTGCCTGCCATTCAAACAATGTCTCGTTTTTCAGCAAATGTACTTGTTTTATTTATCGATTAATTGAAAAAGAATCGCCAGTTAATGAAATAAATGAATCGCAGCCCTCGACTCGACCAAATCTTTTCTCGCCTTGAACTCGTTTCTTTAGCAGCCTGTTTTAGCATTCAAATGTGGCGTCAGAGGACAAAATGCACGTTGATGATGATGACGACTTCCCAAATAACAAACAGCTGTGTGAGGACAGCGCGTGGTTGCACGCATTTTGCGGGCCGTTCCGACATCCGGCCACGAGATGATGAAAGCCCACCAAAGATGAAAGGGAAAAAGCTGAAGGCCCACAGTTCACCTTTGACCCCCCCCTCCGCCCGTGTATCAAGAGAAGATTTGAGTTGCAGGGCTACTGAACTTTTGCTGGCACTTTTTGTGCACTGAGACCTTTTCAATGATTGCATATTACATTATTCAATTTTGATATCAAATGTCAATATATTTCTATTGATTTATATATCATAAACTTGAAAGCATGTTTTGAAGTGTGACGCTGTATCTTATGATTACTTTTGAATTTTAATGTTAATGAAGGACTTCAATTTAACACCATTTACGTATTGTATATATATATATTTTTTTTTTAATTAAAAACATGCCATTTTCAAAAACAAGTTTAGCATATTTTTTGCGGACACCCCTGCGCATGCGCGACTGCAATCAGTGACGTTGCAGCAGCTGCGTATTGTTAATGTCACGCACAGGTGCGTCGAATAGCGGCTAACGAGTGACGTGAGCAGCATTTAAGCAGCGCGAGGCGTGTTTCTTTCACGCACACGCTTCAACCCACGCTGTCGTGCAGAGCCATCGCGCCTGGGTTTCGAACATGGGGCCCGGACTCGCCGCAAGGTAACGTAACTTTGAACTCGCGCTCTTCCACTTGACTTGGCGAGTGCAGCGCGCTACCCGTCTTCTCTTTGTCTCTCCAGACTTGTATTGGAATGTTTGCTGAGCTATGCCATGTTTTTTCTTGCACAGGTTTTCTTGGATCTGCTTGCTGATAATCAGCAATGCTGCAAGTGTCCCAGTGCAACAAAAATGTAAGTATCCAACTTTGAGTGGCTTCATTAACTTAGACACTTAGTGCAGTTTCTCATTGTGAACCCCCCCCCTTTTTCTACTCAGACTCCCTCAGGCCTCCGTTCAAGTCCAATTCTGGGCCACCTGAAGACCTGCGCCCTTCTCTCATGTCGGTGCAGCAAACATACTCTCACGGGTTCCCTAAGAGCGAATCTGCCAAGCCCACATCTGGAAGCTGGTCCCAGTCCAGCCCGGCAACCTCTGATGCGCAGCGTGCGGCCTATGCAGGAAACTCCAACCAGCACTCAAGTGCTCCTGCTCATGCTGATAGCCAATTTGCCAAACCTGTGCTTTCAGGTTCAAGATGGCCACTTTCTGCTCAAACGTCCAAAGTCATCCCCTCTAATGCTGGGCATCAAGCTAGCATAGCAATGGCAGAGCCACCAGCAGCGCTTCCAGGTATCCAGCACCACCACAGTTGGGAATCCTACACTCCGGTCCACGAACAACCTTCTGGCTCCAAGCCCTCCGCAAATCAGGTCAAAGGTGACTCTTTGGAGGAGCGGCAAACGGCGTATCCAGGTAGCAACCTGCCCCCAAGTTGGGCTGAATACCTTTCGGAGTATGAGCCACTCTCCGGCCATGAAGCTCCAACTGTTCCCGTGGTCCTTCCCGGTGGTGAGAAAGGGACTCCTTCCCACACGGCCAAAGGGCAGCCAGCATCTGTTGTGCGTGGCGGCCTGCCCCAAAATCGGGCCTTGTACGAGCCAACGTCCAGCATTGAATCTCCAACTGCTTCCGAGAGGCCAGTCAGCGGAAAGGGAGACAACGTGGCTCATTCTGGTGGCTACCGACAAAGCTGGGCAGTGGGTGATGTGCAACCTTCCGGCTACCAACCTGCAACCGGTTTAGTCCAAGTCGACACGGTCAAGGGGAAACTCTCGTTGACTCCAAGCAAAAGTCTGCCTCCAACTTGGCCATTGTTCAATCCAATCTATGAGCACCCTTCTAACTATGACTTGCCAACAGCACCTGAGAATCCTGCTGGGAAAGGCCACCATCTTTTTTCAGGTGTCAAGAAAGGTGTGTCAGCCTCCAGCCCGTTTGACATGCAACGTCCCATCCAAGAAACCTCGCCTGCTCAAGTTGACACTGTCAAGGGGCAGCATGTACGGAATGCAGCTGGGAAGCTTCCCCCAAGTTGGGCCGTCTACACTCAAGTCTTCTCTCCATCGGCTGCTCCTGAGATTCCTACCAAAGTGAGTCCTGGAACAGGGGAAGAACAAGAGTACAGACGATTTGGTGTGCAACATCCTAGCTATAAACCCGGCAAGCTTCACCCAACTTGGGCCCAAGTCTATTCTTCACCGGCTGTTCCTGAGAGTCCTCCCAAAGGTGTCAAATTGAGTCCTATCACAGGTATAAGGCAGCTGGTACCTCCTACTGGTGGCCACGTGCATCAAAGTTGGTCAGCGTACAGTCCATTTGAACGAAATCCAATCTATGAACCTTCAACTGCTGAAGTTGACTCTGGCCATGGGCAGCAAGTATGGAATGAAGGTGGCCATCTTCCCCCAACTTGGGCCCAAGGCTACTCTCCACCAGCTGTTCCTGAGTTTCCTAACAAAGGTGTCAAAGTGAGTCATGGTGGCCATGTGCAACAAAGCTGGCCAGCCTACAGTCCATTTGAGGAACACCCCAGTTACGAACCCTCAACCACTGAAGTTAACTCTGGCCATGGGCAGCAAGTATGGAATGAAGGTGGCCATCTTCCCCTACCTTGGGCCCAAGTTTACTCTCCTGAGGTTCCTAGCGCACCTTATTGGTCAACCTCCAGCCCATTTGAAGAGGAACATCCCATCTACGAACCCTCCCCTGCTGACGTTGACTCTGTCCAGCGGCGCAAAGTATGGAATGTAGGTGGCAACCTTCCCCAAAGTTGGGCAATATACAAGCAAGTCTTCTATCCACCAGCTACTTCTAAGATTCCGCTCAGAGTGAGTCCTGGAACAGGGAAACGACAGCCTGCACCTCATCTAGGTGTAAACTTTCAACAAAGATGGTCAGCATACAGTCCACTTGTTGTAAAACATCCTAGCTATGAACACTCTCCTGCTGAAGTTGACACTGTGCATGGGCAGCAAGTATGGAATGAAGGTGGCCATCTTCCCCCAACTTGGGCCCAAGGCTTCACTCCACCAGCTGCTCCCGAAGTGAGTCCCGGCTTAGGTGAAGGACAGCAAGCATCTCATAGTTGGTCAGCATCCAGTCAAGTTGGGCAAGCTCCAAGGTACAAACCCTCACCTGCTCTTCATCCCACCACAGGCTCCATCAGAAAGGCTCAACCCAGTTGGAGCAAAGTGGGTTCTCCTCCTGGCAAGGGCCAACTTGCGGAGAGTCAAAGTGGCAACTGGCACCCGGGCCATATGACACCTGCAACTGGTGGCGTTCAAGTTGACACTGCTCAGAAGCAGCCGAGATGGGCAGCAACCAGCCCATTTAAGTTTCACGGCCCCTCCAGCTACAAGCCAAGTGGCGGCGCCACACCGAACCAGCACCTAGAAGCCAATCCGGGTGCCTCACCTTTGACGAAAGTCCAAGTCGGCCCTCCCATTGGCAAGGGTCAGCCTGCAAGCGGTCCCGCTGGCCGTTGGCCTGCATACGGTTCGGCCTCCCACTGGTCACCCAGTTTCAAGCCCTCAGTCGTTCCCGGTGGTGCTGCTGCTGGCAAGGTGACAGAGTGGGGGAGAAAGCCAGCTTCTGCCGAGGTGCCGTCAGCTCATGTCCCAGATCATGCCTCCAGCTACAAACCCTCAAGACTTCCCACTGACTCTGCTCATCCTGATTCTAACTGGCATTCGGCAGGCCATTGGCTTTTCCCTCGTGTGGACCCTGACCACCATGGCGCTTCTCAACTTGAAGGTTCGGACCCCGCTGCCGGTGTCTCCACTTGGAATGTCCACCAGGCGCGCTCTTCTAACCCAAGCCACCCTAGCAAAGGTTCGGGCCACTTGTCAGAGATCCCTGGTGCCCCTTGGGTGTTTGACGAGTTCCCCGGCGATGACTATGAGGAGCAGCACAACGAAGAAGTTGATGATGCTACTGGCGACATGGAGGTCCCGACTTACATTGTTCGCAACCGCAACGGCTATGAGCAAGAGCGACAGGAATTGTCCCAAATGCATTACACCCAAAGGGTCGCCTATCCCTACGTTCCCTCCCAGAGACTGTAGACAGACCTTGTGAGGTGAAAGATGCACATGGACCCTTCAATGTTCATTTGTTTAATTTGTCTTCTTCCAGAATCAGCTTGCTTATTTGTTGCTGAATAAGATTTAATAAATGGCTGCAACTCAACTTGAATGACTTTGCTTTGTAATAATTCTGAGTAATTTCAAAAATGTAACTGCTCAATTTTAATCAGTTTTTCTGCTCAAGTTTCAAATGGTTTCAACACTTAGCTTGATGCTTTAAAATGTGACTTAATTTGTTAGGCAAATGTGGGCCAAAAATATTTTCAAATTCTCTCCGCTTTTCTGAGTGACTGATTTTTTTTTTTTTCTAAAATTAAACCTGTACAATGTGAGGTTATGGACGAAGCAGCGACTCATTCACTGACTGTTGCTGGTGGCGGGGACATTTTGTTTAAGCTCTTTGGCAGACAAACATGCAGCGCCTGATGGTGTCTCTGTCTCGCGTGTATGCTGAGGGTCCTCTATCCAGATGAGCCGTGAATTGGTGCTGGCCGCTAATAGCGCCGCTGATTACTGGAGAGCTTGCGTGAAGGAGTTCAAGTGGCCCACTTGTGCTATCAGCAGTGCTGGCCCTGATTTGGCCTTTCAGGGTGAGCATGCCAATACTTGGCTGTTACAAAGAAAAATCAACCCATCTGTTCCAGAACTAGAACTCTGAACAGCACTGGGTCTTAAATGTCTAATCGAGTGGTTGACAGCGCTGGAATGGCCATGGTTATGTTGAAGATGTTTTAGTTACCACCATGCTCAAGTTGTCTGATAAGAAGCATGAAATTAAATGCCCACAGTGGCCTTTTTTTTTTTTTCTCCTCCCACCATCAGGTTGTCACGGTGATGTTTTATATTGGCGGCATCTGAAGTAGGTCCACTTAAAAAGTGACGTCTCCACAATTTGCCTTTGTCTTGATGCAAAGCAGCCGCAAACACCTTACGGGCTTGCTCGTGATGAGACATTGTCATATTTTATTTTTTGATCTCTTTATCAATTTTCTATAGCACTTATGATTCGTAATTGGGTTTTAATTATGCTGTTAATGTAATCAAAACAAAACAATATTTGAAGCAACACCAACATGCAGAGCCACTCGGGACGTGAACGCAGCATGCTGTAAGTAATTTTATTTCATTTTGATTGACACGCTTGCTGTTGAATTTATTTTCGCTGCTCCTCGACAAGCAAACGTGCAGACAGACGAGTTGACGTGTTGATGTAGTTGCACAATTTGTCCGCTTGGTGGTGCTATGCTCAGAATGTTTGATTTCAGTCAGCGACCTTTTTTGAAAGTGAAAGCTGCACACTTCTGAAACAAAACATTACCTCAAATAACTTAAACTGATGTTTCAGAATAATTAGGAAATGCATGATTGCATTGTCGTGCTTTGAACGATTTGTCGAGGAGAAAAACGAGCTCGCGTGGCATCTCACAAAGCTTCAGCGGCAGGCGTCGGCCTCACGGTCCCGAGCTCCACCTGGCCGGTGGAGCGAGACGCGCCGCCGCTCTCGGACGAGTCGGCGTCCCACGCCCGACAGCGGCGCAGTCGCGGGGGCACGGCAGCCAGGAGCGCCTTCCTGAAGACTGAGCTGGAGAAGACGTAGAGGATGGGGTCCAGGGCCGAGTTGAGGAAGTTGAGGCCCAGCGAGACGATGGTGAGTTGGGTGAGCGCGTAGAAGGCAGCGCAGTCGTGCGGCCGCAGCGAGCGGCTCAGCCACAGGCCCAGCGTGGTGACGCTGGTGGGCAGGAAGCAGAGCAGGAAGATGGCCACGATGGCGGCGCACACGCGCAGCGCCTTGCGCACTTTGCCGCCGTCTCCCATCTGCCGGTGGCTCATGAGTGAGCGACGAATCCGCACCCAGCAGAAGAGGAGCAGAGCCAGCGCCACCACGAACTCCAGCACGGTCAGCGCGCGGTGCATCGCCACCAGGATCACGATGCCTGCCCACACGCGGTTTTTGGCCTTTAGTCGCCTGTACGGCATGCGCTCCTAATGTGAATTGCTATACGAGCCGTTCGGCGGGGCTACCGCGAGAGGCCTCCTGGTAGGACGTGAAGAAGAAGCACTGGGGGGCGCCGCGGCCGCGCTTGATGTGGTCGTAGGCCAGCATGGGCAGGCGAGGAGCGCTCACCAGCAGCCACACCAGCAGCGCCAAGACGCCCGCCTGCCGCTTGTTCAAGCGAGTCAAGCGGCCCAGAGGGTGGACCACCTGGCGACGGACACGACATCATCAGAGAAAACGGGCACGGCTGGGCAGGCGGGCGTAACCTCTGACCTTGGCGTATCGGTAGAAGGCGATGACGGTCATGAGCGCGATGCTGGCGGTGCGGTTGGAGAACATAAGGAAGAGGTTGAGGCGGCAGGCGACGTCGCCAAACACCCAGCGGCCAGCCAGCAGGGCGTGGATGCGCAGCGGCAGGCTGACCAGGGCCAAGAAGTCGGCCGCCACCAGGTTGACCAGGAACACCGTGTTGGCGTTCCAGCGCTTGAGCCGGAAGCAGAAGACCCACAGCGCCACCGCATTGCCCAGCAGGCCCAGCACCACGTCCAGCGTCAGCACCGGGGGCAGGATGATGCCCTCCAGCTGGATGCCCACCGGCGGGCATACGCCTCCGGGCGCCGGCGTGCCGGGCGCCGGCGTGCCGGGCGCCGGCGTGCTTCTCGCTTCCCCGTCCGATCGAGACATCTGGCAAAGTCTTTGTGATTTCCTAAAGCAGGAAGCGTGCCACTTCTGCTTTTTGCATTACGCACTCACAAAACACTTTATTTCAACACCCTGAACTCAAAAAACACTTTCTTTCAACACCCGGAACCCCCCCCCCCCCCCCTCACGCCTTTATTGTAAAAAGACAAGTGTGGAAGTAAAGCATCACGCAGTGACAAAATCGTACCTTAGAAAATGCAAAGTGGGAAAGTGTTTAAAGTTGTTGTCATGCTGACAAAAAAAAATCTCATCCTTACAGGTTGGAGCGCAAGTGGATGTCATTCAATGTGTCATAACAAAGAAGGACACTAGAGGGCGTGCTATAACCAGGATTTAATCGTAGGAGCCCTTTTCGACAGGAACAGCGCAATCAATGCAAAAAAAAAAAATATATATATATATATATATATATATATATATATATATATGCCACTGCCTGGTGCCATAAATATTCGGCTGCCTGTACTTGACTTGCAGTGCGTGGGACAGCGCGCGTGTGGGTCCGTGCGCTTTAAAATAGCTCATCAGGTAAGGCGGGCGGACCTCCACTTTTTTTTCTTCCCTTCTTCTTTCCCTTTAAAGCAGTCAAAGTGGTCCTGGTGGGCGGGCGTGGGAGGGAAATTCTTCCTGTTCTGTTTTTGTTGCTTTGTTTTTTGTTTGTTGAAGCCTCACGTTGTGTAAACCAATCAATTGGCACAACGCCCGCCCGCTTGGGTCAAAACAAAAAAACGTTTTTTTTTTCTTTCTTCAATGATTGCTTTCGAGGAAGAAAGGATGAAAGCGCAAAAGAATGAAGAGCAGGTGGAAGGAAAGGATGTCAAAAAGTGAGCGTGATGCCAGCGGTGAGGCGAGCGGCCGCAAGTGCGCGTTGCCATAGTGACGACAATCTGAGACGCGCTCACCTCACCGTTGCCACGTCAACGCCGCCTCGTCCGCTCAAAATCCGCCGCACACTTGCTGCTCCTTTTTTTTCACGTTGTTTGTGGTTGTGCACACGCCTGGCCAAAAGTGCCCTTCTGCCCTTCCCCCCTTACAGGCCACAGCTGGAAGCAAGACAGCTCCTGCTGTTGGTTACTCAACCTGTAGCGTGCACACGCACACACACACGCTACCTTGCCAAAAGAGGCCCAGATTTTGGATCAGGCATCATCCGTGCAGGTTGACAGGGAGAAGCTTGTTGAAGTAGCAAACCATGTGATTGACTGCCAACTTGGCCACTCGCCTGCCATATTCAGGACGCGAGCCCAATATTGGTAAACAGCCCCAACGCGCACACGCGTGTGGACTTGATGTGCACACAGCTGCTTTACAGCACTTGTGTTTGTGGCGTGTGTGTGTTTGTTTTTGGGTCGTTGTCGTCTAACACGTCGTTGGCAGTGTTTTCCTGCTCAAAGTGTGTCAGGTGTGTGTGTCTTATGTCATTACAGTTCCTGTGACCTCCTTCCCGAGTGTCATCTTTCTTGTGTGTGTGAAGGAGGAAAATATGAGCAGGTTTACGCGTACATTGCACATATTCATCATTTCATGAGCTTATCAGTCATGAAATAATGGCAAGATAAACTCTAAATTCAAGCAAATGAATTATTTTTCTATTTAAGAGACGCAGTGGGCGCTCACTTTGTTTGCAACGTGTCCTCCCATTTAGGAACCGGCGGGAGCGGCAGAAGAGACCCGGCCGAGCGCTACGGATGGAGCTGGCCGAGGAGTCCACGGGATGGAGCACGAGGAGGCCGGAGGCTGAGATTGCCGAGCTCAAGACTCGCAGTGTAGCCAAAGGACCTCTTCATCCTCTTCCAGCCCTCTTTGACCCAATTGAGTGCTGGCGGGTGGGCTCGCCCGGCGCTAACGACCGCCCGCCTGCCGCGGAGCCTGGTTTTCAAATGCCCGGCAGGGGGGTTGCCGTCTTTGCTCGAGGGCCGGCCGACAGGTTGTGGGTAACGCGGCTAAGCGTCTTTTGGCGTCCGCAAGCATGAGCAACTGCTTTTCATTTTCTGGGGCATATCTTAGCAAGAATGACCGCAAATGCATCGAGCGGGCGGTTCCCGCATCGATCCTTCCTCCTTTGTCCCATTGTGCTCGGCCTCCATTTTTCAGCGTCCCGCTGGCGCTTTGTGCTTTGCCGGGCGATCGATTTCACTCTGACTTGAATCTTGCGTAAGCCCGCTTCGGGTCAGTCGGCGTGTGTACGTGTTGTGTTTTGTTGAGTGTGTGTGTGTGTGTGTGGGGGGGGGGGGGGTCAGCATCTCTCTTGTTTCATAACAGCAGCTCCCCCCCTTTGCTTTTGTCCTCACCTGTTCTCGGCCGTTTGTAGGCCACCGGCGAGATTGTCAAAAGCAAAACATAACGCAAAGAGCTTGCGAATTGGATTCATATGTGATACCGTCAGCCATCTTGTTTGTTTTTTCAAACAATCACTGGCATTTGTCTGAAAGCCAAACTTTTTGTTGCATTTATAGTAGGCGAACGTGTGTGACACTGCTTTGTTTTCCTTTTTTGGAAAGTGTGTCAAGGTATCCAGTTAGGATCCTTGTGGCACACCTTTTTCAATAGAATCTAGGATTGCTGATAGTACCTCCAGGCCAGCGTTTAGTTGACTCATGCTTGGGAGGAGGCGTACCTGAGCTGGGCATTAAGTACTTCAAATATGTACCCTGTGCGTGTTTGCTATGTGAACTATTTATAGCTGGACAAAGTTGGAGTTTTGTGTCATTGTCATCGTTTGTTACCAGAGCATTCTTTGTCGCCGTCTCGCCTTTTGATGCAGACTACTTCCTTGAGGGCGCCGATGGCCATCGCCATGACGATGAAAAGGACAACCTCGGAGGCTGCAAAAGGCTAGCAGGACGCCAAAATGTAGGTGGAGCTGCCTGTTGCCGTGGAAACTCAATGTGCGTGAGTCTTTGACAAATGTCTTTCTTTGTGTTTGTTTGTCCATTTCTGTGACTTTTATTGTAATTGTGTCATCAAAGTTTCCCCATTGTGGCATAAATAAAAGTGAGCAAGTTGAGCCAATATTTTTTAATTTGGAAACTTTGTTTTCCTCGAGTCTCTCTTCTTGTACTCCCATGCTCCCTTGCTTTCATTTGTTTTGCTCAGCGTGTGGAAAACATGAGGTTCAATGTGACAAGGCTGGGGGGGGGGGCGTGACGGCTTGCACGCGTCCGTGTGTGCGTACTTGCGCGTGCGCGTGCAGGTTATCTCTATTCTCTGATTGGTTAAAAGTAGGTCGAGCCGGCCCACTCATGTGACCCATGCAGCATTCTCTGTGGGCGCGCGTGTGTGCGTGGTGATGGCAAAGACAAACATCAACGTCATGAAGAAGAGCGATTGTGATCTTTGAAGATTGTTCTTTCCAAGTCAAAGGTCGCCACAAGTGTACTTGACATGCCAAAAATTAAGGAAGCTCTCAATTCGAATAAAAGCATTTTTACTTCTCCCGTTCTTGTAAGTCCAATATAGACGCCCCTCCCCTAAAATTCGAAAAATAAATCAATTTAACTATAATTTCAATTACATGAACAAACAATGGAAATTACACTGAAGCAAGAGAGAATAACCGTGATAAAATATGTTATTTCAGTTCTATGGATCGAATGAAGCTTTTTTTTATGATTCGTTTTTTGTCAATAAAGTCTTTTGTTGTTGACCGTCGTTGTCCTGTTTAAACTGAAAGAAAAACAACTTTTTGTTTTGTTGGTGCGCGTGTGCGCGCTTATTGATAGAGGTGAGCGACAGGGGGCGTGTCTTTGGCCATGACGTCAGCAGCCCTCCGCGGACGTGCGACCAATGTCTTTTTGTCGCTCGAACCAGCTGTGTGACCAATTCCAAAACTGTTTGGTCGCCGGCGTCGTGCGCATTTATCATTGGTCGAGCAAACCGCGCTGTGGCTTGGCCGTCTCGAGCCGGAAGTGCGCACCCGTCTGACCACGCTCGTTCCTTTCTGCGCTCAAGGCTTCGCTCGCGCTCCTCTTTCTCTCCTGACGGCGCTTCGGGATGGACAAGATGTCCCGGGTGCACGCCAGCGCCCCGAATGCAACTTTTTTGCCCGCCGCCGCAGCCGCGGCCGCTGCCGTCGCCGCGCACGAAGTCCTCAAGTCGCTGCTGGACAACCCAGTCAAGCTCCCCGCCAGGCACGATGACGGTAAGACAACACACTTGGCTCATCGCAACATCATTTGCATCAATGCCTGCGTGCATGGCGGCAAACGAGTGTCATGAAATATAAAGACAAAGGGACATCATTTGGAAACGTAAAAGTCACGTTTGAGCGCGCGTCGCTGGCTATGAAGCAACGTTCGCCGTCGCCAAACTTGACTGAGATCGTGTTTATATGGAAGTGCATCTCGATTGAGTCCAATTGGGATGAGTTGCAATAATGGCATTTGATGTCATATGATTGGCACACTAAATTCAGAAGATTGCTTTCAACTCCTCCAAAATGACTTACTTGGTGTGTTACACAACCTAATGTCATCATGGACGTGTAACTGGATGAGAGAAGATGCATGGGGGCTTCTTCGTCAAAGGTTTTCATAACCTATGACTGATTAATAGGGGTGTAAGTCGCGTGTTTTTCCACGATACGATATCATATCGATACAAAGACCCGCGATACGATATTTGCCGATATCTTAAACCCTGCTGTAGTGCTCTACGATCGATACATATATATATTTTTTTAAATAAAAAATATAGAACAATCTCCTGATTTAGAACAATTCATACGCAAAATCAATAAGGTACTGCAAACTCTTTGTTTAGGAAATTACAAGAGTATTGTAGTATACAAAGTGCTTATTTTAACACTGAACTTTGATGTCGTGTTTTTTCTTTAAATGTGCGGCGAGATTTGTGCTCCCTGAATATTTGATCACCGCATGGCAGGATTTACAAACTGCACGTGTCTTGTCCGTTGAGTCATCTTTTCTTTGGAATCCAAAGTGCTTCCAAACGAATGACTTGAAGCCTAAAGGGGAGCCAATTTCCTCGTCTTTTTGGACACTAGCCATTAGGGGTGTAACGATTCATCGATACACATCGAGTAATCGATATAATGCTCTACGATTTATTGGCATCCATGCTAAACGTAAACATCGATTTATATCGGCGTGTTTGACTTCGGACATTAGACGCGACTTTATTTTGAAATCCAGTTCATTGTTGCTCGCTTCCTCTTTCCGGGTGCAGTGCGCGCGGCGGCGTTGTGTTGTGAGCAGAGCAGGCACGTGAAAGGGGAGTCGACAACTAGTACGCTGCTTCTGGGCTGGTGCTATGGCTAGTGTCCAAAAAGACGAGGAAATTGGCTCCCCTTTAGGCTTCAAGTCATTCGTTTGGAAGCACTTTGGATTCCAAAGAAAAGATGGCTCAACCGACAAGACACGTGCAGTTTGTAAATCCTGCCATGCGGTGATCAAATATTCAGGGAGCACAAACCTCGCCGCACATTTAAAGAAAAAACACGACATCAAAATTCAGTGTTAAAGTAAGCACTTTGTATACTACAATACTAAATAAAGAGTTTGCAGTACCTTGTTGATTTTGCGTATGAATTGTTATAAATCAAGATATTGTTCTATATTTTTTATTTAAAAAAAAAAAATCGATCGTAGAGCACTATATCGTGAATGAATCGCAGCAGGCTTTAAGATATCGGCAAATATCGTATCGTAGTTCTTTGTATCGATATGATATCGTATCGTGACAAAACCCGCGATTTACACCCCTACTAGCCATAGCACCAGCCCAGGAGCCGCGTACTAGTTGTCGACTCCGCTTTCACGTGCCTGCTCTGCTCACAACACAACACGCCGCTCACTGCTCCCGGAAAGAGGAAGCAAGCAACAATGAACTGGATTTCAAAATAAAGTCGCGTCTAATGTCCGAGGTCAAACACGGCGATATAAATCGATGTTTACGTTTAGCATCGATGCCAATAAATCGTAGAGCCTTATATCGATTAATCGATGTGTATCGATGAATCGTTACACCCCTACTAATTAAGTTTGAGCACTTTGGTCCATTTAGCGTTAGGAAAAATGGCAACAGGACGTTTCGGTCCAAATTGTAATTCTAATTCTGCTCTAATTTTGCTAACATTCCTGAATGTAACTATCCCGCCTGGTAACTTGGCTAGGACTTAGTGAAACTCTTCTGGAAATGTGCACTTACTGTCAGTTCATTTTGCCCAAATTCATTCTTTCTTATTTTTGGCAGCCGCGACGTCGGCCAAAGGTCCTGACAAGGAGAAGAAGCTGGACGAGGACTGCAGCACCCCGCAGTCGGCCTTCCTGGGGCCGACCCTATGGGACAAGACGCTGCCCTACGACGGCAACAACTTCCAGCTGGAGTACATGGACCTGGAGGAGTTCCTGTCGGAGAATGGCATCCCCGCCCAGCACCACGTCCCTCCGGCGCCACCCCTGCTGCCGCCGCCCTCCGTGTTGGACCTCAGCGGCCACGCCTCCACCTCCATTCGCAATGTTTCGCCGGCTTGTCTGCTCCGAAACAGGCCAGGTGCGTCAAGTTGTTCAGTTATTCTTGCTTGTTTTGTATCTCCTCACACCAAAGAAAACTAGGGCACCACCCAGTGGCTTGGAGGTGCCATGCACCGTTGTTGAAACAGGTTTAAATCGCTCGGTCTCGGTACATTTAAAGGTAGGTGTGGAAAGACCTTTCCTCTGTTGCCACCCGCTGGCCGCAGCCTGTCACTGCATTGCCTTCACAAGGAAAAGTCGACGGGAGGTCAAAGTCAAAGTCTGCTTTATTGTCGGTTGGTCCTGTGGTGGGAAATTGGGAAGATGGCCAAAGTAGACGCAAAAGACTAGAACGTCGTCTCGCTTGTTGTCCTCCAGGGCTCTCCAACTTCAGAAACACCCCGAGCCCCATCGACCCGGACTCCATCCAGGTTTCGGTGGGCTACGATCCAGACCCGGCGGACCTGGCGCTGTCCAGCGTCCCAGGCCAGGAAATGTTCGACCCGCGCAAACGCAAGTTCTCGGCCGAGGAGCTGAAACCCCAGCCCATGATGAAGAAGGCTCGCAAGGTCTTCATCCCCGAAGATCTGAAGGTAAGTTGGATCTGGTACTCATTGGCCCGAGCTGTCGCTCCGCCGCTGTTGAGGGAACTGAAGTTGCGTTTCTTGTTGCCCCCGAGCAGGACCACAAATACTGGGCCCGGCGCAGAAAGAACAACATGGCGGCCAAGCGCTCGCGCGACGCCCGGCGCCTCAAGGAGAACCAGATCGCCATCCGGGCTGCCTTCCTGGAGAAGGAGAACCTGGCGCTCAGGCAGGAAGTGAGCGAGCTCCGCAAAGAGCTGGGCCGCACCAAGAATATCCTGGCCAAGTACGAGGCCCAGCACGGACACCTGTGAGACCAGGCTGCACACATACGTACAAATGTCTGTCTTTGTGTGGTTGCCAACGAGCCGTCGCCATCTTGGGTGCGTGCCGCAATTGTATTCCACAAACTGAGTACGCGTGGAAAAGGGCAAAAGAGAGATATCAATTCCTAAGTGGGTTCTTTTTATAAGGCTATATTTTACGACGTCCGAAAACTCAAAGAGAACTATTTATACACGCTGTGTCCATATGAAAGGAAATATTCGATACGAGCAGAAATCAACACATCTTTCATACACTCGTGCGGACCAAAAACCAGACCTTCTCGAATGGCATGTTTCTATCCTGTAATTTTTTTGTACAGCCGTGGATATTTTGTGTGCATTTTTAGATTTGAAGCAGGACGCTATTTTAATTGACAATCTATTTGTGACACACTGAATGTAACCCGAATCCAACATGGAGCACTTAGTTGTGTTGTTTTCTTCTTTCCTCATGGTGTCATTTATTTCCTTTATTTTTCCTGATTTTCCACATCACCAATAAAAAAATAAATGAACTATCTTTTTGGGGGGGAGGCTTGAAAGTCACCCGTGAATCTGCTTATGTGACGCGGTAAAATTGGAAGCAAAAAGTAGCGTTTGTATTGTTGCCAAATGGCCTTTGGTGAAAGCAGCCCTCTCCGAACTTGTCACAGGTAATCGATCCAATCAGAAGCATGCACGCCCAGAGCAATCATTTGGATACGCGTGCGCTTCCGGAAAGGAAGCCGTGTTTTTACCGTCTGTGTCTCAGTCAGTTTTAAGTTGAAGAATCCGAATTGTAATCTTCATATTGCATTAAAAAAACCCTACTTTTTCTAACCTGGGTTCGGTGAATCGGTCTCAGGGGTTCGGCAAAGCCTCCGCATTTACAAACACGCCTGATTCATCGTGTAAATTTGTGATGACGCAAATTGGTCTCGCAAAGGCAACAGCAGAAGTCGCGCTTATTTGCAGGTATGTAATTTGTTTTGAGTTCATGCATTGTGTTGGTTTGGTACTTTGAACAAGCTGATGTTCATGCACGGGTCATTTTGTGCTCCAGTCAAAAACATTGATCTCTTCAATTTGAATTTTTTTTCTTTTCTTTTTAATAAAGAGGGGTTCGGTGAATGCGCATATGAAACGGGTGGGGTTCGGTACCTCCAACAAGGTTAGGGACTTAAATAAAATTGGAATCCACCTTCAGTGAACGTTAGTGACTTTTATAAACACTTCCGCTGATGACCAGCAGGTGGCAGAATAATCACATAAAATGACGAACACAATTTATTGGGAGAGGATTGTTTTTACCACAAAAATATTTATTTTATTCAATACAAATACAAGCTGGCGGTCGTCTTTAGTTGCAAATGTGAGTAATATTACATAAGGTATTTTTGAGGACATGAAAGCAATATTTGCTTAATCGTTTTTTTTTAGCTTAGCAAGGAGCAGCTGGCCCACAAATTATACGTAACTGCTGCCATTTCACATGATTAGAATATTGCCAATGACTTCAGATTTCCAAAGGGGGCTCTGAAGAGTGAATACACTAAATACAATATCATCAAATAAAAATGTTAAATATTTGAAATAAATCCAAAATGGCAACAATGGCAAATTAATACAAAGATTGGTTCAAATTGGTTCAAGTAAATTAAGAGTAAAATATTTTTGTGAATGAATACATCCAAGAAAATGCCAGTTTGTGATGTGAGAATAAATATTTGTAAATTGAAATGACTTTAAATTGCAACCTTTATATGTTCCTTAGCAAGTGGACGCAAAAGTGCTAGTAGGTAGGCAAAAAATAAGATCCAAGTCGTTTGTGATCATCAGGGGCCTTTAATTCATTTGCTCAAATTTGCTGCATTGATCTGAATTGACAAATACAAACAGCTGCTTCAAATTGAAAATGATGAAAATGGACATGGAATGAAGCACCCTGATGCGGAAGCACGAGCAATGTCCTCATCGTCAGGGCTTTGCGTGTTTGCATGTTTACGTAAGCTTCTGACAGACGGACGGACAACCGGGTGGACGGACAAAAAAGCACAAACACATTTTTAATACGCCTCCGGCAGGCAAGCAGACAATAATCCACAGACATGGACGATAATTGTGCAATTGCTCTGATGGATGATTGGCAGGCCACACTGGGTCGCTTTACGTAAGAGGATTTGGTGACACGCAGCCCCTCCTGTTGTTGCGCAAAATAATTTCTTTATTTTCATCTTTTTTATCCCTTCTAGTCTCCCCGTGTCCTTTATATCCATCTTTTTATGTTTTCCGCATGAGAATGAATCCGATAAAACGTAATGTTATGGCTCCTACTATCGGGATGGAAGTTAAAATTAGCCGCAAAGAGATTTTTGAGGGCGCTACGATTGCCGCAAAACGCCCCCCTCTCATTGCTGCAAATTGTCCTTAAACAAGTCAAAGGTCACTGCCAGCTTTTTGTCCAAATGGGTCCGTCCACACGGGGCAGCATTTTGGTCCCGTCGGCCATCCATCACTGTCGCGTTCCTATTTGGCTCTGAGCACGGTGCTAAGGGAGCCCGCTTCGGACTTCCTTGCCGTCGCCCTCCGATCCCTCACACCAGGGTGCTCCTCTTCTCGCGATCTCGGCTCAGGTCGGGCGTGGGCGTCTCGGGCTCGTAGCGGGCGGAGGCGGGCGAGTTCTGCATGACCACCAGGCGGATGGGTGACTGGCCGGGGGCCGGCGGGGCGTTGTCGGGCGCGTACTCCTTAGTGGGATCCTTCCCCCGGCAGTCGTACAGGATGCAGGAGATGAGAAAAACCAGTAGCAGGATGACATAGCTGGCCACCAGGATGATCAGGTTGAGCGTGACCGGGTCAATTTCCAGGTAGAATTCCATGAAACCCATGCTGACGCTTCATAGCGCGACCCGAGGGTCCCGGGCAGGGCTGGGCAGGGCGAGGCGAGGCGTCCGGGGGGCGGCCACACATCAAATGAGAGGCACGGTGGCCGCCCGCCCTGGACGGGAATTAATCCCAGCTTCCATGTCAGCAACCAATGGTGAAAGCTGCTCACTTTTAATAACTTAAGCCGCACTCGGTGGCCCACTGCCAGGCCGCCCGACAGCGCCCGCCGCAAATTCTTCCTATGGCGAGTCGGGCCCTAGGATTTAGCCATTTCTATTGGCCGTCACGTTGCGATAAAGATAGAGAAAGCACCAAAGCCAACAAACGTAAGCCTGGACAACAACAAAAAGAACAACATAGATGCTCTTTCTGGCTTTTTCCGTTGCTGATCCTGGCCTGGACATTGGTAAGCATGACGTCCCTCGTGCTCAGTCGCCATCCCCAAAAGGGGGGCGCCATTCTTCTCAAACACAATGTGAACTTCCTGCCTCGTTGCCATTCGTGGCTCCTGCCAGGGCCGGACCTGACTTTTAGAACTCAAAGGCAGAAAATACAGAAGTTGTCAATCAAGTGGCTGAGCAAGGCCGCCCGCCTGTTTTTGGCACCGCTTTGGGGGCCGAGCCGCCCTTCTGCGAAGGTCAAAGTTGAGGTGGCGGGCGTGGATGTCTTCCTCTTCCTCGGTCCCTTTCATCCAGTCTCCTTGCGTGCCAGGCCTTTTCCGCCCGGGTGTCTGGGGGGTGATTAGACACCTCAGGAAGGGAGGGCACAGATGGGATATCCCCTTCGACGCAACCCAAAAGTGAAGCAATCCACGACTTGATCGCCGGGCCGCTCTGGTGCCACGATCGAGTCAGCTTGCGAGAATTGAGCGTGCCGAACCAAGATCATGAACATAAACGGAACACCAACTTCTGGTTACTTTATTCACAGAAAAGCCTCCAGGTGTGCATCGGGGCGCAGGAATAAATAAGGCGCTAAAAATAAAAATACACTCCAGTATTTTTATTATTATGAATAATAAAAATCCACCCGCAGGAAAGCTATATTTGGCTGGCATTTGTGCATGTTTATATAAAAAAATATGGTGGCCAAAGATCAAGTTTGTCTCCAAAAGACCAGAACACACACACACATTAAAGCAATAGTTCTGATGTACCTACGAGAGAATGAGCAGGCCATTCTATTTGCAGACGATCCAAGTTCTTCGTAAGGGTGTTGAGGAAGGGCCCTTGAGGAGCGCGTGCGCCGCCATCAAATGCCGGAGGACTTCAAGTTGCCCAGCACCTGACGGGCGCTTTAATCTCACTGCCCAATCACGAGGTCGGCCTGGCTTTCCCTCCTACCGCGGTCCCCCTTGCCGCGCATCCCGAGCCTCCGGCAGGCGACTCCGGCCCCCAGCGAGCCCAGTCCGGCCCCCAGCAGCGCCAGCCCCAGGACGGAGATGATGGAGCCATGCGAGTTGAACGCGTAGGCCACGGCCGTCACCGCCGCGCCGGCGATCAGCGCCACTGCGCCGAAGGGCGCCGCGCAGCGGTGGCAGGATACCTCGGCGCCCCCGGTGGCCGCGCTCAGGAGCTGCGCCTCATCCACCCGTGTGGCCGCGCCCGAGCTCAGCTTCTCGTATGAGAAAGTGGCCGGGTTGCCGTCTTCTGCCAGGAAGAGTTGGGACATCTTCATCGGCCGATGACGGAGCGGCTGCAATGGCGGCAATTGCAACCACGGTGAGAAACCAAACTCGTCTATCTAAGGCACTGACGTATTGTGACAAGCGGGACAATCAAGCCCTCATCCACTAGGTGGCACCAGGCACAATCATCCCTTCAAACTTTTGTGACGTTTTGCGGTGCTCAAAAGACGTTTTAGCCGCTTTCCCAAAGCTGAGCCCGGAAGAACAAAGTGGCAACTCACCACTGCGTGGCCTTCTTCATCTCGCTGTTTCCACGCGTGCTCGCCACTTCCCCAAAGTCAGAGTGAAGAGCACGAGCGATGGAAAATGGCTCCCCCTCCTCCCCCCCTCCCCCTCCTCCACATGTAGAGCAGAAACTTTTAACTCTCTCCTGCCTTCACCTTGCCGGTGCGAACGAGCACAAGGCTTACTCATGACTGAAACTTGGAACAGAAAATGTGTTTATTTGCTTACACTCGAGAAGATAATGTCCGCAATCGAATCTTGTACCTTGGGTGCACCAAGGACACTTTGCGGGAAAAGCCGTCTGCAGCTGAGGCGAGGGCAACGGGTCAGGCGGGTCACATGTCCTTGACCATGTGGTCGGCGCTCTGAAAGCTGTTGTGGAAGGGGTTAAAGAGACAACAGAAGCCGCTCCTCATTTCCGTGTTCGCCATCCAACTGGGAACATCTGGCCTGCCCCCCCCACCCCTCCACACCCCAAGCCCCTTTTTCATGTTTAAATCCTCAACAGGATTTACTTGTGCAGCAGCAGGAGAAGGTGGACAGGAATGGGTGGGGGGGTGTAAGGGGTGAGGAGGCGGGCCCATGAGCCTTTTGATCCGGGGTGAGGTCAGGGGTCACCATCTAAAGCTGGATTTATGTACTGAACCAAAATAGTTCCATCAAATGGCCATGTAAAATCATCAAGTGGCAGTTTGGAATGAGTCAATGAAGCAAAAAACAAATTCCATTGTTTTATTATAAGAAAAACAATACCATATTTTCCGCTTTGACTTGACTTTGATGGCAATTTTGGCCGCCTGGGGCAAGTGTGCCGCTTTCCCTTCCGGACCGCGTCGTTGGTCTCTGGCGTCATCTAGTGGTGGTTGTACAAAGGACACCTTTTATTTTGACTCCTTGAGGTTGAAGCGCCTAAAGTTGATTTGCTAAACTCTGGCGCTATCTAGTGGCAGTCGTACAAAAGACACTTTTTTTTTTTTTTTACTTTTTGCACTTTATTACATCTTAACAAGAATTACATCTTAACAAGAAGACAGCAATCAACAATCACAATGCAACTTGTAATTGTTGATGATCATTCGAGCTAAAATATAATTTAGCAGCAAAGCAACACTTTGCTCAATCAAAGATTGCTCCGGTTTGAGCGTCAGGGTGACAACAGATGTTCAGTTAAGTGGCATCATGATATATGATGTGATGCTGTGGATATATGCTTTTATTTCAGGGGAGGCATATGCGACAGTGCCACGGCTAATGCGACGTTAACACTAAGAACGCGGGCGACTGTCGCAAGTGGGAGGGGGGGTCATTCACGTCCTCCGGAAGTTTTTCAGAATGGCGTCCAGGGTTCCGAAGGCTCGGTAGAACTCGTCCTCCGTTTTAGCCCCTGCCGCGTGAAACGGGAAATGTGGTGAGCACTCGGATCACCCGGGCCAGCCACATTTGTTATTCTCGTAAAGCGCTAGGTAGCGTTTCTCCTGGCCCACTTTTGAGATCATAGCCGTCACGAGTTTTCAGCTCTCGATGACACTCAAAGCTCTTCGCTGTGACCCGATTGACTTACCGACCAGTGAGACGGAGCCGGAGGAAAAGATGGACGCCGTCATGCCGGGCCGGAAGTTGTATTGCAGAGCAGGAAATAGCTCCGGTTCGTAACTGAGCAAACACAAGAAATTATCCAAACGGGGCGCGTAAGCACCGAAGCAACGCCGAAAGCTGCCCAAATGTTCCCTTTTGTTAGCAGACCCGTTACGTGTTAGCATTAAGCTAGCCGACTGCTGTTTGATGGTGCGGTGAGGAGGCCTTGAGCTGACCTGCAGTGATCCTGTTTGGCCGAGAAGAGATCCTCCAGATTGATGGGGAAGGTTTTGCACGTGCCGCCTATGTTGAGCACCTTGAAGTCCAGGAAGCGTGCCGGGTAGCCCAGTTTCAGGATTTTGAAGGCAAATTTCCTGGCAGCCACCCGAGATTCGTCCTCGCTGCAAGTCAACAAAAAGCCCTGATTTGACCCATCGACGACGGACAGACAGACTGTCACGCATGCCGGCCCGCACAGACCTCTTGGCTCCTGTGCAGAAAAGGATTCCCGACTGGAAGATCCTGGCCGTGGTCTGCGGCTTGCGGATCTTCATGACGAGCGACTTGAAGACCTGCCGCAAAACAGGAAGCCGAAGCTCAATGACAAGCCAGCAAAACATAGTCAAAACTGTTGCTGCCTGTAGGCGCAAATAGATGCGCAAAGTTAGCATTAATTACCAAAATATAAACACCAAATGAGATTAGTGTATTTATAAGTTCTCCTTAGCCCAGTTAGCCTTTTGAGATTTGACATTGACCTTTCTTGCGACACGTCAGGTTTTTGGCCACCTGTGGAAGCTTGTTGCGAAAAAAAAAAAATCCTGCTAATTTTTGTGCTACCGTTGAGAGGTGCTGCACGTTCCACGAGTTCCGAGCTATGAACTCCAGATCCAGATCGCAGCCCAGCTTCACCGATGACGTCACGTTCCTGCGCAAAACTTGAGTTCAAGTCAAGTCAAGCACTTCATATCCTACTAGTGTCCTTTGTCCTTCAAGTTGTTGACCAAGTGTTGCTAAAATAACGCGTTGGACTCTCCAATCGTTTTACTCTAACGCGAACGGACAATTCCGTCCACTATTATGGCCTTAAACGGCTTCGCGCGCGCACGCATGCACAAAGCATTCTCATCATGATGATGTTTTGGTTGAGTTTACTGAATCTGCGGCCCGGTGCGCGGTTTGACGCTCCAGCGGGCGGCGGGCCTGCGCCTGGAAGAGGAGGCGGCGGCGGAGGAGGAGGGAGGAGGAAACGAGGACGGCCCACGAGCAGCAGCAGTAGGTGGCGGAGGAAGAGGCAGCAACGGAGGGGACTCCACCAGCACCGGGAGGAAGGAGGCCACCTGGTCGGGGGTCCTGCACAGGGCCTGCATCGCCAAAAGTCTGCGATCGTTCTCGGACAGCTGCTGGCTTTGTACCGCCACGAACATCCTCAAACAAATAACCAACTAACTCTGCGGGCTTAAGAAGGACGACCTGAGCTCAATCCAGCCGGCACGCGTAACTGCGAGGAGAGATGGTCGAGAGCATGCAAGGAATGAGAGACCACACACGGACGCACGCAGCTCTGATTTCTATATGGACTGGCGGTCCCCACGCAGCACAGAATAAAGTGGACCGTAACAAAGGGCTTGACGGCACCCAAAGACTTGGCAACCACGACTCGGACAGGCTTTGTGACATCACGGCCCGCACGGTGTACTCTGACGAGAGGACGTATACATGGCACAGCCATGCAGCAAGCCAAAGACCCACTTGTCTTTTTTAAAAAAAAAAAGCCTAATCGGTGTCTGGTTTGGGCCAACAAAAATGAACATAAAACTTCGAACAGCTGCTACTACTATGCTGTGTGGGAAGAACCAGTTTCCTTTTTTTTGCTCTTTGCTCAGTGCTGCCTGCATGGCCAGTGGCGGTACTACACTCAAGGTGCGCAATCCTACATTTGGACTTGACGCCCACCTATGCATTTGGGGAGGGGCCTCTTCGTGATTGCGTGCTCAAACAATAATCGGGACAGCACAGCGGGGACGCACGAATAAGAATTAAAGAATTTGAATGGAAGCAGTAATGACTGGACATGAAGTTATCTGCGCACGCGCGCGTCTTTCCTGTCAGATTTGATCTGTTGGGCTGAAGCCCGTTTCCCCCGCCCACTCCTCATTTCAGCTTTAAAGCAATTGGGAATGAGAAGCTTCTCGTCTCCCCTCCCTTCTCTCGTTTCTTTTTTTACTTTGCTCATTTTTTTCCCATGCCACTTTTCCCCAGCTCTCCGCCAAGTGTCCTTGCACCTCCAAGTGTACGCGTCTTTCCCCTCCTTGAATCCTCCCTCGCAAGTGTCTTTTTGTCCCCCCCCCCCCTTCCAGCCTCCCCCCCTCCATTGCTCCAGCTCACTTGGACTTGAACTCTTGCAGCAAGCGTGTGACACAAGGAGCCACTTTGGGCCGTTTGACTTGTGTTCGGCGGCGGTTTCTGCGGCTGGCCAAGAGCCCGAAGAGTGCGCTTGGCCGCCGTGTGGGCGGGATCATCGCGGGCCGGGCCCCCAGATGTGGGACGCCCTGGGCCAGGCAAGCCTTCGTGCGGCGGAGATACCGCAATGAAATGTGAGCCTGCTCCGTAATTTTGGGGATGTTTTACTCGGAGCAGGCAGGACAAAAGACACGTTAGCAGGCCACAGCCCAGCCGGAGCAGATGTTGGAGCTCCGGGAAGAGCAGGCAGGCAAGCCGCATCGAGGACGGTAAGGAAAGATACAAGCAGCAGCGGCAGCTCTTTCCAAGCCGAACTGCTCGACTCCGAACCGCTAGCTCGCTCCAAATTTATCTGAAACGTTCGACAGGATTAATGTCGTTTCGAAGTTTTGAAAGTTTGTCTTGGAGTCCTGACTGTGTCCTCGTACGTCGTTTGGCGTCCTGACGTCACACGCCAGTTTACGGTTGACGAAAGTGCGCAAGTGGCAACTGCACGCGGAGTTGCACGGTGACGTTGAAACGACATCAAGAAAAAAACAGCCAAAGTCAGCTTGTCTTGGACGTCAGTCTTGCCATGTTCGTCACTGCACGCCGGTACACGTCATTCCACGTGGGTACGTCTCGTGCCGCACCGAACGTGTCGTTCACTCCGCTCGTCAACACATGTTTTGAATCGGAGATACAAGGAAGTCTTTTTTTGTGCTGATTTTTTTTTCATTCATTCATCTTTCGAAGCCCTTCTCTCGAGGTTCGCGGGCGTGCTGGAGCTTAGTCAAGCAGTCTTAGGCGCAGGCGACGAACTGGTTGCCAGCCAACCGCGGGGCAAAAAGTAACAATCACATATGACGTCATATATTGATCAAATTAGTTTCTTCCTGAAGCGTCATGCTAAGAAGCGACCGACCCAGCGCCGGCTCCCCGGTGCTCTTCTTCTGCGTGCAGATATGGGCCAAGATGTCGGTGGATTCTGAGAACACCCGCCCGCTGTCGTCTTCGCGAGACTCCCGCATCTCCTGCGTCTTCCGAGCGGCCGACGACAAAGATGATGACGACGTCCAGGCGGTGGGAGAGGAGAGGTACGTTGGTGTCGCGGGCGCTTTTCCGTGGCGTGGCTCGACCAAACTTGTCGTCTGTCGAGCAGCGTTCTGGAGATGCTGAGCTGCTCCAAGTTGTTGGACCTGGAGACGTGGCTGTGCATGCCCTCTTCGCTGCTGCTGCCCAGACTCTTGGACTCCGCCCGGGCCCCTTCGCCTTCGTCGGCTCACAGGTAAGAAAAAAAAAAAAAAAGTCAAAGGTGACTTGAAATCTGGCAGACTGGGTCACACGACTGACTGATGTCATGACGCCCGCTCCGTTCCTCGGCCCGGCCAACTTGAAATGTTTCTATTAGTCGTTAGTTTGAGCCTGCGGGGTGTTCTTGACCCGTTGACCTACGTGAATATATTTATCGGGATCCAGGCGGTGGCTGCGGCGGCGGCGGCGCCTGCTCTGGTTGCCTTTTCTTTTCAGGCTGCCACAAAGAGCTGATGGCTTGATAAGCGCCGCCATTGCCGCCGCCATCTTCCCAAGGTCTCGTTTCCCATGCAGTTGGTTCCGCCTTCCCACTTGATAACAGCGCCGTCTGTCATGTTGACTTGGAGCGAGCTGCTGAACTTTGTCCTGCGCAGGAAACAAAAGGGCAGTTGTGAGCGGCGCTCATGGCGAAGTCGCAGCTACTCAGTGTCGGACGCCAGGTAGGAAGGCGTGACGCATCTTTTCGTAACCGCCCGGCCAGCCAATATTTTGAGGCAGCATTCAAATGGCGGTCTGACCCACAAAAAAAACATGGCTGGAGTTTCCCTCCTTTGTGGCATTTTATCTCCAGTTCAGGCTCAGAATTCAGCCAAAGAAAAAAAACGGGACTCCGCCAAACGCTCGCTGACGTGAAGAGTTGACATTGAGGCACGAACGCCTCAGGACTAAGATGCGGTCCAAACTTTGATCCGCTTCACAGTCCCAATCGACAGATTACGACAGAGCATCATCGACATAATAACGGACGTGATAATGGACACAACTCCGTGTCGGATGTCAACAACATACAGCGCAATGAAGCAACTGACTGACTTTCCAGCAGGACGGCTGAGAGGGCCGCCGCCACGGGCCAAGAGACGCCCTACCCGATGTCGCCGCCCGTCCTCTCGTCCACGCCCGCCGCCGCCGTCAGCATCGGGAAGCGCCGCCGTCTGGCCGCCGGTCCCGGAGGTCTTCGCTGGAAGTCCGCAGGTGGGTCAAATCAGCATGCTAGTTGTTGAATCCTGATTCTTCATCTTTCAGTGAGGAACAGTCTCGGTTTGCTTTTCCAAATGCCCGTCTTCCGGGATGGGAAGGAGGGGGGGCGGGTCGTGTTAGCGTCTCAATGGGGCTGAAGGTCAAAGCGGATGTGTGGACAAGTGAAGAATGTTGAGTCCAAACATGCATGCTCGGAGACTTCCTGTGTCGCTCACGGCGCTCGTCAGCACCACCCGTTGTCGGAACGTTAATGAGTTTCCTGTTGTGCATCTTTGGCAAAACTTGTGCCAAGACTGTTTTTTTTCCGGTCTGGTCGGGAGTGGACAAAGTGCGGCCCATAGTCTGCTGGCCAATTGGGTCTGCATCCGGCAATTACTTTTGAGAAGTCTGTGAGATTTGCGGCCTTAATTTAGCCATTGCACCCCACCCCCCCACCAAAAACTTGTCTTTTGTTGTTTACATTTTTTTCTTGGAAAAAGAAGACATTACGTTCAGCTTAAAACCTATTCCCTAAAGCAGTGTTTCCCAACATTTTTTCATTCGCGGCACACCTTTTCATTGGAAAAACCTCGCGGCACACCGCCAACAAAAATCCATGCTCCTATATTAAAATCAGTTATATTACAACGAAATACGTGAATTCCTATTCCTATATATATATCAAAGTCAAAGTCAGCTTTATTGTCAATCCCTTCATATGCCAAGACACACAAAGAAACCGAAATTCCGTTTCCTCCATCCCACGGTGACGAGACACAGTACACGATAAACATACAAGTAGACCATACAAAATAAAAACAAGAAGGCACAAAATAATAAATAAATAAATAAAATGAGTGATGAATAAATAATAAACAAATAACCCAATAAATAAGAGGAGCAAAACTGAGCCAGTGTGCGTACAGCAGACAGTAAGCATAGCGCAAAGTACAGGACGCTACGCAGAAAGGGGGGGCGAGTTCAGGATCCTAACAGCCTGGAGGATGAAGCTGTTGGAGAGTCTGGTGGTGCGGTAGAGTTGAATAATTTAATAGAAATAAATACTAAATATTCTATTGTATTCCTTTTTTTAAATAAAAGTGACAGTTTTTAAAAAAGGTTTTAGACGGTGTAAGAAATAAACTAAAGTGATTGTGATTAAAATAAAAGAATCAACATGATTTTGTTTACTGTTTTAGACTAGGTCTATAAATATTGCAACAAGAACAAAGTCACTTTTAAAGACGCTCTGCTGTTCTGACAGCAGCTGAGTGGCTATCACAGTCGAGGTGTCTCGACATGACTGTTTATTTTATGTATGTGAAAAATAACCAATCCAGGTTCTCCGGTTGAACTGCATGCTCTGATTTCCATTGGACCACAAATGCACCACAACCGTCATAGTGTCTGTCACTGTTAGCAAAAGCACACAGCAACACACACATAAATTGAATATGTGCCGATGCAATACAGTCAGACCGACACAATATGAAATCTCAAGATTCTCCGATTCTCCACGGATGCACGATTAGCAAGTGGCTGACCAGGCCTTGCGCGAAATGACCAGTTTGGTGATCCTGTTTACAATGCGCTCCGTAATTAATACTTGACAATCCCACGGCACAGCTGAACGTCTCTCACGGCACACCAGTGTGTGCTGAGTACAGTGTCAGCATTTTTTCCTCTTAAAAAACTTCTCCATCACTGTCACTATCGACGCGTCTCGCTATCCACAATGACAACGTCGCTGTCAATGCTACCTGCATGGGCATCCCATATACCTGCCGCTGCATCCATGCGTCACCAATTATTTCGTCTGCAAGCACAAGGCAAATCGCTACCTGCTGCTGCCACCTTCTGAGATGGAAGATATGATTACTCTGCCGGGCGCTACACCGCACAGGCGCACAAATTGGCGAATTTCCCACGGCACCCTTGACAATATTTAGCGGTGTGCCGCGGCACCCCGGTTGAAAAACACTGCCCTGCCCTAAAGAACAGTTGTGCTGGTGTTTTGTTTTGGTAATTCATTTGTCCAGCAGAGGGAGACAAACCTCCCATTGAAATCTGGTGAGCGTTTGAGCTTGAGAGTGGAAATCGGCAATTGACGGTAAAATGTCCAACTCGCTTCTCAAAAGGTTGCTCCAACATTTCTGCGCAGGGCCACGATTGATTTGGAATGAATTCCCGAGCTCAGCAGTTGTTAAGTCGAACAAGATGCGTTTCATTCCATTCGGAGAGCGTCGAGTGACACCGGGCGTCTCCGGTTTCCCCTGTCCAGGTTCCCTGCTGTCATCCGAGCCTGATGAAGAGGAGGAGGACGGCCCGGCCCAAGGGGCGAGGGGCCGGCGCCCGGCCCGGGGGGGCGGGGCTGCCGAGCGGGCAGCCGTCAGGAAAACGCTGTCGGCGGACGAGCGACTGCTGCGGCCGGCCGGCACAGAGCGACGACACCTCAAGCTGCTGCGCAATATCCACGTGAGTCATCGGCTGAGCGCACAGAGGCCTCGTGTTAGATTTGGAAGCACCAAACAGGCAGAGTGGTCCGTCGGCCAATCAGGAGGCTCAAAGTCTCGTGTTCACTTGGGGCCAAAAGGCCGTTGGGGTGTTTGGCGGCCGTTGCGAGGCAACCAAAGGCACATATTAGTTTTGTCGTACCTTCCGAAATTGGGGATGAAGTGAACCGTGTGGTCTCGTCCAGCGAGCGGGGTCTATTTCTTTCCTTTGGCTGCGTCGCATTTTTGACAATGGAAAGCAAAGCATGTTGTGGATGTGGTGCGCCTACCACGCTGCCAAACACTACAAGCTGCAATTAGCAAGGCCGTAATTGCAGCCGTCGTACCAGCCACCAGCGCTTGAAGATCAACTGTGTGGAATTGCCCAAAAGAGCATCTTATGTAAGAGCTAACTGAGCTTCAAAATCAAAAATGTAGCTTTGTTTTTGAGCGTGGCCTGCACTTGACATGGTTTTCACTTGAGCGCACGTTTTGGAAGGCAACCCGGTTAGCAACGCAAGCTGCCGTCGCGGCGTGTCATGCATTTCCCGGCAACGCAGGTAGCGCGCTGACACGGAGCTCCCAAGCACGCATGCACGCACGCCTGGAAAATCCCCCAAAGCTTTGGCTCCTCCTCACCTTTGCGACATGGAGCGCCATTTGACCTGTATGGCTGGCATCGTCCGCTTTGGCTGATGCAAAATTTTTATCAAATTGATCAAAACCAGCAACTGTGAACGTGCTTCTGAAGCCGTCTTTCTCTTTTGTGTGCCTTCCGCAGAGTCTGGGAACGCCGAGTAGATTCGACTCCAGAAAAAAGTAAGTTGCGGCCTCCGGACTGAATGATTGGACTCTTGGTGTCCCTAATGAAGCGTCCCTTAACTGTCCATGAGTTTTTGCAGTACCGCTTTGTTTCTTTTCCTTTGGCCGCTTGACAGTTGCCGCATTGGCAACTTTGATTAAGTCCCTTCTAGCCTCTGGCTACTTGTTACCATGGCGATGGCTGCAACGCTAAGTACAGTGCCGCCGCTTTGCTCCTTTTATTGCGTCGGCTGCCGATTTGCCTTTCCGCCCCGCCCGGAGCCGAGTGATGAATCAACGACCGCGAGACAAGATCTTGATCAGCACGGCCCGAAAAGGCCCATACTGTTTTGACGGGCGGCGCTCCAACAATTGAATTTGCTGCCGCTGTTGACTTGCGGAAGTGGGAAAGGCGGCTCCAAATGGTGTCGGCGCAGCTTGGTGCTGCCACCGCTGCCACCTTTTGATTGATGTGAGTAATTTTGTCACGCTCCCGGTTCAAAGGTGCCGGTTCAGAAGGCGAACGTGCACGCACGCACTCATGCAAGCGGTGGCTTTGGCTTTCCGACAGAATGGTGATTCGTGGCCAATTGCGATGTCAAGATGCATGGCAACTAAGAGCGCAAAAAGCAAAGAAATGATGGAATGCGACTCCAC
Source organism: Syngnathus typhle (assembly GCF_033458585.1). NCBI lineage: Eukaryota > Metazoa > Chordata > Actinopteri > Syngnathiformes > Syngnathidae > Syngnathus > Syngnathus typhle. Next base: position 3,038,339 of record NC_083755.1, on the reverse strand, counting down.
GGTGATATCCAGCATCTTTCTGGATTTTATTTTCACATAATGCTGCTCAGGGAGTTCGCCCCGGTGTTCACCTGTTACTTTCAATGGGAGTCATGGAAACTGCGCAACCAATCAGCTGGCGCTGCTGTTCGCGCAGCCATTTGCGCTGATGTTAGCGCTGAGCACCGCCGTTAGCGCTGCTGTTAGCGCTGCCGTTAGCGCTGCCGTTAGCGCTTGATGTCCTCTGCAGCGGGGGCGGGAACCTGCATTGTTGCAGTCCGCTTTGACTTTGGAGACGCGTTGGCTCTTGGCCATCCCAAAGTTGACAACTTTGCATGAGCATCAAGCAGCAATGTCCAAAAAATGACAATTGGCTCCACCACTCCCTCGCTCATCAGGCTGGAAGGGATGAACGGCATCTCAATTAATTTGACGCCTCTGGTCAGTCAGAATGGGGCGTACCTAATTTTCCGACCTGAGGCCAATTCTCTGGACCTTTTTTTTTCTTCTGTTTGTTTGATCCGCTGGGTGCACTTCATCTCGCTCTTCAGCAACAGAGCACACGTTTCCTCTTCCCCCGCCTCCTCCCGCTCGACTCTTGTCCTCTGCTTCTGTTCCTCCTCAACGCACGCACACTCACTCGCTTGCGCGCCACTCATCACGCCCGTCTTGGCCTCTGCTGTGGTTTGCGGCCGTTGTCGGCAGCGTGCGTGCGCCCGCCCACGCGTGGCGCGGCGGAGGGCGCCACATCTGCGCGACGCGCCGGCAGTCCACTCGGGAGCTCGACTCGCCGCCTTAGAAATTCTCCGCCGTGAGTATGCTCGCCGCCGGTGTTCTGACGTCGGTTTCCGAAAAGTCATGAGATTGAAAAGAAATGCCTTGAAGTCTTTGTGCTGCCTGCAAGTCTGCAATGTGCTCAACTTGCTCATCTCATCTCAAGCCGGCCGGCCGTTTGTCTGCGTTTGTCGGCAGGTCGGACGGCAAGCTCTCGCGACTGGCTCAGAGGTGGAACCGGCGCGCGGCGGCAGGAGATGTTCTGATCCAGGACCTGGAGTTTTACACGGGAATCTCCCACACCTCGCTCAGCCTGGACAGGTGAGCTTTCCGCCGAGATCAACGGATGACTGGCAACGTTGACTTGAGCGCAGCTTTTGAGTCGAGAGCAGGCACTGTCACTCGGATGAGCTCAGGCGGCTAACACTTAAACGCTCCGCCGACGCCACGTGTCAGTTGTTAGTCAAACGCGCGCTAGGCGTTCACTGTGAAGCAGCCCGCCACTGTTGCCACGGTTACCAGCGGCAGCGGCGCTTCCACCAGACTTGCGTCGTCTTGTGCGGATGTGAACGTTGGGATGAGCCTGCAGCGTTGCTTGGTTTGCAATTGGCTCGCCCGTTTGCGTCTGAGCTGGCCGCCCTCCCCTCCCCGCCTGCAGACGCCTGCCGGCCGCGATGACCCAGCAGATGCAGAACTTGCAGCTGTCCCAAGGCAAGAAGGTCCCGGGCGGGCCGGCCTCCCCCAACGCTGCCAAGCGCCTCTACCGCAACCTGTCGGAGAAGCTGCGAGGAAGCACGTCGTCCTTTGAAGACTCCGCCTTCTCGGGCAAGACGGATCGCCTTCGCAAGGCCTCGGTGAGCCTTTTGCCATGCCCTCCGGCTCGCGTCTGGGGCTCGTCTTCCCGGGAAGGGCCCAAAAGCCTCAAATTAAAACGGCACCGATTGTCTTTTTCTTTAGCCTCATTTCACCTCTCCGATTGGCTAAGTTACGTTTTGCCAGACGTGCTCGGGGACAAAAGAAATCATTTTGTTTCCAAGCAACGGCTCAACGTTTCGCAAATAGCAATCAAGTCAGACAGCGCTCCAAATAATCCAACGGCGATTCGGACGCTCGTCTGACGTGTCACGGGAGGCAAAGATAACCATGCCACACCACATCACGCCCGGCCGCTGTGTGCAGGCCATGCAGGGCGGCAGCGAGTGCCTCTTTGAGGCGGTGGAGCAGCAGGACCCGGACACGGTCCGCCTTCTCCTGTGCCGCCTGACGGTCGAAGAGCTGGAGCTCAACGCGCCCGACGCCCGGGGCCTGACGCCGCTCGACGTGGCCGTCATGAGCGACAACGCGCACGTGGCAAAGTTGCTGCTCAAGGCCGGCGCCAGGGAGGGGCCGCACGGTCAGTTCCAACGCCGTCGCAAAGCGGGGATGGCAGCGATGCCCGACTGAGCCGGCCCGTGCGCTTGCAGCCGTGAGCGCTGAGAAGCGCCAGGCCCACCTGGTGGCTCTAGAGGCCGAGGCGGAGCGCCGCGCCGCCGAAGCGCTGGACGACAAGCAGCTGAGGGCCTGGGAGCTGAGGTGCCAGCTCTACCAGCGCATGAGCGGGGCGTTGCAGCACGCACGTGAGACCCGCATGCTCGCACGCATGTTCAAAGATGCTGGGCGGAAGCTCAAGCGTGCTTGCGTCGCTCGCAGGCCCCCCCGAGGCGCCCATCTCGGTCCGTCTGAGCGTTAGCAGCAGCTCCACGCTGACCGTCACCTTCCGGGAACCGCAGCAGCTCCGACCCACTGTCATCACCAAGTACAAAGGTAGGCTGGGGGGCGTCTTGCGCAACACCAACAATATGAGCGCTCACGGGTGGCGCTTTACGAACAAGCGTGTCTGCTGACGGTCGCTGGTGTTTAGTTGCCCGCAGCAGAGTAATTGCAAGGTTAACGACCTCATCGCCATTGTCGCTGGGGACTATTGATTTCAAATCAAAGGACAAATGAACCAATTACGTGTGCGTGTGTGTCTGCAGTGGAGTGGAGCTGCTTGAAGGATTTCTCCCTGCTGGCCGGAGAGATGCTGCTGGAGAACCTGCAGAGCTTGAAATGCACCATCACCGGCCTCACCACGGTACAGAGCCGTTTTAAGGCTGGAGACCCCGCCCGCCTGCCCGCCTCTGGGCCCGTCCAGGCGCTGAGCATTTGCCGTGGTCCTGCCGCAGGGTCGCCTGTACTTTGTGCGAGTGTCGGCCTGCAACATGAAGGGCTGGGGGCCGCCTGCCTGCTCCTTGCCGCCATCTGCCGCTCCTTCCAGTACGTCCCCGAGCCGCCGAGTTCCGCCTGCGTCTGCGCTCGCCTACGCGCCTGCTCACGTGTGTGCCGAGAGGGCCATAGTGCGTGGGCGTCTGTTATTGCGCTCCGCTAATGTCCAAGTGGAACAGATGGAAAGCGGACGGAGAGCCACTAAAGGCGCACGAGACTGAGCTGATGGTTTTCTCCATCAAGCCATTTGATATTTGTTCTTCCTTTCCTTCTCTTGACATCAGACTGGCGAGAGAGCAACGGGCAGGAGCCCGGGCGGCACGGTCACACGGAAGCCATGGAGCGCCTCCTGCAGCAAGTCCGAGCCGCGCACGACTGCTGCGGAGGTGAGCCGCCGTTCGGATCAGCGCCAGTCAGCGCCGGTTCACGCCTGCCTGAAGCATTTCCAAGCATGCAGAAAGTGAATTTTGCCGAAGATGTTCTGGGCTTGCGTTTGTGCCGCAGATGCTTCCAAGCTGCAGAACTCCAGCAGGAAGCAGTCGGTGTCCAGAAGCCTCAAACATCTTTTCAACTCCTCCAACAAGTTTGTGAAGACACTGAAAAGGTTTGTTTTGCCCTTTTATAAAAGGTCGAGCACAAGCGGGCGGGAAGGCCTGAGCATTTTGATACTCACCACCAAAACGATCAGTAATTCCGCTGACGTTGCGCTTTACCGGGACATTTGTCTGGCGGTGGTGCACGAGGCTTATTTGGGCCTGCTTCAGGGGCATCTACTTGGCGGCCATCTTCTACCACAAAGACAAACTGCTGGTGACGGCCGAGGAGCAGATCCCCATTGTGGAGGTGGACGACTCGTACGGCAGCTCCCTTATGCAGGACTTCTTGTGGTTCACCAAGGTCAGCCTTGCGCCCGGCGCTAAATGCATGACTCGCCCCCCAGAGTTCCGCTAAGACACAAGTAGTGCTTTGCCGCTATCTTTTGCCGGTCGCCTCCCTCCGTGCTTTGACCAAAGGCTTGCTTGCGTCGCAGCTGTCGTGCATGTGGGAGGACGTGCGCTGGCTCCGTCAGACCGCGCCGGCGGCGTCGGCCTCGTCCACGCTGCAGGCGCGCCACAAGATGCTGAGCGCCGCCGGGCAGCTGCAGAACCTGCTGGGCACGCACGACCTGGGCCGTGTCCACTATGAGCCCATCAAGGATCGCCACGGCAACGTGCTGCTGGTGACGGCGCGCGACGCCGACGGCCAGCACTCGCTCCTCAGCGGCAAGTGGGTGCCGGTGGCCAAAGTGCAGAGTCAGCGCAAGTCCCTGTCCACGCCCGAGGAACCTTACGCCCTCGACATCCTCGTCATCACGCTGCAGGTGAGCACGTTGGCCTCCCATGCGATGGCGGCGGCGGTGGGAGACATTGGCCCTTTTTTTTGTCCTTCTCGGCGCAGGACATCGTGGCGTACCAGCGCCGCTGCAGCCAGCGCCTGGCGCCCGGCCTCTACCTGGGCTACCTGAAGCTCAGCAGCTCGGTGGATCAGATCCGGGTCCTGGTCTCCCAGCGGAACCCCAATGTGCTGTGTCACGTCCGCGTGCGGGAAAACGCCAACGTGTCCAGGTGGGTCTCGGGCCGGCGCCGGCTTTCCGGGCTCCGTCTGGAGATCTTGTCACATTTGTCACTTCAGGATGCCAAGAAGGAAGTTTAGACGCAAAGAGAGGCGAGCGAACGCAGTAGGCAAGGAGGGAGGAAAAGAAGGGAGCGCACAAATGTATAGACAAGAAATGGAATGACAACTGCAGGGCGGGCAAGCAAGCAAGCCACTAGGCCAGCGTGCCGCTTCCCTGACTCTCTTCTCGTGACCTGTCAAATGTGGCTGGGACCGACCGACCGGACGGATGGATGCCGTCTCCAGGGAGGAGTGGGATTGGATCCGCACGCTCTCGGCCACCGAGGGCGCCGACTGCGGCGAAGAGGCCCGGCCCGGGCCCGAAAGCCATGCTCCGCTCCTCTACTACGAGCTCCAGACAGCCATCAAGTCCCTGCTCAAGAACCTCAACCTCAGCGTGCAGCAGGTACGTCAGTCCGCTCGCTCGCCGGCACTTCGGGCAGCGCGCCAACGCGGACTTTTTTGCGGGCAGGCCCGCCATTTCCGCCTATACAGCCAAGAAGTGGTGGAGGCGGGCCACGGCGTCTGCTTCCTGCTGCTGCTGCCGCCCGCCGATGACGTCTGCTCGGCCCCCGGCCAGCCCAACCCCTATACGCCGCTGGCTGGATTCCTGCACCTGCCGCTGCAGATGTTTGAGCTGGGTAAGCGCCGCCGAGTCAGCGTTGAGTAGTGGCAGGATTTGGTTTGGTTTGCTCGCGGCCGCCAACGTGTCGCTATGTCCTCAGCGCACTTCTGCTGCTACAAGGAGAAGTTGATCAGCTTGTACTGCCGCCTGTCTACCGTGCTGGACCTGGACGCCCTCATCGCCCAGCAGGCGCTGCGGGAGGCCATCACGGATGACGAGGTGGCCGCCGCCAAGCGCCGCCATGGGCTCATTCTCGACTACATCCAGGTAGCCGCCTCGGCTGGACGGGCACACGGGTCGCGGCTGCTCACGGCGCAATTTTCTTCGGCAGCAGCTGGACGAGAGCCGGCGGGACCTGCGCTGGCTGACGGAGGCGCTGCAGTCCGCCCGCTACAAGCAGCCCTGTGGCGGCGTGCCTGTCACCTGCCTGGTGGACGCCGCCCTCGCCACGGACAGCCACGCCAGCGGCCAGCGCAAGACCGACTCCACCTCCTCCGCCATGGACTACCTGCCGTCGCCCGAGCCGTGCAGGAGCGGTGAGCAGCGGCATCTTCTGAGGTTCTTGTTGAACAGACGGACGAGCGTGCTGTGACTTTTGCAGACTCCCCACCGGGCTGGGACGAAGACACTTCATCCGAGGTCTTCCTGCCCACCGACAGCGACTACGACTCAAGCGACGCCCTGAGCCCCCGGGAGGCGGAGCCGCTTTCTTCGCAGGCCCTGCGCTCGCTGGGGGGCAGCGCCCCTGACGTGCTGCACATCCTGGAGCTCAGGTTAGCGTCCCGCACTGCTTGAATCCAACTCAAATCACGCCAGATAATATTCCAGCTAGACGACAAATGGCCCAGCTCCTTGCTCATCTTTGCTTGTCCAGGTGCAGCGCCTTGGCCGTGAACGAGCTACCCCCGTCGCTAGGCCCAGACGAGTCCAAAGATGCGGCGGCTGTGGCGGCCTTCCTCCCACGCTCGCCCTCGCAGTGCAAAGACTTGGCAGCTTTTTCCCGGGCTTCGCCCCACTCCCTGCCCCTCGCCCGGCTCCCCCGCACGTCGCCGTCCCCCCCGGTGTCCAGGAGCCAGCGGGAGGGCAGCATCCCCAACCCCCCCTCCAAGCGCAAGCTGCTCTCCAGGAGCCACCGGGGCCAGTATTTCAGCGGGCCCCAGCGCTGGCTGAGGGGACACAGCCAGGAAACGGGCTCGTTATCTGAGGGCGTCTACACCAAGCAGCGCGAGCCGGACCTCCCGCCGCCGCCGTCGCAGGGCGCCACCTACGTGAGCCACATGGACTGTGACCTGGCGAGCCGCAAGGGGCGCCCTCGAGAGCAGAGACCCCACGTGCGCAGGATCTTCACAGATGAGGGCGTGGCAAGGTCGGAAGGGGCGGCCGGACAAGACGCCGACTCGGACGAGCAGACCAACGCCCAAGTGTTGGAAATTCTCAGCAGCACGCTCTAGCCCCCCCAAAGCGCCGCTCCAAAAGGTACGTTACGTTTGGAATCATTCCGCAACGAGCGTCGTGAGTGAGCCACTCCCGCGTTCTCCCAAAGCCATAAGCTCACTCGGTTGCCTCGGTGGGGGGGGGGCTTGTCCGTCCGTCTGTCGTAGGAAACCAAAGTTGACTTGGCCAAGCCTCCCGGCGTCGACTGTTAAACAATCATCAATGCAAGCGGGGAATTGCAATTTAAGATGCTTCAAATGGGAAAGTTTACATGGGAACCAACTGGGGAAGAAATTTGAAGGAAGCCTTTCACATTTAAGCTCGTAAGCACATTTTTTCCAAGGCACATTTTTCAGCCCTGCCCTGCTCTGCTCTCGACCGCCCTCGCACTAAAAATCTTTCTTGGTACCTCTAAATGTGTGCTGCTCGTCTCAGGCTGGCGCCGTTTGTGTCTGTTGTGCCCGGGGCCCGTTTGTGCCGTCGGTCAGCGCTTCTTTTGGCTTTGTGATTTGTGGAGCACCGCTTGTTCACCTGGCGTACGCTCACGTTGTCCTCATCTTTTTTCCACGTGTGCATATTCTTGAATAAAAGTTGAAGAAACAAATGTGCGAATGTGCTGGCGAATAGGTGAGTTTGTTGTCCGTGTCTCTGAGGTGGGGAAAAAAAAAAAATAGGAATCGTACAAACCAAAAATGGACCAAATATGAAAATCCATCCATCCATCTTCTTCCGGAATTAAATATGAAAATAAAAAAAAATGAAATAGTTGACCAACAACAAAAAGACAAAACTAGAATTTGATATTTTATCATTGCATTGCATCATCGTGATTAGGGAAATACATTGCGACAGAAGACAGTATGGTGAATTGACAGATTATCACCGGCCACCAGAGCCACGATGGCCTAAACCACGGCTGAAACCATTCCCGCCATCACGCTTGAAGCCACAGTTAATATCTTGGCTGGAAGCAAAAGGGGCCGTCGCAGTGCAAAGTGCTTCCACCCAAAATCCCTCTGTAAAAAACATGTTTAAATGTGAATTTTTATTTTAACAGAATTATTTTCATCGCAAACATTAATCACGGATTTTACTTACCAATTGAAAAAATCCATCAGGTTGTAGACGAAAAGCAGTGAAACGCACAATGGTGCCATCAGTCCATATGTAGTCCTCATCCTGAAATTCATATTTTAATGAGTCATAATATAAGACTTACAAAAAGATTACAAGAAACATGAATTAATCGCAATTTTTGTACCGGCCCGATGCTTTACCGAAATTTTATCATGGAGTCCAATCCAGGCTACGTTATCGTTACCACCGTTCGGAAGCAGATGAAGAACAAAACCATTTTCAAAGAAACTGCGGATGGAGACCAGATGTCCACCGAGAACGTTGCAGAAGCTCTGAAAAAAAAAAAATTATAATTTCACTCATTTGAGTCATTAGATATTTTTCCAGATGACTGAATTACATAATGTTGTTTATACCTCTGCATCTAAAAACGTCCTTTCACGAGCGTGGTAGGAGTAACAGCGCTAGTCAAACTGAATCCAGCCATTAGGACAGATGCTGTCGTCAGATTGTTTGTTGAAAGAAAAAAAAAATACAAGATAATTCACTAAAATGTTATGAAATTCAGACGATGATGTATCATTGAGGTAGTTATTGTACCAACCTTCGAAATTACAGAATTCATTCAACTGTGAAGAAGCACATTTGTGAAAATCAGACTACAGAAGACAGCAATAAGTAAATATGATATTTAAATCCACAAGAGATTTTCACTTACAGATTGGGTCAACAGCCCACCGATCCCACAAAGGAGGAACAACGAGTAAAGAGCAAATGCCATCTCTGCAAAAATGAAAACAATACTTCAAATTTTGAATAAATAAAAAGGGCTTTATGTATATGTGACCATGTTGAAAGAAAAAATGTAGATCTTAACAAAGCAAATTAAGTTTGTAAAAGTATGATGTCAAATTGTGTGGTTACCTTTGGACTTGCGAGTTTGGCTTCTGTGGGCGACGATGACTGTAGAAACTGGATGTCCTCACAGTTTAGATCTTTGTAGTTGAAGCTTTAATAACTTTCATTATCACGACACTACAATGACGAGCAATCCTTTTAAAAACTTGAAAGTCTTGCGCCACTGTTGAAAGTACCGGGGCTGCTGCCAAATGTCACATACCGCTTAAAATGAGTTTCCGCAACATTTTCTAGGTTTACAAAATTAATTGCGTAATTTAAGGCCAACACCAAAATTAACTATCAATGGTGTTTTGTCATTGCCAAACAGGTTTTAGACCTCCAGAGCCACTCCTGTGTTTCTTTGTCCTGCTACGAAGACAAACTCTTTACAAGTTAAAAAATGAATTGTAATCACAGCTCTCAAATTGTGCCGTTTATTTGTGACCTGTCTACGAGGGCCAACATTGCTTAACTTGACTAACCTGCGTGAAGAGGGGAAGAGTCTGGTACCGCAACATTTCCATGTTGATTAATTGTAGAAAGAAAATGTTTACGCATTTTTCAAATAGAACATCTGAAAAAAAGTGCAAATCCAGTCAAACTAGCAGGAGACAAAATGAGCGTGACATATTGTCTATTCAACAATGTCATTTGGAAGCTACTGAATTAAGAAAGGTCTTAGTAATAATTGTCCACTTGAATGTTTTTTTTAATCATATGAACTGCATGGCATAAAATCATTTACCGTTTTTTTCCGTGTATAGTGCGCAAAATTTAACTAATTTATTGTCCTAAAATCTGGGGTGCGCATTATACATGGGTACAAAAAAATTTTTTAATTTTTTTTTTAAATTTTTTTTTTTTTTTTTTTTTTTAAGTCCCAATGATCGTCACACACGCAGGGAGGCAATGGGTCCCATTTTTATAGTCTTTGGTATGGTCTTAACTAGGCTGGATGTAATTTTTTTTGTTGGCGTTGATTTCTCCGACTGCCCGTAAACGCACCACCGCGCACGGGAGAGAGGCGGCTCTGTATGGGAGAGACGTTGAAGAGGAATAAAAACACCCTTGGAAACCAAAACTTGCCCCTCGTCGTGACTCGGAGCCGCAACAAATGGTTCGGATTTGTGTAGGGTACATTGTGAGACAGCAAACGAGCAGGTGATCGAGCAAGACTTGTCTGATACGAGAGCATTGCGGTCGCATGGAGCGTGTTTGAAGTGAACAGCAGAGAAGAAAGGTACAAGGCAAAGTGTTGTGAAATAAAATATTACCTGTAATACGGATTTAGGTAGAGAACTGAACTCTCGCTCTTTATATAGCTGACGTGTCTTGCGCATCCGTTCTGCGCATCTGTAATGGCGGCCTCCGTATGATATCCCGTTTGCGTGTGTGCGCGTGTGCGTGTGTGCGAGAGAGAGAGAGAGAGCGCGCGAGAGAGAACGCTCAACCGTAGCGCGCCGCCGACCGCCCAACTGCACCGCGCTGGTCGCATTAGTGTGACAGAGCCGTCGCTGAAATTTAGAAGATATTTTTAAAGTCCTGATGTACTTTCTAAAATTTAAGTGGACCTCAGTGCGCACTGCGCAGGGAGCTTAATTTGGTGCGGTCGCGCAACCGCAGCGCGCCGGGCGCTCACTGTCGCATTGCTTAAAGAGCGCCTTTGTGTTTTAGGATGAACAGCAGAGACCAAAGGAACAAGGCAAAGTGTTGTGAAATAAAATATTACCTGTAATACGCATTTTGTTATTTGCTGATTGAAACTGCTAATTAAACTGTGAATTGAAACTAATAGGAAGAAAACAACTCTCGCTCTTTATATAGCTGACGTGTCTTGCGCATCCGTTCTGTGCATTTTATTTCACAACACTTTGCCTTTCTTCTCTGCTGTTCACTTCAAACACGCTCCATGCGACCGCAATGCTCTCGTATCAGACAAGTCTTGCTCGATCACCTGCTCGTTTGCTGTCTCACAATGTACCCTACACAAATCCGAAACATTTGTTGCGGCTCCGAGTCACGACGAGGGGCAAGTTTTGGTTTCCAAGGGTGTTTTTATTCCTCTTCAACGTCTCTCCCATACAGAGCCGCCTCTCTCCCGTGCGCGGTGGTGCGTTTACGGGCAGTCGGAGAAATCAACGCCAACAAAACAAATTACATCCAGCCTAGTTAAGACCATACCAAAGACTATAAAAATGGGACCCATTGCCTCCCTGCGTGTGTGACGATCATTGGGACTTTAAAAAAAAAAAAAAAAAAAAATTTTTAAAAAAAATTAAATTTTTTTTTTTGTACCCATGTATAATGCGCACCCCAGATTTTAGGACAATAAATTAGTTACATTTTGCGCACTATACACGGAAAAAAACGGTAGTTAGATTTTGCGCATTATACATGGAAAAACACGGTAAAGAACTTTATCACAAAATTCAGATCTTCTGAGACAGTCCTGTATATCCATAGAAAAATAAACAAAGGCCCAATGACAAAGAGCAGTCCAAGTGTGCTCCAATGTGTGTCATTCCTTAGAGAGAGAAAAAACCCACCTTTTATTCACACACGGGCCACATGGCTTTGTTTGGGGTTCCTACTCAATTTCGCGCAAGAGAGTGGACTGCTGGGCAACTGCTGAAGTATGTGCACACACAATCACACTCATGCACACACACTTTGACCAGTACAGCGTGGCAACTGGGGTTATGGTGCCCTCACAGAGGTCTAATGAGATGAAGAACAACTAGTGTAACAGATGGTCCTCTGGTCATATGAGGGCCCCTGAAGCCACTAGCCTCCTGAAACATCATCACTACGATTGCCACTATTTGCCTAATCACGCCAGCGTACACATTCACACGTAAACATACACGCACATGCAGAATTCTGTGGCTTTATCATGAAACAATGCATGGACTGCTCTTCTTCACTATAATAATAATAGTAATTATTAGTATTTATTTATTAATATTTATAAATATTATTATTAAAAATAAAAAAAAGCCTTCTGATGGACCAAAAACGAAATATTGATAAATCTATTGTACATAGGTGTTGAATATGTTTTGTTAATGGCAACATGTCCATGGTGCTGTCCATGGTCCTGTTCATGGTACACACAAATTCATCTCCATCTCACCGCAATCCAAAAGAACACAAGAGCAATGACAATAGGCTGCCGTAACAGTGCAAGAGAGCCCTCGTGTGGACATAAAAGATATTACATGCTATTTTGTGTTGCTATGCCGCATGCACGTTCAGGACGTAATAAAATGTGACGCAGAGCACATTACACAGTAATGAAGTTAAGCCGTGTAATTCCATCCTTTTTCTGGCTTTTTAATTTTTTTCATCCAGCTTGCCATTTAGTGTTAATAAAATAATTATAGTGGATAACCATAATATTCATTTAGAAAATGAGTCTCAGGAGCTTGTTTGTTACTCCATGAAAAGATTTTCTACCACAGGCACTAATAGATTTAATATGATCAATCTTGATTGATAGGCTAACAGTCAATTTAAGTGGCTGCACCTACTCTTTAAAAAGTTTCGTTTGCATGTGTCAAGGATAATTATGATATCCAATCTTCCTTTCCTCTCCAAGATTGTGGAGATATCTGATGCCTAATGACTTTCTTTTTGATTCAGACAAGGCCTCATCTCTCTACTTGTCTGGTTAGATAGTTGAGCAGCCAGATTGGAGCATTTATTTTATATATGGGAGCTGGCCTAAAGGGATTTAAGTCCTAATTTGTAAATATAAGTAATAAAGAATATGTCAAAGCCAATTCATGGTGTCCCGCAAGGTTCTGATAAGCAGAATTAAATACGTACGATATTCAACATACATGAAGCTTTTGACTTTTTGGTTTATGAAGCGGTTCATGTAATGACGCCAAGCCACCACAGGATGGCAGTGCCCCAATTCACTTGCATGTAACCCAGCGGAAAATGAACATGCCCATTTTCTTTTCATCATTACCCTTTCTTTAATGTAAAGGTCATTTCAATTCAATATTTCAAGAGTTTTTTATTCGCCATGTTTGAGCGTGCCAAACAAGGAATTTGACTTCGGTAAATCACACCCTCTGTTCAACATTTAGGTGACTAACAACACAGGACATGTGAAAAATGGCAAATATTCTAAACATCTCCTGATCTTAAACTCCCAAAAGGGCAAGGAGAAACTCAAAACTCCAGCTAGGGGAAATGAGAAACCTTAAGAGACCACAGATGGGAAGGTCCCTCTTCCAGGAGGACCAGGCTGCAATGGATGCAGAGAGGACACAGTACAAACAGTGTAGACAAATTCAAAAAAGGTGTGGAGAGCATCATGTTATTGCACAGTAATGACTCTGAGCCTCTAAAGTGGTGTGAGTTCATCAGCGCAACAGCCAAAAGCGATTGGTTTTGCTGGCTTTTTAATGAATGGCGACTGTGACTACTGGGGCCGATTAGGTCCAGAAAAGCTGAAAAGACGCTAAGCCAGGGGTGGGCAACCCGGCCAAAATGGCAAGGACAAAATGCACAGCTAAACGAATATATGACGATGACCACAGGACGTTTTTAACAAAGTTAAAGTCGTTTTTTGTTGAACGTAATGGCAAGCAATTCTGCCTGATATGTCGGACGTCATTAGCGCATTTAAAAGCTTCAAATGTTCAGCGCCACTTCAGCTCACTTCATGCCAATATCGATAAGGACTTTGCAAAAGGGGCTGAATTTCGCAAGCACAAGTTTGGACACTTTGAAAAGTCAGGCAGAAAAATAGGTACAGTTTTTCAAAAAAATTACGAAGCACTCAGAGACTGTCACACTTGCATTGTTTCAACTGGCTTGGATCAGTGACGTTATTGAAATCTTGTCTCCTGAAAACGACAAACTAAAGCGAATGGTCCCGAAATGTCCCGCCACACATAGTAAGTGAAAAAACGTATGCTTTTGTTTGTGGAGTTTGTTGAACTGAGAGTTTGTCTGTGTGAGACAATGCACACAATGTTCATTGTTGAAAATTTGGTCTGTGGTCTGTGGTTTTAGTACTGTAGGAGTCAATTTGTCATTATCATGTTGGTGCGTGACATAATGTCACAATAAATTTGGCTGAGCAGAGGGGTGCGTGTGTGTGCGTGTGTGCGTGTGTACGTGCGTGCGTGCGTGCGTGTGCGTGTGTGCGGGGGGGGGTGTGCATGTGTGCTCTTTGCGATGACACAGTAAAAAATGTGGCTCTTAGTCTCTGACTGGTTGACCACCCCTGAGCTAGATGAAGTGGCTGGGGAGAGGGAAGTCTGGGAGTCCCTCCTGAAGCTGCTGCCCCGGCGACCCGACCCCAGATAAGCGGAAGAAGATGGATGGATGGAATATTCAACAGAACCAAGAAACGCGGACAATTTGTCAAACAAACATTTGCATTCAAGCCCCTAGTAAAAACCACCACGTAGGGGAAAAATTTTTTTTTTGAAATAATGGCACAAAAAACAAAGAGCCCACCGTGCTACCTGCAGCAAATCAAAGTTAACTGTGACGTTACTGTGCTTTTCTCAAACGCTGTAGCGGTCCTCAAGTGTGAAAATCCTGCAACAAGCAAAAAGGCATCATGAGAAGCAGCAGCAAACAACAAACATTCGCTACCTGTGAAGTGGACATTCAAGAGGAGGCCATTTTGCTTCACCTGTATTTAACAACACGCCTGTGTTCAATTTACCTAAGGGCCTGACGTCACGTCCGCCAATCCGTGGCAACGGCGCTATGCACACGAGCGCCAGCAGATTACCTGTTATGGTAGCTGCTTCGGTTAACCCTGGAAATTAAAGTCAACGGGCAACCTTGGGATTCCCGGAGGTTGTCACCGGTCGGGTAGACAGTGACACCATCTTACCACTAGGTGGCAAACCTTTTCCATTAACTTGCTTGTAGTGCGCTCTTGGCGGATAAAGGTTACAATTTAATATATGCTGAAGGCAGGAAGTTCAAACAAAATTCTGAAGATTTGTTTAGTTTAAAATATCCCCACATAAGCGGAATTAAATAAATACGTACGTCGTACGATATTAAACATATAGGCTTTATCGTTTATGAAGCGGCCATGTAATGACGCCAAGCTGCCACAAGACGGCAGTGCCTCAATTCACTGGTATGTAACCCAGAGTAAAATGAACGTGTCCATTTCCTTTTCATCATTGCTCTTTCTTTAATGTAAATGTACCATTTCAATTCAGTTACAATATGGTTATTAGAACTTAAACAGATGAGTATTTTACTGTACATTTGTTTAATTTAAAATATCACATTTAAACTGTATATATAATGTAGTGCAACTCATCACATTTGCAGGATGGACATTATCTGCTGGTAAAATACGCATCAAACAGTTATTACAAAACAAAGCTCATATGAGGTACAATGAAACATCTGTACAAAGTGTTCTTCAGAGTTTCTAGTCCCTCTCTTGATTACCATAATGAATATTCAACTTATCTACTTTACATTTCTATTTCAACAAGACTTACACATTGCAATTCGCATAAATACTGAACATGTGCACAGCACAGCACGGGACACATTCATGATGCTGTGAGGGGAGGACTAACACAGACAATAGAAACGTGTAAGTGGGCTGTATGTGTGTGTGTGTGCATGCATGTTTGAGTATACATGTAAGCTCAGTTTTACATTCACAGTTGCAGGGGACCATTAAATTTAAGACAATAAATAAACTTCTCTGGTGCACAGACTTTATGGGCGGGTACATCTGGCACTTACCTTTACACACATGCATGCACACAAACACACGTACACGCGATCTACGAGCGGCAGCAGCCGCCAGTCCTCATTTCTTTGCTGACGTACTCTTGCAACTGAAACTTTGGCTCATCGGGTTCCTTCATGGTCCTGTGCTTCAGCTCTCTAACAAAGAGAGAGACACAGAAGGCTCCCATGAAATCATTCTCTATAGCAACCGTTTTCATTATTATGCTTAAGCCCATCCCGGCTGACTTTGTGCGATCGCAGGCCAGTAACTGTGTCCATTTCTTTCAAGATATGACCTTATAATTTGACAAAATGAAAAGGTGGTTGGATGAGAGACTCCCAGGGAAGACAGGTATTTTGTCATCTTTCTATTTTGCCCAACAGGTGTGTTTTAAATCATCCATCCATCCACTTTCTACACCCCTGCAAGGAATGCTAGTCAATCACAACACACACACAAACAGCCATCGACTCTCACATTCACATCTGCAGTATGAGTGTGGACAATCATGGCCTCCATATGTGCTTTGTAATCATCTGGCAACACAGTCCAGGGGGCAACCCTGCCCAAAGACAAATGGAATAAAACCCAGCTTCTTGCAACCCAAAACGGGACAAGCAGTAAACAAAATGGATGCTCAATAAGAGTCCGAAGAAATATTACTTAAGGGGCTCAAGACGGTTGCTGAGACAGACTACTAATCCACTTGGGTTTGAAAATCCATTAAAATACAGATTTGGATCTAATCATGGATTGAATGTTATCTAATAAAAAATATTTCGGGAATTTCCACACCAATATCCTTACAATGCCAACTTTGTGGGGTTGTGTGTGTGACTCACTTGGCCACAGCAGTGAAGGCCAGTTCCACATTCAGTCCGGACCTGGCGCTAGTCTCCATGAAGGGTACACCAAACTCCTGCATGGGGGAAAAAGTAAATAAATAATCATAAATAAATCAAAATATATATTTCTTTTTTCCTGTGATGACACCAAGCGCTGAAGCAAAGTAAAATTTCCCCAATATTGTCTTGTGAAAATCGCGAATAAAATCTTCACAAAAAAGTGTGTCTAATCTTGTTTTGTTGGTGGCACTACATCATTAAAAAAATATTTTATTAGGATTATTATTATAGGAAAAAGACAAAATATATATTCAAGCTATGTGTGTTCCATCATGACAATAGTTTTGTACTGACAGCTGATGCTCATGCGCAACAAACCCCCCTCCCCTCCCACCAACGTTCACGTTTACTCTTGTACACCTCTCCAAGCTTATCGGAGTGAAACGGCCTGGAAAATTAAGTCAGCAAGCCTTCCCCAATCATCCATGCAAACAATAACACAAATGAGCATCCATGAATAAATAAATACGTACGCTGGTATATGGGAGGCATTTTATTACCTATATGGACGGATTAAGTGCAAGACGTATATTATAATAACAGAATCTGATTGGACTATGGAGAGTCATGCCCTGCAAAAATCTGACGGCGGCAAAAAAAAAGTTATAGTGCTAATGTGTGCATATTAAAACATAATAATATAATTACCTTTGCCAGTTTTTCTCCCTCTTCTCGTTTCACCACCCTGTTATGGTTAGAGTCGGCCTAGAAAACATTATAGTGTTTATATTTGCTGAATGCCCAAAACAACAAAAACGCAGATGCCAAAATGTGACAGCGTGGAAGTCAACAACAGGAGTGTTACATAACCTTGATTTTTTCTCTTTTCTTCAAGACAAACAGTTTGCAGGGCTTAACCTTGAAATCTGCATCTTTCTACAAGCCAGTCTTTGTTTGTATAGCCTCAGTAATGTTTTGGCCCTCCAGCATGCCAAGCCAAACAAGATGAGCAACTGTTGCTTGGTGGCAACTACCATTCAAGGACTGTCTGTCTTCCCATATAGTCCATTTGACTTTCTGCTTACTTGCCTTCTTCTGGGGAGATAGTGTACATCTTGTTTAGCATGAACGAGTTGTAAATAAGAGGGGGGGGGGGGGGGAAAGTGGGCTGGGATGCTTTATAGAAGCGAGAACTGCTGTCTCGGGTGATAACTCTTAGCTGGCTAATACGAGCAGCTCCTTTTACACTACACAGTCGTGTTGAGTTATTGGTATTATCATATAAATGGAGTCAGAGAGATGTAGAAGTACTTAAATTTAGCATTTTAGGCCAGCTGGAGATTCTAAAGCTGTGAGCAAATTGAAGTAGGAAGTGTAAATCTGGTCCACAAAATATAAGAAGTCATAAATCAATGATGTACCCTCGTCACTCACTCGGTCATCTATCAAGACATCTTTCTACAGCGTTGACAAGGTCTTACCTTGTTGCCTAGCAGCATGATGACTACGTCCTGCTGAGTGAACTCGTGGATCTCTGTCAACCATGCCTGCGAAAACAAAAAAAAAATGTTGATGTGAAAAGGAATGAGGGATGAGGGATGATGATGATGATTGATGATAAACACAAGTGGTGAAAGAAAATTGCAGATTGTTTGGAAGTTTTCTTATTATTATTACGCCTCTTTTTGCTTTTATCAGATCCATCAACATTTCCTCGTGGGTGGCTTTCGAAATGGCCCTTGGCAGAAGAGCGGTTAGTGACGAGCATGAAACACATTGGCGTCAAGCAGGAACAAAGGCAAAGATAAAAATAATGACATGAGCTTATATAATGTGTGTGTTATTATTAAAAATGGAATTGCTAACGCATTGTTATTTACAGCAAAGAAGCTCTCCTACTTCCATTTTTTCCTAATTAGCCCAGATGATTATAGGCATAATCTGTTTGGGTAATTACTGTCACTCTGTGTTCTCTGAGGAGACACCCAATTACATCGAAATCCAATCAGACTCTCACCAGTTTGTAAAAAACACAAGTCAAAAACCTTGTAATATTTATTTATTTATTACAAACATTTTATTTATTTATCTATTTATATTTTTTTACCGTTTTTTTCCATGTATAATGCGCAAAATTTAACTAATCTATTGTCCTAAAATCTGGGGTGCGCATTATACATGGGTACAAAAATAAATACTTCTTTTTCTTTCTTTTTTTTTTATCCGGATATGATACGGAGGTCGCCATTACTCTGCTGTTCACTTCAAACACGCTCCATACGAACACAATCCTCTCGTATCAGACGCTTGCTCGATCACCTACTCGTTTCCTGTCATAATGTACCCTACACAAATCCGAAACATTTCTTCGCTATCGAGTTTGCTAGCGCATGCACAGTGATACTGACCGGCAGAATAACATCCGGTTGTTCCCAAAGATGATCTTTTTTCTGGAATAATTTTACGTTTACGGACTTAAGTAGGAGTCAAAATTTGGGTGCGTATTATACATGGGTACTGGCTTTTTTCCAGCATCAACATGCCATTTTTAGGGTGCGTATTATACATGGGGGCGCATTATACATGGAAAAAACGGTAATTTTTAAATGTTTTATTTTTTATTTTTCTAATGGGGCCTGAAAAATGAATGTGCGTTAATATTGCGAGTACATAATAAACCTTGTAGGATTAATGGATTTATTTTTCACAGGGCAACTGTATAAGGTTGAAAGCTTTTAGAATGTCCCTCAGATACAAAATTTCCACAGGAAGGAAATGTGTTGAGCTTGAATGAAAACGCATCGGAGTGGTTCAAGGTTGTGTCAAGCTGCCTCCGTTGGCTGAGGGGAAATAAAGCTTTTGTGCCGAGAAGGAAAGAAACAACCTCCGAGTCCATTCAGCAGTGGGTCCTTTGACTATTGTGTCTATTATACCGTTTTTTTCCATGTATAATGCGCAAAATCTAACTAATTTATTATCCTAAAATCTGGGGTGCGCATTATACATGGGTACAAAATATATATATATATATATATATTCGGCTGGATAGCTCAGTAGGATAGTCGCCAGACTATCAACCAGCGGGACCCGGGTTCGAGACCAGCGGAGGGTGAGAGGGGAATTTTAATTTTTTATATATATATATATTTTTTTTTTCCCCTCTCACCCTCCGCGGGTGGTCTCCCACTCCAAGCTCGGGTCCTCTACCAGAGGCCTGGGAGCTTGAGGGTTCTGCGCAGTATTTTGGCTGTTCCTAGCACTGCACTCTTCTGGACTGAGATGTCTGATGTTGTTCCTGGAATCTGCTGTAGCCACTCCTCCAGTTTGGGGGTCACTGCCCCAAGTGCCCCAATGACCACGGGCACCACCGAGGCCTTCACTTTCCAGGCCTTCTCAAGCTCTTCTTTGAGGCCCTGGTATTTCTCTAGCTTCTCAAGTTCTTTTTTCCTGATGTTGCCATCGCTTGGTATTGCTACATCCACTACAACGGCGTTCTTCTGTTGTTTATCCACCACCACAATGTCCGGTTGGTTCGCCATCACCTTCTTGTCAGTCTGGATCTGGAAGTCCCACAGGATCTTGGCTCGCCCATTCTCTGTCACCTTAGGGGGTGCTTCCCACTTTGAACTTGGGGCTTCCAGTCCATACTCTGCACAGATGTTCCTGTACACTATGCCAGCCACTTGGTTATGACGTTCCATGTATGCTTTCCCTGCTAGCATCTTACACCCTGCTGTTATGTGCTGGACTGTCTCAGGGGCCTCTTTGCACAGCCTGCACCTTGGGTCTTGTCTGGTGTGGTAGATCTTGACCTCTATTGCTCTGGTGTTCAGAGCCTGTTCCTGTGCAGCCATGATGAGTGCCTCTGTGCTGTCCTTCAGTCCAGCTTTTTCCAGCCATTGGTAGGATTTCTTGATGTCAGCCACTTCACTTATCTGTCGATGGTACATCCCATGTAGGGGTTTGTCCTCCCATGATGGTGTCTCTAGCCACTCCTCCTCTGTTTGCCATTGTCTGAGACATTCACTGAGCACGACATCCGTTCGGGCCTTTTCCTTGATGTACTCATGGATCTTGGCTGTTTCATCCCGAACAGTGGCTCTCACACTCAGTCTAACAGCAACCATGTTGTTATTCTGAGATGATACTGGTCGGGGCGGAGCCATACCATCATCCAGTGTGGGTCTGTGGGCAAGACCCTTGACGATATCGCCTACCTCATAAACATGATGAGAGATAAAGAATCAAATGAGATGCCGGCTCAGACGTCGCCCGGACAAACAAGGTCTGCGTCAGGCGTTGGGGAACCAGAACGCCTAGATGTAAAGTGGGCTACTGGAACAAGGCGGAAATGGGCGAGATGTGATATATATATATATATATATAATTTTTTTTTTTTTTTATCCGGATATAATATGGAGGCCGCCATTACAGATACGCTTTCTTCTCTGGTGTTCACTTCAAACACGCTCCATACGAACACAATGCTCTCGTATCAGACGCTTGCTCAGGGTTGGGCAAACTACGGCCCGCGCCGTTTAATCCGGCCCGCCAACCCTGAATAAATTGTATTATTAAACTTTTTTTTTGGTCATTTTGCCTGCAATGACTGCGTTTCCCCAGTAGATGGGGAACCGCTCGCCTGCGCAAATACTACCGGAAGCCGTGTTAGAAAGCTCGGCGCACACTCACAAGTGCGTGTACGTACTCAGTAGTACGGACATGGCGCACTTGCGCTCTATTTGTATCAGTCCCGAATTTAGAGCGTGGGCTGTGACGACAGCATTCTTGTAACTCGCGCGCTGAGCTTTCAGATACAGTTTTATGCTAAAGCCACCCACAAACCTTCCCCTGGAATCCTTCTATTAAAATGAGTCGCCCAAGGAAAAGCAAGGTGGACACAGTGCCGAGTGTTTAAAAAAGAGTGGCCAATTTGGCTCGACGTATGCGACGTGACGTTCAGCCACATGAACATCAACATCAACCCGTCACAGATCGAGGTAAACCAGTGCTTCTCAATTATTTTCTGTTACGCCCCCCCTTAGCAAGAAGAAAACTATTCGCGCCCCCCCCTCCCCACCGTGACTATCCTAACTTGTCTTGTAAATCGTAAAATGTTGCACTGTCGCAAACGTCACAGAAGTAACAATGAGAGCGCCACTGCCCCCTGCTGGGAAGATGCGCAATTACACTTTATTCTAGTACTGCAAAGAAAAAAGCCTGTTCCCCAGGGTCACACGCGCCCCCCCAGGTATAGCACGGCGCCCCCCAAGGGGGGTGCGCCCCACTATTTGAGAAGCACTGAGGTAAACGGACCAACACCTCGGATCTCTCCTAAGAATTGCCACAACAAATTTTACTCCAGACTATGACGCACTAGCAAAAAAGGGAGACCAACACCACTGTTCCCACTGAAAATGAACGGGAGGCTCTCCAGTTTATTGTAAAAAAATGCATTTTGAATATGTTTTGTACACATAGCAGGGATTGAAACTAGCGACCATTCTCATTTTCAAACAATGCAGGATGCTCAAGGACATTGATGCACCACCTGTTTGCGACTAATCTTAACCTGTAAAGTTCTTAAAGCTTACTTAAAGGAAGTGTTTCCTCACCTCTGTTACCAGGTGTTTGTGAGTTAAAACTCTGCTCTGATTTTCAGATACCCCTCACCGTGTTGCTGTTTTGATTACTTTATTTGGATGTATGCTTTCACCGATTCTTCAAGATGATATATTTGGTCAGAATGTTTGCCATTTGATGTGATCTCATAAGATAAATATCTTTCATTAATCTGACCTGCAGGCACTGAAGTGATGGAGACTGTTATTCATAATAACAGTGTCGTATTTTATGAGAATCACTGATAGCAGTTTTTTAGTGAATTATTATTATTATTTTTTTAATGCTGTTAGTAAATGCATTTGTTTTCAAAAAACTTGTTTGGAATATCCATGCTTTACTACCTACTAAAGGCCAAAATCTTTTATGCAATGACCTTTACAGGTCCCTTATATTAGTTCACACAAAGCCTACGTCCATCTCCTCCTGGTTCGGCCCTCCGGTCCAAATTTAGAACCCAGTTCGGCCCACGAGTCAAAAAGTTTGCCCACCCCTGCGCTTGCTCGAACACCTGCTCGTTTGCTGTCACAATGTACCCTACACAAATCCGAAAAATTTCTTTCCTATCGAGTTTGCTAGCGCATGCGCAGTGATACTGACCGGCAGAATAACATCCGGTTGTTCCCAAAGATGATCTTTTTTCTGAAATAATTTTACATTTACGGACTTAAGTAGGAGTCAAAATTTGGGTGCGTATTATACATGGGTACAGGCTTTTTTCCAGCATCAACATGCCATTTTTAGGGTGCGTATTATACATGGGGGCGCATTATACATGGAAAAAAACGGTAAATGTTTTATATCATTAATATTGTTTTGTTTTTGTCTCTTTGGGTTGCATTTGTTGCTAGAAAAACATGAAGATGAGAGAAGCGGGGAAATCAATCAGAACTATTGCACAAGTATAGAGAGAGAAAAAGAACGATTTGAAAAATAGAGACAATTACTCGGAGGTCAAAGGTTAGACATAACTGCCAACATTTATTGTGCGTGAGAGGCAACTGTATTTAAATGAAGTACTTCAGCCGTGAGTTTACCCTAAGCCTTGTTCTGTCTCGCTCGGATTTACAATCCTTCATTACATAGAGATCGTAGCACCTCGCGGCCTTGGCTGTCAACAACCTGCCAATTACTCAAATGCTGGAGAAAAAGGTAGCGAGTGGGTGGATTACAAGAAAGCGGCAGAAGGAACACGGCTTCGAAAATAGGACGCGATCAAGCTTCAAAACCAACATGTGATGGACTGTGACTGCTGTCAAGGTCAAAAGAAGTTTTATTTTCATCTACAAGGAAAAAGAAGAAGCGTTAAAATTATTTTTAGTCGCTTGACAAAAATCAAAGAAGCTTTGAGGCCAGATAGCGATCCAATAATAGATGGTGTTTGCAACAACAGTCACCTGACAGTGTTTGATAACGGCAGATTGTAATTTGCATGGTCATTAGTGTTGCATTTCAAATGAAAACAAACTTTGTGTCAGGTTGCCGGAGTAGGTTGTTAGCTAAAATGAAGCTATTCGATAGCGGTCGACATTTTGTGTTGCCTTTACGTAACAACCGACCAAAATTGAAATGAGCTTGAAAACTTCAAGTGTAATACTCAATCTATAACTAGGACATAAAGTGATTTCCAAATGGCGCCCATCCCCTTGTGATATTTGCTTCCACAGTGATAAGCATCCCAATGAACTAGGGCAGACTTCTTTTCATTGATTTCAGCCATCTGGAAATGAAGATGGCAGACAGACAAGGAAATTCAATCACTGGACTTCCTTATTTTTTATTTGAACGCTATCTGGCATTCAAAACAGACTCAAGCATAATTTAAAATAAAGTTCTTCGTGTTGGACTTCTCTTTAATGTCTCCAAATTTGTGTGTGCTTGCTTTGACAATTTGAGGAAGTTGCGGTTAGGGTTGGACTTGGTCTCTGGGTGGGGTGCTTTTACAAATACCAAGAAGTTGATAAGAAATGTTTTATCTGAGGTCGGCTCAACGCAAGATTGCAGGTAAATGGTATTTGTATTCATGGAAATCAATGTAACGTGAATTGGAATGTGTTTTGGGGATAAATGATATCACATTAGGTGACAACAAGATCTAAAATTTAATCTTTAATTTTTAACAAGATCGTGTATAGTGGATTTTCTTTTTGCTGGTTGCAAGGATCATCTGCCAGTTGTAATTTGTTCAGGATTGTCGACTTGCATTTGGCTCAGTTCCCTTGCTGTGCAGCTGGCTTCAACTCGACGGAATATATGCCATTTATATCGCACAGATGTGATTTTAGAGACGATTTTTACTTTATAGAATTTGTTCATTTTCATGAATATATATATTTTTTAATTTTATTTTAATTGTTTTTATTTTTTATATTATATTATTTTATTTTATTTATTTTGATATGAAACTTGCTCTAGTCAGGTTTTTAAACTTTGAAATAATCTAAATTCATACTGCAGCTTCTGGTTTACAAATGTTTGTTGTGAAAAGGATATAAGTTGTGTAACATGACTCAACTTCGTTCCTCTTTTCAAACTTCCCTTATCACTTCCTCCTTCAAAAGGTGGTGTGTGGGGCGAGTGAACTCTCCAAAAAAAGATGAGTAAAAGCTCCTCTGCTAATGATGACACGGACAAGTCCAGTTACCTCTACCCTCGCATGGGTGAAAATCACCAGGATTGTCCCACACAGCTCAGAGTGCGCAAAGAGAGACTTGGGCAGGTCACAACCAACAAACAAGAAGGTAAAGAATCATGCTGCAGAACTTCTAGCACCAGCCTGACCTCCTGCTCCCATCAACGCCGCTGGTCCACCGATTGTTGCCATAGCAACAGCTCCCCTGTCATTACTGTCAAGAAAAACACAAGGGAACCACAACCGCCTCAACGGGGGGTGTCCCTTCGATCCCATCAGATTACATCTCGTCATCCGAGACAACGCTACTCCAGTCCCATTACCGGGATAGGCTCCATTACTCATCCATCGACGTCCCCGACTTCTTCTTGTTCTTCTGTCCAGACATCTGTCATTACGGGGCGTGACCCGCTTGGTTGGAAGTTACGCACCAAATCAACCACATCCTCCAAACGGGCTCACACAAAAAGGTTGTCTCTGCAGACGCCGATTCCCGTCACCGTTCCCGATCCGGGTTTTCTTCTGTCCGACACATCTCCACTTGATCCCAAACAAAATCCCACCTTCAAATGTAAACCATTCCGTCGCCATCACTCGGACTCCTTAGCCTTCCTCAAGTCAATGCCTGCGATTACTCTCGAGGAGCTCCGCCATGTGCAGCTCCGCTCCGCCAAACCGGACGACGTTTTCCATGAAGCATACGGCGTAGAGATGGCGAACCCTCAGCCGTATAAAAAGCCACCGGCTGTTCCCGAAAAAAGTCCTCTGGCAAGAAAAATAGCACAACTCATTTCTCATTCATGGCAGCACCAAATGTGTGCTGCTCGTAAAAGTGAGCATGAGGAAATTATTTACAGTGTGATAAAGCCAAAAACTAAAACACAAGAGACTGAAAAACATTGCAGCTTGTATGCTAAAATAAATGCTATGCACTTGAAAAGTGATGACTAATCACAAATGTACAAACAACCGGAAAGGTTAAAGCAATTCTGCATTTGTTGACATAAAAAAAAAAAAAATATCCCCAAAAGTTCAAAGTGTCTATTATTACCTGAACTCATTTGAATTTATGCTATGTGATGGGAAAAGGTTTTAGGTTTATAAATCTGGGTTTGAGCCCACTGAGATGAGCAAGGGGAAGGGGGCGGGGTCTCTTGGGTACATAACTGCTGTGCAGTCTGGAAGCAATGCTGCAGGCAGGGGAATGGTGGGATGGCAGTTATCAGCAAGAAATGCTGAGACCCCAACCGTACGCTTCACACAAACAGAACAGTCATTTCTAAATATAGCCTCCCCCTTTTTGTTTTTGTCTGATATGCAAATTTTTGGGGAGCAAAGTTGCTCTTGCATATAAAGTTGATTTGCTTTCAAAACCAAGTGTAGTCATTTGTGTCTGTGGAAAAAGACATTTAGTTTGATTATATTATGTGAGGGGTTAAAAAGAATTATCCTCTTTTTTTGGTGTTAAATATTTACAAGACAGGGAGAAAAAAATATAAAGATTGAAATCCAGGGAGAGGCTGACGAAAGTGTTGTGCTCAACAGAGATAAAAAAAAACAGCGAACAAGTGGAATGGAGGAAAAAAAGTAATGGGAAAATAAAAAATTCACTCAGCTTGAAATGTACAGTAGATGAAGCGAGTCAACAAATCTGCTTTGGGAAATAACATTTTATAGACACGCAGAGAGCTTGATGGGATTTTTTTGCAACAACCTTGAAGAGCAAAACATCACCTGGCAATTTAAGCTAAAAATAGCTCAAGTCTGAATTAGGTTGATTGTTTTTGAATAACAAAGCCACCATACAGTGGACGATAAAACAAAAAGGTGCGTCTAGGTGCAAACCTGTGGCCTTTGACGATCGCCGTGTACGTATCGCGTCACACGGACCAGCTGTGCGCCGCTGATAAGGAGCTCAATACCAAATGCGGTGAAGACTCGTATCGGATGATTATATATTGGAGCGCTACTATTAAACGTAACCATCATTAGTATGCTGTTTCATTATAATCATGGTCCAATCCCCCCCAAAATTGTAAAAATGTGTATAATCATATTCTTCATCCTCAGTCTTGTTATCTTTAGGCAATGAATGAGGCTGTCGTTACCACGGTGACGGCAAATTACATTTGTAGTCTCCAAGAGATTGCACATTGGCATGTTGTAAATTACAGTGTAGTAAGACCCACAGTAAATCAACTCTAAAGCGAAATTCCTGGCGTATTATATTATATCTCTATTTCTATGTCACTGAAGAAATACAAAATGTCACGACTCCAAATCAAGTCAGAGTGGAACACCTGAATTTCACGATTTAGAGAGCCATTTTGAAACTTAATTACAATACAGGATTTCTGTAAGCGCGTGACCTTGTTAGGTTCAAGTAGGTTGTTAAATCTTCAACATAATTTATGTAATAGTTTGCTAGCAAAAAAAAAAACTGCTGTATAAAAGCAGCCCACTTCACTGAGCAACGAGAATAAGAGCTGTTGAGTTAGAAAAATCACTGAATAATGATTGTCTGTTTCCCTCTAAATACTCAGCGGCCTTCGCCCCGAGACCTGGTTGCTAATGGATTCACACAGTGGGAGAGGGGGTACGCAATAGCAGCCTGCAATTATAGACCAAAGCCTACGAGGAGTATTTACATGAATAACAGAACTTTATTTCACTAGCTTTTATTCGGAACACTAATAAAGATTCACTATATGTCCCTTACAAAAAAAGATCTCTGGATTAATAGAAACAATACCCAAAAGTCAATTATCTAGCCTGGCATACTTTTTGGGGGGTGCAGTGCCCTCATGGGCCACCCTCTAGCTCCGCCAGTGATTTGCAACTAAAGATATATATAAAAAAAAACAAAAACAGGTTGCTCTGATGCTTTTTTTTATTTTATTGAGAATATTGTGAGTGTATTGAGACAGCTCGGCATCCAATAACGTGCACACCACACAAACAACTCCAGATGTGATTGTAAGCGCACCAGGCTTGCTAGATCCTTATTAGCATTGATGACACTGCTAGATTTAACTCTGTTGTGTGTTAATTAAAGGGATAGTAATTCACCCAGAATGGATGAGGCAAATTGAGGGAGGGAGAGGGAAAATTGTATTCCAACTACAAAGAGTAAGTCCATTTAGGGGGAAAGTAGCTCTAATTTCCATGCATCATCATTACCATACTACTAAAAGATTTTTTTTTTTGTGCACATTTCTAACATTCCCTTGTGTGGTGTAAATCAAACATGGAAGGTCAGAAAATTGGTTCACATTGATATTGTAATTCAAAAAAGTGATATTACATCAACTATGTGTATAGAATATATAACTAATGTTGGAAAGAATGGAGAGAACACGAATGGAATGGAAATGAGACAGATACTTTTCTTACCCGAATGTTATCAAACGATGCTTTGTTGGTGACATCATAGAGCAGAAGGAGAGCTGAAAAGACAAAAAAAAAAGCATATTTTATGATGCAAGTGCAGTAAATCTAAAAATCACTCAACACTCATCCAATATTATCATTTCTTTTAGACTGTTATCAGTACTCGATTGTTGAGGAAACGTCAATACCAAGTATCGATACCACTAGTACCGTTTTTTTCCATGTATAATGCGCAAAATTTAACTAATCTATTGTTCTAAAATCTGGGGTACGCATTATACATGGGTACAATTTTTTTTTTTTTTTTATGAAAATCATGGTACAACAATTTTTGAAGAAAATCTGGCCACGGATGGAGTGTGGAAAGGAGCGGGGTGACCAAGTGCAGCTTGGACCAGGGTTTATTGGAGGAACTCAAAACACAGACTTGGTAAACTAATTGTGATAAATAACTGGAACATCACTCAAATATCGGTGATCCCAATGAGAGTCTCACATATTACTTCGCTATCGAGTTTGCTACTGCATGCGCAGTGATACTGACCGGCAGAATAACATCCGGTTGTTCCCAAAGATGATATATTTTCTGAAATAATTTTACGCTTACGGACTTAAGTAACCCGGTTGGGTCATACCATAGACCAGGGGTGGGCAAACTTTTTGACTCGCGGGCCGAACTGGGTTCTAAATTTGGACCGGAGGGCCGGACCAGGAGCAGATGGACGTAGGCGTTGTGTGAAGTCATATAAGCGACCTGTAAAGGTCATTGCATAAAAGATCTTGGCCTTTAGTAGGTAGTAAAGCATGGATATTCCAAACAAGTTTTTTGAAAACAAAATGCATTTATTAACAGCATTAAAAAAAAAATAATTCACTAAAAAACTGCTATCAGTGATTCTCATAAAATACGACACTGTTATTATGAATAACAGTCTCCATCACTTCAGTGCCTGCAGGTCAGATTAATGAAAGATGTTTATCTTATGAGATCACATCAAACGGCAAACATTCTGACCAAATATATCATCTTGAAGAATCGGTGAAAGCATACATCCAAATAAAGTAATCAAAACAGCAACACGGTGAGGGGTATCTGAAAATCAGAGCAGAGTTTTAACTCGCAAACACCTGGTAACAGAGGTGAGGAAACGGGAAAACTTCCTTAAAGTAAGCCTTAAGAACTTTACAGGTTAAGATTAGTCGCAAATAGGTGGTGCATCAATGTCCTTGAGCATCCTGCATTGTTTGAAAATGAGAATGGTCGCTAGTTTCAATCCCTGCTATGTGTACAAATCATATTCAAAATGCATTTTTTTACAATAAACTTGAGAGCCTCCCGTTCATTTTCAGTGGGAACAGTGTTGTTGGTCTCCCTTTTTTGCTAGTACGTCATAGTCTGGAGTAAAATTTGTTGTGGCAATTCTTAGGCGAGATCCGAGGTGTTGGTCCGTTTACCTCGATCTGTGACGGGTTGATGTTGATGTGGCTGAACGTCACGTCGCGTACGTCGAGCCAAATTGGCCACTCTTTTTTAAACACTCGGCACTCACTTCTTTTTTTCGGGCCACTCATTTTAATGGAAGGATTCCAGGGAAGGTTTGTGGGTGGCTTTAGCGCAAAACTGCATCTGAAAGCTCAGCGCGCGAATTACAAGAATGCAGATGTCACAGCCCACGCTCTAAATTCGGGACTGATACGAATAGAGCGAGAGTGCGCCATGTACATGTGCACGTACACGCACTTGTGAGTGTGCACCGAGCTTTCTGACACGGCTTCCGGTAGTAAATGCGCAGGCGAGCGCTTCGCCATCTACTGGGAAAACGCAGTCATTGCAGGCAAAATGACAAAAAAAAAAAAAGTTTAACAATACAATTTGTTCAGGGTTGGCGGGCCGGATTAAACGGTCCCGTGGGCCGGATGTGGCCCGCGGGCCGTAGTTTGCCCACCCCTGCCATAGACTATAAAATTGGGACCCATTGCCTCCTTGCTTGGCACTCAGCATTAAGGGTTGGAATTGGGGGTTAGATCACCAAATGATTCCCGAGCGCGGCGCCGCTGCTGATCACTGCTCCCCTCTCCCCCAGGGGATGGATCAAAAATCACACGGGGATGGGTCAAATGCAGAGGACAAATTTCACCACACCCAGATGCGTGTGTGACGATCATTAGGACTTTAAAAAAATAAAATTAAAAAAATGAAGTCAAAATTTGGGTGCGTATTATACATGGGTAGAGGCTTTTTTCCCAGCATCGACATGCCATTTTTAGGGTGCGTATTATGGGGGCGCATTATACATGGAAAAAAAAAATACTTTTGAAAATAAAAAAAATATTTATATATAAGGTGCAATTCTCCCCACATTCAGGTTCATTCCTGTGGTGAAATCTCTAAAAGTCACAAGGAAAAATAGATCTTTGGGAAATCAGTCAGCCCTTTAAAGCAAGTCTCCTTTGGCAAGTCATAACTTGCACAATTTGGAAGACTGGAGGAATACATTAGCATATTAAATCTT
Organism: Syngnathus typhle; assembly: GCF_033458585.1. NCBI lineage: Eukaryota > Metazoa > Chordata > Actinopteri > Syngnathiformes > Syngnathidae > Syngnathus > Syngnathus typhle. The sequence goes on along the minus strand of NC_083755.1, from coordinate 3,007,909 downwards.
TTCCTCCGTCTTCATTCGCTATTGTGTTGCAGCAGATACAGTGCCTTGCAAAAGTATTCGGCCCCCTTGAACCTTTCAACATTTCGCGACATTTCAGGCTTCAAACATAAAGATATAAAAGTTTAATTTTTTGTCAAGAATCAACATGTGGGACACAATCGTGAAGTGGAACAAAATCTATTGGATAATTTAAACTTTTTTAACAAATAAAAAACTGAAAAGTGGGCCGTGCAATATTATTCGGCCCCCTCGCGCTAATACCTTGTAGCGCCACCTTTTGCTGCAATTACAGCTGCAAGTCACTTGGGGTATGTCTCCATCAGTTTTGCACATCGAGAGACTGGAATTCTTGCCCATTCTTCCTTGCAAAACAGCTCGAGCTCAGTGAGGTTGGATGGGGAGCGTTTGTGAACAGCAGCAGTCTTCAGCTCTTTCCACAGATTCTCGATTGGATTCAGGTCTGGACTTTGACTTGGCCATTCCAACACCTGAATATGTCTATTTGTGAACCATTCCATTGTAGATTTCGCTTTATGTTTTGGATCATTGTCCTGTTGGAAGATAAATCTCCATCCCAGTCCCAGGTCTTTTGCAGACTCCAACAGGTTTTCTTCCAGAATGGTCCTGTATTTGGCTCCATCCATCTTTCCATCAATTTTAGCCATCTTCCCTGTCCCTGCTGCAGAAAAGCAGGCCCAAACCATGATGCTGCCACCACCATGTTTGACAGTGGGTATGGTGTGTTCAGGGTGATGAGCTGTGTTGCTTTTACGCCAAACATATTGTTTTGCATTGTGGGCAAAAAGTTCAATTTTGGTTTCATCTGACCAGAGCACCTTCTTCCACATGTTTGGTATGTCTCCCAGGTGGCAAACTTTAAACGAGACTTTTTATGGATATCTTTGAGAAATGGCTTTCTTCTTGCCACTCTTCCATAAAGGCCAGATTTGTGCAGTGCACGACTGATTGTTGTCCTATGGACAGACTCTCCCACCTCAGCTGTAGTTATCTGCAGTTCATCCAGAGTGATCATGGGCCTCTTGGCTGCATCTCTGATCAGTCTTCTCCTTGTTTGAGATGAAAGTTTGGAGGGACGGCCGGGTCTTGGTAGATTTGCAGTGGTCTGATACTCCTTCCATTTCAATATAATTGCTTGCACAGTGCTCCTTGAGATGTTTAAAGCTTGGGAAACCTTTTTGTATCCATCCGGCTTTAAACTTCTCCACAACGGTATCTCGGACATGCCTGGTGTGTTCCTTTGTCTTCATGGTTCTCTCTGCGCTTTAAACAGAACCCTGAGACTATCAAAGAGCAGGTGCATTTATACGGAGACTTGATTACACACAGGTCCATTCTATTTATCATCATCAGTCATTTAGGACAACATTGGATCATTCAAAATCCTCACTGAACTTCTGGAGTGAGTTTGCTGCACTGGAAGTAAAGGGGCCGAATAATATTGCACGCCCCACTTTTCAGTTTTTTATTTGTTAAAAAAGTTTAAATTATCCAATAAATTTCATTCCACTTCACGATTGTGTCCCACTTGTTGTTGATTCTTGACAAAAAAAATAAAATTTTATATCTTTATGTTTGAAGCCTGAAATGTGGCGAAATGTTGAAAGGTTCAAGGGGGCCGAATACTTTCGCAAGGCACTGTATTTGCTTGGCATTCACGTACAGTCGCAGTATGTTGATTAAATTGCGCAATCTGTTGCTGAGTGTCTGAGTAGATCGGCGATGGATACAAGGCCGCGATCTATAAAGGACAGTCGCCATACATCATTTCTGACATGATCATCTTCAGCAATAATTACAGGCTGACCTTGGTCTGTCTTATTCACATGAAAGTAAACTGTGATTTTTTACCAGTTGACCTGGGCCTTAAATACACTGGAGTGATTCATTTCTCAAAGTAATAGTTTGTAATAAAATCAAGTTGTCAGGCGAGTTGCTGCAAAAAAATAATTGAAAGTAATTTAAATTTGAAATTGTTACAGATGTGGAACCAGTTGGCAGGAAATTGTCATAAAATGGACCTAATTTGTTCTTACCTAGAAAGTCTTTCTCACCAACAAATTATTTGACTCCCCCATTGAGTATGTGTTCCATCTTTTTTTGCAACCACAGTGATTTTGCTTCATGCTGTGGAAATGGAAGAATGCCAGCTCCACTGAGAAGATGCAGTTCTGTTCCGGACACAGCTGGACCTCTTGCACTTGGCGACATCCTTTGCATGAAATGAGCCTGGCAAAGTGCACTGAGCTCACAGCAACAAGGCATCTTATTGCGTAGGGTTGTTTACGTGGTTAAATTATGAATTGAACAAACCAAACTGATTTAGTATTGTAATAATGTGGTATACTCGTGAAACAATACGGTCTCTGTCCGAGCACCACCGAATGTTTTGAATATTTATAGGTTTGGCCTAATACAATGGAACCACTGAAGCCAAATGCTCCTTAAATCTTGACATTTCCACAATGCAGAGGAAAGAGCTAAATCACTCAAACTGTTTTTTTTTTTTTTTTTTATAGCTGCCTGATTGAAATTCATAATGTGTTCTCTAGGGGGAATAGGTGGAAATGTGGAATCAAATTCCTGGGAAATTCAGAAAATACCAAAAGTCAATTACGTGACCTTTGCCCCCACGGCTCCCCCCGTCTAGCTCCACCCGTGGATGTACCTGACAAGCTCAGTGTTCTTTAACCTTAATAGAAAACAGCTATAAGGCGGAGACTTCTCCAAGGTCATAACAAAGTCCACTTATCTCCCAATGGTGTGGCGTGATTGGGTTGCAAACTCTTACCCTGTAATGCTTGTCAGAAAGAACGAACTTTTGTTGAAAAGTCAGGAACAGACTGACGATTCGAAAGAGCGGTTCGTAGGCTCCCTTGCTGCCTTGTTAAACATCTGCGAGCAAATTGCTGTACAGAACTGACAGATCCGTTTTAACGATGGACAACAGGCCCGGCCGGCCCACACACACATATTACATCACATGTATAGCTCAAAACTTAATCGTACTATTGAGATCGAGCAACTACAAACAAAAAACGGGAGTCTTACCATGAGCGTCACGGTAGTATGCATGTGTAACACTCCGGAATCGCTCTTGACCAGCAGTGTCCCAAATCTACAAAAGACAAGGCATTAGGCTTACTATAATGTATGTAACTCCATCCATCCATCCATCCATCCATCCATCCATCCATCCATCCATCCATCCATCCATCCATCCATCCATCCATCCATTTATTTATTTATTTATTTACGTATATTTAATTTTTATTTATTTATTTATTTTGAATGAATTTTTCCTTAAAAATGTTATTTATTTATATATTTACGTATATTTAATTTTTATTTATTTATTTATTTTGAATGCATTTTTCCTTAAAAATTAATTTCATTTTATTTTATTTTATTTTATTTCTAGCGGTTTTAAAAGCAACATTTTCATTTGTAAGGTATGAAAGTTTTATTTACCCCCCCGAAAAAATGAAAGCACCAAAGCAGTGGATTTAGCTTTATCTTTATTTAAAAGAAGATTTTATCTTACCTGCAGTTTGACCTTGACGGCATCAATGCTCATCACCTTATTCTGCAAAACACCCACAGAAAAATTTTGAACATCCAAATTTTCCGACACAAATAAAAGCAGCATAAATATTGCAATGAACATTAAATTGCTCCTTAAAAATAGAGGCACAGCAGAAAACACCCCTATCTGCATTAAGCAGGGGATGGATCCAAAGGGCTATTTTATAATCACTAAAACCTGCAAACACAAAGGCACACTCCTTTTGTTGTCTTTTTAATTACCTGACATGAAACGTGCATTCATGTTGTTTGTTAATCTTCTCTGGCTAGTTAGAACAATTACCTGTGATTTGTTTCCTTTAATATATTTGTTTACGAATAATTACACGTCAGTATGTACAGAAATAGAAAAGCATCGTTAAAGATGTTCCTTAGACATCTTTGATTTTTTCTGCTTGTGTATGAAAGCATATGAAAAAAAAAAAATTTGGAATACTAAACTAAATTCCTCTGCATTGTTATTTTGTCTGCACACACAACGCGTACTTTTGAATTGACAAATACAAATACAAAGTGTGTTTGGGAAAACAATTTGCAGAGTGATGAAGTAGTTAAATAGAATGGATAGCTAGGCAGCACTGGCCTTGAAACAATAAAAGGGCTACCCTCATTCCTGTCCAATGAGGCTTAGTGATACCCGTGAATATGCATCGGGACTTTTCAATGGGCCACAGAGGGAATCTTTTACAACACAGTGTAATAATCTTGCTGGTTTAAAATTCACTTCCTGGAGTGAAGATTTAGGAAACTTCTTCTGGGGTACATTTTGCATTTTGATGTGCGAAAGAATGTTTATTGTATGCACGATTCTTTGTTCTGGAGCAGATTTTGGGATTTGACTGATTTGGGCTTGGGGGGTTTCTGTTGGCGATAACTTATGATGAAGTCCTTTGGACTGAAATTGTGCTTGTTGCTGTAGGTGCTGGTTTTTTTTATTTTTAAAAGGATAATGAAAGAAATAGTTTGGAAGGAAAGGAAGCTGATGAGATAATGACAAGAGTTAGTAACATTAAGCATTAAGGAGAATTGCTTTTTGGGGGGCGGGGCATTTTATGTACAGGTACAGCCTGAACGGTACGTTGTAAAATTGCACGTAAAAAAAAAAAGATTAGATTATAAATCAAAGTAAAAGGTATGAATTTTATATAATGGCTTTGAATTTTTAGGCACCTAAGGCTATGGCAAGGTTTTTACTTTTACTTTTTTGGGATTCGGCACTTGTTAATATTTGAACTTCAGACTGAATATTTATTAACGACAATGATTTTGTTTCATCGTTTCCCCCCCAATAATTTTCTATGAATCCATGTATTCAAAACAGAAAAGTATACAATACAATGCAGACTGTTTGATAAAGACAGATGGCTCAGATAAAAATAAATAATAAAAGAAAGTCTTTTTTTTTTTTTTTGGCCTTGCGTTCAACTGAAACTCTATAACATCACTACCCACTTAGTCTGGCTGTCTAACTACGAAGAGTGTGGCTCCTCCACAGGCTTAATAGAAAATCGAATTCTGATCGCCCACGTTCACTGGCTGGGTCAGTGATTCTGATAAGGAGCAGAATCCTTTTTTATCTGGTCCCAAAACAAAAATCCATAATCGCAATGACCAAGTGCCCTTTTACCACTTAGCAACTTCCTGAGCTTCCCCAGTTGGCTGCGAACAGCTTTCATTGTGCTTCTTGCACTAATCCAACTCGTCCTGGATTTGTCAGCCTTGCTCTCCTTTCTCCACCACCGCTTCCCTTTCTGTTCTATATTCAATTTATATGCAGTCACTGAAGTATTTAACCTGAGCCTTTGTGAAATATTTCAGTAGACTGCCCCGCTTCTTTGTCTGCCTACATAAGAGGTCAAAACACTTATTCCCTCTTAAGTACGATATTGCTGCAGTTATGGTATCTGATGATAAACCTTCAGATTTTAATTTAAATCTTTAGAATTGCCTTTTATATTTAAAAGATTCAGATTTCATCCTTTTGTTTTTTTGAAATCAGTGTGGCAGCTCCTGTTTTGGTTAGCAACAGGATACATTTTATTAAAAGTAGCATAGTTTACTTTTCAGTGTGGTAAAAGGAGGAATCTACCTACATTGGAGCAAAAGCTTTTTATGAATGATGCAACTGCGAACTGGGCGAAGGTATTTATTATTAGATTAGGAACAGCCACTATTTGAGAAGCAAAGTGTCACAACACCACCAAGAATGAAGCAGATCGTAAAACACTAAATGACTTTCTAAACTAAGTGCCACTAAATCTGCTTGGTAAATAAAACACTTTGAGCTATTGACAAATGAAGATTTATTTTAACGAACCGTGTGCCGGTGATGCGCGACGGTCAAATCTGTCATAAATTAAATTGTACCAATTTGGGTGTACAATAATAGCAATGCAAGACCTCTTTATTTATTTATTTATTTATTTATTTATTTATTTATTTATTTATTTATTTATTTATTTATTTATTTATTTATTTATTTATTTATTTATTAAAAATGCTGAACATAAAAAAAAAATGTAATTTAAAAATTCCCAAATCCATTTTTAAAAACAATATTATCATATATATATTATAATAGTATTAATCGTATACATAGAATGACGAGTTTGTTCGCAGCAGGGCTGCGGACTCGGTCGGATTTTTGCTCCGAGTCCGAGTCCGGCTGTCCATTTTTTCTGTTAATTCATGTGACTGCTTAGTCTTTATTCAAGGCTGATTTAGATCAAAATGTAAATAATTACAACAGTTTTGTGATGGCTTTGTCTTTATTAAACATATAAACGAATACAATAAACAGATACTTTCAAGTTTTACTCATTAATTACACCATTATAGCTCAGCCATTTATCTAAACACAAATAATTAGACGACCCCACAACTATCGAAAGACATCAATGATATAAGCTGGGTGACGCAATCGTCCTTGACATTGGTACATAATGTAAACATTAGCCTAAGTGCAACTCAACGTGGCCGCATTGATCGTAACTTACGCTCCGTTTCCCCCCCAAATCTAGAGGCAAAACAGTGTTCTCTCGCTGCTCCCGGGTTCTTCCATCTTGGCTGCGCGCGGGGCATTCTGGGTCTTGTACGTGCACGCACGCAGGCAGGCAGGCGTGGGCGCGCACGCAAAAACTAAATTAGTCTTCATTGCAAGCAAACAGGGCTGTGGACAGTATTCCTACGTGCATTCTCAGCAGCAGTGGAGTAGCCAAGCCGGGGCGAGCCGGGGCGGCGGCCCGGTTAGGACTCCCTGCGCCCCGGTTGAAAAAGAATCGAGCTTTTTCGATTCTTCATTTTCATGCCGTTTTTTTCTTTCGGTCTTGCGCGAATGTGCTTGCGCTATTCTATGTGCGCGACGTTATCCATTCACCGTTTGCCTCCCGGACCCGGATGTTGTTTTAGCGATCAGCGAACGGCGTGGGTGATGTTTGATTTTTTTTCCTGTGGGCGCCCGCCCCTTCTGGAAAAATTCCTGGCTACGCCACTGCTCAGCAGCATGATGAAAATAAAATTGAACGTATTTTTTTTATTGGCGGACTCGGTGGACTCGGTCAAAAATGACAGAGTCCGACGAGTCCGAGTCCGCGAGTCCAAGTCCACAGCCCTGGTTCGCAGGGTATTTGTGTTATTAAGCATGCAGTCCATAGTGCCCTTATAAGCCATTTATTATTTCTAGAGTTACGACAGGATTATCTGAAGAATACGGCTAACACGTTTCCCCATTGGCGCGATAAATCTTATTGGACATGTCTGCCAAAGTTCTCTCACCGTTGTACACCATGATGGGCAAGCTTGAGCAGTGCTTACTGCAGCACATTGCAGTATTTTGTTGATATTGTTTGGTAAATACAGCAGGACTGACACAGTTTGAGGCAAATAAGGTTTTAGGGTCATGTGACTGTTTTGGGAGGTTTCTTTGAAACTTTCTCATCAGGTTTTCACACAATGGGAGGTGGATTAAGAAAAAGCGAAATGACAGAATGGAGGATTTATCCTGCTATGGGGTTGGTTTACTCCAGACAAATTGAGAGTGTTGAATATATTTTGGTGAAAAACTACTGAGGCGCATTCAATTCAATCTGTTGAGAAAATTCCATCTATCATCCAAATTCTCACCGTCACTTGTGTGTGTGTGGCAGATTATGCCACACTGTTATCATTAAATTGGAGCACTATTCTTTGAATTTCTTTTGCAGCACCACCCCCGCACAGATAACTATAAATATCGAAAGCTTCATTTTCATTTTTGTTTGAAGAAATGACCGTGGTAGCTTGAATGCTCGCAGAAAGGTTTGTATTTAATTTATTTATTAGGATGATCAAATGCGTATACAAAATTCAATGTCGAACCCAAAATCCCATTATTTCCAAGAAGACCGAGATGATAACTCTTTGTTGGCGTGATACAAAGAAAAGACCTGAGTGCCATGACCTCACTGACTACTTTATAGTCGTCTGGATAAACATACAGTCCTTCGCATGATTGAATCTCAAGTAGTAAAACAATTTTCATATCTATGAAGGCCAGGTGAGCACAGTCCCATGTTTTATTTCATATCTACAGTAACAAGGAAAGAGCTAATAACGCCTGTATTTACATTTCAAGCTTCCATGGTGTATGCAAAATATTTTTCTGAACCCATCCACGTCAAGAGTACGGATCAGGATTTGAACCTTGTCGCGCGACAGCAGCTTGGCCTCCTTCGGCAACTGTGATTGAATTGGAATGACTCCAAAATTCAGAGCGCAATGAACTGAGAGAGTTTGTAAAGCAAAGCGGGTATTAGGCCGAGAATATTCGCAACGAACCAACCCCGAGGTTGTCAACACAAGCTAATTTTAGTCACAGCTCGCTGACTGCTAGCGTTGTCACCAGTTTCTTTCTCGACTGATGACCTCCGTCCATGAAGCTTGGGAAAAAAAAAAACTGTGAGCCATCTGTCAGCCAAATTAGGCAGAATCTGATGAATAATATAGCCACATATTCATCGCGTTGTCATGGTTACCTACTCAACAAAGGTGTCATTAAAGCTGTTGGAAAGGGAAACGAAGCGACGATTGTAGAAACCTTTGACCTCAAAGACAGTCAGCCAGTACATCACTGAATTTTTTAAGGGCTTGAAAAAAATATAATCCTGCGCACCTACAACTGAGAGAATTAAGAATCGAGCCACAGGATAGGAATTAGGTAGGCCATGCAAGACGGGGAGAAATAAGCTTCTGCACTGGTGATCTTGTCCCGTGGAATCTTATTAGCATGAGTGCGCTCCATCTTTTTTTTTTTTTTGCCTGATCACATTTGCTTGGCTTATTTTGGGAAGACGCCATAGGAGGGGAACAGACATGCAGACAAAATGATTCTTATTGCAAATTTGTCATTTATATCCCAGCTGTCAGGTACGTGTGTTAAAATGTCCTCATCAGACCCAATCAATTTAATTCATTTTCAAATGACACTTTTATCCTTCAGGGATGATAAATAGAAAAAGTTGAATTTCCACATTGATTTCCCATCTCTTTCATTACCTAAAAGGTCAAAAAAGGAGGGGGCGGAGCCAAACCAAAACAGCCCATTTTAGAATGAATTACTTGAAAGCTTTCACAGCATGTGAAGAGGCTTCAATGTTGTTTTAGGTAATCATGTAATTAATAAAACATACTGTCAAGGTTTTCCAAACTATCTTGATCGTATGATTATGTTGGGATGTATGTAACCAGTAATAAATAACCTAGCTAGATTAGTTTTATGCTTATGTTGGTGTGTAACCAGTAATAAATAACCTAGCTTGTCCCATCCTACACAATGTCGTAAAACATCCCCCGTTATGCTTTGACTAGAGGTCAAGGGCTTTCTCTTCTCTGTCCAGTCCACTCTCACCCCCACCCTGTTTCTCTTAATAAAATCGCTCTTGTGGGAGGCGAGAGTTAGACCTCCACAGCGACGAATGGACTCTCCGCCTAAAATGTGTCTAAAATGACTTAATTGTCTCCCGTGTGGTTCTTGCAAAATAAGTTAGAGTGAGCACCACTCTAACACATACTACATTATGTATTTCCAACAATGTATTGTGGGTATTGTGTAGATGATAATACTTTTGTTGTTGTTAGCTGTCTATCTCTGGTCTCAGGTGGAATACAAATGGCAAGACTTGTTATTTATATGGCAGAACAATGGTTACATGCTCTCAATGCTACTTCATATACTGAAAAGTACACTTCAATTTCTACTTACCCTGAAGTCAATGCCCACAGTGGAGATGAAGCTACCAGCTAGAAAGGCTCCATCTTTGAAACGTACCAGCAAACAGGTCTTTCCAACACCTGAATCTCCCACGAGCATCACCTAAGAATATAAAAAAAAAAAACTGTGTTCTTTTTTTTGTACTCAGTATCACAAAGAGGTTAGACTGCAGTATTGATTGAATGCAATTTTTTCCTGATAGTCCATGGAGCCTAATTTGAAATAAGCAAACATTAGGATTTGGGGGCAACACTTAAAACAGTATTAGAGTGTGAAGTGACTACTGGTTCCCGTGAGGAATTTGCATACACTCCAAAAAAATCAAATTGGAAAAAATAAAATAAAAATAAAGCCCAAAAAATCACCTTTGCTTTCAGCCTAAGCAGAAACTTCTGTTCTATGGCAAAGTGAAGTGTGTAGAGTCTCTGATCGAAGACTTTTGAACAGTACAGCGGGACAAAACTTAAAATGAACAAATTATTAGGTCTAATTCAAACAGTGCAATCCTATGCGGAAAAAAAAAAAAAACATACAAAAATAAACAATTTAATCTTCCAGCAACATCTATGTGACTAATGAGGGCAGCTAATTGGGGCACACATAATTCTGCAAAAAAAAAAATAATTTGATGGACTGGCTTACCTTGAAGGCAATGTCGTAGAACTCGCCACTGCTGCTTATGGACGGTCTACTGGGGTAAACCAGTCCGGAGGTCGGCGAGGCACCTGCAGCCAGACCTTTTCCCGTCCTGCCCATACCTGGCGACCCTTTGGGACTCCTGGAGGTGGCTTTGCCCTTTAACGTCTTCTTCCTGGACATGGCTCTGGTAACAATCGGTGCTAACAGCATGTGGTAACGGAGGGAAAAAAAGAAAGAACCAAGTCAAAACCGAGGATGTAAATGTGTTCCTTCTGGTTCACTTGCAGGTTGGTGGAAGTGGAGCTCGTTGCGAGGAAGACGCTGAAGTTCACCCCCGCGTCCAAATCATTTCGGCTGACGCGCGTAGCAAAAGAAAAAAAAACACAGCCCAAAATATTTTAAATTATATGACGCAAACAAAACAACCAATAACTAATATTTGGCAGCGACTGTAACTGAAGGATGCGCTTCAAAATGTAAACAGCCCTATCTCTCTCTCTTCCTTCTGGTGTTGCTGATTGGAGTGAAGAAGGAATGCTCGCTCTTGGGGGCTTAAAGGGAAAGTCCATAGGAAAAAAACTCCCCCCCCCCCCCCCTAGGCGTAAATATAGAATTTTAATAATAATAGCGGTATAGTTGCCTCACCAGTCCCCACCCGCTTTTGTGAATAATTTGAATTTGTTGCACTACACACTCAATTGAATTAAATGTCATCAAAAGTGCTGCATGCTTTTGGGATTAATGTAAAATTCAAAAGCGCATCATTACAAATCGCAACACTACAAATCCAAGGCTGCATCATATCTGCCTCAATGTTGGTTACGCATTGTGCGCCGCTTCGGGAGACGAGCCAGGAAATTAAACCGCTTCCCATAGGAGCGATTTATTTCAGCAATGTCGTGACAGTGAATATTTAGCAACTGTTTGTACACCTTATTTACTAAACAACACTGGCAACAATGTGTTGCACAGGTAATATGCCACAAACTTACCTGTTGGGACAAGGTCTGTAAAATATTATGTCAGGACGCCTTCGCTGATGAAAAGACAATGTTTGGACTAAACGAGGAAGAACAAAATGTTAAAATATGATTCATTATAATGATTGTTTACTGCACATTTTGTTCCAGGCTTTAAACATACGTATAGCATTAAAGACATTGTATAGTGTTCAAATATTAATTGGGAATTTATTTTTATCTTTCAGCACCATCTGCTGGTGTGTTATGGTTACTACATGTTTTTTTCGTAAGGGTTTTAATTACCCTTAAAGAATATGTTAATTTTCCTCATTCTTTACAGGCATTCCTCACGCTGACATGCGAATTATTGATGTAAAAAATTGCCATGAGATTTTTGGCACTGATTTTAGAATATCATCTGCGCTTATTTTTACAATGCACATAGTAAAATGAAAACATTCTCACAGGTTGTCCATTTTCTGTAAATCAATAAGCCCAACTCCTTTGCACACAGTAATATTTGTACACGTATATACAACATTTATTTCCATTCTATGCAATATATTTTGCAGTTCATGACCACTACTGTATGTTTCAATTGACTTATTTGTTCATTTCATTTTTTGGTCAAATGCAGCATATGTTTAAAAAACAAAAAGACAAACCAGGACAATGTTGATCCCATATGTATTCAGGTTCTCACACCTAACTTTTACAATATGATGAAGACCTTTTTTTTTTTTACCTCCTCTGTGTGTCAAAGTCGGTGATGTCCTTAGTTTTTCCGTTTTGATATATGTGGGTGTGGCCAGTCCCTGGACTGGAAGTACCCCCTGAGTGCTGCAAGGTCCACAGCAGGGAAGTAGGCACCGATGCGCTTTCGTAGCCACCACTTACCCTCAGCTGCACTGGTACTGCCCGGTTGGCTGAATTTATATCTAAAATGTTCTCCTCGAACCCACCTGATACGTAGACAAATTAGGAGTTAATACTCATCTTGTTTATGCTTGTTACAAACCGACAAGTATTGCATTGAACATAGATTATTGTTGTGTACGTAGACCTTTTTTTTAAAGATAATTTTGCAACAAATCAACAGACTCCCACAATACCTGGGGATCCCTCTGTCTTGAAATGGGTTGTGGTCCAGGAGCGAAAGAACTGTGCTATCGTTAGCTAACAGGCGTCCTGCTATGTGAATGACCCACTCACTCTGCTCGTAGGTCTGTGGGAAACAGGAACGTGAAGTTTTTTTAAACTAATCAAACGGTCTTAAAAAAAAATTACTGAATGCATAATTGTAAAATGAACCTGGAAGGCCGCAAACCACATGAGCCAGTCCAGGCGGTAATGATACGGGGAAATGAGGCACGGCCGTCTGTAAGGATCTCCTGGCTTACAAAGGAATTGGTATTCCTCCCAGACTGCCTTCGGGTCTTTTGGATCCTCACTCAGAGTGCCTTGAAAAATCACCTCAGTGCGCTCCTTGGTAATACTGGAGTGAAAACAGTCCAGGTCTGAAAGTTGATAAGTCAGGCACCCCAAAATATAGATACATTCTTTAAAATAATTACTGCTACAATGTACCTGCCAAAGGCCCCGTAGGTGTTGACAATGCGAAGTGGGTCAAAGGAGGTGTTCATCACCTGTCTGGGACTCAGTAGGTTCATGAGGACCGGAACACTCAGGCAGCCAATCAGAATGCCCAAAGACACATTGACCACCTGACGGACTCGCATTCCTGCATCCAATACCAAATAACGTAAATGTTGTTTTCAGTTTTCAGTGAAATCTGAGTTCACTTTTCACACTGCACTCCCTCAGTGTAAATGACAACAGCATAAATACCTTTAGTGGCTTCAGGTGTTTGTCCATTTTTATCCTCATCTTGAATCTTCAAAACGGCTTTCTTGGCCCCGCTTTCGGAGCGAAACAAAAAGTCCAAAGATGCGTCATCGAAACAGGCCAGACTGGGAACAATGGTCAACCAGTTGAGAAAACTGAGGTTGCCACTCACTATCAGAACGACCTAGACGTGGAATGATCAATAGTTTGTTTAAGGATGATGTGATTGACAAGTACTGGAATAATCGATTCTAAAAAGATTCAGCCTGAGGTGTATTAGTGGTTGAAATAATTTTACCTGAAAAAGGATCTGGAGCACACCATTGACGATACACATTCGTCTGCCCAGGAAAGTGAATAAGGGGACGATTAGTTCGATGAAGTGATTGGACATAGTCTCGAAGCGATGGAACCACCAAGGGGAACGATGCATGTAGTAAGACACGGGGTTTGGAACGGGCTGGGTCTGAAATGAAAATGGCGAGCAGAAGGGAAATATTTCTGAATAGAAATGTATGAGAGTGGCTAATCCAATTTTACTTTTTTACATCACAGAGAAAAATCAATCAACCTCATAATGATAATCCATGCAGGTGAGGTCTTGCCAACATTTGTCCCCTCTGATTTTAATCAAGCCCTGTAATATAAACAAAATATTTTTGATTGGAGCCGGTTAAATTTGTATAGGGAAGAAAGTTTTACTTACAGCGCCAAGCATAATGCGGACAATTAGCCATCTGAAAGTCCAGATGCAGACAAAAGAAGGGGGGCAGCGGCGGGGGACTTGGGACAGAGTCCACACAGGACACAGGAAAATGGCCAGGAATCCCGTTTCCAACAACTGACTCTCCCAGCCTGGATAAAGAATAACAATCACTGCAAGTTCAGCTCGATGTGGATTGAGGATGGTTTGATGGGGGAGGTTCTGGTACAGTATCATCAAGTAAACTTACCAAAGGAGTACCTGCAGAGGAATAAAAAAATATTTGTATCCAACCAATAAAAAAGTCAATTAAAATTTGAGTGAGTCCAAAACTTACCACAGCTGTCCGACATTGACCAAGGAGTGATACAGCACCCACAAGGAACCCATGATCACCATATTCGCCATTCCCGTCACCAGAATAAAACCAGAGAAGGTCATTCCCAACAAGGCAATGCCATCGAGGTTGGCGTCCATATTGCTCCAGTCCAAGAACCAGAAGATGGAGGGTGTGTAGGCCAGAGCAGCCATGCCTATCTTTCCTCCCACGTAGCGTTTGACACTATTGAGGTAGTTCTTGCAAGGCATCAGACCGTTTTCCCCAATCAGCTGTTTATTCTGGTTGTAAGCGACAGTGAACGCCACAACTAAAGGAAAAAGGAATATTGGAGAATCATATTAAGATTTCTTTAAAAGCAACAATGGGAAAGCCATGACAATGTCATTAAATAGTTGACATAAAATGGTAATTATGGATCTTATTTACTATTATTTAACATTTTCCACATTATATGTAATATATTTATATTCTTTCTGAGAGAACCCACGGAAACTAATGCTGGGGGGTTATGGCAAAAAATAAAGCAAATCCAAAAAGGAGAAAAGAAATTGGATTCCATACTCACAGTAAATAAAGGAGACGGAGCGCAGTAGTACAATACGAGTGAGCCAGAAAGTCCCCGTTTGTAAAGGCTGAAGTTTTTCTTTCTTGGTCCCTTCAACTGTGTTCGCCACATCTTTTCTGCTGCTGCCGTCGCTAGACTTCGCCTCGGTTGTTAAACCAACTCGCAGGCGTCTTTTCCTTATTGACGCGCCATCGTTCTCACAGGAAGTCGCCATGTTGCTAGTACGTCACGTGGTCACGTGACAAAACAAAGGCAAAAGTTCATTTTTCTTATTTTTGAAAATTTCCTTTGCATTGTTGCAATAAAAGGAACGCACTATTATCTGACATAATAATTTAACTGATTTTGGTTTTTTTAATAGAATATATATTCAAATTCGAATCATTTTCACATAATTGTGCGCTAATAGTCAGGTGGTGTTATAGAAAATGTAATCGGCTCATATATAATATAAATCATTTCTACACCAAAAACGTAACATGTATCTGTGCCACTCCCATCATCTAAAGCAATTGAGAGGCGTATTATTTCAATTCCAATACAGTATTATCAAATGTGTCGTAAAAAAAATCTAGAATAGAATATTTCAAAAATACCTGTGTGTACACAAACGACAAACACAATGGATGTATGTGTAAGGTTTTATCGTAAAACAAACAATTACTGCAATTAAATGATCATCCTGGTCTTTAAAAAAGGCTAATAAATAAAACACTCATCATCATGTTCTCTTCACATTACAATCCTTCAAAGCAGCAGCAACAATTTCACAATGAGCAACAAAGGCAACATCTGTTTAAAAAGAACTTTCCCACAGTTATGTTAAAAGCGACTGGTCACTGAGAGTTTGTGTGTTTTTAATCCATATTTGTGGTCAACAGTACTTTGCAGATATATGTTGAACATGGTTTCAATGCCAGTGGTTCCAACTCACTTAAAACATACTCACGTAGAACCGCACACAGCCTACAGTCAATAAATTAACAATGCAATATTACTCATTGTAAATATCACTTCATAACAGAGTTCAAAGTCATTAAACCATTCACGAGACAGAATTCCAGGGGTGGGTCGACATGTCTCACACAGCTTGCTGCAAATCGTTCACTCTTTGTCCTCACATCAAGCTTTCGATAATATCAACCTGTCTTGTGTTAACTCATCACCTTTCCTCCATGGTCACACTCGTTCTGATCCAAGATCAGGCCAACTCCAGCTTCAGTCTTGGTTATTTTTAAGGCCTCAGGGTTTGTGTTTAAAATGAGCCTCCACTGCAAAAAAATATGATATTCAACAAAATACAGGTTAATGTCATTCATAGTGTAATTCAAAGTTAACAACAAATTAGCTCATTACTAGCCGAGCTACACTGTCTGAAACATTATCACGGGAGAGTCACTATCAAGCTGAAGCACCCACATCCCCCAAAAGTGCCACACCCTGTTATCATGCTAAAAGGTAAGCAGAGTTACATTGAGTTTTGGGGGGGGGGGGTTGCGGATTAGCATTGTGTTAGCTTCTGATAACCGCCACATATTCGATTGTTTACGTTTGTGTGCCACATAGTGTAAGTGGAAGCACTGCTAAAAAAATAATAATAATAATAACAAATCTGATACCTGCGTATTCCTGCGGCCTCATGGGCCGATTGATGACTCTCTGAAAGGCTGCGATCCAATCCCGTTGCTCGGCCTCAGTCTCGCAAGCAAACAGAAACTTCCTGTCTGGTGTGACAATGGTGATGCCGTGATTCCAGTGATGGCCCTGAATGGTTGAGGGTAGGCCAGGCAGAACGGTGTAACTGTTCTCTTTACTCCCGATGAACACTTCGCCGCGGGCGTAGGCGTCCTGGGAGCACAGTAAACAAAACAAAATATTTACTGTACTCAGCAAATTTAAAATTAGAGAGGTGGTGCATGTTGCATCATACCAAAGGGTCTTTAAAATACATCAGTCGCCTGTCGTCCATAGTGAACCATCTCTTCTTGAAGCCTTCTGTGTGCTGCATCATCAAAAGTAAACATAAAAAAAAAGAAAGAAATTGACAAAAACATAAGAATCACTGACATACAAACCTTTGGACCTGTTTTCTCCATAAAGCCTTCCTTCATGAAGTTTCGGGTCAATTTTGGCACCAGCTGGAAAGCAACAAAACTAAAGTGAAAAAGAAGCATGAGTGAAATATTAAACATTGGTTTTGCTAGCATGCCCGCAATTTTCACTTAAAGAACATTTCGAGATTAATATGCATGTTCGGTGCTGAGGCTATATGAATAATTAAAATTCCAGGACCTGCTGCATGTATCTTTAAGAACAATACTGAAAATGTAAAACCTTGCAAAAAAAAAGATCCATCCTCACCTCTTCATTACTTGCTCCAGGGAAGGCCACTTGTAGGTAGTGGAACCTGGCTGCTCTGATTGCATTGAACCAATCGATCATTTCCTGGTCAAAACAACAACCAAAGTAGCTGCTTTTAACAAAAAACTTGCTTTAAAATATTATTGTGCGCTTTGGCTATGAGGATGCTGCAGTGTGGGATCGATACCTCCACAAGGAGGCTGAATGAACCCAATGAACTGGCTGCGCCGCTACTTGGCCAGCAGAGGGCGCAGCGCTTTACAACAAACCCATCATACTTCCTTTCCCATAACTTCTTACTTTCTGGTTCTGCTTCCCCAAAACAATGTGCTGTGAAAGAAAATATGTCATAAAAGTAATTTTTGTTAACACACCTTAGCGTCGCTGTGGTAAACAAAGATGTTTCTTGTGCTGTTGTCTTTCAGGTAGGTGATTTGCAGTCCGCACGGGTTGCCAATTTTGGCCGGTTGGAAGGTGGCATTGAGGGTTTCGATTTTCATAATCGCCTTGGGATCTCGAGCCTTGCATTTAAGCAACGCAAACAAAACACTGTAAAAAGTTTTGCACTTCTTTACGATCAAAAGTCAAATATTGCTTACATCCTGCTTGTTGAAGTATTTGAGGGCACCTTCCCTCTCCGACAGGATGAACTTTCGGCTGAGAAACTGACCGTTGTCTCGTCCTCGTTTCCATAGAAACCCCTCGCGGTATCCTGAGGTGAAAAATGTGTTTGAGTAAGGCAGGCTAGGAGAACATTTGTACCATCGGCAGTGACGCTGTGTACCCGAGGAAAAAAAAGGCAGAATTTGGAAGGAAATGCAAGGCTCATATTGTCGCTCCGCCAGATTAAATCCTTGTTATTAATATTCTGTTCTATTTTAACCACAAATGCTTCATCTTTACAATAAAGATGATTACCAGCTGATCGGAGATGACGTCAAAGTGGAGAGAATCGAGTACAAAATTCCTTTCCACTCAGGGGCAATGTTAGCCCTGTAATATATTGTTCATAATGTTCTATTTTGGCCAAAGGCTCAGCCTCTATTTGTTGCTCTTCTATTTCTGTCAATGCTTTCTTATCCGTATCTATTTCTGTGTATTGAATTGGAGGACATCTCTGCAAAAAAAAAAACATTTTTATTACAATTTCTGTACTAGAGTTCATTGGATACTTAGACTGCACAGACATAATAAGGCAAATTTGAGGCTTTTATGGGATTGAGATTCAGTGCATCTATTCATTTGTGGAGGTTTTGTGGCGAGAGAGAAACAACATTTTTTTGTTACGCATGTTAATGAATCTAAAAAGTCTCATAATTAGTATTGTAATGGAGACATGAAAGGCTCATGTTCCCTCTGGTTTTATCACACTTTGGCGGTGTAAAAAAAAAAAAAAAAGGGGAGCCATTGCCATTAAGGGGAGTGAAACTGCTTTGATTACCCACAGTGGGTTTATCACTTCATGCAAAGCCATTAGCATCCATTACCAGTTTTCTGCAAAGGTAATGAGACATCATGTGATGATATGATCCCTTGTTGGGAATAAAATATAAAGTAGCGCGGCTTTAAATACATTCAGTTTTGGAAAATCATGTACAATAAATGTCCGTATGGTAATATCTTCCGTTCTCCCGGCCCGCTGCTCTCATTTCCATTTTCTTTTTTTTTCTTCTCCCCAGCAATTTTTTTCAGCTTTTGTCTTCTTGTCCCAAGCACGGATTTAACTGCGTGTGTGGGTGGGCGGGCTACAGATGAGCCTTTGTGTCTGCGACTTTCTGACATGAAACATTCACCTCTGTTAGCATTGTTTCTTCAATCAATTGCCCTCATTGTCCCCACCCACGACTTCTTCCCGGTAGACTCTCGACCTCTACTTCCCTCCTATGCATTTACAATCAATGCCGACATTGGCCTAGCATCGAGGCCAGGTTACTGCCAATAGCTTATCTCGATCGATCTTGAAACAAACACACACAAAGACAAAATGGAGAGATGCACTTTGGCGGAGATGAAGAAAGCTTGATAGAATGACTCGTATTACTCTGTCATGTATTTTCTGTGTGTGTGTGTGTTCTGTGTGTGTGCAGATGGCTTTCCACTGGAACAAAGGATGGGTGAGGTCACTACAGGCCAATAAGAAAGCAGCTCCTCATAAATACACACAAGTGCCCTTACACACTCATCTTGAGCTAACGACACAGGCTAAACTAGACACATCCAAAAATGGTGCTGTGCATGCTAAATTATTAGCACTCTGTCAGTGTCAATATGTCAGTAAGTTGATTCTACCTGCTGTGTAAGGTTCTTGCTTCTCTATGAACTCAAATTCATTCCTCTCATACTTGGCCCGGATCCATTGCTCTCTTAGCATCCTGGAAACACAATGACGTCATTCATTTAGAGAATTAATTCATCATGATGCAATGACTTGAGTAAAATGGTACATAAAATAAAAAAATAAAAAACACTGATTGGAATGACACAGAGCAATTGTAAACTCTGGTAAATTATATTCTGTGAAAAGCAAGGGTTCACTGTAATCATGTGACCTATATAACGGGAAGTTCCACATGTAGTCACCAAGCAAGACATAAAGTCAGCATCCTCATTTTAGTGAGCAAGTCACTGCTATTTTAAGACACACACAAAAAAAAAACCTGAATTCCTCATCCAGCCTAACTTTTAAAATGGAAGTTTTGCTATTCCATCCTACAGACCTGTTTGTTTCTTGACTTTAATTTACTTGAATAATGGAACAACCCCAAGCCTTGTGCTTTGCCGATAGTTGCCGGCACATTAAAAAAAAAAATAAATAAATAAAAAGAGTGCTCAGCACGCCAATGTGTTTTTAGGCTATAAAGTTTGGTGTAAAAAGCCAAATTAAATCTAATTTATTTCATCACGAAAAGGGGCTTCAAACCTGCTTTTATTAATTGAAATATGAGAGTACTTACTTGCAGTCAGTATGCGTTGGTCTGTAGTAGAACGCGGGAACATTCTGCTCATATTTAGCCTGAGCGACATTGTTTCCCAAATCTGCCATAATCTGAACGACAGGAAAAAATGATGTAATTATTCAATAGATTGCATTAATAGATTGATGAATCCCTTTATCGCCTTCATGGGAACATCCTGGATTGATTTCAAGTCACAATGACCCATTTGGAGTTTTTAAAATGTGCAAATCCATCCAGAGATGTTCCCGTCACTATGAGACAGACATGCTAATCACTAATCCGATGGACAAAAATAAATGTCCAAAAGGTAGACGAATATTGGCCGTGGAATATATGAGGTTATCATCCTACTAAATAATTCATCGAAGTGACTTATCATTTTCCCTTTTTTTTCCCTCAGTAGGTTTCTGTTGTATGATTAGTCATCAGGGCTACGATTTGAAAATCTACATTGGAAGTGAAAACGAGCAAAGATTTGGGGAAAACAGGGTCACTTGAAGTCTATCACTCCAAAAGACGGCATCATATTTAATTGTATGTGGTTGGGTGCATGAATCATCAATTTATCTGTTTATGCATACAGTTGGTCAAAATGAATGTTTTTTATTTATTTATTTTCACTCATTTATCTCATAGATTATGTATTTATTCTTGTGACTTTACATCCAGATTTTATTTTATTTCTAAAAAATTAACTGGCCCATTTGCCCATTTTAAAAAGTGGCCCTTGAGCACTTTTTTTTATATATTTTTTAAATGCAATCAATTATTTATATTGACTAAACTACTAATACTAATGTGCCCGTGTGGTAGGAATAAAATTTGCATCCAACTTCAGTCCAACTAACTCCCATTTATTGCCTTCTCACTTCCCACATCTCAACCTTCACTGAATGACTCACAATATTAACACCCCCCCCCCCCCCCCCCAAGGTCTTTCCCGACAGCCTGTTTAACTACTGATGTGATGACTTCACATATCCAGCCTTGTATTCAAGACAACATTCAGCTTGCTGCCACATCAAAAATATGAGCTGCGTTTGACTTTCAAGGGAAATCATTGGTGGGGAAATGCATCATGTCTTCCTTAAATGTCATTGAACATTACATTGCAAGTACACACTCCACAGCTTGCTGTAAGAGCCTCACCTCCACTTCACTTGCTTCCCACGTGTCCCGAATGGACTTGACCCTGCTGATGTGCGGGATGCTGCGATGAAGGAGCGAGCAGGCCTGGCAAACAAACACACCCAGTGTCAATGATGCCCAGTCTGGCTCTGCAGGCAGAAGACAAGAGAAGAGAAAGAGGAAAAAGGAGATGTGGCAGGAAGTAAACAAGCAGGGTGATTGAAGGCCGGTGAGTTTGGGGGGAAAAGAGGGGAAATGAAAATGAGAGGAGAGGAATAGAGCAACAATAAGATTTCAGGGTACAGATGAGTTTGAAGCACAACTAGTTCATTGTGCATTTGTTTAAAAAGCACAGAAGCATGGCAAAATGTAATTTTCAGGAAATCCTGTTTAGCTTGCAAACAGGAAACAGATCTACTGAAATTAGATCATCTAGATCTAGACTGCCACTTTCATCACCAGATCTCTGCTTCATCTCTTACATGCATAAAGATCAATCAATAATTGATCAATCACATTTGAGTGTAATTTATCATTAATAATTGTGTGTAGGAGCCGTTTAATTGCACACGAACCGATATATGAAATGTGGAAATTATATTATCAACCGCATCTTGCGCAACACCTGGTCACCCAGAACAGCAGTTACCGGGGTAACGCTCTGTTATACATTTTACGTCACTCATCTGTCTGCATGGGTTGAATAGAGTCTTCATTTAACTACCAAGATTTTTTTTGAGAGGGAGAGCGACAATAAGAAGCAACTACATTATCCTCTACATCTCATGCACTTGACAGCTGCCATCTCTCACAGACGCTTAGTGAACACACAGACACGGAATATGTGACATTCAAATGAGAGCTAAAGGAGAGTGAGTAAAAGGAGGAAGGAGATTTGTTTTATTATCCAGCTTCCAAGCTACCCTAAAGATTTTGCATCCAAAATCTGCAAGAGCAAGTCTGGCTCCAGAGTTGCTCTGCTGCAGCCAGTCCTCAGAGGAACCATACCAGGCATCTTGAGCGGGCTCCGGGCTCGCCTCCAAGTGCCGGGCATTCAGCCCATCCTGGAACCTTTGAGGCCACTTTGGCTTCATACCACTTCAGAGAGAACCGTGGTGGAGGTATACGAGACAACAAACAGTTGGTGAGGGAGATTTGTTAAAAAGGTAAAAAGCTAGCTTGTGCATGTGGTGACATGGTACAAAAAGTGTGCTAACTGTTTTTTATTTGATATAATAACACGCTAGGAGTGATTTTACTATAAATACACATTGGAATTACACATTATGATTAAATCATCATTGATTGGGGCATGTCTGTAGTTCAAAATGAATTTATTAGATTAGCCAGATCCAGTGTTGTTTGCAATAGTCTTCTACATTGAGATGCCATCATCTCACAATGGACACACTCTCATTGCTGCAAGAACAAAGCAGGTTCATGAGAGGACAGTTTATGTCTGGTGTGCACACACTATGACAATGCACACACACACACACACACACACACACACACTGTCCAGTCCTGATAGCGTCCCCCCCCCCCCCACCCTCCCCCAAAAAATCTGACAGTGAATGCATTGTGTCAAGAGGTGGTCAAGATGGACTTTACATACCCGGATTTCCGCAGTCCGCGCACGTCTCGTTGTCTGGTCTGGTGAGTACGTCTTGCAGGACCCGGTTGGTCCCCTCCGGTTCCATAATGAACGTCTTCGTGCACAATACAAGCGCATTCGCCGACTGGAGGCAAATGCAAACAGAATGAACATCACCTGTCTGTCAGCCGGATGCTCTCTCTCTCTCTCTCTCTCTCTCTCTCTCTCTCTCTCTCTCTCTCTCTCTCTCGCTCTCTCTCTCTCTCTCGCTCTCTCTCTCTCTCTCGCTCTCTCTCGCTCTCTCGCTCTCTCTCGCTCTCTCGCTCTCTCTCGCTCTCTCGCTCTCTCTCGCTCTCTCTCTCTCTCTCTCTCTCTCTCTTTCTCTCTCATATGTTCACTGCGACACCCAGTGGTGATGATGCATCATTACAATAATTATCATTAGTAGTAGAAATATTACTACTACTACAACTACTACTAATAATAATAATAATAATTGTAAAGATGATAATAATAATAATACAAATAATAATAGTAATAATAATAATAAAATAATAATAATAATAATAATGAAATTACATGGAGCCTGTAAGTGAATTTTGTATTGGATCCCAAAATTATCATTACTTTTGTTGTAATATTAGTCAGCCAACGCGACATAATATTTAAAACATCTCGTAGCATCGTGCAATGCATTTGTGCAATTTGTAGTGTATTTTATTATAATTCCTATTGTGACGAAGGTCATCGGTTTTGCAAGGCTCGACTAAAATGTCTGCCTTCGTGTGTTGTGAGGTCATAAATACGCGCACTGACGTCACAGTTGCGACTATCTCTCCCGTACCAAACCAAAACATGTCGACCGCAATGAATTTTGGGTCGAAGAGCTTTAAACCTCGACCACCTGACAAAGGGTCGTTCCCACTGGATCACTTTGGTACGTTACACATCGTTTAACGTGTTATTATCTTTCTTCATGCTTAGCTTTGCCACTCAGCTCTACTCTGGATGCCATGACAGCCAGTGATGTGTTTAACTGTGGGTCATTACATTTACATGGACAACATTTTGGATCAATATTATGATCGGATGTTGTGTTTTCATGGGCACTGATAATATTGATCCGATTCCGCCATGTCTTTAGCACGCTCTGCTTCGACTGTTTTCCGGTCTTAAACGACGTCATGTACTGACGTCACAGACATGCGCAGTAACGACGGTTTGTTTTCACGGTGATCAGATTATCAATTGATTTAAACCAATCATCTCGTTCGGAATAAAATCTTAATCAGAATGGGTTTGTCCTGGTACATGAAGCATTTTAATCAGGATCAGCATTTTAATCCGAATAAACGTGTCCATGTAAATGTGACTGAGAACAAACAATATGTTAATGGTGGTGTTAGGGCTAATTATTATTTGTATTTTAGGAGAGTGCACCACCTTCAAGGAGACGTTCATGAGATGTTTACAAGACAGCAGCTTTGACAATTCTAAATGCCGACTTCAATCCAAAGCCTACCTGGAATGCCGCATGCAAAAGTGGGTTTCAATATTCATTTTACTTTACTGGAATGCTCAATTAATTAAAATATTCTGTGTACTTTCATCTTTTATTGCAGTCAACTCATGACAAAGGAACCACTGGAAAAACTTGGATTCAAAGACCTGGCTGATCCTCCTCCCAGCCAACTCTGAGAACGCCACAATGAAAATATGATTTGTGTTTGAAATGTGGAACAGAAGTGTGCAAGCAAGGTTGATAGAATGTTCCAGGATTGTATATGGAATTTAATATGCCTTTCGACATATACTGTAAATAATTAAATCGTTTGTACTTTAACCAAGGTGTGTGTACAGCTTGGATATCTGTTTCATTGACTTCAGATCTTCACCGTTTCAAACCCCCACCCAACGCACAGGACGAGTAACCATTTTGGTATATAATGAAATAAAATAAACACTTAAATCATGCAGGGATGTCAGATATGTGTGATACAGTGCTACCTTATGAGTTTTATGAGCTAGACTGCATTTAACTGTGTGTTTATGTTGTCAGGTAAAAGTTAGCTGACATTTCTTTCTAGTTCGGAAACAGAGATATTTTTTTAAATAGATTTAAAATATTTTTAGTCTACCTTAACAATAAAGGAATCGGCCTCACTGTTCAAAACAACAGCAATTTATAGCTGTCACTTCAGTATTGACAATTAATCGTTGTGCTTATTTACATTTTTAACTGCTTATGTATAATTTATTGACACTGCTGCATGGAATAAATGTCTGACAAGACTTGGTTACTATCATAATCTTTTCTGTGTTTCATCTTTGTTTTATTTGTTAAATATTCCTGTTCTTTCTTGCATTATATTTTTTAAAACATTTACCTTTTAACTTTGCAAAAATTGAACCTGTTAACAACCATGTGGTATCTTTCTAAGAAAACCATATGTGAATTTTGG
Source organism: Syngnathus typhle (assembly GCF_033458585.1). Taxonomy (NCBI): domain Eukaryota; kingdom Metazoa; phylum Chordata; class Actinopteri; order Syngnathiformes; family Syngnathidae; genus Syngnathus; species Syngnathus typhle. Next base: position 2,982,503 of record NC_083755.1, on the reverse strand, counting down.
CAATGGATTAGTGGGCGGAGGGGGGCGCTCCTGAAGATAACACCAGTGTGGTTTCTCGAGATAACATTCAAACATGAAAATCCCAAAGACGTATCTGAATATTCTTAGTTAATTAGATAACTGATGCGTATAATTGATGTCTAAAAACATATATATTAGAATAATCTGTTAAAATTATTAGGGTAAAAAGTAAAAAGACAATAAATATTGTCATTTGTTGCAGTCATTTAGAGAACAGAATAGATGATTTCATGTTTTTATTTGTGTTTTTTTTCCCCAACTGTTTCCATTGACATAACACTACATTTAAAGCTATCATTTGATTTTACATCAATGGAAAGTTGATAATCATCATAAAATGTGGGTCCATATTTTTATCATAATCAAAAATAAAGACAGTGTCAAATTGATTAGTTCACCACATACACATATAAACAGACTTGGGAATTAGAATTATGATTTTGTTTCTGTAATGGTTAATAAACCAGCAAATGAGATATTTTGTGCAAAATTCCATTTTTAATGCTGGAATATTATGTTGTATTATCAGCATGTTATTATTTCTTCATTTAGATGTCATATTAAAGTTGTTTTATTTTTTTGCTTTCCTGAACAGAAACAAAATATTTCAATTATGACGATGAATGTTATGCTTTATTCATTTCTGACGACTAATTCATTCTTTTAAATTAAAAATGATCATATTTTTAGAGCCAGCAGAAATTAAAAGTGCACATTACTCCACTTGATGATACAGGGTGGGATATGACAAATATGTGGTGATGTCATAAATTCATACAAAAATCTAAACATAAACATTTCAATTTTTACAAAATAACTTTTAATTAGTTTCCATCTTATGGGTTTTTGATTGACTTACTTGGAGTTAAACGTTTTTATACACAATATATGAATATAAAAGTCTGTGTGGAAACATCCAGAAAGTTCTAGAAAGAGTCTGTGATCTATCTTTCCATCTCTAGCCTATCATAGCGGCTTCTCCTTCTGGGTGGGGAGACCTTGGAGACATTTAAAAAGACCACCTCGTCACTCTCCAACTCTATTCAGCTTTTTTCTCTTCAAGCTTGAACCAAAACAAACAAGCGGCAACATGGTTGTGTGGACTGATCAAGAGCGTTCTACCATCACCTCCATCATGGGTGGCTTGAACTACGAGGTTGATGGCCCCAAGGCTCTTTCCAGGTAAAACTGGGACTCAATTATATTTGCATATAAACAAAATTCCTGCAAATCTTCACCTGACCACATTTTGTCCGTCTTATAGGTGTCTGATTGTCTACCCCTGGACCCAGAGATACTTTGGCGCCTTCGGCAACCTCTACAACGCCGAGGCCATCAAGAACAATCCCCAGATCGCAGCCCACGGCACCAAGATCCTGCACGGTCTGGACCGGGCTCTGAAGAACATGGACAACATCAAGGAGACCTACGCTGAGTTGAGCGTGCTGCACTCTGAGAAGCTGCATGTGGATCCCGATAACTTCAAGGTAACGAATAGCATCTAAAATAAATCATCACACTCATGAATCTCAATTTGATTGTTTTATTTGTGCCCTGTATAGTTGTTGGCTGACTGTTTGACCATCGTCATTGCCGCCAAAATGGGAACCAGCTTCGGCCCGGACGTCCAGGCCTCCTGGCAGAAGTTCTTGAGTGTGGTTGTGTCTGCTCTGGGAAGGCAGTACCACTAAACCCAGACACTGGAAATGGGGATTCGACATGTGTTTCCATATGTTTGTCTTCTCCCTAAAGAAATAAAAGCTCCCTAAAGCAAATTACTGCAATTGTTTATTTCTATGTTATGGTTATAGAAAATGCACACAATCTTTCCAGAGCAGCAATTTACTGTACCGTATTTTCCGCACTATATGGTGCACCTAAAAGCCTCCAATTTTCTCAAAAGCCGACAGTGCGCTTTATAATCCGGTGCTCCTTATATATGTACCAATATGGATTCGTGGATGAGGACTAATTTATTAAAGTAAGCTGTACGTGTTTAATTTGCGTGTTGTGTGATATTAATGTTTGAGCAACGTTGAGTTATTGATATGTTGTCATTGTTTTCCCTATTTCGAGTGTTACTATATTGTGATTGCATTAACGTTTGAGCAACGTTGAGTTATTTATTCTATGCTCCTTATAATCCAGTGCGCCTTATATATGGACAAAGTTTTAAAATGGGCCATTCATTGAAGATGCGCTTTACAATCCGGTGCGCCTTATAGTGTGGAAAATACGGTACATATCAAGAAAGGAAGTTTGGATGGGGATTAGCTTGCGTCTCAGAATCTTTTATCCTCCATGTTGTTTTCATTCCCAATTTTTCCATCGGAGTTCTCAGTCAATGGATAAATCGAGATCCACTCTTATTTATATACTATTAGTATTATAAAAATGTGTACCCATAAATACCAGCCGTCTGATTTGAGAATAGAAAGTACACACATTGTGTTATTTTCACATATTTTATTATAATAAATACATAAATACTGTACATTAAGTGTTCTGTATATTGTGCGTCTCATCTGTATTTCTCGGCTAGCACCGCTGCAAAAGCTGAGAGGTACTTGTCCATTGCGGCGTGCAAAACCTCTGTAAAGTTTTCACCCATGTGAACCGCCAAAGCCACGAGCATACAGTGGGAGAAGTTCTGCAGGAGAAGATGAGAGAAAAAAAAAGGAGTAAGGGTAAAACAATGCGTGATAATCAAAAATTATAAGGTCATGAGGTCACCTTGAAGTTGGACGGATCTATCCGCAGCACGTAGGCGTGCAAAGTCTGAAGTGGTGCCAGAGTTTCTGTTAAACTGCTGATGTTTTGGGCCCCCTCAACAATGGCTTGGACAATTTTCTTCCCGTGGATGAAGAGGTGATCGGAGCCTGGACTGATGTCTAGGTGGGAAAAGTACGTTTTGCTGCCGGGAAAGGTCGTAAACATTCTGAAAATCACAAATCGATATAAAAATATAATTATAACCATACGAGATATGGAATGCTTTCAATATCTTTTAAACAAGCAGGATCAATTGTTTATTTGGCTCCAGCTTAACCCAACATTCTAGCTAGCTCAGTTTGAAGCTGTCAAAATACATGTCATTCTTTCACTTTAAAATTTGATGACTTTTCCTAAATTGATGCAAAATACACAAAAATCAATTCATTCTTAATTAGATACAGACAATTACAATGAAGACATTCTCTCTAGCTTTTATGCTAGTGCTAGCATAACCTGACATGAAAATCTTACTAGCAATGTTTTTTTTTTAAATAAATGAATGCGAATAAACCTATCCAGTGAGCTAAATGCCTTTATCAAGAATTTCAAAATAAATGCTGAGGCATATCTCCATAAAGCCATTCAGTATTGTATGTATTTAACACTTTTAAGATCAAATTCCAGGAGGTCCAAAATCCTGACATCAATATCACTGCCCCACAATTTCTCCTTACATTTTTGTATCACCCAAATTTTCTTGACCTAGAATTTTGAACTTACCGAAGAAGCGCATCAGCTCCAATGTATTCAGCCACAGGAGTCAGTTTCCCCCATTCATTTTCAAGTAGCTCTTTCTCCTTCTTAGACAGCATTGTGAGATACTGCACATGAAAGGAAAGAAACACATAGATTTCATAAAGAGAATGAATTTTTTCCTTCTTTGCGAAGTAAACTAGAAGTAGTAGTAAAGGGTGCAAAGTAGTGGGGGTGTTTTCCCTTGACTGTGTTATCGGAGAACAACATGTGGGTGGGGGCTGAATGCTATCTTCTGTATGATGTGCATTATTTGCATGAGGATTCCATTTTGTCAATGTGACACAATGTGGAAACTGGAGTTTATATTAAGGTCATCTCCATAAATAAAAATTTGTGACTCTGTGATAATTGCATTCAGATGAAAATTGATGTCTGACCAAAATCGAGCTCACGTAACGTTTATTCGATTAGGTGACGATTCTTCTACATTCACTTTCATTTCTCCAAGAGGTCAAATATTACATGCAGAGCAAATATATAGTGCTCAGGAATTAATTTTGCAGAGTAGGTTTTTGCAGATAACTGCTGCTATCTTGCAAAGCTGCACGGGGCAACCAATGGGCGTGAAACGCTCAGCCGGTTTCTGATACTGCTTAAGGGTCTCATGACGTGACGTTATGAGTACATAGTCGCATGCCAATAACCTTATCATATATTCACATGGCATTTATACAATGAGTCAGGAGTTCTGGTGCCAGTGTTTACTCAGCTCAGTAAAATGTTTATTTAAATGTCCAACAGAAAAGAGCTGCACGATATTTTAATTAGTTTATTTCCTTTGAGGTTGGATGGGAAGAATGAATTGATGCATTAACTTTGCTGAAGAATATTTCATACACTTCTGTACTGAAATATATTTTTTTATTGGAAAAATAAGTGCAAAAAAGTTAATATTTACTATGTTCATATACATCTTCAAAATTGCATTTGTTTGGTATTTTTGGATCAGAATGGTTCAAACTGTTGCTGACAAGCAAATGAAAACTGAAAATTGGAGTCATTGACCTTGTAAAAAAAATAAAAAATAAAAATAAAAAAAAGCCTTATTCTGCAGCAGAATCTCTTCATGTCAAAATGCTGCAATGCAAGCCGACATGGGTCAAAGGAGTTTTGCGTTCAAGTCATATTTCTCGCAAAACTTGTCCGTGATTGGGATGCAGGTGAGGTACTCGCACCAGTCGCACTTTACGGGGTAAACATAGAAGAAGACTGCCAATGAAGAGAGCAAAGCTGCAAAAACCAGAAGGAACACACAAATCTGGACCCTCTTGCGGTACATGTCTGAGCGTCCAAAACTGAAACAGCAAAGAATGACATTTATGAATCTGTAGTTGGAATCTTTTCATCTATCAGTGCAACATCATCATTCACCTGATATACGGCAAGAAGGCAAAGGATAAGAAGAATCCTGAGACAAAACCACAGACATGGGCAAAGTTGTCTATCCAAGGAAGCAATCCGAAGGAGAAGAAGAATACAGAGATGGCAATCAGCTTTCCAAACGCCCGCCACGGCCTCTCCAGGATCTGCCAGGTCTGAAAGAGCTCCACAAAGAGACATGCCAGGATGCCAAACTGGCTGCCAGCAGGACCCACCTAATTGAAAGAAAGAGATGTGGGACAAAGACAAACGTATTGGGACATTCAGCCTACATAACACTTCTTGAAACAGATTATTTCTGTACCTCCGCTCTGTAAGGCAGAAAAATAGCAGAAGCCAAGTTGCCTGTGATGCCACTAAGCATGTAGATGATGGAGATCCGCAGCCAGCCGGCTAGCTTTTCCAGATCTCGAAGAACTGTCATTTGGAACAACACTGACACCAGGCAGTGAAGAATCCTACAGAGGATAATGATAAAAATATTTTTTGGAATAATGCAGAGTTAGGTTTGTTTGAAGATTAACCAATGAGGGTGTAAGATCACCCAGCATGAAGGAAGAGGGACAGCCACAGTCGGGAAAACTGGTCTGGGACTTCGGGGTTGAGGAAAGGCAGGAGGCCACACACGTCATCCATGCACGCCACCTAGTGGAGAAAGAATCGTTGCGCTAATTTGAGGCTAACTTCAACTTCATGTTGCTGTTTTAAAAAACAATTTAAACAAATTTACTAGTGTATGTGTAGTCTACCTGTGAGCAGAGAGTGGCTTCTTCATGGAAGTAGCCCTGCATGAAGTCACAGTACTCTCTGGAAGTGATTTCACATCTATCAGATATAATATTTTAATCAGTATGCAAATAGGATTGCTTTAGTCAGGGTATTGTTAAATTTCGAATATTAATAATTACAGTAAATAAACAACACCAATAAAAGACTTGGAACATATAATACAAATAAATATAGATTCACATTGGATCCTTACCGGCCTTTGGTTCCAATGCAGCAGGGCCGGCCCGTGATGGTGCAATCGATGTGGGGAAGATTGGTGTGGTTCACAAAACTGTATCGCGTGCAAACCTGGGGGTCACATAGATTGGACTGTAGTTAAGGGCTCCCTCTAGTGGTAAAGGAAAAAGTCGCTATGTGCAGCTCAATTATATTTAACTTTAACAGTAAAATACAGTTGTGTTTCATCTCTAGGTTTTATGTTGATCATGATGATTGTTTTTATTTGTATTTATTTATTATTATTTATTTTTTAATTTCACCACTAGATTCTCCATACTCACTGGCCACTTGGTAATGTCTTCAGGCCATTCGTGAGGCGAGACAGAGGCAGGTTCCTGGCAAATCCTACAAAATAGATGATGTGAGGGGGGTGAAACATTTTGTTTACTTCTTTCTAGGTAAAAACATGTGATGCATGTTAATAATAACATACACACCAATTTGATTTTACCTGGGATCCTGATGGCAAACTGCGCCATATTGACGTAATTTACCGTTCAAGTAAGGAGCACTGGGATGCTGAGGCCACTTTACCCATAATGCCAATGTGGTCTAGAAGACAGAACTAGTATTTATTGTCATTAAAGGTAAGGTGCTTTCCAGAAAAGGTCATAAGTGCACTAACCGAACACTCTTCTTGCAAAGTCTGCAAACATCCCGAGCGATCATTCCTCACGCAGCAGCCCGACTCTCTTTCTTTGACCATCTTGTCTTGCACCAGTTTGTGGATCTCTTGATCCTGACGCATGCAAGGGGAAAATTTGGCTCCCAGATGGATTAGCGCCTCCTTCCAAAAAAAATAGGAATATAAAATATAGCTTTAAAATAATCAATGCAGTATAGGTTGATAGGTAGGTACTCACCGAGCTTGGACCAATCCAGAAATTCTGTTGTTGTACAAATTTCACGTTTTCATATACACCCTTGTTCATTAACACCTGAAAAGTGTTTTTTATGTTAAAGTAGCATTTACTTATTTTACACTGAATGCTTCCTAGGGTCAATTATATAAATATGTTACTGACCGAATCCACAGTCTCATGTTGTGAGAAGCCCACTGGAGCGATGCCGTGGATAGTGACAGCCAGGATGGTTATCAGTAAATGGACAAAAGTGATCCAGTAGCTGAAGAACGGCCTGGTGAATATAAATAAATAAATAAATAAATAAATAAATAAATAAATAAATAAATAAATAAATAAATAAATAAATAAATAAATAAATAAATAAATAAATAAATAAATAAATAAATAAATAAATAAATAAATAAATATCCATCCATCCATCCATCCATCCATCCATCCATCCATCCATCCATCCATCCATTTTCTGTACCGCTTTATCCCCATGGGGGTCGCGGGCTTGCCGGAGCCTATCCCAGTTGTTATCGGGCAGTAGGCGGGGGACACCCTGAACTGGTTGCCAGCCAATCGCAGGGCACACAGAGATGAACAACCATCCGCACACACACTCACACTCACACCTAGGGGCAATTTGGAGCGCTCAATCAGCCTACCAAGCATGTTTTTGGGGATGTGGGAGGAAACCGGAGTGCCCGGAGAAACCCCACGCGGACACGGGGAGAACATGCAAAGTCCACACAGGGAGGGCCGGAGGTGGAATCGAACCCGCACCCTCCTTACTGTGAGGTGGACGTGCTAGCCAGTGCGCCACCGAGCCGCCAATGCATAAATAAATAAATAAATAAATAAATAAATAAATAAATAAATAAATAAATAAATAAATAAATAAATAAATAAATAAATAAATAAATAAATAAATAAATAAATAAATAAATAAATAAATAAATAAATAAATAAATAAATATTTTAAAAAAGAAGTAGATTTTCTGGGTATTTTGTACCTGTGGTCGTCCATGTCTTCAATCTGTCTCTTGACAAAGCTATCAATGCGCTTTCGGTACGTTCGGTTGGTGAGACGGCCGACCATGCCGAGCCCGTAAGGCCTCTTCTCTCGGGCGAACAGCTTCTTGACGGGCATTGTGATCCTTTGCCCACGCTGCTGACTCATCACTTCTTGGTTCACTTGCACTTTGGGTTGGACGAGTGAGCCGTCTTTAGCTTTGCGCCATCCTCGTTCTAACGGCCTGGAAATAAGAGCACCATCCATTCATCTATTTTCTGTACTTTTTAGAACATCTACAGTAAACTCACAACATCAGGTGACTCCTCTCCAGTTCGTTCCTATCAAGCGCACTTCCAGTGAGATCGCCGTCATCAAGATGATGGCGCGCGGCCTCGGATGCCGTCTCAAAAACTTCATCTGCATAGCTGGAGAGCTCATCTGGCAGACCCTCCTGAAGTGCACGACAACGAAGTCAGGCAAGTCTCACTTTCTGACAGGAAGCATTTGTGTATGTGCTCACTCCAGTGAAAAAAGATGTGTCCAAATCATCAGGGAAGTCCACTGTGTCATCTTCAAAAAAACTGGGGTGCAGGAAACTCCGCCTGCGATAGCGTCCTGTCACGCTTTCACCGACTGCACGCCCCTGTCCACGCAAACGGTTAAATATATTTGCCTGATGGACAACTGAAGAACCAAAATGTGTTTTGCAAAGCACCTTCATCAATGCCGAGGCAGCTTTGAGGCTCATGGCGGCAACTGACTCCCGTTTGCGTCGCCGTGGCAACCTGCTGATGGCCGAACGCGAGCTGGAAAATGAGCAAAGGGAGGCCGCGCAGGCGTTGGGGAGAGTTGGCAGCACGCCGATGCCATCAATCTCTTCCACCGTGCGGAAAGCTCGACCCCGAGCCAGGGGGTCTACAACCTGTGCACACACAATACATTTACAATATCATGATCAACATTTAACCATTCATACAAACAAATGTGATTCCATATAACTAATACTACACATACTACTTGAACTAACCAAACTTGCTTCCTACTTTGAGGGCGTCAACTGAAGAGGTACTAAAAAAAAGCCTACCCTCGGCATGCCATAGTGATGGTGACTAGGGTGGAGGGGTGGGAGAAAGAGGGGAGGGGGAGTCTCAGTGCTGGTCAGGGAGAGGTTGTCCTGGCTGGGTAGCTCCATGCCCCTCATCACCTGAGCCTTTAGACCCCCATAGAGATGGCCGCAGTGCTGCAGGCTCCTCCTCCTCCATCGCTGGCTGCTGTCGTTGTCCTTGCTCACACCAAACCAGTCCGCCGTACCCCTGAAAAGAAAATGAAAGAAACTTCCTGTGATAGGATTTTTTGGTGCATTTCGATTCCAGTCAGAACTAGTGGAAACTTTCAAACCACAAAAACAAGATTCCACTGTATATACAGTCTACCTATGTGTATCTATCAACTGTGACGCCATAGTGGTGAAATGTTTGGAGAGAAGCACACTCAGTAATAAACACACAGCCATCATCTGGTGAAGGACCCCAGCTGGAGGAGCCTAGGAACAACTTAAAAATCTTATCCACACCATAATTAGTCCAAAATACTGAATGTGAATACATACCATGATGCACCATATTCAAAATAAACAAAATTATTGTCATGAATGGAGGTTTTAGAATCTATTATGTGTTTGTGGGTGTTTAGATAAGCAACTATGCACACAAGCACCGACAGGCAAACGTTACATTCACTCGCACGTGATCCATGTACAAAATCCTAATAAAGTGGAAATGTAGAAATATATATGATGTCCCAAAGCCTACTTACCTGTTGATGGAGCCCCAGTAAGGTTCCTGGCTGCGGCTCATACCTGAGTGGGGCAGTGAGTATGGAGCTTTATCACCTCCATTACCAGCGTGGCTAACACACTGTCCCCAAAAACGACTCCTTCAAGTCAGATCCAGTGAATCTAAACAAATCCCGATTTCCTGATATCCAGTGGGGATAATCACCGCATGTCCAGACTCTGTTTGACATCCACAGTTGGGCTCATTTAATCAAAGGTTTGAGAAAAGGAAGGAGATGAAGTAGTCCCGGACGCGCTCTCAAGGAATTGAAGGATCCTAAATGCTCTGACCTTGTGTCGGCAGCATGACAGAGCTTTGTGTCTCAGTGTGTGAGAAAGTGTCTGTGGAATTCAGCCAAAAAGGATTAAACTTCCTGACAAAACAAGATGAGAGTCTCTGTTCCTCGTCAAAGTCAATGTGGCTCCCTCTTTGGAGCCCCCGGTGTGAATGAGGTCTGTGTGTCGCTTTTGCCTTATTATCTCTATGTGTGTGTGTGTGTGTGTGTGTGTGTGTGTGTGTGTGTAAACATGTGTTATGCCGCTAACATACCAGAACTCCATAACACAGCAGGATTAAAAGGAACGAGCGAGGAATCACACATAGCAGGGAGGAGAAGAAAAGGAGGGTGGGGATCAAGTCTTGCCTGGACATGACACGCGGAGACACACACTTATGCACACAAACACACACACAATTGCGCTGACACCTACATATAGGAAATATGTCACTTCTTTCAGGAAGTTTTGTTTTATGCTGGATGCTTGGAATCACCCAAGATACTCGTTGATATTTTAGTTTGTGAGGAAAAAAAAAACAGATTTCTCTACCTGATAATCTGTTTGGGTATAGAGGAACGTCGGCGAGTCAGTATTTTGGGGATGCACGACCGCCTTCGGATGGTGGACACCCTCCTGGGGCACTGTCGGCCTTTGGGGGGAATTGTGTTGACACGCTCAAAGCGCACTTTTTTTTCACTGCCTCGTTGCCAAAAGAAGAGAGAAGAAAAAAAGGGAGCAGTAGAAAGTGGTGCAATAGCAGCAAGACAATTTAGAAGAAGTTAAAACTTTTGCAGGATTTATTTATGAAAAGGAGTGAATAATAAGAGAGGAATTGGCAGCTGGGGAGGTTGTTCGGTTGCATGTATGTGTGTGTCTAACCCCTTGGATGATGTGATGGAGGGCACCCTCTCCAGAGGAGGTCTGAGGTAGTTTTGGGATGTTTCTAAGGCAGCCAGGCAGGCCTGAGGGTTTTCTGCAGGCATGCTGACACTGCGTTGCCGTTTGAGTGGCTGCAACACACAATTTGCAAACAGGAGCTAATCAGTTCATATTATAGGACTGGGTTTAAAGAATCAATTAGAATTTATTTTCCTTTTCATAAGCCGATATCATTCCGAAAAACATAAATCCATCTATAAACCACATAAAACCTATGATTGGAAAACATGGGCCATTCAGAAGTAATACCTCACTCCGCCACTTGTAGCGCATATCTTATTGTCAAGGAGACATTCTGGTAAGCAATCGTTTTCCCGTGAAAATCATGTAAAACAGTAATTAATTCACTCATATCAATATCTAACGAGTTTCGTGTTTGTTAGGACAATGAATTGTACGTGTATATTGATGTGAGGAGCTTTTCTCCATCGACTGAGCGCTCATTCTGTGGTCTGGTAAATTGCTAAGAGGGTAAGCTTAAATGCTAATGTGTTATAACAACATGTTTTAGCTTAAATATGTTTTAATTTAGAATTTGGTTTAAACCAACCGGAGTCCTGGAAGTATTAAACATTATTTTTCATGTTGCATTGTAGTTTACTGAAAAAATTAGGAAAACGAAACGCAAGTAAACGATTACCATGACGCGAATGATAATCGCGAGTGCTTAGTCACTACGCTAGCTTGTTAGGTGCTAATTGAAGCTAACTAAGCTAGACTGCATTTTTTTCTCTACTCGGGTTTTTAATCTCGATATACAGTATGTTACCATCTTATTTTTACAATGTTTGCATTTTAACAATACATTTCTAATACAATATTCTCTCAGTGGTGGGTTGCTAACAGTAATATTCTGGCGCCGTCATGTGGCCAAAAAACTACAGTGCTATCTAAAGACCAAAGGCTATGTCAATTATTTGCTTACGAGCAAATAATAAAAAGATGCTTCACACAGGTGACTATTATAGTTTATTGCCCAGTTATTTAAATCCAGTTAGAAACAAAGTTAATAATGAATTTAATGGAACATTGTATTCTTTATTTCAAGGGAGAATTGGTGTTTAAAATGTGGACATCTGCATGAGTGGCTTCCTGCATACAGCTGCAACCACCTGCTCATCGTATCATCAGGTAAATTGAATGTCTCCCTTACGTTTTGATTGATTGTGCATTAAAAAAAAAAAAAAAAAGATACAATCTCAAACAAACAAATTTCATTTCGGGCAATACACCAAACTCATTCATGCTATCTGAGGGGCGTGAGAAGTGAGGCTACATTCAAATCTTGCTAGCAGCTTCAAGACTTGTAAAATCTACATTTAATTCATTCTGTGAGTGTGGTACTCATAACTGAAAACACAATAAATCTTTGTTTGCGTTTACCTCCTTTTGTGTGGACATGTCATCAGATGTCAGCTGGATGATTGGGATGTCAAATTTGAGCCAAGTTGTTTTTTTCCCGGTGCCTGTCTCAGCCATGTTACTAGCTGGAAAACAAAGCATTCATGCCTCAAGAGTTACTACTTGCAAAAACAAACACCCCAGCTACAGAAATGAAAGCAAAAGCTGTCAAATGTTTCTTGAAGCGTTAAAGGGGTTTTCCTACTTAACCACTTCTATTTTTCAGTCATGTAAAATCACTTTGAATGTATCATCAGCATTTACCTTCAAATTTTGAGTCACCAAGGCCGTAGTACCATTCATTTCTCAGAATGTCACATTAAATTTACTTCAACTACACAAATTTTCCCAAACTGACGATTAGCTTCAGCGCGTCACGCCTAAAAAAGTAAACGAAAACCAAAGTGCAACCACATCCTTTTGCTTACTGCACGACGATGCTCCTAAATGCACTAACCAAAACATAAGCATTCAAACACTCACTTAACACTTGTTGGTTTCGTCTTCTCAACTCTCCATCAAGCTGAAGATAGAATGCCTTGTCGTATTCCCAACACCCATCGATACATTTGTTACACCATCATCTCTTTTTTTTTTTTTTTTTTAACATCTGTGGTTGGATTTTCATGACAGGCAGATTAAAGGATGTAATCTGCGTGGCCCACATGACATGCCTGCTGCATTGAGCTCAAACCTCTGATTGGACAGTGATGCTTTGGCGTGTGTTCAACAACACCCGGAAGAAAATGATATCTTTTCACTAAGGTAAAAAAAAAAAAAGTTATTGTGCTGTCCCTTCCAAATCACTCAAAAAATATGCAGTTTTTTCTTTTAATATAAAACAAAACGAGTGTCTTATGTTCACACCCACAAACAAAACCGTAATCTATTAGTACAAGAAATTCTTACAGTATATAAAATACAAACTGCTCCAGGTGAGGCTCGAACTCACAACCTCGGCATTGCTCAACTGGTTACTGTCATATAAGTACCGTGCGCTGACCGATTGCGCCACTGGAGCACGTATGGTGGACATTTTAGTTTAGCTGAAGTTCCTGAACCAAATTCGTACATTGCTTAAAATTCTGACAATTTAGATGAAATTACATTACACTTTTCCAAACAAAACCACCAGTCATAATCTATTAGTTCAAGAAAGTCTTACAGTATATAAAATACAAACTGCTCCAGGTGAGGCTCGAACTCACAACCTCGGCATTGCTCAACTGGTTACTGTCATATAAGTACCGTGCGCTGACCGATTGCGCCACTGGAGCACGTATGGTGAATGTTTTAGTTTAGCTGAAGTTCCTTAACCTAATTTGTACATTGCTTAAAATTCTGACAATTTCGATCAAATTACATTACACTTTTCCAAACAAAACCACCAGTCATAATCTATTAGGTCAAGAAAGTCTTACGGTATATAAAGTACATACTGCTCCAGGTGAGGCTCGAACTCACAACCTCGGCATTGCTCAACTGGTTACTGTCATATAAGTACCGTGCGCTGACCGATTGCGCCACTGGAGCGCGTATGGTCGAAGTTTTAGTTTAGCTGAAGTTCCTGAACCCAATTTGTACATTGCTTAAAATTCTGACAATTTAGATCAAATTACATTACACTTTTCCAAACAAAACCACCAGTCATAATCTATTAGTTCAAGAAAGTCTTACGGTATATAAAGTACATACTGCTCCAGGTGAGGCTCGAACTCACAACCTCGGCATTGCTCAACCGGTTACTGTCATATAAGTACCGTGCGCTGACCGATTGCGCCACTGGAGCACGTATGGTTGAAGGTTTAGTTTAGCTGAAGTTCCTGAACCCAATTTGTACATTGCTTAAAATTCTGACAATTTAGATTAAATTACATTACACTTTTCCAAACAAAACCAGCAGTCATAATCTATTAGTTCAAGAAAGTCTTACCGTATATAAAGTACAAACTGCTCCAGGTGAGGCTCGAACTCACAACCTCGGCATTGCTCAACTGGCTACTGTCATATAAGTACCGTGCGCTGACCGATTGCGCCACTGGAGCACGTATGGCGGATATTTTAGTTTAGCTTAAGTTCCTGAACCAAATTCGTACATTGCTTAAAATTCTGGCAATTTAGATCAAATTACATTACACTTTTCCAAACAAAACCACCATTCATAATCTATTAGTTCAAGAAAGTCTTACGGTATATAAAGTACAAACTGCTCCAGGTGAGGCTCGAACTCACAACCTCGGCATTGCTCAACTGGTTACTGTCTTATAAGTACCGTGCGCTGACCGATTGCGCCACTGGAGCACATATATTGATGAGCACATATATTGGTGAAGTTCCTGAAACAAATTCGCACATTGCTATCAATAAATTGACAATTTAGATCAAATTACATCACACTTTTCCATCAGACATATAATTCAAACCGAAACACAAAAGAACGCTGCAAATCACACCCACGCCGATCTGATGAAGTTATCTAAACAGGAAGGCAGGGCAGGAAGGCGTAAATAAAGATGTGGTTTGACCTTTGCTGGGCTGACTTTTTAAGCCCAAAACAGATGACAATCAATAACTTGAAAAGGTAAAGTTGGTCTTCAAGTATTGCAAAAGCAATGTTTGGATTTATTATTGATTTTTCTGTTTTATGATGATGAAATAAGTTTTAAAAAAATGCAGGTGAATTATAATGACGTAAAATAGGCTTTAATGGAATAGAATGGGATGTTTTTACATGAAAATACGTTTTTTCAAAGCACAATGTGGGATTATAGACTCCATCAAGTCTTTATCACTAAACAGTCCACTCTCAGTGATATCACCTTTATTTAAACAAAAGTCAGAAATTAAAATTGCCAATTAATATAAATGCTCCAGGTGAGGCTTGAACTCACAACCTCGGCATTTCTCCGCTGGCTACTGTCTTATAAGTACCGCGCGCTGACCGATTGCGCCACTGGAGCACGAGATGTTATCGGAATTGTACGTAAGGGCCTGAAGTCCTTCATCATCCTTTTGGTCCGTTAGGTGCAAGGAGTGCCTGCAATATCGTGAATGTCCACTAGATGGCAACAAAAACCCAACTGAATCTTAATCCATGCATCATTCACCACAACATGGCTGATTTGAATTTGGCTGATTTGAATTATTCAAGCAAGAGGGTACACTGGTGTGCTGAACTCTTATTGGTGCCCTCAGTGCTCCCTGTGTGTTATGCTGCTGGCTTTGTGTGTGCACATGCTATTATGGCGCACGCACACACGCGCCATTGCGCTTGCATTCATTAAATTTTGTCCGTAAATGAGTCTAAGTGTGTACTTGGGCCAGAGAGGTAGCACTGAGAGTCTGAGCAGCATAAACACAGAAAGCAGTGATTTGCATCACAAGCAACAGCGACATCATCATCTTGCTTAGGAAGGACGCCGATCTTCTCTTAAGGGATTCACTGCACTATCTGTCTTTTTTCCCCCCTTCCCTTTCCTGCACATAAAAAATAGAATGATGGAGACCTTTATTTCTGTCTAGCCACTGTTATTGATTGGCCCAACGTTTGACATTTCACTTCATGTTTGGGGAGTATATGAATACATTCGCAAAGTCTCCCAATGAAGTGGAGAGGAGAGGAAACAGGACAGCAAATGACATGGCTGAGCGCGGTGGGACGATCGTGAAAAAAAGTATATATAGTTGGCAGCTCTCAACTGCACACCAGGCAACTAAACCTCGCACACAGATATCTGAAAAAAGCTATGTTATCAGGGGGGACACTATTTTGAATATCATAGGGCTGCAACTAACGATTATTTGGATAATCTTTTTTTTTCTGTTGATTATTTTGTTTGCTTCATTGATGAATTAGTAGTCCTCCTTCAATTTATTTCCAGCCCCCACCAGACATGCGAAATGATCTCCTCTACTTAGTCACGTCCCCTCCTCCTGTCCACTGCATGCCTTCTTACCTTCATCACTCAACCCTCATTTTGGATTTTCCAATGTGGCCCCAACCCAATCCTCTTCTCCACCCCCCAGCTGCAGACCCTCTAGATCTATTACAACCCCTATAGTGATGGTAATACCACATCAAGTGGGTGCTAGCTTCAAGCCAGCATCAAACAAGACGGCGCAAGACACTAGCCCCCTCTCCTCTCTACCATTCAACTTCATGTTCATAGTAAAATATTGGGGGGAATCTATATGAGAGAAATTGAAAGTTGACTCTGAAACAAGACCCCGTCAGCTGGCTAACAGGTGGCCGCTGACAGACCCTCTCTCATCATTGTGGCTAGTCTAGCACAACACACACACACACATATATGCCTCCCACTTTTGATTGGCCTCCTTAACCTGATGGCCTGAGTGCTGATTCTTGTGTGTGTGTGTGGGGGGGGGGGGGGGGGGGGCTAAGCAGGCCTGCTATGCACCTGTCCAAAGATCCCACCTATGCCCGCTTCGATGGAAAGTAATCTCATCGGCCCCCTGAAGCCACATGGTCCTGGACACCACCTGGAATGACAAATGAAAGTTCTGCCTGCTTTTTAACATGCATAGAAAATTCACTGCAGGCCCAAGTGCCCAATTTCTTTTTAATGCCCTTGTCTATTCCCATGCACATTTCAAGTGGCTGTTTATGTTTTGTTGTTGTTTTGGCAGAAGCGGGCATGTATGGAATACATCACTTGTATTTCAACGACGTCAAACTCGCACGGAGGAGTACAATGTGGCTTTTCGAAGTCGGTAGAGACCAAGCCCTGCTGAAAAAAAAGCCAAGCAGAAATATTTCGCAGAGGAAATCATAAATTCAGCTGGAAGATGTTACGTATATGAAGGACAGGATGTTTTATTTTTTTTATTCTGTATTATTAGGAACTGTACCACTATACTCGCAATTACAATAACTGCACTTTACATGCTTGAGCCATCATCTTAAAAACATATCAAGTCAAAATGTGTCATTTGTGCAATGCAAAATGACACCAAACCACAATTGGTTTAATTATTTCACACGTTGCATTGTCCCATTGTTTCGAATGGAAAACTTTGATTCCACAGTTTGGTTTCGCTACGTTTCAGCTGGTCAACAGTGGGTCAACAGAGATGCTCAAAGGAAGAGGCCATTGTCTCCAGTGTAAGACAAGCGGGGCTAATCATTGTACGAGGCGAGTCTGGACCTGCCTGAGCTGTCAGAGGACTCGTGTGACACACAAATTTAAAGACATACAAACAAGGTAATTGTTTTAGTTTGCTGTTGAAGTACCGGTTTGTGTACAGAACGGTGACTACCTTGACCTTATTTTTACATGGCTATAAAAGTCTACACACCAATATTCAAAGATAAATCATTTCAAACTTTTTCTAGCCTTAATGTGTCATGTAACTTCAAGATAATGGCTCTAATAAAAGATGTATCGCTGACTTGAAATGAGTAAACGATGTCTAGCCATTTTCTCCTCTGTCCCGTGTTGGGGGAAGCCAGTGGAAAATTCCGCACGCGACCCCATGCCACCAATAGATGACCCCCAGTTTATGTCAATACGTTTTTAAAGGGATTAAGGAAAAATCAACGGCAGCCTCTTTCCTTCTGGTTGCATATCAGCGGATATCCACAAACATTGGGCCTGTCGTTCTAATAAGACGCAGTAGGAACACACACAGAGTCTGAATCTTGTCGGCAGGTTTATCTTCAACTCTCCTTTACTGTTGGTCACCTGCGTCAATAATCGTTGGATGTAACTTTTCCTCCAGATAAGCTCCTCGGTCTTTGTTCTCTCATGTCTCTGTTTAACAGGGCGACAGATGGAAAAAAAAAGCCAATAATTGTGGTGCGCTGGATCGGATATCGCGACGTTTGTGTGACCGTTGGGTGTATGTTTGTCCTTGTAGGATTTAGCTGCGAACATCCTCCTTCGCCCTGCCGTCATCTTTCATTTCCGACAGCCTTTGTGGCAAGTTTGGACTTGTACGAGCATCCCTCCCAAGGTCTGAGGTATGCGCACACACATAACGTTTGAGCACACAAACACTTCTTCAATCAAACCAAAATCTTACAAAGTCCCCACGAAAAAATGACTGATTTTAAGGGAAAGCGGCTCTTGAGACGAGGCCAATCATGTTGCTGCTAAAGAGGCTGCAGTCGCCCCGCTAACTTGTCTGATCTCCAGTCATTAACCGGGGAGATGTTTTGTTGTAGTGTTCTGTGCCCTTTCGGGGCAATTATCTGTAGGACGCCATAAATTCAGAATGTGATTGCGATTCGTCAGAGTTTCATCCATCTATTTTCACCGACGCTTATCCTCTTCATGGTTTTTGTTGAACTGGAGCCTACTACACACATTTGGGTCAAAAATAGCCCAAATAGGCTCAAAATAGGATGAGCCAACTTTCTGGGATATTCATTTTACCACAAAGAGTTGGGTTACACGAATCACACAAAACAACATTTTCTTTTGTAACGCTTTCGATCAATGTACTCACGTCAATAAGTCATTCCCTGTGCTGCTTATAGTCACTACATAGTGTTTTGGGCCATTTATCGGTATGAAAAGAGCATTGTGGAGCTTGGAAGCGCAAGCGATTTTTCATGTTTGTGTCGAGTTCTGAACGTGGAAGGTAAACAGCAACATACTTGTCAGACACGTGTGATCTTCAAACAATATGGTCACCCATCCTTTCCTTTCAAATAACACTCAAGAACAATTTGTCCTCAACACTTTTCCTGTCCTTTCAGAGTGAAACGCCATCCTACTGGGTACATAAAACCCCTTCTTGTTCACCCCAGTACATAAACCCAACATCTGTACGTCCACGGTAAGTCTCGCAGGCGACACAGACACAACAAGCGCGGTGCTGAGCCAACAGGCCTGCCGGGTCCTTTATTAGACAAGGTAGGTTGCGGCAGTGAATGGGCCCCTGCCAGTAGTCTGTGGTGGTCGATGTGCGTCTCGGCAGGCAGCTATTGTTATGGTAAACTGAGGTTTGAAAGGAAGAGGATGGGCAGGACATACACATAAAAACGAGGGAAAACACGAGGCGGGGATAGAGGGCAGTACCCGACCACCTCAGAGATGGCACGTATGGAAGCAAGCACCTTTATTCACTTGTTGATGTGGACTCACCCATTATTGTGTCAAATATTATTCTGTTAAATATTTCATCACAAATGCTTGTTGTAACACAACACTCAAGTGAGTTCTAATCAATTGATAAATTGAAGAAGTGAATCTCACAGCATCGTTAAAATGACAAGCTGGAGCGTTACATATTGCCTTATGATGCATTCAAACATCACGGCAACAAGGATCAAAATGTGCAATTCCAAATTTGCTATATTAGTACTATTTACAAATATGTGTGTTGCAGTAATTTAGGGTCATGACTTCTTTGGAATCAGATATCAAAATATGAACTCAAACTCTCTGAGATTAATTTGTATTTCTTTGACCTTAACTGAAACAATTGTTCAATTCAAAACTTTTAATTAAGCTTCAGTCAATTACATCATATAGTAAGGATAAAAAAAGAATGATAATAATTAACTCGGTTGATTTGTGTAATGATTCTGTGTTTGATGCCTGTTGTTGTCATGAATGAAATCCAATATCATCCACTCAAGTTCGCGAGGCTCAGTATCTGTTTGCGTGTGCTTACTTGCCAAAATAAAAAATTAAATCTGGTGCTCCACTATTTAGACGCGATCTGAACAGATGTAACGCCTTTTTGCGCTGTTAGCATCTTTTTTTTTTTTTTTGCTTTATAAGCTCATCTTAACACCTGCACATTTGTATGTTAAGTAGCAAGTGGTATAAATCTTATCGCGTGACAAGCCCATTTCCCTCACTATAAATTATTCACCTAAATCCACTTTGACATTCCGAATATAATTATTTTGTATACTGTACAGCCCAAAAAAAAAGTATCCACCTAAATTCAGTTTGACATTCCAAAAAGATCATTTTGTATAGTGTACAGCAGCAAGGCTCTAAACAATCTTTGGAAATATCAAAGCAGCAATTTCATGTGTTTATCGCCAGCCAATGACAATTATGTCAGTTTATGGAGACACAAAGCATTCATTTGTCATCTGGCTGTCTTGAGCAGGGAGGCAAACAAAGGTTAAAAGCCTCTGTCTGCCTGATAATCCTTCCACCGTTAAAAGCCCTTCAGAAAGACGTGACGTGTGTTAGGTAATCAGTAAAAGATTCAAGTGTGCAGGAGAGAGTGTGTACACCCACACACAATACACATTGGTGAATGGCCAAAAAAAGGGAGGGAAAAGACAGAGTAGAGGAGGGAAGAAGAGAATAAACACTCCTCCTCGCCCTTTCCTCCCGTTTTCTCTCCTCACCTATTTGCTTACTTCCTGCTGCCTCAGTGCAGCGATAGTCATCCTCGCAGGTTTTAAGTACGCGTCACTGATTGTAAATAAGCATTTCGCCTTTTGTTTTGTTGTTGGATTCCTTCATCTTCTCGCGAGCGTTACCTGTTACTTTCTCACCGAAACACACCTGTGGGAGAATAACTTGGCATTATTGAGATGAAAAATCCAAATATCCAGCAATAGAATAAAATATCAGGATGAAATATGAGAAAAGAAACAACAGAAAAGCCATTGAATGTGACTTAGAAAGCACGTTCAAAGAAATGTTTTTAATTGCCTTTTAAAAATGTCCACAGTAGGAGCAGCTTGTAAGGAAGTGCATTCCACCGTTTAGAGCAACCGACTGAAAAGGTCACCTTTAGTTTTTAGATTAGGTGTGAGGTAAACCGGTTGGCTATAACTTACTTCGATTTGCAAATCCTTTTTCACAGTTAAAACAAAAAAATCATCTGTTTTTCCTAATGTAACTTCATTTTCGTACTCTCCCTTTTAAGTCATCCATTTAATCATTCTTGAGATTGTGTTAAGCATTTTTGTGTCTACTTGATAAAAGTTATTATAATTTGGCTCTAAAATGCAGTCTGACTAAACAAAATATGTTAATGAAATTTAAAAAAAAAGCCAATCTGTAATATAAACTCTAGTAAGCGAGGAGTGAAACTAACTTTAAGGTGGTAGCATTGCAACATACAGTAAGTGGGCGGCCAAACCCTTTGTCTCTGTGATGACGCTATTGAATTTCGTCGAAAAAACAAGAAAGCATGCGAAACCTCCAGTCTCACTTTTGGAAGCAGTCTCACACACACACATACACACACACACACACACACAGCTCCTGTGTCAACTGTAGTTTGTGGTAGTTGGCCTCTTTGCCGCAGCCTCCCGAGGAAAAGAGATGTTAAATGGCATTGTTGGGGGGTTGAGCCGAGTGATGGTGTTTAATAGCTCATGATTACTCTGGAGAGGGGAGCCCATAATTACAACCACAAATGATTTCACGCGCCCCCCCCACACACACACACCATGAGCTCTGATCCTAATCACAAGACAGCACAGAAGGGGTATAGCTGAGAATTGGACCTCGGACAAAAGGGGTTCCTCCTTTGTTTGCTGACAGCAATTGGTACTAATGCCATAATATATATATATATATAGTTAGATATACACACACATAATATCAAGTTGAAATCCCATTTTATAGTCATAATGACGTCTTTAATATCAGGATGAGGATTGCATTGATACATTTTCAATCAGTTGTTAGTCCTCAATTAGATTCTTTCTTTGGATTTATTTTTTCTCAACGAACAGGCATTTAGCAACACTCGCACATGCAATTATTTAGAGGTGTAATCACAAGCAAAATTAAAATCACCATTCACGCAACATAACCCCTCGCAGCGGGACACACAGCTTCTGCCAGTATTCTCTAATAAAGCCGAGTGACGTCAATCTTTATTTGTCGTTCCTCCTTTTATGTTCACTTCTTTCAACAGTTAAATGTAGATTTCTGGCTTCCAAGAAGTGAGACTTCAATTTCTTTTGATTTTGGGCATGACGGCTCACAGTCGACGTCCAGCTTCACATGTATTATAAATGCCTTAACAATCAAAGTGAGTTAGCATTCTACCCGCATGGCCCTTTCGCCCGCACGGCCCATGCCAGCCGGCCAGCTCGGCACACAAACACACAATGGCCAGACTACATGTCCTTAAAGGAGGAGCAGACAAACAGAGGAATGTTGGGAGAGGACGGCGCAAAAGCGTACGTCTGCCCACATCAGCCGGCCCTCAATAGAGATTGGCCAGGAACGCGTAAACTGGCACCGCGGGAGTAAAATAGTAAAATGGCTCTTCTCTTCTTCACTTTTATTGTGACTCTTAAATCTAAAAGGGAAAATCCTGGGGCCTAAAACGATTTCTGACATTCTAGCCAAGAAGTGACTCACATTTGCATTTTACTGCTAGAGCGAGCAATCGCTTCATTTCAAGATCACTCCGAAAACAGAGAACAATAGTGTAAGCGAGACGTGGTTTGAATTTTCATTTCCATATGTTAGCCGTGTTTACCTCTTTGTTCGTATGTTTCAAATCAGCCACCAAAGCCATACATAGATGTTCACAATGACGTACAGTATTTGCATAATTCCATACGAGCCGTTTCTCATCTACCATTTTATCTGGAGATGTTTAGATCTTTAAGGTCATACGCTCCGTTTTCTTTCTCTTTCTTTCTTGCGTTATATTTCACCTTTTCCCGACGGAGACACTGAATCGCATTGTTCTCAAGTGGCTCATTTGACTGTTCTCCTCGCCAGGCTTGCTTTGGGAGCCGCAAGGAGCGCGTGTGTCAATGTGCGTGCGTGTGCGCAGCAGCTCTCCCCTGCTAGCTGCTGTTACACAACATAGCGCTCGCTTCAACATACAAACACCTCGCATGCTCGATAAGGTCACTATGTGTCACCTCCTTCTTGTGGCTCTCTGCCTGACAGACAAGCGGACAGGCATGAAGCTGAGGCCAAGCAGCGATTGGTTCCACAGACAGCATCTAATCAGCCATCAAGCATGAGGCCCTGAAGTGGCTCTGACAAGCAGGGACACAGCACACTCAGCGCGTAATGCATATGTATCCGCAAATTGCATGCAAATGGAAAGTCAAATGCAAAACGGGCCACGCGTTGGTGAATATGCATTAAAGCATCAGACATAAAAACTGATCGCTATCATTGCGTCCTAATGGGACCGCTTTGAACTCTGAGCAGCGGAGCAGAGGCCGTGCGCTATCGCAAGGTGATGCGCTAAGCACATACGGCACGGAGGCACGCACACACATACACAGTGCTGATGCCTTACCTGTCAGAGGCAGGTGTGGTCTCAGAAGACCCAATCAGTTTTAATTAACCCCTTGTGGTGGAAGGTTGGATGTCGGGAAGGGGAGAGGAGAGGAGGGAGTGTGGGTGAGAACAAAAAAATCATGCAAGGAGAAATTTCTGGTTGTCATCAGAAGGAGGCGTGGGTGAGAAATGGGTATTCACACATGAACAAAGGAGGCAGGGCTTTTTTAAAAAAAATATAGTAAAAAGGTGGAATTGACGTTACTAGGTAGCACATCCGCCATATTTTAGGTTTTGTGTGGAGTTTGCATTTTCTTCCAGTGTTAGTATTTTGGATACCTCCCACATTGTGTGTCCATCAGGTGTCATTTTCACACACTAGACACACACACATATTTATTATTGAAAAGGTACGTGGTTAGAGTGATCAAGACTTGGCAGATAGGGTGTCACGCCACTGTCATCCTTGCGTAATTAGAGGTGACTTCCTGATAGGATAGTGAGGTCATGGCTGTAAAGCAGCTGTGGTTGTGAGTCACTGCTCTATTAGATTAGATTGCGCCCCATTGTGTGCCCATCATGAACTGTCGAGACACTATTGGAAGGAAGAGCTAGATTAGAATTCAGAAATGCATATCTGCATAAATCCGGTGTTAATGTCTTTTCTGAGTGTGGCTGAAGCCACCTGTCTGTCAAAAGTGTATGTGCGGTGTATCGCTCCCCCAGTGAGCCAAATGCTTCAGCGCTTCACAAAGCAAATCGCGGCTAATCAAATAAATGCCCTCAGGAGTATGCAGAAATTGGGAAAAGAATGGAAGAACAGTTTCCGTATTTGCGTTAAGGAGGAGGTGGCAATTCAGCAATTTTAAGAGGTCTTGGATGATGCACGGAGGTGGAAGGAGGTTTATCCAGTAGACCAGAGGTTCTCGTTCAACTCTCTAAAGCTGATGTAAAGCTGCCGCTGTAGACAGTTCTTTTTACTTTTAATATTAAAAGTGGCTCTTTCTATGGTAAAAAAAAATCTAAACCAACTAGAGCAAAACATCGAGTCACTTCAGGACAGAGATTTTTTACGAGCTCCAGGAACGTTATAGCTACTGTCTAAGTTTCTTTTCTTCCCTCTGTTGCCTGGCACCAATAGTAAGTGACCCTGTGTGAGTGGCAGAGCTCCAGACACACTCACCCTCCTGACACACTGCCCCGTGGCTCCATCCACTTGCTGTGGGCATGTGTGGGGTTGTCCTACCTCAAAAGGCAGCATGTAATTGTATCTGTGTTTGTGTGTGTACTTGAGGCAGCTGTGTGCCCCCCACGCCCCCCGACCTCCTCCTTTCTGTCTGCCGGACAATCAGCCGCTCCCTGCGACCACAGAGACCAAAGACACGGGACAGGAATGTCTTTCAGTCACCGATTGTTGGATGCCAAAGCATGCCAAAATGAGCCATATATTGTGAAACGTACACATTGCTTTATAAACTGATGATTTGGAGTCGAAATATTATGGGAACCCTGGCTGCTAATACGGACAGTCGTACTTTTTATGCTCAAGTGATTCTTGCAGGCTGAAGCTAATTCAAGGCTTAATCTTAGACCGATTCTATCAAGCGTAAATGCCGGGAAGTAAATGAAGACACTCTCAGGGTGTTGTTTCCCCTAACTTCAATTGACTGGCAAAAGACGTATTTTGCAGTAAAATAAGAACAGACAGCGGTACCTTGACTTGGTGAGGAGAAAAAAAAAGGAGAGCCGCGAGTAACTCCAACAGTCCAAGACCAACCAGTATTGTTCCTTACGTTGCTTACTCGGCCACGCCCCTTAAGCATAGACATGCTCTCTAATTCATTTTTTATTTAAATTGCTTTGTCAGTGGAACTCAGGTTGAAACGTTGCAGCCAACCATTTTCGAGAGCGCTAGTTCTCATTAGGGTGGAGTCTGTCCCTGTTGACTTCGGGTGAGAGACAACATACAACCTGGATTGTTTGTCAGCTATTGTGTGGATCATTTTTTTAATTCATCTCCCGGCACTATTTATATACCGTATGATCAAATATGTTTCAAAGCGAGGAGACGCTTGACAATGAGATACAATGACATGTAGAGATTTGATTGAATCCAAAACATGAGACAATAGAGCAGGGGTCACCAAACTACGGCCCGCGGGCCGGATACGGCCCACGGGACCGTTTAATCCGGCCCGCCAACCCTGAACAAATTGTATTAAACTTTTTTTTTTTTGCTCATTTTGCCTGCAATGACTGCGTTTGCCCAGTAGATGGGGAAGCGCTCGCCTGCGCATTTACTACCGGAAGCCGTGTCAGAAAGCTCGGTGCACACTCACAAGTGCGTGTACGGACATGGCGCACTCGCGCTCTATTTGTATCAGTCCCGAATTTAGAGCGTGGGCTGTGACGACAGCATTCTTGTAATTTGCGCACTGAGCTTTCAGATGCAGTTTTGCGCTAAAGCCACCCACAAACCTTCCCCTGGAATCCTTCCATTAAAATGAGTGGCCCGAAGAAAAGAAGTGAGTGCCGAATGTTAAAAAAGAGTGGCCAATTTGGCTCGACGTACGCGACGTGACGTTCAGCCACATCAACGTCAACATCTACCCGTCAAAGATCGAGGTAAACGGACCAACACCTCGAATCTCGCCTAAGAATTGCCACAACAAATTTTGCTCCAGACTATGACGCACTATCAAACTTTAACAAAAAAGACAGCGGTGTCTACAAGCCTACTGGAACCTACAAAATGATTATAAGGGAGGAACACAAGAACTTTAAGAGACTGCTCATATGTGTCAGAGAGGTTCTGCTCTGACAACTGAGCTGAACTTTTATCTGTTAAGATTGTGCATGGCACAACAGAAAGTTAATGTTCCATGGTTTTTTTTCTATGAAGAATCCAGAGAGAGTTATTTAGTTATTATTTATTTCCAGTTTTTTCTGTGAAGAACTCAGAGAGGGTTATTTAGTTATTATTTATTTCATTAATAGTGTTATTATTTGTTTCCTGACTTTTTTTCTGTATAGAACCTGGAAAGGGTTATTAAATAACCGTTATTTGGTTATGTGTGGCTTTCTGGAAAACAATAAATTTTTTAAGCTCCCCTACGATCGTCACACTTTTTCTGTTACAAACTGACACCGGCCCGCCATCAGAGAAGGGAAAGGTTATGTGGCCCTCACAGGAAAAAGTTTGGGGACCCCTGACCTATATGGACGGATTAAGTGCAAGACGTATATTATAATAACAGAATCTGATTGGACTATGGAGAGTCATGCCCTGCAAAAATCTGACGGCGGCAAAAAAAAAGTTATAGTGCTAATGTGTGCATATTAAAACATAATAATATAATTACCTTTGCCAGTTTTTCTCCCTCTTCTCGTTTCACCACCCTGTTATGGTTAGAGTCGGCCTAGAAAACATTATAGTGTTTATATTTGCTGAATGCCCAAAACAACAAAAACGCAGATGCCAAAATGTGACAGCGTGGAAGTCAACAACAGGAGTGTTACATAACCTTGATTTTTTCTCTTTTCTTCAAGACAAACAGTTTGCAGGGCTTAACCTTGAAATCTGCATCTTTCTACAAGCCAGTCTTTGTTTGTATAGCCTCAGTAATGTTTTGGCCCTCCAGCATGCCAAGCCAAACAAGATGAGCAACTGTTGCTTGGTGGCAACTACCATTCAAGGACTGTCTGTCTTCCCATATAGTCCATTTGACTTTCTGCTTACTTGCCTTCTTCTGGGGAGATAGTGTACATCTTGTTTAGCATGAACGAGTTGTAAATAAGAGGGGGGGGGGGGGGGGGGAAAGTGGGCTGGGATGCTTTATAGAAGCGAGAACTGCTGTCTCGGGTGATAACTCTTAGCTGGCTAATACGAGCAGCTCCTTTTACACTACACAGTCGTGTTGAGTTATTGGTATTATCATATAAATGGAGTCAGAGAGATGTAGAAGTACTTAAATTTAGCATTTTAGGCCAGCTGGAGATTCTAAAGCTGTGAGCAAATTGAAGTAGGAAGTGTAAATCTGGTCCACAAAATATAAGAAGTCATAAATCAATGATGTACCCTCGTCACTCACTCGGTCATCTATCAAGACATCTTTCTACAGCGTTGACAAGGTCTTACCTTGTTGCCTAGCAGCATGATGACTACGTCCTGCTGAGTGAACTCGTGGATCTCTGTCAACCATGCCTGCGAAAACAAAAAAAAAATGTTGATGTGAAAAGGAATGAGGGATGAGGGATGATGATGATGATTGATGATAAACACAAGTGGTGAAAGAAAATTGCAGATTGTTTGGAAGTTTTCTTATTATTATTACGCCTCTTTTTGCTTTTATCAGATCCATCAACATTTCCTCGTGGGTGGCTTTCGAAATGGCCCTTGGCAGAAGAGCGGTTAGTGACGAGCATGAAACACATTGGCGTCAAGCAGGAACAAAGGCAAAGATAAAAATAATGACATGAGCTTATATAATGTGTGTGTTATTATTAAAAATGGAATTGCTAACGCATTGTTATTTACAGCAAAGAAGCTCTCCTACTTCCATTTTTTCCTAATTAGCCCAGATGATTATAGGCATAATCTGTTTGGGTAATTACTGTCACTCTGTGTTCTCTGAGGAGACACCCAATTACATCGAAATCCAATCAGACTCTCACCAGTTTGTAAAAAACACAAGTCAAAAACCTTGTAATATTTATTTATTTATTACAAACATTTTATTTATTTATCTATTTATATTTTTTTACCGTTTTTTTCCATGTATAATGCGCAAAATTTAACTAATCTATTGTCCTAAAATCTGGGGTGCGCATTATACATGGGTACAAAAATAAATACTTCTTTTTCTTTTTTTTTTTTTTATCCGGATATGATACGGAGGTCGCCATTACTCTGCTGTTCACTTCAAACACGCTCCATACGAACACAATCCTCTCGTATCAGACGCTTGCTCGATCACCTACTCGTTTCCTGTCATAATGTACCCTACACAAATCCGAAACATTTCTTCGCTATCGAGTTTGCTAGCGCATGCACAGTGATACTGACCGGCAGAATAACATCCGGTTGTTCCCAAAGATGATCTTTTTTCTGGAATAATTTTACGTTTACGGACTTAAGTAGGAGTCAAAATTTGGGTGCGTATTATACATGGGTACTGGCTTTTTTCCAGCATCAACATGCCATTTTTAGGGTGCGTATTATACATGGGGGCGCATTATACATGGAAAAAACGGTAATTTTTAAATGTTTTATTTTTTATTTTTCTAATGGGGCCTGAAAAATGAATGTGCGTTAATATTGCGAGTACATAATAAACCTTGTAGGATTAATGGATTTATTTTTCACAGGGCAACTGTATAAGGTTGAAAGCTTTTAGAATGTCCCTCAGATACAAAATTTCCACAGGAAGGAAATGTGTTGAGCTTGAATGAAAACGCATCGGAGTGGTTCAAGGTTGTGTCAAGCTGCCTCCGTTGGCTGAGGGGAAATAAAGCTTTTGTGCCGAGAAGGAAAGAAACAACCTCCGAGTCCATTCAGCAGTGGGTCCTTTGACTATTGTGTCTATTATACCGTTTTTTTCCATGTATAATGCGCAAAATCTAACTAATTTATTATCCTAAAATCTGGGGTGCGCATTATACATGGGTACAAAATATATATATATATATATATATTCGGCTGGATAGCTCAGTAGGATAGTCGCCAGACTATCAACCAGCGGGACCCGGGTTCGAGACCAGCGGAGGGTGAGAGGGGAATTTTAATTTTTTATATATATATATATTTTTTTTTTCCCCTCTCACCCTCCGCGGGTGGTCTCCCACTCCAAGCTCGGGTCCTCTACCAGAGGCCTGGGAGCTTGAGGGTTCTGCGCAGTATTTTGGCTGTTCCTAGCACTGCACTCTTCTGGACTGAGATGTCTGATGTTGTTCCTGGAATCTGCTGTAGCCACTCCTCCAGTTTGGGGGTCACTGCCCCAAGTGCCCCAATGACCACGGGCACCACCGAGGCCTTCACTTTCCAGGCCTTCTCAAGCTCTTCTTTGAGGCCCTGGTATTTCTCTAGCTTCTCAAGTTCTTTTTTCCTGATGTTGCCATCGCTTGGTATTGCTACATCCACTACAACGGCGTTCTTCTGTTGTTTATCCACCACCACAATGTCCGGTTGGTTCGCCATCACCTTCTTGTCAGTCTGGATCTGGAAGTCCCACAGGATCTTGGCTCGCCCATTCTCTGTCACCTTAGGGGGTGCTTCCCACTTTGAACTTGGGGCTTCCAGTCCATACTCTGCACAGATGTTCCTGTACACTATGCCAGCCACTTGGTTATGACGTTCCATGTATGCTTTCCCTGCTAGCATCTTACACCCTGCTGTTATGTGCTGGACTGTCTCAGGGGCCTCTTTGCACAGCCTGCACCTTGGGTCTTGTCTGGTGTGGTAGATCTTGACCTCTATTGCTCTGGTGTTCAGAGCCTGTTCCTGTGCAGCCATGATGAGTGCCTCTGTGCTGTCCTTCAGTCCAGCTTTTTCCAGCCATTGGTAGGATTTCTTGATGTCAGCCACTTCACTTATCTGTCGATGGTACATCCCATGTAGGGGTTTGTCCTCCCATGATGGTGTCTCTAGCCACTCCTCCTCTGTTTGCCATTGTCTGAGACATTCACTGAGCACGACATCCGTTCGGGCCTTTTCCTTGATGTACTCATGGATCTTGGCTGTTTCATCCCGAACAGTGGCTCTCACACTCAGTCTAACAGCAACCATGTTGTTATTCTGAGATGATACTGGTCGGGGCGGAGCCATACCATCATCCAGTGTGGGTCTGTGGGCAAGACCCTTGACGATATCGCCTACCTCATAAACATGATGAGAGATAAAGAATCAAATGAGATGCCGGCTCAGACGTCGCCCGGACAAACAAGGTCTGCGTCAGGCGTTGGGGAACCAGAACGCCTAGATGTAAAGTGGGCTACTGGAACAAGGCGGAAATGGGCGAGATGTGATATATATATATATATATATAATTTTTTTTTTTTTTTATCCGGATATAATATGGAGGCCGCCATTACAGATACGCTTTCTTCTCTGGTGTTCACTTCAAACACGCTCCATACGAACACAATGCTCTCGTATCAGACGCTTGCTCAGGGTTGGGCAAACTACGGCCCGCGCCGTTTAATCCGGCCCGCCAACCCTGAATAAATTGTATTATTAAACTTTTTTTTTGGTCATTTTGCCTGCAATGACTGCGTTTCCCCAGTAGATGGGGAACCGCTCGCCTGCGCAAATACTACCGGAAGCCGTGTTAGAAAGCTCGGCGCACACTCACAAGTGCGTGTACGTACTCAGTAGTACGGACATGGCGCACTTGCGCTCTATTTGTATCAGTCCCGAATTTAGAGCGTGGGCTGTGACGACAGCATTCTTGTAACTCGCGCGCTGAGCTTTCAGATACAGTTTTATGCTAAAGCCACCCACAAACCTTCCCCTGGAATCCTTCTATTAAAATGAGTCGCCCAAGGAAAAGCAAGGTGGACACAGTGCCGAGTGTTTAAAAAAGAGTGGCCAATTTGGCTCGACGTATGCGACGTGACGTTCAGCCACATGAACATCAACATCAACCCGTCACAGATCGAGGTAAACCAGTGCTTCTCAATTATTTTCTGTTACGCCCCCCCTTAGCAAGAAGAAAACTATTCGCGCCCCCCCCTCCCCACCGTGACTATCCTAACTTGTCTTGTAAATCGTAAAATGTTGCACTGTCGCAAACGTCACAGAAGTAACAATGAGAGCGCCACTGCCCCCTGCTGGGAAGATGCGCAATTACACTTTATTCTAGTACTGCAAAGAAAAAAGCCTGTTCCCCAGGGTCACACGCGCCCCCCCAGGTATAGCACGGCGCCCCCCAAGGGGGGTGCGCCCCACTATTTGAGAAGCACTGAGGTAAACGGACCAACACCTCGGATCTCTCCTAAGAATTGCCACAACAAATTTTACTCCAGACTATGACGCACTAGCAAAAAAGGGAGACCAACACCACTGTTCCCACTGAAAATGAACGGGAGGCTCTCCAGTTTATTGTAAAAAAATGCATTTTGAATATGTTTTGTACACATAGCAGGGATTGAAACTAGCGACCATTCTCATTTTCAAACAATGCAGGATGCTCAAGGACATTGA
This sequence comes from Syngnathus typhle, assembly GCF_033458585.1. Lineage (NCBI taxonomy): Eukaryota > Metazoa > Chordata > Actinopteri > Syngnathiformes > Syngnathidae > Syngnathus > Syngnathus typhle. Next base: position 2,950,840 of record NC_083755.1, on the reverse strand, counting down.
TGCACCACCTGTTTGCGACTAATCTTAACCTGTAAAGTTCTTAAAGCTTACTTAAAGGAAGTGTTTCCTCACCTCTGTTACCAGGTGTTTGTGAGTTAAAACTCTGCTCTGATTTTCAGATACCCCTCACCGTGTTGCTGTTTTGATTACTTTATTTGGATGTATGCTTTCACCGATTCTTCAAGATGATATATTTGGTCAGAATGTTTGCCATTTGATGTGATCTCATAAGATAAATATCTTTCATTAATCTGACCTGCAGGCACTGAAGTGATGGAGACTGTTATTCATAATAACAGTGTCGTATTTTATGAGAATCACTGATAGCAGTTTTTTAGTGAATTATTATTATTATTTTTTTAATGCTGTTAGTAAATGCATTTGTTTTCAAAAAACTTGTTTGGAATATCCATGCTTTACTACCTACTAAAGGCCAAAATCTTTTATGCAATGACCTTTACAGGTCCCTTATATTAGTTCACACAAAGCCTACGTCCATCTCCTCCTGGTTCGGCCCTCCGGTCCAAATTTAGAACCCAGTTCGGCCCACGAGTCAAAAAGTTTGCCCACCCCTGCGCTTGCTCGAACACCTGCTCGTTTGCTGTCACAATGTACCCTACACAAATCCGAAAAATTTCTTTCCTATCGAGTTTGCTAGCGCATGCGCAGTGATACTGACCGGCAGAATAACATCCGGTTGTTCCCAAAGATGATCTTTTTTCTGAAATAATTTTACATTTACGGACTTAAGTAGGAGTCAAAATTTGGGTGCGTATTATACATGGGTACAGGCTTTTTTCCAGCATCAACATGCCATTTTTAGGGTGCGTATTATACATGGGGGCGCATTATACATGGAAAAAAACGGTAAATGTTTTATATCATTAATATTGTTTTGTTTTTGTCTCTTTGGGTTGCATTTGTTGCTAGAAAAACATGAAGATGAGAGAAGCGGGGAAATCAATCAGAACTATTGCACAAGTATAGAGAGAGAAAAAGAACGATTTGAAAAATAGAGACAATTACTCGGAGGTCAAAGGTTAGACATAACTGCCAACATTTATTGTGCGTGAGAGGCAACTGTATTTAAATGAAGTACTTCAGCCGTGAGTTTACCCTAAGCCTTGTTCTGTCTCGCTCGGATTTACAATCCTTCATTACATAGAGATCGTAGCACCTCGCGGCCTTGGCTGTCAACAACCTGCCAATTACTCAAATGCTGGAGAAAAAGGTAGCGAGTGGGTGGATTACAAGAAAGCGGCAGAAGGAACACGGCTTCGAAAATAGGACGCGATCAAGCTTCAAAACCAACATGTGATGGACTGTGACTGCTGTCAAGGTCAAAAGAAGTTTTATTTTCATCTACAAGGAAAAAGAAGAAGCGTTAAAATTATTTTTAGTCGCTTGACAAAAATCAAAGAAGCTTTGAGGCCAGATAGCGATCCAATAATAGATGGTGTTTGCAACAACAGTCACCTGACAGTGTTTGATAACGGCAGATTGTAATTTGCATGGTCATTAGTGTTGCATTTCAAATGAAAACAAACTTTGTGTCAGGTTGCCGGAGTAGGTTGTTAGCTAAAATGAAGCTATTCGATAGCGGTCGACATTTTGTGTTGCCTTTACGTAACAACCGACCAAAATTGAAATGAGCTTGAAAACTTCAAGTGTAATACTCAATCTATAACTAGGACATAAAGTGATTTCCAAATGGCGCCCATCCCCTTGTGATATTTGCTTCCACAGTGATAAGCATCCCAATGAACTAGGGCAGACTTCTTTTCATTGATTTCAGCCATCTGGAAATGAAGATGGCAGACAGACAAGGAAATTCAATCACTGGACTTCCTTATTTTTTATTTGAACGCTATCTGGCATTCAAAACAGACTCAAGCATAATTTAAAATAAAGTTCTTCGTGTTGGACTTCTCTTTAATGTCTCCAAATTTGTGTGTGCTTGCTTTGACAATTTGAGGAAGTTGCGGTTAGGGTTGGACTTGGTCTCTGGGTGGGGTGCTTTTACAAATACCAAGAAGTTGATAAGAAATGTTTTATCTGAGGTCGGCTCAACGCAAGATTGCAGGTAAATGGTATTTGTATTCATGGAAATCAATGTAACGTGAATTGGAATGTGTTTTGGGGATAAATGATATCACATTAGGTGACAACAAGATCTAAAATTTAATCTTTAATTTTTAACAAGATCGTGTATAGTGGATTTTCTTTTTGCTGGTTGCAAGGATCATCTGCCAGTTGTAATTTGTTCAGGATTGTCGACTTGCATTTGGCTCAGTTCCCTTGCTGTGCAGCTGGCTTCAACTCGACGGAATATATGCCATTTATATCGCACAGATGTGATTTTAGAGACGATTTTTACTTTATAGAATTTGTTCATTTTCATGAATATATATATTTTTTAATTTTATTTTAATTGTTTTTATTTTTTATATTATATTATTTTATTTTATTTATTTTGATATGAAACTTGCTCTAGTCAGGTTTTTAAACTTTGAAATAATCTAAATTCATACTGCAGCTTCTGGTTTACAAATGTTTGTTGTGAAAAGGATATAAGTTGTGTAACATGACTCAACTTCGTTCCTCTTTTCAAACTTCCCTTATCACTTCCTCCTTCAAAAGGTGGTGTGTGGGGCGAGTGAACTCTCCAAAAAAAGATGAGTAAAAGCTCCTCTGCTAATGATGACACGGACAAGTCCAGTTACCTCTACCCTCGCATGGGTGAAAATCACCAGGATTGTCCCACACAGCTCAGAGTGCGCAAAGAGAGACTTGGGCAGGTCACAACCAACAAACAAGAAGGTAAAGAATCATGCTGCAGAACTTCTAGCACCAGCCTGACCTCCTGCTCCCATCAACGCCGCTGGTCCACCGATTGTTGCCATAGCAACAGCTCCCCTGTCATTACTGTCAAGAAAAACACAAGGGAACCACAACCGCCTCAACGGGGGGTGTCCCTTCGATCCCATCAGATTACATCTCGTCATCCGAGACAACGCTACTCCAGTCCCATTACCGGGATAGGCTCCATTACTCATCCATCGACGTCCCCGACTTCTTCTTGTTCTTCTGTCCAGACATCTGTCATTACGGGGCGTGACCCGCTTGGTTGGAAGTTACGCACCAAATCAACCACATCCTCCAAACGGGCTCACACAAAAAGGTTGTCTCTGCAGACGCCGATTCCCGTCACCGTTCCCGATCCGGGTTTTCTTCTGTCCGACACATCTCCACTTGATCCCAAACAAAATCCCACCTTCAAATGTAAACCATTCCGTCGCCATCACTCGGACTCCTTAGCCTTCCTCAAGTCAATGCCTGCGATTACTCTCGAGGAGCTCCGCCATGTGCAGCTCCGCTCCGCCAAACCGGACGACGTTTTCCATGAAGCATACGGCGTAGAGATGGCGAACCCTCAGCCGTATAAAAAGCCACCGGCTGTTCCCGAAAAAAGTCCTCTGGCAAGAAAAATAGCACAACTCATTTCTCATTCATGGCAGCACCAAATGTGTGCTGCTCGTAAAAGTGAGCATGAGGAAATTATTTACAGTGTGATAAAGCCAAAAACTAAAACACAAGAGACTGAAAAACATTGCAGCTTGTATGCTAAAATAAATGCTATGCACTTGAAAAGTGATGACTAATCACAAATGTACAAACAACCGGAAAGGTTAAAGCAATTCTGCATTTGTTGACATAAAAAAAAAAAAAATATCCCCAAAAGTTCAAAGTGTCTATTATTACCTGAACTCATTTGAATTTATGCTATGTGATGGGAAAAGGTTTTAGGTTTATAAATCTGGGTTTGAGCCCACTGAGATGAGCAAGGGGAAGGGGGCGGGGTCTCTTGGGTACATAACTGCTGTGCAGTCTGGAAGCAATGCTGCAGGCAGGGGAATGGTGGGATGGCAGTTATCAGCAAGAAATGCTGAGACCCCAACCGTACACTTCACACAAACAGAACAGTCATTTCTAAATATAGCCTCCCCCTTTTTGTTTTTGTCTGATATGCAAATTTTTGGGGAGCAAAGTTGCTCTTGCATATAAAGTTGATTTGCTTTCAAAACCAAGTGTAGTCATTTGTGTCTGTGGAAAAAGACATTTAGTTTGATTATATTATGTGAGGGGTTAAAAAGAATTATCCTCTTTTTTTGGTGTTAAATATTTACAAGACAGGGAGAAAAAAATATAAAGATTGAAATCCAGGGAGAGGCTGACGAAAGTGTTGTGCTCAACAGAGATAAAAAAAAACAGCGAACAAGTGGAATGGAGGAAAAAAAGTAATGGGAAAATAAAAAATTCACTCAGCTTGAAATGTACAGTAGATGAAGCGAGTCAACAAATCTGCTTTGGGAAATAACATTTTATAGACACGCAGAGAGCTTGATGGGATTTTTTTGCAACAACCTTGAAGAGCAAAACATCACCTGGCAATTTAAGCTAAAAATAGCTCAAGTCTGAATTAGGTTGATTGTTTTTGAATAACAAAGCCACCATACAGTGGACGATAAAACAAAAAGGTGCGTCTAGGTGCAAACCTGTGGCCTTTGACGATCGCCGTGTACGTATCGCGTCACACGGACCAGCTGTGCGCCGCTGATAAGGAGCTCAATACCAAATGCGGTGAAGACTCGTATCGGATGATTATATATTGGAGCGCTACTATTAAACGTAACCATCATTAGTATGCTGTTTCATTATAATCATGGTCCAATCCCCCCCAAAATTGTAAAAATGTGTATAATCATATTCTTCATCCTCAGTCTTGTTATCTTTAGGCAATGAATGAGGCTGTCGTTACCACGGTGACGGCAAATTACATTTGTAGTCTCCAAGAGATTGCACATTGGCATGTTGTAAATTACAGTGTAGTAAGACCCACAGTAAATCAACTCTAAAGCGAAATTCCTGGCGTATTATATTATATCTCTATTTCTATGTCACTGAAGAAATACAAAATGTCACGACTCCAAATCAAGTCAGAGTGGAACACCTGAATTTCACGATTTAGAGAGCCATTTTGAAACTTAATTACAATACAGGATTTCTGTAAGCGCGTGACCTTGTTAGGTTCAAGTAGGTTGTTAAATCTTCAACATAATTTATGTAATAGTTTGCTAGCAAAAAAAAAAACTGCTGTATAAAAGCAGCCCACTTCACTGAGCAACGAGAATAAGAGCTGTTGAGTTAGAAAAATCACTGAATAATGATTGTCTGTTTCCCTCTAAATACTCAGCGGCCTTCGCCCCGAGACCTGGTTGCTAATGGATTCACACAGTGGGAGAGGGGGTACGCAATAGCAGCCTGCAATTATAGACCAAAGCCTACGAGGAGTATTTACATGAATAACAGAACTTTATTTCACTAGCTTTTATTCGGAACACTAATAAAGATTCACTATATGTCCCTTACAAAAAAAGATCTCTGGATTAATAGAAACAATACCCAAAAGTCAATTATCTAGCCTGGCATACTTTTTGGGGGGTGCAGTGCCCTCATGGGCCACCCTCTAGCTCCGCCAGTGATTTGCAACTAAAGATATATATAAAAAAAAACAAAAACAGGTTGCTCTGATGCTTTTTTTTATTTTATTGAGAATATTGTGAGTGTATTGAGACAGCTCGGCATCCAATAACGTGCACACCACACAAACAACTCCAGATGTGATTGTAAGCGCACCAGGCTTGCTAGATCCTTATTAGCATTGATGACACTGCTAGATTTAACTCTGTTGTGTGTTAATTAAAGGGATAGTAATTCACCCAGAATGGATGAGGCAAATTGAGGGAGGGAGAGGGAAAATTGTATTCCAACTACAAAGAGTAAGTCCATTTAGGGGGAAAGTAGCTCTAATTTCCATGCATCATCATTACCATACTACTAAAAGATTTTTTTTTTTGTGCACATTTCTAACATTCCCTTGTGTGGTGTAAATCAAACATGGAAGGTCAGAAAATTGGTTCACATTGATATTGTAATTCAAAAAAGTGATATTACATCAACTATGTGTATAGAATATATAACTAATGTTGGAAAGAATGGAGAGAACACGAATGGAATGGAAATGAGACAGATACTTTTCTTACCCGAATGTTATCAAACGATGCTTTGTTGGTGACATCATAGAGCAGAAGGAGAGCTGAAAAGACAAAAAAAAAAGCATATTTTATGATGCAAGTGCAGTAAATCTAAAAATCACTCAACACTCATCCAATATTATCATTTCTTTTAGACTGTTATCAGTACTCGATTGTTGAGGAAACGTCAATACCAAGTATCGATACCACTAGTACCGTTTTTTTCCATGTATAATGCGCAAAATTTAACTAATCTATTGTTCTAAAATCTGGGGTACGCATTATACATGGGTACAATTTTTTTTTTTTTTTTATGAAAATCATGGTACAACAATTTTTGAAGAAAATCTGGCCACGGATGGAGTGTGGAAAGGAGCGGGGTGACCAAGTGCAGCTTGGACCAGGGTTTATTGGAGGAACTCAAAACACAGACTTGGTAAACTAATTGTGATAAATAACTGGAACATCACTCAAATATCGGTGATCCCAATGAGAGTCTCACATATTACTTCGCTATCGAGTTTGCTACTGCATGCGCAGTGATACTGACCGGCAGAATAACATCCGGTTGTTCCCAAAGATGATATATTTTCTGAAATAATTTTACGCTTACGGACTTAAGTAACCCGGTTGGGTCATACCATAGACCAGGGGTGGGCAAACTTTTTGACTCGCGGGCCGAACTGGGTTCTAAATTTGGACCGGAGGGCCGGACCAGGAGCAGATGGACGTAGGCGTTGTGTGAAGTCATATAAGCGACCTGTAAAGGTCATTGCATAAAAGATCTTGGCCTTTAGTAGGTAGTAAAGCATGGATATTCCAAACAAGTTTTTTGAAAACAAAATGCATTTATTAACAGCATTAAAAAAAAAATAATTCACTAAAAAACTGCTATCAGTGATTCTCATAAAATACGACACTGTTATTATGAATAACAGTCTCCATCACTTCAGTGCCTGCAGGTCAGATTAATGAAAGATGTTTATCTTATGAGATCACATCAAACGGCAAACATTCTGACCAAATATATCATCTTGAAGAATCGGTGAAAGCATACATCCAAATAAAGTAATCAAAACAGCAACACGGTGAGGGGTATCTGAAAATCAGAGCAGAGTTTTAACTCGCAAACACCTGGTAACAGAGGTGAGGAAACGGGAAAACTTCCTTAAAGTAAGCCTTAAGAACTTTACAGGTTAAGATTAGTCGCAAATAGGTGGTGCATCAATGTCCTTGAGCATCCTGCATTGTTTGAAAATGAGAATGGTCGCTAGTTTCAATCCCTGCTATGTGTACAAATCATATTCAAAATGCATTTTTTTACAATAAACTTGAGAGCCTCCCGTTCATTTTCAGTGGGAACAGTGTTGTTGGTCTCCCTTTTTTGCTAGTACGTCATAGTCTGGAGTAAAATTTGTTGTGGCAATTCTTAGGCGAGATCCGAGGTGTTGGTCCGTTTACCTCGATCTGTGACGGGTTGATGTTGATGTGGCTGAACGTCACGTCGCGTACGTCGAGCCAAATTGGCCACTCTTTTTTAAACACTCGGCACTCACTTCTTTTTTTCGGGCCACTCATTTTAATGGAAGGATTCCAGGGAAGGTTTGTGGGTGGCTTTAGCGCAAAACTGCATCTGAAAGCTCAGCGCGCGAATTACAAGAATGCAGATGTCACAGCCCACGCTCTAAATTCGGGACTGATACGAATAGAGCGAGAGTGCGCCATGTACATGTGCACGTACACGCACTTGTGAGTGTGCACCGAGCTTTCTGACACGGCTTCCGGTAGTAAATGCGCAGGCGAGCGCTTCGCCATCTACTGGGAAAACGCAGTCATTGCAGGCAAAATGACAAAAAAAAAAAAAGTTTAACAATACAATTTGTTCAGGGTTGGCGGGCCGGATTAAACGGTCCCGTGGGCCGGATGTGGCCCGCGGGCCGTAGTTTGCCCACCCCTGCCATAGACTATAAAATTGGGACCCATTGCCTCCTTGCTTGGCACTCAGCATTAAGGGTTGGAATTGGGGGTTAGATCACCAAATGATTCCCGAGCGCGGCGCCGCTGCTGATCACTGCTCCCCTCTCCCCCAGGGGATGGATCAAAAATCACACGGGGATGGGTCAAATGCAGAGGACAAATTTCACCACACCCAGATGCGTGTGTGACGATCATTAGGACTTTAAAAAAATAAAATTAAAAAAATGAAGTCAAAATTTGGGTGCGTATTATACATGGGTAGAGGCTTTTTTCCCAGCATCGACATGCCATTTTTAGGGTGCGTATTATGGGGGCGCATTATACATGGAAAAAAAAAATACTTTTGAAAATAAAAAAAATATTTATATATAAGGTGCAATTCTCCCCACATTCAGGTTCATTCCTGTGGTGAAATCTCTAAAAGTCACAAGGAAAAATAGATCTTTGGGAAATCAGTCAGCCCTTTAAAGCAAGTCTCCTTTGGCAAGTCATAACTTGCACAATTTGGAAGACTGGAGGAATACATTAGCATATTAAATCTTTTCCTCCGTCTTCATTCGCTATTGTGTTGCAGCAGATACAGTCTTGCAAAAGTATTCGGCCCCCTTGAACCTTTCAACATTTCGCGACATTTCAGGCTTCAAACATAAAGATATAAAAGTTTAATTTTTTGTCAAGAATCAACATGTGGGACACAATCGTGAAGTGGAACAAAATCTATTGGATAATTTAAACTTTTTTAACAAATAAAAAACTGAAAAGTGGGCCGTGCAATATTATTCGGCCCCCTCGCGCTAATACCTTGTAGCGCCACCTTTTGCTGCAATTACAGCTGCAAGTCACTTGGGGTATGTCTCCATCAGTTTTGCACATCGAGAGACTGGAATTCTTGCCCATTCTTCCTTGCAAAACAGCTCGAGCTCAGTGAGGTTGGATGGGGAGCGTTTGTGAACAGCAGCAGTCTTCAGCTCTTTCCACAGATTCTCGATTGGATTCAGGTCTGGACTTTGACTTGGCCATTCCAACACCTGAATATGTCTATTTGTGAACCATTCCATTGTAGATTTCGCTTTATGTTTTGGATCATTGTCCTGTTGGAAGATAAATCTCCATCCCAGTCCCAGGTCTTTTGCAGACTCCAACAGGTTTTCTTCCAGAATGGTCCTGTATTTGGCTCCATCCATCTTTCCATCAATTTTAGCCATCTTCCCTGTCCCTGCTGCAGAAAAGCAGGCCCAAACCATGATGCTGCCACCACCATGTTTGACAGTGGGTATGGTGTGTTCAGGGTGATGAGCTGTGTTGCTTTTACGCCAAACATATTGTTTTGCATTGTGGGCAAAAAGTTCAATTTTGGTTTCATCTGACCAGAGCACCTTCTTCCACATGTTTGGTATGTCTCCCAGGTGGCAAACTTTAAACGAGACTTTTTATGGATATCTTTGAGAAATGGCTTTCTTCTTGCCACTCTTCCATAAAGGCCAGATTTGTGCAGTGCACGACTGATTGTTGTCCTATGGACAGACTCTCCCACCTCAGCTGTAGTTATCTGCAGTTCATCCAGAGTGATCATGGGCCTCTTGGCTGCATCTCTGATCAGTCTTCTCCTTGTTTGAGATGAAAGTTTGGAGGGACGGCCGGGTCTTGGTAGATTTGCAGTGGTCTGATACTCCTTCCATTTCAATATAATTGCTTGCACAGTGCTCCTTGAGATGTTTAAAGCTTGGGAAACCTTTTTGTATCCATCCGGCTTTAAACTTCTCCACAACGGTATCTCGGACATGCCTGGTGTGTTCCTTTGTCTTCATGGTTCTCTCTGCGCTTTAAACAGAACCCTGAGACTATCAAAGAGCAGGTGCATTTATACGGAGACTTGATTACACACAGGTCCATTCTATTTATCATCATCAGTCATTTAGGACAACATTGGATCATTCAAAATCCTCACTGAACTTCTGGAGTGAGTTTGCTGCACTGGAAGTAAAGGGGCCGAATAATATTGCACGCCCCACTTTTCAGTTTTTTATTTGTTAAAAAAGTTTAAATTATCCAATAAATTTCATTCCACTTCACGATTGTGTCCCACTTGTTGTTGATTCTTGACAAAAAAAATAAAATTTTATATCTTTATGTTTGAAGCCTGAAATGTGGCGAAATGTTGAAAGGTTCAAGGGGGCCGAATACTTTCGCAAGGCACTGTATTTGCTTGGCATTCACGTACAGTCGCAGTATGTTGATTAAATTGCGCAATCTGTTGCTGAGTGTCTGAGTAGATCGGCGATGGATACAAGGCCGCGATCTATAAAGGACAGTCGCCATACATCATTTCTGACATGATCATCTTCAGCAATAATTACAGGCTGACCTTGGTCTGTCTTATTCACATGAAAGTAAACTGTGATTTTTTACCAGTTGACCTGGGCCTTAAATACACTGGAGTGATTCATTTCTCAAAGTAATAGTTTGTAATAAAATCAAGTTGTCAGGCGAGTTGCTGCAAAAAAATAATTGAAAGTAATTTAAATTTGAAATTGTTACAGATGTGGAACCAGTTGGCAGGAAATTGTCATAAAATGGACCTAATTTGTTCTTACCTAGAAAGTCTTTCTCACCAACAAATTATTTGACTCCCCCATTGAGTATGTGTTCCATCTTTTTTTTGCAACCACAGTGATTTTGCTTCATGCTGTGGAAATGGAAGAATGCCAGCTCCACTGAGAAGATGCAGTTCTGTTCCGGACACAGCTGGACCTCTTGCACTTGGCGACATCCTTTGCATGAAATGAGCCTGGCAAAGTGCACTGAGCTCACAGCAACAAGGCATCTTATTGCGTAGGGTTGTTTACGTGGTTAAATTATGAATTGAACAAACCAAACTGATTTAGTATTGTAATAATGTGGTATACTCGTGAAACAATACGGTCTCTGTCCGAGCACCACCGAATGTTTTGAATATTTATAGGTTTGGCCTAATACAATGGAACCACTGAAGCCAAATGCTCCTTAAATCTTGACATTTCCACAATGCAGAGGAAAGAGCTAAATCACTCAAACTGTTTTTTTTTTTTTTTTTTATAGCTGCCTGATTGAAATTCATAATGTGTTCTCTAGGGGGAATAGGTGGAAATGTGGAATCAAATTCCTGGGAAATTCAGAAAATACCAAAAGTCAATTACGTGACCTTTGCCCCCACGGCTCCCCCCGTCTAGCTCCACCCGTGGATGTACCTGACAAGCTCAGTGTTCTTTAACCTTAATAGAAAACAGCTATAAGGCGGAGACTTCTCCAAGGTCATAACAAAGTCCACTTATCTCCCAATGGTGTGGCGTGATTGGGTTGCAAACTCTTACCCTGTAATGCTTGTCAGAAAGAACGAACTTTTGTTGAAAAGTCAGGAACAGACTGACGATTCGAAAGAGCGGTTCGTAGGCTCCCTTGCTGCCTTGTTAAACATCTGCGAGCAAATTGCTGTACAGAACTGACAGATCCGTTTTAACGATGGACAACAGGCCCGGCCGGCCCACACACACATATTACATCACATGTATAGCTCAAAACTTAATCGTACTATTGAGATCGAGCAACTACAAACAAAAAACGGGAGTCTTACCATGAGCGTCACGGTAGTATGCATGTGTAACACTCCGGAATCGCTCTTGACCAGCAGTGTCCCAAATCTACAAAAGACAAGGCATTAGGCTTACTATAATGTATGTAACTCCATCCATCCATCCATCCATCCATCCATCCATCCATCCATCCATCCATCCATCCATCCATCCATCCATCCATCCATTTATTTATTTATTTATTTACGTATATTTAATTTTTATTTATTTATTTATTTTGAATGAATTTTTCCTTAAAAATGTTATTTATTTATATATTTACGTATATTTAATTTTTATTTATTTATTTATTTTGAATGCATTTTTCCTTAAAAATTAATTTCATTTTATTTTATTTTATTTTATTTCTAGCGGTTTTAAAAGCAACATTTTCATTTGTAAGGTATGAAAGTTTTATTTACCCCCCCGAAAAAATGAAAGCACCAAAGCAGTGGATTTAGCTTTATCTTTATTTAAAAGAAGATTTTATCTTACCTGCAGTTTGACCTTGACGGCATCAATGCTCATCACCTTATTCTGCAAAACACCCACAGAAAAATTTTGAACATCCAAATTTTCCGACACAAATAAAAGCAGCATAAATATTGCAATGAACATTAAATTGCTCCTTAAAAATAGAGGCACAGCAGAAAACACCCCTATCTGCATTAAGCAGGGGATGGATCCAAAGGGCTATTTTATAATCACTAAAACCTGCAAACACAAAGGCACACTCCTTTTGTTGTCTTTTTAATTACCTGACATGAAACGTGCATTCATGTTGTTTGTTAATCTTCTCTGGCTAGTTAGAACAATTACCTGTGATTTGTTTCCTTTAATATATTTGTTTACGAATAATTACACGTCAGTATGTACAGAAATAGAAAAGCATCGTTAAAGATGTTCCTTAGACATCTTTGATTTTTTCTGCTTGTGTATGAAAGCATATGAAAAAAAAAAAATTTGGAATACTAAACTAAATTCCTCTGCATTGTTATTTTGTCTGCACACACAACGCGTACTTTTGAATTGACAAATACAAATACAAAGTGTGTTTGGGAAAACAATTTGCAGAGTGATGAAGTAGTTAAATAGAATGGATAGCTAGGCAGCACTGGCCTTGAAACAATAAAAGGGCTACCCTCATTCCTGTCCAATGAGGCTTAGTGATACCCGTGAATATGCATCGGGACTTTTCAATGGGCCACAGAGGGAATCTTTTACAACACAGTGTAATAATCTTGCTGGTTTAAAATTCACTTCCTGGAGTGAAGATTTAGGAAACTTCTTCTGGGGTACATTTTGCATTTTGATGTGCGAAAGAATGTTTATTGTATGCACGATTCTTTGTTCTGGAGCAGATTTTGGGATTTGACTGATTTGGGCTTGGGGGGTTTCTGTTGGCGATAACTTATGATGAAGTCCTTTGGACTGAAATTGTGCTTGTTGCTGTAGGTGCTGTTTTTTTTTATTTTTAAAAGGATAATGAAAGAAATAGTTTGGAAGGAAAGGAAGCTGATGAGATAATGACAAGAGTTAGTAACATTAAGCATTAAGGAGAATTGCTTTTTGGGGGGCGGGGCATTTTATGTACAGGTACAGCCTGAACGGTACGTTGTAAAATTGCACGTAAAAAAAAAAAGATTAGATTATAAATCAAAGTAAAAGGTATGAATTTTATATAATGGCTTTGAATTTTTAGGCACCTAAGGCTATGGCAAGGTTTTTACTTTTACTTTTTTGGGATTCGGCACTTGTTAATATTTGAACTTCAGACTGAATATTTATTAACGACAATGATTTTGTTTCATCGTTTCCCCCCCAATAATTTTCTATGAATCCATGTATTCAAAACAGAAAAGTATACAATACAATGCAGACTGTTTGATAAAGACAGATGGCTCAGATAAAAATAAATAATAAAAGAAAGTCTTTTTTTTTTTTTTTGGCCTTGCGTTCAACTGAAACTCTATAACATCACTACCCACTTAGTCTGGCTGTCTAACTACGAAGAGTGTGGCTCCTCCACAGGCTTAATAGAAAATCGAATTCTGATCGCCCACGTTCACTGGCTGGGTCAGTGATTCTGATAAGGAGCAGAATCCTTTTTTATCTGGTCCCAAAACAAAAATCCATAATCGCAATGACCAAGTGCCCTTTTACCACTTAGCAACTTCCTGAGCTTCCCCAGTTGGCTGCGAACAGCTTTCATTGTGCTTCTTGCACTAATCCAACTCGTCCTGGATTTGTCAGCCTTGCTCTCCTTTCTCCACCACCGCTTCCCTTTCTGTTCTATATTCAATTTATATGCAGTCACTGAAGTATTTAACCTGAGCCTTTGTGAAATATTTCAGTAGACTGCCCCGCTTCTTTGTCTGCCTACATAAGAGGTCAAAACACTTATTCCCTCTTAAGTACGATATTGCTGCAGTTATGGTATCTGATGATAAACCTTCAGATTTTAATTTAAATCTTTAGAATTGCCTTTTATATTTAAAAGATTCAGATTTCATCCTTTTGTTTTTTTGAAATCAGTGTGGCAGCTCCTGTTTTGGTTAGCAACAGGATACATTTTATTAAAAGTAGCATAGTTTACTTTTCAGTGTGGTAAAAGGAGGAATCTACCTACATTGGAGCAAAAGCTTTTTATGAATGATGCAACTGCGAACTGGGCGAAGGTATTTATTATTAGATTAGGAACAGCCACTATTTGAGAAGCAAAGTGTCACAACACCACCAAGAATGAAGCAGATCGTAAAACACTAAATGACTTTCTAAACTAAGTGCCACTAAATCTGCTTGGTAAATAAAACACTTTGAGCTATTGACAAATGAAGATTTATTTTAACGAACCGTGTGCCGGTGATGCGCGACGGTCAAATCTGTCATAAATTAAATTGTACCAATTTGGGTGTACAATAATAGCAATGCAAGACCTCTTTATTTATTTATTTATTTATTTATTTATTTATTTATTTATTTATTTATTTATTTATTTATTTATTTATTTATTTATTTATTTATTTATTTATTTATTTATTTATTTATTTATTTATTTATTAAAAATGCTGAACATAAAAAAAAAATGTAATTTAAAAATTCCCAAATCCATTTTTAAAAACAATATTATCATATATATATTATAATAGTATTAATCGTATACATAGAATGACGAGTTTGTTCGCAGCAGGGCTGCGGACTCGGTCGGATTTTTGCTCCGAGTCCGAGTCCGGCTGTCCATTTTTTCTGTTAATTCATGTGACTGCTTAGTCTTTATTCAAGGCTGATTTAGATCAAAATGTAAATAATTACAACAGTTTTGTGATGGCTTTGTCTTTATTAAACATATAAACGAATACAATAAACAGATACTTTCAAGTTTTACTCATTAATTACACCATTATAGCTCAGCCATTTATCTAAACACAAATAATTAGACGACCCCACAACTATCGAAAGACATCAATGATATAAGCTGGGTGACGCAATCGTCCTTGACATTGGTACATAATGTAAACATTAGCCTAAGTGCAACTCAACGTGGCCGCATTGATCGTAACTTACGCTCCGTTTCCCCCCCAAATCTAGAGGCAAAACAGTGTTCTCTCGCTGCTCCCGGGTTCTTCCATCTTGGCTGCGCGCGGGGCATTCTGGGTCTTGTACGTGCACGCACGCAGGCAGGCAGGCGTGGGCGCGCACGCAAAAACTAAATTAGTCTTCATTGCAAGCAAACAGGGCTGTGGACAGTATTCCTACGTGCATTCTCAGCAGCAGTGGAGTAGCCAAGCCGGGGCGAGCCGGGGCGGCGGCCCGGTTAGGACTCCCTGCGCCCCGGTTGAAAAAGAATCGAGCTTTTTCGATTCTTCATTTTCATGCCGTTTTTTTCTTTCGGTCTTGCGCGAATGTGCTTGCGCTATTCTATGTGCGCGACGTTATCCATTCACCGTTTGCCTCCCGGACCCGGATGTTGTTTTAGCGATCAGCGAACGGCGTGGGTGATGTTTGATTTTTTTTCCTGTGGGCGCCCGCCCCTTCTGGAAAAATTCCTGGCTACGCCACTGCTCAGCAGCATGATGAAAATAAAATTGAACGTATTTTTTTTATTGGCGGACTCGGTGGACTCGGTCAAAAATGACAGAGTCCGACGAGTCCGAGTCCGCGAGTCCAAGTCCACAGCCCTGGTTCGCAGGGTATTTGTGTTATTAAGCATGCAGTCCATAGTGCCCTTATAAGCCATTTATTATTTCTAGAGTTACGACAGGATTATCTGAAGAATACGGCTAACACGTTTCCCCATTGGCGCGATAAATCTTATTGGACATGTCTGCCAAAGTTCTCTCACCGTTGTACACCATGATGGGCAAGCTTGAGCAGTGCTTACTGCAGCACATTGCAGTATTTTGTTGATATTGTTTGGTAAATACAGCAGGACTGACACAGTTTGAGGCAAATAAGGTTTTAGGGTCATGTGACTGTTTTGGGAGGTTTCTTTGAAACTTTCTCATCAGGTTTTCACACAATGGGAGGTGGATTAAGAAAAAGCGAAATGACAGAATGGAGGATTTATCCTGCTATGGGGTTGGTTTACTCCAGACAAATTGAGAGTGTTGAATATATTTTGGTGAAAAACTACTGAGGCGCATTCAATTCAATCTGTTGAGAAAATTCCATCTATCATCCAAATTCTCACCGTCACTTGTGTGTGTGTGGCAGATTATGCCACACTGTTATCATTAAATTGGAGCACTATTCTTTGAATTTCTTTTGCAGCACCACCCCCGCACAGATAACTATAAATATCGAAAGCTTCATTTTCATTTTTGTTTGAAGAAATGACCGTGGTAGCTTGAATGCTCGCAGAAAGGTTTGTATTTAATTTATTTATTAGGATGATCAAATGCGTATACAAAATTCAATGTCGAACCCAAAATCCCATTATTTCCAAGAAGACCGAGATGATAACTCTTTGTTGGCGTGATACAAAGAAAAGACCTGAGTGCCATGACCTCACTGACTACTTTATAGTCGTCTGGATAAACATACAGTCCTTCGCATGATTGAATCTCAAGTAGTAAAACAATTTTCATATCTATGAAGGCCAGGTGAGCACAGTCCCATGTTTTATTTCATATCTACAGTAACAAGGAAAGAGCTAATAACGCCTGTATTTACATTTCAAGCTTCCATGGTGTATGCAAAATATTTTTCTGAACCCATCCACGTCAAGAGTACGGATCAGGATTTGAACCTTGTCGCGCGACAGCAGCTTGGCCTCCTTCGGCAACTGTGATTGAATTGGAATGACTCCAAAATTCAGAGCGCAATGAACTGAGAGAGTTTGTAAAGCAAAGCGGGTATTAGGCCGAGAATATTCGCAACGAACCAACCCCGAGGTTGTCAACACAAGCTAATTTTAGTCACAGCTCGCTGACTGCTAGCGTTGTCACCAGTTTCTTTCTCGACTGATGACCTCCGTCCATGAAGCTTGGGAAAAAAAAAAACTGTGAGCCATCTGTCAGCCAAATTAGGCAGAATCTGATGAATAATATAGCCACATATTCATCGCGTTGTCATGGTTACCTACTCAACAAAGGTGTCATTAAAGCTGTTGGAAAGGGAAACGAAGCGACGATTGTAGAAACCTTTGACCTCAAAGACAGTCAGCCAGTACATCACTGAATTTTTTAAGGGCTTGAAAAAAATATAATCCTGCGCACCTACAACTGAGAGAATTAAGAATCGAGCCACAGGATAGGAATTAGGTAGGCCATGCAAGACGGGGAGAAATAAGCTTCTGCACTGGTGATCTTGTCCCGTGGAATCTTATTAGCATGAGTGCGCTCCATCTTTTTTTTTTTTTTGCCTGATCACATTTGCTTGGCTTATTTTGGGAAGACGCCATAGGAGGGGAACAGACATGCAGACAAAATGATTCTTATTGCAAATTTGTCATTTATATCCCAGCTGTCAGGTACGTGTGTTAAAATGTCCTCATCAGACCCAATCAATTTAATTCATTTTCAAATGACACTTTTATCCTTCAGGGATGATAAATAGAAAAAGTTGAATTTCCACATTGATTTCCCATCTCTTTCATTACCTAAAAGGTCAAAAAAGGAGGGGGCGGAGCCAAACCAAAACAGCCCATTTTAGAATGAATTACTTGAAAGCTTTCACAGCATGTGAAGAGGCTTCAATGTTGTTTTAGGTAATCATGTAATTAATAAAACATACTGTCAAGGTTTTCCAAACTATCTTGATCGTATGATTATGTTGGGATGTATGTAACCAGTAATAAATAACCTAGCTAGATTAGTTTTATGCTTATGTTGGTGTGTAACCAGTAATAAATAACCTAGCTTGTCCCATCCTACACAATGTCGTAAAACATCCCCCGTTATGCTTTGACTAGAGGTCAAGGGCTTTCTCTTCTCTGTCCAGTCCACTCTCACCCCCACCCTGTTTCTCTTAATAAAATCGCTCTTGTGGGAGGCGAGAGTTAGACCTCCACAGCGACGAATGGACTCTCCGCCTAAAATGTGTCTAAAATGACTTAATTGTCTCCCGTGTGGTTCTTGCAAAATAAGTTAGAGTGAGCACCACTCTAACACATACTACATTATGTATTTCCAACAATGTATTGTGGGTATTGTGTAGATGATAATACTTTTGTTGTTGTTAGCTGTCTATCTCTGGTCTCAGGTGGAATACAAATGGCAAGACTTGTTATTTATATGGCAGAACAATGGTTACATGCTATCAATGCTACTTCATATACTGAAAAGTACACTTCAATTTCTACTTACCCTGAAGTCAATGCCCACAGTGGAGATGAAGCTACCAGCTAGAAAGGCTCCATCTTTGAAACGTACCAGCAAACAGGTCTTTCCAACACCTGAATCTCCCACGAGCATCACCTAAGAATATAAAAAAAAAAAACGGTGTTCTTTTTTTTGTACTCAGTATCACAAAGAGGTTAGACTGCAGTATTGATTGAATGCAAATTTTTCCTGATAGTCCATGGAGCCTAATTTGAAATAAGCAAACATTAGGATTTGGGGGCAACACTTAAAACAGTATTAGAGTGTGAAGTGACTACTGGTTCCCGTGAAGAATTTGCATACACTCCAAACAAATTAAATTGGAAAAAATAAAATAAAAATAAAGCCAAAAAAAATCACCTTTGCTTTCAGCCTAATCAGAAACTTCTGTTCTATGGCAAATTGTAAAGTGAAGTGTGTAGAGTCTCTGATGGAAGACTTTTGAACAGTACAGCGGGACAAAACTTAAAATGAACAAATTATTAGGTCTAATTCAAACAGTGTACTCTATGCGAAAAAAAAAAAAAAAACATACAAAAATAAACAATTTAATTTTTCAGCAACATCTATGTGACTAATGAGGGCAGCTAATTAGGGCACACATATATCTGCAAAAAAAAAAAAATAATAATTTGATGGACTGTCTTACCTTGAAGGCAATGTCGTAGAACTCGCCACTGCTGCTTATGGACGGTCTACTGGGGTAAACCAGTCCGGAGGTCGGCGAGGCACCTGCAGCCAGACCTTTTCCCGTCCTGCCCATACCTGGCGACCCTTTGGGACTCCTGGAGGTGGCTTTGCCCTTTAAAGTCTTCTTCCTGGACATGGCTCTGGTAACAATCGGTGCTAACAGCATGTGGTAACGGAGGGAAAAAAAGAAAGAACCAAGTCAAAACCGAGGATGTAAATGTGTTCCTTCTGGTTCACTTGCAGGTTGGTGGAAGTGGAGCTCGTTGCGAGGAAGACGCTGAAGTTCACCCCCGCGTCCAAATCATTTCGGCTGACGCGCGTAGCAAAAGAAAAAAAAACACAGCCCAAAATATTTTAAATTATATGACGCAAACAAAACAACCAATAACTAATATTTGGCAGCGACTGTAACTGAAGGATGCGCTTCAAAATGTAAACATCCCTATCTCTCTCTCTTCCTTCTGGTGTTGCTGATTGGAGTGAAGAAGGAATGCTCGCTCTTGGGGGCTTAAAGGGAAAGTCCATAGGAAAAAAACTTACCCCCCCCCCCCTCAAGGCGTAAATATAGAATTTTAATAATAATAGCGGTTTAGTTGCCTCACCACTCCCCACCCGCTTTTGTGAATAATTTGAATTTGTTGCACTACACACTCAATTGAATTAAATGTCATCAAAAGTGCTGCATGCTTTTGGGATTAATGTAAGATTCAAAAGCGCATCATTACAAATCGCAACACTACAAATCCAAGGCTGCATCATATCTGCCTCAATGTTGGTTACGCATTGTGCGCCGCTTCGGGAGACGAGCCAGGAAATTACACCGCTTCCCATAGGAGCGATTTATTTCAGCAATGTCGCGACAGTGAATATTTAGCAACTGTTTGTACACCTTATTTACTAAACAACACTGGCAACAATGTGTTGCACAGGTAATATGCCACAAACTTACCTGTTGGGACAAGGTCTGTAAAATATTATGTCAGGACGCCTTCGCTGATGAAAAGACAATGTTTGGACTAAACGAGGAAGAACAAAATGTTAAAATATGATTCATTATAATGATTGTTTACTGCACATTTTGTTCCAGGCTTTAAACATACGTATAGCATTAAAGACATTGTATAGTGTTCAAATATTAATTGGGAATTTATTTTTATTTTTTAGCACCATCTGCTGGTGTGTTATGGTTACTACATGTTTTTTTCGTAAGGGTTTTAATTACCCTTAAAGAATATGTTAATTTTCCTCATTCTTTACAGGCATTCCTCACGCTGACATGCAAATTATTGATGTAAAAAATTGCCATGAGATTTTTGGCACTGATTTTAGAATATCATCTGCGCTTATTTTTACAATGCACATAGTAAAATGAAAACATTCTCACAGGTTGTCCATTTTCTGTAAATCAATAAGCCCAACTCCTTTGCACACAGTAATATTTGTACACGTATATACAACATTTATTTCCATTCTATGCAATATATTTTGCAGTTCATGACCACTACTGTATGTTTCAATTGACTTATTTGTTCATTTCATTTTTTGGTCAAATGCAGCATATGTTTAAAAAACAAAAAGACAAACCAGGACAATGTTGATCCCATATGTATTCAGGTTCTCACACCTAACTTTTACAATATGATGAAGACCTTTTTTTTTTTTACCTCCTCTGTGTGTCAAAGTCGGTGATGTCCTTAGTTTTTCCGTTTTGATATATGTGGGTGTGGCCAGTCCCTGGACTGGAAGTACCCCCTGAGTGCTGCAAGGTCCACAGCAGGGAAGTAGGCACCGATGCGCTTTCGTAGCCACCACTTACCCTCAGCTGCACTGGTACTGCCCGGTTGGCTGAATTTATATCTAAAATGTTCTCCTCGAACCCACCTGATACGTAGACAAATTAGGAGTTAATACTCATCTTGTTTATGCTTGTTACAAACCGACAAGTATTGCATTGAACATAGATTATTGTTGTGTACGTAGACCTTTTTTGTAAAGATAATTTTGCAACAAATCAACAGACTCCCACAATACCTGGGGATCCCTCTGTCTTGAAATGGGTTGTGGTCCAGAAGCGAAAGAACTGTGCTATCGTTAGCTAACAGGCGTCCTGCTATGTGAATGACCCACTCACTCTGCTCGTAGGTCTGTGGGAAACAGGAACGTGAAGTTTTTTTAAACTAATCAAACGGTCTTAAAAAAAAATTACTGAATGCATAATTGTAAAATAAACCTGGAAGGCCGCAAACCACATGAGCCAGTCCAGGCGGTAATGATACGGGGAAATGAGGCACGGCCGTCTGTAAGGATCTCCTGGCTTACAAAGGAATTGGTATTCCTCCCAGACTGCCTTCGGGTCTTTTGGATCCTCACTCAGAGTGCCTTGAAAAATCACCTCAGTGCGCTCCTTGGTAATACTGGAGTGAAAACAGTCCAGGTCTGAAAGTTGATAAGTCAGGCACCCCAAAATATAGATACATTTTTTAAAATAATTACTGCTACAATGTACCTGCCAAAGGCCCCGTAGGTGTTGACAATGCGAAGTGGGTCAAAGGAGGTGTTCATCACCTGTCTGGGACTCAGTAGGTTCATGAGGACCGGAACACTCAGGCAGCCAATCAGAATGCCCAAAGACACATTGACCACCTGACGGACTCGCATTCCTGCATCCAATACCAAATAACGTAAATGTTGTTTTCAGTTTTCAGTGAAATCTGAGTCCACTTTTCACACTGCACTCCCTCAGTGTAAATGACAACAGCATAAATACCTTTAGTGGCTTCAGGTGTTTGTCCATTTTTATCCTCATCTTGAATCTTCAAAACGGCTTTCTTGGCCCCGCTTTCGGAGCGAAACAAAAAGTCCAAAGATGCGTCATCGAAACAGGCCAGACTGGGAACAATGGTCAACCAGTTGAGAAAGCTGAGGTTGCCACTCACTATCAGAACAACCTAGACGTGGAATGATCAATAGTTTGTTTAAGGATGATGTGATTGACAAGTACTGGAATAATCGATTCTAAAAAGATTCGGCCTGAGGTGTATTAGTGGTTGAAATAATTTTACCTGAAAAAGGATCTGGAGCACACCATTGACGATACACATTCGTCTGCCCAGGAAAGTGAATAAGGGGACGATTAGTTCGATGAAGTGATTGGACATAGTCTCGAAGCGATGGAACCACCAAGGGGAACGATGCATGTAGTAAGACACGGGGTTTGGAACGGGCTGGGTCTGAAATGAAAATGGCGAGCAGAAGGGAAATATTTCTGAATAGAAATGTATGAGAGTGGCTAATCCAATTTTACTTATTTACATCACAGAGAAAAATCAATCAACCTCATAATGATAATCCATGCAGGTGAGGTCTTGCCAACATTTGTCCCCTCTGATTTTAATCAAGCCCTGTAATATAAACAAAATATTTTTGATTGGAGCCGGTTAAATTTGTATAGGGAAGAAAGTTTTACTTACAGCGCCAAGCATAATGCGGACAATTAGCCATCTGAAAGTCCAGATGCAGACAAAAGAAGGGGGGCAGCGGCGGGGGACTTGGGACAGAGTCCACACAGGACACAGGAAAATGGCCAGGAATCCCGTTTCCAACAACTGACTCTCCCAGCCTGGATAAAGAATAACAATCACTGCAAGTTCAGCTCGATGTGGATTGAGGATGGTTTGATGGGGAGGTTCTGGTACAGTATCATCAAGTAAACTCACCAAAGGAGTACCTGCAGAGGAATAAAAAAATATTTGTATCCAACCAATAAAAAAGTCAATTAAAATTTGAGTGAGTCCAAAACTTACCACAGCTGTCCGACATTGACCAAGGAGTGATACAGCACCCACAAGGAACCCATGATCACCATATTCGCCATTCCCGTCACCAGAATAAAACCAGAGAAGGTCATTCCCAACAAGGCAATGGCATCGAGGTTGGCGTCCATATTGCTCCAGTCCAAGAACCAGAGGATGGAGGGTGTGTAGGCCAGAGCACCCATGCCTATCTTTCCTCCCACGTAGCGTTTGACACTATTGAGGTAGCTCTTGCAAGGCATCAGACCGTTTTCCCCAATCAGCTGTTTATTCTGGTTGTAAGCGACAGTGAACGCCACAACTAAAGGAAAAAGGAATATTGGAGAATCATATTAAGATTTCTTTAAAAGCAACAATGGGAAAGCCATGACAATGTCATTAAATAGTTGACATAAAATGGTAATTATGGATCTTATTTACTATTATTTAACATTTTCCACATTATATGTAATATATTTATATTCTTTCTGAGAGAACCCACGGAAACTAATGCTGGGGGGTTATGGCAAAAAATAAAGCAAATCCAAAAAGGAGAAAAGAAATTGGATTCCATACTCACAGTAAATAAAGGAGACGGAGCGCAGTAGTACAATACGAGTGAGCCAGAAAGTCCCCGTTTGTAAAGGCTGGAGTTTTTCTTTCTTGGTCCCTTCAACTGTGTTCGCCGCATCTTTTCTGCTGCTGCCGTCACTAAACTTCGCCTCAGTTGTTAAACCAACTCGCAGGCGTCTTTTCCTTATTGACGCGCCATCGTTCTCACGGGAAGTCGCCATGTTGCTGGAACGTCACGTGGTCACGTGACAAAACAAAGGCAAAAGTTCATTTTTCTTATTTTTGAAAATTTCCTTTGCATTGTTGCAATAAAAGGAACGCGCTATTATCGGACATAATAATGTAACTAATTTTGTTTTTTTAATAGAATATATATTCAAATTCGAGTCATTTTCACATAATTGTGCGCTAATAGAGTCAGGTGGTGTTATAGAAAATGTAATCGGTTCATATATAATATAAATCATTTCTACACCAAAAACGTAACATGTATCTGTGCCACTCCCATCATCTAAAGCAATTGAGAGGCGTATTATTTCAATTCCAATACAGTATTATCAAATGTGTCGTAAAAAAAATCTAGAATAGAATATTTCAAAAATACCTGTGTGTACACAAACGACAAACACAATGGATGTATGTGTAAGGTTTTATCGTAAAACAAACAATTACTGCAATTAAATGATCATCCTGGTCTTTAAAAAAGGCTAATAAATAAAACACTCATCATCATGTTCTCTTCACATTACAATCCTTCAAAGCAGCAGCAACAATTTCACAATGAGCAACAAAGGCAACATCTGTTTAAAAAGAACTTTCCCACAGTTATGTTAAAAGCGACTGGTCACTGAGAGTTTGTGTGTTTTTAATCCATATTTGTGGTCAACAGTACTTTGCAGATATATGTTGAACATGGTTTCAATGCCAGTGGTTCCAACTCACTTAAAACATACTCACGTAGAACCGCACACAGCCTACAGTCAATAAATTAACAATGCAATATTACTCATTGTAAATATCACTTCATAACAGAGTTCAAAGTCATTAAACCATTCACGAGACAGAATTCCAGGGGTGGGTCGACATGTCTCACACAGCTTGCTGCAAATCGTTCACTCTTTGTCCTCACATCAAGCTTTCGATAATATCAACCTGTCTTGTGTTAACTCATCACCTTTCCTCCATGGTCACACTCGTTCTGATCCAAGATCAGGCCAACTCCAGCTTCAGTCTTGGTTATTTTTAAGGCCTCAGGGTTTGTGTTTAAAATGAGCCTCCACTGCAAAAAAATATGATATTCAACAAAATACAGGTTAATGTCATTCATAGTGTAATTCAAAGTTAACAACAAATTAGCTCATTACTAGCCGAGCTACACTGTCTGAAACATTATCACGGGAGAGTCACTATCAAGCTGAAGCACCCACATCCCCCAAAAGTGCCACACCCTGTTATCATGCTAAAAGGTAAGCAGAGTTACATTGAGTTTTGGGGGGGGGGGGTTGCGGATTAGCATTGTGTTAGCTTCTGATAACCGCCACATATTCGATTGTTTACGTTTGTGTGCCACATAGTGTAAGTGGAAGCACTGCTAAAAAAATAATAATAATAATAACAAATCTGATACCTGCGTATTCCTGCGGCCTCATGGGCCGATTGATGACTCTCTGAAAGGCTGCGATCCAATCCCGTTGCTCGGCCTCAGTCTCGCAAGCAAACAGAAACTTCCTGTCTGGTGTGACAATGGTGATGCCGTGATTCCAGTGATGGCCCTGAATGGTTGAGGGTAGGCCAGGCAGAACGGTGTAACTGTTCTCTTTACTCCCGATGAACACTTCGCCGCGGGCGTAGGCGTCCTGGGAGCACAGTAAACAAAACAAAATATTTACTGTACTCAGCAAATTTAAAATTAGAGAGGTGGTGCATGTTGCATCATACCAAAGGGTCTTTAAAATACATCAGTCGCCTGTCGTCCATAGTGAACCATCTCTTCTTGAAGCCTTCTGTGTGCTGCATCATCAAAAGTAAACATAAAAAAAAAGAAAGAAATTGACAAAAACATAAGAATCACTGACATACAAACCTTTGGACCTGTTTTCTCCATAAAGCCTTCCTTCATGAAGTTTCGGGTCAATTTTGGCACCAGCTGGAAAGCAACAAAACTAAAGTGAAAAAGAAGCATGAGTGAAATATTAAACATTGGTTTTGCTAGCATGCCCGCAATTTTCACTTAAAGAACATTTCGAGATTAATATGCATGTTCGGTGCTGAGGCTATATGAATAATTAAAATTCCAGGACCTGCTGCATGTATCTTTAAGAACAATACTGAAAATGTAAAACCTTGCAAAAAAAAAGATCCATCCTCACCTCTTCATTACTTGCTCCAGGGAAGGCCACTTGTAGGTAGTGGAACCTGGCTGCTCTGATTGCATTGAACCAATCGATCATTTCCTGGTCAAAACAACAACCAAAGTAGCTGCTTTTAACAAAAAACTTGCTTTAAAATATTATTGTGCGCTTTGGCTATGAGGATGCTGCAGTGTGGGATCGATACCTCCACAAGGAGGCTGAATGAACCCAATGAACTGGCTGCGCCGCTACTTGGCCAGCAGAGGGCGCAGCGCTTTACAACAAACCCATCATACTTCCTTTCCCATAACTTCTTACTTTCTGGTTCTGCTTCCCCAAAACAATGTGCTGTGAAAGAAAATATGTCATAAAAGTAATTTGTGTTAACACACCTTAGCGTCGCTGTGGTAAACAAAGATGTTTCTTGTGCTGTTGTCTTTCAGGTAGGTGATTTGCAGTCCGCACGGGTTGCCAATTTTGGCCGGTTGGAAGGTGGCATTGAGGGTTTCGATTTTCATAATCGCCTTGGGATCTCGAGCCTTGCATTTAAGCAACGCAAACAAAACACTGTAAAAAGTTTTGCACTTCTTTACGATCAAAAGTCAAATATTGCTTACATCCTGCTTGTTGAAGTATTTGAGGGCACCTTCCCTCTCCGACAGGATGAACTTTCGGCTGAGAAACTGACCGTTGTCTCGTCCTCGTTTCCATAGAAACCCCTCGCGGTATCCTGAGGTGAAAAATGTGTTTGAGTAAGGCAGGCTAGGAGAACATTTGTACCATCGGCAGTGACGCTGTGTACCCGAGGAAAAAAAAGGCAGAATTTGGAAGGAAATGCAAGGCTCATATTGTCGCTCCGCCAGATTAAATCCTTGTTATTAATATTCTGTTCTATTTTAACCACAAATGCTTCATCTTTACAATAAAGATGATTACCAGCTGATCGGAGATGACGTCAAAGTGGAGAGAATCGAGTACAAAATTCCTTTCCACTCAGGGGCAATGTTAGCCCTGTAATATATTGTTCATAATGTTCTATTTTGGCCAAAGGCTCAGCCTCTATTTGTTGCTCTTCTATTTCTGTCAATGCTTTCTTATCCGTATCTATTTCTGTGTATTGAATTGGAGGACATCTCTGCAAAAAAAAAAACATTTTTATTACAATTTCTGTACTAGAGTTCATTGGATACTTAGACTGCACAGACATAATAAGGCAAATTTGAGGCTTTTATGGGATTGAGATTCAGTGCATCTATTCATTTGTGGAGGTTTTGTGGCGAGAGAGAAACAACATTTTTTTGTTACGCATGTTAATGAATCTAAAAAGTCTCATAATTAGTATTGTAATGGAGACATGAAAGGCTCATGTTCCCTCTGGTTTTATCACACTTTGGCGGTGTAAAAAAAAAAAAAAAAGGGGAGCCATTGCCATTAAGGGGAGTGAAACTGCTTTGATTACCCACAGTGGGTTTATCACTTCATGCAAAGCCATTAGCATCCATTACCAGTTTTCTGCAAAGGTAATGAGACATCATGTGATGATATGATCCCTTGTTGGGAATAAAATATAAAGTAGCGCGGCTTTAAATACATTCAGTTTTGGAAAATCATGTACAATAAATGTCCGTATGGTAATATCTTCCGTTCTCCCGGCCCGCTGCTCTCATTTCCATTTTCTTTTTTTTTCTTCTCCCCAGCAATTTTTTTCAGCTTTTGTCTTCTTGTCCCAAGCACGGATTTAACTGCGTGTGTGGGTGGGCGGGCTACAGATGAGCCTTTGTGTCTGCGACTTTCTGACATGAAACATTCACCTCTGTTAGCATTGTTTCTTCAATCAATTGCCCTCATTGTCCCCACCCACGACTTCTTCCCGGTAGACTCTCGACCTCTACTTCCCTCCTATGCATTTACAATCAATGCCGACATTGGCCTAGCATCGAGGCCAGGTTACTGCCAATAGCTTATCTCGATCGATCTTGAAACAAACACACACAAAGACAAAATGGAGAGATGCACTTTGGCGGAGATGAAGAAAGCTTGATAGAATGACTCGTATTACTCTGTCATGTATTTTCTGTGTGTGTGTGTGTTCTGTGTGTGTGCAGATGGCTTTCCACTGGAACAAAGGATGGGTGAGGTCACTACAGGCCAATAAGAAAGCAGCTCCTCATAAATACACACAAGTGCCCTTACACACTCATCTTGAGCTAACGACACAGGCTAAACTAGACACATCCAAAAATGGTGCTGTGCATGCTAAATTATTAGCACTCTGTCAGTGTCAATATGTCAGTAAGTTGATTCTACCTGCTGTGTAAGGTTCTTGCTTCTCTATGAACTCAAATTCATTCCTCTCATACTTGGCCCGGATCCATTGCTCTCTTAGCATCCTGGAAACACAATGACGTCATTCATTTAGAGAATTAATTCATCATGATGCAATGACTTGAGTAAAATGGTACATAAAATAAAAAAATAAAAAACACTGATTGGAATGACACAGAGCAATTGTAAACTCTGGTAAATTATATTCTGTGAAAAGCAAGGGTTCACTGTAATCATGTGACCTATATAACGGGAAGTTCCACATGTAGTCACCAAGCAAGACATAAAGTCAGCATCCTCATTTTAGTGAGCAAGTCACTGCTATTTTAAGACACACACAAAAAAAAAACCTGAATTCCTCATCCAGCCTAACTTTTAAAATGGAAGTTTTGCTATTCCATCCTACAGACCTGTTTGTTTCTTGACTTTAATTTACTTGAATAATGGAACAACCCCAAGCCTTGTGCTTTGCCGATAGTTGCCGGCACATTAAAAAAAAAAATAAATAAATAAAAAGAGTGCTCAGCACGCCAATGTGTTTTTAGGCTATAAAGTTTGGTGTAAAAAGCCAAATTAAATCTAATTTATTTCATCACGAAAAGGGGCTTCAAACCTGCTTTTATTAATTGAAATATGAGAGTACTTACTTGCAGTCAGTATGCGTTGGTCTGTAGTAGAACGCGGGAACATTCTGCTCATATTTAGCCTGAGCGACATTGTTTCCCAAATCTGCCATAATCTGAACGACAGGAAAAAATGATGTAATTATTCAATAGATTGCATTAATAGATTGATGAATCCCTTTATCGCCTTCATGGGAACATCCTGGATTGATTTCAAGTCACAATGACCCATTTGGAGTTTTTAAAATGTGCAAATCCATCCAGAGATGTTCCCGTCACTATGAGACAGACATGCTAATCACTAATCCGATGGACAAAAATAAATGTCCAAAAGGTAGACGAATATTGGCCGTGGAATATATGAGGTTATCATCCTACTAAATAATTCATCGAAGTGACTTATCATTTTCCCTTTTTTTTCCCTCAGTAGGTTTCTGTTGTATGATTAGTCATCAGGGCTACGATTTGAAAATCTACATTGGAAGTGAAAACGAGCAAAGATTTGGGGAAAACAGGGTCACTTGAAGTCTATCACTCCAAAAGACGGCATCATATTTAATTGTATGTGGTTGGGTGCATGAATCATCAATTTATCTGTTTATGCATACAGTTGGTCAAAATGAATGTTTTTTATTTATTTATTTTCACTCATTTATCTCATAGATTATGTATTTATTCTTGTGACTTTACATCCAGATTTTATTTTATTTCTAAAAAATTAACTGGCCCATTTGCCCATTTTAAAAAGTGGCCCTTGAGCACTTTTTTTTATATATTTTTTAAATGCAATCAATTATTTATATTGACTAAACTACTAATACTAATGTGCCCGTGTGGTAGGAATAAAATTTGCATCCAACTTCAGTCCAACTAACTCCCATTTATTGCCTTCTCACTTCCCACATCTCAACCTTCACTGAATGACTCACAATATTAACACCCCCCCCCCCCCAAGGTCTTTCCCGACAGCCTGTTTAACTACTGATGTGATGACTTCACATATCCAGCCTTGTATTCAAGACAACATTCAGCTTGCTGCCACATCAAAAATATGAGCTGCGTTTGACTTTCAAGGGAAATCATTGGTGGGGAAATGCATCATGTCTTCCTTAAATGTCATTGAACATTACATTGCAAGTACACACTCCACAGCTTGCTGTAAGAGCCTCACCTCCACTTCACTTGCTTCCCACGTGTCCCGAATGGACTTGACCCTGCTGATGTGCGGGATGCTGCGATGAAGGAGCGAGCAGGCCTGGCAAACAAACACACCCAGTGTCAATGATGCCCAGTCTGGCTCTGCAGGCAGAAGACAAGAGAAGAGAAAGAGGAAAAAGGAGATGTGGCAGGAAGTAAACAAGCAGGGTGATTGAAGGCCGGTGAGTTTGGGGGGAAAAGAGGGGAAATGAAAATGAGAGGAGAGGAATAGAGCAACAATAAGATTTCAGGGTACAGATGAGTTTGAAGCACAACTAGTTCATTGTGCATTTGTTTAAAAAGCACAGAAGCATGGCAAAATGTAATTTTCAGGAAATCCTGTTTAGCTTGCAAACAGGAAACAGATCTACTGAAATTAGATCATCTAGATCTAGACTGCCACTTTCATCACCAGATCTCTGCTTCATCTCTTACATGCATAAAGATCAATCAATAATTGATCAATCACATTTGAGTGTAATTTATCATTAATAATTGTGTGTAGGAGCCGTTTAATTGCACACGAACCGATATATGAAATGTGGAAATTATATTATCAACCGCATCTTGCGCAACACCTGGTCACCCAGAACAGCAGTTACCGGGGTAACGCTCTGTTATACATTTTACGTCACTCATCTGTCTGCATGGGTTGAATAGAGTCTTCATTTAACTACCAAGATTTTTTTTGAGAGGGAGAGCGACAATAAGAAGCAACTACATTATCCTCTACATCTCATGCACTTGACAGCTGCCATCTCTCACAGACGCTTAGTGAACACACAGACACGGAATATGTGACATTCAAATGAGAGCTAAAGGAGAGTGAGTAAAAGGAGGAAGGAGATTTGTTTTATTATCCAGCTTCCAAGCTACCCTAAAGATTTTGCATCCAAAATCTGCAAGAGCAAGTCTGGCTCCAGAGTTGCTCTGCTGCAGCCAGTCCTCAGAGGAACCATACCAGGCATCTTGAGCGGGCTCCGGGCTCGCCTCCAAGTGCCGGGCATTCAGCCCATCCTGGAACCTTTGAGGCCACTTTGGCTTCATACCACTTCAGAGAGAACCGTGGTGGAGGTATACGAGACAACAAACAGTTGGTGAGGGAGATTTGTTAAAAAGGTAAAAAGCTAGCTTGTGCATGTGGTGACATGGTACAAAAAGTGTGCTAACTGTTTTTTATTTGATATAATAACACGCTAGGAGTGATTTTACTATAAATACACATTGGAATTACACATTATGATTAAATCATCATTGATTGGGGCATGTCTGTAGTTCAAAATGAATTTATTAGATTAGCCAGATCCAGTGTTGTTTGCAATAGTCTTCTACATTGAGATGCCATCATCTCACAATGGACACACTCTCATTGCTGCAAGAACAAAGCAGGTTCATGAGAGGACAGTTTATGTCTGGTGTGCACACACTATGACAATGCACACACACACACACACACACACACACACACACACACACACACTGTCCAGTCCTGATAGCGTCCCCCCCCCCCACCCTCCCCCAAAAAATCTGACAGTGAATGCATTGTGTCAAGAGGTGGTCAAGATGGACTTTACATACCCGGATTTCCGCAGTCCGCGCACGTCTCGTTGTCTGGTCTGGTGAGTACGTCTTGCAGGACCCGGTTGGTCCCCTCCGGTTCCATAATGAACGTCTTCGTGCACAATACAAGCGCATTCGCCGACTGGAGGCAAATGCAAACAGAATGAACATCACCTGTCTGTCAGCCGGATGCTCTCTCTCTCTCTCTCTCTCTCTCTCTCTCTCTCTCTCTCTCTCTCTCTCTCTCTCTCGCTCTCTCTCTCTCTCTCGCTCTCTCTCGCTCTCTCGCTCTCTCTCGCTCTCTCGCTCTCTCTCGCTCTCTCTCTCTCTCTCTCTCTCTCTCTCTCTTTCTCTCTCATATGTTCACTGCGACACCCAGTGGTGATGATGCATCATTACAATAATTATCATTAGTAGTAGAAATATTACTACTACTACAACTACTACTACTAATAATAATTGTAGATAATTGCATGATTGTGTATTGTGCTAAAAGAATGTCCCGCACGGCTACCGTAGCTGAGACGAAGAAGCTGCTCTCGCTCCCCGGATGTAACGCAACCAAGTGATAGATTTGGTTCTCTGAATCCTCGTGTGAGTTTATTAAACTGCTGTCCTCTGAACGTATGGTGCTTGCTTCGACGCACATAACGACATGGTGTCAGAAGACGTCTCGGACCTGCCCTCTGTGTATTGAGTGGTGTTTTTTTTCTTCGCCGTGCTCCGAAGTGCGAGGGGAATTAAGTGAAGGCTGACTATGGCGGAAGGATTTCGCAGGCCAGACCCTCTTGTTTTTGAAGGAGACGTTGCCGAGAATTGGCGTATTTTTGAAAGTGAATATGACATTTTTATCGAGGCTGCACACGCGGATAAACCTGCCAAGACAAAAGCGTACATCCTCCTCAACCTTGCAGGAGCAGAAGCCATTGAACGGGAGCGTTCATTTGTATACGCTGCGGAAGTTAGAGCGCCAGGAGAAAATGGAGCCGTTATGGTCCCGGCCGAGTCTCGGGAAGACCCCACGTGTCTCAAGCGAAAATTTCGAGAAATGTGCAATCCACAACACAACAAGACGATGGAAAGGCACAAGTTTCACACTCGAAATCAGAAGCAAGGTGAGACTATTGAATCTTTCATCAGTGATTTGAAGATAAAAGCAAAGAGTTGCCACTTTGCAGAGCTCACGGACGAATTGATTTGTGATAGAATCGTGTGTGGCATCAACAACGACAGTATAAGAAAGGCTCTGCTACGCGATAGTGACTTGACCCTCGCTAAGGCAATTTCTATCTGCCGTATTTATGAAATGACCGAGGAAAACACAAAAGCATTAACTCTGCAAGTAAACCCTGTGGATGCGCTACAACAAAGCTCCAATAGAGGACTGTACAGGTCAAGAAATAAGAAAGCAAATCAATATGATTCAAAGAACATCACTACTTGTGATCATTGTGGAGGCAGCCACCCAGCGCAAAGGGATAGATGTCCAGCGTTTGGCTTGAAATGTCACAAATGTGGAAAGATGAATCATTTCAAGGATTGCTGCAAGTCAAAGCCAGCGTATCACAACACAGAAAGAAAGAGTTTCACAAAGAAAAGCTCCACTAGAAGACCAGTGTATCACGTGAAGGTCGAGCAAGAGAAAGAATACACCGCTGATGATGATACATACTATGTAGATGGAATTTCTGTGGACACTATCAATGCACATATGAAAAATAGAGATGAAGGCTTTGTCACTCTGCATGTGCACGGGAAACCCATCGAAATGAAGATTGACACCGGAGCGAAATGTAATGTAATGGCTAAGGACATGTTTGTACAACTCTCTGAGGGGAACATTATTCCCTGTGGCAAGTCTACAAATCTAGTGGCTTATGGCGGCAGCAAGATCGAAACTGCAGGTCTTGTCTCACTGTCATGCTACTTGGATGAACAGCAACACACGCTACCCTTCTTCCTCGTGGAGCGTGATGTTATTCCACTTTTGGGATTTCGTGCATGTATGCGTCTCGGACTTGTCACATTCAGCCCTCACGTCCACCAGGTCGGCACGGAGACTATTACAGACTTTGTCAAAAATATCAAAGAGAAATACAAAGATGTGTTCAGCGATGAATTAGGAGAACTGCCAATCACCTACTCCATGGTAGTAGATCCAGCTGTACGGCCAGTCGTGCGTCCAGCGCACCGTGTCCCCTTGGCGATGCAGGCCCGCGTTAAAGCTGAACTTGATAACATGACAAGCAAAGGAGTCATCTGCCCCGTCTCTGAGCCCACGGACTGGGTTTCATCGATGGTAGCAGCACACAAGAAAGACAAAGAAGAGATACGACTGTGCATCAACCCAAAAGACTTGAACAATGCTTTAAAGAGACCCCACTATCCGATGCGTAGTGTGGAAGACGTAGCCAGCAAAATGTCAGGTGCCACCCTGTTTTCGGTGCTTGATGCCAAGAACTCCTTTTGGCAAATAAAGCTAGATCAAAAGTCATCCATGTTGACAACATTCAGCACACCTTTTGGGCGCTACCGATTTCTCCGCATGCCATTTGGCATCAACTCAGCAAGTGAAGTTTTCCAAAGCTCAATGGAACAACTGTTTGCCGGTTACCCATGTGCTGTCATAGTCGATGACATCATTGTGGGAGGTCGCGATGCTGCAGAACATGATGCTAATCTGAAGAAAATATTGGATCGTGCACAAGAGATCAAACTTAGACTCAACTCTCAAAAGTGCAAGTTTCGGCTCGACCAAGTCTGCTATGTTGGTCACATATTCACAAAAGAAGGTCTGAAAGCCGATCCAACGAAAACAGAAGCCATCACGGAGATGCCGGTCCCGCAAGATGCCCTAGCTGTGCAACGATTCCTGGGCATGGTGAACTACTTGGGGAAGTTTATCCCAAATCTCAGCGACATTGCAGCACCACTCAGGCAGCACACTCACAAAGACGCTGCATGGTGCTGGCTCCCCCAACACCAACAGGCATTTGAGGAATTGAAGTCATGTCTATCCAGCTCACCTGTCCTTTCTTATTTTGATGTAGGGAAACCTGTGATGCTAACATGTGATGCATCCCGTTATGGGTTGGGTGCAGCATGTTTACAAGATGGAAAGCCAATTGCGTATGCATCTCGCACATTGTCAGATACAGAAACCCGTTATGCGCAAATTGAAAAAGAACTCCTTGCTGTTGTTTTTGCATGCACTAAGTTTAAGGACTACATCTATGGCAAGCACACTGTCATTGAAACAGACCACCAACCTCTGGTCACTATACTGAAGAAGCCGATCCTCACAGCTCCAGCTCGTCTGCAGAGGATGCTACTTCGTCTACAAGCTTTTGACATCACCTTGGTTTATAAAAAGGGCAAGCAAATGTACCTTTCCGACACCCTGTCAAGAGCCCCAAACGGTAAAGTTTCTGAATTATCTAGTGCTCACAGCTCGTTTGAAGTCATGTCAGTCAGTTTTATCTCGACACGTTCTACCTTTCCTGTCAACAACACTCTGCTTGTGCCTACAATGAAGGATGCAGGACAAGTTTCTACTCAGCTTCAAAGGAAAAGACTTGTTCAAAAGCAGTACTATGATGCAACAAGTTGCCCTCTGGTGCCACTTGTGAGAGGACAAATTGTCCGGTTACAGACTGCAGAGGGATATGACCGCCTCGGGAAAGTGGTTCAGGCTTGCAAAGAGCCGCGCTCCTACATCGTTGAATCCAACGGAGGCATCTACAGGAGGAATCGCCGTCACATCCTTCCTGTTGCTGAACCAACCCCACCTTTGCACGCCGACTCTGACCATCACTCTCAACCACCGGTTCCGAGTCCGCCGGACCCTCTTCTATCCAGTCCACATGCCCGACCGTCTCACTTCTCTCAACCATCTGCTCACTACTCCACCAATGAGCAATCGACAACATCTCCAGCTGACGTGCCCACCCGAGTGTCACACAATTGTTCTGCTTATGTGACTCGCTCAGGTCGGATTTCTAAGCCGAATCCGAAGTACAAGGATTGAACTGCATGTTTGTTAGTTGCGTTTTGAAAAAAAAAAAAGTTAAGCTCTAAGGTTGTTTACATACTTGTTATTATTACCAAGTGTACCTTCGTGCATTTCCAAGAGGAATAATTTGTTAATTCAGTAAGTTTTATGCTGCCAGTTTTACGCAGACTTGTTTATTTGTAGACTGTCACGTCACATTTGTATATTACAGTTTTTTAGTTAACAATATTTTTTATAGAGGCAATGTTCTAAAAGGAGAGGATGTAGATAATTGCATGATTGTGTATTGTGCTAAAAGAATGTCCCGCACGGCTACCGTAGCTGAGACGAAGAAGCTGCTCTCGCTCCCCGGATGTAACGCAACCAAGTGATAGATTTGGTTCTCTGAATCCTCGTGTGAGTTTATTAAACTGCTGTCCTCTGAACGTATGGTGCTTGCTTCGACGCACATAACGACAATAATAATAATTGTAAAGATGATAATAATAATAATACAAATAATAATAGTAATAATAATAATAAAATAATAATAATAATAATAATGAAATTACATGGAGCCTGTAAGTGAATTTTGTATTGGATCCCAAAATTATCATTACTTTTGTTGTAATATTAGTCAGCCAACGCGACATAATATTTAAAACATCTCGTAGCATCGTGCAATGCATTTGTGCAATTTGTAGTGTATTTTATTATAATTCCTATTGTGACGAAGGTCATCGGTTTTGCAAGGCTCGACTAAAATGTCTGCCTTCGTGTGTTGTGAGGTCATAAATACGCGCACTGACGTCACAGTTGCGACTATCTCTCCCGTACCAAACCAAAACATGTCGACCGCAATGAATTTTGGGTCGAAGAGCTTTAAACCTCGACCACCTGACAAAGGGTCGTTCCCACTGGATCACTTTGGTACGTTACACATCGTTTAACGTGTTATTATCTTTCTTCATGCTTAGCTTTGCCACTCAGCTCTACTCTGGATGCCATGACAGCCAGTGATGTGTTTAACTGTGGGTCATTACATTTACATGGACAACATTTTGGATCAATATTATGATCGGATGTTGTGTTTTCATGGGCACTGATAATATTGATCCGATTCCGCCATGTCTTTAGCACGCTCTGCTTCGACTGTTTTCCGGTCTTAAACGACGTCATGTACTGACGTCACAGACATGCGCAGTAACGACGGTTTGTTTTCACGGTGATCAGATTATCAATTGATTTAAACCAATCATCTCGTTCGGAATAAAATCTTAATCAGAATGGGTTTGTCCTGGTACATGAAGCATTTTAATCAGGATCAGCATTTTAATCCGAATAAACGTGTCCATGTAAATGTGACTGAGAACAAACAATATGTTAATGGTGGTGTTAGGGCTAATTATTATTTGTATTTTAGGAGAGTGCACCACCTTCAAGGAGACGTTCATGAGATGTTTACAAGACAGCAGCTTTGACAATTCTAAATGCCGACTTCAATCCAAAGCCTACCTGGAATGCCGCATGCAAAAGTGGGTTTCAATATTCATTTTACTTTACTGGAATGCTCAATTAATTAAAATATTCTGTGTACTTTCATCTTTTATTGCAGTCAACTCATGACAAAGGAACCACTGGAAAAACTTGGATTCAAAGACCTGGCTGATCCTCCTCCCAGCCAACTCTGAGAACGCCACAATGAAAATATGATTTGTGTTTGAAATGTGGAACAGAAGTGTGCAAGCAAGGTTGATAGAATGTTCCAGGATTGTATATGGAATTTAATATGCCTTTCGACATATACTGTAAATAATTAAATCGTTTGTACTTTAACCAAGGTGTGTGTACAGCTTGGATATCTGTTTCATTGACTTCAGATCTTCACCGTTTCAAACCCCCACCCAACGCACAGGACGAGTAACCATTTTGGTATATAATGAAATAAAATAAACACTTAAATCATGCAGGGATGTCAGATATGTGTGATACAGTGCTACCTTATGAGTTTTATGAGCTAGACTGCATTTAACTGTGTGTTTATGTTGTCAGGTAAAAGTTAGCTGACATTTCTTTCTAGTTCGGAAACAGAGATATTTTTTTAAATAGATTTAAAATATTTTTAGTCTACCTTAACAATAAAGGAATCGGCCTCACTGTTCAAAACAACAGCAATTTATAGCTGTCACTTCAGTATTGACAATTAATCGTTGTGCTTATTTACATTTTTAACTGCTTATGTATAATTTATTGACACTGCTGCATGGAATAAATGTCTGACAAGACTTGGTTACTATCATAATCTTTTCTGTGTTTCATCTTTGTTTTATTTGTTAAATATTCCTGTTCTTTCTTGCATTATATTTTTTAAAACATTTACCTTTTAACTTTGCAAAAATTGAACCTGTTAACAACCATGTGGTATCTTTCTAAGAAAACCATATGTGAATTTTGGCAATGGATTAGTGGGCGGAGGGGGGCGCTCCTGAAGATAACACCAGTGTGGTTTCTCGAGATAACATTCAAACATGAAAATCCCAAAGACGTATCTGAATATTCTTAGTTAATTAGATAACTGATGCGTATAATTGATGTCTAAAAACATATATATTAGAATAATCTGTTAAAATTATTAGGGTAAAAAGTAAAAAGACAATAAATATTGTCATTTGTTGCAGTCATTTAGAGAACAGAATAGATGATTTCATGTTTTTATTTGTGTTTTTTTTCCCCAACTGTTTCCATTGACATAACACTACATTTAAAGCTATCATTTGATTTTACATCAATGGAAAGTTGATAATCATCATAAAATGTGGGTCCATATTTTTATCATAATCAAAAATAAAGACAGTGTCAAATTGATTAGTTCACCACATACACATATAAACAGACTTGGGAATTAGAATTATGATTTTGTTTCTGTAATGGTTAATAAACCAGCAAATGAGATATTTTGTGCAAAATTCCATTTTTAATGCTGGAATATTATGTTGTATTATCAGCATGTTATTATTTCTTCATTTAGATGTCATATTAAAGTTGTTTTATTTTTTTGCTTTCCTGAACAGAAACAAAATATTTCAATTATGACGATGAATGTTATGCTTTATTCATTTCTGACGACTAATTCATTCTTTTAAATTAAAAATGATCATATTTTTAGAGCCAGCAGAAATTAAAAGTGCACATTACTCCACTTGATGATACAGGGTGGGATATGACAAATATGTGGTGATGTCATAAATTCATACAAAAATCTAAACATAAACATTTCAATTTTTACAAAATAACTTTTAATTAGTTTCCATCTTATGGGTTTTTGATTGACTTACTTGGAGTTAAACGTTTTTATACACAATATATGAATATAAAAGTCTGTGTGGAAACATCCAGAAAGTTCTAGAAAGAGTCTGTGATCTATCTTTCCATCTCTAGCCTATCATAGCGGCTTCTCCTTCTGGGTGGGGAGACCTTGGAGACATTTAAAAAGACCACCTCGTCACTCTCCAACTCTATTCAGCTTTTTTCTCTTCAAGCTTGAACCAAAACAAACAAGCGGCAACATGGTTGTGTGGACTGATCAAGAGCGTTCTACCATCACCTCCATCATGGGTGGCTTGAACTACGAGGTTGATGGCCCCAAGGCTCTTTCCAGGTAAAACTGGGACTCAATTATATTTGCATATAAACAAAATTCCTGCAAATCTTCACCTGACCACATTTTGTCCGTCTTATAGGTGTCTGATTGTCTACCCCTGGACCCAGAGATACTTTGGCGCCTTCGGCAACCTCTACAACGCCGAGGCCATCAAGAACAATCCCCAGATCGCAGCCCACGGCACCAAGATCCTGCACGGTCTGGACCGGGCTCTGAAGAACATGGACAACATCAAGGAGACCTACGCTGAGTTGAGCGTGCTGCACTCTGAGAAGCTGCATGTGGATCCCGATAACTTCAAGGTAACGAATAGCATCTAAAATAAATCATCACACTCATGAATCTCAATTTGATTGTTTTATTTGTGCCCTGTATAGTTGTTGGCTGACTGTTTGACCATCGTCATTGCCGCCAAAATGGGAACCAGCTTCGGCCCGGACGTCCAGGCCTCCTGGCAGAAGTTCTTGAGTGTGGTTGTGTCTGCTCTGGGAAGGCAGTACCACTAAACCCAGACACTGGAAATGGGGATTCGACATGTGTTTCCATATGTTTGTCTTCTCCCTAAAGAAATAAAAGCTCCCTAAAGCAAATTACTGCAATTGTTTATTTCTATGTTATGGTTATAGAAAATGCACACAATCTTTCCAGAGCAGCAATTTACTGTACCGTATTTTCCGCACTATATGGTGCACCTAAAAGCCTCCAATTTTCTCAAAAGCCGACAGTGCGCTTTATAATCCGGTGCTCCTTATATATGTACCAATATGGATTCGTGGATGAGGACTAATTTATTAAAGTAAGCTGTACGTGTTTAATTTGCGTGTTGTGTGATATTAATGTTTGAGCAACGTTGAGTTATTGATATGTTGTCATTGTTTTCCCTATTTCGAGTGTTACTATATTGTGATTGCATTAACGTTTGAGCAACGTTGAGTTATTTATTCTATGCTCCTTATAATCCAGTGCGCCTTATATATGGACAAAGTTTTAAAATGGGCCATTCATTGAAGATGCGCTTTACAATCCGGTGCGCCTTATAGTGTGGAAAATACGGTACATATCAAGAAAGGAAGTTTGGATGGGGATTAGCTTGCGTCTCAGAATCTTTTATCCTCCATGTTGTTTTCATTCCCAATTTTTCCATCGGAGTTCTCAGTCAATGGATAAATCGAGATCCACTCTTATTTATATACTATTAGTATTATAAAAATGTGTACCCATAAATACCAGCCGTCTGATTTGAGAATAGAAAGTACACACATTGTGTTATTTTCACATATTTTATTATAATAAATACATAAATACTGTACATTAAGTGTTCTGTATATTGTGCGTCTCATCTGTATTTCTCGGCTAGCACCGCTGCAAAAGCTGAGAGGTACTTGTCCATTGCGGCGTGCAAAACCTCTGTAAAGTTTTCACCCATGTGAACCGCCAAAGCCACGAGCATACAGTGGGAGAAGTTCTGCAGGAGAAGATGAGAGAAAAAAAAAGGAGTAAGGGTAAAACAATGCGTGATAATCAAAAATTATAAGGTCATGAGGTCACCTTGAAGTTGGACGGATCTATCCGCAGCACGTAGGCGTGCAAAGTCTGAAGTGGTGCCAGAGTTTCTGTTAAACTGCTGATGTTTTGGGCCCCCTCAACAATGGCTTGGACAATTTTCTTCCCGTGGATGAAGAGGTGATCGGAGCCTGGACTGATGTCTAGGTGGGAAAAGTACGTTTTGCTGCCGGGAAAGGTCGTAAACATTCTGAAAATCACAAATCGATATAAAAATATAATTATAACCATACGAGATATGGAATGCTTTCAATATCTTTTAAACAAGCAGGATCAATTGTTTATTTGGCTCCAGCTTAACCCAACATTCTAGCTAGCTCAGTTTGAAGCTGTCAAAATACATGTCATTCTTTCACTTTAAAATTTGATGACTTTTCCTAAATTGATGCAAAATACACAAAAATCAATTCATTCTTAATTAGATACAGACAATTACAATGAAGACATTCTCTCTAGCTTTTATGCTAGTGCTAGCATAACCTGACATGAAAATCTTACTAGCAATGTTTTTTTTTTAAATAAATGAATGCGAATAAACCTATCCAGTGAGCTAAATGCCTTTATCAAGAATTTCAAAATAAATGCTGAGGCATATCTCCATAAAGCCATTCAGTATTGTATGTATTTAACACTTTTAAGATCAAATTCCAGGAGGTCCAAAATCCTGACATCAATATCACTGCCCCACAATTTCTCCTTACATTTTTGTATCACCCAAATTTTCTTGACCTAGAATTTTGAACTTACCGAAGAAGCGCATCAGCTCCAATGTATTCAGCCACAGGAGTCAGTTTCCCCCATTCATTTTCAAGTAGCTCTTTCTCCTTCTTAGACAGCATTGTGAGATACTGCACATGAAAGGAAAGAAACACATAGATTTCATAAAGAGAATGAATTTTTTCCTTCTTTGCGAAGTAAACTAGAAGTAGTAGTAAAGGGTGCAAAGTAGTGGGGGTGTTTTCCCTTGACTGTGTTATCGGAGAACAACATGTGGGTGGGGGCTGAATGCTATCTTCTGTATGATGTGCATTATTTGCATGAGGATTCCATTTTGTCAATGTGACACAATGTGGAAACTGGAGTTTATATTAAGGTCATCTCCATAAATAAAAATTTGTGACTCTGTGATAATTGCATTCAGATGAAAATTGATGTCTGACCAAAATCGAGCTCACGTAACGTTTATTCGATTAGGTGA
Source organism: Syngnathus typhle (assembly GCF_033458585.1). NCBI lineage: Eukaryota > Metazoa > Chordata > Actinopteri > Syngnathiformes > Syngnathidae > Syngnathus > Syngnathus typhle. Next base: position 2,908,816 of record NC_083755.1, on the reverse strand, counting down.
CGATTCTTCTACATTCACTTTCATTTCTCCAAGAGGTCAAATATTACATGCAGAGCAAATATATAGTGCTCAGGAATTAATTTTGCAGAGTAGGTTTTTGCAGATAACTGCTGCTATCTTGCAAAGCTGCACGGGGCAACCAATGGGCGTGAAACGCTCAGCCGGTTTCTGATACTGCTTAAGGGTCTCATGACGTGACGTTATGAGTACATAGTCGCATGCCAATAACCTTATCATATATTCACATGGCATTTATACAATGAGTCAGGAGTTCTGGTGCCAGTGTTTACTCAGCTCAGTAAAATGTTTATTTAAATGTCCAACAGAAAAGAGCTGCACGATATTTTAATTAGTTTATTTCCTTTGAGGTTGGATGGGAAGAATGAATTGATGCATTAACTTTGCTGAAGAATATTTCATACACTTCTGTACTGAAATATATTTTTTTATTGGAAAAATAAGTGCAAAAAAGTTAATATTTACTATGTTCATATACATCTTCAAAATTGCATTTGTTTGGTATTTTTGGATCAGAATGGTTCAAACTGTTGCTGACAAGCAAATGAAAACTGAAAATTGGAGTCATTGACCTTGTAAAAAAAATAAAAAATAAAAATAAAAAAAAGCCTTATTCTGCAGCAGAATCTCTTCATGTCAAAATGCTGCAATGCAAGCCGACATGGGTCAAAGGAGTTTTGCGTTCAAGTCATATTTCTCGCAAAACTTGTCCGTGATTGGGATGCAGGTGAGGTACTCGCACCAGTCGCACTTTACGGGGTAAACATAGAAGAAGACTGCCAATGAAGAGAGCAAAGCTGCAAAAACCAGAAGGAACACACAAATCTGGACCCTCTTGCGGTACATGTCTGAGCGTCCAAAACTGAAACAGCAAAGAATGACATTTATGAATCTGTAGTTGGAATCTTTTCATCTATCAGTGCAACATCATCATTCACCTGATATACGGCAAGAAGGCAAAGGATAAGAAGAATCCTGAGACAAAACCACAGACATGGGCAAAGTTGTCTATCCAAGGAAGCAATCCGAAGGAGAAGAAGAATACAGAGATGGCAATCAGCTTTCCAAACGCCCGCCACGGCCTCTCCAGGATCTGCCAGGTCTGAAAGAGCTCCACAAAGAGACATGCCAGGATGCCAAACTGGCTGCCAGCAGGACCCACCTAATTGAAAGAAAGAGATGTGGGACAAAGACAAACGTATTGGGACATTCAGCCTACATAACACTTCTTGAAACAGATTATTTCTGTACCTCCGCTCTGTAAGGCAGAAAAATAGCAGAAGCCAAGTTGCCTGTGATGCCACTAAGCATGTAGATGATGGAGATCCGCAGCCAGCCGGCTAGCTTTTCCAGATCTCGAAGAACTGTCATTTGGAACAACACTGACACCAGGCAGTGAAGAATCCTACAGAGGATAATGATAAAAATATTTTTTGGAATAATGCAGAGTTAGGTTTGTTTGAAGATTAACCAATGAGGGTGTAAGATCACCCAGCATGAAGGAAGAGGGACAGCCACAGTCGGGAAAACTGGTCTGGGACTTCGGGGTTGAGGAAAGGCAGGAGGCCACACACGTCATCCATGCACGCCACCTAGTGGAGAAAGAATCGTTGCGCTAATTTGAGGCTAACTTCAACTTCATGTTGCTGTTTTAAAAAACAATTTAAACAAATTTACTAGTGTATGTGTAGTCTACCTGTGAGCAGAGAGTGGCTTCTTCATGGAAGTAGCCCTGCATGAAGTCACAGTACTCTCTGGAAGTGATTTCACATCTATCAGATATAATATTTTAATCAGTATGCAAATAGGATTGCTTTAGTCAGGGTATTGTTAAATTTCGAATATTAATAATTACAGTAAATAAACAACACCAATAAAAGACTTGGAACATATAATACAAATAAATATAGATTCACATTGGATCCTTACCGGCCTTTGGTTCCAATGCAGCAGGGCCGGCCCGTGATGGTGCAATCGATGTGGGGAAGATTGGTGTGGTTCACAAAACTGTATCGCGTGCAAACCTGGGGGTCACATAGATTGGACTGTAGTTAAGGGCTCCCTCTAGTGGTAAAGGAAAAAGTCGCTATGTGCAGCTCAATTATATTTAACTTTAACAGTAAAATACAGTTGTGTTTCATCTCTAGGTTTTATGTTGATCATGATGATTGTTTTTATTTGTATTTATTTATTATTATTTATTTTTTAATTTCACCACTAGATTCTCCATACTCACTGGCCACTTGGTAATGTCTTCAGGCCATTCGTGAGGCGAGACAGAGGCAGGTTCCTGGCAAATCCTACAAAATAGATGATGTGAGGGGGGTGAAACATTTTGTTTACTTCTTTCTAGGTAAAAACATGTGATGCATGTTAATAATAACATACACACCAATTTGATTTTACCTGGGATCCTGATGGCAAACTGCGCCATATTGACGTAATTTACCGTTCAAGTAAGGAGCACTGGGATGCTGAGGCCACTTTACCCATAATGCCAATGTGGTCTAGAAGACAGAACTAGTATTTATTGTCATTAAAGGTAAGGTGCTTTCCAGAAAAGGTCATAAGTGCACTAACCGAACACTCTTCTTGCAAAGTCTGCAAACATCCCGAGCGATCATTCCTCACGCAGCAGCCCGACTCTCTTTCTTTGACCATCTTGTCTTGCACCAGTTTGTGGATCTCTTGATCCTGACGCATGCAAGGGGAAAATTTGGCTCCCAGATGGATTAGCGCCTCCTTCCAAAAAAAATAGGAATATAAAATATAGCTTTAAAATAATCAATGCAGTATAGGTTGATAGGTAGGTACTCACCGAGCTTGGACCAATCCAGAAATTCTGTTGTTGTACAAATTTCACGTTTTCATATACACCCTTGTTCATTAACACCTGAAAAGTGTTTTTTATGTTAAAGTAGCATTTACTTATTTTACACTGAATGCTTCCTAGGGTCAATTATATAAATATGTTACTGACCGAATCCACAGTCTCATGTTGTGAGAAGCCCACTGGAGCGATGCCGTGGATAGTGACAGCCAGGATGGTTATCAGTAAATGGACAAAAGTGATCCAGTAGCTGAAGAACGGCCTGGTGAATATAAATAAATAAATAAATAAATAAATAAATAAATAAATAAATAAATAAATAAATAAATAAATAAATAAATAAATAAATAAATAAATAAATAAATAAATAAATAAATAAATAAATAAATAAATAAATAAATAAATAAATAAATAAATATCCATCCATCCATCCATCCATCCATCCATCCATCCATCCATCCATTTTCTGTACCGCTTTATCCCCATGGGGGTCGCGGGCTTGCCGGAGCCTATCCCAGTTGTTATCGGGCAGTAGGCGGGGGACACCCTGAACTGGTTGCCAGCCAATCGCAGGGCACACAGAGATGAACAACCATCCGCACACACACTCACACTCACACCTAGGGGCAATTTGGAGCGCTCAATCAGCCTACCAAGCATGTTTTTGGGGATGTGGGAGGAAACCGGAGTGCCCGGAGAAACCCCACGCGGACACGGGGAGAACATGCAAAGTCCACACAGGGAGGGCCGGAGGTGGAATCGAACCCGCACCCTCCTTACTGTGAGGTGGACGTGCTAGCCAGTGCGCCACCGAGCCGCCAATGCATAAATAAATAAATAAATAAATAAATAAATAAATAAATAAATAAATAAATAAATAAATAAATAAATAAATAAATAAATAAATAAATAAATAAATAAATAAATAAATAAATAAATAAATAAATAAATAAATAAATAAATAAATAAATAAATAAATAAATAAATATTTTAAAAAAGAAGTAGATTTTCTGGGTATTTTGTACCTGTGGTCGTCCATGTCTTCAATCTGTCTCTTGACAAAGCTATCAATGCGCTTTCGGTACGTTCGGTTGGTGAGACGGCCGACCATGCCGAGCCCGTAAGGCCTCTTCTCTCGGGCGAACAGCTTCTTGACGGGCACTGTGATCCTTTGCCCACGCTGCTGACTCATCACTTCTTGGTTCACTTGCACTTTGGGTTGGACGAGTGAGCCGTCTTTAGCTTTGCGCCATCCTCGTTCTAACGGCCTGGAAATAAGAGCACCATCCATTCATCTATTTTCTGTACTTTTTAGAACATCTACAGTAAACTCACAACATCAGGTGACTCCTCTCCAGTTCGTTCCTATCAAGCGCACTTCCAGTGAGATCGCCGTCATCAAGATGATGGCGCGCGGCCTCGGATGCCGTCTCAAAAACTTCATCTGCATAGCTGGAGAGCTCATCTGGCAGACCCTCCTGAAGTGCACGACAACGAAGTCAGGCAAGTCTCACTTTCTGACAGGAAGCATTTGTGTATGTGCTCACTCCAGTGAAAAAAGATGTGTCCAAATCATCAGGGAAGTCCACTGTGTCATCTTCAAAAAAACTGGGGTGCAGGAAACTCCGCCTGCGATAGCGTCCTGTCACGCTTTCACCGACTGCACGCCCCTGTCCACGCAAACGGTTAAATATATTTGCCTGATGGACAACTGAAGAACCAAAATGTGTTTTGCAAAGCACCTTCATCAATGCCGAGGCAGCTTTGAGGCTCATGGCGGCAACTGACTCCCGTTTGCGTCGCCGTGGCAACCTGCTGATGGCCGAACGCGAGCTGGAAAATGAGCAAAGGGAGGCCGCGCAGGCGTTGGGGAGAGTTGGCAGCACGCCGATGCCATCAATCTCTTCCACCGTGCGGAAAGCTCGACCCCGAGCCAGGGGGTCTACAACCTGTGCACACACAATACATTTACAATATCATGATCAACATTTAACCATTCATACAAACAAATGTGATTCCATATAACTAATACTACACATACTACTTGAACTAACCAAACTTGCTTCCTACTTTGAGGGCGTCAACTGAAGAGGTACTAAAAAAAAGCCTACCCTCGGCATGCCATAGTGATGGTGACTAGGGTGGAGGGGTGGGAGAAAGAGGGGAGGGGGAGTCTCAGTGCTGGTCAGGGAGAGGTTGTCCTGGCTGGGTAGCTCCATGCCCCTCATCACCTGAGCCTTTAGACCCCCATAGAGATGGCCGCAGTGCTGCAGGCTCCTCCTCCTCCATCGCTGGCTGCTGTCGTTGTCCTTGCTCACACCAAACCAGTCCGCCGTACCCCTGAAAAGAAAATGAAAGAAACTTCCTGTGATAGGATTTTTTGGTGCATTTCGATTCCAGTCAGAACTAGTGGAAACTTTCAAACCACAAAAACAAGATTCCACTGTATATACAGTCTACCTATGTGTATCTATCAACTGTGACGCCATAGTGGTGAAATGTTTGGAGAGAAGCACACTCAGTAATAAACACACAGCCATCATCTGGTGAAGGACCCCAGCTGGAGGAGCCTAGGAACAACTTAAAAATCTTATCCACACCATAATTAGTCCAAAATACTGAATGTGAATACATACCATGATGCACCATATTCAAAATAAACAAAATTATTGTCATGAATGGAGGTTTTAGAATCTATTATGTGTTTGTGGGTGTTTAGATAAGCAACTATGCACACAAGCACCGACAGGCAAACGTTACATTCACTCGCACGTGATCCATGTACAAAATCCTAATAAAGTGGAAATGTAGAAATATATATGATGTCCCAAAGCCTACTTACCTGTTGATGGAGCCCCAGTAAGGTTCCTGGCTGCGGCTCATACCTGAGTGGGGCAGTGAGTATGGAGCTTTATCACCTCCATTACCAGCGTGGCTAACACACTGTCCCCAAAAACGACTCCTTCAAGTCAGATCCAGTGAATCTAAACAAATCCCGATTTCCTGATATCCAGTGGGGATAATCACCGCATGTCCAGACTCTGTTTGACATCCACAGTTGGGCTCATTTAATCAAAGGTTTGAGAAAAGGAAGGAGATGAAGTAGTCCCGGACGCGCTCTCAAGGAATTGAAGGATCCTAAATGCTCTGACCTTGTGTCGGCAGCATGACAGAGCTTTGTGTCTCAGTGTGTGAGAAAGTGTCTGTGGAATTCAGCCAAAAAGGATTAAACTTCCTGACAAAACAAGATGAGAGTCTCTGTTCCTCGTCAAAGTCAATGTGGCTCCCTCTTTGGAGCCCCCGGTGTGAATGAGGTCTGTGTGTCGCTTTTGCCTTATTATCTCTATGTGTGTGTGTGTGTGTGTGTGTGTGTGTGTGTGTGTGTGTGTAAACATGTGTTATGCCGCTAACATACCAGAACTCCATAACACAGCAGGATTAAAAGGAACGAGCGAGGAATCACACATAGCAGGGAGGAGAAGAAAAGGAGGGTGGGGATCAAGTCTTGCCTGGACATGACACGCGGAGACACACACTTATGCACACAAACACACACACAATTGCGCTGACACCTACATATAGGAAATATGTCACTTCTTTCAGGAAGTTTTGTTTTATGCTGGATGCTTGGAATCACCCAAGATACTCGTTGATATTTTAGTTTGTGAGGAAAAAAAAAACAGATTTCTCTACCTGATAATCTGTTTGGGTATAGAGGAACGTCGGCGAGTCAGTATTTTGGGGATGCACGACCGCCTTCGGATGGTGGACACCCTCCTGGGGCACTGTCGGCCTTTGGGGGGAATTGTGTTGACACGCTCAAAGCGCACTTTTTTTTCACTGCCTCGTTGCCAAAAGAAGAGAGAAGAAAAAAAGGGAGCAGTAGAAAGTGGTGCAATAGCAGCAAGACAATTTAGAAGAAGTTAAAACTTTTGCAGGATTTATTTATGAAAAGGAGTGAATAATAAGAGAGGAATTGGCAGCTGGGGAGGTTGTTCGGTTGCATGTATGTGTGTGTCTAACCCCTTGGATGATGTGATGGAGGGCACCCTCTCCAGAGGAGGTCTGAGGTAGTTTTGGGATGTTTCTAAGGCAGCCAGGCAGGCCTGAGGGTTTTCTGCAGGCATGCTGACACTGCGTTGCCGTTTGAGTGGCTGCAACACACAATTTGCAAACAGGAGCTAATCAGTTCATATTATAGGACTGGGTTTAAAGAATCAATTAGAATTTATTTTCCTTTTCATAAGCCGATATCATTCCGAAAAACATAAATCCATCTATAAACCACATAAAACCTATGATTGGAAAACATGGGCCATTCAGAAGTAATACCTCACTCCGCCACTTGTAGCGCATATCTTATTGTCAAGGAGACATTCTGGTAAGCAATCGTTTTCCCGTGAAAATCATGTAAAACAGTAATTAATTCACTCATATCAATATCTAACGAGTTTCGTGTTTGTTAGGACAATGAATTGTACGTGTATATTGATGTGAGGAGCTTTTCTCCATCGACTGAGCGCTCATTCTGTGGTCTGGTAAATTGCTAAGAGGGTAAGCTTAAATGCTAATGTGTTATAACAACATGTTTTAGCTTAAATATGTTTTAATTTAGAATTTGGTTTAAACCAACCGGAGTCCTGGAAGTATTAAACATTATTTTTCATGTTGCATTGTAGTTTACTGAAAAAATTAGGAAAACGAAACGCAAGTAAACGATTACCATGACGCGAATGATAATCGCGAGTGCTTAGTCACTACGCTAGCTTGTTAGGTGCTAATTGAAGCTAACTAAGCTAGACTGCATTTTTTTCTCTACTCGGGTTTTTAATCTCGATATACAGTATGTTACCATCTTATTTTTACAATGTTTGCATTTTAACAATACATTTCTAATACAATATTCTCTCAGTGGTGGGTTGCTAACAGTAATATTCTGGCGCCGTCATGTGGCCAAAAAACTACAGTGCTATCTAAAGACCAAAGGCTATGTCAATTATTTGCTTACGAGCAAATAATAAAAAGATGCTTCACACAGGTGACTATTATAGTTTATTGCCCAGTTATTTAAATCCAGTTAGAAACAAAGTTAATAATGAATTTAATGGAACATTGTATTCTTTATTTCAAGGGAGAATTGGTGTTTAAAATGTGGACATCTGCATGAGTGGCTTCCTGCATACAGCTGCAACCACCTGCTCATCGTATCATCAGGTAAATTGAATGTCTCCCTTACGTTTTGATTGATTGTGCATTAAAAAAAAAAAAAAAAAGATACAATCTCAAACAAACAAATTTCATTTCGGGCAATACACCAAACTCATTCATGCTATCTGAGGGGCGTGAGAAGTGAGGCTACATTCAAATCTTGCTAGCAGCTTCAAGACTTGTAAAATCTACATTTAATTCATTCTGTGAGTGTGGTACTCATAACTGAAAACACAATAAATCTTTGTTTGCGTTTACCTCCTTTTGTGTGGACATGTCATCAGATGTCAGCTGGATGATTGGGATGTCAAATTTGAGCCAAGTTGTTTTTTTCCCGGTGCCTGTCTCAGCCATGTTACTAGCTGGAAAACAAAGCATTCATGCCTCAAGAGTTACTACTTGCAAAAACAAACACCCCAGCTACAGAAATGAAAGCAAAAGCTGTCAAATGTTTCTTGAAGCGTTAAAGGGGTTTTCCTACTTAACCACTTCTATTTTTCAGTCATGTAAAATCACTTTGAATGTATCATCAGCATTTACCTTCAAATTTTGAGTCACCAAGGCCGTAGTACCATTCATTTCTCAGAATGTCACATTAAATTTACTTCAACTACACAAATTTTCCCAAACTGACGATTAGCTTCAGCGCGTCACGCCTAAAAAAGTAAACGAAAACCAAAGTGCAACCACATCCTTTTGCTTACTGCACGACGATGCTCCTAAATGCACTAACCAAAACATAAGCATTCAAACACTCACTTAACACTTGTTGGTTTCGTCTTCTCAACTCTCCATCAAGCTGAAGATAGAATGCCTTGTCGTATTCCCAACACCCATCGATACATTTGTTACACCATCATCTCTTTTTTTTTTTTTTTTTTAACATCTGTGGTTGGATTTTCATGACAGGCAGATTAAAGGATGTAATCTGCGTGGCCCACATGACATGCCTGCTGCATTGAGCTCAAACCTCTGATTGGACAGTGATGCTTTGGCGTGTGTTCAACAACACCCGGAAGAAAATGATATCTTTTCACTAAGGTAAAAAAAAAAAAAGTTATTGTGCTGTCCCTTCCAAATCACTCAAAAAATATGCAGTTTTTTCTTTTAATATAAAACAAAACGAGTGTCTTATGTTCACACCCACAAACAAAACCGTAATCTATTAGTACAAGAAATTCTTACAGTATATAAAATACAAACTGCTCCAGGTGAGGCTCGAACTCACAACCTCGGCATTGCTCAACTGGTTACTGTCATATAAGTACCGTGCGCTGACCGATTGCGCCACTGGAGCACGTATGGTGGACATTTTAGTTTAGCTGAAGTTCCTGAACCAAATTCGTACATTGCTTAAAATTCTGACAATTTAGATGAAATTACATTACACTTTTCCAAACAAAACCACCAGTCATAATCTATTAGTTCAAGAAAGTCTTACAGTATATAAAATACAAACTGCTCCAGGTGAGGCTCGAACTCACAACCTCGGCATTGCTCAACTGGTTACTGTCATATAAGTACCGTGCGCTGACCGATTGCGCCACTGGAGCACGTATGGTGAATGTTTTAGTTTAGCTGAAGTTCCTTAACCTAATTTGTACATTGCTTAAAATTCTGACAATTTCGATCAAATTACATTACACTTTTCCAAACAAAACCACCAGTCATAATCTATTAGGTCAAGAAAGTCTTACGGTATATAAAGTACATACTGCTCCAGGTGAGGCTCGAACTCACAACCTCGGCATTGCTCAACTGGTTACTGTCATATAAGTACCGTGCGCTGACCGATTGCGCCACTGGAGCGCGTATGGTCGAAGTTTTAGTTTAGCTGAAGTTCCTGAACCCAATTTGTACATTGCTTAAAATTCTGACAATTTAGATCAAATTACATTACACTTTTCCAAACAAAACCACCAGTCATAATCTATTAGTTCAAGAAAGTCTTACGGTATATAAAGTACATACTGCTCCAGGTGAGGCTCGAACTCACAACCTCGGCATTGCTCAACCGGTTACTGTCATATAAGTACCGTGCGCTGACCGATTGCGCCACTGGAGCACGTATGGTTGAAGGTTTAGTTTAGCTGAAGTTCCTGAACCCAATTTGTACATTGCTTAAAATTCTGACAATTTAGATTAAATTACATTACACTTTTCCAAACAAAACCAGCAGTCATAATCTATTAGTTCAAGAAAGTCTTACCGTATATAAAGTACAAACTGCTCCAGGTGAGGCTCGAACTCACAACCTCGGCATTGCTCAACTGGCTACTGTCATATAAGTACCGTGCGCTGACCGATTGCGCCACTGGAGCACGTATGGCGGATATTTTAGTTTAGCTTAAGTTCCTGAACCAAATTCGTACATTGCTTAAAATTCTGGCAATTTAGATCAAATTACATTACACTTTTCCAAACAAAACCACCATTCATAATCTATTAGTTCAAGAAAGTCTTACGGTATATAAAGTACAAACTGCTCCAGGTGAGGCTCGAACTCACAACCTCGGCATTGCTCAACTGGTTACTGTCTTATAAGTACCGTGCGCTGACCGATTGCGCCACTGGAGCACATATATTGATGAGCACATATATTGGTGAAGTTCCTGAAACAAATTCGCACATTGCTATCAATAAATTGACAATTTAGATCAAATTACATCACACTTTTCCATCAGACATATAATTCAAACCGAAACACAAAAGAACGCTGCAAATCACACCCACGCCGATCTGATGAAGTTATCTAAACAGGAAGGCAGGGCAGGAAGGCGTAAATAAAGATGTGGTTTGACCTTTGCTGGGCTGACTTTTTAAGCCCAAAACAGATGACAATCAATAACTTGAAAAGGTAAAGTTGGTCTTCAAGTATTGCAAAAGCAATGTTTGGATTTATTATTGATTTTTCTGTTTTATGATGATGAAATAAGTTTTAAAAAAATGCAGGTGAATTATAATGACGTAAAATAGGCTTTAATGGAATAGAATGGGATGTTTTTACATGAAAATACGTTTTTTCAAAGCACAATGTGGGATTATAGACTCCATCAAGTCTTTATCACTAAACAGTCCACTCTCAGTGATATCACCTTTATTTAAACAAAAGTCAGAAATTAAAATTGCCAATTAATATAAATGCTCCAGGTGAGGCTTGAACTCACAACCTCGGCATTTCTCCGCTGGCTACTGTCTTATAAGTACCGCGCGCTGACCGATTGCGCCACTGGAGCACGAGATGTTATCGGAATTGTACGTAAGGGCCTGAAGTCCTTCATCATCCTTTTGGTCCGTTAGGTGCAAGGAGTGCCTGCAATATCGTGAATGTCCACTAGATGGCAACAAAAACCCAACTGAATCTTAATCCATGCATCATTCACCACAACATGGCTGATTTGAATTATTCAAGCAAGAGGGTACACTGGTGTGCTGAACTCTTATTGGTGCCCTCAGTGCTCCCTGTGTGTTATGCTGCTGGCTTTGTGTGTGCACATGCTATTATGGCGCACGCACACACGCGCCATTGCGCTTGCATTCATTAAATTTTGTCCGTAAATGAGTCTAAGTGTGTACTTGGGCCAGAGAGGTAGCACTGAGAGTCTGAGCAGCATAAACACAGAAAGCAGTGATTTGCATCACAAGCAACAGCGACATCATCATCTTGCTTAGGAAGGACGCCGATCTTCTCTTAAGGGATTCACTGCACTATCTGTCTTTTTTCCCCCCTTCCCTTTCCTGCACATAAAAAATAGAATGATGGAGACCTTTATTTCTGTCTAGCCACTGTTATTGATTGGCCCAACGTTTGACATTTCACTTCATGTTTGGGGAGTATATGAATACATTCGCAAAGTCTCCCAATGAAGTGGAGAGGAGAGGAAACAGGACAGCAAATGACATGGCTGAGCGCGGTGGGACGATCGTGAAAAAAAGTATATATAGTTGGCAGCTCTCAACTGCACACCAGGCAACTAAACCTCGCACACAGATATCTGAAAAAAGCTATGTTATCAGGGGGGACACTATTTTGAATATCATAGGGCTGCAACTAACGATTATTTGGATAATCTTTTTTTTTCTGTTGATTATTTTGTTTGCTTCATTGATGAATTAGTAGTCCTCCTTCAATTTATTTCCAGCCCCCACCAGACATGCGAAATGATCTCCTCTACTTAGTCACGTCCCCTCCTCCTGTCCACTGCATGCCTTCTTACCTTCATCACTCAACCCTCATTTTGGATTTTCCAATGTGGCCCCAACCCAATCCTCTTCTCCACCCCCCAGCTGCAGACCCTCTAGATCTATTACAACCCCTATAGTGATGGTAATACCACATCAAGTGGGTGCTAGCTTCAAGCCAGCATCAAACAAGACGGCGCAAGACACTAGCCCCCTCTCCTCTCTACCATTCAACTTCATGTTCATAGTAAAATATTGGGGGGAATCTATATGAGAGAAATTGAAAGTTGACTCTGAAACAAGACCCCGTCAGCTGGCTAACAGGTGGCCGCTGACAGACCCTCTCTCATCATTGTGGCTAGTCTAGCACAACACACACACACACATATATGCCTCCCACTTTTGATTGGCCTCCTTAACCTGATGGCCTGAGTGCTGATTCTTGTGTGTGTGTGTGTGGGGGGGGGGGGGGGGGGGCTAAGCAGGCCTGCTATGCACCTGTCCAAAGATCCCACCTATGCCCGCTTCGATGGAAAGTAATCTCATCGGCCCCCTGAAGCCACATGGTCCTGGACACCACCTGGAATGACAAATGAAAGTTCTGCCTGCTTTTTAACATGCATAGAAAATTCACTGCAGGCCCAAGTGCCCAATTTCTTTTTAATGCCCTTGTCTATTCCCATGCACATTTCAAGTGGCTGTTTATGTTTTGTTGTTGTTTTGGCAGAAGCGGGCATGTATGGAATACATCACTTGTATTTCAACGACGTCAAACTCGCACGGAGGAGTACAATGTGGCTTTTCGAAGTGGGTAGAGACCAAGCCCTGCTGAAAAAAAAGCCAAGCAGAAATATTTCGCAGAGGAAATCATAAATTCAGCTGGAAGATGTTACGTATATGAAGGACAGGATGTTTTATTTTTTTTATTCTGTATTATTAGGAACTGTACCACTATACTCGCAATTACAATAACTGCACTTTACATGCTTGAGCCATCATCTTAAAAACATATCAAGTCAAAATGTGTCATTTGTGCAATGCAAAATGACACCAAACCACAATTGGTTTAATTATTTCACACGTTGCATTGTCCCATTGTTTCGAATGGAAAACTTTGATTCCACAGTTTGGTTTCGCTACGTTTCAGCTGGTCAACAGTGGGTCAACAGAGATGCTCAAAGGAAGAGGCCATTGTCTCCAGTGTAAGACAAGCGGGGCTAATCATTGTACGAGGCGAGTCTGGACCTGCCTGAGCTGTCAGAGGACTCGTGTGACACACAAATTTAAAGACATACAAACAAGGTAATTGTTTTAGTTTGCTGTTGAAGTACCGGTTTGTGTACAGAACGGTGACTACCTTGACCTTATTTTTACATGGCTATAAAAGTCTACACACCAATATTCAAAGATAAATCATTTCAAACTTTTTCTAGCCTTAATGTGTCATGTAACTTCAAGATAATGGCTCTAATAAAAGATGTATCGCTGACTTGAAATGAGTAAACGATGTCTAGCCATTTTCTCCTCTGTCCCGTGTTGGGGGAAGCCAGTGGAAAATTCCGCACGCGACCCCATGCCACCAATAGATGACCCCCAGTTTATGTCAATACGTTTTTAAAGGGATTAAGGAAAAATCAACGGCAGCCTCTTTCCTTCTGGTTGCATATCAGCGGATATCCACAAACATTGGGCCTGTCGTTCTAATAAGACGCAGTAGGAACACACACAGAGTCTGAATCTTGTCGGCAGGTTTATCTTCAACTCTCCTTTACTGTTGGTCACCTGCGTCAATAATCGTTGGATGTAACTTTTCCTCCAGATAAGCTCCTCGGTCTTTGTTCTCTCATGTCTCTGTTTAACAGGGCGACAGATGGAAAAAAAAAGCCAATAATTGTGGTGCGCTGGATCGGATATCGCGACGTTTGTGTGACCGTTGGGTGTATGTTTGTCCTTGTAGGATTTAGCTGCGAACATCCTCCTTCGCCCTGCCGTCATCTTTCATTTCCGACAGCCTTTGTGGCAAGTTTGGACTTGTACGAGCATCCCTCCCAAGGTCTGAGGTATGCGCACACACATAACGTTTGAGCACACAAACACTTCTTCAATCAAACCAAAATCTTACAAAGTCCCCACGAAAAAATGACTGATTTTAAGGGAAAGCGGCTCTTGAGACGAGGCCAATCATGTTGCTGCTAAAGAGGCTGCAGTCGCCCCGCTAACTTGTCTGATCTCCAGTCATTAACCGGGGAGATGTTTTGTTGTAGTGTTCTGTGCCCTTTCGGGGCAATTATCTGTAGGACGCCATAAATTCAGAATGTGATTGCGATTCGTCAGAGTTTCATCCATCTATTTTCACCGACGCTTATCCTCTTCATGGTTTTTGTTGAACTGGAGCCTACTACACACATTTGGGTCAAAAATAGCCCAAATAGGCTCAAAATAGGATGAGCCAACTTTCTGGGATATTCATTTTACCACAAAGAGTTGGGTTACACGAATCACACAAAACAACATTTTCTTTTGTAACGCTTTCGATCAATGTACTCACGTCAATAAGTCATTCCCTGTGCTGCTTATAGTCACTACATAGTGTTTTGGGCCATTTATCGGTATGAAAAGAGCATTGTGGAGCTTGGAAGCGCAAGCGATTTTTCATGTTTGTGTCGAGTTCTGAACGTGGAAGGTAAACAGCAACATACTTGTCAGACACGTGTGATCTTCAAACAATATGGTCACCCATCCTTTCCTTTCAAATAACACTCAAGAACAATTTGTCCTCAACACTTTTCCTGTCCTTTCAGAGTGAAACGCCATCCTACTGGGTACATAAAACCCCTTCTTGTTCACCCCAGTACATAAACCCAACATCTGTACGTCCACGGTAAGTCTCGCAGGCGACACAGACACAACAAGCGCGGTGCTGAGCCAACAGGCCTGCCGGGTCCTTTATTAGACAAGGTAGGTTGCGGCAGTGAATGGGCCCCTGCCAGTAGTCTGTGGTGGTCGATGTGCGTCTCGGCAGGCAGCTATTGTTATGGTAAACTGAGGTTTGAAAGGAAGAGGATGGGCAGGACATACACATAAAAACGAGGGAAAACACGAGGCGGGGATAGAGGGCAGTACCCGACCACCTCAGAGATGGCACGTATGGAAGCAAGCACCTTTATTCACTTGTTGATGTGGACTCACCCATTATTGTGTCAAATATTATTCTGTTAAATATTTCATCACAAATGCTTGTTGTAACACAACACTCAAGTGAGTTCTAATCAATTGATAAATTGAAGAAGTGAATCTCACAGCATCGTTAAAATGACAAGCTGGAGCGTTACATATTGCCTTATGATGCATTCAAACATCACGGCAACAAGGATCAAAATGTGCAATTCCAAATTTGCTATATTAGTACTATTTACAAATATGTGTGTTGCAGTAATTTAGGGTCATGACTTCTTTGGAATCAGATATCAAAATATGAACTCAAACTCTCTGAGATTAATTTGTATTTCTTTGACCTTAACTGAAACAATTGTTCAATTCAAAACTTTTAATTAAGCTTCAGTCAATTACATCATATAGTAAGGATAAAAAAAGAATGATAATAATTAACTCGGTTGATTTGTGTAATGATTCTGTGTTTGATGCCTGTTGTTGTCATGAATGAAATCCAATATCATCCACTCAAGTTCGCGAGGCTCAGTATCTGTTTGCGTGTGCTTACTTGCCAAAATAAAAAATTAAATCTGGTGCTCCACTATTTAGACGCGATCTGAACAGATGTAACGCCTTTTTGCGCTGTTAGCATCTTTTTTTTTTTTTTTGCTTTATAAGCTCATCTTAACACCTGCACATTTGTATGTTAAGTAGCAAGTGGTATAAATCTTATCGCGTGACAAGCCCATTTCCCTCACTATAAATTATTCACCTAAATCCACTTTGACATTCCGAATATAATTATTTTGTATACTGTACAGCCCAAAAAAAAAGTATCCACCTAAATTCAGTTTGACATTCCAAAAAGAATCATTTTGTATAGTGTACAGCAGCAAGGCTCTAAACAATCTTTGGAAAATATCAAAGCAGCAATTTCATGTGTTTATCGCCAGCCAAATGACAATTATGTCAGTTTATGGAGACACAAAGCATTCATTTGTCATCTGGCTGTCTTGAGCAGGGAGGCCAAACAAAGGGTTAAAAGCCTCTGTCTGCCTGATAATCCTCCACCGTTAAAAGCCCTTCAGAAAGACGTGCCGTGTGTTAGGTAATCAGTAAAAGATTCAAGTGTGCAGGAGAGAGTGTGTACACCCACACACAATACACATTGGTGAATGGCCAAAAAAAAGGGAGGGAAAAGACAGAGTAGAGGAGGGAAGAAGAGAATAAACACTCCTCCTCGCCCCTTTCCTCCCCGTTTTCTCTCCTCACCTATTTGCTTACTTCCTGCTGCCTCAGTGCAGCGATAGTCATCCTCGCAGGTTTTAAGTACGCGTCACTGATTGTAAATAAGCATTTCGCCTTTTGTTTTGTTGTTGGATTCCTTCATCTTCTCGCGAGCGTTACCTGTTACTTTCTCACCGAAACACACCTGTGGGAGAATAACTTGGCATTATTGAGATGAAAAATCCAAATATCCAGCAATAGAATAAAATATCAGGATGAAATATGAGAAAAGAAACAACAGAAAAGCCATTGAATGTGACTTAGAAAGCACGTTCAAAGAAATGTTTTTAATTGCCTTTTAAAAATGTCCACAGTAGGAGCAGCTTGTAAGGAAGTGCATTCCACCGTTTAGGAGCAACCGACTGAAAAGGTCACCTTTAGTTTTTAGATTAGTGTGAGGTATAACCGGTTGGCTATAACTTACTTCGATTTTGCAAATCCTTTTTCACAGTTAAAACAAAAAAATCATCTGTTTTTCCCTAATGTAACTTCATTTTCGTACTCTCCCTTTTAAGTCATCCATTTAATCATTCTTGAGATTGTGTTAAGCATTTTTGTGTCTACTTGATAAAAGTTATTATAATTTGGCTCTAAAATGCAGTCTGACTAAACAAAATATGTTAATGAAATTTAAAAAAAAGCCAATCTGTAATATAAACTCTAGTAAGCGAGGGAGTGAAACTAACTTTAAGGTGGTAGCATTGCAACATACAGTAAGTGGGCGGCCAAACCCTTTGTCTCTGTGATGACGCTATTGAATTTCGTCGAAAAAACAAGAAAGCATGCGAAACCTCCAGTCTCACTTTTGGAAGCCAGTTCACACACACACACATACACACACACACACACACAGCTCTGTGTCAACTGTAGTTTGTGGGTAGTTGGCCTCTTTGCCGCAGCCTCCCGGAGGAAAAGAGATGTTAAATGGCATTGTTGGGGGGTTGAGCCGAGTGATGGTGTTTAATAGCTCATGATTACTCTGGAGAGGGGAGCCCATAATTACAACCACAAATGATTTCACGCGCCCCCCCCCACACACACACACCATGAGCTCTGATCCTAATCACAAGACAGCACAGAAGGGGTATAGCTGAGGAATTGGACCTCGGACAAAAGGGGTTCCTCCTTTGTTTGCTGACAGCAATTGGTACTAATGCCATAATATATATATATATATAGTTAGATATACACACACATAATATCAAGTTGAAATCCC
This sequence comes from Syngnathus typhle, assembly GCF_033458585.1. NCBI lineage: Eukaryota > Metazoa > Chordata > Actinopteri > Syngnathiformes > Syngnathidae > Syngnathus > Syngnathus typhle. The sequence continues at coordinate 2,890,922 of NC_083755.1, read as the reverse complement.
ATTTTATAGTCATAATGACGTCTTTAATATCAGGATGAGGATTGCATTGATACATTTTCAATCAGTTGTTAGTCCTCAATTAGATTCTTTCTTTGGATTTATTTTTTCTCAACAACAGCATTTAGCAACACTCGCACATGCAATTATTTAGAGGTGTAATCACAAGCAAAATTAAAATCACCATTCACGCAACATAACCCCTCGCAGCGGGACACACAGCTTCTGCCAGTATTCTCTAATAAAGCCGAGTGACGTCAATCTTTATTTGTCGTTCCTCCTTTTATGTTCACTTCTTTCAACAGTTAAATGTAGATTTCTGGCTTCCAAGAAGTGAGACTTCAATTTCTTTTGATTTTGGGCATGACGGCTCACAGTCGACGTCCAGCTTCACATGTATTATAAATGCCTTAACAATCAAAGTGAGTTAGCATTCTACCCGCATGGCCCTTTCGCCCGCACGGCCCATGCCAGCCGGCCAGCTCGGCACACAAACACACAATGGCCAGACTACATGTCCTTAAAGGAGGAGCAGACAAACAGAGGAATGTTGGGAGAGGACGGCGCAAAAGCGTACGTCTGCCCACATCAGCCGGCCCTCAATAGAGATTGGCCAGGAACGCGTAAACTGGCACCGCGGGAGTAAAATAGTAAAATGGCTCTTCTCTTCTTCACTTTTATTGTGACTCTTAAATCTAAAAGGGAAAATCCTGGGGCCTAAAACGATTTCTGACATTCTAGCCAAGAAGTGACTCACATTTGCATTTTACTGCTAGAGCGAGCAATCGCTTCATTTCAAGATCACTCCGAAAACAGAGAACAATAGTGTAAGCGAGACGTGGTTTGAATTTTCATTTCCATATGTTAGCCGTGTTTACCTCTTTGTTCGTATGTTTCAAATCAGCCACCAAAGCCATACATAGATGTTCACAATGACGTACAGTATTTGCATAATTCCATACGAGCCGTTTCTCATCTACCATTTTATCTGGAGATGTTTAGATCTTTAAGGTCATACGCTCCGTTTTCTTTCTCTTTCTTTCTTGCGTTATATTTCACCTTTTCCCGACGGAGACACTGAATCGCATTGTTCTCAAGTGGCTCATTTGACTGTTCTCCTCGCCAGGCTTGCTTTGGGAGCCGCAAGGAGCGCGTGTGTCAATGTGCGTGCGTGTGCGCAGCAGCTCTCCCCTGCTAGCTGCTGTTACACAACATAGCGCTCGCTTCAACATACAAACACCTCGCATGCTCGATAAGGTCACTATGTGTCACCTCCTTCTTGTGGCTCTCTGCCTGACAGACAAGCGGACAGGCATGAAGCTGAGGCCAAGCAGCGATTGGTTCCACAGACAGCATCTAATCAGCCATCAAGCATGAGGCCCTGAAGTGGCTCTGACAAGCAGGGACACAGCACACTCAGCGCGTAATGCATATGTATCCGCAAATTGCATGCAAATGGAAAGTCAAATGCAAAACGGGCCACGCGTTGGTGAATATGCATTAAAGCATCAGACATAAAAACTGATCGCTATCATTGCGTCCTAATGGGACCGCTTTGAACTCTGAGCAGCGGAGCAGAGGCCGTGCGCTATCGCAAGGTGATGCGCTAAGCACATACGGCACGGAGGCACGCACACACATACACAGTGCTGATGCCTTACCTGTCAGAGGCAGGTGTGGTCTCAGAAGACCCAATCAGTTTTAATTAACCCCTTGTGGTGGAAGGTTGGATGTCGGGAAGGGGAGAGGAGAGGAGGGAGTGTGGGTGAGAACAAAAAAATCATGCAAGGAGAAATTTCTGGTTGTCATCAGAAGGAGGCGTGGGTGAGAAATGGGTATTCACACATGAACAAAGGAGGCAGGGCTTTTTTAAAAAAAATATAGTAAAAAGGTGGAATTGACGTTACTAGGTAGCACATCCGCCATATTTTAGGTTTTGTGTGGAGTTTGCATTTTCTTCCAGTGTTAGTATTTTGGATACCTCCCACATTGTGTGTCCATCAGGTGTCATTTTCACACACTAGACACACACACATATTTATTATTGAAAAGGTACGTGGTTAGAGTGATCAAGACTTGGCAGATAGGGTGTCACGCCACTGTCATCCTTGCGTAATTAGAGGTGACTTCCTGATAGGATAGTGAGGTCATGGCTGTAAAGCAGCTGTGGTTGTGAGTCACTGCTCTATTAGATTAGATTGCGCCCCATTGTGTGCCCATCATGAACTGTCGAGACACTATTGGAAGGAAGAGCTAGATTAGAATTCAGAAATGCATATCTGCATAAATCCGGTGTTAATGTCTTTTCTGAGTGTGGCTGAAGCCACCTGTCTGTCAAAAGTGTATGTGCGGTGTATCGCTCCCCCAGTGAGCCAAATGCTTCAGCGCTTCACAAAGCAAATCGCGGCTAATCAAATAAATGCCCTCAGGAGTATGCAGAAATTGGGAAAAGAATGGAAGAACAGTTTCCGTATTTGCGTTAAGGAGGAGGTGGCAATTCAGCAATTTTAAGAGGTCTTGGATGATGCACGGAGGTGGAAGGAGGTTTATCCAGTAGACCAGAGGTTCTCGTTCAACTCTCTAAAGCTGATGTAAAGCTGCCGCTGTAGACAGTTCTTTTTACTTTTAATATTAAAAGTGGCTCTTTCTATGGTAAAAAAAAATCTAAACCAACTAGAGCAAAACATCGAGTCACTTCAGGACAGAGATTTTTTACGAGCTCCAGGAACGTTATAGCTACTGTCTAAGTTTCTTTTCTTCCCTCTGTTGCCTGGCACCAATAGTAAGTGACCCTGTGTGAGTGGCAGAGCTCCAGACACACTCACCCTCCTGACACACTGCCCCGTGGCTCCATCCACTTGCTGTGGGCATGTGTGGGGTTGTCCTACCTCAAAAGGCAGCATGTAATTGTATCTGTGTTTGTGTGTGTACTTGAGGCAGCTGTGTGCCCCCCACGCCCCCCGACCTCCTCCTTTCTGTCTGCCGGACAATCAGCCGCTCCCTGCGACCACAGAGACCAAAGACACGGGACAGGAATGTCTTTCAGTCACCGATTGTTGGATGCCAAAGCATGCCAAAATGAGCCATATATTGTGAAACGTACACATTGCTTTATAAACTGATGATTTGGAGTCGAAATATTATGGGAACCCTGGCTGCTAATACGGACAGTCGTACTTTTTATGCTCAAGTGATTCTTGCAGGCTGAAGCTAATTCAAGGCTTAATCTTAGACCGATTCTATCAAGCGTAAATGCCGGGAAGTAAATGAAGACACTCTCAGGGTGTTGTTTCCCCTAACTTCAATTGACTGGCAAAAGACGTATTTTGCAGTAAAATAAGAACAGACAGCGGTACCTTGACTTGGTGAGGAGAAAAAAAAAGGAGAGCCGCGAGTAACTCCAACAGTCCAAGACCAACCAGTATTGTTCCTTACGTTGCTTACTCGGCCACGCCCCTTAAGCATAGACATGCTCTCTAATTCATTTTTTATTTAAATTGCTTTGTCAGTGGAACTCAGGTTGAAACGTTGCAGCCAACCATTTTCGAGAGCGCTAGTTCTCATTAGGGTGGAGTCTGTCCCTGTTGACTTCGGGTGAGAGACAACATACAACCTGGATTGTTTGTCAGCTATTGTGTGGATCATTTTTTTAATTCATCTCCCGGCACTATTTATATACCGTATGATCAAATATGTTTCAAAGCGAGGAGACGCTTGACAATGAGATACAATGACATGTAGAGATTTGATTGAATCCAAAACATGAGACAATAGAGTTACGATGAAAGTACAACACCGTATAAGAGCGATGATGACACACGACACCTGTCATCTTGCCAACACAATCTGGTAACAAGAGGCTGCCCCCACATGCACAAAACAATGGCGTGGGCACCGTTCACAGTCAAATGAAGCCTAATTCCACAATGTGCATGGATTACAATCCATGCTCAGAAGGTTTTCCACTAGACTGACTCCGGAACTACCTGGAAGCATGGCACTAATGGAAAAACACTTCACAGACAAGTGAAAATATAAAATATCAGAAATTATACAATTTATTTTGCTCTCTGCTATTGGGTGAATGCAAACATACCACATCCAGGAAATTTAAATCACAGATCCCTCTGGTGTATTGCAACTACATAATGAGGCAACTACCAATGATAAAATCATTTGATAAACAACTAATAAATTCATTAGTGAGGTGAGCTTCTCATTAAACATCCACACATAGCATCGACTCATTTGAACAATAGGGGAAAACATCGAGACCCTAAAATAGGCGAAAGATGAATTGAGCCTCTTTAGCCTTAAAGATCCCCCCCCCACACACACACACACACTTGTCACTAATTGCCATCTGTTTGTGTGCAGTGTTGTTTTGTGCTCATTTGCACACGTGCATTAGTGCGCTCGACGTGCGGCGAATGAATCAAATTAGCACATCAAAACTGGAACTAAATCTGGAAGGGTTTTGTTTGGGTTTATTGACAAAGTGGAAACCTAGACTCCATTAGCTGTCGCTAAATTCGGAGAAATGAACCCTCCCCCCCTTCGCTCTTATGGCGCCCATACCCGATTTTCTGTCGAGAGAACCGCTTCAACAACTCAAACTGGTTCGATTTGTTTTCGACCAATGTAGAATTTTTATCCGAGTCCGTACTCTCATTAGCATTACATGCAGAAACAAAATCCTTGGAACAGACTTTGAAATAATTGTAAAGTCCTTCCTCTTCTGCCAGAACGAGGAAAGGGCATTAATGGATGGCCCGACTGTTGAATGTCATTCCAGTCTTTTCCTTTATCAATATGTGATGAGAGCTTGGAAACCAGAGCTGGATGACAATTTCCCACTGGTTCAAAGAGGTTAAGGTTACCCCACAAGGTTTCTTTTAGTGATGAATGAAAAAGACAAGGGATTTTTATGAGTTCATGCGCCATTCAGGAAATTTCATTTATCTGCTATCTAACATGTAACCGCTGGTGCTCAGAGGATACGCTAAGGCTATAAAGCAGACTTTGGACATTTTCTCACCAGCACCCCTTGCTTTATGCCACACTAAGTGGTCTAATTAGTGAGGGACCCCCATCATGTGTCTTATCTGCTCCTCCCCTTGAATAGGTCTTTGGCTATCCCCAATAAATAGAGAATTGAAGCCTCTGTCAACATGTCACACTGAGAAGGGGCGCTTCTTTAGCAAAGCTGGCTGACCCTGTTTATGTGTGACTCTAATCAGGCTCGATCCAGAGGGTGCCACAATGGCAATAAATGGCCACATATTCCATCTTTCTGCCTTTTTCCCCCCCGCCTCTGTGACCAACACATGGATTGGTTCACAGCCTCCCTTAGGGGCGCCAGTGAGGAGGTTATAAGCCATTAAAAGCAAGCAGAGATGGCTCGCCGCTTGTTTCTCCTTCTTTGAGCAAAGTCCGCGTGCTGGGCAGTCCCGGTCTCTCATCCGATTGCCTTGTGAATAGAACCGCGGGCCTCTGGCTCCACAGAGATAGTGTTATCTAGGCCACCACGGCGTCCACCGAGTACACACACATCAGCAGGGGCGTGGACAATGAAACCTCTGGCACTACACAAATATTCCCTGTGTGTAATGAAACGGCACAGGGGCACCACGTGTGACACAGACAGTGGCAATTTGACTTTTTTAGCCTATTATCCAGATTGTGACGTTCTTCTACTGGCTATCACAGTATCAGCTTCTCCATCAGCTGGTCAGTGCACACTGCTCACGCTGAGGACTTGAATCTGACTGTAGTGGTCCCATGCTGTTTTAGGGAATCTGGGTTATTCCTGGAGATCTCCACACATGACCTGCCGCCACCGGGAAGCTTTGAGCCAGCCAACAATTTCAATTAAAAAGAGATTTGGGCTGGAAAGACGTATTTTCATATAACCCGGCCGGCATGGGCAGAGGCGGTCGGTTTGGAAGAGCTTTTCCAACAGGGCGCCCTGATCGACAAAAGACAGAATGAAATGGAGGGTAAGACAATAATAAAGCAATTTGGCTTTCTTCGTCATTCTCGGCGGATTGCAAATGGGTAATTACCATCATTACTGGCCATAATTCGACATGCCTAATAGCGCAGTCCGTCTCCCGAATAGTGAAGCACACTCCATAAAGTTTGAATCTACTTAAAGCACAATATGTAATCATTAACCTCATAATGGTACTTCACAAATCAGGTTGATGGCGTACGAGCTAATAATATATAGAATAGCATAGGTCAAGTCGTGGCAAAGTTGAATCACTTTTTTTTGTTGTTTGAAACAGTTTTAGAATTGAGGAGTTGCAGTTTTGATACAAAATGGATGGCAAGGACACTGTTGAATTCTCATTATTTCTTTAATTGACACCATGTATTGCATCGAAGCATGGTTGCATGTTCAAACAGCTCTTTTAAAAAAGTACAAAGGAAACAAAATTGTAAGAATAAAGAAGAAACCAAATCGCTTCATACCATACATCAATTCAAACTGGCCTTTTTCCAGTTGAGGTTCTATTAACTACTCTCAGTCCAACAGCATTATTATTCTCATACATGTTTAAAAGTAGGTGATTAATTCCAAAGACAAACTCATTTATATTTAGAAAAAGATCAAAAGAAAGAAACAGTATCACCCAGTGACAAGATTTCTGAATCAACAAAGACCAACGACCTGCATATTTTTTTTTATCAAAATAATTTGGCGAAATATAGTCAACGAATGCTAAGTATATGCAACTGTAGTTCAGATAACATTTATATACAACCAAAGAGAGCAACTACGTGTTTTTTTTTTTTAAGCCAGATGCATTATTGCAATAGTCTTAGCCTGATTTTACAACCAGATGAAACTTGATCGCACACACAAATTGATGTGGGAACTGACCAGGCACAACCTGGATTGCATCCGCCAAACGTGATAAATGGCAGCGCAGGAGTAGGGCAAATTAATTGGCGCATTTATCAGAGATTTTTTTTTTTTTACACCTGAGACAAATTGTGCTGACGTCAAATGCCAATAAAAAATATTTTAAAGTATATCGTTTCTTCAGAAATGCGATTTTGGAGCTTCCGGGTGATCATTTTAGTGCACTGTGATCATTAAACCTAACATCAACAGCGGAAAAAATAAACGCTGACATCGTGAATATTAGACATCTACTAGATCTGCTGCCTATCAAAGTGCATAATGTTTGACTGAGAAACAAGGCGATCCATTTTACACCTTCACCCCTTTTCAGTACAGAAGAGTGGCAAACGTTCCTGTTTTATGGTGTATACTGCAGTGAATATGCAATATTATTAATATATAGAAACAACTTTATGCTAATTTCAGACTATACATTTTAAAGTTATCTGCAACTTTCATCACGACACAGCATAGACATTGGAGATGGCATTTTAGGTGTTTTACACTGTACTGTTAGTTCCAACAAAAAAGCCAGTTGAATGCTAATGTAGCAAAATAGAATCCTGGTGTCTTCTCACTTCTGACAGTGCTCAGTCGTTTTGATTGGATCCTGCCTTTTGTTCACGTGTAGTTCACCCCAAAAAAATGGCTGCCGTCCATTTGCACTTTGTAGTCTTTCGTCCATCTGGTTGAAAGATTTCACTGTTTTAAACGTTCGCCCTGGTTCATCAGTTAGCAACGTTGAAATCAAAGCTGCTTCGTGTACATAATATAGCTTAAGATAGCTGCTAAACGTTGATTAGTCTCTTCCCTACTTTTGGGGGAAATGAGTAAAAGTCAACATGTGTGGTGTTATTGTGTTTGAATACAAAGACAATAAAAGGTTGATCCTTGGACTGGAAGTCAGGCTTTCATCGGACATTAATGGAAGCGGGACTCAATGATCACAGATAGGCTTCGACCCGTTCCCATGGTTGCATCTCCATAAAGAAGCCCTCATACAGGCCAAAGCTCTGATCCAGAGTCAGTGGATTGGCCTGCGCCTCTTCCTTGAGCTCCCCCCAGGACACCTCCTGCTCCTGGAACAGGGAGGAAGCCTCTTCGAAATTCTGCAGCTGATTTTGACTCTGTAGGAGCTGATCTTGTCCGTCCAGCTGTTGCGGATGCTGCGGCGGCACGTGAAGCTCCGCCATGTTGACGGCCGAGGCGATGCTCATGTCCAGATAAGCGTAGGACGACTGGGAGGGATTCAGGTGCTGGCTCGGTCCCATGACGTCTCCTGGGCCGCACCAGTGCCCCAACCCGGCCGACTGCTGCCTCCCTTGCATGGTTACCTCCATCTCGCAGCCCAGCGAATTCAGCGCCGTGTTGAGGTCCAAATCCTCAAAGGTGCTACAGTTTCCGCTGAGGACATCATCAAAAATGGACGTCAGGTCAAAATCCCCCCTCAAGATGTCTGTTTTGGGGGCCTCCGTTGCCAAAAGAGGGGACTCAGTCGCCCTTATGGCCTTACTGTGGTTCTTCCGCTTGCTGCCTATATCCTTGCCACTTTGATAAGGGCAGCTGTTATGGGTACTGTGGCTACTCGGAACCAATTTGTTCTGTCTGATAGCCCCGCTATTGTTGTTGTAGCTGTTTGGAGACATCCTCCGGCGTTTGAAGATGCCGTTGACAAACATGTCGGCATACTGAGGATCGATCTGCCAGAAACCTCCTTTGCCAGGCTCGTCCTTCTGTCTGGGGACCTTCTTGAAACACTTGTTCAGGGACAGGTTGTGGCGGATCGAGTTCTATGAAAAGAAGGAACATTTTAGCTACAGTGCAAGCTTATGTGGCTCTCATCACAGATAAATGGACTTAAAACGTTTATAGTTGTGGCAGTCGACACACACAAAAGCTGCTGTTAGCCACTGATCACACTTCAGACACTCGCATGCATAAACTCACTAACAGTACGTTCGAGCGACTTAACCAAATGAGGAGAACTTGGAGGAAAGGAGATACGTATTTTTTGTTGTTGTTTGGAAGCAGATTCACCTAATGAGGCTTTCAAGGAAGCTGTGTCGTGTACTTTGAAAACATAATCAGCTGTGTTTAGCTGATAGCTAGCTTAGCTATCTCTCAGGAGCCCTCATTAGCAAACACACTCAAGTGCTTGCTCCACCCGTCATTGGTAATAAAAATATAAATCATCATCAAATTGTGTATTTCACCATAGTTGTCCCCCCCCAAAAATTCTCCTACAAGATTGGGATGTGTGATGATGGTGACACAAGAGTCAATTACTCTTCCCTCGCTCACACACTCATTTATCTGACTCATCAATAATATAGAAGGAAGGCTCTGTTTTCGGTTACCTGCCAGCTGGGCTCCGCGTGTCTGTAGTAGCAGAAATTCTCTGTGATCCAGTTGTAGATGGTGGATAAAGTCACTTTGGGCTGCTTGCTGGCTTCCATGGCCATGCAGATGAGCGAGGCGTAGGAATACGGCGGTTTGACTTTTGGGTTTGTTTTGTAGTCAACCTCCGCTGGGGGGGTAGCTTGGATTGGGATGGACTGGAACGCACTGCCGAGATGCGCGTAATTGGAGAAGCGCGGCACGAGAGTAGTGTCGCTTCCGGAGGTGACCGGGCTGCCGAGGTAAAGCGGCATCCCCGTGGCGGCCGTGTCCCCAGCAGGAGGGCTGGAGGGGGAGTCGGTGCCCCCTCTGGGAAAGCTTTTGAGAAAAAGGTGCTGATGGGAGGAGGGGAAGGAGGAGGAGCAGCAGCCCTGTGCCGCGGACCCACCGGGACGCTCAGGATCTGCGTTCACGATGGAGAAATTCTGGAGCCAGTGGAGGCTGGTGAGGCTGTCATCAAGGGGGGGCGAGTCGGATGCGATGACCTGATCCTCCGGGTACGCCGTCAACCATTTCTCCTTAAACTTATTAGCGTTGTCTGGGCTCGTCAGAACCGGCATCCTGGTTTTTCGTGACGAATAATTAACAGATTGGCATCTAAAGTTGCGTTTTTATTCTGAAAGCGACAAAGCACAATTCTCCCATAAATATAACCACTGCGTAATGGGATTCAAAGGTACATAAAGTTGTGTTACAACAAATTAAGATGCATTCTATGACTATAAAGTTACCTTTCAGTTGTTTTTTGAGACGATGCTGCGCCTGCACCTGTTGCAGTGCGTCCTGCCTCTTCAAGGACTCAAGTGGCGCATCAGGTCCGTGCGCAACAAGTGCATCAGAGGCAGGAGGAGGGCTCGGTTTGGTGTCTCCTGCGGCGCATGTAGAACCACAATGAAAAGAAGGGAAAAGGAAAAAAAACACCCACTTAGATCACTTCCATGTCGACTCTGGTGCGCTTTTGAGTCAACACTGTTTAACTGCTGTCGAGCCAATACGTGAGATGCCGAGGAGGAAGTACAATAAGATGAACGTAGAGCTCAGGAAAGACTGCCCACCATCACTTCAAGTGACTGGAGGGAGCTGTGATTGGCTGCTTGCCCTTGCCCTTTCTCTCCTTCCCTCTGCCTCTTTTCAAATAGTCTATTTCCATTTCACCTCCCAGCTTTTAAACACACTGAAATTTGACCTGTGCACCTCTTCCGCGCCACACGTCCCGCTATGAGATACTTTAGCATGCCTAGGGATACAAAGAAACCCCTGACTGTCTATTACAAACTGCATTTCGTCGCGTTCAGAGTAGTCAGGGGCCCTCGTGCAGATGACTACATGCAAATCACTTAATAATATTCTTTATTATTACATACGTACAGTACAGTAGGCTACACTCTAACTAGTAAAGTCAAAAAGAGGAGAAAAAAAATGACTGACTTTTTATTTTACTTTTATATAATGTAGGCAACCTTACAATTACCATTTTGATGAGTTAGCAAAATGACTGAAGAACATTTTGCTACCACATTTGTGAATAATTACATATTTTACTTACAGAATTACAAGTCAGATATATCCACGAGTGCAGCTGTGTTAAGTAGCATTGTAAACCTTAACTTATTGTTAACAAATAAATCAAAATTGTCAATCAAAATTATTTTTTTTAATTAATTTACCGTTATTATTTCTGAGCATTTGATCACTGCACTGCACAATATTAAAGGATATAGGCCTGTCTATAATTCCATAGTAAGTCTATTCTATTTCACCTTTTCTTAATATTCAAGATTCAAGAGTTTTTTATTGGCCATGTTTGAGCGTGCCAAACAAGGAATTTGACTTTGGTAAAACACACCCTCTGTTCAACATTTAGGTGACTAACAACACTCAGGACATGTGAAAAATGGCAAATATTCTCAAACATCCCCTGATCTTAAACTCCCAAAAGGGCAAGGAAAAACTCAAAACTCCAGCTAAGGGAAATGAGAACTCTTGAGAAGAGACCACAGATGGGAAGGTCCCTTATCCAGGATGACCAGGCTGCAATGGATGCAGAGAGGACACATAGTACAAACAGTGTAGACAAATTCAAAAAAGGTGTGGAGACCAGGATGTTATTGCACAGTAATAACTCTATACGATGTAATATACTATACGTCTAGTAAAAATGGTCATGCACTTTTATGTTCTAAGTTTTATTCATTTTTACATCCAAAATTGAAAGTTCTATTCTTTTTTTATTCTAATATAACAGTTGTGGTCGAGCGCGTCATTCTGATTTTCAACGAAACACTGCCATCAAGTGGACATATGCCGCATTACAAATCCCAAATACCCTTTTATTGCACCAGTATGATCACAGATGCTTTTGTTGTTGTTTTGTTTTTCGTAATTGGCTAAACAGTTATGTAGGGCATGTATTTCAAAATGAGATCATCTCTATTCTTCAAACCAAGAAACAAACACATCTAATGAACATTTGGAGGGGCAGGGGCCCTGAGAAACACTCGCTGCCCATGCATTGACACTCAAAGAATGTGCATACGTTTATGTCAAGCCAGCTGTCGCATCCCGCCAAGAGAGGCAGATTTTAGCAGTGTTTCCGGGTTTGTTCAGGTCCCCTCTTAACAAAGGCCTTGCTTGGTGAGACATGCAAATATTTGAACAGCTGCTCCTATTGTTGCCCAGTTTCCCACTGTCTTCCAGTACCAGGGACTGAGCAGCGAGCAGACATGAATACAGTACTGGACACAGCACATCTACATGTAATGGTTTGGGAAAAGGCGTTTGATGAGGGCTTTTTACAACACCAGTCTTGTGAATGGCATCATTGACCTTTAGTCGGTCTTTAAAATACACTCAAGTGAACTACCGCACATTCATAATGACATTCATGCATCAATGAATTACTTGATGGTAGCAAAGGTACGTACACGTAATTTGAAAAACAAAAATTGCAGTCAGTTAAGATTGTATTGACAATATCATGCATGCATGCAACTTTTTAATTGGATTTATTGTATTCGTTTTAATATTTATTAACATTTACACGCATAAAAAAGACCCCCTCATCCCGCATAAACAAAGTGGCAATTTATTTAGGGTGGCAATTCCGATTTACGTAAAAATTACGACGCTCTTGTTGGAACGGAACTCTGTCGCAAAACAGACCCTACGCGTAATGTGTGTGCTGTACATTATGCGGTCAAGGCTGTTAAATCTTCATTTGTCCGCCAGAGGTCGTTCTTTCCAACTGTAACATTGTTGTGAAACTGCTTCCTACAAACCTGCCATTGATAAAAGAGCGTTTAAATTTTCAAAGTCGCAATCATCATTATGTGGGATTGATTTGTATCTCAGTTTGTACGAAAATGCCATCTTTTAATCAGAACCTTGCATTTGTCTGACTATAAGCTGCACATCTGCAATTTAACAAAGGAAGTAGTATTGCGGGAATTACGTAATCCTAATGCTGCTCCGTCACCGCATCCTGTTGTTAGTGTGCTTGACGTGTGTTAGTGTCATATTGAACAAGTCACGCGTGACTGTTTTCCTGTGCTCATAATAACAACTTTTAATTTGATTTCCCTTCAATTGCTTACAGTATGTTATTCATCATTTAATTGAATTGCCTTGTATCCGGATGTTTTGTTCCAGATTAGTTCAACATAAATGCACCACATTTGTACATGCTGCCGTTTTATTTGGCGACAATGTAGCAAATTCTGTAGGAACAGTGCGCTACATATTTGTCGCTTTTTACACGCATGGCTATCGGTTGTCCTTAAATTAACTCGGAGCGATGTAATTGGCGTTGGTGGATTTGTTTACCATATTTGGCAAAAGAGCGGGGCTGCGAGCGGCAGAATTGGACGAGAGCGGCCGTCATTCACAAAAGTCAACCTTCCTGGAGCTTTACAAACAAAGCGGGCGCTTGTGGGACTTGTAGTCCAAAACAAACTGTCGCCGAGAACACTTCTACGTCTGTTTAGAGCTACTGCGTGAATTGTATTGCATTTTCTGAGTTGCTGTTTGAAATCCATCTTTTTCATGTGATTTCTGGAATTGTATATCTTTAGGAATTCGAACACGGCAGTCATACACGACTAAAAGACACGCGTGAGACGAGAGCCTCCTGTTTTGCACTACAATTCCCTTGCGCATTGTATTGACTCTATTGGCTAAATAGCGCTGCCAATCAGACGAGGTCCCGCCCCCACCGCTCCTACAGTAAATATTTGTGTTTGGCCAGCCGGCTGTAATGGCGGACGACTGAAGTGGAGGAAGACGGAATACAACTCGAGTGAAGAAAAGAGGAAAACGGTCGAAAGTCTGCTTTTGACTTAGGACACGGGTTTCGTCGAAAATGGATGAACTTAAACATCAAGTCATGATTAACCAGTTTGTCCTGACGGCGGGTTGTGCAGCAGACCAAGCGAAGCAGCTACTGCAGGCGGCACATTGGCAGTTTGAGGTGAGGGGAAAAGAAAATGAAGTCTGCACGCGGCGACTGTTTATGTTTGCGACGATCGACTAGCTAGCGCCTGTGTGCCTCGCCAAACATTCCTACCTCGTTGTAGTCCAACAAACGCGCTTTTCAAACATTTCACTGGAATTGGAAGTTAAATATTAATTTTGCACACAAGATAAAGCTGTAGCAGGGTTGCGAAACGCACTCCCTAAGCATATCCAATTAGACTTCACTCGAGATTAAATTCTATAATCCGACCCACGGTAGCGTTGTGTGCAATTCCGCAATAAATGGCCACCGTTTTGTCTTGCAAACCCGGACATGCAATTGTTTCGCCACATGCCTGTTCTATTGCGAAACAAGTCACGATCGACCGTAGCGTTGGCTTCTCTGTTGACAATAAAACACACAAAATGTAATCTAACTTCTGTTTTGTTTCGATTTTTTTTCTTAGACTGCCCTCAGTGCCTTTTTTCAAGAAACAAATATCCCATATGGCCATCATCATCAAATGGTGAGTTTGGGGTGAAAATAAATCTTTAAACTTAAAATGTTGATTTGTTTATGTAGTTAAACAATCGACATAAGCATTAAACTGTCCTAGGTTGTATGAAGGGCGATACCGACTCTCACAGGCTGGGAGGGTTGGTGTGTTACTAACAATAACAAAGCACATGTCGGCCATGTTGTGAGCTTCCAGAAATACTGTAAACACACACAGCCATCAGCCACGCTGACACAGAACCTCCAAGGAGGAAAAACGAAGGAACTACTAATGCTTTTTAATAAAATGAAAAAAAATTTTTTTTTTTTTTATTAGGACATTCGTTTTAGTTGAGAGCGGAAAATACACACAGTGTTTCCTGGAAGAGGGGCAGTGCCTTTCTCAATAGTCTCACTGTGCTTGCATTCATTTCATTTGCTTGTTGCTACTCCCCCCTCTCTCATGACACATCAGCAACCTTGGGAGGGAGGGCAGACACAACATTGTAGGGTAAAGTAGAAGGTGTCGGGCCTATATAAACACACACACACACACCCTTTAACCTTTTGAAATCTCAAGCACCGCAGTGATTCCTTGACTACCTAGTTTGTCATTTTATAATCAAAGAAGCGTACCCTTAAATACAGTGTAAACACATAGCATTACTGTTTTGACGTATGTCTTTAAAGGGCGTGGCGTAGTGTGTGACTTCAGGAGGCCATTTACTATGTTTGGTACGGTCTTGAGTGTCTTCTTGCGAGGAAGGAATGGAAGTATGAATATAAGAAGTTATGTCTTCTATCCCGCAAGGGTCCCTCGTGAAATAAATTGGTGTGATATTTGTACGCGGTAGGTAGCAGATTCTGTTGTCAGTATCAAATTTCAAATAACACCACATGCCTAAACTGTTACTTTCCTTTCATGTGCATTTCTTATTTTACCGGGAAAGTCATTCATTAAATCAAACTCCATTTTAGGAGTAAATCACAATTATTAATTATGTTTTCATAACAATGTGGCTCCTGTCGTAACAAAAGTATCTTCAATTTAAATCATTCCAATCTTTCGCAGTGTTGTGTTTAGAGGTGTGTTCTTGCGTAATCACAAATTCTTCTTCTCTTTTTGGCTTATGCCAACATGCACGCCTTTCTCCTCCCGTGTGCTTTATCATGTATTTTGAGGTTGCTCATTGTGTGTCTACATGTGTGACTCACAACAATAGTACAGTAGAGTGGCATGGCCATCTTGCATGGCACATTGTTCATTGCTGTAGAGATTAAATTCAGTCTGCTTCAGTGTTCTCAGTCTTAATGATTATCATGTAAAATGGCAATACTAACAAAATATGTTATTAGTAAACCATTTTGTTGCAACTACAATTATGCAAAATAGCTAAGGCAACCTATTTTTTTTTTAATTAATTGATGAGAATAAAACAATTTGTCTCTGAATGTTCTGAACACTTGCTTTCATTCCAGGGTTGGAGTTAGGGTTAAATTGGCTCATGTTATTCATTATTTAAAAAAAAAAAAAAAAAAGCTAAATATTTGGAACCGAGTTGACAATCCAAGTACTGCCCTGCCCTTTGCCTCAATTGCATAAAAGACCAAAATCAACTCCAGGCCATTGCCAGGATTCTCAACCGTCAGTGAACCGACTAATTAGTTTCTCTGCCGGTCTCTACTCGCTAGTCAGTAGAAAATGTCTTTTTGTCTGACCAGGTTGACAGTGCAGTCGAGGTGTCTCTATAAAGATACCGTTTTTTTCCGTGTATAGTGCGCAAAATTTAACTAATTTATTGTCCTAAAATCTGGGGTGCGCATTATACATGGGTACAAAAAAAAAAAAAAAAAAAAATTTTAATTTTTTTTCTTTTTTTTTTTTTTTAAGTCCCAATGATCGTCACACTCGCAGGGAGGCAATGGGTCCCATTTTTATAGTCTTTGGTATGGTCTTAACTAGGCTGGATGTAATTTATTTTGTTGGCGTTGGTTTCTCCGACTGCCCATAAACGCACCACCGCGCTTCGTGCGCGCACGGGACAGCAAACGAGCAGGTGATCGAGCAAGCGTCTGATACGAGAGCATTGCGGTCGCATGGAGCGTGTTTGAAGTGAACAGCAGAGAAGAAAGGCAAAGTGTTGTGAAATAAAATGCACAGAACGGATGCGCAAGACACGTCAGCTATATAAAGAGCGAGAGTTGTTTTCTTCCTATTAGTTTCAATTCACAGTTTAATTAGCAGTTTCAATCAGCAAATAACAAAATGCGTATTATTTTATTTCACAACACTTTGGCTTGTTCCTTTGGTCTCTGCTGTTCATCCTAAAACACAAAGGCGCTCTTTAAGCAATGCGACAGTGAGCGCCCGGCGCGCTGCGGTTGCGCGACCGCACCAAATTAAGCTCCCTGCGCAGTGCGCACTGAGGTCCACTTAAATTTTAGAAAGTACATCAGGACTTTAAAAATATCTTCTAAATTTCAGCGACGGCTCTGTCACAATAATCGACCAGCCCGGTGCAGTTGGGCGGTCGGCGGCGCGCTACGGTTGAGCGTTCTCTCGCACGCTCTCTCTCTCGCTCTCTCTCGCTCTCGCACACACGCAAACCGGATATCATACGGAGGCCGCCATTACAGATGCGCAGAACGGATGAGCAAGACACGTCAGCTATATAAAGAGCGAGAGTTCAGTTCTCTACCTAAATCCGTATTACAGGTAATATTTTATTTCACAACACTTTGCCTTGTTCCTTTCTTCTCTGCTGTTCACTTCAAACACGCTCCATGCGCACGGTGCGCGGTGGTGCGTTTACGGGCAGTCGGAGAAATCAACGCCAACAAAAAAAATTACATCCAGCCTAGTTAAGACCATACCAAAGACTATAAAAATGGGACCCATTGCCTCCCTGCGTGTGTGACGATCATTGGGACTTAAAAAAAAAAATAAAAAATTTTTTTTTTTTTAAAAATTCATAAAAATTGGGTGCGTATTATACATGGGTACAAGCTTTTTCCCAGCATCAGCATGCCATTTTTAGGGGTGCGTACTATACATGGGGGCGCACTATACACGGAAAAAAACGGTAGTTTTTTCTGGCCTAGTTAAATCACAAACTGGTACCTTGAGAGTGAGATGAGAAAAATCTATCCAGCTCCATTTTTGACATCAATGGAGGTTCTCTTTCAAATACATTTTTATTTTAACCATGGCAACCGAGTATTTCTGGTGTGGGCTGTTCCTAAAGGTAGACGAGCCTTCACATTCCGCTTCACCAGTGTGCCTTTTATTGACAAAGAGTCTCTTAATGTTACTTGGCACACACACCAGAACAAGAAGAACCATGGGAAGATTTAGCTTGCTAAATCTCTTGTCGTCATTTAGGTTTTTTTTTTCTTGACTTTTCTTGTAAACGTGCTGCCCTTAATCGCACACACTTGCTGTCAAGAGTGTTTGTTTTTCCTTACATGTGTGCAGTGTGTCACTCACAGTGCCCTAAATAAACCCACATGTGGGACAGTTGTTCAACGGTTATCTGTTTTCAAACCGTAGGATTCATCAGGGCGTGTTGACGTTCTTCTACTCGGGTTTGAAACGGCAGTTTGGGAAAAAAATGCAGTTGTGTAATCTTTGATTGATCCTATCTGCATGTCATGAGGTGTTCTCTAAGATCTTGGAAGGAAAAACAATTGTTCTTCCCAGAGCGCTGTGTTTCCATGATGATACATTCTCCTCGTACAGCTTCTATGAACATGAGCAGTGAATCCTCATGTGACCAGAAATAAGGAAGTGGCCCAGCTGGATGACTTCCACAGCTGTCCGGGAACATGTGACCCCCCCGCCCTATCATGTGACTCAGCCGAGAAGCTAACACAGTGACAAAGCCTGCTTTAATCCTGCCACAGTTATGGCAGTTAAAGAAAATGCGGCAAGGGACCCATGTGGTTTCCCGGGAACAAAGTCGGGACTGGGTTATAATGGGACAAAGACAAAAAAAACCTAGAGCAGTGTAAATTGCTGTCATAAAAAAAAATCTATCTTGTTAGTTAGCACCGCCCAACGCCTCTCCTATGGATGAGTACCCCCATACTGTGTGATAAAATGTCAGGAACAAACAAAGTTTATTGTGCCGTGATTGCTGGTTATCACTACCATCAATGTGAATTCAGCGCATTTTATTAAGGTCAATGTGCAGTTTCTTTAGAGCAAGCAAGCAAGCCTTTCTTTCACTTCCTGTGGGTTTGTAGTGTTTATCTCCGAGATTAGACTTGGACGTGATTCCATGTCCATGCTCACAGATGCAGAATTTGCCATTCATAAATCATGACGGGACCGCATCGACTGTCTGCTCTCATTTCTGTGTGTCTGGACCACCTTCCATGTGTCGTCACACGTTGACGTTTTAGAGATGGTGGGTGAATAAGGTAGACTGTTTGCACCGACGCGTCTAGCTAAGTGGAGTATGCCAATGCCAGGTATTTGGCCAGGCTTACTAAGGCCTGCTTTGTATGTCAGCCACAATAGACAGACAATAGCATAGACGATATTTAATGCGTTTTACCCAATGTGTGTGCTTTTTGTCATGCACAGGAGCAATCCCATGGCCGTGCACTAGTGGTGAGGCTGCCATGCCAGGCAGTTGGCCACATCTGAAGTGGCTAGCTAGGGCAGTGCTTTTTCTTGTTCCAGCATGTTGCCCTGCACGTTTCCTGGAGCACAGCTTTCCCAGAAGCCTAACCACTTGCACAAAGGCTTTTCAATACACACATCTTAGCGGAAAGGTTTCTGCTTCCAATTCACTTCTCTCATCCCGACGCTGCGGTCAGGCCAGGAAAACGACTTGAAACTTTGAAGCCGCTTTTCTTCTGCAGCTAAACATTGCTGTCACATTGGCCCGTTTGGCAGTCTGGCTTGGTCAGATGACATTTGAAAACAGACTAGCTAAGATCTAATCTTACTATTCCTGTGCTCTCGCCTTCACAAGCTTAGTTCATCCTTTTTCCTGCTTGCCTGGATCACGTTTGTAAGCCGTTTTCTCATCCTGATATTTGTTCCGAGCAGTGTACGATCCCAAGTTTGCCGAGTGAAGCAAAGTGATGGCACTAGACTCGTTCAGATAGTGACAAATAGTGTTTCTCTTGGCAATCTGAACCCGATTGCTTTCCTTGCAGCTGCTCTCACTCGTGATGACCTTTGGCCCAGTTTCCGTAGCCGGTCTTTTACCAAGCCAAACTATTTTCCTACACATGAGTGAACTACGGCATCTATTGTTAGCATGCTTGGCATTGTAGCGCGTACTACAGAGTGCAACAAATGTTCCATTTAGTCTCCCACTTGTATCATTTTCCCGTCGCAGGCCTCCTAATGTCTTTCCGTCTTCCTCGTGTTGTTTCACTGTACATTTGACATAAGCATACAAAAACACGAGGTGGACTGGCTAATGATCAACTGTGCGCATAGAAGGGATTTCAGCTGCTTGAAGCTGAGTGGGAAGGAGTTGAAAGGTCAGGGTTGGTAACTGTCTTAACTTCCATGCCGGCAAGTTGATTCATTGGGCGAATGTTTTCACTTTGCGCAGTGATTAACTCATGCACTTTGCCAGTGGAAAAACAGGAAAGTTATCTATTATGTGTTTCAAGTTAGCCCGAGTTGTACACAAGTGCCATGTTGCAACTCTGTTAAGACTTTTGACTTAATTTTCTCCTCATAAACATTCCATCCAAAATAACACCAGTGTTACAATGCAATCTTTATTTCTTCATTTGCAAATGCACTTTATCTCTGGGAAACTTGTAGTCTGCTTTCATTTCAAAACACGTATGTGTCTTTTTTTATAGTCTGTGTAAACTTCTGGTTTCGACTATGTGTCTCAACTTGCCGGAGCAATAGGAAATGAGCCATGATTGCCATTCATATATTGTAAAAATTAAAAGCCTGGGAGTTTGTTCTGTGGTGTAGCATCACTGAAGATAACGTAACGTAATATGTAAAATGAGAGAACCCCCACTTGGTCCTTTAAGCTTGGCACACACTCGGGAGTATTTCTCAGGAATGCGTTTGGTGAGGTTTGAAATACCTCCCATGTCATCTGTTTGCACATAAACAAACACGCAACAACGATCAGCTCACAAACGGTGGAGTTTTTCGGTGAGTCGAAGCTCGCCATTGCCTATTTCTGGTACGGCATCGAGTCTGGCTTGCCAGGCGATGACCACAGAGCCTCAAAGATCTCCGCTCTTTCCTGACAACAGTCGTCCCCATGGTAACGCCTCGCTTGTTGGCTGTGTTTTGAACACAAACTCCCAACTCTTTGTTATCGCCGTGTTTTTTCCCCCCAAATGGCTAGATTACTCTTGAATTTAAGTCACTCTTTGATTCGATCACTTAACATTGCTCGGATTATACCCGGCAGCGTTTCCACTTGGAGCATTGGCTTCTGTCATTAGAAAGAAAACCAATCATCCTAATCAGTTTTTGATTAACTTTACATTCATTGCTCAGCACGTAGTAAACAAAGTTAAGCATTAACTGTTTTGTTTCATTCACTTGAGTTTTCTTTTTTTTTTTTTGATAATCTACTTATCGTGCCCATTTCCTTGCTCTGAACAGCTTCTTTGCAAATGTGCATCCTTTATTTGTTTACAGTACACAGTCTGGTGCTGAAGTGACCTTTACGGTACAAATGGAGCATTGTTCGTTTTAGAAAATATTTTTTTCCACAATCTCAGTCCCCCCCGAGCAACGTGGTTCTATAGTCAGATGTTGTTAGCATTTCAAAGTAATTCGGATTATTTTGACCATTTTGGAATGTTAGAATTCCTCACTAAATTCGATTAATCTTTTAAGGCAGATTCCAAAGAGGCATTTTGTTGTTTTCATTCCATGATTAATTTTTGGCTAATTTAATGTGACATCGTTGACAAATATTACATTCAGGCAGTTTGTTCCTAATGATCCCACTGTGGCGACAGATGCTTTTACATTCCTTTCCGATTCTTCTGTTGAGTCTCAAACAAAAACTAAACGTGGCCTGGGCATGTGTTAGCAAAACAATGCAACTGCGTATGTTTATGGATGAGTCAGAGGTCTTGGCAGACAACCTGAGAGGACAGGTGTCAGGTTTTTGCCTTCATTTTCTATTCAAGGACATTGAAGGCTTAATCCACAGTGACCCACCCAGAAGATAAACAAATCCAGACATTAGCCGCCACCGTAGTGTGCTCACAAAAGGTAGAGGTCACGGGTACTTTCTAGGGTGTCGTTTTACCGCAGGAAACGGCCTCAAAGACATGAGCCAGCACTTCCTGACAGGAGTGCACCATGCTCACCTTACATAACGGTGTGCCAAAGGGAGAACCTATGGTCCAGTCTAACCTAGCCAAGCGTGCCCCTGTGAAATTTTAAGCAGCAGCACTTTTAGGGGGCACACTGGTTCACTTTCAGCCACCCCCTTGTTCGAGAGGAATGCTATTCTCCTGTTGTTTTTCGGACCACCGCTCCGACTCCGAGGTCAAGCGCGTGGCAATCTCCATGGCATTACAGGATACAGTGGCTCAGACTGAGGTCTGTGCCATGAAGCCTCAGTGTTTTTCAGCCTATCCTGTTTTTCAAGATTTTAAATTACGTAGTAGTACTAGTTCACCAAGGCGCTTTGTTTTTAGAGCCTGGCCAATCGATCGGCGGGCTGATTATATTAATGAGCCTGCGGTGACCTCTTTTTAAAAAGAAAAAAAAAGTCTGTGACTTGGGTGTCTGTCCTGTTTTAAGTGGTAAGCCTCCTGGATGAAGGTGGCTCCACCTTTGCCTCCCGCTGGAATACAGCAGGTTGTTGTTTTCCTTGTCACAAATGTCTTGGGGGAAGCTGGGCATGGAAGTGGGTGAAAGGCACAAAACATTGGCCATGCAAGCTTCCAGGCACTTGGTTGCTGTTTTTGGTACAGTCATGAGTTTGGTGTGTGTGTGCTTTGGGCGTGTTGTCTGGCAGCACAACAGCAAGACTGCTGGTACACAATAAGGTTATTTTGGTGTCTATTCATGGTGAGGAAAAAAGAGACAACCTGGTCGCTCAGTGAATCATGAATTGATTTGTACGTTTATACACACTAAAATACTCACTAGGGTGTCACTTGAGCCAACCTTGGAGAAACCGGATGAAAAGGGGCGGCAAAGGGATGTTTGAGCTTCTGAGCATCATTAGCGCATGGTCAAAATGTCTATTTCCTGTTTTGAAAAAGCACTAATCCGTGGTTTTCCTTTCCTACCCTCAGATGTGCACGCCAGCCAACACACCAGCGACACCCCCCAACTTCCCGGATGCCCTGACCATGTTCTCCCGGCTCAAGGCGTCCGAGAGCTTCAACAGCGGCAGCCCTATGTCGGCGTCGGCCGCCACTTCGCCCCCGCCGCCGCAAGTCGGCGGCTGGGGGGTGTCACCCAACGTGCCCAGCGTGCCGCCACCCCCGCAGGGACTCTGGACTCAGGGGCAGCCCCCCACACAGCCCTGCCCCGCCTGGCCCACGGGCGTCAACCCCCACGCGGGCGCCGAGCAAAAGGCGAGCGTAGCGATGGAAGCGGAGAGATGAATTGCCACGCCCCCACCAACCCCCCGCCCAACCCCGGCGAGGCGGGCGATTTCTCCCAACCCCCCCAACAAAAAAAAAATGGATGTGGCAAGAATGGACGACGGACAGATATGGAAAGACGCAAACCAAGAAAAACTTTGGGTGAACAATTTCAAGAGGAGAAAACCAATGCAAATATGAAACGTGAAAAAAAAAAAAAATAGAAGATGCGCACACACATAGTAATAATAGAGTATGTGAAACCTTAGTTTTTTCTTACATAAATGACAAGTGAAATATCTGAATTTGGAAAAAAAAAATAGTCATGCCCAAGGATTCTATGTGATGTTCAAGGACGTTCAAGGCAGCAAATTTTGTAGTTTTTGTTCAGCCCCTCTCCCCAACCTTTTTTTGTTTTCTCTCCCCCCCCCCCCCCCCCGAATTAATGACCCCCCTAACCCCCCCCACTGGTCTTGTTGTGTTTCCACGACTGTCTGTGCTGCATGACGACAGAGGAATTTGCAATGCAGTGTTTTCAAGTGACTGAAGCATCATGCACCAGTGTGTACGTGTGCGTTGTCTCTGGTTGGAACCCGTACGTGGAAAATCTATATAAATGTCTATGTAAACACAAATACACACGCGTTTAAGGAAACGCCTCCATATTCTCATCCCCATCGTCAAGGCGGGGCTTCTTCTTACCTCACCTGGTGGTCACCTGACTTCTTTTAGCCAATCAGGGATTCTTCTTAAACCAACCGTTGGCGCTGATGACACAGGACATGTTCTTAACAATTTTGGGGCATTCCCCCCTCCCAATCTTAAATGCAGATGCCTCTTGGTTCATGCTAGCTTATCCGCAAATACAACGGCTTATTTTTCAACCGATGTCTACAGCTGTATACTTTTGAGATGATGGGTTGTACAAGGAGAAAACATCACTAGTGGTTTAATATAACATTGTTTGTAACGATGATAGTTTTATTATCTGGGAGCCGAGGCGGTTCTGCGAAAGCAGCAAAACTGGCTCTAGGTGGGGGGAGGGGGAGACGTGACTACTCCATTTTTTGACTCTTTGTAAACATTTTGCATGACTTGTCAATAATATCTTTTATAGCAAAATTACACATGCTTTCCAAAGCTAATAATGACAGCTAATTTGAGTTGGATCATCTCAAGATAAAAGAGAAATACCCCTGACAGGTTGCTTGAGATGACGACATATTAGGGCCACACAAAAAAAAAAAAGAAAAAATGATTCGAGAGAAAAGTTGTAGGATTGCGAAAACTACTTTTGGGCGCTAGAAAAGGCTACAAAGCATAGTTAAGAAAAGGGAAGTTGTAATATTTAAAGAAAACAATGGTTTATTGAGACAATTGAAGGATTTCAAGTACGATACCAAAAAAGTAAGTATTGTAAGATTTTATTTGGTTATTTTTGCTATAGTGGGTCTTTTTTTTTTGTAAAGATTTTTTCTCCTACAATATGAATTTTTTTTCACAAAAATGTGGCTATTTGTTTTTCGGAATAAAAAATATTTCTGTTCAACCCTTTCTCAAAATACAATTTTAATTTTGTATAATAGCAATGTTATTTTCTTCATTTTGTGACTATTTTTCTCAAAATGATTTTTTTGTATAATTTTACAATATGCATTTTTTTTGTGTGGCCCTAATTTGTAATTCGAACTTTAAAAAAGACAGGATGCTTGTGCACATGGAATCAGTTGCTGGTCCTCCGATTTGTTAAGGAGGGCAAAGGGCAACTCAGTGGGGGTGACCCTCATTTATGGCAATATATTACATGCAGGGTCCACCCCTGGTTTTGTGTTATTTTCATTATTTTATTTTTGGAGATAAATAATATTTTATCATCCTGGTGGATGTTTTTTTTTTAAAGTCAAACAATTGGGGCAATTTTGAATCTAATGAAAAAAAATGTTTCTTGGTTTTATTTTGATCAAACCTGTTTATCAATTCATCTTTCCCTTGCTTCCTACTTTATTTGGTTAAATCTGAGTGTTTTTCTGGGTTGGCCTGTTCATAAATGGTTTCTCATGTACGTCCACTTCCCCCACTTTGTATGACTGTATGAGACCATTCCCACAATATTTGTGGACTACCTGATAATTAACTTATCATTTTTGTGAACCTAAATAAATATTGTTTGTCAACCTATTGAAAAAAAACATTGCTTTTAATGTGTTAATAAAGATCTTATGTTATGATATTTTGAGGAATTGTTAACTACCGTTTTTTTCCATGTATAATGCGCCCCCATGTATAATACGCACCCTAAACATGGCATGTTGATGCTGGAAAAAAGCCTGTACCCATGTATAATACGCACCCAAATTTTGACTCCTACTTAAGTCCGTGAACGTAAAATTATTTCAGAAAAAAGATCATCTTTGGGAACAACCGGATGTTATTCTGCCGGTCAGTATCACTGCGCATGCGCTAGCAAACTCGATAGCGAAAAAATGTTTCGGATTTGTGTAGGGTACATTGTGACAGCAAACGAGCAGGTGATCGAGCAAGCGTCTGATACGAGAGCATTGTGTTCGTATGGAGCGTGTTTGAAGTGAACAGCAGAGAAGAAAGCGCATCTGTAATGGCGGCCTTCGTATCATATCCGGATTAAAAAAAATATATATATATTTTTTTTGTACCCATGTATAATGCGCACCCCAGATTTTAGGACAATAAATCAGTTAGATTTTGCGCATTATACATGGAAAAAAACGGTAACCTCTTTATTCTTTACCCCAATAAGGTATTTTGGTAACACCTCACCGCGAAAGAGTGCCTCAGATGAAAAGCAAAATGAAGGATAGAATAGAAGGAGACGAGTTCAGCTGCAAAGCAAGCAACCGGTATGTCTCCTTGAATCGTTGACTCCTCAGATGTAAACACAAAACACCAGCTGTCCACAAGCTTCCAACACATTAGCACAAGCACAGTAAATCCAAGACTCCATGTTCTAAACTGACGTTCACACCACTTGCTCCTCTATGAGTACTGATGATGAGAGCATGTGCCAATTTGTCAATGTTCTAGTTCCTGAGGATTTGAAATGTATGTCGACAATTGCAACACAAAAAAGAACACTAATGAACACAAGTTGACCCAGATTTGTAATGAAGGCCGTGAAAATCAGTACAAATAAATGTAATTGCCACCTAATTTGATAATTGATTAGTTATGAATTAATTGTTATTTCTCTGAAAAAGTTGCCTTATTGCAAGTAGCTGAAAATTTGAACTCACCAGCTAGCAGAACAGGGACAGAGAGTGTTGGCACCTCACACTCCTCTCGTCAATCTCGATTGCAGACACGTGACCTTTCACCCGCTATTGACCTCTGAGGGTGAGCTGAGGAGCAAAATTGTAATATTTGTCACAACCATCTGCCAAACACTGAAATAACAATGTCATTTTTGTCCATTTGATTTTACCCCCTTTAGAAGCACAAACTAGATTTTTTTTTTTTTTTTTTTACCATGTGCTGTAGTTACAGTAATCAAACTAAAAGCTTTTAAATTACAACAAACATTCCGTGTTTTGTTGCAATCAGCCAAGTGTCGTGTCACATTTCACAATTTTAATCTGACAAATCTTTACACAACTTGTCTGCGTTTATAGCTGCCAAAGATTACAGCAATGTGTGTGAGACCGCAATGAACCCGCGACAATGGCTGTGTGCCATTCCGGCCACTCTTGTGTCCGAGATCCTGAGTGGAACACAAAGCCGGCTTTCTTTCTGCTCTCGCTGTTGTATCAGTGCTGCCTGACTGCATGCATTAGCACCAGCCTCAACAAACACACACACACACTGGGGGAAGTGACATTCCCATTTCCTGTAAGGCATCTGAATGGCATGAGTAAAATGATGTACTGTAGCAGTATTCCAATACAGTAGGACCAAACCAATCCCATTTAAATGCGATGTGAGCAAAAGAAAACCAGCAAGCCTGTAAACTGTAGATTAGCGCGCATGTTGCCATAGCAGCAGTTTTATCGGAACTGCTTTCAAAGAGCCACTCTTAGGCTTTTTGTGGCTTTTTGGTAATTGATGAATGAAAACGTTACTCAGAAGTTTACTTAATAACTCGTTATATTACCGTCCAAATGCGTTTACTGCGTACTAAATGAAATTTTTTGTGTGTCCCCAATAAAAAATTTTTTAAAAAAGGCTTTTATTCAATGTGCAGTCACAGAAAAGCAGCCAGCCGGCCGGGCCTGTCCGAAGTAACTCCACCTCCCTTCTGACAAGAGGAGATTGGAATGCTTCAAATTAGATTTTCCAAAGTGAAGCCAGACAAAAGTGTCCCATAAAAAAACATTTTACAGGTGAACGAGCAGCTTGTTACCCTGCAGGCTATCGCACACACATGAAGGCAGCTGTTCTTTAGTACCCGAGTGGAACGGTGGCCCATTTCCAAAATATGACTTACTGTATACGTGACTCAGTGTGCACTTCTAGCTTAGTCTGCTTTGTATCAAACTCGTCTGTGAGGCAGATCTACGCTCGCAGCCATTATGAAACATTCATGATTACCACAGGGGGAATTTTAGAGCAAGCAGAGACCCTGCCAATTGGTTGTACAGAACATCAAATGAACACTTAACATGAATTTGACCATTAGACACATACTGTATATAAACAGTAATGGGATTATTAAATCCACAACATTGACTTGCAATTTCTTGTTTGTATTGCCTTGTGGCTTGCACCCTTGATTGCAATTGGCAGACTCCATCATTTTTGCCCAATGTCTATTTCTGATCATTTCCAAACCATCTACAATTGGAATGTGGACAGTTGTGTAAGTCCAACTTGTGCTCCAGTAAGATAACGTGCACTTGTGAGCTGAATGCGATTCACATGTGGCCTTTCATAGTGCTGATCCCGCATGTTGGCACAGTGCCTGACATTTTCTCACTCGTCCTGTTTTTACCCCCAACCCCCCCTTTCTCCCTCACGAGAGTGGCGCGATGATCGCAGATGTCCAAGAAAGACAAAATAAACTCTCTATTTGATGACATCATTGCTTCAATAAGCATGCTAGAGATCATGGATCAGATTCCAATTCTTGCCAAATTCACCTGCTGTCCAGGAAATGGCCACCACAATGTCCTATCAAACACACACACATCATATGATGCCATATTTCACTCAGTGACATCACTAACTAGATGTGATGTCTCAAAGCAGTAGTGGCACAGGATGATGTCATCATTTGAAGCTAGGACACACAAAGCTCAGGCAATGACGCAACGGCCGGTCTGAGCCACAACCGAATGGCGTCACCGTGGACAGCAAATAATCCTCAGATACTCGTCTACTGTACGGTCGGCTAATCACAGATTGACCTAGATCGAGCGCAATCATGATAGCGTGACGCTCAAAGAGCCGCTTCCTTTCCTAGGCCTTTGGTTAGCTGTTATGTAACTGCTTCTCGTGACGTCTATAGCATCCAAATGTGCAATTTTTTTTTTTTTCGGCAATAAACAAATTAAAGACTATTGCACCTTACTAATGATCCTTTACCATAAACATCATATTGGGATCTCTGTATGATGTTTAACTTTCCTATGTTAAAAAAGCAAATCAAAACATGAAGCAAGCCTGTCATTATGACATCAGGAAAATAATTTCCAATTCATCCCTTTTTTGTATTGCATCTCATATGATTGTGGAAATGTACCTCCAACTGTATTTGTAACAAAATGCTATTGCAGCAAAGGTTCACTTTCATGGAACACAAGCCGAGAGGCAACATTTGCTGCTGAATAATGAAAGTCATTAGGCACGGCGGGTTGTGTCGAGGCTCCCCTGTGTGACTAATACCCGACAGGTGGCACACACGCATGTTTTATTGTTATTTGATATCTCACACCTAACTGAGAAGCTAGTTCGCACTGCAAGAGCTAACCGCATAGAGGAAGTGAACTGCTAATATCTAGCAATCCTTTTTACTGTTGAAACCACTCAATCACTAACAGCTATTTACATTCACATCAACTGTCACTGAGTGGGAACCCAAAGATGGCAAAAGCATGAAAGTCAGGCGAGTGAACTGTGATATCATCAGTGGCTTGGAACTAAGTTGAGATGAATACATACATGCACAAGCAAATAGATGGGTGGATTGGTGTTGTTCCCCTGCAGGATTGGTGATGTCATCCATGTAAACTGAGGACACTGAAAGACTCATCTCCTGCTTGTTAGTGTGCCATGATGACATCTAGTGGTCACAAAACACACCCACGTTGGCTTTTTCATCTGGGGAGTGAAATGTAAGTGCAATTTCAATCTAAAGCAGGAAGAATCCTGCAGTTTCTTTTGTTACTGACATCACCATGATGACAGTGACCCGACAACCCGCAAGCACCATAGGAAGAAGGCAACACAAAGCTTTAAGGATGTCACTACCAAAGCGTTGCACGGCGTTAAAAGACAAAGGTGTCCCAATGAGGTCACAAGATAAGGCCATCATGCGGTATGATCATGGCGTTAACGCTGACAAACTATTGACATTTCACAGAGTTGAAAACACCTTTAAAGTCATTCTTTCACCCCGAAATCTAATGTACACCTTTATTGATGTTTCAATATTGTGAGCTTCCTATAAATGATCAGTGGAGTCCTCAAAACATAGTCCTCTTGTTTAGAACTAATGTAGTTTACACTTAATCTCTATGGAACCAATTTAAGATTGTTTTAACATGTCTATCTGACATTTTCTCATACATTTAGCAGTTTAGGCATTTGTGATTTTGATAGGTTTGTTTTGTTATTTTTCAATACCACTGCAATTCCTTGAATTTGATTCAGTACTAAAGAAGACATCAAAAACTGACTTTTTAATTGTTTGGCTCTTGGCTCTTATCCTTTGCAAATTATTATGTATTTAGAAAAGAACAAAATGAGGACAATTTATTGACCCGGCTAATATTGCAGAAGTATTGTACATCGTCCGCAGGGACCACGCTGTCGCCATCTCCTGGTCAGTATATGAAATGCTGTCGACAACTGCCGGGAGTTGATTTTATTATAATTTGGAGTGGCGGGCCCAACATGTTTTGTGACCATTTTAGTGGAGGTCCATTTGGTAATATTTCCTAAAATTAAACGGATTGAAAGATGTCAATATTTTCATATCGTGCAGTAATCGTCGCTGTTCGTGCAAGTTGCCAAAGACGCGCTTTTGTGTGATATGAATTGAGCTTTCTCGGCTACCGTACATTTCCGCTTCAGCGAGCAGCTAGCTCTTCAGGTTGTTACCATTTTGGGCTTCGAGTGAGTAATGTCAACTTTTTCCAAGCTCTCTATTTGCTGTATGTATGTCATGCACACATGTAAACAATGACACGAAAGGAGAATATTTGTTAGTCGTTAGGTCAGTGGAACTCGCTAGCTCTCGTGAAACAAGAGGTGGAGCGTTAGCTAGCACGCCCACCCACTCACAAGTAACACTCACTCGGGTGTCAATCAATGGATCATCAACGAAAGCGTTTGACTTGAACGTTTTTGTCCAACTTGAAGACTGGAGGCTCCACGTCGGCTGCTGGTTGTCTATCTGCATATCTCGAAAGATACCTCCCCATTTTCCATCTGGCATTATGGCTCTGGCGACTAGCAAGATGGACCTTAACGTTTGCCTCCTAATCTTAAATATAGAAGGTCGTGTTATATAGGACTTCAAATATTTGGCGTCCAAAATGTTATCAATGGACATTTTAATTAGTCATTTTCCAAATGAATAATGTCCTGTTGAATTTATGGGCATCAGTCAAAAGAAACAAAATAACTGCTCTACAATGGTTAAAGTTACATGTCAATGTAAGAAGTATAGTTTTGAAAAATGTACCTGCATTTTAACTTAAATAGTATATTTCTGATCATAGTTGGCACATGAAAAGTGAAAGTGTACTACTTTGTTCTTCAAATAATGACTTGAATTTAAAAATATATATAAATCTAAAAAAAAAAAATGCGTATAAGGTATGTTAGTTGGTAGTGTTATGTGCTTGAGGAGCTGATGTGAGATGTCATATTGTCATGGCACCCCAGGGAGAAGGTGAGCGCATGCAAGCAGCTAACATCTCTCCCAAAACGCAAGTAGCACAATATCATCATCATCACACTTGTCTGGATATGTTTTTTGATGACATTGATGCAGACCAAGTTAGTGAGAAACATATATTTAACTAACTTGCTTTGCGTCAGTGTCATGGATATACTTGTCCAAAAGTGTGTGGTGGTGGTTCTGTGGAGTACCTGGCACTTAGGTTTTGTCCCAGTGAGAGATGTTTGCATGTGGTCACCTTCTCCCTAGTGCCTGCCACGAGAAGAGACATCATACCTGAGCTCATCAAGCACTTAAGCTGCTTCCATGCAGGCAGGGCCTTTTCAAACTGCTTTTCGATTCAATAAATTGTTCAAGTGGAATGCGAGTCTTTGTGATTTGAAAATTCAGAAATATTTTGGGTTGGGGAAGAAAATAAAATATTTTATTGGAAAGAAAATATTTGTAATTTTGTTTTAAAGTTTAAGTTGTGTTATTGTAATAAAGCTTTATTTATTTTGCAGAGTAAACATTCAATCACAAAGTTTGATGGCAGTCTGCTCGTTGCCGAGTGGTGAAGTGGTTGGCCAGAGGGACGAGTGGTGAAGTGGTCGGCCAGAGGGACGAGTGGTGAAGTGGTCGGCCAGAGAGACAAGTGGTCGGTCAGTGGGACGAGTGTTACTCCATACCTGGACCTGAGACAAAAAGATTGCCAAGTAAAAAGTTAAGACAACATTTTGTGCAGAAAATGTTTTAGCGTGAAACATACGAGTGCACAAGTAGAGTTGTTCATGGCACAGAGTATTGCTGATTGTTCCTTGCTGCATGCCCCAGGAAGTTAATTTTGTTCCTTGCTGCCTGTCAGAAAATAGGAAAAAAGATTAATGGAATAAAGATAAGAATGTGCAATGAGCAGCGTTGAAAGTGTCTCACTTCTCAACTTGCCTTAGAGTTGAGGCAGTAACAAAGAAACCAAAGTGCTGCGGCTTTGCTCTGGTCCTCAGCTTCCGCTACGAGCAGTTTCTTGATGGTGCGCCACGCTGGACACAAAAAAAAGTCATTCAAATTTTGAAACATGTTGGCTAAAATGTAAATTACTTTCCTTCTCTTACCAGCAGAGGGCTTTTAACGAGCTCACGGAGTATCTGTGGCTGAAGACAAACCGGCAGGCTTTGCACTTTCTGGACCAGGATTTGCCACCTCCACCTGTAAAGAAAAAGAAACATTGACACAACTCTATTTAAGTTGACAGGTTTTACTTTTAACTGTAGACTGGAAGCAGCCAGAGTTCCTGTAATGTTAAGACTTTCCAGGGTGGACACCTGCACACAACACAAACAAGGGAGCCATCAAGCTGCCATTTAGTACATTTTATTTGAGCGTCAACTCTGAAAATGGAGGCAACCTTGAGGAACCTCTGCATGGTTTTGGAGGGCTTGTTCCTTTGGCCAGCAGGGGGCAGTTTTCCAACAGCATACTTACTGGAAAGTGCTCTGCAGGAATAGGGAGGCATAAAAAAGCAGGTAAGTGCTCTTAAACAATGCCAAGTTTGTAGTAAATTGTCACCTGTTAACACGTCGGACAAGAGGTTGATGCCACAGGTTCAAAACCTTGTAGCTCCACCCCAGCAGATCCATGCTGCAGAAACTAGGTCT
This sequence comes from Syngnathus typhle, assembly GCF_033458585.1. Taxonomy (NCBI): domain Eukaryota; kingdom Metazoa; phylum Chordata; class Actinopteri; order Syngnathiformes; family Syngnathidae; genus Syngnathus; species Syngnathus typhle. The sequence continues at coordinate 2,858,382 of NC_083755.1, read as the reverse complement.
TTTGGCACCACCTAGTGGACAAAAGGAAGAACAAGCTGAAATGTTTGACATGTGTCAAACATTTGGACGCGTGCGTGTTTCACCAGTGAGGAATGGAGGGCAGCACCGAACGTCTCTCCAACCAAGCTGGACACCATCCCAGGTCAAAAACCGTTCAGCCATATTGGCGTTGAAATGTTTTCTTGTTTTCTTATCTATTCATAGGATATGTCTCATTAAATAGATAAAAGCACCAAATTATTACCTGTTTGCAGAACACTCCGTGGTATAGTGATTAAAGCTTTTGCCTTATGTTCGAGAGAACCGAGTTTAAGTCTTGTACTGTTCCAATTTTAGCTCCAAGACTGCTTTGTGTGGGGCCCAATCGCCGGGCAAAGTTAAAAACCGTTCTGCCATTTTGCCAGGTAAATTTGGCGATTTTGTTTTGGTAGTGTAGGCACAAGTTTGAACTTGCTCAACAACAAAAAAGAAAATTACAAAATTACCAAGGATTTCTGAACTCAACACTGGTGAGATGGAGAAAACTTTCCCCTTATGTTCGGGAGAACCGAGTCTCACACTATTCCAACTGTATCTCACAGACTGCTTTGTGTTGGGCTTGATCCATGGTCTCCCGATCACCGAGTAAAGTTATAAACGATTTTGCCGGAGAATATTGGCTTTTTTTATTCGATAGTGTATTGTACATAGACTACCGTATTTTCCAGACTATAAGGCGCACCGGACTATAAGGCACACCTTCAATGAATGGCCCATTTTAAAACTTAATCCTTATATAAGGCGCACCAGACTATAATTAATTAATGCATCATTAATGCATCATGTCAGATTTTTAATCCAAATCAAATCATTCTCCATTTTATCTTTTTTATTTCAACTTCAGATGCAACAAATCACTTTATAATCACAAAATAATGATCCATAGTATTTTTGATTCATGATTCATAGTCTTCAGCAGGCCACTTATGCTTGATTTCATGACACAATGCTTCGGGACAGTTTGAATTTAGAAATTTAGTCCATATATAAGGCGCACTGGACTATAAGGTGCACTGTCGGCTTTTGAGAAGATTTTAGGTTTTTAGGTGCGCCTTATAGTCCGGAAAATACGGTATATGTTCATGTAATGACGCCAAGCTACTGCAAGATGGCAGTGCCCCCATTCACTTGTATGTAACCCAGCGTAAAATGAACATGTCCATTTCCTTTTTTTTCATCATTGCTGTTTCTTTAATGTAGATGTCATTTCAATTCAGTTTCAATATGGTTTTTAGAACTTAAACATATGAGTACTTTACTGTACATCTGTTTAGTTTAAAATATCACATAAGCAGAATTAAATAAATACGTACGTCGTACGATATTAAGCATATAGGCTTTTGACTCGATAGTTTATGAAGCGAACAAGCGAATGGGGGCACTGCCGTCTTTTGGTAGATTAGTGTCATTACATAATAATAATAATTCATTAAATTTGTATATCGCTTTTCAAAAACCCAAAGACGCTTACAGGGAACAAGGCAAAGACATACACGAGGGGAGGGGGACGGGGAAGAAACAATCGGATAAAATTAAGAAGAGGAAACCAGTTATGGGTAGGGGAGGTCATGATCTTGAGAGAAGAGGTAAGTTTTTAGACGGGACTTAAATATGGGGAGTGTGGGTGAGTCACAGACAGACTGAGGGAGAGAGTTCCAGAGTCGGGGTGATGTGCAGGAGAAGGCTCTGTCACCGAAGGATTTGAGTTTAGATTTTGGGACTGTCAGACGTGAAGTATTGGAGGATCGGAGGGGACGGTTGGGGCAGTAGGAGGTCGGATAGGTAAGTGGGAGCCAAGTGGTGAAGGGATTTGAAGGGGAGGAGGAGTATCTTGAAGATGATACGCTCCTTAATGAGGAGCCAGTGAAGAGAGTGGAGAACAGGAGTGATGTGTTCACGGGACCGGGTGTGGGTAAGGAGGCGGGCAGCAGAGTTTTGGACTAGTTGAAGTCTATGCAGTGAGTGAGCAGTGATTCCAGTGAGAAGGGAGTTGCAGTAGTCAAGCCGGGATGAGATGAAGGCGTGGATGAGGGATTCAGCGGCAGGGAGAGAGAGGCAGTGCCGGATTTTGGCGATGCGTCGGAGGTGGAAGTAGGAGGTCTTGACAACTGAGCTAACATGAGGGTGGAAGGACAGTGTGGGGTCAGAAATAACGCCAAGGTTGCGTGCCAGAGGGGAGGGAGTGATGTTTGAGGAGTCAATGGTGAGTGTGATGGATCCAGTTTTATTAAGGGAGTATTTAGTGCCTATGAGGAGGAGCTCTGTTTTGTCACTGTTGAGTTTGAGAAAGTTATGGGTCAGCCATGTTTTTATTGTAGAGATGCAGGTTTCAAAGTGGGTGAGGGAAGGGTTACGGGTTGGTGTGGTACGTATATAGATCTGGGTGTCATCAGCGTAGCAGTGGAAGTCCAGATTGAGTTTGCGGATGACAGTACCAAGGGGAAAGAGGTAACAGATAAAAAACGCTTTATTGATGATAGTCAAAAGCCAATATGTTTGATAATATATTAATTAAATGATATATATTGTATTAATTAAATTATCTAAAATTATAATATAATTATATTTAATAAACATAATAAAAAATAAGTAGGATCTAAAGCTTGGGTTACGGTTCATACTAGAGTTAGGGTGTCAAACTAGGGTTTAACGCTAGGGTTAGGGTTTCAAGGTAGTTTGAAACCCTGGCCCTAGAGAACTCGTTGTGCTAATTTTTTTATTGTAATCCTCATGGATTAAAAGTGCTCTCCTCAGTATTTACGTCATATTGAACTCTTGTCATAGAAGTGTCGTTTTCTGCTTCTTTGTTACAAGCTCATTTAGGGTGAAAGGACAGCAGTGATTGAAAGACTTGGATCAATGTCTACTCAAATTCACACCATCCACCACCACCACAAAGTTCAAAGATTTATTGTGAAAATACATTTGGTACACAAAAAGAGCAATAAGAGGACACATTAGGTCAAAAGAAGCCAGTGCATGTACACAACATTTCTGGGGGAGAATTAAAATCATTAGGGAGTTAAAAATCACAAGCTGGCATGGATGAAGTTTAGACATAAAAAATCTCTAATAAAGTTTCATTTTAAAATGTGCTCGTTTCTCAAAACATGACTTCAAATTTTAACCATACACTCACTAAAATAAATTCTGAATCATTCCTAATAGTGTCCGGAGTTGGATTTCTGTACATGGTTTAGAACTAAGTGTTTATTAAAAGCAACCACGAGTATTTGGAAAGGAAACAGAAAAGTCACAGACTAAAAAAATAAGTATAGTGTCGGGTTTGGTTGGCAGGAGCCACAGTAACAGTGCACGATTGTCTAGAGAAAACATTTCACCTAAACATTAGCTACATTCAAACAGACGCCAGCAGCGTGTCCCGCCCACTCGCTTGACCTTTGACCTCTTCATACTTACATTCATGCTATTACGTGGCTGAAGGTCACCGGGTCAGATCGGGGTGGGGGGAGCACTCGCCGCTTGATTCTGTACGTCACATGAGTGTGTTTCCAGAGGAAGATGAGGCTGCTGAAGACAAAGAGCGACCATTACAGAAGGTTAAAATGTAATATATAATATGACTCTAGATAAAGGGAATACAATCTTTTGACCCGCCCATAGTTATTTCACATTGAAGACAATCACATGACATGAAAAGTACACTCACTGAAAGGTTTAAGCTTGATAAAGTGGCCCTGCAGTTTCTTCAATTGGTTCTGCAAATTCAAAACAAAGTAGAAAAAAAAGTGTCATGTAAAGGTTTACGGACATGCTCACCTTTACCAGCATTTGCTTACAAGTGACATTTGCATGACTTTTATTTTTTACCGTCACTCAAATAACGTTAGCTGTCACAAAGTTGCTGATATAGACACGTGGACCAAGACACAAAACAATCCAGTCCAGGCTAAAAGTAAAAAAAGGATAATCATGATGCCTTATGGCTCAGTGGTCTGATGTAATCATAATAAAACCAAACAAATAATGATATACCTCGTAGAGGCAGTTTGTGTGACTTGCGGCGATGCACCATGACGCCGATGAGGAACGCGGCGCCCACCAGGATCACGGCCAGCACCGAAAAACTACTGATGGCCGCCAGCTTCCACACGTCTGACGTTTCCTCCACCAATTTGCCTACGGTTGACAGATCACAACTCTTATTTGGGTTCACTTGAGGCCTTACTTGAAATAATATTTAACCTTGGCGGTTACGCGGGCTCCCTCTAGTGGTAAGCACGCTAAATTCAATTCAGTAGCAGTTCATATATGTCTCACATGTGTTGCACGACGGTGTCTTGGGGTACTGCTTGCAAGACGCACACGGCACGCACGCGTCCAGATCGGAATTCCAGAATTCCGAGAGTCCACATTTACCTACGCACAAGAAAACTTGTTAAAAGAGCAAGAGTAATGGATAACCCATTGCACCTACAAATCGCCCCCCTCTAAATTTAATCAAATTTAATACGAATTTAATCATCTGACAGTATACATTACGAAAAGAAGCCAAAAGATGCCCATTAATTAAAAACAGTAGAGGATCACTAAGTTACTGAGGCAGTCAATTTAGTGTTAAACACGACCGTGTGCTGCCATCATGTGGTTGAAAGTGGACGTACACCCACAATAAACTTAATGGCGTTACAGTGTACTGAACAAAAAAAACGGCTTCCTCGGGCTTGTTAGTATTTCTTCCACGGCACGTCACCCAGATGAAAACAAGATGGTGTTTAAAGGGGAAAGGCTTCCTTTCCGCCTGCCCGCCCGCTGTGGACACAATGGAAGTCTTCATTTGTTTGCATGACAGCCAGACAGATGAACGCTTCAATGTGTGCCCCGTTTTTTTTTTTTTTGTCTTTTTCAAAAAATGAAATCAGAACTGAACGTTGCACGCAATACCCAGTTGAGTAATTTCACTGTATTTTAAAGACCAAAACGTACATTTTAGACAGAAAACCATGAAAAAATATACAAAAATGAAATACTGTCCAGTGCCGAACTATTATATTAACACCCAATGTTAAACGCCACAAACGGAATGAGTACTTATTCTCCCGATTTTTTGACATTGTAAAACTCTTATTAAACGCTTTACAAGTTGTACAAGTCGTGTGTCGACGTCACAGTTGTATGCTGCAGAACCAAGGTCCGTTAGCCGTTTTGTTTTTTTATCTTTAGTGTGCTAGTGCAGCACAGTGTGATTGGAATGCGTAGTGGTAGAGCAAATGTGGCACCAGCAGAGGAAGAACTCCGGGAATGCCCAAGGTCAGGAGGAAGGAGCAAGCGTAGGCGTGACCGTCAACTGACCCCCGTCCGACAAAGCTCGTCTGCACCGCAACGTGTCGCAACGCAGCAAACTGTCGCGTCACGCGTGTCCGCGCTCACTCTGGGAGTTTTCTCGCCCCTCCGTGGCTGCGTGTGCAATCTGGCGCCGGCTTTCGCATTCCTGACGTTGGGGAGTCTCGTCTTTTTGGGTGTGGGGATGTTGCGTTTTGTCATAAAACAGACGGGGGCGGGCCAAGCAGCAGCTGATATCCAGATGTGGGAGACTCGGTGTTTGGAGTGGCGGAGGCCACACGCACACGCGCGCGCATGCCGACACGCATACAAGACAGGCGCTTGAAAGCATCAGGAAACGATCTGAGGGCAAGCAGTGTTTTGCTATGAACTCAGCCTGCTGTCCTCCATCGGGATTCAATGCAAAGCCTTAGCAAAACAGCCGCACTAAACTCTTTGTTCAGGATCAATCCTGTTAGTTGGATTGTTTATAATCGATTTATGATACAGGCCAAGATAAAAGTCAATCATAGTTTGTGTATTATTATAGAATAGTCAATCATAATTTGAATTATTGACAATATTTAAAGTGATATTTCATATTGTACGGTTATTTTATTTTTCTGTTAAAACGCTTTGGCAATGCTAATATATAACTCGAGATGTATTGTATGTAGATTGATGAGCACGGGAAAGCAGTGGTTTTCACAACCCCTGAAGGCATCACCTTACATTGTGGTGCCTTCGGAGTCGGTCGGAGTTGCTTCGGACTGTCCTTGAAGGCATCACCTGACATACACCTAATTACAGTAGCTGTACTGTATATTAAGTGCGGTGTTGCCTTTAAGGTCAGCCTGAAATCAGAGTCAAATCCAGCTACAGATGAAAATTCACGTGTTTATTATCGTTAATGATGTATTTTCTTTGGACCGAGAGTTGAAGGACAGTGCATGAAGCGGATGATGGCTCTCTGAAATCAGGCCATCGGAATGCGGAACCGGTTAACTATGAAAGCCGGTAAAGGAAACGCTGCACACGCACACACACACAAAAGACACACAGAAAAAGAAGCTTAAATCGAACAACCAAAACTTACTTTTTTGTGCCCACGTGCCGTGGAACGCGCTCAACAACGCCACAAAAAATCCGCAAATTGTGCATAGAGCGTGGGAATCCATTGTGTGCGCGCGCTCAAAACACACCTATTAAAAATAATTTAAAATATGTTCACGCTTAGAGCGAGGAGCGCGCGGTGGTCGTCAGCATGGAAAAGTGAACATCACGGAGTGACTCACCGGGACCACTGTGCTCCGTGTTTTTTAACACTGGAGAACACACCCACGCTCACTCACACACACACGCGCGCGCGCGCCATGAGTCATTTCCTATCCACTTTACACTGCTCCACTTCACTCGGAAACTCCACCAGTGAACTTTTTCTCCCTTTTTCCCACATTCAGCACATGCACACGACAAGCTAGTGGACACACACGCGCAAAAATGATTAAACTTTTAAACGTGCTGTTTGATTCTACAGTAACATACGAGAGCGAGCGAGGGTGCGAGACCTTGTAGTCTGGATTCAATCGTGTTCTCATTGTTATTACCACGCCTGACGACGTCATCCCCGCTGGCTGCCAACACACACACGCACACAGTGCAGAGGCGCGCAGAGAAAAAAACCGTAATGACATCCAATGGCGCAACGTGCTTTGTTTTCGGGAAAACTTCAATAATAAGCTAACGGACCATCCTGCCATAACAGGACACACCGCAGGGGGTGGCAAAGTGGGTGTAGGGATTTGCATGTCCCCCTCATGCTGTCAGGTTTAGAGTTTGAATCTGGGATGCCGGGTTTGTTAAATTATCCATACATAGGAATCTAAGTCTAAATTCCAGATTTTTTTTCTTTTAATATTTGATGTTGCACTTTCCACCCCAAATAACACACCTGGTAAGAGCGCTGTGCAAAATTAAAATATTAATTCACACTTTGGAAGATGTGAGTGTCCCTGACGCAGAGTGGTGTTATTAGCGTCTGGGGGTAGGGCGTAGCCTCCCGCAGTCGTGCAAATGCACAATAACAAGGCCGTCGACTCATGGCCGCTCCGCACCGAACATCTGGAGGTGTGCGACAGCACCAAAGCTTTTCGTGCCTGCTTAAAAGTCGGGACAATCAGGGCCAACAAGCTACTTCAAGTCAACTTATTGCTCCATGAAATTTGCATGGGACTATTTTTGTTTCATCCAAATCGATTTCAGCTTCTATATGTTGCTGTGACAATTTCATCTGTCCAGTGTATTAGAAATGGGACAGTTTGAGCCAAATCAGCCTTCGTGGTTAAAAGTTGTGATTTTGGAGATGAAACGATTCGGACAGACAAGAACAGTATTAGTATTGACTGTTTTCCAGTTTTGCTGGTTTCTAGTTGTGACATAGTAATTAAAAGTGGATCATATCTCAGGTATCAAACACACTTTAAGCTTAAGCAGTTATATCGCAGACTTTTACTTTTTTTTGTTTAGCTGACATTATAACAAAGTCTCCTGGAACGTTGATCTAACTGTTCCCAAATGCTGAATTAACTCTTTTTTTTTCTCCCCTCTTCTCTGTGGAGTCTGGAAGCGTTCCTGCGCAACATGGTGTGAACTGCCTTTCCCACAAGTTCTAACGTCAAACAGACGTGAGCCAACCTCGCAGCGCTCGTTCACATCGGCCGACGAGCGGCGGGAGGAGGAAAAAGGAGGCTCATCGCATTCATGACGCTCAAAGAATGTCCTCGCGCAGATGTTTTTCTACTCGACCTTTAGGACGACCTGGAGCTGCGCAACGGCCGCCCATATGTGCTGAGACTTTCCACTGCTGTGATTTCATACGGTAATGAGCCACTATAAGCTGCAGATGTTGTGTCAAACTCAGCGAGGGGCGCCATGGCAACAGGGGAACACACGTACACACACAAAAGAAGCAAATGCATGACACACACTACAGACAACACGCACACAGAAAAGCAAGTCATGAAACAAACACTAAAGGCAGACACAAAAAAATCTAACTCAAAATTGGCACGCACTCAAACATAAAACCCACTGTCGGGACAAAAACACACAACAGACATGAAACGCAAACGCAAACCACAGGCGAAAAACAATAAAAACAACACAATCATGAAACGTACACACAAAACAGACATTGAAACAAACAGGCAGACAAAACAAAAGCACACAACAAAGTAGACACTTGACACACAAAAACACAACACATAAAACCTGCAGACACACACAGACACACAAACAAAATCCTGATGCAACCCGCCCACACGCCCAGCTGAGCCAAGGTGATGTAAAGAGTGCCGTATGCGCTGATGGCGTGCCAAACTGGGTCGGGTCTCTGCGGGCTTCTCAACCCCTCTAGAACTCGGCGATGATGTCACACAGAGCGTCGCGCTCTATAAATTACAAACACGCTCAAGCAAGTAAGTAAGACCTTAAATCCATCGGTTTTCATTTCCGGAATGTAAAGAAAGGCTTCAAGAAGAAAAGACGACGGGCGTGAGAAGAAAGTGGCGGAGAGCAGCACACCAAGTTGACTAACAGCTGTTTATTCCACAAAGACAACACGCGGTCGCTAGCCGTCCATCCGTCCGTTTACATTTGTCCCCAGGTGGCAACCACACCTTGAAGCGGACATCCAAAGGGAGAAGAGACAAGCTTGTCCATTTGGATGTCCGTTTTTTTTTAGGTGATGTAGATACGGTGAAAGTCGTTGGCCCCGAAGGCGCAGTTGCACTTGGGGCACTTACGCTGGCGTGTGTCGTAGCGCATTTTCAGACATTCGTAGCAGAAGACGTGGAAACACTTGGTGAGCACCGTGTCTTTGTCCCGCGTGTTGCAGCACGGGCAGCGCAACTTTGCCTGCACACACAAACAAACCAATTCAAGCACGTCGCTGGAAAGCTTTCACTAAAAAAAAAAGGTAAAGCGATACGAGGAGGGAAAACGACACGCTCGTATTTTACGGTTACGTTTTCTTCCCCACAGGAAGAGTGGACTGCGGATGTTGCAACGGGCCCGCCTTACCATCGCGCTCAAATTTCTCGCACCTTGTACTGGTTGATTTCCTCCTGCAGGATCTCATCAGCGTCGGAGTACACCTCCACCTTCTTCTGTTTCTCGAGCTTCCGCCTCAGCCTTGAGAGATCCTCCTGGGAAGCAAGATTTATAGATTTCATTTTGGCCCACCTGCAAGTAGTTTTTTTTTTTTTTTCTTAATTTAAAAAAAAAAAATTGCGGGCTGTACGGTGTGATAGTGGGTAGCATGTCTGCCTCGCAGTTTTGAGGTTTGATGCTTACAAATAGTTAGGCAACAAGCACAAAAACTTTGCAAAATTAACTTCCTGTTCTTTATTGAAATAATTCAATTTTAAGTCCACTTTAATGAAATTGAAGACCTTCCAGTGAGTAAATATGACCACTCAGACTTGCTGATACTTTCAAGTGCATTATTTTCCAAAGTGAGGTGAGACGTTTTCCAAAATAGAAAACAAAGGGAGTTGACGTGAAGCTACCTGCGCTCGCTTGAAGTTGCTGCTCTCTCTTTCGCGGGCCGTGCGGTTTTCGGCGACGGCGACCTGGATCTCCTTCAGCTTGGCCTGCGTGTGCTCCAGCTGCACCTTCTGGTCCTCCGCCAGCTGTGCGGCCTCCACCGCCTGGAGCAGGAGAAAACAAAACAAAGAAAAAAAAAAAAAAGCCCAACAATGTCACTCTGTAACAGCTTTTTACAAACATATGCCGAGGGGTTTTTAAACATTCTGGGTCCGGGAAGAATTATTTTTTTTTTTTCCAAGGGCGCCCTCAAATGTGTCGTAAAGGCTATAGTTTAGATTAATTATGGAAAAACCGATTTAAAAAGCCTGGCATTTGAGCAGGGGTGTGTAGACTTTTTCTCTCTCCACTGAAGCCTAATGACGCAACCTTTATTACACACTGACGACTTTGAATAAACATGGGAATGTTTAGTGACGAGCGAGCGGGCGCAAGCAATTATTCGCGTTGCTCCATCTGTGCACAGTCAAAGCGTGCCGACGGATCATTAGTGAGTCACGAGGCCTTGCTCACCTTCCTCTTGTTGAGTTCCAGCGCTTGAGTCCTGAGCGACAGCTCTTTTTCTAGGGTGGCCAGCGTGCTTTGAAGAACTCCCTCTTTTTCCTCCAGTTTCTGCACCACCAGCAACTGAGCATCCACCTGGTAACAAGAAGGAGGGGGTCGGGTCAGCCAGTAACATTTAAGGCTGGGTGAGTATTCTCTTAAGCAACAACAGTGATTTGGGTATTTATGGTGAGGCAAATTGACCTGTTGGTAGATTTTTTTATTCTATTTATAAATCCTCCATTATTGGGGTAAAACTCACATTGCTGGTTTTGTACTCGGGCCAAAGCAATTAGTTTTGGCTCTATCTGGTGGCATCTTGGTGCAAAGGAACTACGTTGAAATGTGTTCAAGAGCTTTGCCGCCTTGTTGTGACAACCCATTCAGGGTTTTGGGCTCCCACCTGCGTCTTGAAGGTGAGGACCTGGTCGGCCAGCTCTTCTTTTTCCTCCTTGAGGAGCTTGTAGATCTGGTTGGATTTGATGCGCTCGCTCATCAGCTTGAAGTTGGCGTCGTCCTTCTCGCGCAGTTGCTGCAAGAGCCGGCTGTTCTGCTCCTGCATGTCCTCGAAGGCCTGGCCCGTCACGTCCATCTCGCTCAGCAGCGCTTCCTCCTCCTCCAGAGAAACAAATAACTCAGCTCGACACCTGCCGTTACGACCAGAGCTATGAAACTTGACGTAAGCAACTGGACCAAATTTATACAATACTGCATTTGCTTCCCTTGCTTTAATGGTCAGCCTGTAAAGAGAACACCATGTCCGATCTTTTTGCCTTGAACGGACGGATTTTGGGCAGGAAGGAATCACGCTGAACAAATGTAAAACAACTGCTTCACACGGGGCCTGAGGCGCTGGCTAAATCAGTATCAGTCTGGACTGCGTTAGGTGGGCGGGACCTCCCAAGCCGAAGGTGCCTCAGGATCTCCGAGCACCGTCGTCTCTCGAGCTTATCAAGTCTCCATTGGACCATTTCAACCAGCTTCAACATTTTAGCTCCTGAGAGACGTTTTACCGAGGACGCGACTAAATGTAACTACCCCCCAACAGAAGAGACAGAAAAATAACCACATTCGATTGCATAATAAGTTGACGTGCAGGTTCCCCCCCCCCCCAAAACTACAATTTATAGCAGTTTGACAAGCGCTGTGTTCAACAATATGCCAGTTGAAAGAGCCGCTTAAGAAAAGAAGACCACTAAAAAAAAAAAGAACCTAAGGCCCACAAGAACAATAATTGGAGCGGCCAAGCTATTCTAAAAACACAGAAAACCTCAGAGGAAGCATTACAACCCCCCTTCCAAAAAATAGTGCTTGCATTCGTTCAATCTTTGCGTCATATTTTTTTTCATGAATTTGGCATGAATGGCTCTTGGAGGACTTTAGCCCCCCAGAGCTACATTAAAAATCCAAGACTTGTCAAGTCAAAGGTAATAAGCGTTTTAAAACACGAGCCAACGTGGGTGTGTCCCATGTCGTCGTGGCTCAGGTTGAGCAATTACGACATTGCTGAGGCGACACGCCGCCTCTGAGAGATCTCAGGGCAGCCTTCCACATGTGTCGCGTCATTCCGTGACCTGAGAGACTTGGACAAAGCTACACCAGAGAGGCACACCCAAAAAGAACCCCCCCCCCCCCATTTCGACACAGAGGTTATTCTGCAACTCCTCCCTTGACTCTTGCACCATGTTAAACTATCTTGAATTAAACCTCAGCACATGTGTGTGGTGAATACCTGTTTGGTGGCGGCCAGCTTCTTCTGCAGATGCTCGATGGTGTCTTCCGCCACTCGGATCTTCCTGAGGGCGTCTTCGTCGGCCAGCTTCTTGCTCTCCTTCTTCTCGCGCTCCTCCAGCTCACGCACCCGGATCCGCAACTCGTCCACCTACACGAGGACGTGGGGAAGATTATACGCTGCACAATTTATAAATTGAAATACTCTTATCTTCTCAGTGGGATGCGGTCATGTTCAAAATATTTAAAATCATCTTAAATGGGACTTAGCACGCACCGGCTACCAATTAAAGTGCCTCTGTCTAAGCTCCAAATTAATTTTAGATGTTCTAGTACTCTTGTGTTTCCATTGTTTTTCTTTCTAGCAGAAGCAAAACATGATGCTGCCACAAACACGCAAGGTAAAAGACAATCACAAAGATGGGGGGCAGACCTCTGCTTTGGACTTGCGTTCAGCTGCCATGAGCTGCACTTTGTCTCTCTGCTCCTTTGGAGCGGATTTATGCATGTCCAACAGGAGCTTCATCTCCTTTTGTGACTCCTGAGCTTTCCTGAAGGGCGGCAAAGCCACAAGATGTTACACAAGGCCAGGGTCAGAAATTGGGACTCTAAACAGGGTCAGGTCAGGGGGGTGCGTACTTGAGCTCGACTCTGAGCATCTTCAAGGTGTCCGAGTCTTTCCGCTTTAACTCGTCGCTGCGCTGCCTCTCACGCTCGCGATCCCGCTCCCGTTCGCGCTCGGCCTCACGCTCCCTCTCACGGGCCCGCTGCCTCTCAAGCTCCTTCCTCCTCTCCTCTTCCTCCTCTTGGTCGTCGTCTTCCTCCTTCTTCAAGTCCGTGCCGTCGCTGCTCGACTCCTCCAGGGCCAGAACGCCGGCGTCGCTGCTCAGGCAGCGTAGCTTTGGGCAAAAACATGTCGTTTGAGAACCTTTGCTGTCATCGATAGCGTCGTGAACTTCAAAATGGCAAGTGGGCAACATTTGAAAGCGGGCAGCGTAAACGGGAATCGTCTACCTTGTTGATTTCAATCTGGGTTTCGCGCAGCTTCCTCTTGAAGCGCTGCACATCCCCTTTCAGCTGCAGGTTGTGGTTCTGAAGGCTGCTGATTAAGTGTCGCATCTCCCTGTTGATTGGTCCTGGGGTAAATAACAGGAAACATTTGAGTTTTTTTGCATCATGACTTGCTTTACTAGACGCTGTTGCAGTTTGTCGCGGAGGCTTTTATAGTACCTGCTTGCTCATTGGCGGCAAGATTTTGCTCAAACTCGATGCGCAACATCTCGTATTCTTTGCGCACTTGGGCCAGCGTGTCCTCCAGCTGGATGACTTCGGTGCGTAGCTTCTTCTGGAGGGACAGCTCGTCACTCTGAGGGGAAAGATGCGCACAGCGGGATCACTCAATAGGGCACGTCACAGGCATTGTCTCAACAATCGCCAATCGCGCAGAAAAGAGAAATAATTTGGTGGGGGCAGACAATGAAGTGTACCTCCATGTGCTCAATCTGTCTGAGGTGGGCGTTCTTGGCTGTAAGCAGGAGGGCCCGAGCCTCATCCAGCTGGGTTTTCACTCCCAGGGACTCGTTGTAGAGCAGCGAGAACTGGGACTGCAGACACTTGTACTCCACCGTCTCCTTCACAACTTCCTCCGGAATATTACGCAAATCCATCTGGAATAAAGAAAAAGTGGCAAAGGTTTAGGCGTAGGCTGCGTTTGCAATCATTCACTCCTTCCTGATCACTATATACAGTGGATATATAAACGTAAAAAAATACAACACACCTCTGCTCAATTGCCATATTTTTGTGAGACAAAAAATTTAATTAACCATCCGCTTTCCTCACACCTGCTTTGTTTAGTTAAATGAACTCTAACTTGAGCTGCGCTTTGTCTGGCTGCTCGTCAACACGGCCGTTCCGATTGGGAGGAACAAAACAAACAATGGGAACTTGCTGAAAAGCTGGGAGTTGCTCCAGTTGATGTCATGCACGCTACATTCCAACGGGGCTTAATTGCCACCCTCACGGGTATTATGTGAACATGCAAACTGTAGCAGCTCGTTAGTTAGACGACCCCAACGCCCCGCGTGCACCCACGCAACAAAAAGGTTCAAGTAGTCACTAAAGGTCACTGTCACCTTGAGCTTCTCACTCTCCCTCACGGCCTCTTGAAGCTCCACCTGCAGCTTCTCCAACTCTGCCATGCGGCTATTGGCTAACTCCTGGATGTGCTCCAGCTCCGTGTTAAGACTCTCAAACTGCAAAGTAAAAACAATTGTGAATAAAACATTTGCAAATGGGGGGGGGTTAACAAGCACTCACCTTTTGAATGGTTAATGTTATTTGGCCTCCGGCAAGTCCGGCCGAGCTGCCGGTGCTACTGCAGCCAGACTTCAGCTGCAGACCACAAAAAAAAAAATAGACCAGAGAGGTTATTAATCACTTATGAATTATTAAGAGTAAAAGGCACCCCACTAGGGGTGTAAATCGCGGGTTTTGTCACGATACGATATCATATCGATACAAAGAACTACGATACTTGCCGATATCTTCTTCTCCGATTCATTCACGATATATCGCGATATAGTGCTCTCCGATCGATTTTTTTTTTTTTTAATAAAAATATAGAACAATATCCTGATTTATAACAATTCATACGCAAAATCAACAAGGTACTGCAAACTCTTTATTTAGGGAATTACAAGAGTATTGTAGTATACAAAGTGCTTATTTTAACACTGAACTTTGATGTGTTTTTTCTTTAAATGTGCGGAGAGATTTGTGGTCCCGGAATATTTGATCACCGCATGGCAGGATTTACAAACTGCACGTGTCTTGTCCGTTGAGCCATCTTTTCTTTGGAATCCAAAGTGCTTCCAAACGAATGACTTGAAGCCTAAAGGGGAGCTCATCTTTTTGGACAATAGCCATAGCACCAGCCCAGGAGCCGCGTACTAGTTGTCGACTCCCCTTTCACGTGCCTGCTCTGCTCACAACACAACAACGCCGCGGCGCGCACTGCTCCCGAAAGAGGAAGCGAGCAACAATGAACTGGATTTCAAAATAAAGTCGCGTCTAATGTCCGAGGTCAAACACGGCGATATAAATCGATGTTTACGTTCAGCATCGATGCCAATAAATCGTAGAGCATTATATCGATTAATCGATGTGTATCGATGAATCGTTACACCCCTACACCCCACCTATGAAAAAGCAGTAAATTAACCTCGTTGAGCAAGTGGGTTTAAGTTGTGTTTATTTCGATTTATTTGCCGTCTCTGGTATTTTTGAAAAATGATAGCAATTTATTTTCCCACTGATGCATCCATAACATTTGGGTGAGAAAAATGTCCGCTTTAAATTACGCTTGCCGTCATTCGGGTCACGAGTGAGCTGGAGCTTGCCCCAGATGATAGCAAACATCGTAATGTCCAAAGTGGCAAAAAACAGACAAAATAAGGAAATTGCACCTGCTCCATGGCTTCCGCCAAGTGCTTGTTGAGCTTTTGTTCCCTGTTTCTGAGTTTCTCAATGTCCCACTGCAGGTCCTCCACAGTGGTCTCCATTTCCGACACCTTGGTTTCTGCACTGGTCATCTTATCCACCAATTCGTTGTACTGTCAGGAGAAGAGGGGGTGGGGGGATGCTTATATGTTTAGGACACGCGCACGCAGCCGCAATCTCGAGCGTGTCTAAAGGCATCTCACCTCCATGGATGTTTTGTGATGTCGGCCTTGCAGCAGGGTGGCTTGATCTCGCAGTCTACGGTTCTCGTCCAGCAGGGTACGGTTCATGGCGCCCACGCTGGCCAGGCTCTCGTCCTCGCACGCTGCAGGCAGGTTGGAAAAAATAAAAAATATTAAACTCGATATTTCCCATTAAATTTGAAACTTGCCAGAATCTTGCAACCATCATCTTACCCGCAGCTTGGATCTGCTTGCACATGTCGTCAATGCAGCTGTGCAGCCTGTCAAAGACGCACACGAGGCAGGCGATGGCGTCCTTGCTGAACAGCATGCGATCCTGGAGATGCAGCATGACCTCCTCTTCGTTGCTGTACTCCAGCGTGGCTAAGAACCCTTTGGCGCAGTCGCTCAGGGGGGGAGGTGGTGGCGGCAATGCTTCTGTGCACGAGAATCAACAATTTTTCAAAAGGGCTCACAAATATTGAGTGACCAATATAGCGTCTAACCTGTGGTTGCTTGCCGTTGGGGCTCGGTGGGGTTTAATTGGTCCGATCCATCGGGTGGTGGAGGCTGCTGAGGAGCCTCCGAATGCCTCTCTTTTGTTACTTCATCTTGCTGCTGATGCTCTGGTGGTTTTCTGTCATTCTGTGCCTCAGGAAGTGGAGGTGGCGGCACACCGGAGGTTGGTGAGGCGATACTGACAGCGTCTTTCTCCATGGGTACAGGATCAGGAAGTGGAGCAGGTGGGGGAACCGGTGTTGATGGGACTGGGGCCTCTGGTTCAATACATTTGCGCAGAATATGGACCCTTTCTTCCAGCTGTAATCAAGATTTTTTTCCCTAAGCACGGATCTTGAAATTGTCAAAGTCAAACAATTGTTTTGTGTAGTAGTACCTCAGACCAGTAACGATTTACAATCAGCAGGGTGGTGTCATCAGTCGCTTGCCTCTTTTCAAGCTTCTCTATTTTCTCTCGTAACTCGTCCTCCATCGCTTGTCGCTGCTCCAAGCGCTCACTCAGCTTTTTATTCTTAAACTGGATCACTTTCATGTCCATTTCCTCCTGCACATCAAATAAGAAAGGCGTGAGCGTGCTGAATTCAAGTGCAGGCAGATTTGCCACGTGAATGGGCTCACCGTAGACGAGACTCCTGCTATGCGAATGGGCTCAATGAGAGTGGTGGTTGTCTTCTCCTCCTTTTTGCTTTTCTTCTCAGGTGGGCCAGGGGGACTGTCCCCCCCGGAGGGACGTTTTCCTCCTCCGGCACCTGACATTTCGACTCCCCTTGTGTGTAAGACAACATTTAGACATGTTATAAATAACCAGCGGACGCACAGACCATACTCATTGATTCGTATTGACAGCTATCAACGACTTTAGCCACGTTTAAACAACTCCAGTTACAGTCGTGAAAATGAATTAACGTAGACTTGAATGATTAATTCGGGTAATATGTGCCAAACCAAACCGACAAATACATCTTTTACTTAGCTTCAATTAGCTTATATTAGCTCTATTGGCTAAGGTAAGGTAGGCTAATGCTAATACCAAAGCAGCCTTAGCACGTTAAAGTGCTTGTCGACTGGAATACTATTTCACACGCACAAACAGCATAGCATAATTTTGTAATAAAGTTCGCGAGTGAAACAGTTTCTATTTACGATACAAACCTTCTCCGGAGTGAATTGATGAACACTTCACGACATCGGAGCAGCTAGCGGAAGTGCAATTCGTACTTCCGCTAATTAAGGTCGCTGGCTTGCAAAATACCGAAGGATAATTTTTATGTTTACTAGTTTTTAAAATAATTGTGTTTAATTTCTGAGGCTTTTGGTGTAGGTTATAATCATATTATAAAGGGTGGGGGGCGGGAAACAGCAATAAAAAACAAAACACTGCAACGGACTCCGACCACGTGAGGGCGGTACTGACACCTCCAAAATATTTCCCAAACCTTTTCGGGCACTAATCCGGTCAAAATGTCATCATTTTCTATGTATTGTTTTATTCTGGGCTGAATCGCTTCGGATACTGTCGCCACTGACGCACGTACCGTGATGGCTTCACAATAGCTTTGTCGCATCACACTGCAGCCTTTTGAACGCTCCCTCGGCGGTTGTTGTTTGCGTTTCTCTGTCATACATGGTGAGTACCGAATAGCTTTGCACGGTCAGTGAACGGACAGCCAATACTGGGACTTGAGTATCAGTGATATCATATTTTACAAAGAACATGAGAAAGACGTGGAGAAGACACATTTCAACTGTGTCCGCCTTGCGTGTGTGGAATAAGATCAAGCAGAAAACACGTACATACCTGCATGCAACACGCACACACTTCCCTGTATCTAGTGCAGTTCCTGTTATTGTGTCGCTTTGAACTCTGACAACCTTTTTGTTTTTGTGTTTGTTTGAAGAGTCCCATCCCGTCAGCATGACAAAAGACATAGTGCTTGGAGATGATTTACCTGATTGGGTGGGTGCAAAGGAGTTTTACCAGAAGTATGACCCCAAAGAGGTGATTGGTCGGTGAGTCCATTGAGGAACAAAAATAGGAGATCACTGTAGAACAGGCAGAGTATACATTTGTTGACGTGTGGAGAGGAGCTAGTCCTACCTTGACTACTGTGTACAACCGCAAGCAAGCAGTCGAAGTGTTGTTGTTTTCTTCCCAGGGGAGTGAGCAGCGTGGTGCGCCGGTGCGTGCACAGACACACAGGGCAGGAGTTGGCCGTCAAGATCATTGAGATCACCTCCGAGAAGATGACCATTCAGCAGCTGGAGGAGGTGAGGACCTCCACGCTCAAGGAGATCCAAGTGCTCAACATGGTCAAGGGCCACTCGTCAATCAGTAGGTCCAAAATGCACTCGTGACCTGCTTGGGAACACAAACCTGTGTGATAACACCCCTTTATTCTTTCACCTAGTCACTCTCGTCGATTCCTACGAGTCCACAACCTTCATTTTCCTGGTGTTTGACCTGTAAGTAGAATAGCACGAATGGGTAATTGCCGTGAACATTTTAAATCTAGTACGGCTCTCCACTGAATTGGTTATGTTTGTATCTAATATCGTGATGCTCGATAACAAAATGACAGGATGAGACGGGGGGAGCTGTTTGACTACCTCACAGAAAAAGTTACACTGAGTGAGAAAGAAACAAGGTATGTGCCATCTACATTTTCCCCAAAGTGTTTCAAAGAAACCATTCTAACCTCTTCACACCGACGCAGGAGCATAATGCGAGCTCTGCTGGAAGCGGTACGCTACCTCCACTCCCGCCATATCATCCACCGAGATCTGAAACCCGAGAATATTCTGCTGGATGACCAGGGACAAATCAAACTGTCCGACTTTGGCTTCTCGGTGCAGCTGCAGCCCGGGGAGAAGCTGAGAGGTACACGAGGGAGAATCAAAGTGTTCAGTGAGTTCCCGCTATACGCGACACCCGTTTAAAAATTGTTGCACTTTGTTGTTGTTATTAGAGCTTTGTGGAACACCCGGTTATTTGGCTCCCGAAATCCTAAAATGCTCCATGGATGAAATGCACCCAGGCTACGGAAAGGAAGTTGATCTGTAAGTCCGGACAAGATGGAGCCCATTTATTGCATCTGTCAAGGAAGTGTGGGTTAAAATTTTGGAAGCAGAATATCAGGAAAAGTCTTATTAAAACATAAGAAATTTGGAAGAGAGTGTGCACACTTCCCACTAGATGTATCACTCCAACATATTTCCTTGACACTAATTACTGTTTCGTGAACCTTTGTAACTTGCCATTCTGCATATAATCATTCAGGCAAAATAGTACATTACTGCCACCTTGTGGCACAATGGGGAATTACTTATTTTTGTTATTTGCAATATATGCAATTTAACATGGTGTGTGTGTTACCACAGCTGGGCATGCGGCGTGATCCTCTTTACCTTACTGGCCGGCTCGCCGCCCTTCTGGCACCGCAAACAAATGCTGATGCTCAGGTTGATCATGGAGGGCCGCTACAAGTTCGGCTCGCCCGAGTGGGACGACCGCTCGGACACTGTCAAGGATCTGGTGAGCTGGATTGACTTGAAGGTTTCCGCTTGTGCTGTGAAAAGAACGCCGCTTACCCCGCCACTTGCATTTAGATCTCCAGGTTGCTGGTGGTGGACGCGGCCGTGCGTCTGACGGCCGAGCAGGCCTTAGCGCATCCATTCTTCAGTCAGTACCAGAAGGAAGACGTGCGGATCTTCAGGCCCAGGAAGTCGTTCAGGGTGAGCGCGTTCACAATATACAGTTCCAATTTCTTAACCTTTAAACCACGACGTGATCTGATGCGGGTTTCCCTCCCGCTCAGGTGTTGATCGTGACGGTGCTGGCGTGCATCCGCATGTACAGCCGCTACCGACGGGCCCGCCCGCTGACCCGCGAGGTTCTGGCCCGGGATCCTTACTCTCTGCGAGGCGTGCGCAAGCTCATCGACGGCTGCGCCTTCCGCATCTACGGGCACTGGGTGAAAAAAGGCGAGCAGCAGAACCGGGCCGCCCTCTTCCAGAACACGGCCAAGGTCATGCTGCTGGAACTGGAGGACTTTGAACCATAAACCTCATTTCTTTTTTTTTTTTTTTATGTTATGGCGCTATTGTGTGTCAAGTTTCTGTCTAATTTTGAAAGGAGGGATCAAGGAAATGATGCCTTACTGCATGCTGTCCCAAGCAAAAAAAAAAAAATTCTGATTAGCATTTTTTTGTTGTTGTTGTTGGGTTGTTTTAAACTCATGTCACATAATTTTGTCGTGCGCTTTGCATTAAAGGGCATTTGTACATGTTTATTTGGGATGCTAACACTTCAAGAAAACACTGTGACTACCTAATGAACTACTTACAACAACATTGTGTGAGTAGCATATTAGCATACAAAGAGATTGTATTCACTCATATTTACATGTCCGAGGACTAAAAGACAAATGTGAAATATTTGCAACGTGTACTGTACTTGCATGTTTATGGTTTAAAAATATATATATATATATATATATATATATATATATATATATATCCATCTTTCTTCATCAAGAAAGCAACCGTTTCTTACTGAAATCTCATTCCATTGCATCATGACGAAATAAATGCTATTTAATATTCACTCCAATGTCCTCCATGTGATTATTTGGTCTTCCCATTGTGCGATGTATTTTATAAAGATAAAATCTATTTTTCGGAATAAAACCCGCGCTAGGTGTAAAAAGTTTGAGAAGCACTAAAGTGTAATAAACACGTTGCTTCCACTTAAATATAACCATCTTTCGTCAGCGCGGCAGCGTGTCTGTAACCACGGCAACCGGATAGCCCGCTTCCATGCAACCATTAAGTCGAGGGGTGTGTTTTGTGCATCTCGGCAACCCGCTTGATGCCGCCTGATTTTAAAACACAATATGCTTCTTGCCGGTGTGGAGCTTTTTCTTCATTTGGAGCAATTTGCGGAGAGGTAAATATAAATAATGATGTGTTGAAAGAGTAAACACATCTTTGGGGCCTGGTCCTTTCTGCGTTCCTTGTCCACGTTGGCTGAGCCGTAGCACTGTTTAAGAACATTATCCCCTTTTAATCCACTTTGCCTTCTGCTTCACGCAGGTGAGCAGACAGTCAGATGGAGCAGGGCGCCGCCATTGCATGCCCGCGTCCTCTTTTAATTGCTTTAAGTGCTTTCTTTGCACCCTGCTTTTTGCACTTTTGGTTCAGTTTTGAAGCGTTTTGACGCTCAGCAATATGGAGGATCCGGATATACGGCAGCAGAAACTGGACAATCAGGTAAAAACAAATATTTTGTGTAAAAGAAAGCTGAATAATAAATTAGTCTTTGTAAAAAAAAAAAAAAAAAAATCATTGATATAGTATATTTTACGTAGAAGCATTTTTGTGTCAGAATCACCTGCTAATATTTATGATTAAAATTCTAATTGTCTAATTGTGTCCCAGCGATCTATTTTGCTAAAGAAGCAACAAAAGAAGCGTGCCGATTGTCAAATGGTGGTCGCTAACCAGGATGCCCGCCAGAAGAACCGCAGACAAAAAGGCCGCTCCGACGAGACGGCGCTGCTGATCAGCCGGTCCCTGAGCAACATCTCGCTGAGCGGTCAGTTCCCCGCGTCAAACCCGAATACGCCGCCGTCTTCACAAGCTTTTAAGAAATCATTCCTATGCAAGACCAAGTGGAGCACGCGCATGACAACCCGATGGATGTCATCACGCTGGCGGAGGGCGAGGATGACGACGCCGAGGCCGCCGCCGTGTCAGGTGAGGTGGTTGCCGAGAGGCCGTTCGCTCCCAAAAAGCTCAACTTGGACACGGAGCAAGACGGAAACGAAACGGAGGACAACGATGTCGGCGCGGAAGGCCAGCAGACCAAGAACAGAGAGAAAGACAAACGTGAGAAACAAACGGAACATTTCGGCGACGGGTTCAGTGTACTAATTAAGAACGTGTTGTTCCTAGCCGAGGAGGACAATGACGGCCGGGAGAAAAAAACAAAACGGAAAGACAAAGCCAAAGAGCGTAACGATGGACAGAAGAGCAGCAACATGACGAAACAGGAGCGCAAAAGTAAGCGTGATGTTCTCTCTTCAGGTCCAAGAACATTTTGGTTTCACGTTGGCTTTTTGTGCAGAGAAGCACCCGCACGACACGTCGGCTTCAAAGCCGAAGAGTCCCAAGAAAAACGGACGCCACGAAAGCGCTGACGAAGAGGAAGACGAGTGCCCGACACCATCCCGTGACACATCTCGGAGGAAACATCTGGACACGTGTACGTCCTCGTGCGAGCGCCATCCACGTGACTATCTGGTATGACGCCGCCTGAATGTCCCCCACAGCCAGGTGCCAAATAAGCGACGACAGAAAGGACGAAGACCTTCAAACGGAAGCCAAAGAACGAAAAAAGAAGAGGGGAGAAAAAAACACGCCGAGCTTAGCCTCTCTCAACTCCAACTACAAGGAGAGCTCATCTTCGGGCGGCAGCGGCAGCCAATGCACTAACGGAGTGAGCAAATTGACCTAACTCACTTTTGAAAGAAAGTCCAAGTGCATTTTTGTCCCTGCAGACGGCCTCTCCTTTATCGCTGGAGGACCTTGAGGCCTTCGCCTTGCGGCCCGCCCCCAGAGAGGTAACCATCCAGTGTCGGGTCACCAGAGACAGGAGAGGCATGGAGAAGGGCATGTACCCCACTTACTACCTACACATGGAGAAAGAGGACGGAAAGAGGGTCGGTTCTCATCAATTCCAGAATGGAAGTCACCACTGTCGTGTTAGTTGACTCTTCGTCCCCTCTGTCGGTGTTAAGTTGTTCCTAATGGCGGGCCGTAAAAGGAAGAGGAGCAAAACATCCAACTATCTCATCTCAACAGATCCTACCAATCTGTCCCGAGACACTAGCTGCTACATCGGAAAACTAAGGTTGATTTCTATATGGAAAAAAACAGTCCGTCATCTCGTCGGTGTAACGTTTTTTTTTTACGTTCCAGGTCCAACGTTCTGGGAACAAAGTTCATCGTATACAACGGGGGAGAAAACCCGGAGAAAAAGCCTTTCGTTAAAGAATGCGAATCTGTGAGACAAGAGCTGGCCGCCATTTTTTACGTGAGTCGAATGAATCAATGTCAGCTGTCGGTCCGCTAACTTAAGAACTTCGTCGATTTCTATGATAGGAAACTAACGTTCTGGGATTCCGAGGTCCTCGTAAAATGACGGTGATTATCCCGGGAATGCTGGAGAACGACGAGAGGGTGGCCATTCAGCCCAAAAATGTCGGTTTACAATCGGGGTCGCCGTATGGTGTCACAATGTGAGGGGGGGAAATGTCTAACGAGAATCCCGGCGACAATTACAGGAGCAGGAAACCCTGCTAGCGCGCCACGCTAGCAACAACACGGACAAGCTAGTGACCCTGGTCAACAAATGTCCCAGCTGGAACGAGCAGACGCAGTCGTACGTGCTAAACTTCCACGGCCGCGTCACGCAAGCCTCCGTGAAAAACTTCCAAATCATCCACCCGGAGAACGGTGAATTTATTTTTCCGCAACCGCCAAAACAAGAGGTCGGCCTAACGCGCCGGATGTGTCTTCCAGGCGACTACATCGTGATGCAGTTCGGTCGCGTTTCCGAGGACGTCTTCTCGATGGATTACAGCTTTCCCATGTGCGCCCTTCAGGCCTTCGCCGTCACGCTCTCATCTTTTGACGGCAAACTGGCCTGCGAGTGACCCTCAAGTGGTCTGCCGCATCTTGGATCTGAACTGCACACTTAATAAGAAACAACAAGCTACCTAGGTTACCCTTGCACTACATTAAAAAGTGTACCTAATATTGTGGCCAGCAAGTTTCTTTCTTTCTTTTCTTTTTTTTTTTATTCAAAGCTATTAAGAAGCAGAATAATCAACTTGGTCTGCTCAGCACAAAATTTGAAGGCCTCTTATCTGCAAATAAGGAAACATATTTACACGAGTGGTGCGAAGAAATCATAAAGCTTATCACCATGATCATATTTCCATTTCACAAGCGTGTGACTGAAAAGCAGACAGGAAGGGCAGATAAATCTGCATTGCATAAGAGCTCTCACAACAACTTAAATATATGAAATGACTCCAAACTGAAATGCTTCCATACACATTTCGATCTGGACGATAAGAGTTTCTAGCCGTACCTAATCTAGCGTCCGACAGCGGTCACTCGACGTCTGGCTAATTCTCATCCTTTGACATGAGAAGAGCAGTGCGATGAAATCGCATTTCAGCTCACTTGCGGTCACTTGCCTCTCCTGCTCGCCAGATGAGAGAGGACGATACGTCCCCCTTCCGCCGTCTGTCACTCAAATAGAGCGTTACGGCAAAACGAACCTGAGAAGGAGACGAGGCGATGGAGCAGCTCAAGATGCTGCTGCTGCTTTTATTACACGCCGGACTTTGGCTCACAGGTATTTTATTTTACTCCACTTATATATCCTCGAATGATTTTTTTTCTCCAAATTTCTTTACTTTTATTTTGCAGACACGAGTGAGAATTTTCAGTGCGACAATGATTTCACGCTTACAATCAGTTGCTCCGTCGACCTAACGTCAGCCCACGACGGCCTCCACTGGCTGAATCTTGACAAGATGTATAGCGAGTAAGCGCCCTCCCTTGCCCGCCTTTTGGTAATAAATATACAAAATATATCTAAATAATGGTTTCTCTGCAGCGAGATGTACAAATGCAATTTGTCGAATACCGGCGGAGGCCGCGGCTCGTGTTCCGTCGCCATGGAGAGGTCTTGCAATTTTGTGGATTTCGACACGTACAAGATCACGCTGTGTGGGAACGCGAGCGACGGGGCGAAGACGTGCCACATGCTGGACGACAGATATTTGCCCAAGGAACACAGTAGGGAGTCTTCTTGACACTTAATGGGTAGCTTGTGTGCTCGAGATGCAAATGACAAAAATCACTGCCCAGTTAAGCCCAACGCGCCGTGCTGCCTGGCAGTCAGCCACAACGCCAGCCGACATCACTTCATGTGGAAAAACACCTACGAAAAATGTCGCCTCACCGTCCTGAAGGACAACCTCGAGTATCAGCTCCGTTTCTACGATGGGCGAGACAAAGGCGGAGTAAGGCAGGGTATTACGGAAGGGGTCAAAGGTCACACATTGGGCTAATCAACATCTTCTCCACCCTACTAGCTGAGGTTTCACTACACGGACAAAACGGACTATTCTGTGGATGACTGCGACCTTGAGGGGAACACGGAATACACCACCAGGGTCAGGTCCAAGCCCAGCGAGACACACTTTAAGGGCCAATGGAGTGATTGGTCACAAGAGGTCCGCTGGAGGACTGACTCGGTCACCGGTGAGGCTCATAAACAAGTTTGAGTGAATGACAAGAATGTCAATTCTCCTTGTTGCTTTTCTTAAGATTCCCCACCTGATGGCTTCCTTTCCAAACAAGGCAAAAAAATCTTCCTGGCTTTAGGTGTGACAGCCACACTGGCCCTGATTTTGGGCTGTGCTTTGCTAAAAAAGTAAGTCGTTGCCGCAAATCCCATACTTGGCAAAATACGCATCTGATTGGTTGTACAGGCGGAGGCGAGATGAATTCGTTCCCACGCCAGAACCGTACTTCCAGAGCCTGTACGCTAATTGTCACGGTGACTTTAAGGTGAGTGTGGCCACTCTGGGGCTGCGACCAACATTTAATTTTCTGACAACTGATGACAGAGCTGGGCGGACACAAAAAGAAACATGACTATGACGCTCCAGCCGGAGGACACGCTTCAAGTAGACAGCCACGTGGAGGAGACTCCAGCACGGCACGACGAGATGACGTACGAAAACGTCCCAAACCAACCAGCACGTTTGGCGGCACGCGGGGCCGGCAGCGTTCCGCCCTGCTATTGCCCTGAATACTGCACAATGAGCGACTTGGAGAAGTCCGCACAAGTTTCCGGGAATTAATTTGCAAAGGGTTAAGAAATTTCCAATAATGTAAAAACATGTCACCATAGTGGACCATTCGTGCAAAATACATTTGAAAAATCATGACATTAACACATTAAATCTTTTCAGGCAAGAAAATGCAACTTTACTTTATATAAAGTACATTTCAAGGCATTTCCAAACAATAGTTGAAAAACATTTGAAAGAAAGGAAACAAAAGTAGCTTGCTAAAATCTACCCACGTTCATATATTTTTGACTGACTGATGCATTGGTCTTCATTTCCTAAAGATTGCTGTCCCATTTCTCTAAAAAGTAAAGATTAAGTACAGTTGTTGCACATTTTGTTCTAAACCAGCATACCGCGATTATCTTACATAAAATATACTTGTAGATTTGTTTTTTGCTATTAATGTTGACATCCGATTGGCTGATTTTGAAGTGCAAATAAGCATGAAAGCAGAGTCCTAAACGTGATTGGACAACAAAAATCTAAGGACCGAATAACAAACACACTGAAATTGAAATGAACCCACCACTTGATGGAACAAATATTAAAATTTGGGCTACGACGCCCCGACCAGGAGAGTTTTTGTAGAAACCTTTATTTACGTCAACACATACATGAACAAAGCACCGTTTACCCTTAAAGTCTGATACAATGGTATGCCTACCCGCCTCGGTCACGGCCGCCTTTTTATTCATCCAGACAACAAAAGACTCGGAATGAACAAAAAGAAAGCCGAGGCGGCGGATTCTATCGTATGTTACAGCATGCTGAATAGAAAAACCCAGGAAGGAATTAGACAGAAGCATCTAGAGACACTAAGTGAAATACGACAGTATAAAAGTGCCATTCATTATACAGCAGTTGAAATACTGACAATGAAAGACGCGGACATTTACATGTGGCAAAGAAGAGAAACAAAAACACTTTCTTCCTTCAACGTGGATGGCGGCCAGCTCGCGTGGACTCTGTGAAACTGGATCGAAGTCGCGTCCCCCCCCCCCCGCGCCAAACAAGACAGTTTAAAAAAAGAAACGAGCGGGGTGCTGCAGCGCCGATCCCCTCTCAACGTTACGCGTCGACCGGCCATTAAGAGCAAAAATGACGGCGCCAAAACAAAAGACAGGTCAAAGTGGATGGCACAGAATGTGGAGAGTTTAAATACAAGTCTTTAAGCAAGTCCCGATGTGAGGGGAGCACATTCATTGTGACTGAGCAGGGAGGCGATTCCTTCAGCCCGTCCTTGCCCTTACGAGGGGGAGAACTTTTTGGCTTGTGATCGGACTCTTTTCTCGTAATCTACTCTGTTTTGGCTGCAAATGAAAGGGAATAAGCGTCAGGTCATTGAAATGCCATTTGGTGACAAACACATTCAGGAGAAAAAAAAAATGCATTCATTTGTTTTCCCCCAATGTCTCACCAGTAGATTGTGTATGCCTCCGCTTGGGCCGGATCCTGGATGTTAGGCTCGTTTAAGAGTTCCTGAATACCTAATAGGATCTGTGGGAGAAATTACAAAGTCAGACAAAATGAAAAGGATTTCTTTTTCCTACCCTGTTTTTTCATGACAAGAAGCAGAACTAACTAGCACCACATACCTGCTTTATTGTGATGGCTGGTCTCCAGTCCTTGTCCTCCTCCAGAATAGAAAGGCATACGGTGCCTGATGGATACACATTTGGGTGAAAGAGAGGAGGCTCAAATTTACCTGAAGTAAAAAAAAAAGCCTTAGTTACAAATCAAGTACAACACAACAAAAGAGCAAACAGGAGATTTTACATACAGCTAGGGGATATTTTGACCATTACAATGGAACAACAAAACAGAGACTTTGTAAAACCGGAGGAACACATTTCAATCTATCTTAGGAAGACGACAATATGCCTCGGACTCAAGAGCACGGCTTCCGAGGAATTCCGATCACTGACTAAGGCTGCTACTTGTATCAAAGTCAACAGATTAGGAAAGGGCAACTCACATTTTGGAGGTGATGAAGGATAGTCGTCCTTGAACAACATGCGCAGTTTGAAAAGGCCTCCTTCCCACGGAGTCTGGTGACACACAATTAACTGATCAGCTTCGCAAATACTCGCACGGCTCGCCCGATCACGTTTCGTTTTGAAATCAAAGCAAAGGTTGAAAAATACACGCGGTACACATGCTCATTTGATATAGGAGACAATTCATAACCTCTTGGAAACGCACTTGGAATTAGTTGTTTAAACAGAATGATTATGCAACGTTACCCCCTTCTTGCCAGGGATGGCGCACTCCCAGTTCATTAGATTCATGGTTCCATCCGGGTTTTTGGTTGGTACTGCAACAAATCCCTGAAGAGACAGAACAGACATTCAAGAAAACCAAACTTTACTGTACGGGGATTTATCACAAACTTTTGTTTTTTGGTGAGGGTTTGCTGTATACTTACAAAAGGATGATCTTTCCGCCACGCTTTGCGCTCCTGGGCAAGCCGGCTCAATGCAATGCCAGACATATTTGTGGACTCCTGTATTGAAGAGGAAAACTTTTGTTAAAACATACGAGTAAACCAGGTGAGTCAAACTCATTTGTCACATGCCACGTTGTAGTTTTCTTTTTTTACCCTTGGAGGGCCAATATGACAAGTGCATGAATGCTTCAATATTACAGTACAAATTGATGGATGACGTTTTGGTTTTAACAAAAAGCCAGTAAATGTATGTGGACATACTGTAGGAACTTTTCTGAGCCATAGTTTTTACTCCAATTAACCTGAATGTTTGATCACCTTTCTATACAGGCGATGTATAGCGACAGCTACCGCAATAAATAAAATGTTCTTTCATTACATGGCGTTTGTTGCTCCAAACTGAAGATAAAGGTTGCATTTCTAACAAATGCTTTCAAAACTAATACGGGCGAACCAAAGCGCAAACATAGCAACTGTGCCACTCCATATAGCGTCTTCATCCGTTGGTTAATTGAAGTGAACGCTGACTTTTATGTTTGAAAGTGACAGTTTGGACCATTTTGTCTTTAGCGATCGGTCGCAAACAGAGTTAGCAGTAGCACCCCACTCCGTGGTTAGCACGTACATTACTTCCAAGCTTT
Source organism: Syngnathus typhle (assembly GCF_033458585.1). Lineage (NCBI taxonomy): Eukaryota > Metazoa > Chordata > Actinopteri > Syngnathiformes > Syngnathidae > Syngnathus > Syngnathus typhle. Next base: position 2,828,957 of record NC_083755.1, on the reverse strand, counting down.
AAGCTCCCGTTTAATGCGCTTCCGCTCCTTGCATTCTACGTAAAAGTAGTCTCAATATTGTTTGTAACTGCGTTACCTTGACATTCTTTACGTCGGACAGAGTCAAAAGTCTTGAAACCCATTGATTAGCAACCTAGCAGGTTAGCTTGCGAAGCTAACTCGTGTGCGCCAGAACCAACAGGCGCAGTTAGCGACTGTCATGGCCTGATGCAGCACAAAAAATGGCGCAAATACACTTAATTTGAACATATTCCGCCAACGAGATGCGGAACCACGGAATAACTCTTCGCTAGTCCCCCTGCGACGGATTCGATAGTCCACTCAACAAAAACAAGACGTTTAGGGTTAGGACAAAGAACGTCAGCGCCGGGAAGCACATTACATTAGTGCATTATCAAACTAGCGAAAATGGCGCAAAACGAAGCGGGTAAAAGCGCTTTGTACGTCACTTAACAACCACGTTCCGTCACGGACGTGCACACGTACCTTTTAATGTGGTTGCTTTGGCTCGGGGGGGGGACAAGCGTTGCGTATTAAACGGTTTCAAATCGCGTTAAACCTTGTAAAGTTTCCCTCCTGAAGAAAAAAAAAACACCCGCTCCGACTCAAGCCAGACTTGTAGAGAGAGGGTCGAGCAAAATTTCATCTGTCGCGTACTTCCGCCTTCGCTTCAATACAATCTTCTAATTTCAACGTCATTTTGGATATACAAGTTTCAGTCTTTTGTTTTTAATGTCAAGCATTCTCGCATTTTTTTTTTTTTAATTTAGGTTGACAGCTTCTGCTGATAAACCGTGAAGATTTCAGTCGTTTATTATTAACGTCAACAGGTGCTACTTCCCTCTTGACTGCAAACAACCGTGGTAATACCTGGCAAATATACGTGGGTGCTTTTTATTGAACTAAAAAAATTTGACCATTGAAAATCCATCGCTGTTTCACGAACGAGTGGATACGCTGGCCGATTTCTATCTTATTATGGTTAAATATCTTTGGGTAAAATGGGCGTATTGTACCCCTGATACATTTGAAAACATTGTGCATTTGTACAAGTATCAAGTCTAACATCTTAAGTGTTCTATTAAAGCATCTTATGGTTGAATAAAAATATATAGACATGTAAAAAACTCTTGAATCTTGAAATGAACTAGCTTTGTGTATTTCTAAACTGGCGATATCTAGGGCAGCTATGCTACGGGAGCAGCGGTTAAGTATAACATAGAAGAGGTCGCTATTCATCATAAAACAATTCCAAGTGTTTCCAACGTTGTGGGGGACAGTGAACAATTATTTAAAAAAAAAAAAAGGTTTTAAATGCACTTGGCCATATAATGCAAAACGCAATTGACAAGGCCGACTGTTGTGAGAGTAGTGGAGACTCGTACTCTTTTGTTACTTATTATAAAAGATTAAAGTCCCAATGATCGTCACACACACACCTGGGTGTGGTGAAATTTGTCCTCTGCATTTAACCCATCCCCGTGTGATTTTAATCCATCCCCTGGGGGAGAGGGGAGCAGTGAGCAGAAGCGGTGCCGCGCTCCGGAATCAGTTGGTGATCTGATTATACTGCCCTCTTGTGGCCAAATCGGAATTACCAGCGGGAGCTACAAATTTAAACATGGTTTACATTTTTTATATAGTTTCTTTCAAATCAAAACACTTTCCAGAAGACACCACTCTAGTGGCAGTTACTTTCACATAAAATAAATCCACACATAGATATGGATGACATTTTTTTATTGGGTTTACCTTGCGCAAGACCAGAATAATCTCCTTAACCTTATTCATAGTTTATACACATTGCATAAGATCATATAGAAGTGATGTACTTAGTGATATGAGAACATTGATCATTAATGTAACTGTCAGATCCAAAGGGGAAAACAATGACGATCCATTCTTTTACAAACAAGACATTATCTTGATTCATGCATCGCGGTGGTCTGTGGCTTATGATTTGAGATGCAAAAACAAACAGGGCACTTAAGAGTAGTAGGCTACAGCTCTGATAAGATTTTATGTCACACAAAAATATTACACATGCCACATGATCAACTGCACGACCGCAAAGGGCCGCAAGGGTCATCTTGAGGCGTCGGAAGGCCTTGCCCTAACATCTCCACTGAGATGACGGAACCACAAACGGCAAAATAGGAAAAATATCATTGCAAAGGTACACCCCCGCTTTTCAAAAGAAAAAAAGGACAACCATTCTAAATCCAAGTAGGTAAGTTTTATAATTGCCAAGAGGAGGGCTGAAAAGAAGATTGTCTGCAACGCTCGAGGGGGCGGATAGCAGGGATGGCACAACACCGGCGTTTCAGGGGTGCTATAGCGTAATGGCCCCATTGCCAAACGGCCCAGTTAAGCCCCTCCAGCATTTTACTTGATATTTTAAAATATACTTATAAATTATTTGTAATAATATAGCTCCAGGAAAAAAATAATCTTGCAGCAGTGCCTGGCAAATGGAGTGGCATAAAATTAGTCAGCGCGTGTGTCGTCCGTCCTCGCGGAGTGCGTATTAACACAGGTGGGCTCACACACCGTTGACGTGTATTCGGGAGTGCAACACAGAACACGCGGCGGAAGGCTTCAGAATACTCGCGCAAATGTAAACAGCACTTGCAGAACCTCCAGTTGACTCTGGTTGAAGCTTTTTGCTAATTAAAAAAAAACAAAAAACTTTCTTTTTTTTTTTTACTTAAAGAGCCCTTGTGTGAGGGGAAATGTGAATCTATATAAAAAAAAACATGCATCCATACTTAGAAAAAGATTTTAGTCAAGTGTATGCGTGAATAAATGTGTTAACGAGTTTATATGTACAAAGGGTGCCGGCAATAAGAAAAAATGTTTTGCTCTTCCCTGACACTAAAGATGTGTGCAGTACACGTAAGACATTGGATTTTGGTCATTAGGGGAAGGGGGGAAACAAGGCAAGACCAAATGATGAATTGTGAATTTCAACCTATGCACATCAAAGCCTAAAATAACTGTTTCAAAAAGAAATTGCAGAATTTGCAGTAACATTACAGGCTGTTAGCAATGTGCACAGTGTGTACCCCCCCCCGCCCCCACTGTAGTACTTGTAATGCTGTGTATGAACTACTCATTTCCAAAATGTCTACTCGAATCTAGCACACGGCAGGCGAAAAGAAAAATATCATGTAACAGTCAACTTCAAAGCCAAGTATGGCTTTGTGTTAATAAAACATGTCGAGGCATGTTCATAGCGAAAAGACACCTTGTTCAATCTCACTCGGAAATTTCTTAATTCCTGTACAAATGCAAAACAGAGGGTCATCGTTTTTTCTCGTTTGTTGCTGTTGTTGAAAAAGATCCAGTAGAACAACTTCAAATTTGAAGTTGTAGTTTTCTATACAGTGTACAAAACGTGCACCCCCCCCCAAAAAAGTTAAATATCAATGGTTTTTTTTTTGATTATTTACACCAAAACTAGGTTCTCTGGATATGAACAGAGATTTGTTCACTGTCCTCAAAAAGTAAAACAAAACAATTCCAGTCCGCAATCCTCCTACGCCCCGAAATACTTCTTCTACCACCGAAAACTGATATAAAATGAGTTGCTCCCTCGAACAAAAACAATAGACTCAATAAGTCAGTCTGGGGAAAAACAAAAAAAAGTTCCGAACATGACTGCCAAACTGAACTACATCATATTAAGCAGTTCTGATGTATCTCTAATTCAATTATATACAAGCGAGTAGTTTTTTTTTTTTTCCAATGAGCTGCAGCAATTTTGAGTTTGAAATGTCCTACTTAAGTGCAGAGAAAAGCTTGACTACTATTACCACAAACATCTGCGGCGTCGGGGCCTTGTTGGAAGACACTGCATGGCGCTACAAAATGATACAGTAGGTACCACGGCCGCAAACCTCACTGAAGCTGCTAAAAAAAGTTGTTGACTTCAGGTTGTTATCTTGAAATAAATGCAAATTCCCTTCTTGCCATCTCCAAACAATGTGACGCCTTTGAATTACAAAAAAGCGCCCGGATCCCTTGCCAGATCAAGTTGGAGGATATCATTAAGTCAATAGATAGATGACCCTGAGAGAATCACTGGCCACTATGACGACGGCCATATTTTTTTCAATTAGCTTTTCAAAAAAAAAAAAAAGGAGGGGGGGGGAGTTCCAGTTCAAATGTACAGGCACCAATTGTCAGTAAGCAGTCATATTTACATCAAACAAAAATGGAGGGAAACATAATATAAATGCACAGCACCCGCCCGCTTGCATCTCCTCTCTTGTGCCAAATAGTTTTCCATGAGAATGATATGTTTGCATCATCCCGCCTGCTTGAATCTCCTCTCTTGTGCCAAATAGTTTTCCATGAGAATGATATGTTTGCATCATAACACCTGGAGCTCCTAATACTTGTCGTCTTCACATACGGGAACCCCTTTCCTGAAGAATCTGTTGGGTGGCAAAGAAAAAAATAAATTACGCTGGACTCACTGTCATGTTATCGGTACGTTTGCTGCAGAGGTGAAGCGTGAACTACGGAAGCGTCCTGGAGAATTTTGGGGCACACCCCTGTTTGTGTTACTTGATGTGCACGTTTGTGCAACTTCAGGATCTTTAGTTTTGCTTCCTGCAATGATGCCACCTTCCCTTTCTGCTATGATAGCTAGCCAGCTAAGCTTGGGGAATTTTGGTTTGTGTGCTTATTTTGGTTTTAAGTTCATTTCCAGCTCGGGAGGCTTCTGAAAGCACGTCAGAAACCTCTCAGGATGGGAGGAACGCATCAGCAAGGAGAGAAGGGAAAAGGCCAAAGACTAGGTAGGGAACAGTTGGGGGGGGGGGGGGGGGGACTACAGCCAGTTGAGCGCTCACCGGTGCGTCGTAAGGGCTAAACTCTAATCAGAATCGTTCATTTCATAATCCGTGTCTTCATCGTCGCTCTGAGCAACATGCAGCATGCGGACGGGCACACAAGACAAGAGACATGTTTTTTTTTTTAGAAACAACGGGATTGAATGGGAGTTGGACATGTGGGGGAAAAAAATCACAAGGGCCAAAGATAAAATCGTGCAATACACAGGCTATACATACTTGGATTGACACACACTCGTACCTTTGCCTTCTCGCTGGGCTCACTGTTTGTTCCGTAGGATTGATTGTGCAGCTCCTTGGAGACAACGCACAGGAACTCAGCTTGGTCTTCGTTGCCGTAGTTGTAAGACGAGCCGATGCTGACCAGCTACAGACACACCACAGCAAAGATGAGCAATTTTGGAATTCACCTGGGAATGTTTACGGGTTTTCTGGGAGGAACTAAATCAGTTACCCTTTTCTGAAACTTAATTTTTATTATTTCAAATGACAGTAAAACAAGTAGAGCAGTAGCTTTATTTGCTAAGGAATGTGCAACGGTTAATAAAAAACAACAACTAATCAATTACTAACAGATTAACCAATAATTATTTTTGATAATTGGTCCTTTAGAGACATTGCTCAAGTTTGAAATTGATATTTGGAGCCATCAAACAGGTGCACAAAAACACAGACAAGACTAGAAAGGAAAGATGTGGGTCGAGATAAAAAAGGTTTCACGAAAAAACAACACAATCACCTGCAGACTGTAACGCAAAGACATCAAATGTGATGTGCCGGGGAGGATTCAACCACATGAGGTAAACGTGCCACTTCACAAGTCAGTGTGGACCGTGAACGAGTCAGCGTGAGCTTGTTGTGGTGAAAAACTCAAAACAAGAGTGGGGGTGGGTCTATTTTAGCAGCCCAGAAAGACAAGCCTGAATCTATGACAATAAAACAACTAGTCAATGCAACTCCAAATCCCATTTGGACTACAAAAAAAAAAAAAAATCACTCAGCATCATAATTGTAACTTTACTGTAAATAAAAGAAGTCAAAAGGACGGACAAAAACAATGAGCACTGGATGAAGCAACTTAGTGTACACCTTGGGGGGAAAAAAATAAGTAAAGAAAAAGGATCAACTGTTCCAGATCGTTGCAAACATTTTGTCCCTCGTGTGCATGTTCCAACAGGCTGGACTGGAGTCATGTTCCTGGTCTCAGAAAAAATAAATAAATAAATAAAAATCCGGACAAACTCAACAGGCATGAAAACCTCAACTTCCACATTTCACTTTTCAGATTTCCCAAAAGAAAACACGTGGGTCTAACCGATGATTCGAGGAGGTTCAATTCAAAGACGGGGGACCAACGTCCGACCACCGACGTGTACGGGCAACAAGGGGACCATGCAGTGACCGGCCCGTGGACGGAAACATGTGGGACACACCTCTGCTTTGTTGCTTGCCAAAGCCGACTCCTCGCCCTTCACCTCCCTTGACACAATGAGTAGAAACTCAGACCGGTGGGCCCGCCCGTAACCTATACTGACAAGCTGCAACGACCAATCAGAGCACAGAAGGGATGCTCGCGTCACGTACAGTAGCGGAACATTCACGCAGCAGGCGTTTGCCGCTTTTGGCTCGCTGTCGAATTCCGACGTTGAGCTTGGGACTAGGTGAGCAGAAGCGGGGTGGGTGAAGCACATGAAAACACGACTGCGGATGTCACGACCTGCCCCGACCACCTCACCATCGACTCCTGTTACCTGTTCAAACTTCCAGCCGTCCGACATGGTTGACACCATCTGCGTCAGCTCCTCTTCCTGGCACTGAAGCACCCGGTATACATGCTTCACCGGCACCTGAGACAAAATAAATGCTTAAAGGCCCTGCAGAGAGAATTTAGACACCTTTTTTTTTTCTTTTGTAGAAATACAAAAAATGGCCGCTCAAGTGCCTGCCTTCTTTTTTTTTTTTTTTGCATTTACCTGTGATGTCTTGCAGTCCCTTTCCCTGATCTTGTCCTTGATGAGCTTTATTAATGATGTGATGTTGTAAAATTCGGCTTCTTCCAGGACACCTGAAACAACACTTTGTTTTGTAGGCATGCATATTTATTGCATTGTAATTGTGAAATGCGTGTTAAAAAAACAAACAAACAAAAAACAGGCATCCATCAATCATCTTGGTTACCTTCCTCTGCCAAGTCCCTATTAAGCACCAGCTTGCCGTGCCTCAAGTAGTTGAGCACTGGCCCAAAGTAAGTTGGGTCTCTGTCAATGAGATAAGCACCGGTTTCGTCCTGAAAAGAAGAGCAGTAAGATCAGCGCCTGCAATTTTGAGCATTTGCCTAACTTTGACCGCAGTGATTGCATCATTATCATCATGTGAATATAACAAAGCAGGATTGGATGAGGTCAGCTCCCACGTTGCTAAGCTTCGGGATATCACTTTACTTTTTTGACCCCACTGGGTATTCCCCTATTTCTGCAAGTGCTCTGATTAGGCCTACTTTGTCTCATGAGGGATGGGTTCAAACAATTAGAGCGGAAAAGGATTGTGAAGAACAGGCCCAATGCGCCAAGGCCAGGAGAGAGCGCCTCGGTTTACGAGCGCCGATGAGCCCGGTGGCTTGTTCTGACACGCAACTTCCAAGTTAATCTGCAAGAGAAATCAAAATCAAACCCTTTCAGTTTGTGCATTCGCGGTGTGGGCGGGCGCCGAGTTAATTTTGTCTGTCCAATTATGTGGAAAAGGTCCCAATACGTGTTCTTTCTTTTCCGATGAATGTCTGCACCCTGACGGCACGTTGACCTTCTTTCCATAGCCAAAAATGTCCCATTAGAGCCCAACGGACTTCTATTCTTGCTCCGTGCCAACTTGTGCTTCATTTAGTTTGCTGGTACAAGGAGCTCGAAATCCCTGAGCAGGCAAGGGAAAAAAAAGACAGTGACGGGGCAGATTACAGGAAAACATGTCAACACCCTACAGGGAGAATTGAGTGTGTGGGTCAGCCACGTTACGGCGTATTTTGCGGCCGGGCGTGGAAAACGGGGCGAGAACGCAGCCCCCCCCCCCCCCCCCCCCGTGCATACGTGCCGCGACGCAAACGTGTCAAGCGTGTGATGTCAGTAAGAGCCATCTGGAGACGGCGTGGGAGTCGAGCCTCAATTCAAGGCAAGCCTGTCAAAAGTACAACTGAGGCCCGGGGAAGTCACGGAAAGCACACCGACCGCTCACTGCGGGAGAACGAGAAGGCGCACAGAAGACGTCGCGGCAGGGCGGCAAGTCACGTGACCGCAGCTACTTAGCCAAGTGGAAGTCTGATCCTTGTAGCGTAGGAGCCAGAATCCCCCTGGAGTAGAAGCGGTAATGGCATAGTCAAATAGGGCTTCATCTTTTAAATAATACACGCTTGGCATCCAGACAGCCTTGGAGGGAGTGCTCTCATATTTTGCAAAATAGTCAAACAATGCTCTCAAAGCAGGGAAAGTTGACAATTTGGGGGTACGTGCCAGTTAAATAGTCAAGTCGCTCCCCACAAGGCACGTAGGTATCACAATCCAGCAAAAGGGGCAGAAGAGCCCGACCGGTAAATGAAGACGTGGAGAGAAACGCAAATGTTTTGTGATGGGATGCCTAAAAAATTCATGCGGCTCTCAGGCCGGCCGGGCCTTTGCTTGAGTAGTCTGAAAGGAGTCGGCTAAAAATGATCTCTGCCGTGCACCCATCTTGTTTTGTTGGGCTGAAAACAAAAAAACAGTTCTGGTCACATCAAAGACATGAAGACAGCAACAAATGTGACAGCAGCCAAAGGATGACTCGGAATTAAAAAAAGAGCAAAGAAATGACGGGCCTATTAATAATGACCTGGCACGTGATAGCACTTTCTCCCTCAGTCCAAGCCCACGTGCAAAACAAACTCCAGTCAACAACATGAATAATGCAGTTTTAAGAAGAGCGCGGAAGCGCGTCAGCATGCATGACTGAGAAATGAAGCTCTCATTGCTTTAGACGAAACACAAACACAATGCTGCGTTTACTTGAGAGAGAGGGGGGGCATCGTCTACACTCCTTTGAAAAAATGCAGGCTGTCAAATCCAAATTGTCAATTTGACACCCCACCAAGAAGTGTGTTTTTAACCAACTATCAAATATCACCATCTTATATACTTCGACAAGCTATCTTTAGTATTATTTTCTACACTTCCCTACATGTTTGACAGATGCAGCATCTTCTGCATACCGAGCACTCTCCGAAATCACGCAGCACTCACGCACTTACGACACGGGATGGACATAACCCGAAGCTCGTTGAAGGATGAACTGACCCGAAGGCAAGCTGATGATTGGGAGGCTAAAATATCAGCATTAAAAAAAGCAAGAAGAGCTGCGGCCCCTATTGGCCAAAAAGTAGGGCAGATTATAAAAGCAGTTGAAAACAAACGCAGCAGAGGTGCTAAATCGGCAGCAACGTATACAAAAGTGTGTCATGCGGCGCACGCGGACACTAAGTTATTGTGTTTGACAGTTGCTCGGCGGGCTTGAGAGCCCGCAGGCGGCTTGCTGTTCAAACCGACAGATGCACAAACAGACAAGGTCCTTCCTTCCTCCTGCTTGCTGAGCATGTGGAAGCCATTCAGGGGCAGAGGAGCGACTCCATCCATCCCCGGCAGCACCTCACCACACTTGGCAACGACCCCTTACTCAAGCCGGGCGCTGTGCCAGCGCCGCTGGCATCCTGGCTGCTTGCCGTTGGACCAATGGGGCACCCCTTGTGTAGTCGAGCTCAAGTACGGCCCGGCCCGCATGACACACAAGGGCCGTTCTGTTCCTTAATCCATCACAACACAAGCGTTCCAGTCTTTACTTAATGCTACGAAAGATGGCAAAACAACATAGGCTGGCTAAATATATATTAAAAAATATATATTTTAACCAACTCATATTTGACTACAATCAATAGCAACGCAAAAACATTAACAATGCGAACAAGTATACATTCTGAAAATGTCTGTTATTATCTTATTAAGCTGTCGTCATTGTCGTTTTCGTAAGGCCTGCGGGTCTAAAAAAGTTTCATGTCATAACAGCTTTCATTTCCAAACTACACACATTTCCCATCAAAGTAATGGAGTCGAGCCCTCTTTGCCAGATTTCTAATATTCATTCATGCACTACTTGAAGGATTCTTCCAGGATAATGACCCAGGCCATCTTGATGTCATTGATGTCTTTGAAAAGTGTTCCCTTGACAACGCCATTGAACTTGGAAAATTAAAAAAAAAAAAAAAGATTGAGTTAAAGGAGCTTGTTATAGCTTAGCCATATTCTTCTAGGCCAGGAACTGTTGGATGCTCACTCACAGGTTTGAAATATCTTTTCTGATACACTTGGAAAGTTGAAACAAAAGGATATTAAAACAAATATGAATAAACACTGAGCAAAATTAGATGACACACTCAAGACAAACTATATGAATGAAACCACGATGGTGGCAAGAATCTTTTTAACAATTTCCTTTCTTGATGAGAAAAAAAATTTTCCAATAGGTCGACGAGTGAAACGCAATGCAACGGCCTCGACGAGAGAAAGTTTCCAATTTGTCACACAATGCAAATGGAACGAAAAAGTGGTTCAAACGCCACCCGTTTGACTTAATCTAAAACGACACCTATAACCTACACATATAAGAGATTACGTTAAAAAGAAAAACTCAAAAGATAGCAATACAACATCATGTGGTGACTGTAGGAATCCAGCCTATGAGCTAATGGTAGCTAGCTAGCTTGGGGGGGGGGGGTCGAGTTTACGTTTCCCTCGTTGTTTGAAATACACTCAATAAACAGTGAAATTAGCTACGGCGATAACATCCGACTGTTCAACAATGACGTGGATAAAAAAAACAAAAAAATAAAAACACAGAATGGTGCGGAACCTAGGGCTAACTAGCTTTTAGCATTTACCTTGTCGGAATCGAGCTCCGGGTCAGCTTGGCTCAGCCTGTAAAGAAACGATTTGGGATCTCGACACAATGTCTGTCGAGTTGTTAAAAAATAGGTCCCGCCGACGTTTAGACGAATCCACTTGGACGAGCCCGTACCGGGCGTGGGGCTTCTCTCCGCCGAAGAATGGCTCAAACACCGGCGGTGAACGGAGCCGCTACTTTCCGAGTTGTTCTCCGCCATCCCTCGCCTTCGCCTCGGCTGTTTCGCTGAGGGGCTGACGGGAAATCTCACTAGCTGACCGCAACCGCTCAGCTTGCTCCACTCACGCAAAGCCCAAGCCACGCCCACTCGCGTCTCGCTGCACCCCGCACTCACGCACACTTGCGCGCATGCGTATTTCTCCATGAGACATTTGTGATGACGTCACAAGAACCGTCAGGTATTTTCTTTTCCAGTTTCTTCAAGAGCAAACGTGTTTTAAGGATAATTATTCAATTATATCTTGACAATATCAGGGCTACCCAACATTTTGAAAAATATAGTTATGGCGATCGTGTCTGCTTTTGACTGACCAATCAGATGTGCGCACCGCTAATCCTAGAGCAGTATTTAGTGGCATTACTAACACTAAATAACTTCAGTGATTGTAATTAATTAGCTAAGAAATCATTGTGTCATAGAAATGTAATTTATTTAGGTACAGTGTCGATATTGTAATATTAAACACCCCTTTCACAAATGTATGATTTTCCAATATTCTGCACTGCAGCCAGTTAGAGTCATAAACCAGTAACCTATCACTAGTAAAATATCCAAACAAATTCTCAAACATGTCATTGGTGTGCAGAATTATGAATGATTCCTAATAACACACAAAGGTAATTGCACAGGTACACTCTTTTGTCTTCATCTCAATAGTCGGACATCAAAATGACCTACTCGATTACACTATTGCTCAACTCCAATGGAAGCAAATGAAATTGTCTTTCACTTAATTTGTTGAAACAAAAATCACAAATTCAGCCCAGGCACTGGCACTCAGTAGCACAATTGCATTTCCAACTCATGCAGTTTTGGTAAAATGAAGTTGTCCTTCCCACAAGGGAGGACATTGTGTACTGGTCCATGGAACTGAGGCTGGATATTGGATTAAAGCTCAAACGAGCCGCCACAGTGTCGCACACAATTGCATTAAACCGAGAGTAGCCCGTAGTAATTTGCACAAGACAGAAAACACAGATGGTGGGCTGATACTTTATTTACATGCTGCAGGATGTGAGAAGCCATTGCCAGTGAAACGCTGCATCTTTTCCCATGTCATGACTTGCGGACCTAACAGAAAAACAGACACGCGGCTTTCTTCGGATGCCTAAATTCCCTACATGCTTTAATTACTGGACTACCAAGCGTTAAGTGGAAAAGTTGTCATTCAACATCTACTGACCTAGAGCACACAATCAGCGAGAGAATGAACAGAGTCATTAAATTATCATCGGAATATGATTAAATCACTGAGCAAATAGAAAATGCATGATATAGTAAGAAAGAAAAACTGTAAAATATTATAGTTTACAATAATTATTCACATTCAAAGGCTTTACATCTCAAAACATACACAACATGGCCCCTGAACATGACTTCAATCCAAATATGATTCATATATTAGAATTTAAATAACACAGAATGAACTAGAGGCTAAACAATAGCCCTCTAATAACCTTATACAAGAATAAAAATACAAAAACTGTATCCTAATGTCATTGCATTACTCGCTTCGGATTTTAATAATACATGATCTGTACATCACAGTTCTCGTCAGTTACAAGCCAGGTAGAGCGTTTTCTTTTCCACGCACAATGTAACCGACCGCCCTCTATTAGATTCCGACAAATTCTCCGCGCGGAGGAGGCCAACACTTGCGTAGTGCTTCCTCAATTTCTTTATAGACCGATACAGCAATTTTATCGCTTAGTTTGATCAGATAAAGATATTCTTGGACGCACGCACGCCGAGCCTCAGGGCCACCTAAATTCCAGTCACACACTGCACACAGACTCAGCCAAAAGGAGGAGGGGCTTTTGGGAGAGGGGGGGTAAAAAGAAGGACCTGAAAATACTCTGTCAAAATTAAAAGAATAATAACACAAAAAAAAAAAAAAAGAGTTTCAGGTAACTCGGGTGAAGTTCTACCAGAGCTGAATGTGCAAATGTGGAGACAAAAGAAAATGGTTGTGGCAGCCATCTGGAGAAACCTGTGATTGCTTCAAAGAGCGATAGGATGATGTATTTTAAATCTCTGCTGGGAGTCGATTTTCTGGTCAGCACGTAGGATTTTTTTTTTTTTTTCTTTTTTGAATATTTCAACATGATGCACTAAAGATGCGCATATCGATCCCACCGAAAACAAATGAAAATAAAATTCACATCACAAAGAAATAGCAAAGTGAACAGAACAGCCAAATCATCCAGTAACATTTGCTATGGTTGCCAATGCAGTCCAAAAAATAAAATTAAAAATAAAATACCCACCTTTTTAAAAACTTGAATAAACTACCGGTAGTGTAATATCACCAGTGCTCGAAGGAGAGAGAGGAGCAAGGCTGCGCTACACGACTGGCCATGCAGAAAAAAGGTAAGCGACTTTACGGTTCCGAAGTACAAGCTAGTGGCACGTTTCCCCGCCTCCTGTGTCGCTTACAGCTGTGGAAGAAGGCTGGCGCTAAGTTAGCCCTGCTGGGAATTGGATCGGACCGCCAGAAGCGAGTACCGCGCGGTTCAAGAAAGCAACTCAAATACTGTGGAAATACGTGGATGCTTACAAAAATACATTTGAATTTGGTAATTGCGCCCGAGTGAATCAAGCACGCGCTAGGCGGTGGAGCTATGGGACGATATGTGCTCGACGCAAAAAAAATTTAAAGGGGGAGGGGGTCTACAGCTTGCACATAGGACACAGGTTTAGGATACGGTTGAATTCGATTCTGGGATTCTCACCAATTATGATTTTTGCGTGATGGTATATCAGGAAAAACAGTCCTTGGATTTTAGATAGAAGAGAGATAGAGAGGCCCTGCGTTCCCCCAAGCTTGCCTTTCACCTTCCGCCGAGAATGTACAGAAAAAAAACCCCAGATGTGCTTAGCGGGACTGGATGGCAACAGAAGCCTCACACGGAGCACAAAGAACAAGCAAAGCAACCCTGAATCCAAAGTTGTAGCCTCCAACCCCCCCCCCCAATGATTCTACTCAGTAAAACAAACAAGGTCTAGATGCCAGCGTCTGTAAAGAGTTTGTTTACACTGCGGTGATGAAGGGCACTAAAGAGGGTGTTACTCTGCTCACTGATTGGCCTCCGAGCCAAAGCGGATGCGGGAGCGCTCCTATAGGCCGGGATTTTGGTGTCTTTGATAGATCTTTCGCCACACTTCCTGGATCTTCTTGCACCATCTGTCGGCATTTCCGCTAGGGTCCATCAAATAGTATGTTCGGTTAGGCTGCAATGACAGCGACCAACAGAAAATTGTTATTCTCAAAAAATTGTTACACCAAAGATATTTGTGAATAACATTTGATGAAAAATAGAATATGGGAGTACTTAAACCAGCGCAGCTGTGACTCGACAAGCTCAAAGAAAATAAATAAATAAATTTGGGAAGTAGTCGTGTGTACCGTGTGAACAAAGAAGGTTTTGAAGTTCTTGGCCTCGGGGCGTAATTCTAGTGACCAAGGGATTTCTCCTTTCAGGACCTTGTTGACAGGATCCACATAGTACAGGTGTGGTCCTTCGGTGAGCAGCAGCTGTCTCCGTCGGGCAAACAGACCCTGCGACGGAAACCGGTTTCAGTCGAGCACCACTTAAAAAAAACAAAAAAACAGTCATACTCACCTTTCGTTTGTCTACTGGACCCATTTTTAATATCAGGTTGTTTTCCACAAACTGGTGCCTGTGTAAATTAGAATAAAAAAAACAAAAACGATCATTCATCCCTTAATCATTGTAGAGTGACTTTGTAAACACGGCCACACGACTTACCATGGATTTCCCGAGGTTTGTTTGTCCAGCAACAAGAGCTTCTCCTCGTCAGTGAACTGGAGGTCCAGCTCGAAGGAATTGTTGTCCAGGTCGTGGATGTATTGCTCGATGTTGCTGCTGGAGCGCTGCGGGGGCGTCGACTCGTGCGGCGACAGCGAGTGCGACGAGCTGGACTGGGCCACCTGCATGTTGCTGAACTGGCTCAGGAGGTCGTCGTACTGCAAACGACATTGCCGTTTAGTTTTTCATTTGACTTGCTGCGTATAGTAAAGCCAATTTCTGTTATGAGGGGAAAAATGATGGTACATTTCCGTAACAGTCCTCATCGTCCTCCGACATGGCCGGCAGGTACGGCGTGAGCTTGGGCGGCGTCTGCAGGTGCAAGTCACTCCAGGAGATGGTGTCAAAGAAGGGGTGTTGCTTCAAAGGGTCGTAGCCGCCCATCTCCTCACAGCCGAGCCGATTTGAGGGGTCCAGTGACTGAAAACAAAAAAGATTGTTGATATTTGCCTGCTCCTACGATTAAAAATACAAGTGACATGTAATGACTTACCAAAAGCTGTTTGACAAGATCCTTGGCTCTGGGGAAGAATTTCTCAGGGAATTCATACTCCAGCTTTATGATCTTCTGGAATATTAAGTACTCGTTTCTATGGAGGGGTCAAAGAAAACAAGATTGATTTTGCCTGCTTGGTTTAATTTTTTGTCATGAAACTAAACACGCAGTTACTTACCCAGCTCTGAACGGTGGTAGACCAGCCACTAATTGATAGATAATACATCCCAATGCCCAGAGGTCAGAGCTAAAAATAATAATAAAAAAAAGTTGTCAAAAAATTTAACTCATGGCATGCAACTAAAAAAAAAAAAAAGGCTGGGGAAAAAAGAAAAGAAAAAGTTACCTTTTGCAAGCTGATTTCTCTGTTAGCAGCTCTGGTGAAACATACTGTGCTGTTCCCACAAAGGAGTTGGCTCTCGCTGCAAAATTCGAATAGCAACGTTTAATTCCACGGAGATGTCCAGACAAAATAGTACAAGTACCTTGCTTGCTGTCTGATGACAACTGTTTTGCTGTCCCAAAATCTGTTATCTGGATGTGCATCTCTTCGCTCAAAAGAATATTCTCTGGTTTCAAATCTCTGCAAAGGAGTACATCGGGTCTCAGTTTCGCGGAAAAGGATGGAAAGACATTTAAAATAAGATCCAATATGTTACCTATGGATAATCCCCACACTGTGCAAGTATTCTAGAGCACAAACGATTTCCGCTGAATAGAATCGAGTGCAGGTCTCATCGAATGAACCGATTTTACGAATGTATTTTAGGAGTTCGCCGTTCTTTGCGTAGCTGAGACCAAAATCTAAGAAATCTCAGTTAAGGAGGACGACTACAATAGAAAGCCAAAAGCAGTTATTGGGGAAAAAGAAAAAAAAAAGCTTTCTGTGCAAAGAATGTGCAGTATCAGCCCCACAAAAGGATACACAACTTGTCGTCATCTTGAAATGTGAAGAAGAGCTTGACGAAGAACGGGTGGTCAAGATTTGACATCAAATCCCGTTCTCTTTTCACATACTGGGCTTTGTTCTGCTTCATGATGTGCCGCTTCTCCAATATCTTAACTGAAACACAGACGGAGCACGAGTATAAACACGCGCGTCTGTTTTGAGTCCTTTGCGAGATTTTAATACTCACTTGCATATTCTTTGCCAGTTACCTGCTCTCTTGCTAGAACAACCTTGAAAAGGAGAGGGGGAAAAAAGAAAAAAGGATGAGTCATCCGAGAACATTAATCAGAGGAATGCTAGCATGTAGCAACAGCTACCCAGGCCTAATTAAAAAGTGAAGAGGAATGTGTGATCTATATGTAGATGTATACCGTGGAGAATGAGCCCTCTCCCAGTATCTTGCCAAACTTGAAGTCCTCCGGTTTCTTCTTGCGAGGCTGAGGGGCCTGAGCCACCTTCTGCGCACGGAGGCCGGAGCCCTGGCCGCTGGCAGACGCTCCGGTGGCACGGGCCTCCGAGGGCGAGCCCTCCATGCCGGGACAGTGGCTGCTGCTTAAGTCGGGGTGGTTCCTTACCATTGATGGATGCGAGTGGGTACAAATGACAACGCTGGGCTGAATAGGCACGACATCGTACTGCAAGAAGAGAGAAAGCGCTGGTCAGCAGCGTGATGGAGTGGAATCAAAACAACATATGATGGTACCTGGACTTAATACAAGCAAATGAATCATTAATTCGTATCAAAGACAGTTTTATCTACTCCAGATAAACTTGTGAGCCTACTAAAACACTTTGACCTCAAGTCTTTGAAGAGTTTCCTACAACTACACAAAAATTCGAGCAAGCGAGTGTGGTGTAAACATAAGTCATGTATTAGATCACATCAATAACGGAACAAATCTATGGATTGAGCACTTTCATTTTGACTAGAGTCGCTATAAATGAAGCATATGCAGTTCACAGGCATGCTTTGATGATCTCAAACCTTTTGTTTGCGCTTGAAAGCATTTTTGGACATTTGAACAGCGGGTGACAATGTTGTCAAAACTATCCTTGTTTACACATTAGAGAACCTTTCTGCTTGCATGAAACCAAGCCATCATTGCCATCATCGTCGCTGAGACAACAAACAGTGCGAGGTTGTCAATTCCAGGGCGTCTTTTGGTGCTTTTCGAGCCAACAACACACAAGACAACAAGTTTACCATTCCCTTTAAGTTTGTTGCTGAGTTGACTCGGTCTCGCTTTTATCTCATTCACAACCGAGGTGTGGCCATTTATCCGCTTTTTATCCGCTCACCCGGCCCGCACTGAGAAGCTATGTCCTGACTCATTCTCCGCAGCTCCACCATAAAACGTTTCCTAGTTAGAGCCTGATCGCAATAACACATCTACGGGTTGATTCCGGCTGTATCCGGGCCTGTGTGAACTTTCTCGGGCTACCTTGTCAAGCCGCACTGGTTGGCTGACAGCGAGTTACAAACTTACGCTAATAGCCTGCAAATTAGCTCCACGTCAGGTTGCGTGGAGGCAACTTCAAAACTTCGGCCCCTCGCCATTTCATATTTTCATTGCGCTGCTTGTCAGCCCGATTGTTGTCGTTTATTTGTGCACCATATTGACAGCCAGAGTTAACATTGAAAGCGCGAAGCTGCTTAGCTTAGCATTAGCTTGATACAAACCAACATAAAGTGTACAACAATTAACAACCTTCGTGTCGGTTTTAAATTAACACAAAACCCACTCGAGCATAGCACACACGCAGGTCAAAACGGAATCTCCACAAAGCCGAATAATTTGGGGGAATTTACCCGCAGTTCCCCTGAATTAGCCGGGCTAGCCTTGCTAGGTGGTCTTAACATTCGAACGAGCTCTGCGGCTAGGCTACCGCTCTTCCAACGAAGGCCCGTCCTAACTATTTGTTGTCAAACAGCCGCCACACGCCACGTTTGGACCGCCGGCTTCGTAGTGTCCTCCGTGTCGATGCGGCGAGACTCACCAGCTGACTTGTAGCTCTTGCCATGGGAGTTTTCCGCGAGTATTTATTTGGAATAAAATAATTAGAGAAGCTCCGGTAATGGCTGCCTCTGCGCCTTCATTTTCGAGCTGTGACGTCGTTCCACAACAATGTTACCGCAGGACAGCAGAGTCCCGCTGTGTCCGCCCCCCTCGCCACATTTACAGTACAACACTCAACTTCAGTTTACTGGAAAGGCCCCGTCAGACGCCAGAAAACCATAATCACATAAATATCTCTATATATAATTTTTGAACAAAATAAAATTGCGCAGAGCGTCTTTACTCCGGTCTAGTTAATGACGCCGCCAGGTAGCGCAAGCAAGATGCTGCGTTTACTGACCTCGGTTTCCATTACAACACTCAGGTGAAGCGGTGGGAAAAAGTGGTATTCCCTCACGTAGAAAAAAAAATAAAAAAAAGAACAAAAAGAATATTGCTAACTGGGTGCAAATAAAATCAATGTTTGTAACTACTATGTGGGCCCTTGCTATTGGTGAACCTCAAATTCAGTGCAGGCCACACAATATTGTTGAAACGTTCGGCTTTGTTCTATCATGGGTCACCAGATTTTAATCAATCAATATCATAACCAAAATTGACTTTACATGTCTATTTACATTATTTTGACTGTCATCCTCTAGAAAAAAGTAACAAGTATGTTTTGATGAGAAAGTACATCTATCTTGTTACAGATGGAGGGAGTAAAAGCAAAACATATTTCAAAAAATAAATACTGAAGTACAGATACTTTAAAAATTCATTTATCTGCAGCACAGTGTTTGTATTTTACTTTCCTGGACTGAAAAACAGGAAAGATGCTCTAAACAAGGTTTAAAAGAAAAAAACAAAGCCCAAATGTACCTTTTGTAAAGCATTTGAGGCTTTATATTGGGCCGCCAGTTCTTACAAGCATCAAATTCAAATACATTTTACTGTGATGATTTTGCTGTTGCTACTTCCTCTTCTTGCGAGACAATTTCTGAGTCATCGTTGTTTTTTCCATCTTCGTCTTCATCATCAACATCATCGTCGTCATCATCATCATCCTGTGATGTGTCAGTGCCCTCGCTAGAATCCTCCTCCTCAGCTTCCCTGAATTTAAATGATACAAAATACAATTGGAATAGAGCATAAAATGGTGACTGTATATATTGTCATATGCAATCATTTTAAAATTGGATTTGGACTCTAATGACGGCATTCATCAACACAAATATAATTAAAAGATGTCCTCCAATGAAATAGAAGACGCTCACCAGTGACGTCTGTTGAGATTCATACATTCTACTCCCGAGTTGACATCAAATGGATCTGTGAACAGAAAGTTGTGCTCTAACAATAACTTATGGCATCAAAAGAAGCTTTGTTGATAAATATGTCATTTTTATTGAGTTTAAAGTACTTTCACATAAATAAAGCCCCCCTCCCTTTTTACCAATTTCATCCTCCTCAGGTTTCGTGGTGAGAAAGTCCTTTTCTACAGCAAGCAGCTCTTGCTCTGTCTGGCAGGCGGCATAGCGCTTCAGCAGAACTTTATTGAGCTCCAGGAACACAGTGCCCCACTTGAATTTCTTCAACAAGAGCACAGCCAGTTCCTCAAAACCTGGCAACATTAAACACAGGACGTGCACATTTTGAGTCACTCCGAAGATGCGACACAACAGCTGTATGCGGTAAACCTTACCCACGATACAAAAAGTGGCAGCAAAAGCCTCAACACAAGACAATTTGCAAGGCTTCCCATAGTTAACCGGATTTGCCGCTACCAGGTAAGGTAGCAGGCGAGGATGACTTCCGACCATCTTATTAAATGGCGTCTCTTCCAGTTTGGCCCAAGAGCAATCAATCACTGCCAGTCCACTCTGGGCCACAATCTCCCTGTCAAATAAAAATGATGGATTAGACATTTGATTCAGTTGACATTTCAAAGCAAAATTATTGCAAAGTAAACCTTAGTACATACCTGTCAGCTGGTGTCACATACTTTGTACCCATGGGACTCAAAATGAGTCCGTTGAACCTCTGATTGAGGCGCAGGTTGCGTACAAAGCCCTTGCGGACCAACTTTCGGCCTGTGCAACGTTTGGGGTCGCAATGGCCCAGCTCCCACATGGCAAGAGGACAAGGTAGCTTCACTTGGGGACTTTCTGCTCCCTCCTCATCCCTGATTAGACTTGCTGTCAGAAAATCATAATAATCCAAGATTAGTTCTAATCTTAAATATGCATCAACAGCAACCAATAAAAAAAAAGTTTGAAACAAAAGAATGCAATGCCAACTTGGTAAAACGGTTTGTAATTTTACCTTCAACTGCACAGTGCATTTCTTCTGTAAAAGCCTCTAATGTTTTGCCCTTCATTTTGTGTCGTTTGTCTTTTCCCTTATTATCAGGGCGCACAAACTTGCCCTGTTTTTTACGTCCCATTTTGCACACCAAACGTATATTGTAACCTCGTCTAATATACTGTAAGCAGCTATTATTTATCTTTAAAAGTTAAGTCTGAACAGCCGACACATGCTTCCTGTTAGCCAAAAACCATTAGCATTTACGTAAACATTCGTAGCACGTAAACTTCAAGCCCCAAATGTCCGTTTTTGCAAGTAAGCAGAGTGTGTCAGTCTCAATAAAAAAAAATCTGATCTGCGCTTCCCTTTAAAATACCACAAACTGTAAAATATTGTATATAAATTGCTACGTGCGTCGAATGTTAACAGCGCGTGCGCAAAACGTGTTATTGTCACGTGACTACCTAACCCGGAAGCCCAACTGGATTTCCTCAGACGCGACAAAGATGTCAAAAAAAATATTTTAATCATTAAAATTAAAAACGTACAGCGTTTTTAGTATGACCCATCACTTAATATTTGCCTTTGCTGTGTGTCTGTGTTTTTTCGGTGAGTAATTGGCATGTGATTAATCGACAGATGAGCAGTGAATAACGTTTGTTTGACGTTTTTTTTTCAATAGCAACCCATGCAATCGGTGGAAAAATGAAGATTGTCGAGGCTCCAAATACATTTGGGTTTGTCAAATAAATAATTTCATTTTGTTTTTCCACTGCTCCGCACTCCATCATTTACCGGTGCTTTTGTATATTTCTCCTAAGGTTGAACAACAACATTCTGGCTCAGGGAAGCAGACTTCAAGCTAAAGCGCTTCCATCTCCAGTGTCCGGTAACGTTAATGTCATTTTATGACAACATTCATTCATTCCATCTTGGATATTAATAAAAGAAAGTCTCACCGTTTTATTGCTATTCAACATCTTCCCTCCATTAGGACCTTCACATCTGTTTCATTTGGCTGGAAGGTGTTTCAGTCTTACACAATCAGTGTAAGTTTTATTCCGAAACTAAGCCACAAACATTTTGTCGGATTATGTATGTACTTTTTTTTTCAAATCCTACTTTTAGGTATCGATACGAGTTCTGTCCATTTCACAACATCACCCAACATGAACAGTCATTCCGATGGAACGCTTACAATGGGATCCTGGGGTAAGACTTCTCCAGCTATTGGCCTGGCTTTTCAGCAGTGACCCAAAATTATTTCATGTTCTGCTTACAGGATCTGGCATGAGTGGGAGATAAGCAACAACACTTTTACAGGCATGTGGATGAGAGACGGAGACACTTGTGGCACCAAAAACCGTGAAGCAAAGGCGGGTGGACTCTCAAAGTACTCCCAAAAAAATCGGGATAATTTGTATCAAACGTAGCTTGTGTCCTTTTCTGCAGGTGCTTCTTGCCTGCAGCAGCCAAACCAAGCTCGCTCAAGTGTCAGAGCCAAGCACTTGCATTTACTCGCTAACTTTTGAGACACCACTTGTTTGCCACCCGCATTCTCTTTTAGGTAAGACCACAAGTTATGTCAATAAACTTGACTAGTTCTCTATAACTTATTAATTTGCATGCTGTTTTCAAGTGTACCCAACTCTGAATGAGGAGCTGCAAAAGGAATGGGATGAAGCGGAGCAGGCTCGCTATGAAGGTCTCGTCACAGAGCAAGTAAATAAAAAAATATCAGGTCATTAATTGCACAGCACCAAGCTGAATGCCATCTCTTGCAGGGTTACAACAATCTGATAAGGGATGTTTTTGAAGTTGCCGGCCTCCTGAGGGGTCAAAAAGTGAACCAGAAGCTGCCCGAGGTTGTAGCTCAAGAAGAAGCACACAACTCTTTACAGAAATGTAATGAGGTATGGAGATGTACTTTGTTCAATATTGTTCAACATGTTTAACAAGAGCGGCCTTGGCAGGACTTCCAAAGACAGCGAGAAGAGATTACGAGACTGCGAGCCCTGCTCACTCATCACAATATCGCTTGGGATGCAAAGCCAGGTTCAACTCTCACTCGCTGAAAAATCACCTTTTTGTTGGCTAAATGGATATTTAATTTTTCGCTTTATGTCGCAGATGTCAGCCTTTATGCAGTCGCCGATGAGGACGCGGGATAAGAAAGTGGATTTTTGTTCCTGCCATCCACAAAAAAGAGATTTCAATTTCCGAGATACGCTGAACTGATCTGGGAGACTGAATTTTTTTTAAATGGGAGCTGTGAAAGATATTTCCCAACATGTCATGAATTTTTTAAATAGTATGAATTTCGAGAGGCTTGAATTGATGAAGAAATATTGTCCAAAATATGCTTGGAATAACAAATATTTAATATTTGTCAAATTGATTTTTGTAAATAAAATTTTGAAACAAAACACGTGTTTTGCCACAAAGGAGAACAATTATTTTTGTTCCCATGGATAACGTGGATTAACGAGTACGAACAAGGTAACCAACGATGCTGTCTGATGTTCAAGCCTGGAACGCTCAGGAAAGCATCTGGATAACGTCTCTGGCTCTGTGCGCCCTCTTCTGGACATTTGCATCCTCGGGCGCCTCCCCCGATTCCTGGACCAGGACCAGGGCCTTCTGAACGGTGGTGTCTCTCGACCCCCCGCGGAGCCCCTCCATGTACTGCAGCAGCAATGAGAACTTCTCATCTTCAATCTGGTGGCAAATTGTCACAATATCAAGAGAAAACATCTTCCGCTAACAACCCAGGCTAAATTTAGCTCACCTGTTCAGAATCAAACATGTTTTGCAGTAACCACGTCTGGCGTTTCTTCTGAAACCTCCAAGCTTCACGATTGTGAGCCCAGCTGAAAAGACCGTTGTTACTCAAGACCAACATTAAGCTAGTAGCACAGCAGTTTGAACTTCAGGTGACTTACCTGGTGAGGTAATCCAAAGCCTGCTGGGACGCGGTGGGCCCTGACTCTTCGCTTTTAACTGGGATGATCCCCTCTGCTTTCAACTTCTTCTTCATGATCTTTTTCATCTTCCTCTCCAAAATCCGCCGCTCCTCCGGGCTCAAGTCCTCCTCCTTGGCTGGGTCTGAAATCTATCGCACCAAAACAAAAGGAGAGCAAATTTAGTGTAATTATATTGACTACCGTTTTTTTCCATGTATAATGCGCCCCCATGTATAATACGCACCCTAAAAATGGCATGTCAATGCTGGAAAAAAGCCTGTACCCATGTATAACACGCACCCAATTTATTTATTTTTTTTAAGTCCCAATGATTGTCACCCACGCATCTGGGTGTGGTGAAATTTGTCCTCTGCATTTGACCCATCCCCATGTGATTTTGATCCATCCCCTGGGTGAGAGGGGAGCAGTGAGCAGCAGAGGCGCCGCGCTCGGGAATCATTTGGTGATCTAACCCCCCAATTCCAACCCTTAATACTGAGTGCCAAGCAGGGAGGCAATGGGTCCCATTTTTATAGTCTTTGGTATGGTCTTAACTAGGCTGGATGTATTTTTTTTGTTGCCGTTAATTTCTCTGACTGCCCGTAAAGGCACCACCGCGATCACTTAGGTTCAAATGAAAAGTGCGGACATGTGAAAAAGGCGGCTCTGTATGGGAGAGAAGTTGAAGAGGAATAAAAACACCCTTGGAAACCAAAACTTGCCCCTCGTCGTGACTCGGAGCCGCAACAAATGTTTCGGATTTGTGTAGGGTACATTGCGACAGCAAACGAGCAGGTGATCGAGCAAGCGTCTGATACGAGAGCATTGCATTCGTATGGAGCGTGTTTGAAGTGAACAGCAGAGACGAAAGGAACAAGGCAAAGTGTTGTGAAATAAAATATTACCTGTATTACGCATTTTGTTATTTGCCGATTGTATTAAACTATCACATTCATTGTCAGTCAAGAAGAGGACTATTTGCATCGGATCCATAGTGCGCATGCGCAATGATACTGCCTCCGTATGAAGTCCAGTCCGCGATGGAGATTAAAAACCAAAATATATTTGACAATAACACAGGTTTCTGTTCCTGTCTTTGGTAACGTAACCCTGTCTTTTTGTTCCACGTCTTTGTCGGTCAGTCCTGTTGTTGGTTTTGTTAGAGAGTTATGTTAGTTTACCAAGTCTGTGTTTTGAGTTCCTCCAATGAACCCTGGTCCAAGCTGCACTTGGTCGCCCTGCTCCTTTCCACACTCCATCTGTGACAAGATTTTCTTCAAAAATTGTTTTACCATGATTTTGTTACAAAAAAAAATAAAAACAATAAAAAAATTGTACCCATGTATAATGCGCACCCCAGATTTTAGGACAATAAATTAGTTACATTTTGCACATTATACATGGAAAAAAACGGTATTCGCATCGGATCCATAGTGCGCATGCGCAGTGATACTGCCTCCGTATGACGTCCAGTCCGCGATGGGAATTAGAAAACAAACAATATTTGACAATAACACAGGTTTCTGTTCCTGTCTTTGGTAATGTCAGCATGTCTTTTTGTTCCACGTCTTTGTCGGTCAGTCCTGTTGTTGGTTTTGTTAGAGAGTTATGTTAGTTTACCAAGTCTGTGTTTTGAGTTCCTCCAATGAACCCTGGTCCAAGCTGCACTTGGTCGCCCTGCTCCTTTCCACACTCCATCCGTGACAAGATTTTCTTCAAAAATTGTTGTACCATGATTTTCTTACAAAAAAAAAAAAAAAAAAATTAAAAAGCTTTTTTTTTTTTTTTTTAAATTGTACCCATGTATATAATGCGCACCCCAGATTTTAGGACAATAAATTAGTTAAATTGTGCGCATTATACATGGAAAAAACGGTATTTTTCATTTTAGGTCAAAAGAAGCAAATCATTTTAAGCGGGATATACAGTTGATATTTAAAGTCTACACACCCCTATTCAAAATGACAATGTGTCAGTCATCTGATTAAAACCAAGATCATGCTGATATTCTGTTGCCAGCGTTGCAACTCTGCAAAGTGCAATGTGTCAAACCACACAGATGCTTAAAAACAACCAAAAAAAGGCTTCCTGTTGCATTGCAGGTTTAAAAAGTGTAGCAGTGAATACTCAGAAAAAAAAAACCCACCACAGCCATTTCCAAAAACAAAATTCAACTCTCAGGGGAGGTGGAACAAGGGAGCCAGTATGCTCTACCATTTAACGGTTCTCAGTCTGCAAGGTGAAGGAGGAGAGAAAAAAAAAAGGAGGGGCGGAAAATGTTCTGATCACATGTCCACGAAGTCACTCTGAAAGTATACTGGCGGGATGTAACAATCTTTCTGTCTCAAGGAGCATCGTCGTCGTTTTGGGGTACGACTCAAACGGCAGCCGACCGGGCCGGGAGATACGAACGGGATCACGAGACGAGGGAGTGACGACAACAACCAACCGCTCAAAAAAAAAAAAAAATGGTAAGTAGAAACATATGTTGCAGAGGTTTCCTCCGCAGACGGCAAACGTTCTCACATGGCTGTACTCGGGCCTAAGGGTAAAAAGACGAGACATCTAAGGTCACCTCCTTCGAGAGATTCTATCCGATTGTCTCGTAACTAAAAAAAAAGCAGAGCTTTAATTAAACGCTATTGCTCTGTGTAGTTTTTCCAAAATGTGTCTTGTTGTAAAATATGTGATGGATGCACTTTTTTTCCAGTCAAATGAGAGCAGCACCCAAACACTCGACAACAGCTCGGCATCGCTTGTCAACGCCTCGACGCCCACCGACGTGCTGGAGCTGATCGCGGCCGCCGACCTCGTGTCCTCAGCAAACCACGCGTACTCCTTGCTGGCTGCCACCGCCTTGCTCGCCGGCTGCTTCTTGCTCTACGTCTTGGTGCACACCTATAGGGCGCGGCGCCGCCTGGCCGAGCTTCTGTGGGCCTTCTGCGGCCTTCAACTGCTGCTCCTTCTCTTCTCCTTCTACAATGTGGCACACCGACCTCACAGCCTGAAGACGGCGGCGATAGGCTGCGCCGCGCTTTCTTTCGTCGTCCATGTCGCGTCGCTCAGCGGCCTGCTGGTCTTGGCGCTGATGGCTTACATCCTGGCCCATGACCCTCCGTCCAACTCTATTATAAAGAGGCCTGGCGTCTGCGTGCTGCTGGTGCTCGTGATAGCGACTTTGGTTTCTCTTCTTCTGGCCGGCACCCGAGGTCCGAGGGACGGTCTTCTCCGGGAGACGGAGTGTTTTATAGATCCGATGGACGCTGGAGTTTCGTACGCCGTGGCAAAGCTGTGCCTGGCTTTTCTGATCCCTTATGTTCTCCAACTGGCACTTGTGATATGCGGCTGCGTGCTGCAACGCAAATCACACCGTAGGTTTCTCTCGGGTTCCGACGAGGGTCCGGCGTTCCTGGCGGTGAGCGCCACGCTGCTGTTCTGTCACCTCCTGTACATGACGGCGCTGGTGAGGGCGGCGCGGCTGCAGGGCGAGGTGAGCCCCCGGGAGAGGGCGTTGCTGAGCGTGGCCGAGCTGGTCTTCTTCGCGGGGAGCGGCGCCAGCCTGGTGCTCGTGCCGTTCACACACCGGCCCAGTCGAGAGAGTCTTCGCGCAATGTTCAGGCGGATGGCCGACTGCTGCCCGCGTGCGGCGCGCGCTCAGCCAAACAGGAACATCATCACGCCGCATGTCGAGATCACAGACACCCTGCAGGACATTGAGTCGTAGCGCTCCCAAACGCAATGACTCAAATTTTTCAAAAGCACAAAATGTTTGTAGGAGACTGCTCTCTATTTTTTCCTCAAATGCCTCTTTGGATTGGTCAATCTTATACAATGGAGTCAAAACAAATATGATGGTCACACAGACAGATAAATATATATATTAAACGTGTCAAACCTGAATTTGCGCTGTCGTCTCTGTTTGCTCTGTTATTTGCGTCTTCTTTTGCTTCTTTTTGTTCTTCTTTACTTTGGTCTTTGGTTCTAACTCCACCGGAAGGTTGATGTCTGGAGTTTGAATCGGAGCCTCCTGGATAATAAACAAAAACAGCCTGTAGGTGCTTTCAAAGAAGAACGGATGTAATTATTGTTCCACTAACCTCAAATTTCACCCTCTTCTTGCATTTTATGGTTTGCTCCACACAAACCTCATCAACACTTGAAGGCAACTTTTTCCTCTTTGGGGCCTTTTGTTCTGATTTGGTTTTAGTCATGATGACACAATTTAAGTCCTGGAAAAAACACAACCAGTACTTGTCAACAATACTAAGGAAAACATTATGTTTGATGTCTCTTCTGATTTTATGCTTACTGACAACAATTTAATGGTAAGTTTTTGAGTCGTGATTGAACACCTTAAAGGAAAATGCATTACGATGGAATGAAGGAAATATCTGTTGAGATATTCTGATAAAATGTTATATACTTACGCAGCTGAGAGAAGCGCACGCTGGCGAGGATCAGCATGCGGCACAACCAGGATGTGACGTCAACATGCAACACGAATGAATGAAATTACAGGCGCGTCATTGGTCGGCATCTGTGAGGCGTTCAAATGCTGCACAACGCTGTGTGTGAATCCCAAACTCTAACTGAGCTTGTGTATTAAACCACAGGGTGTTTCAAAATACTAATTGTGAAATAAAATACTTAAATAATACAAAATAAATATAAAAACGAGCAATTATGACCCATGAAGACGTATTGGACCAAACAACTACATTTGCAACAAATCAACAAATATTACGGTCTCTTGCTGGGGGGGGGGGGGAACTATTCTGAGGAAATGCATTGTGTTGCGTCGGAATGTATTCTCGGGAGTACAACCGCGTTACGTGACCTGAGTTGTAAGGATACATAATTTACCTGTGTGTCCTATAATGACAATTTGCACAAAACGTAGGCTACAATGTTTCACGTTTTCACTGGTCTGACAAGCAAAACGTTCAGTCGTGGGACGTTGACGTTAATTCGTCACACCAATGCGTGCAGGTTAGTGATGAAATCTTTTAGACCACTGGATGTTATCATGTAACCTCCCACTGCAGTTCTGTTATTCTGCGTTCAGATAGTCAGTTTAATGAATTACATTGCTCATGGCTGCAAGGGAGATTGTAACAGCAGTTATATTGTATTAAAGGCCCTTTGGTTAGGGGGGCGTCAGTGTGAACATGTTTTAATGAGTTTTTCGTCAACAGAGTGCGGCCACTTTCGGTGAGCCATCATCGGCTAGCCAAGTCAGAACAACCTGAAGACGTCCAGGAGGTGAATAATGAGCCTATCCGCTTCTCCACCAGCAAGGCAAGTCACAAGACTTGGAAAGTGGAGCGCTCCATGGGGAGCCAGTACCAACGCCCTTGGTGGAAAGTGCTCCCTATCAGTGTGATCGGAATAGGCTTCTTGTTGTGGTGCGTCATGAGAGAAGAGTCGGACATTGACACACAGTTGGAGAAGGAACTATACCAGCATTTACCCGGATTGCTTGCTGATCAAGAAAATGAGAAAAAATAAATGACATCTGGGATGTGTGTGTATAATACAATGTTTTATTTAAATTGCATTGATTAAAAAGGCATGTTTAGCCTTATTACCAAACGAGCACCGCCGAACCTTCTTTCATTTTTGTGGTCACATTGAAGGCAACTTTCAGTCTATTCACAGCTAAAGAACAAACCCAAAAGACCCCAATTGAGGTAGTGGAAAGTTTATTTACAGGAAGAAATCCCATGACATGCACACATAGGATGACCAAAATGTCACAAGCTAATTGCCCTGAGAAAGGCTGAGAGAAATGAGTTTAGAGATGAACACAAATGGCGATTATTGTGAATGTAAAAAGATACAAATGTGACACAAAGCTGCACATTCCGATAATTCATAATTTACAAAAACAGTCAAACTACCCCCCCCCCCCCCAATTATATACAAAAGATTAAGCACGTTCTCCCCTAATTCGCCTTGCCAGTTGGATGTCCTTGGGCATGATAGTCACCCTCTTGGCATGGATGGCACACAGGTTGGTGTCCTCAAATAGACCAACCAAGTAAGCCTCGCTGGCCTCCTGAAATTAGAAACAAAACTGTCACAGCAGAATTAACCACCCCTACACCTTGGAAGAAAATTTAACCAACTGACCTGCAGGGCTCCAATTGCTGCGCTCTGGAATCGCAGGTCCGTCTTGAAATCTTGCGCAATTTCCCTGACCAGACGCTGGAAGGGAAGCTTCCTGATAAGCAGCTCGGTGGACTTCTGGTACCGACGGATCTCACGCAGGGCAACGGTGCCGGGCCTAGGAATTAAGGACAAAAATTAAATCAACATATCTATTTTTGTCAAACTTATTTTAATTACAAAAGAGATGTCTTTTGGTTTTATTTGATGAAAAGTAGGGTGCTTAGTACCTGTATCTGTGAGGCTTTTTGACTCCACCGGTGGATGGCGCGCTTTTCCTGGCGGCCTTAGTGGCCAGCTGCTTCCTGGGAGCCTTTCCTCCGGTGGATTTACGAGCGGTCTGCTTGGTACGAGCCATTTGTCACTAGTTTGACTATATCTAAAAATAAAAACAAGAGTGAAATCTAGCAATTATGGACGGAAAAATGGCGCCATTTAGACATCATTTACCTAAAATAATCACGAACACACGTTTCACAAAACCCAACAACACTCCCTAACACAAAGGCAATTAAAAGTAAATGTCGGTCAGGTATAAAGGTTAATCATAAATGCTGTCACGCACGTAGGCTTTGACAACGTTTCGCTTTCAAGTGAGCAAAATGGCGCCATGTAGCGTAACTGAGGTTACCTTTTATTTAAAAAAACCCCACACAATATAAAGACACTGCCTGGTCATATGTAATTTCAAGTCGCAAAAAACCTTAATCTTAAAGTAAAATATTATCAGTGTAGGATACTTTAAATTGCATTTTTGCAGCATTAGCTTCTTTGCTAGTTGCTATGGCGCGCACCGTATTGTTGACAATAAGCAAACGACTGATTTGTTCGAGAACCAACTTGTAATAAGTCACTAAATCGAGGCTTACATTAAATCGCATTAAAATGATTAACGCAATATTAAAAATGCATGAACTTACGTTTGCCTTCCTTCCGTGGAGCTGTGCGGTGTCTTCACCGTAGACGAGGTCAGTGTTGTCGATAGAAAGGCAGCGCTCGAACAAAATATATAGCGTCATAGTGACCGCCTTTGAACCTCAGTGATTGGCTCAAAGCCAAGAGTAGTCGAAATATGATTGGCTGAAAGAAAGACGAGCCCACCCTCTTTCAAATGTTTCCATTCCTTTCATTTGGTTTTATTATATTTTCTTAAAACGACACTATTCACGCATAAAGTTCACAATTATTATAAATTCCCTGTAACTCATCAAAACAATCCCCCATTTTGTTCATCCATGTCCCAGCCATGATCCAGGAGGAACACTTTTACGCTCCAGAAATGTTCCTTTACGGATGTTGTTGGGCGTAACACCCGTGGTAAGTTTCATATGGCGTGAATCAAAAATGTGAATGTTTTGAAATAACACTTTTGTGTATCTTAGTCAAGATCAACACATTTGTGAATAGTCCTTATTGGCGAGCAAATGATGCTAGGTAAATACATTTTCCTGAAGCCACTGTCTGTGATAGTTTTTAGTCATGTAATCTGTAGTGCATGTTATTGTGTACTGGATCATATGTGAGGATTTTTTTTTTTAGAAGAGTGGACCAAATCGCAACCTTGACATATGTGTAGACATCATGGCAGCGGCGACTGAAGGAGTTGATCGCTGCATCCAAGATGACAGTTCTTCCACTGTATCGGAGGTCAGCTCGCCACATGAACAGTCTTCCCAATCTAAAGCCAAGAAAAAGAAGAAATCTGGAAAGAAAAAAACAACTGGTCTCTCTGATGCACCCCAAGAGACAAGTGCAAATGAAGGGAATCAAGCAAGCGAGAATACAGAGCTGGTTAGTATTTCACAAAAGTTGCCACATACCTCTAATTCAACACCAAGTACTTTATTGTGCCAACTCGATGTGACTGTGTCTTTCAGAGCTCAGAAGAGCAGTTTAAAAGGCAATTGGACTGGTGTATTGAACAGCTGGAGCTGGGAATGAAGTCACAGAAGGCCACTTCCAAGCAGAGTTAGTATTGGATACAATGGGGAAGATGATGACTAACCATTTTGATCAATTTCATAAATTAGCGATTATTTAGCACATCAAATCAACAATTGAATATGCTTTTGTGGTGGTAACACTTTGTTTTCCCTGCAGAAGAGGACGCGTCTCATGCACTCAAAACACTGCGCAGCTCCAAAGCTCCTCTGGTCAAGAAGAGGCAGGTGATGAGGGCCATGGCAGGAGACTACAGAAAAAAAATGGAAGAAGAGAAACACAAGCAGTTCAAACTCATGCAGAATGGTGGGCTATATATAATTAGATCTTTGTGTGACAATACATAACAACAGTTTCATTATTTCCCACCCTCTTATTGCTTTCTCTCCAGAACGGACATCTGCTCAGGTCAAAGTAAAGTCAGAGTCACCCAAAAAATCATTTTTCTATCGAAGAGCTGAAACCAAAGAGACGTGCGCTGCGTCAAAAGAGGAATTTCGCTTCAACTTTTTGTGATTTTGTAGGAATGTTGAATATTAATAGTTTAAATGTTGTGAACTGCTTAAAAAAAAGTGAGTGGAGCTAATAACTGAAAAACAAAAACACACTTGTATGTATTAACGTTTTTAATAAACACCATCATTGTTGTTAATGCATCTTACATGCTGGTATGACAAATGTGTTTCCCCCAAGAGCGCTACCAGTTTAAATGACTAGAAATTTATAGAAATAGAAGTATAAGCTAGCCTAGTGATTATTGTCAATATAGCAACATTTTAGATATTCACAGTACAGATATTTTAAAAAAAATTCAAGTAACAAATGTGTTATTGCGTTACTTCCGGTAAACACGAAGAAGTACCGGAAAAGGCGGGGCTTCGATAATAACACAAACACAACTTTAAACTGAGAAGCATGCTAACCGCGAGAAAAAAAATAAAATAACATATTTTGTCATTACTTTTGGTTACATGACATACGTTTGTGTAAAGTTGGACCACTTAAGTGCTAATTCGTTACTGGGTAGGTGGCAAACTGTCTGCTTTAAAAGGAAATTTAACTAACTTAAGCTAGCCCTAGTAGCTAATAACCCGCAGTGAAACTTTGGCTTAATTTTTGAAACACTGACAAAGAACAATGTCGGAGCTAAGCGACGAGGCGAGCGAGTCCGAGCAGCTGGGAGTGAGTCTGTCCCTGTGGCTGGGGGAGTCCCTGGTGATCGCCGAGGACCTGAACGTCCCTCTGGACCTGCACACCGCCTGCTCCATCGGACAGTACGACGTGGTGGCAGAATGCATCAAAAGGTGCGAACGACCACCTCGGCTGCTTTCTTATTTTATAACCTAGAGCATCTTAAACTCCCATTTCAACATAAGTATGGCATGGGAATTGATAAGTGTGTTTCTTCAGGCGAGAAGTGGACCTGAACGGAAAGAACGTGGGAGGATGGACGCCCCTGATGTACGCTTCGTACATTGGCCACGACAACATCGCCAACCTCCTGCTGGAGGCCGGCGTGAGCGTCAATGCCACCACTGCCAAAGGACAGACGCCCCTGATGCTTGCCGCCAGCTGCGGGAATGAAAGCATCGCCTATTTTCTACTCCAAGTACAAAAATGACATCCAATAGAGTGTTTTCACTTCCTTACAGTCACGCCTAAGTCAAAATGTTTTCAATTTGGCTCCAAAAGCAAGGTGCTGAGTTGGAGGTGAAAGACTGTCGGGGTTGGACAGCTTTGTTCCATTGTACCAGCGCAGGTCACCAGCAGATGGTTAAGTTTCTGCTCGATAATAACGCCAATGCTAACGTAAGGTAAAAAAAAATAATAATTGGGGATACCTTCCATCATTGGCATAAAGCTGGCTATGACATAGTTTTTGGTTTTGGCCCCTGCAGGGAGCCTGGCTCTGGATTTACCCCCCTGATGGAGGCTGCCGCTTCCGGACACGAAATCATCGTTCAGTACCTGCTCGATCATGTGAGGACCTTGTGTGATTTGAAAATGACGTATAGCAACATTGCAATGGCAATTTGAGTTTGAATAATGCGTTGACAGAAGGTGAAAGCAGATGAGCGCAATGCCAAAGGAGAGACGGCCCGAGCCCTCGCCATGTTGTACGGCTACACAAAAATAGCCAGCCTCATCGACTCGCGCTCTCCGAAGAACAAATGTGGTAATTTTTTTTGTTGTTCTGGGAGGTGATAACGGCATTTTCATATATCTCAATGAGGGACTTTAATCTCAGAACACTTTGGAGACCTCAGCTCCTCGGAGGATTCGGACAGCGCCCCGCCGAGGCCGCGAGCCAGCCGCAGCCGAGCCAAAGGCGTCAGCATCCACGACGGGCCCCAGGCCATCGCCAAGTTCCGAGTCGGAGGCGCCGGCCGTACTGGCAGACCGAGCGGTAAATGCTGCGCTGTAGACATTTAGGCTTTGTGTGCATGTTGCCATTTTGTTTTCTAACGACAGAGCCTCGCGTGGCCGGCCAAGGCGACGCGACGTGCGGGAATCTTAGCGACCGGAGCGACGGCATGCGCTACCGCGACGTGACTTCGCCCATCAACGACCTGGACGGGCAGAGCAACAGCAGCAGGGGTAAATGGCTTGTCGCTATTTCCACGCTATTTGAGTCGCTGAGTTCTAAAAAAAAAAACGTGCAGACGAGAGCCCATTTTTTGACAACGACATGCCAACCATGAGGAGCAGCAGTAGCAGCAGCGAATGTTTGCCTCACGTGATCGGCTGGGATGGCTCCGTGGAGAGCAACGAGGTACGCCAAGCCCCGCCAACAAAGCCACGCGTAACCGACTCACTAACGCTCTCCCCGGCAGGACTCTGACCCGGGCAAAAAGAGCAGCTCGAGGCGAGTAACAAAAGCTCATTACTCCAAAGGGAAAACCCGCCACGGTGGCAACGATGCCGCTCACGGCGGAGCTTCAGGCACATGCTCGCATGTTGCGGCATCCTACAGTGGGCCAAAGGCATGTCTGCGTTCTTTTCACTTGAGAGCTGTTACACATTGTAAACATCTGACCTTTTTCTTTTTTTTTTTTTAACCCGTAGGATCTGGCAGAATTCTTGGAACAACTCGGCTTTTCCAAGTACCTACCTTTACTTGAGGAGCAAGACATCGATCTACGCATTTTTCTCACCCTGACGGAGAATGACCTGAAGGAAATTGGCATCACGTAAGGCCTCTGCTTATTTTGAAAGGACACTGGGGCTTAAAACTCTTTTTAAATACTTTTGGGACTTTCCAGGTTATTTGGGCCGAAGCGCAAAATGACCTCAGCTATAGCGAGATGGCACAGCAGCGCCCGACCTCCTAGCGACGCACTGGAGCAGTCTTACGCTGACCAGCTGGAGGCCGAGATGCAGGAGATGGCCATCCAGCTGCACAAAGTAATGCTAAAAAAAAACAGCTTCCCCAACCAGGCACATAACTGACCATTGGAAAAAAAAAAAACACCAAGCATAAATGACAAACGTCCGCCTCACCTTGTGGTCCACATTAAGCGCTGCGAGGAAGTGGAGGTCCTGCAGAGTCAGGTGGCCCAAGAAAAGGAGCTGCGCGCCGTGATGGAGGGATGCCTGATGGAGGACAAGATGGCCTGGAGGAGGGTGCACGGCGAGCTGGTGGAGAACCACCGGCTGACCCAGGACATGAGCGCCACCTTGACCAAGGTCCGAGCGTGTCGCTCGGAACTGCTCGCCTTGTTGAACGGTGCTAAAGGTGACGCAGGTGAGCGGTTGCTTCGCTGAATAATACATTTTTATATCGCCGTGGGTTATTATCTTTTTTTGTTTAAAATTTATCTAGTGGCCATTAATTTAGTTTTTTCCCGCTAGAATTGGTGAATTAAAGTCTATATAATTTTACTCATTTATCTCATTAAATATTTGATTTATTGTAAACACTAAAAATACAAATTTTACAGTACATGTCTTACTGATTTTATTTCGTAGTTGCCGGGTTTCCGCCAGACTCTGGCGCATCCGAGCTGGTGAAGAATGTCAACATGTACGAAGAGGAACTAGGTAAGACCATCACAACCATCTGAAGTCACATCGGACTCCCCTGGTGCCATTTCTTTTTTTCCTCTCAACAGCCGACACCTTGCAAACCGTGCTTCAGAGTCTGCGGCGACTGAGCGCTCCTGAAAAAGTATCTGACAGTTGGGAAAGGCCGTAATCTTTCCAGGTAAATAAAAAGCACCATCCTCATGTTGAAATGTAGTACCTGTTGTGTTACAGAGTTCCATCTGTCTGATGTTTGTCACAGTGGCTTTGTGCAGCAACGACGGAGGGTAAGATGACCACCCTAAACGATGTCAAGGGAAACCAGGCCAGACGCGGATGGGCCGGAGCTCGCCAGACGTGGTCGATGCCCGAGGGGCTCCATGACAAGCAGGCAAGAGGCGAAGGGTGGGGGGACCCGTGACCCTCACATGCTTGTGCTCGTGCGTGGTTCTCAACCGTGGAGGACATGCGGCAATGCTGTCGAGCGACACCAAGCGAGGGATATTGCCCTCAGCTCCACACAGCTTTACTCTTTAATCCACCCAACAAGGAGTAAGTGCAAGGTTGTTTTTTTTTTTTTTTTTTTTTGTTTTTTTTAACTAAACTTGGATAATTCAGCTCTTTTTTCCATTTAATAATGACCTGATTATATATGTGAAAAATAAACCAAAATGAGTAAATTAATCAATTTGATTAAATAAACACCTCAACAAAAACTACAGCGATATTAGTAAAATAACAATTTTAAAAGTCAATTTTGTGGTTTTGTAAATGTCCTGCTGAATGTTTTCTTTGATAAAAATCAAATTGTTTCATCATTGTGATTGCAGTGTTAAAAATTTATTTCAAATTATCGCCTCCTCCTTTTACTGAGATTAGGTATTAAAAAAACACGATTTCCAAGTGCACTTAAATGCTCCTGGAAAGTATTTAAAGTGTTTCACCTTCACCACACAAGAAAACTCCAAAAGTAAAGAATTTGAATCAAAAGTTGACAAATTCTAGTTTTCCATTCAGACAAACATTGACTTTGCTCTTTTTACAAAAGGATTTGCAAAACACAATGTCAAATGTACAGCTGTCACAGAAAAATATTTTTCAATATCATCTGTTTAAATACACATTGAACATGATTCCGCTTCAGTCTTTCGACCCTCAAGTAACAGAAGGAAGGAAAGATGGATGATTGATCACACTCTGGCCTGAGCTTAGGTGTACTCACACAGATGTCCGCATCCGGCGGGACAGTGCGGACTGCTTCTGAGCCAGTTGATGATGTGCTCCAGATGGCCGCCGTGACTGCAGCCCTGACACCACACAAAGAGTCCCTTGACCACGTGGTGGCACACGGCACACACGCTGGCACACTGGTGGCACCTACACAACACCCAAAAATGGGTTATTGACCGCAGAGAATGTCAGAATATACCATCGCTCGGTACCTGTCGCAAATCCAGCCCCTGTTGTTCATGGGCCGTTTGCAGTTGCTGCAGTTGATGTGCAGTGTGGTGGAAGTCTGATTCAGGCAGGTGATGGCGCTGCACGTACTCAACTTGATCACCTCGTTGGACACGTTCCACAACTCGAAGCGCTGCAGCAGGTCGATGTAGGACGTGTACCAGTGCTCCTGAAAGACAAAAGTGTGTAAACTGAGGTTCTGGTTATGTTGTGAGGATTCCAAGATGAGGGGCTTTGAGGTGGAAGTAATCAACAGAGTAATCCGAAAAAATAAGATCATAAATCAAAAATGGAAAAAAGACACGGACTCGGGATAGATCCCTGAGGGATACCTCCAGATTTACAGTCTGAGATTACCTGTGTCAGATCATCAATCTCTTTACGGATGCGCTCTCCTAAGACAATGAGCACGGACACCGCCATCTGCACGTCGCCCTTCTCGGCGTAGTAGCTGAGCATCTCGCGCACGATGGGGCAGAAGAAGCTGGCGGGCAAGTCGGGCGTAAAGAGCGGCTGCGAGATGGAGATGAGCGAGAAGGACTCGATGGGCGTCAGGCACGTGACTTCGGCCTCGTTGCCGCTGACGTGCGGCGAGTCGGCCTTGTCCTGCTGAAGGTGCTCGGGGGCCGAGGGATTGTCCAGGATGTCGTGGCGCAGTTGGAAGGCTTCCTGAGGCAGCGTGCACTCTTGTTCCTCAGCTAGCATTGAGTAGACACAACTATCTAAGAATGACTTAGCTCATGCGTCCATTTTCCAGATAAAGAGCTAAAAATGTCACAATTTGACCGACCTGTCGGGTTATCCTGCTCCATTGAATAAAGATCGTCGTCATCCAGTTCGGCATCGCCAAACATGTAGTCGGCTTGGCCCTCGCTGCCCTCCGTCTCCTCGTTTTCTGAAGGGAAACAATTTGGTCACCTGTTTTATTTTTCATCCCTGTTATTCCAATGTCTCACCTTCATTATTATTGCTGATGTTTTCAGGTTCCAAGTGGATATTATCTTGTCTGGCGTCGCCTTTGCTGCGCTCCAGCCTGCTTTCGTTGCCCATTCCGGTTCCGATCTCCTTCATGCTGAAGCTGAAGGCATCAGAGTACAGTTTGTGGCGTCAATTAGTCCCGCTCAGCAACAGTGCAGGGAGTTGTGTCGCTACCTGTTCATTAACGGTAAGGTGCCAAGTTTACTGAGGTGGGGACCAGGAGTGGTGATGTTTGCTGGGTCAGAGAACATGATCCTCAGCATGGTCCATGTTGTGGAAACCTGTAAAAAGGCCTGGTGAGTGACGTAACCAGCTGAAATATTTTTCCGACCTTCTCGTGTGCCGTACCTGAGGTCTTTTGAGCTCGCGGGCCACCTTGGCGTTGTGATCGCACAGCTCGGCGAACGGCTTGCCGCCGAGGAGGTAGAGTTGTGCCGTCTTGACGAACCAGTCCATACGATTGCTGTCCAAGTCCGTCTCAAAGACGCTGAGAGCGCTGGACACGTGCGCAAACTGTTCCGTCGGGTCGGGCTTCTTGAAGATGAAGATGGGGTAGCGCCGGTCGCCGCCGGGGTAAGGTTTCCTGTTCGCGTCGCCGCTGATCAGACTCTCCTTGGCGGCAAAGGCCAGGTCGCCGAACAAGCCGAAACACAGACCCTCGGGGTTGGCCTTGTCCACGGGCCGCGTGGCGTCCTTGAACATGTGCTGGTAAAGCGTGCTGTCCTTAGAGCCCGAGAGTAGGAAGTGAGGGTCGTGCTGGTGGCGCCACACGATGCCTGTGGTCACGTCCTTGTGCTCCTCAAAGGTGGCGAAGGGGATGAACGGTCGCCGGACGTCCCACACGTAAATATTGTGATCCACCATCATGGAGCAGGTAGCCAGGTGGAACTTGCGCTCCGGGCGCCACTTGACCCGAGCCACCGAAGCGATGGTTTGGACGCAGTAGATCTCTTTGGCCCGGTTTGTGGTCATGTCCCACACCTTTACCATTTTATCCCTGCCGCCCGTGGCCAACCAGCCCCTGGAAGAGAACCCAAGCAACATTTGATATCTTTTTCTCCTGGAGCTCTTCCCGTCCATTTTTAACAAGCACCTGTCGTCAGGATGCCAGTCGCAGCAGAACACCGGGCCAGTGTGGGCGGTGAACATTCGCTCGTAGCGGTCCGGCCGTCGGATGTCCCACAGCTGGACGTTCCCGTTCTCGAAAGAAGCGGCAAAAGTAAAATAGTCCTTCATGCTGAACTGGACGTCTCGCACGCTCTCTGACTGACCTGTCATCCAAATGGGTAATTGTGCAAATCACGTTGTGTATGAAAGGTGCTGGCCGCTCGTTACCTGAGAAAGTGCTGACAGACTCCTTCTTGCGCAGGTCAAAGCACTTCATGAAGCCGTCCTGCGAGCCACTCAGCAGCATGTACACCTCGGTGGGGTGGAAGCACACCTTGTTGACCGTACGCTTGTGCTCTGTGAACAGTTGGTCCTGCTTGTTGCGAGACGGTTTGCCCAGGTTCCACGTCACCACGGCGCCGTTGGTGGCGGCGGTGGCTAGCAGGTTCTCCTCCATCTGGTGCCACATGACGTCGGCGCAGCTGAGGTTGAGCGACGGCTTGCGGCCCACGCGCAGATTCAGCTTCTCCACGAACTGCTCCTCTTCCAGCACGTAGATCTTGAAGATGTTGCGCCCGGCTACCACCACCTGCGTGGCGTCACGGCACACGCTGATGGCGTTGGCGGGGGCGTCCAAGTGGCAGAACATGGTTCGGCCGCTGATGGCGCTGCTGCCCAGGGCTGTGGTGATCCGGG
Source organism: Syngnathus typhle (assembly GCF_033458585.1). Lineage (NCBI taxonomy): Eukaryota > Metazoa > Chordata > Actinopteri > Syngnathiformes > Syngnathidae > Syngnathus > Syngnathus typhle. The sequence continues at coordinate 2,788,992 of NC_083755.1, read as the reverse complement.
ACATCTTCTCCATCTTCCTACAGAAATCACAGGCTTTTACTTATTACATCGTTTAAGGTGTTCACAAAGGCCATGCAATATAAATATAAATATTAATAAAAACACGTCGTTCTTCTCAGCGCTCACTTTCTTAAGAGTCACGCTGTGGGGCAAAAATACACAAACACATAACACAATTGATGGTGGGCGGCTATTTTCAATTATGATGTCACCCCTTTTAATAATTAAATGTAATAAAATATAACTAACCATTAACAGTATATATATATATAATATTTTATTACATTAATTCGAGATTATAATGTATCTAATATAAATATATATTAGTAAACATTTTTGCAGTTTGCATATTCGCCAATAGTTGCTGAAAACGAATCTTGTGTTTGAAGCGCAAAACCATTAAAAGTGTGTATTTGGCGCCACATGGTGGAATCGCCAATATTTATTTATATGCAAATAGGAAAAATGGCAATATAATAACAAATATAGTAAAAAATATGTATATATTAAATATAATATAGTAAAAATATAAAACGAATAATAAATATTATAAACGTTACTATTCCTATGTATAGTATATGTATTCATTGACTATAGTAATGATTATAATAATAATAATCATTATTTATCATATTACATATTTTTACTGTACTATATTTTAATATATATATAAATAAAATATACGACCAGATAAATAATGTAAAAAATATATAAACGTAAACTGCCATTTTTCCTTTGTGCATATAAATAAATATAGGCGATTCCACTAGGTGGCACCAAATACACACTTTTTGCGCTTTTGGGCTTAAAACAAGATTCGTTTTCAACAAATACATATATTATATACATTATAATATATATATATTAATAATATATATGTTTTTATATTATTTCTCTGGTTGTTGATGAAAGATCATTCTTATGAAAATAAAAAAACAAAACGTAGTTTGCGGGTTATAATGAGAAATGGAGCAAACTGAGACCAAACTGAAATTGTATTCTTGTGAGATATCTGAGACTGCTTTTTACAGCCATATCGTCGGCCCCATGAAGACCTCGTAGTGAAAAAATATGTGCGTCAATATCTCTCCTGAAAACACAATAAATAAAAAGTATGAGCTACTGACCTACTCAACTTTAGCAACACCTCAGAATCCACTTCATGCTCTCCCAGGAGATACAACTTGCTGGAGGCACTGTTGCACCAAATGAAACAAAACAAAGTTCTGAATAGCACAAACGTGTTACTTAGATGCAGTACACATTTCTTTTAGCAATGTCCAGATTGATTAATTCCGTGATCTCAGACCTACCTTCATCATGTTTGGAGGTTGAGGTCCCGTGTCTGGAAATAGCTCAACTCTCCGCATTTTCATGAAGATTGCTGCAGCGAGGTGCTAATGCAAGCTGGCTCGACCAAGCAACGTCACGCACCACTAACGCGAACCTACGTGCATTGCAGATGATATACGATTTGTGATTTTTTAAAATTATTTGAGGTGCATGAAAGCAAACAACGACAAAATGCACTAACCATAGCAGATGTGATCACTGATCACCGATGTTTGCTTGCATTGCCGGAAATAATAGTAGAACAATACTCTCGCGAGAGTTCACTGAGAGTCAGGCGGAAACGTCACAATCATTTTCAACTAGGTTTGCGTGAGTTTTTGTGACCATTTATGGTTTCTATTTCGCAAAGGAACGTAATTAACCATGCTCTTTATATCCTTGCAGGCGATTTTGTGAGCTGCTGTGCGGCCATGAGTGGACTTTTTGAGTGCGAGCATCCTGCAACATGGAGGAGAGTTGAAGGTAAATATTGGGACGTGGTGGAGGCCAAGAGCAAGAATAAGAAACCTGGGAAACTTCTCCAGCTTGATAAGTGGTAAGAAATGAGCCCTGCAGAATCTAGTGTGCAATGCAATTTAAAATTTAAATCTATATATTAACAGGAGCTTTAAATGACCCAAGGTTTGTGCGCAGGTACCAAGAGGAGCTGCCCGTTATCATCTCTAGTCGGTGCGAGAAACATGTCACATTGGCAGAAGTGGTCAAGTTGATGGAGTGGAAGCTCACTGTAAGTCGCTCCTCGACACACGCAGAAGATCGCAGTGCCTCACCCGCGTTCTCGTCGCCAGAGGGGGAAGTTCAGGCCCCGTCTGCAGCAGCTGGTGTCGTCCAACAGCGAGGACGCCGTGGATAAATGTTCCCGAAAGGCCTTCAGCCTCCTGCCCGACGTAGCGGCGGCCATCGCCGAGCTCAGCTCGCTGAAAGGAGTCGGCCCGGCCACTGCCTCAGGTCAGCGAGGTTCCTCTGACTTTCAATAGGTTTTCACCAGTTTTTTTTTTTTTTTGCAGCCGTGTTGGCTGCAGCAGCGCCCGATCAAGCGGCGTTCATGTCGGACGAGGCCATGGAAAGCGTGCCAGGGCTCAAACCCATCCAGTACACAGCCAAACACTACTCACTCTACCAAAACAAGATGGTGGCGATGACCAACAGACTTAACAAAGGTTCAATATTTGACTTCCAACTTTTTACATGCGCCTCAGCCTTTCATGTTCTGACGCCAGTTTCTGCTTATTTTGAATTTTTTTCAGTGGACCCCCGACCCGATTGGACGCCCCAAAGGCTGGAGCGCTGTTTGTGGGCGCTCAGCGTTGCTAAGCAACAGCAGCTCCCGTTTCTTGACGATCTTGATGTAAAGGGCGGCGGGGTGGTGGAAGAGCACATGGATGCTGATCACAGAGCAAGCAAAAAACTTAAAACGAGATGAAAGAAACGTGAATCGCTTTGGTACTTGAGCAATAAAGACTTTTTCAGAGAATTACCATCAAACGTTTTCACCCCCTAAGCAATCTTAACTTGAAACGAGCCGAGACCTTTTTAAGACTTTTGTGTCTGGATCCAAAAGAGAGAAAATTGAATAAGATCTGACAGTAGCACAACAAATTACAACCTCAGCTGATGAAATTTGACAGCAACAAAAACGTCTCGACATGTTCAAAGAGAATTCCCTCGTTAGATTTTCAGAGATGTCAAACGCCGGAACAAAAAATAAATGAATTTGTCCATTTAAAAAAATAGAAAATGTGACCAAGTTTGTCCTGACATAGACAAACGAGGTACAAAAACCTTTTGGATTTTCGCCACAGTATTGTTCTTTAATTATATTGTTTCAAAATAAAAGCAAAATACAATGACCAGTACAAAATAAAACAAAATATATTCATATATATACAATATAAAATGGTTCCGTTTCAGAACATTTAAAAAGTACATAGAATAGAGAATGAAATCATTCATGAGGACTTAGATACAAATTTCCCACATGTGAATTTAGTCGTGCTTTCCCGTGACGAAGAGAAAAATAGCTTCTTATTTTTTTTTCTTCATCTTGTAAACGCTGTGTTGGCGCAACCTCGCGTCTGCTTGTTGGCGAGATTGAACCTTGTAAGTTTGGCACCGTTTTATGGACGCGTTTGGCTACAACTTAAACAAAAAGTGGCAAGACTTTATTTTTTTTGGGGGGGGGGGGGCAAAGCCACCACAAACCTCGAATATTTGACTTCCCATTCGGAGCTGCACTCTTGTTTACATTAGTTTCCCTGCTACGCATTCATCGTCTCCCTCCTCTATTTAAAAAAAAAAAAAAAAAACACGTCGTATGGCGTTAATAATTAAACAGCTCATGTACACTTTTTGGATTTTTCATGAGCACCTGCTCCATCCGATGAGAAAGCATTTCTCCTTCAGTGTGCAATGACAAGGCATCGGGCGTGACAGCACAATAAACAATATGGCACACGAGATTATGGAATGCTGCATTCTGCTCCGGAAAGCAAAACATGAGCTTACTTGGCTCCTGTCATTCAGATATTTCCTCCTATTTTTGCACAGTATCCATTTTTAAATTGCCTTGATCTCATTTGGTTTGTGTGCGGACGAGCGCGTTTGATAAAAATCCAAAGCACTTATGAGCCCTTTTTACAAGTTGCTATGAATCTTAAAGTTAAAGAGGCACATTAACCTCCGCTCAAACATCCTCTTTTTCTTCATTACAGGCTAGCAGGGTACGTATGCATTATTCATCACTCCTGTGTATCTTCGCCTAGCCCAGCAATAACATTTCAAACTGACCGCTGACCACAAGGGGCTTCCATCACTTATCCATTACACCACCGTCATTTTTTTTCCCCCCTAATTTTCCAAATAGTCTGGCCGAGTGGCGATACCCACCCGACGGTTTCATCCTGCGGAGGAATGGAATTTATGAACCCATTGGCAAAAGCATAAAATGTTAAAGCCAAGTGACGTTCAAATGAGTTATTGATCGGACGAGTGAAAATTGGACCGCTGAAGGAGTAAATGCAATCCTCGGCTTGAATCGTGCAACAGAAATCCATATCATTTATAATCCCCCCTCCCCCCCCACACACACACACACTGTAGGCGAGGACTTTGCGCAAAACAAACCGTCAACTATAAACAACTTGTACAAGCGGCGGGAAAAAAATAAATAAATAAAAAAGTCTGCTACAGGAGAAAGTTTCACAGGCGTGTACTTGCACAGTTTTGTCTTCTTTGACTTGGAATATTCACAAAGCAGAAAATGAATTTTACGGACGACCCCTTTGTGGAGACAGTCAAAAATGCATGATGCAAAAAAACGTCATCAGGACTTCTTTTTTTATTTGAATTAAACTTACATGCTTGCACTTTCGACTGTCCTCACTTGTGTCCTCCTCTCTTTTAAAAGTGTCTCCAATGAGTTCTCTCTATGGCTTGTTTTGTAAAGTTTATATAAAGTCAAGTAAGGGACAACAATCGTAGCCTTTTTTTTTTTTTGCACCCTTTGAAATCTGTAAATAGACAATATACACATCCACTATTAAATGAGGAAAAAAAAAAAAAAGAGCGACAATTTCCCACCTCACTCGACTTCGATTCCTCTACAAAAAAAAGTGGAGGCTGAGGTATTGACTGAGCGACGCCCACTGGAGTTGAGCGTGTCTGCGTTTTTGTGTTGGTGGAGCTAATGGGGGGGTCGGCACATGATCATTAACCCCTCACCGGTTGGAAAATCAGCCATCTTGATGATAAAAGCTAAAAAATAAAACATGTTTTGATTAAGGATTTTTTCCCTTTTTTTTGTGTGGCATCGCTCCTTTGTTTGTTTCACCAGAGGCACGAAATGAATCGGCACGGCCACTCAGTGCGAGTCCAAAAAGACAAAAAAAGCTCCTCAAAACAGATGCGAGGAACTTGTTCTGCTGCTACCCTCTTTGATAAAAGAGACACTTCTTCATTTTGCAAAGGTGTCCGTCGAGTCGCCAATGTCAGCAGGAAGGGGGATGATTTTAAATCAATACCTGTTCTGAAGTCAGACGTGCCGGGCCGGGCCTTTGTCAGGGGGCAGGCGGGATCTGCACGCCCAGTAGCTCGTAGGCGAAGATGTTCCAAAAGATGGCGAAGAGCAGGAAGGTGATGAAGGAGAAGACGATGACCCACCAGGAGCACTGCTTCTGCAAGCTCTCCTCGTAGCTGCGCAAGATGAGCAAGCCCATGCTGATGCCCACCACCGCGCCCGATAGGTGGGCCATGAAGCTGGGCTGCGGCCCGGACGAGGGCAGCGGCGGCGAGAAGCGCAGCCACACCGCCCGACCCACCTCCGAGCTCACTGGAACAGGAAACAAGGTCACAATCAAAACACTTATTTATTTAAGAAAAACACGGATGGGAAACTTACTGCAGACGAGCGCCAGGATCATGCGGAGCAGCTTATACGGACACCTCATCCCGGCCCAGTTCTGAAACGAGCGCAAACGGATGGCTTCATTAGCAGCTTCGCCCCAAAACATTTTATTTGCTCTTTTTGAACAAAATTAACCCAGAGAGAGAGAGAGAGAGGGAGGCACTTTTATTGGAACGGCGTGCACCTGGCTGCCGTTCCGCACGCTCCAAGCCAGGGGCATTCTGTTAATTAGAGCTCCACTAATTAAACAGACAAGGGGGCGATAAAGGACACTCATGATCCTACTAGGAGGAAAGAACGGCAACATCCTGACGTTGGCCTTAAATCCCCCTCGGATGAATAACGGAGCCAATCCCGTGGATCCTTAAGTGACATGGACTGAGAGCAATTGTGGGGGAAAGGACCCAGGGCCACTTTTTCAGCCTGCTCCCGAGCGGGCGCAGGCATGCAAGATTAAAAACACGGGATAAAAATAGACGGCGATAAAGCCTTGTCGCTAGAAGAGGCCTTCAAAGTCACAATATTACAAGAGATAAATGATTCATATATCGTGAGGGAAAGAGGGCACCGCGGTGGGAGGCCAGCGAGAAGATGGAAATGAGATCTTTATCAAACATGCTGACAGGCCCAACTTTGTATTTGCTGATTGTTTTTTTTTCATGCTACAAAGGAAATCCCCTCCAAAAGTATGAGTGATTAGAGAAGTTGAAACATAAGAGAGGAATGATTATCGGAATTTAACATCGCTTGCGCGGTGATTCTCAAAGTGTGATACGGCTCCCTCTAGTGGCACGTAAAAGAATAGGATTGAGTATTTGGCAATTTGAGGGGGAGTGGGATTTTTTTTTGACACAATAGCCGTATAGCGGTGAGTACGATGACGATGGTTACCATGACAACGTTGGCCAGATGTGCCGAGCAGAGAGCGTAGACCCCGCCGGAGCCCCCCACCACCGGAGCACGCATGTCAGTGATGGACACCGTCAGTGAACCTACGAGGGCGGAGACGTTAGACCAAGTTAGAAAACAAGCAGACAAGCAGAGCATCAGATTTTTTTTTTTTTGGTACCCGAAAGAATCATTGTGAGAATCGGCTGTCCTGCTCAGAGAGCGTGAAGGGTTTGTAGAGTAAGAGGGGGAAACAAAAGGGGGTCAGATTGCTCATCATGCTGTCTCGCACCAGTCACCTTCCTTTGGGCCTTTCTCAAAATAGTACCAAAAAAAATCACCAGTGGTTGGTTAGGTCCAATATGTGTAGCTGAAAGGTTTATCATCCTGCGACGCTTGCTCTTTGTTAGCCAGTGTATTACATTGTGTTACCATCAAGCTAGCTGACATGAAGGCAAGGAAGTGGTAACAAAAAGCTTGAAGAATTGTTGCTTGCAAATGCAAGCAAAAAAAAAAAATCACTGTAGTAAACAGACTATTGAAATGGCAAACAGAGAATGACAACGGAGCATCTGCAGATGCAGCCGCCATCTCGGAGCCGGTCAGAATTCCGAGCAGGCGAAATCGCAATGCCGAGATGCCGGCGTCAGCCGACTGTTAATTATGCAAATGAGCTGATAAAGAAAACGCAAAGAGAGCTGATAAAACAAAACAAGTCTTCTTTTCTAATTACAGTCGGAGGGCCGAGATGTCAAATCTGTACGCCGTGCAATTTCAGCGTGTGGGCACAAAAGAGTAAACATTGTCTCCGAAAAAGACTGCGAGCCCGAGGCGGGACGATGGCGCAAAGACGGATGGTAATCAGAGCAGAGCTACGCAGCCATTCATCTCTGCTCGCCGCTGCACCTGCAGGTGCTGCTTTTGTGAAGATTTATGGGCGCAGATGAAGGCTCATACTACACATCGGAGGAGACACGGGCCCGTTTTGGACGCTCGCTCGGACCAAATTACAATTTCACAGCGGAGCGCGACACCATCGTATGTGCACCACCGGGAATCGAATTGGGCCTTTGTGACCTACACGCAATAAAATAAAAATTCATCAAAATACAGCAAATACCGTAATTTTCGGACTATAAGTCGCGTTTTTTTTCATAGTTTGGGTGGGGGGGGCTCGACTTATACTCAGGAGCGACTTATATATGTTTTTTTTCACAAATTTTTACTTGATCATTAACACATCACTTACTTACAAGTATAGTTGACCACTTCACATGTTATTTTTAGTATAGTTGATCACTTCACATGCTTTGATATCTTTAAAATCAAATAAAGTAATTAACACTTTAAAGCTGTCACCAGGATGACATAAAGGACGGGAAATTTGATCGCTGGATTTAATGATTTGGAGTGACACAAATGGTTTGATAATATTGTTGTTTATGTGATAGTTATTTAAAATATAGTTTATATATCGTTGTATGGCCCTGTGGAATAATTGGAACTGCGGCGCGGCACACGGCATTGTTGACAAAGGACGATCGATGGATTTAATGAATTGGAGTGACACAGATGGTTTTATAAACGTGTTATTTATGTAATAGATTTTTTAAAATAACTGAATGTTACGTCAGGCCCGTTCTCAGCTCCTCGTTTGTGTTTGTCACGTTAGCATACCGTATCGTTTAGCCTGTTGTTGCTCGTTCATGTCTGTTCTTGGTGTTGGATTTTGTCGAATAAATTGCCCCCCAAAATGCGATTTATACTCCGGAGCGACTTATATATGTTTTTTTTTCACATTTTTGGGCATTTTATGGCTGGAGCGACTTATAGTCCCAAAATTACGGTACTCGAAAAAAAAAAAAAAAGCTCTTCTTTGGTGAGACTTTCCACATTTTATGTATGAATATTAACAAGAGCCTTCATGTGGCTTCTCCCGCTTAGCGAGGATTTAAGATTTAGGCGTCTCACATTCCTGCGGGAGCAAAGCCGGGAGGTGTGCGATTAATTCCAACGTGCAGCTGACGCGTCATATCATGTGCACACATTATTTAGTGCCGCCATCATCGTCGCAGAGGACCACAAATCTCCCGACGAGCCCGTGACATCCGTTTGAAGACGGTAAAACGCGTCACTGGGTGCGGAGCAGGTGGGGGTCAAGGGGTCAATGACACGACTCGAGTACCTCGGTCTAATCCTCGAGGCTGAGCCGGAAAACTAAACGGCGAGCGCAAACGTTGACTCTCCTCAAGGTTTTACGTGGCGTTTTTGCTGAGATGAAGGCGCTAAAGTGAGCTGAGGCCAAACTCTGACAGAGCCTGAGGCAACGCCCGTCGGTTGCAGTGGTTCCATAGTTTAAAAAATAAAATAGCAAGATTACCATAGTAGGATCCCTCCGGCCAAATCAAGGATGGAAGTACTTTGCAATCATTATGGCGCTATTAACAGCATCTTTAAACTCTTCATCCTGTTGTCATTGTTATAGCCCGCATCATTTTGCACAAGACTGCACAAGAGAGCGTCTGGGCTCCCGAGCCGGACGCAGGATTACTTTATGTTCTCCTGAGCCGTTTATCGCCTACGTTGGGGCGGCCACAAAGAGATGTGGCCCAGTCAGCACTATACTGCGGCCAAAGGGATGCCTCTGACGGCAAATAAAACTCCGGGAATGCCGGATCCGATTTATTTACCCGCGAGGAGAGGAGGCTGACGGAGCGAGCTGCATGGGTGGCCGCAACCTGTGCAAACTCGTTAGATACATTAGAAATATTTTTTTTTAAATTCCATGGGTTTATAATGGGCGTGAATTCTATGCGCATTTTTATCCATGCAAATACGCCAGTGGAGAGGGATGATGAGATTTGGAAAAGAGAAAGATGGAAATCCCCGCGGTCTGCCTGCGACACGGAGATGTTCAACAGTAGCCAAAATGAAAACATTCCACTCTCCGTCTTTCCGAGGAGGCCCGTTCATCTGGCGTCGGCGCGGCAGAGCAGTGAAGGATTACGGCGCGGCTACGCCGGGGATCAAGGACGAGGACGGAGGTCCGTGCACGCGCAAAGAATAATGACAAAAATGTTCCCGTTTCCAGCACGCGCGCAAGCGAGGACAAAATATACAGTGCCAGACGTTATTTTTGGGACGGCGTAATTTGGGGTTTGAAAGGAGGAAGGAACACTTTGAAAGGAGGCCCGCGGTGTGGAGGAGGTTCTTGCGGTGTGTTCAGGGGACACATTTAGTTGCGCTGAATTTGAAGCATGTTGATTTTTTTATGCACATGACAAAAGGAAAATAATCACTTATTTTTACTTTCCCAATTTCATCACAAAAACATTTGAACAGGGGTGTGTAGACTTTTGATATCCGCAGTAAAACATGTCGCCTGTGCCGAATTGAAAGAGAATGAGGAGCCACTTCCGTGAGCCGGCTGTGTTCATTCCCACAACGGCGCAAACGTCCGACGGAAAAAATGAAACGAAAGAAAACTCCACCCACGTGCACAGAAACTCACGCTCTGAATTCCCCATCCTGACTTGCGATGCCTCCGCAACACATCACAGTCCGTTTCATCTCCTCACCGCCTCTTCCTATTCCGTCTCGTTTGTCGGAAGAAACATTAACAACAACAAATGTGTCAAAGTCATCCGATTCTTACTCCAAGCCGTTGAGAGTGATTTAACACGGGGTCCCTCAAATTACATTTGTCGTATCGACTGATCAGATGAAAGCCCTTTGACTCGTCAAGGCATCCGCTTTGCAACAGTAATCAAATGATGCTGAGCGCGAGATTTCCAAATGCCCCAAATTGTTGGTGCTGGAAAGGAGAAGGGCGAGAGATTTGCGCAGGAGGCTTGATGCGCATTAGCGAGAGACGTGCATTGAGAAGAGCCAGCCGCTGATCAGCGGCCACATGAAAAGTCCACAAATCTCCAAAGTGGCTCACCGCAGGATGAACGCTAATGAGGTTCCCTTCAGTGGCGGCGCCGTGACCTCTGCATGGGAACGAGCCCGGCGCTCGAGGACGACGGCTCGCCAACCGACGAAGTCTAATTTGGACTTGGCCCGCAAGTTTATGCAAAAATTAGCTCGTGGGCTTCATTGTAATTGGAGACCTTTAACTTGATAAATGACAGCCAAGTGGGGAAAGTAAGTTCTAAGCATTTTTTTTAGGAGGGGCGGGACTCTGCAAACAAAGGACAAAAGCAAACTAGGTCAGCGTCGATCTATTGCTGACTTGCAAAAACTACAAAAAAAAAGGTCCAGAAAGTAGACTTAATGTTGGAGCACGGTTTGTTTGAAATGGACTTGTCTACATAGTGGGCCTCTTGACCCGTAAAGTGAGAATTAAAGTCTTCTAAATTTGACTCACCGCAGAGTAGAGTGAGCCAGCCTGCTAAATATATCAAATGGGCCTTGAAAATCAGGAGTCACTCACCCGCCAGCACTCCCGCCATATAAAGCAGACTTATCCGCAAGACGCCGTGGACCATCTCCAGGGGGACCCCGATCATCAGCTGCAGCAACGCGTTGAAGCCCAGCTGCTCCAAGCTGAGGAGGAAGCAGACAAGGCAAGTGATGGCCGTGGCTTCAAAGTCGCCGCACGGCTTGCGCAGCTAGCGCTTACGTACCCGACGTGCATGAACATGTAGCTGAAGAAGCGCCACACTTGAGCACGGTGGCCCGGGTGGTACACCAGGGGGCTCTTCATGAAGTCGGGCTGGTAGGTCTGCAGGACCCACTTGTTGAGCATGATGCCGTAGCACATGAACACGATAATCTGCCATCAGAGATAAGAAAATGGCAATAAAGACGAGACTCAATACAGGCTGGAGGTTGACCTTCTGACCACGTGGTGCAGGGACAACAACCTCCTGCTGAACGTCGACAAGACCAAGGAGATTGTTGTGGACTTCCGGAAGGGTCACACCCAACACCTGCCGCTGACCATCGACGGTGCTGTGGTGGAGAGAGTGAGCAGCGCCAAGTTCCTGGGGGTGCACATCAGTGAGGATCTCTCCTGGTCCACCAACACCGCATCACTGGCAAAGAAAGCCCAGCACCGCCTGTACTTCCTGCGGAAACTCAGGCGAGCAAGCGCTCCTCAGGCCGTCATGACTACATCTTACCGCGGCACCATTGAGAGCGTCCTCTCCAGCTGTATTGCTGTTTGGGGTGGCGGCTGCACTGACTACAACTTGAAGGCCCTGCGGCGCATAGTGAACACAGCTGGTAAGATTATTGGTGCTTCGCTCGCCTCCTTGAAGGACATTTACACCTCCCATCTCACCCGCAAGGCGACCACGATTGTGAGTGATGTGAGTCACCCCGCTCACTCTTTGTTTGAGCTTCTGCCCTCTGGGAAGAGGTACAGGAGCCTGTGCTCCCGCACCACCAGACTCTCCAACAGCTTCATACTCCAGGCTGTTAGGATCCTGAACTCACCCCCCCTTTCTGCGTAGCGTCCTGTACTTTGCGGTATGCTTACTGTCTGCTGTACGCACATTGGCTCAGTTTTGCTCCTCTCATTTATTGGGTTATTTGTTTATTATTTATTCATCACTCATTTTATTTATTTATTAGTTATTGTTTGTGCCTTCTTGGTTTTATTTTGTGTCGTCTACTTGTATGTTTATCGTGTACTGTGTCTCGTCACCGTGGGATGGAGGAAACGGAATTTCGGTTTCTTTGTGTGTCTTGACATATGAAGGGATTGACAATAAAGCTGACTTTGACTTGATAAAGTCGATTCTTTCGTTGACCACTAGAGGAAGCCTTTGAAAATCAAAGCCGGCCTTTCTTTCTTTTCACCTGAACGATGGTGATGATGGCGATGAAGACCGGCGGTGGGCACAGGCGGTTCTGATGGAAGTACCAGCGTCGGTCCGTCTCGCACGGAAGGATCTCGTAGGCCACGTAGCGGACGAAGCGTTTGTAGAGACCCAGGCCCATCTCATCCAACAGGATCTCCCTCTGCAGCGTGCGGCGGCCGTTGGCGATGGCCCGTCGGAAACTGCTGGAGCGTTTGCTGCTCATCTTAAATCAAATAAATAAATATAATTAATAAATATATAATAAATACAAATAAAATAAAAAGGTTATTAACACAAGGCAAATTGATCTCAATATGCTCAACACCCTTTTAAAGCCATTACATGCTACAACGATGCAGCGATAAATTGAATTAAATTGAAATACTCGGAGGAAGAAAACAAAACATGACATCATCTTGGCAATGAACACATGAACCTTTTGATGCACTTGATGTCACAAATTAACTATAAACTGGTTGATTTTTTTTTCCTGTACATGGTCCCTGTGGTAAATAACCTAAGGGGGGGAAAATCAACATTGAAAATGGGTTAATCTTGAAAAGTCCCTTTGGAAGGGATGCTGCGGCTTGGAGCACCAAGATAGTAACAGCCTTAAGGGACAGCTGAATGGGCTAAATGGCAACAGCGGGTGTGTGTGCACATGTGTGTGTGTGTATGAGGAGGAACCCCCCCCCACCCCCATGGTAGCTGCATGTTGTCTATCGCACATGCTGCTATCAGCTGTGGTCGATTGTCCATGATGGATTAATTAGCCACGGCACATAATCAATACCTCCCGGCTCAATACTAATTAGTAATAACCATAACACACACAAACAAATTGTTCAAAGTCCACGTAGGCCTGCCTTTTCATTGGTGGCGACAATTAAAAAAAAAAAAAAAGAATAAACGCAACATGGTTTTGGTCATGTGACCTTCGGAAGGAGAGTAGCAGTACGAGACAAAATGGCCGATTTTTGGAGTCATGTTTTGGCTTTGAATTTGTGTTCACCAACCACAAGAGTAAAAATAAAAACGGACTCACGCCGAGAGTTGAAAGCAACCCAGCCAAGTGGTGGCTGGTTCCAACCTGACCCAAATACTCACGCTCTTTTTTTGCCCAAATCTTTTAAAAATGAAAGCCCACCTTTACCTCCCCAAACCTCGTGATCACAGTCGCTTTTCATTCTAAAGTGCTTCATTTGTAGCTGGCAGCCAAGTGGCGATTGCTATCAAAAAGTGTCGAGAATGGTCCGACACCATATTGGCCTCAAAATATGCCTCAAAATACCGTTTTTTTCCGTGTATAGTGCGCCCCCATGTATAATACGCACCCTAAAAATGGCATGCTGATGCTGGAAAAAAGCCTGTACCCATGTATAATACGCACCCAATTTTTATGAATTTTTTTTTTTATGAAACCTTTTTTTTTTTTAAATCCCAATGATCGTCACACACACAGGGAGGCAATGGGTCCCATTTTTATAGTCTTTGGTATGGTCTTAACTAGGCTGGATGTAATTTTTTTTGTTGGCGTTGATTTCTCGGACTGCCCATAAACGCACCACCGCGCTCCGTGCGCGCACGGGAAAGAGGCGTGCGGACGTGAAAAAGGCGGCTCTGTATGGGAGAGACGTTGAAGAGGAATAAAAACACCCTTGGAAACCAAAACTTGGTGATTTCAAGTTTCATTTCGAGGGACATTTGTCACGTCTCGTCCCCAGTTTTGCTATGTGTCTAGGTTGCCATAGTTTCTGTTCGCGTCGCCCCTCTCTTCCTGTGTCACCTCAATTGATGTAACGTGTTTTGTATTTAAGTCCTGTCTGCCCCTCGCTCACCGTCGGATCATTGCATGTGTTACTGTCATGATGTCTGTTTGCTTTCTGTTCCTGTCTTTGGTAATGTCACCTTGTCTTTTTGTTCCACGACTTTGTCGGTCAGTCTTGTTGTTGGTTTTGTTTTCTAAAAAAAAAAAAAAAAAAAAAAAAAAATTTAAAAAAAAAAAAAATTAAAAATTTTTTGTACCCATGTATAATGCGCACCCCAGATTTTAGGACAATAAATTCGTTAAATTTTGCGCACTATACACGGAAAAAAACGGTAAATCAGAAGATGAACTGCTGCTGCTGCTTTTGATTGCTTTTCTGTTTGAATGCTTCTGGGAATGTGACAAAATCATGGCTGGCTTGAAAGCACATACGAGTGCTTATTATTTAAGTGCTCCTCTGATTGGATCTCCTGAAGGGAGAAAATAAATGCAACATTTAGAAACAAAAATTACATAAGCTGAAATGAAAGCCTGGCTTTTGCTTTTTAGATACAAATTCAAATACGACAACGGCAGCACGCATGGACTCGAAACGATCCCTCAATAAAGAGAACGGCTCCAATAAAAGAGCATTATTTGTCACAAATTAGGGAGTGGTACTTGTAAAAGTCAGAAAAGTGACTGATGGAGGCTGAGAAGAGGCACGCGGCATGAATTCACAGAAGAAGGAAGGACAGACGGTGGGCAGAAGGCCAGAGAGACGAACGGACTCTGTTGGTTGTTTGCTGATTACCTGCTTGAAAATGTCACGTCAGAGCAGCGGTAGCATTTCAATGTGCACGATACAAGATGCACGTTCACGCAAATGCTATTCGGCAACCCAATAAAATGCTAAAAAGCTCATAACCCAAATTAGGTGGATCCAAAATGTTCACCCACCAGCTCGATGAGCTCCTGGTAACACACTTGGCCGTCCTCATTGCTTTGGACCAGCGCTAACAGCATGTCCAGTTTAGATGGGTCCAGCTGCAGCTCATGGTGCTCCACCAGGCTGGTGAAGTTCTCCACTGCGATGAAACCGGTGTTGTCTGGATCCAGCTGGAGGAAAAAAACAATTGAAATATTTATCAGTGAGAATCTAACTGAGATTTGCTAGCAACGCATAATGTAAAAGGCTAACAAAACTAGCATAGTAATGTGAATGTTTTATCATGTGCTCACTTGATGGACGTTCCGTTTGACAGTCTTTCCTTCCAGTCACATTTGCAGCCTCCCGTCAGTCAGTCAGGTTTCTATAATCAGCTCTCACTGAGCCCCGCAGGTTATTACTCCTAAAGCCAGTGCGCCCTTGGAGTAATTGATTTTAGTGGGCGAGGGCCATAAAAGTGGCTGGTCTAAAATAGCGTCGCACAAAGTATGGTGTGCGGAGTTCTGTTTTTTCTTTTGGAGGCACGACTCCAAGATTTGTCTTCTCTTGAATGAAGCGTTAATTTGTAAGCTGTTCCAAAACAGGCCCGAGGACAAACTATGGGAAGTGTCTCATTTTCTAATCTCTAGATAGGAGGGGGGAGCGTCTCATTAAGGTTTGGCGTTGTAAAGCAACAGCCCCTTGTTGTCCTGAGGACGAGCGGGCTTTCAGACGTTGCATCAGGGTGAAGTCAGTGGAGGTGCGCCGCTGTTCACGTTCTGACCAAAGCGTTTCTGCATGAGGTCATTTTGAGCAAATTGTTGCTTTGTTTGACTAACTCGAGACATGTTTTAATGAGGGCACACATTTGATATAACACAGGCATATATTCTTTATCCTCAGCGAAAAATAATTAATATTATTACAGTTCACTTATTTATTAAAAATTTAAAGTATCGTTTGTTAGGGTGATTGTAATGCAGATTTATTTCAAATCACTACCATAGTTCTAACCTTTAACATCATAGCTGATAAAGCCAAAGCGTTGTTACGCTTGCACAAAAACACAAAATCTGTTGCCTGGCAACCCCTTACACTACTTTTTTTTTTTTTTTACACTACGCAGGCAGTCATGTATAATTTCTTTTCCAGGAAGTGTTTATTCACCAGAGAGCCGTACTAGTGGCAGCAAGTAATGGACCAGTCTAAAAGGCTGCTAGTGTTAATAAATTGATTTGTATTCATAACACTGAAGACACAAAGAAAGTAATTCAGAAGCAGACAATAAACACACACACACACACACACACACGTAGGCCCTGCTCTCCCCAGGGCAGTGATTATTTACTCCCAATGTCATGTACGCATGTTTCTGTGAAAATTGTGAGCACAAGGAGGACAACATCCATACGCCGCTATCGCCCTCTCAACACTTCACCGTGATTGGCTGCAAACTAAAATGCAACTTGACATAAGAAAGAAAGAAACAGATAAAACAAAAGAAGCGAGGAATGAAAACTGAGTCTAATCCCTTCAAAGTGTGGCTTCTATGCACATTTGTTGGAACATGGTTTCCTCCAGGCAACATAGTCAGTCCTGCTGATGTTTCGGGCACCCACGTGGCAAAAAAATATATATACGAACAACCAAGATTCAGTTCTGAATCTTTTTTCTTTTTTTTTCTTTTTTTTTTATAAATCGCTGCCTTCTGTCTTTTTTTTTTAAGACACATGCCATGGTGAAAAACAATAGAACAAATGCTTCTAAGCACCGTTCTGGCTCACAGGAAGTGTCACCAAAACTTAAAGGCTGCTAAAATGTCAGCATATTTCTGCAGCTCCCAAGTGTCCAAACACACACACACACACACACGGGCAGAGACTGATGCGGAGGATGCAAAGGACAGCCAGAGAGTCTGCGAGGAGGCAGACATGGAAAGAAACATCGAAAAGCCCAACGCCTCGCCACTGTCTGTTAGTCTGGCAGCATTCGCATTTTGTACTTTTTTATTTTTATAAACCCACAAGATTCCACAAGATGGCATCAAAGCCACGTCTAAATAGGAAAGTAGTCATATTGTTCCTTCCGTTGTGCACACCCAAGCCACCAGGAGGCACTATAATGTATAGTCAAGAAACCAATCACAAGTGCAAATCAGTAAATATTGTTTTCGGCGTAACCTGTGAGTATTGTTTGTCTATATGTGTTGCTACGCACTTTGTGTTCAGCAATTCCATCTTCTATTTGCAGCAGGATTTGGTCCCTACATGCTTCCCATCATGGATGAGCTGGTGTGACCTTGCACGGGAAGAAGAGAGCACACAAGGAAGCGCTCGCTGAGTACAGAAGGGGGTGGAGGATGGTGCCTAGCAGCCAATTAGGCCCGTCAATTAGTAAAATGAGCTACACGGACACAAATTAGCGAGCAGGCCCAAGCAGTTGACGAATGAGAAACAAGATGAACGCGGCAGGGAGGGGAGGGGGGGGCAATATTGAGGGAGCTAACCAACAGTGGTGACGGCGACATTTTGACAAATAGCACAAGTTGCCATGGCTACCAGTTGCTAGTGTATTGTCCCCCATTCCGCCCCTCGCTACCCTCCATCTCGAAATATTGGCGTTTGAGAAGCAAATGAATGACACAGAGAGGAGAGAGAAGATATGATGCGAAGAATACAGAATGGAAAGACACCCAAAACGGCATCATTCTCATAATCAATAACAGGAATAAACATCCTTTAATTGTACTACCGGGTCCCCATTCCCAACGTAAAGGTAATTTTCGAAAAGGGAAGGAGTCTATATTTGCACTCCTATTTTTATGACTAATTTAAAAGCTATAAACTGAACTGGAAAATTATTCAGACAAAACTTTCAAAATCCATCACTGTATTCCCACAATAATACAGATTCCACTTTATCTATCGCGACAACATTTTTCGTGAGCACGTTTATGGTGTTTTGCATTTTATGCTAGCATTAAGCTAATTTGGTGAGACAAAACGCTCATTAATCCTCTGCTGTATGGAAATTCCGCTGGGAGTATCAATAAAGAGCTTGACGCCTCTTTTTTTTTTTTAACTGATTACTCCGTGTCGGAGACACAAAGCACATTTGCAAGGTGGCAGTTACGTAAATACATTTGCACGGCCCGTGCTCCCCAAGAGCAATAACTCCGCCACTCTCGCTCAGACCGTCACTATATCCGCCACTCTCGCTTCTTCTCCTCCCCTTCCGGAAGGGAGACCTGAGGAATTGTCTTTGATGCAAAACAATCCAACTCCATTTCCTGGCGCGTAAACGCCGCGCAAACAGCCGGCGGCGGCGTTCCAATGCAGCTCGATGCAAATTAGCGTCAGAGAATGATGAAAGAGGACAGCGTGTAAGAGCCTCATTCTTTCTGCCTGACATAAATGTGTCAAAATAGTATTCACAGTGCTCACGCCAGATAGTATAAATAACCTTCATAAAATAAACAGATGACGGGTGGAGGTGATACCCAGCGCACGCTGGTCCTGCGACTTATCAGCTGCTGCGCAATGGAGACAATCAGAAGGTGTGACATACGTCGCCACGCTCGTACCGGAGGCATTTGTCAGCGGCGGCCGGGAATAGCCTGAGCTCAGCATTGCCTTGCAACCTCCTGGAGACAAAGCCTAATAAAGTCACTCATGTTGTCACTGTTTGCTTCCAACTCCGAATCTCCCTCTTTGTTTTTTTCTCTCTCTCTCTCTCTCTCTCTCTCTCTCTCTCTGCACCATTTTCACAGGGTTCAATGTGACAAGGCTGCAATATCTTTTACACCTGCAGTACCCCCCCCCCCCCTCTTGTGAAAAACAGCCTATATTGATTTATAGAAATTCAAATCATCAAACCTTAAATGCTATTCATTAGCCCGTCTATGGCTTTTCTCTGTCTGTGTTAGCATTAAGCTAGTAGTCTTGCCTAAGGCAAAGCATTATATGGTGACACGTCACAATCTTATCAGAGGTTTAAATTAGCTCAAAGCTAAAGAAAGGGAGGCTTTGGTTAGTTGATTTGATTGCCCGCCTTTGCCCATATGTAGATTTGTTCTGTTTTAAATCAAACAGCATCATCAATTGCAAATTATTTTCCCCACGCCCAAGCTACGCCTCAAAGACTCCGTTTCGAGGACTATTTTCATAAATTTGAGTGACGACATTTTATCATGAATTCCGATGAGGGAGGTGCTACCAAAGTATGAGGGGGTCAGAAATCACTGCTTCAATATGCAGTCAAACACGGTTTAAATTTCATTTCCGAATTAAACGCCAAAGGTGGGAAAAACTCGTCATCAGCCAATTTTTGATTGATTCTGTCTCGACTTGAGTATAATGAGACTGCGGTGTGTTCAAGTGTGGCTTCGCTCACGGTACAGTGAGGATACGGACAAGAGTCACATAAACGTGCCGATCAATAGCATTGATGTCAAGCCTGAAGACCTGCATCAAGTCACTCATTGATGAGTCATTGATGGGAAGCTCGCTAAAGGGACAAATTCATGGGACTGTTCCAACGTAAGGGTTAATATATTTCATCTCTCGCAATATCTGGCCTAGTCGTAAAGGTCACATTTTTACAGAAACAGAAAGTAATGTGAAATGTCTCAAGATGTTGCTCGATAAAAAATGAAGCAAGTGATAAAAGAGGTGTGACCAAAGAGCACATGGACTTTTCATCATATCAGTCAGCAGCCATTACTCAAGTACTTCTCCCGTAGATGACTCACAAGCGAGCATCCTCTTACTCAGTCCACATGGGCTTGTTACAAACACATTCAGTTAAAAAAAATCTGTTTGCAGAGCAGACAGACACACCTCCTCCCAAAGCTTCTCGTTCCTGTTGATGCGCCAATCAACTTTGACCCCCGCAACCCTGCGGCAGTAAATCGATTTCTCTATTTTGAAAGCAACGGCCGCACAATTCCATCCGTCAATCAAGCCGGAGTCTAATTTGAACGCGGCGCTTCAATCCACACCAGCTTTGAAAACGGAAACCCCACCAACGAATCGGCGATATTGGGTTCGGATAAAGCTAAATTACAAACGGTGGTCCGATTTTTTTTCTTCTCCACCCTCCAAGGAGAAGTCATTCAAGCATTCCAAATAACAATCCCATGCATCAACATGCTCGCCATTCTCTTCCTTTTCTTAACCTCATACACTTTCCCTGCATCCATTCCTCATGCTGTCATGTTATTCAAACCCCCCCCCCCCCTTCCCCACCACCACCTTCACGCTCTGACCTCACAACGTCGGGACCCACATGGCTCCATGATGCGGCGTGTAGTCCGACACTCATTCACCCCCGCCTCCCCCTTTCAATCGGTTCTCAATTCTAACATCAGCCGTGGTGATTGATCAATGCTGTGCGTCTCCCTCCCTGGATAGACGAGTAAGGTGTCAGCCTCTGGCAGCCCGTAACCATGGAAACCAGCACCGCCGTTGCCGGTTCTCGCTTACCTGCTCTTGTATGAGCTGAAAAAAGGAGCTTCTATCCATATACTGGCCAGGGTGGTGAAAGGAGCCGCTGAGGACAAGGGCATAAGGAGGAAGCAGCGGCAAGAGGCGGCGGCGGCGGCGGTGCTGAGGACGGACGGGGGAAAGGATGGAGGGAGATTTTCGTGCAGACTGGCTGGAAATTGTAATTCCCGCGTTAGCTTGTCTGGCTCCGTGTTGCAAACGTTGGCGTGGAGGCTCAACCCAGCTTCAGCATGCACCCTGACACAGCTCTCATTCACTCTCCTCCGCCTCTATCCCATCGCACTGACTGCTGCTGCCTGTCTCTTGCCTCCCCTAACACACACACACACACACACACACACACACACACACACACACACACAGCATCATCACATGCATACCAATGAGCCAGGGAAAGGAGGTGGCCTCGCTCTTCCAATGGGAAAAGGCGAAGGAGTGGCGATCGAGTTAGGCGTCTCGGGGAGGGAGAAGTGGATGGGCACCACTGCGGTTCACTACTGACAGTCGACACACACACACACACACACACACACACACACACACACACACACACACACACACACACACACGCTTGCTGTCCACAGACATATGCATACTAGGGCCGCAATTTTTGGCTCGCGGATGGATGCTTCCGTGAGCATCTAACTGAAAAAATGACACAACCCAAGGGTGATGCGAGGGGGGGGGGGGGGGGTGTTTAGACCAGGACGTAAATCCCAAATCGTAAAACAAGCAACGAAAAAGCGTCAGGGTTGAGACACCATTGTGCCATTGGCGGAGATTGTAATTATTAACTGTTTTGCGTCTTGTCGTTTGGGTCCGATAAAAACAGCACTGCTAATATTAGTGCTCAAAAGTAGTGATTCGACACATTGTGAGGGTGGGAAAGGCTAATGAGACGTTACAGCACAAAGTTTTTGGTCACCGCAAAACTACTGTTATAGCGGCGCCAAAATAATGAGCCTCTGTCATTAGAGCACCATTTGTGCCATCACTGAAATGAGCTTTCTAGCTAATTGAAAGCCAATAACCAATGTAAAGCATCCAAAGCTGTGTGCTCTGCCTTTAATCCTCAGATCAAACAAAGGAGCAGTTTAGCTCATGTGTGGGAGACAGACGAGGCGGGCGAGGCCTTCCAGGGAGACGAAGCGGCGGGACGCATTAATTAGACCGCCGGCGTTCACGTTTGTGTGGACGGGGGCTTTCTCGCTTTACAAGGAACTAAGCGACTTAACTGAACTGTGATTTTTGGTGCATGATTACAGAGTGATCAAACATTGATGCGCTTTTTAACCGGCCCCCTGAGGGCGCGCATCACCCACCTCGCTATGACCCAAGTTTGGTTTCTCCGCCTTGTATTAAAGCTGAGGGCCGCCGCACCTCTGGGCCAATACCCGAGGGTCGAGCCACACTTGCTTCCCCGAGGATGCCCAGGTGAGGGAGAGACAAGGGGAGGGAGGCGGCGGTTTTGTGCATTTGGAAACAATCTGGCCATCTATCAAGCAGACAGCCACTGAGAAGGTTTGCGCCATTAAAAATGTATTAAGTGACCTGAGGGAGGCGAGAAGAGAGAGAGAGCTGAAATAAGAGGAAAGAAATTGAAAGCGAGAAGATTTGATGACATGGGAATAAGAGGTCCACCAACACAAACAATCCAGCATGTTGTCTTGAGGGCCCGTTGCACATTGGGCATAATAACCTTTCTTGTGTGATTTGGGGAAACACTCGCACAAATAAAAAGGCAGACGTATGAATGAGGTCAGCGACTGACATAGTTTCAGTCCACAAAGCAAACCACTTGGGGGGGATGCAAAGCGGAAGAGGCAAGAAAGGGGAAAGGAGGTTGACTCCAAAGTAAAAAGGTAAGATCAATAGGTTGTTTATTCCATTCTCTGATGTGAGAATCGATTCTAATGACTGTTTGTTGGCAAGACAAGTGCCACTTTGCTGATCAGCCGCTTGGAGCATTTTCTTGGCCTTGCAACGGGCGGTAATATTCAAGCCAAGAGCGCCCTCTAGTGTCAGGTTTGTTTTTTGCAGTCAAGGCTTTCGCTTCTCGTCTATTTTTTTTATTACATATAATTATTATTATTTACTACCAACAGTCTATTATGTTCGTTTTATAGCAGTTGTAGCTCATGTGTATGCTATATTTTTTCGTCCAATCAGATTTGAGCCCCTTTGTGTTGCCATATCACTCAAAACCTAGGGCATTTATCATCAAATAGTTTAGCAACAAAACTGATCCAAATAGTAGATGTTATTTTTTTTTCCCTTGCAAGGACCACACTGATGTTCGATGATGTCCTAATGTTTCCAGTGTTTGTAGTGGCTGTCATTAGATTATGCAGGTGTGCCTAATGCTGCGTCACCCCGCCGTAAGGGTCAAACCCTTACGTTCTCGGGCTGACTAAATCCTTCGGTATTAAATGGGCAAAGGTTAACGTTGGGATTAGAGCTAAATGTAGCATTGGGTTGCTTTACATTGTGCGGGTGTACCTAATAAACTGGCCCGTGAGCGTACTGAATTAATACCTCAATAAATGAGCACTGTATGCATTAGTCACATTTACTTTTAAGAGGTTGGAACACTTATCTCGAAAAGTATTGATTTACTTAATGGGCTCACACTTTTTTTTCCTCTCTTTCAATTTTCCTTATTTGACGTGTCGAGGGTAAATAAATGACAAGACTTTAACAAAGTCTGATATGATCATGTGCTCAAAGTACACAAAGGCCTTCGGCGCAGTAGTGGTAGGTTACGTTTACCCACAATTCTTTGAGCCAGCTGAAGGACTTAATGCGGCTAAAATGACATTATGCTACAGTAACTATGGAGTAGATGTCACGAGCATAAATATAGTCAACCAATATCATAGCGATCTTTTTGTGAATTGTTTCCCCCCCCATTTCGCAAAGAAAATGTAAATTAATTTCTCAGTATATAATACAAATATATATGTAGTTAGAATGTCACAACTGAATATGAAACAAATGCATTTCATTAAAATCTAGCGCCACACCGAATGTTAACTGAATAAACAAATAAATAAAAGGTCAAAAGAAGGGTGGCCGGGGAGAAGAGACTGCATTTTTGTCCAACAGCAACCCTTTACCGGCCAGAACCGAGTTCATCAAGCTGGGGCAAAAAATTCAATCGAGGCTTAAATGCAAAATATTAGGATAGCAATCGCTCTCTGACGTGGTCAAGACATGTTGCTATTATGCTGTTATGCAACTGCAGCCACAGTGGGCTAGTGTGGATAAACAGGGCATCATCATCATCATCCCCTCCTCCTAATGATGGTGCACTTGTCCACAACTCCCAAAGAATACAACCCACCACTAAAATTCCAACCATCCATCATATCTGCATACGTTTGTGTTTACAAGAAAAACAGCAAGTGGACACCTTTCGCCAAAATCATACAGGTGATTGTCTTCTGTTCCCTCCAACCATTGGAGTTACTAATTCAAAGTGATGATCGACTCAACTGTGTCAAATGACGCACGATCGAGTCACGTCTCGGGAGGGAGAGATGCACAACAGGAGCTGGGACAAAATGGCGCTACGAGGAGTAGCTTAAAAAAAAAAAAAAAAAAGACAATAAAAATCTGAGATGTGACTACATCTACGGAGATGAATGCTGATCGCGCTGCCAAAAGATAGCAGAATGTCTGAAATATTGGAGAAAAGACGCACGTCCAAAGTGTTATTGACTGATGCGCCAGTTCCGAAACAAAAGAAGCGCAGCGCCTCGTACTCAAAGACTTCACTTTGGGGCCGCAGCCTCGCTTTGCAGCTGGCTGCACATCTGCACAACCAAGTAGCCCCCCTCACATTGCAACTTTGAATAAAACGAATATTTGTTGCACCCACGACTGAAGCATGTCACGTCGGGATGTGTTGGCAACTTTCCTGACAATGGACAAGGAGCGCCGACTGCCATAGTGACACATGTAAACAAATCGCTGCAAAAACAGCGAACCGGGCTGACAAAATCATCGTAACGTGACACCAACAAACCCTCGCTATCCCCAGGAGAGTCACCTGTGACTCGGACACGGTGACATTATATTTATACGAGGTTTAACAGTAAATAATCTGGGCCACGTCACTTGAAGTCAGTGGCCGGAGTGTGTTAGTTGGGAAAATGTAAGCATGTATTAAAAGCGAAAACGTAACCGTGGATCGAACCGATTGCGTGCAATCGATAGAGCATAGATTCAATTTTCATATGCATGACAAGATTTTGCCCGAGGTTTTGTCTGTTTGGGTCAATTTAAGACGAATTGTGCAAAATTGTTGGCGACGCGTATTACTTCCAGAGGGTTTTCGCGGAATAAAAGTTGTTCTTCGGGAATCCCGACACGCAGCGAATGTGTGCCGGGGAAGCCCAATGCCTCTGCTACCGGCCTGTTGTGTTGCGTGGGTCGGAATCGACGCGCAGTTGTTATATTTGAGGCGAATTGGAGGATGAAAAAACACAAACGGGACAGTGCGAGATCCATGGAGTCCGCTAGATCAGCTGCTGGCAGTTGCTGTTCTCAATCACGTCCGCAGAAAGGTTTCATAGCACCGTCGGAGCGCTTGTGGAATTAGACACTTAAGACATCATCCGTACAGGTTCGTCTGCCTCCGCAAACACGTCAAATATTAGTTTAGACAAGGAAAAGTGACGCATTGGGTCTTTTTTTTTTTTTTTTCCGAAGGCGAAGCTTTTTTTGTTTGCTTGTTTTGGTGAGTGTCGTTTTATTGCTGAGCCGTGGAGGAGTTTTAGTGCGTCTGAGCGTGAACTTGTCAACAAATTAAAAAAAAAAAATACTACAAATAAAAGGACCATGGCAGAGACATCGGCATCTCCGGCGAAAGCCAAGAAAACGCCTAAGCCCAAGAAGCCCGCTTCTCATCCCAAATACTCGGACATGATCCAAGCGGCCATCGTGCACGACGCCAGCCGAAACGGAGCGTCCCGTCAGTCCATCCAGAAGTTCGTGCGCAAGAACTACAAGGTGGGCGACAATGCCGACGTCCAGATCAAGATGGCCCTCAAGCGGCTGGTGAACTCCGGGATGCTGCGCCACACCAAAGGCATCGGCGCGTCCGGATCCTTCCGACTCACCAAGCCGGACGACGCCAAAAAGTCCATCAAGAAACCGGCCGCGGCCAAGAGTAAGAAGGCCACCAAAGCGCCACCTAAGCCTGCCAAGAAGGTGTCCAAGCCCAAGAAGGTGAGCAAGGCACCGGAGAAGCCCAAGAAAGCGGTCGCCAAGAAGATAAAACCGGCCGCGGTCAAGAGGGGCAAGCTGAGAAAAGTGAAGAAAGCGGCGACGCCGAAGAAGACCCTGGCGGCTAAGGTGAGCAAGGCCAAGCCCAAACCCAAAGTGGTCAAGAGGGCAGTCAAGCCCAAAGCCAAGCCCGCAAAGAAGGCCGCTAAAGGGGGCAAAAGGAAGTGAAGGGACACTATGCCACCGGACTGTGTAAATATTCCTGAAAGGACACCTTTTGGTATACTATGTATTATTTTTGTAAGATTCCATGCAAACTTCTGCTAACTCTATCCTGCACCAGCACCAACTCGACAAACACATTGCAAGCATTGCGACAAGTGTAATAAATGATCAGAGCCTTTACTTTACTGACTCCATCTTGTGCGATTGTGACATTTGTGGTCCCTATGTAGTGACGTCGTGGAGGTCTTAGTGCTTAACTGTAGCGGATCCGTGCATTCCATCCATCTCATTGAGCGAAACCCGTAGCCTTTAATCAACATTGCTTTACAACGACATTCAATAAAACAGAAGAAAATGTGTCTGAAAAGTTTTTATGTTCATAAATGAGGGCGGATGCGGCAAAAGTACCAATTAACGGGACTATAAACATCACGCACTAGCAGCCACTTCATTAGGTACACCTACACTATATTTCTTAAGAGGTCACATCAAGTGTGTTTGTATGGGAAACGCATGATGAATCATGAAAATACATTTTGCAGCCTGCAGCCACTTTATTAGGAGCAGACTTGTACAGCTCTGGAAAAAAAACAAAAAAACATAGCCAAGCAACCAACTTACCTGCTTCTTGCAATTAAGTCACATTTCAAACACATTGTAATTCAGAGCATTTTTTTTGCCAAGATTATACAAACAAAAGTCAAAATATCAAAACATGTTTGTTTTCCAGAGCTGTATTTTTATTTATTTTTTTAATGACACTTTCTGACGGGAGGTCATGCTCAATACAGTGGTTATGTGCAGATATTGTTGCTGGGACAATTTAATTTCCCACACCGGAATGAATAAAGTAAAAGGACTATCTACGGTGTTTAATAACGTTTTAGGGAAAATTATGATAAAAATTACTATATGGAAATACCTTATCATTAAGTACACCTACCTTATTTTTAGTCTGACTTCAAGTTGAAGATGCGTCCAAAAGCATAGACCACCGGCCTCTCAAACATCCGACACTGCCCTCTTATGGCGGTGTGGGGGAACTGTCACTAACAGCTGGCAGGCTAAAACCTGGAAAATTCAAATTAGTCTAAAAAAATATCAATAATAATAATCATATTAATTTGAAGGACGTTTTACCCTTACGGGGAAATGCCGGAGAGATGCCAGCTTCTGTAAATGTAAGCACGACACTCCAATGCATTCCTGCAGTCAGATGGTGTGTTGTGTTCATTTATTGAGCATGTTAAGAACAGTTGACTCTTTATGAAAAACCTAATATTACAAAAATACAGAAGGGCATCCAGGTCATTTGAATACATCCTCAGGGGAAAAGGGGTATGAATGTTTAGGTGCATTTAACATGCTATCACTAGTTGCAGCTTAATAGCGAGGCAAACGTAAGGCGTAACCATCCTGTGGTCAAAATTAAGACTCTGGGGCTCCAGATAGCTGCTGGAAATGCAGCCCGGTAGTTTTGGCATTGCCGTTGAATTCTGCTTAGGTAACACTGCACGTAAAAACATTTCAATCTCATTTACAGCCAATTGATAAAACTGTCATCTGTGGAATCAATGCGTCAAACAGGTAAAGGTAAGGCAAAGAAAAGATGCATGTGGCAAAAGAAGGAATTGTAAGGATCTCAGCACTGTTTTGACACGAGGACAGTGCCAAAACACACAACTAATGAGTCTTAATGTGTATGGCCGGAGCAACAATCAAACAAATGCAAAACTCAGCTGGGTCTCGGGCTCATTTCAGTCTGACAGCCACTCTGAAAATAGTGAAACCCACAACGGCAAGCACAGCTGAGCCCAACGCCACTCTCAGCCAGAAGGACGTGTTGCTCATGCCTGAGCCGTTCAGGTGTCTGTGGGGGAGAAACACAATACAGGTCAGACTTGACAACAAAAACGTGGCACCATAATTAAAGCAAAAAACTCCACAACTGGCTTCCGCCGGGCTTCTTTCTGCTCATAAAAAAACATAAGCGGGCAGCGGTGGGTTGTGACGTGTGACATACGGGTACACAGCGGCCCAGGCAAGTCTAGTGAAGATGTTCTCGGTGGTAGATTTGAGAAATGTGTGGGAGAAAGGCAACGGCGGAGGCAGCTTGTGCTTGAAGCAGAACTCGGCTGGCGTAACTCCGTGGAATTGCTTGACTTCGGGCAGGTCTTGCTTAGAGGCCACCAACACACATGGGATGTCGCTCTCCATGTAGTGTTGCTGAATCAAAACAAATTACAATCCGTTGACAGTGAACAGTCACACAAGGTCCCCAATTCATCTCAGATAACCAGATGATAAGGAATTACCTTGTATATGCTGGCGCAGTAGTCGAAGGAATGCGGGTCGCTGGTGTCGTACATGAGACAGGCGACGTCACAGCGGGAGTCTGACTCCTTTAAGAAGTCCGCCTCTACGTCCACCTCATGGAGCTGCACCGTGTAATGAGCACGGTCAACATTGCTAATGGTGCCATAAAGGTGAGGGCGGGGCAACTTACAATCAGGGACTTCTCTTGATTGCTGATTTGGACCGTGTTGATGGCGAAGGGGGAAAAGGCGCCGCCGTTGCCGCTACCGGGGTTGTTCTAGTCAAGTAAAGAGATGCAACAGTCAGACACCAGAGTGACACGCAGCTTAGCCGTTCATGATCCCGGATGGCGTCACACCACGGCGCTGCGGCCGAGGAAGGCCTGTAGAAAGGTCGTTTTGCCGGTCCCCCGCTGTCCGATCACCTTGCACAGAAAGACCGAGCGCTGCGTTTGGCACTTTGCCAGGTCGTCGCTTCTCTCTCTTGTTACTGCACGTGTCAACAACAGCAAAGACTAAGTGTTGACATAACATCATAACATCATAACTGCAATGAAAATGGATTCAATTAATCCCACTGGTCGTTTTTGAATTCATTCTGTTCAATATGTGACTCAATAACGGTTGGGGAACATTCTTGGAACTATTGTGTCAACATTTATATCTCAATTGGCGCACCCGTGACCGCAGCAGTCTGCGATTCCTGCTCTGTGACGATCGGATAGCCCAGGTACCCGAGGTGCTCCAGGCAACGGTGGATGTCCAGGTAAGCAGAAAGCCTGGAGGTGAAGGGAAAAAAAGAAAGTGTGTGAAAAAGCTGAAATGATCGATGCCGATGCTAAACAATCCCACAAAGTCAGCACGTACTTCCACTGACAGTGATAGCCGCGATTGGAGATGTAACCTTCGGCGGTTGTCGGGACAGTCGCGTAGACCTCGGCGCCCCACGGCATGTAAGGACAAGCGCAGAACAGATTCTTCAGCTCTGCTGGGGACAGCGCAGAGTCTTTATCCTGAAAGGGGAAATACATATTAAACAAAAAATAATAATTTGCAAAACATGTGCTTTGGTTCCATAAAAAGTAGGGCAGCACTAACTACAATGAAGGCAAGACTGTTTCAGTTGCACAAGTGAGCAATAAAAATTAGATAAAGGGATTTACGATGACCATTTTTAGACCTTGAAGAACTATCAACGGAGATCATGACTCACTTCATCATACTTCTCAAACAGCCGCTGCAGGAAGTGCTGACCCAAATGATTGAGTTCAGTGGTACAGCCCGCAGGAACCCGGAGGCTGCCGTGATTAAAAACAAGCGTAAGAAATGACGCGAAGCGAGTGAACACAAACACAAAACGACGAGAGGAATGTCATCTGACGTACGCGGGGTAAAGGTAGTCGTCGGTCAGTTCGAGGTTGTCATCGTAACCAAACTTCCTGAGGATCGTCCATGTAGTTTCATGTCGGCCTCGCTGGATAAATAATGTATTAAGGAACAAGAAACCTGAGGAGGAGAGAAAAGAACAGTGTTACATTTCATACACCCAATGAAGACTATTTAGTAGTGCTCAACCAATAAGAATTTTTCAAAACTCTGACAACCAATTCGTTGTCAAATTCATTTAGAAAATCTCCAATTAATAAAATAACTTGTTGGTATCCTTACAATTAAAAAGACGTGAAATACAGGCAGAACTAAGTTACAATATTTGGTCGTTTAGTATTTAACATTACAACACAGCGTAAAAAATAAAAAAAATAAACTATATACTAGAGATGCACCGATCCGACTTTTTCAGTTCCGATACCGATACCGATGCCGTGGCTTTGCGTATCGGTCGATACCCGATACCGATCCGATATTATGGTTGACTTAACAAGCTACATAACTCTACATGTGTAACAGAAAAGACCAAAGGCAATGGCATCAGGCAGACTACACAGTTCTTTGCTCTAAATTAGGGGTGTCCAAACTAACGGTCCAGTTTTTATTGGCCCGCAGCAAATTCTGAAAACATAATTGAATATGGCCCGCACAAGAAGCTTGAGCTCAGCTTCTCAGTTTCCACACTAGATGGAGCCCGCCACACAAAGCGTTTGACGTCCCATTAACACCCCCCCGGAAGAGAAGCGAACACGCAGCGTTTGACATCCGATTAGCCTCCGCCAACCCCCCCCCCCCCCCATTCGGGAGAGAAGCGAACGCGCAGCCTTTGACGTCCCATTAGCAACCCGAAGAGAAGCGAACGCGCAGGGTTTGACGTCCGCTTAGCAACCCCGGGAAGAGAAGCTAACGTTCGCTCCATGTTTGCGTTTGTTTAGAAAACTCTCGTGGCATGCGGCACACGTGCTGCTGAAGTATGACGTAGCCCGCGTCCCAATAGATTAAGGAAAGTATCGGCTCACAGATCGGCTGTACTTTCCGATACCCGATCCATCTATTTTGTTGATATCGGGGCCGATATCCGATCCAGATATCGGATCGGTGCATCTCTACTATATACCATTTAAGGTCAGGCCATTGTCCTGCACGCCATCACTAGTGTTTTTCCACACAACTGTCTTCACATCTTCCAGGGCTTGCACCGCCAGCGGATTTCCAAAACAAGATTTCTAATGGATGTAAAAAAAAAAAAAAAGAAGAAAACAGACATTCAGTGAATCAGCTTCGCTTCAAACTGGATCATGAAAGCGTGAGATGATCACCTGAAAAGCGTTGAGCTCAGCGTCGCTGAGGATATGATCGTTGTCCTGGTCGGAGATGTAAAAGATTCGACTGAGCGCTCTGACGCATGGAGGTTTGAGCTGTGGCGCGGGAAAGACTTAAGTCGCTAAACACCAACTAATGATTGAGGTATTTATATTAAAAACAAAGAAAAAAAAAAAAGAGCTGACCTGTTTATCCTCAGGGTCGTACAGAGGGGCGGTGGGGTGAAGGACTGCCTTCTGTGCGTAGTAGAACAGCTCTGATATGTTTTTGAGATTGCGAGCTGAGCACTTGAGGGGAAACAAAATAAACAGTGCAGTGCACGCACAGCTCGGGCATGGGTAAATATTTGAATGAAAGTTGCAGAAGGTAAACTCACCTCCACGCACGTTTCAATCTCAGAGAACTGGTTCATGATCGGGACAATGGTTTCCATGGAGCTGCCAGAGCGCAGATCCGACTTGTTCCCCACGAGGATGATTGGAACTCTGTGATTAATAAAATGAAATTAAACAACACCTCTCACTGACATCTCCCAAAATTGCTGCATACTTGTTTCCTTTTTCTGCATCGCCGTTGACTAAAGGTATCCATTTTGTCTTGATCTGGGGAAAAAAAACATGGAAGATAATTGGAATTTTGTGAGGAATATGAAAAGAATTTAAAGCGCTTCAGTGTCGAAAATACCTTCTCTATCGAGTCCTCATTGGTGACATCATAGACTACACATATCACATTGGCCTATGCGGGATGACAGTTTTGAATTTAAAAAAAAAAAGTGTTCCTTGGGTGTTCTCTTTTAGCATTCATACAATTACCCGTGTACTCACCTTGAGAATCTCTTCCCTAAGGGTCTCATCACTCTGCTCTTTTTCTGCCAAGGATATTGGATGATAACAGGAAGCAAATTCCAAATAAACATACAATTATTATTATAAAGTTACCCGAGTAGTCCACGATGTGTGTGGGCACTTTCTCTGGAGTGACGTCAGCCGGGATGGTGATTTCTTCAGCTCGAGACGGAACCTGTGAGTCATCATTAATCAGTGCATATAGATATTATCGAGCTATGACAAACAGAAAGCGTGCCAAAGTCCCAACACACTACACTCTGGAAGAGAGAGGCTGAATTGTTCTGACACTGACCTCCTCGGGGAACTCCTCTCCAACCAAGGACATGATGAGGGAAGTCTTCCCCACCATGGCTGACCAGGGTTAGGGTCGGAGGGATGGGGGTGAAAATGAGTCAAATAAATTTGATATTGATTCTACAGCTATACAGCACGTTCAATTCAACTTAAAACAGTGTCTGAGGGAATGTGTTACCAAAGCAGAGCTATCTGGGGGAAAAACTACTAAAAAGGAATAAATTTAACCAATTATGTAAACACATGCAGCAAAAGTTTGACAACTCAGCCTTAGTTCAATCATTTTCAAATCCAACCAACTCTAGCGTTGAACTGCCAAGCGATTCACTTCTAAACAAAAACATTTCATAAAACATTCTCTTGTTTTAGCTCGAAAACCACAATATCATCTCAAGGCTAATATATGCTAATCGGCTAACAGTTTGTCAGCTGTCATAGAGCGCCATTCTGTACTCACGTTCCCCCAGCAAAAGTATCCTCACGTCCTGCTTCATGTTGACTTCCCGTTCGAAGACCAGCCAGACACGCCGCTGTGCTACGGGGACATTTGTTTTTCATTGGAATGATAAAACTTCGGCGAAAGCTTCTCAACTGTTCGCCTGTACGTTGCTCTCTACTTCGTTTTTTGGACAAGGTGAACTAGTACATTTCCGGTTCAAAAGGAAGAGAAGCGCGCAAATCACGCCATCTGCTGGACACTATTAGAATTACACACAGTTACATTGTACACAACCGGCCTTAACTTTAAAACTAAAATGTAATTGATAAATCTCATGCACTCGGCGCTTTGTTTACAGACAACATTCTGGATTCACCTTTGACAAAAAAAGACATTCTGAAACATGAAATATTTCTCACTTTTATATTCAAATTCTGAGGAGCAACAAAAAGAAGAATTGCCTATTGGGTAATACGTACATTCAAGAATAAAATGAAAATGTCTAATCTGTATTTTCAAATAATACATTTGCCGCAAAGTGTCAAAATCTTTTAACTATCTTTACTCAAAATTCATCCTACAAAGATAAAAGATGAGAATGCATTAAGACGTCGAGGCACATAAACCTACAAGGTTCAAACTTTGGGAGAAAAAAAACAACAACAGCGCCTTCTCAGAGGCCATTCACCTCCCACAGCAGAATCTCATTATGAGCCACAGAAAAGAGGAGTGTCCCTGAAGGCGAGAAACGACACGTCTGCAACGAATCGCTGTGTTCTAAGAAGTCCTGGAACTTGCCGCTGGTCCAATCGATCAGCTTCAACACCCGCTCTGGGAGGACGAGGAGAGGTCAGGTGCTGGTGTCAAACACTCAAGAAGTGCGTGCGACTACTGGGCAGCACGTTACCTTTTGACCCCAACGCTATGAGTTGACTCTTGGAGGAGAGGCTGAAGCATGTGGCCCAGTGAGGCAAAGCGATCTTTTTGATGATCTTATTCAAAGACATATTAAAATATATATATACAAAGTCAGCCAGGCTCAGCTACGAAATACACAATAGACAGCATATACCGTTTTTTTGTAGAGGCTGTAGAAACTGAGCTCTTTCTCAGTTCCGTAACCTGTGTAGATGAGCAGGCCGGGGTCTGTTGGGCAGAAGGCCGCCAGGCTCGGTGGTGGGCTGTCATCCTGCAATACGATACGAGGATGGAAATTCATTCATCTGTGACATCTCATCGTGTATATCATTATAAAACAATGACACATCCAATCTGGAGACTGGAATGACTCATTTTGCATGACTGACTTGGAGCACTTGACATTCTGCGTGGCATTTTCTGCTCTTTTCCTTGTTGTACCGTGAGCGTACCTGGCAATATGGAGGAGCGGGAAGCGTGAGCCAGTCGAGTAAAGCGCATTTGCACTTGAACCAATCAGCCGCCCAGACGCTGACGCGCCTGTCAAGGCTGGCAGCCAACCACAGCTCGTTCCCCACTAATCCAAAGTCCTTACACTGGAAAGAGGAACAAATTGCTAGGGGGTACAAATGTTACAAAATGCCCGGAGAAGAATTCCAGCAAACGTTTTTTCTTCTTCTTTTAAACAAGTTCAAAATGTGTCACAAACCATCCCTAGCCTTGCATAATTTGGGTGGGAGCTGAGCAAAGGAATTGCCAGCCTGTTGGTCTCTTTGTCCTCCCAGAAGCTGACAAAAAACCCTTGATAACAGCACTCTTGCTGGAGAATGAAGTGGTGCTTCACAAGAACAACCCATTTTTAACAACTATTAATTAGAGTTGAAGAGGTGAAACTTGTATGCGGCAGAAAAAAAAATTCTCCATCATACTTGACTCCATTAATCTCAAAGCATCCTCTTAATGTTCCTCACTATTCTTATGTGATTGCAGAGTGTGATTATGTGACGAGCACATGCACTTCAGCATTTGAATCCATCAAGGTGCCTCATGAGATGTTTCCTACAATATGCATAGCCATCTGGCTAGAATCTGACCTGTTCACGAACACACTGGATGGTGGCGATGGCCGCTCCTTTGTGATCCCTGAAAACACGGATGGTTGATCCATCCAGGGCGCGGCTGACAGCTATGAGACCGTTCTTGCCGCCAGACAGGATCACATCACCTGGGTTAAAACAATGAAATCATCCAAATATTTCATGGACCAAATGAGAGACTATCAGGACGGAAAATAACGTGAGAGGTACTCACCATTGGCGGAGTACTGGATGGCGGTGACTGCAACGCGGTGGGGATGCAACTTGCGCTCCATTTCTGCGGAGGCGAGGCTAAAGACACGCAGGGTGCCGTCACTGTAGCCCGCCGCCACGCGCACACGCTGTACGCCCGGAGACGGACTCCAGCACACACACGTACACGGCTGAAATAGCAAGCAGCAAATGAACTGAAATTCAATTCTGCATATTAAATTGCAGTGTTAAGAAGAACAAGATTTTCTTTCCAGTCCTCACCTGATTAAGCACCTGGAACTGCACCACCAGTTCATTGGTGGGGTTCGTCCAAACCCTCAGACTGCCATCTTGGCTGCAAGTGGCAAAATGGCTCTCATCCGCCTGAAAGGCCAAATCGTTCACCTGCACCGCAGAACAGCTTTTGATTACACATTGAGTTTTCACGTTCAGTAAGAAAAGAAATCGTGTTAATAACTGAGGAACTACCGGCCAGCTGATTTTCAGTCGAGTGCTCTACTCGAAGCGGGTGTTAATGACAGAATCAAATTTAATGACAGCCTTTCGCCGTGTGGTGTTTCTCAGCCGTCTAAATGTGATTGGCGCGCTCCTTGTCATTTTTGAGCTCTGCACTCAGCCCGAGTAAGGGGAGGCTTATGTGTGTGTCCCTTCGGGTTCAAGTCAAGTTTGAGTAACGACTGCGACGTTGTTACCTTATCATTGTGGCCGCTGACGAGGCGAATGCTGCTGTTGTCCGACCAGTCGACGTACCACAATGTTCCCATGGTGGTTCCAACGATGCCCATGTCCATCGTGTTGTCAAAGGCGGCGCTGACTGCCGTACCGTCCAGCATGATCTCCTGCTTTAGCACCACCGACGTCCTGTTTTGGTCAAAAAAAGTACACGGCGCAGCCTTGGTCAATTAATGGGGTGGCAGGGGACAATACAAAATTCTCAGAAATTATGTAAACTTTCTAAATGAATAATCTGTGTCATTTAATTCAATTTGAGGAATCACAAGCACTCTTTTTTCTTGGCCAGAAGCTTCATACGCCGCGGCACAGCTTCGACCTCCCACAGTCGCAGCCAGTGGGTGTTGCTGCCCGTCAATAGGCTGTTTGCTCGACACAGCAACACACCTTTGGAAAGACAAAACAAAACACAACAAAGTGTTGTACCTATATTTCCATTTCCTGACACAGCGCCAAACTATACTTACCAATTTCGCCCTCGTCGGCCTCCCATGTCATAAAGCAGCTTTGTGTCTTGATGTCCCAAGCGCAGATGTGTCCTCTGCTGGTCGCGGTGAACAGCAAGATGTCCGAATGGTAGGACAGAGACGTCAGCTCCACGTCGCCCACCTCTACTGGTGCCCTCGCTCTCTGGAGCTGAATGCATGGCCACGTATGAAGTTTTAATACAGAAGAAAATAAACGGTGGATCATCAGTTGCTTACTTTGAGGTCTCCATCTTGGCCGCTGTCAGTGAAGAGGCCGAAGTAAACCCCTTGGCTGCCTACGCAGGCCAGCTGGCCGGTCGCCGAGGGGCTGAAGGCTGCGTCGTGGATCGGCCCCAACACACCCTCACTGGAGAGCATCCGGAAGGTGGCGCCGCACCACACGGCCATTGATGGATCTGAGAAGTCTCCTGACATGGTAGCGAATAAAAGCGGATTTCTTCGTAAAATATCATTTGGACTATGCAGTGAAGCCCAGATCAATGTTTTCGGTCCTTTCCCCCCCCAACTTACCTACGGAGAGGAAAAAGCGATCATCTTTGGAGAAAGTGAGATTCTGCACTGCCCCTCTGTGGTAGGAAACGGTATTGAGACAAGCGCCACTCTGGAGGGCCCAAATGCGAATGAGGCTCTCGCTGGCACTTTTGCTTGTGGCAGAGGCCAAAATCTGTTAAAATTACAACACGGACAAAAAAGAAATCATTTGCCTCTTAGACCAATTATCATTGACAAAATGTGTGCATTTCTGTTTTTTAATCAAACTGAACATCTTTGAATGTTAATATACTGTATGCTCAATGGCAGTATAAAAGATCCAGACAAAATAAGTTACTGTACGGCAATTCACCCACCCCCATCCCGCTCTCTCAGGGTGAAATTGAGTTAAAAATAGAAGCCCTTCAGCCCCTTGAGGCTTTTTTTTCTATCCAGATAATTGGAGACATAGTGTGTTCTGGGAGGCACCTAGCCCACCACTCAGTGATTAGGCTGCAAGGCTTGAAAATCCAAAAAAGCCAGAAACTACGAGCGGGAGCCCTGCTGAGAAAATTGGCAGGGGGCCCTCTGGTTCACTTGCTCTTCTATGGTGATACTTTCATGCAGAGCCATTTAATCTGTCATGTAGCTTTGGGCACACGGACGAGCGTTTGAATAGAAGCCCCGGTTTTCTGTCGGCTATCATTGTCCAACAACATACTCCAAGTATGGTGAGATCTTGGCAGTCTCTTCCTACCTGAGCGTCGTTTGAGATGGCAAGACAAGAGATCTCTTCCCCGTGGCCCTGCAAATGTCTCTGATGCCCCGAGTTGACATTCTCCACCACCACCACACCCCCGCATGAGTATGCAAATAAACCTGTGACCAAAAAAAGAGTTGCCGGAAAACAGAAAAAAGGTTCCTGTGAGAAGAGGAGCTGCACTACACTTGCATTTCTTCTCATTAATCTTGAACAACCTTGGTCAGGGCTCCAAACCAGGTTGCCACGCCCGTTGCCATTGTAACCGATTACTGACTTCAGTGTCATACCCGCTTTGCCTGGATGAGGAGTCACAGCCGTCTGGATGCAAGAAAATATTTCAAATAGTCCCAAAAAAATTATTACACAAGACATTTTTGTATGCAAGTGTGACGTTTGACCTCATCACGAGTGGATGTTTTAAATCGCGGTATGAAGTGTCGATAACAATCTGGATGCACCGGCTTCTTCCCAGTGAAATCTACAAAATGGCAAAGATCATGCTCGTCATTGATTATTTTATTCTTAACGTAATTGTGAAGGTGGAGACCTACCATGGCTTGGAAGTTTGCAACTCAGTCTGAAGCTATTGGCGAGTTCAGTGATTTTCAAGAAGGGCGTGGTGGCGGGATCGAAATGAGAGCTCGGCTCTGAATCGGTGGCTGTGACTACTAGTGGAGTTGACGGTCCATCGCTCAAGTCTCAAAGATGGAGAACAAAGACACAAAATTCAGTACACCTGCGTTTTGAGCAAAGATAAGCCATTCATTCATGCATTTCCTGAATCGCTTCATCCTTACAAGGTGCAAACCTTGTGTGCTGATTAAATTCAAATCCAGACAATGGCTATTATGCATCTGTTGCTAAGCAACAAGCGGCCTCAAGCTTGGCAATGCTCTCAGGGCACCACTGCTATCATTTACGGTGCTCTCAACGGTTCGATTCATTGACACTTTTAGTTCAATAGTTAGAAAATATGTCTGCAGGTATAATGAGGAGGGTAAGTTCATTTTTGCGGCACGACTGCATCACATTACCGTCGTCCAGCTCAACCTCGGTGGAGTCTGTGACGCTGGCATCCAGTGGCGGCGGAGGAGACGCGGGTAGCGGCGCCCTTTCTCGAGGCATCTCATCCGCTGCTTATCAATTGAAACGATCAATCAGATCATGCGTGGCGGCATTTGACTCCTGAGGTTTGTATCGAACACGTTTAGTGTACCTGAGGCTGACGGAAAGCCCGGCGATAATCTGCGGGTAGAGACAATGCATCACAAAAATGTGCATTTCCATTTTAAAGACAAGAATTGAACATGATGGCGATTAGTACCGGAAGGTCTGCGGAAAGTCCGCTGTGTGTGCCAGGAAGTCCCAAAGGAAAATGGCGTCCCCCACTGAGACCACGCCTTGTTGTCCAGGGGTAAAGCTCACCTGGTTGATGGGCTGACTATGACCTATAAACGTCTGGGGGAACAAAACACGTTTGAGTACTCTTCACCTGAAATGTCAAAGCACCACTTAACAATATGGCAGTACAGGACAAGAAATGGTGCGTTTTATTTTTGTACCTGCGAGTTCATACTAAAATGCATGTTATAATCCCACACTTTAATTGCATTATGTCCCGCCGTGACCAAATATTTTCTGTCGTTGCTCACAGCCAGAGAGGAACACCAGTGCTTGTGGACCTTGGACACCTGTCACACACATGCACGCGAAAATTTTTTATAATAATCAGACCATTTATGGAACAGAAAATTGAAGTCAGTAATTAAATCAACTACCTGCCGTAGCAGACTGCCCGTCTTGGTGTTGACCCAGAGGATTTTGTTAGCAGACGTCGCTACCAACAAATGCTCGGGGGAGGCTGAGGAGAAGCAGACCTTCATGGCCGAGTCCAGAAAGGTGCTCTCCGAATCCAAAATACTCACATCCAGACGGAGCGACTGAAGGAGGAAAAACAAGAGGCAACGACACGTCCGTTAACATTGCACGGTTCGGGTTCAATCAAAACATTTTGGTCTGCGAGACGGGTGCTACCTCTTCTAGTGACAGCGCGTCGGCGATGGTGATGGTGTACTCTGAGGGCCCAACGAAAGCCAGACAGCGGCTGTCGCAGCTCACCGTGAGAGCATCCGGAGCGCGCCCGCTGCCTCGGGCCACCACACCACCTGAACCGCCAGCGAGTCAACGTGTGAAAATCATCTTGGTAGCGTTGGTGGGCGAGCGTGTATACGCACAGACGACTCGGATGGCGTGGCTGTCATTGTCGCAGGAGTTGTAGAGCGCCAGGGAGCCCTCGGAGTCAGCGCTGTACATGCAGTCGCCGTCGGGGGAGAAGGCGAGGCCCACCACTTCGCCTCTGTGGTGGCTGCCATGTGTCGACGTACAAACACGATCAGCATCATTATTGGAAATGGATGCTTCAATTCAAATACGTGTTCACGCCTACTCGTGCTCGGCCAAGAGTTTGCCACAGGAGTTATCAAAGACTCGGACGACGCCCGAGCTAAAGCCACAGGAGAAGATCTGCTCGCTTGGGTGAAAAGCCACCGAACATGGTTTATCCTCTGACACAAAGTCAAACATCTGCGAACAACACGGGAAGACCTTGAGTCATTTGTCATAACATATTGATAACAAAGACGGATCGGTTTCAAACGTCAAAGTTCGACCTGCTGCAAGGAGTCCATGGACCAAATGCGCACGGAGCCGTCGGCCGAGGCGGTGGTGAGATGCCGGCGAATGGCGTCCACGCTGAAGCCGAGCACGGCGCCCGTGTGCGACCTCATCAGCGTGTTGTAACCCCGACTGCTCACATCTAGGAACCCCAGGTTAGCGGTAAAGGTGGCGGTCAGGACGCGCGTGCTGTCTGATGACACAGATACCAAGCTCACGGGGCCCTCGTGCTCTAAAAAGCAAATGGTTTGGAAAGTCAGTGATCGTCTCGCTTGAAATGAGAAAAGAGAATCTGTAAGAATCTGTTTAGCATCTGGGTCACGTTGATGAAAGCGTTTTGACTTCCGGCTCATTGGATGTTGACAGCTGTGCGAGCTGTTTTCACTCTGCTGGGGATTCACGCCATTAAGATGGCCTGATTTCCTCAAGTCAAAGCTTATGCCACATCGCTTGGTACCTACCAGCTTCCAAGACGACAGCGGAAAAATCCAGAGGCCAAAGGCGGAGGAAGCCATCTTCGGAGCCAGTGGCACAGAAGGTTGAGCACACACTGAGGCTGTTGATGGCGATGCCAGGAGCTGATCAAGCATACACATGCACACAATTTTGGCAGTTAACAAACAAAAAAATCCTTCAAACTGGGGATCGTTAATTTTTCTTCAAATATACTTTTTCACGAACATTTCATTTTAAGGTGCAAATGATATTTTCTCTTCGCTTACAAAAAACCACAAGGGTCGCAGGCTTCCAAGGTGTTAATTATATCCGCTTTTTGCAATATTAATGAGCACAATGTGCAATCCACCTACAGC
Organism: Syngnathus typhle; assembly: GCF_033458585.1. Classification (NCBI taxonomy): domain Eukaryota; kingdom Metazoa; phylum Chordata; class Actinopteri; order Syngnathiformes; family Syngnathidae; genus Syngnathus; species Syngnathus typhle. The sequence continues at coordinate 2,748,128 of NC_083755.1, read as the reverse complement.
TATGTTTAGCACCAATGACTTCATGATTGCCTTCCACCAAGTGAGTACCTTTCAATGTGAAAATTATTCTACCCCTGCTGTCAGTTTCCTAGCAGGGATTTAACGTTGTTATTTTTTTTGCTACTTTAGACATGTTGTGCTTTTGTTATAAAAAAAATAAAATTAAAAATAAAATTAAAAAAAAACAAGCAAAAAAAACACCTCCTCTCTGTTGGCCGGTTGTTAGGGCAAGCATTGCACCTCAGGAATGGCCAAACCTACCTTTGTTGAGAGGCCACTTCTCCTGCTGCTGCACAGGGAACAACCATCTGACATTTCTAATGACAACTCGGGCGTAGTCAATTTCAAAAATGTGTCCGCTCCTGCAGCTGGCAAACCTGCCGGGGAAAAACAACTTTGAAGCCTTACGAAACTGACACACTTTGCAGATGGCTCACTGACAGCAGCCTATCGTCAAGATGCTCTTGGGGCGAGTTTCCCTCCTCAAAGGCCACGTCGGTGAAGTCCAGCGGGCCGTATTCATCGAGGTTGACCGGGCAGGAGCGCAGTGTGCCTTTGCGTACCCGCCACAGACGAATGCTGTCGTGACCGCACGACACCAGCCTGAAAACCAGATCGCATTTACAACTTCCACAATTGATGAGGGTTGTGAGAGGATGGGAGGGAGACTACCTTGTCTCATCAAAGTTGGCAATTTTCATGGCTTTAATGTCCACATCCATTTTGGTCTTGGCAAAGAGACTCACTTCGCCGCCGTTGCCAACGTTAGCCGTGTTCCATACGACCACCAACTACAAAACATGATGAAAAAAAAAAGCAATCACGCGATTTACTTGGAAATTATAACCAGCAAAGAGTGCCATACTTTTGAAATTCCTTTTGTATCTAAGTATAAGCTGGTTTATTACGCTTGACAGCTACTTGCCGTTTTGCCGCGGCTGTCTTTTCCGGCGCCGCACAGAATGGTGCCGCTGTATGAGAAGCTTTGAAAAGACAAGCAGGCAATTACTGTCAACAGACTGCTTGCCTTTGTTTCATATATGCAAAATCCCCATTTAGCCTCTGATTACCTTAGTGACGTGACTGAATGAGATTGCATCCTGAGCATAGCCATGCAATTTCCTTTGAGGTAATTCCATATCCGAACCACGCAGTAATGTCCACTTTGCGCGGAGGCCAGCAATGTAGTGTTGCCATTAAAAGCCAGAGCAGAAACCTGACACACAGACAAAGTTAGAATTTTATTTGCTTACTACAAAGTCAAAGTCACGGCCGAGTTGGATACCAAAGTGTTGCCGTTTTACCTTATCGGTGTGGCCAATGAAGAATCTCTGCTCGTTGGAGTCGATCTTCATGGAGACCACAATGGCGTGACATGGATAGACCACCGAATCGCCCGACATGGTCCATAAAGCCTAAAACAAAAAACAAACTATGTTAATAGGCCCAATAACAACAATGCCAAATATCAAGCCTACACATTTGGCGGTGGCTCCTCCAAAACCGATGATTCTTTTGAGCCGGAGAATCGGATCAGGCAACAGCTTCTGTGAGAAGAACAGAAGCGCTAAATGCAAAGTGCTTCGCTTCTGCTACATTTACTGTTGAGCATCTCGTCGTACCTGAATTTCCTTTGGGCTTTCAGCAACCTGACAAGATAAAACTGATAAGTACAGGCCATTTACAGCAATGACATTTTTTTTTTTTACTTTTCACCTCCTCTTCGAGTTGGCTGAATTCGTCCTCCTCAGTCACAATCGGCGGCGGAGTAGAGCGTCGACTGGACGGCGTCGATTCCTGCTCGGGCCGCGGCTCGTTCCTGACAGCGGTGACGACTTCAGGTAGTTGCGGTATGATCACCTGACAGGAAAGCAACATTTGAAAAAGATTTCCGCAAGTAGCGGGCTATTGATGACCAGTCTTACTAATTCTGGGTTTTGGGATTGGCGTTCATCTTCCATGAGGCTTGCTAAAAATATATCACATCATTTGACGCTGCAAAAGAAACATTTAGACATCGGTAACATTTTTCCCTACTCACGGGTCTCCATCTTGGAAGGACCTTTTCGTATGATACCACAGTTCAGATCTCCTTCTAATGGGAACCTGAAGCGACAATGATGCATTTTTGTTTATCGCCGTCTTCCACCATGACATGAGGTAAATTTGTTAGGTTCTAAAAATCATTTTTGATCCACAATTTGAGGAAAAACAGGTTTCTGGATACATTCACACCTGATATGATTGTAGCAATTTTGCCAGGTGGAACCCTTGGGCACAGGAAACATCATTTCTCTGGGCATAGGTCCAGCGCCGTCGGAAGCGGGCAGGCCCATCAGCTTTGCATCACGGTAGGAAACCTCTGTTGGACGAGGAGATCTGAGAGGGTCGTCCTAATAGCATTCATTGTTTCATTTATGTGATGACGATGCTGGCAGTCTCACCGGGATTCAGCAGCAGGTCGCTGGTAAAAGCGTTTTTAACAGACATGTAGGCGCAGAGCTTGACGCTTTTAAGGCTACAGTAAGAGAGATGGTTGAGGTAGGTAGCGAGTGTATGCTGCAGATCCATCGCCAGGCAGGTCCAGAGGACCTTGGGGGCTTCTGGAGGTCTGTAACCTAACCAAGCCAACAACAAGTCTCAAAGCACAGACGTGCGATTGGGAATAATACACAATGTCGTATGTTACGTTGCTGTGGAAACTTGGCCGTTTTGGTGATCCAATCAAATTCAGATCCGCACTGGAACGGAAAGAGAAGCGACGTGGAGGTAAACTTGAACTCTTTGAACATGTTGGAGATGGAGATGCGAATCACGCGGCCATCCTTTGTGTCACGCCACATAAAGAGCGAGACAGGGTATCAATTGAGGTACCAGCTTCTGAGTTAAACAGCTGTTAGAGTACCTCTGCTGTGACATCCAGGACGATCAAAAACGGTTTTCCAGGATTGGGCTTGAAGAGGACGTAGAAATATCGTCCTGTTAGAGCCAGAGACTGGTGCGTGTTTTTAGGAATCCGTATGCAACTATTGTCAGGTACGGCACCCCTGATTCGAATCGCTGTACTGTTGAGGGTCTTGTCCTAACGTGGTAAACAAATGGGGCAAAAAGACAGATAGTAGTAAGAAAATGGGACAACCTGACTGTTCAGGGATGATATAGTATACACCTGCGCTCACTTTGTCATTCATATCATTAATCATATTATCAGACACAAAAGTTACCTTGTATAGTGTTACATCTCCTTCTTTGGATGCCTTTTGCCACTCCAAAAGTCGGAAATGTTTGAATATGTTGACGAAAGGATGCTGCCAATCATCTAGAAGCACAAATTGGCGAATTAGACATCAAGGCAGTATTTCAGAAATCAAAATTATTCCGTTGTGTAATATCCAAGGCAGTCATTTTGTTCTATTGTGTATGTAAAATGATAAAGATATCATTAAGCTAAGTTCATTTTAACTACAAATTTCGTACCTTTGGCGGCCATTGACAGGGATCAATTCCAAAGCACCCGTCGACTGAATTGTACGGAATCGGAATCTTTCCCAAAGTAAGGACAACTCGCCCAATAGCTTTCATGTACATTTACGCACATTAGCAAACATGAACATACAGTAGTGCTAATCACACGAGAAACTCTGTGAACGCGTTTTTTTCCCTTTACACTATATAAACTTTAAAGTACTTAACAAGAAGTAGTCCATGTTTCTAAGAGTAGCAAACAAATTCCCAAAAAATAATTGACAACTATCGAAGCATCTTGTCCTTCCCGCTCCGTTTTCCGCCGTTGCCAGCGAACGAGATGACATCATGACGTACAAACGTCAAAGTGGCTCGAACGCTTATGGGTAATGTAGTTCACAGAAAACAGTTACTCCCGTTGGATTCCAACTAAAACTCGTTGAATGAACACATAAGGAAAAAAACAATAGAGAAACATAATCTGTAACTCACACAAAATTGTATAAACCCTTTCCACGAGCACACATTAAATTATAATCAATTTTTAGTTTCACTGAGACTGTGGTGTGCAAGGACTGGAGTCGGAGGCGGAGTGATAAATGACGGTGCCAACGGCAGTTGTTTTAATGACATTTATAACTTGCTTCTCTCAACCACGGGCCGACTCTTTTCCCTTCGAGATCCTAACACACTACTCTAAACCGGAAACTCCCACACGTGTAAACCATCCCACCGGAACTCGGCAACGTGAACTTAGGTTCCGGGTGAATTATGTCAACCCACTACACATGCCCCCCCAGAATTCACCCATAGTCAAAATCCCCGCGCCGGAAAGGAACGACAGACCGACCACAACGGGTGTAGGTGGCAGGGGCTGGCAGGGGGTCAAGGGTAGGGGGCGCCGCCGGAAAGACCGCTGGGCTGGACGGTCGCGTTGGCGGTCGGGCAGGCAGGGGCACGGTCAGGTCGGAGGGGCGAGGCGCTGGGGGGCGTCCGCGGCGTGGGGCCTGCGCCAATTCCAATGTCCGGGAAACATCCACGTGGGCAGGCTTAATCCTATCAACCGAGATAGTCTCAGGCCTACCGCCGATGTCCACGACCATGCTCTTACTCCCGTGCTGCAAAACCCTAAAAGGCCCGTCGTAAGGCGGACGCAACGGCCCGCGGTGGGCGTCGTGGCGGATGAACACAAAACCCGCCGAGCGTAGGTTGGCGGGCACCCGGGAAACAGGGGTGCAGTGCCGTGACGTGGGGACAGGTGCGAACGTCCCGGCAACTTCCAGCAGGGAGGACCGCTGCCCGGCCGCCGACCAAGGCGTTGTGGCGTCCGGAATGAAGTCCCCAGGCACACGTAGTACCTGGCCGTAGACAAGCTCAGCAGACGAGGACTGCAAGTCCTCCTTAGGGGCCGTCCTGAGGCCCAGCATGACCCAGGGAAGTCTGTCCACCCAGTTGCCATCCACCAGACTGGCGCGTAGAGCAGCCTTCATGGAGCGGTGGAACCGCTCGCACAGTCCGTTAGCCTGGGGGTGATAAGCGGTGGTGCGGTGCAGCTTGACGCCCAAGCCTCCAGCAACCACATTCCAGATCTCGGAAGTAAACTGTGCACCCCGGTCCGAGGAGAGGTCTGAAGGTGTTCCAAAGCGCGCGACCCATGTGCCAATAAACGCCCGGGCCACGTCAGCAGCCGAGGTTGAGGAGAGGGGGACGGCCTCAGGCCAACGGGTCGTCCTGTCCACCATGGTGAGGAGGTAGGTGAAACCATGGGAAGGGGGGAGCGGGCCCACAAGGTCGATGTTGACGTGGTCGAACCTCCTCTCGGGGACAGTGAACGGCTCCAACGGGGCCTTGGTATGGCGGTGCACCTTCGCACGCTGACAAGCCACACACGAGTCGACCCAGGCCCGCACGTCCCTCTTCAGCCCTTTCCAGACGCACTTCTGAGCCACCAGCCTCACGGACGCTTTTCTGCCAGGATGGGACAGGCCGTGTATCGCCTCAAAGACAGCCCGCTGCCAGCCGGCAGGGACAAGTGGTCTAGGTTGGCCGGTGGAGAGGTCGCACCACAGCCTGACACCTGAGTCGCCAACCGCGACCTCCTCCAGACGCAGCCCAGTGTCCGAGTCTCTGAGCGACTGGATCCCAGGATCTGAGGCTTGGTCAGCACTCATACCTGAGTAGTCGAGCCCCAGCTGAACCGTGTGGATGACCGCTCTAGAGAGGCAATCGGCGACCACGTTGGACTTGCCGGCGATGTGTCTGATATCTGTGGTGTACTCGGAGATAAAAGACAGCTGACGCTGCTGGCGGGCGGACCATGGCTCAGCCACCTTGGACATAGAGAACGTGAGGGGTTTGTGGTCGACGAAAACCGTAAACTCACGGCCTTCCAGGATGGAGCGGAAATGGCGGATCGCCAACCAGACGCCGAGTAGCTCCCTGTCGAATGTGCTGTATTTGCGCTCTCTAGGGACCAGCTGGCGGCTGAAAAAGGCGAGCGGTTGCCAGGCGCCACCAACCCACTGCTCAAATACAGCACCAACTGCGTAGTCAGATGCGTCGGTCGTGAGGGCGACCGGGGCTCCAGGCGACGGGTGGACCAACATGGTGGCCTGGCACAGCGCAGCCTTAGTATCCTCGAAAGCCTTGATCCCCTCGGGGGTCCAGTCGATGTCCTGGTTGGGGGTTTTACCCTTAAGGGCCTCATACAGTGGGTGCATAATGTGGGCCGCCCGGCGTATGAATCGGTGGTAGAATGTAACCATCCCAAGGAACTCCCGGAGCCCCCGGGCCGAACGTGGGCGGGGAAAAGCGGAGACCGCCTCCACCTTTGTCGGGAGGGGGGTGGCCCCATTACTGCCGATGAGATGCCCAAGAAACTGGATCGACGGCACTCCGAAGACGCACTTCGCCGGGTTAATTATCAGGCCATGCTGGTCGAGCCTTGTGAAAAGGGCCCGCAGGTGTGCCGCATGCTCCTCCTCCGAGGAGCTGGCGACGAGGACATCGTCCAAGTAGACGAAGATGAAAGGCATGTCCCTAAGCGCAGAGTCCATCAACCGCTGGAAGGACTGGGCCGCATTTTTCAGGCCGAAGGGCATCCTAAGAAACTCGAAAAGCCCGAAAGGAGTCACCACTGCCGTTTTAGGGATGTCAGCAGGGTGCACTGGGACTTGGTGATAACCCCGCACCAGGTCCACCTTGGAGAACAGGTGCTTCCCTGCTAGATGTACCGAAAAGTCCTGAACATGGGGGACCGGGTAGCGGTCGGGCGTGGTGGCATCATTGAGGCGGCGGTAGTCGCCACACGGGCGCCAACCACCGTCTGGCTTAGGCACCATGTGGAGTGGGGAGGCCCACGGGCTGTCAGAGCGGCGAATAATGCCAAGGCGTTCCATGTTGGCGAACTCGGCCCGAGCAATCGTCAGTCTCTCCGGGTTGAGCCGTCGGGCCCTAGCGTAGATGGGGGGGCCTTTGGTCTCGATGTGGTGCTCGACCCCATGTTTAGCTGTGGTGGCGGCAAAAGTGGGCTGTGTAAGGCTGGGGAACTCCCCGAGGAGTTTCTGGTACACGTCGCCCTCGGAGAGCGAACTAGAGAGACTCACATAATTCCCCTCATCGCGGACACATGCGAAAGAGGAGAAGGTTAACGCGTCCACCAGGCGGCCATTCTTAACATCCACGAGCAGTCCGTGGGCGCACAAAAAATCTGCGCCGAGCAGGGGGAAGGAGATGTCGGCGGTGACAAAGTCCCATGTGAAACGCTGACCCCCGAAACATACGTCCACAGTCTTTGTGCCGTACGTCCTGATGGGGGTGTCGTTGGCGGATGTTAAGGGCGGGCCGTGCAACCCTCCAGCGGCGTCGTCCACCGTAGCCGGCAGGACGCTCCTCTGGGCACCGGTGTCACAGAGGAATCTGCGACCAGAGAGGGAGTCCTCAATGAACAGCAGCCGGTTCTTTTTGCCTGCGGTCACGGCCACTACTGAGCGCAGGCTTTGGCGTTTCCCGTCGTGTTGAAGTTGCAAGGGGAGCGGCACCTTTTAGCCTTGGCGCCAAAACGTGCATGGAAGTAGCACAAACCTGTGCTGGCGCGGCCGTCAGTTGCAGCGTGTCCTCTGCCAGGGGAAACGCCAGCGCTTGGGGACGTGTAGCTGCGTGTTGGGGCCAGCACACCAGGGGCGAAACGCTGGGTGGCCAAGTAGAAACGGTCCGCTTCCTCCGCCAGAGCACGCGGCTCCGTAATAGTCGTATTTGCGAGGGCCGTTTGGACGTGCGGCGGCATATGTCGCAGAAACAGTTCAATGAAAAGAAAATTCGGCTCTTCCCCACCCAGCAGGTTTAACATCATCTCCATGTGTTCAGAGGGTTTGCTGTCCCCCATGCCTTGAATAGCAAGCAGGCGCCGGGCTCGTTCGGATCGCGACAGTTCAAAAATCCTGAGGAGATAAGCCTTGAGCCCTGCATATTTATCCTGGGCCGGAGGGGAAGTGATGAAACTTACGGCTCTGGCCGCGGTGGAGCTTCCGAGTGCCGAGACAATGTGGTAGTAGCATGTGGCGTCATCCGTAATTCCCCGGAGGGCGAACTGAGCCTCCGCCTGTGCGAACCACGTTGCTGCAGAAGTCTCCCAAAACTCAGGCAGCCTAAGGACGGCGGAATGCGCCATGCCGTCTCGCTCGGTATTCTGTTCAGTCCCGGAATCCTCAGCGGGACTGACGTCAGGGTCACCAGTGTGGTGTGCAAGGACTGGAGTCGGAGGCGGAGTGATAAATGACGGTGCCAACGGCAGTTGTTTTAATGACATTTATAACTTGCTTCTCTCAACCACGGGCCGACTCTTTTCCCTTCGAGATCCTAACACACTACTCTAAACCGGAAACTCCCACACGTGTAAACCATCCCACCGGAACTCGGCAACGTGAACTTAGGTTCCGGGTGAATTATGTCAACCCACTACAAGACAACAATTAAGAGCTTGCTAAATACATTATCACAAGACTTTATAACCAGTGACAAGACATGTTAAATAACAACGATTTTACCCCTTCCAAAAACAAATCATACAATATTTTCAAATGAACCATAATTACAGTGTTTAGTCTGACTCTAAATCAGCAACATGTGGAAGTGACTCCACAGGGTCCTGAAGATGAATTTGGAACGACACCTGCATGCCTGTTGATATTACCAGCACGGCGTCATGGCCATCTGCACGCCGCGGGGCGGCATCGCCCGTTATAGCTGCGGGACATTGTAACAGTGAGGCCTCATGACACTGGTCAGCCCTCTGAATGTGACGTTGGAATAGGGAACTGTCGGAGGTGGGCGATGGCCAACTTGTGCTATCGGAGGATCTGTTACTTTCTGGCACTGTGGCGATAGAAAAAGTGTTCACGCGGGTTTTGACGCCGGCTAGTCACTGTCCACAGCACACGAGCCGTGTTTCTGTCGTCCAGATGCGCACTTTCCTCTTCAACTCTTCCCTCACCTGTACACAACAAAAGTGATGGGAGTGATTTAGCGTCTGAGTTTGATTATAAAAATGTGAGAATTCTGTCCTATTTCTCCACATGGGTTGAAAAAAAACAAACCAACCTCTTTGTTTGCATAGCAGTAAAGAACCGCCACGAGAAAGCCCTGCAAAAATGAAAGAATTCAATTTGACTGTGACATTGTGAAGTACATTAAGCAGCCGTGGTGATCTACCTGAAACGAATTGAGAAAAAGTGAGAAGAAGACTTTAAAGTAGCGCAGAACTCCTGCCGTTTGTTCATCCGTGACAAAGATGAAGATGACCTCATGAGTGCCAAACAAGGGAATCAAGGTCAGCGTCGCCTTGGCGAGCCTAGTCAGGTGAAATAAACAGCAGCCTGGTTTCAAAGTTAAATTCACCATTATAATTACGAGCTACATCTTCACGACTTGCCGGCGTTTGTAACTGTAATAGTCACTCTGGTTGTTGGCTCGTAGCTTGGATAGAATAACCTTCAGAATCTTCACAAATATCAGGAAATTGATCTGTAGTTAGTGCGTAAAAAAACACGGTTTTGAGTTTGGCGTGGCGAGGGGAGGGGCGAGCGTCCCGAGTCTCCTACTTACGAGCGAAGCAAAAAGAATGGGCGAACGAATGATCCACCAGTAGTTCATGTTCTCGTTGACAGCCCAACATCTAGGAACAAACAACCATGAGTCAATTCTGCTTTAGACAGCCATGTACGCTCGCTCACTTACTCTTTGTTTTCTTTCAGAATCTTCATCACCACCCAGGGAACCACAAAGAGAAGCGGAGTTCCTACATCATAAAAATCTGTTGTTTTACCTGCTCTTCCATAGTAATCACCATCGACGATGCTTACCCCAGCCGAGACAGATGTAAGGCAAATATTTGTTACTGTCGATGAGGACCGAGGCAATCAGCACCGAGTACAAATAAATGGCTTCTCCAAAGAACCAGTAGTGGTTGGCCAGCACGCAGTATTGCATCAGCGCCTGAGCTATCCGACAACCGATAGCAGCCTGAGGAAACGGAAAAAAAGCGAAATGTCAGTTCATATTTGACCGATGGCGAGAAGCCACGCCCACCTGATGACTGAGCATCTCGCTCACGTCGCCGGGTTTCACGATCTCACGTCCCCAGTGTCGTTCCAGCATGGTGTCCTTCACGATGACGGACACGGCTCGCAAGATGAAGGACAGGAAGAGGTTGACGTGGATGTAGTTCCGCGTGCAACGCAGTTTCCTTTTTGAGAATCGAATAAATGCTCAAATGGCTTCCTGGAGAACAATAGCAGTACTGAAAATTGTTTGGTGGTTTACCTGAAGCTCAGTAGAATAACAAGAGCAGTAACGAGAGTGAGGAGAGAAAGGGAGTAGCCCACCGTGTACAACGTCCTGAAGCTCAACATCATTTTTTTGAGCCACATCTGGAAAACCATTCCAACAAATCTTAGTCAGCAGAACAGGTTGTGTCACATCCAATATAAAAGTCGTTTTTTGTAAAGTGAATAACTCTGTTTAGGTCCAAATGTTGCCACCTTGTGGTGTAATTCCACAGTCAACGACTAGATGGCGACATATTAGTTTGAAATGGTGTCAATTACAAAGAGCTACAAATCTGTTCAGGAATGCCATTCACTGGTTGACAGAAAACAATTTTCTTTTTTTCAAACTTTTGTACCTCCTGGGATGCCACCTCTTTTTCCTCTTCACACTGGGACTTATCTCTCCACACGTGGCCCTTCTCATCACGCTCCCAAAAACCGTCGGTGCCGCAGCGGCGCAGCACCACGCCGTGCGACACTGAAACGAAAAGAAAAAATGACAAAATGATTTTGCTTACTAACAATTCAAATTGCAATTCTCTACAACTGTATACCTTGATCATACCAGGGCAGGTAGAAAGGACAGGAGATGTTCACAAGAGATCCAGCAGGAGCATCTGGCCAGCAGGCGTATCTATCAAAGGTCCTGTTGCAAAACAAGCCATCTCCAAAAGGCAAGACAAAGACAAGGTAAATTGACATTTACATGCCTCATTGCAATTTGCAAGATATGCCAAACATCTCCATACCTTCAGGTAGAGGCTCATTTTCAATCATCTTGATGCAGTCGTCCTTATACTGTAACCACTTGTGGTAGGTTTCTTCTAACACTTTTCCGCCGGCCATGTCAATCTGTAATTATATGCCCCCGAGAGAAAAGACTCATTGTATCTTGACTGCAGCGTTTCATGTTTGATTCATCCATTCATGCCATGATTACCAAAGTCTGGGCGTGATGTTGACCTCTTGATAGTGAGGTCACGCGTAGGCCCGGGTCACGCTTTTTTCTTTTGGTCAATATTTTGGATTTTGGGCTTAACAGCATTTTAATTCATTTCAATGGGAAAAGTTGAAGTTTCAAGGTTATTGATAGACACTGACGTTCTGCCATTGCTTACAAACCTTCTGCAATGGTCTGTCTTTCATGCTTATAAGACTTTCCTCATAAAAAGGTCCAAAACCAAACTTACCATGGGCAGCTTGACAAGCGTCAGACAAATCACGGCCATGATGTCTTCCGCTGTAGCCATTGTGATTGATTTGTTCTTGCACACTGAAGGCGAAAACACAAATATGAAGCATTTGCTGCAAAGCATGCACACCACATTCAGTCAATTGTAAAAAGACACTTGGGTGCCATTAACTTTGAGACATTATTTATTGACTGGGCTCAAATGCGCTCAATCGACATGTTGGGCTGAATAAAGGTTGAATAAAATCCCCCAAAAATCATTTCAGTAAAATGTTTAGGAGAGAGAGAGAGAGAGAGAGAGAGAGAGAGAGAGAGAGAGAGAGAGAGAGAGAGAGAGAGAGAGAGAGAGACAGAGAGAGAGAGACAGAGAGAGAGAGAGAGACAGAGAGAGAGAGAGAGAGACAGAGAGAGAGAGAGACAGAGAGAGACAGAGAGAGAAAGAGAGAGAAAGAGAGAGACAGAGACACAGAGAGAGAGACAGAGACAGAGAGACAGAGAGACAGAGCTTCGGCTTTTTCCGTTTCTTATAGATAGAGATAGAGATAGATAAAGTTTGGCTTTCAAAATGCTCCAAGAAAAGAAGTGACGGCATAATTGCCGTTCTCAATGGTACCAGCTGCATCTTGAGCCGCAAATTGAACATAAATGGAATCCTATTTATCAGTTACAGAAAGTCTCGAGACAGATAAATGAAGAGGTGTATTTTCAAAACAATTTTCAAGGAGGTAATCATATACTGTCAAGAAAATACTTTAAGAAGCTTCTTGAATGTGAAAGTACTCTCAGGCTGTCTACCTGCGAATTCGATTTTGGAATAAGACGGGCATTTTCCTTCAATCTTTGCCCGAGGAGTAGGAATTGCGTGAGCACATCTCTTCTCACAATTCACAAATAATTCACAATAAGGTAAATCATTCACTGCAATTTTACAAGTTTCACAAAAGAAAAAAACAAAGATCAGACTTACAGTAGCTGCAGAGGAACGGAGCGTGGAAACTTTCCGTGCCGTGCCCGTCACGCCGAACCTGCACGGGGAGCTGATGCTCTCTCTACCTTCTTTTCTAATGCGGCTGCGATATTGCACACGCCACCGCGTGAAGAGAGGGGGGGCAAACCAAACCACCTGTGCGCGTGCTCAATGCAGTTCCTGCTTAGAAATGTCAACTTTTTAAAAATTCCTGCAAATTTCAATCACGTCATCCTTTAATGCTGTATTCCAGACACACTATTTATAGCACGCCATTAAACCAAAACCTCATGCGACCCAACATGTACTGATTAAACACACATGGAAATCCAAACGAGTCATTTTTAGACTGATTAAATGTAATTGGATTATTTCCTGCTGCCCACCTGACGATGTCCCACTGGTTGGCAAGTCATACTCCAAGATGGCACTGCTGTCACCTGCTGGCAACAAATTGCTCACTGACGCCAGTCTTAGCAAACCGTTCATTTATTCATGAACGTGAAACATGTCTAATTACTCACAGTGGACACAATCAGCGGCGCTTTGACAAAGCCCAGAGGACAGCTGAATACTTTGCAATTGACAAATTCACCTAGTGGAGTTGCTTGTACTTTTTATTTGGAGGCCACAAGATAGCACCATCACCTTGTTTAAGTAGGACAGTTGTCATTGGTGTCAAGGAAGTATGTTGGAGAGGCACCTCCTAACCGAGAGACATGCTTGTATTTTGGGAAGGAGCTAAGTTTAGCCTGGGCTGCTAAAGGCGTCAATTATTGATTCATTTTCACTATTTTCTATTTGCATTACAAGTAGTACCTTTCTGATGAACACTTGGGCCTACTAGACTACTGTGTTTTAATGTTGCTCATTATGGAGAATAAAAAGCACTCAAGTAAAGTCAGGATGGAGCTTCTGCGGTTCGATGCCGCCGATGACGGGTGATCACGGCGAGAGTCGCTGATAAGCCCAGCAACCTTCTCCACGCCGCTGATGCTCGCCTAGCTCAGCGTCTGCAGCCACTTTTGTGAAGACGATGCGGTCGTGGAGCCTGTTGGTTTGACCCTGCCAGAACTCTATCAGCTGGGGTTTCACCACATAGCCCCCCCTAGTAGACGGAAGGAAAATGCATGGTAAACAACAGAACAGCAGCTTCTGTGAATGTCAAATATAATCCGGGCAATGAAATGCTACTCACCAGTAGTCTGGCATCGGCACTTGTGTGTCCTTATACTTTTCCTCTAGCTCTGCGTTTTTCTCCCTCAGGAACTAAAACGACATGATGAACTTACAGTGAAAAATTAATGTTTGAGGAGCGTGTTGCTTTTGGTTCTTCTTACGTCTCTGTTGGGAACCGGCGTGCTCTGCCGGCTCACCACCGCCCCGATCTGGCTGCTTTTTGGCCGTGAGTGGAAATAATCACAAGAGCTCTGATAGGGGATTCGCTCCACCTCGCCCTCAATGCGGATCTGCCGGGGACAAAAGTTGGAAATCGATCAACACAAAGAGAGAGAGGAGATTTTGTCTCACCTGTCTGTTCAAAGGCTCCCAGTAGAAGACGAGACAGGCGTAAGGGTTGCCCTCCTGTGGATGAACGGCAGCATGATTACGGTGAGATTGGAGGATGCAAAAGGTCAAAGGTCGCAGCTACTAACCAGCTCCCTTCCCTTGCGGCTCTCGTAGTTGGTGAAGAATCGGAATCCATTGTCGCTGTAACCTTTAAGCAGAACCATGCGGGCCGACGGGCGTCCGTCTCTGACGCAGGCGAAAAAAAATTTCAGGTATCTATACTTGAGTATTTATTTTTAAAGTCGCAACTTACTTTGAAGTAAAAGGTTTCACCATAGTTGTGAACATGCATGCAAGAGGTTGCTCACTTGGTTGCCGTGGCGATGCACATGGCGTTGGCCTCTCCAATCTCAGGACACTGGGTGGCTTCACCGAACCAGCTTCCAAACTGCTTAATTGGGTCCAGAGAAGATAGCTGGTTCTCCTCAAAACACTGAAATGAACACAATTCTACTGTCAGTGATATTCATTTGTTCCTACAGACCCTCAACGCCTCATTAGTGTAGCAGAGCGTGCATGTGCATTAATGGAGACATACGCAATTTTTAGGATCTCAATAAGATATCCATAAGAACGACTTCAGTGTTATTGCAATGCTCACCTCCTCGTCTCCTTTGTATTTCTTCCTCATGTCACTGAGATCCATGCTGGAGCTGTCACGCGTCGACTGTCGGCAAAAAAAATGTGCAAAGACGCTCGGTTTGCACGCAGTCGGAGGCGAAAGGAAAGCGCAATTTGGCCGAATAAATAATACAGTCGGTCCCAATGACAGTATGCGCCTCATGCCTGTCGCCCATGTGACGTAACGAGTTAGCGTTACGCAAAAATATTGCGTAAGTTTTGTTACTGACGTTAATGTATAACTTCGTTTAGCTTCAGCATTTGGTTGACAGCAAAATAATACTGTATACGTAGTGTCATACCCAAACCAATGGTTCATGGATTATCGTCTCGATGACTTTCAAAAAGGATGACCGCGGACATGTAGAAAAGCAAATGTGGAAGTCTTTAGTAGTGGTATTTACGTGTATTAGTCATGGTCTGCTAATACTACTACACTTATAAAAAATATCACCGCTATTATGCCCGTGGCATTACGTCACTTCCGCAATACACTTCCTGTCAAATATGGCGACGACCTTGTGTGCAATATTACTACCTAAAACAGGTAATACAATATAATCTTAATTTATAGAGCGCATTCACTGCAGCTTTCATCGTAACGGAGTAGCGATAATGCGAGCTTTTATAATATAAAAAAATCTATAGACATTTTTTCCCCCCGGCGATCGCTAAACTACTGCTAAATTCCAGCTAACTGATGTGCGTTTAGCTCATAGCATGTTGTAGTATTACTGCTGTTACTACAGGCGGTAGCACTACGGTAGTTTTCGGAATAATTCACTCACTGCTGACCTTTTTAATCAGTAGTTGTCTTTATACACATATGTATTGTACTTATCGATGTAAATACTACTCCGTCGCCCCTTTAATACGTCATTGCTGTCACTACAGAAGAAGAAGACACTATCCGGCGTTCATGTAGATGTTTATCTTCCAGGATGGCTCCCCCTAACTCAGACCATTCGGCATGGCTCCAGGGCTGTCACCCGCCACAGAAAACCAATGCACTTCCTTAAACAGAAGTTGATGGCTGTGACAGAGTACATTCCCCCAAAGCCGCCGGCTCCCCCCGGCGCGTACCCACCTGAAACAGTCGTGGTCCAGGAGCAGGTAACAATCCTTTTTGAGTAAACATAATGTCACCGTTACGCAGCTCAAGAGGATGTATCACTAAAAGTTCTTTGTGTCCAGGAGAGTCACTTGATAAAGTTGCTGAAGCAAGACCTGGAGGAGGTCTTCCGTGACTGCAAGATGGTGGCTGTGGCACAGAATAATGGCTCCACCTCTGATGACATGATGATGCTCAAGAACAGGTTCCACAAGCATGATATTAAGGTCAAGTTCTTCCCCAACCAGGTAAACAAATACAACAACCAGGATGTAAAAACTCAGCTCTAGGCTCTACGTTGTTGTCGAGAATTGTTATTAGATTATGTTGCTTTAATCCACAGTGTCTGCCTTTGCTCAAAAACTGTCACGTAATGTCCTTCCGTGCTCGTGTGCAGGTGATGCGTTCCTTCCTCAGCGAGAGCATTTACAGCAACTTGGCTCCCCTGTTCATCGGACCCACCGTACTGTTTGTCAGCAAAGAGCCTAAAGTGAAAGAAATGCTGTCCACGCTGCGGGTCAGCCCGCAAATGATTCTACTAGGTACCTTTCATTTTTTTGAGTCAAAGTCTCTGGAGCGTTTTACAGTACCAGCATTTGATTATTTAAAATGTTTGAAGCATTCAGGCGGTCTTTTGAGATTTTAAATTGTCTCTTACAGGAGCATGTGTGGAGAACACGCTGCTGAGTGTGCAGGGCGTGGCGAGCTACGCCAAGCTGCCGTCAGTCAGCGTGGTCCAGGGCGAGCTGGTGAGCGGCTTGAGCTTGATTGTTTCGCAAACCAGCACCCTGCTGCGGCAGCACCCCACCCACCTGACGGCGCTGTTGCAGCAGTATGTAGCGCAGCAGGCTGAAGCCCAGGAAACCACGTGAGATGACGTTGAAGGTCTCAATTATCATTATTTACATGAAAGTTTTTTTGTGAGTGTGAGTTTTATTTTTTAGATGTACTAAGTAGACATGTTATGATCACATTTGAGACTTCCATATTTATACTTCAACTGCAAGTGGCATTAAACAGTTTGAAGCCTCTGTTGCTTTTTTTAAATTGAGTGATGACCAAAATAACTATCATCCATCCATCCATCCATCCATTTTCTGAACCGCTTAATCCCCACGAGGGTCGCGGGAGTGCTGGAGCCTATCCCAGCCGTCATCGGGCAGTAGGCGGGGGACACGCTGAACCGGTTGCCAGCCGATCGCAGGGCACACAGAGACAAACAACCATTTGCACTCGCACTCACACCTAGAGACAATTTGGAGTCTTCAATGGGCCTACCAAGCAAGTTTTTGGGATGTGGGAGGAAACCGGAGTGCCCAGAGAAAACCCACGCAGGCCCGGGGAGAACATGCAAACTCCGCACAGGGAGGGCCGGAGGTGGAATCGAACCCGCACCCTCCTAACTGTGAGGCGGATGTGCTACCCAGTGCCCCACTGAGCCGCCTAATATCATATCATAAATTAATAAACGTGCTGCATAGAAACTGCAAAATTGACGTGATGATACCATGTGGCCTGTAGGTGGTGTGGTCTAACAAGGGCACAAGCAACGGCAGCTCCTAGGCCGCTAATCCTCAGATTAGCGTCTGATAATCTGAGGTGCACAACCGTGAAGAGGGTGGTGTAACACACACACACAGACCGGCACCCACCCCCACCTGCTCCTCTGCGGGCTGCCTGCTGTAATTCCCACTAATACGGATCACGTCCAGGACGTCCTGGTGCGTCCTCGTTGACGTGGATCCTATTCGGCAAAGTCAGTGACGTGGGTGTGGAAGTGGCCGACAACCGCCCCGGACGGAACTGATGATTCCGGTTCTCTTATAGCAGACCCCCCCCACTCCAGAGTCTTGTGATGGATGGACCATGATTCACACAGCTGAAATCGAGGTAGGAGTCATAAATCAGAATCAAAAGGAAAAAGTGTTTAGATGATGAATAACATGTTGGAATTATTATTATGGATGAATATCAAAGTGCGAGATGACATCACTGCTTGTAGATATTAGGAGCACAAGCGATCACAAATTTTCATGTGCTCGAGTCACTTGACGGGGTGTTTGCGGTTGAGGGGGTGCGGTGTCATCTTAAAGGCTTTAGATGAAATCCTCTCCACTGACCGCATCACACCAGTCAGCCCGAGCGCTCAAGAGTGGATGTTATCGCCCAAATATTTTGTGGGGTGTACCAGTGAGATGGTGCTAGGATATCTTTTTATCTCAACCGACCGCAAGCTGTAAAGAAAGCGCTGACATCTTCAGAAAGGTCAAAGCGGCTGTTTTTGGCCAGGGTGACGGCAAACGATTGGGCCGCCGTGTTTACTTGCGATGAGGAACTTTTTCTCGTTGAGGGGGCTTGGGAAATGAACATTTATGTTTGTCACAAAAAAAAGTTTAATTTCAGATTTGAATCTTTTTTTATTTTGAGGGGGAGTTATAGAAAAAGCAATCAAGCCAGGCCTTGGTGAAGTTAAAAAAAAATATTGTGGAGAGTTGTGTGTTAGCGAGCTCACCACCAAATCCTCTCATCCCGTTTACGTAACACAGGACCTGAAGAGAGCATGTGCACCTCTTGGGAGATGATTTGGGAGGTCAAAGGTCAATGGGACCTGCTATGTGGTCCATAGCAAAAATTAACTTCAAACTAGTCCATCCTCTGATTGATTTATGGATTGTGTTGGAAGAGCTGTGTCTCACTATTTTTGTCTCCACAAAATATATTTTTTCAATATCAGGGATTCCCAACCACCTAAAAAAAATTGTCTCCTGCGTGGTGAGAATTTTCTATTTGCATTGGAGTGTGCATCTACTCGTGTTGCTAAAACAGGGTCTGCTTGAAAAACCAATTAGGACAAAGTTACTAATCCTCCTGGCAGTCGGCCGGGGAAACGCTAATTGCGGCACGTGTCGTGTCGTCTTTAGTGCTTCTCTCAGCTGAAGACAAAATGTCTTGACTCAGAAAATTAAACATCACACTGTTGTGCTCCCTGCAGGTGGTTGGCGGGGTGCGTCGCATCGGATCGTAGCCGTTCCCAAATGACTTCCTTGGCCCTAAATCGCAGCCAGTCGTTGGCGAGCGGCCTGGAGAAGTCGTCGCCCACATGGAACAAAGCTCCGCCCTCCCGCAGCAGCAGCACTCTGTCGTCTCGACACTCGCGACAGGTGACGCTTGGAAAAACGACTTTTGTCAAAACGGGGCAACCAACTGTTTTTTTTCTTCCAGCTGATTAAAGACTGGGAAGTGGTCGACGACTTCCAAGTGGAAGCGAATGCCGCGGGGGAGCATCCTCAAGAGAGGAGCACTCCGGGCGTCTGTGAAGGTTATCTTCTCAAGAGGAGGAAGTGGCCGCTTAAAGGCTGGCACAAGGTGACTAAATAGATAACTGGCCCTTTAAAAATGTCTCTTTAAATATTTCTTTTCAGTCTAATTTTATATATTTTTTTATTCGTACAGCGCTACTTTGTACTGGAGGGAGGGATCTTGAGATATTGTAAAAATCAACAAGATGTAAGTGCATATGATGAAATGACATCAATGCTTCTTAGGATGTATGCTAACGCAAAATGCTAACAGGTGTCCATAGGAAGAGTGCAGGGCTCTCTGGACATAAGCAGCGCTGTCATGTCCATCAACAAGAAGTCCAACCGGATCGATTTGGACGCAGGAAACATTTTGTATCACATGAAGGTGATTGTTTTGTTTCATAACTTCATTCACGTGTTTGATGCTAAAGGTTTCTTGTGCAATTGAAGGCAAAGAGCCACGAGCTCTTCTACATTTGGGTGACCAAGCTACAGGCGCATCGCTCGTACAAGAAAAACGAGGCGGCGGCGGGACACGGCGGCGCCCACAACGGACTAACGCTGGACGCCGCCTTCCTCGGCGGACGGCCAAAGAGTTGCCCTCCGAGCTCCGCCAAGGATGCTGTCGACAGCAAAGTGTCGGCGTGGCTGCAGCAGAGTTCGCCTCCTGATGTCTGCGCTCAAGGTCCGTTTCAAACGTTTTGTTGAAAGCCGCATGCTCCTTCACTGAACTAATCCTCCTTCCAGAACTGAACCGTTGCAATTTAGACCTTTCCGAACTGAACCGCCTTGTCCAGAAGCTGCAGCTGCTGGAGGCGGGCCAAACGTTCACCAACGGGGAACTGCAGCGGATCATCAGCTCACAGGTGCCTGGCCGTGTACCCCCTTTTTTTTTTTTTTTTTTTTTTATAACTCCTGATGATATATTTTGGTTCATTTGAATCCAGAATATTTCCCTGGAGAAGCCAAAGAAGCAAAAGCCAGGAAAAGTGTGGGGTCACTCTCGCACCCTATCCAGAGTAGAAGCACTGGGAATGGTGAGCAGTCTTCTATGGACACAAGTATTGGGACACAACTTTTCAATTAGAAGGAACTGAATGTCGTATACTGTATATATGATTTTTTGGGGGGGGTTAAATATATACACAGGTCAAAAATACTTTTCATCTTTCCATTCCAAAAGCCTGTTCGTAGGATGACAAAATCGGTGAGTTCCTAGTGGGCAGATCTTGAGATGTGCGCAGTTTTGTGACCGTTCCGTGTCCTCCAATCAACACCGGGCACTGTCTAGCTCTGCCCCTTTTAGTCACCCAAGCCTGGTCAAAAAAGTGCTTATTTTGTTACCATTTTGAAAATGGAAACAGGGTACTAAACTGTGAGACTATTCTGGTGGAGTTGACGAATTGAACGCTGTGCTTTTTTTCTTTTTCTCCAGCTGTCCTCCGGCCCTCTGAGCAGCTCCTCCCACTTGGGCGCCTCCGTTCCATCCATCCCGGACTACGTCTACTCGCAGTTGACCCCCCTTAACGCTGCCTCATCTGCAGAGGGCAAGAAGATCCAGCAGGACATCTGCGCTGTTTCACGGCGAGGTATTGCGCACACAATAGTTGAAGCTCAACGAAACAGTTTGAGTTGAGTCACAAAGGTTCTTCTCATCTTCAGTCTTGGCCACGCTCCAAACGGTCCACCACTCATTGTGCCAAGAGCGGCAGAAGCTGCGGGGAGTCTGGGAAAACAATGACATCGACAACTCCCACACGGATGAGGTGAAACTTTTCAAGGTCCACCCCCCCCACACTAAATGTGCGCTAGCCCGATCTGCTTTGTGTCGTCCTGTAGGTGGCAGCGGGGAGGCGATCATCCCGCAGGCCTCCCTCGGTGGCCGAGTCGACGGCCGAGTATTTCGACGCCAGCGATGACTTCCTGTTTGGGAGTTCCTCTGACGTGTCTGATGAGTCGGGACTCAGCGACGGTAGCACGTCCAACTCCGAGCCGGAGGAAGGACATCGTGAGTCATCTGCAAATTGACTACATTCCGTCGTAAGTGGAACGTAACCTCACTTGGGTCGACCTTTCCCGCAGTATCCGCCACCCGAAAGTACCGCGCCAGCATTTCCAGATCTCCTCACAGCGTTGCTCCGAAGAGCAACGGCCAGCGAACAACGCTTCCCGCGCCGTGTCCTGACAACAGCCACGTGGGCCTCATGGCCATCCTCTACAACAACATCGGTACGTCGTGGCACATTCCAGCTCACACCGCCTGGCAAAAAATGACAAATGAGCGTGGACGTTGCGGCGCAGGCAAGGACCTGGCTCGTGTGTCCATGCCGGCCGCTCTCAACGAGCCCGTCAACCTGCTGCAGCGACTGTGCGAGGAGCTGGAGTACAGCCAGCTGCTCGACACCGCCGTCGCCACCGCCGACCCCTACCAGAGGATGGTACGCCACGGGAAAAACATAGGAGTCAGCAAAAGGCAAAAAATATTCTCTCTCCGTCAGGTCTACATTGCCGCCTTCGCCATTTCGGGCTACTCCACCGCCACCTTCCGAAACCGCTACAAGCCCTTCAACCCGGTTCTGGGAGAGACCTACGAGTGCGTGCGGGAAGACGGCGCTTTTCGTTTCATCAGCGAGCAGGTCAAACAATAATCTGTCCACGCAATCTTCCACACTTTAGGCCACACTTTAATTTTGATGTCTCATTATGAATCAGGTGTGCCACCACCCGCCCATCTCCGCTTGTCACGCAGAATCCGAGAACTACTCCTTCTGGCAAGGTGAGACTTGCCGATCGTAGAAGTGAAAGCGGCGCCAGGCCTTCAGCTCATCTTTGCTCCTCTTGATCTCTCAAAACAGACCAGAGGTGGAAGAACAAATTTTGGGGCAAGTCGCTGGAGATCGTGCCAACCGGGATGGTGAACGTCACCGTTCCCAGGTAAGCCAAGCCGCGGGACGTCTGGAGAACTTCAGCAGAGGTTTGCTTGCTTGACGAGCTCATCGCTGTGGCGTCAGGTACGGAGATCACTACGAGTGGAACAAAGTGGTGACGTGCATCCACAACGTGCTGAGTCAGCAGCGCTACCTGGAACATTACGGGGAAGTCACCATCCGCAACCTGAAGAGCAACGCGTGTACCTGCAAGATCACTTTTGTCAAGGTGGGCGGCTGACTATTAAAAGTTTTCCCCCCGCCCGTTTGTTTGTGCTTTATCGTCCCCCTCCTTTGCAGTCTCGCTACTGGGGCTCGGACGCAAACAAGAACGAGGTCCAGGGCACCGTGCTGGACCAGAGTGGCAGCGTCATCCACCGCTTTGGAGGTCTCTGGCATGAGGGGATCTTCTGTGACACGCTGCCCACACCCAAATGCGTCTGGAAGCCAAGTGAGCTTTTTTTTTTTTTTTTTAAAGCATCTTCCACTGCGTCCTGTCTTCACTTCCTCCCATCTCGGCTTGTGTCGCCTCCTCAGACCCTCAACCCAAAGACCACCTGATCTACTACGGCTTCTCCGCCTTTGCCATGGAGCTCAACCAGCTCACGGCAGACCTCAAACCTCTGCTGCCCCCTACTGACAGCCGCCTGCGCCCCGACCAGAGGTCAGAGGAGTCGCAAACACAAACTGGGAGCAGTTTGCAGGAAGTAGCCACGTTGCTGACGCGCCGCCGCTCGTTGTG
Source organism: Syngnathus typhle (assembly GCF_033458585.1). Classification (NCBI taxonomy): domain Eukaryota; kingdom Metazoa; phylum Chordata; class Actinopteri; order Syngnathiformes; family Syngnathidae; genus Syngnathus; species Syngnathus typhle. The sequence goes on along the minus strand of NC_083755.1, from coordinate 2,725,408 downwards.
TCATGAGCAGGATGCTGGAGGAGGGCCTAGTGGAGGAGACGGACCGAAAGAAAGACGAGATCGAGGAGCTGCAGAGGGAGAGGAGGAAGGAGCTCGGCAAGAAAGGAGAGGAGCACGTCCCGGCGTTCTTCAAGTCAGTTCACCCATCCTTCAGATATGATCAAAAGTTGAAACCAATTGTTTGTGTTGTCGTTCCAGAAAAGCCAAAGATTCTTGCGGGCGCGACGTGTGGTTGACAAATGAGACTTACTGGAAACTCCGAGAGGATCCCGGCTTTGCAAAGCTCCCGTGTGTCACGCTGTGGTGATGTTTGCGCACAAAAACAAACAAAAGCCGCTCGTGGTCGGCTGAGAACGGCCGTGATTGGATCACTGTTATTTCAACTTTTATGTGTGTGTGTGTGTGTGTGTGTGTGTATGGGGGCGAAAAAATGCATACTATGTTTCCTTTAAGCTTTTATTTGAATAGAAAATAAGAAGCAACAGTACAACATTACTCAATTGTGCCACCTTGAATAAATAACACTTTTAGAAATCTCACTTTTTGGCAGGATGGTTATTGCTTGGTTTGTCTTTCAAATATGCACAGCAACCCCGTTTTATTTGATTCATTTATTTTTCGTTGTGACCTCGGCGTGAGACATCAGTCACGTTGAAGATGCTCAGTTTCGACTACCTTTGGAACTGCTTCTGTCATTTGCGGTTCTGACTTGGTGGCTCTCTCGCAGACAGACATTGCCCCCCCCCCTTCCCCCCCGGGGTCTGTGTGGTCACTTTCCACTTCCTGCTTACAGCGGTGACAAGTGTCTGTTTGGCTCCAGGTGTGTGAGTGACCCACTTTTGGGGGACCACAGAAGAAGAAGGGACCGCAGCCTGCAACGCTCTTCTTTCCCACTGGCCTCAAACGCACCGTGGGAGATCACGGTAACTGTCGCCAACCATTGATTCACCTCTATGCTCTGTCACCGCCTCCAAATGTTCGGATTTATTTTTGACCTCAGAGTGGGGGACGGAATTTAATTTTTCACACTTTGAATGTAACGCGACTATGGTCACCCGGAATTGACTCCTCCCTCCGTACCTGAGCGTGAGGCCAATCAAAAAGCTCTGATATGATTGTCGTGGATAAATATGACATCACTGCAGGAATCAAGGTAAACAAAAGGTGCAATGATAAAGGAAAAAAAGTCACATTTTTCTGGAAAAAAAAATATTTTTTTATAATACAAAGCTTTTTTTTTTGTTAGAATAAAGGCGTCTTCTCCGGAATGAAATACGAGAATAGAGTGTTGTTGAAAAATGACTTTTCTTCACGTTTTTTTTCCAACTAGTCATGGCCGCTTGGCATCCTGAAATACTGAAAGTCAGCACAAAAAAAGTTTCCGCCTTCTTTTTTCGAACCCTTGTTCTACCAGTGCGCCAGAGTAATTCTACGAGGACAAAGCGTGTACTCCAGTACGTGGCATTGCTTAGCGAAGCGGTGTCTGGTGGTGGTGGTGGTGGGGAATTGGGCCTCAGTGAGCATAATAGCCAAAGTAATCGGCGTCTTTGTCACACATCTGCGCCTCGCAACTGGGCGGCGGCGAGTTCTCAGTGCTGGACGTGTAGGGCGACACCCTCCTCTTCTTGACGTCGCTCGCGCCGCTCTCAAACGGGGCCGAGTCCAGCGAGTCGGGCGACTTCACAGAGGGCGGCTCCAGCCAATGTTGCTCGGCCCCCGCCCCGTCTTTGACCTTGTCGGCAAGGGGGAGGGGCTCCAACGGGCCTGGGTGGAGGGGGGCGGCGTGCAGCCTGGAGTTACCGGGCGCCATGGGCGACGAGGACATGGGACGGAACCAAGCCAGGCTGGGGGCCGGCTTACTGGCCAGGTACTGAGGCGGGGCCCGGGTGGTGCTCCACCCCGCCGTGGTGGACACGCTGCTGGAGGCAAACGGGTGCTCGGGGTAGTAGCTGAGGGTCGGCAACGGAGGTGTCTGCAGAGGGAAGGGCTTGTAGAGGGTGTTCCCGGAGAAGTCGCCCTCGAAGGACGAAGCAAAGTCCAGCCGGTTGGGGGTGACGGCCTGCTGGGACGGCAAGTACCAGTGCGGCCCCGGGCTGGAGGGGGCGTCCTTGTGCTGCTGGCCGCCCAGCGCCGCTTCCCGGCCGTAGAAACGGCTCTGGGGCAGGGGGCCGATGTAGGGGTCCGGCAGGTACCCCGAAGGGTAGCAACCTCCAGGCAGGAGTGGCTGGCTCTCCGTGGGGGAGGGAGTGAGGCGCTCTGGGTCGGGCGGTGCGTACAGACTAGGCGGGCGACAGGGGGGGAGTAAGGGGAAGGGGGGGAGGTTAGGAAACTTGTGACTTCCTGCCTCAAAACCTCAAACTTCTATGAACTATCTCCACAAAGGGCACGACTATTTACTTGGAAAAAAATGGACTTTGTTTCTGTAATTTTCTTAAAAATAATTTTTTGTCGTGTTATCTTGTTCCATCACATGTTGTCTGTTTGACCGCAATGAAAACAAGAATCTTATCTTCTATTTAATCTTGTCCTTTTTTTGTGCTTAGTCTGTTTAACCAGATGCATCGGTTTTAACACATGATCGCAAAGCGCATTTAAACGTGCATCGTTTTGAATAATGATACAGTATGGTAATGCATATAAAAAGTCTACACACCCCTGGAAAATGTCTCCAAAAAAATGGAATTTGAATTGGGGTGTGTAGACTTTTAAAATCCACGCTAAAGAAATTTTACTGCACTCACGTGTCGTAACTGTCGCGGAAACCTTTGGCGAAGGGGTTATGGTCGATTTTCAACTGTGTTATCTACAAGAAAGAAGAACAATAAGAGAAAATTGGACATTTTCCAGACAGTGAAATTTCATGCTTCGAAACTTTCACCCACGTCAGCGTTCTGGTAGGCGGTGACGGCGATGAACTGCGTCTCGGGAAAGACGAAGGTTTGCGCTTTGGACGCGTGGAAGGCGTCCTCGCTGCCGTCTTCCTTCACCTCCACCACGTGCAGACGCGGCTGGTACTTGTGCAGGGATTGCAGAACGATCATCTGTGGACAAGAATATCAAAAAAAGATCAAAACTAAATCTAAAACTAAAAAATGCAGGGTTGGGTTCTTACCTGTGCCATATTGTTACTCCCGCCCTTGTTGTTGGTGAGTTTGAGTTTACTGAAGGACACTTCCTGCCTCATCCAATGGGCGCCAGTGTTGGGCGAGTCCGGGTGCACGTACATCCGGTTCCCTGCGTCGATCACAACATCACTCAAAAGTCCAAATCGTGGAAGCCCAGCGAATGAGAGTACCTGGCATGTTGCCCTCGGCTTTGCCGCACTGTACCCATTTGCCGCCCTGGTAGCGCCAGTGGTGCTGATCGGCCAGAACCACGTCCACGTACACGTTGTAGTGGGCCGACGGGTCCAGCGAGCTGATGTTGAAGCTGAGAAACGGGAACATCCTCCTGAAAAAAACCCCACAGTATTTAAGGCTCAGGTCTTTAGCCCCTCCCCTTTCCCTCTGGTGCCAGCCAATCAGATTCATTCTCAGCCCACCTGGGCCTGTTGATTACTTAACTACCCAGTTTGCTTCATCCTAGCGACTCGCATCTTTGGATTATCTGGATGTTTTCTTTCTCACCTGCCACTTTGTTTGGATTAAAAGAACGTCTTTTGGTGTCCTCCTGCTGCTTCACTCCAGTAAGTCCAGCAAAACATTTCTTTGACTTCTCATCCAGATGTTTTTTTGCTTCAAATACACAATGTGTGTGGCTCTCCTGCATGTTGACAATGCTGTTTAGCTTAAGGTGAAATGCGCTTATGCAAATGAATATAATTGTTCCCTCAGGCGCTTTGGCGGCATCAAAACAAGTGAGGTGTGTAAAGGCAGGAAAGCGTTTGTCGGGTGTCGGCTGGGCACCTGAGGGGCGGCCATTTTAGAGTCGTGTTGTTTTAGCGTTGCTCTGTCAGACGCTTGGGCAGTTTTTTTGGGTTTGGTTTGTATTGGGTGTACTTTCACTGTTGACCACTAGATGATACTATAGTGCTGCATGTTCATTTTTTAATATTTATTTTTAAATCACAAATGTAACTGCAATCCACTCTGGAGAGTCTTGGAAGGTGATTCTTCGATAATCAAATCTGGAAATCTTCCACTGTACTGATGCTAACAGCAAACGGCGGTTCATCCGTCAACGGGGATGCTAGCGAGTCCTGGGAGGAAGTCCGGTACTGGCATTTTGGCTGGTACTGCATAGGGGCGAATGTACGGGAGAGGAAGCGGACGTCGGGTCGAGGGGTGGGGGTTGACTCTTGCGCACCGGTGCACCTGCTGATGCATGTGGACAGGAGCTCAGGTCGGCTTCTTGTCAGCGCGTACGCTCGCCTGATCGTCTGTGACCGCGACGTGGCAGTCTGCAGCTGCCACCAACACGGAATGCTATATTTAGTCCGAAGGCTTCGCAAACCTGTTGGGTCCAGGGACCCCTTAAAGGTGAGACTTCTTTCCAACAAAAATAGTGCTATGGTGCCACCTTGTGGCCTCTATGTGGTTATGATGACGTTAGGGGAGGGATTTTTTTTGTCCAGGACAAATTTAGTGCTTTGGCACCACCATAGACGCTAATAGAATTTTTGTGCCAGTCCTAGCGTGTAGATTTTAAAACATGATACGACATAGTTTGCAGCCGATCTTTTTTGACCTCTTATTGTAAAATTAACGAGTCAGTTTGGGCTTCTGCGAAACTTGTTGACTCGAGATAGCGCCTGCTTTGCTGTCCGACGAGGCGCTCGCTTGCACGCTCGGGCGCCATTTCTGCAAAGATGAAGCGTGAACAGGAAATGACTGTCACAACTCGACATGGTCGCACTTCTGCTTTCTTTTTTCGATGATTTCCTAATATTCAAATGAAATATTTTCAAATCATGATGACTGACATGTTGCTTATCATCAGTGAGGACTTGAAATAGAAAAGAAACCCACTTGAGTTTCCCCACTTTGAATATGAAACTCTTGTGGGAAGACACCTAAAAAAGATTTTTTTCTTTTTTTTACCCCTTCATATTTTAGAGTTTGATCTTGAACTTTTCTCTGAGAAGGATCAAACTTCAAGTATTTCATCATGGGCCACATCAAAGTATTTATTGGTTTGCTTCAACAGGCTTTTAAAAAATCATATTAATAGTTCGTCGCCTCATTGTATTATTTTGTAAATATTGCAATACATATTTATAAATTATACAAATATTTTTCCCATGACACAAGCTATAAATGTCATTTTTCCAATTGCAATTTGAAAATGGCCTTCCAATACATTACATTGTCAATTTGAATTCAATTAACTATTTAGCCTTAGTAAGAAGTGGAGAAAAAATTGTAATTTTAGTTTTATTTTGACACTTAGCGAGGTAGAAAAGAGTTGTCGTCCTTCCCTGAAGATACGATGGAACGCAGAAGTGCGAAGGAGGTGTTGATTCTTCTGCAACCGCTTGTGATGGACTCACAAATGATTTTTCTTTTTTGGGACTTATTAAAAATGTGCACTGGCCGAGGAGCTGCAAAGGCTCAAAGCGGCTTCAAAGGTGCTTCACCTTGTGAACTTTCACCATCTCTGGAGATTTGTTCAACTTCTCTCCTCCATATTTGAATCAGTACCTGACTGAAGCCAGTCAACGGCTTGTTCCTCCAAAGTCTTGCAGTTGTCCTAGAAATATGTTCTTTTTTTTTCATTGTCACAGGTGGGGAAATAATGTTTGACTACGTGTTGATATTAAATAAGAGGCTTTGAAAATATGTAGAACTTAATTAAAAAAAAAACAATTTGAAACTCAATGAAAAAGTGCCATCTCCATGAAATTAAATGGTGCCAGCATCAAAACATTACGTTTTTCCAATTAGTGAAGTTGAATGAATAATTTGACGTAACTGTGCAAAATGAATATGAATATTTTTATTGGGACGTAAATTGAATTTCCAAGTCAAGTTGAAATCTTCAAACACCAAAGAGATCAGATATTTTTTGTCACTGCATGCCAAACAAGTGTCTAAATAATATCTAGTAAATATGATCATCATGGTTATATGATTTATATTGTATAATTTCTAAACAGCGACGCAGCTCAGTTTACCTTGACAGCTTTTTAATGCAGAATATTAAATATTTCTCTGTGGCACCTTTTGAACTGCATTTGAACAGCGACGCAACTCAGTTTACCTTGACAGCTTTTTAATGCAGAATATTAAATATTTCTCTGTGGCACCTTTTGAACTGCGGTCTTTTATTAATTATAATTATTTTTTTAAACAGGGAATTAACTTAATGTCACTAAACTTTTTTATTCAAATTGGATAATGTCTGTTACAAATTTAACAATGCAAAGCACTGCGAGCCAACTGCAAATTGAAATGTAATTTAAATGCCTCAATATCCGTTTAATGTTTAGCGATAAACACTGGGGCTGTTATTTTAAATATGATTACGATCAAATATTTCTGTCAAGCAAGCCGACATATGCCTCAACCACATCAATAGTGCAATAATTAAGATTTAAAATTCTGAAATAAAAACTATATAATTTTGTTTCATAAATTATACTGTTAGTAAACAGTGGGGCAACTTATTTGAGTCACTTTGTGAATAATTCTGAAGAATATTAAATGATTGGTCAAATTCGTATGCATATCCCTCAATATAAAATTCCATCATTTCATATATGCAGATAACACGTTGAATATTACAAATATGTTTGAGAATATCTGAAATTTTTGCACAATTTGGAACATATAGAAGCGTCTCAAAAACATACAATCAAAAATCATTCATTAAAATCAAGTACGTAGAAGTCAACTTTCAGAAGTGTTGATTGTAAACAAAGTTGGATCAAGTGTGTTTGTGACGTGGAATTGCTCACCTGCCGTGCTTGGTGATGATCATTTCGGTGTGGAACTTGTGGAACTTGGCCCACAGCGGGTAGTTGTTGAGCAGCGCCTGCGTCTTGCCGCACAGCTGCAAGCCGGGCAGCGGGTAGAGCGCGGTGGCCCGCTGGTAGCCCGCCGCCGCTGCCGCCGCCGCCGCCCCCCCGAAGCTGTCCGGCGACGGCGGATACGCGTCTTTGCCCACCGCCGGGAACCCGTCCCCGTAGCCCGGCCGGGCGACGCTCCTCTGCGGGGAGCCCGCGCCAGCGTAGTTGCAGCCACCCAGCGTCTGCGCGTAAAAGCGTGCCGGCTGCGCAGCGTGTCCGAAGCCGCCGAGCGCCTGCTCCGAGTGGTACTGCAGCGCCAGGGCGTCCTGGCCACCCGCGAGGGAGTCCTGGTAGTAGAAGCGCGCGTCCTGGATGCCCATTTTGAGCTCGGCCGGGTCCTTGGCCCCGCCGCGGTGCAGGTGTCCGTTCACCTCGGTGCTCTTTGCCAGGCTGTGCGCCTCGGTGGCGCCGGTCAACATGCTGAGGTAGAGGTTGCCACCCGTGCCGCCCATTTGCAGACCCCACTAAAGTCATAAGGCTCGCGTGCGCATCCAAACGCGGGAGCGAGCGTCTCCTCCCGAGTTTCCACCGGGGACCCTTGCAACACCGACTGCACGACTCCCTCGATGACTTTGTCACTGACTTTGCGACCGACCGACCGACTGACTGGCAGCACTCTCTCTGTGCAAACTCATGTGTGGGATGTGTAGCGCACGCGCGCGCCCTTATTGCGGAGGTGTGTCCCCCTGTGCAGCGCGTGCACGCGCGTGACAAGAAGTCATCAATTGTGTCAACAAACGTCTTCATCCAATTCTTAGTTGAGTCAAACAAAGATCTCTTCAATATATTCCGTTCCTTCAAGACATGAATATATCTCAAAACCCTGATGTGCTAGAAAAATAGGATTTGAAATTGGTGCCAAAATTTGGAGACACCATCGTTGCTGCTGACCAGTCAGTATTATTAAAGACGATTTCAATGAATCCAATTTCAAAAATGTTTTGCATATTGATAAACTTCCACATTCACCACGACCACCAATTTTCCATGGCAAGAAAAACTCTTTCCTTTAGTCATTCATGACTGTTTCTCCCCCTCATATCATCTTCCTCACTCATGTTTTAAGTCAGCTGTGCCTTTCCATTGCACAAAAACTCCTCTGCCACCTCCTGTGCCATAAATATCCACATCGTGCCTTTATGGCACGCCTGACAAAAAGTCCCTAAATCAACATCAATGTGCCGGCGTTGCGTTGGTTTGCATGCTATGCTAAGTTTGGTGCAGCTTCATCCAGCTGAGTGACTTTTAACAACTTTGTGGTATCTGCATGGTGTTTGGGCCTCCTCCTGTGATGTAGCTGCTAATCAGTCGTCACGTAAATTACCTCGTTAGAAGTTATCCGGTATGCCTGTCGGAGTGTCAGCTTGGCACGGGTTTGTCGTTAACGCGGCATATGTTCCTCGCGATCTGCAGGTCGGGTGTGAAGAAGGCTTGGGGGTGGGTTTGGGGGGGACTCCATCTATGTTAAGAAATGAAGGAAAAAAAAAAAAACCAGAACACTTAGCAGGGTTCACACACGGTGCGTCTTGGCAAAATGCAAATGTATTCTTCAACAAGCAACAAGCTGCCACTCCCTGCGGCTATTATTAGCGGCTAATCAATGCTACATCCAGTGCAGTGGGTCACTCCGGACCTCCACTTGACCTCACATTATAAATCATGCAGTCGAGCTTTCCATCATGATGTCACTCATGTGACTCTGAACACTGACACTTTACCCAAAGAACCTTTTTGGATCAAAAGCTATTTATTATGTCATGAAATGCTCGGTATGCTAACAACGGTTAGCGTTCTATCGTGTTCATTGACATTTGAGATTGTGAAAATGGCACTCAATAACAGTGCCAGAGTTTCAGATGCTGGCTCCGTTCAAATGATCGCTAAGCGAGCGGGGTGTGGTCCAAATCCGTTGAGGCGGGCCGGCCCCTCAGAGCACCACTCGGGTTGCCAACAAGTTGCCAACCGGAAGTCTTGCCGATCAGCGGCCTTCCGAATCACGCGGCTATCAGTCGAGCGCGATCTGAATCAATCAAGAGAAATGAATTATTTTTAGCGGGATGCGGCCTCTCGCCTTGCTCGCCGCCCTCTGGCCCCCGCATACGAGCCCCCTCACTAATGAGTGTCAACACGGAGGGCCGTGGCACTTTGACTGCGGACACCTCGCCTGACAAACGCAGGGCTCCAGTCAGCACCCGTCACGTCGACGGATGCCAGCCAAAGTGACAACGTGCTCGCTTGCCTCATTTGCTACGCAGCTTTTTCCTTCTGCAAGTTTCTTCATCAAAGATAAAAAAAAAAAAAAGTAGAAGTATTGATACGGTGTCTTGAAAGAGCCTCTGATTTTCCCGCATGTGTTTTCTAGTAAGCGTAATGACGTCACTGTTCTAATCTGAACGCTGGTCCCGACAGCCGGCTGGCAAACGGCGGCAGGGCATGCGACGGAATGCGGGAATGTCGAGCTTGGCGGAGGAAGTCGAGATGGTGGCTCTCCGGTTTCAGCGAGAGTGGCGGGATGAGTTACACTGTCGGGGCGGGGGTCCGAGGCGTTTTGGTTTGGTGCGAGTGGAGCTGGCTCGCTGGTGGACGACATTCCAGGAGATCAACGTTGCGTTTTTTTTCTTTCGCCTCCAACTAAAATCTCTATCGGAGCAGCAAAACAATCATCAGCATTGCGACTTCCGTTTTGCTTCCTATGAATCACGGGAGTCCCGTCACGTATTATTCATTCCGTCGCCGAGCTCACAACTCGCGTGGCTGGACCCAAAAACTTTATGAACCTCTGGGGTAAATGTCGTTATCATGGTCACAGCGACGGCTATTTCCGCGACGTTCTGCGTGTGCAAGCGCGTGCACGTCCACGCCGCCCGTCTGTCAGCTCGGGTTAACCTGACGCCGAGAGGCCGCACCTCCGGGGGCCACTCGGGTCCCCCGGGCGGCCTCTTTCTCATCAGCGGCATTAGGCCGGCTGCGTGTGATGGCTTCCGACCGGCGGCTCCGCAGCGGCCACCGCCGCCGCCGTGATGCCAGGTCCAACTCCCCGCCAGAAGCGGCGCTCACTCTCCTGCTGTGAAATAGTAAGTGGCGCTGGCAAAGATAGCGCTAATTTGTGCCGGGCCTCATCAAAGGACAGGCCGCTAAAACGCCCCGCCACTCTGAGTCATTCGCCAGCCACCTGATGGACACCCGCAAAACAGCGCCGGCTAAAGTATTCGACTTTTTCAGACCCACCACGCACGGCGACAAAAGATTTCTGGTTATGACATTTAGTAGATCCATAAATCCTAAACTCATAGTTCTTTTGGGGACGGGGTGTGTGAGGGGGGGGGGGTACCCCACGAACAACAATGGAAAAGCCTCGAAAATGTGAAGTGACAAAGGCTGCCCTTTGTGCAGCAATTGACATGGCAGCGGGTTGACACGGCGCCCCCTCTAGGGGCTGATCTTCCAGTTGGGATCAAATGCCCAAACTAGGTCAGGGGGGCGGAGTCACGGTCGAGGTGGAGGTGGCTTGAAAGGGTGGGCTGGGGAATATTAAGACAAATGTGTCACACTCTTGTTTATTTTTGACGCAAACCACATTTTTGGAGCTTTGACTTTCAGCGCCATCACTTAACTCCTCTCTTTCATTTTACTTTTGGGACCACAGGAAGAAAGTTCTGTCTGGTACAAATCACCCCCCCCCCCTCTGGTCCTTGTTCTTAACAAGCTGACCCTTCCATTTAATTAATTAAAATTAGCATCTGTCCCCGTGGCATTGATTTGTTACGTCAGATGGAATCAGCCTTGGTGCCCTCAGACGCCAAGGGCGGCGGCCCCAATGAGGCCCGAGATCCTAATTAGACGACGAGAGGAGGAGGAGGTGATTGGAGGAGGCCTGTGTGAAGGATCTGGACAAGGAGCACAAAGAGGGGGAGGAAGGGGGGGGGGCGGAGTCTTGCTGGTTTGAATTGAGCCCCCGGGGTCAGGGGTTGTATTTATACATGCGTGACGGAGGGGCTGATCTTTGTGTTGTTGAGCCTCCAACTTTATCATCCTCTCATCCATGTAAACAGCAATTGTTCAACTCAGAATGCAGTTAAAAAATGAATAATAATAGACATAACAAAAAAGACGGTAAGCCTTGTGGGTGGAGCCAGCAATATGAAGTCACGTTCGGCTGGTCCTCATTTGTGTCTTGTCCCGGGTTTGCCGGTCCTAACGTGCTTCCTGTCCGGGCGAGGTGGAGACGGGAGTCGGCCCATGACGAGCGACCAGTCGATGCGAGCGGACAGGATGTGGGCAGAGACTCGCTTGCGTGGATGTCACGGCAACTACAGGCGTCACGGGGACATGTGTGTGTGTGTGTGTGCGTATTGTGTGAGATGTTGAAGCTTTGTGAAAAGTCCTGCGAAGAGCAGAAGAGCGTGTTAGAGCCTGAAACGCACTCAACGTGTTAAAGCTTGACACACACGTCCATATTAGGGCCTGCCAGAGACATTACCTCTCACACACGCCTGAAAAAAATAAAATGTTGCTTATGTAGATTTTGTCTTCCAAGATAAAAGTGAGCAATGAGCATTCTTTCAAGTGCATATGTGTTTGTGCGAGTGTGTAGCTTCATGCATGTGTGTGTGTGTGTTCTCATGTGTCTGTTAGCTGTGAGGAAGTCCTTGAGCCAGTGTTTGTCAGCTGGTGAGCGTTCTCAATATAAGCACTCTAATTGTTCAGAAAATTACAAGTAACGTTGATTGCCCCTGACACCCTCTGACATGACGGCGGCGTGGCCCCAGCTACGATCCCCCCCCCCGCCCCGCCCCACCTCAGCCCTGCCCTGCCCTCTTTCCACACCATCAACACCATCACCCCCTCCTCACCATCCTCGCCTCCCCTCTCATCCTCCTCGGGATGTTGTTGCAGCCCCCGTTGACCGCCGCCTTGCCCCCCAGTGACCGCCGCGTGCCCTCCGCTGCTCAGAGTGACGTCAATCTGCTCGGGCACCTTTCATCCGTCGCCGGGACCAAAATGTGCCCGCTTGTTGCACTTGTACAAGACGGAAAATGTCTTTTTTAATGCCAAGAGATATACCAGCACTGCTCTTCTTAGGCGGAGTGCCCCAAGCCTCAATTCTAGAGCCTCTTGTCTTCTCCTTGTGCGTGTCTTTTTTACAGTTACATTTTTCTTTTATCTTTCCGTTTTAATTTTACTGCAGTGTCCAGCACAATATTAGTTATCTGAAAAATCTACTGCAATACAATAGCAAGGTTACTTTGTTTCTTCCCGCTACCGGTTGTTTCTAATAATACTAACGGTGCAGGTGTGAGTCGGATTTGGCGTGTGATGGCACGTGGACGTTTGCGGCGTATAGTCAGGGCCCCCGAAGGCCGGCATGTGTCACTTCTCGCTCCCGTCAGCGTTAATACGCGCATGGTCACTCGGCCGTGGAGCTGCGACAGATCACATGAAGTCGTGCCCCCCCACCCTTGCCCGCCTCCTCTCGCCCTGTTTCATCCCTGCGTTGACCTCGCTTGCTTGCACAGTGACTACATATCCGTTACTGTCCAGGCGTCACCTCTGGCGTGAAGACTTTTTGTTTAATTTCAGGTCAGAACCTGCCCGCCGTCCGCCGCGGTGCCGCCATGTGCCCGGCGGGCAGCGTTGTGGCCATGGCACAGAGGATCAGCGGTGATGGCTGGCGAGCGCCCAGAGCCACGGTGTCACTGTGGCTCCGGGCTCGGACCTTTGGACTTTTCAGACAGCAGTGCATGAACATGACCTTTTGTGCCTGGCGTAAGCTTTGTGGCATTTGTGGCGACATGTTGGAATCCAAAGCTATCTGGTATATTCTATAAAATGATGCGTTGGCTGACAAACAGGACGTCTTGGCTTATCCTTGGTTAGCTAGCTAGCATATGTCATCCAACTTGACCTCTGCCCTCACTTCCTGTTGGTCAAATCCCAAATGATTTGGCTTCCCTGGCATCCATGTAAAAGTTTTGCACCGTGGAGGCCGCCCCCCGGGCCGTCGCTTGTGACAGAAAGGCGGGCGGGGAGGCGTGATGTGTTGTGACAGCGGCGGCCGGGGCTGGCGGGCGGTCACCATGCGGCACCATATTGCCGGGCTCCCCGGGGACCGGGGATCAGCGTGCCAGCCTGGCCAAGACGTGCTAATAGGCGCAACACGTCTTGCTTTCACACATTAAGGCGGGCGCGGGGTGACAGATCGGAGCTGTGATACCGCCGCCTGCGAGGAAGAAACGAGAAGGCCCCGGCGCTCGCTGCCAGGCGGCTAATGATGACGGCCGTGGAGCTCTTTGTGTGGAGACTGACAGCCGTCGCCATATTGGCTCAGCCCATATCAAGCCCAGCAAGAATTTTTCCGCTGCCCTTCCATGCTCACAAAACCTTTGTGCATGTTCCTTGCGACTACCTCAGGGCGCCAACGCTCCATTTGACAGATTGAGTACCTGCCACGCAAGCTTTGCATCAAAGGTGTGGGAGTGACGCCCCGCCGCCACTTTTTATTGACTGTCTTTGCGGTCATATCCACCTTTCATACATCTACTTCTTACTTCTCCACTATTATACTGTAAAAACATACAGCGATGACATTATTTTAAAAACAATTAATCGTTGCTTAGTCGATTAATCGGTTTAACCCCAATGGGTATAATGTAGCTTAGCTGGCTAACCCAAAGACTTAAACGTCGTCATCTCCTCTTGGGCGTCCACCCCTCCCTCCCACGTGGTGCCCCCCTCCATCCCCGCAGGCCATGTGATGCCCGCTGCAGCGAGCAAACATGCTGCCAGTCATCAATACGGGTTCCTTACGTGGGTCACGGGTTCAAATACAGTTCACCGCCTCTGCCTGACGCCATTGAACCAACCCCCCCCCCTTCCACAACCACATGATGTCAGAACATGTGCATGTGTGCAGTATGATGGTACCATTAAGACTATTGTTGTTTTTGTTTGCGTTGCGTGTTTCCTTGACATGGCCTCCTCTGATTGGCCCTTCGATCGGGGATCCGGGCCTTGTGCCAGCTGACATAATGAACACGTTGTCACCGCTACAGCGCCTCACCGCTCATGTATCAACGGAAAATGTCACGTTCGGTTCACTTCCGATGTTTGATCGCTGACCACGTTTGCTTCTCGGCTCTGAGGTTAAGGGTTCGAATCTATGCTCGCATCTTCTTTTCTGGTCTGTAAATGAAATTGGATACGCTTTTTAATGTTCACAGATTTTTAAAAAATATACATTAGCATTATTTGTTTTCTTTTAATTGAATTTATGTAATTTTTTTTTTTTTTACTCTGATTCTCAAAAAGGCTATTTTATGTATTTATTTTTAAGTATCTTGACAGCACAGCACTTGTGTGCGGTTGATGTGGTTTATGTGGCCACCTAGTGGGCGGAGGAACACTTTTAACATGCAAACATGCTCGCTCTTCTGTCTTCAAAATCAAATGTGACCTTTGACCCGTATGTGTGTAGTGCGTCGTGGGTGTAGTGTTCAGCTGATGGAACGTTTCCATGCTTGCAGGTCGACATCGTCCCGTGTGGTTTTGTGGTGCAGTAATCTTTATCATTTTTTGCTCTTCCTGAGGTAAGCGGCCCGCCTTTTCAAAATGTGTAAACCAAATTTAGTGCGAAAAAAATGCATCCAGAGTTGTGTGTGTGGTCGTTGAGCACTTGACGGAAATATGAACCAAAAAGCAACAATCCCACTTTAGATTTGCGAGCCTCTGGCCTTTGGACGTGGGGTGTGTGGACTTTTTATATTCACTTATTCACAAAGACATCAATTGTGTGAAATTATGAAGTAGAAACTTGTGAAGTTTTTTTCAATTGAAATTAAATTAAGACAAGGAAGCGAGTTTCAGTGCAAGTTTATTTGGTTGGGCTATTTACAGATAGAGGAAAAAAAAAAAGTGACATCGAGATGTCTCGTTACGTCTCCACTGGCAGCATTGTGTCGTGTTGCAAAACAACATCACAATCAGTAAAAGCCTTTTTGTCTCCTGAGTGGGGCAAACATGGTGGACAAGCATGAATTGTTCCTCTGCTTGGCATTCTTTTTATAGTTCTCCTGAGTCAACGTGAGAAAAAAAAAAAAAAAGATTTGGGGTGGAAGATGCTTATTCGTAGTTTATCAGCGTGTGTTTTTTTTCTTCAATTATTAAATAATGAATAACAATTTTAATGTTTCTACGCCAGTATGACAACATCGGGACTCAAATCTTCTGCTCGTATCATCAGTTGTGATGTCATCAGTCTGCGACGCGCATGGCAGCAAAGTAGTCCTTTCAAAAAAAAAATCTTTTCAAACAGCAGAAAGTGCAGGAATGTCAATTGGTTACTTTGGGATCTTCACGCCAGTATGCGTTACTAAACCTCTGTAATCATTTTTTGCTGACACGGCGTTGTGACGAAAACACACACACACACAAAAGGCCGGACGTGCTCATGTGAGTGATAAAACCTCAGATGAGCTGACATCAGTGTGAACGTTTGTCTTATCAAAGTTCGCCAGCAGATCAAGAAGGAGCTCCTCCTCAGACATTGTTTTTCCTGTTTTTTTTTTTTTTTTTGCTGTTTGTTGTTGAAACGGGCGGTCTGGCCGACATCGTGCTGTTTTATTTATTTATTATTTTAGGCAGACACCCAGTGCACCTCGTCTGTGTTTTTCTGTACAGTGTGAGTTTCCACCAGGCTCAAACGTGATGCAAAAATATAAATTGTGTTTGTTTTCTGCCTCGACTGATTTACAATATGAATTATATTATAATGTATATTAGGGGCCTGGAGACAGACACACGGCAGAGGCTAAAAGCTAGCGTAAAGTGCTAAGATACTTAAAAAAAGTAAAATAAAATAGGCCGCAAGCGTAAAAGGTATAACATGAGTACAAATGTTCATATTTCATGCTGTAGGGATCGTCTTTAAAGTTTGGACTGTGACGGTGACACCAACATGCAGAGCCACTTGGACCTCCAGCAAAAAAGCCCAAGAAAAAGCACGGGATGGGACTCAGAAATCCAAAAGATGGAGCTGTGCACCAGGAAAAAAAAAAAAAAAAAGAAGCGGCCATTTTGCTTGATTGTAGGATTGGAAACTTCCCATGGAAATTAATGGAAATTCAAAGGAATAAATTTACCAAATTTACGGCTGACTCTCGGCTGAAAAATAAACTAATCTCCACAAGGGGTCGCAAAATCCTAAAAATAAAATTTCATAAAACTACACAAAATATCCAGTTTATTCCCATCGAAAGTTTCCACTTTGGAAAATTTCAAGAATCCTCAGTTTAAATTTCCATGGAAATTTACTGTCTGAAAAAGTTCCAACACCACTTCATTATTTAGAATAAATGAATTAAAATAAAAGAAAATCCCTGCTACCCTCTCACATTGGTCCTCCGGTCGCCATGGCGATCAGATCTTGCTGTTCTCGAGGTGGGAGTCAATGTGCTTGATGAGGGCGTCGTCAGGGTAACCGACGGGGAACATCAGCTGGCACAGCGGGCAGCTCCGCACCTCGCTCTCCTCCGTCTCCATCCAGAGCTGCCGAGTGACACAGGTGGCCGGTTAGACGCCCGTCGCGGTGGCCGGCCGTCTTTACGCATCTCGTTTGCTCTCGTATGAGTCGCCGCGACCGCTCGGGCTCGTGTGAAATAGACCCAACGCGTCGATAATGTCGACTTAGTCACGCTCTATATGAGCCCACGTTAAGCAAAACGCCAGAGGTAACGTTAGCGTCAACCGAGGTGTCTATAAAACCTCTTTTGTATGTCTTTCATGTCATCTCAATTAGCAACACGCTAACAAGGCTCAACACTCACATTGATGGAGGGCCACGACTGAGCATGCTCGGCTGATATGTAGCCGGGCTGGGGGTGGCAGCCCGGGGCGTTGGGACACCGAGGGGCAGGGAAGGCCGAGCAGGGCGCCGAACCCCTCATAAGGCCTCCGGGCACGGCAGTGGGGAGCACGCCCAGCGTCCTGGGCGGGCTGATGGGATGCGGGCAGGTCCACTCCTCCTCATCTTCGGAGGACTGCGGTGGTGGGGGCGGCGGCGCGGCCTGCGCGGAGGGCGGTGGCGGCGGCTCAAAGCGCAGGGGAAAGGGCATCTCCCTGGGGTGGTCTCCTCCGCCAGCACCCTGGTGGGGCGACGACGCCCCTCTGTGCTGCGAGTGCTGGGACGTCTGCTTGGAGTAGGCCTCCATGAAGGGGCGGGGCTTAGGCAGCGTGGCCACGGGGTCCAGGGAGAAGCGCGGCGGGCACTGGTAGGCCGACGGGTCGGTCACTTCCGAGTAGCTGCGGCGGCCCTGGAAGCTGGCGCGGAGGTGCTGGCTGGCCGGGCGGCATGAGTACGAGGCTGGGCCCGCCTCGCCCACGTCTAGCAGAGGCGAGCGGCGGTGCGTGTCGGGCGAGAGGCGCTGTAACACGGGCGAGCGCCGCTGCTGAATGGGCGAGTGGTGCGCGGGCGGCTGCGGCGCCACCGGCGAGTGGCGCTGAGAGATGGGCGAGTGGCGCTGCGATCCGGGCGAGTGGCGCTGGTGGTGGATGGGAGAGTGCAGCTGGACTGCAAGCACACCGTTAACACAAATTGCATCAGTTTTTCAAATGCGGTTGAGAATTTCGATATCTGACAAGTTTCCTGTCTTGAAAAAGAAAACAAGTTGTGTGGCATCAGAAAGGCGGAGGTGTCAAAATGGATGCATCCTGTCGTGTCTCTGCGGACGACTCACCCGGACTGTGTTGCTCTTGCGAGGCTTTCCTCAGGATCTCCGTCTGCTCGGAGCTCAGCGCTCGCAGGCGGCTCAGCTCCTCCGTCAGCTCCGTGTAGGCCAGCGCCAGGTTGACCCTGGAAACAGAGACGCACGTATGGGCCTCTTCTCGTTTGTGACCTCATTTGCCTTAAAGATGATTTTGCAAGATGCATTGGTAGTGTACATGCACGAGGGGTGAAGACTCTCCTTAATATCCATTTTGAATCTAGGCTAAACGTAGCTCCTCTGATTTTGGCGCCATCTTGTGGTATCTTAAAACATGACAATAAGAGTTCAAGAACTGCGATTAGGTGATTGTTTTTGTTGTCTGGAAATATTACTGGAATGCAAAGGAAATGCGACAAAAGTATTGAGACACCTGAACAAAATAAATGTTAGTTTTAGACATAAATTCAGGGACACCTTCAGGAAGTGAAAAATGGTGTTAAAAATTATATTTACAAGATACAGACAAATGTTTAAAATAGCTTATCTGATGTGCGAGTTCTGTTTCCACGGCAAAACGTCCAATATTTTACTTTTTCTCCCCAACTCCCATTTGCTCATAAAAATGCTGAAATATCTTTTCAGTGAAGAGTTGTAGCGTTTACAATAAATGCTCCGAATGACAAGAAAGCTTCGAGGGGGGCTCTCAGTGGGAGGATGTGAAAGCAGTGAGTAAAACCAAGCCACAGTGGAAAGACGAGTGGCACACACACGCTCACCCTTTGCTTTTATTCTTCTCCCCTTTGTTGGCTTTTCCCACCTCAAGTGGGCTGCGGTCGATTCTGTCTCTTGTTTCTCTTTCAATTTCATCTTTGTTTCGATTTTCCAGCCAATCGGGAAATGACTGCGACACGTATGACTTTTTGCCATCTTTGCACCCCCTCCCAGCCCCTCCCTCCCTGACTTACTGCTCATCTCCCACCTTCTTGATCCACTCCACGTCGCACTGCTTGCACGGCGACGACATCTCCTGCCAAAGTAGAGCGTGAAATCAGCCGCACGAAAGCGTGAGGAATCTATTTCTATGAATGGATTGATTCTGGGAAGCATACTAAATATAAGACGCTCCAACTGGTGTGACCATCTCACCCACCTGGGGGCAGTATAAAACCGTCCATCCTCTCTTGGCTCATCGATACAGCACTCATATTAGTTGCTCTATTTTTAGCATCTTCCTGAAGCTAGCTAAAAACGCGCTGTCCCTCACCCTGTCACGTTGGCCGCCCTGAAGCTGCCTCACATCCTCCTTGAGGCGCTGACACTGCGCCTTGAGCTCCTCCTCTCGCTGGCAAGCCCCCTGCACCTCGTGTCGCGCCCCCTCCAGCTCGGCCTCCAGCCGCTGTACCTTCAGGTCGGACAGCGTGTCCAGGCTGCGCGAGCTCTGCAGCGTCATGGCTGGGCAGTCCAGCACTGCACCGACATTCGCAAAAACGAGATGAACAAAAGTATGTGTGTGTGTCGGCGAGCGCTCACACTCACTGTGCGCGTCGGGCCCCGCATGCAGCTGCAGGTACTGCATGTCTTTGCTGTGCAGCTGCAAGTTGAGCTTATGCACAGAATTGTCTCGTTGCCGGAGCGCCGCCTCCAGGCCCAGGATGCGCTCCACGTGCTTCTCCACCAAACCCGTCTGCAAGCACAAAGGTCACATGATCACCACCGACAACGCCGTCATGCCGCAGACACAAGCGGGCCGAGACCATCTTGTCCAGGTCCCTCTGGAGGTTGCTCTTCTCCATGTGGATCTTCTCATAGGCTTGGATCACATCCTCCAGCTGCTCCTCGCGCTCCTTCCTCTTCTGCAACTGCGAGGGCAAAGACGAGACGGAGCGGCACACTTTTACTCCACTTTGTCCAACTTCTCCACCAAGAAGAAGAGAAAGGGGGAAAAAAAACCAGGCCAACAATGCAGCGAGGGAGATGTTACGCAAGAGTCCTTTTAGGACATGCAGGCAGCAGCTCCAACATGTTCATCAGATTCAAGACTTAAAGGCGTCCCAGGACGCTTTGCCTTGTTTGCAGCGCGCCCTCATTAGGAGACTTGAAACTACAACAGACTTGTGGGACTATTTTATCAGGCCGTAGCTTTGTTTAATATTTTTCTAAGTACTTTGACGCCATCTTGTGGCATTTATAGCCAATTACAATTTTCTCTACGTATATAACAAACTAACCCTTGCCTGGCTCATTCATGTTTCTTTTTTTATTCCAATTTCAAACTTGCATTCCCACCTCATGCGTGAGGATGTTGACCCTCTGCTGCAGATTGTCGTTCTCCGAGTGCAGCAACGCCGTCTCTTTGCTCTCAAAGGAGCAGTACGAATTGGCGTCTTCGGCAAACTCGCTGATCATAGGGAACTGAAAACACACAGCAGGAAATGTGTTAGGACGCGCCGAATCCAAAACGGATGGCTGATTTATTTGGATGTATTTTATTTATTTCAAGTGTGACTTCACACGCTGTGACTGCGAGTTCCATTGACGGAGCTCGGGGGTGAAAAATAACAACACGTCTTACACGTGTTGCAACTTCAAAATTTTCTTTAGAGAGTAAAAAAATATTATTAAACTGAGGATAACTACGACTTTTTTTTTTACCTCCTATTTATAAGATTTTTTTTATCCATTCAAATCATTTCAACTTTAAACTGAGCAGCTCATTCCTATGCTAAATATTTTATGACGGATCCAGTGTGTTAAAAAAAAAAATGAACTAAAGTATACATGTTGAGTTAATGGATGAATTCTGTTTGCAACATGAGTGAATCCGGAGAGTTAAAGTGGGGGCTCGTTGCCGACATGAGCGACGTGTTATGTAAGCAACATAAACGAGCGCATTTGCATTTAGAATGCCTTCCGTCAGCTTTGGGCGTTTTTTTTTTGTAGTTTATTTCCTTTCTGCGACGGCTGCACGAGGACTGAGTTTAACTACCTTTTTCCATTTAGCCAAACTGTCTTTGCTCAGTTAAACAGCGAAAGGCACCGAGGGCCTCCCGGGAGCGACACTAGCAAAACGCTCAACTCTGAGAAAAAGAAAGTACAGCTTGAGCTCTAAATGTTCTTTTTTTTGGGGGGGGGGGGCTTTAGGTACACTCCAAGCGTCATCCCACCCCCCTAAATGCGCATCAGTCTCTGTGGGGTTTGAGCACACTTGGTAACAGGATTACGCGTGGCGCTCCTCTCGAGGGAGTAAATTAAAAAGAAAAAAAAATCCTCTTTCTCCCAGTAGGTGGATCTGAGTCTTGAGGAAAACTGACAAAAAACCCACTCATTGTTTTGTTTTTTTGTAGTATTTCTTTAGAACCTGACTTTGGGCCGGAGGCGGCGTCCCCCCCTGGACTGACTGTGAGTCAACGGCAGTTTTTGCTTGCGGCTTGGCGTGCAGCAATTCCGGAGGGTGGGGGGGAGCGAGCGTAATGGAATAGCGTAGGAGGGAGCAAAGAAAGCTGGCAGAACGTTAAAAGAAAACAGGGAGGCCCGTTTTCGATTCGCAGTGTGGAAATGAACAAAGGTGTTTTTCTAAGAAGTCCCCCACGAAGACGCCATTTTTGTTTACGAGGGCATCTTAGACTACGATGACCACGACGTCGTGCGCGCGGTGATAGATTGAGACGGCGTTGCTATGGCAACCGCCCACATCCACGGGGCTCATCACACTTAGTGAAAGCGAAACCCTCGGTGAAGCCGCGGCGCTGTCCGGTGCTGAAGTTGCAACATTTCAATTGAATTCATTTGCATTGAAATGGGGCCAATAAGCTGCAGACTGAAAATGTAGTCAGCGTCCGGTGGGTGGAATACCATTTGGTCATCAACACTATTTCTTTCTTTTCAAAAGGCCCATAGTTTGTTCCCGGCCAAATATGTTTTCAAAGGGTGTGAAGAGAAGTTGTGATGAGTCACAAAGTTGAGCGTCTTCCATCTGCTCTGAGTCATGTGTCGACCTCGTGGCTCGTTTTCGCTTGTAATGTTTTTTTTCCGCCTACAAGTGGAGAGAGCGTGATGGGTCATTCGGCCAAAATTTTGAGATTTACTCCCTCAGGATGCAAACGAGGTGACGAAAATGCTTTTTGTCTTGAATTACAACTCATAATTTGAGGTATGAGTCAGACCCCTAGCCACTAGAGGGCAGATTGGACCACGGTTTAGTTTTTAGTTTAGTTTATTGTTTAGCACATATTATTATATCAATAACTGTGCAAGGAGGGAGACGAAGCCTAGGACTTGTAACGAGCTCCACTCCTTCTAACCCCCAATTCCAACCCTTAATGCTGAGTGCCAAGCAGGGAGGCGATGGGTCCCATTTTTACAGTCTTTGGTATGACCCGGCCGCGGTTTGAACCCACAACCTTCCAGTCTCAGGGCGGACACTCTAAACACTAGGCCACTGAGCTGGTGTCAATTTACATACCGTGTTTTTCAATGCATAATGCGCAAAATTTAACTAATTTATTGTCCTAAAATCTGGGGTGCGCATTATGTATGCATGGGTACAACAATTTTTGAAGAAAATCTCCCTCGAAATAAAACTTGAAATCACACCTTTCTTCTTGTTTGTTGTCAATCGCGCATCGCATTCAGCCATCCTGCCCAACACACTTAGTCATTAAAATTCATAATTGACGACACATCATTTGATGCGATGGTGCAATCCTTGATGGTGTGTTATTGTCAAATATTGTTTGTTTTTTAATCTCCATCGCAAACCGGATATCATACGGAGGCCGCCATTACAGATGCGTAGAACGGATGCGCAAGACACGGCAGCTATATAAAGAGCGAGAGTTCAGTTCTCTACCTAAATGCGTATTACAGGTGATATTTTATTTCACAACACTTTGCCTTGTTCCTTTCTTCGCTGCTGTTCACTTCAAACACGTTCCATACGAACACAATGCTCTCGTATCAGACGCTTGTTCGATCACCTGCTCGTTTGCTGTCGCAATGTACCCTACACAAATCCGAAACATTTCTTTGCTATCGAGTTTGCTACCGCATGCGCAGTGATACTGACCGGCAGAATAGCATCCGGTTGTTCCCAAAGATGATCTTTTTTCTGAAATAATTTTATGTTTACGGACTTAAGTAAGAGTCAAAATTTGGGTGCGTATTATACATGGGTACAGGCTTTTCTCCAGCATTGACATGCGGTTTTTAGGGTGTGTATTATGCACGGGGGTGCATCATGCATTGAAAAACACGGTAGGTTTCCTTGGAAATCTATTGACCTTTCCGTGGAAGGTCAATTTAAAAATAATCGACCTAATAAGAGTAAACAGTAGGGGTGTAACGATTCATCGATACATATCGATTAATCGATATAATGGTCTACGATTTATTGGCATCGATGCTAAACGTAAACATCGATTTATATCGCCGTGTTTGACCTCGGACATTAGACGCGACTTTATTTTGAAATCCAGTTCATTGTTGCTCGCTTCCTCTTTCGGGAGCAGTGCGCGCCGCGGCGTTGTTGTGTTGTGAGCAGAGCAGGCACGTGAAAGGGGAGTCGACAACTAGGACGCGGCTCCTGGGCTGGTGCTATGGCTAGTGTCCAAAAAGACGAGGAAATTTGCTGCCCTTTAGGCTTCAAGTCATTCGTTTGGAAGCACTTTGGATTCCAAAGAAAAGATGGCTCAACGGACAAGACACGAGCAGTTTGTAAATCCTGCCATGCGGTGATCAAATATTCAGGGAGCACAAATCTCGCCGCACATTTAAAGAAAAAACACGACATCAAAGTTCAGTGTTAAAATAAGCACTTTGTATACTACAATACTCTTGTAATTTCCTAAGTAAAGAGTTTGCAGTACCTTGTTGATTTTGCGTATGAATTGTTATAAATCAGGATATTGTTCTATATTTTTTATTAAAAAAAATAATAAAAATCGATTGTAGAGCACTATATCGCGATATATCGTGAATGAATCGCAGCAGGCTTTAAGATATCGGCAAGTATCGTAGTTCTTTGTATCATATGATATCGTATCGTGACAAAACCCACGATTTACACCCCTAGTAAACAGTTATTTTTTGCTTGCCAACACAAAGCCAAACAGGAAGTAGTGCGTTCACCTTAATCTCGTAGAGCTTCAGCTTCCTCTTGATGCTGCTGTTCTCGCGCTCTAGGCCGCCTAGCCGGCTCTTGATGTCCTGGTAGGCGGCGATCAGGGCAAAGTGTGATGGCGAGTAGACGTTGTCGGAGCTGAGCGGTGGCGAGCGCCATCCCACACCGCCGCAGCCGTCTTCCTTCAGGCCGGCGCCGCCGCTGTTGCCGGCCCCGCCCAGCAGGCCCAGCTCGCCGCCGCCGAACAGAGACTGCATGTCCTCAACCTGAACACACACACACTCTCATTAAATATGAACCAATTTGCTTTCAAAGGAGACACAAGTACATCTAGGCCTCCTAAATTTGGCAGGACGGACTCGATAGACTCTTGACCATGTCGAGTATTTGTGAGGAACAGGCCAATTGCAAAATCAGTTTTGTAAGTAGACCGACCAAACCACTGCTAATCTGTAAATGAGATAAGGATTGGTCCGATGAGCAGAAACACCTGTGATGACATCACTGACAGTGGCTGGCTGGTCACGTAGTGCCAGTGACTTCCCGCTGCTGCGGCCACTTAGCGCCGTGAGTCAGCCGTCGCCCCCGGAGCTATTTTCATCTGCTGCGTCCTCCATGCCGGTGCGGCATCAGGCCATCTGCGCCCCCTCCCCCCTCAGGCCCGCTTAGCAGCGAACTCATGGCGGCCGATGTGGCGTAACTCAGAAACGTCGTATTCACTGGATGCGACCTAGCCGAATGACCCTTGACGACTATTCGTTCTTCATCAGAATCGTTGTTTGTATAATGAGATAAATCGCTCCAGACGTTCTTTGTTTGCCAAATACTTGACCGGGTGTGTATATTTGGAACACACAGGCTCCAGTATCGATGTGCTAATCCAATCCAGCAGATCCATACGCAGCGCCTCTCTGACCTTATTAAGTGAATCCGTCAAATGTTGTTTCATGGCTTGCGGGCACACAAATGGAATCCCTTCCATGATCTGTTCGTTTTAGACGACGCTCGTGCCCTATCCCGGCAAGCCGGGCTGCACCCTGGATTGGTCGCCAGCCAATCGCAAAAGCAAGCGGCTGACGTGTGCTTGCGTGAAACTTCTCCTCAGAAGCAAATTCAGACTGACTGCACTCTTGTGTTCCTTGTGACACGTTTTTGCACGTAAGCAGGCGCCTCCGCACACGCCCCCGCACACACGCTTTATGTATGTATGTATGTATGTATGTATGTATGTATGTATGTATGTATGTATGTATGTATGTATGTATGTATGTATGTATGTATGTATGTATGTATGTATGTATGTATGTATGTATGTATGTATGTATGTATGTATGTATGTATGTATGTATGTATGTATGTATGTATGTATGTATGTATGTATGTATGTATGTATGTATGTATGTATGTATGTATGTATGTATGTATGTATGTATGTATGTATGTATGTATGTATGTATGTATGTATGTATGTATGTATGTATGTATGTCGTTCATGCATTAGGCATGGATGTGAGCTGATGCCGCTGATGTTCAACTTGGAGGAAGTCACAGCTTTGAATGCAGATTGCTCGCGTGTGTGTGTTGAGGTTGCACGTGTGCCTTTGCGGGCGTCCTTGTCCAAGGGCGCTTTCGTTTTCGTTATGCCTCTACGCTGCACAGAGAGGTGGATGAGAGGGGGGAGTGGGGGGTGATCGCAGGAGGTGGTCTCTAGGGGGAGGAGGGGAATCTGACCTGTGAGTGTATTGACTCGAAAAAAATGCAGAAGTAAAAATGGATTTTGGACTGTCGATTGTTCTCGGTGTCGCTTGCTATTATTGTGGTAACCACGGCAACCCGGCTGTCTTTTTGTTTCACCGGGCCCGCTGTGTCTTTATCACGAGATGGCGTGAGCAGTCAAAGCCCTAATGACGTGACAGGGTAATGCTTGAAGGAGCGGCGACATCGGCTGGCTGGTGATGTCCGCTTGATTTCATTGCAGATATTAGACGGTGTCATCACGATTCTCTTGCAACTTACTGAACTTTATCCAGATGTTAGACTGGACCATCAGCACACTCTGTCTCTACTTCCCGCATTTTCATTCCAGCCAGCCACAATAACGTAACGAAACGTTGCTGGGACCGACTGGGAAGCGCGAGTAGATATTTTTAGGCGCTCCGTTGGGGAATGCGGGCAGCCCGGCAAGCGGCGACAGGCAAGTGGGTTACCTGCATATTTTTTTGCAAAGCAGAAGAAAAAAAAAAGACTGAGCAGATCCCTCCTGAGCATGGGCGGATTTTCTGGAAGTAGACTACCAATAGTAGAAAGCAAAACGGGAGCACCACAGGGGGAAGATATTTTTGTTGGCTCCAGCGTCCAAAGTTATATCCAACATAACACTTTACACATTTGGTGGTCATGTGATGCGTCCGTCCAAGTCATTGCATTCCATCGTCTCGTTCGGCCTTCGGGAGTTTCTTTGCTGCCTGAGCAATGGCCTTGCCTCCTCTGGCTTTCCTTTGTCTCGCCTCCTCCTTCCTCCCGCCCGCTCAATTGCCTACTTTGTCCTCTTTCCGGGTCGCCATGGTGACGGGAGGTTGCGCCGCCCGAGCGCCTCTGCTCGGTCGTAACTCATAAAGGTGTCAGCGGAGGCTTTCAGACGGCCCGCCGGCATCCTCTCTCCTGGAAATTTGCTCTCGGAAAATCGGATGAGACTCGGTGGAGATCAGATTAGAGCTCGTCATGCATTGACCGAACGTCTGGACAAATAATGGCATGGTAGACATGCTATCCGTTCCTCGACGGCTCTGCCCTTGTGAAAAGGCGGCGGCGGCGGCAAATCCAAAGTATGCACGCGAGCGTCTTCCCACTCGAGCTGCCAACGGCGGAGGTGTTGTTTCCACAAATCATCAAAGAGTCGCTTTTGGATGCCTGGGTCAGCACTTTCTTTGCACAACACATGCCGCCTGACTGCCACTGTCTGGGCTGCACGTCACATAAAAAACGACGAAACCAAAAATAATCATTTGGGCCTTTAAGTGTGAAATTAAACAACCAACCTGACTTCCTCTGCGCATGTGAGTGTGCTGTATGTGTGAGAGCGAGCGTGTGTCGTGTGCCCAGAGGTGATGATGCAGCAGAGTGAGATAAATGATCTCATATGTTGTGTCAAAGCTCAACCCCGCAGCTCGCTGAGCCCTGGAGTCACTCCTAAAAAAAGTCTTTGCAAAAGTCTTGCTTGCGCGTTGCTACGTTTTTAGCGTTGTTAGCGCTTGCTATCGTAGTAACATTCAGAGTTGCAAGGCCCCTGCCCGGCGGGGCTGCATAAAAAAAAAAACTGGAAATGCACCTGAACAACAAGAACAAGGCCAGCTAGTTGACAGCTGGGGTATGATTTAGCTTCATTCCACAGAGTCGACACAACTGCTGCTTAGATAGCCATTTTCTCACCCTGATTGCGTCAACACTGCACAGACTCGCACACGTAAATGTTCAGATGGCATTAAGAGGCTCAAAATAAAAGCTGTCAAATCCTCTGCGATGACAACACTGATTTAAAAAACAAAAACAAAAGCTTGCTCAGATGGCCGTGCTATTATTCCCCTAACCACTAGAGGGCGTCCTTGAGCACTATTCTGGGTTTTCTATTATTTGCTCAGATGCTGAGTTGAGTTTTGTTTGTTTTATCTTTTGTCAGCTTTCATGATTGCAAAGTTCATATTTGTACTCAACTTTGCGACGTTCAAGACTGTTTTGAGCGCTTTTTGCAACTACTCCAGTGCCAAACGTGGGCTATACTTTTGCAGAGTGCTCCTTTCCATCCTCCTCACATCATCCTGCCTGCTTGTGCTTCTCATTTTGTAACCATGTTCCAAACGCACGTAGAAAAAATACACACTGGAACGTTTTGTACCGGGACATGACGCTGTCTGCGCGCGTCCGTGTGTGCACGAGTGTATATATTGCAACAGCAAGCCAACATGGCTGCGCGTCCACGAGCAAAGATACGGGATGCAATTTGAACTCACGCTCTGATGTCGCGGACCGATCCGCTGTCAGGGCCATGGCCGGGTGCGGCGTGCACCAAGCGGGCACGTAGGCGCGAGAAAAGGCGCTCTTTCTTCCTCCTCCTCTTTCTCCTCTTCGCTCTCCGGAGTGGCAGAATGGAAGCGACCGTAGAGCCAAGCACAAGCACGCCGCCTGTAGTCGCGCGTGTGCGGTGCGGCTCAGCCTCACATCGCGCTCTGTGGATGAGGATGAGGAGGAGGAGGAGGAGGAGGAGGAGGAGGAGGAGGAGGAGGAGGAGGAGGAGGAAGAGGATGCTGATGATGTCGCCCGAATAGCAGCGTCAGTCTCTCTCGCTGGTGATGACGCCACATTCATTAAGAATGACGAAGGACATATTTCATTATACTATTATTATGCAGTCTGGACAAAAGTAATGATGTCAACTCAGATGGGGCATAGATTGTCGGGACTATTTTTGTGATTGTCATCCCGACCACGTTTCATGTTGTATAGTAAAATTGACTTTAAGGGTTGAATTTTCAAAACAAGGGAAATGACCACAATGACCCTAAAATGTCAGCATCGAACCAAAATGGCAGACTGAGTGTTCTGTCAGCTACTCCTTTTGGACTTGTTGGTTTTATTTTGGGGGAAAAGCAAGCAGGCAAGCCAGCCAGTCAGGCAGCGTGAACAATAAATAACACGCTGGTGGGTGTTTCTTATGTAAGCGCCGCTATATAACCTGCTGCCTTGTGATGTTTCGCATCCCCTTATCCTCACTGATTCATCCCGGGCGTTGTTGTCAAGAAAAGATCACAGATTTACACCCCTGCTCAGATGTCAGAATGCGCTCAGTCAAAAATTAGCATCAGTAAAGAAAGCGCACCAGAAGGGGCATTCTTGCATTCTACTTTTATTCCACTAGATGGCAGTGCTCCTTGCAAAATGTCCAAATTGACCTTAAATCGCCCAGATTAAAACAATGGACTTTCTGTGTGTAAAGAAAACCGCGCGGAATGTCGCTCCAATTTGAGGCGTGTGTGAGTGCATATAAATATAAGTATGGCCAATGAAGTACGGTAAACTACCGTTTTTTTCCGTGTATAGTGCGCCCCCATGTATAATACGCACCCTAAAAATGGCATGCTGATGCTGGAAAAAAGCCTGTACCCATGTATAATACGCACCCAATTTTTATGAATTTAAAAAAAATTTTTTTTTTTTTTTTTTAAGTCCCAATGATCGTCACACACGCAGGGAGGCAATGGGTCCCATTTTTATAGTCTTTGGTATGGTCTTAACTAGGCTGGATGTAATTTTTTTTGTTGGCGTTGATTTCTCCGACTGCCCGTAAACGCACCACCGCGCTCCGTGCGCGCACGGGAAAGAGGCGGCTCTGTATGGGAGAAACGTTGAAGAGGAATAAAAACACCCTTGGAAACCAAAACATGCCCCTCGTCGTGACTCGGAGCCGCAACAAATGTTTCGGATTTGTGTAGGGTACATTGTGACAGACAGCAAACGAGCAGGTGATGGAGCAAGCCTTGTCTGATACGAGAGCATTGCGCTCGTATGGAGCGTGTTCGAAGTGAACAGAAGAGACGAAAGGAACAAGGCAAAGTGTTGTGAAATAAAATATTACCTGTAATACGGATTTAGGTAGAGAACTGAACTCTCGCTCTTTATATAGCTGACGTGTCTTGCGCATCCGTTCTGCGCATCTGTAATGGCGGCCTCCGTATGATATCCGGTTTGCGTGTGTGCGCGTGTGAGCGAGAGCGAGAGAGAGTGCGAGAGAGAACGCTCAACCGTAGCGCGCCGCCGACCGCCCAACTGCACCACGCTGGTCGCATTATTGTGACAGAGCCGTCGCTGAAATTTAGAAGATATTTTTAAAGTCCTGATGTACTTTCTAAAATTTAAGTGGACCTCAGTGCGCACTGCGCAGGGAGCTTAATTTGGTGCGGTCGCGCAACCGCAGCGCGCCGGGCGCTCACTGTCGCATTGCTTAAAGAGCACCTTTGTGTTTTAGGATGAACAGCAGAGACCAAAGGAACAAGGCAAAGTGTTGTGAAATAAAACATTACCTGTAATACCCATTTTGTTATTTGCTGATTGAAACTGCTAATTAAACTGTGAATTGAAACTAATAGGAAGAAAACAACTCTCGCTCTTTATATAGCTGACGTGTTTTGCGCAGCCGTTCTGTGCATTTTATTTCACAACACTTTGCCTTGTTCCTTTCTTCTCTGCTGTTCACTTCAAACACGGTCCATGCGACCGCAATGCTCTCGTATCAGACGCTTGCTCGATCACCTGCTCGTTTGCTGTCTGTCACAATGTACCCTACACAAATCCGAAACATTTGTTGCGGCTCCGAGTCACGACGAGGGGCATGTTTTGGTTTCCAAGGGTGTTTTTATTCCTCTTCAATGTTTCTCCCATACAGAGCCGCCTCTTTCCCGTGCGCGCACGGAGCGCGGTGGTGCGTTTACGGGCAGTCGGAGAAATCAACGCCAACAAAAAAAATTACATCCAGCCTAGTTAAGACCAAAAAAAAAAAAAAAAGTTTTTAAATTTTTTTGTACCCATGTATAATGCGCACCCCAGATTTTAGGACAATAAATTAGTTAAATTTTGCGCACTATACACGGAAAAAAACGGTAGTACGCCTATATCGCACACGTCGTTCTTCTCAGCGCTCACTTTCTTAAGAGCCATGCTGCAGGGCAAAAATACATTTACACGTAAGGCAATGAACTGCAAAACCATGTAAATTGATGGTGGATTGATGTTTTGAATTGCTTTGCCGCCCTCTCGTGGTTACAGTCTGAAGCACATGCTTAAACCATTTTAAAATAAAGTCTAATAGAATAAAATAAAGTCTAATATAATATAATATAATCTATATCAGTGTTTTTCAACCGGGGTGCTGCGTGCAAAATATTGTCAGGGGTGCCGTGGGAAATTCTCCAATTTGTGCGCCTGCACGGTGTAGCGCCCGGCAGAGTAATCACCGTAATTGTCCATGTATAATACGCCCCCATGTATAATACGCACCCTAAAAATGGCATGTTGATGCTGGAAAAAAGCCTGTACCCATGTATAATGCGCACCCAAATTTTGACTTAAATCCTCCTCCTAATTGAAATGTCATTGCGCCTCATGAATAAGTAGCACCACTTTGGAGAGGCTCTGAAGTTTGAATCCGGGTGATCTCTCTTTATCCATTTCATAGCCAAAGTTCTAATCTCAATAGTGCTGATGGCTATTCCACCAGCTCTTCTCTCCCTAATGAACTCCACTAATTGTTCCTCAACATCTGGATACTATGCTTTCTTTCCTCTTCCAGGTGCTCTTGCTGAAGCCTTTGCTGTATCAAATTAATTTTTTTATGTTTGATTCATTGACATCAAATTGGCGCGCAGCTGCCCTATTGCCTAATTCTTCTGCCACTTCAATGACTTTCTTTCGAAATGCTATACTATAACTTGCTCTCTTAACCATTTCGATGAAACTGCTAATTAAACTGAACTCTCGCTCATTAAATAGCTGACGTGTCTTGCGCATCCGTTCTGCCCATCGGATCCATAGTGCGCATGCGCAGTGATACTGCCTCCTTATGATATCCGGTCTGCGATGGAGATTAAAAAACAAACAATATTTGACAATAACACACCATCAAGGATTGCACCATCGCATCAAACGATGTGTCGTCAATTATGAATTTTACTGACTAAGTGTGTTGGGCAAGATGGCTGAATGCGATGCGCGATTGACAACAAACATAGGTAGAGAACTGAACACTCGCTCTTTATATAGCTGACGTGTCTTGCGCATCCGTTCTGCGCATACTGTCATGGCGGCCTCCGTATGATATCCGGTCTGCGACGGAGATTAAAAAACAAACAATATTTGACAATAACACACCATCAAGGATTGCACCATCGCATCAAACCATGTGTGCTCAATTATGAATTTTACTGACTAAGTGTGTTGGGCAGGATGGCTGAATGCGATGCGCGATTGACAACAAGAAGAAAGGTGATTGTTGTACCCATGTATAATGCGCACCCCAGATTTTAGGACAACAAATTAGTTACATTTTGCGCATTATACATGGAAAAAGACAGCATATCTTCCATATCAGAAGGTGGCAGCAGCAGGTAGCGATTTGCCTTGTGCTTGCAGATGAGAATATTGGTGACGTGCGTGGATGCAGCGGCAGGTATATGGGATGCCCATGCAGGTAGCATTGACAGCGACATTGTCATTGTGAATAGCGAGACGAGTCGATGGTGACAGTGATGGAGAAGTTTTTTAAGAGAAAAAATGCTGACACTGTACTCAGCACACACTGGTGTGTCGTGAGTGACGTTCAGCTGTGCCGTGGGATTGTCAAATATTAATTACGGAGCGCATTGTAAACAGGATCGCCAAACTGGTCATTTCGCGCAAGGCCTGGTCAGCCACTTGCTAATCGTGCATCCGTGGAGAATCGGAGAATCTTGAGATTTCATATTGTGTCGGTCTGACTGTATTGCATCGGCACATATTCATTTTATGTGTGTGTTGCTGTGTGCTTTTGCTAACAGTGACAGACACTATGACGGTTGTGGTGCGTTTGTGGTCCAATGGAAATCAGAGCATGCAGTTCAACCGGAGAACCTGGATTGGTTATTTTTCACATACATAAAATAAACAGTCAAGTCGAGACACCTCGACTGTGATAGCCACTTAGCTGCTGTCAGAACAGCAGAGCGTCTTTAAAAGTGACTTTGTTCTTATTGTTGCAATATTTATAGACCTAGTCTAAAACAGTAAACAAAATCACGTTGATTCTTTTATTTTAATCACAATCACTTTAAATAGTTTATTTCTTACACCGTCTAAAACCTTTTTAAAAAACTGTCACTTTTATTTTAAAAAAAGGAATTGTTAGGGTGGTGCTCACTCTAACTTATTTTGCAAGAACCACACAGGAGTCAAGCAAGTCATTTTAAACACCTGCAGGCGGAGAGTCCATTCATAGCTGTGCTTACAGCGATGGTCGAATGGAGGTCTGACTCAGGCCTTTTCAGGTGCATATTTATTGAGAGAAACAGAGTGGGGTTGAAAGTGGGGGTGTGGGAACACACAGGATGGGGTGAAGCCGCTCCCCTGCTGATCAAAGCATAGCAGGGGGCCTTTTACGACGTTCTGTAAACAAAGCAACTTTGATTGCTTCCTCTGCGTCTAGTCAATCAGTTGAAAAGATCTTAGCACTTTGGTCAACTACTTTTGTCTAGACAGGACAAGCTAGTTAAATTATTACAGGTTACATTGCAACATAATCATACGATGAAGATATTCTGCAAACCCTAACAGGAATACAATTTAAAGAATATTTTGTATTTATTTCTATTAAATTATTCGACTCTCCATACATATATATAGGAATAGGACTTTACGTCTTTCGTTGTAATATAACTGATTTTAGTATAGGAGCATAACAGATTTTTGTTGGCGGTGTGCCGCGAGATCTTTTCCAATGAAAAGGTGTGCCGTGAATGAAAAAAGGTTGGGAAACACTATATGATATAATATAATATAATTATTATAATCTATATAAATATAAATATGAATGGCTCACTTTCTCATGAGCCATGCTGCGGGCCAGGAATACACATACTGCGCAACCATGTGACTTGATAGTGGGCGGATGTTTTTGAAAGTACTGTCGCCCTCAGAGAACAGAGGTCATCTGACATAGCAATTGGTACCAGCACCGGCACCGGCATCTGCATCGCTTTAGCCTTCCTTCCCGGGGTCCTGAGACCTTTGGGCTCTGGGCGCTGCCCCCACTGACCTGGTCCATAATATGGCCCAGCTCGTAGTAGGAATGCCAGCTGACGGAAAACTACTAGTATGTGGAGGGGGTGGCGTGGAGTAATACAACCCCTCCTCAACACATTCTGCACAGTGGAGAATTTTTGGTTGTACAGTTGAAAAAGTGGCCCACGGCACAGAAAAAAACAGTTAGGGCACTTAACTTGACTCCAAAACGTTACATGACAACGATTATATGTGCTTGCGTGTGTGCGCTTGTAGTGTTGTGATGAGGAAAACAGGAAAACTTGTGACACCCTTCAACCCAAACCCCTACAGAGTCATCACAGTGAAAGGAGCAATGGTCACTGCACAGAGACATGAGCTCAGTGGGCTAGTGGTAGAGTGTCTGCCCTGAGACTGGAAGGTTGTGGGTTCAAACCCCGGCCGGGTCATACCAAAGACTATAAAAATGAGACCCATTACCTCCCTGCTTGGCACTCAGCATTAAGGGTTGGAATTGGGGGATTAGATCACCAAATGATTACCGCTGCTGCTCACTGCTCCCCTCTCCCCCAGGGGATGGATTAAAATCACACGGGGATGGGTTAAATGCAGAGGATGAATTTCACCACACCCAGAGGTGTGTGTGACGATCATTGGGATTTTAACTTTAACATGAACACAAACTCACAAGACATAGATCACACTTCAAACTCCTGAAATACAAACCGGTAGTCCCATTCACAACAGGAGACGTTGATAACTGTGATGACGAAAGTGTTAATGGACAAGCAGGTGATCCTGAACACGTTAACCTTGAAACCAGGAGGCGACGCCCTGTGAAGGTAAACAGACGACCTCCTCAAAGACTCATCACTGAAATATAGCAAAGGTTACATAGAGCGATGAGACACTGACAAGTTCTCGCCACCGTTATGTTTGTTATTGACACAAGAGTAATGTGTGTTCAGTACTGCTCAGAGATGTTAAGCTTAGTTATTTGTTAAAATGTTTGTATATCTGATTTTGAATTAATAATACAGTACGGAATCACAATTTTATATGACTGTATTTTGGAAGCCATTTTATTTCCATTATTGTAGATTCTGTCAGGGTAAGTAAAGCTAAAACTAAGGAAGGACATTTCGTTTAAAAGAAAAGGAGAGATGTAGTGTTGTAGGGGTGTAACGATACATCGATACACATCGATTAATCGATATAATGCTCTACGATTTATTGGCATCGATGCTAAAGGTAAACATTGATTTATATCGCCGTGTTTGACCTCGGACATTAGACGCGACTTTATTTTGAAATCCAGTTCATTGTTGCTTGCTTCCTCTTTCCGTTGTTGTGTTGTGAGCAGAGCAGGCACGGGAAAGGGGAGTCGACAACTAGTACACGGCTCCTGGGCTGGTGCTATGGCTAGTGTCCAAAAAGACGAGGAAATTGGCTCCCCTTTAGGCTTCAAGTCATTCGTTTGGAAGCACTTTGGATTCCAAAGAAAAGATGGCTCAACGGATAAGACACGTGCAGTTTGTAAATCCTGCCATGCGGTGAACAAATATTCAGGGAGCACAAATCTCGCCGCACATTTAAAGAAAAAACACGACATCAAAGTTCAGTGTTAAAATAAGCACTTTGTATACTACAATACTCTTGTAATTTCCTAAATAAAGAGTTTGCAGTACCTTGTTGATTTTGCGTATGAATTGCTATAAATCAGGATATTGTTCTATATTTTTTATTTAAATAAAAAAAGAATCGATCGTAGAGCACTATATCGTGATATATTGTGAATGAATCGCAGCAGGCTTTAAGATATCTGCAAATATCGTATCGTAGTTCTTTGTATCGATATGATATCGTATCGCGACAAAACCCGCGATTTACACCCCTATAGTGTTGTGATAATTCGACGCTACCCCTTTAAGAGACTGAGGAAGTGAGAGGGTGTTGAACAGCGAGAGAGAGAGTTGTTGCTGGACAAGACAAGCGAGGAGTAAACGTTATACCACCTGTAACTGTGAATGAACGTTATTAAAGCTTCAACTTAAAAGATCTAAACTGAGAGGACATTCAGTTTCTACAGCGCTCACTCATGTTTCGATGAACAACAACAAGGTAACGGCTTTGTGAGGACAATACCGACTCAGCATCAGTTTACGTAACACGAATGTGTGATGTCGAACAAAACACATTGTTCCCTGAGAGAAGCGTTTCGGTTCAAAGCCAACTCTGGCAATTTTCCACAGAATCTTCTCCCGCCTATTCGGCCCATGTAGTCCATGCATGGCTGGGTTTCACTACCAGACAAAATGTTTCTGAGTATTTTGTCTCTTTTTGTTGACTTTTCAAAGCATTACGTAAATATTGAACAGAGCAGACGTGCTGCAAGGAACGTGTTCTTGGGTTCACCTGAGGACATCAACTTTGCCTTTGTATGTTTATTACCACGTACACTTCCCACCACTTGTGAGAGTTCCGCCCTATTTTCGTTATAACTGCACTATACAATAACAATAAAAACTCTTCTGTTCTATTCTAGATATCCAAATGTTAAACGAGAATATACGGGTGCACGGCTTTGTCAACGTTTCTGAACACCAAAGTAGGTCAAAGGTGACGCTGTCCAGCTCCATGCAGACACATAATGAGTAGGGGTGTAAATCGCGGGTTTTGTCACAGTACGATATCATATCGATACAAAGAACTACGACACGATATTTGCCGATATCTTAAAGCCTGCCTGTGATTCACAATACATCACAATATCCAGATTTATAACAATTCATACTGTTGGGCTACGGATTTTAGCTATTGATCTGACTCCAAATTGTGATCAACACTTAACACAAGAATTGTTCTGTCCTAATCCACACACTGTCGCACCTAACAATTTTGCGAGTTCGTTCTGTCAAAGAGAAGACCAGTAGATCAATTAGGCCGAATTTACCAATTGTTTAATCCTGACAAAGCAAGCTAATACAGGC
Organism: Syngnathus typhle; assembly: GCF_033458585.1. Taxonomy (NCBI): domain Eukaryota; kingdom Metazoa; phylum Chordata; class Actinopteri; order Syngnathiformes; family Syngnathidae; genus Syngnathus; species Syngnathus typhle. Next base: position 2,688,793 of record NC_083755.1, on the reverse strand, counting down.
GCCTGGGTCTCGGGTCCTTAACACAAAAACTCGTGTGCCTTCGTGACCAGAAAAGACAACACATTCTTCCCGGTTGCCCAGTTTTAAAGAAACACAATATGAATATTCAATCATGCAAAATATTGTGTGGTGATTGGTCGATGGTTGATGGTCATCTCCTCCTCGTTTGGGTTTTCCCCTGCTCAGCACAGGTGTCTGGACCACAAAGACGAGTTGTTTTTCGTGTTCCCCGTCGGCCTTGAGATATCCTCCCTTTCTGGAAATCCTGTTCCACAATACTTTGAAGAAAACAAATTCATGTAGTCTGCACATTCCTTTCCACTTATTAAACGACCACACTACTACTAGAAATTACATTTGATATGATTATATGTGTCTAACGCAGCCTTAATCAAATGTGTTTGCAAACTGCCGAAAGTACATTTCCCTTTAATAAGCAAAATCAACAAGGTACTGCAAACTCTTTATTTAAGAAATTACAAAGTGCTTCCAAACAAATGACTTGAAGCCCAAAGGGGAGCGAATTTCCTCGTCTTCTTGGACACTAGCCATAGCACCAGCCCAGGAGCCGCGTGGTTGTCGGCTCCCCTTTCACGTGCCTGCTCTGCTCACAACATAACACAATGTGCACTGCTCCAGGAAAGAGGAAGCAAGCAACAATGAACTGGATTTCAAAATAAAGTCGCGTCTAATGTATGACGGGCAATATAGATCGATGTTTACGTTTAGCATCGATGCCAACAAATCGTAGAGTATTATATCGATTATTCGATGTGTAGCGATGAATCGTTACACCCCTAATAACGAACCATGCCACGCAGCTCCTATTGGCTCACCCGGAAAATAGACAACGTAACCCCGCCTCTCACAGCTTCTACTGGTCCAACAGGGTGTAAATAAAAACAATCCCACCGCCTATTGGCTACTCGCCACTGCGCTCCGCAGCTTCTATTGGCTCTTTTGGTCAATAAATTAAAACCCCGGCTGCCGGTTGGCTATTCGCTGTTATCGCTTCAGCTATAGACAAGCAGCAATTCTGCTGCAGCCAGAACCAGCATTTCGGCAGCCGCGACCAGCTGGTTCAGAATCAAACATGAAGTTCGTTCGCTATATTATGAAAAACGCCGCCCTGGCGAGTGTTCCGAAACACATCGAGCATTTCTCCAAATTCTCCCCTTCACCGCTCTCCATGAAGCAGTTTCTCGACTTCGGTGAGTGTCGGTCGGATTGAGATGCATGCAACCGACATTGCATTGCAGATTGTGTTGCATATGCGAAAAAATGGAAATGTCATTTAATTCAATGTGCCGCATTTGAACTGCCTCGCATGCTGGTCACTTGGTTTCATTATTGCGTCAGATATGGAAAGAGGCGGAGATCTCAGGAATTTCTCTCGGACGATTTAGACGCCTACATATTATGTGTATAACTTGTGTGACGTCAAGGTCACCACAGAATTGTTTGTAAAAGTACTCTCATGTATGATGTCATTTAAGGGCGTTGTAAAGAAAAAAAAAGAAAGAATTAATGGTAACAAAAAATGTGGTGACCTGACATGCCAATAACCATTGCTTGGATGACATTCCAACTAAAATAAATATTTTCCACTCCCTGACACTTACAGTAATGCCATTTTGTATGTCCACACAGGATCCATCAACGCCTGCGAGAAAACCTCCTTTGCCTTCTTGAGGCAGGAGCTGCCAGTGCGGTTGTCCAACATCATGAAGGAGATTAACCTGCTGCCCGACAAGCTGCTCACCACGCCCTCCGTACAAACCGTGCAAAGCTGGTCAGTGTTTGTGTGTCTTGTTTGAACCAGATTCTTAATTATTCTGTAGACTAGACGCCGTTAGCAGCTTTAAATAATAGAAAAAGAAAGAAAACACTCAATGGATTCACCTCACAAGCACTGGAGTCGATTTTCAACACACCGTCCACTTACGTCACACACTCGGAATAACAACGGCAGCCTTTGACCAAGTTGTGCTCGCTCCAGCTGGAGCAGCAACTGCAAACTTGGGGGAGGGGGAGAGAAAAGGGTGGGGGTTCCTCCTCGGCTGTGAACTTCAGCCTACTTTCTCCTTATGTGACCGCGTTTTCCTGCCTTGCATGCGTTGACAGGTACGTTCAAAGTTTGATGGAGATCCTCGAATTCCTCCACAAGAACCCGGATGACCACAAAGTTCTCGGCGAGTGAGTCCCATTTTGTCCGGTCGTCTGATACATTTTGCAAATGTATTTATTTATTCAACGTGTTACTCGTCCTCCAGGTTCGTGGACGCCCTGGTGACCATTCGGAACCGGCACAACGATGTGGTGCCCACCATGGCTCAGGGTGTCATGGAATACAAGGAAGTCTTCCCGCAGGATGCCGTCACCAATCAGAACATCCAGTACTTCCTGGACCGCTTCTACATTAGCCGCATCTCCATCCGGATGCTCATCAACCAGCACAGTGCGTAACCGTGACGACGGATCCCGCCACCCTGTGAGTCCGGATGTATTGAAAGCTCTTCTTTGTCTCTCGCCAGCTCTCATTTTTGACGGCACCACCAACCCGGTACACCCCAACACCATCGGAAGCATCGACCCACACTGCCAGGTGGGCGACGTGGTGCAGGGTAAATGTTGGCCTTGTTTTTAGTTTGTGAAAAATGGATGCCAGCGGTTCGCTGTCTTTGTCGCCCTCTTGTGGCAATTAAGGGTACTTTATCCTGGAAACAAATGGAAAGACTTGAATTTGTGTATAGTGAAGCACAAATAAGACGACGGTGTTATTATTTGGCTTTCACTAAATGTATTTGTTAAAAAAAAAGTTTTGTTTTTCAGATGCCTTCCATAGCGCCAAGATGCTGTGTGAAGAATACTATCTGCACTCGCCTCCGCTTCTTCTACAAGAGATCAACAGTGAGTGCTGTCGTCTGTCCATTTCCTCGATTACAAACTTCAGCTCGAATTTGATCATCTTCTCTTGCTTGATTGAAATGATGTGACCACGTTTCGTCTGGCATCTTTTTGGAGCATTGTTATTTTTTTTCTTTAAACGGATTCATGGAATACAAGGACTTGAACTCAAGAATAAACAGGGCAAGCTTTGCTTGTGTACACACTCGACGCAAAGTGCTCGGGCCAGATGGAAACCCCCCTCCCGCCCCTTTCATGGAGGGCCTGCCGCTAAGTTTAGCAGCACTCGAGCAAAAGTAATAGCCGAGCGGGCCGGACAAATATTGACGGAGATAATCAGCCTGCCGTGGTTGATGACATTTAAATGGGGATTTTTTTTTTTTTTTGTCCCCTGCTCAGTCAAGAAGACACGGCAGCCTATCAGCATCGTGTATGTGCCGTCGCATTTGTATCACATGCTGTTCGAGCTCTTCAAGGTAAACAAATCATTCTTCCTGATAATACTGACCAATAGCATCGATTAACGATGGTCTTTATTGTCGTGATCAGAACGCCATGAGGGCGACCATCGAGACCCACGAGAACAGAGAGCTGCCGGCCATCCGGGTTTTGGTGTCTCTCGGAGGAGAGGACATGTCTATTAAGGTGCGTCGCCGTGGTTACAAGGAATGTAAACAAAAGAGAAGCTGACTCCAAAATCAAAGCATTTTGTTTTTCCTTCTTGGCAGGTGAGCGACAAGGGCGGCGGCGTTCCCTTCCGCCGCATCGAAAATCTCTTCAGCTACATGTACTCCACCGCCCCCACGCCGCAGATGGGAGAACACGCCCGACCGCCGCTGGTGCGTCCAACACATTACGTGACAACGGCCTTTCCCAATAGGAAAGTTTTTTTTTTTTTAAAGACGTTCTTCCTGCACACAGGCCGGCTTCGGCTACGGGCTTCCCATCTCGCGTCTCTACGCCAAGTACTTCCAGGGCGACCTGCAGCTTTACTCCATGGAGGGTCACGGAACCGACGCCGTCATCTACTTGAAGGTCAGCTTCAAAAGTTTTTATTTTTTTATTTATTAGGGTGGAATATTGGAATGTGTCAAACTGGTTTCCAGGCGCTGTCGACGGACTCCATCGAGAGGCTGCCGGTGTACAACAAGACGGCGCTGAGGAACTACAAAGTCAGTCAGGAGGCCGACGACTGGTGCATCCCCAGCAGAGAACCGCTGGACCTGAGCAACCACAAGGTGGGAAAGTGAAGCCAAGTCCTGGCCATCTGAACCACTCCCTCCCGCCCCGTCCCGAAAGAGCCCTCCTGAACGTCTTTTAGCCCCGCCCCTCCCGCCATCATGGACCAATCAGACAAGTGCCTGCTCTCACTTGTCTTAGCAGTAGCGTGTCATTTTTGCCACGGATGGTCAGGGGAGGTTCGGGAGTCCGGCGAATGGAGTTGTCGGGTCAGAACAAGGAAGGTGCTGAGACAGAAAAAAAACCCAACATCTGTGAAGGACCCCAAAGCCCTTTTCTCGTGCACGCTTTTGAACAAACAGTCATGTGATGCTATCAGCAGCCATTGTGTTATCAATTTTATTCTTTTTAGCAGACTGCTTTGACGTGTCCAGTCCAAATCTTATTTTTATAATTGCACTCTTAGCTTGATGTGTTTGTAAATACTGTAAATATGACATAGAAGTTAATATTAAAGAAAAAAAAAAAGTGGAATACAACTAAATTCAGTCAAAGCAGTATTTTTGAGGCTCACTTGACAGTTTGCTAACCAGCTGGTGGCCGCTTCCATCTGAATGTGGTGGCGGGCTTCCAGTTGGTTGTGTCATCCAATGACTGTTGAAGAGCAAGTGTAACAGTTCAGGAGAAGAGTGAATGTGACACGGGGAGCCGGTGATTGCTACTGATGAATGACACACTCAACGGTGAGTAAGTGTGAATCCGTGGAAATGTCATTTCAAGCATGACTGCACATGGCCATGGACGCCTCCTCCTCCTGGTTGTTGTCATCTTTTTGCGTGAGACCAAGCAGAGCTCCTCCACTCGCCATACTTCCCAAAGGTATGCATCTCTGATCATCACTAAAAGAACACCATTACCACTGATAGCAGTTCTGAGAGGGTGTGCACACTTGTGCAATGCAAAAGAACAGTGAGTTAACTTAGGAATGAAGCTTGCAGCTATGCATATGCTATGTATATAATATATACATTTTGTGTAACATGAAGTACAAGAGCGCAGCTTGTTTACTTTTGTTGGAGGATTTTCCTCAGTTGACCACAAGACGACGCAATTGCACCAGTATTGACTCGGCGCAACATTTTTTTTGCTGATCCAGTCGTTTTTTTTTTTTTTTAACTTCTCGCCCATCCAGTAAATGACCGCTTTAAGTCAGAGGGAAAATCCCACTTTTTTTTCCTTTTATGGTGACGGGCATACGTAGTTGCAGGCGCTCCCCCCCCATAAAATTCCTCCTCCCACATCTGCGTGGCCTACTTCTCAGTCATCGCCAAAGTATGAAGCGTAGACTGGGAACGGTGCTTTGTAAAAGAGAATGTCGCTGACAAAAAATAACAACAACAAAAACGTCCTCTTTCATGTTAGGGGCGTGGTTTGAGGTGAGCAAGCTGTGCTCCTATTGGCTACGACAGTCTCTCGGACGTCCACGAGGAGGATCAGCCCGTCCGCCTTGAGCTTGTGTGCCAGTGACTAAGACACAAGGATGCAATTGTAAACTTGACATGGTCGCTTCTGTGGACACCTAAACAAAACTTTTGCACAATTTGCTCATTCGAAAATGAGGGGGTGGAAAGTTGGCGTCGAGCAGTGAGGAGTAGGGACGGCTCACCTGGGGACGCACGTTGGAAGTTCGCAGGAAACTCAAAGCGAAACGATGGCCGAACACGAGAGCCTCGAGTTCGGCATGGCTGACTTTGTTCTTCTGGACAACGTGACCATGGAGGACTTTATGGCCAACCTCAAGCTCAGGTGAGCGACATTGTAGCTTTTTTTTTTTTTTTGCAACAGGTGTATCAGGCCAACAACCTGCCGGAAGTTCCATTTTGGGAGAGTCCAGTTAGTAGTGTGACGTCACAGAGGGGAGCCCCTCAAGTTTGACGTCAGGAAAGTATGATTTGGTTGACACTTGACCTGCTGGCTTTGATGTACCTGAGTTTAATGCTAATGCATTAGCAGGATATTCCCCATGATTATTTTAATATCAGTTAAAAAAAAAAAAAGCAAAACGTTTGTTATTGTTGCTGCAGTTTCTTTAAAGTCTTTAAGCAGTTTTTAAAGTGTCCTTAGAGTAAAGCTATTTACATGGTGACACAGCATTTGGCTGTTATGTTGCACACAAGTTGAACAAGCTACTTTTTAATTCTGTATTTTGTTTTTAAATGTTTTTAATTATTGTGTTTGTAAATACTCTTAAATATTGCCATCGTTGAACTCTTGAAAGAAAACAAAAATGCCGTTCACTTATTTTAGCTTATAAAACAATCACATCATGTATCACATTGCAGCTCAGTGCAATGAGAGATGAATCAAATTGATGTATTGCGACGATCCAAAAGATTATCATTTGATACCCCGACAATGAATGAACGTCTTGTGGGAAACATTTCGAGAGCGCTTGTTGATGTATTAAGCAGAGCTCGACAGTACGCACAGTAGCCAGACAGCGAGCAAGCCAACGCCGGGCCTCATTTTCCCGCCTCTTGCCAGGTTCTGTCTGCTCGTTTTCCGCCCCGGCGGTGGCGTGTGCGGCTTGTTATTTGCTGAGGGCGTCACCAAGCAGGAGCGCCTTTTTTTTTTTTTCATCTTCTCCTCGTATTGCCAGCATGTGTGTGAGGGACCCGGTGGGCACGGCTGTGGAGTTCAGCGGTTCTGGTCTAGTGACAAGACGGGAAATGGGCCCGGAGTGCACACCCATGCCTCAGTTTGAGCGAGTCCAACCTCGGAATAGCTTTTCTGGCCAGGTTTCCCGTCACTCCACGCCCGCCATGTTGCTTTGGAAAAGGACGGTTTGTGAGAGTGCAGCGCTGCCCGCTCCTTTGGGACAGATGGCCTGCGGGATAAGGGTTCTCCTTCCTGATTGGATGCCGCTCTCCAATGTCTTTGTAAGGCAGCGGCCCGCAAAGCAAATAATTACAGGATCGCCTGTTTGTTTTAGTCTCGCAGGAAGTCCCGGGAAGGGGGCGGGACCAGCGGCGTCTGGCACGAGTAAACCTCACCAAGCAGCCGCCGCGAGGTTTCGACAACATTCTCTCACTTGCTCTTCCAGTGGAATGGCATTTCTGGAATGAATCACTCGCAGACGTGTGTGCCCGTGGCCTTGTGAGAGCCTGGAGTGATTTGACCTTTGAACTCTGGAGAGTTTAAAGGACGACAGGAAGGAAAGTCGGCGTTTCCATCCCGCTGTTGCTCCTTGTGTGGCTTTTTTTAAGCACCACCTTCCTCCTTTCATCCACACAATGTCATTAAAGTAATCACGTGACCCGGGCGGGCCTTGTCCTTTTGTACCCGTCTTATCAGCTAAAGCGGCTCTGTTTACTTTCTCCCGTGGGCCTCCTTAGCAACAAAAGCGCCCCCGATAGCTCGCACGGGCCGCCTCTCAGACAACCTCCCCGATATAGTCGGGATTTGGCAACGGATGGCGCTTTGCGACTCCGTCTGGGCCCGCCTGCAGATTTCCTGCCTCTCCTCGACAACAGACGGATTCTTGCCCGCCGGGCCTGCCACGGTCCGGTCTCGCCGCAAGAATTTCCATACGAGCCTGAGTAATCGGAACCACATTACCGTTCTTATGTAAACACTAGCTGTGCTCGTGTTGTGTTATTCTGCACCCCCCAACAAAAAAAAAAGAATAGGCCTAAACATTTGGGCGAGCGTAATTAGCTTTGTAGAGTGCAGGCACAGCTGGACATGACAACTTTTGTTTTTTTTCTGACGGGCATCACGTCATCCGCGCCGGATGGGCAGAGATCAGCTTAAGCCCCTTCGGACTCCAAACGGGAGCGACTATGATGAAGTAGAACGCATGCAGATTATCTCCTGGCTCTTTATAATGCCTGATGTGACCCTGAAGTTGAAACCACACGTGTGTGATGAATGCACGCCAACAAGGACCAACAACTTTGTCAGTGTGAACATTTTATTTTTTTGTTCTGTTTTTTGGAATGGCGAGTCCAAAGATAGAAAGTCAAAACCGCACGCAGCAGTTTGGCCTGGGCGGATATTTTTTAATGGTTGACTTCTTTTATGACTTTTTCCTCACCACCATCCTTCCTCCTCCTCCCTCTTCCTTCCATCACCAAGTCAAATGTTAAACCGTTTTCTGCCTCCGATTGAGGCCGTAACAATGGAGCGGGCGCCCGGCGGTGGCGGCGAGCGAAGCCACAATGGAGCTTTGAGTGGGGAAGCGTGTTAGCGTAGCCCAACAATGCTCCTGTTCTGCTCCGGCTGCTATGGAGGCGTTTTAGAGCGCTGATCATGTTAGCTAACCTAGCATCATCACTTCTGTGACAAGACTGTGAAAAGACGTCACCAGCAGCCCTCAGCCCGGCTCGTTTGTCAAAGGGAGAGCGGTGAAGAAAGAGTCCATTCTTCTTCTGCATCCACCATCTGGGATCCGATTGCTTTTTTGGAAGAGGAAGGAAACGAAAGGTCAAGTGGTGGCCAGGAGAGCGAGGAAAGACCACAGAGAGCTTCTTAAATGATGAAGATGCAGCAGACCTTTTCTTAATTTTTTTTTTTTTTATTAACCTGGTGACTATCCCAACTGACTTTGTGAGATACGAGGTTACACAATAAACTGAACTTTGTGGTCCACATCCTCTTGGACTAACCTGAAAGACTTCAATTGTTTCTTTGTTATATATTAACAGTTTATCCTACTCAATAAAGTGAATAGTTATTGCTTGCTTGCATGATAATGGGGTAAAAAGAATACACCTGAAGTTTAAATGCACCATGCCTTAGAAAAGGCTGCAGATAAATATATTTAGCAATTTTACATTTAATGTATGTTCTTAAACGTTGCTTTTGGTCTTCAGATTTGAGAAAGGACGAATCTACAGTTACATCGGTGAGGTGGTGGTGTCGGTCAACCCGTATCGCTCCATGGACATCTATGGCCGTGACGTGGTGGAGCAGTACAAAGGTCGCGAGCTCTACGAGAGGCCACCGCACCTCTTTGCTATCGCCGACGCGGCCTACAAAGCTATGAAGAGACGCAACAAAGACACATGTATTGTCATCTCAGGTACACCATGAAGTGCAACGTGGCCATCAATGTTCTCTAACTACCAATGAAAAAGCACACCGTCCAAAACACTTTATTTGACCACCAAGGTGATTAAGCGACACCTTGTGGTCGGAAATGGAACTACACTGCACTTCTCGAGGTCTGCCATATAAACTAAGATAAATGTGTATTATATTTTTAGAGACACTCTAAGGTCTATAGTGCTGAGTCATTAAATATATATATATATATATATATATATATATATATATATATATATATATATTTTTTTAAATGGTGTGTCCCATTACTTTTGTTGCAGGGGAAAGCGGCGCCGGCAAGACGGAAGCCAGCAAGTACATCATGCAGTACATTGCCGCTATCACCAACCCCAACCAGCGGGCCGAGGTCGAGAGGTGAGTGAGATATAACGCCAACTGGCGAGCGGCAAGCGGGCTAACCGACTCCCTCCCTTGCAGGGTGAAGAACATGCTCCTCAAGTCCAACTGCGTCCTGGAGGCTTTCGGCAATGCCAAAACCAACCGCAACGACAATTCCAGCCGATTCGGCAAGTACATGGACATCAACTTTGACTTCAAGGGAGACCCCATCGGCGGCCACATCAACAATTACCTGCTGGAGAAGGTCGGCTCACTCGACGTGGAAACTCATTAGCGTCTGTCTTACTGACGCCGTTTGTTTTTCCTCGCCAGTCAAGAGTGATTTTTCAGCAAGAAGGAGAAAGGAGCTTTCACTCCTTCCATCAGGTCAGTTTGTTTACTTATTAAAAAAAAAAAAAAAATTGATCTTTGTGACGTGGTTTTTTTTTTGGTCAAGCTCCTGAAAGGAGCACCCGATGCTCTCCTGCGTACGCTGCACATCCAAAGGGACCCCAAACGCTACAACTACATCAAAGTGGGCGGCCAGATGAAGGTAATCGGGCGCAAGCGTGACATCATCAAGAACACGCCATCATCTCGCGCTTGGCCATCTGCAGTCGTGCATCAACGACGGCGCCGATTTCAAAGCCGTGGCCGACGCCATGAAAGTGATCGGCTTCACCGGGGACGAGGTCCTGACGGTCTACAAGATCCTGGCCACCATCTTGCACCTGGTAACGCCCCGCCCCCTTTTTTTTTTCCCCATTTCTGAATTTGTTTGACGAAAGAAACTCTCTCTTTCAGGGGAACTTGACGTTCGGTGTGGACGGCGACGTGACGTTGATCGAGAGCACCACGCTGGTGCCGGTGATGTCTGAGCTGCTTTCCACCCAGCAGGAAAACGTGGAGAAGGCTCTGCTCTTCCGCACCGTGGCCACGGGCCGTGACGTCATCGAGAAGCAGCATACGGCGCAGGAGGCCAACTACGGACGCGACGCCCTCGCCAAGGTGAGCTTTTTTTTTTTCCTTTTTTTTTTTTTTCCTTTTTTTCTTTTTTTTTTTCTGCTCACCCGTTGATCGTCCCTGAATCAGGCCATGTATGAGCGGCTCTTCTGTTGGATCGTGGGATGCATCAATGACATCATCGAGGTGAAGAACTACAACGCCAGGGTCCACGGGAAGGACACGGTCATCGGGGTGCTGGACATTTACGGCTTTGAGATATTTCCGAACAACAGGTTTGAGATGCCCGCCAGCAACACTTTTGACAAGGCGGCGGCAAAGAACTATTTTTTCTTTCTTTGCCGTCGTCAGCTTCGAGCAGTTCTGCATCAACTATTGCAACGAGAAACTGCAGCAGCTCTTCATCCAGCTGGTGCTGAAGCAGGAGCAGGAGGAGTACCAGCGAGAAGGCATCCCGTGGAAACACGTATGGCTCCACTTTCACTTTGGCGCAGATCCCAGAAACAATTTTTGCCTATCACGTCACGCTGCCCCCCGTTTAGATCGACTACTTCAACAATCAGATCATTGTGGACCTGGTAGAGCAGCAGCACAAGGGCATCATCTCCGTGCTGGACGAAGCTTGCATGAATGTGGGCAAAGTCACCGACGAGCTCTTCCTTCAGGGACTCAACGTCTTGCTGGCCAAGCACGCCCACTACACCAGCCGCAAGGTACACAAAATCACAGGTGCAGACTTCCTGTTAGAACACTAGAGGGCGCCAGCTGTCAGGAAGAGAAATGTAAGAGCAATGGATGATGTCATGTGGGAGGGGGGGCAGTGCAGATGTAAGTGCTTGGTAAACATCTGCTTGTCAGGAAGGTCACCTACAAAGGTGGAATTCAACATTAAATAAAATCATGCTAGCATTTTTGTTTTTTTTGTCCGCCCACTTGAGCTTGTTGAGTAATTAATCCCACTTCATTGATCACAAATAACAAAATAAATCGGATATTTTGTGGTCTACAGTTTAAAAAAAAAAAAAAAAATGAATCACTCCGTGCATTTAAGATGTCAACTTTATTATGCGCCTTGCGATGTTGTCATTGAAGTATCCTCTTTGTTCAACGGCGATGCCCCTCCCTTCCCTACTTTGTGTGCTCGTTATCCTGACCTTGTTTTATCACTTTCCGTCTACACACACACGCGTGCCATCACATTTAGTGAACCGGTGCCAAGTGCGTGTTAGCCTTCTGGGTTTTCACACCAGTTGAGGGCTGACGGGACTCGGGCCAACTGTGTTTCATGCTAACCGCTAGCGCAGTGGTTGTTTAGTTTCAAACTAATCGCTAACCGATTAATTGTTTCCAGATCTCGTTTAAGGTTTGTGTGACGTGCCGGTTGGCCGTTGTTATTTCCCGTCAGGCTTCCTCGCCGACATCACACCTCCGCTTACACATTGGTTTTTTTTCTCTCTCTGCGCTGTCTCTTTCCCTTGCCATCATTCCGGTATCCAGCTCGCTCCCCCGTGATCTCTTGTGGCCTCATTTGAAAGGCTTCGGCTCTCCTCGCCGGTCTTCACCCGCCGCCGCCACTTTCCGCTCCACTAAAGAAGTGTTGCCGTTTTTGGAATTTGCTCTTCTGCGACAACTTGAACACTCGGGTGAACACGGAGAGAATGACATCATCATCTTTTATTTACTTTCAGTGTCGAATGGGGCCAAAATGTATTCAAATGTGCAAATAGATGACCTCTCAAGCTATTTTCAAAACACGGTGTCATCATCCAATCATAATAAACAAATTCGCATCATCTGTTGTCTTTGTCCAGCTCTCACCGACCGACAAGAGTTTGGAGTTTGACCGAGACTTTCGTATCCGACACTACGCCGGCGATGTGAGGTGAGTACGCGCCACAAGTGTTTCAATGACATCATCAACTCGATGACAACCAAATGAAGAAATCACACGTGCTAAGCCTTCTTAACGCACTCGCCTCCAGCCCATTTGTGCTGTTCAAGAGCCTCCCAGGAGAGGGAGGGGGGGAGTGGTGGTTTTGATTGATCCCTTAGCAGCTACTTAGCGCCGCCAGAGCAGGCCTGCTATCGCGCAGGCCTGCTATCGCGCAACCGGACTCATTTAATAGGATTAACTTGTAGCAATAATGTGTTTGTGCTTCTTACCTGCCCCCCCCCCCCCCCCCCTCGCCGTGCAGCTACTCTGTGGTGGGTTTCATCGACAAGAACAAAGACACTTTGTTTCAGGACTTCAAGAGGCTGCTCTACAACAGGTATCACGTCTGCTTCAAGTCAGAAGAAAAATAACCACATTCTAAAACCTGTTTTTTTTGGGGGGTGTCCAGTTCCAACCCGGTGCTGAAGGCCATGTGGCCCGAGGGCAAGCTGAGCATCACAGAGGTCACCAAGCGGCCGCTCACCGCCGCCACGCTCTTCAAAAACTCCATGATCTCCTTGGTGGAGAACCTGGCCAGCAAGGTGATGATTTTAACACCCCGCCAGGCCCCGCCTCTTTTGCTCATTCGCCGCCCGTCTGCAGGAGCCCTACTATGTCCGCTGCATCAAGCCCAACGATGTCAAGTCGCCGCTGATCTTCGAGCGCGACCGTTGCCGCCACCAGGTGGAGTACCTGGGCCTGCTAGAGAACGTTCGCGTGCGCCGCGCCGGCTTTGCCTACAGACAGACCTACCCCAGATTCCTGCATAGGTAAAAAGAAAAAAATGAAGCAACTCTGTGAAAAATGCAAGTGCACTTGTTGTCTCGGCTTCTCCATCTGTTACGCTCACCCACCGGCCGGGCAGCAGGAGGTCACCTCGATTATATCACAGCTTCGGGCCCTGACTCAGCCTGCTAAATGTCGAGGAAAGGACGCGTGAGATGTTTTCAAGGCCCTGCCTGCTTTGTTCGCGGTGTCAAGTGATGTCATGGTTGAGCCGACAGTTGTGAATCACACGTCTCATTACGGGAAGCGGCCAATGAGGCGCTATCATTCACATCAGGCACTAAGTGAGATGACTAAGGCTGACTTTGCCCTATTACACCCAGACTTATTATCCCCATTTTCATACAGCTCCCAGGTGTCTTCATAAAATACCTAATACATAAGAATTTGTGACCATAACAAGCAAAAGCGTTGCTCCAATTTGATTTGGTGTGCCTAATCCTGTTTCCCACCCTCACAGGTACAAGATGATCTCCAAGTTCACGTGGCCCAACCACGACCTTCCCTCAGACAAGGAGGCGGTCAAGAAGCTCCTGCAGGGCTGCCGCTTTGATGACGACGTGGCCTACGGCAAGACCAAAGTATTTGTGCGCACGCCGCGCACGCTCTTCAACTTGGAGGAACAGCGTGCCGAGGTGCTCCTGAGGATCATCCTGTTCCTGCAGAAGGTGAGAGGGTCCACTTGGAAAGAAAGGCCCACTGATGTGCTTCCCCCATGTGACCAAAATGAATATTTAATAAATTCCAGTGCACCAGAGCACATCCCAGTAAGTGTGTGCCTGTCAAAGCAGCGTGTCCCATAGATTCCCCTGGGGAATTCTCCACCCCCACCTCGCCCGCCACCTTAATTGCTTTCCAAAGCCTTTTCTCCTTCTCCGGTCTCGGGGCATTAGCTGTCAGCGTGTCCAAGACTTTTTTTTTTTTCTTTTTCTTTTTTTTAATTCCCTGTCGCCTTCTCCTTCGCAAATGGTCTTTATTCAGTAGATTGGGAAGTCAAATCCAGCTTAAGGAGACTTGACGTGACATCCAGACCGATCATTTTGTTACTGTGCGGTGGGAACCTTTGCCTTAGCTCGGGTGTAAAAGGAACTGGTCAATTCCTTTTCTTGCCATTGTAAATCCTGACAAGAGCGCAGTTAAAGCTCTCCCTTTTATGGGTAAATATGGAGGGCTGCGCCATCTGGGGGCGTCTTCAACGGGGCCTGATTAGACTCACCTTCGGTCCCCAGGGTGCTGTCTCGCCGCCATGTTGGAGCGCGCGAGAGCGTGAGAACCCCCCCCCCTCCAACCCCCACCTTAATGAGAACATTTCAACAGTAATGTGATTTATCGTCACTTGATGCTCTTTTATTTGATTGCCCCTCCCCTCCAATTGACCTCCATGGCGCCCGCCCCCGCCCAACCACCACTTCCCACAGCGTTCAGCTTTAATTAGTGATCTGCTTGGATAAACACAGGGCAGAGCAAAGCATTTTTTTGAATAAAATATCACTATGAGTGCCGTAGACATCTCAGATTTATTTTAAAAATGCTTTATGTCTCCTTTTTGTCATATACGCGTGACAATGAGAACAAAACCTACTCGGCGGCACGATTAAAATCAGAAAAATTCCCGTCTGTCAATGCGGCGGTACCTCATCTCGCCGGGATAATTGGCAGTGTCGGGAATGAGACAGATTAGCCGTTGGCAACGTGACTCCTCATCCTCCTCTCCAATTATGACAGCGAACTCATCAGGTGAAGACCACCTCCTGCGCCTTTTTAATATTCATGCGCTGGAAATGCGCTTCCTCCTTGCCGCCAGTCACCCACGCAATGAAATATTCATGATCTCAATCATGAGTGTTAATTTCATTTGCTTCTTGTGTGTGTGTGTGTGTGTGTGTTGGCATCGCCAGATCTGGAGGGGCACCATCGCCCGCATCCGGTACCGACGTATGCGGGCGGCCCTGGTCATCCTTCAGGCCTACCGCCACTACAAGGTCAAGTCGTACATCCGCGAGCTGAACCGCCGCTTCCACAACGTGCGTTCCATGAGGGACCTCGGCCGTCACGTCAAGTGGCCCACGCCGCCCAAAGTGCTGCGCAAGTTCGAGGAGGCGCTGAGGAACATCTACAACAGGTACATGCGAGGGGGCGGTTATCGCAAAGAAAACAAAATGCAGCTTCTCGGTTGGGGTTTTTTCAAAGCTGGCGGCGGCGGGGTTGACCCCTAAACCGCTGGAGACTGACAAGTCCTCAGGTTTGTTTTCTCCTCCAAATGCGGCCCTTTGAAGCAGGTTTCTTTGTGCTCACACTGGGAATGGATTTTTTTTTTCCCCTTTCATTCCCTTCAGCGAGAACTTTGCGGTCGATTTTCCACTACTTTAATAAGATGTTTTGTTGTCTTTCTCCCTTTCTGCAGGTGGTGGGCTTGGACAATGATCAAGGGCCTCAGTGCAGAGGAGACCCTGCAGGTGAGGGCGAAGGTGGCCTGCCTGGAGGCCCTCAAAGGCCACAGGGTGGACTTGGGACTACAGCGAGCCTGGGAAGGAAACTACCTGGCGAGTAGCGGCACTGCTATCTATGCAGAGAAGTCAGATCTCAAACCTTTGTGTTTTTTTTCTAGAAGCGAGACAGCCCTGATAGCACGGCGTCTTTCACGTTGGTCTCCAGCGAGCTCCAGCGCAAAGACAAATTCATGCGGGTTCTCTTTGCCTGCAACGTACGCAAGGTGGCTGGCTGGCAAACACGCAACGGCGACCTCGGCACCCCCAAAGCCGGAATGACAAATCTGGGTTTTCACAGATCAACCACTTCCACAAGGCGGAGGACCGAGCCGTGCTTATCACCGACCGCCACCTGTACAAGATGGACCCCCTCAAGCAGTACAAACCCATGAAGAGCATCCCCCTTTACAACGTACGACGCTTTCATTTCCATCCACGTGCTAAAAAATATTGGTGCTAAGTGCTAAGCTAACACCTGTGCAAAAACAACATGGGTGCCGTCTCGGTTCCTTTCCCTCCGTTGTCATGCCAACATCCCAGGAGACGGTGTCGCCATGGCGACCGAGTGGATCAGCTGATGTCTGGCGGCGAACGATGCTCTTCCTCTTTCACTTTCCCGGAGAGAGTCGTTCATCTCCTTTTTCTGCCTTTTACCTTTTTTCTTTCCTGCTGTGCGGCCATTTTTGTTAAAAAAACAAGTTTCTATTAAACAACAAGATGTATTGTAATGTATGTGAGCAAGGAATGTCGCAGTGGCTTTTGCACGCATATTTGACACGACAACATTCTACCTTGACAGGTGACGGGCATGAGCGTCTCGCCGGACAAGGACCAGCTAGTGGTTTTCCATACCAAGGACAGCCGGGACCTGGTGGTGTGCCTGCAGGGCCTGGTGCCTGCCAACGAGAGCCGCATCGGGGAACTAGTGGGTGCCCTGCTCAGCCACTTCAAGAGGTAACGTGTCTCCTTCTCCTAGTATGACATTAGCATTGTTGTTAGCCAGCTAGCAGCAGAGTGAGAGGAATTCTGTCAAGGAAAAAGTAGCATCTGTGTAGATTCTCAGCTGGTCACACACAAATGCCAAATGAAAATACTGGCAAGGAGCTGCTGTAGGCCACAGCTTCCGCCGAGAAGCTCACACTGAAGAAAGCGGCATCTCACAAGGAGCTACATTTGTTTTTCTTTCATGTGCCGCCCCCTCCCCTCCTCCAATCCCAGCCCCACCTCAGCCTCACTTGACTCCCCCCATTTCATTTCTGTGGAGGATATGAAATATTTAAAGATCTCCTGCTGCAGCTGACTATTTTTAGAGCACACGCAGCCTCCCCCGTTCTCTCGCTTTTATGTGTATTGGAAAAGAACAGTGTGGACTGAAGTGACGGGACGTAGCTCTGTAAGCAATCGATCGGATAGGAAGTCGGAGGAGTCCAAATCTCGTTGCGGTGGGGGGGGGGGGGGGGGGGGGGGGGGGTCAGCGCTTGTCCTCGTTAGGGTTACGGCAAAGATGGACCCATCACAATTGAAAAACCATTCACACTTCGTAAACACTTTGGTACACCTAAATGAGAAGCGGTTCAACCATCTGCTTTATTATTATCATCGATCAGCAAACCTTCATTGATTAAGGTGCCTTAAAGTACCGTGGGATTCTCCCGACACGCCATACAATCAAAGTCCGTTCCACATTGCACCTAAAAGGTGAAGATTGAAACAGGGGGCATGTCAGCACTTTTGGAAGTGCATTTTAGCCTGCACCCGACCTAGACGCACACAGAGAGACAGAGAGAGAGAGAGAGAGAGAGAGAGAGAGACAGAGAGAGAGAGAGAGAGACAGAGAGAGACAGAGAGAGAGAGAGAGACAGAGAGAGAGACAGAGAGAGAGAGATGATTTGCTGTTCCTCACCAAGGTCACAGCGCTTTTCTGCTGAATCGAGCCTTTCTTCTTTACTGATGCAAGCGATGCACTCCTCTTTCCGCCATCCCCCTTGGCCTCGCCTTTCCTTCTTACTTTCTTGGAGCACTGTCAGTCCCGCCCCTCTGCTCTCGCCCTCCATCTTGCATTCTCTCCTTTTGTCTATTTCCATCCTTGCCTTTTTTCCTATCAGCCTCTCTCCCCACTCGTCCCTCCTTTTACCCGTTCCCCCCATCCGCCCCGCTCTCTCGCTTCCTAATCCACTTTGCCTCCTCACCCATCCCCCTTTTCTTTCTTCCCCCTCCATGTTCCCTTTCTTCCCTCAAGCCACCAGCTCTCTTTTGTTTTTCACCTGACATTCTTTCCCATTCGTCTTTTGCCCCCCCCCCCCCCCTTTTTCCTCTCGTTTCCTTTCCGGGTGCGCTGCGGATGCAGTTGCCATGACGACGGCTGCTTCCATGTTTGTCTGATCAGTAAGCAAGCCGTCTTATTTATTCCGAGTTTTCCCCCGTTGGGGGTGTGTTCACTTTTGTGGCCAAACATTTCAAGGTCAGCACAGTGACATCATTCAATCGCTATGACCTGCACCTTACTCACACTTTACGAGCGTCCATCTTTAATGGCCGCCATCTTCCTCTGTGTGACCTCCACGGGTGCGCACCTTCCGCCCAGCAACAGTGGTTCTACCTCCCCCCCCCCCAGGCCCAAGTACGATTAGCTCCATCGTCCGCCACCTCTCCAGCATAGCTCTTTGCGTGTCACGCTCGCCTGATGACCTCATTTCCTCAGCGTCATCCATCACGTCGGACACCTTTGTCATGCTATAGCGCCGCCGCCTCCTTGGCGAGCCTCACAGGTGTGTCATTTTCTTTCTCTCATCTGACAACCTTCTGCGTAGAGACTTTGTTTGGTCCGCCAGCTTCCTTCTACATTATAAAAGTATATATAATGTGTTTTTCTTTTTTTTAAATGGGGAAAATGACACGACTCATTGCAAATTGTTAGCCATCTAATGGCGTTTTTCATCATATGCTAGCATTAAGCTAGTAGGGGCATCCTTAATTTGTTTTTCACAAGCAAGGTGTCATTCTTTATTTTTTCAGTCGATGTGATTTTCCTGATCAATGAGTAACAGTAACAGCGGCAACACATTGGCACAAAAGCTCATTCGAGACTCCCCGCCGCCGTCGCCATCTGCCAAGTGTGACCGTCCCCTTCCAGAGACAGATGCCGGCGCTTTTTGTGCATTTCCGGTTCTGCCTCACCTCCCACTCATCCGCCGAGGCAGCCCGTTTGTTTAAGCGCAGCCCGTGTGGATTCCCGGCAACAGCTGTTCATTGGCACGCGGCGTTCACCCGCTGGAAGACGGCCACTCGATTTCCACATGTCGCAAGCTCCCGCGGGGTCACGTCACGTGTCGGCCCTTTTGTTTTTGCCCTCTTTGTTGTTTAAATGCGACCAAGTCACAACAAACAGGTTAAGAAGGCAACACGTGAGCAGCCTCCACCATGCATGAATAAAATAAGAAGCCAATGACGCTCATCAAAAAACATCACCTTCTGCTGTTTGCAAGTGTAAATGCCCGAGGTGGCAAAAACATGCTGTGGAGTCAAACAAAAAAAGATTTGAATCAATTAAAAAAAAAAAACTCCCTTTTCCTTGAATTTCGCCGATATGAAACACAAAATGTCTCCCTGTGAGATTTGAATTTCCCAACTTGCTCTATTTTTTGCTCAGTCAGCAGAAACACACGAATAACAAGTAGGATGAATTTCTAATTAGCATTTCCGTTCTTCACGTGCCCTTTGTCAGACTCGCGCGCCGTGTACAGTAGAAACACGCATGCTAATTAGCTGCGCATAAATCAAACTAATGCGGAATAATCCACAATCTGCGCTCTTAATCCTTCACGGGGATTATAACCTTTTGATTGGCCTTGAATCTTTGTAATTGTAGTTAAGAGAGCAGAGGGGGGGGAGACTGTTGGTCCCCGTCCAAAGTTGTGAAACGTGAGCTCATGCTGCAAAGTCAAACAACAGCGACAGGATGTTTGGTGGTTAAAATGCGATTGGGGGGAAGGAAAGAATTGATTTTCTAGTTTGAGAGCCCAGTCAAGTGAAAGTCTGCCTTGGGGGAGGTCACAGCAGCTCAGGCGGGAGACAAAGATCATCCCGTGTGACCATAAAAAGAAGCTTTTTGTTCTAAATTCTGTTTATCGACACGTTGCGATTTCATTGTGTGATTTATTTCGAGACCAGTGTGTGTGTGTGTTTCTGTGTGTAATCCTCAGTGTTTGCCCTTCACGCCAAACACAGCATCCCTCTGGCATTTCACTAACACACACACACAAAGTACCTTTGGCTGGCGGCCATGACAGATGGAGGAGTTGGGCTGGTGGAGGTTGCCATGGTAACCAGCAGCGACTTTTCCCCTACGCTCCGACTGAAGCTAGATGCGGTGGCTCTGTGGAGGCGTGCCGTGTGGGAGGCGTGTTTGTGTTCATGATTTTGTGTGTGTGTCAGAGACATGTTGTGGTTGTGTAACAAGTCGCTGTCATCAGGTGATGTGTTTGTGTTTTTCTGTGCGACAGCGAGCGTAGGAAGCTGCAGGTGAACGTCAACAGTCCCATCCACTGCAGCATGAACGGCCGCAAGTGCACGGTGGTGGTCGAGCCCAAAATCAACCAGTCGCAGCCAGACTTCACCAAGAGCCGCTCCGGCTACGTGCTAGCCGTCCCCGCTAACTAAACGGCGGCCGGCGACGACGAAGCCCCCCAGCAACCCGGGAAGGTGATTGACTCGTTTGTTTGTTCTGGGCCCGGTTTACTGAATCGTCCAATCACAGCGTTGAAAGGTTCGCACTGCTGGATCCATCCACTCGAGACATGTTCTTTTCTCTTTCTTTTTGTTTTTGTTTGCCGAGTGCAATATTGACTTTGTTCTGTTGTCAATCTGAGAATAAGTTGGGTATAAATTAACGAAGGGTTTAGAAGTGTTCATTTGAAATGATTGTCCATGCCAAAGGCGTTTGTTGATTTTCTTTTTTTTAGTTGGGCTGTGTTGAGCACGTCCGAAATTTAAGGAAATTAAAAGTTAGACATATTTAAAATATCCACGCTAAGAGAATCCCGATGTGCTAAAATCCAAAGCCCTCGATGTGTGACAAAGTCGTAAAGGGAGCCAAAGGTCGTCGACTTGACCGTTGGCCTTTTTTTTTTTATATCAGCCTTAGAAGTGACTCGCCATCATGCCAAGTTTTTTCTCCTTCCTCCCTCCCCAAAATCCCAAATTGGAAAGCATCCATGTCACATGACCCCCCTCCCTCCCGTGTTGCATGTGTGCCAACTGCGCGTCTTCCCTCGCCATCGCTCCTGCATGCGCCAAATTGCTCGCTGTTGGTTATTTATTGTGTCTGACGTGCCTCATTTGATATCCTCTCTGCTTACATTTGTCATATTCTCATAGCAATAAACAGTAACATGCAGTACTTTTGCAGTCTTGTGTACAAATGTTTTCCCCAATGACTTGAGTGATATCGGATCTCACTCGTTATCGCCATGACAACGTCGCGTCCCGCCGGGCGGGCCCTTTAATTGTCTGACGCTGCTGACTGGTTAGTACTGTTCGACCTAATTGACTACCTAGCGTTTTTACGGAAAGCAAAAAAGCCACCCACGAGTGGAACAATCAGTGCATTTTATTTGGATTTTATCTTCATCACAGTACAAAAATAAATGAAAATAAGCCAAACCGAGACGTGATATCAGGAACAACAACTGTTTTTTTTTTCCCCCCTGTTTTTTGTTGTTGAAAAATCTAAGATTTTAATAAGCCCCTCCTCCCACAATGGTCTGTACACGCACACACATTTGCACCACCGCTATTTATCTACAAGTTACGCAACAACAGACACAAAATGATCAGTTTTTTCCAAGGGTTTTTTTTTCCCTTCAATCTTGACTTTTTCTTGATGAAGAAGATGCTTTTAATTTTTTTTTGTTGAAATGTGCTTTTTGCTTTTGTTTATCTCTTTGGGCACATTTCCGCTAAACAGGACAGTTGAAGTAGAAGAGGAAGATAAAAAAAAGAAAGATTCGGGGGGGGCAGTGGGGGGGGGAATCTTTCAAACACGGTAGACTCCAGTGATGTATTATCTTTCAATGATGCGCATAAAAGCCTCCGTCGTAATCTTCAAATGTGACCTCCCCTTTTAAGCACACTTGTAAGCCTTCCCTCTGTCGATAGACTTTATCAAATACTCATCAAATTTGATGCTGGCAATAAAATACAGCGGAGAAATGTGACCTCTAAAATATAAAAACTCAAACTGTTCGGGTAATAAAAACAAAAGGCACACAAAATCGACCCTGTGCGTGTCTAAGCAGCTGAGTAGGACAGATTATAAAAAAATAAATAAAAAAAAGTATCACCAATGAAGCACTTTTTTGACTTTTCACTCCACTTTATTCCAGTTGTTTTGACATCGTGGCGGTGGTGCTGGTCCGATTATTCCTGCGCGTCACCCGCGATAAATCCCTGACACTCAACCAGAAGCAATCTTAATTCCCCACGAAAGATGATAAGCTCAAGCTAAAATGTTCATTGACGTGTAATGAGCTAAAGTCATTCGAGTGAGTAGATATCAGTGGAAGGGAGAGTGTGATGGAGGATATGGCACTCTTAACTGTCCATGATGAGCACGCTAAGTAGCAAAAAAAAAAAAATCAGCTTAGCAGGCAGAGCTAAAAATCAACACGAACGCAGATCATCAAGTCCAAAGAAGACGACGTTGCGCTAAAGTCGCCGGCACACGTGCAAAATACATGTCATTCTAACCATCATCATCAAGTATTACAATGAAAATGAGCTTTTTCCAGAAGAGCCGTAAAGAAAAAGCAATAAATAAGCTCCACACAGGTGTGAAAACATCCACTAAATTGTCATAATAGGGAAAAAAAAATACAGTCACCGTCTTCTGGTTGAGAAAAAGTCAGATAACGTAACAAATCTTTCCCAGCGTTCACTGCTTTGTCTGCTCCGAGAGATCGCCGGCCTCCCTCCTTAAAAAGAGAAAAAAAAATCCCCAAGCCTTAACGCCGCAGCTGACGTTCCGTCCCGGGCTCATCAAAGTCCACGCGAGTCCGCATAGACCGGGAGAGAGGATTTCATGGCCGTGGCGTGACGACGAACAGCAGTCAGGCGATGGCCCTCCTGCAGGAACAAAGCTCAGACTCAGAATACTCGATGGGGTTTAAGTCAAAAGCCATTTTCAAAGACTAGATTGCATGCATCCCCCCCTCCTCACCGGTCCAGGCCGATAAGCAGGCGGCTGCGCTCCTCTTCCTTCTGGCTCTCGTTCTTGAGGTCGGCAAAGACCTGCGTGAAGTAGTGTGGGTCCGAGTTGATCTGCAGCATCTTGGCGCTCATCAAGTCGATGATGGACAGGCAGCGGTCCCAGAAGGCTTCCTTGGAGCTCTCCACCAGGAAGGGCTTGAGCGGGTAGGAGATCTCGTTGCCCATGTAGGAGTAGGACAGGTAGAGGCAGGTGAGCAACACGGCTTGTAGCTCGTGCTCGCTGGCCACCTCGGAAGAGACCACGTCGCGGCACAGCATGTAGACAAAGACCACGTTGGCGGGTGTGATGAAGCCCTGGTCCTGCCACCCCTGCAGCAGCAGGGAGCGGTCCACGCTGCGCAGCCACAGAACCGGCTCGGTGGGCGATAGGTGCTTGAGGCGGTAGCAGCGCCGGCATAGGAAGTCGCCCAGACAGCGCAGAAGCTCACTGGTGGACGCCTGCACGATCACCCGCTTGGGGGTCCCGGGGGCGGCGGCAACCACCGCCGGGGCCGGGGCCTTCTTGACCGAGGAGTTGTCGTTGGAGGCCTTGTTGCTCGGAGTGCTCTGGTCCTGCGTGAAGGACGACAGGTTGGCGCACGACTGCGACTTCTTCAGGTTCTCATTGTTCAGGTGGCTGACGTTGTTCTGGTAGGTCCCGTTGGGCTGCACCTTCTTGGAGCCCTTCTTCTTAGCCGACACAGCCACGATGCGCTTCCACGGCAGCACGTTGATGAGCGAGTGGCGCTTCAGGCCTTTGTCCTTGGCGTTCTTGCTGTTCTTTACCGCCGTGTAGTGGCCCACCGTGGCCGGCCCATCCTCAAACAGGGCCGCCTTGCGGTAGCTGGGCGACAGGGAGAGCACGGTTCCCATGGCGACGGCGGCGAGGAGACGGCGCAAGATCTCGGGAGGGGACGGCGAGCGTCCTGTCTTGTCGCTCGTTTTTTCACTCTGCGGATGGCAGCTGCCGGAGGCCAATCGGATCAATAATTAGACCAGTCAAGGCGACCATGCATTGCTTATACAGAAACGAAGCCCTGTTAGTTAGGGACCAAGCAGCTAGCCGTTAACTGCTAATTGGCTCTGAACTTCCTAACCTTTCTCTGTATCATCTTGAGATGTTTACCACCCTACATTCAATGGGATCTAGAATCTTCCATCACATTGCTGTTCCCGTTAATACAGCTAGCTAAAACGAATTGAGAATTGGCTTAATACTTTGTGTGTCTTGGCATGAAGGAATTGACAATAAAGCTGACTCTGACTCTGACATGTATATTTCCTTTCACTCCTATTTTTTTTGTCCCTGAGGGTTATTAGCAGCACTGACTGGACTCTGCAGCAGCGTTGGAGTGATTCATTTAGAAACACACACACACGCGCGCGCGTAAATCTTGCCATAGAGATAATGGAAGATAATCACACTCAACAATATACCATATGTTTTTCCTGACTGAGCCACAATGTAAAAATAACAAAAATAAAACACTCCCCATTACGGTAAATTCATATTTCAAAAGCACAACTGCATAATTAATGGCCAGCAACTGAATAGTGCACTATAACTAAAATGGACGCCTGGAATGTAAACAGCGCCCATAAGGTCTAGTTGGGTATATGGGATATCGTTTTCATGAAATGAGGTGAGTGTCTGTCGCTAATCGTTCTCACTGCAGTATGCCAACCAAGCCGAACCTTTAGTCCACCATTGTGCATCATTTCAGCACCGTGATCCGTGATAAAATGTACAATTTAAGCACCCAAAACATAGTATAAGGCTTATTTTGACAAATTTTCAATGCTAATTCCGGCTCGCGGATGCTGTCCGTGGTCCTGAAGCTGAGCTCGCGCGTGGAAACGAGGCTATTTATAGCCACCACCGTGCAATTACACCCATACGAGTGAAAGGAGATATTCTTGCATCCTCACGTCAAAAAAATGGATAAAATCCAGGTTAAAATCCAAGCAAAGAGATGAATATGATGAAAATAAATCTTACCAGCTCACCGAATGACTGCGCAACGACGAAGACGAGCGTCTTCCCCCTCATGAACGGCGACTCACTAGCATCTCCGTTCGTTTAAAAGCCGCTGTGAGAAGCAATAATCCTCAATGGTAAAATATTTGAAAAACAAATCGACGGCAAATCACGCAGTGGATGCGCAGCGAGGATGTCGGATGAGGATCCTGCTGCTGCTCCTGGCCGTGATGATGCTGCGAGCTGGCTGATGTGCAGTGTAGTGTCGTGTCTTGTTGTGTTGTGCAGTGATGGCGCAAAGGCGGTGGTCCTCCTGAAGAGTGTCCACGCCACGCAGCCACTCGAAGAACGAGTGCATGCACGGAGCCCCGCAGGCGCGGTATAGAGTGCAACGTGCACCTGAACGCACCACCAAGCGTCCGGTGATTGGAGGACGTTGTCGTTTGACCCAATTTGAGGCACACTGGCACTAATCTACCCGCCCCGAGGGCAAAATCAATAGGAAATGTGCTCATTTGGTGTTTGTGACACACGTCTTACCTCAATAGCAAATATTGATTGTCAAGATACGGTCATAAAACATATTGCACTTGATCAACCATAAAGATAAAAAAATGTTTTGATTTTGGTTTCTTTCTTGTAAGAATCTAAAATCTAGACTTAACCAAAACAAGTTATCACTGCCACGCGGTTGTATTATTTTAATAACATGAGATATTACATAGCGTCATTTTCACTTATGAATGCAATGAAATGTTATATTGTATCTATAACTAAAATGGCGTATTATTCAACATCGTTCGTTTTTATTGTTACTGCAGGAGTGCGTTGAGTTAGTTAATTCAATCTGGCTCGTGAATTGCAAATCATCTTTCTCCATAGAAATAAAGAGGGGAAAATCTGTTCCAGCCACCACAAAAAAAAATACACATTTCTCGCCGAGCTGTAAATAAGGCATGGGAGAAAGGAAGGGCTTTGCCTAAAATGGAAGAAGGTGTGCTAAACCTGGCCACCTGGGGCAGTACAATAAAGGCATACAGATACAGTAAACATTTAAGCGAACGTCATTTCCCGACATGCACCCATCCCATGACGTCACGTCCGGCACGTACTTCTCATTCAGGCTACACTTTGAATAAGGAAAATGGCGGCTGCAGCAGTGGTCGAGTTTCAGAGAGCTCAGTCTCTCATTAGCACGGACCGCGATGCCTCCATCAACATTCTGCACTCGATAGGTACGAGTCATGCTTTTATTTGGAGGCTGGGGGTGCCGCTTTGCCACATGGGGGGCGTTTTCTTGCTGCTTTGTCGCCCGCGAATGGGGGCTAGTCGGGTAGCAGCGAGCCGGTTGTGCGGTGCTGACTCACTGTTGAGTGGGTGCTGGACGGACGTTAGCTCGTTAGCCGCTCTGCTAACAGGCCTGACGTCTCATGCAAGTCACGTTTTGACTCTTTATAAACATGTTTATTTACTCATACCAATCTGCTCGTTAATATTTGTTTATGTGCCATTCGATTATCGGTGTTGCTAAATTGCTAGCGATGCTAGCCTGTCGTCACCGCGACAGTGATTGGTGAGGATGTGACATGTTTTGTTGTTGTTTTGATAGGTACAAAATGTTCTTCGCAATGACACGACAGCGCTTCGCCAACATTTATTTCGAATAGTTTGGTGTGTGCGTGTTTTTAAAGCGTGTCCTCAGTCTCATGTATGTCATGTGTAAACACCGGCGAGGTAGCCCTCAAATTGCCTTGTCACAGCAGCGGACTTCAGCTGTCATCGAGCGCACCTCGTGTTTCCACTCACATGCTGTACGCTAGTACAGATGCTTGTCTAAAATAAGACGCAGGTCAAAGTGCAACAGTTATTGCCTGAAAATCTGATGATGATATTTGTAAAAAATAACCAGAGTGTGTTTGTAACGGTTTGGCGTTGGTAGTGAGGCGAGACGTCCAGGAGAACGATGAAGAAGCGGTCAGGGTCAAAGAGCAGAGCATCCTGGAGCTGGGAACGCTGCTGGCCAAGACGGGACAGGCGGCAGGTGAACTTGGAAACTCCAGCAATGTGTCATCTAATGCCTGTTTAACGATGCGCCCTGCCGTCCCCAGAACTCGGTGGCTTGCTGAAATTCGTACGGCCGTTCCTAATCTCCATCAGCAAGGCCAAAGCGGCACGGCTGGTGCGCTCGCTGCTGGATTTGTTCCTGGACATGGAGGCAGCCACAGGTCAAGAGGTGGACCTGTGTCTGGAATGTATTGAATGGGCCAAGACCGAGAAGAGGACCTTCTTGCGACAAGCCCTTGAAGTAAAGACAAAAAAATAAAAATGAATTATGACTGTGCCTGAAAAAATACTTTATCTCAGATTCATTTGTGCGGCTATTAATGTGATTCATGTTTTCTTCTCGTGCCTTCAGGCTCGACTGATCTCCCTCTATTTTGACACCAAGCGGTACCAGGAGGCCCTGGCGCTAGGTGGGTGCTTGCCTATTATCCGCCTTTTTTCCATCATTCTGGTCGTTCTCAACGGGCGCTGGCACCGGCCTTCTTTCCTCAGGCTCTCAGCTGCTGCTGGAGCTGAAGAAGATGGATGACAAGGCCCTGCTGGTGGAGGTGCAGTTGCTGGAGAGCAAGACGTACCACGCCCTCAGTAACCTGCCCAAGGCCCGCGCCGCGCTCACCTCGGCACGCACCACCGCCAACGCCATCTACTGTCCTCCCAAGCTGCAGGCGGCGCTGGACATGCAGTCAGGTGGGAAGCCCTCTTTATTTATAAATCGCCCATCCTTGCGTTCTCCGTAGAACGTTTGTTGTGACGCGCCCAGGGATCATCCACGCGGCCGAGGAGAAGGACTGGAAGACGGCCTACTCTTACTTCTTCGAGGCCTTTGAGGGCTACGACTCCATCGACAGCCCGCGAGCCATCACCGCCCTCAAATACATGCTCCTCTGCAAGATTGTCCTCAGCTCGTACGCAGATGCTCAAACGTGTCGGCGTCTCTCTTGTCCGGCTTTTAAATTTTCGTTTTTTTTCTTTATTGCAGACCAGAGGAGGTACAGTCTCTGATCAGCGGGAAACTGGGCCTACGATACACTGGGCGCCAGGTAGGCTTCTTCCGCTCATCCAGACTCATTTTTGTTGTTGGTTTGTACGCGTCAGTTATCGCTTTCCCTCCTTACAGACAGACGCATTGAAATGCGTGGCCCAGGCCAGCAAGAACAGATCATTAGCAGACTTTGAAAAGGTATCAAAAGTCTTGGGTTGCTCCACTCGTGTCCCGCGTGAGGTGTTGCTGTGATTTACGCCCCATCCCTTCCCGCAGGCCCTCACAGAGTACAGAGCGGAGCTGAGGGACGACCCCATCATCAACACTCATCTGGCCAAGCTATACGACAACCTGCTGGAACAGAACCTCATCCGAGTCATCGAGCCCTTCTCCAGAGTTCAGGTGAGCCGTCACGTAGAATCGTGTGGAGGATTATTTTTTCAAGCAGTTTTATTATATCTTTTTTTTCCTTCCAGATAGAACATGTATCATCTCTTATCAAACTCTCAAAGGTAAGGTGACTTAAATCTATCAGCAGCAGTTAAATTCTTGACTGATTCCTTATCCATCTTTTTTTATAGGGGGATGTAGAGCGCAAGCTGTCACAGATGATTCTTGATAAAAAGTTTCACGGTAAGGTCACAGCAGGGCTGTGGACTCGGTTCGGACTCGGTCATTTTTGCCGGACTCGGACTCTGTGCTGATTTTGACCGAGTCCACCGAGTCCGACAATAAAAAAAAAAGAGGCAAGACGCAGCCAGAGAGTGTCAGGTTACAGTCAGCGCGGTAGGAGTTGGAAGAAGCAGTAAAAACTCCATCAAACTCGTCGTAATGACCCGTGATATATGTTATATCCTTACTATTTTCCAGGTTCTTAGATAGCAAGAATAGGTCGAACAATGACGTGAATGATAACTGCTTTATTCCTTACTCACAGTGCGTTCACAGGGCGTACCACAACAACACAGAATGCCCATCCCACTTCCGGGGTTTTTCTACTACGGAATTTGAGTTAGCCCAAAATACACAACATCTCTTCCCCTCTTACAATGAACGTGCTATATGCATGAACAACAGAGTCTTATGCACCTATAACTTGACATCTTCAAGATGTATCAATAACTACCATTAAACAATTATCATATATGGTCCAGACAATTATGACAATAATATTCCCATGAAACCTTAACTTTGGGTGAGGGTGGACTACCTCGAATTATACCGAATTATAGCGAAAAACCGATGTCAACGACTGGTCTTTGAATGCACCCCGCTTCAATGGCAGAACGCGGATGAATTTAAAGACATCAAATGAGAATAATCCTTTATAAAAAATTTAATTGACTGACGCAAACGTGAGTTCTTCATGTTTTTATTGAAAACAACATAGTGCTGACGCCATACGACATGGGTTTTTCGCTTTCCAAATAAGGGGTCGTCACTAATTATTTGTGTTTAGATAAATGTCTGAGCTATAATGGGGTAATTAATGATTAAAACTTGAAAGTATCTGTTTATTGTATTCGTTTATATGTTTAATAAAGACAAAGCCGTCACAAAACTGTTGTAATTATTTAGATTTTGATCTAAATTAGTCTTGAATAAAGACTAAGCAGTCACATGAATTAACAGAAAAAATGGACAGCCGGACTCGGACTCATGGTCAAGAGGCCGGACTCGGTGCAAAAATCCGACCGAGTCCACAGCCCTGGGTCACAGTTATTTGGTTTGGTTCATGAATTGACACGAGCTACAAAATTCAATCAAAATGTTTTCCATCAGGCTACAACACTCACTAAACGTATTATGTGCAATTGTTGACTGTTTTGTTTGTGTGGACCGGGCGGCCTCAGGAATCCTGGACCAGGGCGAAGGAGTGCTGATCATCTTTGAGGAGCCGCCCGTGGACAAAACGTACGAAGCCGCCTTGGAAACCATTCAGAACATGAGCAAAGTGGTCGATTCACTTTACAACAAAGCCAAGAAGCTGACATAGGTGAGCCACGTGTTTAAAAGCAACATTTTACATATGTCAAGTAGATGCTGAGTGTCTTTTCCCATCTCTGTCCACAGAGCAGGCTTGCGGCCGTGACCTGGAGGGAAGCGTGCGTGTGTTTTTGAGCAGCTTATGTAACATTTGAAGATGGGGACAAGGGGACAAGGGAGAAGATGACTCGAGTGCGGCAAACAGGACCCCACCCTCCCAACAACACCACCACCACTATCCATCAGACACACCTCACCTCTCTCCCTCAATGGACAGTATCACATTTGTGTTTGTTTTTTTCCCCCTGGCCCTATTTTATTTTGATATTTCGTTTAAACTCAGCGGCCAAGCCAGGCCATCAGGGAATCTTATTGTACGACCACAATAAAAAGATTTAAAAGAAGAATAGTGCATAACACTTGAACCTCTTCAAGCTCTTTTCTAAAGAGCAGAAATGACAGTTTTTTTTTCCCCTCCCTGTTCCTTATTGTTCATGTTCTCTGTGGCTTTCAGAAGCACACTTGACTTTTTGGGGAAGGTTGGAATACTCAATTTTGCTTTTACCCCCTCATTCATATCATTGCCAACAGTTTCAATCCCCGCTGTATTTCAGAAGTGTATTAAACTCACTATATTTGCTTTTGGTTTTGTGTTTTTGTAAAGAAACAAACAAAAAAAATAATGGTTGCCAGATGCCTGCCCCCAACCGTGAATGCTCATGTATGTTTATAGAAGAGGCGAGAGGAAATTTTACCACGAGTGCCATGTCCCCTGGCGCTTGTCTGCCTCTTGTTGGGTTGCACCGTATAAAGTCCCATCAGGCCAAAACATTTTTTTTTTTGCCTCTCAGCATCCGACTCTGCTCTTCTCCATTGTTAGTTCTAGCATTACCGTGATATGCTAGTAACCAAACAATTTGTATGTTTTTTTGGTTGTTTTGTTTTTCTCTTACAAAGACATTTTCGAAATAAATATTTTGTATTTTAAAGATATTTCTCCTGCCTCTTTAAATTTCATGGAATATCTTGGCCACTCTTGTCTTAAAAAACTAAACTAAACGTCATTGTTAAATATTTACGAGTTTATTAAACAATAAAATGCATTCGGGGAAACAATATAAGTGCATGTGGATATTTAAAATGATAAAAACTGCCATGAAAGAATAATTTATTTACTCTTTGTCGTGACGTCACCAGTACGTGCTAGACACGTGACCACAAAGATCTCAGCTCATCTCGCGATATGTAGCCGCCGTTGCTTGCTCTTTCAGCGGAAGACAAACTTTCCTTGCACTTAATAGTCGTAAACAAAATCTCAACCCAAAGATGACGACGAGGGTAAGCATATCTCGAATAAACAGTTTCCGAATCAGCGCACCAATGTTACAAACGGGGGAGGTTAAAAGTGTTAAAAAAAAAAGATGACTGAAAAGGCTGTGGTGGCAAGAAGTACTTGTCATTCAAAAGTCGAATGTGGCAATTATTGTTTTGTCTGCCTCAAAAGAAGCTTGCGAGAAGGTTTAACTGGTTTTAAACTTTATTTTGAGCCGTGACTGTTTACGTCAGCAAACATTTTCAATTTCTGCTGCTACGTATGGACCTTGTGTTTCAATTTGGTATATTCTTTGTGTTGAGTCTCATTATTAAACATCTAATATTCTTTCTGGTTATCACGAGACGTTTGTCGAGTTTGGTTGGTATATTGAATCGCCAACAAGGATTAACTTCCGGTTTGATTGGAGAAACTCATGACGTCACTACTAAGCATCATTAACTCAACTTTAGTAGTCAACGAAACTTTTAACGTTTTTTACAAATCTTTTGTCAGCTGATGCAAGCGGCGAGATGCCCGACGGATAAATTGTCCCTCACCAACTGTGCCGTCATCAACGAGAAGGAGCCACAGTTGGAGCAGTGAGTTCTTATTACTAGACTTATGTCCGATTCTTTAACCAAACCGTTTTGACAATTGAGAACATTTTCTTTCTGTTGCCTTCGTCTCAGACACGTGACTGTGCGCAACCTCACCCACAAGTACGTGTTCACCTTGAAGACGCACCCCAGCGTCAACTTGGGCAGCATCGCCTTCAGTCTCCCACAGGTACGGTCCAATCAAACTGTGTGTGCTGACTCTTGCTCATAACAAAGTGCTTTCTCTTCCTTCTAACGTGGCCTCCTCTTGGGCTGTCTCTAACCCTGGCCGCTGCTTCTTCACCAGCCCACAGGTACTCTCTAACCCTCTCTTCCTTCTATTCTTCTTCTGCTGGACTTGAAATCTGCTTCCCAAGCCGTTCACACGTCAGTATTGTGACTTTAAAGCAATGAAAGTCCATCTTGTTCTCTGTTTTTCCTCATCATACAGAGAAAATGGGCCGGTCTGTCTATCGGACAAGAAGTAGAAGGTGAGTGAAAAAGACATGCGCATCTTGGCCACCTAGGGGCAGTATAACACAGTCATCCAATGCAAAAAAAGAAAATCAAGTTTTCCTGTTGAATCTTTTGCTTTCCTGAATAAACCCGAATAACAAATTTCCAATAAGCAAAATTGTATATATCACGCAGTCTCCAACTACACGTTTGACAAGTCCAAGCAATGCATCGACTCCATGATGGTGGAAATCGACTTCCTGCAGAAGAAGAACGCCGACAGCAATCCCTACGACTCGGATGTGATGGCCAGCGACTTTCTTCAGCAGTTTAACCAGCAGGCCTTCACCGCGGGACAGCAGGTAGCAGACGTTTGTCCGTGACACTCACTGAAATATATCGATCATTTTGTGTGACTGATTTGGTTTTTTTTCTTTTCTTAAAAAGTTTGTGTTTAAATTTGGCGATAAGCCATTTGATGTGCTGGTGAAAGATATGGAAGGTATGGACCCCAGCATCCTCAAGGGTGACCAGACCTCGCTTAAAAAACCAAAGGTGTCCCTTTTTTTTAAAGTTTTTATTTCCCCCCACCCTTAATGTCTTGATGCCTTCACAATGTTCCCGGCATCACGTTATCAATAATCACAATGCATCTTTCCCTCAGATTTCGATTGGCTTGTTGCTGCCAAACAGTCAGGTGATCTTTGAGAAAGCCGAGAGTTCGTCCATGACGCTGATTGGTGGGCTATCGCTTTTGCCATTTGTATACTCAGCTACAAATCAATTAATTATGTCATACAATCATGAGGGAGGAAGGAATAAGTGGAATGAATGACAATTCCCTACAATGCCACAAGGGGGCGCCAAATTCACATGTAGACTTTTCCCAGAACAAACACCACAAATATCTCACCTGTGGTAATAATAAATGTTTGTGCAACTGCCTCACAGGGAAATCCAAGACCAGAGGGTCTCACCAATCTATCATCAGTCCTGACTGGAACTTTGAGAAGATGGGCATCGGAGGCCTCGATAAGGAGTTTTCCGACATCTTCCGACGAGCTTTCGCCTCGCGCGTTTTCCCTCCAGATATCGTAGAACAGATGGGTGAGTCTCTTTTTTTCTTTTGCGCCACCTGTTGCTCGGGCATGTACATGACATGTAAAATAATAGTGCATGTGTGGGCAGACTTGAACAAATAGTTTATTTAAATTATTTGAGCTAGAGTAACTTCTGTCAGCACCGGATTATGATGTCAAATCCATTCATGGGGTGTATAAATCCTTAAATCCAAATGATGGGCTAAGACACCTTTGAAGGCGGATGTGTCATAATGTCGTAATTGGCGAGTTGCACGCAGGCTCGCGTCTGGCGGCTGCTGTCACATGATTCACAATAATTTTTTTTTTGACTCAACTGCCTCTCTTCCTGACACATGAGTCCCGTTCCTCAGGCTTGTCAGGACCCGTTCTAAGGAGAATTTTTTTCAGTGAACCCTTGCCGATTTGCTAATTGGCTTTAGTTTTAACTTTAGTTTTTTTGTGGTGGGTCTTGGTCCCGTTCCGCTGAGTGTGTGCGCACACACACACCGCTGCTGCTGACCTTTAGCCAAGCGCCACTGCGCAGGAGTCTGCCTTTGGCTGTGTCCAGCTGGCCGCCGCGATGAGATGTTAAACCCTGATAGTGTGTCCCGCTAAAGGTAAAGGGCTAATTGGCTTGCATGAGGAGGACAGGTGCTGACAGCAGAAGGAAGGCCTGGCGGGGGGCAAAATCTGCAGCATTTTGGGCGCGAATACGAGGAAGTTTGACTCCTGCCGAGGTCACCCGGGCTTTGGCGCCGAAGACCACTTTCCACCTGGCCACTCCTTGCCTCCCTCCCTCTGCGGGTGCAAATGGCAGCTCAGATGTTTATCAGCAGGCCTCTCAATTAGCCCAAATGCCACAGCGCAGGTGCAAATGGCCGCCCATGAAAGCCACACTGTCCACCGAGGCCGACGTCACGCTGCCACAACACACGAGTGTGTTGTGAAATGAACCTATCTTGAAATTTGGCTTATGGTTTAGATATGGACTCTCCCTTCTCGTGGGTGCAGGTTGCAAGCACGTGAAGGGCATCCTGCTCTACGGCCCGCCGGGCTGCGGCAAGACGCTGATGGCGCGGCAGATCGGCAAGATGCTCAACGCTCGCGAGCCCAAGATCGTCAACGGCCCCGAGATCCTCAACAAGTACGTGGGCGAGTCAGAGGCCAACGTGCGCAAGCTGTTTGCTGACGCCGAGGAGGAGCAGAAGAGGGTGAGATCTCCATCCACTTTCTCCTCTGCTTTTCACACACGCATAGACGTCAGTTCCCCCAAACACGTAAGAAGTCATTTCGCTCGGAGTGGACAGATCTGCCCTTTCGGCGGCGCGTGATGATGATCACTCCTCAGCGTGGCGTGCAAGTGGAGAGGTCGGGCAGGCGGTGGTCCCTTTGGATAGTGGGAGACTTGCCTGGAAACTCAGTCTTCACCACCTAATGAGGCGCTTCGCCCTCACGCACGCATTCGCAGCTGTTTTAAATGCTGCTCTGACAGGTGTGCGGACGGCGAAGGGGGGGAAAGCCCCTCGGCTTGTTGACTCTCTCCAGTAATGACGAAGGATGATAGAAGCGTGACATTTGACTTTTTCAGAATTTTCTTGTCGACTTTACGAAAGTATTCGCAGCCCCGAAACTCGAAGTGATGCCTACAAAATGTTTACAAAATGCATCTCCACTTATGTATGTTGATCATGTCAAACTTTGCATTTAAATTTTTTTTTTTCCTTAGCTGGGCGCCAACAGCGGCCTGCACATCATCATCTTGGATGAGATCGACGCTATCTGCAAGCAGCGAGGGAGCATGGCGGGCAGCACGGGCGTGCACGACACGGTGGTTAACCAGCTTCTCTCC
The DNA here is from genome assembly GCF_033458585.1 of Syngnathus typhle. Lineage (NCBI taxonomy): Eukaryota > Metazoa > Chordata > Actinopteri > Syngnathiformes > Syngnathidae > Syngnathus > Syngnathus typhle. The sequence continues at coordinate 2,653,538 of NC_083755.1, read as the reverse complement.
AAGATGGACGGCGTGGAGCAGCTCAACAACATCCTGGTCATTGGTAACACATCAACACTTCATGTAAAAGTTTTGCTTTAGCGTCATCTTGTGGTGGGGTGGGTTAGGCTTTTTATTATTATTATTATTATGTATCACAAGCTGTACTGCATCTGACTGGTCCATGGCGTCCCCAGGTATGACCAACAGGCCAGACCTGATCGACGAGGCTTTGCTGCGACCTGGAAGGCTAGAAGTCAAGATGGAGATCGGTAAGCGCGCGGAGGGATGACGCTCGGCTGGGCCGGGCATGATAGCGTCCGCTTCCCTCTTTCAGGCTTGCCTGATGAGAAGGGTCGCCTTCAGATCCTCAACATCCACACGGCAAAGATGCGGCAGTTCAAGCTGATGGCCAGCGACGTGGATGTCAAGGAGTTGGCGGCGGAGACCAAAAACTACAGCGGGGCTGAGCTGGAGGGCCTGGTCAGGGCGGCGCAGTCCACTGCCATGAACAGACACATCAAGGTCAGACATTGAGGCTCGAACGAGCTGTCCTAGTTTCGTTTAAAGACAAAACAAGACGTACAAGAGCAATTTAAGATAAAGAAAACATATACCGTTTTTTTCCATGTATGATACGCACCCTAAAAACGACATGTCGATGCCGGAAAAAAGCCTATACCCTTGTATAATACGCACCCAAATTTTGACTCCTACTTAAGTCCGTAAACGTAAAACTATTTCAGAAAAAAGATAGTTTTTGGGAACAACCGGATGTTATTCTGCCGGTCAGTATCACTGCGCATGCGCTAGCAAACTCGATAGCGAAGAAATGTTTCGGATTTGTGTAGGGTACATTGTGACAGCAAACAAGCAGGTGATCGAGCGAGCCTCTGATACGAAAGCATTGTGTTTGTATGGAGCGTGTTTGAAGTGAACAGCAGAGAAGAAAGCGCATCTGTAATGACGGCCTCCGTATCATATCTGGATAAAAAAAGTTTTTTTTTTTGTTTGTTTTTTTGTACCCATGTATAATGCGCACCCCAGATTTTAGGACAATAAATTAGTTACATTTTGCGCATTATACATGGAAAAAAACGGTATATAGAACTATTTGGAGGTTAACAGGTGGAATGTATGAATTATTGTGTGCTGTGTGTGTGTTATCCTGAGAAAATGTCTCCCAATCATTATAAAGTTCAAGTCTACACAGCTGACAAAACACTTGCACACAGACATCGCAGCAGATATTAGCGGGCGTTGACGTACGACGAACGAGACGTCTGGTGCCCCGTGTGAGCTCATATTCATCGCCTGGGTCTTCTCCGGCTGACCTTTGCGCTCTGTTTGTGTAGTTGTGTGCTGGTAATGTGCACATCTCACTAGTGTGTGCGCCTGTGTGTGTGCTTGTTAGGCCAGCAACACAGTGGAGGTCAACATTGATACGGCGGAAAAGCTGAAAGTCAGCAGGATGGACTTCATGGCCTCGCTCAACAACGACATCAAACCTGTAAGTTGGAGGTTTCAAATCAAGTCCGGTTCAAGTCTCTAAGTTGACAACAGTACAAATACTTGACTGCTTAGTTTGAATCTTCACAAGACATTTAAAAGCATAGTCAAGAAATTCAAAAGTGTGCCGACTCGTCCGCAGGCGTTCGGCACCAACCAGGAGGACTACGGCAGCTACATCATGAACGGCATCGTCCGTTGGGGTGACCCGGTGTCGGCCGTGCTGGAGGACGGTGAGCTGCTGGTGCAGCAGACAAAGAACAGCGAACATACACCGCTGGTGTCCGTGCTGCTGGAGGGTAAGGCACACGCTTGCGCTCAGCTCGGACCCATGACGGACGTCTGTTGGGATTTGATCACTCAGGTCCGCCAAACAGCGGGAAGACGGCGTTGGCGGCTAAGATCGCCGAAGACTCGCAGTTCCCTTTCATCAAGATCTGTTCACCTGACAAGATGATCGGACATTCGGAGATCGCCAAATGCCAGGCCATTAAAAAGGTCACTTCATTTGCATTCATTTCCCGGTGCAAATGTGTCTTATGGATTCTGAATTCTCCGCCGTTGCCAGATATTCGAGGACGCCTACAAGTCTCAGCTGAGCTGCGTGGTGGTGGACGACATCGAGCGCTTGCTGGGTACGCGGACGGCCATCGAGGTCTTTCGTGACATCCCACTTTTTTTTTTTTCACGCCATCCCTCTTTTCCCGAGTTCAGACTACGTGCCCATCGGCCCTCGCTTCTCCAACCTGGTGCTGCAGGCTCTGCTGGTCCTCCTCAAGAAGCCTCCTCCCAAGGTAACTTCCCTCGGCGGCAGAGAGAGGGCAGCAGATTGCGCTTGCGGCGCGGCCCGGCTGCGAGTGGCATGAGAGCCGCGGTTGTGCGAGGGGACGCTTGTTAGTGTTTGTTGTACTCTGAGTGAATGGAGCGGCCGAGAGCCGTGCCTCGCTCTGGCTGCGCCCGCGGCCGTTTGCAGGCTTTGCCAATGAGCGAACGGCGCTCTGTATAGCCGCATGTGCATGAGAAGCGCCGGGCCCAGCGGGGCGCCGGGGGCCGAGGCGACACGGAGGAGAATGGCCTCTGTGAGAGATCCGGGACCTGGCAGCGCCGCCGCCTGTGTGGCACCTCATCTGCATGCAGCGTGGCAACCCCCCACACCGCAGGGGTGCGGCCGGCGGCCATAATCCCCCTGTCTGCTCGCCACTCTCCTGCCGCGCCTTCTGCTGGTCCTCCTCCAGCTCGCCGGCTTAGCGCAGCGACAATTATTTTCTTTCTTCTCGCCTCATGTTTGTCTGTCGTCCTCGCGTCGTTCGCCCTCGCTCGCTCGTCTCCTCCGCTCTGCTTCACACGTCCGTCACGGCGACGTTTTGCTCTGCGGCGCCAATGCTTCAAATTTCACCTTCAAGCTTATTCCAATTTACCAATTGAAATGACTTTTAACTGTCAGACCACCAAAAATCATCCACACGTGTTTTTGCTTTTAATAAAGAAAAATAGCCCCGTATTGTATGAAGCAAAATGAGTAAAAATTGACAATGCAACAACTTGAAAAATATTCAACTGTCTTTTCAGGGTCGTAAATTGCTGATCATAGGCACCAGCAGTCGCAAAGACGTCCTCCAGGAAATGGAGATGCTCAATGCTTTCAGCACCACCGTCCACGTTCCCAACATCTCCACCGGCGAGCAGCTGGTCGAGGCCCTGGAGGTAACACACACACGCACACATACACGAATATATTAAAACTCGTGGCTGAGATGTTTGTTCTTCTCAAGCTGCTGGGAAGCTTCCAGGAGAAGGAGAGGGCGGCCATCGCCAACGCCGTCAAGGGCCAGCGCCTCTGGATCGGCATCAGGAAGTTAATCATCCTGATTGAGATGGCCGCGCAGGTACGAGAGCGAACGCGAGCGTGAACAAGACTTGATTCAACTCCCCAAAAGATTTTTTAATTGCAGTTTTCATGATATAGCTACTAGTGGTGGGAAAAGTGTTGAATTGATTTGTCCTAGTCTCTTTTTATGACACAGAAATCTGGCATTTGTAAAGGGGTGTGTAGACTTTTTATATTAACTGTGCATACACGTTTGGCTCTTGAGCGGTATTGAATTATATTCGATAAAAGATGATTGCGATAAAGTCAGTGGCGGCAAGTCGCACGCCAAGGACTTGGGCGTCCCACCCCCTGCGCTCGCCGTCGTGTTCTCTGGGCGTTCGTCCTCCACATCTGGTCGCCAGAGCGTCGTCCTCGCCGCCGCCGCTGCTCACAAACCGCCATGTGTTGAGTCCAATGAAAAATGTGCGCGGCTTTGCCTAATGATTTGTTGCAAACGCTTCTTGGTCACCACTTCCAGTACGCTCAACGTCCAAGTGGCGCTCACGTGTCCTGACTCACGGGGACACTTTGCCAAAAGTCCCTGAGTCTCCCGCGGCGTCTTCGAGCGAGGCAGGTTGAACCAACATATGACTGTAATTTACGGGGACGCAGCCCCCTCCCGGAGGTTTGTCATATGGCCCGCAGGGGCTCGCGGTTTGGCCTTCTCGTTGTGTTTTGCTAAGTTTTTTTGTTTTGTTTTTTTTCATCTTGAGAATTTTGGTTTGACTCCATGGATTTGCAACGCTCTAAAAGTGTAGACCCCAAAAAGTTTGAGAACTCAGGTGTGCCGGGACTCGCAGAGAATTAATTTTTCGTCGCCACGGCAACAAGCACTTCCTCGTGCAATTTTGGGATGGACAAACGACTCCGCGTCGTTGAGGATCGATGGTGACGGTAAGTTGCTTACTTTTTTCCTCTTTTGTGTGCTTTGTAGATGGACGCCCACTACAGAGTTAGCAAGTTCTTGGGTCTGCTGCGAGATGAGGGACCGTAAGTGTTTGGGCTCGGGGCGAGCTCAGGGGCGCGAAGCACTAAAGCAGGCAACGTTCAGTCTGACTCTGCTTGTAAAATTCCTGGAAGATGGATTCTTTGTGTAGAGGGAATAAACCAAAAAAATGAGAGGGGGGGGAGCAGTGAGACAGAAATACAGAATGATTCGCTTTGACACATTTTCAGAAATAGGCAGCTAACTAGAGATTTTCCTTTAATTCCTTTGGGATTGAATTAATTTGACGTCGACTGTACCAAACTTGCTTTGTGATCTTGGCCCTTGAATTCAAACATCGTAATTGTTTTGAATCCTCACAATACTGCCATTTTGTCCTCATTTCTTTCTCTAGAATGGGTTCCTTTGTGCCAATGTAGAGAAGCCACAAAAACAACAGGTAAGAAGACCAAAAACGTTTCAATTTTGAACTGAATGATTTGTAGTCGTTGTTACTGTCACAATGATGGTGACTCAGATAAAGTCTACTTGTTTTTGCCTCTAGATAAAGACCAACGTCCTCCTGTCTTGACGTGTCTCTCACACACCACAACATTTTTTTGTGGAAGAGCGATATGAATTGGATCCGTGTATATTGTAATTGTTGATGATCAGTGAGCTTTTTTTTATGGAATTACAAGACATTTGAGCTCCAGATCATTCCGCACGCCTCAATGTCCTATGCTGTTGACTTACCTTTTTGTTTTATGAATAAATTAATCATCAGACTAAAACAGTGTTTTGTCTTTTTTTTTTTTTTTTTTTTTTTTTATAAATACTTCGAAAGTATGAGTGAGAGTCACTGAGATGCAAAAAAAACCCTCTCCATAACAGCGTTGTCGTTCAAATATATAATCTTGGTTCAGTCATACATATATATACATTGTATAATAAATAATATTTATAAAAACATAACATTTACGATTATAAAATCAAGAGGGAACTATTCACTTTTACAACATTTGTACAAAACTTTGGATATAGCGGGTGTTAAAAGAAGCCTGTGTGTGGGAAGATGTTGAGCTAAGCTAGCGCACGTGACAGCTACATTTGCTCCACTATGTTGAATACATGTCTGCAAATCTTGCACTCCCCCTCCCCTTTTTGCAAAAAAACCCACCATCATTCTTGTGCTTTTGCCTCTTTGCGGCCGGATTGCGGCAGGATCTCTGATCGCTTGCGGCGCAACCAGTTTAGTAGAAAAAAAACAGAAATCCTTGTTGCGATTCTGCAGAGTGGAGTTTGGCTGAAATGTGGAATGAGCTTGCCTGTTCGCACACATGCTCCCTCCTGCATACCTGCAGTCCCGGCCCAATGCTAATATGTCAGCAATGTAGAGGCCGCGTTAGCGTCTCTCGTCCGCTCAGTAGTTTTGAACACCCGCAGTCCCTTTTCAGTAGTTAACGCGCTGAGGCCCGGCTCGGACCGGCCTGGCCCGCTTCCCCAGGCCACCCTGCTCAAGTCACCTTTTTTTGTTTTTAAGAGGTTGATTTAGTTTTAAAAGCAGTCCAATGCTGCAAAAAAAGAATTTAGCTTTGAGGTGAATTTTCATGATGAACCAAGTTGCATTCAAGAGATTGAAGTGCATTTTAGGTTCAGCCTGAAATTTCACTCATTTCTTAAACTTCCAAAGCAAATAGTCTTGTGTTGTTTGTTTTCTACTGCATCTGTGTGTTACTGTGCATGTGATTGGCACAGAGGGAAAATAAATAAAGACAATCGGGGAGGTGAAGCTAGGGGAAGGTCAGAAGCGTCCACCGGGTGAGGGACCGGATGTTGGCTACAAAATAGGCGGGATGCCGTGCAAGAACCCCGAAAGGTTTGTAGTCCAGTCCACCCGCGCCCGTTGGTTCATTTGCACGTGTGTACATCGTAAACGCGCAGGCACTCCTGGCAGCTAACGTAGCAGCACCAGTGGAAGATGCAGTGGCACTTCTCCTTGCGCTTCTCAGTCCGGGTGTTATGCCCGCGACCGCAGCACAGCAGGTCGCAGCCCTCGATGCCGTGCGACGACACGTTGCAGGCACGGTCCCGCGTCCCGAAGGAGCCCGTCTCCTGGTTGGGCTCGCAGAAGTTAGGCGAGCCCTCGTAGTAGACCAGGTCGCGCTCTGTGGGGTGCTTGAAGAAGGCGTACTTGACGCGTAGGGTCTCCACCCAGCCGCGGGACTCGCGGTGCTTCTCCACCACCATCTCGGAGGCGCTGTCGTACTTGTCCTTCAGGTAGTCGCCCAGCATGCGGAAGTCGGGCTGGGCCCACCAGCACGTCTTCACCTCACAGCTCCCCGACAGGCCGTGACACTTGCAACGTAGATGCATGTGGTCCAGGATGGTCTGGGCGACACACAACACGACATTGTTTGAGCGTCAATGCGATGATACTACTCTGGAACAGAGATGGAATCTGAGATAGAAACATTCCAAGGCCTGCGGTCATGCATACTTGACACTCACAGACAAAAGTTTCATCAGCGGATTTGATCGTGGTGAGAAGTCACCACGTAGGAATCCATTTTTGTGCATGCAGACGTTTGATCAAAGTTCGACAGTCTCTTCTACCATTTTGATGTTCTTATCAGGGAAGAGATTTGTGATTTTTCTTTTTACCGTGCGTCCCGCTTCGTTGTTGTGCCGATTCATGGCCGAGCGGGCGTCCGGTCGGTTCTCCCGGGCGTCCGCGAACTCTCGGGAGACCAGCACACCAAACTCGGCGTCCTCGCTGCAGCCGCCCCACTTCCAGCCCTCCCCGGGCGGTCCCTTGTGGTGGGAGTCGCAGCCGCACATGGTGGACGTACCTTCGGCGCAGGATCGCGTCACGGCGAATGCCACGCCGGCCGAAGCGATAGCGTGGACAAATGCTGACTCTCTGGTTGCTGCGGGAGACGGAGGCCGGGCGGCAAACAGGCACGGGCGGGGGTGGGGGGTGGGGTGGGGGGGGGGGGGTGAGAGAGAGAGAGAAGGAATAGAGTGTGTCAATCGTGTTAAACATGGTCAAGAGCAAATGTGAGCTCTGCCAGAATCCAGACGCTGCTATTCAAAGTACTTTCCTTCGACCCAAGTCTGATCAGGACAAAGAGGATGCTCACTTGAGGATTTTCCTTGCCCCCACTAGATCGGAACCTCAAAGATATCTGAGAGTTTAGATGGTTAACGAGAATCCCCATGATGAGCTCTTCTCTCCACATCTCACTGGACGATAAAGGACAGTAAACACTTTGTTTACCTCGGGATGAGTGAGGACTCCTGAAAAAAGCCGAGTCCCTGCAGTGACATCAGCCCTTTGTGGCGGTGTCAGGGGGGCCTTAGCGCTCAGTGGGATCTCATGACCTCCTGTCATCCCTGAGGTGTGCTGCTTTGCATCTGGATAGTGTTTCAGGAATGTTGTCACCCCCCCTCTACCCCAGTGCCCAAGGCTTTCAGGTGAAACCTAGCAGCACGTCAGCCCATTTTCTTTGCCGACGCCCCCTTTGAAGGCAGCGGCTCATTATGTAAGGCGACACCATTGTTTCATAATCGCGGCACACGTGTTGTCTGTGGCTCTGCCATGACGCACTGGAAGATACCCTGTAGTGGTGCTGGGGGTCAGGTAGAGCCAGAAATTCCAAGAGCATGAGTTTGCCACCCACTCCGTTGGATCCCAACCGGGTCGTGCTCATGGATAAGGCTGGCGCTGGTGCTCATCAATTCGCCATTGTGTCACACTGTGTTATCCACACAAAGAACCCAGCGACTGGCAGCCCCACCTCCCCACTCTGGCGTTCCCTAAACTCCCTTAACGTCGTAAGGCTCCAACCTCGGTATGTCCGCCGAGAGCACATCCAGGCCAGGTTGGGAGAGATTTAGCCTGTTCATGACAGAGTCAAAAGGGCGTGTGAATGGGGCGTCCGTGGGAGCCGGACTGTGTGAGGCACGGACCGGCCTTCATGCACAGTAGGGGTTGAGCGGAGCCCCCCGGCCTTTTTCTATTGCCTGTAATCTCATTTGGGTCCCCGCTCTCCTTTTGAGTTGACGGAGGAGCTTGGACTGCACATTCATTTGCTTGTGGCACGCACGCACGCACGCACGCACGCACGCACGCACGCACGCACGCACGCACGCACGCACGCACGCACGCACGCACGCACGCACGCACACACACACACACACACACACACACACACACACACACACACACCCGCACACACACACACACACACACGTAATCTGATTCTTTCCCAATCGGCAGCAACACAAGAATCCTTCCCAACCAACGACTCCAAGGCCTCATCCCACTGTCGCCCTATCCCGGACGCTTAATATTCCGTATGTGAGCCACCTGATGAATGTGTGCAGTGTTTCAGTGATGCTTGACTGGGAACCTCTTTAATAATTAATACAGTGAGCTGTAAACGGGCAAAAGGTGGAGAGGACGAATCTGGATGTGAGGAGAATGTGTCGGTGCTTGTGTCTGCATTGGCTGCAGCTTGGAAAGGTGTCTATTATTGTAATTGCTCCAGTTAGTGTTTTGGCAGCAGAATTACAGTTTGCAGCCCTGTGCCTCAGGCTGCAAACTGTTCTCTGCTACATGTGGAGGTTTTGTAACGGCTTGCAATAGCCTTTCTGAACCCGCCGCCACGCATGAGTCACCCTCTCCCACCCCACTGTGACACAAACACACAAGGCCGGTCGGCGTACCTTTATCCAGCACTGGTCCGAAGATGGCCAGGTTGTCTTTAATGGTAGTGCAATTCCAGCGGCGCCCGCGGAACTGGTGTTGACACTCCTGGATGCCCAGTTTGACTCCCTCGGCCACGCTGGGCATGATCTCGATGTAGTTGCGGCAGAAGCGCAGCTGCTTGGGCACCAGGCCCGGGATGGAGCCGCACAGGATGGGTTGGGAGCCCAAAGATGAGTACTGCTGGCCCAGGGCCAGCGACCTGGGTTGGGGGGGGGGTTGGGGGTGGAGACAGCGACAATGTCAGCCGCAACCAACAAATCAAGGAAATCAGGTATTTGATCATGCTCATTTTTTAAAATTGTGTCTGTAAGCCCAATTGCTTCATTTTCTGTCCTCCATGAATTTCCTGCATTCCCAATAATGGTGAGAGGGTGGGATGGAAACCTGCCACACCACAACAGCAGACTCCTTCAACTCTGACAGCGCAAACATTCGTGGTGAGTCACCAATACTGACAGCTCCTGTTTATTTATTGGAAGACCAAGGCTATGCTTCTCAATCAATCAGTCAGGGGTTGGATGGGATTCTTTGACATGTCGGGGATCTTAATACATCATTTCATCCAGACATGCAAGAACAATTGAACGCTTCCAAAGAGCTGATGTCATAGTTACAAATTCAGATCACAAAGTCAAGTTTGAAGACCCACCGCCCCCCTGAGCTAGAACGTCTTAGCAGCTGTCTTGTTTTTCCCCCCCAACAGATTCTGATATGATTTCGGACCTTGTGTCAGGACGGATGAGGAATGAGTCTCAGCCCTAAGGGTCCACGAGCGGAGTCAAGATAGCATGGCTTTGGTCCCGCCCACCTGAGCCTTGCTTCCTGCTTCTCCCGGCTTCTCGTAAGCCGTGAGCAACATGTCCCGACCGGGGCGGCGAACGACAGACCTCCTTAGAGGCAGCCAGCCATCCGGGGGAATCTGCTGCAGGCGTTGGGACAAACGGCAAAGAGTGGTGGCGGTGGCGGCGGCGGCGGCAGCCAACTGCAGGCTTTGGCAGGTGCATGCCCCGGCAAGTCCCGCATGGGCCTCTTCTGGCCCCAGGGGGCTTTACAACCTGGTTGGGGATTTTCTCTGTAGCCATCTAAGTGGGCCCATGTGAAAGTACAATAGCACCTTGGCTAAGTGAGTCCATTAACTTACAGAATCATGACTTGAAATTCTATTCCTACCCCACCCCCAAAACAAAACACACATTTTGTTTGTTTATAAAGAAGAAACATTTCCAAGTAGCTACTTCCCCGAAACAGGAACTTGTTGTTTTGGTTGCATCTTTTGGCGAAGGTGACCTTCTGATTGGAACGACTGCAAGGAAATCAATGAAAGACTCACAGACCAACTTGTCTCGTGAATAAGTCAAGCTAGCATATGCTACATTTAGCCTGGAGTCTCCCATCCCGGATGACTTTGGGGACGTTATTTACATTCAACTCACGTTTACCTCGCAACGCGGACGCATAAGCGGGTGTTTGTCATATTCGCCCGCAGGCGCTCGCATCACTAAGCGAAAACTCGGCAGTCGCGCCGCCGTTGCAGTGTTGTTGCCGAATCCCTCAAGAAGGTCCGCGGAGAGACTCTAAGTGGGCCACGAATGGTTGGCGGCTTTTCTCGTGTTGACGACTTCTTCTCCGGCACACTTGATTTGTAGTCCAACAGCTTCCGGCTGATCAGATAAAAAAAAAAAAAAATGACAGGACTATTGAAAGTTGTTCCAACCTGTCGGGAACTCATGCCGCCGCTGCCGGAGTGCAGCGTTGGGACGAGGACGCCCTGCAGTCACGAGAGGGAAGATGAACGCGACGTAAACTTGTGAACCCTCCGCCGAGACCATCTGAGACATTAGGCCTGATTTATGCTTATGCGGTCCTCCATAAAAAAAATATATATACATAACACAATAACAAGCACCAATTTGGAATGCAGGCCCTCTTCGGTGAGGACAGAACGGAACGCTCCAAGTGGAACAACTTCAGAGAGTTTCAGTTTAGTCAGCTGCGTGTTCCATGCCGCGGGGCCATCAAAGCTGAAAGCTCTTTTTGCCAGCTCACGCCTTCGCCGAGGTGCGGATAAAACAAGCGTGGTGCAGGAGCCCAAGGCGTAGCAACCGCTTGTTTTTTTTGCAGCAACTCAAAATATCAAGTCTGCAGTGCTTTTAGCGTTCGCGCTAATGCTAACTTGTTGGCTCCATACTCCAAGACGTCAACACTAATCAGTCAAATCAAAACTCACACAAGAGCTTGTGGAATCTTCAGGTGTGATTGTGGAATTTGTTTGTGCAGATGAGGACATGGCGTCTTATGGGGGCAGGGGTGCTGCACGGGCGTGATCGGCACACCTTTGGCCATGTGACCTCATGTGCTCATCACCAAGGCGCTAACAGGTGAGATGGGCCAGCTAATGAAGACTTTAAATGTTGCGTGTGCGCTGAGTCCTAATGAGTTTGTAGCCTCTGGGCCTCCGAGGTTTTCCTTTGAGGAACCGGTCCGGCCTATGTTTTAGTGCCACTAATAGACATGCGTGCTGGAGGGAGCGGCGGGTGGTGGTGGGGGGGGGTTCTGAGTCGGGGTCTACTTTGTCATTTCCTACGTGAGCGCTGTGCATCTGCTTTGATGATGGGCCAGATTACGCTTGCTTTGAAATGTGCTTGTGAAGGGCTCACCTTCATGTTGCCGTCGCCTCCAAAAAGCCACATGAAGGCGGCTTGGCTTCTCTATCACAAGTAGACCCACAAAAACTATTTCACTTTTTGTTCTTGCATGCAGTGTGAAGTCCGAGTCGGAATTGCACCTGTCTGCAGGCTAGTGAACTTTAACCTCGGCCTCCGAGGAACGTTCCCGTCCACTTTGCTTCTACGCTCAGCGGACGTCTGCCAATAACAGTGACATCCTCAATCCTTTCACGCCGAGTGTTCGCTCTGGGAATCGTTTATACCGATCCCTCCAAGTTTTTGGGGAGGGGAGGGGGGGTCAGATAATGACATTCCTGAGACCCGGAGATGGACTCTTCAGCTCCATTTAAGATGCTTTGGGTCACACTGTGTGTATTCACGGATGCGTGACCCTCCTCCAGATCATGACTCCTCAAATTTTGATGATGGAAAACCCGCTCGCAAGGCCCTCGAGCTTCTCGAGATGTTTTGCTGTCGTCTCAATCCCCGCAGCAAGTCCTGATTGGGAATTTACGAGGCCAGTTGAGCGCTCGTATGTGCATCTTCATTGCTGCCTCACAATTTACGGCCCCTCCGTCATGCGCTGCCCGCCGGGCGACTCACTGAAACCCAACTCGAGTAGGGGGGTGTATGCGACAACACCTGCGCTGTCACCTGGAGCCATGGCTCTAAAGATTTGTCCCCCCCCCCCCCAATCAAAGGCAACCCCACGCTTTGTTTGGGAACGCGATACCGCCGTGATGTAAGCACATCGAAGCGCATCGAAGCCCCCCCCGGAAAAAAAACTCGCCGGTCAGAAAGCCAAGCCCCTTTGTGGCTGTTGCGCGGCGGTCCTCGCCGCAGCCAGCAGTGGGCGTCAAGCAGGCCTCGCAAAGCCAGCGCCAAGCGCTAAATGGAAGCAGAAGAGCGCGCTGGCGTTGCGCGACGGTCGTCACATGCTCGCTGCGCTACCGAACGCGTAGTAGCGTTGACAAGTTGGACGGACACTGCCAGATCGCCTCTATCACACACACACACACACACACACACACACACACACACATACACACAAATCATTCTTCCAAAAAATCCCAAAGTTCAACAGAATTGTCATTAGAGGTGAAAACCTGTAACCATAACAAAGAATTCAACGGCCAAATTGGCGTGTTGTGTCCTGAAGAAAAGCCTTTTTTTTTATTGTTCTTGTAAGTTTGAGTTGTTCTCAGAATTTTTTTTTTTTTCACTTGTAACCAGACAACTTTTTTATTCTTGAAAATAGCGACGATAAAAAATTCTTGTAAGGTACACACTTTTCAGAAATAATAACAAAGTGCTTTTTTTGCTCAATAATACAAATGCATGTTCCTAAAATTTCATGAAAATTCAACATATTTGATGAAATTCTGACTTTTTGAGTTGAATTGCTTTTTTTTGGGGTGAAATTCAGTTTGTGCTTTTCTGGAATTTCTCTTGCAATTGAGTTCAATTGTCTTTTTGAAATTTAATTTATATTATGCATTTTGCCAAATTAACTTTTTTTTGGCCCCTATGTTTTGTCAATGCGGCGTCACGTTTTTTTTCTTCTTCCCAGAACTCCGTACACGTTGTCGGGGCTTGCCGGCGGCGCGTCGTACTCACCACCAGATGGGATAGCCTCCGAGCACCCGCGAGCCGCAAAGCCACACGCACAGCAAATATCCAATCAGGTACAAATCCATCAGGCCAGCCTGGTTGCGAGCTTCAACGCATGGAAGCTCCACTTTCCTTCAAAAAATTTTAGGGGGAAATTTTCAGGAGCGACACAGAGGAGGATTAAATTGAAAATGTCGAAAAGAAGAAGCAGCGTCCTGTTGTTCGTGTCAGGCCGGGAAAGTGTGCGAGGCTCCTGGTGGCTGCCAGAAAGAAAAGTGAGTGACGCTCCTCTCCTCTCCTTCCTTCCCTCCCTCTCTTCTTCGGCTTCTTCTTTCCCAAAGGTAGATGTCTTCCTCTCGCTGGACTTTTTTTTTCTCCCTCAGGATGCCTCATCCACAGGCCCAATATTAAATGGGAGGGAGGGGAGGAGGAGGGAGGTGAAGTGTGGGGGGGGGGGGGGTTGGAGATGTCAGCTGGCAAGCCAATCGCAGGAGATGGCCCTAGGTTACGAAAAAAAATATATTATTCCTTTCCATCTGTCAATCACCCCCCCCCCCCCCCCCATACCCATCCTCCAGTCATGTGCAGAGTGGGCGGGGAGTATGGGGAAGGTTGCGGCCTGACTAATTGATCCGGATATCGGCAGGCGAGCGCATGTCGCCGCACGCCGCCGAACAAGGGTGGGCGGGTAAGGTGCAGAATGTATACAGTGAATTTTCCAAATTGTTGCCTGCCCCAATGAGTGGGGGGGGGGCATGAAAGGGGCCACAATAAAGCCATAAAGTGCGACAGCGACCAGACATACTGCAGCTTAAAGACGACACTTTTTTACATCAACACCATTGTCATTCTGATAGGTGGAGGGAGGGGGAGGCGGGAGAGTGAAGGAAGGGTGGGTGGCTTGTGATGGATGGCCTGGAGTCATCCGATTCACATACGAGGAAACTGATCAGCCTGAATAGTAACAAGATAGCCAGCATCAAAGGAGAGGCGCACTACGCCAGACGACTAGACGTCCCGTCCTGTCCCGTCGCGCCACGCGGCTACGATGGTGCATGCGGCAAAACAAGACTTGCTTGGCGCTTCCTCCTGGCATACTTTTTTTTTCGCCTGTTATGGAAATGTACAAGTCCTGTCATTAGACATTGCGCTGCTCCGACTGATATAGGCGCCTTGGCCACCAGGAGGCAGTATAATGCAGACTTATCGTGGCGCTGGGCCTCAGGAAAGCGCAGTAATATTAGTTGTTCTTTGCAGATGATAAAGAATACCGTTTTTTTCCGTGTATAGTGCGCAAAATTTAACGAATTTATTGTCCTAGAATCTGGGGTGCGCATTATACATGGGTACAAATTTTTTTTTATTTTTTTTTTTTTTATTTAGAAAACAAAACCAACAACAGGACTGACCGACAAAGTCGTGGAACAAAAAGACAGGGTGACATTACCAAAGACAGGAACAGAAAGCAAACAGACATCATGACAGTAACACATGCAATGATCCGACGGTGAGCGAGGGGCAGACAGGACTTAAATACAAAACACGTTACATTGATTGAGGTGACACAGGAAGAGAGGGGCGACGCGAACAGAAACTATGGCAACCTAGACACATAGCAAAACTGGGGACGAGACGTGACAAATGTCTCTCGAAATGAAACTTGAAATCACCAAGTTTTGGTTTCCAAGGGTGTTTTTATTCCTCTTCAACGTCTCTCCCATACAGAACCGCCTTTTTCACGTCCGCACGCCTCTTTCCCGTGCGCGCACGGAGCGCGGTGGTGCGTTTATGGGCAGTCGGAGAAATCAACGCCAACAAAAAAAATTACATCCAGCCTAGTTAAGACCATACCAAAGACTATAAAAATGGGACCCATTGCCTCCCTGCGTGTGTGACGATCATTGGGACTTAAAAAAAAAAAAAAAGAATTTCATAAAAAAAAATTCTTAAAAATTGGGTGCGTATTATACATGGGTACAGGCTTTTTTCCAGCATCAGCATGCCATTTTTAGGGTGCGTATTATACATGGGGGCGCACTATACACGGAAAAAAACGGTATATGCCTGCAGTTGTTGTTATATATATGAAAAGAGGATGAAGAAAAGGAGATTGTTCTTGTTCTTGAGATCCCCATCCAAGTAGCAGATGTTGTGATGCGTTCAGGACTTTTTAACGCTTAGACATGTCTTCAAATGATGAGCGATTCAAAGTGCCTCACAGGAATGTTGATGTGTCACAAAAAAACAAGGCCTCACTCTTGCGTAGCTTCTTCTGCCCCACCTGCAGGCGGAGCGCGCGTTTTGGTTCTTGAAAGAAGACGCCCTTTTGATTGGCGGCCCGGCGACCGCCAGATGGCGCCCGGAGCGCCGATGGCTCCCGTCCCCGAAGGTCTCATTCCCACTCGGACCACGTCATCCCAGTTGACAAGGGCATTATCATAAAAGATGGGTCGATGCTTCTGGTTCTGTTTAGTGGTTCTGGTTGTTCATTGTGACAGGTTCAATTCACAGAGGCGGGGGGCGGGGTCTACTTTCGATTAAGTTCTGGTTCTTCTTTGTGGAAAATTCTGCGTTGAGTTGTTGTTTGATGGCACACCCAGTGAGCAGAGTGTGTGGAGGTCAGCAGTAAAGTTCCCCCCTTGGAGCCTCCTCACTCACACAGAGTGCCCTTTATGTGACAACAAAGAGGAAGAAGAACCACTGGACCTGCCACTGGAGGTACAGAACGGGGTGGCGGGGGTCCCATCCAGGATGTCCATGTGTCACGCCAGCAGCCCGCAGATCTGTTTTCCATCACCGGCGTTGTCGCGTTATTACGACAGCGTCAGAAATGTGCCGAGCTCAGCGTTGGGATTTTTTTGGATGACGACCTGGTTACGAGGAGAATGTGACACGACACGGTTTTGATTGACGAGCGCAGGGCCCAGGCCACACGGTCTGCGGTCGGACGCCCGACAACACTGGAAGCGTGTTTCCTCGCTCCGGGCCAACGTGGCTGGAAGCGGCCCCGGCGGTTAAGGTCAACAACCTCGCAGCCAACCGATGTCTTTCGCTCACACACACGCTGCTAGCCCGTGGCCCGGCGTATATTTGAGAAGGGGCTGCCACAGGGGGGTCGAAGGGGGGTGTCAATGAGGTCCCCCACTGGGCTGGTTTCTACGGTGACCTGAGAAAGGCCGTAAGTAGGTCCGGCCCTTTCTCAGGCCTAATCAGCGTATTAGCACAAAAGAGGACATGTGTTGCCCCCCCCCCCCACCCCCCCCACACACACACCCTGCCGCCCCTCCCCATCTCCACCGCTCCGTCCAACAGCGTGGCTGGACACAGACAGCCAATAAAACTCGGATTAGGAGGCTATCAACACACACTGAGCTGTAGCCACAAACTTTGTGAACACGCCTCGACCCCCCCTTCCGCTGCCATCTTTCCGCTTTATTCGTTGCCTTTTTTTGAGACCCCTTCGCCTCCTTTCAGCTCCGTAAGCTCCTCGCACAATAGATTCCAAGAAATGACTCATTTTGTCGGCAAACTCGGAACCGGGATCACAATCGTTTTTTCATGGCCAAGAATGTCAAGGAAATTGTCACTGATGGTTGGAGTCACGAAGACACCATAACAAAATATGCAATTAGGGCATACGGTGTATGAATATACTATATGTATGTATGTATGTATGTATGTATGTATGTATGTATGTATATTATATGTTTATAAATATGTATAAAATCGGTTCCCGCCAAGCTCCATGAGGCCTTTGTGTTGTAAGGTTTTCGGCATCTTCCCAAAAGGAGTTTTTATGTCGCTCGTAAATCACATGACTCGAATATGAGTCATGTGATAGCAGTAATGGCGTTCGCCAACATGACCGTGATAGCACTTTGACTTTGACACTTTGAAGGTAATCAGAATATGCCACGTCATCAAATTTGATTAAAATATTAAATGTGAATTTAACCATAAATATCCATAAAGCTATTTTTGACCTAATAAAGTGTCCAGCAAGCAGGTCACTCTGTTAATCTCAATAATGTCCTTTTTCTATAGAGTTCCTGTGCGACACATCCTGGAAGTGTTTGGTTGGATCATATCTCTGCCTTTTGTTGGAATTCCCTTTAAGATGAGAGACAAAGAGAGACAAGAACGCTTGGTGCTAAAGAAACCCTTTTCATGAGAGCAGCAAACACTCCATCCAATGTTTGGGGGGGGGGGGGTCATGGTGGTAGACCACTTTTGAGCCGGACACTGAGGCGTCCTAATTAAAGGCCACTTATGCCCCACAAAGTGCTGCGTTGCAGGTTGGTGTCAGTGAAGGAGGAGGCGGGGGGGTCGGGGATTCATGGCACTCGTAAACAAGGAGAACCCAGGACAGCGGGGATGGAAAGGACTTTGTTCACACAAGATGAAGAGTCAACAGCTCCCCCCCTCCTGCCTAGAAAAAAAATTTCCACCCCCGTCATCAGCCATCTCCTCTAATAAGCAGCACCTACACAGGAGAGGCGACTACAATGCCGGCAGCTCACTCGCTCCCCTCCTCTTGCTCTCAATCACTGCTGGGACAATAAGGGGGAACCCCCTAATGCCCCCACCTCCACCACACCGCCCCCCCCCCCTTTGAAACAGACACTTCTTTTATTGAAATTCTTTGCTGTTCTAATCCTCCGCTTCCTCCAAGCCCAATAATGGACTCCCTGCATCATCAGCCTTTTCCAGCCCAAGCCCCTGTCACGTCACAACCCTGTCCAGGTCACAAGTCCACCCTCTCGCCCGCCCTCCTCGTTCCGCTGACAGGTGTATCTGCAATGATCTGGCTAATTTGTTTCCTTTAAACCCAAAGATAAAACTAGCAAAAACAAACAAATACAAATAATGAAATATAGAAATATTTATGCATCATATCTTGGCATGTTGAAATTATGTTGTATTTTTTATTTTATTTTATTCATTTATGGCCAATTAACTAAATAAATCCATCCATCCATCCATTTTCTGAACCGCTTAGTCCTCACGGGGGTCACGGGCGTGCTGGAGCCTATCCCAGCCGTCATCGGGCAGTAGGCGGGGGACACCCTGAACTGGTTGCCAGCCAATCGCAGGGCACACAAAGACAAACAACCATTTTCACACACACTCATACCTAGGGACAATTTGGAGTCTTCAATCGGCCTACCAAGCATGTTTCTGGGATGTGGGAGAAAACCCATGCGGGCCCGGGGAGAACATGCAAACTCCACACGGGGAGGGCCGGAGGTGGAATCGAACCCGCACCCTCCTAACTGTGAGGCGGACGTGCTACCCAAGTGCGCCACCGAGCCGCCTGCTTTGTTTATTATCATTGTTATTATTATCATTATTGTTTTTATTATCATTATTAGTGTCAATCAAAACTACATTATTAGTGTCAATCAAGACTACATTGATTGACACTAATAACTTAAACAAGACAACCGCCTCTTTACAAATGGTTAAAATTGCTTTGATTTTCAGTAAAGAAGTATTGTAATTCCCATTTCTCTTGAAAGCGACAGCCCTCAATGTCAACTTTCTTCGTTTTATTTGCAGTCGCCATGGCAGAAATGAGCGGAGAGGGGTGGTGCTGCTACCCTTTGGTAATAGGAGGAATTACAGTTTCAAGTTTCATGATTTTTTTTATTCAATTTGACAGTCCAGGCAGGCCATAAATAATACATTGTAAGACCAAAGCTGCGGGCCGTATGAAATCTGACCGGGGGCCGGATTTGGCCCGCGGGCCGGACTTTGGACATTTTAGAGGCATACGTTCACTTTATTTTTTTTTGTCAAAAGGAGTTAACATTACTGCGACTGCTTGCCCGAGTCAGTTGTGAAATTATTTGTTTGCATCATACTGCCACCAAGTGGCCAAAATGAGCATAGCAGAAGGTGCCGCTCAATTGAGGGCAAATCTTTCAACGCTATTCAAGTGTGGCACCAAATAAAGAAGACATCCTGTCGAGCTATTTGTGCTCTCATTATATTATTATTATTATATATGTCATTGTGCCATTTGTTCGGTGTCTTATGCCGTATTTTGTGTTTACTGCCGTGACGAGACGTTTTCTCTTTTATGTACTATGGACACTTTACGTTGGTTTTTATCTTGTTTGCGGCAACGGGAAGTAGGAAGTAAATAAAAGAAAGCGCGCCAAGAAGCGCAGGTGAAAACAAATGAGAGTGTGCGAGGAACAATAAAGAAGTGAATACAAAACGCCACCATCGTGTCGAGTTGTGTCTGAAGGAAAATGGACTGCGAAGCTGCAAAACCATATTGCTGGCTGTAGGTCTGTCTTTTTGAAGAATGCTCCAGATTTTTCCTTATATATCACAAGTATGGATTTCTAGAAAACAACTTTTATTTCCAAAAGTAAAATGACAGATTTATATTCAAATGTCAAATATCGAACGCCACCATCGCAGTGGAGGTGAATTACACTCCAAACCATGCCAGCATAGTCAAAAGCATCAATTATTAGATATAAATAAACAATACATTTATAATAAATATATAAATACGATTAAAGACAATGAAGCGACTGGCATAAAAACAAATATGAAGCGCATAAAAATAAAACTCACCATTACTTCACCATTACCACTACAAGCAAAAGTTACAAGCTACAATGCAGCTACAAGCTACGCTACAAGCTACGCCGAAAACTGCAAGCTACAAGCCACAAAGCTACAGTACAGAAAACAACATCATGCCTGGAGATGAATTACACTCCAAACCATGCCAGCATAGTCAAAAGCCTCAATTATTAGATATAAATAAACAATACATTTATAATAAATATATAAATACGATTAAAGACAATGAAGCGACTGGCATAAAAACAAATATGAAGCGCATAAAAATAAAACTCACCATTACTTCACCATTACCACTACAAGCAAAAGTTACAAGCTACAACGCAGCTACAAGCTACGCTACAAGCTACGCTACAAGCTACGCTACAAGCTACGCTACAAGCTACGCTACAAGCTACGCCGAAAACTGCAAGCTACAAGCCACAAAGCTACAGTACAGAAAACAACATCATGCCTGGAGATAGACACAAAGGTCGACCTTGGAAACGAGGAACCTCCTCACGACCAGCATTGACGGTCCTACAGAAATGTGTTCACCTGTGGCTGAACCACATCTAGCCAAGCCTGTAACTAACTGCCTTGTAGCCACGATAAGAAGAAGAAGACCATTACTTCCCAAAGGGAAATGTACTTTCAGCAGTTTGCAAACATATTTGATTAAGGCTGCGTTAGACATATATAATCATATCGATATAATTTCTAGTGTGCTCGTGTAGTCGCATGAAGAGCGGTAAGGAATGTGCAGGCAACTGTATGAACTTATTTTCTACAAAGTATTGTGGAACAGGATGTCCAGACAGGGAGGACATCTCAAGGCCGGTGAGGAACGCAAATAACAACTCGTTATTGCTGTCCAGACCCAACCGCCCACAACTGAGACTAGACACCTGCACTGAGCAGCGGATGACCATCGACCAATCACCACACAATATTTTGAATGCTTTAATATTCATATTGTGTTTCTTTAAAACTGGGCAACCCGGAAGAATGTGTTGTCTCTTGATGGTCACAAGAAAACACGAGCTTTAGTGTGTGAGGGACCGGGGGACCCAGGCGCCTGTATTAGCTTGCTTTGTCAGGCAGTGGCGTAGCCAAGCCGGGGCGAGCCGGGGCGGCGCTCCAGTTAGGACTCCCTGCGCACCGGTTGAAAAAAAATCGAGCTTTTTCGATTCTTCATTTTCATGCCGTTTTTTTCTTTCGGTCTTGCGCGAATGTGCTTGCGCTATTCTATGTGCGCGATGTTATCCATTCACCGTTTGCCTCCCGGACCCGGATGTTGTTTTAGCAATCAGCGAACGGCGTGGGTGATGTTAGATTTTTTTTCCTGTAGGCGCGCGCCTCTACTGGAAAAATTCCTGGCTACGCCACTGTTGTCAGGATTAAACAATTGGTAAGTTCGGCCTAATTGATCTACTGGTCTTCTCTTTGACAGAACGAACTCGCAAAATCATTAGGTGCGACAGTGTGTGGATTTGGACATAACAACTCTTGTGTTAAGTGTTGATCATAATTTGGAGTCAGATCAATAACTAAAATCCGTAGCCAAACATTCCTTAGCTTTGTTTTGGTTGCTGTAACCGCAGAAAATCCCGCTTCACAAAGATACAATGTTGGAAAGAGAAGCAGGGTTTTCATTGCTTTTGTGGCGATCTCGGGATATTCTGCCTTGATTTTAATCCAGTTTTCTTATTCTTGGAAATTTCTTTTTTAGGGCCTACGGGCCTTTAAGGTGTGGCGAATAAATACAATAAATTAAAATGATACAACTGGCACAAAAACAACTTCAATGCAACTTTACTAGCAGCGTCGTAACATTGTGCAAACAACAAGTAATATCCACTGTGCCCCGAACACTCTTTGACTCTGGTTGCTATTAACGTTTAAACATGAATGAACAAATAAGATTCAGATACAACACAAAAACAAATATATCGCAAATGAAATGGAAAAATGCCCGCCGCATATTATGCAAAGTGGGCTCGGTGCGTGAGCGTCACCTGTGGTAATAAAGCCGTATTTTAAGTAGGACTCCTGGTATAGTCTGTTGAATGCGGGTTTCTTTTTCTTGGGAGTCGTCGGCTCTTGTTCTGTCTCATCACTGGGCCTTTTCCCCGTCACAACGAAACTTTTCAAAGACTTTTGTTTTTTATTCATTTTGCTAGCTTGTGGGTGACAAACTAGCGTTCACGTGACCGAGATGTAGGGGAGAATCCGGTCGATTTCCAAAGTAAAAGCTCATTCCGGAAATAAAGCAATTTTTTTTTTCTTGTGCAGACCGGTACCAAATGCTCCACGGACCGGGGATTGGGGACCGCTGATCTAAGGTATCTGTAATAATGTGCCCAAGATATTTTGTACTTTTAGAGCAGGGGTGTCCAAACCTTTTGCAAGGAGGGCCAGATTTAGTAACGTTTTCACACTGTTATATAGTGCTGAATAATGCTGCCTCCAGAGGTCAGCTGCCTCCAGAGGTCAGCGATGCTCACACAATCTGTTACCCCCTCTCCCTCTATGTTACATGGGAGAGCTGCTTTAGCCCTGTTCAGGGATTTTACTTCTTTCCAAAAATTAATTACATCATTATTAAACCGATTATCAGCCAAAGAGTGAGCACTTAGGGTGTGCTCTTGCTTATTTATGTACCGTAATGCATATTTGTATTTGGCATTCATTTCTTTTTATATTCAAGGACAGGTCCCTGTCTGGGCCTACCAGCTATTACCCAAGCCTTGTGGGCCTCATTAGCCTCTGCATGGTGGCCAGCTACCCATTTATTCCACCCGGGCTTGATGTTCTTAGCTTTTCTAGAGCGGGAGAATAAAGACCTGCTCGCAACCAGAAGGGCTTTCACTATATCATGATACGTTAAACATAAACTTTACTGTTCACAAGCACAATCACAAGTACTTCTTCCATAAGCACATCAGTCTTTCCTTGACAGCAGCCCTTCAAAACAAAATGTGCTCAATCAACTTTTAGTGTCTTAATAGACAATGTTGGTATTTATTTACATATTGACCCACAATATTCCACCTCCTTCAATGTTACACGTGAATGCCCATACAGAGAGTGTCACGTACTGGCGCCACCTGCGACAGGACCACGCCCCCCCATCAGCGGAATCGCTGCCACCTGCCACAGCCGCATGGACAGCGCTATATAAACGCCGCCAGCGCAGACCCGATTGTCCGTCTGTCCCGAGATGTTGTGTCGCTCTCTGGTCCACGACGATCTGACGTCAGTGGAGAATTCGAGGAAACAGAAGAACCGCTTGTTCGTCGAAGCAGATCGCCGATCCAGCTCCGGCTCCAGCTTTGCCCACCTTACCCCCCACCCGCAATACTTTATCGTCACGCACTTGGCTGTACTCTCCAATCCCTTACAGAGAGAAGTTTTATTCATGAACCCGTCGGCTGAGTGGAAGGAGCTATCGGAGGTCGGATGGCACCACGTCAGCTTTGCCCCTGTATCAAATAAGTATTTAGGATTGTTTTTATAGAGATTAATAATTTGCGAGAAATAATTAGTTTTTGCTAAAATAAGGGCATCTTTGTATTTCAGGAAGCTGTCGCGCTATGCCTCATGGAAAACATCAAGTTTGCTTTAACGGCATTTTTGTTCATGCTTGCTATATAATTGCTTAAGCGTCCGTGTTTCACCTGTGAACCGTGTAGTAGGCTTTCTACGGCGAGTTTTCAGACGTAGTGGCGCTACCGAGTCGATGGCATTTAAAAATGTCGCATTGAATTAATTTGTAAGATTATCAATAGAGCCGATATATGCTTGAAATATATCATAGGAGCAACCGTGTATCACTATATCCGAGTGGCTAGTGTTGTTGGACCTACGCTGTTGAGTAGACCTATTGCGAGCTAGCGCCCTTAGGTTAGTTTTTATGTCGGGTGCTCTGCCTCCAGGGATACAGATTACCGTGGCTGGATTTTTAAGTGTGATGTTTTTCGGGTAATGGAGTCACCTATGACCAAGGTGCGAGAGCCAGTAGGCCGAGATGGCTTGGGACGGCTATGCGTCTTAACTGTCTCATTGCGGTTAGCAAGCTGCTTGGGGCTAATGCTAACTGGGCTAGCAGGCTGACTACAGTCCGCATCTGTGTCCGCCACATCTACTGTTATCACACTATTATGCTCTAGCTGGCGGGCACGCCCCTCTAGCAGGGACAACCTCTCTAAGAGAAGGGTGCAGTTGGTGCACAAAGCCGCACAAACTAGGGGTGTAACGATTCATCGATACACATCGATTAATCGATATAATGCTCTACGATTTATTGGCATCAATGCTAAACGTAAACATCGATTTATATCGCCGTGTTTGACCTCGGACATTAGACGCAACTTTATTTTGAAATCCAGTTCATTGTTGCTTGCTTCCTCTTTCCGGGAGCAGTGCGCGCAGCGTTGTTGTGTTGTGAGCAGAGCAGGCACGTGAAAGGGGAGTCGACAACTAGTACGCGGCTCCTGGGCTGGTGCTATGGCTAGTGTCCAAAAAGACGAGGAAATTTGCTCCCCTTTAGGCTTCAAGTCATTCTTTTGGAAGCACTTTGGATTCCAAAGAAAAGATGGCTCAACGGACAAGACACGTGCAGTTTGTAAATCCTGCCATGCGGTGATCAAATATTCAGGGAGCACAAATCTCGCCGCACATTTAAAGAAAAAACACGACATCAAAGTTCAGTGTTAAAATAAGCACTTTGTGTACTACAATACTCTTGTAATTTCCTAAATAAAGAGTTTGCAGTACCTTGTTGATTTTGCGTATGAATTGTTATAAATCAGGATATTGTTCTATATTTTTTATTTAAAAAAAAAAAAAATCGATCATAGAGCACTATATCGCGATATATCGTGAATGAATCGCTGCAGGCTTTAAGATATCGGCAAATATCGTATCGTAGTTCTTTGTATCGATATGATATCGTATCGTGACAAAACCCGCGATTTACACCCCTAGTACAAACCTCTTGATCCGCAGCCACACTTACGTGTCTGATGATCGACGGTAGACAAACAGCCACAAAGCCTCCGCTGAGAGCCAAACAGTGACGTGGTTGAAATGGCAGGAATTGACGGTCTGCGACTTTCAACAATAGTAAACTCCCAAAAGTGGAGTAAAAAACGTAAAAAGCGAGGAAAAACTAGAAAAGCATATATAAATGTAGGAATGTAGATCGTCTCTCTAGTGACGCTGCGGCGCTCTACGTGGCAAACTGGAAGTATGATACAAAGTGAGGTTGAAAAGATGTAAAATAACACAAAGTAATAGAGAGCGAGTCACCGAGGTGGCCATCCGCGGCGCCATCTTACGATGTAATGATATCAACCAATGCAGCTATATAATCATCCTCGGCGGTCACTTGGGACGAGTATGACAATCTTCTTCTCAGGGAATCCGGGATGTAAGGTGGATTCCCTGAAAAAGACGCCTGTGCGTGACTTTGCTTAAAGTGGGGAGACTGGTGCACAGACAGTCACCACACTGTCCTTGACAGATCGGGGTCAGAGTCCAGTGGCAAGGAGACCAAGACGACTGGTGACCCTTTTCTGCTGCAGCCTTCATCCGCCTTCCCAGCCATTGTGACGCCACCCCTTAGGTCAGCCATCATCCTCCGCCTGGTCCACCGTTGAGGTCTTCACTTTTTACCCATAGCTGGAGCTGTTTACCCACAGCCGGCCGGGACAGTGGTTGATGGGCAGTAGAGCGTGTCCACACACCGGTGGGCCTACATGCCACATCTCTGGGGCCCACTGCTGCTCCGAGATCCTGCACAACTTAGCCTGGGACCGCAAGGTGCCAGTTACCGTGTGTGGCCACGAGGAGGCGTGTGCAAGTCTTGGCAATGGAGAGACTGTGTACCGGCTGAGGAGGCTTATACACTCGGCTCCTCTTTTCACCCCCGGAAACAGAGGGCGGTAGCTGAAAGCACAAAAGTGGCAAGCAGAGGCAGCATGCAGCATGCACAAACTACAGGCACTACTAGTCCAACACTACTGCACTGACGCATCACACGCCCTGTGTGCTGATGGTATATCCACACACACACGCAGCTATATAATAACTCTGCTGCAAACACTGGTTAACGCACATGGGTTGAAAACATGCTTAAATGCTATTTCGCAAAGAAATAAACTCCCCGTTGGGGAATCGAACCCGGTCTTCCACGTGACAGGCGGAGACACTGCCCACTGTACTGAGGAGGACTGTGCACTGTAGGGGGCAAATTGCTACTTGGCGGGAGAAAGGAAAGGGGGGGGGGGGCGAGAACACATGCACGCATAACTATTATGTGGGTTTTAACCGTCTGTAAAGGTTTCTAAAACACTTCTGAAATGGGGCAATCTGCTGGTCCGGTTCGCATATGCCTGCCTTCAAGTTTAGAGAGCACTACCTTTAGGGGGATCATTAGAGACTAAAGGTGAGGGGGTTACAGTAGGTGGGTTAGCAGGTTAAGGGTTAATTATTAGGGTTTGGTAATTGTTAGAGTTTTAGGGTTAGCGTTAGGGCTTGAAGTTGGGGAATTGGGAGCCTTAGGCCAACCAGATTCCATTCATTCCATAAATCACTGACATTCAGTTGTCCATGTCACATGGGCTACCAATCGGAATGTAACGGGGTCAGCTGGGTTACTATGAGGCTCACTGGTGCAGGGCAATGATTCTCGCTTAGGGTGCTTTGATTTCCCGGGTTCAACTTCCGACCGAGCTCTTCTTTGGAACACTGTTGTCTATTGTTGTGTGGTGTGTTTGACAGGCCAACGTAACACAGAATGTAACATGGTCTGGGAGCTTTCATTGAGGCTCGTTGGCCTAGGGCAGGGGTGTCAAACTCATTTTTGTCGCGGGCCACATTGTAGTCAAAGTTTCCCTCGCCGGGCCATTGTGACCGTCGACCGAAATAAATAAACGCCTCATATTATATATAGTATAAGCTATAAAACAAACTGACAAATAATTGTTTTTTCAGATCAGACTCGTGGAAACTTTTCAAATATTTTTAAAATATGATTTTTAAAAGCCCCTCCATGAGTCGTCACCTTATCGTGGTGGAGGGGTTTGCGTGCCCCTATGATCCTAGGAGCCATGTTGTCTGGGGCTTCATGCTCCTGGTAGGGTCACTCGTGGCAAACGGGTCCTAGGTGAGGGGCCAGACAAAGCACGGCTCAAAAAGCCCCTTATGATGATAAATACATATGGAAACAGATTTCCCTCGCCCGGACGCGGGTCACCGGGCCCCCCTCTGGAGCCAGGCCTGGAGGCGGGGCTCAAAGCCTTCGCCCATGGGGCCCGGCCGGGCAAAGCCCGAAAAGGAAATGTGGGTCCCCCTTCCCATGGGCTCACCACCTGTGGGAGGGGCCAAAGGGGTCGGGTGCAGTGCGAGCTGGGCGGCGGCCAAAGGCAGGGACCTTGGCGGTCTGATCCCCGGCTGCAGAAGCTGGCTCTTGGGACATGGAATGTCACCTCTCTGGCTGGAAAGCAGCCCGAGCTGGTGTGCGAGGCAGAAAAGTTCCGACTAGATATAGTCGGACTTGCCTCCACGCACAGTTTGGGTTCCGGTTCAAGCCCTCTCTTCCACTCTGGAGTTGCCAACGGTGAGAGGCGTCGAGCAGGTGTGGGTATACTTATTGCCCCCCGGCTGGGCGCCTGCACATAGGGGTTCACCCCGGTGAACGAGAGGGTAGCCTCCCTCCGCCTTCGGGTGGGGGGATGGGTCCTGACTGTTGTTTGTGTCTATGCACCAAACGGACGCTCAGAGTACCCACCCTTCTTGGGGTCCCTGGAGGAAGTGCTGGAGAGCGCTCCTTCTGGGGACTCCATCGTTCTACTGGGTGACTTCAATGCTCACGTGGGCAATGACAGTGAGACCTGGAAGGGCGTGATTGGGAGGAACGGCCCCCCGATCTGAACCCGAGCGGTGTTCTATTGTTGGACTTCTGTGCTCGACACGGATTTTCTATAATGAACACCATGGTCAAACATAAGGGTGTCCATGTGTGCACTTGGCAC
This sequence comes from Syngnathus typhle, assembly GCF_033458585.1. Lineage (NCBI taxonomy): Eukaryota > Metazoa > Chordata > Actinopteri > Syngnathiformes > Syngnathidae > Syngnathus > Syngnathus typhle. The sequence continues at coordinate 2,625,583 of NC_083755.1, read as the reverse complement.
CAGGACACCCTAGGCCGCAGTTCGATGATCGACTTTGTAGTCGTGTCATCGGATTTGCGGCCGCATGTTTTGGACACTCGGGCGAAGAGAGGGGCGGAGCTGTCAACTGATCACCACCTAGTGGTGGGTTGGCTCCGATGGTGGGGGAAGATGCCGGTCCGACCTGGCAGACCCAAACGCTCTGTGACGGTCTGCTGGGAACGTCTGGTGGAATCAGGAAGAGCTTCAACTCCCACCTCCGGCAGAGCTATTCACATGTCCCGGGGGAGGCGGGGGACATCGAGTCCGAGTGGACCTTGTTCCGCGCCTCCATTGTTGAGGCGGCCGACCGGAGCTGTGGCCGTAAGGTCATTGGTGCCTGTCGTGGCGGCAATCCCCGAACCCGCTGGTGGACACCGGCGGTAAGGGATGCCGTCAAGCTGAAGAAGGAGTCCTATCGGGCCGTTTTGGCGTGCGGGACTCCGGAGGCAGCTGACAGGTACCGGATGGCCAAGCGGAACGCGGCTTCGGCGGTTGCTGCGGCAAAAACCCGGACATGGGAGGAGTTTGGCGAGGCCATGGGGAATGACTTCCGGACGGCTTCGAGGAAATTCTGGTCCACCATCCGGCGTCTCAGGAGGGGGAAGCAGTGCAACGTCAACACTGTTTACAGTGGAGATGGCGTGCTGCTGACCTCGACTCGGGACGTCGTGTGTCGGTGGAGAGAATACTTTGAAGACCTCCTCAATTCCACCGACACGCCTTCCATTGTGGAAGCGGGGCCTGGGGACTCTGAGGCGGACTCTCCAATCTCTGGGGTCGAAGTCACCAAAATAGTTAAAAAACTCCTCGGTGGCAGGGCCCCGGGGGTGGCTGAGATCCGTCCGGATTTCTTAAGGGCTCTGGATGTTGTGGGGCTGTCATGGCTGACACGTCTCTACAACATCGAGTGGACATCGGGGACAGTGCCTCTGGATTGGCAGACTGGGGTGGTGGTTCCCCTCTTTAAGAAGGGGGACCGGAGGGTGTGTTCCAATTACAGGGAAATTACACTCCTCAGCCTCCCTGGTAAGGTCTATTCAGGGGTGCTGGAGAGGAGGGTCCGTCGGGAGGTCGAACCTCGGATTCAGGAGGAACAGTGTGGCTTTCGTCCTGGCCGTGGAACAGTGGACCAGCTCTTCACCCTCAGCAGGATCCTCGAGGGTGCAAGGGAGTTCGCCCAACCAGTCCACATGTGTTTTGTGGACTTGGAGAAGGCGTTCGACCGTGTCCCTCGGGAGGTTCTGTGAGGGGTGCTTCGGGAGTACGGGGTACCGAGCCAACTGATAAGGGCGGTTCGGTCCCTGTATCACCGATGCCAGAGTTTGGTCCGCATTTCCGGCAGTAAGTCGGATTCGTTCTCAGTGAGGGTTGGACTCCGCCAAGGCTGCCCTTTGTCACCAATTCTGTTCATAGTTTCTATGGACAGAATTTCTAGGCTTTTTGCAGACGACGTGGTATTGTTGGCTTCTTCAGGCCGTGATCTCCAGCTCTCACTGGAGCGGTTCGCAGCCGAGTGTGAAGCGGTCGGGATGAGGGTCAGCACCTCCAAATCCGAGTCCATGGTCCTCGATCGGAAAAGGGTGGAATGCCCTCTCCGGATCGGGGATGAGATCCTGCCCCAAGTGGAGGAGTTTAAGTATCTTGGGGTCTTGTTCACGAGTGAGGGGAGGATGGAGCGCGAGATCGACAGGCGGATCGGTGCAGCGTCGGCAGTAATGCGGACTTTGTACCGGTCCGTCGTGGTAAAGAGAGAGCTGAGCCAAAAGGCAAAGCTCTCAATTTACCGGTCGATTTACGCTCCTACCCTCACCTATGGTCACGAGCTATGGGTCGTGACCGAAAGAACGAGATCCCGGATACAAGCGGCCGAAATGAGTTTTCTCCGCAGGATGTCCGGGCTCTCCCTTAGAGATAGGGTGAGAAGTTCGGTCATCCGGGAGAGACTTGGAGTAGAGTCGCTGCTCCTCCACGTTGAGAGGAGCCAGATGAGGTGGCTCGGGCATCTCATCAGGATGTCTCCTGGACGCCTCCCTGGGGAGTTGTTCCGGGCATGTCCCACCGGTAGGAGACCCCGGGGACGACCCAGGACGCGCTGGAGAGACTATGTCTCTCAGCTGGCCTGGGAACGCCTTGGGATCCCCCGGGATGAGCTAGATGAAGTGGCTGGGGAGAGGGAAGTCTGGGAGTCCCTCCTGAAGCTGCTGCCCCCGCGACCCGACCCCGGATAAGCGGAAGAAGATGGATGGATGGATGGATGGATGGATGGATGGATGGATTTTAAAAGTTGACAATTTGCAATTTTAGCATGACTTACATTTAATTCACAGTTTGTCTTCGCGAGCCACAGAAAATGTTACGGTGGGCCATATCTGGCCCCCGGGCCTTGAGTTTGACACGTGTGGTCTCGGGGTACGAATCTTGCTTTGGGTGTGAGAGGTCCGGGTTTCAACTCCCAGATGAGCCCTTCGTTAAAAGATTGCTGTTGATCAACTAGCCCCATTTCATCTGAGGTGCATGTCACCTGGGCTGTCAATTGAAACGAAACGGGTTGAGTTAATTAACCTTGGGTCTCTTAAGTCTGTTGTTTTGATTCTCATCACTTGAATCTGCCGTCATGTGTCATCCATTGCGCCACTCGCCCTACAAGACTGTATCGACTGTAAACTTGCGTGGAAAACTGTCATTGTCCAAAAGAAGGCTGTTTAGCAACGTGTCAGCAATGACAGCCCCACAACATCCAGAGCCCTTAAGAAATCCGGGCGGATCTCATCCACCCCCAGGGCCTTGCCACAGAGGAGTTTTTTAACTACCTCAGTGACTTCGAATCTTTCATTTATCTTCTAGAAGCAAGTTCCATTTATTTACCACTTGATTTGCAAATTTTAACTTTAGTGTACACACACAATTTGATCTCTGGTCATTTGTCATTGGGCATACAAACAGCATTGTCATATTGGCATCTATTCTTTCTTTCTCTGTATTAGCATGAGGAGTCAAAGTGGAGGAAGCTTGTCATGCTGAAAATGTTACTTTTCCTCTGCCTCTTCCTCCGCCCTTTGATTGTTTTTGTTTTTCACGACGACACACTCTTGCCAAGTGTCCCCGTTCCCCACAATTCCAACAGTCCAAATTTGATGTGGAGTTTGAATTGAATGGCGGCCTGCGGCCTTGTTGGTCTCTAACTCTTCCTCTCCCCCTTTGGGAACTTTGGAAGAAGACCGTTGTATCTTCATCTAGATCATTACCATCATCAATGGATGAAATACATAAGAACTTTTGCCTTTTTGGATCACTTTTTTAGCATGTCTAGCCCACTGCATAGTTGTTGTATACAAGTTTTGCGCACGAGCGGAATGCCTCCCTTGCTCCTCTGCTTGCGCTGCAACCGGGACAGTCCTCCTTTTCTTTGAGGATCCTCAATGCAGGTTTAAATTGACCTTTCAACAATTACTAGCCTGTATTATTGCCGTTGATCAATGCTAGAACTGCTATCTAGTCAATTTATTCTACCAGTCACACTTTCTCAACCACACAAACTCTACCGCTTTTTATTCTTAGGCCTATCCAGGATGGGTGTAAAACCCTCCCAAACAGCTTGGAAAAACGGAAAAAAAAAAAAAGTATCTACGCCCTTCTTCAATTAGGAAAAATAAACAGTTTTTTTCTTAGCCCGTTCCTTCCACTGGGACTAGAATCCCAGCTGTTTCATAGCCCGGAAAAAACAAAGCCGTACCTCATAGCTCGGACAAACCAAAGCCGTATCTCATAACTCGGACAAACCAAAGCCGTATCTCATAGCTCGGACAAACCAAAGCCGTATCTCATAACTCGGACAAACCAAAGCCATATCTCATGGCTCGGACAAACCAAAGTCGTATCTCATAGCTCGGACAAACCAAAGCCGTATATCTCGTGCACCTTTAACTTTTTACGTGTTTCACAACAACACAAACACACAACTTTAGGGTTTTAACTTACTTGTCACCTGCTTCGTTGCACTGCCGGGTCCCGTCAATCCACCTCTGTCAGACGAAGGCAGACTTAAGATGCTGGCCCAGCGAAAAATTCTCTTCCCAGGACTTTCTTTTCTAGGTCCTCCTAATGGACCCTGGCCTGTCGACAATGCAGCACGTCCTCCTCCGTCAGCCAGATGGCGGGTATGAGGGTCCCGGGTTTCGGCACCAAAATGTTAGAGTGGTGCTCACTCTAACTTATTTTGCAAGAACCACATGGGAGACAAGTACCGTTTTTTCCCGTGTATAGTGCGCAAAATGTAACTAATTTATTGTCCTAAAATCTGGGGTGGCATTATACATGGGTACAAAAAAAAAAATTATTATTATTATTATTTTTTTTTATTTTTATTAAGTCCCAATGATCGTCACACACGCAGGGAGGCAATGGGTCCCATTTTTATAGTCTTTGGTATGGTCTTAACTAGGCTGGATGTAATTTTTTTTGTTGGCGTTGATTTCTCCGACTGCCCGTAAACGCACCACCGCGCTCCGTGCGCGCACGGGACAGCAAACGAGCAGGTGATCGAGCAAGCGTCTGATACGAGAACATTGCGGTCGCATGGAGCGTGTTTGAAGTGAACAGCAGAGAAGAAAGGAACAAGGCAAAGTGTTGTGAAATAAAATGCACAGAACGGATGCGCAAGACACGTCAGCTATATAAAGAGCGAGAGTTGTTTTATTCCTATTAGTTTCAATTCACAGTTTAATTAGCAGTTTCAATCAGCAAATAACAAAATGCGTATTACAGGTAATATTTTATTTCACAACACTTTGCCTTGTTCCTTTGGTCTCTGCTGTTCATCCTAAAACACAAAGGCGCTCTTCAAGCAATGCGACAGTGAGCGCCCGGCGCGCTGCGGTTGCGCGACCGCACCAAATTAAGCTCCCTGCGCAGTGCGCACTGAGGTCCACTTAAATTTTAGAAAGTACATCAGGACTTTAAAAATATCTTCTAAATTTCAGGGACGGCTCTGTCACAATAATCGACCAGCTCGGTGCAGTTGGGCGGTCGGCGGCGCGCTACGGTTGAGCGTTCTCTCTCGCGCTCTCTCTCTCGCTCTCTCTCGCTCTCGCACACACGCGCACACACGCACACGCGCACACACGCAAACCGGATATCATACGGAGGCCGCCATTACAGATGCGCAGAACGGATGCGCAAGACACGTCAGCTATATAAAGAGCGAGAGTTCAGTTCTCTACCTAAATCCGTATTACAGGTAATATTTTATTTCACAACACTTTGCCTTGTTCCTTTCTTCTCTGCTGTTCACTTCAAACACGCTCCATGCGACCGCAATGCTCTCGTATCAGACGCTTGCTCGATCACCTGCTCGTTTGCTGTCCCGTGCGCGCACGGAGCGCGGTGGTGCGTTTAGGGGCAGTCGGAGAAATCAACGGCAACAAAAAAAATTACATCCAGCCTAGTTAAGACCATACCAAAGACTATAAAATGGGACCCATTGCCTCCCTACGTGTGTGACGATCATTGGGACTTAAAAAAAAAAAAGAAAAAATTAAAAATAATTCATAAAAATTGGGTGCGTATTATACATGGGTACAAGCTTTTTTCCAGCATCAGCATGCCATTTTTAGGGGTGCGTACTATACATGGGGGCGCACTATACACGGAAAAAAACGGTAAGTCATTTTCTGGGCAGCTGCAGGCGGAGAGTCCATTCGTCACTGTGCGTACAGCAATGATCGAATGACGTCTAACTCTCGCCTCCCGCAAGAGCATTTTTATTAAGAGAAACAGGGTGGGTGTGTGAGTGGACTGGATGGAGAGAAAGCCCTTGACCTCTGGTCAAAACATAGCAGGGGATGTTTTACGACATTGTGTAGGATGGGACAAGCTAGGTTATTTATTACTGGTTACATACATTCCAAAATAATAAATAACGATCATGATAGTTTGGAAAACCCTGACAACATTCAAACTTGTATATAAAGGAGAATCAAAATCAGGACTCGATCCTGCTTTCCAAGACCAGCGCTTCAACCAGCTATGAGGTTCGAGCACACTAACTGGTTCTCAAACTTGGCCCAGGTATCTTGCTTGGCCAGTGACAGGTTCGACCTCCCGACGGACCATCCTCTCCAGCACCCCTGAATAGACCTTACCAGGGAGGCTGAGGAATGTGATTCCCCTATGGTTGGAACTCACCCTCCGGTCCCCCTTCTTAAAGAGGGGAACCACCACCCCAGTCTGCCAATCCAGAGGCACCGTCCCCGATGTCCATGCAGTGCTGTAGAGGTGTGTCAGCCATGACAGTCCCACAACATCCAGAGCCTTTAAAAACTCTGGGCGGATTTCATCTACCCCTGGGGCCTTGCACCCGAGGAGTTTTTAAATTACCTCAGTGAGTTCGACCCCAGAGATTGGAGAGTCCACCTCAGAGTCTCCAGGCCCTGCTTCCACAATGGAAGGCGCGTCGTGGAATTGAGGAGGTCTTCGAAGTACTCTCCCCACCGACTCACGATGTCCCGAGTCGAGGTCAGCAGCACGCCATCTCCACTGTAAACAGTGTTGACGGTGCACTGCTTCCCCCTCCTGAGACGCCGGATGGTGTACCAGAATTTCCTCGAAGCCGTCCGGAAGTCGTTCTCCATGGCCTCGCCAAACTTCTCCCACGCCCGAGTTTTTGCCTCAGCTACCGCGTACCTCTTGGCCATCCGGAACCTGCCAGCTGCCTCCGGAGTCCCGCAGGCCAAAATAGGCCGATAGGACTCCTACTTCAGCTTGACGGCATGCCTTAACGCCGGTGTCCACCAGCGGGTTCGGGGATTGCCGCCACGACAGGCACCAACCACCTTACGGCCACAGCTCCGGTTGGCTGCCTCAACAATGGAGGCACGGAACATGGTCCACTCGGACTCAATTTCCTCCGCCTCCTCCGGAACGTGGGAAAAGCTCTGCCGGAGGTGGGAGTTGAAGCTCTTCCTGACAAGGGATTCTCACAGACGTTCCCAGCAGACCCTCACAATACGTTTGGGTCTGCCAGGTCGGACCGGCATCTTCCCCACCGTCGGAGCCAACCCACCACCAGGTGATGATCAGTTGACAGCTCCGCCCCTGTCAATTACAAGTACAAGTCATCTTCATCCATAAGCACATCAATCTTTACTTGTTAAAACACAGCATCCCTACAAAAAAAATGTGTTCCATCAACTTTTAGCTTCTTAATAGACAACAATGGTATTTATTTACATATTGAAACACACGTCCACCTCCTTCAATGTTACACGTGAATGCACATACAGAGAGAAGTTTTATTCATTTTGATCAGGCTACATGAAGCAAAATATAAAGGTGAATGTAATTCTCATTAATGGAATAAATTACTCTTTTTGACCAGCAGGGGGGGGGGGTTCACATGAAGCCTTGAGAAATGAACCTATTTGCAAACCGTTTGGTGGGAAAGCCTCGAATCCTAACATCTTACATTGAGATCAGACCCCATCAAGTCATAATTGACTGCTTAATCCTGTAAGAATGAAGCGAACGGATTGAAATGGTTTTGGTTTTGAACTATTGATTTAACCAGTAGAGGGGGTGCACTGTTCTTGGAGGTACTGCAATACCTGGTCGATGTCTCCTAGGCTTGCCGTGTGCAGCTGTGAGAGTTGCTGCAGCCATTTGGAGCACAGCCACGGGCTGGGGGGGGGATCTGTCTGTGCTTCCTTACCAGCAAGTTTCTGGAAGTCCACATGGCGTCATTGATGGCAGCAAAGGTCAGCAACTGCTTTGTAAAGTCTTCTTGCTTGATTTTCAACGGTCTCACCCCATAGAGTACAAGGTCTGCATTAAGCGCTTTCCTTGCGGGGAATTGCAGGTCACCCACAGGTCTACGGCAGCCCTGCACTACCAGAGCAGGTCCCACACTGACTCCTGGGCGCCACAGCCAGATCAGGGGCACGTTGAGAGCGCTGACATGCCCCGAGAGTGCATAACGGACCTGACTGGGAGGACATCACGGGCCACCATCCATGACAGGTCCCGAAGTTTGTTTCGAGAGGGCGGGGTGGTTGACGTTGGGCCAAACTGTTGTGGGCTCGCCGAATGCAAGGCCGCGCACTGGACACACCGCTTCCCGCTCCTGTAGGACAGAGATCATAGATCTGTGATTTGTTAAAATTTCACTATTTTCTTGCTCTAATTTAAAGTACTTCAAAAACTTCTTGATTAAGGAAAAAGAAGGTGGCAGGTTAAAAGACACAGGAATTCTTTGGTCGGTGGTTATTAGCTTTAGTTTCCGGAGGTATGAGCCCATCCAGAATCGTGTTATTGCTTGGCTTTTCGGTGCATTTGGTGTAAGGGATTGGACAGTACAGCCAAGTGCGTAGCGATAGAGACTTTATTGCGGTGGGAGTAGCTGGAGCTAGCACTGGATCGGCGATCAGGCTAGGAAGAACAAGCTGTTCTGCGGTATCTTCGATTCTTCATGGACGCCAGTTTGTCGTGGACCGGAGAGCGAAGCAATATCATGCGACAGACGGACACTCGGGTCTGCGCTGGCGGCGTTGATATAGCGCTGTCCCTGAGCCTGTGGCAGGTGGCGGCAATTCGGCTGATAGGGGGGCGTGGTCCTGTCGCAGGTGGCGCTGGTACATGACATTTGGTGTAAGGAGCGCGCTTCGCATGTGCAGGGCAACATATCTGCTTCAGAGGAAGAGCTTTAAGTCTGGCACTTCTTTTCCTTCTTTTTTTTGTTTTTCTTCATGGTGTCTCTCTTCAGTCTCTCCAACTTGGATTTCCAGATGAAGTAAAAAATGTCTCATTCCAACTTTAAAATCACCTTCATTGTCGGGATGAAAACAGAACTGATTAGTAAAAGCAAGGGTAAAATCACCCAGGGCTCGAAGCTTATTTTTTGCCCAAGTTGCCCTCGGGCAAGTTGGAGAAAATTTTACTTGCCCGAAACAAAATTTTACTTGCCCGAATTTTTTTGGAGTGGATTTTTACTTGCCCGACACATTTTTGCAATAAAAAAGACAACACTATAAGTTTTGCCTTCATATGTTTTTATTCCATCATATTGTGCCTGCAGCCTGTTTTAATACAGTGTAGAACTTTTGATGCAATTAAACCACACTAGTCTACTGTAGTACCAAAATTCAACCGGAAACAAGCTCTGCTGGTGCGCAGCCGCAGAAGAGCCAGGGACGGGTGAGGGAGCATGCATTTAATTACGAAGCGCTTTGCCGTTATCAATGTATTGCAGACTTACACGAGAAACTAACCGCTCCCTAGAAAACAAAATGTCGGACCAGAAGCGGCAGAAGTTGCGAGAAATTATGCACAAAATCGTCTTTTTACAGCTTGAAAACATGGTATTATGGCAGGGCAAGTTCGGGCAAGTGAGGAAAAATTCTACTTGCCCGTCTGCCATCGCTACTTGCCCCGGGCAATCGGGCAATCGTTAGTTTCGAGCCCTGGCACCACTTTTATGGTTAAATTTTTCTCTTCTATGGTCAGCTATCTTAATCCCCCAAACCCAAGAACAGATACTACACTTGATTTTAGCCAAAAGGCAGAGAAGCGATGGAGTATACGAGTGACGGACTCGCTTACATGTCACGAACTGGTAAACTGTAAAGAACTGGGAACAAAACTAACAGGTTACAGTACGGAACAGAGTGCTTCTCTTCTGGGCACTAATAAATCAGCAAACTTGTCTGCTGACTTATTTGTTCACACTTCTTCACCCGCAGCAATGCATGTAGTTCACGAGGCATATATGTGTCCCCTTTCAGCAGTCTCTATCCAAATACACAGTGTAGGTACCTATTAAAAGTGTAGTCCCGATGAACATGAAAGGCAAAGATTGATCATTCACAAAGAACTTTCCATGGTCATCATATCTACCTAACGGCTGCGCCGAAAGAGTTGGGCCAGAAGAATAGAGCGGAACTCATCCAGAAGTGCATGAACACCACCTTGTTGAAAGAATAAAACCAACACAATGCATGAATTCACGACAAATGACATGCCAGCAAATCAGTAGGACTTCTGCTGTTGCCTTTGCGAGACCAGTTCAGATATGCGTTATCACGAATTTATAAATCAGGTGTGTCTGATCTCTGCTGAACCCCTGAGACCGACTCACGGAACTCATAGAGTTTGACCGAATCCAGGTTAAGAACCACTGGTTTAGTGGCTGTTATTTCTGCAAAAGGAGGAACTACTAAATATTGATGTCATTTTTCTGATGGGGTTTCCAAATGTATGCACCTGCCTACTTTTGTTTAAATAATGATTGCACACTGTCTGCAAATAATATAAACTTCATTTCACTTCTCAAATACCACTGTGTTGATCACTGCCGTCATCGGCCATGCATGGATTCGGGCCATCTGATTGGTTCCTTTGTCCCCCCCCATACACACACAGGAATTGTTAGGAATCGTTTTGGCTGTCCGTTCAAAGCAAGGAACGAGCCACTAGCCCCACGAGAAGTTGTCATTTTCTGTAAGCTCGTGTGTATGTAAATTTGTCATGGTCCAACGTAAGACTGTTTAGGGTGAATAAAAAATAACTGTAACAAATTTATTCTGCTATTAACCAGATTCAAACTGGGGTTGCAGCCGCCTCTATGCTATATTATGGCCAATATGCAGTTGCATGTTTAGGGTCTTTTCTCTAGGATCTTCAGCCACGACACCCAGGCAGACCATGAAAGAATGTTGATATTAAAATGTTGGTGGAACTATCCAATAACTACGCAGATCCGATGATCCCTAAGACTTGAGATGAGACAAAATTGGAAAGACTATTGGTTGACAGTGTCTGTGAGTTACTTCAACCCAAAAGTTCACATAAATTACACATAGCTAATGTTGACCACAAAATGGCATGTGAGTTAGCCAGGAGTCCTGGAATCTTCTGATCTGTAGACAGATTTGTTACCCATTGCTCCACGAGCCCCACGGCAGTATGTGGCTTGTAAGCTTGTAACACTTTTGCGAAAATGAAAAAAAAAAAAAAAATGGGTGACATTATTTGAATATGCCATTGTTAGAAAAATGTATATATATGTTATCATGTGTTCTCTAATCAATGCTTTACCTCAATAGTACTGCAAGAGATGCTTGCTGTTTGGCCTTGCTGTTTTTATGATGTACCACAGAAGAGAGATTACAGACTGGGTCAGACAGGACGCAGCTGGCAACTCAGTGACAACTCAGCATAAAGGAAGACATCTACCGTTCCTTTCTAACAATGACCACTTTGTTAAACAACATGCCTCATTGCTGTCTTGCACCCCAGATGAACCTCCAAGTGACCATTAAAGTCAGGGTTTTTCCTAACTATCTTTATTGTAGGATTAGGTTGGAATGTATATAACCAGTAATAAATAACTTAGCTTGTTGCATCCTACACAATGTCGTAAAACTTCCCTTGCTATGTTTTAACTAGAGGTCAAAGGGTTTTTCTTCTGTATCCAGTCCACTCAAACTCCTCTTCCCAGATGTTCTTATCAGTATGTAAACATCTAGTGATTTTTTGCTTACGAGACAAAGCCCACATGCCTTCCTCCTCCCCTTAGTGGCTCATGTCTCACACTGTGGGTAGGGCAAATCCAAATAAAAAGAGCGGGAGTGCCTACAGATTTTTAGTGTGTGTAGAGATTGTCTCAAGCTATCTGTACTGCACTCCTCGCGAGAAAAGACTTAATATTCTGTCTCACTTGTGGTTTGTTTGCTGTTGCTCTTCTATTCACTTATTCAGTCAGCGAAATAAACCTGACAGCCATGATGCTTTATCCATTGCGCCACTCGCCCTACAAGTTACGGCTATTGACCGTAAACTTGTGTGGAAAATCGTCATTGTCCAAAAGATGGCAGTTTAGCAATAGTGAACAAGGGAGAAATTCTTCAAGGTAATTTGATTATGCCATGACCCAGATTCTGCAGCCACAACGCAGAGTACTAACCACTATACGATCATGGCCAATATGTATAACTTTTTTAACGCTACTGCATACACGCCATGATCGTGTAGTGGTGCTCGATTCGAATCCGGGTTATGGTTTAATCAAATTCCCTTGTTGAATTTGTCTGCTGGTCACTGTTGCTAGACAGCCTTCCTTTGGACAATGACAGTTTTCCACACAAGTTTACAGTCGATACAGTCTTGTACGGTGAGTGGCGCAATGGATGACACATGACGGCAAGTGATGAGAATCAAAACAAAAGATTTAAGAGACCCAAGGTAAATTAACTGAACCCGTTTCGTTTTAATTAACAGCCCATGTGATATGCACCTCAGATGAAATCGGGCGAGTTGATCAACAGCAATGTTTTAACGAAGGGATCACCTGGGACTTGAACCCCGGACCTCTCACACCCAAAGCAAGATTCATACCCCTAGACCACCTGTGTCAAACTCGAGGCCCGAGGGCCAGTTATGGCCCACCGTATCATTTTCTGTGGCCCGCAACGACAAATTGTGCATTAAATTTATGTCATACTAAAATTGCAAATTGTCGTAACTTTCAAGAATCTTCTTAAAATTATTTTTGAAGTATTTGAAAAGTTTCCACTCCTCTGATTTGAAAAAACAATTATTATTATTATTATTATTATTATTATTATTATTATTATTGTCAGTTTGTTTTGTAGCTTATACTGTATATAATATGAGGTGTTTATTTATTTGGGTTGACAGTCATAATGGCCCGTCGAGGGAAACTTTGACTACAATGTGGCCCGCGACAAAAATGAGTTTGACACCCCTGCCCTAGACCAACGAGCCTCAAAGAAAGCTTGCAGACCATGTTAGATTCTGTGTAACATTGGCCTGTCAAACAGTCCACACAACGATAGACAACAGTGTTTCAAAGAAAAGCTCGGTCGGGAGTTTAACCCGGGTAATCAAAGAACCCTAGGCGAGAATCATTCCCCTGCACCAATGAGCCCCATAGTAGACCAGCTGACCCCGTTACATTCTGATTGGAAGCCCTGAAGACTGAATGCCAGTGATTTATGGAATAAATGGAATCTGGTTGGCCTAAGGCTCCCAATTCCCCAACTTCAAGCCCTAACGCTAACCCTAAAACCCTAACAATTAACAAACCCTAATAATTAAACTTTAACCTGCTAACCCGCCTACCATAACCCCCTCACCTTTAATCTCTAATGCTCCCACTAAAGGCAGTGCTCTCTAAACTTGAAAGCAGGCATATGCGAACCGGACCAGCAGATTGCCCCATTTCAGAAGTGTTTTAGAAACCTTTACAGACGGTTAAAATCCACATAATAGTTATGCGCGCATGTGTTCCGTGAGCGTTCTCGCCCCCTCCCTTTCCTTTCTCCCGCAATTTGCCCTCTACAGTGCACAGTCCTCGTTAGTATAGTGGACAGTATCTCCGCCTGTCACGCGGAAGACCGGGGTCGATTCCCCGACGGGGAGTTTACTTCTTTGTGCTAAATAGCATTTAAGCAGGTTTTCAATCCATGTGCGTTAACCAGTGTTTGCAGCAGAGTAATTATATAGATGCATTGGTTGGTATCATTACATCGTAAGATGGCGCCGCAGATGGCCACCTCGCTCTCTGTTACTTTGTGTTATTTTACATCTTTTTAACCTCACTTTGTATCATACTTCCGGTTTGCCACGTAGAGCGCCGCAGCGTCACTAGAGAGACGATCTACATTCCTACATTTCTATATGCTTTTCTAGTTTTTCCTCGCTTTTTACTCCACTTTTTGGAGTTTACAATTGTTGAAAGTCGCGGACCGTCAATTCCTGCCATTTCAATCGCGTCACTGTTTGGCTCTCAGCGGAGGCTTCGTGGCTGTTTGTCTACCGTCGATCATCGGACACGTAAGTATGGCTGCGGATCAAGAGGTTTGTACGGCTTTTGGCACCAACTGCACCCTCCTCTCAGAGAGGTTGTCCCTGCTAGAGGGACGTGTCCGCCAGCTAGAGCAGAATAGTGGTATAACAGTAAATGTGGCAGACCCAGATGCGGACTGTAGTCAGCCTGCTAGCCCAGTTAGCATTAGCCCCAAACGGCTTGCTAACCACGATAAGCCAGTTAAGACGCATAGCCGTCCCAAGCCATCTCGGCCTACTGGCTCTCGCACCTTGGTCATAGTTGACTCTATTACCTGAAAAGCATCACACTTAAAAATCCAGCCACAGTATTGTGTATCCCTGGAGACAGAGCACCCGACATAGAAGCTAATCTAAGGGCGCTAGCTCGCAATAGTCTAGTCAACAGCGTAGTTCCAACAAAACTAGCCACTCGGATATAGTGATACACGGTGGCTCCAATGATATATTTCAAGCATATATCGGCTCTATTGATAATCTTACTGCATCTATATCTTCTATATCTGCCTCTTAATGCATCTTTATAATTCAATGTGACATTGTTAAATGCCATCGATTCGCTACCACTATTTTTATGGGACTTATCTTCTCACCAATTTAAGAAGGCTCTGAAATCACTTCTCTTTGACACTTTCCATATGAACCTGGATCCATTCATTATTCTCTTTAGTTATAGTTTTAGTGTGTTTTTTCCCTATTGTTTTATGTTGTATGCCAGGGGTCACCAACCTTTCTTAATTCGAAAGCTACTTCCTGGGTACTGATTAAGGCAAAGGGCTACCAGTTTGACACACACTTCTGAAGTAGCCAATTTGCTCAATTTGGTTTTCACTATGTGTTAATATTGTCATTTCCAGTTCACATTTAAGTGTGATTTTAACAAGAACAGCAAAAATACAGTCAAACCTTGGATTTTGACCACAATCCGTTCCAGAAAGCGGTTCGAGAAGCGAATCGATCGAATTCGGAATCTATTTTTCCCATTACAAATACAGTGGAGCTTTGGTTGACGACAACAATCCGTTTCAGAAGGCTGTTCGAGAAGTGAATCGTTCAAATTCCAAATCATGTTTTTCCATTACAAATAACGGAATAAAAATTAACCCATTCCAAGCAAAAAAACGCATTTCTTAAGCATTTGTTCATTTGCACATTTTTGTCCGATCGTGCAACTGCAGCGCACCGCCGAACGCGCAACCGTAGCGCATCGCCGACCGCGCAACTGCACCGCACTGGTCGCAATATTGTGACAGACCCGTCGCTGAAATTTAGAAAATATTTTTAAAGTCCTGATGTACTATCCAAAGTTTAAGTGGACCTCAGTGCGCAGGGACCTTAATTTGGTCCGATCACGCAACCGCAGCGCGCTGGGCTCTCACTGTTGCATTGCTTTAGGAGCGTCTTTGTGTTTTAGGATGGCTTTACTGCTCCCACATGCTTCCTTTGGAGGCATGATTAGAGTTGTTGCAATCCTCGGAGTAACGAGAATGTAATAACGAACGGAGTCAGTGGGCATGGGGTCCTCTCGGCTCGCGAGATTCGACAATTGAATTTCGTTTGACATCCGGGGCAAAGAATTCATGAATTTCTTGTTTTAATACTTATTTGTTCGATAACCGGGACGTTTGAAAATAAGCTCCACTGTGCAACAATTTATCACCAACTTTCGACAAGGATGGGATTTGAACCCATGCATGCAGAGCACAATGGATTAGCAATCCATCGCCGTAACCTCTCCGCCACCCCATCTTGTTCATCTGGTGTTGACAATACACCTTATGTACGTTGTGCCAAGATACTTTGTGAATCCTGAAAATCCGACGAGGATGTGATATGAAATGACGAGTGGAGAGCACAGTGGAGTAGCAACCCATCGCCTAAATATCTCAGCCATCGCATCTCATGCATGAGTTGTATGGGCGACATGATATGGCATGTACGGTGTAGTATAAACTACAAGGTAAAATGATACGATACTTTAGATGTGAAACGAAGAAGAGCTAAGCCACAAAAGAAGTGACACTGTCAACAAAGAAAAATATTTGTTCAATGTTGTCTCACCCCAAATCTTTGGGATCCTCGGATCTGCGCAATTTGATAGTTCCATCAACATTTTAACATCATGGTCTGCCTGGGTATGTCGGCTGAAGATCCCAAAGAAAGGACCATAAATTTCTTGTATGCTATTGCATGATCGTATAGCGTTATGGCCGTAGCATCCCCGGAACGAAGCTGGGTCATGGGGTAATTAAATTACCCTTCTGAATTTGTCCGTTGTTCACTGTTACCAAACAGTCTTCTGTTGAACACAAGCTTCCAGTCATTACGTCCACCTACGTTTTAACATCAACTTCATTTCATAAAGTTCTTCCTAATTCATCTTGGCGAAACTCCCTTAAGCGTTCCCATCTTTTTTTAGGGCTGGCTGCCACGAGGAAGCGGTCGACACACAATTATGACCCTGAAAGGACTCGTCTTTGATATTAATCAGAATTCATTAATCACTGAAATGTAGTCCTCAGGTCCATTTTATATTCGCTACCAATCGGAATGTAACGAAGCTGTTTCTACCCAGTCACGAACTGGGGACTTTTCTCGTGTTAGGCAAACGTAATAATCACTACACTATGGAAACATCTGCCACAGTGGTCCACCTTACTTACTGGACCAAAGGTGAGTGCTACTGGGCACCAATCGCACCCGAACCATCACTATTTCAGATCTTTACGGTTACTCCCTCATTCATTCACATGTTCGGTGAAACCTCCCCAAGTCCCCACTCAAACATGCAAAGCATACGATTCGACATGAAAGCAAATCCATTTGTATCATGTAAGGACTTTTGACTTGTGATCTGGTGCTCCCTGTGTGGAGTTTGTAGGTTCTCCCCGTGCCTGCGTATGTTTTCCCCGGGTTTTCCTCCCACATCACAAAAACATGCTTGGTCAGCCAATTTAGTAATCCAAACTGCCCATAGGTGTGAGTGCAAGTGCGAATGATTGTCTCTGTGTGCCCTGCGATTGTCTGGCAACCAGTTACAACGTGCGCGCAGCAGAACACGTATTGACCTGGATCGTTCCATTGGGAGTGAGCGGAGTGGTGGGCGCGCTTCTAGCGCCACCTTGCGGTCCATTCACATAGGCGGGATTGTCATAACTCTTCCGCTCCGTCTCCTCCAGGGGCATACACGGAACCTGACATAGGGATGGAGGTTTGAACGTGGCATAAAAAGGCAAATGCCAACTGTATAATAAGCCATTTGCCGTTAAAGCACCAAAGAGTGTTTCTTTAGGACTTACCGCCTCTGAATTCTGCCTCGGTTCAGGGTCTTTGAAATTTGACGCATTTGGAGGTGAACTTTTTCTGAATGACAGTAACGTACATTTTTTAATGTAAAATTGTAATACTAGAATAGAAAAATATGTATACAATGGAAGCACCAAGACATCTAAGACCTCACCTAAAGAAAGCAATGTTGGGCACTGAAGGCATGGCTGGCATGGAAGGAAGGTTGAGTCGGAGTCTCTCCACTATGTTGGACTTCTTCCTAGCAGCGTAAACCAGCACAACCAGCAGAACCAAGATGATGACCGTCACGCCGATGGCGATGCCGACTGCGGCGAGGAGAACACGCGGTGAGCGCAACTTAGCAGCTAGCGTGCAAGTGCTGTTCTATTTGTTTCAACGTACTTGATGAGGCCACAGCGGTAAAGATGCTCGTCTGGCAATATTGGCCCTTCCAGTCTGGAGGACACCTGAGACAGAGGAGACAAAAACGGTGTTCGGACGCATCAGCCAATGCGGCAGTGATTGGGTCCCCCGCCTACTGTCCGATGACTGCTGGGATAGGCTCCAGCACGCCTGCGACCCCCCGCGGTACAGATAATGAACGGAATGGATGGAATTGAATGGAGATCAGTTTAGGGCCTGAAGAGGGAGCAACAGCAATCTGCAGATATTCTTATTAGTTTATACAAACATATATACTTCATCATATCGATCAATGTCTAAATAATTTACCCAAACATAGTCGCTCAATCAGAGCACAGACACGGCACACAGAGCTTTGTGACTTTCACTTACACATAGGCAGTGAGAAGACACACGGCACATGACACATAGTCACAAAATATTCAGTAAATAACAGGACATTCAGGTGATAACAGAACAGACCTTATCCTTCCTTCCCATTCCCTTCCTAGATCCTGCTTTTGGTCAGTATAAAGCCTTCTGATTTGAAGTTTGATGTTGTTGTTTCATCTGCTGAAGTGCCTTGTGCACTGACTGCCATTAAAAAACCTAATATATGTTACAAATACTGTTACTCCACATTTTTTGTTTTCCTTGCTTAACGATGGACATCTTGAACAAAACGCAACAGGCCGTTTTAGCTATACTATTCACGGCCTCGGCTCGGGAAACTGAGGTTCAATTCCCCGACTCGGAGTCTAACATCAAAAGGATCATAAGACTTGTTTCCAACCAGGGACCTGCAGCGTGTGAGGGAATGTGATAACCACTACACCATGGAAACGGCGCTGACACACATAGCCTTTTGAAGAGCCTGGCAAAAGTTAAAGAAAAGTGTGAAGCCTGGTTTTCACCCAGTCTCAAATCAGGTACCCTTTAGCAAAACGACTCAGCCTGGGCTCGGCAAATCGGGCTTCAATTCGCCGACACGGAGTTTAATTCTTTGTATGGAAAAAACGCTTTTGCTGGCACAGTTTTGAAAAGCAAATCAAAAAGTTCATAAGTGCCTGCTTTCTTCCTCACTCACTTTTGTTGAACTTTTGCCGGGCTTCTCAAAATGCTTTGGACGTCACAGTAATTTCCATAGCGTAGTGGTCATCGTGTTCTTCTAAGACGCGAAACGCCCCCTGTTGGAGACTGGGTGGAAACAACATTTTTTAAATTTATTTGTCAGTGTTGTCTGCTTTGCAAAGTGTGCCAGGGACACCTCGGCAAACAGGAGCCAGAAGCTTTCTGAGTCAGCAACAGCCAGGTGTGCGACACTCCGCTACAATGCTCCCCTGACCACGTGTAGGCCGAAACCAGCCTCTAATCTGTGTTTCCATATTTATTTATTTTCCTTAAACTGTCAAGCCAACACTTTCCTTCTTGGCTTGGCCAGCTGACTGCAGACCCACTCCAGAACTGCCTCCAGTTCATCCATCC
Source organism: Syngnathus typhle (assembly GCF_033458585.1). Taxonomy (NCBI): domain Eukaryota; kingdom Metazoa; phylum Chordata; class Actinopteri; order Syngnathiformes; family Syngnathidae; genus Syngnathus; species Syngnathus typhle. Next base: position 2,606,530 of record NC_083755.1, on the reverse strand, counting down.
AAGAAGACATTCAGTGAGTGCAATTTATCTGGGTACAAACTACTGGAGCTTAAACTGTTGGTTCATGGTCACCCCTTATGACCCCCTTATCAAGCAGTCAATCAATCAATCAATCAATCAATCAATCAATCAATCAATCAATCAATCAATCAATCAATCAATCAATCAATCAATCAATCAATCAACAAATCAATCAATCAATCAATCAATCAATCAAATAATGTTTGCATGCTGTGATTGTGAGCACTTTGAATCTAGCAATCCAAGTTCAAGTCTTGGTGGAACTTCCAATTTGTTGTCATTTACATGGAACAAAAATTTGAAAATTCCAATTCAGTACTTTGTGTACAGCCCTATGAGTGTGTAAGCCCTGCCTCCACTACTTTTGTCAATTTCGCAAAATGACCGCCTTAGGTAGTGCATTGTACTCAGAAAAATTATGCTCCTCCTTCAGTCATTGCCGGGGTTCTATGGTGTTATGGTGAGCACTCTGGACTGAATGCAGTGATCTGAGTTCAAGTCTCGGTGCGACCTCAAATATTTTGTCATTTAGCTGGGAAAAATTTGCAGATGGCAGCAGCTTGTGTGCTGCCCCATGAATTGGTATGCTTCCCTACACCTGAGGGTTCCATGAGCGCTCTAGACTTTGAATCCAGTGATCTCAGTTCTAGTCTCGGTTGGACCTCAAATCTTTAGTCATATACAGTCATATGCAAAAGTTTGGGCACCCCTAATCAATTTCTTGATTTTCTTTTTAAATCCTTGGCTGTTCGGATCAGCAATTTCAGTTAGATATATCATATAGCAGACAGACACAGTGATATTTGAGAAGTAAAATGAAGTTTATAGGAGTTACAGATTTGTCAAGAAGAATGGACCATTATACCTTCGACCAGAATGCACACTCATTGGAAGCTATAGGAAGTGTTTAGAGCAGTGGTTCTTAACCTTGTTGGAGGTACCGAATCCCACCAGTTCCATATGCGCAATCACCGAACCCCTCGTTAGTGAAAAGAAAATATATATTTTTTTCAAATTCAAGACATAGATGTTTTTTACAGGCACACAAAATGAGCCGTGCATGAACATCACCTTGTTCAAAGAATAAAACCAACACAATGCATGAATTCACAAGAAATGACATACCAGCAAATCAGTGTGACGTCTGCTTTTGCCTTTGCGAGACCAGTTCAGATGTGCGGATATATAAATCAGGTGTGTTAGGACCTCTGCAGTGGAGGCACTGCCGAACCCCTGAAACCGACTCACCGAATCCCCAGGGTTCGACCGAACCCAGGATAAGAACGACTGGTCTAGAGCCTGTTATTTCTGCAAAAGGAGGATCTACTAAATTTAAGTACCTGCCTACTTTTGATGAAATAATAATTGCATAATGTCAGCAAATCCAATAAACTTCATTTCGCTTCTCAAATACCACTGCCGCTATCCACCGTGTATGGGTTTGGGCTAGCACCCAATATTAAATTGGGCTAGTTGATCAACAGCAATGCTTTATAGAAGGGCTCGTCCGGGAGTTGAACCCAGGACCTCCCACACCCAAAGCGAGAATCATACCCCTAGAGACCAACGAGCCACAACGAGAACTGGCAGACCATGTTACATTCCGTGTAACGGCCTGTCAAACGGTCCACAATGATAGACAATAGTGTTTGCAAGAAGAGCTCGTCCAGGAGCTAAACCCGGGCAATCATGCACCCTAAGCAAGAATCATGCAAGAATCATTCCCCTGTACCAATGAGCCCCATAGTAGACCAGCTGACCCCGTTACATTCCGATTGGTAGCCCATGTGACATGAACCTGAAGACTGAATGTCACTGATTAATGGAATAAATGGAATCTGGTTGGCCTAAGCCTCCTAATTCCCTAACTTCAAGCCCTAACGCTAACTCTAAAACCCTAACAATAACCAAACCTTAATAATTAACCCCTAACCTGCTAACTCGCTAGCGGTAACCCCCTCACCTTTAACCCTAACCCAGGGGTGGGCAAACTACGGCCCGCGGGCCACATCCGGCCCACGGGACCGTTTAATCCGGCCCGCCAACCCTGAACAAATTGTATTATTAAACTTTTTTTTTTTGGTCATTTTGCCTGCAATGACTGCGTTTTCCCAGTAGATGGCGAAGCGCTCGCCTGCGCATTTACTACCGGAAGCCGTGTCAGAAAGCTCGGTGCACACTCACAAGTGCGTGTACGTACTCCGTAGTACGGACTTGGCGCACTCTCGCTCTATTCGTATCAGTCCCGAATTTAGAGCGTGGGCTTTGACGACAGCATTCTTATAATTCGCGCGCTGAGCTTTCAGATGCAGTTTTGCGCTAAAGCCACCCACAAACCTTCCCCTGGAATCCTTCCATTAAAATGAGTGGCCCGAAAAAAAGAAGTGAGTGCCGAATGTTAAAAAAGAGTGGACAATTTGGCTCGACGTACGCGACGTGAAGTTCAGCCACATCAACATCAACCCGTCACAGATCAAGGTAAACGGACCAACACCTCGGATCTCGCCTAAGAATTGCCACAACAAATTTTACTCCAGACTATGACGCACTAGCAAAAAAGGGAGACCAACAACACTGTTCCCACTGAAAATGAACGGGAGGCTCTCAAGTTTATTGTAAAAAAATGCATTTTCAATATGATTTGTACACATAGCAGGGATTGAAACTAGCGACCATTCTCATTTTCAAACAATGCAGGATGCTCAAGGACATTGATGCACCACCTATTTGCGACTAATCTTAACCTGTAAAGTTCTTAAGGCTTACTTTAAGGAGGTGTTTCCCGTTTCCTCACCTCTGTTACCAGGTGTTTGCGAGTTAAAACTCTGCTCTGATTTTCAGATACCCCTCACCGTGTTGCTGTTTTGATTACTTTATTTGGATGTATGCTTTCACCGATTCTTCAAGATGATATATTTGGTCAGAATGTTTGCCGTTTGATGTGATCTCATAAGATAAACATCTTTCATTAATCTGACCTGCAGGCACTGAAGTGATGGAGATTGTTATTCATAATAACAGTGTCGTATTTTATGAGAATCACTGATAGCAGTTTTTTAGTGAATTATTATTTTTTTAATGCTGTTAATAAATGCATTTGTTTTCAAAAAAATTGTTTGGAATATCCATGCTTTACTACCTACTAAAGGCCAAGATCTTTTATGCAATGACCTTTACAGGTCGCTTATATGACTTCACACAACGCCTACGTCCATCTGCTCCTTGTCCGGCCCTCCGGTCCAAATTTAGAACCCAGTTCGGCCCGCGAGTCAAAAAGTTTGCCCACCCCTGCCCTAACCTCTAATGCTCCCCCTAAGGGTTGTGCCCTCTAAACCTGAAGGCAGGCATATATGAACCAGACCAGCAGATTGACCCATTTCAGTACTGTTTTAGAAAAGTTTACAGATGGTTAAAATCCACATAATAGTTATGCGCGCATTTGTTCTGTGAGCGTTCCCCTTTCTGCCTCCTCCCTTTCCTTTCTCCTGCCAAGCAGTCCATCTTGCCCCAACACAGGGCATGTTCCTCGTTAGTATCGTGGATAGTATCTCTGCTTGTCGCAGGAAAGACTGGTGTTCGGTTTTCAACCCAAGTGTGTTAACCTATGTTCGCAGCAGCGTTATTATGTAGCTGCATTGGTTGTGCGTGCATCTGAACTTAAGTGAGTGACCTGTAAGTTTTTTAAAATGAACTCAAACTTTTATCTGTAGCCGCCTTCTACTAAATCAGTGGTCCCCAAACCTTTTAGCGCCACGGACCGGTTACGTGTCAGAAATATTTTTGTGGACCGGCCTTTATATAAATAAATAATAAATTTATGTACTATGTGCCTTCTTAGTTTTACTTTGTGTATTGTTTACTTGAATGTTTTGTTTGTCTGTGGACCAATTGGGTGTAATATGTCTCGCCTCCACCGTGGGATAGTAGGAAACGCAGTTTCGATCTCTTTGTATGTCTCGACATGTGAAGAAATTGAAAATAAAGCAGACTTTGACTTTGACTTTGATAATGCGTTACAGTAGTCCAGGCGCGACATAATAAATGCATGTATAATAGTTTCCGCATCACCGGTCGAGAGAATCGGACGAATCTTACCAATATTACGGAGGTGAAAAAGCACAATTTTTGTTAGTTTCTTAATGTGATTTTGAAAGGAGAGATTAGATACAGTATCGCTCCGAGTGATACTGCAGTTATCCATAGTTATAGTGGTTTCCTTAAATAAGTGGTGATAACAAGCTGGGCCAATTATCAACATCTCAGTTTTATCTGGGATAAGACGAAGGAAACTGAGAGACATCCATTGATTGATCTCCGCAAGGCACCCCTCAAGATTACAACAGTCCCGCGGATTTGTCATCGATAACAGCATATATAATTGAGTGTCATCCGTGTAACATTGAAAACTAATGTTATATTTACGTATTATGTCCCCAAGCGGAATCATATACTGTATTTTCCGCCCTATAAGGCGCACCTAAAAACCAAAATTTTTATCAAAAGTCGACAGTGCGCCTTATAGTCCGGTGCGCCTTATATATGGATCAAGTGATGACTTTGTTGAACCATACTGGTTGTACACAGTGCTCTGCCAAAATGTTTTAGTACGTTTTAGTACGACTAGTAAATTACAAGGTCGTATCGCTTCCCAACATTACGGTAACTGTAGTCAGGGGGCGTCACCGAATAGCTGTTGTACCCGGGAGGCTATTTCATTTCAAAATAGGCTGCTCGGTTAATATTTCGAGTAAATCTACGGATCAATATGGAAGGGAAACATAGGTAAGTAGTACCAATGCGTTAGATCGAACTTTAGTCAGTTCCGATCATTTTATAGGAGATCGTTTGAGAAACGCGATTGTTTACACTTTGCTGAGGCTCATGGGAGATTGCGAGCTGAGGCTCATGGGATTTTGTGGATGGCTAATGCTATAACGATAGCTGCTATACGCGCAAGGCTATTTCATGTCAAAATAGGCTGCTCCGTTAATGTTTCGAGTAAATCTACGGATCGATATGGAAGGGAAACATAGGTAAGTAGTACCAATGCGTTAGATCGAACTTTAGTCAGTTCCGATCATTTTATAGGAGATTGTTTGAGAAACGCGATTGTTTACACTTTGCTGAGGCTCATGGGAGATTGCGAGCTGAGGCTCATGGGAAATTGCGGATGGCTAATGCTATAACGATAGCTGCTATACGCGCGAGGCTATTTCATGTCAAAATAGGCTGCTCTATTAATGTTTCGAGTAAATCTACGGATCGATATGGAAGGGAAACATAGGTAAGTAGTACCAATGCGTTAGATCAAACTTTAGTCAGTTCCGATCATTTTATCGGAGATTGTTTGAGAAACGCGATTGTTTACAGAGGGCTCGTTGGTTATTGGCTAGTGGGTGCATACTGCAACCCTAGTCAATCTCAGTTTGTTTCAGTAAAGCTTCTATTTTATGCGCCTTATAGTCCGGTGCGCCTTATATATGGACAAAGTTTTAAAATGGGCCGTTCATTGAAGGTGCGCCTTATAACCCGGTGCGCCTAATAGGGCGCAAAATACGGTACATATGAAATAAAATTGGTCCGAGTACCGATCCCTGCGGGACACCACAAGTAATGTTATAGAGCTCAGAGGTCGCATTACCATGGACTACTCGTTGTTTTGCTATGAATGGGAGATTTGAAACTGGCCTATAATTACTGAGATAGTCCGGGTCGAGATTTGGTCGCTTAAGTAGCGGTTTAATGATAGCGGTTTTAAAGGCTGTTGGCACTATACCAGAGGAGGCAGACAGATTAATTATATTTAAGACGGACGGTCCTAAAATTTGAAATAATTCTTTAAATAGTTTGGCTGGAAGCAGGTCGAGTTAACATGTCGTTTGTTTAGCCGCACTAACCAATTGCGTAAGCCTTTCAAGGGACACACTATTAAAATTTGATAGGGTTATTGCATGTTCGTCAGCGTCGGTAATGGCCGGTCTCGACTGAGCGATTGGAACTGTCATCTTGATCTCAGCCCTAATGGATTCAATCTTTCAAGCGAAAAGTTTCATGAACCCGTCGGCTGAGTGGAAGGAGCTATCGGAGGTCGGATGGCACCGCGTCAGCTTTGCCACTGTATCAAATAAGTATTTAGGATTGTTTTTATTGAGATTAATAATTTGCGAGAAATAATTAGTTTTTGCTAAAATAAGCGCATCTTTGTATTTCAGGAGGCTGTCGCGCCATGCCTGATGGAAAACCTCAAGTTTGGTTCAACGCCATTTTCGTTCATGCTTTCTACATAATTGCTTAAGCGTCCGTGTTTCACCTGTGATCCGTGTAGTAGGCTTTCTACAGCGAGTTTTCAGACGTAGTGGCGCTACTGAGTCGATGGCATTTAACAATGTCACGTTGAATTATATAGATGCATTAAGATGCAGATATAGAAGATATAGATGCAGTAAGATTTTCAATAGAGCCGATATATGCTTGAAATCTATCATTGGAGCCACCGTGTATCACTATATCCGAGTGGCTAGTGTTGTTGGACCTACGCTGTTGACTAGACCTATTGTGAGTTAGCGCCCTTAGATTAGCTTCTATGTCGGGTGCTCTGCCTCCAGGGATACACAATACCGTGGCTGGATTTTTAAGTGTGATGTTTTTCAGGTAATGGAGTCAACTATGACCAAGGTGCGAGAGCCAGTAGGCCGAGATGGCTTGGAACGGCTATGCGTCTTAACTGGCTTATCGCGGTTAGCCAGCCGTTTGGGGCTAATGCTAACTGGGCTAGCAGGCTGGCTACAGTCCGGATCTGGGTCCGCCACATCTACTGTTATCACACTATTCTGCTCTAGCTGGCGGACACGTCCCTCTAGCAGGGACAACCTCTCTGAGAGAAGGGTGCAGTTGGTGCAAAAAGCCGTACAAACCTCTTGATCCGCAGCCATACTTACGTGTCCGATGATCGACGGTAGACAAACAGCCACGAAGCCTCCGCTGAGAGCCAAACAGTGACGCGATTGAAATGGCAGGAATTGACGGTCCGCGACTTTCAACAATAGTAAACTCCAAAAAGTGGAGTAAAAAGTGAGGAAAAACTAGAAAAGCATATAGAAATGTTGGAATGTAGATTGTCTCTCTAGTGACGCTGCGGCGCGCTACGTGGCAAACCAGAAGTATGATACAAAGTGAGGTTAAAAAGATGTAAAATAACACAAAGTAAAGGAGAGAGCGAGTCACCGAGGTGGCCATCTGCGGCGCCATCTTACGATGTAATGATACCAACCAACGCATCTATATAATTTCTCTGCTGGTGACACTGGTTAACGCACATGGATTGAAAACCTGCTTAAATGCTGTTTCGCACAAAGAAGTAAACTCACCGTCGGGGAATCGAACCCCGGTCTTCCGCGTGACAGGCGGAGATACTGTCCATTATACTAACGAGGACTGTGTGCTATAGGGGGCAAATTGTTACTTGGCGGGAGAAAGGAAAGGGAGGGGGCGGGCGAGAACGCTCACGGAACACATGCGCGCATAACTATTATGTGGATTTTAACCGTCTGTAAAGGTTTGTAAAACACTTCTGAAATGGGGCAATCTGCTGGTCCGGTTCGCATATGCCTTCTTTCAAGTTTAGAGAGCACTACCTTTAGTGGGAGCGTTAGAGATTAAAGGTGAGGGGGTTATGGTAGGCGGGTTAGCAGGTTTAAGTTTAATCATTAGGGTTTGTTAATTGTTAGGGTTTTAGGGTTAGCATTAGCCCTTGAAGCTGGGGAATTGGGAGCCTTAGGCCAACCAGATTCCATTTATTCCATAAATCACTGGCATTCAGTCTTCAGGGCTTCCAATCAGAATGTAACGGGGTCAGCTGGTCTACTATGAGGCTCATTGGTGCAGGGGAATGATTCTCGCCTAGGGTTCTTTGATTACCCGGGTTAAACTCCCGGACGAGCTTTTCTTTGAAACACTGTTGTCGATCGTTGTGTGGAGTGTTTGACAGCTTTCTTTGAAGCTCATTGGTCTAGGGCAGGGGTGTCAAACTAATTTTTGCCGCGGGCCACATTGTAGTCAAAGTTTCCCTCGACGGGCCATTATGACTGTCAACCCAAATAAATAAACACCTCATATTATATACAGTATAAGCTACAAAACTAGCTTACAATAATAATAATAATAATAATAATAATTGTTTTTTCAAATCAGATGAGTGGAAACTTTTCAAATATTTCAAAAATAATTTTAAGAAGATTCTTGAAAGTTACGACAATTTGTAATTTTAGTATGACATACATTTAATGCACAATTTGTCGTTCTGGGCCACAGAAAATGATACGGTGGGCCATAACTGGCCCTCGGGCCTCGAGTTTGACACCGGTGGTCTAGGGGTATGAATCTTGCTTTGGGTGTGAGAGGTCCGGGGTTCAACTCCCAGATGATCCCTTCGTTATCACATTGCTGTTGATCAACTAGCCCGATTTCATCTGAGGTGCATATTACATGGGCTGTCAATTAAAACGAAACGGATTCAGTTAATTTACCTCGGGTCTCTTAAATCTTTTGTTTTGATTCTCATCACTTGCCGTCATGTGTCATCCATTGTGCCACTCACCCTACAAGACTGTATCGACTAGAGATGCACCGATCCGATATCTGGATCGGATATCGGCCCCGATATCAACAAAATAGATGGATCGGGTGTCGGGAAATACAGCCGATCTGTGAGCCGATACTTTCCTTAATCTATTGGGACGCGGGCTACGTCATACGTCAGCAGCACGTGTGCCGCATGCCACGAGAGTTTTCTAAACAAACGCAAACATGGAGCGAACGTTCGCTTCTCTTCCCCGGGTTGCTAAGCGGACGTCAAACCCTGCGCGTTCGCTTCTCTTCGGGTTGCTAATGGGACGTCAAAGGCTGCGCGTTCGCTTCTCAAGATTCAAGATTCAAGATTCAAGAGTTTTTTATTCGCCATGTTTGAGCGTGCCAAACAAGGAATTTGACTTCGGTAGAAACACACCCTCTGTTCAACATTTAGGTGACTAACAACATTCAGGACATGTGAATAATGCAAAAACAGTGTAGACAAATTCAAGAAGGTGTGAGGAGCAGGATGTTATTGCACAGTAATGTCTCTGAGACTCTATGAGTGGTGTGAGTTCATCAGAGCAACAGCCTGGGGGAAGAAGCTGTCTCTGTGTCTGCTGGTTTTGGCGTACCGAGCTCTATAACGCCGTCCGGAGGGGAGTAGTTCAAACAGACTGCAACCCGGGTGAGAAGGGTCTGTAGAGATGTTCCTTGCCCGATTCCTGGTCCTGGACAGGTACAAGTCTTGGATAGATGGGAGGTTGATTCCAATGATCTTTTCTGCAGTTCTGATTGTCCGTTGTAGTCTGTGCTTGTCTTGTTTGGAGGCCGATCCAAACCAGACAGTGATGGAGGTGCAGAGGACAGACTGGATGATGGCAGTGTAGAAGGTCTTCAGAAGCTCTCGCGGCAGGTTGAACTTCTTGAGCTGTCTCAGGAAGTACAGCCTCTGCTGGGCCTTCTTCCGGACAGAGTCTATGTGGCCGGTCCATTTCAGGTCCCGAGAGATTGTGGTTCCCAGGAACTTGAAGGTGTCTGTGGAAAGAATAGTATTACTGCGGATAGTGAGGGGTAAAAGTGGTGAAGGGTCTCGCCTGAAATCCACTGTCATCTCCACGGTCTTGAGCGGGTTCCGCTCCCGATGGTTTTGACTGCACCAGTGGACCAGCCGCTCCACCTCCTGTCTGTACGCAGTCTCATCACCGTCCTGGATCAGTCCGATGAGAGTGGTGTCGTCTGCATACTTCAGGAGCTTCACACGAGAGTCACCTGAGGAGAAATCATTGGTGTAGAGGGAGAAGAGCAGTGGGGAGAGGACGCACCCCTGAGGGGCTCCAGTGTTGGTGGTCCGGGTGTCAGATGTGATGCCCCCCAGCCTCACACGCTGTCTCCTGTTGGTCAGGAAGCTGGTGATCCACTGACAGGTGGAGGCAGGCACCGCAAGCTGGATGAGCTTCTGTTGGAGGATGTCAGGGGCGATGGTGTTGAACGCCGAGCTGAAGTCCACGAACAGGATCCTGGCGTACGTTCCTGGGGTGTCCAGGTGGTGCAGGATGTAGTGCAGTCCCATGTTGACCGCATCATCCACTGACCTGTTTGCCCGGTAGGCAAACTGGAGGGGGTCAAGCAGGGGGCCCGTGACCTCCTTCAGGTGGTTCAGCACTAGCCTCTCGAACGATTTCATGACCACAGATGTCAGTGCGACGGGTCTATAGTCATTCAGACCTGTGATGGCGGGCTTCTTGGCTACTGGAACGATGGTGGAGCTCTTGAAGCACGAGGGCACCTCACACAGCTCCAGAGAACGGTTGAAGATCCGTGCAAAGGTGGGCGCCAGCTGCTCAGCGCAGACTTTCAAGCAGGAAGGTGACACGCCGTCTGGGCCCGGTGCCTTCCTGGTCTTTTGTCTCCGGAACATCTGGCGCACTTCCTCCTCGCGGACCTGGAGTGCGGGCGCGGCCTCTGCAAGAGAGTGAGTGGGTGACAACGATGATAGAGGTGTGGAGAGAGCAGTTGTGGGCAGAGGTGAGTATGTAGATTGTGTTGCAGGAGGTCCCGTTGTGTGGGAGGACCGATCAAACCTGCAGAAGAACTTGTTTAGCTGGTTAGCAAGTCTTGGGCTCTCTAAAGGACGGGTGGTTCGTTTCTTGTAGCCCGTGATGCTCTGCAGACCTTTCCACACCGTTGAGGGATCAGGATTGGCAGAGAGGTGTCTCTTCAGGTTCTCCCCGTAACACCTCCTGGCTTTCCTGACCTCTTGGTTCAGCGCGTTTCTGGTCTGCCTGAACAGCTCGTGGTCGCCACTCCTGTAGGCCTCCTCCTTGACTTTGCGCAGCCTCCTGAGGTTCGGTGTAAACCAAGGTTTGTCGTTGTTGTACGTGCAGAAGGTCTTAGTCTGCACACACAGATCCTCACAAAAACTGATGTATGATGTGACAGTGTCAGTGAGTTCATGCAAGTCTGAAGTTGCAGCTTCGAAAGCTCCCCAATCGGTGCAGTCAAAGCAGGCTTGGAGGTCCTGCCTTGACTCCACTGTCCACTTCCTCACAGTCCTCACCACAGGCTTAGAAGTTTTTAGTTTCTGCCTGTAGGCCGGGATCAGATGAATTAGACAGTGGTCCGATAGTCCTAAAGCTGCACGAGCCGCAGAGTGGTATGCATCCTTGATCACGGTGTAGCAGTGGTCCAGAGTCTGTGCCCCTCTGGTGGGACACGTTACGTGCTGTCTGTATCTGGGGAGTTCGTGTGCGAGGTTCGCCCTGTTGAGATCACCTAGAACAATGATTAGTGAATTTGGTAGAAGTTTCTCCATGTCTGTTACCTGGTCAGCCAGCATCTGCGTGGCTTCACTCGGACGTGCGTGTGGTGGAATGTAAACAGCCGCCATGACAATCGAGGAGAACTCCCGTGGTGAATAGAACGGCCGGCAGTTTATGAAAAGTGTTTCTAGGAGAGGGCTGCAAAACTCTTTCAACACCGTGACTTCAGTACACCAACGTTCATTAATGTAGAAACAGACACCACCTCCCTTTGATTTTCCGGAGAGCTCCGCGCTGCGATCTGCTCGCACTAGCTTGAACCCGGCTAGCTCCACGGCGTGGTGGGGGGTTCGTTCGCTAAGCCACGTTTCCACAAAGCACAGCGCGGCGGATCCGCTGAAGTCCGTGTTCCTTGAAGTGAGGAGCAGCAGTTCATCCATCTTGTTCGCCAGGGAGCGGACATTCGCCAGATGAATTGACGGTAGGGCAGAACGGAACCCTTTCTGCCTCAGCCTTACGAGTGCGCCGGCTCGCTTACCGCGCCGCCGTCGTCGCGCTAGCTTGTACGCTAGCTTGTACAGCACCGCCGCTCCGGCTAGAATCTCCGACAAACAGTCTGAATCGGAGAGAACAGGAGAGAAAGTACCAGAAGAAGTCTGTCCGATGTTTAACAGAGCTTCTCTGGTAAAAGTGATCCGGGATGGGCAGCAAAGGACACAGAAAACACACAAAATAAGACAAATAAACAGAGAGCGACTCACCGTGGCTGCCATCCGCGGCGCCATCATTATAGCTCTCCCGAATGGGGGGGGGCGGAGGCTGATCGGATGTCAAACGCTGCGTGTTCGCTTATCTTCCGGGGGGGTGTTAATGGGACGTCAAACGCTTTGTGTGGCGGGCTCCATCTAGTGTGGAAACTGAGAAGCTGAGCTCAAGCTTCTTGTGCGGGCCATATTCAATTATGTTTTCAGAATTTGCTGCGGGCCAATAAAAACTGGACCGTTAGTTTGGACACCCCTAATTTAGAGCAAAGAACTGTGTAGTCTGCCTGATGCCATTGCCTTTGGTCTTTTCTGTTCCACATGTAGAGTTATGTAGCTTGTTAAGTCAACCATAATATCGGATCGGATCGGTATCGGGTATCGACCGATACGCAAAGCCACGGCATCGGTATCGGTATCGGAACTGAAAAAGTCGGATCGGTGCATCTCTAGTATCGACTGTAAACTTGTGTGGAAAACTGTCATTGTCCAAAGGAAGGCTGTCTAGCAACAGTGACCAGCAGACAAATTCAACAAGGTAATTTGATTAAACCATAACCCGGATTCGAAGCGACCACTACACGATCATGGCGTGTATGCAGTAGCGTTAAAATAGTAATCACTATTGCCCATGATCGTATAGTGGTTAGTACTCTGCGTTGTGGCCGCAGTAACCTCAGTTCAAATCTGGCTCATGGCATATTCAAATTACTTTGAAGAATTTCTCCCTTGTTCACTATTGCTAAACTGCCATCTTTTGGACAATGACGATTTTCCACACAAGTTTACGGTCAATAGCCGTAACTTTTAGGGCGAGTGGTGCAATGGATAAAGCATCATGGCATATTCAAATAATGTCATCCATTTTTTTTTTTTCATTTTTGCAAAAGTGTTACAAGCTTACAAGCCACATATTCCCGTGGGGCTCGTGGAGCAATGGGTAACGCATCTGTCTACAGATCAGAAGATTCCAGGACTCCTGGCCAGCTCAAATGCCATTTTGTGGTCAACATTAGCTATGTGTAGTTTATGTGAACTTTTGGGTTGAAGTAACTCACAGACACTGTCGACAAATAGTCTTTCCAATTTTGTCTCATCTCAAGTCTTAGGGATCATCGGATCTGCGTAGGTATTGGATAGTTCCACCAACATTTTAATATCAACATTCTTTCATGGTCTGCCTGGGTGCCGTGGCTGAAGATCCTAGAGAAAAGACTGTTAGGGTTTGCAGAATATCTTCAACGTATGATTATGTTGGAATATAACCTGTAATAATTTAACTAGTTTGTCCTGTCTAGACAAAATTAGTTTACCAAAGTGCTAAGATCATTTCAACTTATTGACTAGCTGCAGAGGAAGCAATCAAAGTTGCTTTGTTTACAGAACGTCGTAAAAGGTCCCCTGCTATGCTTTGATCAGCAGGGACCGGCTGCTTCACCCCAACCTGTGTATTCCCAAACCCCCACTTGCAACCCCACTTTGTTTCTCTCAATAAATAAGCGCCTGACGAGGCCTGAGTCAGATTTTCATTCGACTATCGCTGAGAGCACAGCGACGAGTGAACTCTCCGCCTGCAGGTGTCTAAAACGACTAACTTGTCTCCAGTGTGGTCCTTGCAAAATAAGTTAGAGTGAACACCACCCTAACATTTTTGGTGCCGAAACCCGGGACCCTCATACCCGCCATCTGGCTGACGGAGGAGGACGTGCTGCATTGTCGACAAGCCAGCGTCCTTTATGGGGACCTGGAAAAGAAAGTCCTGGGAAGAGAATTTCTTCGCTGGGCCAGCATCTTAGGTCTGCCTTCGTCTGTCAGAGGTGGTTTGACGGGGTCCCACATTGCAGCGGACCGAGGAGACAAGTAAGTCATGGAAAAAGCGCAGATACGGCTTAGGTTTGTCCGAGTTATGAGATACGGCTTTGGTTTGTCCGAGCTATGAGATACGGCTTTGGTTTGTCCTAGCTATGAGATACGGCTTTGGTTTGTCCGAGCTATGAGATACGGCTTTGGTTTGTCCTAGCTATGAGATGCGGCTTTGGTTTGTCCGAGCTATGAGATACGGCTTTGGTGTTTCCAAGCTATGAAACAGCTGGGGTTCTAGTCCCAGTGGAAGGAACGGGCTAAGAAAAAGAACAGAGCTTCTTTTTCTTAAGTGAAGAAGGGCGTGGATTCTTTTTTTTGTCCGTTGTTCCAAGCTGTTTGCATGAATGTTGTGTGGTTGAGAGAGTGCGACTGGTAGGATAAACTGACTGCAAAGAGAATTTGGTGGAAGGTCAATTTAAACCTGCATTAGAGACCAACAAGGCGGCAGGCCGCCATTCAATCCAAACTCCAGCTCAAATTTGGACTGTTGGAACTGTGGGAAACGGGGCCACTTGGCGAGAGCGTGTCGTCGTGCAATACAATATCAATCAAAGGGTGGAGGAAGAGGCAGAGGAAAAGCCAAATTTTCAACATGTCAAGCTTCCCCCCCCCTTTTTTGACCGCTCATGCTAATACAGAGATATTGTATGCTACATTTGATAGAAATTATTGATTGGTTGTGTTGTAAGATTATACGATCTTCTATATGCAAGCTGAATCTGAGAGATTGAGTTCTTTAAATTTGAAAACAAAGAAAAAGCTTAATTTAATTAATTTGCCAGCCGTTTTTATTGTATTGAGTTTTTTTTGGGATTAGTGGATTGTTCTATCAGGAACCTTGAATTGAAAATGGTATGTGAATGTTGTGTGGAGTGCTTGGATGAATTGGGACCAATGTGATGGAAAGACTCCTTTTTGGAGACTGTGTGAGAGATGCAAATGAGCATTGATGACTGAATGCCCGACTGAAGGGAAAATACAGGTTGAATGGTTGAAGTTGTTGGAGACTGCTATGGGCAAGTAGTTGAGCGACTTTGAAGGGAGAACTATTTTGAGTAAGTTAGATGCTAGGAAGGGAAATAAAAAACCCGAGCAAATACAAACGAAAGAAAAATAAAGGTTGCTTTTGACAGGAGTTGCAAAGAACAGACGAAGAACAGTCCTTGACCCGGCATTTGCGTTTGGCGGTCGTTGATGTGGTTCCCAGACCTGTGTCTTGTGGTTTGTCATTTGTAACGTTTGGCTGTTGTGATCCTCCCAAACAGACATAAGTGATTTGTGCTTTTGTTGTATGTTGTAATTGGTTAGTGGGAGGACTGCTGGAGCTTGCTCCTTCGGTGTCTCACCTGTGCCTTCCTGCCTTCCATTGTCTCCACTTAGACTGGACTGTGGAGGGGGGAGTGTGGTATTGTGGTGTGAAAAGGGTGTAGGAGCCGGCTCCTGTGGTGATTGATATTGTAATTTGATTGTGGGGGAGACTGATGTAGGTGTGGGGCTCTGGACTCTGCGGGTAGCTGTTTGCTGGATTGGCGCGAGTGGGGGACGGCGGCATTGATTGTCCCAGTACTGGCCAGGCTGGGATAAATCAGTATGAAAATGCTGGGCCCCCCCCTCTTGCTTCCCTTGCTGTGGCTGCGCGCGAAGTAGGGTCGTACCCACTCCAGGGGTGTGCTGAGTGCGTGGTGGCAAGTGATATTGAAGCAGGGTGATGCCTAGGGAAGGTGTGACAATAGTTGCACGAAGGATAAAAGGCACTGAGGAAAGAAAAAAGAAAAAGAAAAAGTATAACCAACACGTCAAAATAGAGGATGACGTCTGCGCAGCGTTCTTTGTTGGTATTGTTTGTGAGCTGTGTCTCTGCTGTTTTTGTGTTGTCTGTGTGTTGTGTTATGTGTTAAAAGAATGAAATTCGCTAATATAGGTGCACTAAAGAATTTATTTATCTGTAGTCTATCTGATTTTCACCGCAAAACAAAACCGATTTTGTTAAGATAGGAAGGAAAAATAAAAAAGAGCGAGCAATTTGTTTATGGGCAGTAACTGGTCCACGCTCCTTTAGTGCCTAGCCTTGGTTAGACAAAATTTGAGAGATGGAAAGAACTTGCTTTCTGGAATTAGATGATGTACAATTATGAAATACCGACATTTCAAAGCTAAATTTAAAATTTGAGAATAAGAGAGCGATTGAGTTTGTTAAAGTTATGGAACTACAACAGTTAACTATTATATTATTTTACCAGCAGTTATTTTGTTTATTTTGTTTATTTATTTTTTTATTCGATTGGTGGATTGGGTTGTCACGTTGAGAAAGGAAAGGAAACGATACAAATGGGCAGCTGTATTGAGCCATGGTGTTGTCACGTGCCGTTGACACCTGGCTCAACAGGGGGGATGGAAGGGCAGTTCAGTCAGCTTTATACAACATATGAATTTGATTCATATTCAAAACGTTTATGAAAAATTTTGTAGAGCTTGTTTAACATGTGCTTAACACGATCCACAGGGTTATAATGCCTGGTCATAATAGATGCATTCTAAAAATGGATTGAATTGGCTTCAAAATAAACATTGAAGGCCTTAACAGTGGCAAAAACGTTATGTAAAGAAATAATAGTTTGTCAACAACTGCTGTAGATGTTAAAGAATGGAATCAATATCTCGAAAATGAATGTGGATAGGTTGTTTACTGATTGTGAAATGTGCGACAAAGTGTTCTATATAATATCCGTTGAATGGAAGAAAAAGAAAAGAAACCATTGCTTTTAGAGAATGTAGTCAACCAAAATTATATATGTACCGACATGCCAAGATCTGGGAAAAAGCTGGAAGAAATAAAAACATAATGTCTTTAAATTTGGGAGGCGACGTGATCACAATTGAAGATAAGATCCCTCTCGCCTGTAAGAGTGGTACAAATTGAGATGAATAGGATTTGATGATTACTCAGGGGCACCATTGACGTCAAATGGTTCAATGGAGAAGGCCCGTTTCCTGTGGCTGGACAAGACAGGACCATCTAGTCCAGCTGGGATGGGTATGATAATGTGTCAGAGACACCTTTCTGGGCCTTTTCGCTCCCCAACGACGCTATTGACACATTACGTGAATGTGTCAAAACGGTGGGGGAGTAGAATGATTTAATCTACTGTAAGATTCAATGTTTTGTCAAACGTAATTGTTTGTGGAGTCTTAACAGGGCACGTAAGAATTCAGCACACAGTGATGGGAGGAGCGGAAGAAACATCTCGAATGAGCCCATCTCGCATGCTGTCCGGCTGGCCGGCAAAGGAGATACGTGGTATCATCTGTCCCAGTGCGCCCCGGTGAAGGTTTCCTGCCAGGAACCAGATCCGCCATCATCAGCGTCCCCGCCCCCGGTACAAACAGAGGCAGAATAATCCTCTTCCCCCTTGGTGGCCAGGTAGTCCACCCTGAGCCACTGAAGACAACGACCACGCAGCAGACATTCCCGAGTTCTCCCCGGACGGAGCAGATCTGCGAAGGGGGTGAGAATCGTGCTCACCCTCCGCCAGTGGGCGTGCCAAGCCCCCAACGACTGAACAATCGCGAGCAATTTTTATCTTGATTGATAACAGTCTGGTCGCCTAAGGCAGAGGGACCGTGTAACTCTTTTCCTGCACATAATCTGGCCGCAGGTTTTTTGAGTTGCACATACTTTGGACTGGAGTATTGTGGGAAAACCTCACCTTCACTGGAAGTTATTGCTTTCATTGTATTTTCTTACTTGCGTTTGATTGATCGAGGTTGACATAATCATATGATAAAACAGGAGGGATATGTTAGGGTTTGCAGAATATCTTCATCGTATGATTATGTTGGAATATAACCTGTAATAATTTAACTAGTTTGTCCTGTCTAGACAAAATTAGTTTACCAAAGTGCTAAGATCATTTCAACTTATTGACTAGCTGCAGAGGAAGCAATCAAAGTTGCTTTGTTTACAGAACGTCGTAAAAGGTCCCCTGCTATGCTTTGATCAGCAGGGACCGGCTGCTTCACCCCAACCTGTGTATTCCCAAAGCCCCACTTGCAACCCCACTTTGTTTCTCTCAATAAATAAGCGCCTGACGAGGCCTGAGTCAGATTTTCATTCGACTATCGCTGAGAGCACAGCGACGAGTGAACTCTCCGCCTGCAGGTGTCTAAAACGACTAACTTGTCTCCAGTGTGGTCCTTGCAAAATAAGTTAGAGTGAACACCACCCTAACAAAGACCCTAAACATGCAACTGCATATTGGCCATAATATAGCATTGAGGCGGCTGCAACCCCAGTTTGAATCTGGTTAATAGCAGAATAAACTTGTTACAGTTAGTTTTTATTCACCCTAAACAGTCTTACGCTGGACCATGACAAATTTACATACACACAAGCTTACAGAAAATGACAACTTCCCGTGGGGCTAGTGGCTCGTTCCTTGCTCTGAACGGACAGCCAAAACGATTCCTAACACTTGCTAATTAAGTCCTAACCAATTCCTGTGTGTAGTAGGGGGGGGGGGGCAAAGGAACCAATCAGATGGCCCGAATCCATGCATGGCCGATGACGGCAGTAATCAACACAGTGATATTTGAGAAGTGAAATGAAGTTTATAGGATTTGCAGACAGTGTGCAATCATTATTTAAACAAAAGTAGGCAGGTGCATACATTTGGAAACCCCATCAGAAAAATGACATCAATATTTAGTAGTTCCTCCTTTTGCAGAAATATCAGCCTCTAAACCAGTGGTTCTTAACCTGGATTAGGTCAAACTCTATGAGTTCGGTGAGTCGGTCTCAGGGGTTCAGCAGAGCCGAACACACCTCCATCCATCCATCTTCTTCCGCTTATCCGGGGTCGGGTCGCAGGGGCAGCAGCTTCAGGAGGGACTCCCAGACTTCCCTCTCCCCAGCCACTTCATCTAGCTCATCCCGGGGGATCCCAAGGCGTTCCCAGGCCAGCTGAGAGACATAGTCTCTCCAGCGCGTCCTGGGTCGTCCCCGGGGTCTCCTACCGGTGGGACATGCCCGGAACACCTACCCAGGGAGGCGTCCAGGAGGCATCCTGATAAGATGCCCGAGCCACCTCATCTGGCTCCTCTCAACGTGGAGGAGCATCGACTCTACTCCGAGTCTCTCCCGGATGACCGAACTTCTCACCCTATCTCTAAGGGAGAGCCCGGACATCCTGCGGAGAAAACTCATTTCGGCCGCTTGTATCCGAACACACCTGATTTATAAATCCGTGATAACGCATATCTGAACTGGTCTCGCAAAGGCAACAGCAGAAGTCCTACTGATTTGCTGGCATGTCATTTTTCGTGAATTCATGCATTGTGTTGGTTTTATTCTTTCAACAAGGTGGTGTTCATGCACTTCTGCATGAGTTCCGCTCTATTCTTCTGGCCCAACTCTTTCGGCGCAGCCGTTAGGTACATATGATGACCATGGAAAGTTCTTTGTGAATTATCAATCTTTGCCTTTCATGTTCATCGGGACTACACTTTTAATAGGTACCTACACTGTGTATTTGGATAGAGACTGCTGAAAGGGTACACATATGCCTCGTGAACTACATGCATTACTGCGGGTGAAGCGTGAACAAATAAGTCAGCAGACAAGTTTGCCGATTTATTAGTGCCCAGAAGAGAAGCACTTCACAGTTTAACTATTCAATGTCTGCCAGAATGATCAATGTACAGCTGTGGAGCCCTTTCTGCGAGATGCAAAAGAAGGTCCCTCTCCCAGCGCCAAGGTTCTTTATACTACTCTGGGCCGCCTTCCTGCAAGGAGGCGACTCTGCCTAGCCTAGCGGTGGCCAACCCGCGGCTCGCGAGCCGCATGCTTCTCTTTGGCTGGTTTCATGCGGCTCTTTTACGTTCATATCAACATTTGTGTTTATTTTTCGTGCGTATTTGCTTCGCTTGAGTTCAATATGGTATTTTGGTCAAACGCGCATGCGCGTGAGGTGAAATCCCGCAAAGGAGGAGGGACAAACAGAGCGACTGGTTTTGCTGGCTTTTTAATGAATGGCGACTGTGACTACGGGGGCCCATTAGGTCCAGAAAAGCTGACACGACACTTGCCAAAATGGCAAGGAAAAAATGCACAGCTAAACAAATATATGACGATGAACACAGGATGTTTTTAACAGAGTTAAAGTTGTTTTTTGTTGAACGCTATGGCAAGCCATTCTGCCTGATATGTTGGACGTCATTGGCGCATTTAAAATCTTCAAATGGTCAGCGCCACTTCAGCTCACTTCATGCCAATATTGATAAGGACTTTGCAAAAGGGACTGAATTTCGCAAGCACAAGTTTGGAGACTTTGAAAAGTCAGGCAAAAAAAACCAACAGTTTTTCAAAAAAATTACGAAGCACTCAGAGACTGTCACACTTGCATTGTTTCAACTGACTTGGAATATTGCACGAGCTAAAAAGCCATACAATGAAGTGGAGTTCGAAAAAATATGCCTCAGTGACGTTATTGAAATCTTGTCTCCTGAAAATGACAAACTAAAACGAATGGTCTGTCCCGCCACACATAGTAAGTGAAAAAACTTGTGTTTTTGTTTGTGGAATTTGTTGAACTGAGTTTGTCTGTGTGAGACAATGCACACAATGTTCATTGTTGAAAATGTAGTCTTTGGTCTGTGGTTTTAGTACTGTAGGAGTCAATTTGTCATTATCATGTTGGTGCGTGTTTTCATCCCAACAATGAAGGTGCTTTTAGAGTTGGACCGAGCCATTTTTTACTTCATCTGGAAATCCAAGTTGGAGAGACTGAAGAGGGACACCATGAAGAAAGACAAAAAAAAGGGAGTAAAAGGAGTGCCGGACTTAAAGCTCTTCTTAAAGCCTCGGAAGCAGATATGTTGCCCTGCACCTGCGAAGCGCGCTCCTTACACCAAATGCACCTAAAAGCCAAGCAATGACACGATTCTGGATGGACTCATACCTCCGGAAACTAAAGCTAATAACCACCGACCAAAGAATTCCTGTGTCTTTTAACCTGCCACCTTCTTATTCCTTAATCAAGAAGTTTTTGAAGAACTTTAAATTAGAGCAAGAAAATAGTGAAATTTTAACAAATCACAGATGTATGATCTCTGTCTTACAGGAGCGGGAAGCGGTGTGTCCAGTGCGCGGGCTTGCATTCGGCGAGCCCGCAACAGTTTGGCGCAACGTCAACCACCCCGCCCTCTCGAAACAAACTTTGGGACCTGTCATGGATGGTGGCCCATGATGTCCTCCCAGTCAGGTCCGTTATGCACTCTCGGGGCATGTCAGCGCCCTCAACGTGCCCCTGACCTGGCTGTGGCGCCCAGGAGTCAGTGTAGGACCTGCTCTGGTAGTGCAGGGCTGCCGTAGACCTGTGGGCGACCTGCAATTCCCCGCAAGGTAAGCGCAGAATGCAGACCTTGTACTCTATGCGGTGACCCCGTTGAAAATCAAGCAAGAAGACTTTACAAAGCAGTCGCTGACCTTTGCTGCCATCAAAGACGCCATGTGGACTTCCAGTAACTTGCTGGTAAGGAAGCACAGACAGATACCCCCCCCCCCCCAGCCCGTGGCTGTGCTCCAAATGGCTGCAGCAACTCTCACAGCTGCACACGGCAAACCTAGGAGACATCGACCTGGTATTGCAGTACCTCCAGGAACGGTGCACCCCCTCTACTGGTCAAATCAATAGTTCATATGTTAGAAAACCATTTCAATCCGTTCGCTTCATTCTTACAGGATTAAGCAGTCAATTATGACTTGATGGGGTCTGATCTCAATGTAAAATGTTAGGATTTGAGGCTTCCCCACCAAACGGTTTGCAAATAGGTTCATTTCTCGAGGCTTCATGTGCACACAACCCCCCCCCCCCCCTTGCTGGTCAAAAGGAGTAATTTATTCCATTAATGAGAATTACATTCACCTTTATATTTTGCTTCATGTAGCCTGATCAAAATGAATGAAACTTCTCTGTATGTGCATTCACGTGTAACATTGAAGGAGGTGGACGTGTGTTTCAATATGTAAATAAATACCATCGTTGTCTATTAAGAAGTTAAAAGTTGATGAAACACATTTCTTTTTTTGTAGGGATGCCGTGTTTTAACAAGGAAAGACTGATATGCTTATGGATGAAGATGACTTGTACTTGTGATTGTGCTTGTAAACAGTAAAGAGGAGTGCGTGTGCAATTGAGGGGGGTGGTTATTGGTTTTATTCAAAAAATATTTCAATTTTTTTTTTTGCCAAATTACAATAGACTGACATGTGCCCATTCAATGGGAACCACCAGAAATTAAACTGCATTGATAAATGAGGTCCCTCCGTTAGTCGTCACCTTACCGTGGTGGGAGGGTTTGCGCGCCCCAATGATCCTGGAGCCTTGTTGTATGGGGCTTCATGCCCCTGGTCGGGTCACCCATGGCAAACGGATCCTAGGTGAGGGGCCAGACAAAGCACGGCTCTCACAAGCCCCTTATGAAGAAAAACATAATTGGATTTTGTTTTTCCTCACCCGGACGCGGGTTACCGGGGCCCCCCCTCTGGAGCCAGGCCTGGAGGTGGGGCTTGAAGGCGAGTGTCTGGTGGCCGGGCCTTCGCCCATGGGGCCCGGCCGGGCACAGCCCGAAAAGGAAACATGGGTCACCCTTCCCATGGGCTCACCACCTGTGGGAGGGACCAAAGGGGTCGGGTGCAGTGTAAGCTGGGCGGCGGCCAAGGGCAGGGACCTTGGCAGACCGATCCCTGGCTGCAGAAGCTGGCTCTTGGAACATGGAATGTCACCTCTCTGGCTGTAAAGGAGCCCGAGCTGGTGTGCGAGGCAGAGAGGTTCCGACAAGACATGGTCAGACTTGCCTCCACACCCATTTGGGTTCCGGTATAAGTTGGCCCTGGATTCTCTTCCACTCTGGAGTTGCTCACAGTGAGAGCAGGTGTGGGTATACTTATTGCTGGGCGCCTGAACATTGGATTTTACCCCGGTCAACGAGAGACAACCCTAACCTTAACCCTCCGCCTTCGGGTGGGGGGATGGTTCTTGACTGTTGTTTGTGTCTATGCACCAAACGGCAGCTCAGAGTACCCACCCTTTTTGGAGTCCTTGGAAGAAGTGCTGGAGAGCGTCTGGGGACTCTATCGTTTTACTGGGTGACTTCAATGCTCACGTGGGTAATGACAGTGAAACCTGGAAGAGCGTGATTGGGAGGAACGCCCCCCCCCCCCCGATCTGAACCCAAGCAGTGTTCTATTATTGGACTTCTGTTCTTGACACAGATTGTCAATACTGAACATCATTTTCAAACATAAGGGTGTCCATGTGTGCACTCTGCAACAGGACACCCTAGGCCACAGTTCAATGATCGACTTTGTAGTCATGTCATCGGATTTGCGGCCGTATATTTTGGAAAGGGGCGGAGCTGTCAACTGATCACCACCTGGGGGTGGTTTGGCTCCGACGGTGGGGGAAGATGCCGGTCCGACCTGGCAGGCCCAAACGTATAATGAGGGTCTGCTGGGAACGTCTGGCAGAATCCCCTGTCAGGAAGAACTTCAACTCCCACCTCCGGCAGAGCTTTTCCCACGTTCCGGAGGAGGCGGGGGACATTGAGTCTGAGTGGACCATGTTCCGTGCATCTATTGTTGAGGCAGCCGACCGGAGCTGTGGCCGTAGGGTGGTTGGTGCCTGTCGTGGCGGCAATCCCCGAACCCGCTGGTTGACACCGGCGTTAAGGCATGCCGTCAAGCTGAAGAAGGAGTCCTATCAGGCCTTTTTGGCCTGCGGGACTCTGGAGGCAGCTGGCAGGTACCGGATGGCAAAAACTCGGGCGTGGAGGAGTTTGGCGAGGCCATAGAGAACGACTTCCGGGACTTCGAGGAAATTCTGGTCCACCATCCGGCGTCTCAGGAGGGGGAAGCAGTGCACCGTCAACACTGTTTACAATGGAGATGGCGTGCTGCTGACCTCGATTCGGGACGTCGTGAGTCGGTGGGGAGAGTATTTCGAAGACCTCCTCAATTCCACCGACACGCCTTCCATTGTGGAAGCCGGTGTCAAACGGGCACTTTTTATCGAAGTGCCTCCGGCTCCCCGGTTACAGGTTCAATAAGCCGAGGGAGAAGGGACTCGTCCGTAGCTGACCACCCGAGTTAAATTAATTCTACCAGAATCAATCTAATTTCTTTACGACGCCAACCCCTTTCAAGTCATCCGACGCGCGAGCCGAGTAACTCAATTCGATGTGAGTCGTCAAAATGACCGCGCCGTAATGATGGCTCCCTTCGGTTGTTTGATGCTGGTATTACGTTACGGATATTTTTAAGATGCCTTTGTTAAGACCTCAAGGATTTGTTAATTTACTAGAGCGCCCTCGCCCTAGCTGAGCTCAAGATAACTACTTCGAACCAGATCTGACAATTCCTGATGTTAAGGATTAAAGCTGTCTTCACTTTAAAAAGAATTGAACGGATTTAAAGAATGACTATGATAGGGAAATAAAGACATTTTAAAGTTGTAATTACCGCATATAAAACCATGCTCGACATAGTTAATACGAAATAATCGATACCAAATTAAGGTTTAAGAGATTTAATGAATAAGCCAGAAAAAGAATTACAAGTCGAAAAAACTAAATAACAAGACTCACCCACACAGAACAAGAAAGGAGACTAAAGGTCTAAAATCCTATTTGGTTGAACAAGTCGAGTGATCGGCTCTGCTTTGTTCCAAAATCCGAATTCTGTTTAAAAAAGAGGCCCGGGGCGGCTTTTTCCTCTGCCTTCCTCGAAGCTCAAAATTTGAAAAAAGTCCAATTCGAAGACTCTGGAAATTCATTTTAGTAGATTTTGGTTCAATCTCAAAAAGAATGCAAAATCCATCTTTGTTCTTTTACTCCGGGCAGCGTCACGGCCATCGCCCTGACTAGGAAGAAGCGCGCCCGCTCTGTGTCCGGGCAACCTATTTATAGGCTTCTGGCATTACCTCATCGGAATTACCTCACCGGTACGTGAGGTGGCCTTTCTGGAAGTTTCTGGAAGTTTCTGGAAGCTTCGAGAATGTTCCTTAGCTGATCCCTGTCCAGGCCAGCTGGAAACCACTGGTTGTCTTGGCAACCTTGCTTCAAGCAGCAATCACCGGAAACAGATGTTTCCTGTTTTGCTCGTTCTTTACTTTTAGTATTAGCCCTTAATGTCTCCTCTCAACTTAATACATTCAGGTATGGATGGAACACCAATGTTAAATACAGGTTGGACAAAACATTGCAACATGAATCACATATATCTTGTCTAATAAAGATCAATCTCAACACATAATAGTACTTAACACAATAATGGGTTCCTCCAACTTAAACACATATATTGATATTGCTCAAGCTGTTGCATCTTAAAATTATGGCATAGCAAACTCATATTCCAAAATTGTGCATTGCTACGTGTTTGAGCAGGTCGTGTCCTCCCAATTGCTAACAGTTTAATTTATTAGATTTGTTAATTTCCATCAGGTCACCCCTATGTCAAGCTTTAACACCATCTCCTGGGGAAACTTTGAACTTCTACATGTTTTGGGATAGCCAATGTGCCTGGGCCAAATTCAATACCTAATTTTACACCATCTCGTACCACCATGTCACTTGACACAGGGCCTGGAGACTCTGAGGTGGACTCTCCAATCTCTGGGGTCGAACTCACTGAGGTAATTTAAAAACTCCTCGGGGGCAAGGCCCCGGGGATAGATCAAAGTCAAAAAGTCCAAGTCAAAGTCAGCTTTATTGTCAATCTCTCCACATGTCACAACACACAAAGAGACCGAAATTACGTTTTCTGTATCCCACGGTGACGAGACATAGTACACGATAGACATACAAGTAAGTGACACAATATAAAAGCAAGAAGGCAAAAATTCAAAC
Source organism: Syngnathus typhle (assembly GCF_033458585.1). Lineage (NCBI taxonomy): Eukaryota > Metazoa > Chordata > Actinopteri > Syngnathiformes > Syngnathidae > Syngnathus > Syngnathus typhle. The sequence goes on along the minus strand of NC_083755.1, from coordinate 2,580,654 downwards.
AATAAATAGTATGAGTGATGAATAAATAATAAATAAACAGATAACACGATAAATAAGAGGAGCAAAACGGAGCCAGCAAGCATAGCGCAAAAGTACAGGACGCTACGCAGAACGGGGAAGCGAGTTCAGGATCCTAACAGCCTGGAGTATGAAGCTGTTGTTGAGTCTGGTGGTGCGGGAGCGCAGGGTCCTGTACCTCTTCCCAGAGCGCAGAAGATCGAACAAAGAGTGAGCGGGGTGACTCACATCACTCACAATCGCGGTGGCCTTGCGGGTGAGATGGGAGATGTAAATGTCTTTCAAAGAGGGGAGTGAAGCACCAATGATCTTACCAGCCGTGTTCACTATGCGCTGCAGGGCCTTCAAGTTGTAGTCAGTGCAGCTGCCACCCCAAACAGCAATACAGCTGGAGAGGACGCTCTCAATAGTGCCACGGTAAAACATAGTCATGACGGCCGGAGGAGCGCTCGCTCGCCTGAGTTTCCGCAGGAAGTACAGGCGGCGCTGGGCCTTCTTTGCCAGTGATGCGGTGTTGGTGGACCAGGAGAGATCCTCACTGATGTGCACCCCCAGGAACCTGGCGCTCCCCACTCTCTCCACCACAGCACCGTCGATGGTCAGCGGCAGGTGTTGGGTGTGACCCTTCCGGAAGTCAACAACAATCTCCTTGGTCTTGTCGACGTTCAGCAGGAGGTTGTTGTCCCTGCACCACGTGGTCAGAAGGTCAACCTCCAGCCTGTACTGAGTCTCGTCTCCCTTGGTGATGAGACCCACCAGAGTCGTGTCGTCAGCAAACTTCACTATGCGGTTGTCGCTGTAGGTTGCAGCGCAGTCATGCGTCAGGAGGGTGAAGAGCAGCGGACTGAGCACGCAGCCTTGGGGGGCCCCCGTGCTCAGCGTGATGCTGGCGGAGATTTTGTCGCCCACACGTACCACCTGTGGCCTCTGACAGAGGAAGTCCAGTAGCCAGTTGCAGAGGTAGGTACTGAGGCCCAGCTTGTCAAGTTTGCTGATGAGACGTTGTGGCACAATGGTGTTGAAGGCAGAACTGAAGTCCACAAACAGCAATCTCACATACGAGTCCCTCCTCTCCAGGTGGGTGAGGGCCGAGTGGAGGGCAGAGCAGATGGCATCCTCAGAGGACCTCTCGGTACGCAAACTGGAAGGGGTCAATGGTGGGGGGGAGAACGGAACGGATGTGCTCCATGACAAGCCGCTCAAAGCACTTCATGATGATGGGCGTAAGTGCCACGGGGCGGTAGTCATTGAAGCAGGACGGAGCAGGTTTCTTCGGCACAGGTACAATGGTGGCAGCTTTGAAACACGACGGGACGATGGCCCGCTGCAGGGAAGTGTTAAAGATGTCTGTGAAGACATCCGTCAGCTCACCAGTGCAGTCCTCGACCCGGGATGTTGTCAGGGCCCGCCGCCTTACGGATGTTGATAGCGGCAAGCGCCCTCCTCACGCTGTCGGCGGAGAGGCACAGGGGCAGCTCGCGTGAAGGGGGAGTGGCCTTCAACGGGGAAGTGCTGTTCTGAGCGTCGAAGCGAGCAAAGAAGCGGTTAAGGTCATTGAGCAGACGGACGTCCCCTTCACAGCTCTGCGGTGCGGGCTTGTAGTCCGTGATGGTCTGAATGCCTTGCCAAAGGCTCCGTGCGTCCCTGCTGTCCTTGAAGTGGGCGGTAATTTTGCAAGAGAACGCCCTCTTTGCTTCCTTGATGCCCCGGGACAGGTCGGCCCTCGCAGTCCTCAAGCCAGCCTCATCCCCCGCTCTAAAGGCTTTATCCCTGGCCCTCAGCAGCCTGAAGACAGCCCCCGTCAGCCATGGCTTCCGGTTAGCCCGAGTGACGATGGACTTTGAGTGAGTCACATCATCAATGCACTTCCTGATGTAGAAGGAAACAGAGTCAGTATACTCCTCAATGTCTGTCCGATCGTCGCAAGTGGCAGCCCTCCTAAACATGTCCCAGTCAGTAGAGCCAAAGCAGTCACGAAGCGCATCAGAGGCACTCTCAGGCCACACCCGTACCCGGTTTCGAACCGGTCTGGATGCTCTCACCATTTGTCTGTATGCGGGCAAAAGCATAACAGTTATATGGTCAGAAAGGCCAAGATGGGGGAGGGGGCGGCTTTGAAAGCTCCTTTATGCGAAGAGTAGACTAGGTCCAGGAAGCTGTCGCCACGCGTAGGAAAATTAACATGCTGGTGAAGCCACGGAAAAACAGACTTCAGATTAGCATGATTAAAATCCCCAGCGAAGATGGTGAAACTGTCAGGGTGCGCTGTCTGTTGTTCACTGACAGCCTGGTACAGTTCACTAAGGGCCGCGATCCTGTCGCCTTCGATGTTGGAAGGCGGGATGTAAACCGCGACCAGCAGAATCGCGGTAAATTCCCTTGGCAGGTAAAAAGGACGGCACTTAACGATCACAAACTCTTGCCAGTGGCGAGCAGTGCTTGCATACCACTACAGAGTCCCGGCACCATTCGTCACGGATGTAGACGCATATTCCACGTCCACGAGATTTTCCCCCTTGTACAATGGCCCGGTCCGCCCGATAGCACGCTAGCCGCTAGATGAGATCCGCCCAGAGTTTTTAAAGGCTCTGGATGTTGTGGGACTGTCATGGCTGTCACGCCTCTACAGCACTGCGTGGACATTAAGGACGGTGCCTCTGGATTGACAGACAGGGGTGGTGGTTCCCCTCTTTAAGAAGGGGGACCGGAGGGTGAGTTCCAACCATAGGGGAATCACATTCCGCAGCCTCCCTGGTAAGGTCTATTCAGGGGTGCTAGAGAGGATGGTCCGTCGGGAGGTCGAACCTCGGATTCAGGAGGAGCAGTGTGGCTTTCGTCCTGGCCGTGGAAGAGTGGACAAGCTCTACACCCTCGGCAGGATCCTCGAGGGGGCATGGGAGTTCGCCCAACCAGTCCACATGTGTTTTGTGGACTTGGAGAGGGCGTTCGACCGTGTCCCTCGGGAAGTTCTGTAGAGGGTGCTTCGGGAGTACGGAGTGCTGAGACAACTGATAAGGGCGGTTTGGTCCCTGTATCACCGATGCCAGAGTTTGGTCTGCATTTCCGGCAGTAAGTCGGATTTGTTCCCAGTGAGGGTTGGACTCCGCCAAGTCTGCCCTTTGTCACCGATTCTGTTCATAACTTTTATGGACAGAATTTCTAGACGCAGCCGATGCGTTGAGCGTGTCCGGTTTGGGGACCTCCGTATTGTGTCTCTCCTTTTTGCAGACAACGTGATTCTATTGGCTTCTTCAAGCCGTGATCTCCAGCTCTCACTGGGGCGGTTCGCAGCCGAGTGTGAAGCGGTCGGGATGAGGGTCAGCACCTCCATATCCGAGGCCATGGTCCTTGGTCGGAAAAGCGTGGGATGCCCTCTTCGGATCGGGTATGAGATCCTGCCCTAAGTGGAGGAGTTCAAGTATCTTGGGGTCTTGTTCCCGAGTGAGGGCAGGATGGAGCGCGAGATCGACAGGCGGATCGGTACAGCGTCTGCAGTAATGCGGACTCTGTACCGGTCCGTCGTGGTGAAGAGAGAGCTGAGCCAAAAGGCAAAATTTACCGGTCGATCTACGCTCCTACCCTCACCTATGGTCACAAGCTCTGGGTCGTGACCGAAAGAACGAGATCCCGGATACAAGCGGCCGAAATGAGTTCCCTCCGCAGGGTGTCCGGGCTCTCCCTGAGAGATAAGGTGAGAAGCTCGGTCATCCGGGAGGGACTCGGAGTAGAGCCGCTGCTCCTCCACGTTGAGAGGAGCCAGATGAGGTGGCTCGGGCAGCTCACCAGGATGCCTCCTGGACGCCTCCCTGGGGAAGTGTTCCGGGCATATCCCACCAGTAGGAGACCTCGCGGCCGACCCAGGACGTGCTGGAGAGACTATGTCTCTCGGCTGGCCTGGGAACGCCTTGGGATCCCCCTGGTTGAGCTGGATGAAGTGGCTGGGGAGAGGGAAGTATGGGAGTCCCTCCTAAAGCTGCTGCCCCCACGACCCGACCCGGATAAGCCGAATAGAATGAATAAATAGATGGATGATAAACGAGGGATTGTCTGTCTGCACTCGGCGTAATTTCTCTGTTGATGTGTACATGATCACATATGTGTCGGTATGAATTATGTGAACGTATGACTGTTGCACGGAGTATAATATAGGCGGCTATCCGTGGTGATATTGATATTTTAACAAAGAAAGAACGCTCCGCTTTCGCAGAGCATCAACAAACTGAGATATACTCTTATTGTTCCTCTCCACGGAAATCTTCAGTAAAAGGCGAAAGATTTATTCCATCTGTAGAGAAACGAGTGATCTGATAATCTGGGTCAAAACGGGCCACCCCACTGCTGGTCTCACCAAATTCACAGGCGGTCTCATATTCAAATGGCAGCATCATTCCTTCTAATACGAACAATAGACGTTGATAGAGTTACTATACTTAGAAGGACTCAACCTAAATAGAAGGTTTAAACGAGTATTTTGTGTTCCTTAATGTCTCACTTACTTTAAACCTTGTTGGCGCACAGGATTGTAGGTACTGGATCGAACACTGACGGCGCTCGTTCTTTCAAGCAGCGATCGGGCGTCTATTTTGAGTATTGAAGGTAAAAACAGTTGTATGTCTTGGTACGTGTACTTTTGGTAAGAGAGAACAGGAAATGATCCCATCTCTGTGTTTTATTTGAAAATGTGTAATTTCATTATTTTATTCAACACAAATCGGGAAACAAAATACGATCGTAATTTCTCAAATGGTTTCTCAAATTTCAGAAATGCTCTATATCTCTAATGTGGCGCAAATAATTGAGGCTTTTGACGTTGCTGGCATGGTTTGGGGTGTAATTCACCTCCCCTGCGATGGTGGCGTTCGATATTTGACATTTGAATATAAATCCGTCATTTTACTTTAGGAAGTAAAAGTTGTTTTCTAGAAATCCATACTTTTGATGTATGAGGAACAACAATCAGGCGCATTCTTCAAAAAGACCGACTTACAGCCGACAAAAAGGTTTTGATACGTTCATATCATGTAACGAGTCAGGAATGTGGTAATTAACATATTTTGCATTGACTAATTTGGTTAATACAGTTTAGCAAGCAAATGCAGAGTTCCAGAGTACAGTTAATAACATGCTCATAAGCGTTCAGTGTGTCAGCACCGCAGACCTAAACACCATGTGCGTACTACTGCGCGTGATTTTTATTTTAATCAGAAAGACCAGGGGAGAGCGCGAACGCAGTCCACCGCTGTTGTGGTTATACGGAGTAGAGATGAACGCTAATGCAACTTATTTTTTCAGCAACTTTTTATTTCCTCCCCACTCGTGTCTCACATAGCAGTACAATACCCTGATGCACCACAGCGCCCCCAACTGTCAATAGTTATGCGAGACCTCCAATAACACACTATATAACAGGGGTCTCAAACTCCAGTCCTCGGGGGCTGCATTCCTACATGTTTTCCAAGTTTCCCTTGTTAAACACGCCTGATTCAAATGATCAGTTCATCCTCACGTTCTGCAGGAGCCTGATAATTGAATCAGGTGTGTTTAAAGAGGGTAACTTGGAAAACATGTAGGAATGCGGCCCCGAGGACTGGAGTATGAGACCCCTGCTATATAATATAGTTTCAACATACGATCATACCACAGCAGGGATGAGAATCTTCCGCGGATTTCCGTGTTTTTTTCCGTCGGGAGTATCATTTTTGTGAATCGTGTAGATCCGTTGAGAAAATTGTTTTTATATGGGGGGGCTGGCAGCAGTGTTGCAACAACAACTGAATTATTTTCGGAAGCATTTTGGCGCTACTTTCGTCACATCATCAGCCCCCCCCCCAGTGGGGCATGTGGCTCCCATACTAGGGATGGGCGGATCGATACCAAAATATCGATATATCGATCCAGGCTGCTTATTTTTGAGTATCGATCTCCCTAGCTAAAATATCGATACTTACAATTATTTAATTATATTTTTCCTCATTTTTTTCTGTTCCAATTTGACGACTTGCACTCATGCTAGCACTACTTTTCCTTCCGCCTGCTGCACCGGCGTGTCCTGCTCTGCTCTGCTCCCCCCCCCTTTTCTCACAAGCCAAGCCCTCCTCCTCCGCCCCCCGTTCCAATCCAAACAAACACAAACAAGCATGGCCACGGCGGCGGCCCAGTCCGAACGCAAGAGAAGTCTGGTTTGGGGATATTATATTTTACTTAATAACAACGAGGCAAAATGTGAAATATGTCACAAAACAATTAAATATTGTGGCAACACCACAAACTTGACAAAACATTTAAGCAAAATTCACCCCACGGTTCATGAAGAGCTGCAGTTGAAACGTGCCGCAGACACTAAGGCAGCGACGGAAAACCCTGCAGCCACACCGAGGCTAAGGTACCAAAGTACCTTAGAAGCAGTGTTTCAGAAAGGCAAGACATATCCAGGTATCAGGTCCTAACCAAAAATCGTAAGCATTTGTGGTTGATGTGCTATTTGAAGCAATAATTACTACGCTTTAGTCAGTCATTTATAAATAAAGTTTTCCCCTTTTCAATTTGTGGTCGAACGCCATACATTTTATTTGTAACTCCACTTCCTATAAACAACACTAAAGTATTACAATATTAAATGTAAGTATCCAGTGGCTTTACAAATTGATAGTTTTGCTGCTCATGACGATTAAGCCCTGCATCTCTGTTGGTACCACGTCTCTTTTTAGATTATACTAAAAGACAAAACTTTTTCCCAACAACAGAGAGAGAGAGAGAGAAAAAAGTAAAGAATAGCTCCTTTTTATTAAAGTTATACTATTAATATGCATCTTCCACTAATGCACTAATGTCTAAAAAGGTTAATAATACATGTACATGACGTAATACTTTTTTCTACAAAATTCAATACATGACTCTCCAAGAGCAAGAATGCCACTGCATTTAAATTGTTTTTTGGCGGGTAATTACACTTCCGGTATCGATATCGGATCGAATATCGGGTATTTTGGGTAGGAAATACTTGGTATCGGATCGATTCCAAAATCATTGGTATCGCCCATCCCTATCCCATACGTCGGCTACTTTTCAGTGTTTTTTTTTCATTTGCCGTTCGCATCCCAGATGTTTAGCTCTGCTTCAAAATGAGGCTTGTCATCTTTCTTTGGTCACTGTGATTTCTTCTGTGGCTCATCACATGACACCTACCCACAGTTTGCGGTATACTATTTGTCTCCCTAGACTCAATATATATATTTGTGTGTGTATATATAAACAGTGATCTCCAAGCACCACCATCATGTGTTATTTTTTTTTAACAACGATTACCGTTTTTTTCTAAAAAGGGCATGTTGATGCTGGAAAAAAGCCTGTACCCATTTTGACTCCTAGTAAACGTAAAATTATTTCAGAAAAAAGATCATCTTTGGGAACAACCGGATGTTATTCTGCAGGTCAGTATCACTGCGCATGCGCTAGCAAACTCAATAGCGAAGAAATGTTTCGGATTTGTGTAGGGTACATTGTGACAGCAAACGAGCAGGTGATCGAGCAAGCGTCTGATACGAGAGCATTGTGTTCGTATGGAGCGTGTTTGAAGTGAACAGCAGAGAAGAAAGCGCATCTGTAATGGCGGCCTGCGTATGATATCCGGATAAAAAAATAAACATAAATAAATAAAATAAAAAATTTGTACCCATGTATAATGCGCACCCCAGATTTTAGGACAATAAATTAGTTACGTTTTGCGCATTATACATGGAAAAAAACGGTACTTCTAGAACATTCCTCGAAAATAATACGTCCTCATCAGTGAGCTGTTTTAGAACAGGCCTGTCGGCTACTCATGTGGTAGTTGGGGGCTGCCTTTTGCCGATGGGCACAACTGTAGTGTCCCTGCTAATGCAAACTTCCTGTGTTGCAGAGAAGAACCAGCGGACACACATAGTCCTTGCCTGTCTTTTTGTACCTTTAATCAGGAATCTGCTATTGGCTGTAATGAAGATTTGGCACACAAAACGTACGTATATTCCTGAATTGTAAAATCAGTGCTTGTTTGATAGGCTGTGTCTCTCATCCATTTGGAGATCAATAGGGGCCATCGAGTGACAAAACCCGACATCAAATGGACCTTGGGACCACAAGGTGTCGGGCAAGGCCGCGAGCATTACTTCAGCGTCCTCATGATCAGTTAATTTCCTGCCATGTGTGCGAGATACCAACATCATCTCCAGCAGCCCTGAGTCTACCATGGGTTGTTTAATTTGGTGAGCTTTCTGAGACTCTGACCAGTACAAATTAGGAATGTGTGTTTTCCGCCAGTCGGTTTGCAGCAACAAATGTTTGACCATTGAGCCCAATTGTCTGGCTTCATGACCTGGGGTAAGAGCTAGCGAAATGTGTGGTACCCCTTTTTCTGTCATTTTGAACCACTGCATTTGTTCAGGTGTTAATTCAGTAGCTGCTGCAACTCCCTCTTTACCAATCAAAATGCATGATGAAGTTAAATCCCAGATGTGCCCTTCAATTTCTTCAAACAAATCCCGATAAACATCATCACTTTTTCGGTCATAATATAGAGTGCAATGCAAAGGATCAACAGGTGGGTGGTATGGCGGCAGTGAGCAGATCCAGGGCTTCCACAGTAGGTAGGTCGAGAACACGCCGCCACCAGCAGGGGTCTCAGGCTCCAGCCTGGCCCAGCAGATGGTTGCAGTTTCTGCTTCTGCCTGTAGGGGCGCCATCAGCCACTGGCCATGTTGTTGTAGCTGCTGTGAGCACGGAATGCTGACACCATTTGGAAATTGAATAATCACTCCCTCCGGCCCACACAGGGTTTTAGCTTCAACGGCTGACAGCAAATCCCTCCCCATCAAGTTGATCGGAGTGTCTGTAGAATGAATATATTTCTGCCACAGTCTACACCCCGTCTGGGTGATCACCGTCTCAAGTGGTTTGGTGAAAGGCAGAGTTCGTGGTTGTCCCGAAAAGCCGACTAAAGTTGTTGTTTTCTTTGACAGTGAGGATACAGGTAGGGCAGTGTTTATTGATGAATAAGTTGCTCCAGTGTCCACCAGCATCTGCACAGGTTTTCCCTTCACTGTCACATGAAGCATTGGCTCCGCTGGGCCACTGCTTCTCCGGCTTCCCGGGCAGCCCTATTAAAATTGTCCACACCAGAGATCATGTTGGTAGTACTGACCTCCGTGTGTTTGTGGCTGTTGCCAGGGCCGTCCACCAGATGGAGCTATTGCTGCCTGTTGCATCGGCGCCCCAGGTTGGGGTGGTGGGTCTCCGGCTGGGCTCCGTGCGGTCGATTTTGTGGGCATCCTCTTGCCCAATGATCGCTTTCGCCGCAGATGAAACATGCGTTGTACGGAGAGGGTTGGTATGTCGCCCTCCAAAGGTAAGCAGGCGCACTCACTCCCCGGCCCCTGTATCCACCCCGGAACTGGCCCCTTCCGCGCCCAACCACCTGAGGAGCCTGTGACATTTGCATTTCCTTTTTCTGTGATTTTGACTGTTTAGCTTCACCATGCATCTTTGCCAATTGTAATTTCAGCAACTGTTTTGATAATGCGTCTGTCTCGTTCTCAACTTTAGCTTGTGACTCAGTGAAGGTTCTGCAGTGATACAAAAGATGTTGTTTAAATCGTGGTTCGGCACAAACCAGAATGTCAGTGTCTGACATCAGCTGCTTCTTCACGTCTGGCGGAAGTCCATCCACTAGCGCCGTCCGGAAGAGCACCTCTGCCTCGGGCGAGAGAGCCGGATGGCGACCTGTGGTTTCAATCCAACTTTCCACACATGTTACATAATGTTGTGCTGGTAATATTTTCACATCATAAGGAAACATAGTGGGGGCCAGATCGGTGGGTTGTGGGAAAGTCAATTTAATGTTTTCAAACAGGGGCTACTTGTGGCAAGGGTACCTCCCTCCCCAGTCTCGCTGTGCCTGCTGCTTTCTCAATCGCCTGCAATTGTACTAGAGAGCATGCTCCTGCCAATATCTGACGCATGTCACCAAGTGTACAGCTCTGCCCACTCATCACAGCCAAAAATTTGTTCAGCCATACTTTACCTCCTCTGTGAAGTGGGGGCATTTTTTCCATCATCGCAGTCACATCACGGAGCACCATAGGCTCGTAGTGCTGGCCGCCTGGTGTGGTCACCAGCGGACACATTAATTCATTTTTCTGCCCCTCGGTCTGCGTCATCTATCCCTGACCACTCCGCAAATTGTATCCTTTCCGCGTCTCTTTCTCTCCCTGCCTGTACCTCTTTCTACTATCCTGATTCGCGTACTGTAACATTTTCCTCTGTTGCATTACAACGTCATCTACTCCCTCCCCCTTGCTGCTATCATACTGTGGAAGCTCTTTCTGTCTCCGCTCGCCCTTTGCGTCTTCTCGTCTCACTTTCTCTGTTGCCCATTTCAACATCTGCGTTTCCAGTCTACGCTGCTCATCAGGTTGATCAACTTTTTTCTTTAGCTCCTCATTTTCAGCACTAAGTCTCTGCCAACTTTCTCCTTTCGTCACGTTGGAGGAGTGGGGGCTCGGGCCGGGGGTGGGTGTGACCACGTGGGCTATATCTCCCTCCCGGGCCCGGCGCCTCTCTTTATTTACTGCTTGTTCAATCAGCTGCACAATGCTCTGATCTGCCCTTTCGCCTTCGCCCTCAACATCCAATACCATCCGGCCACCCAACGTTACCACCGGAGCCATCACTCCGGGGGCGCCGTACGGCGGCGGTCCAACATTGTCCAACAGAGTCCAGAGTGCTAACCATTACAGCATGGAATAGACCAGTGCTTCTCAAATAGTGGGGCGCGCCCCCCTTGGGGGGCGCGGTGCTATTCCTGGGGGGGCGCGTGTGACCCTGGGGAACAGGCTTTTTTTTTGGCAGTACTAGAATAAAGTGTAATTGCGAATCTTCACAGCAGGGGGCAGTGGCGCTCTCATTGTTACTTCTGTGACGTTTGCGACAGTGCAACTTTTTACGACTTACAAGACAAGTTAGGATAGTCACGGTGGGGAAGGGGGGGCGCGAATAGTTTTCTTCTTGCTAGGGGGGGGCGTAACAGAAAATAATTGAGAAGCACTGGAATAGACACACACACGCACCCGCACGCATACACACGCACGCACACACGCGCACTCACACGCACACACACACACGCACACACACACAGTCACACACACCATCATCGGCGGTCACTCGGGACGAGTATGACTGTCTTCTTCTCAGGGTCGTCTACTTGTGGGTCCGCAGGTGGGCGTAGAGGCCGATCCGGGATCCACATCTTTTTGTGCAGTTTGGGCAGGGGAAAGTGGTGGTGGGTTGTGGTCGTGCTGGAGCCTGTTTTTGTCTTTCCTTACGGAGTTGTCATTTGGTTTTTGGGACACGGAGTTCCTTTTCATGATGTGCTGCACCTTCTTGCACCGCTACCCTCCAGCAGTTCCTGTTCAAGGCGATACGCTCCCAGTCCTGAGATGTTATTTGGAATTTCTTGAGATTGGTCTTGAGGTTGTCCTTAAAACGTTTATTTTGCCCGCCCGGGGATCGCGGACCTCTCTCCAGCTGGGAGTATAACATCTGTTTGGGGAGGCGGGTGTCAGCCATGCGGATGAGATGTCCTGTCCATCGGAGTTGGTGCTGCATTATTAAGGTGGTGATGCTCGGTATCCTGGCTTCCTCCAGAACGCTGATGTTTGTGCGTCTGTCTTCCCATTTGATCCTGAGTATTTTCCTCAAGGTTCTCTGGTGGCGTTGTTCAAGAGCTCTTAAGTGCATGCTGTAGGTTGTCCATGATTCTGCCCCATAAAGTAAGGTGGGGAGAACCACAGCTTTGTAAACCAGGAGGTTGGTGTCAACCCGGAGGTCTCTGTCTTTAAAGACTCTTTTCTGGAGTCTGGCATACACTCCACTGGCACAGCTCAGGCGATGGTTGACCTCAGAGTCAATGTCCGCTTTGGAGGAGAGAAGGCAGCCGAGGTAGGGGAAGTGGTGAACATATTCAAGTGCAGTCTTGTCCACATTTATGATGGGCGGAGTAGATGACTGGTTGGGTGGGGGTTGATGTAGCACCTGGGTCTTCTTGATGTTCACGGTCAGACCCAGGGCTTTGTATGCCTTAGCGAAGGAGTTCAGGATGCCCTGGAGGTCTTCTGCAGAGTGTGCTGCAATGGCATTATCATCTGCATACTGAAGCTCCACGACCGTGGTGGTTCTGATCTTGGTTTTGAACCTGTTAAGGTTGAAGAGCCTGCCATCAGTTCTGTACCAAAGTGGGATTCCGTGTGGTAGTTCTTTGTTGATGAGGTGGAGTATGGCGGCAATGAAGACAGAGAACAGGGTGGGTGCAATGATGCATCCCTGTCTGACCCCTGTCCCTACAGTGAAAGGCTCAGTCAAGGAGCTGTTGTTGAGCACTGTGGCTCAGGTCAGGTCTATGAAAGCCATGAACAAAGGCAGTTTATGCTCACGGCATTATTCCTAGAGTTGGCGTGCTGTAAAAATCATGTCTGGTGTGCCTCTAGATGGGCAAAAAACGCACTGCGATTCTGGGAGAACACGAGCAAGTACTTTGCCAACTGTTTCTGGGAGAACTTCCTCAGACAGTGGCAGCAGGCGGTTGGCAAGAACACGAGCAAGTACTTTGCCAACTGTTGAAAGGAGCAAGATGCCCCTATAGTTTCCGCAATCCGCTTTGTCCCCTTTCTTGAAAATGGTCACTATCAGAGCATCCCTGTGCTCCGAGGTGAGTACTTCTTTTTCCCAAACCTTCAGAAAGAAGGAATGGAGGTGGCGCTGGAGCTCTACTCCACCTTCCTTTAGGACCTCAGCTGGGATCCCATCTGGCCCAGAGGCCTTGTTGTTCTTCAGGGTCCTGATGGCATCTTGGACCTCTGCTAAAGTGGGAGGATCACCCATGTCTTCCCTGATGAGACTCTGAGGGATGTGACTGAGGAAATCTGACTGAGTTGTGCTGTCACGGTTGAGGAGTTCCTGAAAGTGCTCTCTCCACCGGTTGTTTGTGGACTCATTGTCCTTCAACAGCTCCTGCCCGTCTTTAGAGCGTAGGGGGGTTTGGCAGCTGTTGGCAAAAATATACTTTTTATCATTGGATTCTATGTATCTACTTAAGTGTGCAAGATCTTCTACAGGAGGTGACATTTTGACCTCGTGATGTTGACTTGGGAGCATATGGCTGGCTAAGAAACTCATGTCTGGAGTCACGAGTCGCGCTATACAATAAGCCCCATTGTTAGCTATCCATACACAGGACATGAGGTTGTCATGCGATAAGCTGAAGCAGACAAATGTCCTGTTTAAGTGGAGATCATGAGACCGCCACAAGGGTATCCGTCCCATTTGTCTAGCTAAAGTCACGAGCTGACCATACCGCTTCTGTCCGAGATAGTATCCTGTTGTGCTGTGGAGTGTCCTTCCTGTCTAAAGAAGCTATGCATTCATGTACACTTGCCCCATTGTTTGTTCCTCAATAAAAGGCACGACCAAACTGAGGGAAGGCGCGGATCTCAACCACACTCGCTGTGTGGCTGGGGTGCGCCCTTCTGCAGAAGTCGCTGGCCATCAAAGACATATCCCGCCTCTGTGAGATTCTGTTCAGATAAATGTTGTGAACCCAACAGCCGCGATGGCTTGGGCTGTAGACAGCAGTAGTAGCGCTGAAAAAGCCTCTGGTGTCAACAAAGTCTGCCAAACTCTGGATTTCCAGTGCCCTTTCTGTCCACCAGGAGCTTTTAATCTGTCTCACCCGGGTCTGGATGTCAGCCTTGGCTCTGAAGTGAGCCTGTCTCTTTGCTGTGCAGGTGATGTCATTTTGCCAGACACGAAAGGTTTCCCTTTTCTTGGAGATGAGCTGTTCTATCTGTGTCGTTGTCATCAACCCAGTCCTGATGCTTTCTGGCCTTGTACCCGAGAGCGGCACGGCAGGTGTCGAGGATGGAAGACTTGAGCAGGCTCCATTGTTCTTCAATGTCCTCAGGGTATTCCTGATTGAGGCTTTCTCCAAGAGAGGCCCGAAACAGCTGCAGAGCGGAAGTTATGTTCAGGGTCTCATGGTTTAGTCTCTGCCGGCTCAGCTTCTTTTGCAGTATCCTCTTCCTCTTGAGTCCGATGGACATCGTGGATCGTATCAGGCAGTGATCTGTCCTGCAGGCCTCTGAATCCATCATGGCTTTTGTGATGCTCACGTCGCGCTGATCCCTGGCTCTGACAATGACATAGTCAATAAGATGCTGTCACGACTCATCCCCGATCATGTCTGTGTGCTCATGTCCGTGTGTCTGTGTGCTCGCCCCTCCCTTCCTGTGTGCCCATGATTAGTGTGATCATACCCACCTGCCTCTTGTTACCTGTCGCGTATTTAAGTCCTGTCTGTGTGTTACTCCCTGTCGGAGCATTGATGAAGTTTACTGTCATGGGGTTCGTTTGGTTCCTGTCTTTTTGCCTCGCGTCTCTGTTCGGTTCCTGTTGTTGGTTTCGTTAGTCAGTTATGTCAGTGTACCGAGTCTGTTAATTTGAGTTTGTTTCAATAAACCCTGGTCCAAGCTGCACTTGGTCGCCCTGCTCCATTTCCATACTCCGATCCGTGACAGAATGCTCCGACCACTACAGCGACCAGCGCTTGGACCTCCCTCCACCACCAGCTCCCACTGCGACACTCGTCCATCGTCCGAGCAGGTTCCAGCGCGATCGGCTCCACTGCCGCGACGCCGGACCCGCGGGCGTCGTCAGATTACAGGCCAGCTGCGACGGACCCGCGATCGTCCCTGGCCCCACTCCCACAGCTGCGGCGCGCGGTGGCTCTTGCTGCTGCCGCAGCCCCGCCTTCCAAATGCCGCTGATCGCGGTCCGGACTTTCAGGTGCCGCCGATTGCGGCGATGACTTTTTTATGCCGCCCGAGTGCGGTTCTGTGCCACAAGTTGCCGCCCGAGTGCGGTTCGGTTCCCCAAGTGGCCGCCCGAGTGCGGTTCGATTCCCCAAGTTGCCGCCCGAGTGCGGTTCGGTTCCCCAAGTGGCCGCCCGAGTGCGGTTCGGTTCCCCAAGTTGCCGCTCGAGTCCGGTTCGGTTCCCCAAGTCTCCGCCCGAGTGCGGTTCGGTTCCCCAAGTCGCCGCCCGAGTGCGGTTCGGTTCCCCAAGTCGCCGGCCGAGTGCGGTTCGGTTCCCCTAGTCGCCGCCCGAGTGCGGTTCTGTCCCCCAAGTCGCCGCCCAAGTTCGGTTCTGTCCCCCAAGTCGCCGCCCGAGTGCGGTTCTGTGCCCCAAGTCGCCGCCCAAGTGCGCTTCTGTGCCCCAAGTCGCTGCCCGGGTGCGGTTCTGTGCCCCAAGTCGCCGCCCGAGTGCGGTTCTGTGCCTTATGTCGCTGCCCGAGTGCGGTTCTGTGCCCCAAGTCGCCGCCCGAGTGCGGTTCGGTTACCCAAGTCGCCGCCCGAGTGCGGTTCGGTTCCCCAAGTCGCCGCGCGAGTGCGGTTCGGTTCCCCAAGTCGCCGCCCGAGTGCGGTTCTGTCCCCCAAGTCGCCGCCCGAGTGCGGTTCTGTCCCCCAAGTTGCCGCCCGAGTGCGGTTCTGTGCCCCAAGTCGCCGCCCGAGTGCGGTTCTGTGCCCCAAGTCGCCGCCCGAGTGCGGTTCTGTGCCCCAAGTCGCCGCCCGAGTGCGGTCCTGTGCTCCAAGTCGCTGCCGTGCACGGTTCAGGCTATTTCAAAGACCAGTAGGGTCGTCTGGACTGGTGCGCTTTACCCCCCCCCCCCCCCCCCGCGTGCCGCCGGTTTTTGGGACGTCGGGAGCCGTCCCTTGTGGGGGGGGTTCTGTCACGACTCATCCCCGATCATGTCTGTGTGCTCATGTTCGTGTGTGTGTGTGCTCGCCCTTCCCCTCCTGTGTGCCCATGATTAGTGTGATCATACTCACCTGCCTCTTGTTACCTGTCGCATATTTAAGTCCTGTCTGTGTGTTACTCCCTCTCGGATTATTGATGATGGTTGTTACTGTCATGAGGTTTTGTTTGGTCCTGTCTTTGGTAATGTCACCCTGTCTTTTTTTCTCACGGTTCGGTTCCTGTTGTTGGTTTTGTTGGTCAGTTATGTCAGTGTACCGAGTCTGTTAATTTGAGTTTGTTTCAATAAACCCTGGTCCAAGCTGCACTTGGTCGCCCTGCTCCATTTCCACACTCCGATCCGTGACAGATGCCATTGTTTAGAGCGAGGGTGTCCCTTGAGTTTGTTCTTCTGGTGAAAGATGGTATTGGTGATGGTAAGGTCGTATTGATCACATTGCTAAGAAGGAAAACCCCGTTGGAGTTGATGTTTCCAATGCCTTCCTTTCCAATGGTGCCCTTCCAGAGGTGATGGTCTCGGCCCACTCTGGCATTGAAATCTCCCAATATAATAATCTTGTCCTCCTTAGGCATTTTTGACAATACTTCATCCAGACAGGCATAGAAGGACTCTTTTTTTGTCCTCATCGGAAACGAGGGTAGGTGCATAAGCACTAAGAACTGTTGCCGTCTGGTTGTTGGCCAGCACCAGACGGAGGGTCATCCGGCGCTCACTGATTCCCACAGGGAGTTCAGAGAGCTGACTGATCAGTTGGTTCTTGATGGCAAAACCAACCCCATGGATCCTAGGCTCATCTGTGGCCTTTCCTTTCCAGAAGAAAGTGTATCCACTCTTTTCCTCCTTCAGATGACCTTCCTCTTCCCGTCGGGTTTCTGAAAGAGCAACTATGTCAATCCGGCATCTTCTCAGTTCCCTGGCAATGATGGAGGTTCTCCTCTCCGCCCTATCACTGGTCACACTGTCCATTAGTGTGCGCACATTCCATGCTCAAAAATTCATGTTTCTGTGTTTTCAACCGCATATTGGTTTGAGGCAGGCTATGTTTAGGGCACCTTTTCTAGCCCCTTCCCCCTCAGGGGTGAGCAGAGTGGATCCTAAAAAGGGCTGCTCAGTCGTGTACGCAGCTACCAAAGAGCTCTTTCTGCCTCGGTCCAAAAGCCCAACGATCATCTAACATCCACCGCCTGATGTGCCAGCTTGTGACTAGGGGCTTCCAGACTTCACAATCCTGACCCCGTTGCCACTTACTGGTCGCCACAGAACTTTAATCCGGGATGTAAGGTGGATTCCCTGAAAAAGACGCCTGTGCGTGACTTTGTTTAAAGTGGGGAGACTGGTGCACAGACAGTCACCACACTGTCCTTGACAGATCGGGGTCCAGTGGCAAGGAGACCAAGACGACTGGTGACCCTTTTCTGCTGCAGCCTTTATCCGCCTTCCCAGCTGTTGTGACGCCACTCCTTAGGTCAGCCATCATCCTCCGCCTGGTCCACCGCTGAGGTCTTCACTATTTACCCATAGCTGGAGCTGTTTACCCACAGTGGTTGATGGGCAGTAGGGCGTGTCCACACACCGGTGTGCCTACATGCCACATCTCTGGGGCCCACTGCTGCTCCGAGATCCTGCACAACTAAGCCTGGGACCACAAGGTGCCAGTTGCCGTGTGTGGCCACGAGAAGGCGTGTGCAAGTCTTGGCAATGGAGAGGCTGTGTACCGGCTGAGGAGGCTTATACACTCGGCTCCTCTTTTCACCCCCGGAAACAGAGGGCTAGCCGATGGCGGTAGCTGAAAGCAGACAAGTGGCAAGCAGAGGCAGCATGCAGCATGCACAAACTACAGGCACTACGACTCCAACACTACTGCACTGACGCATCACACGCCCTGTGCTGATGGAACAAACACACACACAAACACACACAGGGCAGTGACTCTCCAATACACATAGATATCAAATGGTCAGGTGAAGCTTTCCCGCCTTTTCCGGACAGTATAAAACCTTCTGACCTGGAGATGGGGGGGTGTTGTTACATCTGCTGAAGTGCCATTTGCATTGACCGCCATTAAACAATCCAAGATCTTGCCAATAAAGAAACAACCGTTACTCCACATCTTAGTTTTCCTGACCCATGAACAGACATCATCAACAACATGCAACAGCCGTTGGTGGAATCGAACCTGCACTTTCCTAACTGTGAAGCGGACGTGCTAACCAGTGTACCACCGAGCCGCCAAAGAGTATGAATATTACTATGTTGAGTCAAATACAAGCCATACTACAGATTTAAAACCACCCTTCGACGAGGATGGGAATCCATGTGCGCAGAGCACAGCCGATTATCAATCCATCGCCTTAAACTCTCGGCCACCTCGTCGTGGACAACTTGTGTTGACACATCACATTATGTACGTTGTGCCAAGATACTTTGCATGTGAAGATAATGAAAATCTGGCGAGGATGTGATATGAAATGATGAGTGGAGAGCACAATGGGGTAGCAACACATCGCCTGAATATCTCAGCCACCGCATCTCATGCATGAGTTGTATGGGCGACATGGTATGGTATGTACGGTGTGGTATAAGCCGCAAGGTAATATGATACGATATTTTAGATGTGAAACGAGGAAGAGGTAAGCCACAAAAGAAGTGACACTGTCAACAAAGAAAACGTTTTTTCAATGTTGTATCACCCAAAATCTTTGGGATTATCGGAGCTACGCAGTTGGATATTTCCACCAACATTTTAACATCAACGTTCTTTCATGGTCTGCCTGGGTGTCCTGGCTGAAGATCCTAAAGGTTTTGAATTCATTTTATGCTTCCGCATATAAGCCATGATCGTATAGTGATAAGTACTCTGCGTTGTGGCCGCAGCTCGTTCAAATCATTTTTGCAAAAATGATACACACAAATGTAGCAAGAACAACCTGTTCTGGGGCAATGGACGCAATGGCTAATGCATCTGAGTTCGGAACCGAAGATTCTAGGTTTGATTCCTAGCTAGCTTATATGCCATTTTTTGGTCAACATTAGCTATGTGCACTTGGATCTTATGCGCTGAAGTGACTCACAGACACTATCAACAAAGACGTTGTTTCCAATGTTGTCTCATCTCAAGTCTCTGGGATCATTGGATCTGCGCAGTCTGATAGCCTGTGTTAGAGTGGTGCTCACTCTACCTTATTTTGCAAGAACCACACGGGAGACAGTATGCCCTTCCAACACCTACAGGTGGAGAGTCATTCGTCGCTGTGCATACAGCGATGATGGAATGAGGTCTGACTCTGGCCTCTTGCAAGAGCATTTTTATTAAGAGAAACAGGGTGGGGGTGAGAGTGGACTGGATGGAGAGAAAGCCCTTGACCTCTAGTCAAAGCATAGCAGGGGGTGTTTTACGACATTGTGTAGGATGGGACAAGCTAGGTTATTTATTACATGTTACATTCTAACGTAAGCATAAAACTACCGTTTTTTTCCGTGTATAATGCGGAAAATCTAACTAATTTATTGTCCTAAAATCTGGGGTGCGAATTTTTTTTTTTTTTTTTAAGAAAATCATGGTACAACAAAAACAACAACAGGACTGACCGACAAAAACGTGGAACAAAAAAGCCAGGGTTACATTACCAAAGACAGGAACAGAAACCAAACAGACATCATGACAGTAACACATACAATGTCCGACGGTGAGCGAGGGGCAGACAGGACTTAAATACAAAACACGTTACATTGATTGAGGTGACACAGGAAGGGAGGGGCTACGCGAACAGAAACTATGGCAACCTAGACACATAGCAAAACTGGGGACGAGACATGACAAATCTCCCTCGAAATAAAACTTGAAATCACCTTTCTTCTTGTTTGTTGTCAATCGCGCATCGCATTCAGCCATCCTGCCCAACACACTTAGTCAGTAAAATTCATAATTGACGACACATCGTTTGATGCGATGGTGCAATCCTTGATGGTGTGTTATTGTCAAATTTTTTAATCTCCATCGCGGACCGGACGTCATACCGAGGCAGTATCACTGCGCATGCGCACTATGAATCCGATGCGAATAGTCCTCTTCTGTTCTTGACTGACAAGGAATGTGATAGTTTAATACAATCAGCAAATAACAAAATGTGTATTACAGGTAATATTCTATTTCACAACACTTTGCCTTGTTCCTTTCGTCTCTGCTGTTCACTTCAAACACGCTCCATACGACACACAATAGGACTATGCACTTTCCCTTTGATGTTATTGTTATGCAGGGGAGGTGCTGCAGGTGTCTGTCTATTATTATGCAAATGAGTTTTATATACCGTCTTTTTCCGTGTATAGTGCGCAAAGTTTAACGAATTTATTGTCCTAAAATCTGGGGTGCGCATTATACATGGGTACAAAATTTTTTTAATTTTTTTTTTAAAATTGTTTTTTTTTTTTTTTTTAGAAAACAAAACCAACAACATGACTGACCGACAAAGTCGTGGAACAAAAAGACAGGGTGACATTACCAAAGACAGGAACAGAAAGCAAACAGACATCATGACAGTAACACATGCAATGATCCGACGGTGAGCGAGGGGCAGACAGGACTTAAATACAAAACACGTTACATCGATTGAGGTGACACAGGAAGAGAGGGGCGACGCGAACAGAAACTATGGCAACCTAGACACATAGCAAAACTGGGGACGAGACGTGACAAATGTCCCTCGAAATGAAACTTGAAATCACCAAGTTTCGGTTTCCAAGGGTGTTTTTATTCCTCTTCAACGTCTCTCCCATACAGAGCCGCCTTTTTCACGTCCGCACGCCTCTTTCCCGTGCGCGCACGGAGCGCGGTGGTGCGTTTATGGGCAGTCGGAGAAATCAATGCCCTTGAAGTAAAGGGGAAAATTTTGTATCTTGAGATTTAATTTGAACTATTTACAAAGGCAACGACTCTGAACTTGCAGATTATAATGTTTTTTTGGAGACAAAATGTCTGAAGAGAGGTGTTATGTTGGCACATGTTTGAAATTACTATCTTAAGATTTGAAGCATTTACAAAGGGGAGAAAAACTGACTGTAAGGCCTGTAGCTCTAGAAGCAGAGTTTTTAGAGAGATGTCAAGACAAAAGGAAGGAAAGATTGGGCCAACGACTCTGAACCAGAGTTGAAGCATTCGGACAGGTGTGGGTTTTAGAGAGGTGTCAGGACAAAGGAAGGAAAATTTGGGGTAACGACTCTGAACCTGTCGATTATAATCACAAGCATAGTTGGACGATTCTGAACCATTCACAAAGGCAACGACTCTGAACTAACTAGAATATACCGGTTTTGCTGAACTCAAATGACTGTGCTGTGTCAGGGGTCATTTTGAGAAGACAGTTGAAGGCCTCTGAAAGCCTTATATTTTAGTATATTTGCTGTACTTCCAACATATTACATTTTGTTTAGATGTTTTAGGGGAGTAGTCTAACATGTCCTGAGTAAAACACGTGACAAAAGTGTGGTTTTAAGGAGACGCGGGGTGGACCTACTGCAAGTATATTTAAGGTCGGGGTTGGTGAGCGCTGAGTTTAAAACTTGAAGCTTAAATCATGATCGCTGAAACGCCTGTTACTATTCATTTATGTCGTAAAGATGGCGACGCATTGTTAAATGCTCCTAGGAAAAAACATATGTACCTCAAACGTATGCAGCAGCCTCCCACAGAGAAACTTGAACAGAGCTGGGACCTGACAACAGAGACTCGATGGGGGTTTAAATTTTTTTATGAGGTCGGGTAGCTATTTTTCTTCATGAAAAGCCGGGGAGAGTCTGCACCAAACGGCCATGGACCAAACAGTACGTATGGGCTCTTAAACTCAAACGATTGGGGAGTGCTAAATCAGCTCCTGCCCCAGGTTTTGACTGAATTTTTAAACGAGTACGGTTTAGAAGGTGTACTGAACATAACCTGGGTTTCAAGAATTACGGCTAGCGGGAAATGTTTTTTACGGGTTAAAGTTTCTCTTCAAACTACTAATGGGTTAAAAGATGGAGAGCTAATCGATCTACTCTATCTAACACTAGAAGCGTATAATAACGAATGTGGCATTTTTCAAACAATATTTAACGTGCCTTTAACAGAATGGCATGAAAAGATGCAGGCATCTGGTGAGAGTATTTCAAGGCGCTTTGTAGCAAGCCGCGTCTGGACAAATACCATTGGAGCGAAACGTAAATTGACTTTAGATTAGCCTTACTAAAAAATAACTTTTAAACTCCCCAACTCCTTACACCACACACGCACGCACACACACACACGCACACACACACACGCACACACACACAGACACACACACGCGCACACTTACCAGCACGTACACCCGTAATCATTAGCTTACCTATGGACATGGGAGGCGTTTTTTTAAGGGGGAAGGGCTGTAAACATCCTCACACCTCTGTATAAGAGAGGCCCCGTTTCTAGAGTCGACCTCTCAGACCTGAAGCCAACTCGCACCTGAAGCCAGAAAAAGAGATCAACAGGAAGATGGCCCAAAAAAGATCTGCCAGACGCCTTTTACCGAGCTTTCCACTTGTGGAGAACAGACCAGGAGAGAAACTCTCAAGATGTGTGCAGACTGTACCAGACTGTACGGTCACACATTGGTCCAGCCCCGACAAATCTGCTGCAGAAAGAAACATCACCAGATTTCCACAAGCAAACGCGACGGCTGAGGTGGCGGTTCAGTGCGGCCAAAGATCTTTGAATTCCTCCCGCCGTATGGGACGGAGCCACAGCCAGCTGACGTATGGTCCATCCTCGACGATTCTACCGCCCAGACAAACCACGCAGATATCGCCTTCATCACAACTCCGCAACTCCCCTCACCGCCCGGCTACAGACAACAATTCGCTCGCCTCTTCGGAGCCCCCGTCAACCTTCGAGGTAACGCCATCTACCGGTTCGGAGAATGAGGAAACCTTCGAGCTGGTAGAGAGTCTACCAACGGCGGGGGACGAGACCTACCTACCAAAAGACGTGGAGCAACATGATCAAGGGTCTTCAAATCCAGCCCTTTGCCTGCTCGACAACACGTGTGTGAGTTTGGACTTGCCGTACTTATCTAGCGCTGATATTGCACACATACTCGCTCCTGAGCCGTTAGCCATGGTGTTTGGTGTCGATCTCCCGACGCTGTTGGACAATACAGTTCTGGCAGACTACCTTTTCCCCCTCGATGAGGGTAACATTCCGCCGCTGACATCCACACCTGCACGACTCGACATCCATCTAGATATTTACACCATGAGTGTCGAACCCTTTACATGGCTGGTGGTTGAGGATTACGTACAGGTGAAATTAATGATAGCTTATTTGGTGTATGATGCTTTAATACAACATGCCAAGATGATGTGTGACGGGTGTGCGCTCGATGATCTCAGCCAGCTTCACCATACGTGTTTGTTTATCGAGAATCGCTGCTTTTATTTTTACGCGAACTATGAGACTGTAACGGCAGAGCTTTGCAATGATAATTTTCTCCACACGTTATCGACCATGCCTTTTTATTTTAGCACATCTGCTCCTCTTAAAACCTTACGCAACACGGCTGCTGTCATTTTACACGACTTCGCGCATGAGAACAAGATCTTTGCTAGACTGCGCTGTGTAAAACAAGAATCCAGTAATGCTGTGGTGTTGAGCAAGAGCGAGATCGGGCTATTATTCTGAACTTTCGGGAAGAGAGAATGGGAAATGCTGTAAGGAAAACATGGGCGCAGCTGGCTGCCGATCTCACATTGTTTCTAGATTATATTAAAAACCATTTGCCAGCTGACATAACTACTTGGTTAAGGGGGCTTAAAACCCTAATTGAAACCAAAATACCACTGTCTATGTTATTTTCATTCATATGTTGTGGTAAAGCTTAGAAAAAATTTCTTTATTTTTGGTCTTACTATGTTTTCATTTTTTTATTACTGTTTTTCTATTTTTTACTGTGTGCTTTATACTCTTTTTTTTTAACTATCTGAATTCTTTGTAATAAACTGTGACCAACAAAAGTGATTGTTTTCTGTGTTTATTCTATTAAAAATATCATACCTGTATACTTTATTAGCTGTGCCACACTCTGTTTTGCGTCAATCCGCATCTCACAATGGGGCGTGACAGTTGTCTGCAAAAGCTGTACTATAAAGCAGCTGACCCAGCTAGTTTTGGAGGGGAGGCGCGCTTGCACAAAGGAGCTACTACTAACTGTAAAAACACTAGTATTAAAAAAGTGAAAGCGTTCCTAGCAGACCAAGACACATATACTTTACATAAGCCAGCCAGAATAACCTTTCCTAGAAATAAAGTTTTTGTTCGAGGTCCTATGAGACAATTTCAAGCAGATTTGTGTGATTTACAGTCACTGGCACGCTACAATGACGGATTCAAATATCTACTGACTACAATTGATGTGTTCTCGAAACACGCATTTGTACGAGTTCTGAA